>NC_087355.1:15000000-17500000 GCF_030014295.1 Loxodonta africana
AATCACTTCCTTCCCAGGTAGTTACTGCCCTTATCATCTCGTTTTACTGATGAAGAAACTGAGGTCACATAGCTAGCAGGTGAAGGACCTGGAAAATGAACCCAGCCCTGAGGACTTTGCACACTCTCAACTACTCTGAGAAATAAGTAATAGGTTAGTGTCACCAAGGACACCACACTGTGTCTGATTTTTGTCATGGGCAATTTAACGTGGTTTTTGTTTTTCCTTTTCCCCAATAAAATCTGAAAGAAGAAAATTTCTCCTCACTGTTAAAGTATGGTGAAGATCACAGCTTTCAAATTAGAAAACAAACAAACAAAAAAGAACTGCAGAGTTGTGCAAACAGAGAGATCCCTTAGATGGGGTAATCCATTGCAGAGGTCATTTTGCAGAGTACATTAAAAGGAAAGAAAACCTTCTAAACATCAATTAGAAATTCTACTGTGACTAGAAAGCTACTGTTACTACAGTTCGTGAAGACTCTACATAGAGTCAGAAATTTGAGCAAACACAAACAGAGGCTAAGAATTTTCTCAAACTATTAGTAAAGGCCTGGTTGCATGGAAGCAACTCTTCCATCACAAATGGCACGGAAGGCACACGCAGTGGAGAATCAGTGAGCATGGACTGCAAGAGAGGTGCAGAACCTCTCAGAAAAATTTCTCAGAAAGAAAACTTGCTCTTAGCTACACCTTTGGGGGGAGTTTTAAACCACTTGGGGGAAGAGACTGACAACAACTATCAGAATCCTATTTATAGAGGTTTCAGTTTGATGTATGTGATTTATGTATATCACGCAAAAGCTAACTGTAGTAAATTGTCTGTAGTCCTTACTTTATAATAGTTGTTTTCTTTTAATAAAGCTATCCTTTGTTGGCTTGAATTTCAGTGTCAACGTATTCACTCAGATATTAATTCTGATAAACATCTGAACTCCAAATAGCAAGTATAGTAAGTATCCTGGTACCCACAGTTGTTGGAGCACGTAAACGGTGCTTCTGAAGTGTGTTCTTTTAGCAAATCCCATTCTTGGCAAGGTCCATTATAATGCTACTTATAATGCCATTCCCATAGGAGGCATTCGGTGGATTTTGCTTGAAGAAAAGAATTGCTTTTCTGGTATCTGTTTAATTTACCCTACCAAACACCCTGTCCCTCCCCACCCCCTCCAAAAAATATATGATTTTAGGAAGGACGATCCTGATGGGAAATTGACACAGTCACAGATGTCTCAATTATATTTCTATTTTCTTCGCATAAACACGCTCTGTTCAAAACCAGAATTTTTATCCCTTCACTATCTAAGAAACGAAGTGCTGAAAATCTACATTTGCCATCTCACCTCTATGTCACCTTCTTGGGCTTTGATGTAACGCACCAGAATGATGGCTCCGATTTAATTAAACAGAAATCTGGATTAACTCCAGCTGTGGGCTCTGCAATCAGTGCTTGTGTGAGCAAAAAGGGGTGTAATCCCTGGCCCATAGATCATGTCTGCATGGAAATCTGCTCTCACTCAAAGCCATCAGCAGGCTGCCGAAAGTGACTTCCCCCCTGTATGAATGACTTAGAATGTGCGGCTGCCCCCCACCCCACTGTATAAAAAGAATCAGAAAGGTTAAAAGAGCTTGATCTGTCCTCCCCCTGTAATAGTTTTAATCAAAACAGGCCCTGCCTATTGATACATCCAGCATTTCTTTGTTTGCCGGGAGAAGCACCGTAGACGTGGTTTGCTGTTTAATGCAGTTTTCTCTCTTTCTTTCTTTCTTTCTTTTTTTTTTTTTAACACACAGTCCTTTGATACATATTGCACAGAATTTTTTAGAAACAGCTTTTTTAGAGGCAGATTTCTGTTGCAATATGACTTCATCTTTCTTCCAAAAGAAGGTATCTTGATCTTTCTGAATTGTCAATGGGTTTCCTCACAAAGCCCAGCCTTTGAATACAGTAGGCTCTAAGAGTCTGTCTGCTGTCGAATCAAACCAACCATTGGAAATGGAAAGAGAGGATGCTGCCTGTTCGGCTGGGGCTGATGAGGGTGGACAGACACTCTTTGATGTGGGTAGTGTGCCAACAAGGAGGCATAAATAAAGCCCCTCGTGGTACTCAGAGGAAGGAGTGGGGAAATATGCACACACAGGGCAGTTCAATTACCATGTGTAGCTTAGAAGAGGATGAGCTGAACTCACAGATGTCCTTAATGTCTCTACTGAGGGTGGGTGAAAAGATATCTTCTTGCCAAAAAGGGGTGGGACAGAAAGGGTTCCAAAGACATCCTAGATTTGTACAGTTATTCTGGATGGCATCTCAACAAAAAATAAAGTGTCAAGCTTTCTCTAAGGTGTGTCTGGTCTATACATAGTGAAACATGTGAAAGCCAGAACTCAGCAGTTCTGCCTTACACAAGGTTCCAGCTTTTACAGGTTTTACTATATTTCTGCAAGTCAAGTCAAAATTCCTATTCGAAATGGAAGGTTTTGCAATTCGTAGTGTTTTACAACTCTAAGCACAGACAGCGTTTGATGGGTTTGCTTTGCGAAAAATAAACAAATAAAGAAAGGCACACCTCAGAGATATGGCCGATTTGGTTCCAGACCACTGCAATAAAGCAAGTATCACAATAAAGGGAGTCACATGAATTTTTTGGTTTCCCAGGGCATAGAAAAGTTATATTTATACTATACTGTAGTCTATTACATGTGCAATACCATTATGTCTAAAAAAACAATGTACATACCTTAATTAAAACATACTTTATTGCTAACCATGATTTAACCCTTCAGTGAGTTGGACTTTTTTTTTTACTGGTGGGGGATCTGGCCTTGATGTTGATGGCTGCTGACTGGTCAGGGTGGTGGTTGTTGAAGGTTGGGGTGGGTGTGGCAATTTTCTTAAAATAAGACAACACGGAAACTTGTCACATTGATTGACTCTCCCTTCCACGAAAGATTTCTCTGTAGCACGTGATGCTGTTTGATAGCATTTTACCCACAGTAGAATTTCTTTCGAAATTGGAATCAATCCTCTCAAACCTGTTGTTGCTTTGTCGAATGAGTGTATGTAATATTCTAAACCTTTTGTTGCCATTTCAACAATGTTCACAGCTTCTTCACCAGGGGTAGAGTCCATCTCCAGAAACCACTTCCTTTGCTCACTCGTAAGAAGCAACTCCTCATTCATTAAAGTTTACCATGAAATTGCAGCAATACAGTCATATCTTCTGGCTCCACATCTAATTCTGGGTCTCTTGCTATTTCTACCACATCTGCAGTTACTTCCTCCACTGAAGTACTGAAGCCCTCAAAGTCATTCATGAGGGTTGGAATCAACTTCTTCCAAACTCCTGTTAATGTTGGTATTTTGACCTCCTCCTGTGAATCATGAGTGTTTTTAATGGAATCTAGAATGGTGAATCCTTTCCAGGAGGTTTTCAATTTACTTTGCCTAGATCCATCAGAGGAATCACTATTTATGGCAACTATTTTTTTATAGCCTTACGAAATGTATTTCTTAAATAATAAGACTTGGAAGATTTGGAAGCAAGTATGGCGAGATTTCACCTCATGTAGTTTGGACATGTTATCAAGAGGGACCAGTCTCTGGGTAAGAACATAATGTTTGGTAAAGTGGAGGGTCAGCAAAAAGAGGAAGACCCTCAATAAGATGGATTTAAACGGTGGCTACAACAATGGGCTCAAGCATAACAATGGTTGTGAGGATGGCACAGTCTGGGCAGCATTTTGTTGTGTTCCACAGAAGGTCACTAAGAATTGGAACTTACTCAACAGCACCTAACCACAAGAAGACTTGAAAGTCGAAATTACTCCTTGATCCATGTGCTGCAGAGTGGATGTTGTGTTAGCAGGCATGAAATCAACATTAATCTCATTGTACAGCTCCATCAGAGCTCTTGGATGACCAGGTGCTTTGTCAATGAGCAGTAATTTTTCAAAAGGAACCTTTATTCTAAGCAGTAGATCTCAACAATGGGCTTAAAATATTCAGTAAGCCATGCTGTAAACAGATGTGCTATCATCCAGGCTTTGTTCTTCCATTTACAGAGTACAGGCACAGTAGGTTTAGCATAATTCTTAAGGGCCCTAGGATTTTCAGAATGGTAAAAGAGCATTGGCTTCAACTTAAAGTCACCAGCTGCATTAGCCCCTAACAAGAGAGCCCACCTGTCCTTTGAAACTTTGAAGCCAGGCATCGACTTCTCCTCTCTAGCTATGAAAGCCCTAGATGGCATCTTCTTCCAACATAAGGCTGTTTTGTCTACATTGAAAATCTGTTTAGTGTAGCCACCTTCATCAATTATCTTATCTAAAACTTCTGGATAACTTGCTGCAGCTTCTACGTGAGCACCTGCTGCTTCGCCTTGCACATTGATGTTATGGAAATGGTTTCTTTCCTAAAATCTCGTGAACCAATCTCTGCTCACTTCATACTTTTCTTCTGCAGCTTCCCCACCTCTCTCAGCCTTCACAGAATTGAAGAGATTTAGGGCCTTGCTGTGGATTAGGCTTTGGCTTAAGGGAATGTTGTGGCCTGTTTGATCTTCTATCCAGACCACTAAAATTTTCTCCATATCAGCAATAAGTCTGTTTTGCTTTCTTAACATTCGTGTGTTACTGGAGTAGCACTTTTAATTTCTTTCAAAAACTTTTCCTTTTCATTCACAACTTTGCCAACTGGTGCAAGGAGCCTAGCTTTTAGCCTGTCTTGGCTGTTGACGTACCTTCCTCTCTAATCATTTCTAGCTTTTGATTTAAAGTGAGAGGTGTGTGACTCTTCCTTTCATTTGAACACTTAGAGGCAGTTGTAGGCTTGTTAATTGGCCTAATTTCAATGTTGTCCTGTCTCAGGGAATAGGGAGGCCTGAGAAGAGGAAGAGAGTTGAGTGAATGGCTGGTTGGTGGGGCAGTCAGAACACACAGCATTTATCGATCAAGTTCACAGTCTTACATGGGTGTGGTTTGTGGTGCCCTAAAAAAGTTACAATAGTAACATCAAAGATCACTGCTTACAGATGATCATAACAGATATAATAACAATGAAAAAAATGAAATATAGCAGGAATTACCAAAATGTGACACAGAGGCACAAATTGAGCACATGCTGTTGGGAAAATGGTGCCGATAGACTTGATCAACTCAGGGCTGCCACAAACCTTCAATTTATTAAAAAAAAAAAAAAAAAAACGCAGTATCTGTGAAGCACAATAAATCAAGGTGTGCCTATAAATAAAAAGTCCAGCTGGTCTGGATTCTTCTCTGATTGCTGAGACTCACCTGTCAAAGCAAATTGAAATCTCAAAGCCTAGCACTTTCAGTAACACAAAGTCAGCTTCAATTTGGAAATGCCTTCAGCTACACGGCTGCAGTGTTTTCTGCCTTAGAATGGCAGTGAGAGGAAAGGTAGTAGAAAGTTTTTCAAAAGCAGAGTTTCTCCACCGTGATGGCACGTTAAACCTCAACCCCTTCTGATTAAATTGGTCTGAGGTCAAACCAGTGTATCAGAAGTTTTTAGTAGGTCCCCATGTGATTCAAATGTGCACCAAGAACCACTGTTGTAGAGGTATAGGAATTTCAGATTAATTGTAATCGTTAAAAGAGGCCTTGATTGCTCCAGCTACACATCTACACAAATTGCAAACCTTAATTCAGATAGAAAACTAAATTCTAGCCCATAGTGAGAAGTGATTACCCTCCTCTCTGGGCCAAATAGCAACGTGAAGCTTAGTGCTGATGTTAGTGGATCCCAGGCCTTATGCTATCCATTATGAGACTGTGACACAAAGGGCCACCATATAACAGTTGCCCTATCAGCTTGTTGGCATGGACTAAAAATGCCCAAGGCACTGGCAATGTCAGTAGTTGGGCCAAGTATACCTTTTTTTCTTTTCAAGAGCATTATTTAGGCTACTGGTTTCTTATGCGGTGAGGCATCCAGGGATCTCATTATTATGAGGTAAAGGATACAAATTGGTTACTTCATTCTCCCAAATAAAACTGTGATGGTTGTCATTCACCCTCATCTAGTAATAGTGAATCTCTTAATGGGCTGGATCAATCAGAGAACGCCGTAGGTCATTGTCATGTCTCAGAAAAATACCACTGGACCAAATTCTATTGACTATACTGTAATTTCAGAGATGTTTGTTTTTACTCACTGTTTTACAATGAAAAGAGCACTGGCTTGAAAATCATTAAGCCAGATTCTTGTCCCAGATCTGTCACTCACCACAAGTTGTGTGGTGCCAGAGAAGTTAAATAATAATAATAAAAACAGCAATGGTGGTGATTACTCATGAACACTAAGGCTATTTTTTTTTAAGGCTATACGCTATGTAGCAGTTCTGCTCTGTCCTATAGTTGGAATTGAATGGACAGCGATGGGTTAAGGCTATACGCATTGCCATCAAGTTAGTTCTGAATCATAGTGATCTTATAGTACAGGGGAGAACTGCCTCATAGGGTCTGTTGTTAGTTCTGACCCATAGCGACACTCTGTACAACAGAAGGAAACACTGCCCAATCCTGTGCCATTCTTAAAATTGTTATGCTTGTGCCCATTGTTACAGCCACTGTGTTAATCCATCTCGTTGAGGGTCTTCTTCTTTTTTGTTGACCCTCTGCTTTACCAAGCATGATATCCTTCTCCAGGGACTGACACCTCCTGGTAACATGCCCAAAGTATGTGACATGAAGTCTCACCATACTTGCTTCAAACAGCATTCTAGCTGTACTTCCTCCAAGACAGATTTGTTCATTCTTTGACCATGGGTCTAGGTATGCTTTATCTCATTTAACTTTTACCCAAAACCTATGAAATGAACATTATTATTCCATTGTAAAGATGAGGTTTAGAGATGTTAGGTGCTTTGTCCATAATCACAGAGCTCACAACGGGCAGAACGAAGACTGAATCTTGTGTGCTCCCAGGCTCATGCTCTTGATTATTATGTGATGCTTAAGAGGTCCTCTATACTAGCTCAAAAAATTATGTGTTATTTCTGAGTATCATCTAACAAGACCATGCAATTCTATTTTAAATTTCACTGCGTGATAACTCACTCAGCCCTAAACAGAATTTTCCAAATAATTAGTGTTCAATTGCCCATACCAAAGAAAGGTGATCCAAACAAACACAGAAATTATTTAACAATATCATTAGTATCACATACAAGTAAAATTTTGCTGAAGATCATTCAAGAGCAGTTGCAGCAGTATATCAACACGGAAGTGCCAGAAATTCAAGCTGGTTTCAGAAGAGGACGTAGAATGAGGGATATCATTGCTAATGTCAAATGGAGCCTGGCTGAAAGCAAAGAATACCAGAAAGATGTTTACCTGTGTTTTATTGACTATGCAAAGGTGTTTGACTATGTGGATCATAATAGATTATGGATAACATTGAGAAGAATAAAAATTCCAGAATTCTTAACTGTGCTCATGAGGAACCTGTACATAGATCAAGAGGCAATCATTTGAACAGAATGAGGGGATACTGTGTGGTTTACAGTCAGGAAAGGCGTGTGTCAGGATTGTATCCTTGAACCATACTTACTTCAATCAATATGCTGAGCAAGTAACCTGAGAAGCTGGACTATATGAAGAAGAATGGGGTGTCAGGATTGGAGGAAGACTCATTAACCACCTTCAATATGCAGATGATACAACTTTGCTTGCTGAAAGTGAAGAGGACTTAAAGCACCTACTGATGATCAAAGGCTACAGCATTCACTATGAATTGCAACTCCACATAAAGAAAACAAAAATCCTCACAAGCGGACCAATGAGCAACATCATGATAAATGGAGAAAAGATTGAAGCTGTCAAGATTTCATTTTACTTAGATCCACAGTCAATGCCCATGGAAGCAGCAGCCAAGAAATCAAAGGACATATTGCATTGGGCAGATCTGCTACAAAAGACCTCTTTAAAGTGTTAAAAAGCAAAAAATTTCACTTTAAGGACTAAGGTGTGCGGTGACCCAAGCCATGGTGTTTTCAATCATCTCATATGCATGCAAAAGCTGAACAATGAATAACGAAGACTGAAGAAGAATTGACACCTTTGAATTATGGTGTTTGTGAAGAATATTGAATATACCACAGACTGCCAGAAGAATGAAGAAATCTGTCTTAGAAGAAGTACAGCCAGAATGCTCCTTAGAAGCAAGGATGGAAAGACTTTCTCTCACATACTTCAGATGTGTTGTCAGGAGGGATCAGTCCCTGGAGAAGGACATCATGCTTCATAGAGTAGAGGGTCAGCGAAAAAGAGGAAGGCCCTCAAAGAGATGGATTGACACAGTGGCTGCACCAATGGGCTCGAGCATAACAACAATTGTGAGGATGGCACAGGATCGGGCAGTGTTTCATTCTGTTGTACATAGAGTTGCTTTGAAGCAGAACCGACTGGATGGCACCTAAGAACACGGACAAACACTCAAGTACTTAACAAAAGTATTCAGATATTATTCACACATTTATTTCCACAAATATTTGGCTGATCTGTGCAAGGGATTATGTGATATAAATTAAAAATAGGAAGATGGATCCAAAGTAGCACTATAGACGGAAACACCACACAGTCCCTCCACAGCAAAGACCCCAAAAACTAAGTAAAACAGAGGCAAACATCAATCCCGGAGCTCTAAATGTCAAATGAAGAGATAAAGAACTCAACCAAGCACCCAATGAAATAAGAAACTGACAGCAAACAGAGAGCAAGGAGATATGAGCAGAGGCCCCCTATCAGCTATCACAGCACGGATTTGCCATCTTGGACTCCTGTTGGAGAATGACAGACAGAGAGCATGGGAAAGCAGCTTCACAGAACTCCAGCAGCAGACAGACAGAGCACTCACTAGACCTGCACTGCTGCACCATAGCTGAGTGACTGGCCCTGCCTGTTGGACAAGGAGGTGAAAAGTATAATGCCCACAGATGAACAAACAACAAAGAACACCCAGCCTGCCTGCTCAGACATAATTATTTGAAACAAAAAAGCAAGATGAAACAAACAAATCTACAATCAATAAGTGAAGAAAATAACTACTGAATGTCCCAAAGACAGCAATGTCAAAACATAAAAAAACAAGACAGAATGGCTCCAGTAGGCATCCAAATTAAAACACCAGATGACTTTACAGTAGAATAAAAGGCACTGGAACTACCTGATAGGGAATTCAAATTCTGTTCAGAGCTATCCAAGAGTTGAAGGAAAAAGCAGACAAAAATGAGGAAAAAATATACAAATTCATGGAAAAGGAGGACAAATTCATGGAAAATACAGATAAAACAATGGAATAATTCAGGAAAATAAAACAGAAAAAACAAAATGTCAAAATAAATTCACAACTAGAAATCACAGAAACAACAATTAGAAAGCCAAAAGATAAACAATAAGATTTTAGAAACAGTATCATAGAAGATCAGAGGAGCAGGTTTGAAACAATGGAAGATAGGATCAGGAAAATTGAAGACAAATCCTTGGATACCAATTTGTTTGAGGAAAAATCAGAAAAATGAAGAAACCCTGAGAATTATGTCAGATACAATCAAAAGCAAAAATTTGCAAGCGATAGGAGTTCCAGAACAGGGGGAGAAAATGGAAAACACAAAGGGGATCATTGAAAAATTGCTGACAGGAAAAGTTTCCTAATATCATGAAAGATGAAAAGCTGACCAAGAAACTCAATGAACCCCATATAGGATAGACCCCAAAAGAAAATCACCAAAGCATAGAATCCTGAGAGCAGCTCGAGAAAAATAGAGTCTCATACAGAAGGGAAACAATAAGACTAAGCTCTAATTTCTCAGCAAAAACCGTGCAGGCAAGAAGGCACTGGGATGACATACATAAAACCTTGAAAGAAAAAAAATTGCTGACCAAGAATAATATATCCTGCAAAACTCTCTCATTTAAATATGATGGTGAAATTAGGACAGTTCCACATAAGCAGAAATTAAGGGAGTATGGAAAAACCAAATCAAGCCTTCAAGAATTATTAAAGGGAGCCCTTCGATTTGAGAACAAGCAACGACAGATGACAACCTGAATCTAGGATGCAAGATCCTATGAGCCAGATACCAATCTAGGAACTGGACTCTCAAGGACTATTCAAAACCAAAATATTTACAACAGGGAACCAGAGAGGTTAATCTATAAATGACAACAATATCAGAACAATAAAAGGAGGAATAAATAGTGTAGATATATAACTTTCTAATGGAGAGGAAGGCAAGGAGATGCCAAGTAATAATAGACTCGTTCAAACTTAGTAAGACAAAGGTAAATTTCAAGGTAACCACAAAGAAAGTTAATACACTTACTCATCAAAATAAAGAAGAAAAACATAGTCTCAGTAAAAACAAAAACAAAACAAATGAAAAAAAAATCCACAAAAAAAAGGAATTTAGTACAGGAGAGTAAGAGGAACAACAACAAAAGAAAAATCAGCACCACGAATTAAGCCTACAACATGACAGCAATAAATCCACACCTATCAATAAGTACACTGAACATAAACGGCCTAAGTGCACACATAAAGAGACAGTGACAGAATAGATTTAAAAAAAAAAAAAAAGCCTCCATCAATATGCTCTCTACGAGAGACACACCTTAGAAACAAGGACGTAAATTTATTAAACATCAAAGGATGGAAAAAATACATCAAGCAAACAGCTACCAAAAAAGAGCAGAAGTGGCAGCACTAATCTCAGATAAAATAGACTTTAAAACAAAATCCACCATAAAAGACAAAGAAGGGCACTATATAATGATTAAAGGGATGATCCATCATTAAGACACAAGCGTAATAAATATCTATGCACCCAATGACAGGGCTTTAAAGTACATCAAACAAACTCTAACAGCACTGAAAAGAGAAATTGACGGTTCCACAATAATAGTAGGGCACTTCAACGCACCACTCTTGGTAAAGGACAGAACGTCTAGAAAGAAACTCGACAATGATACAGAAGATCTAAAGGCCACAATCGGCCAAGTTGAACTCATAGACATATATAGAGCACTCCACCCAACGGTTACAAAGTACACTTTCTTTTCCAGCACACAGAGGACATTCTCCAGAATAGAACATATCTTAGGCCACAAAGCAACCCTCAACAAAATCCAAAGCACTGAGATAAAGCAAAGTATCTTCTCTGATCACAACACCACCAAAGTAAAACTCAACAACAGGAAGAATAAGGAAAAAAAATCAATTACATGGAAACTGAATAACACCCTGCTTAAAAACCACTGAGTAATAGAATAAACCAAAAACGGAATAACAAAAATCTCAGAATCAAAAGAGATTGAAAACACATCATACCAAAACCTTTGGGACACAGCAAAGGCAGTGCTGAGAGGTCAGTTTATAGCAATAGGTGCACACGTCCAAAAAGAAGAAAAGGCCAAAATCAAAACATTAACCCTACAATTCAAATGAATAGAAAGAGAACAGCGCAAGAAGCCCACAGCCACCAGCAGAAAGGAAGTAATAAAGATCAGAGCAGAAATTAAAGAAATAGAGAAGAGTAAAACAATACAAAGAATCAATAAAACCAAAAGCTGATTCTTTGAAAGGATCAAAAAAATTGACAAACCAATGACCCAAATGATAAAAGAAAAACAGGAGAGGAGCCAAATAAAGAATAAAATGGGAGACATTACCACAGACCCAGCTGAAACAAAAAGGATGATAACAAAGTATTACAAAAAACTATACTCCAACAAATTTGAAAACATGGAGGAAAGGGACAACCTACCCAAACTAACTCAAACTGATGCTGAAAATCTGAACAGACCCAAAACAAGAGAAGAGATTGAAAAAGAAAAAAACAAAAAAACTCCCAGCAACAACAACAAAAGCCCTGACCCAAATGGCTTCACTGGAGAATTCTACCAAACATTCAGAGAAGAGCTCACATTAAAAAAAAAAATTTTTTTTACATTAGTACTACTCAAATTATTTCAGAACATAGAAAAGAAAAGCATACTTCTGAATTTATTCTATGAGGTCAGCATAACCCTGATACCCAAACCAGCAAAGAGACCACAAAAAAAAAGAAAACTACAGATTAATATGTCTCATGAATATAGGTGCGAAAATTCTCGACAAGATTCTAGCCAATAGAATTCAGCATCATATAAAAAAAAAAAAATACACCACTACCAAGTGGGATTCATACCAGGTTTGCAAGGATGGTTCAACATTAGAAAATAAATCAACTTAATCCACCACATAAGTAAAATAAAAGAATCATATGAACATCTTAAAGGATGAAGAAAAGGCATTTGACAAAGTCCAACACGCATTCCTGATAAAAACTGTCACTAAAATAGCTATGGAAGGGAAATTCCTCAACATAATAAAGGGCATCTCAACAAAACCAACATCATTCTTAATGAAGAGAGGCCGAAAACATTCCCCTTGAGAATAGGAAGAAGATAAAGTTGCCCTTTATCACCACTCCTACTTAATTGGAGCATTAAGGCGAGAAAAAAAATAATAATAAAGGTCATACAAATTGGTAAGGAACATCCCTATTTGTGGATGATATGATATAAACATAGAAAACCCAAAAGACTCAATGAGAATACTACTGGAACTAATAGAAAGATTCAGCAGGGTAGCAGGATACAAGAAAAACATACAAAAATCAGTTGGATTCCTATACACCAATAAAGAGAATGATAAAAAGGAAATAGGAGAACAATACCAAAAAATAAAATACTTAGGAAAAATCTAACCAGGGATGTAAAACACCTATACATTCCAGAAACCAAAAAAGATCTACATAAATGGAAAAACATACCATGCTCACGGATAGGTAGACTCAACATTGTGTAAATGACAATTCTACCCAAAGCAGTCTACAAATACAATGCAATCCTGATCCAAATACCAACAACATTCTTTAAAGAGATGGAAAAATTAATCATTAACTTTATATGGAAAAGGAAGAGGCCCCAGATAAGTAAAGCACTATTAAAGAAGAATAAATTAGGAGGACTGGCACTGCTTGACCTCAGAACCTACTATACAGCTACGGTAGTCAAAACAGCCTGGTACTGGTACAGTGACAGATCCATTGACCAACGGAACAGAATTGAGAACCCAGACGTAAATCCATTCACCTACAGTCACCTGATCTTTGACAAGGGCCATCAAATGGGGAAAAGACAGACTTTTTAACAAATGGGGCTGGCAAAACTGGGTGTCCTTCTGCAAAAAAATGAAACAGAACCCATACCTCATGCCATCCACAAAAACTAATACTAATACAAAATTGATCAAAGACCTAAATATAAAACCCAAAATTATAAAAGATCATAGAAGAAAAAATAGGATCAATGCTAGAGGACCTAATACATGGCATTAACAGGATACAAAGCATAACTTACAACACACGAACTCCTGAAAATAAGCTAGATAACTGGGATCTTCTAAAAATTAAATACCCATGCTCATCAAAATACTTCACCAAAATAGTAAGAAAAAGAACCTACAGACTGGGGGAAAAAAAAAAAATTGGCTATTACAAATCTGATGAAAGTCTAATCTCTAAAATCTACAGGAATCTCCAACACCTCTACAAAAAAAGACAAATAATCCAATTAAAAAATGGGCAAAGGAAATGAACAGACACTTCAAAGACGACATTCAAGTGGCTAACAGACACATGAGGAAATGCATACAATCACTAGCCATTAGAGAAATGCAAATCAAAACCACAATGAGATACCATCTAACCCTGGCATTACTGGCAAAAATAAAAAAACAGAAAATAAAAAATGCTGGAGAAACTGTGGGGAAGCTGGAACACATATACACTGCTGGAGGAACACAAAATGGTACAACCATTTTGGAAAACGATACAGCACTTCCTTAGAAAGCTAGATCCAGCAATCCCACTCCCAGGAGTATATTCTAAAGAAATAAGAGCTGTCACACCAATAGACATATGCACACTCATATTCATTGCAGCATTGTTTACAACAGCAAAAAGATAGATACAACCTGGTTGCCCATTAACTGATGAGTGGATAAACAAACTATGGTACGTGCACACAATGGAGTACTAATCAAAGATAAAGAACAGTGATGAATCTGCAATGCATCTCACACATGGATGAATCTAGAGGACATTATGCTGAGTGGAATAAGTCAATCACAGAAGGACAAATATCGCATGAGACCACTACTGTAAAAACTCATGAAAAGGTTTACACACACAAAAAATCAATCTTTGATGGTTACGAGGGAGGGGAAAGGCAGGGATGGAAAGGTGCTAAATAAACAATAGGTAAGTGGTAATTTTGGTGAAGGGTAAGACAGTACACAACACTGGGGAAGCCAGCACAACTTGCACAAGACAAGGTCATGCAAGCTCCATGGACTCATCCAAACTCCCTGAGGGACCGAATTACTGAGCTGAGGGTGGGGGAACCATGGTCTCAGGAACATCTAGCTCAATTGGCATAACATAGTTTATAAAGAAAGTGTTCTACACTCTACTTTGGTGAGTAGCGTCTGGGTTCTTAAGAGCCCATGAGCAACTATCTAAGATACTCCACTGGTCTCACACCTTTGGGAGAAAGAGAGAATGAAGAAAACTAAAGACACGAGGGACAGATTAGTCCAAAGGACTAATGGACAACTACTATGGCCTCCGCCAGACTGAGTCCAGTACAAGTGCCTGGCTACCACCACTGACTGCTCTGACAGGGATCACAGTAGAGGGCTCTGGACAGAGCTGGAGAAAAATGTAGAACAAAAGTATAACTCAGAAAGAAAGACCAGACTTTCTGACCTGACAGAGACTGGAAAAACACTGAGACTATGGCCCCTGGACACAGTTTTAGCTCAATAATAATGTCACTCCTGAGGTTCAACCTTCATCCAAAGATTTGACAGGCCCATAAAATAAAATGAGACTAAAGGGACGCTCCAGCCAAGGGGCCAGGACTAGAAGGCAGGAAGGGACAGGAAAGTTGGTAATAGGGAGCCCAAGGTCAGGAAGGGAGAGTCCTCAAGAAGCATTCAGTTGTAAGTAAAATGATTTCAGAAAGTTTCAGTGTATTGAAAAAATGGCATAAAAGAGGCACTGTTTTGTAAAGCACAGAAACTTTTTTGTAGTGAGTAAAATCAGTCATCCCTTAACCATCTCATAATTTTGTACTTTCTTGTATCAGGTGCTCTAGTCAATAATTCTAACAAGGTTTCTCGAATAAACATAACTCACATGGTTATATTTGAATCATGCATTTCATTACACCTTCCAATTTCCCGTTTGATTCACACATTTGGGGATTTGTTTCTTTCAGAAGGGTGTTGGCAGGGCAAGTTCCCAGTGTCAGCAACATTGGTGTCTGACTCTTTGACAGGACTTGGAGAAAACCCAAATTCCTACCAGTGGACTCACGGCTTTGAGTTAAGTCTTTAATAAAATATCATTGTGATATATTAAGTGGCATAAATCCAATAGCCTATCAATGCCTTTTGGGCACAGGCTTATAAGACCCTTTACCCAGGAGAATTCAGGGTCCCTAGGGTTGCTATGAGTCAGAATTAACTCAGTGGCAATAACAAAAAAAGAAAAACCCTTGCTGCCAAGTCGATTCCAACTCAGTGACAGAGTAGAAGTGCCCCATAGGACTTCCAAGGAGCACCTGGTGGATTTGAACTGCCAACCTTTTGGTTAGCAGCCAAACTCTTAACCACTATGCCACCAGGGTTTCCCAATAGCAATGGGAAGGGAATTAAATGAAAACAAGATGGAGAAGCTTTGACAAGGTGTGGAAGAATTGAGCAAAGTCCGGAGCACTGGAGATGACTAAAGATAGCAGGATTATGGAGCTGAAATACATGGCGGTCATGGGATGCAAGACACATTTGGCAGTAGATGCTTCCAAAGAGGATATAAAAAAGGATGGGACACAGGAGACACACTTTCTGTCTTAGTTTAGATTCCCATAAAAGCAGAGCCTGAGATAATGTCAGTATAAGAAGTCAGTTTGAATTTGATACCAGGAAGCGGAAGTGAGGTTGTAGGGACAATGAGACAGAGAATGGCAAAAAGCCAATAAAAGGTATGCTAGTGAACCATTTACCACTCAGGACAACTGGAGTTCAGTACCTCTGGTGACCTTCTGAGGAAGTATGTAGGAAGTGCCTCAAAACTGATCCCCTTAAGAACAGGAAGCAAGGTCACTGGGTGGCCCAAATACTGTGCACTTGACTACTAACCTGAAGGCTGGTGGTTTGAACCCACCCAGCAGCACTGAGGCAAAAAAGGCCTGGTGATCTGCTATAAACTTTATCACCAAGAAAGTCCTATGGAACAGTTCTACTCTGTAACACCTGGACTCGCCAAGAATCGAAATTGACTTGACAACAATAGGTTTGATTTTTTTTTTTTTGGAAGGACAGGAAGACTTAGGCCTTTATGCACCAACTCTCATATCCTCATTGTTTTGAGGGTTGCCCTAAGGCATTAATTTCTTTTCATTTCTAGATGTCACTGATGATCAGGTTTTGGAGAAAGCTCCAGGGATACAAAGCTGAGGGATCAAATGGTTGTGCTTGATATGAGACACTGCTCCATGCAAGAAACCATCTGCTGTCCTTGTGCTGAAGCGAGATGGCCAAGGAGAGGAGGATGGTGCTGTGCAAGAGTGTGTCAAAGATGAGCCCTGGGCTTTGTCATCTCCGTTTTTCATTTGTAGTAATAACTCAAAATGTCTTGACTTGCTCTAGTACTCTCCATGAAAAAGAGACAGCTTAATAGCCTCTACTCTGGCTATGAAGATGAAATAGGACATTCTATCCTCCAATTAAAAAGCAGACCGACTCTGCCAGTTCAAACAGGAAGCAATCTCCTCTTAAACAGTGTAGATGGAGACTCTTCCCTTTACACTCACTCTTCTTGTAACTCTGAAGATATCGGTAGTTAAGGCCGTCTTATCCTATCCGAAGTTACTGAAGACTCAATTCACTGGCAGTTTTCACTGTTAAGCACAGATCACTCCAAGATAGGCTTACTCTACCCAACTTAAAGGAAGGGTCATGGTTCCATTTAGCCGTGCCTTGGCAATTGTGTTAAAAGGGTGTCTGAAACCTCTTTTCTGATTCACAGCAGAACAAGGCGTTCAGGTCTTACTGATTGGGGGAGAGGGGAGCCAGTTTTAACACATACAAAACTGCTACTGCTTTCTGCGTTTTCAGTGGGATATACATACACACACAATTTCTACTTGGAGATGGTTCCAAAGGGTGGGATTGGGACTAGAAGCACCGGGAAAAGGTAAGGTGTCCTTGCACAAAGAGTGCAGTTAACATTGTATCAATATTCCTGTTATAAACTGATAAACCCTGAGCTCGGTGGGGTCAAGTTTTCCGTGCCTGAGCTGACATGCCAGTCTGCCAGCAGTCATATGCTTCTCATATGGCGACACTCCACAGATGCCAGCAAAATGTGAAAAGTCTCTGGCTCATTTCCTTTCATTTTCTTGAGTGCCATGTTGCATGTACACATGCACACTCACATGGACGTACACATATGAGTACATGTACACACACACACACACTGTGGTCTTTGTTCTATCATTGCTATAATCCACTCCATCCCAGCAGGTCTATCGAAATTCCCTTATCTCTGTATCTCTAGAGATTCATAATAATTCATCTATTAACATTAAATATGGAGTTTTTTATTTTAAAATTTCAAACTTATTATGTTTTCTATTTTAGACTGAAAAGAATTTTCTTGTGAGTCTGCATAGTTTCTTTAGAGCAAAAAATACGTTTTTGATCATTTTGGATTGGGGTCATTTTTCACTCTTTTCATTACTTTTTTTAATATTCTCTTTCTCTGAAATGGATTTTATAGCAAATATTTTGTGCTGAAAACTAATATATCTATGTATGAGAAAAAATAGATGCATGCAAAAAATTAAACAATTTTGTTCTTCCCATTTCAAAACTGATGTGTGCCACTGTGCTTACAAAATTTATTGTTTGAATTATTGTGTAATATTGTTACATAATTTCACACAATAAAAATTTTAATTTTTCAAAAGTTTAAAAAATTAATTAAATGTGTGTTTCCTCATTAGATCTATTGAATCATTGAGTTTACACCATGCATATTTCAACAATGCCCTCTTAAATCAACTCAGTTTACACAGAAATTCTTTGCTATTACTTTGCAAATGGCACTGAGCAAAATAAATGGAAAATGAAATCAAAGTCACATTTAAACAGTTATGACAAATGCAAGTACGTATATACACAAATGAATCATGCTTCTAGCCAAGCGTTATCCTCCACCCCCAGTTTTGAGCAAAAATGGCATGTCTGTTTCAACTCTAGCTTTTCCTTTATTCAGACCTTAATGACACATAATATTTGAAATTGAATGCATACGGTACTTACAAATATAAATACAATATGCTCTACCTTTATCTCCTAGACCCTTATATGGAGTGAGCTCTGTAGACATACTGCATACAAAATGGATGGCAGATGGCAATTGGATAAAACTAATACACTGTCTGGCTCACAAATGAAGAAAAGTATCTAATGAGTACTATCTTCTATCCCCTCCCTAAGGATGTTGCCATTACAGAAGATATGATTTCGATAAATATAGTGAATTATTTTCATTATAAACACATTGCTGCCAATTTTTCCCCAAAACAATGTTTACAAAATGTATCCCAAAAGCAAAGAGAAATACATTCAAATTTAAATTGAATTTATTATGAAGCCAGTAATCACAGTGATCTTTTAGAAGCTTCTTCCAGTGTTCAAATAAATGACCATCCACAAATTAGATCCAAATGTCTAAAATCTTTCTGAGAGACAAAAAAGACTCTAACTCATTTGAGTTTTTTGGTACTGGTCATAATTTTGACAAAACATCATGTTCTCTCCAGTATCTGAACAACTCAGTTAAAATGTAGCAATAACGAAACCATCATCATAGTTTAATTAATACAAATTCTTTAATCTTAGAAAAAAGTTTAGATGCACTCCATTTCCTTATTGTTCCTACAAGAGGAAGAAGGATAACATGGCTACCTATACATCACCCCTACACTTAAAGTATGCCCTGTACCAAATATTCAGTTTGATACAATATTTTTGGAGAAGATTCTCTTCAGTCTGATTACAGCTCAAGGTAAGATAGAAATGAGGACATTAAATAAATGCAGTTAAAGTGATTGGCTGCTAACCAAAAGACTGGTGGTTTGAGCCCACCCAGAGACAACTACTTCCAAAAAAAAAAATCCAGCAATCTACTTCCAAAAAAAAAAAAAAATCAGCCATTGAAAACTCTATGAGCCACAATTCTACTCTGACATACATGGGGTTGTCATGGGTCAGAGCCGACTGGACAGTAACTGGTCACTGATTACTGGATGCCAAAAGATGGTAGGTGCTGAAATACAAGCATTTAATGAGACACAAAGATCCTGTTCTCAAGGAACTCACAGTTATCCACTCACCTTGGAAACTGTTAATGAGCAATGCTTGGACCAAGGATTGAATGCACGAGAGGCACAGAACAAAGGAGACCTCCGTACTGCATACAAATTAAAACCAATTCCTAAACGCTCTTAGTGGAAGAAATTGTACTGTGCTGAAGGCATTTAGAACACCGGGGTTATACTTTCATTCGCACACTCTCATTTACCAGTTATTATGGTAAAGTTTCACAAATTCTGTCTTAAATATTTCATACTATTTTTATTTTATATAAGGCTATGCTGGGATTAACCTTTTAGCACGCTCTTTCTTCATTGATAGAGTATTGCAAGTTCTGTAAATAAAATAGAGACAAATATTTTAAGCACGTGAGAAGCATTTTACTTGCAGGCAATTAATGAATTAATTCTCATGCTTATAACTCAATAAAACAGCTCTCTTAATAAAATCTCTTACATGAGAAAGCCTTAGCCTGGACCGTAATGCTTAGATAACAGAATGCTGTTTCCTGAAAAAAGGGACTTTTTTTTTATTTCTTTTCTTCCCTTTTTTTTGCTTTGGTTTATCTAAATGAATAAGGCTTTATTGTAATGGAAGATCAAGATCATTCTATTATCCACCTTATTTTAAAAATTTCTGATTTGATTGAATAAAATGGTGCAAAATTTATAGATTTGAATTTTCTTGCTTGTTATGTTCAACATAGTCTATTCTTTCTTCTCACTTGAATTCCATTATTCTGTAATTGTTTATGTTCTTTGTTTATTTTTCTGCTAAGATATTTACTTCATATCAATAATTTATAAATAATTTCTACATATGGCCTCTGGATTCTGTTTATATATATTGGAATTCTTTTCTCCATTTTTGTCTATCTACTCTTGAACCACACTGCACTGTTAAAACAAGTATATCACTACAATATTGTAAATTTTTAGCTGGAGGAATAATTCTCCCTAATTTCTCTTTTTTCAAAATTTCTTGATCATTTTCTAGATATTTATAATCATTCTGTAAATATCATAACAGAGAAACTTAGGACTTGAGTAGGAATAACATTGAATCTATAAATGTTTTGTAGAAAATTAGCATCTTTACAATGCTGAATTTTCTCTCCTCATAATGAAGTTTTTGTTCTTTTATGTTCCACAATTATCTTTTTGAAGTCTTCTTTAGAAAAGATTGGAATATTTGTTGTTAAATTTTTTTGCTAGATATTTTATATTTTTGGTTGCTATTGTAAATCTGCCCTGGTACTGCAGTGGTGAAGCGTTCTGCTGCTAACTAAAAGTTCGAATCCACCAACCAATCTTTGGAAACCCTATGGTTTTCACTATCTGTGATTTATACATATATATATATATGAAATTAGCTGATATATATATGCATATATATATCACACAGTGAAATATAAATCAGATTCACAATGCTCATTGCTGTCAAGTGGATGTCAACTCACAGTGATCCTATAGGATGCAGTAGAACTGCCCCATAGGGTTTCCAAAGATTGGTTGGTGGATTCCAACTTTTAGTTAGCTTGAAGACCCTGGTGGCCTAGTGGTTAAGTGCTACAGATGAGAACCAAAATGTCGGCAGTTCCAATCCACCAGGTGCTCCTTGGAAACCCTGTGGGGTGGTTCTACTAAGTTCTATATGGTCTCTATGAGTTGGAACCCACTCGACGGCAATGAGTTTGGAATTTGTATACGTATATATGAAAACCCTGGTGGCGTAGTGGTTAAGAGCTAGGGTTGCTAACCAAAAAGTCGGCAGCTGGAATCCACCAGCACTCCTTGGAAACCCTGTGGGGCAATTCTACCCTGTCCTATAGGTCTCTACGAGTCAGAATCAGCTGGATGGCAACGGGTTGGGTTTTGATTATATGTATATATGCATTTTTTTTCCTAACAAATCATATTTGGTTTCCTTTAAAAGCTATTAGTTTTTTTTTTCTCTTTGATTATTCAGGTAGATCATCTATATCATCTGCAATTAATGGTAATTTGTGCTTCTTATTTATCCTGTTACCTTTTCAGATTTATCAGAACATCTAAGACAATATTAAATAATATTGATGATAGTGGGTGTTATTTTTTTTTCCAGTTTCGACAGAGATAGCTTCAATGTTTCAACACTGAGTGTAATTTTGCTGCTGACTTGGGGTATTTTAAAGAAGTTAAAGAAGTGTCTTTTTACTCCCACTTCAGTGAAGAATATTTAACACAAATAATGGATTCTATCAAATGAATTTTTGTCATCTATCACAATGGTGACATGCTTTTCTCTTTTTTGACCTACTGATGTATTAACTACAATAACAGATATCCTAAATCCTAATATTGGAATATATTTACATTTACAAAATAAATCTTATTTGATCAGGTATTTGTTTTATTTACCATATCACGTGGTAAATTATTCTCTTAATATAGTATTTAATTTGATTGCTGGCATTATTTTTCTATCTACCTGTCTATCCATCTAATATATATGTATTCATTTAACCAATACTTCAATTAAATGATAGGTTTGTCTATTTTCATTCTTCCTTCTGTATTAATGTTATGGGACTATGTTTAGATTAATTTTAATCATATCTTGTACATTCTTAAAATTTTACTCTCATTTTAATTATTTAAAAAAAGCATAATTGAAAAAGCTTGACTTCTACTTTAACCTAAGACTGAGAGTGTCTTAAAATTGCCAGGTGCTTGAAATTTTACCATTTGGTTCTGATTTTATTGCTGAATTATAAAAAATTATACAACACTTTACTTTTAGAATTTTTATATTTCCTTATGGCTTAACATATAACCAACTTTATCAAACTAGACAAGTAAAGAAAATGTAAATTCTCATGTTGCATGACTTCAAATTGCATAAATTATAAAAACCAGCATTATCAACTATTTTATTTGGTTCGTCCACATTCTTATTTATTAATTATAAAGCTTGAAGATGATAAAAAATTCCTCACAATTTTTAACTTAATCATGATTAAGTTTATAGGTATTTTTAATATACGATATTTTTCGTCACAGTCCTTTCTTGTGTCTTTTAGCTTTTGGTTCTTCCAGGCATTCCTTGGCTTATGGCAGCATGACTTCAACCTCTGCCTATTTTCACATGGCTGTTTTCCGCCAGTGTCTGTTTGTTTCTGTCTCTTCTTCTCTTTTTATAAGGACATCAGTCATATTTGATTAGGGCCCACTGTACTCCAGAGTGACCTCATGCTCGCTTAACTAATTGCAACTGATTGGTTGATCACATCAGATTACATCACGGAGGTGATTACGTTCTATCCCAAAATGAAGGATAATTATGTCAGACCACAAAATGGAGGATAACTATATAATACTGAGAATCATGGCCTAGTCAAGTTGACACAGAACATTAGCTATCACAGCAGCACTAGATAACAAAGGCAGGTGGTATATTTTCTGAGCCCTTGAAAAGTTAAGGATGCTTATTACGTACCATTACATATAAATTACAACTTTCTGAATACAAAATTCTGGGTAAATATTTTCCCTGAGATATAAAGGTATAACTCTTTAGATAACCGTATTCTAGTGCTAGACATTGCAGAAGAGAATTTCTATGGTCAGGGTGACTTCTTCTTGTAGGCATCACATACATTTTTAAATTTTTTGGTGTATTTATAATTACAGTATTACTTATTTGTCCTTAAAAGCCTAAATTATATGCTTGCAAGTGTCTGATAACTAGAATTTTGCATAGTATTGAGTCAGTGCTTTCTACCTGAAGTTTTAGGACATTTTTTCATCTCAGGAGAGTTTTCTTCTATTGCATGTAGTAGATTTTTTTTTTTTTAGATAGTTTGTTGGCTCTTAATTCTTTTTTTTTCATATTAAGCATCTTGTCCTCATTTTCATCTCTTTTTTTTTTCTTACTCTCCATTCTGAAAGTATTACTCAAATTGAATTACATCATTGATATAATACTGGAGACAGTAGATTCTACTCTTCACAACTTCAACTACTGTATAATTTCTGCTATTTTCCCTTCAGTTTCAATGCAGTCTTTCCTTATCTCACCCAGTTCCCTCTATATTTTTGCTTGTCTTAGCCTGTCTTTTCATATCAGTATGCTGTTCTGTCATCTCATCCTTTATTGCTCATTTGATCAAAATCACATTTTCTTGAATTTTACTGAATACGCAAAGTAAACTGTAAATGTTATATGTTTCCCATTAAGCTTCTGTTTAGAAAGTGGCCTCTTTGAGTTTTACGTGCTTTGTTCTCTTTTTGTGCTGCTGAACCTTTTTGTAAACTCGGTTTCTGTGTGTGTGCATGTATGTGTGTGTGTGTGTATGCACATGTGCTATGGAGGTTGTCTGGTTCTGAATGATGAACACTCTATCTTGGTCTTGTATTACACATGAAGAGAATGGGTGAATTTCTCTTGATCTCTTCCTCCCTCATGGTATGGTGTTCAAATCCTCATAGATCTCCAACTAGAAGGCAATTTGAGATAAGTTTCTGTTACTAATTTAGTGATTTAGCAGTTTTAAACAAGTAGGAAAAGGAGCCATGACAATACACCTTGCAGGGAAGTTTTTACATTCTTTTTCTGTTTAGTGCAGCAGCTGCACAAGGCACATGGATCATTCCATACCTGGAATATTCATCTGAAGGGAGGACAGGCCTCACTCAAGGCACACAACTGGACTGCATCATTGCCTTGTCCCAGTGCTCCTGCCTGCCTCTGCTAAGAGAAACCATGCTGACTCTCTGCTTGGTGTAGTGGTATACAGCTTGGTATTACCCTTCAAAGACTACATTTTTGACCTTGGACAAGTCGCTAAACCAGACAGAGACAACAAAAAAGAAAAGAAGAAGAAAAACTTCATATCGATATCCCTCATGAGTATAGACTCAAAAATCTTTCAAAATTTTAGTAAATATAATTGAATTTTATATAAAAATAATTATACACAATGATAAAGTGGGGTTTATTCCAGGGATGTAATGCTGGTTCAATATTCAGAAAGTAATCAGTGAAACTCACCATATTAATAGATCAAAGAAAAAAAATCTCATGATCATGTCAGTCGATGCAGAAAAGAATTTGATAAAATCAGCACCCATGCATAATTTCAAAAACTCAGAAAAATAGGAAGAGAGGGGAACTTACGCATCTTAATGAAGAACATATAAAAAAACACACTGTTAGAATTATACTTAATGTGAAAGACTAAATGTTTTCCTCCTAAGATCAGGAACAAGGTAAGGATGTCTGCTTTTATTTTTAAACATAATGCTGGAAGTTCTAGCCAGTGCAATAAGGCAAGAAAATAAAATAAAAGGCATATGAATTTAAAAAAAAACTCTACTTATTTGCAAATGACATAATTGTCCACATACAAAATTTCAAGAAATCTACAAAACCTTATAGAACTAATAGAGGAAAAACTGTGGAATTCCTAGAATTAAACTCCTAGACCTTAGAAGACCATAAGATACAAGATAAACATAAAAAATAAATTATATTTCTATATACTAGCAATAGAGGAGCACTGGTAGTGCAGTTGTTAAACCTGTTAACTGAAAGTTTGGCAGTTCAAATCCACCAGCTTCTCCACAGAAGAAAGGTATGGCAGTCTGCTTCTTTAAAGACTACAGCCTTGGAAACTCTATGAGGCAATTCTACTGTATTGTATAGTGTCACCATAAGTAGGAATCCACCCAAAGACATCTGGTTTGGTTTTATTCTTCATACTAGCAAAGAACGCATGGACACCAAAATTAAAAAATATAAAGCCAATCATAGTTGCTTAAGAAATGAAATGCTTATATGTAAGTATACCAAAACATGTCCAAGACTTGTATACTGAAAACTACATAATGTTGGTTAAGAAAATCAAAGATGTTCTAAATAGAGAGATACACTGCATTGATGGATTGGAAGATTCAACATAGTAAAAATTCCAATTGTCCCCAGTTAATAGAAGATTTAACAATTTCTATCAAAATCCAGCAATTTTTTTTTTTTTGTAGCTATAGAGAAGATTATTCTCAAATTGATATGGAAAGGCAAAGAAACAGGAGTAGCTAAAACAATTTTGAAGTTAAAAAAAAAAAGAATAAGGAAGTGGAAGGAATCAGTCCATCTGATAGCAACAGTAATTTTACAACTACAGGATTTAGAGTGTGTTGTAATGATGAAGGAATGGACACATGATTAATGAAAAAGAATATAGAGCCCAGAAATAGACCCATAAAAGTGTGCGAACTGATGTTTGACAAATATGTAAATACAATTCAGTGGAAGATGTGACCTTTGCACAGTCAATAAAACACAGGTAAACATCTTTCTGGTATTCTCTACTTTCAGTCAAGATGCATCTGATGCCCTCAGCAATGATATTCCTAGTCTTATGTCCTCTTCTGAATCATGCTTGAATTTCTGGTAGTTTCTTGTTGATGTACTGCTGCAACCGTTTTTTAATTATCTTCAGCAAAATTTTACCGGCATGTCGTATTAATGACATTGCTCAATTATTTCCATATTCCATTCGATCACCTTTATTTGGAATGGGCACATACATGGATCTCTTCCAGTTGATTGGTCAGGTAGCTGTCTTTCAAATTTCTTGGCAGAGATGAGTGAGCGCTTGCAACTTGAATCCTTTTGTGGAAACATCTCAATTGGCATTTGGTCAATTTCTGGAGCCTTGTGTTTTTGCCAGCGCTTTCAGTGCAGCTTGAACATCCTTCTTCAGTACTTGGACTTCTCCAGCATATGCTACCTCCTGGTTAAATGATGACCAAATCTTTTGGTACAGTGACTCTGTGTATTCCTTTCATTTTCTTTTCATGCTTTCTGCATTATGCAACATTTTGCCCATAAACCAAAACCCAAAACCAAACCCACTGCCCTTGAGTCGATTCCAACTCATAGCGACCCTATATAGTATCCTTCAATATCACAACTTGAGGCTTGAATTTCTTCTTTAGTTCTTTCAGCTTGAGACGTGCTGAACGTGTTCTTCCTTTTTGGTTTTCTAACTCCAGGTCTTCACACATTTCATTATAATACTCTACTTTGTCTTCTCAAGCTGTCCTTTGAAATCTCCTGTTCACCTCTTTTACTTCATCATTTCTTCCATTCGCTTCAGATGCTCTATGTTCAAGAGTAAGTTTCAGAGTCTATTCTGACACCCATTTTGGTCTTGTCTTTCTTCCCTTTGTTTTTAATGACCTTTTGCTTTTTTCATGCCTGATATCCTTGATGTAGTCCTACAACTCATCTGGTCACTAGTGTTCAGTGCATCAAATCTATTCTTGATATAGTCTCTAAATTCAGGTAGAGCATTATCAAGGCTGTACTTTGGCTCTCGTGGACTTGTTTTAATTTTCCTTAGCTTCAACTTGAACTTTCATAGGAACGATTGATGGCCTGTTCCACAGTCGGCCCCTGGCCTTGTTCCAACTGATGATAAGGAGCTTCTTATATTCTCCTTCCACAGATATAGTCGATTTGATTCCTGTGTATTCCATCTGCTGAGTCCATGTGCGTAGTCACCGTTTATGTTGTTGAAAAAAGGTATTTGCAATGAATAGGTTGTTGGTCTTGCAAAATTTTATCACGCCAACTCTGGAGTCATTTCTATCACCAAGGTCATATTTTCCAACTACCAATTCTTCTTTGTTTCCAACTTTCGTATTCTAATCACCAGTAATTATCAATGCATCTTGATTTCATGTTTGATCAATTTCAGGCTACAGAAAAGTTGGTAAAAATCTTCAATTTCCTCATCTTTGGCATTAGTAGTTGTGCATAAATTTGAATGCTAGTTGTATTAACAGGTCTTTCCTGTAGATGTACAGGTATTATCCTGACACTGACGGCATTGTGCTTCAGGATAGATCTTGAAATGTTCTTTTTGACAATGAATGTGACATTTTTCCTGTTCAATTTGTCATTACAGCCATGGTACTCCATATGATTGTCCTATTCAAAAGGGTCAATACTAGTCCATTTCAGCTTGTTGATGCTTAGGATATTGATCTTCAAGAGTTCCATTTCATTGTTGACAACTTCTAATTGTCCTTGATTCATACTCTGTACATACCACATTCTAATTATTAATGATGCTGGAAGCTAGGCCACTGGTATTTCAAATATTAGCAGGGTCATCCATGGAGGACAGATTTAAGAGGAGCTTCCAGACTAAGACAGGCTAGCAAGAAAAACCTGGCAGTCTACTTCTGGAAAAAAATGGGCCAATGAAAATCTTATGCAGAGCAGTGGAACACTGTCTGATATAGAAGATAAGCCCCTCAGGTTGGAAGGCACTCAAAATATGACCGGGGAAAAGCTGCCTCTTCAAAGTAGAGTTGACCTTAATGACGTGAATGGAGTAAAGCTTTCAGGACCTTCATTTGCTGATGTGACATGATTCAAAATAGGAAGAAACAGCTGAAAACATCCTTTAATAATTGGAACATGGAATGTATGAGGAATGAATTATTAGCCATTGGTAAAATGCAAATTAAAACAGCAATGAGACATTACTGCCCACCTATCAGAATGGCTAAAATAAAAAGTAGTGACAACACTAAATGCTGGAGAGGATGTGGAGAAGCCAGATTATTCATGCATTGCTGGAGGGAATGGAAAATGGTACAGCCATTCTGGAAAACATTTTGGTAGTTCCTTGTGAATCTAAACACTTAACTGTCATGTTGTCATTGTCATTGTTGTTGTTAGATGCCATTGAGTCAGTTCCAACTCATAGTGGCCCCACTACAGTTGTCGAGGGTTTCATTTTACATGGATCAAGAATAAATGCCCGTGGAAGTAGCAGTCAAGAAGTCAAGTGAGGTATTTACTACATTGGGCAAATCTGCTGCAAAAGATCTCTTTAAAGTGTTAAAAAGCAAAGATGTCATTTTGAGAACTACAGTGCACCTGACTCAAGCCATGGTATTTTCGATCGCCTCATGTGCATGTGAAAACTAGACAATGAAAAAGGAAAACCAAAGAATTGATGTAGCTACCATACAACCTAGCAATTGCACTCCTGGGCATTTACCCATATGAAAATGAAGATTTATGCTCACACAAACATCTATACATGAATATTTATAGCAGCTTTATTCATAATAGTCAAAACTGTGAACAACTCAGATGTCCCTCATAAGGTGATTGGTTAGGCAAACTGTAGTACAACCATACCAAGGAACACTACTCGGCAGTAAAGGAGTAAACTACTGATACACACAATAAAGTGGATAAACCTCTAGAGAATTACGGTGAATGAAAAAAGCCAATCTCAGTTACACATTTGATGATTCCATTTATTTAACACTCTTGAAAAGACAAAAATAAAAAATGAAGAAGAGATTAGTAATGGCTAGGATTAAGGTGAGGATTGGAGTGGGTGGGAAGTGGGTGTGGCTATAAAAGGACAGTGTGAGATATCCTGTGGTGATGGAAATGTTCAGTTTCGTGACTGTATCAATGTCAGTATCCTGCTTGTGATACTGTACTATAGTTCAACAAAATGTTACTATTGGGGGAAACTGGATAAGGGGCACACAGGGTCTCTCTATATTATTTCTTACAACTACATGTGAATCCACACTTTTCTCAATATGAAAAATTTTATTAAAAAAAAATCATTTTCCCCCAAAAAAGGACATTGTGTAAATTTAAGCAAATTTGGTTTATGCTATAGAATTTCAAATGATTAAACAAAATGGAGAAAACAGAATCGTTGGAATAAGCATTAAAGAATTTTACATTTATACAGTTTTAACCAAGCCCTGATAAATATCAGATCAATTCAAGGAAACCATTCTGTAATGTTTTTTTGTGTGTTGGAAATTATGGGATATTAGAAAGTGTACATTTGTTTTAATTCAAGGCAGTGACTTAGAGTTCCCAGCTCTAAATTTATTTTAAAGCCTGGCCTACAAACTTCAGGTTAGATAATTGACTGAGTCATGATATCCAATGAATATAAAACAGCTCAGGTATAGTCATGTGTTAAATATACGTAAGGACTGCCTTAGGTAGATATTGTGTACACTAGTATGTGAGCACGTAATTTGCATTTTCATTTGATATATAAAAATTTATCAACGCAATTCTCCATCCCTTTTAAAATAAGACATTTATTTAAAAAATTAAGTTATTCCATTTACCTAAATATATGTAGAAATAAATATTTAATTAAAGATAGCCAGCGGAGCTAAGATAAAAATATATGTTACTTAGGTGATACGTTGTAAGCTTTCTTCTTATTTTATGGCCTTGTTCCTAAAGTCACAACACAAAATTCACCAAAGGTGGCACATGAATACATTATGTGATATCATTTCTTCCTTATCAGATTTTCGCAAATAAAAAGGTAGAGTGCATCCAGCACTATTCAGCATATGGAGAGCTGGTTACTCTCCTGTCATGTTACTAGTTGTGTAAATTTTCCCTATTGCAATTTTATAATATTGAATAAAATTAAGGATGCTTTAAGACTTGGACTAAATCTCATTTTAGTAATTTACACTGTGTAATTAATTAAAAAAAATTTTTTTAATTCATATACAAGTTATATATACAAGGATGCTCATATCAGTATTGTTTATAATAATAAACTGAAATCAGTCACATTATTAATAGAGTCAGTTGAATAAATCATGAAATATTTATTTATATATAATGTGTAGAATATTATGCATGCATGAAAAACGATGTAGATTGTGCCGGTCTAGAACAATGTCATGTATGAATTCTAATACCTAATTTAATATAAATATTTAAAAATATAGATACAGGTAATACATTTAATTTTTTTCTGAAGAAAAATTACAAAACTACTTTGGGGAAAAGACTGAAGACTGAATGGAAGAAAAAAAAATAGAAAGAGCTACAAGTGCTCCAAAAGTATTGCTCAAAAAAATTTTTTTTACCTTTTTAATTGGGTAGGGAGGATGATAGGTAAACTATACAAAGAACGTCACTTTATTTCAAATTTTGGTTTTGCTTAGTCCAAGGAGGGAATACTTAGGGATTTAGTTCTGATAAACTACGTGGAAAAACAAATGACATTTTTAATTGCGTGAAAAGAGACAGAGAAAAGTCATCACACCTAGGAATTCTCAAAAAGAATCCAAGAGTTGAAAAGGAATATAAATATAAACAAATAACTAAAGGCTCTGGTGCCACTGCAAAAAAGTCAAAGAGAGAGAAACTGTCTACAAAAAAACTTTTCAGGAAGTTTAACACTGAACTCTAAAAACAAGAACAAACCAAATTTAAAATAGTAAGAAGTGCTAACAATTAAATACACAAACCTTTCTTTAATTCTTGTGTAGTCTAATATTTTGGGATATTAGTAAAATAAAAAGTTATAAGCAGTAATATAAGTTTAGTGCAACTTTTCCGTGAAAAATTGTGTATGTGACTTTATATACTTATTTCCATTACAAGACCCTTCTCTTTTGTTTAGGAAAGCAAGATGAACTGCATCATGTGCTTAGAGAGCCTACTACTCACTTGTCCTTTGGAAAAAACTGTCATCAACAAGGCATTTCACAACCATCAGATAAATTGGAGATCTACAATCACCACCTAGTGTCAGTGGGAGCTAATTAAAGTTTTAAGCCGCACACGCTTCACAAACTGAAACATTTGTTGAATTCTTAGCATGTGCCACAAACTTTTGTCTAATATAGTCAGGAATCGACTCGATAGCACTGGGTAGTCCCCTCGATGCACATTTAGGTTTTTCTTCCCCTCTCGCCTTCCTCATGAGAGCTAATGAAAAAGCAATAAACACTATTTCTATTATATTCTTTCTTTTCTTTGTTTTATCTTTTCCCTCCTAAAAGCAAATGTATATAGCTTTTCCTTCTAAATTGCACATTTCATTCGTCATAATACTTTTCTGTCCTCTGGCAGAATTTTGCAAATAAAGAGTAATGACGGTATTTATAGACATCCAGGTTAAAATGGAAGCATGCCTAAAACATTTCTGCTCAACTTCCTGTTAAAATGCCCAGCCACAGGTTTAGTGGTGCCGTTGCTATTGTAAAAGGGAAGATAAACATGAGACACTTGCCTAGATAATAGAATAAAAAAATAAAAATAAAAGAAACCAATTAAAGAAGAAAATGGCTACACAGTGGAGAGAACCACCACAGAAAGAACACGGGCAATAGGTACAGAATTCGTATCCCATTTGAAGAATTTACAAGCAAAGACAGATCTGAGCCCTCAGAAAAATGAATGGAAAAAGTACTCTCAGAATATAGCTAGGCTTGCGATTTAGTTTTGTTTTTTCCCAAAGAAAATATAGCTAATTTATTTTTTAAAATTGATCTCATTTTCACAATTCACTGCATAGTAGAGAACAAAACACGACTAAATTTAATCCAATGTGGTGAAAAACCTAGTCCGATTTACTAAATTCAACAGTTTTTTTTTTAGGTTTAACTCAGTTACTTTGGAACAGATTCTCTTCAGATTCTTCCTCTCCCCACCCCTCCATCTGCTACCACATGATGATCTCTGGGTATGTGAGAGGGCTTTCTCTTTTCTAATGGCTGAGAAGAGCTTTTAGAATCCATATTGTTTCCTGTCATTGCTCTGGGCTCTGGAGTAATAGTTTCTGTCTGCTTGGTTACTTTTATCCTGCTGGTAATGTGACTGAAGAAGTTGTTTTTGTTGTTGTTAGGTGTTGTCAAGTTGGTTTCAGGTCATAGTGACCCCATGTACAACAGAAACACTGCCAGATTCTGTGTCATCCTCACAATTGTTGTTATGCTTGAGCCCATTGTTGCAGCCATTGTGTTAATACATCTCATTGAAGGTCTTACTCTTTTTCGATGTCCCTCCTGATAACATGCCCAAAGTATGTGAGACAAAGTCCTGCCACCCTTTCTTCTAAGGAGCATTCTGCCTGTACTGCTTCCAAGACAGATTTGTTCATTCTTTTGGCAGTTCAATATTCTTTGCCAATACCATAAATTAAAGACACCGATTCTTCTTCTGTCTTTCTTACTCATTGTCCAGCTTTCACATACATATGAGGCGATTGAAAACACCATGTTTTCAAGAAGTTAGCAGCCAACAAATTCATGATTAGGTTTCTCACAGCTTAGCCAGGCCCCATGGTAAACTCCGTCTAACTGCAATCACCAAACTAAAAAAACAAGCCATCCAGTTGATTCCAACGTACAGTATGACCCTATAGGACAGAGTAGAACTGCCTCATAGGGTTTCCAAGGAGCAGCTGGTGAATTCCATCTGTCGACCTTTTGGTTAACAGCTCTTAACCAATGCACCACCGAGGCTCTGTCTCAGCCACAGCATCTCCCAAATTCTCCAATTGCTGCTAGGACAAATTTCTACCTGTAGTTTCCATCACCCTTTGTTACAGCAGAACGCAAAGTCTCAGTTACATTCCTATCATCCTCTACACCCTTCCCAGGGTCCTATGGGAATTCTGGGTACCACTCGCACCACACAGGAAATCTGGTCATCCACTGCCCACCCAAATTGTGCCACTGAGTATACTGTGAAGTAAAAGGGTCTAGTTTGGAGTGACTGCCTGTGTGGCAATCTCCTACCAGTATCATGAGGAATGTCCTGTCCTTGTTTCCAAGTGCTGCCGTAACACAAATATCACAAGTGCATGCATTGAAAGAACAGGAATTATTGTCTCACCATTTTGGAAACTAGGGGTCTAAAACGGCATTTGTTCTAGAGGAGGGCCCTTCCTTGTCAGTAGCCCCAGGAATTCCTTGGCATTTCTTGGTATTCCTTGATGTTCCATGGCATTCTTTAATGTCTGTCTTCTCCCTGTGTGTCTCTGTGACTATTTTATCCTTTTTATAAGACACTTCTGAGTGATTAGGTTTAGGATCCACCCTACTCTGCGATGGCCTCATTAACACAATAAAAGAAACCCCTATTTCCAAACTCCTAAAGAGGTTAGGTTGAGTTTTTAGGTATTCAGTAATTTTTAGACATTTGGGTTGTATTCACTATTCACCTACTCTATTTGTTTCTTCTTTAATGACAAAGGCAAAGTTGTCACTTTGAAGACTAAGGTCCTCTTAACCCAAGCCATGGTGTTCTCAGTCACCTCATATGCATGTGAAAGCTGGGCAATGAACAAGGAAAACCGAAGAAGAGTTGATGCCTTTGAATTATGATGTTGGTGAAGAATATTGAACGGACCGCCAGAAAAAAGAACAAGTCTGTCTTGGAAGAAGTACAGCCAGAGTGCTCCTTGGAAGCAAAGATAGCGAGACTTTATATCACATACCTTGGACATGTATCAGGAGGGACCAGTCCCTGGAGAAGGACGTCATGTTTGGTAAAGTAGAGGGTCAGCAAAACAGAGGAAGACCCTTGAGGAGATGGACTGAACCAGTGACTGCAACAGTGGGTGCAGGACTGGTCAGTGTTTCATTCTACATAGGGTCTCTGTGAGTCAGAACCCATTTGAGGGCACCTAACGACCACAACAACAATGTAATAATATGATCAATCTACAATTTATAAAGCTTGTGAAGAGGGGGGTGAGATGGACCAATTTACCTCATAACCTATGAGAAAATAAGTTCTTCTGTGAAAAGAAATTTAGGTAATCTTTACAGCTGAAACAAGAAATTAGGTTAAGAAGGTATGTAAATATGAAGTAAGTAGTTAAAGGTTCTGAAAACACTAAGAGAGAAGGCAAAGATAAATAGAAGTGCTTTGCGATCACTGAAAGGAAAATCTAATATAACAGACATTTTGGGAGGAAGAAGATTATTAAAAAGGAAGTCATTATGGAAAGAAATAAAAAGAAAATTCTCTCATGAGGTAAGAAAAGAATGCATCCTACACTATTTGATTCCACAGAAAACAATATTTACTTCATCACACTAGTGTAAATAATCTTTATTAGTTTAACCAACACAATGATGTATTAGGAGAATGAGGGCAAAAAGTAGAAGTGGAAGGCAGTATAACCCCACCACTGCCATCGAGTCGATTCCGACTCATAGCAACCCTATAGGATGGAGTAGAACTGCCCCACAGAGTTTCCAAGGAGCACCTGGCGGATTCGAACTCCCGACGTTTTGGTTAGCAGCCATAGTACTTAAGCACTATGCCACCAGGGTTTCCAGAAGGCAGTATAGCATAGCTAAATTCTCAGCTATAATAGCTAGAAGTGTATAAAAACCAAACCTGCTGCCTTTGAGTCAATTCCGACTCACAGGGACCCGATAGGACAGAGTAGAACTGCCCGACGGTGTTTCCAAGGAGCAGCTGGTGGATTCAAACTGCCAAACTTTTGGTTAGCAGCTGAACACTTCACCACTATGCCACCAGATAGGTAATAGCTAAAGTACAGAAATGGTAATGTTACTTATATTATTTTTATATTATGTATACATATTTAAATCACCTTAATATTTAAGATGTATTTATGTAAGTAATATTAATATTAATTAATCAGTTGCCATTGAGTTGATTCTGACTCTTTGTGACCCCATGTGTGCATAGAAGAATTGCACTCCATAGGGTGTTCAAGGTTGTGATCTTTCAGAAGTAGATTGCCAGGCCTTTCTTCCAAGGTGCCTCTGGGTGAGCTCAAACTGCCAGAGTTTGGTTAGTAGTGGAATGCTAACCATTTGCACCACCCAAGAACTGCTTATATTGATTGTTGCTATTGTCGTTAGGTGCTGTCCAGTTGCTTTCAACTCATAGTGAACCTCTGTACAACAGAATGAAACACCCTGTGCCATCCTCACAATCATTGCTGTTTGAGCCCATTGTTGCGGCCACTGTGTCGAAGGATCTCTTTGAGGGTTTTCCTGTTTTTCACTGACCCTCTACTTTATCAAGTAGATCTCCTTCTCTAGGGACTGGTCCCTCCTGATAACATGTCCAAAGTACGTGAGACAAAGTCTTGCCATCCTCGCTTCTAAGGAGCACTCTGGCTGTACTTCTTACAAAACAGACTTGTTACTTCTTCTGGCAGTTCATGTTATATTCAATATTCTTTGCCAACACCTTAACTCAAATACATCAACTCTTCCTTGGTCTTCCTTATATTTCATTACAGACATATAACTAATGGATGAAAGAAATAGACCTGAAGAATGTCAAAGAGGTTGCTGTTAAGGAGAGGGAATGGGATAGGATAGTTGGAGCAGTAGTTTGTTTTTGTTTTCAGCCCTATTTGTGCATGTGTGTTACCGTGGGCAGGGTTTAAAGTTTGATTACAATTTTTTTAAAGAAAATTATACATTGGTTGTATCAGTATTACAGGTTATTGAGAAAATAAAAATACTGCATATCAAAATTAGTGTAAGTGGTCAAAATTGATTAAAAATAAATTCATATTCATATTCATCAATTCTTTCATCATTAAAGAAGAAACAAATCAAGTACATGAATAGTGAATACAATACAAATGTCTAAAAAGTATCATATATCTAAAAAAATCATTGCCAATTCATGCCCAAGAGTTCCAGCTTGCCCTTTCTGACGACTTGCCCTGTGGATTCCAGACTTGCCTACCTAGGCCCTACAGTCACATAAGTAAGCCAATTCCTTGTAACAAATCTCTGAATACATATCTCCAGCTGGTTCTGTTTCTCTGGTGGAACCTTGATTGATACAACTACCTTATTCTCAGTATCATAACTACCAAACTATACCGTTAAATAGTTGCCAAACTACATCATAACTACCAAACCACTGAGAACCATGGCCCAGCCATGTTGGACACAACCTTAACCATCACAGTCCACCACTTGTCAACTTGGCAGCTGCACACATCTCCATAAACCATACACAAGCTCTAAATAAAGACAATTATAAAGTTGACCCTAGCATGATAAAATGAACATGTGTACAGTTGTAAAAGCACTATCCCCATTTACGTCTTTTATTTTATAAGTGAAGAAAACAAAAATATTTGATGCATGCATGTAAGAAAGAAATATTCATAACAATTACAGTCCCCATTTCTGCAATTGGTCACACGGTCATAGCTGGTATTTAGAACTGCCTTCTTCCACCACCCATTCTATATTCCCTTTACCATCACCAAGCACCTAATCTGGTCGTGGATCTTTGACTGATAGAGTGACCAAAACCTTCATTCCTGAAGGGTTTTGGCCATTAGTAGTCATGTTGGAATTGGGTTGCTGCTGTTTTCCATTGACTTTAATCACAGGGCATGGTAGTACTACAAGAAGTTCTAAGGGATCCCCTGTATTTCAGACATACTCTTCTTTACCTCTATTATGTAATATCAATATAATTTCCTCTTGATAATCAAGATTAAGCACACCAACCAATACAGGAACTCCCTTTTCTGCCTGTTGATCCAGAGGCATGAGGAGTCCGAAGTGGCCAGGTGGCATTCTTAACTGCCAGTTCAGCAGAAATACTGTTGTGTCTCCTCACGGGAACGTTTCTCCTTTTGGATTTAGACCTCTAGACTCATAGAGCATAGGGTTGTGAGTAAAGGAAGCAAAATTTTTATGAGTGGGTCACTAGGGGCAATAGTGAGCAGTGCCACTTCTATTTCCTCCCCTTGATTCCCGGACCCCTGATTCCTGGCTGTGGGAGAAACAGCATCATATTTTGGAGATGCTGGTTTAGATCATATACAGCCTCCTGGAGAACATTGCCCCAAAATTGCATGGTATTGCCACCTAGCTAGTGCTGTAATTGTGTCTTTAGAAGGCCATTCCATCATTCTATCAATCCAGCTGCTTCAGGATGATGGAGGACATGGTAAGACCAGTGAATTCCATGAGCATGGGTCCATTACCACACTTCATTTGCTGTGAAGTGAATTCTTTGATCTGAGGCAATGCTGTGTGGTGGTGCATAACAGGTTCTTTAAGTTCAAATGGTAGTTTTGGCAGAAGCATTGAGTTCAGGGAAGGCAAATCAATATCGAGAGTAAGTATGTATTTCAATAAGAACAAAATGCTGCCCTTTCCAATATAGAAGTGGTACAATGTAATCAACTTGCCACCACGTTGCTAGCTGATCACCTCAACGGATGGTGCCGTATTGGGCATTCAGTGTTGGTGTCTATTGTTGGCAGGTTGGGCACTCAGCAGTGGCTGTAGCCAAGTTAGCCTTGGTGAGTGGAAGTCCATGTTGCTGATTCCATGAATAACCTTCATCCCTGCCACCATGTCCACTTTGTTCATGAGCCCTTTGGGTAATGACAGAAGTGGCTGGGGAAAGATGATGGTGAGTTTCCACAGAACACGTATCCTATCCACTTGATTGTTAAAATCCTCCTCTGATGAGGACACACTTTGGTGAGCATTCATTCATATGTGACACAAATGTCTTCACTTCTTTGGCCCATTCAGAGAGTTCTATCCACACACCTCTTCCCCATACATCTTTGTCACCAATTTTCCAATCATATTCCTTCCAAGTCCCTGACCAATCAGCAAAATCATTGGCCACAGCCCATGAATCAGTATACTATATACATTTGGCCATTTCTCCTTCAAAGCAAAATGAACAGCCAGGTGCACTGCTCTCAGTTCTGCCCATTGGGAGGATTTCCCTTCACAACTGTCCTTTAGGGAGGTCCCAGAAAGGGGCTGTAGTACTGGTGCTGTCCACTTTTGAGTGGTGCCTACGTATTGTGCAGAGTCATCTGTAAACCAGGCACAAGTTAATCTTCCTCAGTCAACTGATCATAAGGAAATCCCCATAAGGCCGTAAGTGCAGATTGTGAGAGGACAGATAATGTAACAAGAGTGACTGTGGGCATTTGGGCCACTTCCTCATGCAACTTACTTGTGCCTTCAGGTCCTTCCTGGGCCCGGTCTTGTATATACCACTTCCATTTAATGAGGGAGTGCTGCTCTGCACGTCTAACCTTATGACTCTGTGGGTCGAACATCACCCAGTTCAAAATGGGCATGGTGACTTGGTAACCTACGGTTAAGCATTCAGTCTCTACTAAGGCTCAATAACAAGCCAAAATCTGTTTCTCAAAAGGAAAGTAGCTATCTGCAGAGGATGGCAGGCTTTGTTCCAAAATCCTAAAGTTCCAAGCTGTGATTCCCCAATAGATGCCTGCCAAAGACTCCAAACAGCATCTGTCTGCCATTGACACTTGAAACATCCTTGGATCAGCTGGATTATGTGACCCAAGTGGAGAGTGGCTTGCACAGCAGCCTGAACCTGGTGCAGAGAATTCTTTTGTTCTGGGCCCCACTCAAAACCAACATCTTTTTAAGACATTTGATAAGTAGGCTGGAGTAGCACACCAAATGAAGGATATGTTGGCTCCAAATCCAAAGAACCCTAGCAGGTATTATGCCTCCATTTTAGTTGTGTGAAGGGATATCTCAACATGTCCCACATCACTCAAAAAAAAAAAAAATATATATATATATATATATTTTTTCCCCACATCACAAAAAACACATCACAGGACCCCTAAAATTTCACTGAGGTGGAGGGTGCCTGAATTTTTGTTGGTTTAATTTCCCACCCTCTGACATGCAAATATTTCACCAATCAGTCCAGAGTCATTACTACTTCTTCCTTACTAGGTCCAATCAGCACGATGTCATCAGTGTAATGGACCCGTGAGAAGTCTTCTAGAAGAGAAAGGCAATCAAATTCCCTGCATACTAAATGAAGACCTAGGGCTGGAGAGTTAATATACCTCTGAGATAGGACAGCGAAGATGTATTGCTGGACTTGCTAAAGGAAAATTGCTTCTGGTGGCTCTTCAAAACAGGTATGGAGAAAAAAGTCATTAGCCAGATCAATAGCTGCATACAAGGTACCAGGAGATGTATTAATTTGCTTAAGCAATGAAACTACTTTTAGAACAGCAACTGCAATTGAAGTCACCACCTGGTTAAGTGTTCGATAATCCATTGTCGTTCTCCAAGATCCATCTGTTTTTTGCACAGGCCGAATAGGTGAGGTGAATGGGAATGTGGTGGTTACAACCACCTCCTGCATCTTGCAGGTCCTTGATGGTGCCAGTAATCTCTGCAATCCTTCAGGAATGTGGTATTTCTTTTGGTTTACTATTTTCCTAGGTAGGGACAGTTTTAATGACTTCCACTTGACCTTTCCCACCATAATATCCCTTATTCCCCTTTTCAGAGGTCCAATGTGGAGGTTCTAAAAGTTGCTGAGTGTATCTATTCCAATTAAGCATTCTGGAACTGGGGAAATCACTACAGAATGGGTTCGGGGGACCACTGGACCCAAGGTGAGCCAAACCTTAACTAAAGGTCTATTCATAATCTGACCTCCACATGCCCCCACTCTGACTCATGGATCACATGACATTTTTGGTCTCCTGAAATTAGTGTCAGTTCAGAGCCAGTAGCAAGTATTCCCTGAAAAGTCTGATTATTTCCTTTCCTCAATGAACAGTCACTCTCATAAAAGGCCATAGACCCTTTTGGGGAAGGCCTGAAGAAAGTTTAACAGTATAAATTTTTGGCAGTGTATTGGGATCCTTCCTCAAGGAAACCCAGCCTTCTCATTGTTCAAGGGGTTGTGGGTCTACAAATTGGCTGAAGTTTGGGAATTGATTGAGGGGTGTTACCTTCTGCTCTGCCAATTCAAGTTAGACTGCATTCTCTTGACTTAGAATTGTTCCACTTGTACAGATCAAAAAATATTTAGTAGATTTCCCATCTATTCCATTCCTGGGGACACCATGACTAATTAGCCAGTGCCATAAGTCCATACAAGTCAGACTATTCTGATTACTGCTTTGATTCCACTATCCATTACGGTAACCACGCCCACCTTGTCTTTGTTGATTGAGTGCTGTCGCTTGGCTTCTATACCCATGGGGTCCAATCAGCGCCATTGTAGTTAGGTGTTTTAGCTCGCTAAGGGCAATTCCCACTGTCAAGTCTAACTTACGTAAAATAACAATTCCAGCAGTCTTCATGGATGCTGGGGCTCCCTTCGCAAACTTGTTCCTTACCATTGTGGTAAAAGGTGTGTCCTCTGGGCACTCCACATTTGGGTCTGTGGGTCTAACCTGATAAATCCACTCTAATATGCCAATTTCCCTGAGCCTTTGGATACCTTTTTCCACAGTTTTTTAAGGCAGGTCTGGTACTTCAACTTGATTTTGTGTAGGCCACCACATAATCCATACTTCAGTGAACCAACCAAATAAACTATTAGATCATTTCCTAACCTCTTGAGCTGACCATTGAATGAAGAATCTGTGCTTAGTCAGCTCATATCAATAAACTAAGACTGATCCAACTTTATGCTCCTTGCACCATTATCCCACACCCTTAATAGCCATTCCTACACATATTCCCCAGGTTTCTGTTTTTACATATTAGAAAAGTCAAGCAGTTCTTTTGAAGTGTAGCATACACTTCCTCCTGGACCACATTTTGTACTTCACCTTTTGGAGCTCGCTGGGACTTAATTCTAGTTATTGGTCTAGAAGCAAACATGGGTAGTGGAGATGTGTTCTGAGAACATTCAGCAATGCCTTGTAAGGCATCTACCTCAGCTGATGCCTCAGGCAATGACTCAGATGCCTCCCCTGGGGTGATTCGAACAAGGACTCTTCAGACTCAGCTATGCTAATCTCATCAGATGGAGGTAGAGGGGCTAATGGTTTTACTGAGTAGGGTCATTTAGCAAACAAAGATGGAGTGATCTCTTCAGATGGGAGTGAGAGGGCTGGTTCTGTTGGCAGGAGTGATTCAATGTAATTTAGGGGCTCAGTGCCCCCAGCTTCCTGATTATCTGCCTATATGTCCCCATCCTAAGTTTCAGGCTCCCATTTCTTCCTAATCAATGCCTTCACTTTAACTTCAGACTCCATTCGAGGTTGGGAATTCACTGACGTTGTAATTTAGCCACTCCTACGATAAGACTCTGGGTTTGGTTTTTGGCAATATCCCAGGTCACTTGCTACAAGAAATAAGGTTTTCATTCAAGGCACAAGTGGAAACTTTGAGATTGTTTATGTGGCACTTGAGTTGTGACTGAAATCCTGAGCTCATCTCTTTCTTTCACCACTTCATCTAATGAAAATAGGACCAACCAACCAGTTTCCTTATACTTCTCATTCTGACAAAATTGTAGAAAGGTATCAAACACGTGATCACCTAGAGCCTTGTCTCTCACCAATACCTGATCTATTGGTGGTGATATTTTGTGTGTTACTATTGCCATCTCATGCTATGGGTTAGCAGTGCACTCTTTACTACTGGAAACAGAGTAATCAACATCTTTAAGACTAACCAGGCTTGAGAACCAACTTAGAAAACTCATCCTTACAATTTTGTTTCTCTAGAACCTTTCTCAGTATCAAATGCCTTAGGCTGGGTTCTGTAGAGAAGCAAAAGTAGTGAAGCATATACATATATATATATATACACATTCTTATAGTTATAGACACAGATACAGGTATAGATACAGAGGCAGAGAGAGAGAGATTTATATCAAGGAAATGGCTCATGTTGTTGTAGAGGCTGAAAAGTCCCAAGTCTTTGAGTCGTTTGCAGGCTTCACCTTCCCCACGTAGCTGCAAGGCTGACGAACCCAAGATCAACAGGCCAGATGGCAGGCCTCTGGCTTACAGGCTGATGAATCCCGAGATTGGCAGTGAAGACGGCATGCTGCTGGCTCACAGGCTATAGAGGCTGATGAATCTCAAATTGGTAGGTACGCTGCTAACTCAAGTCCCAAGTACCGGAGGTCAGGCGCAGGATCCAGAGTGGGTAAAAGTCCATGAGTTTTGCCAAAAAATGCACCTATATTGAATGCAGACCACACTCGCAAGGAAACTCCCTTTCAGCTGATTGGCTGCTTATAGCAGATCTCTTCATGGAGATGATTACATCATTACATAGCTGTCAAACTACATCATAACTGCCAAACCACTGAGAATCATGGCCCAGCCAAGTTTGCACACAATCTTAACCATCACGGTAATATTTATCTATAAAAATTTATGTAGATATTTTTTCCAGTTCATCATTTGTCTTACTCATGATATATTATGCCTATCAGAAGTCAGTTTAAAAATAACAAGAAGTCAGCTTAAAAATAATAATAAGAAGAAAACACTAATTTAATTAAATCATAACTATTTCCTTTTATGGTTTCTGGATTTAATTTTCTTTTTTTTAATTATAATGTACCAACAAAATAAGACAATGCTCTAAATTTAGGATATTAATTTCTCAAAATGTTCATTTCAGAACTATTTGATAGTTTTAAAAACTTGGAAGCAAGTTAAAGGACAATCAATGGGGAATGGCTAATTAAATAAATTTTCATGCAATATATGCCATTAAACTAATTAACATGAAGTAACATGGGAAAGGAAAGCATGCACAGAATAGCATAATAGTTAAGAGTGGGCCCTAAAGCCCAGTCTTTGGGCAATTTACTTAACTTCTCTGAACCTTAGTTACCGCATATGTGAAGTGGAGGTTTTAATAGTAACTGAATTAGTTTTCTAGGGCTGTTGGCCATAACAAAATACTACAAAACAAGTGGCTTATAAAAACTGAAATTTATTGTTTTACAGTTCTGGAAGCTGGGAGTCTGAGATAAGAGTGTTGACCGTGTTCATAACTTCTGAGGCTGTGAGGAAGAATATGCCCCATGCCTCTCCCAGCTTTTGGGATCTCCAGGCATTCCTTGGTTTGCAGCTGCATAGCAACATCACTAGGGAGGTGCAGCGGGTGCAGACCACATCCCATGACACTGTCAGAGGTGGTGACACCAAAATGACCCTAAGGCCCATGGGGAGAGTGTCAAGTGGCAGGCTGGCCAGCACCATAGCAGGAAGGACCTCCAAGGCAGTGGCATCACTAGGGTTGGTGTCACCCATTGAAGTAACTTGTCATCACCCTCCCTCCCCCAGTCACCTTCCAGTCAGGGCACGGGCAGCTGGGTCGTGGAACCCACCACTGGATGGAGAGAAGGGTCTCCATCTTGGTCAATGAAAGAAGGGAGGAACTGTGGCAAGTGGGAGGGGGTGGGCTGAGAGGGGCAGGGTGATGCAGCGCGGTGCTCAGCCCTGCCATGGGGCGGGTCTGGGGCCTGCTGCTCCATCCACCGGGGGGCTTCAATGGTCTGCCCTGCCCACTCCAGGTGTGGGAGTGACACCGTGAGTTAGTGCACTGGGTGACACCAATCTCAGTGATGCCACTGTATCCTTCCTCTGTCCTCCTCTCTATGCGTCTTCTCCTTTTATAAGGACAGGAGTCATATTGGATTAAGAATCATGTTAGCCTAATTGATAATGTCTTCAAAGACCCTATTTGCAAACAAAGTCCCATTCACAGATACCCGGGAGATAGGATTTCAATATTTCTTTTTGGAGAAGAAGACAATTCAACCTATAACAGTAACTATCTCACAGGACTGTTGTGGTAAACAGGATAAAGCAAGTGAAGGATTTAGCCTAGCACCTGACACATAGTTCCACTCAATGGCATAAGGTATTCAGCCTTGAAAAGATAAAAAGTGGAAAAAACTAAAATAATAATTGGCATTATTTAGAATAGCTGGTCAATTTTTCCTTTGTTTCCAAAATGGTCTGCAATGTTACAATATGTATGGGAAAAGTTTCAAACTGGAGGCAGTTACGTTAGAAGCCATCCTGCTACTGCAGCTCTTGTAGCAAAGAAACTTCTTGAAAACATTATACCCACCTGTGGAGCACCAAAACTCTTTGTAGTGACTGAGGAACTTGTTTCACTGTTCAAGTCATCCAAGAACTGTGTCTAGTTTTTCCCATTTATCAAAGGCTACATTGTCCCTATCATCTTCAGTCTTCTGTTCTAGGAGAACAAATAGAGTAATAAAGACCCAAATAACAAAGCTTTGTGAAACTTTAAGTTTATCCTAGACTAAGGTCCTTCCTTCAGTTCTTTTAAATCTGAGGTTCACGCCATGCAAATCTCACAAATTTATCCCTTATGAAACAATTACTGGGGGACCCATGGTCCTTCCTTATGTTGCCTGCGCTGACCCTAGCATTGTTTAATCTGAGTTACTGAAGCATTGCCAGTCTTTAATCAAATATTACAAGGAATATTGTCTTAGTTATTCAGGGCTGCTATAACAAGAATGCCACAGTGGGTGGCTTCAACAAACAGAAATATATTTTCTCACAGTTTAGGAGGCAAGAAGCCCAAATTCATGGAGCTGGCTCTAGGGGGAAGGCTTTATCTCTCTATCAGCTCTGGAGGAAGGTCTTTTTCTCTCCTAGTTCTGCTTCCTGGTTCCTTGGAGACCTCCATGTATCTTGGCATCTATCTTACCTCATCTCTGCTCATTCGTTTGCTTGTTTAATCTTTCATATCTCAAAAGAGATTGACTCAAGATACACCTTATACTAATCCTGTCTTATTTACATAACACAGACAACCCATTCCCAGATGGAATTGTAATCACAGGCATAGAGGTTAGGATTTACAACACATATTTTGGGGGATATAATTCAATCCATAACAAACATCTTTCACAGGTTAGAGAAGCTTTTAATGAACAGAAACTAGACTCCTGAAGCCTTCTTAACATCACTCCAGGAGAACACGTACATTGAAAGAAAACAAAAAAACCAAACCATTGCCATCAAATCGATTCCAACTCATAGTGACCCTATAGGGCAAAATAGAACTGCCCCATAGAGTTTCCAGGGAGTGCCTGGTGGATTCGAACTGCTGACCTTTTGGTTAGCAGCCATAGCACTTACCACTATGCCACCAGGGTTTTTTCTATATGGGAAGAGGCACAAAATAAAAGACTCATTCAAACCTTGTGGAAAGGCCTATACTTAGTCCTTCTCCCCAGTCCACGTGCAGTCAAGTTTGAGGTAATAAAACCTTGGGTCCATTTGTCACAGTTAAAAAAGGCTAAGACTTCTCTTAGGACTAGCCAAATCATCGGTGGATTGAAGGTTACGTCTAAACGTCCCTGTGGTCAGAAGCAGATGACATCTGAGGCAAATGGCTGACCCAAGACCCTGGACCAGGCCTGAAAATGCACATCTTTATCTTTTTACCTTTGTTGCTGTCATGCCTCTACTGATATTTTCTAGGTTGATTGGGCAGATACTCATGCTCACCATTTTAAAAGGTTTAATGGTTGAGTATGTGGTATCCTTCCAAACTCAAGTCAGTCTGGCCTTCCCTGGTGGGCCTTTCCACTACAGGGATCTGATTGGGTTGCCCTTGATCTATGGATACAAGAACAACAGAGCTTATTACTGCAGGAAATTACTAATCCTAGAATTTCCTTCTACAAATGGCTTCTTTTCTGATCTGAACAAAACCCAGGCCACAACTTAACCTTTAGTCTTAACACAGCCTTTACTTTACTAAATAAAGATGTCCAAGAAGAGCTAGAAAAGAATCTTCCAAACGCACAAACAGTACTCTTCATATTGTAGGTCCATATCAACATCTGTTGGATTAATTCATCCAATTAACTCCCTAAGTGAGGAGGCTAAGTCAAGTTGCTCCCCTTTGCTGGGAGCAACCTAACTACACCCATATGAATAACCCAGCCATCACCAGACCTACGGTATGGCTTCAAATGCCTGAATGTGCATTAATTATAACATTATAAGCTACTGATTGGTTTGCCACCGACTAGCTGTGACCTCAGGTGTCTATTGGGTAAACCCTACTGGCACCTTTTGGCTATGTGAAACCAATTTTTGGCCCTGGCTTCCACCAGGCTGGATTGGAAGATGCTCTCTGGGTCTGAGTTGGAGTCAAGGACGCATTTTAACTGAACTCCCTTTATCAGTCAAAAACAAACAAAGAAAACCTCTGCCATCGAGTCGATTCCAACTCATACCGACCCTATAGGACAGAGTAGAACTGCCCCTTATGGTTTCCAAGGAGGTTCTGGTAGATTTGAGCTGCTGATGTTTTGGTCAGCAGCTATAGCTTTGAACCACTACGATGCCAGGGTTTCCCTTTATTAGCCAGTATACCTATAATAAGAACTTGATGGTTAATGTAAGCATTTCATTGGCTTGATCATTTAGTGGCAATATTTGCACCTTAGATAGAACGTGAGGATGCTACGGCACGTGTAGAAATATTAACCAAATATATATATATGACAGCACCCATGGGCTTCAAGAGATCAATACCATAATAGCAGTGATGAGACAAGTAGTATTCTGAAACAGAATGGCCCTTGACAGTATCACTGCAGCCCAAGGAGGCACTTGTGCCATAATAAAATCTGATTGCTGTGTCTATATTCCTGACAATAGTGCTAATATTATACTCTATGTTAATCATATGCTACATGTAGTAGCACACCTTAATGGTCCTGTTGCTTCATTAACTGAGATTATAAGTAACAGGTTTTTCTCTTGGGGTGAATGGTGGAAAATATTGCTACTTTATATTTGAATCTTTATATTCCTCATTGTTTCTATGGAGGAAGGTCCTTGCTGTTTTGCTTTAGTTCGATGCATTTCATCCATGAAATGCTGTACTTCAAAACTATTTGACCCTTCATGTAAAATTATGCTGGTTTTACAGATTTTCACCAGTGATCGTGTTGTTTAGTCACTTCCCTTTTGTCTCTCTGGAAATGTTTCATCTTAGCCTCTATCATTCTGTCCTGACTGAAAAATGTTCCTTGAATGAAGTATTGTCCATTAAGATGTGCCCCATAAAATCTACGTACACTGAAGATAAGGCCTATTCACTCTGTAAGGTGAAGAAAGTAATTTTTATTGACCAAAGCTCTTGAAGAACACTGACAAAGTCCTTGCAGAAGGAAAGCTACTTCGTTATGAATGATCAGTGCCCCCAGCAGAGGCTTGATCAAAAGGGGGAAATGTAAATTGAAAAGTTTCAAACCAGAGGCACTTGTGTCAGATGTAAAATGAGGAGGCCAACACGCATTCCCAGGAAGCAAATGGTCAGGATGTAAACAATTTGTTCATGGGAAGAATGTGTCAACATGTAAACAAATTATTCCCGGGAAAAATGTGTTCATGACTGCAATCATGCACAACTGAACCAGCGGGCACCACTCACCTAGATGGTAGCTCACTCCCTCCTAGCCAAGTGGCTGACCTTTACATTTCAAAGGACTTCAAGCTGAAACAGACCTTAACTATAATCAAGCATTAACTCCTTGCCTTTCCTTTGTTCTCTCTCTATATAGACACTTCTCCCTGTCTGACCAGTGGAGTGCTTCGCATTTTTAAGTAGCACTGCCCAGTTTGAGCTATATTATTGCTCAGTAAAACTCCTTTTCTTTCATTCCTAACAGAGTATGAGATTTTCTTCTTTGACAAATATTATTTCAATACAAATTTAGAATAAATAATCTATGTGTTTGACTCCCAAAGGGGTATGCACCTAGAACACTGAGGTTACCCTCAGAAGAGCAGATGGATTAATTCAAAGAGAGAATAATGATCGTGGTGATAGAGGTGTGAGTTATGAGAAATAATTAAAGATAAAGATTAGGTCTGATGTTGCTAAGTAATGGCTGAGGGGGGACTAATCAACTACAAAAATGTGACAGGAGAAACACTGAACAGGTAGGAAGAATTCTTTAATCAGGTTTAGGTCGGGATAGCTAGAAGAGTAAAAGGAAAATTTATCCTGAATGGGAGAGAAAACTTTCTGACAGTAAAAATTCTGACAAGAGAAATCTTCCAAGAAAAGCGATGAAAGCTCATCCCTAGAGATATTTAAAATAAGGTTGGACAGAAACCAAGACAGTATATATGACAGAGAACCAAAGTACTTTGATTCAGTGCTAGTTCCCATTTCTGATTTTAAAACAGCCTTGGAAAAAAAAATAGGTCACTCAGTCATGGTGAATGATTAAAAGGTGGCTTAGGTAACCATGTGTTTGAACAGTTCTGAGGTGTCTTGTTTCAATGTTAGACACAAAACTCACTGGAGGACAATCCTTGTGCCTGTAGCATAACCTGTTGTTTGTGGTCAGAATTACTACAAAAATATGATTATGATATATGTCATAGCGGTGATGTTCATGTGTGTATGTGTGTGTGGAAGGGGAATCAACAGATTACTTGCTGCTAAATCAAAGCTTGGATACTGATCAACCAACTCCTGAATCACAGAACACTACAACTCAAAGATAAATGATCTAACTACTTCTCTTGAAGATGATTATTAACTCTACTTATTGTGTATGTACCACGTACCACAGGGAGTCCCTGGGTGGTGCGGAAATTTGATCCTTGGCTGCTAACCAAAAGGTTGGCAGTTCAAGCCTGCCGAGAGTCATCTCAGAAGAACAATCTAGTGATCTATTTCTGAGAAATCACTCACTGAAAACCCTGTGCAACATAGTTTTACTCTGACACATTAAGCATCACCATGAGTCGGAATCTATTCAAAGGCAGCTGTATTTTTTTTTTTCCTTTTTTTTTCTTGGTACTATGTACCAAACACTGCATTAGGAATGCTTTATCTATATAATCTTTGAATTCTCAATCTTAGGGGTAGCTGTTATCCAGGATTTAAAAATGAGGAAACTGAGGCTTAAGAGATTAAGTCCTAGCCTAAGATTACATGGCTAGTAAGAGGTGGAGTCAAGATTCCAATCCAAGTGTGTGTGTTTCTCAAGTCCACGCTCCTTCCATTCACACACTGCAATCTAAATAGACAAAAGGGGGAGTGTCTAAGGCTGGGTTCTCTAGAGAAGCAAAACCAGTAAAGCGTATAAATATATAGGGAGATTTGTATCAGGGAAACAGCTCATGAAATTGTAGATGCTGGAACATCCCAAGCCTGTGCATCAGGATAGGGGCTTCTCTCAATTCACGCAGCCGCAGGAGCTGGTGAACCCAAGATCGTCAGGGTGGAGAGCAGGGCTCCTGCTCTCAGGCTGTGAAGACTGACAGTTCCCAAAGTCTTCAGGTAAGCTGGTAGCTCAAGCCCTAAAAGCCAGAGGACTGATGAACAGGAGGCCGCCACAAGATCCAGAGTGAACTAAAAAGCTAGAACACCTGCTTATATTCCGATTCTGGCCACAACTCCAAGGAAACTCCCTTTCAAATGATTAGCTACTCACAGCAGATTCAATCATGGGAATGATCACATATACGCACTGAGAATCATGGCCTAGCCAAATTGACACAGTCTTAACCATCACAGAGAGTGATTCCTGCAAGATCAGGCAGTTAAATTCCAGAGCCAAGACAATAATTTGAAATCCTAATTCTTGGTCTCCGTCCTTAAGTAAAATGAGTTTTCATCCCTTGTGCTTCTTCGCAGGTACCTGCTCCAGCCCTCTTTACCCTCTCTTTCTTGTCATAAGGGGCAGAAGAAGAAAGAAAATCTTTTTTTTTTTTTTCTTTCATGATTTAAATTGGGAATGTTGTTGGTTGCAGTTGAGTCTATTCTGATTCATGGTGACCCCTTGTGTGCAGAGTAGAACTTCTCTGCAGGGTTTTCAAGGCTGTTATCTCTCGGAAGCAAATTGCTGTACTTGTCTTCAGAGATATCCCTGAGTGTCTTGGAACCACCAACCTTCTGGTTAGTAAGTGCAGTGTGTAACCATTTGTGTCACCCAGGGGCCTCTGATCTGGAGGTAGGAAGAAGGAATGTGCATATGTAAATGTATCTTTTTGATTCTTTAGGTTATTTTATTCAATTCCAGAATTCGCCATATTATTCAACTAAGTTGTTTAATATTCTACTTTTTAAAATTCTCTGAATCATAAAATTAGCTTAATTCTTTAATAATAAAGTAAGACTTATTTTACATGTAGCTCACATGTGTATTTTGCAGTCTCATAATCTAAAATAAGTTGAACAATTGAAGTAGGAATAAAACGTGTCTGTAAGATGCTTCATTTTTTTCATTTCCTTACTTGTGTTTGTACTATTGCTTCATTATTGCTTGTAAAACAGAGAGAATCTGTAAGAATATAAAATCTATAAGCTATGAATTTATTAATACCATTATTTACTTCTGCTGTAATTTTTCTCTTAATAAGCCGCATTCTTTCTGATGCACGTTCTCCAATCTAATAAGGTTAGTTAATACAGAAACATCGTGAAATGAATGCATTGAATAACTGTGAACAATCAGAAGTTAAACAGCAAGAAGACTCTGAGCATTTCTATCACCTAGAAACTTTCAGGCTATCCTTAACTCGCTAAACACCTGTCACCACATATAGTCTACCTTTCTTTTTTGTACTATCTTCCTATATATGAAGTTAGTTATGTCTGGAGGAGTAACTCTATATGCTTTATGGACTGCAAGCCTTCGTTCTTTCCTCCAAATTCTAAGAAAGATACTGAATAAAGCAAAAAATTGTGAAATCAGTTAGTTTCTAGTAGTATTTAATGTGTCAAAGGAGGAAATGGAATGAGCTGGGGAGTATGGGAGTTGGGGAAATACTGCTTTTATCCTCTTTATGCTGCTATATTGTTTGGTTCACAGCTGGAGACAAACTGAAATGGGTTAGTGGATGGTGTGCATGAAAAAAGATTGTCTGCTAGAGAAAACAGCTTTAATTATTCAAAGTGGTGTTTCTTCTCTGCAGTGCTGTAGTCAGAGGTACCTATGACTCGGTGGTCCACAACAGCATTGGCCACTGGGAAGAACTGGGGAGGGTGGCTTACAGTTGAGCCTTAACCAGAGGAACTGAATGTAATGCAGATCTAATTACTTAAAATTAGAATCACGTCAGAGCAGGGTTTGTGTCTTCTGATGTCATTGTCTGTGGCAGCATTTCACAACTTTTAAGTGTGCACCCAAAAATGGGCACACAAAGAGCAACAACCCACACATGAAAGGTCCCTGGAGGCCAGGTAGCTGTGTTCTCTTCTCTGAGGTTCTGGACAAATGGGCAGGAGACTCCAAGCTCAATTTCTAAAAATTGAGTCTGACACATTGAGTACTACACTTGATGGCTTTCTTTCCCATTTTTATGGATAGTCTTACTTTTCTCATTAGTTGCAAAAAGGATGGGAAGTTTATCTTTTCTTTGATAAGATGGAAATAAAAAGCAAATAATTTCCTCAGGTTTACTGACCTAGTTTATCATTTTGTTATTCTGTAGTCCAGTGTAAAACCCAGTGATCAACTGACACACGTAGCCAAAAATGTTATATGTTATACCCTTAAGCCCAGCAACACTGCATTTTCATAATTCATAAGGGTTTCCATAAGAATCCTCACCATGTCTTCTGCTCTAATAATGAAGTTGACTAAATTGTGACTCTTATGCCTTTTGATAAAATGCTTGTTGGCTAACATTTTGTTTCAATACAGTAATCAGAATAAATCAAATTTAAGTTGTACCTTGAAACTTTTTAGTAGTCTGCAAAGTAGAGTCTAGATCAGTAATTTTATGTTGAATTTAAGAGACATAAACAAATGTGGAATACCAGTTCATCTAATTCATACCTTAACTGTTTCTTTCCATTAATTTTCAAATCCTTTGTATGTTTGACAGTATCTTATTGGTAACAAATTGCTTAACACGTGAATTGTCAGAATAATATATAATGTAAATTGTGTCCAGTCTACTGTCCACATGCAAATGCATTACTCCAGTTATCTTGTGAGATAGCACTATTTTAGGTTGAGAAAGTTTTCCAAGCCTCAAAGATAGAAATATTGGAAAAATGGGAAGAGAATTTCAAGCTTGCATTCCTGAGTTCTTCAGTCGTGATTAACCTATAAAAAAAAATAAGATGATAAAATTAACAACATAACAAACACTTCTTTTATTATAGAACTGGTGATACTACTATTAACTGATAAGAACACTGAGCCCATAGAGAAATTACTTGGCCAGAGAATTGGCTAGGAAGGAGTCTTGAGGGGCATTTTCTGTCTCGTGATTTTTTAAAACCTCACAATGCTGCTTCTAGGATTCAAATAGATGCTAGAACTAAAACTTACTTCATTTTAAATGCATTTTTACCATCTTCTCAAAATCTGTTAATTTGAACTACTTTGAGTGTTTCCATTGTCCCCTTGTTGCTGGCCAACTCTGAAGGGAATTGCTGAGTGCTTGGCAGTGGGAGAAAGAAAGCACAGAAGGAGCCTGGAAAAGTGACATGGTAGGCCTCTGAACCTGAGGTGTCCAAGGACTCATTGCATTCACTAGGAATATATCAGTGAACAAAGCACTTACCTTTAAGGACTGCTTCTAAGCTTTTGTACAGAAAGAAAGAAAAAAAAATTCTAACAACTACATTCTATTAATTCCAATTTTCATACTAATAAAAACAAAAACATTTGGTCACATTCAGAGCTATAATTTGCTTGACCACTTCCCTCTGGCCCCGATACCTGCTGGCTGGAGGTGAAGATGAAGGGAAGGTCACAGAAGTGCGCTTCATGCCGATGAACCCACATGAACAGCTCTTTGTAAGAGCAAGTCATGGCCATCTAATGTTTTGAAACAAAGGATTCTCTTTCCAAATGTTGTTTGTGGAAAAGTGTTAGACTGTGAAAATATCGGATGTGACTCAGCTCTCCTCTGCTGCGAGTCGAGTACTCTGCAAAGGGGGCTTGTGTCCAGGCCAACATAATATAGCCACTGTGAAGTGCTGGCTGCACAAGAATAATCTGTTCTGGAGAAAGCTTGATTTTCATCACGTTTTTGTGAACAAAGTTTTAGATCAAGTTCTCCTAATCCCCATGTCAGTATGTTTACAATGGTCACTCTACAGTAAACAATCCTATTAACAAATACTTGCCCCATCTCTATTCACACACTGGTAATCCTTAGCCCATTTCATCTTTTCCTCAGACTTTATAAAGGAAAATAAAAAGGATATGTTGGCACTGACCAAACCCATACTGAGGAATTAATTATATGTAATATGTTAAGCTTTTTATGTCAGAATATACAAGTAATGATGCAAATGGTTAACATACTCAGCTCCTAACCAAAAGGTTGGTAGTTTGAGTCCACCCAGAGGTGACTCAGAAAAAGGTTTGGTTATTTACTTCCAAAAAATCAGCCACTGAAAACCCTACAGAGCATAGTTCTTCCGTGACACACATGGGATCGCCATGAGCCAGAGTTGACATTATGGCAACTGGTTTTCGATTTAACAGCTACAAATAATAATGTGATTGTTATTAATTGCCATCAAGTCAGCTCTGGCTCCTGGTGACCTTGTGTATAACAGAAGGAAACATTGCCCAGTCCTGTGCCATCCTCCTGATGATTGAGTCCACTGTTTTGGCGATTGCGCCAATCCATTTCATTGAGGTTTTCTCAGATTTTCCATGACCCTCTTCTTTACCAAACATGATGTCATTTTCTAGTGATTGGTCTTTCTGATGGTGTCTGTAAATTAAGCAAGCCAAAGTCTCACCATCCCCCTAGTAAGGGGCATTCTGTTTGTATTCTTTCTAAGACTGATTTGTTCATTCTTTTGGCAGTCCACGGTATATAAAATATTCTTCACCAACAGCACAGTTCATCCATATCAATTCTTCTTTCTTCCTTTTTCATTATCTGTATCAATCGCATGCATATGAGGCCAAAAACAAAAAACAAAAGACATGGCTTGGGTCAGACACATAATAGCTAGCATTTATTTGTTGTTATTGTTAGGTACAATTGAGTCCATTCCATCTGATAGTGATCCCATGTGACAGAGTAGAACTTCCATAGGGTTTTCTTGCCTATAATCTTTACAGGAACAGAGAGCCAGGTCTTTTTTCCCATGGAGCTGCTGGGTGGGTTTGAACTTCCAACCTTTCAGTTAGCAGCAGAGCACCTAAGCACTGCACCATCAGAGCACCTTTGTATTTACTCAGACTTTACTATTTGCTAGGTGCTATGTAAGATCTTAGAAATCCTGGTGGCATAGTGGTCAAGTGCTATGGCTGCTAACCAAAAGGTCAGCAGTTCAAGTCCACCAGGTGCTCCTTGGAAACTCTAAAGGCAGTTCTACTCTGTCATATAGGGTTGATACAAGTTTGAATTGACTTGATAGCAACCAGTTTGGTTTTGGTATGTAAGATCTTCACATTCCTTATTTCATTTAATCCTCACAAATCCCATGAAGCTGATAGGTATTAAAAATTATCCATAATTTACATACAAAAAAGCTGAAGTTTAGACAAGGTAAACAAGTTACAGAAGATCACATAGCTTATACGTAGCAAAAGCAATTCTTGAACACAAATTATAACTTACGTATTTGAACATTAAATGATATGGCCACAGAATGGTTCTCAGCAATTCTGTTTGTTCCATACTAGAGATTAAGAGTTGATAAAACATCTAGCCAGGAGACACTGGAGTGCATATCTCTGCCCTGGTTCTTTTAAGATGCTCACATTTTATTTATTCACTAAAAAAAAAAAAATTATTGGCACTCATTCCTGATAAAAACTCAATAAAATAGGTATAGAAGGGAAATTCATCAACATAATTGGTTTGGTTTGATAGAAAACCAGCAGCCAAGATCATTCTTAATGGAGAGGGGCTAAAAACATTCTCCTTACAAACAGGAATAAGACAGAATAAGACAGAGATGCCCTTTATCACCACTCTTATTTAACATTGTGCTGGAAGTCCTAGCTAGGGCATTAAAGCAAGAAAAAGAAATAAAGAGCATTTAAATTGGTAATGAAGAAGTAAAACTGTCCCTATTTGTGGATGATATACTATACGTAGAAAACCCAAAAGACTCCACAAGAAAACTACTGGAACTGATAGAAAGATTCAGCAGGGTTGTAGGATACAAGATAAACATACAAAAATCAGTTCCATTCCTATACACCAACAGAGAGTGATGAAAAAGAAATCAGGAAAACAATACCATTTATAATAGCCCCTAAAAATATAAAATACTTAGGAATAAATCCAACCAGGGATGTAAAACACATATACAAAGAAAACTACAAAACACTACAGCAAGAAACCAAAAGAGATCTACATAAATGGAAGAACATACCATGCTCACAGATAAGTAGACTCAACATTGTGAAAATGACAATTCTATCCAAAGCAATTTACAAATACAATGCAATCCTGATCCAAATACCAGCAATATTCTTTAAAGAGATAGAAAAACTAATCATTAACTTTATACGGAAAGGGAAAGGGCTCCGGATAAGTAAAGCTCTGTTGAAGAAGAATAAAGTGGGAAGACTCTCCCTACCTGATCTCAGAACCTACTATACAGCTATGGTAGTCAAAACAGCCTGGTACTGGTACAGTGAAAAAAGAATTGACCAATGGAACAAAATTGAGCTCCAAGATGTAAATCCATCCACCTATGGTCACCTGATCTTCAACAAGGCCCCAAAGTCCATCAAATGGGGAAAAGACGGTATTTTTAACAAAAGGTGCTGGCAAAATTGGATGGCCATCTGCAAAAAAATGAAATTACAGGACCCATACCTCACACCATACACAAAAAAACTAATTCAAAATGGATTAAAGACCTAAATATAAAGCCAAAAACTATAAAGATTGTAGAAGAAAAAATAGGATCAATGCTAGAGGCCCTAATACACAGCATTAACAGGATACAAACCACAACTAACAATACACAAACTCCAGAAGATAATCTAGATAAGTGTGATATTCTAAAAATTAAACACTTAGGCTCATCAAAAGACCCACCAAAAGAGTAAAAAGAGAACCTAAAAACTGGGGGAAAAAATTTGGATATGACAAATCCAACAAGGGTCTAATCTCTAAAATCTACAGAAAAATCCAACACTTTCACAACAAAAAGATAATCAAGTTTAAAAATGGGCAAAGGAAATGAACAGATACTTCACCAAAGAAGATATTCAAGTGGCTAACAGACACATGAAGAAATGCTTGCAATCACTTTAGAGAAGTGCAAATCAAAACCCCAGCGAGACACCATCTCAGCCTGGCACTACTGGCATGAATCAAAAAAAAAAAAAAAGGAAATAACAAATGCTGGAGAGAATGCAGGGAGATTGGGACTCTTATACACTGCTGGTGGGAATGTAAAATGATACAACCATTTTGGAAAATGATATGGTGTCCCTTAGAAAGCTAGAAATAAAAATACCATATGATCCATCAATCCCACTTGTAAGAATATATCCTAGAGAAATAAGAGTTGTCACACGAATAGACACATGCACACTTATGTTCATTGCAGCATTGTTCACAATTGCAAAAAGATGGAAACAACCTAGATGCCCATCAACAGATGAATGGATAAACAAACTATGGTACATACACACAATGGAGTACTAAGTAATGATCAAGAACAATGATGAATCTGCAAAGCACCTCACAACATGGATGAATCTGGAGGACATCAGTCTGGGTGAAATAATTCAATCACAAAAGGACAAATATTGTATGAAATCACTACTTTAAAAACTCATGAGAAGGTTTACACACAAAAAGAAACAGTCTTTGCTGGTTACAAGGGAAGGGAGGGATTGGGATGGAAAAACACTAAATAGACAATAGATAAGTGGTAACTTTGGTGAACTGTAAGACAGTATACAATACGGGGGAAGCCAACACAATATGCACAAGGCAAGTTCATGCAAGCTCCATAGACTCATCCAAACTCCCTGAGGGACCGAATTGCTGGGCTGATGGCTGTGGGGACCATGGTCTCAGGGAACATCCAGCTGAATTGGTAAAACATAGTTTATAAAGAAAATGTCCTACTTTCTACTTTGATGAGTAGTATCTGGGGCCTTAAAGCCTGTGAGCAGCCATCTGAGATACTCCACTGGTCTCACCCCTTTGGGAGCAAGGAAGAATGAAGAAACCTAAAGACATGAAGGAAAGATTAGTCCAAAGGACTAACAGACCACAACTACCACGGCCTCCACCAGGCTGAGTCCAGTACATCTAAATGGTGCCCAGCTACCACCACTGACTGCTCTGACAAGGATCACAACAGAGGGTTCCAGACAGAGCTGAAGAAAAATGGAGAGCAAAATTCTAACTTACAAAAAAAAAAAAAACTTACTGTCCTGACAGGGACTAGAGAAACCCTGAGATTATGGCCCCATGGACAGCCTTTTAGCTCAGTAATGAAGTCACTCCTGAGGTTCACCCTTCATCCAAAGACTAGACAGGCCCATAAAATGAGACTAAAGGGGCACACCTGCCCAGAGGCAAGGATGAGAAGGCAGGAGGGGACAGGAAACCTGCTAATAGGGAACCCAAGTTCGAGAAGGGAGAGTGTTGACATGTCATGGGGTTGTTAACCAATGTCATAAAACAATATGTGTACTAACTGTTTAATGGAAATGTAGTTTGTTGTGTAAACCTTCATCTAAAGTACAATAAAAGGCGGGGGGAGGAGTTTATTGAACACCTAATATGTACGGCATAGTGTTCTAGATGCTGGACGACAAACAATAAAGACACGTTACCTATCCTCGTGGAGCTTATACTGCAGCGGGAGTACAGAAAATCACCAGATAAGTTTTATTTAAATTCCAGGTACTAATAAGTGTTATAAAAAAAAAAAAAATTTAAGTGTTATAGAGACAAATAAAGCAGGGTGAAGAGACAGAGTGATGTGGTTGGGTGAGTGACAGAGAGGAGTCCTTGGGGGATGATCTGTGACCTTTCTGAGGAGAGAATGCTTCACTTGAATCAATGAGGGAGCAATCACCACCAGTACTTAGAGGAAGAGCATTTCGAGCACAGGAAACATCAAGGATAAAACCATGAGGTAGGAACAACCTTGACTACAGGAAGATTTAGCTGGAACAGAGGTAGTGAAGGGGAAGTGCTACAGAAGTCAGGGCCAGATCAGGAACATAAAGATCTTGGAAAAGACTTCTGGGTGTTGTTCATAGTGTGATGTGAATCCATTGAATGTTTCTGGGCAAAGAAATGGCATGAGCTGACTTATCCTTTTTTTTTTGTTTTTTAAGCTCTCTGGATACCCTGGTGGCACAGTGGTTAAGAGCTTGACTGCTAACCAAGAGGTCAGCAATTCAAATCCACAGCCGCTCTTTAGAAATCCTATGGGACAGTTCTACTCTGTCTTATAAGGTCACTATGAGTCAGAATCAACTCAACAGCAATGGGTTTGGTTTTGAACTATAGAGTGGTTGAAAGGACCATTGCCTGGTTCTTCTATTGTTTCATCCGGGTCCCCTCTGGCCTGGTCACTGCACCTGATCAGAAACATGACTGCTCGGAATTTCCAACCTTTGACTTCGATTATTCAAAGTCCAACCTACATACTACAGACCTTGTCTTAGTTTCCTGGAGCTGCTATAACAAAGTGCCACAAAGTACGTGGCTGTCAAGAACAGCCATTTGCATGTCTCACAGTTCTCAAGGTTAGAAGTCCAAATTCAGTGTGTCCGTAGGGCCGTGCTCTCTCTGTCCATTCTATGGGAAGATTCTTCCTTGTCCCTTCCAGTTTCTGGTAGCCCCAGGCAGTGCTTGGCTTTCCTTGGTGTTTAGATGCAGCTTCTTCATATGATGTCTGTCTTCCTGCTGTGTGACTCTGTCTTCATGTCTGTTCTCCCTTTTTATAAGATGTCATTCAGAAGGGATTAGGATTCGCCCTACTCTGGTATGACCTCATTAACTTAACTGGTAACACCTTCAAAGAAAATCCCTATTTCCACGTTCACAGGTACAGGGGCTCTGACTTCAACATATCCTTTAAGGGAACACAGTTCCATCCATAATAGACCCGCACTGTCTAATACAGTGTCCACTAGACACATGAGGGTGTGGAGCACTTGAAATACAACTAGTTTGAAATGAGATGTGCTCTAACTGTAAAACACACACCAGATTTTGGAAACTTAGTCCAAAAAAAGAAAGAATTCAAATATCTCATTAATCATTTTTATACTGATTGCATGTTGAAATAATAGCATTTTGGATCCATTGGGTTAAATTAAATTTATTGTCAGAATTCATTTCATCTTTTTCTTTTTTCTTTTTAAACTGGCTCTTAAGAAGTGAAAAATTACTTATGTGGCTTGCATTTGTGGCTTGCTTTAGATGTCTATTGGCAGTGCTACCTAGAGTCTTAACACACTTGCAGAGAAGCCTGGAAACAAAATTATCTTAAGAATTTCTTAAGTGTTGTCATGGAGAAGAAAGGAAAACAGGATGTTGTTGACCCCAACAAAAGAACCATGCCCTACAACCAGCTGCGAATGCCCCAGAAATAGCACTTCTGTTTGGAGAATAAATGACTTTATGGCCAAAAGAAGCATTTGCTACAGTGGCTTGTTCACCAAAGAGGAGTCCTTGAAACTGAACCAGCAGTTCATTCATTGCAGGGAGGTGGAGGGATCTGATTGGAAACAGGAGCCATTTGCTCACTGCCAGCCTAGCAAACACTAAAAATGGGTGTCAAGTAATCAGAGGAATGAAACAGTGATATTTTCTGTACAATGTTTATGAACTTTCTAAGCAAGACATCATGCTATAACAGAAATATTTTGCTGAAAGAATTTTTTTCTAAAGTCACAAATCTTGTTAGTCAAAAATCATGGAAGCTGAACACGGCAAGACAGTAGATTTGGCAGCACGTGCCATTGGGCTCTGTTTTGATGTGCATGGACAGACAGAACACAGAGACTGAGGGTCCCGGCTGGAATCTGAACCCAAAATGCAGTGGTTTCCAAATCCTCCACCAAGGGTTAAAATGTGCTCAGAGAGTGACATCCTGCTCATGTAAAAACCATATTCCATTTCTTTGTTTCAAGATCAATGGAGCTATGTTTGAGCTCTTTTACCAGTAGTGATGAAAGCATGTGATGAACCGTTCACACGCTCATTTGATAGAAGACAGCATGGTCTTCTTGAAGGGAACTAGAAAAAGCCCGATGGAGAGACAGCACTTGGGAAATTCACATTTGTTATTGTTTATGGCAGGGCTATTTCGGGCCAGTGGGATGCTTCGGAGACATGAGCCTTCAGTAAGATTGCACATCTTTGTGCATGTTTGTTTTAAAATTTCTGTGTAGCCACTTCTTTCAGGATTGTATCTATTTTTCCAAAAGAAACAGCATTCTCCACGATTAAAATTCACTTTGCCTATCTTGGAGCTACTGTCCTTGTTGCAGCCTGGAGTATTGTCCTGTGACTGCTTTTTTTGGGAATTCTAGAAGCGGGCAGGATCAGAATCCACAAAGATTCTGTGCATTTTCTCACCTGTCCTTCCTCCCCTGTATATGTATGCAGATATATGTGGGGCGGGGGGGCAGGGGGTTGTATGAACAGCTAATGCACTAGGTTTCTAACCAAAAGGCTGGAAGTTCGACTCCACCCAGAGACACCTGATCTACAGCCATCAGCCTTTGAAAACCCTATGGAGCAGAGTTGAGCACTGATACGCATGGGGTTGCCATGAGTCAGAATAGACTATTTTATATATACATTAAATAAATATATATGTTATTATATATATACATACATGCATATACACACACATGCACACACACATACATATATTAAACCCAAAAACCAAACCCATTGCCGTCGAGTCGATTCCAACTCATAGCAACCCTATAGGACAGAGCAGAACTACCCCATGGGGTTTCCAATCAGTGCCTGGTGAGTTCAAACTGCTGACCTTTTTGTTAGTAGCTGTAGCTTGCTGTAGCTCTTAACCATTGTGTTACCAGGGCTCCAATGCACACACACACACGTATGTATACATATGTACATACATATACTGTGGTAGCCCACTGGTTAAACAATCAGCTGCTAACCAAAAGGTTGACAGTTTAAACCCACCCAGCTGCTCCACGAAAGAAAGACATGGTGATCTGCTCCCATAAGGATTACAGCCTAGAAAACCCTATGGGGCAATTCTACTCTGTCATTTAGTGTCGCCATGGGTTGAAATTAACTCGACAGCACCTAACAGCCACATATATATATATTACATATATGTACACACACATATATACATATATATGCACTCATATTTGTTGTAAGGTGCCATTGATTAGGTTCCAGCTCATAGTGACCCTATGTAAAACAGAACAAAACCTTGCCAGATCCTGCACCACCCTCACAATCGTTGCTGGGTTTGAGCCCATTGTTGCAGCCACTGTGTCAGCTCATCTCATTGACAGTCTTCTTTTTTGCTGACCCTCTACCTTTTTTTTCTACCTTAGTAAGCATGAAGTCCTTCTCCAGGGACTGATCCCTCCTGATCACATGTCCAAAGTATGTGAGATGAAGTCTTACTATCCTCCCTTCTAAGGAACATTTTGGTTGTACTTCTTCCAAGACAGATTTGTTTTTTCTCCTGGCAGTCCACAGTATATTCAATATTCTTCACCAACACCAGAATTCAAAGGCATCAATTCTTCAGTATACACACACATGCACGCACACACAGTAAAACCTGCGAAAGCCGGAAACCGTGTAAGATGGAAACCTGTCAGAAAAGGAAAACTCAAATATTTTTCACTAAAAGGAACAATACAGAAGTGGCAAGACTGCACTTTGTCAAAAGTGGAAAACTTGTGAGACTCAGAAAAACAAGGCAATTCTGTCAATTTCCAGCTTTCACAGGTTTCACTGTATGTGTATATATACATATACACACACACACAGACACACGTATGCGTATATAAAACATTATAAAGAAAAACTCTGCTCCGATTATCTCAACAAACTGTAAATTCCCCTCAGTTGTTTATTATTTAGGCATGACAGGACATGAAGGAGAACAACAAAGGATGGTTACACAAATTGTATGTGATCAGATAATGCTTGACACCAGAGAGGGCTAGAATGTAATAATCTGAATTTAGGCCAAGTCTGATTACTAAATTTCATGCTAGGTATATGTCCCAGAACATTTATGTTCCAGTACAAGATACCTTAACCATCTGGACTATGTGCAATTTCCCCACACAATCCTTTCCCTTAAGGAAAGGATTAGATTCGTGAGCCTTACTCCTCACAGCAACTGGTGTCTGAGGGCAGAAGCTGCTGCTCAAAGTCAGCAACACCCCATGCTGCCACCCATCCCTGTGGTCGTGATGAGGATAACGTCCGTTATACAGCCAGTTGTTCCAGGGAACCAAAGGCCAAGGCTGAGGGAAACAAGCAGTGCCTCTGTGTGGTGGGGCAGCGTGTCCCACAAGCCCCCCAATCTGGGTCCCAGTGTCACACAGCTGATTACTGACATCAGAATGGGGGGAGGGAGGATGGCCAGCAAAGTACACGCGAGCATGCGTGTACACACACACACACATACACAGAGCCAAATCCATTGCCATCAAGTTGATTCTGACTCATGGTGACCCCATGTGTTACGGAGTAAAACTGTTTCATAGGGTTTTCTTGGCTGTATTCTTTATGGAAGCGGATGATTAGGATTTTCTTCTGTGGTATCTCTCTGTGGGTTGGAACTACCAACCTTTAGGTTAGTAGTCCAGCGCAAACTGTACCACCCAGGATCTCAGCAGAGCCTTTTTGTACCTTATTTTCCTTCACGAACATTTATTTCTCAGCTCCTAGCAGAGCATGCACGTAGTAGGTGCTCAGCACTCAGTATTTCCTCCTGAGTAATTTTGTCTTCCCCTGCTAGAAGACCACAGGCTTAACTGTGATATACAGTGAGCTTCCTATGACCCATGAGAGGCTGATACATGTCTAGAGTTCTCGACACTCCTTTCACTCAGAGTGTGAGCCCGTTTGCAAAATTCCTCTTACTTCCTTCACACACACCTACAAACACAAGTCCCTTCCCTCTGTTGGTAAATCACTAGCCTAGAACATTAACATTCAGAAGGCATCTTTGAGAGGAGTGAAGACTTTAGGAGGATCAAAGACCCAACAATAAAATTTTTCTCAGCTGTCAAACAAATAATTTACACCTTGGAGGGTGGGGACAGGAGCAGGAAGAGGATTTGGATTTTAAATAAAGCAAGTATGCAAAACCAGAAGATTACAGTTTCAAACAGGAAAATCTGTGGAAAGTTGGAGTTTGGGGGTTTGCTCACAGACTGACAGTATAAAACTCAGGTAGTAGATAGCAGGTGATGGGGTACTTGGGGAAACCCAAGGTTAGCAACTCGGACTTTTGCTTTGAGTCTACATTTACTAAAGCTTGGGAGGAAGAACAACAGTGGAACCCTGCCAAGGGAGGAGAAGGGAGAAGGAGGGGGAGAGAGTTCTTTTATTAAGATCTATCATCTTTGACCTTAAATCAGTACCTTTACCTCCCCCATAACAGTAGTATATTTTTATCCCATTACAGGCCACTTTCACAAATTTCCCTCTAGATTTAGGAGCAGTTGGTGCTTTTGAAAAAATTTGTTTTTTTATTTGGGAGGGGCACAAATGGAAATTTCCTAAGCTTGCTGACCTCTACCAACCGTATAATTTGCTTAGGGCAAAATAAAATATCTACATTTCATTAAATACAGATTATTTAACATTAAATAATTAGATAATTTGATCTTCAAATATTGACCATATGCTCTAACTGCAAGTTCGCAATAAATAGATATACATATGCAAGATACATAAAAAAGGTTATTCTATCACAAAGGCAGCAGCCTACTGTTAAAATATGTAATACTCATAACAACACCGAGCATTCACTTCGTTTCTCCCTCCCTCTCTCCCCTGTCCCTCTTTATCCCAGTCTGTCTCTCTCCTTTCCTTCCTTCCTTTCTATTTTAATCATTTATTCTACAAACATTCAGAGGACCCCTAGTACCCTTTACATAACCATTGCCAGTGGATCCTTTCAAATCAGGCACACATTTGCATTCTATTTTTGTATTCCAAAAATCTGCCCAAAGTTGGGCAAAGTTAGGCTCAAGACCGGGGGTCCATTTTCTGCGCTTGGGTGTCCCAGCACCTGCCAGCTGTGCGTCCCCTGAATTGAGGACATCGTGTTTTCAATTTCCTTCAATAAAGCAATGAATCTGGCAATTTGCTGGCCTGCTTCGGCTAAACAGAGAGGACAATTTGAGAAAGATCATAGTTCAGGCTCAGTCAGACGGAAACAATTGAAAACAGAGAGCTGGCCGCTCTGTGTCCCCAGTGCAGCTTGCTGTCGCGGTTTGACTGACAAACTGACTTTTTTTGAGGTGCTCATGCCCATTTCAGTCAGAGTTTATTGAAGGTGATTTTGATCTTCTCCATGAGGCCACAGCAGTGGCCATGCCATCTGTCACCTTGATTGCATCGTGGATTCTCTGGAGAGAGCACGATGGCTCCTGATCATTTACAGATTGTGCCGCTCTCGCCTCCATAAGGACCACATGCACAGAGCCAGATGGTGAACATACACGCTTATTATAAGTCTTTATCTCCGTGCAGGAAGGAGAGGAACCATTAGGTCTCCCTCAGGAGCTCTGCTCCTCTCTACCATCATGCTGCTCTTCAGCAAATACAGTCTTCTTCAGCTGTCATCGGCCTACCTCTGAAAATTAAAAAAATAAACAATAATTCCATCAGCCGAGGCTGGGAAGCCAAGCCGGCACAGCAAAGCAATCCCCTTGCCTTGCCTTCCTTTCTTTTCTCAAACCCCCCACTTGCCTGACTGTCAGCACCAGGAGAAACAAGTTTGTTTGCAAATGCATCATTAATGTGTTGATTTTTTAAGAGATTAGGAGGGGCTGCTGCCTGGAAATAAAGGGACACGATCCTATTTTTTTGTTCCTGGGATTATGGCTTCCATTGCATTGGTCACATTCTTTTCCATTTAAGGATTTTGAGTTCATGTTGCATATTTTAAAATTTTGCCTTGTTTTTCTGAAATAATCCCAGGATGACACCTCCTGTGTGTCAGAGTTTAAGGTTTCAGGGAGGGACTTGGAGGCTTGTGGCTGTGAGAAAAAATAGAAAACCCCAAGTGCTGGGGAACTATTAAAAAAAAAATCCTTTTAGTAAACTGTCCACTGGGAAAGAGACATAATAGGGGAGAACAGGAATAGGTCTGTGGAGCGGAGAGAGTACAGCTCAGAACACCAATTGAAGGAGATAGGTGTGTTTCCTCCTGTAAAAATGGTGTGGCAGGGGCATCTGATCCCCTCTAACATCACAAGAAGGTAGAAGAACCAAGATCAACAGCCCAAGGCTGATCCCTACTAGGCAGAGGCCAGACATACCTCCTCTATCTAACCTTTTTTACCAATTCTGACGCCAGCGGTCCCTCCCACAGCACTCTCCACTTGTCTGCTAGGTTGGATAATTTGTTGCAATGGCCACACAGAACTGACAGATAATCCTCATGATTATGGAGTTTATTAGGGAAAAACCAGTTACATTTCAGCATCAGAAATGACTCAGGATATAGTTCTTTAATCAGGACCACTTCTTCTCAGCTCTGATTGCAGGCAGGCCTCTCTCTGGCCCTTGGCCTCTTGGCCTTTCGGCCTCACTTCTGCCCTGCTAGGGCAAGTGTTACAAAGCTTCTAGCTCCATGGGTTGGCAAGCCCAACTGCAGCCCTCTTGCTCTGGTCTCCTGGTTTCTGCTGTCTCCCACTGCTATCGTTCTTGCTGCTGCTGTGCCACTATTTCTCACTGTCTTCCTTGTTACCGTTCCTCACTCTCTCTCTCCAAGTCTCCTTTTAAGCCTAGCAGGATGGAAAAAATGACCAATTCCCTCGATAGGGTTCCACACACATTATTTGCATGGCCCCACCCCCACAAGTGTTCCATATACCTTATTTGCATTAGGAACAAGTTCTCAAATCCCCTTGGTGGGCCACAAACACCTTGTTTGCATAGTGCTACCCAGTTACTGTGTTGGAGTCACGAAGACTATGGCTAGAAGGGCCGTGTTAAGTAATTTACTGCACCATACCTCCCAACCCACCACCTATTGTCACCCACCATGTATGACTCAGAAAGGCACCTGAAAGAGTCCCAAGTAGAACTGCAGCATGTGCAAAAATGAACATTTTCTATAAAGAAAATGGTTCTCAACTTCTTCTTTTTTGGGGGGAGGGGGAAGTGCTTACATCTTAATGCACATTTTGATTGATTTCTGCATATAAATACTCCACCCAGGTCAAGATATAAAACATTTCCAGCGCTCCAGCAGGTTACCATGTGATAAATAAATAAATAAATACACATAAACAGGCGCACTAAGAAGCCCACTTCTGCCTCTGCTGCTCAGTGCTCCAAAGAAACAATACACCCAAACTTGGAAAATTTCACTCTCTCTTTCACACACACAGAAAACTGGGCGGAGCGGGGGAACCAAGATAACCTGGCTATGTGGGAAAGCCCCCACCAGTGATCCACAACCTTGAAGTCTGGCCTTCTGGGGTCATTCACTTAGAATAACTACCAAGTTAACCCGGTGGTGACAGTGGCCTAAACCCAGTATCTTTGCTCAGACACTACATGGAGTGTTCCTAGAGTCTGCAGAGACAGTCACAGAATTTAGGTTGAGGTTGAAATGGCATGGAATTTCTCTACCATGAAACGCCAAGTCTGCAATCTCTTAAGCGTCATTCCTCAAGGGCCTGGTTCTTCCAGAAGTATGAACATTTGTTGGGAGAGCAGAACAAGCTACAACAGAGGAGCTGTGAAAACATTACTGAGAAATAACACAGAGAGCACACACACACACACGAATGAGCTCCTTAAGTACCCATGATTCCTCAAAACGTAAAACAATCCAAGTCACTTCCTGAACACAGATCGAAAGGTTGTTCTGCATGTTTAGTTTACCCATTCAGGACCTTTCCAGTAGACATTTGAGTAGAAGCCAATTACATTATAAACCTCGTTTAACTCATCAAGTTCCATCACGATACTGCTTTCTTTACATTTTCTATGAAAGAAAATAACTGCTTGAAACAGAATGAAAGTCACTACCAAATGTTTTTAGAGGAAGATATTTAGTGTGGTTCTCAACCAGCATCAATGTGTTTTCAGAAGTGAGGTTTATGGCAAGCTTCTACTCTTAAACTAGCTCTTTTTTTTTTTTACTTTGGACGTTCCCGAATGTGTGTTGATAACACTACGTGAGGTGTGGGTGTGTGGGCAATGCACATAGCTGATAGGCTTGTGTGCTTATTGTGCTTAAGATGTTGTGTAAATGATATTTAAAGACACAAACAAGAAAAAAAAAAGATAGTCACACTTATCTAGTTTCCGGTCCTTGAGTGTTAACCTAAAATGTGTTCTACCTAAGCACACCGATTTTTAAAATATTGGCATTCTCCCCAGCGCATACCATTTTTCCACGCAGCACGGGTAGGAATCAGTTTGGTATTAGCTTTATGTACTTAAACAGATAGCAGCATCATGGTAAATGGAGAAAGTATTGAAATTGTCAAGGATTTCATTTTACTTGGATCCACAATCAACGCCCATGGAAGTAATAGTCAAGAATCAAACCACATATTGCATTGGGCAAATCTGCTACAAAAGACCTCTTTAAAGTGTTAAAAGGCAAAGACATCACTTTGAGGACTAAGGTGCACCTGACCCAAGCCGTGGTATTTTTCAATAGCCTCATGTGCACGCGAAAGTCGAACAATGAAAAAGGAAGACCAAAGAAGAATTGATGCCTTTGAACTATGGTGTTGGTAAAGAACACTGAATATACAGTGGACTGTCAAAAAACAAATCCACCTTGGAAGAAGTACAGCCAGAATGCACTCTAGAAGGGAGGATGGAGTGACTCTATCTCAATGACTTTGGACCTATTATAGGGAGGGACGGTCCCTGGAGAAGGTGAGCAAAAAATAAGAAAACCCTCGACGAGATAGGTTGACACAGTGGTTGCAACAATGGGCTCTAACAATGATTGTGACGATGGTGCAGGACCGGGTAGCGTTTCCTTCTGTTGTACGTAGGGTCACTATGTGTTAGAACCAACCCGATAGCAACAAGAGTTAGACAGATGATCACGACCTTTGTAATATCACATTATTCTGTTTCTTTAGAGCAAAAGCCATGTATAGGAATGCACATTGAAAACCAAATCACCAAATACAGTTCACCCTCTCAAGAAGGATAGAACCATGACAGTGGTTCATGGAGAGCACAGAGGGCATGGGATCAGGCTGGGGCCTTTCCATTTGACCTTGTTCTTGAGAAGGTCACATTTCCCCAGTACCACATTCTCTATCTGCCAATGAGCAAAACGGTACCAGTCTCCCAAGTGTGCTGTGAAGACTAACTGGGATATATGAGAAAGTATCTCACCTCTCTTGGGCATGTACAAAGCCCTTCAAGTATGTTTAAAATGAAGTTAAACTAGGGGAAAAAAAAACAAAAAAGGTCACTCTGTTAAAAGATAATGCTGTGAATGCATATAAAATGTAATCACTGAGATCATTAGGTTTGAATGTAGGAATCAGAATTGTCAAGCAGCCAGGATTTTAAACTCATATTTCATGGTAGGGAAGTTGGAATCCCCAGGTACTGTAAATGGTTAAAGCACTCAACTGCTAACTGAAAAGTTGGAGGTTCAAGTTCACCCAAATCCACCTCAGAAGAAAGGCTTGGTAACCTATTTCTGAAAAATCAGCCATTGAAACCCCTGCAGAGCACAGTTCTACTCTGACACACGAAGAATCGCCAGGAGTCTCAGGTGATCATTCGATCAGTGAATGGCAACTGGTTTTTATTTAAGTTGTCACAGTGATTAAAAACAGAGACCCTGGTTTAACTCCAGACTGTACCGTTTGCTGTGTGACCTTACTCCATGGTACTTAAGTTCTCTGTGTTCCAGTTTCATCACCTGAAAAATGGCGGTGATCATAAGAAACCTACTTTACAGGGTTGTTGTCAGGATTAGATGAAGTAATACTTATAAAGTGCCTTGCGAATTATAAGCATTGTAAAAGGTAGCTAGCATTCAGCGTTCCAAAAGCTGCGAAATCACCAGGGCTTTGAACAGTTTGAACTGCTGCTGATAATTTGCATGACCACCCCAGATATACTGAATCAGAATCTCCATTTTAACAAGATCCTAGGGTGATTCTTCCTTATAATACATTTTGAGAACCACTGATCTACTAGTGGTTCTCAGAGTTGATCCCTAACAAGGAGCATTAGCGTCGCCTGGGAACTTGTCGGAAATGCAACTTCTTAGGAGGGTTTGAGCTGGAAAGAACAGGTTCGAAGCCCTGGAAATAACAGCTCGTGATTTCATCCTTTACTAACTTTTGGCTGTAGTGTAGCAGTAAAATCTTATTGAAGCTCGTAAGCCCAGGATACTGACCAGAATTCATTGCTGACTTTTATTCACTGTTTTACTTTGTTAAAAGTAAAGTGTTAGTTAAGTTGAAGCTATTGTTTATTTAATTTCATTGCTGCAAACTATACCTGTAAACTTACTAAGCTTTATCACATCACACATGCAGAGAGATACACATCACCCACGCAAACTCATTACTACTGGGAAAACCTCTAAAGAACAACTGGAAATGAGGTGGCATTTTGCTTGACAAAAGGTAGAAGACTTGGATGCTAGGTCCCAACTCTGTCACTTAACCTTCAGTCTGAATCTTTCTTGATCTGTAAAATGGATATTGTAATACTGTTTTTATTTCATGACATTGCTGTCAGGATCTAGTCTGTGAAAACACTTTGAGAAATATAAAGTGCTATATAAAAAAAAAATTTTATATAAGTCTAAATATCAGGTAACAGTATTATATTAAAAATGACATCAGCACAAGACAAATATTAATGCATATTCTAAATAGATTAATGAAGATTATATAATAAGTGTGAAACTGTTGGAAATCTGTTAGATTCTAGTTGGAAAGCAAGAACATCAAAATCCATCGAGTTCTGAACTACCAGGTCCATGTGGAGCTAGATCTCGATTCAGCTCCAGGGGATTTCAGGAGCTCCTGGATCAAATTATTCTGACTAATAGAGTGGAGGAATAAGGGCTCACACTTTAATTTTGCTGCTTTCTATCTTTGAGAACATTTCCAGTATTACGATGTCTATCCCCACAAATAGCATAAGACCCAAATAAAAGTAAATCCAACAAAATCTGCTTAACTAGGGCTGCTTTAGAATAAGAATTCACACAATGGGACAGTTGGTAACAATCCTGGTTTAATATGCCTGCAGTACAAAAGATCTTGGCTGCCTCCTGTTTCCGCAGAAAAATGAGTTTAGTAGAATAGACGTAGAACAGAATTTCAGCTCCTAATAGAAATGTAGAAGCACTGGTTGCTATAATATTAATAAACAGTAAATCTGGTTTTTCAGGCTGTTTCTTATTCTTGCACTATAATTTGAGTAATAGTGAAACTCCCAGGATTACCTCATGTGAATGTAAAAAATGGAAACGCTTATTTCTCATTGACAAAGTTCCAGAGATTCTTTTAAAGAATGGTATGGCAACAAAAAGGCGGTTCTAAAAATAACTTAAATAACCTAAAATGAACAAAGGAGCTCAAATCTAGGTAGCATTAGGCAAGAGAGGCACTCAGCCTTTTCTCTCTTTTTGTCACTAGATAACGTAGGCATTAAGGCTAATTGATCATGATTACAAAATAAATATCTTTAAATAATAATATAATGTATCTTTTTAAAAACTCTGTGTGTGTGTGTGTGTGTCTGCTCAAGCAGAATTTAACTAGCAGGCAGGGATCAAGCATCTCATCTCGTGAATGGCATTAGATATCTTGTTCAAAATCTCTGATTAATCTGATTAAGCTAGTGAGTGAATAATCCTTTAATCCTCTCAAGAATACAGTTTATGTCTGCTGAGTGTCAAATTTCAGACTGGTGAGCTGTAAATACTGAAATTTAAGTGAAAGGAAGGAGAAAAATGCTACCACCCACCCAAAGTCGAACTGCGTCGTCGCTTTCCCAGATTCTGTCTTTCGTGGGTGACCTTCTCCTTTGAAACGGGAATGGAGAACATTAGGGAAAATAATAAATCACCCTCTGGTGGTGGCTCGGTGGCAGTGGGCATATCAGTCACCGAGGACCAATCTGCTAGCATGTGCTTCCCTTTTCCCAACCAGTTTAATTATAAATTAATGGGTCCTGCCTCTTGCTTCGCATTTCATTCTGGAGCAGGAACGTTAACGCCAGATATTATTTATTTTATAGTTGGAAAACCAGCTCAGAAGCTGTCAACTGCTGAGTATTTTGCTGGATCACAAAAGCAAGAAAATGAACATCCTTCCATTAAAATCTCAGTCTGAGGGACACACTTGGGAAACTGTTATTGCATTTAGAGTAACAGGGAGCTCTGGCCAGATTAGGTGAATTGAGGGACCTTGATTCGGCTTTATCATCATTATGCACCAAATTGACATAATGACGACGAAATAAGGTAATGTGTGTGCGGGGTGAGGTGGGGAGGTGGTTAGTTTGCTGCTTAAGGAAAATAAAAAGTAAATGTGTGTGTGTGTGTGTGTGTGTGTGCACGCGCATGTGTTCCTTTTTGTTTGTTTTGTTTTAACCGACTAAATTGTTTGCTTGGTACATTTGACCACTTTTAACCAAAATACAGACATATTATCCCAAACAGCAGTTTATAATGTCTGTAGTCCAAAATGTTCTGTGAATTTGTTTGCCTGAAATGCCTTTTGTGTCAGTTATTTATGAGAATTATTCCTTTCTCCTAAACATCTTGGCTAAATATCTTCTAGAAGGGCAAAACTCCTAGAAGGTATTACTTTGCCGTTCAACTACTTTTCCTTTACTTATTTAACATGAGTCATAGGCATCTTGTGTAATTAAAGCACTGGCCATCCCTTAAAAGCAGCAAGTCTATCTATCCCTCAATTCCTCACCATGTGAGGAAACAAGGGGAAGGAAGAACATCCCTCCTGGCCCAGGGTGTAACCCCAGAATCCGTGCCACACTCTGGGAAGAGGAGGTAGAAGCAAGGGTCACATCGTCCTGCTTTTGCTGTTTGGGTTATGGCACAACATATACTTTTGGACTTTTCTAATGGGGCAGAAAGAATCTGCGCCCTCAGAAGCCAGACAATGAAAAGGAGCCGTAGAGAAAACCCTCTCCCGACCCTCTAGTTTTGCCTGGATGGAAGTTTGCCCTATGAGGGTGCGTGAGGGGCGAGGGGCATGTGGCCACTACATGACTAGCCACACACTGGGCAGGCTGGACCTTTCTATCCCCAAGTTGGCCAACCCCTATGACTAAAGCTTTCTGCAGTGCTAACTTCAACATCTTCCTCTAATATCCACTTATTTGGCACAATCTAGTATTTTTGGTCCTTTATTTTTTAATCAGGTTGGCAAATGTTTCCCATCTCTGGCCCATGTGTTCGGCTTCCAGCTATTTCTTTCCATCCACACAGTGGTAATGGCTTATGCAATTATGACTTGGTACTTGATCCCTGCTCCCTACGGGTATTTAGATTCTCATTCTCTTTAACCTCATCCACCTTTGCCAGTGAACTTTCACCCAGCATCCTCAGCTGGGGATCAGCCGACACCAACTTTGAAGGGCACGCACGACTGCTGCCCAGGGCCCCAAGGACCTCAGACCACGCACCCTGCGTTACAGATTCTGGACTGAGAATAACTCAGAGCTTAGAGGGGGTGGGGGAACTCTCTGCGGACTTTCTTCTATGGCTTTGCAGAACTGTCTGGGGAAACAGAGGGTAGTTTGTAGACACCTCTAAAAATGAGTCGTTGGGTGGAGAGGTATGTGCATGCAGGTGGATTCCATATTGGTAACGAACTGTGAAATAACCTCATTTTTACTTTTGTTCAAGTAGTAAGGGCTCTCTTAAAACCACAAACAGTGATGTTTACTGGCCATGTAAGGTCATTTCTGAAATTATTTTACAACTAACCTAATCATGAGTAAATAGATAAGACAATGTGTATATAAATTGTGCCATTTGCAATGTTGTCTTTCTTATTGCACATACCTTCTTCAGGCCTTGTTTTCACCTTTGTATACTCACTATTACTCATACAGAATAGCAGACACACCCTTTTACCTTTACATGGTATGCAAGTCAATATATCTCTCTTTTGCCATTCATTTACATAGTCATTCATTCAAAAATGTTTATTGAAAGTTTGTTAGGGGCACATAAAGATGTTGTTAGTTAAAATAACTCAAGGATCCCCTTGGTAAGCTCCATGTTGAGTCCATCAAACCACCCAGAGGATCATGAATGTTATACAAGAACTTGCAGAAGAGCAAGGTGAAGTCACTGGATCTCTGGCCAGCTCAGTCCTTGAGATTCAAAATGATGTTACAAAAATAAACTTGGTGAGGATACTAGCAGTCAAACTACACTTCTGCCTTACTATGGTAGTGCCTACTCATCTGGTTTTAGGTTCACTTCTTCCTTTTAACAGCCTTTTAAATGTCTATTAACTCTAAGCCCATATATGCTGATATATGCTGATATAACTTATGAGTCCTTGGTGAAAAACAGGGAGGTATGAGAAGCAGCAGAAGTGTACAATGGACTTTCAGGAAATCTTAAGACTTTGACATCTATATTTAGTTATTTCCAGAGCCAAGTTAGAGTCTAAACTATGAGGTTTACATTGGTTCCAGTCTCATTCAGTCTCTGTCTTCTTCAGCCTCTTAGGTCTAGGCAATGGGAGTTTAGATAAGCAAGTTCAGCCCCATGCAGACCCTGACCTGCTCTGGCCAAGAGACTTTGTGTCACAAGGCTCAGCTCCATCAGCAAGTAATATTTAGTTTGGTAAAATCCTTTCATTCATAAATATGAGATCTGGGATGAGCCATGAGTCCTCAAATATCCACTGAGTTTCAGACCTTCTCTAAACCCATCCACATTTGCTCAGATCAAATAATCAGGCCAACCTCAATTCCAGGACCCATATGCTCTGAGCCCTAGTCCAGTTGGCTGGACCCAAAACCCTGCCTCACTCTTACCAGTCCCTTTTTTTAAAATGGTTCTGGACCCTATTTTTCATATCACTAGTCAACTATGAGATCTTTCTTTTAAGAAAGAAAGACTTTCCCGAAGGCTTCCATACACATGACATCTGGAACAGCCATTAGCAGGGGATCCCTACCTTGTTTCAGCCACCAGATTAGACCCTCTTGAATATCTACACTAGCCTAGATCTTGTTCCAGTTCACAGTGCCCCATTGCACACTGCTGTTTAGGTGTTGACCAGCCTCCCACTGCCTGAAAGGCAGCTTAATAGTCAGGTCAGTTCCCCTAGCCCATGTGGTTTTAGTATCCTACTCTTTCCCTTTAACTCATGCTACAACGTCCTCATAGACAGCATTTCCTGAGTTATGTTACTTGGACCTATTAAAAAGATTTCTAAAGACTATAAGAAAGCACAAGTTGGTTGTAGATATTTTATTTGTTTTGGGGTATCTCTAAAATTAACTGATTTCTGAAGGCCCTCCAAGTCCCCAAGGCCAGCCCAGGCCAAGAACAGACCTCTTGGGACTGTTAAACAAAGACTGCATCCCTCCAGATGAGACACAGAAGTGCCTAGTGACCACAACACATTCTGGATGGATTTACCTGTATCAGTATATTTCACTGTCTGGTCTGTCCCCTGGCAGTCATCAGCCTTCCTTTGGACACTTCTACAATATGATACTAGTGACTTTATTGCCTCTAGTACTGCAGTAACCAGCATGTGATCAAATGTTTTAAAGAAGAATGGAAAAACCTGAACTTTATCACCTAGTTTTGCTTCCCAATTATATGTTTTACCACGCACTTTGACACAACAGTGTAAAATAGTTTAAGGAAACAACTAGACTGATGACAAAAAGAAAGCTGCATGATGCCAATATCATTGGACATATTGGGCTATAGAAACTGTCATGCACCTGCTGTAGAAACCTAGACTGGTGCAGACATTCTGAAAACAAACCCATAGCACCTAGTTAAAAATTCCTTACAACAGGACAATCTACCTCTTGGATACAATAAAAATTTTCACATGCTAGGGGACATGCTCCATGCTGTTTGTCACAGTGTTGTGTGTGGTGGTGGGAAGTGGGAGGCAAGCTTGGTGTCCATCACTAATTGATAGGTAAAACATAGTAGATGCTGACTATGAGTATTCTGCAGCAATTAGAAGCACAGGGCTGGATGCTCTCATAGCTACATGGATCGATCTTAGAAAAAAATAATGTAAAATGATAAAAAGAATATAGAATGAGCTAACTAACATAATGATAATTGTGGAAAGTACTTGAGCAATTTTTTTACAGGAATGCATGAAAATAAATGAATATCAAACACATTAAAATGGCATTTGGTAGGAAGAGGGATGGGGATGGCAGTATGAAATGGGGATCAAATATGATAGGGAGAGAGAGAGAAGCAAGTCAGTCAAGACGGAAGAAGCCTGTGCATACCAATGATATGGTGTCATGAACTAAGAAGTATAGCTAAAAAATTTTTACAGTTGTAATTCAAAAATAAAAATGTCCAAGAAAGCTGATAAGTTTCTGGGGCAGTAAGACATCGTTGATACAGCACATACCAGACTGGGATAAAAAACTAAATTCAGAGTTTTGGTATTGTTCAATCTTCACTCTGTCTGTGAGACTTATGGATTGATTCACAGCTTCTCTTTTAGTTGTAATGTGAAATGAAGCCTAATGATTTGCAAAGGTGGAAGGTACTCTTTCCTAGATGTGGCTCTTCGATAGAAAACTCAAAATCATGTTCCATCCACTAGCATTTCTAGTGGTGATTCCCACTAGAATCTTCTAGCCTTTTCTATCCTCTTAACCTCACTTTTTAGTCTAAATATAGCGCCACCAAACCACAAGAGACCAAGGGGTCTACGTGGTTTGGAGGCAGCCTGCAAATACCCCAACAATTTTTGAATTGAATTAGAGTTGCTGACATCTGTTGTGCTCAGGCACCTAGTAGAATCCAGAAGGTCTCTCTGGGTTTCCACTTCCAATCCTGGCTTCAAATCTCAGTGACAATCTCAGATGAAAAGAAATAAAAACAATTCACACTCAAAGATATCACTTTCCATTTTAAAAAAGAAGTCAGAAATACAGGAAATGGAATACTCACCTCTTATTCCCAGGAGTCAAAGTGATATGAATTCAAGACTTTAAAAAACAATATACTCCTTTAAGGTTATTTAAAAAAAAAATAGTTTTATTTAATTTAAAAAAGCTCATATAAGTCAAATAATAAAATGTCATCAAAGAACTTTATTAACTTTGGGATAGGGTATATTTTTTAGTTTGATTATTGCCACATAAATATACCCTTATTCTTTTTTTTTTTCTTTTCCTTCATTTGAACTGATCCCTGGAGTCAACCCCTAATTGTCAGGGGACTTGTTGTAAGTAATGGTCATTTGTGTTTCATAATTATCTTGAATCAACACAATTAGTTCCACATTCTGCTGTTTTCTTCCTAAGGCATCTGTAAACATTTTTACACAATTCCAGCAAATAGCTTTTGGCAATAATTAAAATTTTTTTAATTAAAAAAATAAGTAAAGGAATTCAAAATGGCTGTTTTTTTTTATTTTAAATGTGTTTTACAGACCCTCCAAGAGGATAAGAAAATATTCTTCAGGATGCCAACCAAGAGGTTTTCTGTTTCAATTATCAGCCACCGTTCCACAATTTAGAATGTCTTTGGTCACAGTTTTAACATGGTTAAATTCACATAAAGCCTGAAGGACGTTTAATAAAAAGGATGTACTTTACCTGATTTAATGATTTTTTCCCACCTTAAATTCCTTTTATTAGTTCCACAAAAAGTGTATTGAACACCAGCTATGTACAGGCATTGGATATGGTAGTATCAAGTGTTTCACAAGTATCAGAATCACCTAGGTTCTACCTTAGCGATCTGATTCAGTCAGTTAAAAATAGATCCCAGAGTGCATTTGTAATGGATCCCCAAAATGATTCCAAGGTGGGTGGGACCCAAACCTCCACTTCCGAGAAACACTATAAAGATTCTTCAGATTCCAACTCAACCTTGAACGAGGCATGGAGCATAACATACTCAATTCCAGTAAAACTAAAACGACTACAGTGCACAGTCCTTTACCATCCTGGAGCTTGGAGAGCATGTTTAAGAAGGGGGTAGAAAATTCGGTGCATTTCTAGAAAGCACATTTTGTGTTTCAACATTTCTAAGAAGGCCTTCTTTAAGAATTGCTCCTAAAATAGTGTTTCTAAAAGAAATTCTTCAGGGGCAAGCAAATCCTCTAATGGGTGCTAAATCCCGCAGACAGGAGCCAAGGATGGAGAAGGCACTCTTTGCAGATCACTTATCTGAAAGCATGTAAGGCCACGTGGAAGATGTGGCTATCAGAACACCTACTCTTAGGCCAAGATTCCCAGTATTGGGTGATTGTCCACCATTTTGTCATCTGATGTGATTTTCCTATGTGTTGTAAACCCTACATTTATGATGTTAGAGAGGTAGGACTTAATGAGGCAGGACTCAGTCTACAAGATTAGGTTGTATCTTGAGCCAATCTCTTTTGAGATATAAAAGAGAGAAGTGAGCAGAGAGACAGGCGGACCTCATACCACCAAGAAAACAGCACCAGGAGCAAAGTGTGCCCTTTGGGCCCAGGGTTCCTGTGCTAAGAAGCTTCTAGATCAAGAGAAGATTGATGGCAAGGACCTTTCTCCAGAGCCAACAAAGAGAGCCTTTCACTGGAGCTGGCACCCTGAATACGGACTTCCAGTTTCCTAGACTGTGAGAGAATAAATTTTTCTTTACTAAAGCCATCAACTTATAAAGCCATCTACTTGTGGTATTTCAGTTACAGCAGCACTAGATAACTAAGACACCTTCTATACTTGTCAGCCCTAGTTCTAATGAATCCTCGCCAGAGAGAGATGAAAATCAGAAAAAAAAAACCTTGAAAAACTAAGAGTGTGGTGCCCCGCTCTTGCCATGATGAAGACGTTCCCAGCCCCACCTTCGGATCAGAAGTCCTGTCCCTCTCAGGATCCATTTCCTCACAATGGCTCCAGTGTCCTGTTTTAAGTTACTGTATTCTTTTTTTTTTTTCATTTCCCCCAAATTAATTTTCAGTGATGAAAGATAATCTTCCTACCCACACTTGGCAACTGTGAGAACATTTAGCCACTTTAAAGTCAAGTGGTGGCAGTGTAAGGGAAAGAGACGAGGTAGTTAAAAATTTGAAGAATATGTCAATTGATAAAATTAGATAAAAAGTTACGCTGTGTTCTGCCCTACATTTGGACTATTGCAAGTGAGGCAAACTTTTCCAGGCAAACTGCTGAGGACTGCCAATTTAACAAGCTGTTCCATGCTGCAAGGGACATATTTATGGACATACTTTCAACAAGACGTACCTAGTGCTACCAAGCTGTGCTGTACTAAAGAGCAGAAAGAATCAGAAAGATAGATTTAAAAATAAATAAATAAATAAAGGATTTCACACATGGGTCCTATTAAAATCAGATCAAGTGTTCTGCAATTTACAGACAAAAATATTTAAAATAATGACAGGGTTTTTGCATGATCTAAGGAGAAAACACCCAGGAAATGTAAAAGAGGAGATTGACACAGCATGTTTAGCTCAGGCTGTTGTACAACAAGGCTCCTGAAGGGAGGGAGGAAAAGCCAGACTACATTGTGAATTTTCTAATTTTTAATCAGTTTTTTTGGGTCAACCTGACTCTAACACTATTTAAAATCTAGTCTTATCTTATGAATTTTCTTTAAGAGGAAGATGTCTTGGATTGAATTACATCCCCCCAAAATGTGTGTATCACTTTGGCTGGACCATGATTCCCGGCATTGTGTGACTTTCCTACATGTTATAAATCTTGCCTCTGTGATGTTAATGAGGGAGGATGGGCGGCAGTTGTGTTAGTAAGACAGGACTCAACCTACAGATTGGATTGTGTCTTGAGGCAATCTCTTGAGATATAAAAGAGAGAAGCAAGTAGAAAGACAAGGGGGACCTCTTACTACCAAGAAAGCAGTTCCAGGAGCGGGCAGTGGGTCCCTGCGCTGAGAAGCTCCCAGGCTGGCGGAAGACAGATGAGAAGGCTGACAGAGAGAGAAAGCCTTCCCCTGGAGCTGTCACCCTGAATTTGGACTTTTAGCCTACTTTACTGTGAGAAAATAAACTTCTCTTTGTTAAAACCATCCACTTGTGGTATTTCTGTTATAGCAGCACTAGATGACTAAGACAGAAGATTACTGTTCAAAAAATCAAGAAAGGTTGGTTTCATGTCTCTGATCTCTTGACACAGTAGCCACAACAATGGGCTCAAACATATCAAAGATCACGAAGATGGTACAGGACCAGGCAGCATTTAGTCCTGTTATATATAAGGTCACCAGATTCGGAGCCAATGTGATGGCAGCTAACAACAATCTTTTAATGGTCTAAAAGTCATCTGAATTCACTAATACTAAAAAAAAAAATTGCGGTCGAGCCGATTCTGACTCGTAGGGACCCTGTAGGACAGAGTAGAACTGCCCCATGTAGTTCCCAAAGGAGCAGCTGGTGGATTCGAATTGCCGACTTTTTGGTTAGCAGCCAAGCTCTTATTCATTATGAGAAGCCATTGGGTGTGCCCTACAATAATGCTTCCTATGCTTTGCAGTATGCTGTGGAATACTGGTGAGTCAGGACTGTTCTCTGTGTAAACCAGTTGTCATCGAGTTGGCTCCGACGCATGGGGACCCCATGTATGTCAGAGCAGAACTGTGCTCTATAGAGTTTTCAGTGACTATGATCTTTCAGCAGTAAATCACCAGGTCTTTCTTTCTAGGCACCCCTGGGTGGACTTGACTGAGTGTGTTAACCATTTACACCAACCAGGGACTCCTTTCTATTTAAAACATGCTACCAATTCTATTTTTGGGAGGGAGACATCAAGTCAACTGGGAGCGTCTTTGTTTTGGGAAAAGGCACTGCTAGGGAAAGATATATACATCTATTTTGTATAATAAAAATTTTTATCTGACAAAACCTGGAATGAAGCAACTTTTGATGACTGGAATTAAGTGATGCCCCTCATGCATTAGTAATTTACATTTATCAATTTATTTGACTGTGGAAACTTTGAGAAGGAAGAGGAATAGGATTGAGAATATTTTACTTCGATAATCAGTGTCACTCTAGCATTTTTGATGGTCATGAGTGAGTATCAGCAAACTTTTTCTACAAAGGGCCAGATAATAAGTAGTTTAGCCTTCGTGGGCCACATGGTCTCTGCCACAACTATTCAACTCTGCTGCACGAAACCAGCTACAGGCTATGTGTAAATGAATGAATGTTCCAATAAAACTTGATTACAAAAACAGGTGTGGGCTGGACGTGGTTATCACACAACAGTTTGATGACTCCTGGACAAGGGAGAACCCAACAGGGACAGTCTGCAGGAGAGACAAAGGACCTCCCAGAGTAAAGTCACTATAAACAAAGGAGAGTCTGAGTCCTTGAAGAGAAGGGCTGGCTAAGCCCTAAGGTGACCTAGGCTCAATCTTTTCTGACAGTCACTCTGGAACCATTGTGTGCCTAGGGCAGGGCTGTAGGCACCGCAGGCTTTAACCCTGGAGGCTCAGGCCTCCTTGGGCAGAGTGCACCCCAGATAATGTGTCCTCCTCCCTTCCCCCACCAGCTGATTTCCAACAGCCTGACACAGCAGCCATCAAATGGCAGAACCTTGGCTACTGACCTGAGCGCTGTTGCTCTTTAGCTGTTTGACCGGTTGATCTATTTTCTTCCTCTGCAAGGTGATATAATCTGTGAGGGCTGAGCTCTTCAGCTGAGCAAGTTCCTGAAGTTCTTGGTCTTAATATGGGACAACAGAGATAAGGGAAAAATTTAATGAAAATGCAGCAATTATAAATTAAAATAACAATAAATATGACCCCATTCTATGCCCTAGCCTGATGTTGTAGGCACACTGACCATAGTTATTAAGTTAATGCCACAACTGGCAAAATGTCTCCCCCTTATTTTTGGACAAAGCATGCTAAGCGGATAAGACCCATGACTTAGTCCCTCTCCTAAGGCTAGGACTGTGACACAATCATTAAAAACAGCTACTTAGGTAGGGATCAAGAAAGTCAATGGATTAAAAAGCCAAGATGAGTTAGAAGAATGTTGGTGACTAGAGAATCTAGTTGGGTTCAGGCTGTGTCTGTTCTAGAAACAAATTATTTCCACTAGTCACTTCAGACAATGAGGCAAATCAGGATTTCATTTCACATTAAAAATAGTTTTGAGTCTTTTGGTGATTCATAGTTATATACCTTTTACAGTTTCCAAATGGCATGTTCACTCATTGTCTTATTTTATCCTTAAAACAATGTGTGAGGTAGGTGGAGAAAGTGTTCATTGTTTTTTCAGATTTTTAAGGCCCAAAATGTTTTATTGATTTGCTCGAGGTTGCAGAGGAGCAACTCTCCACTCTACACTGGGTCTCCATATCAGGGTTGCTTCTTCCTAACCTCCTGTTCCCCTGCCCCACTTGTCCCAGTGTCCCTACTGGTGCAGCCTCTTGACCACATCACTCTTCATCAAAGGAGACTGGAAATGGGCTGCAATTTAGCAACTTAAATGTTCACTGCTATTGTCTGTGCCGAGGTGATTTGCCAGGTGCTGTGAGCACCTCCTGACTTCCTACTTACCTCAGGCTGGACCAGAGCTGGCACCTGGCAGATATGCTGATTTCAGGGGGAGCAATATCATGCTATGGTCCATCACAAGAACCCTGGAGCTAGTTTACATGAAGCTTAATGGAGGCTCTGCTACTTATTGCTGTGACACTTTGAGCAAGTTACTTACCTTCTCTGAGCCTCAGTTCCCTCCTTTGTAGGGCAATGATCCTACCTGCTTCAAGGAGATACAGTAACTATTTAATGAATTAATATTATAAAGGGCTTAGAACAGTGCCTAGTACACCATAAGCATTAGATAGGTCTAAGAGTCGCAGAATGATATCAGGGAAAGAAGTCTGGAGCAGAAATCACAAAGGAAAGAATCTAGTCTGGCTACTAAAAACGTGAACCAAGGACAAGTCGTCTAAGCTCTCGGGGCTTCTACTTTCTCACCTATTAACAGGGGATAACAATATCTGTCCAAACTGTTTTAGAGAGACGTAAATGGAGAAGTGATAGTGCTTTGTAGTATGTTGGTCAAACTGCCAACTATCTTGGTGGTTACTATTTTTGTAAGCAGACTTGTATCCCGTATCCCATAGGTAACTGAAAAATAAATAATACTCAGAAGTGTCATTATCCATCCCATCTCTAGGGGTCAAAATGCCAGGCATACAAAGCCTTCAGTCTGTGCCCCGCCACCGTCTGTCAGTTTGTTGTACTGTGATGGCTTCCATGTTGATATGATACTGGAAGCTACGCCACTGGTATTTCAAATGTTGGCAGGGTCATCCATGGCAGGCAGGTTTCAGCAGAGCTTCCAGTTTAAGAAGGGCCTGGTGATCTAGTTCTGAATATCAGCCAGTGAAAACACTGTGGATCACAACAGAATATTGCCTGATATAGCGCTGGAAGGTGAGCCCCTAGGTTAGAAGGCACTCAAGATACATAGTGGATGCAACTATGGACTTAAGCGTGCCAACAATTGTGAAGATAGCACAGGACCTGGCACCATTTTGTTCTATTGTTCATGAAGTTCCTTGAGTCAGAGCTGACTGGATGGCAACTAACAACAATACTCTGTGCTAGGCCCAGTGAGTTACATACATTATTTCAATTAATTCCTATGGAAGTACATTTTAAGAATTTAGTAACTGATAAGTTGATATGAGACTAATTCTATTTTACAGAGGTGAAACCTAAAATTTAGAGAGGTTAAATAACTGGTTCCATGTGTCTAGCCAATCACTCTGCATACTCCTTTCTTCTAGAAAGAATCCTTCCTTTCTGAAAAATATACTACTTTGCTCATATTAGTTTCATGGAAATACTACTGCCTTATATTTTAATGTATTTTTTACCTATTGCAATTGGTCCACTGAAATATGCATCTGTGAGCATACCCTAGGAGCCACCCATATACCTGGGAGGGTAGACAAGGAGGATGACATAGAGGGAAGGGCAAATCCACAGCTTCTCTGAGCTTTAGCTGCCTTGCCTGAGCAGGAAAGTGAGGATCCCCTACCTCACAGAATTGTTGTGAGGTTCCATTAAGAGAACAAAGTTTAAATTACTCTGAAAATAACTGAGTATTAGTAACTGTGAGATGCATGGACACAATTCAAGTTTAGTAAGCTGTATTGAAATCAGAGCAGTAGTGGGTGTGTTAGCTTTCAAGGGCCATCCTAACAAAATACAACAAAACAGGTGGCTTTAAAGAACAGAAATGTATCATCGTACCATTTTGGAGGTTAGGAATCTGAGTTCAGGGCATTGATAGGCCATGCTCTCTCTGTCCACTCCCGGGAAGATCCTTCCTTGTCTCCTCCAGCTTCTGGTAGCCCCAGGCATTCCTTGGCATTTCTTGGCTTGTAGATACATGCATCCTCACATGGCCCTCTTCCCTCTGCTGTGTCTCTGTGCCTGTTCTCCTATTTTATATAGACAGCACTCTGATTGGATTAGGTCCCACTCTACTCTGATATGACCTCATGTTAACTGATAACATCTTCAAAGACCCTATTTCAAAATAAGGTCATGTTCACAGGTACCCTGGTGCTGAAGTGGTTAAGAACTATGGCTGCTAACCAAAATGTGGGCAGTTCAAACCCACCAGCTGCTCCTTGGAAACCCTATGGGACAGTTCTACTCTGTCCTATAGGGTCTCTATAAGTTGGAATTGACTTGACACCACACAACAACGACAGCAGGGGCTCAGGACTAAAGTATGTCTTTTTGGGGATGCCATTCAATCCCTAGCAGTGGCACAGATTGCCTCCCAGCCAAGAAGAAGAGAGGATAAATGAAGATACGTGCATAGCAAGGAGAAAAACCTGGACGAACTTCTGAATTTCCCTGGAAAGTGGAATTTTAGGGCAAGAAATTAGCAAATTAATAGTGAATAAAGACAAAAACGTGCAAAAGACAGATTGAGAAGTGCAGGGAGAGGGAATAACCTTCTATCAGTCCTGTAGTGGAAATCCTAATGGGGCAGATTAGCTGTCTACCCTTCCTTTCCCGTGCGCATGTGTGCACCAGCCCACAGATTTGAGAGCCCTGCCCACCTACCAGGGTCACCTGAGGGTCAAGTTTGATGGTTTGTGTAGAATGACTTTTGAATGCTCTGGAAGGGCTTGGGAAAGTGCTATCCACAGGTAAGGCGTTTCTTTCATTGTTCTTATTCCAGACACTCTCAATGGTATCCTCAGTGTGAAAGTCCTGCACAGGTTTGTCCTCTTACCAGGCCACCCTGAACACCAGGCCCATTCACCAAAGCCATGTCTTCTGCATGTTGAGGCTCTAGAAATTAGTCCAAGTGAGCTCTCCTGTGAGGGACCAACTTTAGCCATCAATTCTAAATGAAGTTTTCACCAGGCTTACCAATGGCGCCTTCAGTGGGGAGAACGGCTTGTTCCCTTGACAGCAAAAAATGGAGAGGTTTTCGTGTTTGTTATTTAATGTTTTTGCTGTCTGAAAAGAACTCCACAGAAATAATAGATGCCTAAAAACGCAAGGAAAAGTGTCTTTTCTCTCTCTTAAGGGGCTCGCCTACAAGGAGATAAACTCGAGGGAGGAGGAATGTGTCTGGAATGTGGGCAGTGGGCATAAAGACCCTCTCTGTGGATGGCGGACAACTTACAACTCAAAAACTGCGCTTCCCCAAGAATCCAGGACGTCTTTGCCGCCTCAGGGCCGGCAGGTGGCTTGGGAAACATGCGGGCAATACCTCAAAACGAAAACAGAACACTGCAGAGGGGGCAAAGCTGTTTGCAAAGCCAACTCAGGCACAGGCCGCTGATGAAAACAGCCCAATTTCTACTTGCCTTTGGACCTCCGTGCAGCCACAGAGAGCCACCGAGAGCCGCGCCCCCACGGCCCCTGGCGCTCCTGCCCAGGGGCTTCCTCCCGGCCTGAATTTCCTAAAGTGGGACGAGTGGCCCGCGGCTGGCGCAGCCCGGGCAGCTGGGAACCCTTGCGCTCCCCGGCCCACCCGGCCTATCAAATATTAATGAGCCATTGTTACAGAAAGGCTTGCCGAGGGTGGCTGCGATTGACTGGCCTACTCTACAGAGAGGAGGAAGAGGATGGGGGGGTGGGGACGCTGGGAAAGATGCGAAGATGCAGCTTTCCTCTTCTAAAGGCTTATTTTGCATGAGAAAACACAGTGGGCTTGAGGATTGGTTGTAGGCGTTCCCCTCTCCCTCATCTTTAATATCTGCTCAGCAAAAAGTCAGGATTAAAACCATCGGCCTCTGGGGCACCTCAAAAAAAAAAAAAAAAAAAAAAAAAAAAACCTCCTTCCTTTTCTGTGTCCTTATGTACAAGGGTAAAGACCAGCTTCCTACATCCTAGTCGCGAGTGCTGAAGGGAGGACGAGCGGTGGGGCGCCCAGCCGGAGCCTCTGTCCTCTGCCTGTTCCCGATTCCATGGCCCGAGGCGGTGGTTTGCATTTGTAGGACAACAGCCGGCTCCCGGCAAGCAGAAGATCTCTCGTCAGGCTTCATTAAAAAAAAAAAAAAAATTACTGCACACAAAATGACACGAACGAGCCTGTGGTCACAAGTGCGCTTATGCTGTGCTGCGAAGCCAGCGCATGTCTCTGCCACCAGAACCCCCCTCGCCAGGGCTGATCCGCCCACAGACTGCCCCAAACCTGAGACTTGCTACGGTACACAGTGCCCTACCTGGGACACATTGCTGTGGCTGGAAACCTGGCTTCACCACGTGCTTGCTGTTTGATTTGTAAACTTCTGGGAAAGCCTAGAGACGTGCTGTATTTACCAACTAACAAAGTTCACAACCACCTTTTCACTTCCTTCCCTGTTATATGCTTCGGAGACTGGGTCTCCATCCGTGCACCATCTCCTCATCTAAAAACACACCATCTCCTCATCTAAAAACACAGTTGCTGAGGAGTAGACCTGACTCAGGGTGTCCCCATGCGAGTCAAGGTTGACTGTGCTCCATAGGAGTTTTAGTGGCTGATTTTTGAAAGCAAATGGCTAGGTTTTTCTTCCCAGGTGCTGATGGGTGGACTGGAATGGCTGACCTTTTGACTAACAATAAGCTAAGGGTTTGTACCACCAAGGGATCCCACCTCCTGATCTAGACAGGATGATGTATATGGCATTGGGAACACACAAAAGGAGGAATACAGGCCCCACTCTTGCTATATCTTTTTATCCACCTCTCAAATTGCAGTCTGGCCTAAATCATATCTACCTTCTTGAAAAGAAATTCCACAGCCAACAGCTCCAGATATCACCATCAAATTCTATCAATTTAGAATGAAGTCTACTCAGTGTACATTTTTAAATAATAATGAATGTTTGCGTCAGCCAGAAGAGGGGTCATGATGGTTTGTCCAATGCTGGTATACCAGTCATTCTAATTCAGTATCTCAGAATAAGGAAATCTAAGTACAAGATTACTGAACAAATGCATTTTGAAGGAATTATTTCAGTAGAAAACATTTAAGGGTAGTCAGCCAGGTAGATTGAACTTGACCTTGAAGCTCCAGTAAACATTTCTGAAGTCCCTGGGACTTAAAATATGAAGAAGACTGTTACATGAATTCAACATCTGGATCTTTAAAGAGAGCCACCAGGGGAGATGTGATGGACGATAATGCATTTCTTGGTGGGGGATGAATCGTGAAAAGAAAATCCATGTATTTCATAGCCACCCCTTCTTACCTGTTACATTGATTAGGGTATGACACAGTTTCTATAACAAGAAGACCCCAAATATGGAGGCTTAAATATATTCAGATTACAGCTTTGGTAAAGAATATTGAGTACAGCATGAATTGCCAAAACAAGGAACAAATCAGCCTTGGAAGAAGTATAGCCAGAATGTTCCTTAGAAGTAGGAATGATACTTAAGGTCACTATGAGTTGGAGCCAACTTGATGGCATCTAACAACAACAACAAATACAATAGAAGCTTATTTTTCTCTTGTTTAGCAGTCTTCAGGTAGGCAGTACATATTGGCAGAGCAGGCTTGCTTCACAAAGTTATTCAGGGACCTAGGTTCCTTCTACCTCATTGATCCACCTGACCCATACGCAATTCCGACTCATAGCGATCCTATAGGACAGAGTAGAACTGCGCCATAGAGTTTCCAAGGAGTGCCTGGTGGATTTGAACTGCCGACATTTGGGTCAACAGCCGTAGCTCTTAACCACTATGCCACCAGGGTTTAGCAGCACTAATTCTCAAAGTTGAATGCAGGGGCTGGCGAACTTTTTCTGTAAAAGCCCATATGATAAATCGTTTAGTTTCTGCAGGCCATATGCCATTGCATATTCTTCTTTTGTTTTGTTTTGCTATTGTTGTTGCAACCATTTAAAAATGTGAAAACCATTCTTAGCTTAAGGGCTGTACAAAAACAGGCCCTCGGGTGATAGTGGATTTGGCCCACAGGACATAGTTTTTTCTGTCCCTGCTTTAGAGCATCAGAACCACCTGAAGGGCTTTCTGGGCTCCACTCTGAGGGTGTCTGATTCAGTAAGTATGGACTGTGACCCAACAATTTGCATTTCTAACAAGTTCTAATTTGAGGCTATGTACGGACCACACTTGAGAACCACTGCCTTACAGTTATAGTTCCCTGGATGTTGCAAATGATTTGCATTTAATGATTTGAAACTACCCACTGACACCAGAGAAGAAAGGCCTGGCAATCTGCTTCTGTAATCATTACAGCCGAGAACCCCTGTGGAGCAATTCTACCCCATAAGTGAGAATTGACTGAACGGTAACGGGTTGGTTTGCTTATTTTGCCTTACAATATTGCCTTTGTATTCATGAACAAAGCTGAATCTCCTCCACATACATGTTCCAGCACGTAAGAAAAGGAAAAACGAAGTCAAGAGAGTGTCTTTTTAAGTAGATAACCATCACTTTTACTCACATCTCATTGGACTGATCTTAGCCACATGGCCACAACTGGTTGCAAAGGAGGCTGGGAAATGTAGATTGTAACTGAATGTTCATAAGCCCAGCTACTAAAGTCAACGGGTTTTATTACTAAAAGGAAGAAAAGGAGAATGCACTTTGTGAAACCAGTATCAGATTCTGCCAGGCTGGGAAAAAAGTGGTCCAGTGGAGGGTCTTCCACACTTGGTCAGATTAGGTTTATGAGGACTACAGGGGGTTAATGACTACCTTTCTGGTACATTCACAGACCAAAAATAAACTCCCAGCATACTGGAGAAACTTTACCAAGTATACATAGCAGACAGCTCCCCACAAGGGATAATTGAAGCTTCCAATCACCAAATGAATATCTGCTACCTGCCACTTGTAATGCTAAAAAAAAAAAAAAAAAAAAAAAAAGATTCTACAAGTTCCGATTCATTCATTCGAGTCCTTCAGACTTTTTAGTCTTAATGAGTTTCTAGCAAGTGACCAACCATTTGTGGTAAAAATAATAATAAAAATAAATTTTCTGTCATCTAAACCCACTGCCATCGAGTCGATTCCGACTCATAGTGAACCTATAGAACAGAGTAGAACACCCCTGTAGGGTTTCCAAGGCTGTAAATCTTTTTGGAAGCAGACTGCCACATCTTTCTCCTGCAGAGCAGCTGGTGGGTTCGAACCTCTGACCTTTTGGGTAGCAGCTGAGCTCTTAACCACTGCACGACCAGGTCCTAAATTTCTGTCATATCATATACCAAAAAATATCAGGTAAATTTAATGCAAATACAAAAGTAAACTATAAAATTACTTTATAATTTTTTAGGTACTTTAAAATATGTCATCCTGGGACAGAAAAACACTCCACGTGTTGGCAAAGTGAATACCAAGAAGGAAAAAATTGTCTGATTTGACTACAGTAAAATCAAATAAGCCATGCATCTAAATATTCCCTATACAAAACTAAGATGAATAGGCAAGTGGGAGAAATACTTGCCCACAAGTGTAACAACAAGAAGAGTCTAAGAATATATGTTTCTTTTCATTAGTAAACAAATGTGTTCAAATTAAAACGTATCATTTTCTTCCCATCAAATTGGCAAATTATTATTATTTTTTTTAATGACAATGAACAATTTTGTCAAGGGTGTAGAAAAAAGGCACACAAATTCTGTGGGAATAGAGATTTGCAGTTTGACTATACTCATCAGAAGCATTAACCACATATTGGAGTGGACAGACTCTTAGGGTGGCCCCCACAGCCCCCTCTTCCTAGTGTTCATGCCCATATGTCACGCCGTCCCCCTGAGCATGGAGCAACCTGTGGGGAGACCTGTGACTTGGGCCTAATCAACAGACTGCAGCCAAGGAGTTGGGATGTATGTGATAAAGTGCTACTACATGATTAGGTTACATAAGATTGCAGCTCCCTGTCTTGCTGGAATATCTCTCACTCGCTGACTTAGAAGAAGCAAATCGCCAAGTTGTAGACTGCCTACGTTGGGAGATCCATGTGGCAAGTAATTTCAGGTGATTGCTGGGAGCAAAGGGTACCCTCTAGCACAGAGCAAGCAAGACAGTGAGACTTCAGTCCTAGAACAGCAAGAAAATGAATTCTGTCAACAACCTGAGTGAGTTTGGAAGTAGGTCCTTCCCGATACAGCCTCAGAAGAGAGCACAGATTAACTGACACCTTGATAGCCATCGTGCAGAAGACGTGGACTCCTGACCCACAGAAATCATGAAATATATGTGTGTGTTGTTTTAAGCCGCTAAGTTTGTAGCAATTTGCTATGCAGTAATAGGTAAACCCAAAAACCAAATCCATTGCTGTCGAGTTCAATATTTATTATCCATTCACCCAAAAATTCTGCCTCCAAGAATTTATCTAACAAAAATTAGTCACAAGGACATGCATCACAGTTTCTTTTCAAAATTATGAAAAATTAGAAACAACCAATATATGCAAAATAGGGAGTTCACTAAGTTATGAAAAATCTACACAAATGAATATTATTCTGTTAACAAAAAATGATTGTGGCATATATATATTTGTAAAAAAAAGTTTAAATTCAGTAGTAAATGAAAAAAGCAGTTTCTAAAAGTTTGCATAATGAATTCCCATTTTAATTTTTTGAATGTTATGCATGTACAGAATATAACCCTTAAATTTAGAGACAAAAGTATGATCCCTATGAGGTAAGGTTATAGGTTTTTTATTAAAAACATGGTTACGTGCATTTTTAAAGTTTTCTATACTGAATATTTAATTACTTTGCAAAACACAACCTAAAAACAAATTTTAAATGCAAAATAGAAGGAAGTAAGAGACCTCAATTCTGTACAAAAGAAAAAGTGTGAAATACACAGATCTGGGACCGCATTCAACTCTGCCACTCAAGCCAAGAAATCATCTGGGGTCTAAATTTTTTCACCCACAGAATAGGGATATTAATCACATCCATTCTGTGGGGTGGTTGAATTATAAAATAATATATTTGAAGTTTTTTGAAAACTCTGAAGTCCAATGTAAATATTAGTTGCTTTTATGGTTATTAAGTGTAAGACGCAAATGTCCCCGTGGTTGTTAAGTCATAATTAATGTCTACCATTTCTTGAGCATTTAAGATGTGTGAAGCACATACTAAGAACTTAGAGTATGTTACTTTATTTGATCAGGGGGAAAGGATTAGATTCATCCCCGGGTTTAGTGAAGGCAGCCCGTATACCTATTTTGCTAGGATGCCTTTACTCTCTTTCTTGCTACGATGCAGATACTAAGCGGAGCACATTATGAGCAAGGAGCAGGTGGTCACAGGTCACCCAGAGAACAACTGAAGGTTAACCGGGATCAACTACCTCCAACATGGCTCTGGTCACCAGCCAGTGGGTGTGGACCACACTGGGTGACACTGTCAGAGGCGGTGACATCCAAATGACTGTCTATAAAATTTTTGTACAGTGTTTTGGCAGAAATTTATTATTAAAATATCCCTGCAGTGAGTTATAACAACAAAAACATTTTTCATAAGACCAGCTGACATGTGTCAATAATACCTACCAGGCTAAACCTCTATGCTAATTTACTTTTTGAACCTTCTAAGGTGCTCCGGTCAGAGCTGCCGTTATTACCCAATTACAACGATGCTTTGAATCCTGCGGTTTAGTCTGTTGCTTTAGTTTTTTAGTTGTTTTAGTTGCTGCTGGTGTTTTTATAGTCACTGACTTTGTCAAATTTTCTGGTGTTTAAGCTACAATATTGTGGTATTAGTATTTGTGAACCTATATCAATAACTTTTTGAGAATGAAGTAGTAATCAAAAGGAGCCCTCATGGCACAGTGGTTAAGAGCTGGACTGCTAATCAAGAAGCTGGCAGTTTGAATCCACCAGCTACTCCTTGGAAACCCTATGGGGCAGTTCTACTCTGTCCTATAGGGTCCTAGAAAGAGAAAATTAAAAAAAAGGCTTCTGATCAATTATTTAATAATGTAACTAACAATCTTGTAATTCACCGTAGAAAAATTTTACAAAACAATTTTGTTGTTAGTATTCATATAATCTAAGAAATATATTTAAGCAATTTACAACTCCATTTATCACATATAATTCTAGAATTAAAATTGGAAATAAACTTTATCGATTATATAACTCTTTGATAACTACATAGAGAAACTGACAGTTTAAAACACGAAGTGGGGTAAATGTTTCTCGATACATGTTTAGAAATATGATTTAAATCCTAAATTCAGTTTCTTAAAAAAAATTCTGCTCTTTAAAAACAGCACTGTCTTGCCCATAGATATCTGATTTTAGTGAAAGTTTTAGGGTTTAAGTTTGAATTAGGGTTTTAAAAAAGAGTGACACCTTAAAATTTGTTTGATAGAACTAACACATACAATAGATTTACATTTTATGTTGCTAATTTATTTATTTTATTGTGCAGGGATTCTGTCTGGTCTGGCATGGGAAGAGGTCCACGAGGGGGTGACACCATGAGTAACCGCACTGGGTGACCAACCCTGGTGACATCACTGTCACTGGTCTCAAATCAATCAGCTGGTTTTATGATTGCACAGCAGTTCTCAAAACCTTGCAGTTTAGGCTCCAGGAAGCCACCCTCGGGCTTCCCAGAGAGACTTTCTTTGTTTGTTGTGGAGTCTACCGTAAAAATAGAAGAGGCACTTACCGCACACTTTCCCCTTGAATGACTGAAAACAACAGTTGCTCTTACAGATGCATGGAAAGAGGGAAGATATTTCCGTAGGCCTGAGGACAAGCTAAAAATTACCAGCTCCTGTAGTAATTCTTCGTTCTGCTGGAGAACAACTGAGGCTTAACTCGTCCCAAAATCTAGCTCGCTTTGCAAATGTAGGTTACTCTTAGATGGTCATGTAATGTCTTGGACCTCAGTTGCTCCCTCTGTAAAATGGGCTTCTGTTACCTTCCTCAGAGCCCTGGTGGCACAGTGATTAAACATTTGGCTGCTAACCAAAAGGTCTGCAGTTCAAATCTACCAGCAGCTCCTTGGAAACTCCATGGGCAGTTCTACTCTGTCCTATTGGGTTGCTATGAGTTGGAACTGACTCGATGGCAATGGGTTTGTTTTTTGGGGGGTTATCTTAAGAGTGATCTCTTGAGGTTCTTATCAGTTTGAAGGTATGTGATGCTGAAACATTTTCGCTTATTCCGGTATTTGATCAGTCAAAATTTTTTAGGAAAGTCTGAAGAACGTATCTCTAACACTGAATGAAAGAAAGAGGAAAGCTTGCGAAGAAAGGTTAATACAGAAACTTTGGGCTTGCAAAAAATGCCCACAGGATTTCCTTTTAACTCTACGCACTTTTAGCATTGTTTCGTCAACCCGCCTTCCAGTAGAGCTCAGTAGTCCTGTGACATGAGGCAAGTTCTCTGCTCCTTCACATTGGGCAAGAGAACCTGCCCTTATAGATGGACCACAGAGAATCTCTTCTTGAAGGTCACTTTTATTGCTCAAAAGTCAGTCTCAAGATTTCCTGTCTGAGAACGTACAGCAATGACATCTGTTACTTCTTCAAAGCAGACTGACCCTTTACCCATGATTTCTCAATATTTAAACAAACAGCCAAAACAAAGCTGTGCTTCAATGTTAACCTTATGAACTTAAAAGCCTGCACCTGTACAATTACTAATTAGCATGTTGAGTAACAAAGCTGGCAGGTAAAACAGGAGACGTTCACGCCTCTTAATTGGTGTGATTAGCAGGCCTTTTGTTGTCAGCCATTAGCAGCTCTTCTCAAGTGTAAAATGCCACAGGTAAAGGGACTTTGGCAATGGCGGACTGGAAGGAAAGAGGTGGGGGTGAACAAAAGTTTATAAAATCAGTTTAGGCGCATTTCAAGGAAAGAAAAAAAAAAGGGATTACTGCTAGAAACTGGCCAAAACTGTTGAATAAATAGGAACATCAGTAATTATATCTCCCTTTATTCTTTGCTGCTGATACAAATCTTAAAGTTAAAAAACATAATATTCTTTCCCTCATTACACTGCAGTATGGAAAGTCCCCACTTTCAGCAAATTTAATTCTGAATGTGAAAATTCAAATCAATGTAAAAAAAAAAATGAGGATCAAGTTTGTTATTGAACTTTTTTGCTTTCCTAGTCATACCCATAAGATTTACTGAAGATTCCGGAAGACCAGTACCCTGGGATTATGAAAACAGAGTCCAATTATTCAGGACTTCTCAAGAATACATGAAGCAATACATATGTCTGTATTTCTCATGTAATCTTCGCATCGCCTCCAGCTTGTTGCCTAACTTCCTTGTATATCCAGTGTTGCAATACCATTGACCACCAACAGACTTTTTACGTAGTTTTCCCGGAAGGCCTGGCCCTATACAGTCATCAGTCCATTTTCAGAGCTTAGCTTTCAGGCTGGGCATTTCTATATTTTCCTGATATATTTGTTTCCTTTTCTTAAAGACATGGCTTCATCTTGCCCTCTCAGAAATTTTACTATTCCCCTGTAAACTTAGAGGTGCCAGGATTTCTGCATAATGGGAGGGGTCCTCAAGTTGTCTTTCTAGAAAAAAAAATTAGATGCCATGTTTGTGAGCCCCATGAGGGCATACATCATGTCCTCTCCATCTAAAAATCACCAGTATCTAGCCCATCTCCTGTTATTCTTTGTATTCATTCTTATGTAGGTTGTTAATACATAGACAGGACCATGCCAGGCCTTTTTACAAGCAGAATGATTGCTCCACCTCCTCCCCACATGGAACCGTTTAAAAGACACTAAGAGGTTTTCACTGGGGGCATTGGTTGTCCAGTGGTAGAAGCCTCACCTCGTGCAGGAGACCCGGGTTTGATTTGGGCCAGTGTACCTCAGACGCAGCTACCAGCTGTCAGTCTAGGACGGTGTGTTGCTATGATATGGACCAGGTTTCAGCAGTGCTTCCAGACTAAGAGGGACTAGGAGGAAAGGCCTGCTGATCTACTTTAAAAAATCAGTCAATGAAAGCTCTATAGATCCAATGGTCTGATCTGCAACTGATCATGGGGGTAGCGCAGGCCTGGGCAACGTTTCATTCCACTGGGCGTGGGGTCGCCGTAAGTTAGGGGATGACTCTCCAACAGCTAACAACAGCGAAGAAGCCCAGACACTCTATTTGTCATCTTCCTCAACCAGCCTCACAGTCTCTGGTTGGAGTCACTACCATCTTTCTGGTGGCACAAGGACATTGTTCACAAGCTCGCATGACCAATCACACAACAAAACTTTTTGATTCAGAATTACATGAGCATGGAGTGGGTGGAAATAGTATTGGAACAGCAGCTGCTTCCTTGGAGCGGGCAGAGCTGAACCTGGCACTGGACACAAGGGATACCACAAGGGCACGATGTGGAAGGAGGAGGACTGTTGTACAGGGTAGTAGTTGGTGGGTGAGTTTTGGCAAGAGGGTGTGGGTGATACAAGTAACTGTCTGCCCTAAGGCCAAAGGAATTAACAATGGATAAGGAAGACCAAAGACCGAAGAAGAATTGATGCCTTTCAATTATGGTGTTGGTAAAAAATAATGAACATACCATGGACTGCTAGAAGAATGAACAGGACTGTCTTAGAAGAACTAGAGCCTTTTGTAGCTATACAGAGGGAAGGACTTAATGGCAGTTCCACGTCTACCTTTCTCTCTAAATGAGATTCAAGCCAATTAGCTGCTGAGTGTGAACATTTGCACCAACCAGGGACTGTTGGGATTGAATACCCAGGTCAAACCATTCAGTCCCATTCTCCCAGATGATGTATCTCCTAGGTTCTCTCTATACAAACTACTAACCTGTATCTGTTGCCATCGAGTTGACTCACAGCGGCCCTATAGGACACAGCAGAGCTGCCGCTTAAGGTTTCTAAGTAGTAGATTTGAACTGCAGACCTTTTGATTAGCAGCTGAGCTCCATGGTAATGATAAAAAAAAAAAAAAAAAAAATGATAATGGGGTGAAAATTAATTGCTTTGGTAGTCTAAACGATCATTTAGTGACCAGTTCCACAATTTAAAAAAATCCTTAGGTTGGAGGCCCTAGTGGTGCAGTGGTTAAGAGCTACAGCTGCTAACCAAAAGGTCGACAGTTTGAATCCACCCGCCTCTCCTTGGAAACCCTATCGGGCAGTTCTACTCTGTCCTGTAGGATCACTATGAGTGGGAATCAACTCAGTGGCAATGGGTTTGGTTTATCATTACCATACTTCGTTCAGTTCCTCACAGACTTCTAGTTTAGTTATCTTTTAATATACATTTGGCTCTTCTTCCTTAGTTATAATATCTCCAGTTACTAGCCAGAATAATGCCACCTGGAATACTGATTGTGTTGTTCAGCCTACCTTGCTGAATCTATTCTCATTGTAGGTACGCAGAAGCATCATGTACGAATTCTGAGAAGCCGTTAAAGAGAAGAGGTGCAACTGTCTGCATCCTTTCCTCTTTCTTCCTGGCTCAAATGAGGAAATGATGCTCAGACCCCCAGCAGCCATCTTGGATTGTGAGGTGGGATCATGGGCTGATGATGGTATAGCAGTAAGACAGAAAGAGCCTTGGTTCCTGATGACTTTGTGAACGGTTTTACTACCAGCCATGCACTACATATTTTTATCAAGAACATAAACAGCCCTCTTTTTTAGACATTGTTATTTGGATTGTCTGTCACTTGCAGCCAAATCTAGCTCTGACCTTACCTTACCTGGTAAGTTTGGAGAATTTAGTCAGGTTAAAACAACCAGTTTAGTTTAAACATATACACTATCCAAACTTACAAAGGCTAATTAAATTTCACTAGGGCAGATCTTTATAAAAAGAATAAGTAACATATGTAAATATCATATCTGAATTTAAATACAGGACTTAACTGCCCTAGATTTTGCAAGTATTCATAGCCTTGAGAAGGGATAAGAAGCCACTTTATAATCTGTCGAATCCTTGTAAATGCTATTTAAACCATTTAAACAAAACCAAACCAAGCCCAGTGCCATCTAGTCGATTCCGACTCATAGTGACCCTATAGGACAGAGTAGAACTGCCCCACGGAGTTTCCAAGGGGCGCCTGGTGGATTCCAACTGCCGACCCTTTGGTTAGCAGCCGTAGCACTTAACCACTAAGCCACCAGGGTTTCCTTTTTAAACATGTTTTTATAAAAACCTAATGTTATTTTTTACTACCAGAGGTGATGTTTGGGAGCTCTGCATTATAAAATATTTTTCATTATTCTGGACAATGAACCAAACTCAGTCACCCCTCCTGAAGAAGAGTATGGTGGTTTGAGAAAGGACAGCCATTAAGTTCAAGCTGATTCTGACTCATGGTGACCCCACGTGTTACAGAGTATAACTGTAAAAGCCCCGTAGGGTTGTCTTGGCTGTAATCTTTACAGAAGCTGATTGCCAGACCTTTCTTCCACAGTACCACTGGGTGGGTTCAAACCAATTAGCTGCTGAGTGTGAACATTTGCACCAACCAGGGACTGTTGGGAATGAATACCCAGGTATAAAAGGCAATGGATTCTTTTTCTGAAATGTCTGTCAAATACCACTGTCTTAATTCAGTCTTCATTGCCTTTTGAAGTTCCACTCTCTTTTCCTTCCACCAAGCCTCACACACCCATCCTTCACCCTCCCAATACCTGCCAGAGATAATGTTTTAAAAATAGCGTTGGATCAGGCCATTTCATTATGCAGAAACTTCTGTTGATTCCTTTTTGCCTTGAGCTTGGCATAAAGTGGCCTTCACTTTTTCTGTCTCATGTTTCATGTATTTTCCCAGTTTCTTCTCTCACAATCTCCCCTACTTGCTTTCTGTTTTAAACATAATAAAATTTTCGTCTTTCCCCCATGTATTCCATGGCTTTCATGCCTCTGCATTTGGAACAGGCTATTTTCTCTGCATGTAATGCTCACACAAACCCCAACATGGCTCTTCAGAACCTTAAAGATTCATCTCAAGGGTCACCTGTGCTCGAAAGCTTGTGTCACTCCTACAGACGAGGTTAATCACTTCTTCCCTGGTGCTCATTCTGCAAGCAGTTCTAACCTCTGCCACAGCACTTACAGGTTGCGTTATAATTGATCTGTCTTCAAGCCTAATTCCTCCTAAAATGGTAGACACTGGAGTTCTCCCAGAACCCTACCAATGTCCATAACAGAGTAGGAGCTCACTTGTGTCTTACAGAATGGATGCTGAGACCCATGATTGAGAATCATCCCAACAAAAAATAATTTGTATCTAAATTTAGTTTTTAGAATTGCATGATATGGGGTAAAACTGGACAAATTATAAGGCTTAGATACCTTCAACTCCTTGGAAAAAAAAATATTAATAGGAAAATGCATAGATATCCTGTATAGCCATGATATCTTTCTTTTCACCTTGAAGAGAGATTCAGTATTCCTTAAAGCTGAATTTTCCTGGAATTAGAATTATGAAATCACAGCATTGTAGGGCTAAAAGGGACCATAAAAATTATTGGCTCCACCTTCATGATTTTTAAATGAGAAAACTAAGGCTCAGAGAGATTAAAAGATTTACTGAAGGACACCCCGCTAGTTAGTGTCAATCAGATCTAAAATCCTGGTCTCCTGGCTCCAGCGTACTTCAAATATTTGAGTCACAAGTCCCTGTTTAGGGGCAACCAGCAGCTGTGAATTGCACAGACTCTAATTTCAAGTTAAATCGGAGCTAGCCCAAGGGTTTCAGCTACAAATTAAACAGGTGAGAGGATAAACCAGGTTATTTGATGAAAATTTTTGAAATCATAGAGTTTTAGAGTTTGAAAGTCCCTTATATAGCATCCAGTCTAGCCCTTAAAAAAACTACTTAGTTCTCATAAATTAATATAATAAAGCCCAAAGAAGTGAAATGACTTTCTTCACCTGAGTTATAAAGCCAAAGACAGAGACAAAACCAGAACCTTGAATGCAACTCTGACGTAGACCTAAAGAAAGCCTGCGGGTGAAATGGGCACCATGTAGAGGAGTGGGCCTCCCATCTGAAGTCAGCAGGGTCTGTTATCGATCAATTAATATAAACCAGGTAAATGGAAAATCATAAAAAAAAATACATATGTACTATAACTACTTTATTTTAATTTTAAACATATAAAGGTACGTTCATTTTCCATACTGATGTGTGGTTTGACAAAACTTTTTCTTTAAATACGGGCATTAGTTTCCTGTTACTGCTATAACCAATCACACAAATTTAATGACTTAACACAAGGTTATTATCTTACAGCTCTGGAGGTCAGAAATCCAAAATGAGTTTTATTTGGCTAAAATAAAGGTGTCATTAGGGTTTTGTTCCTTCTGGAGACGCTAGGGGAGAATCCATTTCCTTGTCTTTTCCACCTTCTGGAGGTTACCCAAGGAGACCTGGTGGTGCAGTGGTTAAGAGTTTGACTGCTAACCGAAAGGTGGGCTATTTGAACCCTCCAGCTGCTCCTCGGGAGAAAGACGTGGCAGTCAGCTTCTGTAAAGATTACAGCTTAGGAAACCCTATGCGGCAGTTCTACTCCGTCCAGTAGGGTCGCTATGAGTTGGAATCAACTCCACAGCAACGGGTTGTAGAGGCTACCCTCACTCCTTGCAGCCCCTTCCTCCATCTTCAAAGTCAGCCATTGCATCGCTCCTCTGGCCTCTGCTTCCATCATCATGTCTGCTCCTGACTTCTTTCACTTGTAAGGATCCTTTTGATTACACTGGGCCCATTCTGATAATCTAGCATAATCCCCCCATCTCAAAATCTTTGATTTAATCACATCTTCAAAGTGCCTTTTGTCATGTAAGGTAATAATAGTCACAGGTTTTGGAGATAAAGACTTGGATATCTTTGAGGCAGCCATTATCTTGCCTACCATAACGTATCTCTGTTGATTATGAGCTGAGTTTTCATTCCTTCACAAATAGTATACAAATTATACTGTCCATTGATGTCTGGGAAACCCTGGTGGCTTAGTGGTAAACAGCTACAGCTGCTAACCAAAAGGTTTGCAGTTTGGATCCACCAGGTGCTCCTTGGAAACTATGCGTCAGTTCTACTGTGCCCTGTAGGGTCGCTCTGCGTCGGAATTGACTCGACAGCAATGGGTTTTTTGTTTGGGTTATTGATGTCTAGCTTGTTCTTTTAAAGTAAAATAACTTAAGGACTTTTAGAAAGCAACCTATATAGAATCCTTCCAAATTTGTTTTCCAATTTTTTTTTTTTAAGGTGTCTGTCCCATAAGCAATTTGGAATTAATTTTTTTATATGTGACTTGCCTTTTTGGGTCCTTCTAAAATATTCAAGTTAGATTTTACAGATACAATTCTCTTTCCTTTTTAACTCCTATGTCACTGCTTTATATAATATTTATTTAAATGACACAGTTATAATAATAAGTATTCTTTACTTAAACAGTTTTGAGGACAAACACAACTTGGTAGAAATTGCTCAGCTGGTGGTGATGCTGCTTGTCTTCAGCCTGCTGTGGGATAAATGAAAAGCTTTCTTCGTTGGGGAGATTGTGTAAGTAAAGATTATTGATGAGAGATTTTGCTATATAAAAGTGTCCCACATGCTGTAATGCAATGCAAGATATCACTGTTATCTCTGATTTTAGTTCAGAGTCTAGTGCCAATTATTATGCTAATAGACATTCATGATTGGCTATGAGAGAGATATGATATGTAGGAGAGGGAAAAAAAGCAGCCTAGAAACTAGCCTGATGACTATGGAGCATCAGAAAAAATTGGAAAAAAACATTCTACTAAAGCCTGCATAACAATCTAGAATTAAGCTGAATTATTCAGTATTAAAAGTTAAGTTTTAATAAATATGTTTTTAATTATAATTAAGGGTTTGTTTTCTTTACTAATCTGCTTTTAAGCCCATCCTTTGCCCCTCTGATAATTTAAGTTTAGCGGTCTAATTAAAGAGCTATTTTTTCAATATATTGAATTGACTGAAAAAAGTACATCGAGCCCTTCTTTCAAATGGTATATCTTTAGAAAACTGGTATACTTTGGCTCATTAGACGATAAATGTATCAGGACCTCCTCATGTAAACACATTTTAACTCAAGCTGAGTTAAAACAAAACAAAACAGTGCCATCAAGTTATTCTAACTCATGGAGGTCCCATGTATGTCAGAGTACAACCATATTCCATAGGGTTTTCCATGTCTGATTTTTAGAAGTAGATTGCCAGACCTTTTTTCCAAGGCACTTCTGGACAGACTTGAACCTCCAAACTTTTGGTTAGCAGCTGAGCACATTCATGGTTTGTACCACCCAGAAACTCCAGTTTAGAGAAAAGAGACACTACCTAATATCCTAAGATTATAAACATAAAAACTAATATTTAAGATGTGGCAGTACATGCAACAGAAAAAAAAAAAAATCTGGAGTTGGAGGGTCTTGCATATATTTGTACTTTTGCCCTTGAACTCTGTTGTTTTTGACTCCTGAGTCAGTAACTGCCTCTGTTAGTTTTTTGAGGGAGGGTAATAGAGATTCATTAACAACTTGTGATATGCAGATGACATAACCTTGCTTGCTGAAAGTCAAGAGGACTTGAAACACTTATTGATGAAGGTCAAAGACTACAACCTTCAGTATGAATTACGCCTCAACATAAAGAAAACAAAAATCCTCACAACTGGACCAAGAAGCAACATCATGATAAACGAGAAAATATTGAAGTTGTCAAGGCTTTCATTTTACTTGAATCTACAATCAACACCCATGGAAGCAGCAGTCAAGAAATCAAACACCAGATTACATTGGATAAATCTACTGCAAAAGTCCTCTTGAAAGTGATAAAAAGCAAAGATCTCACTTTGAAGACTAAGATGCACCTGACCCAAGCCATGGTATTTTCGGTCAGCTCGTACGCATGGATAAGTTCGACAATGAGTAAAGAAGACCGAAGAAGAATTGATGCCTTTTAATTATGGTGTTGGTGAAGAATATTGAATATATCATTGACTTCCAGAAGAACAAACAAATCTGTCATGGAAGAAGTACAATCAGAATGCTCGTTAGAAGCAAGGATGGCAAGACTTCTTCTCACGTACTTTGGACATGTTATCAGGAGGGACCAGTCCCTGGAGAAGGACATCATGCTTGGTAAAGTAGAAGGTCAGTGAAAAAGAGGCATACCCTTGATGAGATGGATTGACACAGCAGCATTTGTGAGGATGGCTCAGGGCCAGGCAGTATTTCATTCTGTTGTACATAGGGTCTCTATGAACTGGAACCAACTCGATGGCACCTAACAACAATAGAGATTTTAAATGACGAGAAGCAGCTCAACTTGTAAGCACAGGGTGTACTTGCCAGCCAAAACCTTGGGGTTCTTTAATCCTGCCAAAAGTACAAGTAAATGCAAATCCTCTCTGGAGGAAGGCATCTTCATTCTATGTCTTACACTAATTCCCAAATAACTTTTCATTTCTGATGACCAGGACATACTCAAAGTTAACTAGATTCTTAATTAAAAAAAAAAAAAAAAAAACATGATGAGTGCTAGCAGATATCAGAACAAAAACAAAGTAATAAAAATTGATGAAGATTGTCATTAACTACAACTAGGGGCAAAATCACCAAGAAGAAAGAATAAATTTAACTATGAACATGTACAAACACTGATATCCTAAAAGAGAGAGGAAGATTTAAAATAAAAAAAAAGAGGGCAGCGCAGCCATAGTGAGACGGGGAAGATGGGGGGGTAGGCGGGGGATGGGGAGTGGTGGAGGGGGGTGGGGGGATGGTCTGTGGAAAGGGGAGGAAGGTGGTGTAGAGGGCAGAAGTGTGAGGGGCGGGAAAGAGTGTTTCTGTGGTTACTGGTTACCAGGTGCTTTGTCTACTTGGTGGGAGGAACACGAAGTTGCCTTCTTGTACTCCCTGTCTGGGGTGGTTGCTGGTTGTGTCCTAAGATGGCAAAGCATGCTAAATATCATGAATGTATAGTAACAATCTGTTACATTTTTGTTATAACCACAAATAGAACTTTGCATTGTTGGTATTTTTTGGAGCAACGTCTGATATTAGGACTTTCGGTTGTAAGTGACAAAAACCAAACACAAAGTCATTTAAACAAAAAACGGAGTTATTTTTAAAAAAAAAAAACAAATTTATAAACTTGGAAAGTCTAAAGTTGGATCTAGCAGGGCAGGAACTAGAAGTTCAAATGATGTCATCAGGCCTCTCCCTCTGTGTGTGTGCGTGTCTGCCTGTCTGTCTGCCTGTCTGTATGTCCTGGTTATAGCTTTATTTTGCTCCTTGGTGTTGTCTTCTCTTGCCTGAGACAAATAGTGCACCACCTGAACCCCCTTGATACCCAGGCCTCATAAGAAGGTAGTCACTTTGTTTTTGTTTTTCTGGATTTTTAAAAAATTTTTCCGGAGGTGTTTCTCTCTAACAATTGCATCTTATTAAGTCGATACTGTAGCCTACATGCCAGGTATTACTCAAAAGATCCTTAGATATGATTCCATCCACTCCTTATCTATGCTGCCTAACAGGAAACGGAAGTGTATTCATTTACATAGAAAAAGGAATTGATAGGGCTTATCTTTACAATGTAAAATACCTGGAAGAAAAGTAAACAACAAAAACAAAACAAATAACCAACAATTTCAGTATTTCCAAATGCCTAGGTGCTTGGGTTATGAAACCAAAATACCAGTTTGTTGACTGAGTTTTTCATTTCCCTGTAGGTATTTCAAATGTTATGTAGGCAAAACTCAAAATACACTTAAAGAAAACAAACAACTCATTGTGTAAAAGGCAGAGTTTATTTAATAGAAATTGGGATTACACTCCAAAAAAGCAAACTCAAGCAAGTAACAAGGATTTTATAACAAAGATCTCAAATTATTTTTTTTCAGATCCCAGAAAATCATGGCAATGTTACTTATCAGCATATTTGAGTTTCAAAGCAGCATTTTAATACTGGAAGCCTTTAACTATCTGTCTGGGTTTAATAATACATTACATAATAAACTGCATTACAGAAAAATAAAAAGTTGGCTTACAATATAACATAACACAATCTTAAAATCCTGGATGTCAATGAGAAGAGAATTTTTCCATATTGGATTATCAATCTGAAATGAAAAATACCACCAATCTTCATCTATGTGTTATAAAGAATCACTCGATATTTTTTAGTCTATTGCATTATAAATAGCACTTTCCCTAGCCAATATTTTGACCTCAACTTAGTAGATTAATTCCAGTTTATATATATACATATACAAACTTGAAAGGAACCTTGATGACACAGTGGTTAAGGGCTTGCTCAGCTGCTAACCAAAAGGCTGGCGTTCAAACCCACCAGCCACTCCTTGGAAACCCTACAGGGCAGCTCTACTCTGTCCTGTAGGGTCGCTATGAGTCAGAATCGACTTGATGGCGGTGGGTGGGATATACCAACCTGAAAGAGCCCTGGTGGTGCAACAGTTAAACTCTAAGCTGCTAATCAAAATGTAGCTGGTTTGAACCCACCAGCAACACCTCAGGAGAAAAGACCTGGCAATCTGCTCCCATGATGATTATAGCCTAGAAAACCTTATGGGGCAGTTCTACTCTGTCATATAGGGTCCCTTTGAATCAGAATTGACTTTATGGCACACAACAACATTATTTCAACAACAGCAACTTTCAACTTGAGAGCTAAAAGTGTATTTGGAAAGTCAAAGTATTTGTTTCTACCATATTATTGAATCAACAAATCTCAGAACTTTGGTATTTAAAATGAAACTTTGTGACATAGCCTAACAATAACCTTCATTTACAAAGGAGGCATTATAATAGTACTGTCTCATGAATGACTGAATCATCTCACTGAAACAAGAATAAAGTAGAAAGTCATCTATTCTTGTCAATGCAAGTGACAGAACATCTCCTGCTTTGATCTTCCGTATATTAAAATTTTCCTTGGGAGAAACTACAGAGGAAAGTTTGATACATTTGACTAAAATGTGGTGGTCTGCAAGGCCTGTTGGAAACACAGAGCATCAACATTCCTGTGTACACACACAAGCTTGGGATCTGCCATTTTAAATGCCGAAGAAAGTAAAATCAGCAATCCTTTGGTTCTAGGAATTTGGTCTCTGAAATCAAAAAATAGCATCAGGTCTCAGTTTAAATAAATATTAGGGAGATGTGTAACAGATAAATACCAGTGGACGGGATGTTATTCCATAATCTTGTTCCACACTGGTCTTGCCTTTGTACTACTTGGGATAGTCGGCTTCCCTAGCTGTGCTTCAGTGAAGGAGGCCTATCTCAGACTTACCCTAACATTTGTCACCTACTAAGGGAAGCTTAGTTGTGTCACATACCTGAAGAGACTAACGAAGATGTAATTACATGGAGCACGTGATGATGCCAGGTCTTCTTCTTAGCTACTTGCTTAGCATCCTATACTTCTCCTTTGTAGCAAGTATCACAGTTGTAATCAGATATTTATGTGTTTCTTGTTTATTAATTGTGTTCCTTATCCTACCATAAATTCCCTGAATCCAGGGACTATATTTGACTGTTCTTCACCGTATATTTATTGCCTAGAGCCACAGTGTCTAGAACAGAATCGATGTTAAGTAAATATGCGTTGAATGAATAAATGAGGCAATTCTGAGTGGCATCTTTCTAGTACTGCATCAAATCGCACGACTTCGACAGTGGGCAATTGGGATATGTAGAGTAAGTCAGTGTTTTACCAACTTGCCTGATCCTGAAAATACAGGTTATCAAGCCTTTCCCTTATCATACTGATTTGGAATGTTTGGGGTGGAACCCCAGCACCTGTGTTTTAAACAAGATCCCTAGATGATACTTAAAATGGAACAATTTGGGGAGATACCTAATTAAGGGCTTATATCAACTTAAATCCATAATTCTCATAATTCTTCTCCATTCAGTGGCCAGAGACCCTCTGAAATCCTTTTATAATTCCCATGACTTTGAGAAGAAATTTTCACATTATTATATTTTTGTTCTGCTCGCTTTGCATCTCCCAATTTAACTTACGTAACTTTGACTGTTTATGAGCAAACCTGATGACCCCTGGTCCTTCGTCTCAGTCATGAAATTTAATCTAAGGAGCTGTGCCTTGTATTTGAAAAAGAAACTTTCATTGGATGTGTTAGTCTAGCTGACCACTCAATATCTACATTATTTGACTGCTTTCACACAGCATACTCTTCATGGTAGGAAATTGTGTTTTGATGCTATGTACAAACACAGAGACTTATATTAGACATTTGTTTTACTCTTCCCAGCATCCTTCCCTTCTCCTGGTAACAGAACCCAAACTTTACTTTGGAAGAACCATTTTTAATCACATTGTGTGGTGTAGAGAAGATTGATCCCCAAGTTTGAAAGTGAGCCTGATTGGCCTAAACCCACTGGTAAATCCCATCCTGCTAACCACAGTGGCTGGTTTGAGGACAGGGCACAGAATTTAATCAGAGCTAATGAGACAATGAGACAGAGGAAACCCCGGTGGTGCAGTGGTTAAGTGCTATGGCCATTAACCACGAGGTTGGCAGTTCAAATCCTCCAGGTGCTCCTAGGAAACTCTATTGGGCAGTTCTATTCTGTCCTATAGGGTCACTATGAGTCAGAATCGACTTGACAGCAGTGGGTTTGGTTTTGGGTTTAGTGAGACAGAAGAAATGTTTGGTGGGGAATAAAAAGTTTCTCTCTTACATGGAAGCTACCAGAAGAAACTTTGTTTTCTTGGCCAATGAGGTGTGAAGATGCAAGTGTTACCAGAATAAGGTTCTGGCCTCTCACTGGTCAAGAACGAGCAGGTAAGGCACGTAGTTTTCCACATGAGCAAAGCTTTATTGAAGAGGCTTGCAAGCAGAGACGAGGAGGGCCTAGAGCAACCCTTATCCTCATCTCATAGAACAAAAGACAGGCCCGAGATTTTAAAAGTTCTTGGGCAGGAAAAGATTCATGTTTCTTCATAGGCATAGGCAGGGATATGTTAACTAAGCTGCATGTGCAGCAGCTTTTCAAGATGGCTCCTGTCCTGGAGGCCTCTGGGAGTCAAGGCAGGACTTATTATGGGGTGTCATGCCTGCGCAGTCTCCCGCTCTTAGGGTTTGATTCCAGGCTGGGGCTGTAGCCCCTCACTGCCCCTGGTGGAAAGTCACACAGTGGTCACAGGCGAATGTTCTATGCATGTCCCTGGGCCTGATTTTCTCCACCTGTTTCTGAAAGGCAACTTTAAAGAGGTTTGAGGGCTATTTTTAGATACCCTGCCCCACTGTTCTGGGGAACGGCTTTGTTTCTGTGCCCTGGCCTATTTCTTGTTACTTTGTTTGCAGATTTGGGGCCCCCTCTGTTCCTTGACTTACTAAGTCTCTAGGTTCCACACTCAACCTCCTATTACCTCCCTTATAATATAGTCTATTTCTCTTTTACTTGCTTCTCCTCTAACCACACCAGCCTCTTCGCTATTTCTCAAACAGGCACCCTCCAATCTCAGGGCTTTTGTTCCTGTCTTACAAGGTCTAGAACAGCTGGGGCCATTTTGAGACATGAAGACAATTGAGAGTCGTTGAGGACACTATGTGGAGTGTGAAGATGAAGCTCAACACAAAGGGAAGAGAGGCTGAAAGAAAACCAGTCACTGAGGACATCATGTGAGTTCCCAGGTTAAGCTTCAATTACAACCAGCTCTGAGTGGACTTTTCAAGTAGGTGATCCAATAAATATTCTTTGTTGTTTATGTAGTTTGAGTTGGGATCCCTGTCATTTGCAATCAAAAAGCTTCTAACAGATTCAAGATCCATGACTATATCAGAATGTATTTCTCTATGGTCCTTGAGGAAGGAGATACAGGATCTTGGAAGTTATCACTGGAGCCAAAGGTGTACACAGAATCTAGAACACCTTCCTGAAATACTGTGGCTTTTGTGCAAAGTAAAAATAAGTTTCCTTTATGAACAACACTATGGCCCACCCAGTTACCACACTTCCAAACTAGAAATTCATAAACATAATCTAGCAAAATATTTTTTTCTAATTTGCCAATTCATTACATAAAATCCAACAGTAATATTCAAAAATTGAAATCACATTTCATTATGTATTTCACTAATTGCCTTTATTGGAATGAAAATAAAATTACATAAAATCAGGATTACTCCCAGAAAATCAGGACATATGTTGGCCATATCTGGGAACATCCACCTTGTTTTATTGGAATAAATTATTGTTGCAATGAACGCACTGCTAGAAATGCTGTTACCAGTCTGCAGGTCATAAAGATAAAAATAGCTAAACGAACCTCCCAGTGCAGAATTGGCAAGTGAAAAGATGTGTTCTGCACACAATAGGTATGCAGTGAATGTGTCTGACTGACAAGAACCCTGCTAGGACGAGCAGTGAGCTATTTAAGACCCGCTGTTCCTTGTTGATTTTGCCAGCCTTGGCTGCAGAGAGAGGATTCTGTCGTCATTAGCAAGAGCCCCAAGTTACAGCTACTCTTCGTCCACTTCAACCTTTCACCAGCCCTGCGTTTAGGTGTTGGGGCCGCATCAGTGGCTGACAGGCGCACATGACCTGAAGAAAACATTGTGCTGGATTGCTTGTCGAGGGTAATAATTCCACTGCGTCTGTGTCAACAGGCTTGTTACTATGGAGTTTGTAAATATATTCACTAAGCTGTAAAATGATAGTCTTGTGCTGAAATTGACCTGCTTTTAACCTCTGTGTTTTAGGCATCTGGCATCTAAAAATTCTGCTGTACAACACAAATCATAGTAGGAGAAACCAGTTAGCTGAAAATAAAATGATGGCGATAGAGTCTTTCAATTGGTAGAAGAGACTAAGAAAAATGAAATAGAGACCACCTTTGAAAAACCCTAATTACAAATGTTTTTAAAAATATTAAGAAATGAGTATAATATACGTATGTATTCATATATAGGTATATGTACACATATATACGTGTACATATATGTGCGTGAGTATATATGCGTGTGTGTGTGTATGTGTAAAGAGAGAAAGAGATTTCAAATTGACTTCAAGCATTAATCAACAAAAGGTAACAAGAGATTAGCCTTCATAAGATAAATCAGTTCAATTTGGGATAGAAGCAATTATATTCCCAGAAACAGAAGTATCTGCAGAAAAATCAGAGTGTACAGAATTCTTATGTTTACACTTAACCATCATATGAGGACAATGGATGGACACATTTTCTTGAATGACTAAATTTCGCATCTCACATCCTCACCTGCCCACGTGGGAACTTAGTGCTCCGTCCACCACAAACTGTCCTTGGTAGTTTCTCAGTATCTCCCACTCCGCCATGAAGCTTTTATCCAATGGCTCTAAGTTTTCCCTTCCAGATGTTTGGCAGTAACCAGAGCATTTATCGTTTCCTATATACAAGGCACTGTTTAGTGATTTACATGTACTTTCTCATTTTACCCTAACAACACTAAGATAGCTCTTATTTTTAGTCATTTTGCAAATAGAGAAACTGCGGCTCAAGCTGATAATAAAGGTCAGAATCAGATTCTAGCTGAATTTTAACCCAGGCTGCCTGATTTCAAACTCATGCTCCTAATCATTACGTCATTTATACTTAACTATTACCTTTGGGTTTCTTAGAAGAATTTTTAAATTCCCTCAGTAATTGCAAGGTCATATATCCCAGCTATATAATCTGTTCTGATATATTTACACTGAAATTCTTCTGAAAAACCAACTAAGTTTAAAGGAAAAAGGTAAAACAATATGTGCATGACTTCTGGCTTTCATAATTGATCAATTATAATTAGACGGAATCTGGCTGTTCAGACTCTAAGAGAACATGCTGAACTTGTATTTTGCCCATTTTAGTAGTGATTCATCAGGCTTTGTAGCTGATTCCATCTGAACCTCACCAGAGCTATATTCAGGAAATTTCTTTATCTGACAATTTTATTGGATGTTCTCATTTTGTGATTTTGGAAGACAGATATCATGATGGTCGTGTTCTGAATATTAGTGTAACAGTGTTACTTCAGATTGCTCTCATTCTTCTTTCTATATATCCAGGTTTTTTTCTTTTTCTTTTAAACTTTCACCTCTTCCCCCCACCCCTTTTCTTCTTCTTCCATAATCTTGTGCCCTTCTCCTTCTTCCTTCTCCACCTCCTCCTCTTCTTTTTTCTTTTTCCTCTTTTTCTTTTCGGAAAATACAGGACCAATCCCTCTTAAATGTCCTTTTTGTCTTTCTGTTTTTATTCTAATTCATTGAAATAAGTATATTTTTTCTCTAGCACTCAAAGTGGCCATTGATCTCCAAAGCAAAATAATTCCAGAGAACCATGACAAAGCCAGCTGCCTGCAGAGCACACTGCCACCTTCGTGTTCTTTGTACAACAATCCGTCATACCATCCCCTGATCAACACCCTTCAGTAGATCCTTAACCCTAGCATGACCAGTTCAGCATCTAAAGCCTTCAGAATCTGGTTCTGGAAGTATCTTTATTCTGATCTTTCCATTTCCCTTCAAATCTTCAAGCAATTTATGCTCCAGCAAACTAAATAGCTGTTCCCCTAATGCACCACGCTCTTCCTGACTTATCCCCTTTTGAATATGTTGTTTGGGGAATGCTAACTTCTTCCTTCTGTGCTTGATAAATGCCTCTTTATCCTTCGAAACTCTGCACAAACATCGTGCTTTCATGAGGCTTAGCTGACCAGTGTCAGACAGAATGAACCACTCAGACTATTGTTTCACTTGTATGCCTTGGTCACCCTTCCATTAGGGGGGCATGACATCCTTCTTAGGGTCCCAAGATCATTTTTCTATTTGCTTTTACAGTTAGACACATGGCTACAGCATGAAATATCTAGACCCCATGCTTTGACCAACTTGGGGGAAATATTATATGTATATAGGTATGGATCGCTAGGAGTCGGAATCGACTGGGTTTTGTATAGGTATGGGGTGTATATGTGGATGTATATGTATGAGCCCTGGTGGTACAGTGGTTAAGCGCTCGGCTACTAACTGAAAGGTCAGCAGTTCAAACCTACCAGCGGCTCTGTGGGAGAAAGATATGGCAGTCTGCTTCTGTAAAGATTTACAGGCTTGGAAACCATATGGGGCAGTTTTACTGTGTCCTATAGGGTCTCAATGAGTTGGAATCGACCCAATGCCAATGGGTTTGATTTGGTTTTATGTATATGCTCCATGCAAAAAGAACTATAGAGGCTTTTTATCCCATTTTTTAAACAAGTAGTTTTAGGAAACATATAGCCACCCTCCCTTTCGAACCAAACTCCAAAATGTTTTATGGAATCTTTGAGGCGTTTTGAAAGATGTTTCTCTCCCTCTGCCCTCCCCCTCCCCCTTCTCTCCGGCTGGTGTCCAACAAGGTTGCTGGAGCAGCAGTAGTGGGCTCCGGCGTCGGCATGTGTGCTACATACACGATTTTTATGATTACCTTTCCTCCACAGCCAAGGCTGTCAGAGGAAACACGCCTCTTTTTCTCAGCGTTTTGCTAAGTGTAAGGCTTTGCACCTCAGAAATATTTGATAAGTGGCGCGAAAGTTGCAGGAGTACATCCACGCGCAAGGCTGGTGCACACGATCACTTCGACTCTCCGACGAACTTTCCCGTTTCCCTGCAGAAGTTGTTTCTGTCCATATTTTTACTTCAGCTGGGCTGAGTGGGAGAAAGAACTCAAAGGGAGGCCGAAGCAGATGGTTGTCACAAACTGCATACGGCAATTGAGAATTAGTGTGCAAGCATATGCAACCTGGTACAGTATGAAACATTCCAGCATATGAGTGCCGAAATAAATCAAGCCTGGAGAAGATCGGAAGGATACAAAGACGAGCTCTGCTCACCCTGCCACAGATATATTTTAGGCCTTTTGAATTCATTAGGCCTGTTCTCTGTTTTCAGTAGGCAAGTGAATGCCTAAATTGAGCAGATTCGTGTAGATTCTGGTATCTCGCCTTTTTCTCTCATCCACAACATGCTTTCAGAAAAGAAATATTTCTGAAAAGAAGTGGGGAGTGTGACATCAGCTTGCATGGCCATATTTAATTATCATGATAATTACTGATAAAATATAATCATTTACATGTATCCATTAATCTTTCAGCACTACCAGGCACATACAGTTTACATACAATTACCATAGACATTTTTGACTGCCTGTGACCCTATTTGTAAGAGACTAAAATGGATGTCAGAAAAGACTGGGAAACTTGCTCTTGAAAGTAAAATAGCTAAAGCTAATGGAAAGAATGATGAAGCAAAAGAGCTGAACAGAAGATTTCAAAAGGCACCTCGAGAAGACAAAGTATTACAATGAAAAGTGCAAAGATCTGGAGTTAGAACACCAAAAGAGAAGAACACGCCCAGCATTTCTGAAGCTAAAAGAACTGAAGAAAAACTTCAAGCTTCAAGTTGCAATATTGAAGGATTCTATGGGCAAAATATTGAATGACAGAGGAAGCATCAAAAGAAAATGGAAGGAATACATACAGTCACTGTACCAAAAAGAATTGGTGGATGTTCAACCATTTCACGACATAGCATATGATCAAGAAACAATGGTGCTGAAGGAAGAAATCCAAGCTGCACTGAAGGCATTGGAAAATAGCAAGGCTCCAGGAATTGATGGAATACTAACTGAGACATTAAAAAAAAAAAAGCAATGCTAAAAACACTCATTTACCTATGCCAAGAAATTTGGAAGACAGTTACATGGCCACCTGACTGAAAGAGATCCATATTTGGTCCATTTCAAAGAAAAGTGGTCCAACAGAATGTGGGAATTATCAAACAATGCCATTAGTATCAGATGAAGGTAAAATTTGCTGAAGGTAATTGAAAAACTGCAGCAGTACATCCACAGAGAACTGCCAGAAATTCAAGCCTGTTTCAGAAGAGGACGTGGAACAAGGAATATCACTGCCGATGTCAGATATATCTTGGCTGAAAGCAGAGAATACCAGAAAAAATGTTTACCTGTGTCTTATTGACCATGCAAAGGGATTCAACTATGTGGATCATAACAAATTACAGGTAACATTGAGAAGAATGGGAATACCACAACACTTAATTGTGTTTATCAGGATCCTGTACACAGACCAAGAGGTAGCCATTAGAAGAAAATAAAGGGATACTGTGTGGTTTAAAGTCAGGAAAAATGTGTGTCAGGGTTTCATCCTTCATCATACTTATTCAATCTCTATGCTGAGTAAATAATCCAAGACGCTGAACTATATGAAGATGAATGTGGCATCGGATTTGGCGGAAGACTCATTAACACCCAGCAATATATGTCACAACCTTGCTTGCTGAAAGTGAAGAGGACTTGAAACACTTACTGATGAAGATCAAAGACTACAGCCTTCAGTATGGATTACACCTCAACATAAAGAAAACACAAATCTTCACAACTGAACCAATTAGCAACATCATGATAAAAGGAAAAATGATTGAAGTTGTCAGGGGTTTCATTTCACTTGGATCCAAAATCAACACTCATGGAATCAGCAGTCAAGAAATAAAATGACTTATCGCGTTGGGCAAATGTGCTGCAAAAGACCCCTTTTAAGTGTTAAAAAGCAAAGATGCTGCTTTGCTTTTTAACGTGCACTTGACGAAAGCCATAGTATTTTTAATTACCTCATATGCGTGCAAAAGCTGGACAATGAATAAGGAAGACTGAAGAAGAATTGATGCCTTTGAATATGACGTTGGTGAAGAATATTGAATATACCATGGACTGCCAAAAGAATAAACACATTTGTCTTGGAATGCTCCTTAGAAGTAAGGATGACGAGACTACGTCTCACATACTTTGGACTTGCTATCAGGAGGCACCAATCCCTGGAAAAGGACTTCATGCTTGATAAAGTAGAGGATCAGTGAAAAAGAAGAAGACCTCAATGAAATGGATTGACACAGTGGCTGCAATAATGCTCAATCATAGCTATGATTATCAGGATGGCACAGAACTGGGCAGCGTTTCGTTGTTGTACATATGGTCACTTGAGTTTGAACCGACCCGATGACACCTAACAACAACAATACCCTATTTGTATCCAATCTCTTCAAGTCAATTCCTTTACAAACATATGCACTTAACAGTGTTTGCCCAGTAAAAATAGGGATAAAATCAAACAAACCAGTTGCCATCAAGCTGACTGACTTACAGTGACCCCATGTGTGTCAGAGTAGAACTGTGCTTTTCTGAAGTAGATCACCAGACCTTTATTCTGAGGACTCTCTGAGTGGACTCAAACCTCCAACTTTGTGGTTAAGGAAGACATATATCAACAGTAGTTAACAGCAAATAGTGCCAAAATGACAACCTGGAAGTCCTTGCAGTAGCAGTAAGGAGATATATCTCTGCCACCTTGCCTTTTATAATTATAAATAACACCTAACCACCCTCATTAGTCCACTTATGAGTTCCTGGAAGGGAGGCAAAATGACATTCCCCCCATTTACAAATCAAGAGACAGAAGAGGAGAGTTTAATTGTCAGTCACTCTATTTTCCAAAGAGCAATTTTTTTAAAGGCCAGTTCTGCAGCAGTTGGGACTCTTGTGGCTGCAGCCTAAGGCAAGGGCTGGTAGGGAGTGATCCCAAGCTCCTGCTGTTCCTGCAGTCCCTAAACTCACTCCCCAATGAGATTTAAAGAAGCTACAGTTGTTTCAACAAGACCCTTCCTGCTGCTCCCTGCCTTTTTTGCTTCGTTCACCTTCCCATCTGTCCTCCTTTGTAAGAAGTTAAAGAAAGGTAAGATGCAAAAAGAAGAGCAAAAACGGAAAATGATAGATATTGGCTCAAAAATAAAGATCGAATTACGTATTGGTAGACCAAAACACAAATCAACTCCGAACTACAGGAGTCCACCAACACGCGCATAAATCATTTATAACGATAATCCAAGTCTGGGTCCAAATCTCATTAAAGTATATGAATCCTTAATCTATTTTGGCAAAAAAGCACCAATACACATTTTTTCTTTTTATCATAAATTACAGTTCTGTGGCACTGTGCAAATATTACCAAGCTGTAAGACAGCTGTGCTCCATTAAAATGTGTAATGGTCGCTGATTTCTTACAGCACATGGTCATCAGGCTGAATCTACAGCCAGTAATTAGGAAGATGAAATGTTTAATTGTGCCTTAATTTTGATAAAATTTATCTGTCACACATCCCGCAGCCGAGCATTATGCTCACAAATCAATGTCATCGGGCAGAGCAGGAACTCGAGCACCAGACTCTTGTTCCTGACAGATTCATTTGAATATCTAACTGCTCAAGAGAAACAACCAGGCTAAGGAAAGAAAGTGAAAACTTTCCCTGTTGACACAGTTCTGGTGATGTATGTCTTGTTACTTCCTTTAAGGAAAAATAAGAAGGTTTGAAGATAATTCCACTCTTGCCTCGAAATGGTCCACCTCAAGCTCTGCTCATGTAAATAGAAAAAGACACGTTTCAGGGTCTATTTTTTTAATCTTAAAATCTATTAGTGCAGGGAGAAGTGGTAGATGGAGGGAGAAGGAGAAAGGAAAAGGAGGAGAAAGATGGAAAAGAGGATTTAGAAATGTCTATATAGTTCTATTTGCCACCCATCTCTCAGTTTGTTGTACTATGGTCTATTGTGTTTTGTTATGATGCTGAAAGCTATGCCACTGGTATTTCAAGTACCAGCAGGGTCACCCATGGTGGACAGGTAACAGCAAAGCTTCCAAACTAAGACAGACTAGAAAGAAAGTTTTGGTGACCTCTTTCTGAAAATTAGCCAATGAAAGCCTTATGGATCACAACAGAACATTGTCCAATATAGTGCTGGAATTTGAGCCCCCAAGTTTGGAAAGCATTACATAATGGCCACAACAATGGACTCAAGCATGCCAATGATCATGAAGATGGTGCAGAGCCAGGCAGCACTTTGTTCTGTTATACATAAGGTTGCCATGAGTCAGAGCCAACTTGACAGCAACTAACAACAACAACATGAAGTTTTAATATCCTAACATTCCTATTTAGAGACAGATCAGTGAGATGGGCAAGAGTCATCAGTTTTAACTGGGTGGCTGAACATTCACGTATTCGTAGAATCCTAGGATACTAGAGATGAAACTCATCTTGTTGCATAGATATGGAAACTGAAGGCTAGATAGATTGCCCAGTGACTGAAGCACAATAGAAAAGAGCACAGGTTATTACTATGCACTTCCAGTTGGGATAACTGATGTCTTACAAAAATTTTATAATGCTTATAAGCCAATTTACAAATCATAATGTTGATTTCATTTTTTAAATGGCAAGAAATATTTTTTAGGCAGAGGGAAGTGTGAGTACAAATACCTGCCAATACTGAAAATTAATTTGTGTCATGTTTTCTCTACAAAATGAATCAGTGATCATTCTTTCTCACCCACGATTACTGTGTATCATTATCCAAGAGAATTTAAAGAGCATATGTAGAAATGTACTTTACATTTTTATTTTACATGGCTCTGAAAATAAAAATGTTTGAAGAAGTCATGACAAAGAGCTGGGGGAGGGAGTGGGTGGTGGAAGGCAAGTGAAAAAAAGGACAGTAACTTAAGATCAAGATGAACTATCATAGAGTATACAAAACAATGCTAATCCCCTGGAAAATGGTGAGTGGCCAACTTGAGTGTGAGTTTTCCCAGGCCCCCAAGTAAGATTCTGAATGTGGTTTACAAAAATATTTTAATGGGCCAAAATTTTGCCAAAGGATACCAGAAAGTTTTCTAAGGTGATGAATCTCTCACCAGGCAAGATTAATGAACCAACTGAAGACTTAGAGCAAGCCAGCTTACTTTAAAATAAAAATAAGCCTCAAGTTCAGCAGTAATTTTAGAAGAGTCTTCAGGGAGAGCCAAATGGCATTCAGCTATAGTCTGCTAACAAGAAGACTCATTAAAGTGCTTTTTCTAAAGTTAGCCATGCAAATAAGTCCAAGCTAAAGATATCATATTCCCCGTTCCTTTTTTGTATTATTCTCATGGGCAGACCAAGACAGGGATTGGATAGAAGGGTGACAATATGGTAAGACTGTTGTATTTCACCCCACTAGCACACCACATAGGTTAAACAATACTAGGAATAACTACGAGGGTACAAAATGGCATGGAGAATAATACTAAATAACTGGCACCTGTGCATCTCCTTACAACAAACTGCTTTCATGCTCATTGTCTTATCTGGGGCTCCAAAACCTGTTGCTATTAAGCTGATTTCAAATTATGGCAACCCCAAGTGAGTCAGAGGAGAGCTATTTTCAATGGGCGATATTTTGAAAGTAAGTCACCAGGATTTTTTCCTGATGTGCCTCTGGGTGGACTTGGACCTCCAACCTTTTGGTTAGCAGCCAAGTATGCTAACCATTTGCACCACCCAGGAACTCCATTTGGTGTTCAGAGGGGTTCAATTTTCCCCAAGATCACATGACCATCCAAGAAGAATTAAAACCAATGATTTGGATACAGCGGATTGCCTCACTCAACAGCCATCCTAACCAACTTGCAGTGGGCCTTTCCAGTATGTCAAAACGCCACTTCCCATACCCCTTTGAAGCAAGGGTTTTGTATATGATTTAGGTACTGTAACTCAGATGAACTTGTGTAAGATCCAGTTAGGTTGGAGTTGCAAGGTACAGGACCCATTTCAGAGCACTGGATTTTGACAAAGGCAGTATAATTTTGGCCACAGGAGTCATGATGGCAACAGCCTGATTTCTCAAGCAGATTTTTAATTGAGCAGCTTCGTATTCATGGCAGAGGCATCTTCCTGATTCCACAGCCTCTGATGCATGGCAGGGGAAGCAGCTCTTTTGGCACTACAGCCTGCAGTATTATAGGGACTTGCTCCCTTTCTGCTTCAATTAGTTACAGTGAATTCTGTGGGTGGCAACAAAGAGCCTTGATCAATGTGCCCAAGTGGCGCAATTTCAATCTAGTGTTTTTTCACTGCATCTCACCACAAGGAAGAGAACAATGTAAATTACATATCAAGTACAGAATTTCAGAAGGCCTGACAATTTTTGAAAACTACTTTTAAATTACTTTATTATAGTGTAGTACAGACAGCAATAGACTATCTAGGCAGGAGGAATGGATTTTAATCCCAGGTGTTACTTGATCTCTATGACTTTGGGCAAGTCAATATCTCTAGAGGGAGAAGTATGTTCATCTTAAAAATAAATACGCAGAGTAAAATTAATGACTTCTATAGTCCCTCACAATCCTGGCATTCTGAGATTATACAAGGATCATTCAAAAATTGCATTTAGAGGTGGGGCCAAGATGGCAGAGTAGTCAGATGCTTCCTACGGTCCTGCTTACAACAAAAACTGAAAAAGCAAGTAAATCAATTATATACAACAACTAGGAGCCCTGAACATCAAAGACAAAGCTGAGGAGTTAGACTGAGTGGCAGGGGAGGGATAGACAGTTCAGAAGCAGCGAGGATTTGTGAGTCCTGACCTGGCCAGCACCCTTTAGGCTGGATCCACTGGCACACGGGCTGAGGCAAGCAGTAACACTTGGATATGTTTTCCACATCAGGAGATACAGAGCAGCAGAGAGTCTACACAAGACTCCCGAGCCAAGGGAAGTGGCACTGGATCTACAAATGTCAAGTGCAAGCCTCTAACCTACCTTGAAGGATCAAAATAACCCTTCCCCCTCTGGGAAGTATCTCTCTCCTGTTCACCCACTCCCTCCCCACTCTGCTCCAGTCCTGGTCTGGCTTCAGAGATTGCTAAGCCCCCTGGGCCAGAAGTGGGACCCATCATGCAGCCCTGAGCCATTCTCCCAGCTTTGGAGAGGGAACATAACCCCCTACTGAAGACAGATACCTCTGCCTGCTCCAATCACCCCTACATAGCCCTGTCCATCTAGGACTATAGGTGAGAGCTTACACCACAGACTTGGTGACCGATGACCTGGACACCTGAGCTGAATCCACACAAGAAAACTAAATGGACTCCTGGGCTCATATACCTAGTAGTAGCTGTAAACACCTGGTGATAGGATGTGAGAGCTTCAAAGATGCCAATAATCAAAATGGCTCACATAACCAGCCTATTTGGGCATAATCAAACAAAGCAAAGCAAAACAAAAAGCTAGGACACAGTAAGCAAACATAAAATAAATAAATGTAATAACTTATTGATGACTCAGAGACAACAGTCAATATCAAATCATATAAAAAGGCAGACCATGATGGCTTCAGCAAGCCACCAAAACAAAGAACCAAGAAACCTCTCCAAAGAAGAGATGCTCTTGGGATTACTGGAGGTAGAATTCAAAAGATTAATATACAGAGCTCTTCAAGAGATCAGGAAACAGATCAGGCAAAACACAGACCAAGCAAGGAACACACAGAGAAACCACTCGAGGAACTTAAGAAGGTTATAAAAGTGCAAAATGACAAATTTAACAGGCTGCAAGAATCCATAGAGAGACATCAAATAGAAATCCAAAAGATTAACGATAAAATTTCAGAATTAGACAACTCCATAGAAAGTCACAGGAGCAGAATTGAGGCAATGGAAGTCAGAATTAGTGAGTTTGAAGATAAAACACTCGACAGCAATTTATTTGAGGAAAAATCAGATAAAAGAATTTAGAAAAATGAAGAAACCGTAAGAACCATGTGGGACTCTATCAAGAGGAATAACCTACAAGTGATTACAGTATCAGAACAGGGGGGAATAACAGAAAATACAGAGAGAATTGTTGAAGATTTGTTGGCAGAAAAATTCCCTGATGTTGTGAAACACAAGAAGATACCCAAGAAGCTCATTGAACCCTACACAGGTTAGATCCCAAAAGAAAGTCACCAAGACATATTATAATCAAACTTGCCAAAACCAAAGAAAAGAGAATTTTAAGAGCAGCTAAGGATAAAAAGGTTTTTTATTTTATTTTTTTCCTAAGGATAAACAAGAAGTCATCTACAAAGGAGAGTCAATAAGACTAAGCTCTGACCACTCAGCAGAAACCATACAGGCAAGAAGGCAATGGTATGAAATATATAAAACCTTGAAGGAAAAAAATGCCAGCCAAGAATTATATATCCAGCAAAATGTCTCTCAAATATGATGGCAAAATTAGGGCATTTCCAGATAAACAGAAGTTAAGGGAATTTGTAAAAACCAAACCAAAATTACAAGCAACACTAAAGGGAGTCCTCCAGTTAGAGAATCATTAACATCAGATAACAACACAAAACTATAGCATAGGACAGAACAGCCAGGTATCAACTTAGATAAAGAAGTCACAAAAATAAATCAAGGTTAAAACACTGAAAATAGGGAAACAGAGACATTAATATGTAAAAGATGACATTAAAACAAAAAAGAGAGACTAAATAATGCAGGTATAGAACTTTCATACAGAGAGGAAGTCAAGATGATATCAAGAAATAAAAGATTGGTTTAAACTAGAAAAACAGAGGTAAATTTTAAGGTAATCACAAAGAAAACTAACATTCCTGCACATCAAAATAAAAAAGAAGAAAAACATAAAGACTCAGCAAATACAAAATCAACAACAAAGAAAAAGATGAAAAGAAAATACATAAAGAAAAATGACTCAACAGAGAAAATTAGGTGGAACAAAGAAACTGTCAACAACACAAAAAAAATACATCAAAATAACAGCACCAAACTCATAAAAAAAAAAAGTATCAATAATTATACTGAATGTAAATGAACTAACTGCACCAGCAAAGAGACAGAGTGGCAGAATGGATTTAAAAAACACAATCTGTCTATACGCTGCCTAGAAGAGACACACCTTAGACTCAAAGACACAAACAAACTAAAACTCAAAGGATGGAAAAAAAAAATATCAAGCAAATAACAATCAAAAAAGAGCAGGAGTGGCAATATTAATCTCTGACAAAATAGACATTAAAGCAAAATCCACCACAAAGGACAAGGAAGGACTATATATAACGATTAAAGGGTCAATACAAAAGACATAACCATAATAAATATTTACACACCTATCAACACAGCTCCAAAATACATTAAAAAAAAAAAAATTACAGCACTTCAAAGAGAAATAGATAATGCCACAATAATAGTAGGAGACTTCAACACACCACTTTCAGTGAAAGACAGAACATCCAGAAAGAATCTCAATAAAACCGTGGAAGAGCTAAACGCCACAATCAACCAACTTGATCACATAGAACACTCCACCCAAATGCAGCCAAGTATACTTTCTTTTCCAACACACATGGAACGTTCCCCAGAATAGACCACATATTAGGCCATAAAGCAAGGCTTAACAGCATGCAAAACATTGAAATATTACAAAACATCTTTTCTGACCATAAAGCCTTAAAAGTAGAAATCAATAACAGAAAAAAACAAGGAAAAAAAAAATCAAATACATGGAAACCGAACAACACCTTGCTCAAAAAGTACTTGGTTATAGAAGAAATCAAGGATGGAATAAAGAATTTCATAGAATCAAATGAGAATGAAAACACATCCTACCAGAACCTTTAGAACACAGCAAAAATAGTGCTCAGATGTCAATTTATAGCAATAAATGCACACATTCAAAAAGAAGAAAGGGTCAAAATCAAAATATTAACCCTACAATTCAAACAAATAGAAAGAGAACAGCAAAAAAAGCCCACAGCTTTTTTTGTTGTTATTTTTACTGAAAGGAAGTAATAAGGATCAGAGCAGAAGTTAATGAAACAGAGAAGAGGGAAACAATAGAAAGAATCGACAAAACCAAAAGCTGATTCTTTGAAAGGATCAAAAAAATTGACAAACCGCTGGCCCAACTGACAAAAGAAAAACAGGAGAGGACCCAAATAAAGAATGAAATGGGGGACATTACAACAGACCCAAATGACACAAAAAGGATCATAACAATGTATTACAAAAAACTATACTCTAACAAATTTGAAAACCTGGAGGAAATGGACAAATTTCTAGGAACACACTACCTACCCAAACTAACTCAAACTGATGTTGAAAATCTCAACAGACCAATAACAAGAGAAGAGATTGAAAAGGTAATTTAAAAAACTGCCCCCCCCACCCCCCAAAAAAAGCCCTGGCCCAGATGGCTTTACTGGAGAATTCTACTACTTTCAGAGGAGAGCTTACACTAGTACTACTCAAACTATTTCAGAACATAGAAAAGGAAGTGATACTTCCAGATTCATTCTATGAAGCCAGCATAACCCTGATACCAAAAACCAGGCAAAGACACCTTTACAGGCCAATATCACTTATGAATTTAAGATGCAAAAATTCTCAACAAAATTCTAAACAATAGAATTCAGCATCATATTAAAAAAAAAATACACCACGACAAAGCGGTATTCATACCAGGTATGCAAGGATAGTTCAATGTTAGAAAATCAATCAACGTAACCTGCCACACAAATAAAAGAATCACATTATCATCTCAATCGATGCAGAAAAGGCATTTGAAAAAGTCCAACACCGATTCCTGATAAAAACTCAATAAAATAGGTATAGAATGGAAATTCCTTAATATAATAAAGGCTATCTATACAAAACCAGGGAAGACCTGGTGGCATAGTGGTTAATTGCTACGGCTACTAACCAAGAAGTCGGCAGTTCGAATCCACCAGGCGCTCCTTGGAAAATCTATGGGGCAGTTCTACTCTGTCCTATAGGGTCGCTATGAGTTGGAATCGACTCGACACCACTGGGTTTTGTACAAAACCAACAGCCAACATGATTCTTAATGGAGAAAAGCTGACAACATTCCTCTTGAGAACAGGAACAAGACAAGGATGCCCTTTATCACCTCTTCTATTTAACATGGTACTGGAAGTCCTAGCTAGAGTAACAAGGCAAGAAAAAGAAATAAAAGGCATCCAAATTGGTAATGAAGAAATAAAACTGTCTGTATTTGCAGATAATATGATACTATACATAGAAAACCCGAAGGACTCCACGAGAAAACTACAGGAAGTAATAGAAAGATTCACCAGCGTAGCAGAAAACAAAATAAACATATAAAAATCAGTTCGATTCCTATACACCAGTAAAGAGAATGACAAAAAGGAAATCAGGAAAGCAATGCCATTTGTAATAGCCCCTAAAAACATAAAACACTTGGGAATAAATCTAACCAGGGATGTAAAAGACCTATACAAAGAAAACTACAAAACACTACTGCAAGAAACCAAAAAAGATCTACATAACTGGAAAATCATACCACGCTTATGGATAGGTAGACTCAACATTGTGAAAATGACAATTCTACCTAAAGCAACCTACAAATAGAATGCAATCCCGATTCAAGTACCAACAACATTCTTTAAAGAGATGGAAAAGTTAATCATTAACTTTATATGGAAAGGGAAGAGGCTCCGGATAAGTAAAACACTACTGAGAAAGAAGAAAAAAGCAGGAGGACTCACACTACCTGACTACAGCTAAGGTAGTCAAAACAGCCTGCTACTGGTACCACCACAGATACATTGACCAATGAAACAGAATTAAGAACCCAGATGTAAATCCACCCACCTGTGGTCACCTGATCTTTGACAAGAGCCCGAAGTCTATCAAATGGGGAAAAGACAATCTTATTAAAAAATCATGCTGGCAAAACTGGATGTCCATCTGCAAAAAATGAAACGGGACCCATACCTCACACCAACCACAAAAATTAATTCAAAATAGATCCAAGACCTAAATATAAAACACAGAACTATAGAGATCTTAGATGAAAAAATAGAATCAATGCCAGAGGCCCTAAGGCATGGCATTAACAGAACACAAACCAGAACTAACAACACACAAACTTCAGAAGATGAACTAGATATCTGGGATCTTCTAAAAACTAAACACTTATGCTCATCAAAAGACTTCACCAAAAGAATGAAAAGGGAACCTACAGACTGGGAAAAAAAAATTGGCTATTACGAATCTGACCAAGGTCTAATCTCTAAAATTTACAGGAAAATCCAACACCTCTACAACAAAACACAAATAATCAAATTAAAAACTGGGCAAAGGAAGTGAACCGATACTTCATCAAAGAAGACATTCGAGTGGCTAACAGACACATGAGGAAATGTTCGGGATCACTAGCCATCAGAGAAATGCAAATCAAAACCACAATGAGATACATCTCAGCCCAGCATTACTGCCATAAATCCAAAAAAAACAGAAAATAACTAATGTTGGAGAGACTCCGGAGAGATTGGAACTCATACACTGCTGGTGAGAATGCAAAGTGGTAGAGCCATTTTGGAAAACAATATGGCACTTCCTTAGAAAGCTAGAAATAGAAATACCATATGGTTCAGCAATCCCAATCCTAGAAATATATCCTAGAAAAATAAGAGCTGTCACATGAATATGCACACCCATGTTCACTGCAGCATTGCTCACAAGATGGAAACAACCTAGATGCCCATCAACGGATGAATGGATAAACAAACTATGGTACATACACACAATGGAGTACTATGCAATGATAAAGAACAATGATGAAACTGCGAAGCATCTCACATCATGGATGAATCTGGAGGGCATTATGCTAAGTGATATAAGTCAATCACAAAAGGACAAATATTGCATGAGATTCCTACTATAAAAACTCAGGAAAAGGTTTACACACAAAAAGAAACAATCTTCGATGGTTACAAGGGAGGAGGGGGTGGGGATGGAAAAACACTAAATAGACAACAGATAAGTGGTAACTTTGGTGAAGGATCAGACAGTGCACAGTACTGGGGAAGCCAGAACAACTTGTACAAGACAACATCATGGAAGCTGCATAGCCACATCCAGGCTCCTTGAGGGATGAAATTACTGTGCAGAGGGCTGTGGGGACCATGTTGTCAGGGAACATCTAGCTCAGTTGGCATAACATAGTTTATAAAGAAAATGTTCGACATTCTACTTTGATGAGTAGCATCTGGGGTCTTAAAAGCCTTTGAGCCACCATCTAAGATACTCCACTGGTCTCATCCTGTCAGGAGCAAGGGAAGAAAAGTAAAGACACAAGGGGAAGATTAGTCCAAAGGACTAATGGACCACCACTACCAGGGCCTCCACCAGACTGAGTCCAGTACAAGATGGTGCCTGTCTACCACCACTGACTGCTCTGACAGGTATCACAATAGAGTGTCCCAGACAGAGCTGGAGAAAAATGTAGAACAAAATTCTAACTCACAAAAAAGACCAGACTTACTAGCCTGACAGAGATTGGAGAAATCTGAGAGTATGGCCCCTTGACACCCTTTGAGCTCAGTAGTGAAGTCACTTCTGAGGTTTACCCTCCAGTCAAAGGTTACACAGGCCCATAAAATAAAACAAGACTAAAGGGGCACACCAGCCCAGGGGCAAAGACTAGAAGGCAGGAGGGGACAGGAAAGCTGGTAATAGGGAACCAAAGTTCGAGAAGGGAGAGTGTTGACTTGTCGAGGGGTTGTTAACCAATGTCATAAAACAATATGTGTGCTAAATGTTTAATGAGAAGCTAGTTCGTTTTGTAAAACTTCATCTGAAGTCCAATTAAAAAAAAAAGAAGAAGAAACGAGGTGGTAGTTGTGGAAAATAGTATCTCGAAGTTAAAAAAAACACATGTGTGTATCTTAGAATTCGTCCTGGTGGCACAGTGATTAAGTACTATCGCTGTTAACCAAAAAGATCAACAGTTTGAATCCACCAGTCGCTCCTTGGAAACCCTATGGGGCAGTTCTACTCTGTCCTATAGGGCCGCTATGAGTTGGAATCCACTCAATGGCAATGGTTTGTGTGTGTGTGTATGTGTGTCTTAGTATCAGTACTGCTGATGGAAGTGATTCAGCATTTGGGGAGAAAGGAAGTTAAAAATGAAATGTCAAGTGTGTAAGTTTCATGTGATCTTAGTAAAATTCTTAATGCAGGTTTTCTAGAAATGACACAATATTACCATATTTTATCATAAATAAACAGACATAAATATAAAATCATATTCTTGAAAAAAAATTATAAGGCTTCTAGCCATACTAGATTTTAGCATAATTATTGAAACAGAGTTACAGTTTATGGGCCCGGAAGTCGTATTTCCGTATTTCTTTTTTTCTGTTCACTAAGAAGGCTTAGAAAGCAATGACAAATCCGATAGCAGTGAGTATCTAACACCTAGGTTGTGATTCACTGTACTGTTCCCCACCAAAAGGAACCAGGGATCCTTGAAGGAATGACTGATTTTTGGGCTGTGGCAGATGAGCCTAGTATCTCTGGTTGCTTCAGAAAGCAAGGAAGCTGTCAAGGACTAATGGGTCGAGTCAAAAGAACACATAACAGGGCTACCTTTGGCCAAAGATGGGACAATTTAAGCACCAATATAACAGCGAAAGTGGGGCCCTGGTGGCACTGTGGTTAAGTGTTTGACTGCTAACCAAAAATGTCAGCAGTTCAAATTCACCAGCCACTCCTAGGAAACCCCTATGGGGCACTTCTACTCTTACCTTTAGCATTGCTATGAGTCAAAATTGACTTGACAGCATTGGGTTTTTTTTTTTTTTTTTTAATAATAATAGATGTAATTGATCAAAATGCATTAAAGTTTTTAAAGTCCATGAATTTATAACATTACTTTTGTTAACAATGAAGAAAGGGAGGGAAGAAAAATTAAAATCTAATTTAATAAAAGCATTTGGACTATTTGATGTAGTAGGAGCCCATATCTTTACTCTGAAAATTAGCAAATAAAAATAAATAATTCAGCTTTTACCCTGCTTTCCTGTCCTAACTCAATATTTCAGAGTTAACAAATGCCTGTGCTTGATAAGGAAGTTTTCCTCTAAAGAAGAATTCCAGCTAGTAAGCATGGACAGAATAAATAAAATAAAATCACCATTTGATAACCTTAATGAAATACTAGATTCAGGCAATTGATAGGTCATCAATCGATAAAACCATTAGATGGAAAGATAATTGGGAGCTTTACAATAGAAGGATCAAGCTGTTACCATCTAGATCCACTGATTAATCTTAGCATCACTAAAAGTGGGATAACAGAGATTATCTGCCTTCTAATGTGAGGCCGATAATCTCTGTTTATCTGCCCCCTAATATTTTTTAATGTAAAGCTGGAACCGTGGTGGCGCAGTGGTTAAGAGCTCAGCTGCCTAACCAAAGGGTCCACAGTTAGAATCCACCAGCCACTCCTTGGGAACCTTGTGGGGCAGTTCCACTCTGTTCTGTAGGGTTGCTATGAATCGGAATCCACTCGAAGACAGCAGGTTTTAATATGAAGCTGGAGTCCTGGGTGATACAAACAATTGAAGCAGCTCAGCTGCAAACTGAAAGGTTAGAGTTCATCTAGAGTCACCTCAGAAGAAAGACCTGATGACCTACTTCCGAAAAAAATCAATCATTGAAAACCCTGTGGAGCACCACTCTACTCTGACACACATGGGCTCATCATGAGTGAAAGCCTACTTGATGGCACTTTTTTTTTTTTAAATGTGGAGCAAGGTGAACTACATTTTACCATCTATGTTGCATTCTTTCAAAACAGTTGAATTTGAATTTAACATTTAAAAGCTAAATTCAAGTGTGCAGGTACTGTTTAATGACACAACAAAAATAAGTGAGCAGACAAATCTAAAATGAGATTTCCTGTAGGGAAACTAGCCCGGTTTCTTCAATAAGTCAGTGAATTGTTTTTTTGTTTGTTTTTTAATTAAAAAGGAGAGAAAGACTGTTGTAGGTATTAAAAGATTTCTGAAATTAAAACAATTAAATGTCATCTATGGATTTTGGAACATAATTTGATAAAGCAACTATAAAAAATTTTCAGATAATTGGAAAATTTGAATATATACTCAGTATAAAATGATAAGAGGAGAGGATTCTGGGTGGCACAAATGGTTTTCTCTCAACTACTAACCTAAACGTTGCTGGTTCAAACCCACCCAGTGGCACCACAGAAGGAGGGCTGGATATCTGCTTCTGTAAAGATTACAGCCAAGAAAACCTTACGGAGAAGTTCTACTTTGTTCTTCATGCGGTCACCATGAGTAAGAATTAACTGGATAGCAATGGATTATTGGATGGTATGTTTTTTTTAATTGATGAATTAGTGTGAATATCTTTGCTAAATTTGTAAACATTTTTAAAAGGCATTAAGAATATGTGAGAAATTTGTGAACATTTTAAAAAGGCATTAAGAATATGTGAGAAAAGGAAGATTGTGAGGATGAAATGACATGCTGTCAAAGAGTTGCTTTAAAATACACAATGGGAAAAAAAAGAGGAAAAGCAGCAGAGATAAAGAAACTGGGGTGAAAATCTTACATATTGCTAAACCTGGGTGATGGGTATATGAGGGCTCATTGTGCTATTCTTTTCGAAGAACAGTTTTGGTTTTGTTTTTTAAGAACTACTTTTGTCGTTTTAAAAATTGTTATTGGTGTAAAAATATAGATAACATAATATTTGGTAATTCAACATTTTTCATGTGTACAAATCAGTTATTATTAAACCGATTATGTGCAACCATCACCAATATCCCTTGCCAAATTTTTCATCTCCATAAACAGAAACTCAAAGTTGATTTTTTCATTTGTTTTCCTGTTTTCAGTTTCATTGATTTCTGTTCTAACTTTTATTATTTACTTTCTTCTGCTTGCTTTAGGCTTGATTTGGTCTTTTTCCAGCTTCCTAAGGTGGAAGCTTAGATTATTGATTTCAGACCTTTCTTCTTTCTAATATATGCATTTAATTCTACAAATGTCCCTCTAAACACTTCTTTCACTCTATCTCTAAAATTTTGATAAATTATATTTTCAATTTGATTTATCTCAAAATATTTTTTATTTCTCTTGACCATTTTTCTTTGAAACGTGGGTTATGTAGAAGCATGCTGTTTAATTTCCAAATAGTCGGGGATTTTACAGTTGTCTTTCTCATCAATTTCTAGTTCAATTCTATTATAATTTTAGAACATATTTTGTATTATTTCTATTCTTTTAAATTTAATGAGTGTATTGTGGCCCAGATTGTGGTCTATTTTAGTGAATGTTCCATGTGTGGTTGAGAAGATGTATTCTGCTGTTGTTGGATGGAATGTTCTATAAATGGCAATTAGATCAAGATGTATCGATTGTACTGTTCAGGTCATCTATATCTTTACTGCTTTTCTGCCAGCTTCACCAATCAATTACTGACAAACTGGTGTTCACATCTCCAATTGTAACAGTAGATTTGTCTGTTTCTCCCTTAAGTTCTATGAGTTTTTGCCTCATTTATTTTTACTTTCTTTCGTTAGGTGCATACACATTAAAGATTGTTACTTCTTCTTGAAGAATTTAACCCTTTGTCATCATATAATGCCTCCCTTCATCCTTGATACTTTTCCTAGTTCTAAAATCTGCTTCATCTTAATATAGCTACTCTAGCTTTCATTTGATCAGTGTTAGTGTGGTATGTTTTTCTCTATCTCTTTACTTTTAACCTACCTGTGTCTTTAAAGTGAGTTTCTTAAAGACAACATTTAGCTGAGTCTCCTTTTTTATCAACTCTGACCACCTCTGTCTTTAAATTGGTGTCTTTAGGCCATTCACACTTAAATTGATTACTGATGCAATTGGATTAATATCTACCATGTCTGTAACTGTCTTCTATTTGTTGCATTTCTTCTGTTTCTCCTCTGCCCCTCCACACAATGCTTTTCTGCTTCCTCTAGTTTTAAGAGGGTATTTTATGATTCCATTTTATCTCTTCTCTTAGCTTATCAATTATACTTATTTTAAAAATAATTTTAGTGTTTTTCTAGACTTTACAATATAAATTTTTAATTAACCTATTTTCAAGTAACACTATACTACACAAGGTACCTTATAACAGAGTATTCCCAATTCCTCTCATTCCTTATGACATTTCTCTCATTTCACTTATCCATATGCTATGACCACTCAACACAGTATTACTATTTATAATTTAAACAGTTATACTTTACATCAATTAAGAACAAGAAAAGTAAAAGATTTTATTTTACCATATGGATTTCTTATCTGATGCTCTTCCTTTCTATATGTAGTTCCAAGTTTTTGTTTTGTTTTGTTTTGTTTTTTTACCTTTATCAGTTTCCTTTTCCCTGAAGAACTTCATTTTAACATTTATTGTAGGGCAGGTCTGCTGGTAATGAATTCCCTCATCTTTTATTTTTCTGAAAAAGTATTTTTTCTTCACTTCTGAAGAATAATTTTACTGAATATAGAATTCTAGTTTTCTTTTTAACACTTTAAGTATTTCGTTCTACTCTCTTCCTGCTTACATATTTGATGACAAATTTGGTGCAATTCTTACTCTTGTTCCTCTATAGGCAAGGGATTTTTTTTTTTTTTCCTGGCTTCTTTGAAGATTTGCTCTGCCTTTGGTTTTTTACTGTTTGAATATGATAGATTTTGGGGGGGTATTTATCTTTCTTGATGTTCTCTGAGCTTTCTGGATATGTGGGTTGGTGTCTTTCATTATTTTGGAAAATTCTAGGTCACTGTTGCTTCGAATTTTTTTCCCTGCTGTGTTCTTCCCGCAGTATTTCAATTATGCATGTGTTACACCTATTATAATTGTCTCACAGTTTTGGGGTGTTCTGTTCTTTTTCTTCTTATTATTATTTTCTCTTTGTATCTTAGTTTGGGAACTTTCTATTTACCTATCTTAGAGTTCATTAATTTTTTTCCCCAACTACATCCAGTTAGAGTGTTTTTTGTTCTAGCTTTACCTTCTGATTCTGTCTTAGAGTTTCCGTACCTGTGCTTACGTTATGGACCTATTCTTGCACATTGTCTATTTTTCCATTTAGAGTCCTTAATATATTAATTACAGTCATTTTAAATTCTCTGTCTGATAATTACAGAATCTGCGTCATGTCTGAATCTGGTTCTGACACTTGTTTTGTCTCTTCAAACTGATTTTTTTTTTTTTGTCTTTCTTGCCTGTTAGAATGACTTGTATATTTTCGTTGTTGTTGAAAGCCAGAAAAATTGGGTAATAGTAACTGAGTTAAATAGACGTTAGTGTGAGGTTTTATGTTTATGTGGCTAGGAGTTGGACTGTGTTTAATGTTTGCTGCAGCCAAAGGTATCAAATTCTTCTAGTGTTCTTGTTTTTGTCTCCTCTCCTGACTCTGGGCTTTCCTATGAACTCTTCCTCAGATAGAACCTATGTCATGCAGCTGTTTTAGCTGTAATCCACTGTTATTATACCAGAGACCTGTTGGTGTCATAGTAAGGCATGGGGGAGATAATCTTTTTACTAAATCTCAGTCTTGTCATGAGTAAGAGTCCTGGGACTATGTTCTTCATAAGAGTTTCTCCAATGGTATAACTGCCCACCCCCTACCTCCTACTCTCTACTTTGGCTGCAGTGTTTCCAATATATATACATTTTAATCCTGAGACCTGTTGACTATGTATTTTTTCTCCCCCTTTTTTTTTAGGTGAGACAGGAAGGCTGGAAGTGGTGACAGGGGGAGGATTTCCCTTTCACAAGCTAGGATAAGGCTCTAATAGTCTTTCCCTATGGAGAATAGGCCTTTGTTATCGGCTTACTTCAGCTTACTTCACGGTGGTTACTCTTCCCCTTCCCCCGTAGAGCCTGGAGGGTAGAGAATCTTTCTCAGATCCTCACTGGAAGTATCCAGTGGGATTCATGGAGGTAAAGCCCACAAAAGTGTGGGGTCTGCCCTAACACTGTGACCTCCAGGAGTTTCTCACTCTCAACCTGGTCTACACTCAACCTCTAGCAATTTGTTACAATTACAAGTGTTCCTACCAGTTTATGGCTCCAGCAGCTTCTACTCCAGGTGAACAGAACTCAGCTGTGTCTCTCTGGGTTGCAGGTATGCGTGTCTCTTTAGATTTTAAGGTGGTAGTTTGCTCTGCTTCTAGAATTCTCTGATAAAAATTAGGTCCAAGAAAATTGATTGATTATCTACTTGTCTGGCTTTTTCGTTTCATGAGAATAAGAGAAATGACTTACAAGTTCTTTACATGTGAGAGCTGAACCTAGAAGTCATTGTATTATTCTCTTTGCTTTTGTTTATTTGAAATTTTTCAAAATAGAAATGAACAAGAGAAAAATTGAGGGACAAAATTTAATATTTTTTCTGAAAATAATCCCAGTACCTGAGAAGCTATATAGCAAGATAGTACATCGATTAAAAGAATGATATCTTAAAAAAAAAAACAGTGTTGCGTAATACTGTTTATTAAATCATATAAAATATGAAAAATATATTCAAGTACATATATGCCACAACTGTGTTTGTGTTAACTATGTTTACATATGGAAAACAACTGAAAGAAAAGACACAAGATTGATTCTGATATGCCCGTATATGGTGTGTATGTGTCTCTCCCTTTAGGAATCATTACTTAGTTAGCCTTAGTTACTGATGGAGTGCTTCCTATCCCCCAGGTATGCTTTACTGGGGAAATAATGTTTTAGAAGTGCTAGTCTAGAGCCACTGCCTCTTTGTTAGTATGTAGTTGGAATTTCCATGGTGTTGTTACTACTTTTACTGTACTCTCCTAGGCCTAGATTTTTCCCTTCCTTCAGCAGCACTAATAGGTGTATGCCAAACCTGAAGCTATAATTAGATTTATTTATGAAGGGCCCTCTTAAGTTTGTGTTCTTGAATTTTTTAAACTGTCTACCATTTTAAATCCAATTCCTTTAACTGGATCACTACTATATGCCAAGCTCAGTGACAGATTTTGGGAGGAATGAAAAGCCGAAAAAACAGTGCCTGTCCACAAAGACTTTATAATCTAACAAGAAAGTGGGTGATTGGGAGAATAACTAATAAGCAAGCTTAAATAAGATTTAAAAGAAGACATCACATCTGGAAACTGGGAAAGTCTTTGGAAAGACAATGGTATTTTCCACGGGCTTTGGCTAAAACACAGGATGTGGAAGTTGAAGATGTGGAAGGGCAAGTTTTCTAAGTGGAGAGAGAGTCCTGAGCAAAGACATGAAGTCAGGAAGGCTTGAATCAGCTTGGAAAGTTAAAGTAAATATTCTTTTTATTGATCAAATTTAGTGACTGATATTCTTGTGTATCAAAATTCTAAAGCAGTCATTTAAAGGTTTAATTTAGTTATTTTGAAATAAACTCCATTCTGAGCTCTAAGTTGAATGTACTTGTCAGCTTCATCCTAAAGTGGAGCCTTCCAGTTTCAGTCTGTGGTATATTATAGTAGTGAATAAGAAATATTAAGGTTACAAGCCCCAAATCCTTATCATTAAACTTTGAGTCAAATGACACCTGCATTTCAAACAATGTGTTGCCCAAGTGCATTCATTGATCATGGGACCACAAACCTAACAGTTCTCCTTGCTTAGAAAATAGAGTGTGAACATGTCTCAGAATCTGAAAGATCGAAGAAGCCCTTTGGGGTCAGTGCAGATATAGGATGACAGAAGAACGGCAGGCTTGGGCAAGAAATCTGTTGTCACATTTTCCACACTTCAGTTGCTAATAAGAACTTGGTAATGATGGCAGAAGTCTTTTCTGGAAATACTTATGATATTGGTAATGACCCATACTGGGGAGATAAATCCAGTATGTAGCCATACTTAAGTAAAAGAAATTCTTATTACCTCATTTGTCTACTAATAAGTGTGTCTTTGGAGGGTCCTTTGAATATTATTGATATGGTGAGTGATAAAAGAAGACTGTTACTGCCTGAAAACACTGAATAATTTACCTTCATTATAGCACAGCCGCTGGAGATTTCCCAGTTTACATGAAAGAGAGAGTCAGTGTTCAGGAAAGTCTCCTTTTATTATGAAGAAGAGAACTCGTGCCCCTGATAATATTTCAAAATTCGATGTTTTACATGATTTTTGCTGTCTTCTTTCATGTAGTTGTGATTTCAGCTTTCAAAGATAGTTTAATATAACCCATATCTATATTACTCTTTCCTTTGACTTTGAAGGGTGATCTATCTTGACCTAGAATTTACTGAATATTTATCAGCTGGAAACAATTCAAACGAGAGCTCTGACTTCATGTGGAGTTTTTATCCGGCACTAACAGTAAACTGAAGTATTGCCCCTCTGAAATTGTAATCTACTGGAGAATAGGCACTGCATCTTTCTGATCTTTTCCACTCTGGTGCTTAGCACAGGACATGAATGTAGATACTTGTTAAATATTTATTGAGAAGGATTTCAGTTTTCATTTTCCACCTCATGGTACAGTTGCTTGTGTTCCAGTATTCCTTCTAAATTAGAGACTAGGGAGAGACAATGTGGCAGAGAAGATCTGCTCTTCTGTTGGGAAACACATCGAGATTGCATTTCCCAGCCTCCTTGCTGTTGTGATCACATGACTAAATTCTAGCCAATAGTATGTAAGTAAAAGCGTGCTATTGCTAAGCCTGGTCTTAAAATCCTCACATATGAACTCCTCCATGCAGTTGGATGTTGGCACCCACAGGATCAATAGGATCTAGCAAAGGTCCTTTCAGACAAGGTCAAAAAACTACTTTGTGGAGCAGAACTCCCCTACTTGCCTGGAACTGTCATGAACTGATTATTATAAATGAGAAATAAACTTCTATTGTGTGCATGTCATCAGTTACTTTTGGCCTATTTACTATAGCAGCCAGGTTATCCAACTTAATATGTGTCTTTGCATCTTGTACGTACGAAACTCAAGAGTGTTAGGTGAAAAAGTTGAATGTTAGAAAAAAGGAAAAGTATCTTCCTTTTTGTGCCACAAAAATCACCAGTATCTGTAGTCAGAAGACTACCACTTTCACTGGAAAACACCAAAGGTCAAGGTCAGGAGGTCACAGATTTCACTCTCATTTAAACATGTTATAGCCTACTGAATGATTGCAAAAGTGAACGTAATTTATACGAAGTACTTTTCCCCTTTGTCCTGGAATTCAATGCTGGGAAAAAAATGAACACATTTGTTCTTCCCCAACCCTTATAGACTCACTAGGGAGTCTGAAGTTTGTCTAGACTTAACCAGGAGAGTTGTCAGAATTTATCAATAAACTTATTTTACTTCTCCTTTTTACCTACAATTCTTTGCTTCACCTTCTACTAATTTACCTCAAAAGATTATGAAGATGTCTTTTAAAGTCCCTTTCACTTCATTTTCAGAGTACAATTAAATACATTTTGACATAAAAAGAAATAAAACTATCATTTTACAGACCGACCCTAGCTCACCAAAAAAATTACCCAAGTTGCTTTCTAAATAGAGAAAAACCTTCATTTCAGAAAAGACTTTGCACTTTTTTAAATCATTTTGTGATTTCCTAGTAAGTGGATATGGTTTAGCTCAAGTACTTGGACCAGAAAATAAATGACTCCTGCTCATTCTCTGGGTGCCAACGACGTTCAAGCATGAGGGGTTGCTGGCCCGCAGTGCCAACATACAGCACCTTCGCAGGGAGGCCAAGGCCCTCATGCTCCAGCAATACCAGACGGCACTCTGATGAGGCGGGCTGCTTCTGGCAGGTGGTAGCACAGGAGGTAGTAAGTGAAAGCAGCTCAGCATAAATAGTTCCAGAGAAATACAAGAATAATATTCTGGCGTCCTCGACTCATTTTCTCTCATTCATGACTCACAAAGACACACTGATTCTGATGGGCAAATGTCTAAACTACCCCCCAAAATATGAAGATTCATCAACCTCTAATGGAAACTCTTACTGAACTGGAAACCTCTCTCACTCAAGTGAAGTTTGAACAGATATGATTCTCTCCTCATTGACCTTGGAAATTTGTCCCAGGCTGTTGGCCATTCTGGTCATCTATTCTGGGCCAGCTGCTGTCTTCATATCAAGGGGGATTTGGAGCATTCCACGTGTCAGAAGAAGGTAATGCGTTCTGGGTCACTTCTAATCCGTAGAAAGCCCCAGGCATATAATACCAGCCAACAAGAGAAAGGAAGAGATAGAGACACAGAAAACCATAGACAAAGACAGTATTTGATGCAGGGAAAAAAATGAATGAAGAACCTAAGAAATCCATAGGCAACTAACAAATACAATGTGTAATACATTGGAGAATTAAAAAATTCAGTTTTAGGACTGAAGATGTAATTTCCAGATTTTACTTTTGGGAGATAGAAGTGAAAATTTACAGAGGCTCTTTTGACATTAAAATGTATCTAATTGAAATTGGATGATGTGTAAATGGGAGTTTGCTATTTTCTATAATTTTGTATGAAAAACCAAAACCAAACCCACTGCCATCAAGTCGATTCTGACTCACGATGAACCGATAGAACAGAGTAAAACTGCCCCCTTTGCAGAGTGCCTTTGCAGAGTGATGGATTCAAACTCATGCCCTTTCAGTTAGCTGCCTAGCAATTTAACCACTGTGCCACCAAGCGTCCTATAATTTTGTATAGGTTTGAAAATTCCAGTAGGAAAATTACAAAAAAATAATAATAACAGACAAATCATATCTGAATAATTAATGCTAAAAAAGACTTTCTCATCCATTTACTGTTCTTTAAAACTTTTTTTCCTACTATGTTTCATTTTTCAGAAATGTCCTTTTTTTTTTTTTCTAGAAAGAGAATTACTAATAGGCTATACGTTAGACATGTGGTTAAGCACTCAGGCTGCTATACAAAAGGTTGGCAGTTCAAATCCACCAGCCACTCCTTGAAAACCCTATGGGACAGTTCTACTCTGTCCTATAGGGTCGCTATGAGTCAGAACGGACTTGAGAGCAACAGATTCGGGTTTTGTTTTGTTTTGTTTTTCGGTATATAGCTCAGCAACAGTGACATTCCTTTGTAAAAGGGAAGAAAACAGATTAAAAACTTAGAAAAAAGAAACAAAAAGTTTCCGAGAGTGAATAATTGTGGGTTATATATTGATCAGAGTGAAGCTCCAAGAACTTGTCCAGACTTCACAGTTTGCGCCTGTAGGACAGACTATGATAGAGAAGTGTGCATTAACACTAAAACCAATTGCATGAAATGAAAAAAAAAATTGAAATATTTTTAAGCCTATGTATTCACTATAAAATTTACCACGTCTGGTCAGGTAATAAGTAGCAGAAATGTCAGAGGTTTTAAGCCTGTTCTAGTTTAATAGGTCAGAATTTCAGGTCTGATTAAATTTTTCACTCCCCTGTTACCTGATTTCTTTTCAGCCTAGACTAATTACTTTCAGGATCTTGCTAATTGGGATGACTAGCAAAGACAATTTGTCCTGTGGTTCATTTTTCTCCATACCTTCAACGTTTAGTGCTCAATGTTCATAAAGTTACAGTAAATCAGATCTCTACGCACAAAAACATCAACATGCAGTTCGTACATATTAGCATTTCAAGGTCATCATTGACCCTCCAGTCTTCAAAAGGCCATTTGAGATTATGTGACTAAATTCTGTATGTAATTATAGCTTGGCCATAGAAAAGTTTTCCTCCATAGGGATCCCGGGTAAATTGCTCTTTCTTGGCATTCCTTTTGCCCATGAGATGAGGAAAGCTGAAGTAATTCTTCTTTTAAATTGGGTTGCCCCTGGAGGTGGCAAAATCTTAATAATGTGGGCATAGAGATCAGTGAGGGAAAAAAAAGAATGATCACTAAAGAACTTTAATCTGAGAAGTTTAGAAAACACATTTCTACACAAGCCTAAAATTGAAATCAGAGACCAAGCTTCCCAGGTGATGTCGGCTTTATACCCATCAAGTACCAAGTGATCCTGCCACCATCAGTCACTTTTAACTGGATGTCACCAGTGTCCCAGGACCCAGAACATGAGACCCAGAACCTAAAATAGGGGGATATTTATGCTACCAACTCTTTGGTAGTCCTCCTGGAGAAACAAGTAATTGATAAGCAAATGAACTACTCAGGCAATTAATGAAATACACACATTAAACCCTGATTGAGTAGGACCATGACTTCTAAGGCTAGTAATTACTACAGGATCTCACTGAACTCTAACAGCACTGAGAAACAGGTGTTCTTAACCCCATTTTACAAATGAGGAACTGAGGAGATGCAGATGAATTAACTAGCTTGCCGTAAGTCCTGAGTGGCAGAACCAGGGTACAAGCTTAAGTGTAGTAGACATTGGTGCCCTGCCCATATCCTCTTAACCTGACCATGCCCCCTACCCACCCTCCCCCATGTGCAACTTCCAGTTTACAACTGCCAACACTTGCATTTCTTTGCCTGACGCTTTCTCTTACTTCTGTTGCTCACTTTGTCAGCTCTTGAGGCAGGCTAGAAATGCCTGGGAATTAATGCCCCCCTGGAGCAACTCTCAACCAATGACTGATGGGCACTGGTGTACAAACACCCCAACTCTTTCAACCAGTAGGGGGATAACACTGGCTCTCAGTTTTCCTTAATGGGTTCAAGCTCCAGTCTCCCACAGTGATAAAATATTTGATAATATGCTCTTCATTGGCTGCCTTTCCTACCATGGCTCATGTCCGCATTACCTCTCCAAAGACTCCTGGGATCACCTTGCAAATAAATTACTTGTCTTTGGGACTGCTTCAAAGATAACCCAAACTAAGACACTAGTTCTGTCTTGCTCTAGATTCTTAGGATCCCTTTACTCTGGCACACTGGGAATATGGCAATTTAAGAAGGAGAAAAATGCTAAGGATCTGACATTAGATTAATGATGAAGAAAGCTGGGTATTGAATATACATGTCAGTCTTTCCTGTTGGATAAAAGGCTGTTTGATGTAGTGATTTCACCTGTTACACCTTCGCACCCCTAGTGTCTTGCACATCCCTTTTGGATCCACACAAAGTATTTGGCACTCTTCTTTTTTCCTGTTTATTAGACACACCTGGGTGAAAAAAAAATGGGCATCCCCTTTCCTCCTTGATCACTTTAGGCCTGTCACTGTGGATGACAATACATTTTGAGAGAGGTCAATATCTCCAGAAGTTAGAAGATCACCATTTCATCCTGAGAATGTGAGTTAGACTTTTCTGCTAGGACCTCTACAGTACAGACTAAATAAGTATTTTCTAGAGTTAAATTTAAAGTAGGTGCTAAGATTAATCAAAGAGATGACTTGGAGGCAGGAGAAAGTTGCTGGAACTTCAACAGCCTCCCTGAGCAGATACTAAGAGCCCTGTGCCCAGAAGGAGGGTCCAGTTCAGGCTAAATCTTTAGGCAGAACTTCATGAACTCAGTAATGCATTCACTTTGTGCTTCATACTGAGTCCAGCCTTAGAGACCCGGAGGTAGGCACAGTACAGCTCCTGCGCTTGGCACCCGCATTCCATCTGCAAAGGCAGATGATAAGCAAACGTTGATGATCCACCGTGAGCAGTACAGTAATAGCGAGGTGTTCTAAGTGCTGTGTGAGTGGATAAGGGTGGGAAGCAGTCTGTGTGGAACTGCAAGGCTAGTGGAAGGATCTGGGAGGCCTCACAGAGAAAGGGACAATTGGGCTGGGTTTTTAAAGACTAAAAATGATTTTACCATCAGAAAAAGAGAGAAGGATGGAATGGTGAGGGTGGTTTTAAGGAGAGCATTTTGACTCTAGATAGGAAAAAAAGAAAAAAGTTATTTACCCTTAATATGTAGATAGGGGCAGTGATGGTTCAGTAGTACAATTCTCACCTTCCATGCTAGAGACTTTGTTTCAATTCCCGGCTAATGCGCCCCATACACAGCCCCCACCCGTCTGTCAGTGGAGGCTTGTGTGTTGCTGTGATGCTTAACAGGTTTCAACAGAGCTTCCAGACTAAAACAGACTAGGAAAAAAGGCCTGGCGGCCTACTTCCCAAAATCGGCCAATGAAAGCCCCATGGGTCACAACAATCTGATCCCATCGTGTATGGGGTATCCATGATTAGGGGACTGACTCAATGATAGCTAACAACAATTATATTAGCCAGATTTACTATCTTAACTATATAGTTTATTTTACAAAGCTGATGAAATAGGCTGCTCAGGGGTTAACCTAGACTAGGAAGGAAGTATAGAGAAGTAAAGAGCACTGTGACTGGAGATTTAAAAGCCCCTCTTCTCCTGGGGAGTAGCAGCAACAAATTGTCCAAGGGGTACCATGATATTTTGCTCTTCGCAGTGGTGAGTCAACAATGCATACGCTCCTTAATGTATAAGTAGTCAAGGGACTAAGGGATCTGGTGTCTATAAGTCACAGTGATCAAGGCCAGTGAGCAGAATCGTCTTGTTGAGCAGCAAAGTAAGATAGGCAATCTTCTCTCTCAAAAGAATTGGTTGGAATAATCATTAGACACAGATTCATTTCTTTCACTTTCTAAACAAAATATGGTCTTCGATAAAATATTGAGTGTTACATAATATAATCAAGTTAAGATACATGTGTGAAATGACTTCTAGAACCAAGACATTCTACTCCATCAGAAAAATTGCAGAAAATGAGCTACCATTTTAAATCTAATTAAAGCAAAAGAACTGTGAAGCTGTGGAGAAATTTAACCTCTCTTTGTGCAAAGAGGTTATGGATCACCTTTTCTTTGACCTGGGGTGGTTGCTGACATTTCCTCATGTTTATTTGCATGGCTCATGGCCCAGTCAGAGCCCTCTAAAGACCTTGCGGCTCCCTACATTTCCAATGAACTAAAACCTCAAATAAGCATGACCTCATCCAGAGATGAGAACTGATGCAACAGCACTTGTCATCTTCTCTCCTTTTATACTTAACTTTTTTAAGTTGTGTAGGAAGATGTCCATCAGTTATTATCAATGCTTGTATCCAATTATTCATTCACTGTTGTTAGTTGCTGTTGAGTTGGTGCCAACTCATGGCAACCCTATGTATAAAAGAACAAAATGGTGTCTGCTCCGGGGCCATCTTCACAATCATTGGAATGTTTCAGTGCAGTCAGGCAATATTCTGTTCTATTCCATACAGTTTTCATTGACTGATTTCTGGAAGTAAATTGTCAGGCCTTTCTTCCTAGTCTACTTTAGTCTGGACACTCTGCTAAAACCTGTCCACATGGGTGACCCTGATAGTATTTGAAATACCAGTGGCATAGCTTCCAACACCATAGCAACATGCAAGCCACCGCAGTACTTCACACTGACAGACAGGTGGTGGATTCATTCGTTAGACCCATATTTATTGGCAACATACTGTGTACTGGCATTGTGCAAGAGATAGTGAGAAAAACACCATGCTTGGCCCATTGCTAGCTCTGTGACTTTCTGCAGATCATTTGCCCTTTCAGTAAAATGAGGAGGTCAGACTAGACGATATTATCGGGATTATAATAATCCCGTCCAATTCCACAATCTATAGATTCTTTGAATTGGCCTGCATTTCCTAGGAGGCTCAAGTATGAGGACCCTCTTCTGCCCTGTGTGTTTGCCAAGTCTCTTTGAGTCTTCCTTCACAGCTCACTCTCAAATCCCCCTCCAGTTCCATAAATCTGCATGCGAAAGGACCAGACAGCTGTAGCTCTCAACAGCTTTACTTTTCCTCTCTGCCTGTGTCACCCTGCTTGCCTGAAGCTGCTTTTTAAAGGGGCCAAGGCTCCTTTAAACAATTCTAAATATTTTTGAAGATACAAACCAGAACATAACAAGCTTACAGATAGATAAAGCAGCAGAGTTTATCCACAGGTGGCTAAACTAATGCAGGGACTTCTCTGTGGGTGCTGTGCTGGGACAAAGGCCATCATAGATGGGACTGGAGTAACATCTGAGAACCTAGAACATTGTTAGGCAGTAACAGAAGCATGGGGACAATGGTAGCATCCTAAAGAGAGCAGGAGAAAGGGAAGGAAACCCACTTAATAGAGGACATTGTAGTGCCACACACACTTCCAATGTGCAAACTATATTATTTTTAATTTCTCTCACAAAACTTTAAAAAGAGTGATAGCCATTGTAAGAAATGATGGCTGGAAGGGAGAGGTCATCATTGCTAGAAGAGCCTACTTCTGGTTTTGCTAAACATAAGTCAAAGGTAGAAAAACAGACGTTCACACACGCACATCCTAACACTCCCTGTTATAACTTTTTTCCTGCTAGCCACACATCATCACCCATCTTAAGTTAGGTCCCTGACTCATAGGTGGCCAGTGGTACAGCTTAGGTGAGTGAACCACATTAGGCTTTTGTTTTTAATGCCAAGAGAATAGAAACAACACAATAAGGCAGCACAGCCATTCAATACGGGATTTACAATTCAAAGTTTAAAACTCTTGGTCCAAAGGGAGCATCATCTTCAGCATGACCTGAGAAACCAATGTCAATGATGCCAATGCAGCCTTTATGCCCCTGCCCCCTCCAATTGCTCAGAACAAATGCCATGTCCGCCTTCTAGACAGCTACAAATGGTGAAATCAGAACATATCCAAACGGGCATTTTCTATTTCTGACCCCAATATAGTACGATGTGTCTGACCCCTTGTTAACATCTGATTTTCACCTTTTAGTTTTTTGGGTGTCATCTCATTGTAATTCTCGTCAACCTATTTCCTGAGAGAAATGGAGCCCTTAGATAGAAAAGGAAGAGATGTAGACCTTTATTAACAGCACAACGTTTAGAGCTTTTAAGGACGGCCAAATTTAGCCTTCGTTTACAGGAAAATAAAAATGATAGTCAGTTACCTATATTTTCACTTGCATAACAACTTGCATAACAACAGATACCCAAATATTTAGATTTGTGTAGGTTACGAATTGTATTTTCCCTGTCATCATTGCATTGATTGATGTCCTGTGGAATAGGATCCATAAGACCAAAAGTATAGTCTCTGGAATCTAAACTAGTTGCCACCAATTTGACTCTGACTCATGGTGAGGCCATATGTGTCAAAGTAGAACTGTGCTCCATAGGGTTTTTTTTTTAAATAATTTTTATCATGCTTTAAGTGAAAGTTTACAAATCCAGTCAGTCTCTCACACAAAAACCCATATACACCTTGCTACACACTCCCAATTACTCTCCCCTAATGAGACAGCCGGCTCTCTCCCTCCACTCTCTCTTTTCGTTTCCATTTCGCCAGCTTCTAACCCCCTCCACCCTTCTCATCTCCCCTCCAGGCACGAGATGCCAACATAGTCTCAAGTGGCCACCTGATCCAAGCAGCTCACTCCTCACCAGCATCCCTCTCCAACCCATTGTCCAGTCCAATCCCTGTCTGAAGAGTTGGCTTTGGGAATGGTTCCTGTCCTGGACCAACAGAAGGTCTGGGGGCCATAACCACCGGGGTCCTTCCAGTCTCAGCCAGACCATTAAGTCTGGTCTTGCCATAGGGTTTTCGATGGCTGATTTTTTGGAAGTAGAGCACCAGGCCTTTCTTCTGAGGTGTCTCTGGGGTGGACTTAAATCTCCAACCTTTTAGTTAGCAGCAGAGCAAGTTAACTGTACCACCCAGGGACTCTTTCTGAAACCTAGAGACTGGGTTTTTGTTCTGGCTCCTCCATCTAAAATCTGTGTTGTTGCTATTAGTTGCCATCAAGTCAATTCCGACTCAAGGCAACCCTGTGTGTTACAGAGTAGAATGGCTCCACAGGGTTTTCTTGGTTGTAATCTTAATGGAAGCGGATTACCAGGGCTTTTCTTCTGCAGTTATCTCTGGGCAGGTTCAAACCGACAACCTTTTGGCTAGCAGTCCAGCACAAACTCTGCCACCCAGGGACCATAAAATCTGCGTCACCTCAGGCAAATGAATTGACCTATAGGGGTATCAGCTTTTCTTATCTATTATTTAAAAAACAAAAAAAAAAAAGGAGGAAATTAGAAGGAGGAGGAAAGAAGGACGGAAGGAAGGAAGGGAAAATGAAAGAAAGGGAGGAGGGAGGGAAGGGGAGAGGGAGGGGAAGCAAGTAGGAAGTAATAGGACCTACCTCACAGGGTTGTAATGAGAATTAAATAACGCGTATGAAAGTTACGAAAGGAAAAAAAAAAGTAGTATATATGATGCAAAATGTTATCTAAATGCAATGTTGTTTGTAGAATTGGAACTTTAGATACTATTAAAATCCTCCGAGCATTTGAAAAAAAATAAATAATCCAAGAAGCCCACTGCACCTGTTAGAAAGCATAATAGAAGCATCGCCTGAAAACGAACTGTGGAAACCCTGGTGGAGTAGTGGGTAAGTGCTATGGCTGCTAACCAAAGGGTCTGCAGTTCGAATCCGCCAGGCGCTCCTTGGAAACTCTATGGGGCTGTTCTACTTTGTCCTGTAGGGTAGCTATGAGTAGGAATTGACTCAACGGCACTGGGGTTTTTTTGGGGGGGGTGGGGGGTTGGGTTATGAAAGTAGTACACACAATGCAAAATGTTATCTAAATACAATATTGTTTGTAGAATTGGAACTTTAGATACTATTAAAATCCTCCGAGTATTTGGGGAGAAAAAAAAATCCAAGAAGCCCACAGCACCTGCTAAAAAAAAAAAAACTCACTGCAGTCGAGTCGATTCCGGTTCATAGCGACTCTATAGGACAGAGTAGAACTGCCGCAGAGTTTCCAAGGAGCGCCTGGTGGATTCGAACTGCCAATCTCTTCGTTAGCACCCATAGCACTTAACCACTACGCGACCAGGGCACCTGCTAGAAAACGTAAGAAAAGCATCGCCTGGAAATGAGCTGCGGAAGGTCAGCTGCGGGACAACTGTAGTTTGCTCTGCCCTCTGGAGTGACTGCGAAGGTCTGCATTTCGTGGATGCTCTGCTCAATCCCCCAAAGAATTCATCTTTTTTCATTAGCGCCTTTAAAGGATTAGATTTCTAGGTTTGACTTTTCCACTGGTTGTTTTTTCTCCAGCATGAAGCCCTGCACATGCTAGAATGCTAGCCATCAGACAGGACAAGTACAGTCGTGTTAACAACAGCCCTTTAACAAAAATAGTACTTGGTGGGTGTGTAGCGATTGCCTCCCGGCACATTGGAGCTGTTAGTTCTAGTTTAGAATTTGGTAAAGAGAATACAAATCAGGACACAGAGCTTGGCGATAAAGAGGAACTAATGGAAGTAATTAGGGTAGAACACCTGTCGGTGAGAAATTGCCACCTCGACATTGACCATAGCCAGTTCCCAATTGTTATTCACAACAACAAAGAGCCTCTGGACTGTGAATGTGAGCAATGATGGACAGCAATAAAATCTGCAAATGAGTTTTCACATTGTCTAATAAAATTCTATGACTTTGTCAATCTGTGTTGACACAGACCAACACAGGACTCAGTGATAAAATGTTGTAATGGGAGGCTAATTGTTTCCTTGGGTTCACACGTTTGTTTTTATTTCTGTGCTTCTACATGTGAATTCCAGCTTCTTATAAGTGTCACTGAAGATAGTAGTCAATTCTGAATCCCTGGCCACCAAATAAAGTTTCCTGGGCAGCACAAACAGTTTGTGCTCAACTACTAATCAAAAGGTTGGTGGTTTGAACACATCCAGAGGTATCATGGAAGAAAGGCCTGGCCATCTGCTCCCAAAAGGTCGCAGCCTTGAAAATTCTATGGAGTGCAGTTTTCTAACCTGCCCATATGAGGTCACCATGAGTTGGAATCAACTGGATAACAACTGGTTTGGTTGGTTTCTTTGTTTAGCCATCAAATATTCTTATTATCCAAATCGTTTCAAGCCAAGCAGAGCTACAAATAGGCAGCAACACAAAAGCACCAACACAGAGATCTGGATTTTGGGGCATGTGGAGTCAGAGCTGCCTCAAGCAAGTCTCAGGATGTTCAATTTTAAACAAGCTTAGAAACAAAAGATAAATATAGTTGCATAAATTCTAGATTAGGAATTGCTTTATATTCGTTCTAAAGATGCCATCTTGAAAGCAAATAAGAAAGAATGTTTCACGTTCTTAAATTAACTTCAGAAAGTATAATTTTAAAAGCGTACGTTTAATTCACAAATAGCTCTTGAAAGTGTAACCTGGGAGAGGGAAATGGGGAATAGAAGGTGGGGATTCACAACAGAAGACTGAGGTTTGTTATAGGTGTACCTCATGCTCATCTGACTTTATATGCTCAGGAACAAGCATACCTGGATAAACAAACAATTGGGGACAGAAGGGGGGAGGGAGGGAGGGAGAGAGGAAAGTAGGTTATATATACATATAAGTTCCATGTGATCAAAAAATGTATTCAGTTTACTGCTTTACTCCCATTGTCTGAAACAGGGCATGCATACAATAAATCTTTAATAAACCTTCTTTGAATAAACAAATACAAACTCAGCATGTCAGATTTCGTCCTGTTGATTGCACAAGGTGTCCACCTAAGTTATTATTTTTAACGTACCTCAAAAGATACACTATCTACAACCCTCGCTTCAAACCTTCATGAATTGACTACTCTCCCTATTTGATAGCTTGAAATTTTAGCTTAAATGTTTGTCCATTGAAAAGCCTACAAATATAGCAGAGCTACCTAGGCTTTCTTCATATTAAGGGAATAATACCTATTGGAACATTCACCTAGAAGTGTCTGCTCGCTGGGGGTGTATATATTCCGTTTTACTTGATGAAGTCCTTTTATTGATCTTTGCTCCATTTCTCTGAGATGGTAATTCAGAATTAATTGTGTTTGTTTCTTGCCTGTCTTGTAAAGAGGTATTGAATTAAAGACGGTAGCATATTTTGGAATGCTGGAGATAGATTAACCTAAGAGCTATTTTAGCAATTAAAAAATGATGTGAAAAATGAGGGAATATCACACTCTAGAACATGATCATGGCATTTGAGGACCAAATTTCACAGGGATTTAAGTCTCATTAGCATCAATTTTCAAAGCATTTCAACCCATGGAACTAAAGTTCCCAAATAAATATAAATCAAGTATACATGCCAGACTTACTTCCCATCTCTTTTTGGGCCAAAATATATTCAAAATCAAAGTATAACTTTCCAGGATAGTTGTCTTTCTCGACTACTACACAGACCCCTAGTTCTTGAGTAAATTAAATATGTTGTAGGACAGAAGGATATTTTGTGTAGAAATTTCACAGAAGACTTTTTAAAAACATTTGACAATTAAGATACCAAAATATGTGACAAATTATCTTAAATAAAAATAAATATGATAATACTTTATCAAGGCATGCATGCATATGCTATAATAATTTGCATTATGGTTAGAATTTACAAGAGTGAAAATTTAGGACATTTGCACACAGACTCTCATTAAGAGAGGTTAAGTGATGATAGGTTCTTGGAAAGAAAGAACTGTCAGAAATTTCCATCACAGCCTTCTTCCAGATTATAAAAGACAATGAGTTGTCCCCTGAATTAAAGTCTCTAAGTCTCTTGTCTTAGATCAGAGCACTTACACAAACCCCTCTACCCCTCTGAAGACCTTCCTCTGTGGGTTACTTTCCAATTTATCTGGAAAGACAGATGAATAATAAGTTTAAGGGAGAAATACACATTGGCTATTGGTATGGATTAAATTGTGTCCCCTCCCCCAAAACATGTGTTTGAGTCCTAACCCCTGTACCTATGCATGTAACTCTGTTGGGAAATAGGATTTTCTCGGTTATGTTAATTAGATCATACCCCAGTAGGGTGAATTCTAAATCTAAGCACTTCTGAGTTATAAAAAGAGCAAATTGGGCATAGAGATACATATACACACATATATATAAGCGGTGGGCGGGGTGGGAGGTGTAGTTGGAGACAGATATCATGTGAGGATCATCTATAAGCCAAGGAAGCAACCAACACCCAAGACTACCAAAAAGGAAGGAATCAACATGATCAAGACCCTGATTTGGGACTTTTAGCCTTCAGAACTGTGAGAAAATAATTTCTCTTCTTTAACGCTATTCGTTTGTGGCATTTCTGTTACAGCAACACTAGGAAATTAAGATAGCTATGTTGGCCTAAAAGGCAATTGCTGTATGGTTACCTACAGGAGACAGGTCAGGAATGTGAAACGAATGTTTAATGTGGGCATGGTGGGGCTGCCCTAGAGCAAACCTGCCCACAGTGTAAATCCAACAAGACTTGCCTAGTCTCTTTGGCAATTCTGCCCATGACATGCAATGCCTCAATTGAGGATAAGGTAGCACTTTATTCCTATGCAGAGAGATTCCAAAATGGTGGCCATATTCTCATCAGCTGGGAGAGCTCCCCCTTGAGGATGACAGAGTCAGTTTTCTTCCTACCCGGCCAACAAGACGGCACATGCATGGTTTACCTCTACGCTCACAAGATCACCAGTCCTTTCCACCAAGGATCTAGAATGTCCTATCATTACACATAAGAATAAAATTCACAGGCTTTTTTCTTCTCTGGTGTCTCAAAAAGTTTTCAGTCAAGCATCAAAATTGTCTGTCTACTTATATATCTGTTTAGTTCTGATCATATCAGTCTTTTTCCCCAAAACCACTAGAGCACTTACAGGGTCCATGTGCCTGCATACTTCCACACCTTTGCGCAGGCTGTATCTTCTGCTTGGAACACCATTTCCAACCTCATGAGTGCCAAAATCCTCTCTCCACTTGAGCCCTTCATCAGTAAATATGTTTTACCCAGCCCAGGCCCAGTAATGCCTCCTCATCCTGAGTTCCCAGATCACTTTGCGCATGTCTCTATTCTATTAGAATTCATCCATTTATTTATTTGCTTACATGACACTCTATTATTAACTTGCTATGACCTTGGACAAGTTGTTTTACTTCTCTTGGTCTCAGTTTCATGGTCTGTAAAACTATGGAATGGACTAGTTAGTCACAGTCACTTTCTGAATACACTGTTCTTAGACTGTGTTAGGCTTTGAGAACATGGTGGTGAACATGACAAGCATCCTGTTTTTTTTCACTTTATACCCTAGTGGGGGTGAAAGGAAGACAGACAATGAACATTCAAACAGAAACTAATTTCCGTTACTATGGGAAGTGCCATGAAGAAAATAAAATAAGGTGATGCCACAGAGTGACTGGAAGGGTCGCTTTAGTTGTGCGACACTTCAGCTGAAGACAGAATCAGGAAAGCGAGGCAGCCTTTGTGTCTACATTTCAAATCCAAGAAACAGCAAAGGTCCTGGAGAGGGAATGATGTTGGTGTGTTCAAGGAATAAGAAGGCAGCAGTGACTGAGGCCAACTGAAAGCAGCAAAGGAGAGGAGAAGATGAGATCAGAGATATGGGCAGGAGCCAGATCACGTGGAGCCTGGTTGAATTTTATTCTGTTGCAACAGAAAAGCACTGGAGAATTTTAAACCGTTGACATAATTTGCTTTATGCTTTAGAATGATCAGTCTGGTTGCTATGTGGAGGAGGGGTTAAAAAAGAACAGCCACTTTGGAAGGTACTTCTACAGTTACAGTGAGTGATGCAATAGCTTGGGCAGCTTTGTAGCAGTGAAAATGATGAACGTGTCAGAGTCAAGATATGTTTTGAAGGTAGAGCCAAAGTGAGTTACTAATATGTTAGATGTAAACCAGAACTAAACCCGTTGCTGTCCAGTTGATTCTGACTCATGGCCACCTTGTGTGTTTCTGCATAGAACTGTGCTCCACAGGGTTTTGAATGGCTGTGATCTTTCGGAAGTAGATTACCACGGTTCGAACCACCAACCTTTTGGTTAGTAGCTGTGCATTTAACTATTTGTGCCACTCAGGGACTCCTCTATTAGATGGAGGGTGTGAATAAAAGGAATTAATCAGAAATCATTACCTAATCTGGTGCCTGAGCAGCTGGACAAACACTGAGATGGAGAAACCTTAGGCAAGGGGAGACGTTGACTGCAGAGATTTGGGTCCTGTTAAGACTTAGGCACCATTGGACATTCGAATGGAGAAGTGCAGCAGACGGTGGAATGTATGAGTCTAGAGGTCAGGGAAAGCACAAATTTGAGAACCATCAGTCTCCTGAAGGTGTTTAAAGCCGTGTGATTAAGTGACTTTGCCTAGAAAATGAGTGAAGGTAGAAATAGTAGAACAGCTAAGGAGAAAACAAAAGAGCATGTCAGTATACCGGTTTAGGAGAAAGCAGTGCACAGGATCAAAGAATGTGGAAAAAGAAAAGGAGGGAGGTAGTTAGGGAGAGAGAAAAGCAGGCGAGTGTGGTGTCATAGCAGCCTGGATGAGAAAAGTGTTTCCAAAAGACAGAGCAAACATCTGCTGTTGAGGGAGTAAGAGAGGAGAACTGAGCATTGTCTTTGGCAAGATGTAGGTCACCGTGTTTTTTGTTGGGAAGTGTGCTGCCTGACAGCTCTCAGTGCCTAGCTGATGTTTGTAGTCATAAAGTTGAGACGATTCCAGCTATCATGAGGATGAGAGTTGCTCCATCAACTCTCAGCTCCTCTGGCCCAGACGTGGAGGAGTGGATAGCTGAGTTTGACCAGGATTGTGGGTTTGTTTGGCAGAAACTCAGGTTATTCTAAGCTTCTTCCGATCTCTAACTGTTCACGAAATAGAATTAGAGTTTTCTTTTATTTGAATCTAAAATTTCAAACTAATTCTTTCAACTAACTCTTCAAACTCTTTAAATTCAGATTATTTATGGTTGCATGCAAAAACTTGATAATGAGGCAATAGGAAGAGGGGTTCTTAGCAATCTTGCAAGTTATTTAAATCACAAACATTAGATTAGGAACATGTACTCATCCAAAACAAATGTCATGGGTTACGCTTCCAATATTTTTCACTTATATTTTGTTTCCCTTCCTGTTTCAGTCTTGATACTTGGAAAGTTTATAAAAACGGACTCTGGTAAGCCTGATGCCTTGCCAGGTGTAGCCAAGAGATATTCAAGGTCAAAGTTAGAGTGGTCATTAAAAATTCTTTTAAAATAAAATGATAGCCCAGAAATGTAAGAATTAATAGGAATTATTTATCTTGGTGAACAAAGGTTAACTCTTCCCCCAAACTCTGGCATTTTATAGAAGGCAGCATTTGTCTTTTTTTTTTTTTTTTTTCGTTTTAGGAAAATCTAAAATTAAAACCTACTTTAAATTCTAAAAATAAGTGGTTGAACTCCTGAAAATTTATTCAATCACATTTTAAACTCCAACATACATATTTCTAGACTTGTAAACATATTTGCATTCTCTTAAATTTAAATAGACATAGATTTGTTAAAAATCCAGTTCTCTGAAATATTCAGGAGAGTTTCATCCGGCCTGATTTTTATCAATTAAATGTAATGTTTTTAACAAAATGCTTTAGAAGATGTGTTACTTTGGAACAAGAAGAAATGATTTAACCTTACTTCTTATGGGGCATTGGTTTTTCCATAGTGTCCATTCAGGGGGGAAAATAAGGAGCTGTCATTCTCAGTAGGAAGGAATGCTTAACTCTTGTTAAATTCATTGTATCATAATAAAGAAAACCAACTTGAATTCCAAACATTACAAGTGACAAAACATTTTTTAGAGCATTCCTTTTGAATGTAGGGTGTACCTGAAATACTCTGCTTTCACCTAAATGAAAAAGTCAAAAGGTATTTAGTGTTGCTTCTTCCTTGACATTTCTTAACAGGACGTAACAAGTTGGTAAAAAGGGTGCCTGGACAGACAAGCCTCCCAGCAGTCCTGTGCATTCAGTGAACCCCACCGCACTCATCAGCACAAACAGCAACCAACAGCAGCTCTTCCATAAGAATAATAGCAATGTCTTATGTTTGTGGAATGCTTTATCGTTAACAAAGTGCTTTTCATACTGGGTTTCTTTTTTTTACCTTTGTAGATTGGGTTTTTCTTATTAATAATGTTTTATTGTGTTTCAGGTGAAAGTTTACACAGCAAATTAGGTTCCCCTTTAACAATTTTTATACAAATTATTCCGTGCCATTGGTTATAATTTTTACAGTGTGTCAGCATTCTCATTACTTCCATTCTGTTTGTTCCGTTTTCCATTGATCTAAGTTCCCTTCCCCTCCTTGCTTTTTGCTTTTGGGTAAATGTTAACCATTTGGTCTCATGTAGTTAATTATTTAAGGGAACACATTACTCAGGGGTGATATTGTTTATTTTATAAGCCAATCTATTATTTGGCTGAAAGGTGACCTACAGAAATAGCTTCAATTTCAAGTTCAAAGGATATCTTAGGGCAGTAGTCTCCAGGGTGCCTCTAGTCTCTATCAGTCCAGTAGGTCTGGCCTTTTTAAGGAATTTGACTTTGGTTCTACATTTTTTTTCCCCATTCGATCCAGGAGGGTTTGTTTCTTTTTAATGAGAGGGAAAGTTCTATGCAGGATTCTATTCCCTTTGAAGACAGGAGACTTTTGGCAAGATCTGAATCGTTCCTCTGTGGCCAATTAGTGACAATTTCACTTTTACAAGACAGCCGTCTCCCTGTCCAATCTGACAAGGCAATGCAAGAAGACTGGCACAGAATTCAGTGCCAACAGTAGTTCAAAATCTCACCGCCATGAAAACAGAAATGCTGATACTAAATTCCCGGGCTCACTTAGCCCACTCCAGCCAATACAGAGGCAGAACCAGAACCAGGGCCCACCAGTTGAAGGAATGGGCTTGCTAGCAGTGTAGACTAATGTAATATTGCTGTAGGGAAAGTTTGGTAACTTGCTTATGATGGAGAGGAAATCACATAACTGTGCAATCATATATGTGCCAATATGTTTGCTTCAGCATCATATATAGTAGGAAAAATTCAGAAGAAACTGTATTAATCAATAGGCAGTTAGCTAAATAGAGTATGAACCAGCTATTAACTGAAATATGATGTAACCAATCATTAAAATACAATGTAATACCATGTGAGGATGAAGAGGGTAGGCCAGATAGTGTAGAATCTTGTAGGCTATAATGATACAGGATTTGAACTTTTTCTTGGTATGAATTAGCTTTAAAAAAAGTTAAAGGGTACAATTCAGTGACATTAATTATACTCGCCATGTTATGCAAGCATCACCACGACTTTTTCCAAAATCCTTTAATCACCCCAAACAGAAACTCAATACTCCTTCAGCAATAACTTTAAATTCCTTCCTTTGCTCAGCCCCTGGCAACCACTGATCTTTTGTCTCTATGTGTTTGCCTAATCTAGATATTTCATATAGGTGAGATCATACAATATGAGTTCTTTTATTTCTGACTCATTTTACTCAGCATGAAGTTTTCAAGGTTCATGCATGTTGTAGCATTTATCAAAATTTCATTTCTCTTTGTGGCTGAGTAATACTCCATTGTATGTATGTCCCATATTTTGTTTATCCATTCTTCTGCTGATGGATGTTTGAGTTGTTTCCACATTTTGGCTATTGTGAATAGTTCTGCAATGAATGTTGATGTGAAAGTATCTGTCTGAGTCCCTACTTTCAAGTCTCTTGGGTATATACCTAGGAGCGGAGTTTGTGGGTCATATACTGGAGAATCTTCAACATAGGAATGACACAATTTAACTTACCATTAGGTGGTCACTGTGTTGAGGATAGACTACATCAGGGTTGTGGAAGGAAGTAATGATGGTATTCCCAGGGAGTAATGATGATGGCTCAGAGCAGGCGCTACTAGAGGTAGAAGTGGTGAAAAGCGCTTAAAGTTTATACATTTTGAAGGTCCAGAAAGAAAGATTTTCTGATATATTTGGCATAGGATATGACAGAAAGGGAGAAGTCAAGGACTCCCGGGCTTTTGGGAAATGTGTGTGTATGCATATGTGTGAGTGTGTGTGTGTGCGAGTAGAGCAAAGCACAAAAGAATACCCATTGCCTTCGAGTCTATTCTAACTAGTAGTGACCCTACAGGACAAAGTAGAACTGCCCCATAGGGTTTCCAAGGCTGTAATTTTTACAGAAGTAGACTGCTACATCTTCTCCCACAGAGTGGCTGGTGGGTTCAAACTGCCAACCTTTCAGTTAGCAGCTGAGGGCTTAACCACTGCACCACCAGAGCACCTTATACAGCCCCCAAAATAACAAGGTTGTTGCTGAGTAATGGGATTACAGAAGATCTCTTTTTCATTTTATACTTTTGTTTGGGATTATGCAAGGAGCATGTGTTACTTCTATAATTTGAAGGCTATTAAAAAAAAAAAAAACTAAACTGAAGGCATTCAGAATAATAAACAATTTACCCCAGTGTAATTTTTTGGAGTCAGCCACTTCTCTTGGCATGACAACCAAATCTCACCAAATAGCAAACAGCAGCTCTGAAAAGCAATATCTGCCCCCCAACCTGCCTGCTTTTAAGATTCATAGCAAGTTGCATCTCTTCATCTGGGCCTTTTCTAACTGAAGGAGAGAATTCACCAGGGCCTCCCACACAATGAACCTGGAGATTAACACCACAGAGTCAGCACACCTGCCAACCAAACCAGATAAGTAAACCTCCATCTGTGTAGTGAAATGACTAATTCTTATTCTCATTAACCCTCATAGTTAGCATATTTGAGTCTTCCTCCTTTTCACGAATTTTATTTTCTGTTTATATTTTCACAAGCCTTATGGTATACATACCTTTTTGGGCAAGCCAATTCAAATCCTTTTTGTAAACATGTGGGGTAAAATAAATATATATATAAATACTTGGGTGTTTCTTTTTCCTCCCTTTCCTCTCTTTAATTCTAGGTTGATTTGATCATATTTATTCATGTCTTCCTCAGAGTCATGCTATTCACTCCCCTAATGGCTCTTCTCCTACTGTGTAAGTATCAGACACTCACAAGCAGTGAGCAGCCATCTAAGATACTCCACTGGTCCCACCCCGTGTGGAGCAAGGGGAACGAAGAAAATCAAAGACACAGGGAGAGATTAGTCCAAAGGCCTAATGGACCACAACTATCACAGCCTCCACTGGACTGAGTCCAGCACAACTAGATGGTACCCGGCTACCACTACCGACTGCTCTGACAGGTATCACAATAGAGGGTCCTGGACAGAGCTGGAGAAAATGTAGAACAAAATTCAAACTCACAAAAAAAGGAGCAGACTTACTGGTCTGACAGAGACTGGAGAAATCCAGAGAATGGCCCCCACACACCCTTTTTAACTCAGTACTGAAGTCATTCCTGAGTTTCACCCTTCAGCCAAAGATTAGACAGGCCAATAAAACAAACAATAATACACGTAGCTCAACCATATATGAGAGACTAAATGGGCACACCAGCCCAGGGGCAAGGATGAGAAGGCAGGAAGGGACGGGGAAGCTGGACGAACGGAAATGGGAAACCCGAAGCGGAGAATGTTGACACATCACGGGGTTGGCAACCAATGTCACAGAACAATATGTGTATTAATTGTTTAATGAGAAACTAATTTTCTCTGTAAACCTCCATCTAAAGTGCAATTAAAAAAAAGAAAATCACAAGAAAATGCAGCTGAGAAAAATATTCATATAAATGATCTTCATGTTGCACTCAGGCTGTTTGGAGGAAAGACTCAAACCAGGGCTTCGAACTGGTTTGACCCACTGCTGAGAATTTGTATTTCCACCCCAGATATACTGAATCAGAATCTACATTTTAACAAAATCCCCGGGTGATTCTTATTTATACCTAAGAATCATATTGTTAAAATTTCACTTAAATGTAAGCTCCCTGAAGGTAGGCTCATCATCCGAAGAGCTAACTTATATAAATATATATATAGAGAGAGAGAGCATTCTATTTCTCTGAAGAACTCTAATACACAGTGGTTGTAGGTCTTCAAGCATTATGTAGAGAAGATCCTGATGTCTTGTATACAACCAGATCCTTCCTATTTCATCAAACCTTCCTTACCCAATACAGCTGCACTGTTCACTGTCCTTCAACATGTGCACACCTTGCATCCAGTGGATGGTTGGTGATTCTAAGTTGCGCATATCCCCAGGCTACTCACGAGGGGGACTTTTGAATGCCTAGCTCATCTTATAGCAAAGATTCCAACACTTGGAAGTTGGACACACAGTCTGTGCATGTACTAAGCATGTGGCTTTCTGCATATGTCTGCACATCATTTTTCAGGAAACTCTATTTCACACCGCACCAGCTTGAAGAGTAGCTGTTGTTCACACCCACAGAGAAATAACTCCATGTGAGAATAATACCTTTACAACTTCGAAATGTCCTCAGACAGACTTCTCATCTCCAGGCCATCAACCTGCTGTGAACTCTCATCTTGACTTTTCACACTTACAGGCAACAGTCATGCAACATACTGTCAAACAATATGAAGGTCTGGGAGACGTAAAGGAGTACAAAATTAAATTGGAGCTTGAGCATCTTTCTAGTTCAGTGAAATTTTTAATAACAAAAAAAAATCCTCCACACCTGCAAGGGTATTTGTATTTGGTGCCTAGTTAAAACTTCTGCTCTGTGTCTTTAAGTGTATCTAGATTTCTAAACCTTAGTGACATCTTTATCGGTAATGAATGATATGAAAATTCAACATCTATGGTCCCTGTCCTCAAGACACTTTCTATCGACATATCTCCCCTAAAATAAATATTTCTGGGAAAAAAAAAATTAGTCTCTAAAGCACAATTATTAAAATACTGAGGCAACGGAGGGATGCACATGTGTGTCATTTGAATTAACTGAATTTTCTCTTTGAGAATTATTCAGAAATAATTTTATCAATTCTGTGTGTTGAAAATGTAGCAAAATGTAGGCATTCAATAAATATCTGTTACAAGAATAAAACAGCAAATTATCATTTAACAAATAACTGTTGAGCACCTATGATGTGTCAGACTGCAGGGGACTCTACAGAGACAAAAATGAGTATGAGAAGACTTAACATAGTAAAAATGTCTATTCTACCAAAAGCCATCTATACATTTAATGCACTTCCGATCCAAATTCCAATGTCATATTTTAAGGGGATAGAGAAACAAATCACCAATTTCATAGGGAAGGGAAAGAAGCCCCGGATAAGCAAAGCACTACTGAAAAAGAAGAAGAAAGTGGGAGGCCTCACTCTACCTGACTTCAGAACCTATTATACAGCCACAGTAGTCAAAACAGCCTGGTACTGGTACAACAACAGGCACATAGACCAATGGAACAGAATTGAGAACCCAGACATAGATCCATCCACGTATGAGCAGCTGATATTTGACAAAGGGCCAGTGTCAATTAATTGGGGAAAAGATAGCCTTTTTAACAAATGGTGCTGGCATAACTGGATATCCATTTGCAAAAAAATGAAACAGGACCCATACCTCACACCATACACAAAAACTAACTCCAAGTGGATCAAAGACCTAAACACAAAGACTAAAACGATAAAGATCATGGAAGAAAAAATTGGGACAACCCTAGGAGCCCTAATACAAGGTATAAACAGAATACAAAACATTACCAAAAATGATGAAGAGAAACCCGATAACTGGGAGCTCCTAAAAATCAAACACCTATGCTCATCTAAAGACTTCTCCAAAAGAGTAAAAAGACCACCTACAGATTGGGAAAGAATTTTCAGCTATGACATCTCCGACCAGCGCCTGATCTCTAAAATCTACGTGATTCTGTCAAAACTCAACCACAAAAAGACAAACAACCCAATCAAGAAGTGGGCAAAGGATATGAACACACACTTCACTAAAGAAGATATTCAGGCAGCCAACAGATACATGAGAAAATGCTCTCGATCATTAGCCATTAGAGAAATGCAAATTAAAACTACAATGAGATTTCATCTCACACCAGCAAGGCTGGCATTAATCCAAAAAACACAAAATAATAAATGTTGGAGAGGCTGCGGAGAGATTGGAACTCTTATACACTGCTGGTGGGAATGTAAAATGGTACAACCACTTTGGAAATCTATCTGGTGTTATCTTAAACAGTTAGAAATAGAACTACCATACAACCCAGAAATCCCACTCCTGGGAATATACCCTAGAGATACAAGAGCCTTCATACAAACAGATATATGCACACCCATGTTTCTTGCAGCTCTGTTTACAATAGCAAAAAGTTGGAAGCAACCAAGGTGTCCATCAACGGATGAATGGTTAAATAAATTGTGGTATATTCACACAATGGAATACTACGCATCGATAAAGAACAGTGACGAATCTCTGAAACATTTCATAACATGGAGGAACCTGGAAGGCATTATGCTGAGCGAAATTAGTCAGAGGCAAAAGGACAAATATTGTATAAGACCACTATTATAAGATCTTGAGAAACAGTAAACCTGAGAAGAACACATACTTTTGTGGTTACGAGGGGGGGAGGGAGGGAGGGTGGGAGAGGGTTTTTTATTGATTAATCAGTAGATAAGAACTGGTTTGGGTGAAGGGAAAGACAACACTCAATACATGGAAGGTCAGCTCAATTGGACTGGACCAAAAGCAAAGAAGTTTCCGGGATAAAATGAACGCTTCAAAGGTCAGCGGAGCAAGCGTGGGGGTCTGGGGATCATGGTTTGCGGGGACTTCTAAGTCAATTGGCAAAATAATTCTATTATGAAATCATTCTGCATCCCACTTTGAAATGTGGCGTCTGGGGTCTTAAATGCTAACAAGTGGCCATCTAAGATGCATCAATTGGTCTCAACCCACATGGAGCAAAGGAAAATGAAGAACACCAAGGCCACACGACAACTAAGAGCCCAAGAGACAGAAAGGGCCACATGAGCCAGAGACCTACATCATCCTGAGACCAGAAGAACTAGTTGGTGCCCGGCCACAATCGATGATTGCCCTGACAGGGAGCACAGCAGAGGACCCCCGAGGGAGCAGGAGATCAGTGGGATACAGACCCCAAATTCTCATAAAAAGACCAAACTTAATGGTCTGACTGAGACTAGAGGAATCCCGGCGGCCATGCTCCCCAGACCTTCTGTTGGCACAGGACAGGAACCATCCCCGAAGACAACTCATCAGACATGAAAGGGACTGGTCAGCGGGTGGGAGAGAGATGCTGATGAAGAGTGAGCTAATTATATCAGGTGGACACTTGAGATTGTGTTGGCAACTCTTGTCTGGAGGGGGGATGGGAGGATAGAGAGAGAGGGAAGCCAGCAAAATTGTCAAGAAAGGAGAGACTGAAAGGGCTGACTCAAGAGGGGGAGAGCAAGTGGGAGTAGGGAGTGAGATGTATGTAAACTTATATGTGACAGACTGATTGGATTTGTAAACGTTCCCTTGAAGCTTAATAAAAGTTATAAAAAAAAAAAAAAAAAAGTAAAGGGAAGCAAGCAGAGAAGGGGGACCTCATACTACCGAGAAAGCATTGCTAGGCACACAGTGCATCCCTTGGACTCAGGGTCACTGCTCAAAGAAGCTCCTACTCCAGGGGAAGATTGATGAGAAGGCCGACAGAGAGAGAAAGCGTTTCCCTGGAGCTTACACCCTGAATTTGGATTTTTAGCCTACCTGACTGTGAAGAAATAAATTTGTCTCTGTTAAAGCCATCCACTTATGGTATTTCTGTTACAACAGTACTAGATAACAAATACAATCTGTAAATTGCAAAAAAAAAAAAATGAGTATGACATCATTCTGGGCTAAAGGAGGCTCACTTGTGGTGAGCAGAAGAGGTGACATATTACTTATAGTTTCCCTGGTTCAACAGCCACATTTCTCAACAAGGACTGCAAAATACACACCAAACTTCTCTTGTTAATTTTTAGTTAACTAGAACATTCAATTAGGTGGAAATTGGCCCACTCCCAGTGCCTAATTCTTTCAGTTAATGTTCAACTAACTCAACATCTGGAACTCAGTTCAACCCAACAAGCTTTATTGAGTGATTATCATAGACTTACCCTGTGCAAGGATCTAGGGATACAAATATGAGAACCCTCAGCCAGGAGGGGGAAGAATATGGTAATGGCAATCTACCAACAAGGACAGTAAAGTAGGCTACTACATGTTACCTGTAATTCAGAGAAATAAATGGAACAGTCGAGGAACATACAGGACACAAGGGCAGCTGAAGTTGGGAGGTGATCACTGAAGTTAGGGAAAGGCGCGGGGCAAAGGGGGTTTCATAAAGGAGTCTTTTCTGTTGTAGATGTGTATTCTAAAGGTATAAGCCTGAATAGATACCGACCCAGGATGTCTAAAATTTATTTCAAAAATTTCCAGTATTAGTGAGTTTCCTTTTGATGATTTGCCCCTCTCCTAAAAGGGCAGTAGAGAGAAAATCTGAACAATTGAAGCTTCTGAGTAGTTTTATTCTGGTTAGTAAATGTTGTCATGAATATATATCTTTACTCTTTGAATTTTACAACATGTTTTTGAAGTAAATCATATTTGGAACCTGAAACTAAAAGAAGCGTGTGGTGTGTGTGTGTATGTGTGTGTGAATAGATAAGATAGATACAGAAATACATATATATATGCACACACACATAATAAATATATATTTATAGTAGGGATAAAAGTATACATTTATACTAGGGATAGAAATATACATTACGCAGAAAAACAGATACTGTAAATATCCTTGGCTATATATCTATTATGTTTGCTATGAAACTTTTAAAGAAATATCAATGTCAAATACTAATGAATAAGAACAATTTCACTTTTACTTTAGAATTTGTACAGAAAGTTCAAAAAATGACACATGGAAGCATTTGAACTTTAGGAAAGTTGTGGTCAACCAATGAACTTTTCTTAATCACCTAGTGCTGCTATAACAGAAATACCACAAGTGGCTGGCTTTAACACACAGAAGTTTATTCTCTCACAGTTTAGAAGGCTAGAAGTCCAAATTCAGGGTGCCAGCTTTAGTGGGAGGCTTTCTATCTCTATCCGTTCTGGGGAAAGGTCCTTGTCTTCAATCTTACCCTGGTCTAAAAGTTTCTCAGCGCTGGGACTGTGGGACCAAAGGACTCATTCCCCTCCTGGTTCTTCATTCTTAGTGGCATCACTTCCCCTGACTCCCCTTCTCTCTGCTCGCTTCTCTCTTTTATATCTCAAAAGAGATTGAGTCAAGACACAACCTAATCCTGTAGATTGAGTCCTGACTCATTAACATAACTATCTCTAATACTGCCTCATTAACATCATAGAGGTAGGATTTACAATGCATCAGAAAATCACATCAGATGATAAAATGGTGGACAATCACACGATACTGGAAATCCTTGCCTAGCCAAATTGATACACATTTTGGGGTGACACAATTCAATCCATATAGAACTTAATTTGTTTCACAGCACACCCACTGCAAAAAGCTTACTTGCTTCTAGCAAATTTTTCTTTGAAATTTCTCAAAAGAAGTAGCAGAAATTTTTTTTTCCAACTCAAGTTTGGAAGATGATTTAAAGTACTCACTATACATGAGTAGATAAATGTCTTAGGAAAATGAACTCATATATAAGTTTAAGAAAGTTGTGTAAGATAAGGAAGACCAAATTTAAAAATAGAAAACAATTAAATTTTTTGACAGTAAGGACTGTGAGACATTACATGAAACAGTTATAATTCAATTTACAGTATCTAAAATTCTTGTAAAAACTCAGCATGTGAACCATTTTATTTGTGAATGATTTTCAAATAAATTCTGAATGCCAGGATGAAAAGTGAGCCAGAAGCTATTGTGCCATTTACCTGTTTCTTCTCAGATAGCATAGAGAGTCCTAACAGAGTCAGCCAGTCAGGAAGTGGTAGGTGTCTCAGAAATGCCCATCAACAGGCTAAAAAGCTCCTTGGCAAAGGTCACCAGTAGTGGCTTCCTGCAATAAAACAAGAAAATTAAAGCAAAGCCTTCCTATTAGAAATAGCGGGAGACATACAATATTTCAGGAAACAAACAATCCTACTAAACAGATTCTCCCCCTCCGGTCTGTTGATCTGGTGGACATGAAGAAAATAATTATCAGAGACAAGTCATCCTAAAATGATCAATGCTCCCTACTTCTTCTTTGGTAGAAGTAAACCATCAGTATTTCTCAAACGAGTCATAAAGAAGGATTTACAATGAAAAGTTGTAAGGGCTTCAAGAGGGTTAGGCAAAGTAGAGGGTAATGTTGGATGATTTTGCTTTCCAAAAAAGCTTGACCACCCAATCAGGAACAAAGCATGGTCATATGCTAAGCCATGGCCGCATAATATTTGATTTAACAGATAATATATTAGATTAATATATGTTTCCTGGTCTAGGTCCTATCGTTTCAATTAGATGTAAGCTCCCTGAAAGGAGGCTCATCATCTGAAGAGCTAATCATCTGTACCTGTAGCACCACGTACATCAGAGGAATAAAAGGAATTTAGAGCCAGAAAAGGGCCAAGAGATTAATCTACATTTTTTCTTTACAAGGAAATCTTTTCTAAATACTAATATAACAAAGAGCTAGTCGTGACTGTGCATATTAGCGTAGGAGGCTTACTGCCGGCATGTCCAGGTCTGAACTGCTCAGTGCTGTACCCACCTCCCCCCACAGTACCCACAATTCTCAACCAATATCTACTGGCTACAATTTCTGGATTATTCTACAAAATTGTTTAAAACAAAATTTGTGATCAATCTTTGTAAAAAGCTATTATCACACATTTAGAAATTGTTGTTAGGTGCTATCGAGTCAGTTCCAACTCACAGAGAACCTACTATGCACAACAGAGCAAAACACTGCCCTATCCTGTGTCATCCTCACAAACGTTGCTTGCTTGAGCCCTGTTAGAAAATAGGGCACCTCAATTAGGAAAATGAGAAATTCCTTCTCCTCCACAATCTGTCATTCATCTTTGTACCTTCTTTTTATTCTGATGGAAACCCTGGTGGCATAGTAGTTAAGAGCTACACCTGCTAACCATAAAGGTCAACAGTTCAAATCTACCAAGTGCTCCTTGGAAACTCTATGGGGCAGTTCTACCCTGTCCTATAGGGTCTCTATGAGTCGGAATCAACTCGAAAGCAGTGAGTTTGGTTTGGTTTTTTTATTCTGACTGATTTGTAGAACCTGCGTCAATGTCATAGGAACACAGATTAATGGAATTACCGTACTGAGCATAATATCAAACCACTCCTGGTAAATGCTCTGTGTGTCTGTACAGTTTTCTCCTTATCTGTTCCCATGAATCATTTCAATGATTTTCAGATTTTTTTATAATTAACTAATTTATTTATTATTTTTGCCCATCAAAGACATAATACACTAAGCAACCCCTACAATTTGCAGTGTATCACTACCAGAGTTCAAAACAGTTGTAGAATGGAAACCTGAGCTCTGGAGACATCTATTTTATGTATCAGAACTAAGCTGAAGAAATAAGCTGACACTGTCAAATGATGTTTTCAAATGATAGAAGCAAAGCTTTGTAATCTCTGTATTTACCATTGGCTGATTGCCCCCCACCCCCCAGCTAAAAGTTGACAATTACTCTAAGACAACAGACCTAAAAGATATAATATTGGGAAAGTATGAATCTCAAGTGGGAACCACCCAGAATCCTCAGGACCATCAATGTGTAGTGTGTATTTACCTCAGAGAGAAGCTTTTTCATTCCTCTGCTTGTGCTTTGTAGCCTCAAAGCCGATTTCTGAGTTTTGTATCAGAACAATGTTACACAGCTATGGATGGAAAGGGCATTTGTCTCCTAGTGGTGCATATGTTTTCAAGGTCTTTGCTCAAATGTTGCCTTCTCATTGACCTGAAACAATGGATATGGAGATATGGATTGGAGCACATGTACTATTTTTTGAATGATTATCTTGCAGAGCTAATTGGCAATTGAAACAACTTCCTAAAGTGTGGATAAAATTTTTAACAACAACAGATAATCCTGAGTGTTTTATAGAACAAAGCCTCTCTTGAGAAATATTTTTTGCTGGAAAGCTGGGATCCTGTCTCCAAATGTAACAAGCAACTTCTCCAAATCAAATGGTCCTCTTGCGTATACGGGGGAATGTCAATATTTTAAAAGAATATTATTTATTAAAAGGATCAGACTTCTCTGTTTTATGGCATAAGAAGTGTTTTATGCATTCTGGACTTACGATGACCACAAATTTATATATACTTATAACAGCTTATAAGAGTATCTATTTTCTGAGAGATCACATACCCACATTAACACACATTAATTTAAAAATATGGCAGCTCTGTGTCTGGCCTATTTCCTCGTAAAGACTCATGACTTGCATATGACAATGCCCGTTAGTAATTCCTTTTTCAATTCATCTTACATTTCTCATCTCTATTGGAAACACGGTGATAATTCTGTGTTCAAAAGAGCTAGGAGTCTAACCATTATGCAGGGCTTTACAAATATATTTTATAAGAAATGACATATATGCATGCATCCAAAAGAACTATTTTCTTGGTAGAGCTAATACATGCAATGTTTTTAAAGCCCAAATACATAAACAAATAAATTTTAAAGAAAAGAAATTTTAAAAAGTAAACTTTCTCCATACTTACTGTAGTAGGGAAAAATATTGACAGAAGTTGTCATGCTGGATGAGACTCTGCCTTAGAAAAGTTAATTACAAGACTTCACTGGGTCTGACATGTAGCGGGGTAATGAAAACACTTTGGTTCTAGAGAATTACAGTACAGTACCCAGTTCTCCCAAACAGAATGAATAATTGAAATCCAGAGCTTTTATGCTTCAGTGAAAAAAAAAAAACAAACAATATTTCATGGCACATAAATTTATTCAGCTTATTTGCATTAAGGTTGAATGATCATAGCCCTGTCCACATAGTGATGGTACCTTAATTTAAGCGTGATGAGCATTCATAAATATTCTTAGGAAGCAAGATGCACCTACGTTTAATCAGCACTTATTAAAATTTTATTCCCTATAGTTATTCAACAGGATCTGTGGTATAAAAACATAATTACAAAAATCAGATTTGAGCTCATTTGACAACAGAAGGGTTTTATGGTGACCTATCTCCAAATGTTCCTATTTGTAATTAAATGCAGCGATCAGCAGTAAGGATTTTGAAGCTGTTTTAGTAGTTCCGCTATTCTGCTTAACATGTGGCACCCGTAATAATTAAAATGATACTAACACATGCACAATTTTATGGCCCTTATGGTGCAACCCATTATGCCAAATAAGGGCCTCTGTTTTCACAGCATACTGCACATGGTCTCATTACACCCACTTTTCTTTTCCTGTCTTCACACTAACAACTGTTAAAGTGAATCAACACACGAAACGTACTATAACAGCTTAGTGTTTATGATATGTGTGCTGTTAGTCAGTGAACAGGAAAATCTAAACATTTACTGTTTATGTAAAGAATAGCGTTAGTGTTAGCGAATTGCTCGGGTCTGCTTACTTTATTATCTAGATCACAAACGTAATGATGGGTTTCAATGGCATCTATATTTTCGCTTTGTTTTGTGTGTCAATGCAGATATCTATAAAAACCAGAAGAATTTAGCATTTACATATCTTAGAATATTTTTTTCTGAACCAGAAAATTTTAGGGATCGCTTAAAAAAAAGATAGATCAATCACAATGGCTGTCATTCCCTTAAAAAAGAAGAAGAAGATGGAGAAGAAGAAGAGTGAAATATTTAAAGGTATTTGGAGGTGATTTTTCCCACTACATTCTAGGCAGGTTCTGGTTTATCTAAGGTGTTAAAAAGCTGTAAACCATTTTTATGTGGTACCACACTAAAATTTATAAGAAACTGGGAATTTGAGATTAGTGCCATTTTATCATGAATAATTTTGTGATTAAGAAGCTCTTCAAAGACCTCCTACACTCATTTTACAGTCATCAGTTCTGAATGGTTTTCAGTCTTTTTGTTCTGGGACACAGTCCAAAGCAGGTCCCATTGGTGGAGTACCAACGGATTGGGCAACATCTTGTGTCTGCATTTTGCATCACTGTTTTTCTGAACATTAGTTGAAACTTCAGATAAAGAATAACAACCTTTCTTCATTTTTGCTCTTTTTGAGTCAAACTCCATCCTGTCCATTTAGGAATTTTCCCGTATTGGCGCTAAACGAGGGGTAAGCGGGGTTGAGATGGCCTTGAATGTTCATGGCTTAATAGCTCAATTGATTGCAAAGATACAAAAGAAAAATGCTCACAGATTGCAGCCTTCACATGGTTTGGCTCTGAGATCTCATAAACAGTGTGACGTCGACCAGCAGAGAACCGTGTGGATGCTGTACGAGAACCATGCGCTCGTTACAGAACTGTGAAAATTTGTGGGACCGCAAAATGGAAATGATCAGCCAGCAAAAAAAAAAAAAAAAAAAGGCAAGAAGAGGGAAATATGGGAGGAGGGGGGGAGGGAAAGCAGCTTGAGAAAGACCTAAAGCATTCTTCTAAACAAGCTTCTTAGTAAAAAGACTAGGAATATTTAGTATGATGTAAATCTCTAAGAACCCAAGCCGCCCCAAGCTCAGGGCGTCACATATGGACAGCCTTCCCAGGAAGGATTTCATCCCTGTTGGGTGCATTCTCCAACTCTGCAGCTCACAAAAACAAAAGCTGAAATCCACCCCGCTTAACGATTAAGGAAGGAGTAAAGCTTTCTGTTTGAACTTCAAGAAAGTTGAGTTCGGTGATCCCTATTCTTTGATTAAAATCAGCCGTTTGTGATCAGCATTAGTATTTACTACCCTAGGATCAAAAACAAATAACCCACTTTGTTTGTTTCTTACTGCAAATGAATTAAATTAGAAGCCATTAGGAGGACTCGCTGTTTATATCCTTGTTTCAGCAGTGGTAGTATTTGAAGTTTCCTGCGGTAAGTTCATTACTCGTATTTTGTCCAGAATTAGTGAAGCGTGCTGAAAATTGCTAATGACAGATGTTTCTCCACTCTGTCACACTTCTTGTATCATTTGATTTGGAAAGCAACATACGGTGTTCTGCTCTATCAGTATGTCACAGACTGTCTGTAAACAGCTGGTCATAACTCAGTTCAGTGAAAACCATTACTTTCCAATGAAGGGCTGGACACCCTCCAAATTGCATTTTGGCATGGCCTTGGCTGCATAATGCGCAAAGTTCCCCTGTTCTGAGGTTACCTAAGGAAGAGTTCTCACTTTCCCTACTTGGTTTTTTTTTTTTTAATCTTAGAAAATAAGAGTGTTTTCTTTGCAATAGATCAAGAGAACATGAAAAAATATTTTAGGGATTATATCAAGCACTCAGAAAATCTTCCAGTGGTGCATTGCAAAGACAATACAAAACTCACCCAAAAATGTGTATCTTGCCATTTCAAGCCATGTCCCTGGTTGAAGGGAGCAGACTTCATGAGGGCCAGGACATACGAGATGACATATTTACATGTCTCCTGTGAAACAGCCATGGCATATGACCGTGACCGTGTGGCTCTTCCACTACTTCTGGTCACACTGAGAAATACCGAAATCATTCCCCTGTCTCTTATATGATGAGGAAATTCAAAGAAATGTGTCCTACTTTTTTTTTTATCTGAAACCCATCAAGCCACAACTAAATGTAGAAATCATGTAAGTACAAAGCCCATACACAATATTTTTCAACATGACATTTTAAAGCATGCTAACAGTTACAGTAACAATGCCAAATAATTTGAATAGTCGCCATACATTGAATACCAAATATCATTAGTGACACTCTTCAGAAGATTTAGCGTTTTGTGGCCCCATGGAAATAAAATTTCTCCCTGAAAAACCCTGGGTAGAGCCGAGAAATGAATAGAGATATTGAATACCTTGACAGAAGCCACTCAGCACTTCCAGATCCGTGGAAGCTTTCAAATACTTATGAAGGAAAAGTCCTTGCCTGGAGAAAAAAATAATAATAATGACGTTTGGAAATTTGTAGACCTAATGAGAAGGAATTGAGCCCATTGAGGGACTGAATAATAGAAGACCATGTCCATTTCAGCATAGCACTCATTCAGTCAATTATCTTTCAACACATATCAAGTCCTACGTGTGTCTGTCTTTCAATATGCTATTTGCTGAAGTTTTTTTGTGGGACTTTTTTTTATACATAAGAACAGAGACTTTTGTAAACAAAGAACTCTTAAAAGTATGCCCATTTCCACATGGCAAACCACACACTCTTGTAGGCTAGGCTCCATGTCTTCTTTCTGAAGCCCTCTCTGACTCTCCCAGGCAGAGCTGGCCCCCATCCAGGCCTCCTCCACACGTTCCTGATAACTCTACTAGAGTATTACAGATTAGTGCAGCTGGAGGCCGAAGGAGAGAAAACTCATTCTCCGAGAGAGTCAGAGATTTCAGAAAACGTGACATTTTGACTGGGTCTTAGTGGCTCACGTGCGTAAAGAAGACAGCATTTTGGAACATCCCTATAAAGGGATATGTCCTCAACTAGAGTAGAAGCCAAATATATGAGTAAAATCCCAAGAAATGAAAACTATATGCACCATGGAGAATCTCTTTAAGATAATGCTTTACTTGGATCTAATTTTTTCTCATCTCCCCCCAGGCCAGGGTTTGGACAACAGATAGGCTCCCTTTTCCCTTATAGATGAAATGAATAGATTCTGTATATGAGAAGGAGACCACAATAGATGAAGAATTCAACGCTGCCTGAAGATAAATCTTAGCTGTAAACACATACTCTTTAAAAGTCATTTCGCTCAATTCATTACATCATAGAGTAATGATGAATTGATCTCCTAAAACATTAGCATTTTAAGACAATCCTTAGGTAAGAGATATTTCCAAATGATTCTTAATGGAAGCTCATCGTGAAAATTATTTTATAGTGGTCTGGTTTTTACTATGAAAAGAAAATTCACCTTCCTGCAGGATGTGTTCATCCCTTTGAATAATAGTCTCTTTGTACTCGCCATATCTAAGTTTCTCGGCTTAGTGTTTTCTTGCCCAGTTAAACTAGGCCAACCCACAAAACAGTTTTATCATCTGTAAATGCAGTAGCAGAAGAGGTTAAAAGGGGCATTCCTATCTACCAGTTACAGAGGGATTTACTTTTTTAAGAGATGTGGCCAGCCAAAAAAATATGTGATTAAATTTCCTTCGATGCCCAAAGCTAAACCCGTTGCCATTGAGTCAATTTCGACTCACAGCGACCCTAATGAATGAAAATTAAGGAGATAGAGATGGGGGAGGGGGGTGGTGGTGGTTACTAGTGCTATTCTTTACCCCATCCCGCTCTGCTCTCTTTCCCTCTGAATATTTACTTCTATTTATGGTGAATCCCCTTCTGTAGCTCAACTGTCATTCCTCTGCCTCTGCTAAAGTACTTAGTGAAGGGCTATTGCTTTTCCATCACAGAGAAACACTCTCACATACCATTAAAAGTAAGTGCCTTTCATTTTCTCAAAAGGTAGCACAGGAATCTCTGTGGAATGATTATGCCATGTGGTGATAATATAAAATTAGGACTTTGCATGAGCATGATGAAGTGATTTGTCTTCATTGTTGTTGTACTGGCTGTTATGATTTTTTTTTTATTCTTTTTTTTTTTTTTTTTTTTACTTCCACTGATGGTCTTTTTTTTTTTCCTCACCATAAGTAGCGCTACTTCTAAACATGAGCTATGGCTCCTAGAGCAGATGGGTGAGAAGAGAAATAATTTCCACTCTATAACTTGCTAGAAGAGCTCAGTGCCTTGCCAGTTGGCCAGGAGTTTCAGTACTCAAGTACAAAATGCACAACTTCTCAAAGGTTGGTCCTCTATGTGGTTCTTATTTGAGCATCTTTGAAATCTTAATAAGGCCAAAAAATTACTCACTGAATTTTTGACTAATGGAGATTGTAAGTTACGGCCAACATCATATTGGTAATCCACTATTGTTCTTCTAATCAAAACCATGGCAAGTAAAAATGACACTCTTTTCTGTCCAATCTACCCAGAGAAATCGAGGCCACTTGTGGACATGTTGGTTCAGTGAACAGAATTTTTCTTTATTCTTTTTTCCTTTCAGAGAAGAATTGCTTTGCAACAATGCACAGCTGAGCTTTTATGAAAATAGCAAATAAGGATAAGGAGGCATCAAAATTAATTTAGTATGCCAAATCTATAAAATATATTGTAGTACACCTACTCCTCCCACTCTGTGAGTGAAAAAACAAGCCAGTATGAATTATCCCTGATGGGACAACTTAAGACTTTAATTTCATTTTATTCAATTACATTCAACAAATAATTATTGAACATCTACTAAGTGCAAAATCTTTCTCCAGACATTGAGAGAAGACAAAGATGAGTCCAGTTCCAACTATGGAAGAGTGTTCCTAAGAAGGCTGAGAGAAGTAACTGTAAAATAATCCAAATGCAAGGCACTATTATAAAAGTGTGTGTGTATGTGTGTGCATGTAAATGGGTGTTAATGCATTTTACCATTTCCAATTAAGATAGCTAAATCTCCATCTTCCGTCAAGACAATTAAAAAAAAAAAACCTAAGTCCTGAAAATTAGATTACAAATAGCTTTTGATTATCCAGGGCCTGATTAAGCATGCCTAAATAATTTATCATCCACACAAGGACACTTTGAGAAGAAAAGTGGTGCTATTAATAATTATGCCAATTCAACAGGAACAAACTGGGACTGTCCTAGACAAATAAGGACCTAGGGTCACCCTATTGATTACCTGATTTAAACATTATGGAGACAATATTGTTCCCGTTTTTCTGCTTCTTCCTGCTCCCTGTCTTTGTTGTTCTTGTTGGTAGGTGCTCTCAAGTCATTTGGTAGATCATTTATTTCTTCTTACATAGCGCTCCTTCAGAGACTAGCCAAGAATAAAATGAGACTGGATCCCTCATATCAATCAGTCTTACAACAAAATAAAGGCAAAATTGACTGGATGGTAGATCACTTAGTGAAATCTCATTGGGTCAGGCCCTGTGCCAGGAACCAGTGATACAAAGATACAAACAAGTAAATTCCTATCCCTATTTTGCTCCAATAAAAATGGAAGATCTTATAAAAAAAAATACTGTAAGATTCTTAAATATCTTGAAATTATTTTAAAATATTTTATTTTGTTATTATTTTAAAATACTTTCACTTCTATAAATAAAAATAGTTTCTAAAAACATTGAGGTGCATATGGTAAAATAAGGAAAGAAGTGAGGGGTAAGAAAAATCCGCAAATGATTTAAAAAATCTGCAAATAATTTTAATGCAATTTTCCCTTGAGTGACAATAAAATCCCCCCAGAATATCTCTATCTACTTCCTGCCTCTTTTTTCTTTCTCCTTTTACTGGTCCTCACCATGTCCAGTGTCGAGGCTTATGGAGAGAGGAAGGAAAGTAAGCCCTGCAGTCAAGGTTACAAGGGCATGGTCAATCTTTGTGGGGAAGGAAGCAGTTCAGTGTCTTCATAACCCCTCCCAGATCCTGGTTAAAATAGCAAAAGATACATGTGATTTGCTGAGTCAGTCTAAAGAGACACAATGCTTAGTTCCTTAGGAACCTCCCAAGGAGTTTTTTTTTTTTTTTAATTATATCCCTAATAGGATAATATTTAAAGAAAAAGAAATATTCCATCAAAAATAAAAGAAGCAGAAAGGCAGAGATTGAGGGACACAACCAGTCATGGGAGTAGCGGGAGGAGTCGTACGTAAAACAGAACACGACAAACCCAAATGCCTGCAGGGGCAGGTGATGTGAATCAGTGCAGTGATTTGAGCACAAGGCAGGGAGCATTATGGAATGGTGCAGACTGTGGCCAATTGTAGAGTTTGTGCTCTAGCTTAATGTTCAGCAGCCATTCAGAAACAGCTGATTTTGGTCAAGAGAAAATGTGAATACAACTTAGCCTACTCCACCAACTTTTCAAAGAAGCTAACAAATCAAAAGGTTTTGAAAATCTCTTTATTATTTAATGTTGACAATGAAATCAAATGGAAAACTCTGTGAACCAGACCTGGTCAGCCAGTCTGGGACATCTTTAAGAAAATCTTTTACTGGCACAGGGCTGAAAACAAACCCAGGACTTTTCCCCCTGCAGCAAGTCATATTTGCTTTTGCCTTACAGCTCTCTCATCTTTTCAAAATGGAACCCTTTTGAGAACAGTGTTTGTGTGGATGTGTGATGTGATATGCAGGTTTTGAAATATTTTAACCTGTAAAGTAAATATTTATCACTTGTTTTTGAGTGCGAACTATGGTTTAAATGTTGGAAAACCAGTCGGGAAGGAGAAAAAGGGGAAATAAGTACTCTTTTTGCTTCTTTCCAGAGTTAAAGCTTTTAGTGAAAAATCTCTCAAGCCTTTGTCAACTCACCGTAGGATTTTGGATGACCGGAGGGAAGGGATTGCTTGGGTAGTGCATAACACCAGAATCTGCTTTTTCTTGGCTTGTCCTCCGCTTTTTTAATTCAGTGGCATTATATGGCCTTTTCTTTGTACGGCCACTTTTTCATTCTCTCTTATTTTTGATACAGTTTTGTTAGGAAGGAGAGTCTTTGGTCTGCCTTCACTCTTCCATCTCTATCTAGAATTGTGTGCTTGGTATTTTCATTAACTTCTTGGAACTTGCCAGAGTGAACTCCTACCAACGAGCTATAAACAGGGTTTATTTGACTCCTCATCTTCATGACACTTGGACCCAAAGCAAATACTCAGGTCTAGAATAAATATTACCTCAGATAGACTTGATATTCCTGGTTCCATGTCCTCTTCTGAAACCAGGCTCAATTTCTGGTAGTTTCCTGTCCATATACTGCTGCAGCCATTTTTGAATGATCTTCAGCAAAATTTTGCTTGCGTGTGATATTAATGACATTGTTCTATAATTTCCACATTTGGTTGGATCACCCTTCTTGGGAATAGGCATAAATATGGATCTCTTCTGGTCAGTTGGCCAGGAAGCTGTCTTCCATATTTCTTGGCATAGATGAGTGAGCACCTCCAGCACTGCATCCATTTGTTGAAACATCTCAACTGATATTCCATCAATTCCTGAAGACTTGGTTTTCGCTAATGCCTTCTGGGCAGCTTGGACTTCTTCCTTCAGTGGAACCAGGGATATCATTGCTGACGTCAGATGGATCCTGGCTGAAAGCCGGGAATACCAGTAGGATGTTTACCTGTATTTTATTGACTGTGTGGATCATAACAAATTATGGAACACTTAATTGTGCTCATGAGAAACCTGTACATAGATCAAGAGGCAGTTGTTTGGACAGAATAAGGGGATACTGATTGGTTTAATGTCAAGAAAGGTGTGTGTCAGGGCTGTATCCTTTCACCATACCTATTCAATCTGTATGCTGAGCAAATAATCCGAGAAGCTGGACTATATGAAGAAGAACGGGGCATCAGGATTGGAGGAAGACTTATTAACAACCTGCGTTATGCAGATGACACAACCTTGCTTGCTGAAAAGTGAAGAGGACTTGAAGCACTTACTGATGAAGATCAAAGAGCACAACCTTCAGTATGGATTACACCTCAACATGAAGAAAACAAAAATCCTCACAACTGGACCAATGAACAACATCATGATAAATGGAGAAAAGATTGAAGTTGTCAAGGATTTCATTTTACTTGGATCCACAATCAACACCCATGGAAGCAGCAGTCAAGAAATCAAATGACGCATTGCACTGGGTAAACCTGCTGCAAAGGATGTCTTTAAAGTATTGAAAAGCAGGGATGTCACCTTGAAGACTAAGGTGCACCTGACCCAAGCCATGGTATTTTCAATCATATCATGTGCATGTGAAAGCTGGGCAATGCATAAGGAAGACCAAAGAAGAATTGACGCCTTTGAATTGTGGTGTTGGCGAAGAGTATTGAATATACCATGGGCTGCCAAAAGAATGAACAAATCTGTCTTGGAAGAAGTACAACCAGAATGCTCCTTAGAAGCAAGGATGGCGAGACTTCGTCTTACATACTTTGGACATGTGGTCAGAAGGGATCAGTTCCTGGAGAAGAACATCATGCTTGGCAAAGTACAGGGTCGGCGGAAAAGAGGAAGACCCTCAACAAGTTGGACTGATGCAGTGGCTGCAACAATGAGTCCAAGCATAACGACGATTCTAAGGATGGCACAGGACCAGGCAGTGTTTCGTTCTGTTGTGCATAGGATTGCTGAGTCAGAACCAGCTTGACCACACCTAACACAACAGATAAACTTTGAGGTAAAAGGCCAGAGAATCTTAGCTCGGTGAGCACCAAGACCAAAAAACCCAAACCCATTGCCATAAGTCAATTCCCACTCATAGTGACCCTGAAGGACAGAGTAGAGCTGCCTCATAGGGTTTCCTAGGAGCAGCTGGTGGATTTGAGCTGCCAGCCTTTTGGTTGGCAGCCAAACACTTAATCACTGAGCCATCAGTACTCCTCAGCGAGCACCAAACCAAACGAAAACAAACCCACTGCCAACTCATAGCAACCCTAGAGGACAGAGTAGAACCGCCCTGTAGAGTTTCCAAGGAGTGACTGGTGGATTCAAACTGCTGACCTTTTGGTTAGCAGCTGTAGCACTTAACCACTACATGACCAGGGTTTTCACCAGCACTTAACCACTGCACCACCAGCACAGTCCCTGTAAATTTCTAAATTATACTTTAACTCCTCGAGGTGACCTGCACTTTCTTTTGCAACAAATGGTGACATCTTCTGCAAAGAATAGTCATGCAGGAAAAAGGATGATTTGCCTTACTTGTCAGTGAGTGGAAAACAAATTTAGAAATAATCTGAATGCTCAGTAATAGGGAATAGTTAAGGTATGGAACAGCCTCTGAAGAGAACATATGAAACTATTAAGAGTTATATTTACAACAAAACCTTTAATAATATGATGTCAACTATATAAAATTATGTGTATGTATTTATGCACATTCTGGGAAAACATCCAAATATTTTAATATTAGTGTTAGATTATGGGATTAGGGTGATTTTTATTTTCTAAATTGTCTATATTTTTTCAAAATTTCTAGAGTACATTTCTTACATATTTAATAAGTAGTATCCGTAAAACAGTATTTAAAGAACAAGTAATTTTGTCCAGTGCAGCATTTCCCAACATAAAAAGAGACAGAAATACATAATTGGAAAAATCAACCCTCTCACACCAAGGCTAAATCTTATTTTTCTTAGAACACACAGAATCAAAGATTTATGTTTTCCTAACATAGGCATCAGAACCCACCAAATATGAAAAAGAAAAGCCTTTGGTATGAGAAAGGCAATTCTACAACATTCATTGTCTGATGATGACTTTGGCGAAAACTAACAGATCTGCCAATATAACCTCCCCTCCGTTTGTCATTCCACTAGCTATTTGTTCTTTCAGAGGACTGTTATTGCCTGAAGGGCCAATTTCATTTAAAAATGAAAAAAAGAAAGAAAAAGAAAATATGTAGATGAATTTTATTATTATCCTGCCTTTTTCTACCTTTTTAAAAGCCAAGCAAGTGATACCAGTGTTTCTACCTTTTTGGGGTGGGTGCAGATTGTCCCACAAAATGAAAATCATGGATTCTGCCTGGTCATGGAGAAAACTCCTGATCATCCAAAGAAAGGCATGGAATTGGGAGCTGACAGAGATTCTCGTTCAGGAAAGAATTGTCACCATTTTTGCTGTGCTCCGGCCAGAACAACATATGGCAGCCCAGCTGACAAATATAATCTTTTCCTCTTTTTTCCCCATTTCACATGCACATTTCATTTGTGGAATATTAAAACTCACACGAAGTGCCTGTTAACCCCTTGCCACCACAGCACCCCTCTCCTGGGATGTGCTAGTTTCTGAAATCTGCACGTGCAGCTGTGAGATGGTTAAGGCCCCTAGAGGTGGAATCAACAGTCAGAGGCCATCAGGCTCTTCCCTGCCTCCATTAGGAAGGGACCATGCTCCGCATTTCCAGGCAGAGTTGTCTTTATGTTAGAAAATTCATAGCTTCCTGGCTGTAAAACAAACCGCCTTATTACCCTGCATCCCAGAGCCTTTCAGTCTCCCAAATCAGAGGTATTTTCAGAGGCAGCTGTCCTTCATTCCACTGCCCACGGAGGCCAGGGACAGGGGCCTGAGAGGTAAGTCCTCTCTCTACTCCACAAACACACTGCTGCCCATCCTCAGGAAAGACATCCTGAACAAGGGGTTTAAAGAGAAAGCGACTTTGTTAAGCACTCTGTCCTCCTCCCCAGAGAAGCAATGGGTTCTGGCTGGTTTAGATGTCTTTGTTGACAGAGGCAGGATAGAGGTCTGCTCAAACTCCCGTCGTGTTACACTGAAGGACCCCACTGCAAGCCCAGGCAGCCCAACACTCTTCTGAGGACATGTTGTTTCTGTGTGTGTGTGTGTATCAGTGTGTGATTTCCCTGACCAACCTGATTCATGGCAACCCCATGTATGTCAGAGTAGAACTGTGCTCCATAGGGTTTTCAATGGCTGATTTTTCAAAGTAGGTCCTCAGGCCTTTCTTCCAAGGTGCCTATGGATGAACTCAAATGGCCGACCTTTCCATTAGGAGCCAAGCTCATCAACCTTTTCCACCACTCAGAGACTTCATGGTCTCTCTACATCCTTTCTATCCACTCATTGATGTGTTGCTTTTAATTTAGGAAAATTCCCTGGCATAAAACAATGCGATCAATATATATTTTTGAATAACTTTCAAACATACTAAACGTACAGAAAATAATACATGACACACACCACTGAGATTAAGCAGAGGGTACCATTTTCCCTTATTTGCATCCAATGCAAACTTTTTCTTTTTTGAAATGTAAGAACTAGTAGGTTTCAGGCACATCTGAGCACTGCTCCCCATTCTGCCTTCTACCGGGTTAACCACTCTCCTGAAATGGGGGTGCGTGGTTCCCTTGCAAGTGTCTATAATACACATGCATGCCTTCATGCAGAATATGTACTAGTGGTTTGTCTCGTTAAAATTTTCCATGAATGGTGTCAGGCTGTATGTAATATTTACATATTTTTTGCACTTAATATTATGTTTCTTTTTGCAATTTATTCATATTGATATCTGCAGATCTGTTGTTGTCAGTTGCCTTTGAATCTATCCTGGCTCATGGTGATCCCATGAGTGCAGAGTAGAACTGCTCTATAGGGTTTTCAAGGCTGTGACCTTTTGGAAGCAGATCACCAGGCCCGTCTTCCAGGGTGTCTCTGGGTGGGCTTAAACTGCCAACCTTTTGGCTAGTAGTTGAGCTTACCAATTTGTGTCACCCGGGGACTCCCATATATACTTTCCCATTGTTTAAATAAACAAAACTTTACACGTTCCCCTAATAAGGAACAATTGGGTTGTTCCATGTTTTTGCTATTACAATCTTGCATTAAACATCCTCCGTCGTGTCTCCTTACGGTACATCTGCCGGACAGCCTCTAGGTAGACACCAGGAAGTAAGATTGCTGAGTCATAAACTCAGGATCCAAAATCTACAGTTTTCCTAGATGGATAAATTTTTCTCCAAAGTGATCATACCACTTTGCATTTTCGCCATCAATGTATGCAAGTTCCTGTTGTCCCACATTCTCACCAACATTCGGTGCAATCGAACATTAGTTTTTGCCAAACTGGTGTGTAGATGGTAGCTTATTATTGATTTAGTTTGCAGTTCCCTAATTATGAGTGGGAAACCCTGGTGGCACAGTGGTTAAGAGCTACAGCTGCTAACCAAAAGGTTGGCAGTTCAAATCCACCAGCTGCTCCTTGTAAACCCTATGGGGCAGTTCTACTCCGTCCTATAGGAATTGGAGCGAGAATTGACTCCATGGCAATGGATTATGGGTTTTAAATTATGAGGGAGGTAGAGTAACTCTTCTCATGCTTATTAAACATTTGTTCTCTCTTCTTTATAAATTGTTTTTCCCATTTTTGTTTTGGATTGCTAGTCTTTTTCTTACTGATTTGCTGAAGCCTTTTATAAATATAAGTATTAAAATCATCTTCCCTAAGTCAGTCAATAGCTTATCTTTTTGCTTTGTTCTTGGTATCATTTTGCTATATATATAGGGTTTTTTAAATTATTACTTAATATAGTCAAATTTTTCCATGTTTTATTCTTCTCGCGTCTTATTTAGGAAGCTTTTTTCCCCTCACCATAATGCCAAACACACACACACAAAAAGTACATTCCTATATTTTCTTATATAGCCAGTTCTGCTATAATGCTTTTTTTTAAAATGCAAATTTGTTCCAACAAAATTGATAAAATAAGGAAGAAATTGAGCATATCACAGATTTTGCATGTGTGTATGTGTGATTTTTGTCAGTGAGAAACACTAGGTGAATGCAGAGAACTGAACGGAGCTTAGCAGAGGCACGTGGGAATACAAAAACTGTTCACACGCACACCTTAAACACCTACCAGCTATCTCGGTTCACACCCATCCCCGCCTGGTGTTAAAATTTTCCATCAGATTTCAGATAACATTCCTTTCACTATATCACAGTAACCCTCGAGGTGAAACCCTCTGATGTCCACTGCCAAAAACAACCTTTAAATTTTTTTCAAGGTAAATTGTCTTATTAATTATGGTAGTTTTGTATTTCTTAACAATCTAACGTAAAAAGAAACTTTCCATTTTTTAGCTTTCTGTCACTTCTTTTTTAATAGGGAAAGCTACGTAGCCTCCATTCTACTTGTTACATGTTTCTTTTATTTTCTTGTCTCATTTCACAAGCTAGGACCTCCAACACACAGTCAAATTAAAGCAGAGGTCGTTAGTATCTTTACTTGTTCATGAACCTGAATGCTTCTCAAGTTTTCATGAGTTAATATGATGTTTGTTGTAGGCTTTTGGTAGACAACTTTTCTCAGGATAAGGAAACTCCCTTTCATTCATTGTTTACTAATTAAGAATATCATAATCATTGGTGAATTTTGTCAGATACTTATTCTCTATCTATTGAGATGATCATATGATTTTCTCCTTTAATGCAGTGAATGTAATAATTGATTTGTTTAATGTTAAACTCTCCTTGTTTTCTTGGGATAAACCGAATTTGACTGTAAAATATATATATGTATGTTAGAATGTATATATACACACATTTTTCCTATAGTTTTATTTCATTATAATTTATATAAAATAAAATTCACTCATTGTAACTGTACAGTTTGATGAGTTTGGCAAATGTATACAGTCAAGTAACCATCACCACAATCACAATGTTCCATAACTCCCACAATTTCCCTGAAGTCCCTTTGCAGCCTCCCCACGTACATCCCAAGCCTCAAACAACCACTGATCTGATTTTTGTCACTATTATTCTGATTTTTCTAGAATTTTGTATAAACAGTTATCATACACTAAGCAGTCTGTTATCCTTCGTGCCTGCCTACTTTCATTTGGCACAGTATTTTTTAGTTTCTTCCATCATTAGTATTTGATTCCTTTCGTGTTGCTTAGCATCAGTCCATTGAATAGATACCTCACATAGTGTACGTCTAAGTGGCTTTTGTTTCCATGATTTATGTGTTTACTCTTGCCTCTTATGATTAATAACGACTCTGTATTCCTTCCATCTTCTTTCGATGCTTCCTGCATCATTTAGTATTTTCCCCATAGAATCCTTCACTACTGCAACTTAAGGCTTGAATTTTTTTTCAGTTCTTTCAGCTTGAGAAACGCCAAGCATGTTCTTCCCTTTTGGGTTTCTATCTCCAGCTCTTTGCACACGCCATTAGAATACTTTGTCCTCCTGAACCGCCCTTTGAAATCTTCTGTTCATTTCTTTTATGTTATCACTTCTTCCTTTTGCTTCAGCTGCTCGATGTTCAAGAGCAAGTTGCAGAGTCTCTTCTGGCATCCAGTTTGGTCTTTTCTTTCCTGTCTTTTTTAATGACCTCTTCCTTTCTTCATGTATGATGTCATTCCACAACTCGCCTGGTCTTTGGTCATTAGTGCTCAACGCGTCTCGTGATTAATGTTGGAGCCCTGGTGGCACAGTGGTTAAGAGTTCCACTGCTAACCAAAAGGTCAGCAGTTTGAATCCACCAGATGCTCCTAGGAAACCCTCTGGGGCAGTTCTACTCTGTCCTATAGAGTTGCTATGAGTCAGAACTGACTCAACAGCAATGGGTGGTTTTATGATTAACGTTACTGTTAATATTCACATACAAGTTCTTGGTTAAACACATGTATTTATTTCTGTTAGGTACATACTTAGGAGCAGAATTTCTAGGTTGTATTTATAAGAAGCTACTAAACTCTTTTTCAAAGTGGTCATGCCGTTTTGCATTCTAACCAGCAATATGTAAAAGTTCCAGTTACTTCATATCCTCACCAATACTTGGTATGATCAATTTTTATAATTTTAGCCAATCTCATGTTTATGTAGTAATATCTCATTTCAATTTGTTTTTTCCTAGTAACTAATGGCATTAAGCATATTTTCATATAGTTATTGGTCATTTGTATATTTTCTTATATTTTTTCCTATCAAATTGCTCATTGTTTAATTGTGTTTTTTCTTGTTTTGTGTTGTAAGTGTTCTTTATGTATTCTAGATGCAAATTCTTTGTCTAATATATGTTTCAAAAAAAAATTTTCCCCCCTTCTTGGCTGTCTTTTCATTATTAAGTACATTTTGATGAGTAAAAGTTTTAAATTTTGGTCAAGTTCAATTTATCCATGTTTTTGTATCCTTTATAACAAACATTTGCCTAGCTTGAAGTCACAAAGATTTTCCCTACATTTTTATTTGCAAGTTTTGTAGCTTAACTCTTATAAGTAGGTCTATTCTGAATGAATTTCTGTGCATGGCATGATGTTAATAATTTCCCACGTGAATATCTAGTTATTTCATAACCATTTGCTGAAAAGACTTTACTTTCCCTATAGAATTACCTTGGTACCTTTGCACAAAATAAATTAAGCATATAAGTGTGGTTCTATTTTTGGACTCTCAATTTTGTTCCATTTACACATACATCAATCCTTACTCTAGAATCATACTGCCACCATTATTTTTAGTGTTATAGTATGGTCTTGTGCTTCTTTTCCAAAATTTTTTTGACTATTCTAGATACTTTTACTTTTCATGTCAAATTTTCAATCGGCTTGTCAATTTCTACCCCCCAAACCAAAAAAAAGTCTACTACAATTTTTGTTGCAATCGTATGAAATCTTTACATCAATTTGGGTAAGGACCATCTCTTAAAAAAGTTGTTGTTGTTGTTAGGTGCCATCGAGTCAGTTCCAATTCATAGCAACCCTGTGTACAATAGAACGAAACATTGCTGGTCCTGTGCCATCCTCACAATCGTTATGCTTGAGACCACTATTTTAGCCACTATGTCAATCCATCTCCTCGAGGGTCTTCCTCTTTATTTTTTCCTAACCCTCTACTCTACCAAGCATGATGTCCTTCTCCAGGGACTGGTCCCTCCTGATAACATGTCCAAAGTATGTGAGATGAAGTTTCGCCATCCTCTCTTCTATATGTGCATTCTGGCTGTACTTCTTCCAAGGCAGATTTGTTCACTCTTCTGGCAGTCCGTGGTATGTATATTCAATATTCTTCGCTAACACCATAATTCAAAGGCATCAATTCTTCTGAAGTCTTCCTTATTCATGCCCAGCTTTCACATGAATATGAGGTGATTGAAAACATCATGGCTTGGGTCAGGTGCACCCTAGTCCTTAAAGTGACATGTTTGCTTTTTAACGCTTTAAAGAGATCTTCTGCAGCAGATTTGCCCAATGCAGTAAGTCATTTGATTTCTTCTATGGACGTTGATTGTGGACCCAAGTAAAATGAAATCCTTTACAACTTCAATCTTTTCTCCGTTTACCATGATGTTGTTTATTGTCCACTTGTGAGGACTTTTGTTTTCTTTATGTTGAGGTATAATCCATACAGAAGGCTGTGATCTTTTATCTTCACCAGTAAGTACTTCAAGTCCTTTTCACTTTCAGCAAGCAAATTTGTGTCATCTGTATAACACAGGTTGTTAAAGAGTCTTCCTTTAATCCTGATGCTGGGCTTCTCTTCATATAGTCAGCTTCTTGAATTATTTGCTTAGCATACAGCATACAGATAGAATAAATATGGCGAAAGGAGACAACCTCAATGCACCCCTTTCCTGACTTTAAAACATGCGATATCCCCTCGTTCTGTTTGAAAGATGCCTCTTGTTCTACGTACAGGTTCCTCATGAGCATGATTAAGTGTCCTGGAATTCCCATTCTTCGCAACGTTGTCCATAATCTGTTACATTCCATACTGAAAATGGTGTCCTCAAATCCAGGAGCATGGTCTATTCTCCATTTATTTAGGTCTTCTTTATTTTCTCTCAGCAATGTTTAATAGTATTCAGTATACAGGTCCTGTGCATTATTTGTTAAATATATGCCTACATGTTTTTATGCTATTCTAACTGGATTGGGTTCTCAATTTTCATTTCCCAATTGTTTGCTCATAGCATATAGGGCTAAAATTGGTATTTGTGTAATTATCTTGTATTCTGTGCCCTTGCTAAATTCACTGTATTAGGTTTTTTGTTTTGTTTTTAAATTGCTGTGTAGCAAATTGTTACAAACCCAGTGGCTTAAATCAGTGCACATTTATTACCTCATAGTTTCTGTGGGTCAGTGGTCTCAGCACTGTTGCACTGAGTTCTCTGCTCAGAATCTCATAAAACTATAATCAATATTGGCCAACCAGCATCTTTTTCTAGAGGCTTGACTAGGGAAGAATAACTTCTGATTTCATTCAGGTTGCTAGCAGAACACATTTCCTTACAGTTGTATGACCAAGGGCACTTATCTCTTACTGGATGTTGGCTGGAGGCCCCTCTCAGGTCCTAGAAGCCACACGGTTTCCTGCCATGTGACCTTGTCACAGGCTCTCCCACAACACGGTAGCCTACTTCTTATAGGCCATCAGGAGACTCTCCATTGTCCGATTAGAAGGAGTCATATATAACATAACTAAAGAAATGATATTCTGTCACCTTTACTGTGTTCTGTTGGTTAGAAGCGAATCACAGGTTCCTCCCACACTCAAGGGGAGGAAATTACTTACACAAGGGCATGACTCATTGAGGTTCAATTTAGGGTGTATCTACTACATTCGCTTTTTAGTTGTAGTAACTTTTTTTAGATTTCTTAGCTTTCTCTGTGTATATGATCATGTCCTCTGAGGGGAAAAAAAAAGACAATTTTACCTTTCCTTTCTAATCTGAATTTCTTCTTCTTGCCTTATTGTACTAGCTGGGAACTCAGTTACAATGTTGAATAGAAATTATGAGAGTAGATATGTGTTTCTTGTTCCTGACCTTAGTACAAAGCACTCAGTTTTTTCCAGCTAATTAAAATGTTAGCTGTAGGTTTTCCTTAGGTGTTTTTTATTAGATTAAGGAAGTTAATTTTTAATTTTCTGAGTTTTTATCGTAACTGGTCAATTTCGTCAAATGACTTTTTTTCTGTTGAGATGATCACATGATTTTTCCCATTTATTCTATTAATATGGTGTATTACATCGAAAAGGAGCCCTGGTAGTGCAGTGGTTAAGCACTCAGCTGCTAACCAAAAGATTGGCAGTTTGAACCCACCAGCCACTCCGTGGGAGAAAGATGTGGCAGTCTGCTTCCATAACGATCATAGCCTCAGAAACCCTATGGGGCCATTCTACTCTGCCCTATACGGTTGCCAAGTGTGAGAATCAACTCACCGGCAGTGGGTTTGGTTATTACATGGATGGATTTTCAGATATTACAACCATCTTTGCATTCCTATTTATTCATGATTTATTGTTCTTTTTCTATAATGCTGGTTTTAATTTGTTAATATTTTATTAGGAAAATTTGATCAATGTCCATGATGAATATTTTTATATAGTTTTATTTTCTAGTGGTGCCTTCATCTAACTTTGGTATCCAGTTTATTTTGGACTCGTAAAAGAAGTCAGAATGTGTGCCTTTCTAGGATGGAATACTACCAAACTCATTCTACGAAGCCACCATATCCCTGATACCAAAACCAGGCAAAGACACCACAAGAAAATTATAGACCTATATCCCTCATGAAGGTAGATGCAAAAATCCTCAACAAAATTCTAGCCAATAGAATTCAACAACATATCAAAAAAATAATTTACCATGACCAAGTGGGATTCATACCAGGTATGCAGGGATGGTTCAACATTAGAAAAACAGTTAATGTAATCCACCACATAAATAAAACAAAAGACAAGGATCACATGATTTTATCAATTGATGCAGAAAAGGCATTTGACAAACAAAGTTCAATACTCATTCGTGATAAAAACTCTCAGCAAAATAGGAATACAAGGAAAATTCCTCAACATAATAAAGGGCATTTATACAAAGCCAACAGCCAACATCACCCTAAATGGAGAGAGCCTGAAAGCATTCCCACTGAGATCGGACAGACAAGGATGCCCTTTATCACCGCTCTTATTCAACATTGGGCTGGAAGTCTTACCCAGAGCAATTAGGCTAGATAAAGAAATAACGGGCATCCAGATTGGCAAGGAAGAAGTCAAAGTATCTCTATTTGCAGATGACATGATCTTATACACAGAAAACCCTAAGGAATCCTCCAGAAAACTACTGAAACTAATAGAAGAGTTCAGCAGAGTATCAGGATACAAGATAAACATGCAAAAATCAGTTGGATTCCTCTACACCAACAAAAAAGAACACTGAAGAGGAAATCACCAAATCAATGCCATTTACAGTCGCCTTCAAGAAGATAAAATACTTAGGAATAAATCTTACCAGAGATGTAAAAGAGTTATACAAAGAAAACTGCAGTACACTTCTGCAAGAAACCAAAAGAGACTTACATAAGTGGAAGAACATACCTTGCTTGTGGACAGGAAGACTTAACATTATAAAAATGTCTATTCTACCAAAAGCAATCTATACATTTAATGCAATTCTGATCCAAATCCCAAGGACATTCTTTAATGAGATGGAGAAACAAATCACCAATTTCATATGGAAGGAAAAGAGGCCCCGGATAAATAAGGCATTACTGAAAAAGAAGAACAAAGTGGGAGGCCTTACTTTACCTGATTTTAGAACCTATTATACCACCACAATAGTCAAAACAGCCTGGTACTGGCACAACAACAGATACATAGACCAATGGAACAGAATTGAGGATCCAGACGTAAATCCATCCACATATGAACAGTTGATATTTGACAAAGGCCCCAAAACAGTGAAATGGGGAAAAGACAGTCTTTTTAACAAATGGTGCTGGCATAACTGGATATCCATCTGCAAAAAAATGAAACAAGAGCCATACCTCACTCCATGTACAAAAACTAACTCAAAATGGATCAAAGACCTAAATATAAAATCTAAAACGATAAAGATCATGAAAGAAAAAATAGGGACAACGTTAGGAGCCCTAATACATGGCATAAACAGTATACAAAACATTATAAAGGATGTAGAAGAAACACTAGATAACTGGGAGATCCTAAAAATCAAACACCTATGCTCATCCAAAGACCACCAAAAAAGTAAAAAGACTACCTACAGACTGGGAAAAAGTTTTTAGCTATGACATTTCCGATCGGGTTCTGATCTTTAAAATCTACATGATACTGCAAAAACTCAACTACAAAAAGACAAATAACTCTATTAAAAAATGGGCAAAAGATATGAATAGACACTTCACTAAAGAAGACATTCAGGTAGCTAACAGATACATGAGGAAATGTTCACGATCATTAGCCATTACAGAAATGCAGATCAAAACTGCAATGAGATTTGATCTCACTCCAACAAGGCTGGCATTAATCTAAAAAACACAAAATAATAAATGTTGGAGAGGCTGTGGAGCAATTGGGACACTTATACACTGCTGGTGGGAATGTCAAATAGTACAACCACTTTGGAAATCCATTTGGTTCTCCCATAAAAGCTAGAAATAGAACTACCATACGATCTAGCAAACCCACTCCTCGGAATATATCCTAGAGAAATAAGAGCCTTTACACGAACAGATATATGCACACCCATGTTTATTGCAGCACTGTTTACAATAGCAAAAACATGGAAGCAACCAAGGTCCCCATCAATGGATGAATGGATAAATAAAGTATGGTATATTCACACAATGGAATACTACACATTGATAAAGAACAGTGAGGAATCTCTGAAACATTTCATAACATGGAGGAACCTGGAAGGCATTATGCTGAGTGAAATTAGTCAGTTGCAAAAGGACAAATATTGTATAAGACCACTATTATAAGAACTTGAGAAATAGTTTAAACTGAGAAGAAAACATTCTTTTGTGGTTACGAGAGGAGGGAGGGAGGGAGGGTGGGAAAGTGGGTATTCACTAATTAGTTGGTAGATAAGAACTACTTTAGGCGAAGGGAAAGACAGTACACAATACAGGGGAGGTCAGCACAATTGTACTAAACCAAAAGCAAAGAAGTTTCCTGAATAAACTGAATGCTTCAAAGGCCAGCGTAGCAGGGGCAGGGGTTTGGGGACCATGATATCAGGGGACATCTAAGTCAATTGGCATAATAAAATCTATTAAGAAAACATTCTGCATCCCACTTTGAAGAGCGGCGTCTGGGGTCTTAGACGCTAGCAAGCAGCCATCTAAGATGCATTAATTGGTCTCAACCCACCTGAATCAAAGGAGAATGAAGAACACCAAGGACACAAGGTAATTATGAGCCCAAGAGACAAAAAGGGCCACATGAACCAGAAACTACATCATCTAAGACCAGAAGAACTAGATGGTGCCCAGCTACAACCGATGACTGCCCTGACAGAGAACTCAAAAGAGAACCCCTGAGGCAGCAGGAGAGCTGTGGGATGCAGACCCCAAATTCTCATAAAAAGACCAGACTTAATGGTCTGGCTGAGACTGGAAGGACCCCAGTGATCATGGCTCCCAGACCTTCTGTTGGCCCAGGATAGGAACCATTCTCAAAGCCAACTCTTCAGACATGGATTGGACTGGACAGTGGGTTGGAGAGGGATGCTGGAGAGGGGTGAGCTTCATGGATCAGGTGGACACTTGAGGCTATGTTGGCATCTCCTGCCTGCAGGGGAGATGAGAGGGTAGAGGGGCTTAGAAGCTGGTGAAATGGACACAAAAAGAGAGAGTGGAGGGAGAGAGCGGGCTGTCTCATCAGGGGGAGAGTAATTGGGTGTATGTAGCAAGGTGTATATAAGTTTTTATGAGAGACTGACTTGATTTGTAAACTTTCACTTAAAGCACAATAAAAATTAAAAAAAAAAAGAATGTGTGCTTTTCTCCTTTATTTCCTAAAAGAATTTTTGTAGGATTTGTTTAATTATTTTTTTTATGTTTAATAGAACTCAGTAGTGATTTGAGTTTAAGATTCTGTTTGGTAAGATTTTTTTTTATTACAAATACAATTTATTTACTTGATATAGAGCTAACCCAGGTTTATATTTCTTGATAATTTGTCTGTAAGGAATTTGTCAATTTTGTATAGATCGTCAAGTTTTTTGGCATGAAGTTGTTTTTAATATTTTCTTATTATCCTTTTCATTCTCAGTTATTATAGTTTTCAGGTCTAAATTTTCCATTTGATTCTTTTTACAGTTTTCTATTGCTGTTGTGATTTCCTATCAGTGCTCTCATTTTCACCATGCTTGCTTTAATTCTTTGAACATATTTTAATCTAAGTCTCTAAATGCATTTAAAAGATCTGCTTTGAAGTTTTCATCTAATAAATCAAATATTTGGACCCACTCAGAATAAATTTCTATTGACTGCATTTTTTTCCTCCTGAGGAAGGGCCATGATTTTCTATTTCTTTGCCTAGTATGTTTAGTTAAAATTTGAAATTTTAGATAATACATTGAAATGACTCTGAATTCTATTTTGCTTTTCTGAGGACTGGCAATTAACTTGCTGGATTGAAACTGCAGAATCTGTCTTTCCCACAGTATGTAACCACTGGCATCTCTGTTATATTTTTACTTCTAGTTTCTGCTTTTTAGCGTGGCCTCCAAGTGATCTCCCATCCTCCTAAGTAATTTAGTGATCAGTAAAGGATATGGGAAGAAGTATACTCAGCCTTAGCTTCGTGCTGACTAGAGAACTCGATCTGTCAAAGTCTCAGCAAACTTAAAACCCTCATCAGAAGTCCTGCCTTTCAAAAACAGACTTCTATTTTTGTCTGATTTTTCTCTGGGCTCTTGGTGATCAGCCATTTACACACAGAATGTAACAAGAGATCCAGGCAGAGTTTTTCCTTGGGTTTTGGATCTCAGCTTTACTAAAAATATCTTTATTTTATTTTCAATCTTGATTTATTCTTCACTTTATGTTTTACATTCTAAATTTACAGTTTTTTTTTTTTTTGAAGAGATATCTATTATCTTCTGCATGCTGTAAGTCTGCTGTAAGTGTACTGTAAATCTGCTGTAAGTCTACTTTTTCTTTCCTTTTCAGAAAATCTGTCTTTTCTTTCTGGCTACTTCTATAACCTTCTCTTTCAGCTTTGGCAGATTCAGTCTTATATATTTATATAAATGTCTTTTTATTTTTCTTCCTTGGGAATTTTTGTATTTCCTGAATTAGTGGGTTCATGTCTGTATTTCAGTTCTGGAAAATTCTCAGCCATTGTCTTTCTTAATATTGCCTCTTCCCTTATGATCTCTAATCTCCTTTTTCTGAAAATTTTATTAAATGTATATTGATCTTTCTAATTCTACCCTCCACATTTTGAAACTTCCATTTATATTTATATCTATTTATTTCTCCAGGCTACATTTTGGGTAACTAAATTATTTTTTTGTTTGTTTTCTATTTCAGATATATCTTTTAGTTTGCTAATTATTTCTTCATCTTTGTCTAGTTATGCTAATAATTCATCAGCTGATGAACTGTTTACTTTTATTTTTCTAGTGATGTGAATCATGCCCTTCTCCCCCACCAGGCTGTACATTCCATGAGGGTGGGTATTGAGTCTCATGATTGTGTCCCCATTACATAGCAAAGAGCTACCCATTTGCAGATGCAGATGAACTTGTTAGCCAAAACTTGAGTTTTTAATTTAACAGTCTATAATTTTCATTTTTAGAAATTGTTTCATTCTCTTATCTGCCTGTTTGCTTCTCACAGTAATTTATTTTTCTTAAATTTTGATGCCTTCTTTTAATTATATTCAGCATATGGTCTCCATCAGATTGGCCCACTGTCTAAGGCTCTAATCTTCCTGTTTATGTGTCAGTGTGTGCGCATGTATATTGGCTAACTCTTGATCATAATGGATTATTTCCTTATATGTTTTGTAATTTTGGATTATGAGCTCATCTACACAAAGGCTTTAGCCATAGAATTCTACCATGTAGATTAAAGAAATGTTCCTCCTGGGAAGTTTAAGATTTGCTGTCTACTGGTACCCAATTTCAAGTTGATTTATTGGCTTGAGTTCCTAAATAATGCTATTATAATTGTAAACTGCAAACCCTCATAAAATTCAGTCTTGGGGTTTTAAACTTTTGTGGTTATATTTTTATTTTATTGTTATTAATTTCACCCAAAGGTTGGGAGTGTCAAACCATCTTTTGTGTGTACGTGTGTGTGTCCCCTTCCCCCCGCACCCCCCAGTTTACACTTATGCTGATGGTTCAGTCTGAGCTTTATGCAGATTACCTTGGTTCCAACTCCCTGCCTCATGTATTCTTAAGGCCTCATCTTCTGTTCCTACATGGTTATTAAAACCCAAGCCCCTAGATGACTAGGATGGACATCATTCCCAGGATAGCCACATCACCAGTTCATATGTTTACTTCTTTATTTTCATTTTTATATGGATTTCCAGAACTTGAGAATTTCCATTTTATTTATGGGAAGCTCAACCATGCATACAAGTAAATGTTGTAATCTATCTTGACAGCACTGGGTTTGGGTATCTACCATATATAAATTTTTTTAGCAAGAGAATTTTGGAGTGATTTTGGTCTGTCATCTTAATAGAACCAAAATTCCTATTCACTCTTCAACTCACTCCAATTTGGTTTTCATCCACACCATGCCACGGCAACTACTCTTGTTAGGATCATTAATGATATTCATTTTGTTAAATGCAGTATAAAGTTTTCTGACCTCTTTCTCATGTTTTTAAATATTACTTAACAAACTTAATTACCTCTTTCTAACTTAACTACCTTCTCAATTTTAAACATTCTATTGTCTTTGCTCCAGTGACAACAAAATATCCTGATTTTCAATTTTTTATGAGTTATTCTTCTTTGCTACCCTCTTCTCCTCTGCCTGGCTCAGTCCTAGGTAGTCTTATCTTTCTATATTTTCTCCCCAGGTGAATTAATCTGTTCCCATGGCTTTAAATAAACATGTATATGTCAATGATTCCCAGATGTAAAACTCTAGTCAAACTCCCGTTGAACTCCATACTCATGTATCTAAAATCTTTCTTGAGGTGTAAACTTAGATGATCCATTTAAAAAAAAAAAAAAATGGATGACCCATTAGCATCTCAAAAATGTCCAGAATTGAAATCTTGATTCTAATCACAACCAAATCAATCCCTCCTCTAGTCTTTTCCATTTTAGTAAATAGTCTTTCCCTAAATCTTATCATTAAAATTCCATAGAGAGTCATTCTTGATTCTTAATTCTCTTTAACCAACCCTTCACATCAATTCCATCTTTAACTCCTGGTAATTCTTAATTCTATACACTTCTCTCTTTCTCTAGTGCCACACCCTTGTCCAATCAACCATTTCTTTTCTGAACTACTGCAAAAGCTTTCTGTCTTGTCTTCTTCTTCCACTCTTTCCCCCTCTAATGCATTCTCTATCCAAGAACTACAATACTCACTAAAAATTTAAATTAAATTACGTAACTTTCCTGATCAAAACCCTTTAGTGGCCTTCCATTGCATTTTACATGACTTATTTAGATAACATGCTTCCCATGACCCCTGTCCTGTATAATTTGGTCCCTGCTGACTTTTAAATTCCTCTCATATTATTCTCTACCTCACTTACTCATTATGCTGTGACACTCCAGAATTAACAGAGTATGTTCCAAACTTAAACACAGTGTCCGAAACTCACTTACTTCTGCTCTACCATGGATCTCCCCTTATCATCCTTCAGGTCTCAAACAAAATGTCACCCCTTTCATAGTTTAAATGTAACCTCCAAGGGGAAGGCTTCTCTGTCACTGTAAATAAATGAGGTATTTATTATTATCTATTTTTTTTTTTAATATTATACTCTGCTTTTTTTTTTCTTTGTGGTAATTTCCACACTTTGTAATTGTATATGCTTTTCTTTGTTTCCTAATTCATTTTTTGCTTTCCCACTTAACTCTTACTTCCATGAAGATAGACACCATACTATTTTGTTCATCCATCAACTATCTCAAGATTGGCACATAATACCCAAACCTATTGCCATCGAGTCAGTTCCAACTCACAGTGTCCCTATAGGACAGAGTAGGAAGTGTCCCAGAGGGTTTCCAAGGCTGTAAATCTTTACAAAAACAGACTGCCACATTTTTCTCCCTTGGAGTAGCTAGTGGGTTCAAACTGCCAACCTTCTGGTTAGAGCCAAGCACTTACCCACTGTGCCATCCGGGCTCCTTCTGACACATAGTAATCCTCAGGAAATATTGGTGGAATAATGAAGACACTTACTGAAAAAAAAGAAAGAAAAAAAGGCATTTGCATTTGTGGTGTTCAAAACCGCAAGAACATAACAGTTCTCTGAGATCATTATCCTACACATTTGTTTACAAGTGTACTTGATGAATGAAGTAAAACAGCATTTTTTGTGTGTGCAGGTCCATACATACTAAGTTCTTTCATAAGTCTCATTTAATTTTCATGCAGTTATTAGAGGTACCAAAAACAAAAACAAAAAACAAACCCAGTGCCAGCGAGTCAATTCCGACTCATAGTGATCCTATAGGACAGAGTGGAACTGCCCCATAGAGTTTCCAAGGAGCGCCCGGTAGATTTGAACTGCCGACCCTTTGGTTAGCAGCCATAGCACCTAACCACTACACCACCAGGGTTTCCTTATTTGAGGTAGATATCATTAATTGAATTTATACAAGTTAGTAACTTGAATAAGAACCACAAAGATAAAAAAAAAAAAAGGAATATCCAGACTTGAAACTATTTCTCCTGGGTCTCCTGATTCCAAGTCCAGATATTCTCACAGGGCAATATTCCGTTCTGAAAAAAGTTGGTTAAATTGGAAGAGACGTATGCTTAATCACAGCTAGAATTTGGGAGCACATAACACATTCTTCTGTTTGTCACCTTCGTAGGCATCCACTGTCTCTGCTGAAATTCATCAGCATGACATGTTAGTCTGTACCTAGACATGAGGTGCAGCATTGAAACAAACTTGTGAAAGAAACATTCTTCTAACAGCTCAATATTCCTTGGCTAAAACTCTCATTTATTTTTGACTTGCTTGTGTTCTCCAAGTTCTTAATATTGTCCGTTTTACAGATGCCTAGATTGTTGAAAGGAGTCCCTGGGTGGTACAAACATTAAGCGCTCAACCTACTACTAACTAAAAGTTTGGCAGTTCAAATCCACTCAGAGACGCCTCAGAAGAAACGCCTGGTGATCTGCTTTCAAAAGGTCACAGCCTTGAAGACCCTGTGGAGCACAGCTCTACTCTACAACACATGTGGTTATAATGAGTTGGCATCAACTCAACAGTAACTCGTTTGGATTTTTTTTAGATTGTTGAAGTAACTAAAGAATTTACAAGATTTTTGATGAAGGAGCTCACAGAATTTTGACACTGTGTGAAGCAAAGCCTTTGAGGTAAGGCTTAGAGTGGTAGAACAAGAATACATAGTATGTCTTGCTCAAGTCCAGCTATACCGCATGTTGGAAAACTAACAGAGAGAACCTGAATTGTGTTAAAAAACAGGGCCTATTTTCAGCAACTTGGCAGTTTGTTCATTTGAATATATTTGACCTTTACTGTTTATGGATCTTTTGTGTGGAGAAAAAGAAAACTTATTTCTAAATTGTTATAATGATCATAATTCTACTTGAGCACCTTTACATTGAAATAAGCATCTTGCGTCAGTAGATTTATCCTCAGGATTCTAGATTAACAAAATCCGTTAGTTAGTCCTTGTTGCCGTTAAACATCTTGAGCGTTTGAATATTCCTGTCGTGTTTTAAGCCTGCTTCACTCTGGGAAATCTGTGAAGGATATTGTGCTACATCGCCTTCAACACCCACTCAGGGTAAGTTTCAGGTTCACATACACAGGGTCACCATATGTCTCAGTCTGCTTCCAACAGTCTTGGTTTAGCCCTATCGTGCCAATAACCCACTGCCGTTGAGTCGATTCCGACTCATAGCGACCCTATAGGACAGAGTAGAACTGCCCCGTAGAGTTTCAAGGAGCGCCTGGTGCATATATCGTGCCAATGTCAGTACTAAATCATCTCCTCTTTCACACTTAAAATCATTCCAGTTTGGACAATTTATAAGTTAGCCTACATATCCCATCTTAGAAACTATATTCTAACATAGTATCTGGTGAAAAGAAAAACATAAATTTTTCTGGGAAAGAAGCTACCAATCAATTCTAGTCCTGCATCCAAAAAAAAAAAAAAAAACCAGTCCTGCATAGGAACAGAAAATCACCTTGGAGCTGATCCTCATTTATCTATAGAGATAAATGCCCTCTCTTGGTTGAGCACATGTAGGGTGTAAATCCACACATAACTCTAGAGGAAAGATATAATAGGACTCTCTGTAGCTTCTCAAGGACTCTGCCCATTATGCTCCTTAGTAGGCAGGGTTGACTACCAAGGTGTCAGGCAAATTTGTATAAAGATCAAGGAGCCTCCTAGGAGGACAGGGATTAAAATCCTGACTTCTTCATTTTTTAGGTTCAATAGTATTAGCACTTCTCTGATTGATTAGAATGCTTCCAGCTGAAGTTGGCTGCCAGGAAAGGAAACCAAGGGCCCCAGAGAACATTCCCTGAAGAGGAAAGGAGTCTAGATTGGTGACATAGAATCAAAACCAAAGCCTACAGTCCATTAATGGAGAGATAGCTGCCATAGAGTTTCATGATGTTTGCAATTTGGTGATGATGGCAGAGCATATAACTGTAAATTAAGACCTTTAACCACGAGAACCAGAAAGGGAAGTGAGTGAAGACACAGTGATCTAGGCAACACCGGCTTTCAGTGGCCTGAAAAAAAGAGCCCAGGAGTCATCTAGAACTGGTACCTATGAATGAAATGGTGAGAATTTCCAATTCCCTCCTTCCCTTGTATTTGGATGAGAAGTCATATCTTTAAACTGAGTAAATGCTTATGATTTCTTGGATAATTCAGAATCAAGGAAAGCCACAAGAGGTAGAAAATGGACTTCCTGTTAATATGAGTAAACAAAATGGATTATATGGCTAATTGAAAAATAAAAAGAGTGTGACTGAATATGTTACCCCGGGAGGGGGAAAAAAGCCTCCACTCAGAACTACGATTATTCATATGTGACATAGGGCATTTTCAAATGTGTAAAGAACAACCAGTTAGTTATGACGAATGGAGGCAGCCTCACCTACACGGTATGTGAAGCAGAAAGGCCATTGCCCTAACCTCCTCCTTAACACCCGGCTCTCCCCATTAGAGTCCCATGGACAGTCTGACTTTGAGGCAGCCATATGGAGAGAGAAAGATAGTGATAGAGTCATTTTCAGCTCTGACAAGAAATCTGCTTCACGGAAGAAGATAAGCAGGGAAGGGCTAATTAGTAAGTGTAACACTGGTTTCCTAATTAAAATCTCCCTTTAGAGTCACTCTATCCCATGGAATGACATTTAACAGTATTGAGTTATAGCTATGAATGAGTTTGCCCAAATGTTTTAATCTTTGATTAAGATAACTGTTGCCCACAGATAAAAAAATCTTCCCAAGTCATCTATAAATGGAGCTTTAGAAAATCTTGTTTTTATTCTGGAGCTCAGTTCTCCTTTAAGTAGTTCCTACCAGAAAGTACTCTGGGTGCACACTTTTCAAAAAGCTATCAAGTAAGGCAACCAATTTCAATGCCTTGCACTCAAAACATAGGAATACACACACACACACACACACACACACACACGTATCTTTACATATTTACATGCATATATAGTAACAATGTCATTAAGGTCGACTCGACTTTGAGGAGGCAGCTCTTACCCAGTCTTCTTTTGAGTGCCTTCCAACCTGAAGGGCTCATCTTCCAGCAGTATATCAAACAATGTTCTGCTGCCAATCATAATGTTTTCACTGACTAAACCTTCTCAGAAGTAGACTGCCAGGTCCTTCTTCAGAGTCTGTCTTAGTCCAGAAGCTCAGCTGAAGCCTGTCTGCCATGAGTGACCCTGCTGGTATTTGAATACTGGTGGCATAGCTTCCAACATCACAGCAACTTGCAAGCCCCCAAGGTACAACAAACTGACTGACACATTTGCTGATGTGGCAAGGCTCGAAATGAGAAGAAACAGCTGCAAACATCCATTAGTAATTGAAACATGGAATGTACAAAGTATGAATCTAGGAAAACTGGAAGTTGTCAAACATGAAATGGAACTCATAAACATTGATATCCTAGGCATTAGTGAGCTGAAATGGGCTGGTATTGGCCATTTTGAATCAGACAATATATGGTCTACTATGCCGGGAATGACAACTTAAAGAGGAATGACGTTGTATTCATTGTCAAAAAGAATATCTCAAGATCTATCCTGAAGTGCAATGCTGTCGGTGATAGGATAATATCCATACACTTACAAGGAATACCAGTTAATGTGACTATTACGCACCAACCACTAAGGCCAAAGATGAAAAAACTGAAAATTTTTACCAGCTTCTGCAGTCTAAAATTGATTGGACACGCAATCAGAATGCATTGGTAATTACTAGAGATCGAAAAGCGAAAGTCGGAACAAAGAAAAAGGATTGATAGTTGGAAATGCGGACTTGGTGATAGAAACAATGCAGGAGATCACATGATAGAATTTTGCAAGACCAGCGACTTCTTCATTGCAAATACCTTTTTCAACAACATAATTGATGACTATAGAAGTGGACCTCGCCAGACAGAATACACAGGAATCAAATCAACTACTTCTGTGAGAAGAGATGATGGAAAAGCTCAATATCATCAGTCAGAACAAGGCCAAGGGCCAAGTGCAGAACTGACCATCCATTGCTCATATGAAAGTTCAAGGTGAAATTGAAGAAAATTAGAACAATTTGACGAATGCCAAAGTACAACCTTGAGTATATCCCACCTGAATTTAAAGACCATCTCAAGAAGATATTTGAACACTTATGACCAAAGACCAGATGAGCTGTGGAACGACATCAAGGACATCATACGTGAAGAAAGCAAGAGGTCATTAAAAAGACAGGAAAGAAAGAAAAGACCAAAATGGATGTCAGAAGAGACTCTGAAACTTGCTCTTGAATTGATTAGCTAAAGTGAAAGGAAGCAATGAAGAAGTAAAACAGTTGAACAGAAGATTTCAAAAGGAGTCTCAAGAAGACAACGTAAAGTATTATAATGACAAGTGCACAGACCTGGAGATGGAAAACCAAAAGGGAAGAACACACTTTGCATTCCTCAAGCTGAAAGAACTGAAGAAAAAATTCAAGCCTCAGGTTGCAATATTGAAGGATTCTATGGGAAAAATGTTAAATGACTCAGGAAACACTAAAAGAAGATGGAAGGCATACACAGAGTCACTATACCAAAAAGAATTGGTCAATGTTCAACCATTTCAGGAGGTACCATGTGAGCAGGAGCCAACAGTACTGAAGGAAGAAGTCCAAGCTGTACTGAAGGCACTGGCAAAAAACAAGGCTCCAGGAATTGACAGAATACCAATTGAGATGTTTTAACAAATGGATGCAGCGCTGGAAGTACTCACTCATCTATGCCAAGAAATTTGGAAGACTGCTACCTGGCCAAAGGACTGGAAGAGATCTATATTTATGCCTATTCCCAAGAAAGGTGATCCCACTGAATGTGGAAATTATCGAACAATATCATTAATTTCACGAGCAAGTAAAATTTTGCTTAAGATCATTCAAAAGTGGCTGGAGCAGTATATCAACATGGAACTGCCAGAAATTCAAGCCAGATGCAGAAGAGAACATGGAACCAGGGATATCATTGCTGATGTCAGATGAATCTGGGCTGAAAGCACAGAATACCAGGAAGATGTTTACCTGTGTTTTATTGACTATACAAAGACATTCGACTGTGTGGATCATAACAAATTATGCATAACATTAAGAAGAACGAGAATTCCAGAACACTTAATTGTGCTCATAAGGAACCTGTACATAGATCAGGAGGCAGTTGTTCAGATATAACAAGGGGATACTGATTGGTTTAAAGTAAGGAAAGGTTCGCGTCAGGGTTGTTTCCTTCCACCATACCTATTCAATCTGTATGCTGAGCAAATAATCTGCGAAGCTGGGCTATATGAAGAAGCATAGGGCATCAGGATTGGAGGAAGACTCATTAACAACCTGTATTATGCAGATAACACAACCTTGCTTGCTGAAAGTGAAGAGGACTTGAAACACTTACTGATGAAGATCAGAGACCACAACCTTCAGTATAGATTACACCTCAACATAAAGAAACAAAAATCTTCACAACTGGACCAATAAGCAAATATCATGATAAATGGGGAAAAGATTGAGGCTGTCAAGGATTTCATTTTACTTGGATCCACAATCAACACCCATGGAAGCAGCAGTCAAGAAATCAAAAGATGCCTTGAAGTGGGCAAATCTGCTGCAAAAAAAGACCTCTTTAAAGTGTTGAAAAGCAAAGATGTCACCTTGAAGACTAAGGTGCTCCTGATCCAAGCCATGGCATTTTCAATTGCCTCCTATGCATGTGAAAGCTGGACAATGAATAAGGAAGACTGAAGAACTGACGCCTTTGAATTGTGGTGTTTGAGAAGAATATTGAATATCCATCCCATGGACTGCCAAAAGAACGAACAAATTTGCCTTGGAAGAAGTACAACCAGAATGTTCCTTAGAAGAGAGGATGGAGAGACTACACCTCACATACTTTGGACATGTTGTCAGGAGGGATCAGTCCCTGCAGAAGGACATAATGCTTAGTAAAGTAGAGGGTCTGCAAAAAAGAGGAAGACCCTCAAGGAGATGGATTGGCACAGTGGCTGCAACAATGGGCTTAAGCATAACAACGATTGTGAGGATGGCGCAAGCCTGGACAGTGTTTCTTTCTGTTGTACATAGTGTCGCTATGAGTTGGAACTGACTCGATGACACCTAACAACAACAACATATAGTAACCAAGAGATTTCCCCTTTTAGAGACCTGCAAGATGATGAGAAAAAATAAGTCCTTATTGATATCTTTAAGGTAATGATGCCATTTTCTTATAATATCTTTCTGGAACCATGATTCCCAATCTGCCCTTGCTTCTACTATGGAAACATTGTGGAGGGTAAATAAGAGAACAAAGGGGTGAGAGAAGTAGCGACAAATCTTTGGATTAAAAGAATTTGCATTTTCCGGAAGCAATTGCTTTTAACTGATAATGTTAATGCCCAGAGGAAGGTTAATAGGTCCACATCTGTGTATCTACATATCTAATCCACTTCACTTCATCAAAGTATGGTTAGTCATGGTGCGCCACCTACCAGAGAAATCACAGATCTTTCTGACAACAGGGACAACCGTCACTTGCTGTTTGCAGTGTGGGATCCAATGTTACTGAACATTCAAGACTAGTCAGACTTTGTTCATTTGGGCTGAAATGGAGCATCAGGGATGATTTTCTTTTACGGGATTATAGTTAGTTATGAATGTGTATACTTAAAAAGATCTTTAAGAACATTGTTTGGATAAATTGTGTACCCCAAAAAGATATGTTGAAGTCTTACCCCAAAACCCCAAGGTACCTACAAATATGACCTTGTTTGTTTTTTTTTTGGAAATAAGGTGTTTGAAGATGTTATTAGTTTACATTAACTCCTACTGGAGTAGGGTGGGTCCTAATCCAATCTGAGTGGTGTCATTATAAAAGAGAAGAGACACATAGGGATACACAGAGGGAAGATGGTCATGCAAAGACAGGAGTTCAGAGTTATGCTGCAGCTGCAAGCCAAGGAATGCTTGGGGGTAGCAGAAGCCGGGAGAGACAAGACAGGATCTTCCCCTAGAGCCTTCAGAGGGAACATAATCCTGATGACACTCTGAATTCAGACTTGTAGCCTCCAGAACTGTGAGGAAATAAATTTCTGTTGTTTTAACCAGCACACTTTGTGTTAATTGGTCACAGCAGCCCTAAGAAACTAATGTAATTAGGAACCATGTTTTATTAATTATTAGCCAGCCAGCAGCAGCCAGTTGTCATCAGGTAGACAGACTCTGACTCATGGCGAATACTTGTGTGCAGAGTAGAACTGCTCCATAGGGATTTCTTAGCCGTAATCTTTATTTTTTTTAATCTTTATAGACTGCAGCAGTACATCCACGGGGAACTGCCAGAAATTAAAGCTGGATTCAGAAAAGGACATGGAATCAGGGATATCATTGCTGGTATCATATGGATCTTGGCTGAAAGATGTTTACCTGTGTTTTATTGACTATGCAAAGGCATTCAACTGTGTGGATCATAACAACTTATGGATAACATTGCCAAGAATTGGAATTCCAGGACACTTAATTGTGCTCATCAGGAACTCTGTGCATAGACCAAGAGGCAGTCATTCAAACAGAACGAGGGGATACTGTATGGCTTAAAGTCAGCAAAGGTGTGCATCAGGGTTGTATCTTTTCACCATATGTATTCCATCCGTATACTGAGCAAATAACTCAAGAAACTGGACTATATGAAGAATGCGACATCAGGACTGGAGGAAGGCTAATTAACAACCTGCAATATGCAGATGATACAACTTTACTTGCTGAAAGCGAAGAGGACTTGAAGCACTTACTGATGAAGAATAAAGGCCACAGGCTTCAGTATGAATTGCACCTCAACACAAAGAAGACAAAAATCCTCATAACTGGACCAATAAGCAGCATCATGGTAACTGGAGAAATGATTGAAGTTGTCAAAGACTTCATTTTACTTGGATCCACAATCAATGCCCACAGAAGCAGTAATCAAGAATCCAAAGGCCTCTTTAAAGTGTTAAAAAGCAAAGATGACACTTTGAGGACTAAACCGTTCTAGACCCAAGCCATGGTATTTTCAATCATCTCATATACATGCGAAGGCTGGGCAACGAATAAAGAAGACAGAGAAGAATTGCACCTTTGAATTGTGGTGATGGCAAAGAATATTGAATATACCATTGACTGTCAGAAAAACGAACAAATCTGTCTTAGAGGAAGTACAGCCAGAATGCTCCTTAGAAGCGAGGATGGGGAGACTTCATCTTACATACTTTGGACACATTATCAGGAGGAACCCGGCCCTGGAGAAGGGCATCATGCTTGGTAAAGTAGAGGGTCAGTGAAAGAGGGGAAGGCCTTCAAGGAGATGGATTGACACAGTGACTGCAACAATTGGCTCAAATATAATAATGATTATGAGGATGCCACAGGACCAGGCATAGTTTGGTTCTGTTGTACCTATGGTGGCTATGAGTTGGAACAGATTTGAAGGCACCTAACAACAAAAATTTTTTTTTCTTTTTTTGTAATTGTTCTTTAGATGAAGGTTTACACAACAAACCAGCTTCTCATTAAACAGTGCACATATTGCTGTATGACATTGGTTAACAACCCCACGACATGTCAACACTCTCCGTTCTTGAGCTTGGGTTCCCTATTAGCAGCTTTCCTGTCCTCTTCTGCCTTCTAGTCCTTGCCCCTGGGCTGGTGTGCCCCTTTAGTCTCATTTTGTTTTATGGGACTGTCTAATCTTTAGATGATGCTTGAACTTCAGGGGTGAATTCATTACTGAGCTAAAAGGGTGTCTGGTGGCCATACTCTCAGGATTTCTCCAGTCTCTGTCAGGCCAGCAAGTCCGGTCTTTCTTTTTGAGTTAGAATTTTGCTCTACATTTTTCTTTAGCTCTGTCCAGGACCCTCTGTCGTGATCCTTGTCAGAGCAGTCAGTGGTGGTAGCCGGGCACCATCTAGTTGTACTGGACTCAGTCTGACAGAGGCCAGGATAAGTGTGGTCCCTTAGTCCTTTGGACTAATCTTTCCCTTGTATCTTTAGTTTTCTTCATTCTCCCTTGCTCCTGAAGGGGTGAGACCAATGGAGTATCCTAGATGGCCACTCACAGGCTTTTAAAATCCCAGACACTACTCATCAAAGTAGAATGTAGAACATTTTCTTTATAAACTATGTTATGTCAACTGAGCTAGATGTTCCCCAAGACCATGGTCCCCACAGCCTTCAGTTCAGCAATTCAGTCCCTCAATAACAATCTTAATGGAAGCAGATTGATAGGCCTTTTCTTCTGTGGTGCTATTGGGTGGGTTTGAACCTCCAACTTCTACTTTAGCAGTCAAGTGCAAACCATTTGTGTACCAGTTGTTGTTGTTGTGTGCCATCAAGTTGATTCTGACTCATAGTGACCTCATAGGACACAGTAGAACTGCCCCATCGGGTTTCCTAGCCTATAATCTCTACAAGAGCAGATCACTTGGTCTTTTCTCCCTCTGAGTGACTGGTGGGTTCAAACCGCTGACCTTTTGGTTAGCAGTAGAGCACTTAACTGTTGCTCCACTAGGGCTTTTTCAGCATCATATAGGGACCTTTATTAATTATTGTATTCCCCCAAATATGGATCCCTGGTGGCACAACGGTTAAGCAAACCAGTCTTACTGGCGATCTTCTCCAGTAAATATTACAGCCTTGGAAGCCCTATGAGGCAATTCTACTCTGCCTCACAAGTTACTATGAGTCAAAACAGACTAGACAGCATACAACAACAGCAACATTCCAGAAATAAACACCGTGGAATTGAAACTGGACTATTACCAGGTTCTTCTAAGTAGCCTTCTGGTGCAGGTGACAAAAAACCTAACCCAAAATTGCTTGTGCAAAAAGACAACTCATTGCTTCACAAAATTGAAAAGCACAGTAATACGACTAGTTTCAGTCATGGCTAAATTCAAAAGCTCAATCAATAGTATCAGAACTTGATCTCTTGGCTTAGTTCTCTTTTCCTCTATCTGTTGGGCATCATGCACACGCAAGATGACTCCTGAATGTTTATTCTCCTGCCCTTCCAGACCCAAGTCTAGCAAAGTAGAGGAAACCTGCTTTCTAGAGTTCCATTATCCAATTATTCTCTTGGACAGGTTTAGGACTAGTGTTCATCCCAAGATTATTCATTGTAGCCAGAGATGAGCATGCTCATCGCTGAAACCAGAGTTATGCCCCACCCAGAGGTGGCAGATTATCCATCAGCAAGTTAGCACTATTTTCCCTCTCCTGTACACTCCCCTTTACTATAGGTTTGGAAGCCTGCAAGTTTCCAATAAGGGAATTAGTGTGAGGTTTGGAAGTCAGAGAAATGCAAAAGCCATTATTGCTCCTGAGGCAGTAGTGGGCAGCTGTGTTTGCTTTGGCCGTGGGTGGATATGAGGTTTGGATGACAGCTCCCAGAGGTTCTCCATCAAGTCATTAAACTTTGGGGCTGCCAGTTGCTGAGATCCCTGCCAGAAGTTCTGTTATTGATGTGCTTCTTGGCTTCCTGTCCACTGGTATCAGTTTCCTTGACACTCCTTCCCCCATCCCTCCAATGGTTTCATGAATTTCTAATTCTTTTATTAAATCCTTTCTGCTTGAAATTGCTAGAGTGGTTTCTGGCTTTCAGAGTGAAGCCTTACTAATACATTAGATCTATGAGGTGAAAGTGGAGGGAAGGTTCATCCACAAACCAAGATCTTCTCTCTTGCAAAGAGACAGTAGAGTGAATCGTGAAGAGATGGGAAACAAACGCTCAGTCCACCTTACCTCCAATAACATCATCCTAATCTCTTCTATACATAGTTGGAAGCCCTGGTAGTGTAATGATTAAGAGCTACGTCTGCTAAATAATCCAACCTCACTGTTTAAAAAACTAAAGTGATTTCCATTGTTAACCAAACTACAAAGAGACATCTCAGCCTGTCCTTAATGGCCCTTCATCATCAGGTCCACACTAAGTTTTCCAGCCCTACCTTTCACCCTCCCTCTGCATGTCCTACAGAAGACATAAAAAAGAATCTATTCTGTTTTTGGAACATACATGAATCTTCCCTGCCTCCATGCTTTCCCACAGGCCATTCTTCCTACCTAGCATCTCTGGTTTAAGATTCCCTCAAACCCCATATCATCCTTTCACGTGTCCTTGGAAGTCTTTGTCTCCTCCTTTTATCTCCTTTTCCTGCTCCTTATCGGCATAGCTAACACTTACAAAGCACATAACAGTGACAGATATAGTGCTACTTCTTCAAATGCAATATCTGTTAATCCTAACAAAACTGTAGGCAATAGGAGCTACCACTGGTCCCAATCTATACATGAGGAACCTGAGGTTTGGAAAGCTTAAATCCTTTCTTCAATGTCCCAAAACCAGTGGCAAAGCTACCATTCTAATCCAGGTTTATAACTCCATGTCAAAAGAAATTCCATTTCCCCTAAAGGGTCTAGTGGCATTTATATTCTATCTTGACTTGAAAAATAAATAAACATGCAGGTTTTCCCAAACAGATTTGTGGAAGGTGCTCAGACTGCAAGGCTAGGATGCGTGGTCATCTGCCACTTATGTCTTCCCAGAGCTAAGGAATTCCCTCTTTCATGGTTTTTCGACCTGCTTTGCATCTCAAGGCATCTCACTTCTTCCATCTGTATCTCTTCTCCCACAACACCCATTTTCCTGACTTCTAAGACTTCCCTTAGATAACCTCACAAGTGCCTGACACGTAAAATTTTCTTACATGAAATGTATGGAATAGCACTTTATTATTAATTGTTGTTGTTTTGTGCCATCAGGTTGAGTCCAGCTCATAGTGACACTTTAGGACAGATAGAACTGCCCCATAGAGTTTCCAAGGCTATAAATCTTTTCTCTGGTGGAGGAACTGGTGGATTCCAACAACCAGCCTTTCAGATTAGCAGCTGAACACTTAACCATTGTGCCGCCAGGGCTCCTTACTAATTGTTTAACAGACATCATATATGACCTAACCACTGACTAGGTAAACATTCTGTTTTGATATTTGATACCTGATGCTTGCCGTGTCGCTGAACTTGTCTATTTCTCAGCAGGTAGGTTCACTTCTGTGAAGAAATGCCCTGACCCTGAGCTCTGCTTACTGCCCCACTTTGATCAATTGTTTTTGGCTTTCTCAAGGAGTCTTGTTTTAAGGACTTAAACCACCTTCTCCAATATTATCACTTGCCCCATAACCATTAGGTAGTTAACCCACTGCCATCGAGTAAGTAGTTATCACATCTAAATACTAATTCCCTGATTGTAGAATCCCCTACAATTGTGTGTGTGTGTTTACTTCCAAAAGATTCTCTGTCGGGATGTTTAAGGATGCTAATCCTATTGTGAGAAATGAAAGAAGCACATTCCTGAAGATCAAGCTGCAGCCTCCCAGTAGCAGTACCAGGGATGGGTGGATGGGTCATGAAATCTTAGAAGTTCCTCAAGGCCAAGAATCTACACGAGGAGCATCGACCATACACACCTAACATAGTGTGGGGATTTAAAAACATATTAACTTACGATGTGACTTCAGTACGCTGAAACAATGTCTGCACAGTGCCAAAAACCTCCAGATGGAAAGTGGAGAACTCGGCCATCACCACAGGCTTCATCTGCACGGATGTCTTCCAGCCAGCACAGATCTCTGGGGCCTGGAAGAGTTACCGGGCAATGAGCCAGAGGGGAGAAATATCGCCAATATAGGTTTAAATTAAATTAGTTAACATTTATATAACTCTCTGCATCGCCTAAGGAAAGTCTATCAAGTATAGTGTCTCATTTAATCTGAACAACCACCATCTAAATTAGGTATTATTATTTGCCCCATTTTAAAGATGAGAATTTAACACAGCTAGTAAAGACTTTCTTTTTTTTAGTAAAGACTCAAACCCTGGTCTTCTCAGGCAGTCAACAATAGTGACTGAGGGTTTCATATGTGCCAAGAACTTCTGAGGCCCATGAAACCACATCCTTGTACTGTAGTGTCTTCTATACAGATATGTTATCATAGAAAGTGAGGACAAATATAAATTATTCGTGTTACGTTGTACATATTGACATCCCTATATATATATATCCTTACTTTTCTGTGTTTCTACAAAGTAGTGGGAATCAGAAAAGAAAAGTAGTAGAAGTGGAGGATTAAATTGGGTCTATTTGAAATTCTGTAGATTTTTTTCAGCAAAGCCCTATTACTGCAAACAGGAGCCCAGACAGGCTTCGCATACCTTCTTGGACTATCCACACCTAACAAGGCATATGCTTCAGTGAAGACAGACAATAATAATCCAATATGTTTCCAAGATTCACAAGTTGACAACGTGGGGCAAGTTGCCAGTTTTGCAATACTGAAAATTATTCTAAGTAATGGGCCTAGTTTAATGGTATTAAGTCCCAGCATGAGAATTCAAAGTACATTCTTGTTTCTAGGACAAACTAGATCGACTCAATTCTGTCTCTGCTTTCTTTTGCCAGTAAATTTTATGCACCTCTCAGGCCTTCACCTTGACCATAGGTATTCCTCCTCGAGTGACTCAATTTAAGGGACAAAACATATGCACAGAGACATAACACTGAACTTGGATTGCCAGTGTCTATGGGTTGAAAAGGATCCCTGGGTGATGCTAATGGCTAATGTATTCAGCTGCTAACCAAAATGTTGACACCTCAAGTCCACCCAGAGGTGCCTAGGAAGAAAGGCCTGGAGATCTACTTCTGAAAAATCAACCATTGAGAACCTTATGGAGCACAGCGCTACTCTGACACAAATAGGGTCTCCATGAGGCAAAATAGACTTGATGGCAAAAGTTTTTGCTGGTTTGTTTTGGTTTTTGTTTACGGATTGAGAAGAATGAAAACAAATTTCCCTTCAGAGAATAAAGGAAAGTGATATCAGATAATGGGCAGGCTCCACAGCGATGTGAGGGACTTTCTGAAGTTCCTCCCTAACTAGCGGATAAAATGGGTGCATGTGTGAAGGCTGCAGTCGCTGACACAGGCGTTGGGGAAATGCAGCTTCCTCGGCCTCAGTGCCAAATTTCATATTGAGAACAAAGTTTTCTAGAACTTCGGTCACTTTTCAACAACGAGCTGTACTTTCTTTTACTGTAAGATGATTTTTGATGTCAACAAATATCCAAAGATGTCTCTACAGCACCCCCAGCCTGGACTTCCGAATTCTACCTGTTCAACCTGTTCAGAAGAAAACAAGATTGCAAGTTGCGTTCAAGCAGTCAAATTCGCCAGGGATTATATACTTTTAAATTTCAAACTCTGTAATCTAATAAGAAATTAAACCCCTGCCCTAGTTATACAGGATAATTTTTATTATCTGATGTAACAGGAAATTTTTAATGTAACAGGAATTATACATATGTTAGAATTTCATAATCTTGCCTGATTATACACACTCCATGAGAACCCTACATCCTCCATAGTTTGATATCTACCAAAATTTCCATGGCAAACACAATCATCATCTTTTCATACTTGAAGAAATGCTGGGCTGTAAATCAGGGGTCAGCAAACTCTGTCCAGTGGACCAAATACAGCCTGCAGCCTGTTTTTGTATGATTCATGAGGTAAGTATTTTTTTTATAGTCTGAAAGAATTGTAAAATAAACAAAAACAAAGAAGACTATGCAACAGAGACTATATGTGGCCTGCTGTCTTAGTTATCTAGTGCTACTACAATAGAAATAGCAAAAATGGGTGCCTTTTAATGAACAGAAATTTATTTTCTCCCAGTTTAGGAGGCTAGAAGTCCAAATTCAGGGCACCAGCTCTAGAGAAAGGCTCTCTCTCTCTCTCTCCCTCTGTCGGCTCTGGGGAAAGGTCCTTGTCTCTGCAGAGCTTCTATTCCTAAATTCCTTGGTGATCATGTGGCCTGTATCTTCCCCTCCATTTGTGCTTGCTTGCTTAATCTGCTCTTTTATATCTCAAAAGAGATTGGCTTAAAACACACTTTACAGTAATACTACATCATTACCATAACAAAGACAACCTGTTCCCAGATGGGACTATAACCACAGGTATTAACACATTTCCATCAAGTTGAGTCCTACTGATAGCAACCCTATAAGACAGAGTAGAACTGCCCCCATGGATTTCCAAGGCTATAAATGTTTACGGAAGTTTGCTACATCTTTCAACTGAGGAGTGGCTGGTAGGTTCAAACCTCTGACCTTTTGGTTAGCAGCAAAGTGCTTAACCTCTGTGCTACCAGGGCTTCTAACCACAAGTATAGGGATTAGGATTTACTACACTTTGTGGGGGGTGGGGGAGCAGTAATTCAATGCATAACACCCGCAAAGCCTGTAGTATTTACTATCTGGCCCTTTACAGAAAAAGCTTGGTGACCTGTTTTAAATGATGAGTCACACACAAAAATTTTTATTTTGTTTTATGTAATGAAGCTGTGGCATAACAAGGAAAGCCTGGTGGTGTAGTGGTTAAGAGCTACGGCTGCTAACCAAAAGGTCAGCAGTTTGAATCCACCCGGCGCTCCTTGGAAACCATATGGGGCAGTTCTACTCTGTCCTATAGGGTCGCTATGAGTTGGAATCAACTCGACAGCAGGAGGTTTGGTTTTTGGTTTTTGGTAGCATAACAATGTGAGGCAATGGTGGTTCAGTGGTAGAATTCTCACCTTCCATGCAGGAGACTCAGGTTTGATTCCTGGCCAATGCATCTTAGCTGTCTGTCATTGGAGGCTTGTGGGTTGCTATGATGCTCAACAGGTTTTAGCAAAGCTTCCAGACTAAGTCGGACTAGGATGAAAGGCCTGGCAATCTAGTTCTGAAAACCAGCCAAAGAAAACCCTATGGGTTACAATGGTCTCATCTGCCATCAACCACGGGGATGGCGCAGGACTGGGCAGTGTTTTGTTCCTTTGTGCGTGGGGTCACCATGAAAAATAATACCACGTACCTGACCCCAGAGATGGAGGTTTTTCTCTACTGTGATTGACAATGGCTGCCTGGAGAACTAGGTAGAGGACTCTGAAGCTACTCTCAAACTCAGCAGAAAGAATGGCGTTAACAATTAGTGATGACTCCATAGATGTGGGAGGATGAGACGGAGGTGCAAGCTCCATACCTTGTCCTCCCTTCCTTATCTCCTAGGGGAAGGCTTTAAAAGTATAGTTATATTTATACATGCAATTAAATATGCACGGTAAGAAACAAACCTGTTAACAATGCAAATTACATGAGTAAAAAAAACCAGACCTGGACGAAAATATGTATCTTGTCACTGGGTGATGAAAATCAGCTTTGAAGAACTACATAAATAAAATAGTTGCACCCAGAAAATTCAGGTCATTTTCAGTTGGGCACATCCATGAGGTGAGAGAGAGTTGTAGCTGAGAGGCTGTAGAGCCCCAGAAACCCTCGCCTGGGGCTTTGCAATCGTGTGTTTGGGCCATTTTAGCAAATACTCACAAGTATCAGAGGAGTGTTACAATACCCAAGGATAGCTTAGCTGGCTGCGTCCTTATACCACCAGCTGCCTTGCCATTAATTCAATTATGGCTCATGGCGGTTCCACGTGAGTCAGAGCAGACCTGAACTCCATAGGATTTTTAACAGCTGATTTTTCAGAAGTAGATCACCCAGCCTTTCTTCTGAGCTGCCTCTGGGTGGACTCGAACCTCCAGACTTTCGATTAGCAGCCAAGCACGTTAATCGTTTGCACCACACAGGGACTACTTACAGCAGATTACATATCTTCGTGTGCCAATTCTCTTTCCCCTCCTCTGTGTGAAGGCAGAGAAAGCCATCCCCACAGAGGAAGGCCACTTCTTGGGTCTGAGTTGTGTGACGAGACTGGCGAGTATGATTCCTCCTTAAATCTGACAAGGACATCAGCCAGAAGCACAACCTCCCCGCCTTACTTCGGTTTCAAAAGCACAGCATGGTATATTGCTGTGGCATTGCTTCAAAACGTATTACCTCATCAATTCATCTCTGAAAAAGTCAAAATAGTGGAGGCAGTCTATTTTGCCAACATTTTGAATCAAAGCTGTTTTGAGTTCTTCAGGCACCAAAAAGCAGCATTACTTAATGAGCTGTATCCTCTCCCAGCTTTTGGGTTCACACTGTATTCATTCTCTCATTCACTCGTTCAACTAATACTAATCGAGTATGCACTAGTTGGCAGAGACCCTACTCAGCTCTGGAGACACTAGAGTGATCAAAACATAGTCCCTGGACTCGACATCTTGGAGAAGACACAGATGAGTAAGTAAGCCAGGTAGAGACAGTATGGTAAGTGCTATGACAGGAAAAGTTGAAGTTCCTGTGAAAGCTTAAGGAAGGGGCCTTGAACCTAGATATATACAGACAGGAAGTCAGAAAGGCTTCCTGCAGCTGTAGGAGCCTAAGCTGAACCCTGAAGGATGGGAAGCTGGACAATTGACTTGACTCGCACCAGCAGCAGCATGCTCAGGGCACCGTGGACGTCCAGATAGGAGCAGAGATTTCAGTGGGAAGAACATGAAACATGGCATGGCTTGGTGTAAGGCTGTAAACAGCCCCGGAACAGCAGGGACTGGGCCACCCTCAGCTTTTTAGCGCTGATCAATTTGATGGATCATTTGTGTATTCTTGCCTCCAGAATACATAGGTTATTTTTAGGCTGAGACACAAAGACTAAAACAAGAGCCTAGTTCTGGGGAGAAGGTGTCATTTTTCCCATGTGTTCCAAGGATTCCTTTTGTCTTAGTTTCCTAGCGGGGCTGTAACAGAAATACCACAAGTGGGTGGCTTTAAAGATCAGAAATTTATTTCCTCACAGTTCTGGATGCTAAAAGTCCAAATCAGGGTCTTCGTCATGTTGATTCCTTCTTTGTAGGTCGTCCCAGCATTCCTTGGTTCCTCACATGATATCTGTCTCCACCTCCACTCCCACCTCTGCGTGTGTGTGTGTGTGTGTGTGTGTGTGTATCTACAGTTCCTCCTGTGTGAGTCTGTCTCTTCTGCTCTTTTTGTAACTCAGAAGTGATTAGGTTTAGACTCCCCACTACCATGGCATGGCCTCAACTGATTATTTTATATTAGATTGCATTATGGAAGATAATCTGCTCAACCCAAGGCCAACTGACTTAATCTCAGGATTGAATCATACCAGTATGTGGCCAAGATTTCAATGCCTATTTCTGGGGGACACAATTCATAACAACCTCCTGGCCAAAAGAGTGAGGAACGTCCTCCTGCTTCTGTCTGCAAAGCAGCAGCAGCAATGTCAGTCAAACGACACCTATCTAGCACAGTGGAGGGGATGAAGAAGGGGTTCAGCCTGCAGAGCCAGGAGGCAGGGACAGGAAGAGAACAAGGGAAGATAAGCACCCTGACAAAAGCCCTCCCACTGCAGCTCCAGGTCTCTGTGTAACCAACCCCTTCCTCCGCCTTGGCATTTTGCTGTCCTGGTCATCAGGCACCATACAGAAGAAGTGAGGCCCCCTGGAGGTGAGTAGTTTCTTGATGTGTCCCTGCACTTGGCAATGGGGCCAAGTAGACCTGCTTAACAATGCAAAATAACCTCTTCCTTGGTTGTCAGGTGAGGTACAAACCTGGATACTCAAAGCAGAATCTCTAAGCTACCTACGGGGACAGCAAAGGAGGGCAGAAGAGGATGATGGTGTCCTGTTTGAGAGGCTGGAGCCCACGGCTGAATGTTATTTTAGGATTTGCTATGTCACAACAGCATGCATCACTAGCCTCCAGTCACCCTCCTACCAGGGGAGGGGAGAATTAGGCTAATTATGTCTCTGGGCAGGTATTCCCCTACTTAGGTTCTGTGCAGGAAAGCTGCTATGAAAAGGCAGCTGTGGGCCATAAGAGGCCGGTGTAGAACCAGAGAATGCATCGATGACCTCTCCTCCACGTAAGGCTTTACCTTCACATTTCAGAATGAACTTCTAGAAGCAGGACAGGGGGACCCTAAGTAGTATCAGTTAGGCGGCTCTCACATTGCAGGCTTTGGAGCTGGATGGAATCTCAGCTCAACTAGTCCCAAGCCAAACCAGTTGCCATTGAGTCGATTCCGACTCATGCCGACCTCATGTGTGTCAGAGTAGAACTGTGCTCCATAGTGTTTTCAATGGCTGATATTCAGAAGTAGATTGCCAGGGCCTTTTTTTTTCCTTCCCAGGTGCCTTTAGGTGGAATTGAACCACCAACCTTTCAGATAGCAGAGGCGTACATTAACCATTTGCACTGCCCAAGAATTTTTCATTTTATGAAAGAAGACGCTGAGGATTCAAGACATGAAGTGACCTGTCTAAGGTCACCCAGGGGGAGAAGAACAATAAACACCCTAATGCCAACCTTTCCATCCTAAGTTCTTTTCACAACACCATTCTGCCTCAAATTCCTTGCCACCTCACAGCCTTTTCTAAGGAATTTTCTCCCCTAACTTGCTTTCCTGAAGCCACATGACCCTGCTGCTCTGAGGAAAGCTGGCTGGACAGCTGAAAATGAACCTCTGGATTCATTCTCCTGGCCGGCCAGCAGCCCATGAGTTTGTTTGAGGAAAGCTCTGCCTAGTAGGAATGGGACTGGACAAACTCAAGCTTTTTATAGGGCAGCTTGAACTCAAGCTGGAGAGAACACCAAGCAGGTCTTAGTGAAGCAGAAGCAAAAACAGCAGAAGCAAGGAGTAGCCAAGTCTACACAAGGATGAACTCTACAGAGTCGCTGGGCATGCTGCAAACAGTTAACACACTTGAGGCAAGAGTCCACCCAGAGGCAACTTGGAAAAAAGGCCTGGCGATCTTATTCTGAAAAAAACCAGTCATTGAAACCCTGTGGAGTACAGTTCTACTCTGGCACACATGGGGTCATCGTGAGTCAGGGTTTATTCCACCGCAACTGGTTAGAGTAGAACCAACAGACACCTGCTGCTGCTGAGGAGGAGGAAAAAACACCTGGACATCAGAGCTGGGCTGGTCTTCAGGGGAACTTCCAGAGCAAACTGCTCAACCTTCATGGGCCTGGCTGTACAGCTGTGCTGGGCTCTGAAGCAGCCAACTGGACTATCTTCTTTATTTCTAGGAGTGTCTTTTTTAAAAAAAACTAGACAACAAATGAATGAAACCAACACCTGAAGTAACCATGGAACACCAAAAAAGCCCCACTCAAGATCACTCTTTCTTTCTCTCTGTCTAGGAAATGCATGTTTCCTGGGGCAAAGAAAAAAACTGAAGCTAATATTTCTCTTTCTCTGAGTCTGTCAAAGCCACGAGGGGTAGAAGCAAAGTGGGCCTTGCCCTTCCCTGTCTATAATAAACAGGAAGCAAGAGATGGAGGAAACAAATCTATGACAGTCACACAGCAGTGGACTGCATTCTCCTATGTGTACCCTGAGTTGCAGATGAAATGCCTCTGATTTCAAATGCAATGTAAAGAATGGTAACAATGGTTCATTGGACAAACGTCAGGTGAATGCGCCTGCCCAATTGTACTATTCACTTTCCTTTTAAGGACGTTTCAGGTCAATTATCTCATTGCTTCTAGTTCACCCCTTTGCACCCATCTGCCCTGCCATTGTTGCACCTTTAGGTTTTTAAACAGGTTAGATTTCCTTCCTTTGCCATTTCATTGAAAGGAATTTTTTTTTTTTTTACTTTCTTTGTATTTTCCCCTTTAGATGATTCTCTGTCCCACTAGTTCCACTCTGGACTTACTTCAATTTGTCCTTATCTTTCTAATAGCCACAATCCCCAAATATGCTACAAGATGTCGGTGTCATTAGCTGGAAGCCATCTGGGATAGTTATCAGGCTCCTCCTTTGGGTTCAGTTTCCCCACCGTGTGCAGCACAGTGCCTGTCACCCAGGAGGCAGAAGCAAATGTTTCCTGGCTCTTTGCAGGGACCAGACTCTTATTCCTTTGTTCAGGCTGTTTGGGGCAGGAGGGCCATTCCTCCTCCAGGGCATTGAGACTCTTCACGTAGCTCGCACAGAAATATTTAGATTCTGGACTTCTCTTCTGGCCATCTAAACAGTGTTTTTTAAGCACTGCCTTTTGTATTCTCTTCTCTTGTGGCCCTGAAGGCCCTCTGGGAATGACCAAATTGCTTCTCAGCCCTGAGTCTTTCTATGAGCTCTAGAAAAAAACTAGATATGCAACATATATACAAGCCTGATCCTAAACCCAAAACCAAACCTATTGCCACTGAGTCAATTCTGAATCAGAGCGACCTAGGCTTGATAAATTGCCAATGAATGGATGTGAAGTTGGTCAGAAAAATATCTCAACCTTAGCAGTAAGTCCCCCAGCAACATAGAGATCTCTAGGCCAAGCCTTACTTTTTGGAATTAACAATTTCTTGACAAGTGAGGGCCGAAAGGGCTTCAGAACAAAACCACACTGTCAGTAGTTGAGGAGGCTACTGGGTTAGCTGAGCAAATACGTATTGTATTTCAGAAGGAGGAGAGGTAGGTGAGAGGGAGAAGCCTGTGCAGATGGAAAAAAGGTGACTTCTTTCTAATCACACCTAAGTACCCTTTTTTTGTAAAACAGTTGAGCTGTTAACTTCTATGCTAAGGCACGTATGCACTTTAGGAAGGTAATTTGAAAGCGAGTTGAGCCATGACAAATAGGGACAGCTGGCCTAATTGAATCATTTGATCTAAGACAGCTCAACTTGGTTATCCTCACTGCAGCCCACGCTGATATTAGCGGGTGAATCATTAGCCATGAAATCATGTCGACTTTCCGACGGCAGCGTTCTTGACATGACAGCAATCTCAGTCTGCCTTTCATTATAGCCCCAGTAAGTTCTTCAGCCTGTCAGGAAAACAACAGGGCATCCTGGAGAACTTCTAGCCTCAGAACTGCATTTGCTCCAACATGCCACATACAGCATTTCAAAGCAAGGTAGTGTATGTGTGAGCTACTAGAAGAAGCTGGTTCACTCAGGCCAGGTGAATCCAAGCCTCTCCAGCATCCGCAACAGCTGCTAAAATGTGAGAGCTGCTTTACTGTAAGCAACAGACTGTGGTCACTTCGGAATGTAGAATATCAATGGGATAATGATAAACACTTTAACACTTGACCTACAGGCATTCCTAATGGGAGTCTTCATGTATGCAGGACACTCCTGTCATCTTTAATTTTGTGTTTGCAAAAGGGATGGAAGGGGTAGGTTCCTCTTCTCACTTGGTTTATAAAGGCAGTGAGGTGTTTAAGAGAGCTCAGGGGAGTGGGCAGTCCTCTGGAATGTGGGGGAAGCTCTTTGGTCCACATGGCACTAAAGCTTTAGGAAAAGACACCACTTATGCTCTCAGTTACTGACCTATTGTTCTCAACAAGGAGGATTCTTTAGGTCCCCTTCTCAAAGCTGAACCTGAGAGGAGATTAGTCCTGATTCCCCCTGAAAGCAGATCCTGGGACAAAGGTTAGTGAGGATCCAAGGGGCGTGGGACAGGCAAGGAAAGAAAGACGATCCACATTGGCCCCTGTTTCCAGAGATCCTGCCTGAGCCTTCTGAGGAGCCTTGTGAAAGGTGTTCAGAGCTGTCCACTGGGGAAGAAAGGAAGAAGCATGGATTCATTTGCTCCTTTTCCCCATTGGGTGGGATGGCCCCACAGGTGTTAATTCCTGCCACATCTAGGTTACACAGGTGTGAGTGATAAGCCAGTTCCCTCAGCTGTCCTACCCCAGGCCTTAGCAAAACTCAGAACAGCCAGGCCCAAGGCAAGGCCCTGTCTGGGTGCTGCTGCCTGAAGCTGGCCAAAGCCTCCCTGGACCTAAACGGACTCTTGCCCTAAGAGCTGGGCCAACAAGATTTTGAAGAAATCTTATCAATAAGAGTTAGGAGAAACAGATAGTGTAGCTTGGGTGCAGTTTATGGCAGGCAAATATAGACAAACCCATACACTCAAATGTTTAGGAAAAAAAAAGTCTGAATAAATAACAGTAACATTTGCAAGATAATTTCTATGTGGAAAATACCATTAGATTTACATGGAACTTAGCCAAGACTAAGAAACAAGAACTGACATGGCTCACATTTGCAGCCATCTAGAGAGTATGCAAATCTCAAAAGCAAGAATTTTTTTTTTTCTTTTAATAAATGTTGAGTTGGAAAACTTCCCAACACTGTAAGTGTGTGAGCACATGTGTTAGTACTGCAATCAGTTTGAATTATAAAACTTCAGAGCTGGGAAGTAACTTGGAAAGCAACTCTTTCAAATCCTCTAATATTACAGGTGAGAAAAATCAAACAACTTCAGATGCCGTGCTAGGTTCCCGACCCCAGGCGTGATGCTGACTTGCTGGCAGGTGAACGTCAGCTGCGAGAAGACTTTCGCCCTCCAATGGGGGGAGTGCTGTGCTGTACTGAGCACATTCAGCATCCGGAGCAGGTCATTTTTAACGCGTCACTCCTCTATACAACAGAAATATTTTCATAGTAATCATAACATGATACAACTAAAAATAAGAAAAGAATGCAGGCAAAGAAAAAATTTTATTGAACTGCATGCGTATGATTAACCAGTAAAAACAGTTCAAAAATTAAAATAAATACTGCCGTATAAAAAAGGGGAGAAAAAAAGCACAAGGATTAATTCAGTTCTTTTTTAAGATACCTAAGAGTGCGAACTCTGATCTCTTTGATCCTATTACAGTTTGAAACACTAATATTTTATGTAAAGCATTGTCTGAAAACTAATCTGTCAATTTTAATAAAATCAAAATGCATGCAAAAGGTACAATTTAGGCAATTATTAAATAGTGCCACTGATGGCACTTTTCGTTTTCTTGATTGCTTTTTTGTTTTCTTGTTGTTGTTGCTGACTGCCATTGAATCAACCCCCAACTCATGCAACCCCATGTCAAAGAGTAGAACTGAGCTCTATAGGGTTTTCTCAGCTATAATTTAAAAAAAAAAAAAATTTTTTTTTTTTTTTTTTATAATTTAAAGCAGTTAAAAATTTAAAAGAAAAAAACTTAATACTAAATAAGAGGAATTTGAACAATGCACCAGACTGGCGTAAACAGAAAGGGTAAGGGCTGCGAATCAGCAATTATTTTATGTAACGAACGAAAATTTGATCTTAACCACAAAAATATCACACCCACCATTAGCACTCTGTTTTACTTTTTAAAATGTTAAATACAAACTCCAAGTAGTCACCTGGATGCTGTATTAGTTTCTTAGAGCTGCTGTAACAAATTACTGCACACTGGTGGCTTGAAACAACAGGCTTGGTTCTCTCACAGTTCTGGAAGATAGAAGTCTGAAATTAGGGTATCAGCAGGGCCACTCTCTCTTCTAAGGCTCTAGGGAAAAATTCTTTCTTGCCTCTTCTGGCTTTTGGTGGTGCTTGGCATTCTTTGGTTTGTAGCCAAATAACTCTAACCTCTGCCTTCTCCCCTTCTCTGTGTGTGTCTTACCCTCTTCTCTATTTTATAGGGCCACAAGAATGATCTCGTCTAGAGATCCTAACTTAATTACATTATATTATATTACATGTTAAAAACAAGACTGTTTTTCAAATAAGATTACATTCACAGGTCTGGGATGTTAGGACATGGACATAGCTTTTGGAAGTCACTATTCGACCCACTGTATTTGCCACGATTGACCATACTTTTACTTCTCAGTTTCAATTGTTACTGATTATAATCAAAGCCTTTTCTAGAACTCCAAATTTAATAGAGTGCCTGGTGGTTTTAGGTCATATACCTTTCTTCTTGACCTTAAAACTCTTCTAGTTTCTCCCTTCTGGCCTTGGGAGGGTCTGATAAACAAGAAGTAGTCCGACACTGCATGTCTGTTTTCCCAGAATCCCCTTCCAGCCCTGTCACTCTTACTCTTTGCTAATCCACAGCTCTCAATCCTTCTGTTTACAGCAGTCTGGCACATTGTTCAAATTCCTCTTATTTAGTATTTCCCTTGAGCTCCCATAACGTCTTGTTTCAGCCTATGCTATTTCTCTTATCACATTACACACATATTAGGGTAGAAGCCATGTTTTGTACTTAGCACACTTCGTAACATTTAGCTCAGTGCCCTACACATGGTAGGTGTTGAAGAGCTACGAACAGAATTAAACTAGGCAGACTTATTGTCTGTCTTTTCAGGGAATGTGCACCCCTGAATCACAATGCCGTAAAGGTGGTGAAGCTCACAAAGGGACATGCATTTTATGTTTTACTTATTCAGATATACAAGTATAGCATGTTATTCATCTTTAAGGAATGTTACGTGTTCTTTGGGCTAGTCTAATTCTTGCCCGTCTCTCGTCTGTCAGTTTGTTGCACTCTGGTGGCTTGCAGGTTGCTGTGATGCTGGAAGCCATGCCTCTGATATTTCAAATACCAGTAAGTGTCACCCATGTTGGACAGGTTTCAGCAGAGCTTCCAGACTAAGTCAGATTAGGAAGAAAAGCCTAGCGATGTACTTCTGGAAAATTAGCCGATAAAAACTTTATGGATCACAACAGAACACTGTCTGATGTGCTTGTTTTGAACATGTCACCAGGAGGATCAATTGCTAGAGGAGGACATCAAGTTTAGTGGAATACAGGGTCAGTAACGGCAAAGGAGACCCTTGGTAAGATGGACTGGTATGGTAGCCACAACAATGGACTAAAACATGCTGGTGATCCTGAGGATGGTGCAGGGCCGGGCAATGTTTGCTTCCGTTGTACAGAGAGTTGCTGAGTCCAAGTTGATGACAGCTATCATCTATCTATCATCTCTAATTCTTGCAGGATGAGGAAACAGGCTGAACTGTGCTAAAGATCTAGCAATGAGAGAAAAATCACACAGGGTTGTCTGTGTCATGAGGTAACCAGGCTTAATGAAGGAAACCCACTTCAATGTCAGTCTTAAAATGCTGTAGCAGAGACCCAGCTCCACCCAAAGCTATTGCTATTGCAATGAAATTGGAAAAATCCTTCCAGCAGGCTGATCTCACTTTTCATATTGAAAAGAAGACTAGTATGCTCTCCCTGCCTTTTCTGGGCTCTCTGGTTGGTTTCCTCTCACATTTTAACAGGTCTGTCTGAAAAAAGCAAAGCTTTTGAATCAAGAAGAGCAATGAGGCCTCCAGACAAGCCCCATTAAACTCCACGTCACTAACCAAAAGTTAGGAATAATGAAACCTTGGCAATGGATCAGTTGCTTTCAAATTTGTGATTTTGTTTCCGTTTTTCACGCTGTGAATACCACTCTGATTTTTCAGGGTTAATTGAACAATTTGGAAGAGATAAATGCCCACCTTTTCAAAGATCTCCAATGTTTTCCCAGAATATTTCCATTCTTTATTCTTTCCTGATTTGCACATCATTTTCTTCTGAACAGACAGCAGCCTGCCTGCCAGCTGGACCCAGACTACAGAAGGTTCACTTCCAAAGTAGGTTCATGTCCAGAGCATTGATAAAAGACCAAGGAAAATTGACCAGAAGAAAGCTTTCTAGGAATATCTGAAATAAAACCATCCAAATCAGGATTGCCATTGTTATATAAGGGCAGGCAGAGAATTTTAAAAAGCAAAGTGTCACAGACATTTGTTGTTGTTAGTTGCTGTCCAGTCAGTTCTGACTCATAGCAACCCTATGTACAACAGAAGAAAACGCTGCCCTGTCCAGCATCATCCTCACAATCATTGCTATGTTTGAGCCCGTTGTGGCAGCCACTGCGTCAATCCATCTCATTGAGGGTCTTCCTCTGTTTTGGTGACCCTCTACTTTATCAAGTATGATGTCCTTCTGCAGGGACTGGTCCATCCTGACAACTTGTCCAAAGTATGTGAAACAAAGTCTTGTCATTCTTGCTTCTAAGGAGCATTCTGGCTGTACTTCTTCCAAGACAGATCAGTTTGTTTTTCTGGCAGTCCATAGTATATTCAATATTCTTCCTCAACACCATAATTCAAAAGCATCAGTTCTTCTTTTGTCTTCCTTATTCATCACCCAACGTTCGCATGCATATGAGGCAATTGAAAAAAAAAAAAACATGGCTTGGGTCAGGCACACCCTAGTCCTCAAAGTGACATCTTTGCTTTTTAACACTTTAAAGAGGTCTTTTGCAGCAGATTTGCTAAATAAACAGACATTTAGGAGGTTTGAAAAAAAAAAAAGTGGAGATGGAGACAAAGAAACATTCAAATAACCTGCCTTTTAAATTAATAACATACCAGGCACATGAAAGGAAGTTTCAGGCAAGAATATCTGTTCACTCACTTATTCAGAAAACCCTTACTGATTTTCTACTGTGTGGCAGGCACTGTCTAGGGTTCTGGGAATACAAGGGTAAACAAGACACAACTTCTTCCACTGGTGATAATTAAATGTAAGTGGGAAGATTTGTGGAAGGCACATACCAACTGGGTATGACAGAGAAGTCTTCCCAGAAAAGGAAATCCGTGGGTTGTTTATGGAAAGATAAATAGACATTAAACCAAATGAAGACAAGAAAGGTTTCCAGGCAAATTTCTGAGACTATGCCCCTCCCGACTTGCATTTTGTGCTCTTACTTCCTGACTCTCAGATGCCTAACTCCATCCCCAGCCTTCAGTTCCTACCAATAATGGACCAGTTTGGGCCTACAGTGGACTGTGGCAGCTATCGTTTTGCCTACCAGTTCATTTTTCTTCTCTCTCTCTCTCTCTCTTCTTCTACTAAATACACCCCCTTTTCTGTGAGGAATTCCTTACCCCTCCCCCCCGCCATGCAGTATCTAATGCTGTCAATTTAGGTATACTGTCTCCTCCAACCTCACATGTGGGCACATGGCCTAGGCATGGCCAATCAGAGTACCCCACATCATTGATTTCAGTGATTGGTTCAGGAATGGGCACATGACTCAAGATGGATTTCTCAGAGTTTTTCCTAAGAATTTTATATTAGAATAGTCTGGGTAGGCTTTCTCTTGCCTTTGGGGTCACAATATGTTATTGACACAGAAAAAGCAAATGGATCAATGAAAACTCAGAAATAACCCCAATGATATGGGGTCACTTGCTATACAATAACTGTTCTCATTTATTGAGCAACTTATCATCTGCCAGGAACCATTTTAAATACTACACGTAAATTAAGTCATTTAATCTGTATAACAACCCCATGAGACAGACTACCACTACCTCCATTTTTCAGATGGGGAAGCAGAAAATTTAAGTGACTTGCTCAAGAACATATATTTAGTAAGAGGCAAAACCAGGATTCAAACTTAGACATTCTGGCTCTAGAATCCAGGCTCTTAACCAGGCCTAAATATAGAAGCCTTCACAAATTGCCGGAGAATGTTTAGTACTAAGAAATGGTGTAATGAAAATTAGCTTTCCATATGGAAAACACCGAATTAGTTCACACCTCACACCATCCAATTTTTTAGATTCCAGATAAATTAAAGACATATATGTTGAAAAAATATACAAATCTTTCAAAACTATTCAAAGAAAATTTAGAATATTATTTTTATGACTTGAGGGTAATAAAAGCAACAACCCTGGAGGTGCTTAAAGCCATCTTTTGCAGAAATATGCAGAAGTCTGTGGCAGTGGAAGACAAAGAAGGCAGCAGAGAGGGATGGAGAAGAGACAGGAACAAGGGGAAGGAAGAGGAAATGGGGAGTGAAGGAGAAGGAGGAAACTGCTGACAGCATTCTTTCAGCTCCTGGATCTGGATCTGGTCATGCCTGGACCCAGTCTCACTTCTGGACTTCCTAGTTATAAGAAAAAAAAAAAGAAGCCAAGAGATGGAATAAGAGAGCGAGAGAGACAGCAAGAGAGACTGTACTTCTCTCCAAATTCAGAGAGAGAAAGAGAGAAAGTCTACCAATCTCTCAATTAAGACATTCCTCTACACTTTATCCACCTTCTGCTTGAGTGCCTTCAACAGTAAAGATCTAACTCACTGTTAGAACTCCTTAATTTCCAGGAAGTTATTTTGTTGAAGAACAATTTGCCACCGTGTGCTTCTATTACACCAAGTTCTGGGTTTGTTTGTTTTTTTTTTGGAGTAATGCAAGAGAAGACCAGTACTCCCATGTATCAATGCTTCAAATAACTGAACATAGATAAGACATCTCTCCTTATCCTTTTTCCCGGGATAACTACCATCAATTTCTCAACCACATGACCTGGTTCCATACACCCTTACCAACCTGGCAATCTTTCTCCAGACACACTCAATTTGTCAGTAGCTCTCTTAAAATAAATCAAGCTTCTCAGGACTGGAAAAATGCTCCATGTATGGTCTGGTGCATGTGTGAGGCGGGAGATTAGTTACTTCTTTTAATCTGAACAATGTATTATATTCGTATCTCTTAACTGTCATTCACAGTTTTACCACCAACATCAAGGTGCTAACTCACATTCAACTCAAATTTTCCACTCATATTCCTTTTTGTAGGTAACTAACATTTTCAACTTCAATGCATTTTGTCGTTGCTAAATTTCATTGTATTAATTTGGCTCAACCATTCCCAAGGACAAGGTCATCATTTTGAATCTTAACTCCAATGTATGCTAATGTATACTAATTTTATAACCTCAGCTGGTATCCATTCCAAATAACTTATCACTATGAATATGTTTTTGAATAGCACAGGCCCAAGGATAATGTCTACTTGAGACATCCCCCCAGGTTCACATTGTTTTACAATACAATTGACTTATTCATCAATTCTTTTGGGTCGTGGTTCTTCAGTCACCTGAAAATCCCAGTTTTACCATCATTTCTCAGTCTTGTCCATATATAGCCTGAGGCTTTGCAAATCCTTAATCAAACCCAGATACCCTATGTTTATAACATTTTCTTTTCCAGCCCAGTATTCCCTTCCCATACTTCTAACCTTTCACATCTGTGGTCTACACCAAAAGAAAAAAAGAGGATGGAAGGAAGGAGAAGAAAGAAAGAGATAAGTTAATTTGTGATACTTCGTTTTTTGTAAGACCAAGTAGTTCTAGTTAGATCATCCAATCTTCACAGCATGTTAGAAACATCACTAACTGCTTTGTGATTAATAATGTAAGAACTTACTCTCGATCAACGACAGAAACCAAACATTGTCAGCAAGTCACTTTTAAATTATCTGCTTTGCAGCTTCTATCAAAAATCCTGCTGTTAAAAGTTACATAAGCAAGCAGACAACAATAACAACAAAATCATCTGAAGGTTATGTGGCAAATCTTCTCATCTAATTCTATCTTTCAATCTCCCTGAACTACAGTATTTAAGCCCTGTGTGCACCCTCTGTACCTGAGCTGCAGTTTCCCAGTAAGGGAAATCTGTTATCAAAATAGTGTGGAGGTGGAGGACACTGTCCTTTGTAATACACAGGCCCCTACCTAGAGTCTCATGTACCAGATTTGCTACTTTAGATTCAAGGCAAAGAAAAGCTTTCTTTCATCTTTCTGAAGTGAGAATTGGACAATGTCTGTCTCACTTTTGGTCTCGACCAATGTGAACAATAATTGTGGTAGGACCATCTGGTCTGTATATCGCTGTGCTTTGGCTGTCCTTGATTTTACATTTACGTTTTTATTTTATTACAGTTTTGCTGCATGTGGACATATAAATTCAAATCCTTTGTGGAATGAAGCTGCTTGGAAGAAAGGCAACAATAAAAGGAGAAGGAGTGGAGAAGAATGAAAGAAGGGAAAGAGAACAAAACAAGGAAGGAAGGGGGGAGGCAGGCAGGGAGACAGGCAGGCAGGCAGGCAAGGAGGGAGAAAGGAATCCATCAACCAACACACCTATAATGTCTTTCTTTACAAAATATTCACAAACCATATGTTTATTACTCTATTCCAGAAGTTGCTGAGAAGCCATCCAATTTTCAGGAAGCAGAGGCTCCTGATTTCTAAGAAGCAGCTGTATTCCATGACTAGTGGTAAAGAAAGTCCTTTACAGAACATAGAAAGGTCCTCAAAGCAGTGAGTGATACATCTTTAACCCTCCCTTGTCCCTAAACCATTCCCAGTCCCCCCCACCCCACAGCAAACATCACACTGTCTGATCACAGAAGCCCAGTATTCCTACAAGCAGCCTACATTAGGAGGAGGCCCACCCACCCCTTCCAACATCTCGAAGTCAGGCGGATGGACACCTCGCAGTTATGGAGATTAATTCCCAGCCTCAGTTAGAGGCCCCTTCTTTGTGCACTCTTAGCACCCTGTCCTGACCTTACCAGGGGAGTGTTTGTCCATCTGACTCTCCCACTAGACTAGAAGCTGTGTGAGGGCACATGCCTGTCCATCTTGCTCACCCTGGCACTCCCAGCACCTTGCATAGAGTAGACGCTCAGTAAATACTGGGTCTGGAAATGGGTGAAAGAATGAAATTAGATGGAAAAGTAATTTGCATAAAACCAGAGAAAAGGTTACTGTCACAGGAAAAAAAAATTTTTAAAGTTTTCTTTTCTAGTTTAGAAAGTGAGAAATGCCAAATAGAAATCCTTACCTATGGCACTTTAACACAGCCAAACTTTTAGTAGGTTGTCTAGTAGTCCAGCCCTTCCACTACTGCAGCCACCTGTGTTGAAATACTGGATCAATTCACAATTTACTTCCCCAAAGTTAAACTTCATTAAATATTAGTTTAATTTAATATTCTCCAGATTAATTTGAGATTAATTTATATTCAGGTGTTCGCACAGCCCAAGCCGTATCTCTCCTTTCTGTCATTTCTATCATCTCACACACAGCAGAAAAGGGAAAATGTATGATGAAGAATCACTATGATAGAGTAAGGAGGGGGGAATTTAATTAAACTATTACATATCTTTTCCTCAGATGTGAAAAAAGAAACATAAATTTGCCAAGGGTAGAGTTGTGTGCATATCAGGAAGGCTGAGAAACAAAACTCTGCAGATATGAAAAGTGGTGCTTACAAAATGACTTGAGCTGAAAATCTGATTCTGCCTTTAACCCCAAATTTTTTTCCTAAATCTAATCTTGTGTATTGATGCCAAAGGAAATTTTTACCCTTTGTTGCTAGACTTTGTTTTCAAAGAGAATGAAAAAAAGTCCATTAAAATTCAATCAGCCTCTTTTTGTGAGTGACTGCCTTTTTGAGAATCACAGGATTTTAGAGCTCATGAGAACCGTGAAGGTCATCTAGCCCCATGCAACATGATGCCCTTCATTCAAATAAAATCTTATATGGAAATCAACACTTAAAACAGGTCCAAATGTAAAATGGTACAACCACTTTGGAAATCTATCTGGCGTTATCTTAAACAGTTAGAAATAGAACTACCATACAACCCTGAAATCCCACTCCTGGGAATATACCCTAGAGATACAAGAGCCTTCATACAAACAGATATATGCACACCCATGTTTCTTGCAGCTCTGTTTACAATAGCAAAAAGTTGGAAGCAACCAAGGTGTCCATCAACGGATGAATGGGTAAATAAATTGTGGTATATTCACACAATGGAATACTACGCATCGATAAAGAACAGTGATGAATCTCTGAAACATTTCATAACATGGAGGAACCTGGAAGGCATTATGCTGAGCGAAATTAGTCAGAGGCAAAAGGACAAATATTGTATAAGACCACTATTATAAGATCTTGAGAAATAGTAAACCTGAGAAGAACACATACTTTTGTGGTTACGGGGGGGGGAGGGAGGGAGAGTGGGAGAGGGTTTTTTATTGATTAATCAGTAGATAAGAAATGCTTTAGGTGAAGGGAAAGACAACACTCAATACATGGAAGGTCAGCTCAATTGGACTGGACCAAAAGCAAAGAAGTTTCCGGGATAAAATGAATGCTTCAAAGGTCAGCGGAGCAAGGGCGGGGGTCTGGGGAACATGGTTTGCGGGGACTTCTAAGTCAATTGGCAAAATAATTCTATTATGAAATCATTCTGCATCCCACTTTGAAATGTGGTGTCTGGGGTCTTAAATGCTAACAAGCGGCCATCTAAGATGCATCAATTGGTCTCAACTCACCTGGAGCAAAGGAAAATGAAGAACACCAAGGCCACACGACAACTAAGAGCCCAAGAGACAGAAAGGGCCACATGAACCAGAGACCTACATCATCCTGAGACCAGAAGAACTAGTTGGTGCCCGGCCACAATCGATGACTGCCCTGACAGGGAGCACAGCAGAGGACCCCTGAGGGAGCAGGAGATCAGTGGGATACAGACCCCAAATTCTCATAAAAAGACCAAACTTAATGGTCTGACTGAGACTAGAGGAATCCCGGCAGCCATGGTCCCCAGACCTTCTGTTGGCACAGGACAGGAACCATCCCCGAAGACAACTCATCAGACATGAAAGGGACTGGTCAGCGGGTGGGAGAGAGACGCTGATGAAGAGTGAGCTAATTATATCAGGTGGACACTTGAGATTGTGTTGGCAACTCTTGTCTGGAGGGGGGATGGGAGGATAGAGAGAGAGAGAAGCAGGCAAAATTGTCACGAAAGGAGAGACTGAAAGGGCTGACTCAAGAAGGGGAGAGCAAGTGGGAGTAGGGAGTGAGATGTATGTAAACTTATATGTGACAGACTGATTGGATTTGTAAACGTTCACTTGAAGCTTAATAAAAGTTAATAAAAAAAAAAACAGGTCCAAGCACAACTGCTTTGGTGGAATTGGGTGGTGAGTCTGAGCCTTCCCCCAAGCTCCCCTTCAGATACTTCCTCAACGACTCAGAACTCTGCAGACCACAGTTTGAAATTCACTAATTTAATACCATCTCCTCGTTTTACAGATAAACAACTGAGGCAGGCAGAGCCAAGACTAGTCAAGTTGCAATGATAAATGGTAACGAAAACAGAGTTAGACTCCTCATCTCTTCCCTCCTGACTCAACTGTTCTTTCAACTGCCTTGCACTGCAATGGAAGGCAGAAACCCTTGTTCAGAAGAATGAAGGCATGACAGACAAACTGACACATTTGGAGGACATCTGGGGAGGGTATCTGACCAGGTAGATACAGCTATAAAACATAACCCTGTGAGCAGAAGGCCCAACCCTCTGTGTAATGAGATGGCCTACTTTCGATTCATTTTTAATTTCTAAAGTAATACCTGCAAATGATTTTTTTTTTACAGAAAATTCTAAATAAATAGTAAAAGTTTTCTTATCACCCATGCCACAAGCGCCACATCTCGGAAAAGATCACTATCCTCACTAAACAGACAAAGAATTCTATTTCTAAATTGCTGGCTATTGTGTTGAAAGATGAGGAAGTTAATATTTGTACTACATTCTAGTTCTCTTGCTCTTATAGAATTAGTTTTACCTTGTCAAGGTTATCAACTTTCTTTTTTGTAATTTACATTTTCTGTGCTTTGTAGATTCCCATTTTCAAGGAACCTGGTTTTTGTTGTTTTGTTTTCTCAAAGTGTTCAGAATGTGTTTTCAAATTTCATAGGATATACTTAGTGGTGGGATTTTTATTTATTTACTTTTCATTCATCCTGCTTGGAACTTAAGGTTGCTTCTAATCAGTGGGCTTATCTATTTCTTCAGTTCATCGAAATCGTCTTCTTTTGAGATTCTATGGCTGTTATTCTTAGTCTATCCCTTGTATTGCCTCTGCTTTTGTTTCTGGTCTCTGGGAAGCTGGACTTCCTAAGGCTATCCTTTACGTCTCTTACCTTTTTTTCTTGTATTTTTTAATAATGTCTTCTTTCCTGTGCATCCTGGGAGATTTCCCTGATTTACTCTGCCAAATTATCAGCTCAATCGTCTTTCCCCTGACCTTTCTAAGATTCAGTCATTCATGGAAATCGTTATTTCCTCCATTATTTTTTCTCTATATATATTTTTATTCAATAGATTTTTTTTTTTTTTAATGAATGTGCAACTTTTCAAATCCCTAAGAATCTTCAATTAAACGTTCTTCTTTCCTAAGTTGAATTATCTCTTTTCCCCTGATCTTGGTTCTTCTGTTTATTTATCATGGTCTTCTTTGATGATAGTGATTTTAATGAGAAGTATGGTGATCTCAATTGCCTGTTCACCTTATGGCATCATCAAGGTCTAGATGGATTAGTTAAGGGAGCTGATGTTGATTCCCTCAGCAAAGTGTGAGTGCCTCTTCCCTCTAGGCCCCTTCTCTGAATGGGTGGCAAACTGCAGATATTTAAGAGGGTGACTGTGTTATCAGGGAGGCTTCCTCGAAGGAGTGTGAGCAGGTGAATTTCACAGGCACCAAAATAAGGAGGGTTTTACTCAGCAGGTGGAGAACCTTAGTGTGTATATCACTCTTAGGGGAAGCTGCCCTTTCTTTTTAACTTTTCTAGTATCCGGCATGGCTGTCCAGACTTGCCTCAAACTCTGCTCTACTTTTCTTTCAAGCCTGATTACCCACTTATTGACCCTTCTCAGAGAGATCATCCAGTGTATTTCTGGTACTTTACCAGCTGCTGTCCAGTCAATTCCAACTCATGGCGATGCCATGTGTTTCATAGTAGAACTGCACTCCATAGGGTTTTCCATGGCTGGTTTTTCAGAAGTAGATTGTCAGGCCTTTCTTCCGAAGCACCTCAGCATGGATTTGAACTGCCAACCTTTCAGTTAATAGTCAGGTGTTTGCACTACCCAAGGACTCCTTCTGGTACTTTAGTATGGTTCTAAAGGCACCTCCTCATATACTTGGTAAATGGTACACAGGTAGAAGAATGACCCTATGGCCTCAGCTGTTTGGGATGGGATTCATTCATTAACTACCATGTGATTTGCCCCATACTTTATTCTTGGTCTTATTTCTGAATGTCACTCTTTGCTGGAATTCTCTTGTCAAGTATAGCTCTTCCCTCTAGTAAGCAGATCTTCCCTATTACTCTCTTTCAATCTGATCAAATCCATTTTTTTTTATTATTTTCTAATATTTCCTCAAGTGTTCTGGCCTACTCTCAGTTCCCTTTCCTTAGCTTCCAGTGTCATTATAGCTTCACTTATTTTTATTTATTATTGTTAATATCATTTCTGTCACTTTAGTGGTACTTAGGAAGGAAGGGGAAATGATGTCTATGCTCAGGCATCCATCCTAAACTCTGTCCCAGTATTTTGAAGTCCTCAATTGGAGCACTAAAAGTTTCCATAGTTTAATGTAAAAATAGTATGTTCACACACATGAAGTCATGTACCTAATGACTTGCCAACTCTGAGGACAGGTGAGGAAAATCATCAAGCAGGTGATGCTTAGCATCCCCTCCGTATGGTTTAATCTCTTACTATCTCCTGTTGCCCACCCCCCAGATAAATAAGGAAACTGGCCAAAGAAGAGGAGAAGGGCTACAACCCTGACAAAGGTTCACGAAGATCAATACACTATCATAGGGAAGTTTTGTTAGAGGGTAGAGATGTAGGGGAACTCAATGACCATCTAGTTCAACATCTTATGTTGACCCATGAGTCACATGAGATTTCAGAAACTGAAGCTATTTGCTCCGGGCCACAAAGAAATTGATGATATACTCAGGACTAGAATCCAGAATTTTTATATCCAAATTATAGCTTTTCTACACTTCTGATTGTTTCTTTTTGTACTGCACCAGCTAAGCAGACCATTCCCTTCTCTTTACCTCACCAGTAAGTCCTTCTGCTCTCCCCTTTTGCCTCTCCATTTAACACTCAACAAGTAGAGTTCACCTTCTTTATGAGTCTGAGATATCGGTCTCATACTTTGTAATCAGAGGCACCAGTTTTATCTACTCACTAGAGTTCAAGTGAATTCTATAAATATCAGAGCCCTGGTGGTGCAGTGGTTAAAGCTCCCAGCTGCAAACCAAAAGGATGGTGGTTCAATCCCACCAGCTACTCCACAGGAAGACTATGTGGCAGTCGGCTTCCATAAACACTACAGCCTTGGAAACCCTACGGGACAGTCCTACTCTGACCTATAGTGTCACTATGAGTAGGAATTGACTCGATGGCAATGGGTTTGGTTTTGGTTTAAGATATACAAAGTTCCATATTAAATGTTGCAAGAAATACTAGGTTGAGTAGAGACAATCAAGAGAATATAACCACCATCAGTTGCCGTCAAGTCAATTGCAACTGAAGGAGATCCTATGTGTGTCAGAGTAGAGCTGTGTTCCACAGGGTTTTCAGTGGCTTATTTTTTGGAAGTAGATTGCCAGTTCTTTCTTCTGAGAAGCCTCTGGGTAGACTTGTACTTCCAACCTTTCAGTTAGCAGCTGAGTGTAATAACTGTTTGCACCCCAGGTACTCTTCAAAAGAGTACAAAGAGATTAAAAAAAAAAAAAATGCCAATTAGGGCCAGTTATTTAACTTATTTGGAGGACTGACGGAGGAAAGAATCAACATCAGCTCTCTTGACTAATCCATCTAGGCCTTGATGATGCCATAATATGAATAGGCAATTCAGTATTCAGCAGTATCCAGTTCTTCTCCCATTCCAGGTACTTCTCAATCCCCTTGCAGTGACTTGTTCTGCCCAATGGATTGTGAGTACAAATAGCATGTGCCACTTCCAGGCTGAGAAGAAAAAGCCACAAATGACTCTCCAGAAACCTTTTCCTGCTGTGGCAACTGAGGTGACCACATGGTCCAATGGTACAGCCACAAGATGGGGGCACTCTCTAAACCTGCTGGCCCAAGTGACTGTGTAGAACAGAGACTCCTGCCAATCCATATGGGACATGTAGCATGAGTCAAAAATAAACATTTGTCCTGTTAAGTCACTGAAAATTTTTGCTACAAGAGTACAGCCTAGCCTATCTTGACTAATAAGAGGAGCCAGCTAAACAAACAGAGAAGGACCAGTCAGAGAAATGAGAAGACACCTATAAAAGGAGCATCATGTGAACATGGAAGTCAAAGAAGCAAGAGATAATTTTCTGTGAATGCAACAAGGAAAATTCATGAGGATTTTGGTCCTCATTGATAACGGTCTCATCAACCCTTTGTTCTTAAATACTGCTTCTTTCTGCCTCGATAATTTCCTCAGATGAAAACAGCATGTACAAAAATACTTCATCAGAAAAGTACAAACCTGAAATGATAAAATCAAATGCATATTACAATCAGACCAAAATATTTACATGATGTAAAACATTAAATAAATAAACCATTAGAATAGTCCTATTGAATTTAGCAAATGGAATCTAATAGAACAGCTGTTAATATCATCTTCTGCCATAAAAAGAAATCTTGATGACTCATTTAGGGCTTCATAAATTGTCAGCCTTTTCCCTGCTTCGTGTAAATAGGCTTTTTCCATCCAGTCTGTTGTTTAGTATATACTGCTAGAATTCACATACGTATTCTTAGCAGCAAAGATCTTATCTGCGTTTTCTATCTTATGGATCTTGAAACCCCTCCTCCCCCATTCTCCCAAGCACCATGCACCACATCCAGGCAAATCCTCCAATATTAGGGTGAAAAATGCAAGTATGTTTATGGCAAACAGTCTAACCCCTTCTATTTATTTCTTCCTAGGCCCATTTCCTGGAGGCAGTAGGCTTGAGCAAAAGGCCTGCCGGTGAGCATGGCTGAGAAGGAGCTTAGAACTCTTGGTTGGAAGCCATCCTGATTGAAGTCCTATCTTCTGAGTTGTTTTTGTTGCTTTCAAGTTGATCCCAATCCTGAATTGCAGCCTGTTACTTCCCTAATAAACCACATAATTGTGAGTATAGTCTGTGAGTACTCTTTAGCCACTGCAACAAATTATTGAACCCAGCAGAGAAGTAGAAAGTGCCACGGGGAGGATGGCTGGTGTCAGAATTGGTCAAAAGGTTGGAAAGTGGGGTATATCTGACCTCCACTTCATAGAAATCAGCTTTGTGCTGATGGTGATTCTCTGTCCTCCTCCTGAAAGTAGCCAGGCCCTGATGCTGCTCCATTACAGTTCTCCAGCTCCCTGAATGATTCACTGTCTTCCTCACAGCCCTGGTTTGGGCTTCCCAAAAAGTCTTAGGTAAAAGAACTCTCATTCTATTCCCAGGCCTTTTCTACCTCCACCAGCTAGGCAGGCACCCTATCAAGAGGAAGGTCAGGGGGACTTGGACATTGTCCTGTCTTTTACAATACAGGTCATATAGTAAAGGGTAGGCACCTTTTTGTTTTATGTTTTCAATTATATTTATGACCATTTTAGTTAGTCTGAAATTAAGCAGAAAGAAAAAAGAGAAAGCATTTATGGTGGGTCTGCCATATCCTTCCATGTTTCCAGTGATTTCAGTTGAGAAACTCAACTCACTGCAGTAAAATTATGAGCAACTTTAATCACTTCTTAGTTGTCTGTAGAAACGAGTTTTTACCAATTGGCAGAGAAGCGAAGACCAGAATAATCCACGGGGGTCAGATGTTAAAAGCCTGAGCTGAAGCTTCTATAACTAGATCTTGAAAACTTTGGATTCAAGTCCCCCACTCTAACCATGTACAGATGAGTCAGGGACAGAGGTCTTCAAGAAGGCACTGACCGGAGGAATGCTACCAGAATTGTGCCACCTCCCCCCATCCCATTTTTCCTGGGAATGTTTATAACGATGTAGCTAAAATCAGTGAAACCACTGTTTTCTGTTGATCAAAGGTGTCCAGCCAATCCTTCCTAGAATTTAGGCTTCGCTTCATATTCGATTACCAACTAAGTTTCCAATTTGATAAATATTAAACAGTCTAGAAAGAGAAAGAATGAAACATTTGTCCAAGTTTGCATTAACAGTAGAAATAAATATCGCACTGAAAACACACTGGTGCCCCCTCTCCCTGTTATTCTCTCCCCTCTTTGAGTTGACGCTTCTGACAGAGCTTTGAATACTGAGACCCAGTGGAGTTTCTGCTGCTGCTGCTACTCTTTCTCTTATTCCCTCTCCTCAATAGTTTTTTATAATTCCCATGACCCATCGTCTTGCTCAGGCTAAATTTGACAAAGCTGCTGAAGAGGTCAAGCAACAGAAGATGACTAATATGAGATGCTGTTCATTTACAGCTGCTAAAAGCAAGTGATTATGGCTTGGAGGATGAACCTTAAAGCCAAGGCCACGAAGATTACACTAAATCTGTTGAAGAAGACATAAAAAGAATATGTCAGAAAAGTTTATGTCAACAAAGCAGACAGAATATAAAGGTGTGAAATTGGAGGCCAGCCATGTACTTGGAATCTAACTAAAAACAATGCCTTCTTTTTCCAGTACTCTAAATAAAGTTAAATAATGGAAATCCCCTATTATAATGGCAGTTAATTCAGCTTCTTCAGGCCTGCCAAGGATGCAATGCTCTTACTGATTAGGGGTTGAAGCCCTTAATGTTGAGTAATGTTCTCTCCGTAGACCAATTAATAGTGTACTTGTTACCAAAAATAAAAATTACAGCGCTAATTAGCTATAAGCTTCGTTACTATTAACCTGCAATCTATTTTGTGTAATTATTTTCAAACCACTTAAATGTTAGCTAGGCAAATCATTACCCGTATTTTTCCTGGATCTGTGTGTGTGTATATATATATATATATATATATACACACACACACACATATTGTAAATTTTGTTGTTATTTTCCAAAAAAAGTCCTGAGAAGTCCTAGTCTCATGGTCTAGTCTCTTTTTGCCAAATCGGGAAGTAGAATGCACACGATACTATATCAGAAATTCTAGGTTGTAATCCCAGATTTACTATCTATGTGATCTTGGACAAGCCCCTCATCTTCCCTGAGTCATAGTTCTCAACTCTCTGGCTTGGTGTAAACATTTAAGTGCTTGACTACTAGCTGGAAGATTGGCAGTTCAAACCCACCCAGAGCATCTCAGAAGACAGGCCAATCTGTTCCTGAAAAATCACAGCCTTGAAAACTCTATGGAGCAGTTCTAATCTGCACACATGGGGTCACCATGAATCAGAATCAACTCAATGGAAACTAACAACAACTTTAATTAGATATTAGTGTTAGAGTTTGAAGAAGATATGGAAAGAGACAGAGGGTTGGCACCTGTCTGGCTGCCCACACAAGCCTTCAGAGGATTAAGCTCTAGCTTCCTCGGTTTTGGAAAACCTGGTGGCATAGTGCTTAAGAACTACGGCTGCTACCCAAGAGACCGGCAGTTCAAATCTACCAGGCACTCCTTGGAAACTCTGTGGGACAGTTCTACTCTGTCCTGTAGGGTTGCTATAGTGTTGCTATGAATCAGAATCAACTCTGAGGTGGTGGGTTTGGTTTGGTTTTTTTCCGCAGTTTTGTAGGCTATATATTTTATTGTTCATACCAAAGGGTAGTTGGACTCTAGAAAATCAACCAAGACCAACCAAATTTATAACAGACTGCAGGGTGACAATTAGAATACTGTTATTAATTTATTATAAGAAATATAACACTATAAAACCCAACCCAGTAAGAAATATAACACTATAGGGAACTGGATATGGATATTTATGTTTGCTGGTCAGTACGCTCCTTCACTCATCCAATCTGAATGTTGATTGGTGAGCATGGACGCAGAGTCACAGGACTAAGTTGTTTGGGCTCCCGTTTGGGACCAAGCATATACAATGGCCTGATGCATCCCTCTCTCCCACAGAGATACTCCTGGGGCAAGGACTGGCTACCATCTTTTGTGTATCTAGAAATTTTTTTCCTTGGTCAAAACTGGAGACTCCCTGCCAAAGACTGCCTATTTGCATTAAGCCATTTGATAAGTAATTATTGTACCAAGCACTGGGCTATAGCTGTGAACAGGTTAATAATCCTGATCTCACAGAACTTAGACTGTGATTGGTAAGAGGGGCCTTTAGTGGTCATCATAGGGTATGTTCCTCTTTTATGCTCATTTCTTACCAAGCCCCCTTTTTATCAGTAATTTCTTCCCTTAGCTGATTTAGTTCCTTAAGTCAGGTTACAAGATTCATTTTTTTCTCCCTAAAATGATGTTGCATATAGTGATAATTCAGCTGTGTTTGATTATGTGTTTGTTTAGAGCTTAACTCAGAAGGCAGTGTCATTACCTATTCTCAAGACTATTTTTGGTGGTTGGACGGGGCAAAAGAGGCCCCAAATGCTCTCCTGGTTGATTTTATGTATAACCTAAGTTGAGAAGATGAAATGAGATACACTGGGAAAGATTAAATGAGATGTGCTCAAATACAAAGGTTTATGTAAATTAAGATATTAACATTATTCTCCATTATCTATTTGAAACAAACATGTAGATATTCAGTATTCAGGCCTATTTAAATAGGCATGTATTCAGAATTCAGATAGCCAAACTTGTTACCTCCTACACTAACTCTTCAGAGCACTATCCCCAGTAGCTCCCAAGGAGGCAACCATACATTAAAAGTGCACAAGGTCTAGAAAACCAAGTCATATATTTGTAAAATCAACCATATCATTCAGGGCCCATGTCTGCTTCCCTTAGAAAATTCCTACCTACTTCTCCAAATAAGAGTTCTTATAACATATAAAACAGAACATAAAAAAGCAAACCCATTGTTGTCAAGTCAAGTCAATTCTGACTCATAGAGACCCTACAGGACAGAGTAGAAGTGTCCCATAGGTTTCCAAGAGTGGCTGGTGGATTTGAACTACCTGCTTTTTGGTCAGCAGCCAAACATTTAACCACTGCACCACCAGGGCTTCAATACATACATTAGTCATTCTTAAAAATTAATAAGCAGGAAGACTCAATATCATATAGATGTTAGTTTTCCCTGAGAAGAACTATACATTCAAAGCAATTCTAGTCAGAAGTCCCAAGGATTTTTCATGGACCTTGACAAGATGATGCTAAATTCACATGCAAGAGCAAAGAACTTAGATAAATAATGCCTCCTGAAGAAGACTTACTATGCAGCTTTAATACATAAGATAATGTAGTATTTATTCAGAGATACACAAATAGAGAAATAGAGCAGGACAGAGAGCCCAGAAACACCCATGCACAGACAAAAATCTGATGCATGACAGAGCACACTGCAGATCAATGAAGAGAATACTCAACATATGCTGCCAGGTCAGGAGGGGGCAAACGAAATTGGATCCCTATCTTGTACACTACACAAATATAACTTCCAGGTGAATTAATGACTTAAATTTGAAAGGAGAAACTTTTAGAAGAATACCTCTATGACCTTGAGGTAGAAAATATATATGTATTTTTAAATAAGACATGAAAGTCCAAACCAGAAAGGAAAATATTAAAAATACTACCACAATAAAACTAAGAATTTCTATTACTCAAAAGATACCATAGAGTGAAAAGGCGCAAATGGGGAAAATATTTTGGAAAACATTAATCACAAAATATTAGTATCCAAGAATTATTATTTCAGGAATTAATTTTTTTTTTTTTTAGTTTTCATGAACTTTTTTTTTTAATTGTAGTTTAGATGAAGGTTTACAGAACAAATTAGTTTCTCATTAAACAATTAATACGTACATTACTTTATGACATATTACTTTTTGTAGCCAGCCCCACAACATGTCAACACTCTTTCCTTCTCGACCTTGGGTTCCCTATTACCAGCTTTCCTGCTCCATCCTGACTTTTAGTCCTTGCTCCTGGGCTGGTGTGCCCATTTAGTCTTATTTTGTTTTATGGGCCTCTCTAATCTTTGGCTGAAGGTTGAACCTCAGGAATGACTTTAGTACTGAGTTAAAAGGGTGTCTGAGGGCCATACTCTTAGGGTTTCTCCAGTCTCTGTCAGGCCAGTAAGGCTGATATTTTTTTGTGAGTTAGAATTTTTGTTCTACATTTTTTTCCAGCGCTACAAGACCCTCTATTGTGATCCCTATCAGAGCAGTCGTTGGTGGTAGCCAGACACCACCCAGTTGTGCTGGACTCAGTCTGGAGCAGGCTGTGGTTCTTTGGACTAATCGTTCCTTTGTGTCTTTGGTTTTCTTCATTCTCTGTTGCTCCAGAAGGGGCGAGACCAGTGAAGTATCTTAGATTGCTGCTCACAAGCTTTTAAGACACCGGGAATTAGTTCTTTATTTCAGGAATTAATAAGAAATGGGCAATGGAAATAAACCATAAATAAACCACAGAAGGAAACCCAATTGCCATTCAACATATGAAAAAATCCCTCACTTACTAAAATCAGGGAAATGCAAATTAAGTTTACAATGACAACATTTACACACACCAAACAGGTGAACATTAAAATGTCAGACACTACTAAGTGTTGGAGTAGAAACAGGTCAACAGAAACTCTTATTTTGCTGCTATGGGTATAAACTGATACAACCACGTTGGAGGAAATTGACATCACTTAGTAAATTGGAATTTGCACATACTGTACAACCCAGTAATTCTACACCTATGTATAAATCCTTGTATATACCCTAAGTATATACTTATAACTTCTGCACATTTGCCCTAAGAGATGTGTATAAGAATTTTCATGGCATGTATATAAAAGCAAAACCTTCAAAAAACCAAAGTCCATCAACAGGAAACTGGATAAATTTTGGAATATTCATACCTGGGTTACAGTACACATAAAAATGAATGAAACATTGTTATAAATTTTATAAATTTCTGACAACAAAAAGGAGGCAAGTAACAAATGAATACGTATAGGATAATTCCATTTATACAAGTGTCAAAGCCAGGCAAAACCAAGCAATACGTTGTTTAGGGTTATATACCATGATATAGAGTAAAAATGTAAAGAAAAGCAAGAGAATGATTCACTCAAAATTTATTAGAATGGCTATTTAGGGAACAAGGAAAGGCAAGGATACAATTTTGGAGGGGCAAACAGCAAACCTCAAAGGAGCCGGTAATTTTCTATTTCTTAAGTTGGCTATAGATTATTAGTATTTTACCATACTCATGTGACATATACTCCTTTGTGTATAAAATGAATTTCATATAAAAATATTAAACTTAGTGTGTGTAAGAATTCCTGTTTAAAATGTATACTCACAGATAGGCTCAGCTGTCGGGGCATCTGTTTCAGTAGATCTTGCTGGAGGGAGGTTCAGCTTTTTTTAATGAACATTCCAGAACAACCTGTAGGTGACCCATGGATTATTCCACGAGAAATACTAGATTCTCCCTCCTGAGTTATGAAGCTCTGTATCAGAGCTGTACAGGCTTTCCCTTTCAAATGAAATGTTATACAAGACTGCAGTATGTAAAAAGGATCAAAACAGAGAAATTTCAATTTAAGCAGGAGAGCAGGCCCCAGGATTTGCTTATAGGGCCTTCTCCCTCCCTACAACAGCAGGCTTTGAAGCATCTCTAGAAGTCCAGAGTTTTATGACCAATAACACAGGAACTTTCAGTATGAACTCCATTCAATGTTTTTCAAAACAGGGAGAAGTAACTATATAGGCTTAACTGTAAGACAAAGGAAAGCTGAAAAACAAAACTTGGATACATTTTAACTACATTTTGTAAAATGTGTATGCTAGTGTGACATGACTATGAGAAAGCACAATATCTGGCTCATAGTAGGTATGCAACACAGATTCATCTAGAAATATGCATATAATTTGCGTATAATTTGAATAGAATAGAATTTAAGGCAAGAGACTAGCTACCCTGTAATTCTAAGTTTTGGGTGAAATTCACAACATAGTAATAGCCACAATTTCTTCCACTGGAATGCTCCCAACCAACGAAAGTAATGGATTTGTTAAGTTACCCATGGCAAACCACAGCACCCTGAACACCTGCTGAAAGAAAAAATTTTCTAGTTACAAATGTAGTTTGAACATGCTGTCTAGAGCAGAACTACTCTGCATGAAGCATGTAGCCAAAGTGAGAAACGGATGGAAGGGAATACTCAAATAAGAAAAAATAGGTGGGTGGCTACATATTGGTATAAATGGAACATCATGTGGAGAAATGTGTTCTTTTTCTCTGAATTTACATTTTATACACAAATATCTTAATTAATACTTGGCCATAAGCAAAATATTATGAAACTTTTTTGGGGACAATTTGCTAAATTGTGACTGCATTCAGAGCCCCTGTCCATCAAATACTGCCAAGTCTTATAGTATCTGTAACGGCAAAATAACCCACAAAAGTTGGTATTCTGGGTGAAAACTCTTCTTCTCATATGTCCATTGGTTTTTGTTGATTCTCTTGGCCTTCATTCAAGAGATGCTGGCATGGGCTGTTGCCTAGCAACAACATGCAGTGCACTTTTCCACTAGCCCATAGAAAAGCTGTCTGTCTGGACCTCATGCCATTCAGCATCATGGTTTTGTAAATGATGACAATTTCTTAGGAAATTTTCCTTCCTCCTTCTAAATGTGTGCCTGAAGAAGGCTATTTAACACTCACCCCTTCATCACAAACACTGCACTTGGCTTAATGAAGAAAATAATAGGGAAATCCATAGGTAACCCCAACTTATCTGGGCACTGGCAAAAGAACCAATATGACCATGCTTCTTCTGGAGAATACCAGTATGTTTTCTTTGGATGAACTGTGGCTGTTTAATGACCTCCATATATTCAACAAATATTTCATTAAGTCTTTCTATGTGTCAGACATAGTGTTTAAACCAAAACCAAAACCATTACTGTAGAGTTGATTCTGACTCATAGTGACCCTATAGGACAGAGTAGAACTGCCCCACAGGGTTTCCAAGGAGCGGCTGGTAGATTCGAACTGTTGATCTTTTGGTTAGCAGCTGAACAATTAACCACTGCGCCACCAGGGTCTCCATATAGTGTTTAGGATACATGATTGCAACCAAACGGACACTGTCTCTATCCTCATAGAACTTAGTTGCCTGTTCTTTAAGCTCCCTAGAGGCTAAATTTGCACCTATGTGTTTTTTTTTTTTTTTATAAACACATTCCAAAACTTGGTGTCTACCAGCTAAAATACAGGTCCTAATTTTTCATCAATAATTAGTTTCAAGCCTAATTCAGGTGACTAAAATCCTCATTGGTCAGAACCAGGGAAATCCAAATTAGGAACTCCAGGAAATCAGATAGGATCACCAGGAATCCTATCTGTGTGAAGTACGATGCCCCACAAAAATAGTAACAGGATCTTTGAGACTCATAATCATTTCACATTATTAAGACTCTTAAATCAAAAGCAAGAGATGAAGGTTTTCAGGAGGAGGATAGAAACTAGCTCAGCAATAGGTAGGGAAGAGTTAGAGAGCTTACACTCACTGTAGGACACAGGCTCAAGAACACCCAGGTAACAAACGCATCGAGTGCTTCTTTCAAACATTCCCAACCTCATCTCATCGGAAACTAGGTCTAAAATCCTCAACCAAGGTAGGACCAAGAGAGCATGACAAATGCTTGAGAACTCAGAGGAACTCTGCTACTTAAGAGTTCTTACAGGCCATATCACATAGGGAGAAAACTCCTCCAATTTGAGGAAGGCAAAACAAAGCCTCAGCAAAGATTTGGGAATGGAAAATAACAATGTTAAAGAGCCACAGTTGTTGAATAAAAGCATGAGCTACCAAAACCAACAGAAAAGGGACAGGGGTCACTGGAATATAAAAAAATATTAAGGTTAAACACCTAGTGTTGGTTCTAGAAGTTTATGTATCCTGGTTTTCAGGAAATATATAGACAGATCCTTGAGAAAATGATATGGTCTGCAAGTTAATCTAAATATGAACCAGTCACTATTTAAATTTGTCACAAAATGACCTCATTTCAAAAAGCCAACCAGCTCATGACCGTCTAGAAGATGAGGGCCCTTTGACTATGTTAGATCAGAAGTGGATGAGAAAGATATTTAAAGAAAGTTTCTTTGGAAGCATTCTAGCCTAAATTTGATCTTCTTTGATCCCAGCTGAAGACTTATCCCCAAAAATGTTTTAGTTAAAAAATAAAAGAGGCAATACAAAATTCTCTGGAAATTTTCTCCTTCCGAAACAAAGCATAGTGACGCTGTAAAAGTAAATTCATACTTGCATGATGAGCAACCTCTCAAAAAGAGAAAAATAAAACACCAGTTTTCATGGATTGCAAGTATCCACCTGTATTCCCTCTCATGGCTTCCTCTACTTAAACCACTTCAAGTTGAAAGTAATGCCAGTGCAATACAAACATTTATTACTTTTTGTTGTGACTTAATTTAAATAAACCTCAGGAATATCACATGTCCCGTGCCAGTCTGGTGATCCACTGCAGATGGAAATTGCTAAATTTGATGGGCAACCATTAGATTGAGTACTCTGAATATTTCCTGTTAAAATTGTGTGCTTAAAGAGAATATCCAAATGGCCTACAGACCCATGAAAAGATGCTCAACATCATTATACACCAGAGAAATGCAAATAAAAACCACAATGAGATACTATTTCACTCCTACTAGGATGGCCAAGACTTAAAAAAAAAAAAAAGAGAGAGAGGAAGAGAATTAACAAGTGTTGGAAGGGGTGTGAAGAAATTGGAACCCTCATCCATTGCTGGTGGAAAGGCAAAGTGGCACAGCTATTGTGGAAAACAGCCTAGTGGTTTCTGAAAAAACTAGAGGTAAAGCTGCCATCCCCAACCAAGCCATATAACACAGCAATTCCACTCCTAGGTATATACCCTAGGGATCTAATAGAAGTGACGCAGATAGTTATATGAATGTTTATGTTCATTGTAGCACTATTTACAATAGCAAAACGATGGAAACAATCTAAGTGTCCATCAATGGATGAATAGATAAGTAAAATGTGGTGCATACATACAATGGAATGCTACTCAGCAGTAAAGCAAAACGACTTCCCAAAACATCTTGGAAGGTGAATGAACCTGGAGAGCATTATGTGAGCAAAATAAATCAATCACACAAAAAGTATTGTATGTTCTCACTTTTATGAAATGACATTAACGAGTAAATGCACAGAAACTAAAGTTCATTTCTGACATTCATTTTGGTCTTTTCTTTCATTCTTGCCTTTTTAATGACCTCTTGCTTTCTTCATGTATGATATCCTTGATGTCATTCCACAACTCATCTGGTCTTTGGTCATTAGTGTTCAACGCATCAAATCTATTCTTGAAATAGAATCTGAATTCATGTGGGATATACTTTTTTATACTCAAGGTCATACTTTGGCTCTTGTGGGCTTGTTCTAATTTTCTTGTTTCAATGTGAACATGCATATGAGCAATTGATGGTCTGTTCCGCAGTCAGCCCCGGGCCTTGTTCTGACTGATGATATTGAGCTTTCCCATCGTCTCTTTCCACAGATGTAGTCAGTTTGATTCTTGTGTATTCCATCCATCCAGGTCCATGTGTATAGTCTCCATTTACGCTGTTGAAAAAAGGTATTTGCAATGAAGAAGTCATTGGTCTTGCAAAATACTATCATGGGATCTGGGGCATCATTTCTATCACCAAGGCCATATTTTCCAATTACCAATCCTTCCTGTTTCCAACTTTCCCATCCCAATCACTAGTAATTATCAATGCAACCTGATTGCATATTTGGTAAAAATCTTTCATTGCAAAATCTGGTAAAAATCTTTATTTCTTCATTTTTGGCCTTAGTGGTTGGTGCGTAAATTTGAGTAATAGCTATATTAACTGGTCTTCCTTGTGGGCATATGAATATCATTCTATCACTGACAATTTTGTACTTCAGGACAGATCTTGAAATATTCTTTTTTATGATGAATGCAACACCATTCCTCTTCAAGTTGTCATTCTCAGCATAGTAAACTATATGATTGTCTGATTCAAAATGCCCAATAACAGTCTATTTCTTCTTACTAATGCCTAGGGCATCAATGCTTATATGTTCCATTTCATTTCTGACAATTTCTAATTTTCCTAGATTCAAACTTTGTACATTCCACCTTCCGATTATTAATGAATGCTTGCAGCTGTTTCTTTTCATTTTAAGTCATGCCACATCAGCAAATGCAGGTCAAGAAAGCTTGACTTCATCCACGTCATTAAGGTCGACTCTACTTTGAGGAGGTAGCTCTTTCCCAGTCGTATTTTGAGTGCCTTCCAATCTGAGGGGCTCATCTTCCGGCACTATTCATAAGGTTTTCATTGGCTAATTCTTTTCAGAAGTAGATGGCCGGGTCCTTCTTCCTAGTCTTAGTCTGGAAGCGCAGCTGAAACCTGTCTGCCATGGGTGACCCTGTTGATATTTGAATATCGGTGGCCTATCTTCCAGGATCTTAGTAACATGTGAGTTCCCACAGTACGACAGACTCTGAAACTTGCTCTTGAACATTGAATAGCTAAAGCAAAAGGAAGAAATGATGAAGTAAAAGGACTGAACAGAAGATTTCAAAGAGTGGCTCAAGAAGGCAAAATAGAGTATTATAATGACAAGTGCAAAGACCTGGAGATAGAAAACCAAAAGGAAAGAATATGCTTGGCATTTTTCAAGTTGAAAGAACTGAAGAATAAACTCAAGCCTTGAGTTGCAATATTGAAGCATTCGATGGGGAAAATACTAAACAACGCAGGAAGCAACAAAAGACGATGAAAGGAATATACAGTCACTATGCTAAAACAAATTGGTTGACATTTAACCACTTCATGATGTAGCATATGATCAGGAACTAATGATACTGAAGGAAGACGTTCAAGCGTCACTGAAGGCATTGGAGAAAAACAAGGCTACAGGAATTGAATACCAGTTGAGATGTTTTAACAAATGTGTGAAGTGCTGGAAAGTGCTCACTCGTCTATGCCAAAAAATTTGGAGGACACCTACCTGGCCAACTGACTGGAAGAGATCCATATTTATGCCAATTCCAAGAAAGATGATCCAACCTAATGTGGAAATTACTGAACAATATCATTAATATCACACCCAAGTAAATTTTGCTGAAGCTCCTTCAAAAGTGGTTGCGGCAGCATATCTACAGGGAACTGCCAGAAATTCAATCTGGATTCAGAAGAGGATATGGAATCAGGGATATCATAGCTGATGTCAGATGGATCCTGACTGAAAGCAGAGAATATCAGAAAGATGTTTACCTTTGTTTTATTGACTATGCAAAGGCATGGGACTGTGTGGATCACAACAAATTATGGATAACATTGCGAAGAATAGAGATTCCAGAACATTTAATTGTGCTCATGAGGAACCTGTATATAGATCAAGAGGCAGTCATTCAGACAGAACAAGGGGATACTGCATGGTTTAAAGTCAGGAAAGGTGTGCGTCAGGTTTGTATTTTTTCACCATACTTATTCAATCCGTACGCTGAGCAAATAATTGGAGAAGCTGGACTATATGAAGAAGAACGAGGCATCAGGATTGGAGGAAGACTCATTAACAACCTGCAATATGCAGATGACACAACCTTGCTTGCTGAAGGTGAAGAGTACTTGAAGCACTTACTGATGAAGATCAAAGACCACAGCCTCCAGTATGGATTACATCTCAACATAAAGAAAACAAAAATCCTCACAACTGGACCAATAAGCAACATCATGATAAATGGAGAAAACATTGAAGTTGTCAAGGATTTCATTTCATGTGTATCCACAATCAATACCCATGGAAGCAGCAGTCAAGAAATCAAAAGATGCATTGCATGGGGCAAATCTGCTGCAAAAGATGTCCTCAAAGTGTTAAAAAGCAAAGATGTCACATTGAAGACTAAGGTGTGCCTGATTTAAGCCATGGTGTTTTTGGCTCATGTGCATGTGAAAGCTGGACAATGAATAAGGAAGTTTGAAAAAGAACTGACACCTTTGAATTGTGGTGTTGGCAAAGAATATTGAATATACCATGGCTACCAAAAGAACGAACAAATCTGCCTTGAAAGAAGTACAACCAGAATGCTCCTTAGAAGCAAGGATGGTGAGGCTACTTCTCACATACTTTGGACATGTTTATTAGGAGGGATCAGTTCCTGGAGAAGGGAATTATGCTTGGTAAAGTAGAAGGCCAGTGAAAAAGAGGAAGACCCTCAAGGAGAAGGATTGACACAGTGGCTGCAACAATGGGCTCAAATATAACAATGATTATGAGGATGGTGCAGGACTAGGCAGTGTTTCATTCTGCTGTACGTAGGGTCACTATGAGTTGGAACTGACTTGAAGGCATCTAACGACAACAACAATATTCATTAGTAGTTACGAGTGATGAAGGGGAGAGGGAGATTCACTCTTTAGATAATAAACACTTGTTATTTTTGGTGATGGGAAAGATAACACCAAATGACAATGAAGTATACACAGCTTGACGAAGGTAAACGATGTCACTAAAAAGCGCACAAGAAAAAAAGGACTTATTGGTAATTGCTTTGTCATATATAATTTTGAAACAACAGCAAAAATAACGGAAAATATATGTGCAGTTGTATGTGTATTTATGTAGGCATATGTGTATAGGTATATGTGTATATATAGATATATGTAAAATGTATATGCATCTATGTGACTGTATGCACATATATTAATATATATAATAAAGCTCACAGAGGGCACAGTTATGAATACCTCTTAAACATAACCATACACTTCTCTACATTGGATTTCTGGTTTGAAGGATCTGGACCATGGTCTCATGGGACGTTTTGATTAATTGACATAATGTAGTTCATAACTTAATGTCTGGGGTCTTAAAAGCTTGTGAGCTGCCATCTAAGACACAATTGTTGGTCTGCGCTTACTCAGGGCAAAAGAGAAAGGAGAAAACCAAAAACTTAGAGAAGAAACTAGTCTACAGAATTAATAGCCTGCACAAGCCATGGCCTCATCTACTCTGAGACCAGAAGAACTAGATGGTGCCGGCTACCACTATCGACTATTCTCATCAGGGTCATATTATATGGACCCTGATAGAATACGAGAAAAATGTGGAACAGAACCTCAAATTCCTAAAAAATAAATAAAGACCACACTGGCCAGACTGGTTAAGACTGGAGGACTCCCGAAGACAATTACCCTGAGACACTCTTCAAACTTTGAACTGTAGATTACTGAAACTAATCTCTGGGGTCACCTTATAACTAAATAACAAATTGGTTCAAAAAATAATGAATATCGCCTGTAAGTATTGGGGTCCTTTAAAAAATTACCTATATGAGACCAAACAGTCAACAATTACTTTAAAACAAAGATTAGAATGTAAGGCGGCAGGTAAAGGAAACTAGATTAATGAAAATGGAACAACCAGAATGGAAATGATGAGAATGTTAATGTATTGTGAAGAATGTATTCAATGTTACCGAACCACTTGAATAGAAGTTGTTGAATGGAAAACGAAATTGCTATGTAAACCTTCACCAAAAACACAATAAAGCATAGAAAAAAAATTGTATGCTTAGATTAAAATTCCTTATTAACCTTATCATAGCAGCACCTGGTTCTGATCAGCCACCTGAGCCCAGGGCGCAGGGCAAGTATAAATGCAGCTGCTGGCCAAGGTCGCGCCACTTCTCTCCCCACCTCCTCCTAAAAAAAAAAACTAGGCAGCATTAATTACATTTCTTTGGATTGCAAGCAACAGAAAGTAATTCAGGACAGATTAGGCACTAACAAAAAAGGAAATTGAACGTATTAGAAGAGTACTGGAGTATCTCACAGAACTGAAGGTAGAGTTAAACAACCAAATCAGAAGAAAGGACGGTACTAGGTCAGCTCCCAGACCCTCGGTTTTAGAAATTTGGAAAACTTGTCCCTAAAGACTACCATGAACAAGACAACATTTCCCAGTCTTTGGTTCTCTCCATACCCAGACTAGGACAGGTGTAAATCAAAGGCAAAGGGGTTTTTTCTGGTTAGGACTTTGATACTGTCCCACATGGTGGCCTCACACTAGCTCTAGGCAGGCAGGTAGGCGAAATCAGGAAGGGTCACCCATTAACCCTCATAGTTGGCTTCAGTTCCTATGTGCCCATGGAGGGGCCGAGAGCTAGCACCTTTTGCTGCCTGATGACCTCTTAAGAGAGATGCAATAGGGAAGATTACCAGGCCAGGGACTAAAGGGGCATCTCAGGTAAACCCCAAGAGAACAGCAAGAGAGGTATGGGCCTGAGTCAGCAGAAGGGAGCCCCAGGTCCTGTCAAGCCAGTGGAATAGACCATGAGTTCAGCAACTGTTGCCAGAAGACAGGCAGCAGCCGGATGTGAGAGGACACCATTAACAGGAGCCTGCACATGAGCACACACACAGATACACCCGCACAGACACACACATACACAAACACACAAACATAGACACTTGCACACACACAGACGCAGACACACACAGCCCCTTCTGATCTGACCCCTGCCTAACTTTACAACCTGGTTCCCCATCCCACTTACAACCCTCGGGTACTTACACTGTACATTCTGCTCCAGTCACAACAGACCCCTTGATCATTTGCAGCTGCCCAAGGGAGACATTCTATGTCAGACCACCAGGACTTCATACTTCATTTGAGCCTGGAGGATCCTTTATCTACTTGTCCTCAGGACAAACTCAATTTCACATGACTTAACTTCGTGGTTCAACTCTATGAAGACTCTCCAGTCCCTCAGGCCAAGTGTACAGCTCATTCTTTCTATTTTCATTGCTTCTTGTGTATCTCTATGGTAGAACTCATCAGATACTTGCTTTTGTCTTTACCTTCCCCAATAGAACGAAACACTGCATCTTCCAAAAAACCCAAACCCGTTGCCGTCGAGTAGATTTGAACTCATAGTGACCCTATAAGACAGATAAGAACTAACTGCCCCATATGGTTTCCAAGGAGTGGGGGATGGATTCGAACTGCAAACATTTTGGTTAGAAGTCAAGCTCTTAAGCACTGTGCCACAAGGGCGCTTACTCATCTCTACAGTTCCAGCTCTAAGCACAATGCCTGGTTCACAGTAGGCACTCATTAGCTGTTGGTTAAGTAAATTAATAGATGTGGACACAATAGAAACAGTTCAACCTCTCTCTTCGGAAGCCCACAAAGTGCTTTTGTCAGCACTTACTGTATCCCAGGTACTATCATTTTCACTTTTACATCCACAATCTCATCTGGCCATCACCATAACCTTGAAGTGTAAGGGCTATCATTGCCACTGTGCAAATGAGTAATCCAGGACTCAAGGAGGACGAAGAGACTTACCGAGGATCACATAACCAGGAAGTGAAGGACTAGGGTTAGAAAGCAAGTCTTCTGACTCCAACAAGAGGCCTCTTTTCACAATGCCAGAGTTTCTTAAGAGCGTTCAACATTGTACTCCATCTCTTGTGGTTAATATGTAGTAAAAAATGACACCATGTAAACCACAGTGAGTTTATATTTTACCTTTAACATCTTTTCTTATGTTATAACTTAACAGCACAAATTCACATTCACATTCCAGTTGCCCTAGTGTCGATTCCTTCTCAGGGTGACCCCATGCTTGTCAGAGTAGAACTGTGTTCTATAGTGTTTTCAATAGCTGTTATTTTTTAGAAGTAGATCTCCAGGCACCCCTGATTGGATTTGAACCTCCAACCTTTTGGTTAATGGCTGAGCACGTTAACTGTTTGTACCACCCAGGGACTGACTCAATTCACATTAGTCACTTAAAATTTTTCAGCTTAGTGGGGTAAGAGACTAAAAGGCATGGTGTCAATATTCCTTACCTTATCATCTATCTCTATGGGGCAGTTCTACTCTGTCCTCTAGGGCCGCTATGAGTCGGAATCGACTCGACGGCACTGGGTTGTTTTTGCTTTTGTTTTTGTTTTCATCAGCAGTTTCTACTACAGAATAGTTACTGGGTTACCATGTGACTATTATCAAAAGAAGAATAAGTGTTGGAATCCTGCATGGAATAAGGACGGGGGAGGGGTGACCTAACCAAAACCAAACAAAGTGTTTTAATGATAGATGCATTTTTCAATGAGATGAGCTTTTCCCAGGCTGTACTAGGTGTTTCTTTGAGCCATCATGGTGAGTCATGGGTTTGATAAAGCATTCGCCCACGACTTTGAGGCATTAGGGGGTTGTCAGGAAAGTTACGCTTGTGGTGGAGATCTGTTTTTGAAGTTGTAAAAAATTACCAATTAATGAGTTCTCATATCATTCTTTTATAGCCGGATGCACCTGGATGAGACTCGGCCACTAAGGGACCTAATCTGTATATCATAAATTCTAACTTCTGGAGACGTTTCTGGTCTCACTGCCACCTTCTCTGTTTGCCTTTGTATTCTGGAGAGAGGATAACTTCAATTTATAAGCTGATGAGCAAAATCTTTCATTCTTCTCAAGTAGCTTCCTATACTACTGCAGATGCATCAAATCCTTTGAGCAAGACAAAAAAACATTTGGGCTGCCTGTCTGTATGGTAACCTCTGCTAGGCAAGTGCCCATGTGCCAAGCTGTGGACAGACGCGGGCTTGAGGAATGAATCGCAGTTTGGTAAATGATATTATTGGTATAAACAAACCATCAGAAGAGAAAGACAATTGATGAAGACATGCTACTCTATAGGTCACCTTGGTACCTGGCACTTAATAGATACTCTAAAAATATTTCTCAAATAAATAAATTTGCTAATAAACCCTCTATTGTGGCATCAGTGGCAGTATTCTTCAACATGCTGTCAACCTCCTATAAGATTAATCAAGAATAGATTTATTCAGAATAATTTTTAAATTTGCCTAAAAAGTAGAGTATATTATAACAAATATATTCCTACTACTCACAATTAATCAGTATTTATAGTTGTCACATTAAAGACTTTTAAAAAAGACATAATGATAACTAACATTTATTAAAGTTTTCCAAGTACTTTGTAACCAAAAACCAAACCCACTGCCATCAAGACGATTCCGATTCATAGCAACCCTGTAGGACTTGGTAGAACTGCCCTATAAGGATTTCCAAGGCTGTAAATCATTACAGAAGCAGACTGCCACATCTTTCTCTCCTTTCTGCCACATCTTTGAACCCATGGGCTGATGGGTTTAAACTACCAAACTTTCGGTTAGCAGCCGAGAGATTTAACCACTGCACCACCAGTGCTCCTCATCCAAGTACTTGACACACATTAATTTGATTAAATCTTACAAAAATCCTATGAGATAGGGCTATTATTATCTTAATTTTACAGAGAGGAAACTGAGGCATAGAAGTTTAAGAGGCAGAATTGGCATTCAGACCCTGGAAGCTAGAACCCAAAGCCCATGTTCCTGACCTGCATATCAAATACTGACAACAGTGGAGTCCCCTGTGTACACTTGACCTGGGTGGCAAGGGCCATTTTGTGATTTCCTCTGCTGGGGCTCGTGTGTTCTGAAGCAGATTTTACATTAGTTTTTGTGTCATGCCATGATTGGATTCTGGCCCCACGCCCTAATGCAACAGGGCTCCGCTGTGCCAAGGTTGACTCAGTTCAATTCACAACCTGAACTGAGCAGGCAGCTGTTTATTCAGGGAGTCAAGGTCAAGTTCAAACACTGCATACAGGCTTCATGACCTGACTTCTCTGCCTTACGCTGGCATTCCAAGTATATGGAATGCCATGGACCACAGTTTCGACTCCCTCTTAATATCATTGGCTCCATCATTGGTTCTGCCACCTGGAATCTTGCTTTTTATTATTATTACATCATTATTTAATCCCAGGGCTTTTAGATATAGAGCAAGAGGAGGACTATCCATATCAGTTCAGTTCTCCACTTTGTTGTTAAAATCATCCAAATTATATTGTTACAGAAAACACAAATCCAGAGACACCATGTGACAATACCATGGAAAGTAGAAAATGGGAAGAAAGGGAGAAACATTCACAACTCTCTGTAAACAATGGATGTCTAAAGAACATACCACGTGAGGCTTTTTTTTTATATATATATAAATGATGCTCTGTAGACACATTTCCAAACACCAAGAAAAAATAAAACTGGTCAAAAACCTCAATTCAGACACAAAGCTATCTGAATAACTGAAAAACATATAAAGAAAATCGAGTTTCAACTACTGGAAAGCTGGCAAGTCAATAAAGTTGATCTAGTAATTCTGTCTAGCCACAGAATAAGTTTTTAGAAAGAATATAAATTTGTGATATTAAAACAACAAAAGGTTTGGTAATGGTATTTTGCTTCAAAACAAGGATAACTAATTTCTCATGTTTTCTATAATATGGCTATAAACACTAGGAGAACTATGTTACATTTTGCTTTTTTTTTTTTTTTAGAAATAACATTCTAGTATACTCAGAACACTCCCCAAGAAACAGTTAATTCTTTCAGCTAATATTTAACGGCTCCTTTGAGTTGCCCAACACTGTACGAACCCTGCAGGCCTTGGAAACAAGACAAAATCCCTGACCGGGCAATGCTTACAATCTATCAAGGTGGCAAGACATAAACATATCATGTCAAAATGACAACACAGACTCACATACGGTTAAGCCCTAATATTAGTCCTACTGACAAACTAGTGCCGTAAGAGTTTCTAGGACTCCTAGTGAGAACATTTAGGAAGAAAAGCTCCATAGCTATTTCGAAGGGTCCAGAATTTGGAAGGGACCCTATGTACCAGGAAATTCCTTAACCTCAAAAGAAAAAGACGCTCCACAGCTACCTCTGTTTGCCTTCCTCTGTTCCAAGTCTCTCAAAGCCTATTTCAAGAGAATAAAGCAAACATTCCATTTGGAGGCACAAGTTCTTTCAAAAACCCTCACTTCCCAGCACCTTGTGTAGGCTAATGTTCCTTTCAAAGAGCTTAGTTCACAAAGCCTATAACCCTATAGTGACATGCTTTGAGCCCCATGACAACCATAAAAAAGTCCAAAACCTTTATTCAAGTAGTAATTTTTAAAGTAGTTCATAGATCATTGTATCCATCGCATTCACTGGGAATCTGTACTAAGAACGCAGTAGAGTAAAGCAACACATTTCCAGAAATGATAATGAAGTGCAGCCAAAATAGAGATAATTATTTTAATTAATGGTAATGATTTTAACGGTTGAACATTTTAACTAATTAATTATGATTGATTGCTTGTTACTAGTAAAGGATTATGATTCAAAATTGTAATTGAAAAACCAGGAGCAATAGGTTCTGCAGAGAGCATATCACAACCCTACTGAGATCAGGGACATTATTTTTGACTTGAAAACTGCATTTTGGAACATTCTAGTTCCTTTTTTTTAAGTCTTTTTCATATATTCCTTAAGATAAACTGCTAGGACGTTGGTTTTGGTTCTGTTTAGAATCCTTTGTCAAAATATGAAACCAAAATGTGAAATGTGAATATGTGAGTAAATCTGTGTTATTTTTATAGCTATAGATCTTAATACCATATTATTCATCTCAATAATCCTCACAACTGGACCAATGAGCAACATCATGATAAACGGAGAAAAGATTGAAGTTGTCAAGGATATCATTTTACTTGGATCCACAATCAACACCCATGGAAGCAGCAGTCAGGAAATCAAACGACACATTGCATTGGGTAAATCTGCTGCAAAAGACCTCTTTAAAGTGTTGAAGAGCAAAGATGTCACCCTGAAGACTAAGGTGCGCCTGACCCAAGTCATGGTATTTCCAATCACGTCATATGCATGTGAAAGCTGGGCAATGCATAAGGAAGACCAAAGAAGAATTGACGCCTTTGAATTGTGGTGTTGACGAAGAATATTGAATACACCAGGGACTGCCAAAAGAATGAACAAATGTGTCTTGGAAGAAGTGCAGCCAGAATGCTCCTTAGAGGCAAGGATGGCGAAACTGTGTCTTACATACTTTGGACATGTTGTCAGGAGGGATCAGTCCCTGGAGAGGGACATCATGCTTGGCAGAGTACAGGGTCATCAAAAAAGAGGAAGACCCCCAATGACGTGGATTGACACAGTGGCTGCAACAATGAGCTCAAGCATAACAGCGATTGTAAGGATGGCGCAGGACCGGGCAGCGTTTCGTTCTGTTGAGCATAGGATCTTTATGAGTCGGAACTGACTCGATGGCACCTAACAACAACAACATCTGCATACAGACAATGAGTACGAAATGCCTTTGAATTATGGTGTTGATAAAGAATACTGAATATACTGGTGACGTAGTGGTTAAGTGCTATGGCTGTTAACCAAAAAGGTCAGCATTATGAATCCACCAAGCGCTCCTTGGAAACCCTATGGAGCAGTTCTACTCTGTCCTATAGGGATGTTATGAGTCAGAATTGACTCAACAGCAATGGGTTTGGGATGTTTTGGCTATGGACTGCCAGAAGAACAAAAAAGTCTGCCTTGGAAGAAATACAGAGAGAATGCTCCTTGGAAGCAAGGATGGTGAGACTTCATCTCCCGTACTTTGCACATGTTATCAGGAGGGACCAGTCCCTGGAGAAGGACATCATGCTTGGTAAAGTAGAGGGCCAGTGAAAAAGAAGAAGAACCTCAACAAGATGCATTGACACAGTGGTGGCAACAATGGGTTCAAACATAGCAACAACTGTGAGGATGGCACAGGACTGGGCAGTGTTTCTTTCTGTTGTACATAGGGTTGCTATGAGTCAGAACCACCTTGATGGCACCTAGGGACAACAATCATCTCAGTAATTTTATACTTGCTAGCCTTCAGGTCTGAGCTTTCTGTTTTTTTAGATAAACACCTCGGATGTGTAAAGCTACTCAATTAGACTACCCAGGCAATGTGAAACTTTTTTCATTTTAATAAGCATATTGCCTGAGAATAAGTTTTTCATCTAATTTATATGTATACTTTGGACACTGGATTTTTAACCCTTTTAAAATCTGACAAATTAAAAATATCACATAAAGAATATCCAAGATCAGTGAGATAAGGTTCTCTTCACTCTTTGGTCTATTTTTCCAATGGTTTTATCCAATTGAGGCAAGAAAATATCTCAACATAGCTTAGATTGACCTTGTGATTGACTAGGAATTTAGGCTGTATTAGTGAGGTCTATCTTACCATGGTAAGGTGGTTATTTTTTTTACCTGTAAGAAAAAAGCCATGTTGTCCCATTTCTATTTAGTAGGGACAGAAGGAATAACAAAGAGTTATAATAGGGTATGGCCAAAGTGGAGAAACAGAGAGGTCAGGGTAGCTGTGGTGTAAAGTACAAGGATAAGAAAGTGGCAAGAAATGAGGCTGGAAGTGTAAGTAGAAGTCATAAAGTTTCTTATTTGTCACACTAATTAGAGTCCTATGGGAGAAAAAAAAATGGTGGGGATCTCTAGAGAGGAAATAACTAATCAAATGTGCATTTACCAGGACCAGTATCAGTACCTCTTGCCATCGAGTCAGTTCCAACTCATGGAGACCTCATGTGTGTCAGAGTAGAACTGTGCTCCACTGAGTTTTCGATGGCCGATTTTTTGGAAGTAGATTGACAGGCATTTCATCCTAGCTGCATCTTTATGAACTGGAACCTCCAACCTTTTGCTTAGCAGCTGTGTGTGTTAACCATTAGGAAGGCCATATTAGCAATCTTTTTGGAAGACTAATGGAAATGAGGAAATAAACCAGGGAGGAGACTGTGGGCATAGTCCAGGTGACAAACAATGAGATCCTGAACTGAAGGAATGTTGGGAGACATTCTTGAAATAGGATTGCCTAGAATTGGTTAACATTTGACTATGTGTAGTGACTATGACCACCATGCATCCGTCAGCTTGTTGTACTCTGGTAGCTTTTGTGTTGCTGTGATTCCGGAAGCTTTGCCACCGGTATTTCAAATATGCACAGGGTCACCCTTGGTAGACAGGTTTCAGCAAAGTTTCCAGACTAAGACAGATTAGGAAGAAGGACCCAGTCTACTTCTGAAAAACAGAAAGTCAGTGAAAACCTGTAAATAGCAGCAGAATACTGTCTGATATAGTGCCAGAAGATGAGCCCCTCAGGTTGGAAGGCACTCAAAAAATGACTGTGGAAGAGCTGCCTCCTCAAAGCAGAGTTGACCTTAATGACATGGATGGAGTAAAGCTTTCAGGACCTTCATTTGCTGATGCAGCACGACTCAAAATGAGAAGAAACAGGTGCAAACATCCATTAATAATCAGGACGTGGAATGTACAAAGTATGAATCTAGGAAAATTGGAAGTCGTCAAAAATGAAATGCACGAACACTGAAATCCTAGGCATTAGTGAGCTGAAATGGACGGTTATTGGCCATTTTGAATCAGGCAATCGTATGGTCTACTATGTTGGGAATCACAACTTGAAGAGGAATGGCGCTGCATTCATTGACAAAAAGAACGTTTCAAGATCTATCTTGTATATCCTATCTGTCAGTGATAGGATAACATCCACATACCTATAATGCAGATCAGTTAATATGACTATTATTCAAATTTATGCACCAACCATTTATGCCAAAGATAGAATTTTGAAGATTCTTACCAGCTTCTGCAGTCTTAAATTGATGAAATATTTTGCTGAAGATCATTCAAAAGTGGTTGCAGCAATACATAGACAAGGAACTTCCAGAAATTCAAGCCAGATTCAGAAGAGGATGTAGAACCAGGGAAGGGATATCATTGCTGATGTCAGATGGATCTTGGCTGAAACCAGAGAACACCAGAGAGATGTTTACCTGTGTTTCATTGTCTATGCAAAGGCATTCGACCGTTTGGGTTATAACAAATTATGGATAACATTGCTAAGAATGGGAATTCCAGAACACTTAATTGTCCTCGTGAGGAACCTGTACATAGACCAACAGGCAGTTATTCAAACAGAATAAAGGGATACCGTGTGGTTTAAAATCAAGAAAGGTGTGTGCCAGGATTGCATCTTTTCACTACATTTATTCAATCTACATGCGGAGCACATAATCCTAGAAGCTGCACTGTATGAAGAAGGATGTAGCATTAGAATTGGTGGAAGTCTCGTTAACAACCTGCAATATGCAGATAACAAAACCTTGCTTGCTGAAAGTGAAGAGGACTTGAAGCACATACTAATGAAGATCACAGACTACAGCCTTCAGTATGGTTTACACCTTAACATAAAGAAAACAAAAATCCTCACAACTGGACCAATAAGCAAGATCATGATAAATGGGAAAAAAAAATGAAGTTGTTTAAGGATTTCATTTTACTTGGATCCACAATCAACGCCATGGAAGCAGCAGTCAAGAAATGAAATGATGTATTGCGCTACACAAATCTGCTGCAAAAGACCTCTTTCAAGTGTTCAAAAGCAAAGATGTCACTTCGAGGACTAAGGAGTGCCTGACCCAAGCCATAATATTTTCAATCGTCCCATGGGCATGCAAAAGCTGGATAATGAATAAGGAAGACCAAAGAAGAATTGATGCCTTTGAATTATGGTGTTGGCAAAGAATACTGAATGTTCCATTTACTGCCAGAGGAACGAAACAGTCTGTCTTGGAAGAAATACAGACAGAATGCTTCTCGGAAGCAAGGATGGTGAGACTTCATCTCCCGTACTTTGCACATGTTATCAGGAGGGACCAGTCCCTGGAGAAGAACATCATGCTTGGTAAAGTAGCAGGTCAGAGAAAGAAAGGAGGACCCTCAACGAGATGAATTGACACAGTGGCTGATACAATGGGCTCAGACATAGCAACAATTGTGAGGTTGGCACAGGACTGGGCAGTGTTTCTTTCTGTTGCACATAGGATTGCTACGTGTCAGAACTGACTGGATGGCACCTAACAACAGCAACAACAACAGTGACTATGGAGGAGGTTTAAGTTGAGGGAGAAGATCGGGCTCCCTTTGGGACATGTAAAAATTGAGGTGCTAAAGACACTCTGGTTACTCCATGTTGTATCCACTTTTTTCCACTACTCCTACCCAATACTTGCACCTCAAAAACCTGCTGTCCATATCTATGATCTCCAAATAACGTGTCTACCTTTCAAACTGGACTTCACCCCAGGACATAGTCAGGCTCTAACACCAAGGGAATTAAGTCTGGAAGAGGGCCTGTGCCATTGTTATGCAAGCAAACACACAAGAAAGGGCACCAACAAGGGAGTATTTTTTCTACATCTCATGATCTGATCACTGATGTTTCTACCACTCATTTTACATGACTTCCTCTGCCATTATTTTCATCAAAATCTTTAAAAACTTTGGCTATGGGTCCCTTTTACAGAATGTGTTCTGGAAGAGTGGCTTTTCTCCCTGCTTTCCTCCTAATACGTTTCAACGCTTAATTACCTACGGTTGAATCTGGCTCCCATGGCCTAGCCCATCCTAAAGAGTGAGTCTAGTACCCGAATCCAGACTCCTCCCAATTTTTGCTGCCCTGCTGTGTGGACCAGATATGTAAATGCCAGCACACGGAGTCCCAGAGGACTGGGCAGCAGGCCCTGTAATTCTTCCTGTTTATTCAGGGTTGGAGCCTTGGTGACAAAGTGGTTAAGAGCTTGACTGCTAACCAAAAGGTTGGCAGTTTGAATCCACCAGCTGCTCCCTATGGGGGAGTTCTACACTGTCCTATAGGGTCACTATGAGTCAGAATTGACTCAAAGGCAACGTATTTTATTCAGGATCAGTCCCAGGGTGTCTGAGTTCATGGAGGCTCAGGAGTCAAGTGAATTAAATGTGAAGAGATTAGAGCCATGGAATGTGGAAATCAGGCATTTCCCCACAATACTGTGGTACTAGCAGCATTTGCAAACCTTTCTCCTTTAATGATTTTGTGCTTAAACCTGGAAGTATAGGAAATATCATTATTCCGCTCAGTTATTAACAAGGTTAAAGAGCACTGTTCATATTTCAGCCAAGAAATTTTTTTTTTTTAACTCAAGGAGAAAATGGACACAGAAATGAAGGGATAATTTTAATCAGACCATTCGCTCTTTTTTTTATCTCGTTGCAGATTGTCCACTCAGTAACTTACCCTTGGACATTTTTAATCTCGGGTCAGGCTACCTTCTGCCATTTGGCATTTTCCCAGGCATCATCCCTTTTCATCAGTCAGTGTAAACATTAAAAAAAAAAACATTAGCCAAGCATAATTTGGAAAGGAAATTTGCTATAGAAATGCTCATGGTTTCATTTAGAGTTAAACCCAGAAATTAAATGGTTTCATTTAGAGTTAAACCCAGAAATTAGCCGCCATTAAACAATGGAGCATCAGTACATTTTTCTTTCCTAGAAATTTAAAAACAAATAAGAGGAAACCAATCACCTAGAAACATCTAAGCTGTGCCTAAGTCAAACTTCAGCAGCTTGGTTGTCTGATCCCAACCCTCTCAGTTATATTCTGCTTCTAGTCCTGTGACGTGAGCCTTTGGGTAGGGAGAAAGAAGGAGCACCCAGATTGAGGGAAAAGTAGAAAAGGACAGCAATAGAGGCCTCTGTGAATCACAAGACTATCACATAATTTAGATACTCGGCTTCAAACAAGACTCACTAGCTATATTGGTTTGTAGAAATGACAGTCTGTTTTGCCAGAATGATCAACATTAGCAAGCAGCATCCTACTGTTCAGCTGTGGATTTAGGCTGGAGCCAGCCATAGAAGAGAATAATATGCTTATGAATAGCACCTCTCGGAGTGTGAAGTGCACCTCCTAGGCTGGCAGTCTAACCCTGGCTCTGGCAGCGCCCCAAGCAAGGTGAAGGAAAGGGACGGGGAAATGAATGAATATATATATATATATATTTTTTTTTTTTTTTGCTTAGGATTTGCCAAAACCAAGACCTGGCATTGCACACTCAGTACTGAAATACTTCCTTTCATTTGCTGGATCTAAACTGATGTGGTTTAGCAAGGTAGCAGACCGAGCACTGGATGACCTAGCCACATGGTCAAAGTCCACTGCTTGAAAACACCTCCTTCTCTCCCACCCTCAACTTTGGAATGTTCCTCGAGAATTCTGCCTCAGAAGAGATCTACGTCTGAGATCCTGATCACCGAATGTTTAAAAGTTCTTAGGGTTTTACCTTTAAGATCACCATGTAAACTAAAGTTTCCCAGGTTCCAGCGAACAGCAGTATTCTCTTCTGTATTAACGCTACATTAAAAATAAAAGGCATGTGTTACAAATATATAGCTAACCTTATTCTCTAACCAGTATGAATTAAGCATCTCACAGTAAATAATCCTGCCAAAATAAAAGCCTTAATTTTCTCTGCCCCAAACGAATTGTAAAAAATAATCCATTTACCAGTTACAAATACGCCCAGAGGAAGCCATTATGGTGCAAAGGTGATGTTACTGTTACTTTCTGTGATGTCATATTAAATATTGTCATATTCTTTTTGGATCATCTCTCCAGCAGTGGTAATGAGTTCACACACAGCTATTCACATGCTTTCTTTTCTTGTCACTAGTGACCAGAATCCCCATATACTAGATAAACCAAACCAAACCAAACCCACTGACATGGAGTCGATTCCAACTTATAGCTATAGAGTCGCCATTTATTAGAGAGTTGGCCAGAATCAGGGCCATCATAGTAAAATAGATTAAAGTATATGGATATTGTTACTATTAACGCTAATTTTTTAACTACTAGCAAAATTTGCATAGCCTATGTGGTGAGCTTTTTTTTTAAATGTCTGTGAAAGTGCCACTCTATAGAGCAAGTAGAGCATTTTATTTACATTAAATCACACATGTACATTAAATTGGTTACTACTCTTCCTTACAATAGTATGCAGTACAATAGTATTCAACAAATACTATTGTAAGGAAGAGTAGTAACCAATTTAATGTACATGTGTGATTTAATGTAAATAAAATGCTTTACTTGCTCTATAGAGTAGCACTTTCACAGACATTTTTGAAAAAAGCTCACCACATAGGCAGTTCAAATCCGCCAGGCGCTCCCTGGAAATTCTTTGGGGGCAGTTCTACTCTGTCCTATAGGGTCACTGTGAGTCAGAATCGACTGGACGGCACTGGGTTTTTGTTTTTATTATAAGGAAGAAACCATGGTGGTATAATTGTTAAGAGCTGTGGCTGCTAACCAAAAGGTTGGTAGTTCGAATCCACCAAGTGCTGCTTGGAAACCCTATGGGACAGTTCTACTCTGTCCTATAGAGTCAATATAGTTGGAATCAACTCCACGGCAATGGGTTTGGTTTTTCTGGTTTTTATTGTAAGCAAGATTTCCTTATATCTGGGTAATAGTTAAACTGAGTTAAAAAGAGAACCAATAGACTCTTTCTCTAGAGGTTTATTGATATAAAAGTCTTAATTTTATTGCTTTTGATCAAAGCTAGTACAAAACTTAGAAAAGAAAACATAGGTGCAAAGGGATGTTTAATTAAGGTATAAAAATAAAATAGAGTGAATTATCCTGCATTTGTGTCACAAAACAATTAACCACACAACTATATCTCCATCTCCTTTGAATTCTAGGTTTCAAATAACTTTAGCTTAGGCTTCTTACAAGAGCAGAGAAAATAATGACTCCGCATACTAAATATTATGTCATTGTCAGATAGTAACCTACCTCCCACCCCCCCCCCCAAAAAAAACATTGCTGTCAAGTCAATTCTGACTCATAGCAACCCTGTAGGACAGAGCAGAACTGCCCTGTGGGATTTCCAAGGCTGTAAATCTTTACAGAAGCAGACTGTCACATCTTTCATCCACAGAGCAGCTGGTGGATTTGAACTGCTAACCTTTCAGTTAGCAGCCAAGCACTTAACCATCATGCAACTGGAACTCCATGATAGGAACTCCATGATAGTTACCTATTATTCTTAATATTGCTTAACAATAAATTCTTACTAAAATTTATTCAAGATCTTGCCCCATGATTTTATATAAACAGGCAAATGAAAAATAACAAAGAAGTTTCCCTATCCTGTGAGCTCCAGATATGGGGTTGCCAGCTTAGGAGGTAAGATTTAAATAAGGCAATATAATGTTACAAAGGCATGGATTAGATGACCTCCCGGGGAAGTTTTCCAACTCTGTGACTGTGTATTTAGATGATAATCATCAGAAGAAATTGTAATATCTTTTTAATTTGACATTATTTCTCTCCCTTCCTATTGACAGGACATGTGCTTTGAAGCAACGTGATGCAATAGATGAAAGGAAAGAATTTGTAGTCAGAAAACAGAGCCTTTGCTCTGCCATTTGCAAGTTCAGTTTCTTCATAGTTATAATGGAACTAATAATGATACTCGTCCCACTTACCTCACGTTCTGTGTTTCAAAAGATACAAGGAATATAAGAGCAGTTTGTAAAACATTAAGTGCTGCAGCCACCGTGTCAATCCATCTCACTGAGGATCTTCCTCTTTTTTTGCTGACTCTCCAACTTACCAAGCGTGATGTCCTTCTCCAGGGACTAATCCCTCCTGATAACCTGTCCAAAGTATACGAGATGAAGTCTCACCATCCTTGCTTCCAAGGAGAATTCTGGCTGTACATCTTCCAAGACAGATTTGTTCTTTCTTTTGGCAGTCTATGGTATAATCAATATTCCTCCCCAACACCATAATTCAAAGGTGTCAGTTCTTCTTCAGTCTTCCTTATTATGTGTCCAGCTTTTGCAAGCCTATGAGGAGATTGAAAGCACCATGCCTTTGGTCAGGCCACCTTAGTCTTCAAGGTGAGGTCTTTGCTTTTTAATGCTTTAAAGACGGCTCTTCCAGCAGATTTGCTCAAGGCAATGCCTCTTTTGATTTCTTGACTGCTGCTTCCATGGATGTTGATTGTGCATCCAAGTAAAATGAAGTTCTTGACAACTTTAATATTTTCTCCGTTTACCATGATGTTGCTTTTTGGTCCAGTTGTGAGGATTTTTGCTTTTTTAATGTTGAAGTATAATCCATACTGAAGGCTGTGGTCTTTGATCTTCATCAGTAAGTGCTTCAAGTCCTCTTCACTTTCAGCAAGCAAGATTGTGTCATCCACATATTGCAGGTTGTTAATGAGCCTTCCTCCAGTTCTGAAGCCAACTTCTTCATATAGTCCAGCTTCTCAGATTATTTGTTCAACATACAGATTGAATAAGCATGGTGAAAGGATACAATGCTAACACACACTTTTCCTGACTTTAAACCGCGAAGTATCGCCTTGTTCTGTTCAAAAGACTGCCTCTTGATCTACGTATATGTTCCTCATGAGCACAATTAAGTGTTCTGGAATTCTCATTCTTTATACTGTGATCCAAAATCTGTTATGATCCACATAGCCAAATGCCTTTGCATAGTCAATAAAACTATTTTTTTACTATTCTCTGCTTTCAGCCAGACTCCATCTGACCTCAGCAAGGATATCCCTCATTCCATATCCTCTTCTGAATCCAGCTTGAATTCTGGCAGCTCCCCAGTGATGTGCTGCTGCAACTGCTTTTGAATGATCTTCAGTAAAATTTTTCTTGTGTGTGATATTAATGGTATCGTTTGACAATCTCCCCACTCGGTTGGATCACCTTTCTTTGGAATAGGCATAAATATAAATCTCTTCCATTTGGTTGGCCAGGTAGCTGTCTTCCAATTTTCTTGGCATAGACAAGTGAACACTTCCAGCGCTATATCCATTTGCTGAAACATCTCAGTTGATATTCTGTCAATTTCTGCAGCCTTGAATTTGCCAGTGTCTTCAGTGCAGCTTGGACTTCTTCCTTAAGTGCGGTTAGTTCTCGATCATATGCTATCTCCTGAAATGGTTGAACATTGACCATTTCTTTTTGGTATAATGACTCTGTGTATTCCTTCCATCTTCTTTTGATGCTTCCTGTGCCATTCAGTATTTTGCCCATAGAATCTTTCACTATTGCAACTCGAGGCTTGAATTTTTTCTTCGGAGGAGAAATGCCAAGCGTGTTCTTCCCTTTTGGTTTTCTATCTCCAGCTCTTTGCACATGTCATTATAATACTTTACTTTGTCTTCTCAAGATGCCCTTTGAAATCTTCTGCTCAGTTCTTTTACTTCATCAATTCTTCCTTTTGCTTTAGCTGCTCGACATTCAAGAGCAAGTTTCAGAGTCTCCTCTGACATCCATCTTGGTCTTTTCTTTCTTTCCTGCCTTTTCAATGACCTCTTGCTTTCTTCATGTATGATGTCCTTTATGTCATTCCACAACTCATCTGTTCTTCAGTCATTAGTGTTCAGTGCATCAAATCTATTCTTGAGATGATCTCTAAATTCAGGTGGGATATACTCAACGTCATATTTTGGCTCTCATGGATTTGGTCTGATTTTCTTCAGTTTCAGCTTGAATTTACATACAAGCAATTGATGGTCTGTTCCACAGTTCTGACTGATGATATTGAACTTTTCCATCTTCTCTTTCCACAGATGCGGTTGATTTGATTCCTGTGTGTTCCATCTGGAGAGGTCCATGTGTATAGTCGCCATTTATGTTGGTGAAAAAATGTATTTGCAATAAAGAAGTTGTTGGTCTTGCAAAATTCTATCATTTGATCTCCAGCATTGTTTCTATCACCAAGGCCATATTTTCCAACTACCAATCCTTCTTCTTTGTTTTCAGCTTTCGCATTCCAATCACCAGTAATTATCAATGCACCCTGATTGCATATTCAATCAATTTCAGACTGCAGAAGCTGATAAAAATCTTCAATTTCTTCACCTTTGGCCTTAGTGATTGGTGAGTAAACTTGAATGATAGTCATATTAACTGGGGGTCTTCCTTGTGGGTGTATGGATATTATCCTGTCACTCACAGTGCTGTACTTCAGGATAAATCCTGAAATGATCTTTTTGATGATGAATGCAACACCATTTCTCTTGAAGTTGTCGTTCCCAGTATAGTAGACCATATGATTGTCCAATTCAAAATGGATGATACCAGTCCATTTCAGGTCACTAGTGCCTAGGATATCGATATTTATGTGTTCCATTTCATTTTTGACAATTTCCAATTTTTCTAGATTCATACTTTGTACACTCCAAGTTCTGATTATTAGTGGATGTTTGTAGTTGTTTCTTCTCATTTTGAGTTGTGCCACATGAGCAAATGAAGGTCCCAAAAGCGTTACTCCACCCATGTCATTAAGGTCAGCTCTACTTTGAAGAAGTAGCTCTTCCCCAGTCATCTTTTGAGTACCTTCCAACCTGGGGGGCTCATCTTCCAGCACTATATCAGACAATGTTCCACTGCTATTCATAAGGTTTTTACTGGCTAATTTTTTGCAGAAGTAGACTGCCAGGTCCTTTTTCCTAGTCTTAGTCTGGAAGCTCAATTGAAACCTGTCCTTAACGGGTGACCCTGCTGGTATCTGAATACCTGTAGCATGGCTTCCAGCATCACAGCAACACCCAAGCCCCCACAGTACAACAAACTGACAGATACATGGGGAGTGTCTGTCACTCAGTGTTTTAGAATAGTATTTAAAGACAACATAATTATTCTAACATATTAAATAAAGGAGATAAAAACTATATATATATGTATTTAGATGTTATTATAGAAAAAGAAACTAAAGAATCTACATAAAAACCTTAGCATACATGTTGTTTCCTGATGATAGAATTAAAGGATTTCAATTTTCTTCTTTATATTTTCTAAATTTTCAGTTATGGAATATATCACTTTTTTGGTTTTTTTTTTTTTTTTTTTTTTGGTGAAAGTATATACAGCCAAAGAAACACCATTTCAACACTTACCACGTGAACAATTCAGTGACATTGATTATATTCAAGTTGTGCTACCATTCTCACTATCCGTTTCCAAATCATACCACCACTATTGTCTTAAAGTCACTGCTCTACAAGCTTCCCATCCAACCTTTCAAGTTGCCACTGTCCATTTGTTCTCACCTAGATAGTTCTTTAAAAGAACACAATGCTTGAAGGAGGTATACTTTACTAATTAAAGAAGACTTCAGGGTATAGTTTTGATTTAAGGTTTAAGGCTATTTCAGAGCAATAGTTTGAGTAGTTCATCCAACCTCAATGGCTCCATAAGGTCTGGATTCCATTGAGAATTTGAAATGCTGTTCCACATTTTGATCAGGATTCTTCTTTAGGATATTGGATCAAAATATTCAGTAATGGTAGCCAAGCACCATTCAGTTCTCATGATCTCATGACAAAGAAGTCACTTGTTCATGGAGGCAACCAGACATGCATTCAATTTCTTTCTCCGATTCTTGACTCTCCTGTTTTCTTTTTGCTTCACGTGAATGGAGGCCAATTGTTGTACCTTAGATGGCTTCATACTAGCTTTTAAGACCCCAGTCATTACCCAACAAACTAGGAGCTAGAACAGAAGTACTGAGAAGAAATATTAGGCCAGCTGATTAGGATGTCTGTTGAAACCATGACCCTAAACCTCCAAACCAAGAAAATAGATCCTGTGAGGTATTTGGTTGTACATAAGCAGCCTCAACAGCTGGGGTTTTTTTTTTGTTTTTTTTTTTGTAAAAATATGTATGACATAACAGTTGCCAATTCAACATTTTTCAGGTATACAGCTCAGTGATATCAATGACATTAATTTGGTTGTCCAAACATTACCCTTAATTGTTGCCAAATTCCCATCATCATAAACTCACTGCTTCCCAAACAATGGCTTCCCTTCTCCCCCTCCTCTCTATTCCTGATAACCACTAATAAACATTGATATCTATATATTTGCCAATGCTTGTCATTTTATATAAGTGAGGTCATACAAAATTTGTCCTTCTGTGACTGACTTATTTTACTCAGCATAATGTCTTCAGGGTTCACCTATGTTGTAGCATGTATCAGGACTTTGTTCCTCTTTCTGAATGAGTAGTGTTCCGTTGTATTTATTTACCACATTTCATGACACAAGCAGACACGTGTACACCAGTGTTCATTGCAGCCCTATACACAATAGCCAAAAGGGGCAAACACCCTAAAATTCTATCAAAAGATGAATGGATAAGCAAAATGAAATATATACTTTCATATTCAGAAAACGTATTATGAAAATGTAGGATCCCTTTAAATAGAGATGTCTTTTGCTGGATTTAAAATGTGATGCAATTTTCCATCAGTCTATCTACAGAAAAAGTTGAATGGACCTGTGAAAGTTAGTTTTGGGAAGGAAAGGTGGTGGGCTGAAGAAAGCAAAGATGACTCTATGGGGAATGGAGTCCTCTGCTCTTGAGTAATGGAGTTTGAGATCTGCATGCTGATTTCCAGATTCCCTTAGAACATTGCTGTGACAGCTTATGTAAGAAAAAATGTGTTTCCAATTGTCCCTATACTATTGCCACAAAGAATTCACAAATAGTAAAAGAGAAGGTAGCAATTAACAGCTCTTAATACCAGCTCCTGTGGCTTAATTTTATACATGACTGTATAGATTTCTTTTACTACTGAATGAAATTGGGAATTATTTTCAAGCTTACAATTTGTGTTATTCCCTATCTGATTCCTGAGGGATATTTTAAAAAGAAAATCTCATCAGTTTCCTGCTTAAAATCACTGTTTTGGGGATACCGTTTACACTCATTACTAAGAAGCATATATATGATGTTGGTCAACTGTCTCCTGCCTACCCTTCCTGCTCATCTCCATCACTCACCTAAATGGTCCTGGACTTCTTCACAACAGATCACTCACAGCTTTGGTTATATCACCTTCTATTATTCAGGGTGCCCTTCCTTCTAGAAGCTTCCTCTGAATCCCCTTCTCCATCTGGCCCTTCATACCTCCTCTTTGTCTTCATACAAAACTCTACCACACACTTACCATATAACATTGTAGTTGGCTAACTGTTCTGATACCTCACTGTGAGCTTCTGGGGAGCAGGGACCAGGATTTGACCATCTTTTATTTTACCACTCACTACCGGGTTTTTGAAGCCCTGGTGGTGCAGTGGTTAAGAGCTGTGGCTGCTAATTAGAAGGTCAACAGTTCAAAACCACCAGCTGCTCCTTGGAAACCCTATATGGTAGGTCTACTCTGTCCTATAGGGTCATTATGAGTTGGAACCAACTTCATGGCAGTGGGTTTGATTTTTGGTTTATGGGGCTTTTGGTTCATGGCAATGGGTTTGATTTTTGGTTTATGGGGCTTTTGGTTCACAATAGGTGCCCAATAAATCTTTGTTAAATGAATATGTAAATGAATACCTGGGTTCGTTTGATGGCAATTTGGAACATTTACCATTAAATTCATTCCTAATCTTGTATAAAACTTTGTTTCTTATCTAATATCTTTCAAGCACGTAAAGCCAGGTGCTGTCCTGGATACATATCATGGCCTCTGTCTAGTGAAGGCCAGTGTGATTGGCAGAATAACGGCCCCCTAAAATAGCCATGGAAACCCTAGTGACGTAGTAGCTAAGAGCTATGGCTACTAACCAAAAGGTCGACAGTTTGAATCCATCAGGCACCATTTGGAAACTCTATGGGGGCAGTTCTACTGTCCTATAGGGTCGATATGAGTTGGAATTGACTTGACGGCAATGAGTTTGGGTTTTATTTGGTAAAATATCCATGCACGAACCCCTGTCACCTGTGACCTTACATGTGTAACCTTATATGGCAAATGGAGCTTTGCAAATGGAACTAAGGTTATGAACCTTAAAATAGGGAGATTATCTTAGATTATCCAGGTAGGATCAATGTAGACACAAAGGTCCTTAACAGTGGGAGAGGAAGGCAGAAGGAGGTCAGATGAGACAGAAGACAAAGCAGGAGAGATTCAAAGCATGAATATGGCTTGACCCATCATTGCTGGCTTTGAAGATGGTAGAAGGAGACCATGAGCCAATGAATGTGAATGGCATCTAGAACCTAGAGACAGACCTCAGTTGACACCCAGCAAGAAAACAGGAACCTTCATGCTACAACTGCAAGGAACTGAATTCTGTTAACAACCTGAACAAGCATGAAATGGATTCTCTTCTAGAGCCTCCAGAACAAACTTAGGCTTGCTGACACCTTGGATTTAGCCTGGTGAGACACGCATCAGGCTTTTGACCTACAGAAGTGTAAGATAATAAATTTGTGTTGTTCTAATTCATTAAGTTTTTAGTAAGAACCATTTCATAATGTATGATTATCTCATTCCTTGGTTAGTCATAGTCTTCACCTGTTCTTTGCGGAGCAACCTAAGTAAAAGGAAACAGAAAGTAAAGGAGGAGGTCCTTCACAGTAGGTAAAAAAAAAAGTTGCGTGCTTGTGAAAAATGTACCCTTCGTTAATATGCATATCTTAAATAGGATCTGATATTAATTTCACTTTAAATTAAATTATTTAAATAGCCCTTTAGAGGGCTATTTACCCACCTTCTCTCTACCACTCACATACATTCTTTCTATCTTCATGTGCTTCTCTTTCTCCCTCATTTCACTCTGACTTTCATACTTATTGTAAACTGGGAAGCAACAATGAAATTTTTAAAAGAAATCATAACTTTTATGTTAAAAAAAACTCATTGGACAGGATAAACAGAAAATCAAGCATGGTTCCACATAAAATAAGAGTGAAATCTGACAAAAATATCCATAAAGTAGCACAGCCAGACAAGAGAATATAAAATAGTAAGAAGGTAAGAGAGATAAAGAATAACATGATCAGAGACCCAAGAGGAAAAATAGAGCAGGAAAAAAGAAAGTCAATATTTGAAGAAATAATGACTGAAAGTTTTCCAGAACTAATGAAAATATGAATTCATGGGTGGAGAAAGCATATCGTATCCTAAGCAAGATAACTAAAAAGAAATCCATGTCTAGTACATAATAGTGAAACTACAGAACACCAAGAATGTGCTTAAAAGAGCTAGAGATAAAAGACACATCACCTACAAAAGAAGGGCACATAGAATGACAGAGATGTCTCAACTGTAACAATAAAAGCCAGAAAACTACTGTTTTCTTTAAAAAAAAAATTCTAAATAATTTCTGTTATTCTCTTGTTATTTGCTCATCTTCATGACTGTTCATTTTATTTCTTTAAAAAAAAAATCTCATGCATATTCTCATGTTTTATTTTCTGTATCTACCATTTCTTGGGTAGCCAATTCTGTTATTTGTTATGTCTGATTTTATTTATTGTGGTTTTCCTTTTTATGCTTGACGATATTTTATTGCAAACTCCTTGCTTAATTTTAGCCTATGGGAGACATGTGGATCTAAATTTGTTAGTTTTCCTCCACAGAAGATTTACTTTTGTCTTTAGCCTTTCTCCTTGGTCTTTGCCAGCACCAGAAGCCAAGGCTCAACTTTCCCACCTTATAGCTGAATCACAGATCACTATCCAAATAACACCGGTGCTATTAACATCCATTCACAGAGCAACCCTGACCCATCTACCTGACAGCTGACTATTTCGGGAGGAAGGAGGGTGGCTCTTGGAGGCCTTACATAGTTTTTTAAGAACAGCAATGCAATGAACAGTGTGACCTATCAGAATATATTCTTTCTGATGCAAGTGTGTATTCCTCAGAGTGTTTAGTACGCCATAAATTCTAGGTCATAGCCCTTATTACTAGACACTGGCTCTTCAAAGATCTCAACTAAAAGCCTGGCTTATTCACTGAATTGTCTCCACTGTGGCTGGGTCAGACATTTGTAGCACTGTTTGTCTCTGAAATCTCTGCCTAGTTCTCTAGCCTTCTAGTGGTTTTTCTCTCTTAGGATTCCGGTGTTTTGCCTGGCTAATATAGAGCTTAGGAGTTGGCTAAGGACAAGAAAGGAATTTTTATATAGATTTTTTTGGATTATTTATGCAGCTCTCTTTTTTCTATACCCTATCTCCCAAACGCTAACTTTGTTGACAGCTCTGAACCCAATTTCTACTTCCTTTTATCCAGCAAGAATCATTCTTTCTGCTTGGGCACTAGTTTAATAATTCAGATTTGGAAAATGACTTCAGGGAGAAGCAAGGGTGAATGTGGGTGTAACCTCATCTACTTCCCTTCTCTCAAGAATTGTACCTTTGAGTTAGCTGCCATCTAATGCCTGTAAACAAATGTTTTATATTTTATCCAACTTTTATAGTTATTTCCAGGGGAGTCTAAATCTGATACCAGTTATTCCATCATGGATAGGCACTCATAGTATCAACGTCTTTTAAAGCTGTGCAGGTGATTTCAATGTTCAGTTAAGCTTGAAAACCACTGACTCAGAGTCTGATTTTAATTAATTCAAGAATATAGGCTTGGTCTTTTAACTTTAAATAATTCCAAACTGTTTTAAGGTCACAGGCTGCACCCCTAAATTATGGCTTGCTATTGAAAAATGCATTTTACTGATCTCAATAAGGTCTGAGTTAGTACTGATCATTATGAAAAAATTAGTAGACTGTTATTGGCCATTTTGAATCAGACAGTGATATGCCAGGACTGACAAATTGAAGAGGAATGGCATTGCATTCATCATTAAAAAGAACATTTTCAAAATCTTTTTGCAGTACTATGCTGTCAGTGATAGGATAATATCTATATACCTACAAGGAAGACTGGTTAATATGACTCCTACTCAAATTTATGCACCAATCACTAAGGCCAAAGATGAAGAAATTGAAGATTTTTACCAACTTCTGTAGTTTGAAATTGATTGAACATGCAATCAGGATGCACTGATAATTACTGGTGATTGGAATGAGAAAGCTGGAAACAAAGAGGAAGGATCGGCAGTTGGAAAATATCGCCTGGGTGATAGAAATGACGCTGGAGATCACGTGGTAGAATTTTGCAAGACCAGCAAATTTTCATTGCAAAAACCTTTTTTCAACAAAATAAATGGTGACTGTACACACAGACCTTACCAGATGGAATACACAGGAATCAAATCAACTACGTATGTGGAAAAAGATGATGGAAAATCTCAATATCATCAGTCAGAAACAAGGCCCAGGGTAGACTACAGAACAGATAGTCAATTGCTCATATGCAAGTTCAAGCTGAAGCTGAAGAAAATTAGTACAAGTCTACGAGAGCCAAAGTACAACCTTGAGTATATCCCACCTGAATTTAGAGACCATCTTAAGAATAGATTTTGACATATTGAACACTATCGGCCGCAAACCAGTGAAGTTGTGGAATGACATCAAGGACATCATCCGTGAAGAAAGCAAAAGGTCACTAAGGCAGGAAAGAAAGAAAAGACCAAGATGGATGTCAGAAGAGACTCTGAAACTTGCTCTCAAACGTCGAGCAGCTAAAGCAAAAGGAAGAATTGATGAAGTAAAAGAACTGAACAGAAGATTTCAAAGGGCCACTTGAGAAGACAAAGTAAAGTGTTATAACGACATGTGCAAAGAGCCAGAGATAAAAAAACCAAAAGGGAAAAACACTCTTGGCATTTCTCAAGCTGAAAGAACTGAAGAAAAAATTCAAGCCTTGAGTTGCAATAGTGAAAGAGTCTATGGGCAAAATACTGAACGGCACAGGAACCATCTAAAGGTCTTTATACCAAAAAGAATTAGTTGATATTCAACCATTTCAAGAGGTAGCATATGATCAGGAGCCAATGGTACTGAAGGAAAAAGTCCAAGCTACACTGAAGGCACTTGTGAAAAATAAGGCTCCAGGAATTGATGGAATATCAATTGAGATGTTTCAAGAAAAGGATGCAGTGCTGGAAGTGCTCACTCGTCTATGCCAAGAAATATGGAAGACAGCTCCCTGGCCAACTAGCTGGAAAAGATCCATATTTATGCCTATTCCCAAGAAGGGTGATCCAACCAAATGCAGAAATTATCAAACAATATCATTAATATCACACGCAAGCAAAATTTTGCTGAAGATCATTCAAAAGCAACTGTAGCAATATATCAACAGGGAACTGCCAGAAATCCAGGCTGGATTCAGAAGAGGAGATTGAACCAGGAATATCAATGCTGATGTCAGATAGGTCCTGGCTGAAAGCAGAGAATACCAGAAGGATGTTTTTGTGTGTTTTATTGACTGCAAAGGCATATGACTTTGTGGATCATAACAAATTATGGATAATATTGTGAAGAATGGGAATCCCAGAACACTTAATTGTGCTCATGAGGAGCCTGTACTTAGATCAAATGGCAGTTGTTCAGACAGAACAAGGGGATACTGATTGGTTTAAAGTCGGGAAAGGTGTGCTTCAGGGTTGTACCCTTTCACCATACCCATTCAATCTGTATACTGAGCAAATAAACTGAGAAGCTGGACTATATGAAGAAGAACAAGGCATCAGGATTGGAGGAAGGCTCATTAACAACCTTCCTTGCTGAAAGTGAAGAGGACTTGAAGCACTTACTAATGAAGATCAAAGACCACAGCCTTTAGTATGGTTTGCAGCTCAACATAAAGGAAACAAAAATCCTCACAACTGGACCAGTAAGCAACATCTTGATAAATGGAGAAAAGGTTGAAGTTGTCAAAGATTTCATTTTACTTGGATCCACAATCAATACCCATGGAAGCAGCAGTCAAGAAATCAAAAGATACATTGCATTGGCTAAATCTGCTGCAAAGGACCTCTTTAAAGTATTAAAAAGCAAAGATGTCACCTTGAAGATTAAGGTGCAACTGACCCAAGCCATGGTATTTTCAATCACATCATAGGCATGTGAAAGCTGGACAATGAATAAGGAAGCCTGAAGAAGAATTGACACCTTTGAATTGTGGTGTTGGCGAGGAATAGTGAATATACCGTGGACTGCCAAAAGAACAAAAAAATCTGCCTTGGAAGAAGTACAACCAGAATGCCCCTTAGAAGCAAGGATGGCAAGACTGTATCTTGCATTCTTTGGACATGTTATCAGGAGGGATCAGTCCTTGGAGAAGGACATCATGCTTGGTAAAGTACAGGATCAGCAGAAAAGAGGAAGACCCTTGATGAGGTGGATTGACGCAGTGGCTGCAACAATGGGCTCAAGCACAACAATAATTATAAGGATGGCGAAGGACCAGGCAGTGTTTCATTCTGTTGTGCATAGGGTCGCTATGAGTTGGAACTGACCCAGCACACCTAACAACAACAACAGCAATAACTAAAACATTATTTTAATGAAAGTATAGGAATCCATTGTATGAAAGCACCATGATTTATTTAGCTATAATTTATTACTCTTTAAGTATTAGTTCTTTCCTTTTTCCTTTTCCTCTTTTGTTTGTGATATTATAATTAATACCATGACTAAAATCTTTTAAGCATTTTTGATTTTCTGAGACTAAACAGATTCCTTTTGATTTTTCTGTTTTTTTTTTTCTTTCACATGCATCCAGAGTTTAATTTTTGTTTAAAGACTCATTAAATAAAATATAAACCAGTTGTCATGGAGTTGATTACAACTCATGGTGACTCCATGTGTGTCAGAGTAAAAGTGTGCTCCATAGAGTTTTCAATGGCTGGTTTTTTAGAAGTAGATCACCAGCCCTTTCTTCTGAGGTGACTCTGTGTGAATTGGAACCTCCAACCTTTTGGTTAGCAGCTGAGCATCTTAATTGTTTGCACCACGTTTATTAACATAAAACACTACCACTGACTAACTGGATGGTCTGCTGATCTTTTAAGACTTAAATACAACCCTTTCCCCTTCTATTTGCACCAACCTAGGTACTTTTTAAGCAGAAAATATTGAAGTTGTCAAAGATTTCATTTTACTTGGATCCACAATCAACATCCATGGAAGCAGCAATCAAGAAATCAAATGATGTATTGCATTGGGCAACTGTGCTGCGAAAGACTGCATTAAAGTGTTAAAAATCAAAAGATGTCACCCTGACCCTAATCAAAAAATGAGACCCGTTGCAATCCATTTGATTCCAACTCATAGCAACCATGGTATTTTCAATCACCTCATATGAACGCAATGGCTGGACAATGGATACGGAAGACAGAAAAAGAATTGATGTCTTTGAATTATTGCAGGGACTAGTGATGAATATTGAATATATCATGAACTGTCAGAAGAATGAAAAAATCTATCTTGGAAGAAGTATAGCCAGACTGCTCCTCAGAAGTGAGGATGACAAGACTTCATCTCCCATACTTTGGACATGTTATCAGAAGGGTCCAGTCCCTGGAGAAGGACACCTTGCTTGGTAAAGAAGGGAAAAAAAAACCTCATTTCCATCAAGTCGATTCCAACTCATAGTGACCCTATAGGACAGAGTAGAACTGTCCCATAGGGTTCCCAAGGCACAGCTGGTGGATTCAAACTGCTGACCTTTTGGTTAGCAGTTGAACTCTTAACCACTGCACCACCTGCTCCTAGTAGAGGATCAGCAACAACAAGGAAGGCTCTCAACAAGATGGCTTGACACAGTGGTTACAACAATGGGCTAGCAAAGGTTGTGAGGATGGTGTAGGACCCAGCAGTGTTTTGTTCTGTTGTACACAGGGTCAGAAAAGATTTGAGGCCATCTAACAACAGGCACTTTTTAATTGAAAAACCTTTACCTGAAAAGGGCATTTGCAAAACAAAGGAAAGTACAAATTGGGTGAGGAGATATAAACTTTTTCTGAAGAATGTGCTGAAGTCTTTCGCTATTTAATAGATAAGAATGAATACTGCTGTTTAACTAGATCCAGTCTCTGAAATATCTAATTAAAACTGATGTGCTTATTTAGTTTTCAATTCATCACAGGTGGGCCCACATTAATGTGAAAATGAAAGTAAATTACCAGCATTTGGCAATCTCTCTGAATGTCATTCACATTATTAGCTCAAACCTCAAAATGCATTTTAAAATGTGGTTCATAGGTTGGGCACTATTTCTCCACACAAACCAGAATCTTCCCTGGAGAGCTTATGGAATTTCCCTTTTGAGGAGAGTGTTCCCAATAAGAAAAATCTACCTCCTCAAATCAGTTCACATGTGGCCTCATAGAAGGTGAGCATAGAGAAGGTGGTGGGAGGAGATGTGCCCTCTCTTCCCACTCCTTAATGTCTCCTGGGAACAGCTGTTTAGCTTGGCCCAACTATCTTCTAGCTTGTCAACCAGAACTTCATTAAAAAAAATTTCAGTTCGTTAAAGTTGCCAGGGGGATTTTTTCATAGTACTCCTTACACAGGACTAAAAGGATACCAGCTCTGATTCCATTCCAACAGGCCGCCATATCCCTCTAGCAAATGGGCCCTGAGCCCATCAGCCTTCCTCTTTCCACAACATCTACAAAATGTAAGCTCACTTTCCACCTCATTTATCTCTGAAAGCATCTTTACAAGAGTGTGCTGAAAAATACGAAGAAATGCATTGGGTGGAATCTTCGATGGTAGGACAACACCCAACTTTGTGCACCATCTACACAATGAACACAGAGGCTCATTCCTATCTCAAAATCCCTTTTGTTTTCTACTTTTTCTAAAGCTTCCAAATCCCCGTGGAAGATAATTTCTTTCACTGTTAAAGCATCTACTATCATAGGCTAATTTATAAGCAGGGTAAATTATGTCAAGGGCACAGCATAGAGGCCAAGAAATCTCCCACTTTACACTCACATACTCCTATAGGCCCCCACCTGCTTTGTAATACCTGAAGTTCTAATGGGACTTTTATTCTTTTAGTTGAAGGTTTTGACACCTTCAGATGGAAAGTTCTCATTTCTTGGCAAAAAATCTGAGTAACCAATAAACAGATACTCAGTCTCACTCAAAAAAAAATAAACCTGTTGCCATCAAGTCGATTCCAACTCATAGTGACCCTGTAAGACATTATAGAAATGCCTCGTAGGGTTTCCAAGGGGCAGCTGGTGGATTTGAACTGCCAACCTTTTGGTTAGCAGCTAAACATTTAACCACTGCCCCACAGGGCCCCCAGTCTCAGAATCTGTGAAATACAAATTAAAGCAACAATGAGGTACCCTTATTCACCTACCAAATTGATTAAGTTTAGAAAAACAATAACATGCTGTATTGGGGAGGAAGTGGACAGGCCCCTTCTCATACACTGGCAGTGGGAGTGTAAATTGCTACAAACTGTAAAAAGAATCTAGCAGTATCTACTGTAACTAAGTATATCCAAACCTTTTGGTGCGCCCTGGTGGTGCAGTGGCTAAGCACTCAGCTGCTAGCTGAAAGGGCAGCAATTCAAACCTACCAGCCTCTCCACGGGAGAAAGGTGTGGCAGTCTGCTTCCATAAAGAAACCCTGTGGGCAATTCTTCTCTGCCCTTTGGGGTTGCTATGAGTCAGAATTGACCCAACAGCAATAGGCAAACCCTCTGGCTTAGCCCTACCTTTGGGAATCTAACCAATAGAAATTAAGAAACTAGCACATAAGGGTAAAGCTTTTAGAAAAATTACCGCATTGTTTGTGACAGTGAGGGGGTAATAGCTGAATACAATGACATGCACATACGCTATGGAATACTATGCAGTTATTTGGATTCCCTGGGTGGCCCAAACGGTTAAGTGCTGGACTACTACTAGCCAAAAGGTTGGCAGTTCAAAATCACACAGAGGTTCCTTGGAAGACAGGCTTGGCGGTCTCTTTCCAAAAGGCCACAGCCTTGAAAACCCTATGGAGCAGTTCTATTCTGCACCCAAGGGGTTGCCATGAGTCAGAACTGACTTGACAGCAACTAAAAAACAGCATTGTTTATTAACCTGGAGGAATGTCCATGGTGCCTGGTTAAGGGAGAAAAGCAAGTTACAGAGTATTACCGGAAAGAGGCAGTAGAATACAGTGGTTCAGAGCATGGACCCTCTTGGGCTCTGTAGCCTTTATTTTTAACAGTTTGACCTTGGTTAAGGTACTTAATCTCTCTAAGGCTCCTCATCTATAAAATGGGTATGAATAAGACGGGGATGATACCATCCGTCTCAAAGAGTCTGAATAAAAAGTAACCAAGAAAGGATCTAAAAAGCTTACTGAAAATCATAAAGTAGGCTTCCAATTAATGTTAATTCCCTTATTCCCATGCCTCTAAAGTGAATCGATTTTAGAGACTGAGTTGAATTATATCCACCAAAAAGATATGTTGAAGTCCTAATACCTGGTACCTGTGGATGTGATTTTATTGGAGAAATAAGGTCTTTGATGATGTAATGAAGTTAAATAAGGTTATCGGGTAGGCCCTAATCCAATATGACTGATGTCCTTATAGGAAGAGGAGAGACACAGACACAGAAGGAAGAGCGTCATGTAAGAACACAGTTTAGGGTGGTAGCAGCCACAAGCCAAGAATGCCTAGGGCTACCAGACGCTGAAAGAGGCAAGGAAGGATTTCCCCTAGAGGCTTCAGAGGCAATGTGGTCCTGCTGACCCTTGATTTCAGACTTCTGGTCTCCAGAACTGTAATAGAATGAATTTCTCTTGTTTTAAACCAACCAGTTTGTGGTACTTTTGGCAGCCCTAGGAAACTAATACAGAGTTCTTCTTGACAGCCCAAGCAAGGAAAAAGCTTGGGAACTGTCAGCAATAGCATGACTCAATAGAAAATGGGCACTGTCATGAGGTTAGAAAGATATGGGCTCAAATCCCTATTCTGCTATTTAATGACCATGTGACCCTGCATAAGTATGTGACTGCTTTGAGTCTCATTCCCTGACCTCATAGGTAAGGATTAAATAAGATGTGTGTGTGTGCATAGTTGTGTGTTTTTGTGTGTGCACACACACAGGTGTGTATGCCTTGCCCCAGAGGTGATAGTCAAAATTTTAACAACTGAAATTTCATAGATACCAAATAATTGCAACAGATACTGTGTGTTTACGCATAAAGAGTGCTCAATAAATGAAAGTTTTTATTCCTTTTCTTCTTTCATTTAATAAACAATTATTTTTGAGCATTTAATATGAGCTTGGCACTATGTTTTCAGGTAAGTAAAACACAAAAAATTTCTATGCAAAGGCAGTAGAACCAATTTTTGCTACTTTATAATTTGTCTTAAGGTCAGTGCCACACACCCATTAGTAGACAGGGAAATTAAAACAAAACAAAAACCCTTCAGTTCTTAATAACAATGTTGCCCTAGCTGTGCAGCTACTGTAATGAAGTGTCACAGAAACACTAAGCAGGGAAATTCAGTGGGAGAGAAGCTGTCCATTGAAATTCACCATCAAAGGCTGGGAGGGTAACTTCTGGTTGCAGTAGGGATAGCCCTGGCAGGCGGAGACCATCTCACATCAAAGAGAGCCAGCCCAACTCAGAGTTTAGGTCCCTGTCCCCTTCACTCCTCCAGGCCTCTTTTTCCACATATGTGAATGAAGGGATTGGGCCCCATCTTCTGTAAGGGCCCTTTCTCTCCTAATACTGAGCTTCTCTGAGTTCTATTCAAATCTGTGCCGGGGCATTTTTGAGAGAAAGTTGAAAAGGCTGAGGACTGGGGACAATGAAATTCAACTTGAGATTGCAGGGAGAGAGATTTTTGAGCTCAGCAGACCTGGATTTGAGCTCATTTCCACAGTGCCAAAACCATCTCTCTCCAAGGAACTGAAAGTGCTTCCACTAGAAGGTGTGTCTTTACTTCACGCTAGCATAAGTATGAAGGAAAACAGGACTTCTTGACCAGTTCAGGGCTCCGTGACCCACTTAACACTAGTGGAATTTGTGCAAGTTTGACGTATCATGAATTGAGTTTAGTTGTTAGAAAAAGAGGATCACTCCACTCCAAAAAATAATTTGTTTCACTAAATTGTGGGTTATTTTTTTTCTCATGTACAGAGAAGTCTAGGGAAGGTACAGTAGACCCAGGCTTCTCTTATCCTTTTGTCTACCTCCCTTTACCAGTGGGTGGGTGCGCCTTTAGCATGAGTTTGTCCCTCATGGTCATGATGCGGCTGCTAGTACTCCAAAGCTCACAACTATATTCTCATGGAAAAAGGAAGGTAGGGTTATCAGCTCATCAAGTTCACATGGGACCGTCTGGATTTTAACACTGAAAGTCCCATATTTTGGAAACCCCCACAATCCCAGATAAACTGGAACAGTTGATCACCCCAAAGGAAGGACAAAAGCCAAAATGAAACTGCCAACTGAGTCTGTCCCACCCTTTTAATGATCTTAATCATAAGTCCTACCCAAACAACTTCTGCTTATATCTCATGGCCAGAACTTAGTTACATGGTGCTCATTTCCAAAGGAGGCTGGAAAATGTGCACTGCCAACTAAACAAACTTTGCGCCCTGGTAGGCAGAGAAGGGGGCAGTGGTAGTTCAGTGGTAGGATTCTCTCCTTCTATGTGGAAGACCTCGGTTTGATTTCCAGCCAGTTCACCTCTGGTGCAGCCACCACCCATCTGTCAGTGGGGGCTTGTGTATTGCTATGATGCTAAACAGGTTTCAGCAAAGCTTCTAAGAAGGACTAAGAAGAAAGGCCTGGTGATCTACTGCCAAATATCAGTCGTCAAAAACCCTATGGATCACAGCAGTCTGATCCACAGCAAACCATGGGGTTGGCGTGGGACCAGGCAACGTACTGTTCCATTGCGTATGGGATCTCCGTAAGTTGGGGGCCTACCTGATGACAGATAACAACATGTAAAGAGAAGAGGACAATAAGTATTGAAAGTCAGTTCTTTCAAGCTTAGTGAACGGTGACAACAATCTGGGGAGCCCTACAGAATACCTCAACCCTGAAAATTCTACTCTAGCCTCTGTCCAAGAGCATTCCTAGAGTCTCCTTGTAAGTACTTGTTGCCTATTCAGGTGGTAATGATGCAAGAATCTAGCCAATGGGATCACCACTTAGTTTCTCTGTGGGCTTAGATTTAGGGATGGGCTATGGTGAATGGAACTGCAGGCTCCAGGCCCCTGTGGGAGACTGAAAGTCTCCCGTAAAATACCCTAGTCAGAGGGCAGGGCCTGGGTTTCCAGTGACCACCCCCTGCCCCCGGTGAGTGCACATCTCCGTCTCATGTCTAAGCTCCAGCAAGCAAAAGAAGGAAGAAAGATGCACAGTCCTACCAGCACTGACAGGGCCCTGATTAGGGACTGAGTTTTCTCCAATTCTGTCTCCACCCAACCACAGAGTGTCGTTTTGAAGAATCATTTGTGGTAAATGAAGGGAGAGGAGCTATAAGGGCAAGAAATTGGTAGAAAACAATAGGAAAGAAGCGCTATCGTTTGATGAGGATAATAACCTTTCTAAACTAGTGTCCTACTGCATTAGATTTTCCATGAAATTATTTAAAACAGCAGGGACTCAAACATCCCCATGTTATTAACCTCTAGTGTGTGCTTACTGAAGAAAATCCAAAGGATATTTATGCGTCTCGTGCAGAGGTTGAACCTTAATGTCCCAGACTGAGGCAATGAAGCTATGGAATCCCGCCTGTACTGTCTTTGTCGATGATAATGGCCCCACAGCTGTGATTCTTGCCTAGTGAGCACGCAACATTGCTCTTGAGCCTATTGCGATAAGCAGAATGCCAGTCCTCACTTTCTAGTTTTTGGCAGCTCATTGCTTAAAAGCAGGGGGCTTATTTGCAGCTAGTTTTGGTTCTGAGAAACACTGAAAGCTGGATACATCAAGGAGTGTGTTTTTCTGAGATTCTTTTCTAGGAGAAAACACAGGGGTATGAAAGCTTTGCTCCCATAACCCTGACATTGTTACAATAAACTGTTGTACTACATACACTCCTGAAAACCTCCAACCACAGCTCATCCCATTAAAAAAAAAAAAAAAAAATTTTTTTTTTTTTTTTTTTACCTGAATGTAAATCTGTCACAACCCAAGTCACTCTGGAAGCACTATGGTCAGACATGTTGAATTATGGCTAGATTTTAGCATTAATTATAATAATTATATTATAACTGCCACTTCATCATAAAAACTAGTCTTATTATGACATTTTGCATTTTGTTCCAGGACTTGCAGAATTCCCAGATTGCAGTAAGTTTTAAACAGTATTTGATCAAGGATACAAATGTAAGTTCTTACAGATTTATAGTTTAAAAAAAAAGATTCAAATAAATGATAATATACAGGAAAAGTTGTTAAACCTGATTGGATGGAATACTCCCTATAAGTTAGAAGGATTTACTTTTTGCATGCTTTCAGGAGCTATGCATGTACAAATTATAGGTAGCTGTGAATTCCAAAGCTATAAATATACATTGGGACCCTGGAGGTATCATATTGAACAGCTGTTTGCATAGATTCTGCTTCTCTAGCACCCTGAGGAAAGCACGAGATATTGACTTTTTGCCTAAATGTTCACTTCTTTCAAAGAATACTTCTGAAAACAGAAGGAAACTAAGAATGATGTCACTGGGTTTATGGCTTGGTCTGAGTAAGCTTTGTCAAAAAGCCATTATTCTTCCCTCTTCTTTTCCAAAGCTATTAGCTAGGGCTGAGCAAAGTGAGTATCAGCACTGGGGGAAGTGGGAGCACACCGCGGTGGCCCCAGTAGGAAGTAAGTCCCATTCGAGGTAAGAAGGGCACCCATGAGGAAGGGTGGCTTGGCACAGGGTGTCAGAGACTGGGCGGGTTAAGAGGGCAGAGGGGAGATGAAGGTAGTGTGGGGTGCTAGAACCCAAACAAGATGAAGAGGTTTCCATGGAGATAGTGGCAGCTGGGCAGAGCATGTCCTCTTCTTCCCACTCAGGCTCTGACGTCCTACTCTGGGACTCTCCTTCCCAAATGTCCTCTTCACCCTGCTTGAGCTCTGATACCTTGTGCTGGACTTCCTGCCTTCTGTGGGTGCTATTTTCACCCAGTTTGGACTCTGATGCCCTATTGATTTGAGTCCATTGTTCTGTGGAGTCAAACTAAATTATAAGGAATGGTTGCTACAAAGAGCCAGCACAAACTAAATGGACTCTTTTACTGAAATTTCTATAAATCATTCAGATCCCAAAGCAAGTTGCTTTTTTACATATATGATGGTATATATTACAAGTGAACATGAAGTGCACTTCCCAAGTGCAGCTGCCATTGAAACATGTAGGTGCGCAGAACAGACTCAGCAGCTAAACAGTGGAGCTGTCCAGCATATATGTGGGTTAAAGAAGAGTTCAGATCCTGCAAGGTAGCTTTATAGATGGCTGGGCAACTGCAGCAATAGCAACAAAAGCATGGAAGGAGAGAACACAAGACTAAGCTGCAGGCCAGACAAAGGAGTAGATGCCCTGTTAGAGTCAAGATGAGTCACCTGAGTTACAATCTGGGAACTCCTTGAACTAAAAGGAACTCAGCTTCACTACTTCCGAAGAATCATCATGGCACTTGTATTCTGTCAAGTTATTTGTTCTGAATTCATCTCTTACTTTTATACCCAGCTATTTATAACACTTGCTATTAATAACTCTTCTAACATACAACATAGCAGAAAATAGCCATAACTATAGACACACACAATCACCCTGCCTGGCATGCATAGTTTTTAGTCCCCAAGACCTGGCAACCACTAATCTGTTCCACCTATTTATAATTTTGTCATTTTTGAGAATGTTATGTAGATGAAATTATACAGTATGTGCTTGGTATTTTTCACTCAGCATAATGTAATTGAGATCCATCCAAGCTGTTACATGTTATCAGTAATGTGCTCCTTTTTCTTGTGGAGTAGTAGTCCATGGTATAGATATACCACGGTTTGTTTAACCATCCATTTATTATAGGCCATTTTGGTTATTTCCAGTTTTGACTATTACATATACAGTTGTTATGAACTTTTGTGAACAGAAGAGAAAGAAAAGTGCTCTCCAGTAATGAAAAAATAGTTTGAAAAAAAATTATTAGGACAACTGAAAAAAATTTGAATATGGGCTGTGGATTAGATATTAGTATTATATCAGTGTGAAATCTAATTTTGATAATTTCACTGTGATTATGTGAGAGAATGTTCTTGTTTTTAGGAATTATACATTGAAGTATTTAGGAATGAAGTATTTAGGGATGAAGTATTTAACTTCTTGTTTCAAGCTGCTCTGAAAAAAATTACACAAACACACATACACTAGCGCTCACACTCCTAGTAAATCTGGGTAAAGGTATACAACAGTACCTTTGTACTATCCTTAAATCTTTTCTGTAAGTTTGAAATTATGTTAAAATAAAATGAATAGGAGCCCTGGTGATGCAATGGTTAAGCTCTCAGCTGCTAAGCAAAAAGTCAGCAATTTGAACCCACCCAGCAGCTCTGCAGGAGAAAAGACCTGGTGATCTGCTCCCACAAAGATTACAGCCTAAGAAACCATATGGGGCAGTTCTACTCTGTCATATAAGGTTATGAGTCATAATCAAATAGATGGCACACAGCAACAAAAACATACCAAAAAAAATCATCATCTGCTTTGCATATTTTAAAGATTCTTGAAATGTTGGAAACGGTATATGTGTGCTCTGTTGAGACCGTTCATCTATCCTGAGCCTAAACAAATAAACATAGCACTGGATTTATTTTTCCTGCCTTCCACTCTTTTAAGGTACTACTATAAGGAAAATATCTGCTCAAAGAGATTTTTTTAATTGAGATTAAGGATCTAAGACTAGTATAATCTCAGCTGACTCTGTCTTTAATAACAAAGGCTGTTTGGTATTAAGGCTATGTGTTATGGATTGAATTATGTCCCCCCAAAATATGTGTTGTATATCTTAACCTCTATGCCAGTGGTTATAATCCCATTTGGAAATGGTTTGTCTTTGTTATGTTAATGAGACAGGACTAGTGAAGGGTGTGTCTTGAGTTAATCGCTTTTGAGATATAAAAGAGATTAAACAAGCGAGCAGAGAGATGGGGTAAGATAGATGCCAAGACACACAGAGATCTCCAAGGAACCAGGAAGCAGAAGCTTGAAGAGACAAGGACCTTCCTCCAGAGCTGACAGAGCCTTCCCTTTGACCCAGCACTCTGAATTCAGGCCTCTAGCCTCCTAAGCTGTGAGAAAGTTTAGGAGGCTAGAGGACTGAATTTCACAAACTTCTGTTTGTGACAGTCATCCACTTGTGGTATTTCTGTTATAGCAGCATTAGGTAACTAAGACACTGGGGGTATGGCTGCTGGAGCCATGAGGCCTGAGTTTGAATCTTGGTTCTACTACTTACTAGCTGTGTGACTTTAAGCAAGTTGTTTAACCTCTCTATGCCTCAGTTTCTTTACCTATAAAATGGAAATAATAATAGTACCTACTTCTAGAGGTTTCATAAGAATTAAAAATATTTATATGTAAAGTGCTTGGAAAAGTGTCTGGCATATAGTAAGTCCTATACAGGAGTTTGCTGTTATTGAATAATGAACTAAAAACAAGTCTCTGGACAGATAAACCATGCATTTTTTTTTCTAGGCACTTTTTTCTGTGTCTCATATACCCTTCCAATCTGTATCAAACACCATATTCTTTTTAGGGTATTTTTATTTTCCTGCTCTTTGACAAAATGTTTCTTAATCTTCAGCAGTAATATATCAATATGGAGTGACAGTTTGACAATATGGTTCTCACTTTTCATAGTATAAATTCAAAGACAAATTGTGAACGAGTCAAGTGAAACTTGTAATTCACAGCTGTGAGGTCACACTAGTGAATTATAAGCTTTTCATTATGTCAGAACTGTGAATTACAAAGATTTTCTTTCTACATTTTCCTGTCAAATAATTTATTAGCTATCCCTCTTTCTCAGGATTTTGCAGCATGTCAGAGCCAGAAACACAGGGGCTGCTCTATAGCGTTTCCAGATAGAACAATAAGAATTCAGATACATGAAAGTCATGTTAGAAAGAAGACAGCTATGATTTTAAATTCTACTCTTCCCAAGCTGAGGGTCATTCCTGCTGAGAATTTAGTGTTCTCTAAATTGGAACCATTATCATTAAAACTCGAAGGAAGTGTTTTTTTATTGTTTCCTCCTTATCATCACATTAGTGATGATATCTCCAAAGCCACTAAAGGTGAAATTCTACACTGCTTAAAAAATTAAGAGATATTATTGTTACTATTAACATTAAAATTATTATTGCTAATCCAAAACTCTGGACAATCTTTTATTTACCAAATTATATCAAACTCTGGAGAATTTGCATAGAACTTACATGTCTTACTTATTTTTCACGTTGACCCAATGAGCTAAATAGGGCATTCACTTATAAGGCAATTGAGAAGTAGAGAGGCTCAGAGAAAGGATAAGGCTCAGTGTCAAAATTAAGAATTATATCTTCTCATTCCAAATCCAGAGAATGCTTTCCACATTTCACTAAACCTCCTTTCCCACTTTTAAGTATGCATACCTAATAAATCCTGGTACTTCCTATAGTCCAGTCTCTGTTCAGTGCTACATTTAAAGAAGAGTTCAGTAGTCTAAAGTAACTTAAAAAAGAATTTCAACCTGTACTCGTGTTAAAGAACATTTACTCAGTTTCAATTTATACTCCAGAGCCACATCATCTCTTCTTTTTTCCCCTCGCACTCAAAGCTCTCCCTTCTACCAGTGTTATGGATTGAATTGTGTCTCTCCAAAATATGTGTTCACTTGGTTAGGCCGTGATTCCCAGTATTGTGTGGTTGTCCTCCATTTTGTGATCTGATGTGATTATACTATGTGTTATAAATCCTAACCTCTATGATGTTAATGAGGCAGGTTTAGAGGCAGTTATATTAATGAATCAGGACACAATCTATAGGTTTGGGCTGTATCTTGAGTCAATCTTTTTTGAGATATAAAAGAAAGGAGCAAGCAGAGAGGAGAGGGACCTCCTACCATCAAGAAAGAAGAGCCAGGAGCAGAGCACATCCTTTGGGCCCAGGGTCCCTATGCTAAGAAACTCCTAGGCCCAGGGAAAGACTGATGCCAAGGCTTTCCCACAGAGCCAACAGAGAAAGAAAGTCTTGCCCTGGAGTTTGAGCCCTGAGTTTGGACTTCTAGCCTCCTAGACTGTGAGAGAATAAATTTCTGTTTGTTAAAATCATCCACTTGTGGTATTTCTGTTACAGCAGCACTAGATAACTAAGACAACCTGTCAATATGGCTTTAGCCATTTGTTCTCTTTCACCTTTCCTTTGGTCTCTCCAATCCTTTCCCTCTCTCTGTAGTCTCTTGATTCTGCTCCACAAGAGACCAAACTCCCCTTGAAGTTCAGGAAGGTGGACAGGCAGGGCAGGCAAAAATAAAGCTATTTTTAGTAAATGGTGGTGGGATAGTGAAAGCTTGTAACATTCACACGTTAATCAATCTTATCCTCATTCCTGTAGGTTTTGATCTTGCTAGCTTGGAAATCACAATATCATTGTGCATATGTTTAAACATGGTGGGTAAGACCAATACTTAGCCAGCATCCCTTTCCACAGCTCATATAGCTCAACATTTGTGCAATTCCCTGAAGGTATCATGCTCTTTCTAGCTTCCAGGACAGTGCTTCCTAATTTTTTTGTCATCATGACACATTGGGATAAATAGCAGAAATGACTGCCAGGACTGTTGGCATTAATATCTTTTTACAATGATAACCTATTCAAAGTATACTAGTGTTTGGGCTTGGGACACTCAATTTTATGTCTTCAATCATACTGCTTTTTCTACCTAGAATATTCTTCCTCTTCCCTCCCTCTCATATCTTTTTCAGTTCCCCCTCATGCCACAAGAAGCCACTAAGGTGTTACTTCTACCAGAATGTCTCCCCACTGATCTCCCAAGGCCAAGGAAGGTGATTCTACCATATATTCCCATAGTCTTTCAGTGTTTATCCTCATCTTAGCAACCTACATTGTAACTTTTTACTTAGCTGTTTCTCCCACTAGACTGTAAACATCTTGAGAATAAGAACCACATCTTATATAACTTGATATTTTTAGCACTTATTCAGATTCCACTCTATGGCAACAAGTTCAGGTTTTTGGGGTTATATGGTACTTATATTAGCAAATGGGTGGCACTCGATAATTACTATTTTAATGAATTAATGAATTCTTCCTAGATATATGTATCTAACTGTCATTGGCGGAGCTTGAAACTTTACTCCTAAGAAAGAGTTCAACTCTGATAATTCTGGCAGGGGATAATCTGATGAAGTTTCTATGCCTTTTCCCACAGGGAATGAGCCAAGTCAATGAACCAGGTACCATGTTGTTCTTTCTCACAGCACCTCATTATTTGTAATTTGTAGTTTATAATTGTGTTTACCTGTTTAATGTTAATCTCTTCCACTAGATTGAAATATTGGGTAGGTCAGGGATCATTTAAATTTTTTCATAAAGCAGACTCAGCTCTTGGAACAGTTCCTGACATAATGGAAACTGAAGCTATGAATAATTGAATGAACAAATTAAGTCACTCTTTCCTTAACACTTGGTATTGCTTGCTATCACCTCTTTTGAAAGGCAGTTCCTTAACTCTAAACTCTACCAAAATTGGGACTATGTATATTCTAATAAGTTAAATGGACCTATTTCTCTTGTCTTGGAATTTCACCTAAAGCACTAAAGCTGAATACAATAGAAGATAAGCAATGCCAGGTACTAAAGAAAGTACCTACATGCACATTGGAAAAAAAAAAACTCGTTGTCCAGTCAATTCCAACTCAGGGCCATCCAGTGGGACAGGGTAGAACTACCCCATACGGTTTCTAAGGCTGTAATCTTTACGGAAGCAGACAGTCACATCTTTCTGCTGCAGGAGTCTGTTGACCTCTGGGTTAGCAGCCAAGCACTTAACCACTGTGCCACCAGGACCCACATAACCAACCCCCCCACCCAAAAAGTTGCCGTCGTGTAGATTCCAACACATAGCAACCCTATAGGACGGAGTAGAACTGCCCCATAGGGTTTCCAAGGAGCAATTGGTGGATTCGAACTGCTGATGTTTTGGTGAGCAGATAGGGCTTGCTAAAAGACAGCAAAACTGGTCCAGAGGACAATACCCCATAAGCAAGAAATCTTGGAAGGAAACTTGTGATATCATTGCGTTGTGAGCTTAATGGGAGGTCCTATGACATTTCTTCTCTCCTCCAAATGGGAAAGAGGATGAAGATGTTTCATCCCCTTTTGCTGAAGCCAGCTATATGGTATTCTAAGAGAACCAGTCATACAGATAAAGAATGTCTTCAAGAAAGAGCAATAACATCTCACTCCCCACCCGGATAATTACAAAGTTATGGAATCAAGAGTCCCAATGCCATTAAGAGAGCCAGGCAAGCAGGCTAAGAGAAGCCTTGGATAAAATTTGCACGTGATTCCCAGAACTGAGGGGCCTATATAAACATGAACGTTGTGATTGGTGCTTGCCTTCTCCTGGAGAACTCTATGAAAGGGGAAGTCTGAAGACAGGAGATTGGAGGGAGCAGTGCAAGACAATAGAGCAATGAAAGATGCAACAGTGGGACAAGCCCACAGCACCTATTGTTTACTGTTGGTCCTGAGAAAGATGTAGGAATTTCTCAAGGACCAAGTGGATACTAGCGACAGGAGTTGGGCTTGAATCACCTTGCTAGGACACTGGCAGCCAATAAGAGGCCAGTCAGGATGGGGAGCTCCTTTAGTAAGTGGCCGTGGGGTGGACTACTGGGGACAGGAACTGCAGTGAGTTTCAAGGAGTTACAAGAAGTCACCAGTAGGGAATATCACTTATGCTAGGGAAGGCTGCCATAAGGATGTATCCCTGAAGTCCACATATATCCCAGAGAGTCAGCTTTTTAATCTACAAACTAAGAATATTTCTGACCCTCTGTTCTGTGCAACCCTCCTCCCCCAATTGCAGCCTAGAAGAAACAGAAGGAAAAAGAGGAATAGAAGCACCAAGGTGTGAAGAGGCAGAGCATCCCCTTTCCCTGGACGACAGGTCATGCTGTGAGCAGGAGAGAATCTTTCAACTAGATGGATGGAAGACTGAGTTTTTGAGTTAAAACTGATTACCATATTTTACGCAAATAACGTGAGCCTTCTACCCATGTTTGCCAACTGAGTCCTCTCCCTTTTAGGTGCCCTTCCCCGCCTCATGAGGCACCCTCAAAAGCTCTGCCTTACCAATCATCTTCCACACGTTGCTGTAGAAAAAAGTTAGTATAGCACCTTACAAAATTACTTTAGGGGGTAGAAGTTAAGTTTAACATTTGAAAGTAACCAAAGAGTTATGGGATCTGCTTGAAGTATCAAGATGTTAACAAAGGCAGGAAAAGTCAAGAGAGACATTTAGAGACAATGACTGGAAAAAAAAAAATTAAGCCATTTTTTTTTATCACACCATCATTGAATTCAGCTTGACCAACAAACCAATCATACGTGTTACAGCTCCATCTTGCTAGCCAATTCAGAATTTTAAGATTTGTTTGCAAATGATTGGTATGCTTAAAAAAAAAAAAATTGTAAGATAAATCTTAAATTTGTGGTAAGAATGGACTTATATTTGTGCCCAATTTGCCATACAAGCCCCCACTCCATGCCTCCTCCTCTCCCTCCCCACACATCATGCTGCTATTTTATCCCTTCCTTTCTTCTACATATAATCCAAGGGGCATGGTGGAAATTGTAGGGAAAACGACCCAGAAATTGCTTTGAAAGCAAAGGGCTAAACTAATGATGATGTGGCTTAGGTCATACTTACCGCCTTCCTCCTCATATATTCTAAACCATTGGGTAATTTTAAAAGAGATTCATTTTCCTAAAACAAACCTGACCTTGTCACTCACCTGCTCAGAACTTTCATTAATATTCTGTTGCTTACCACAGTACTATAAATACTGAATCTTAATAGATAATCAAATCCCTCAGTCATCTGATCCCAATCTGACTGCTCAACATAATCACCCATTATCCCACTGTACACAGTACATTTTAGATAAACAGAAAGATTTATTGTACTTTCATTCATTCAACAATATAAGTTACTAGTAGATGAGGGCACACCATTCATCCCACAAATATTTAGTGAGGACCAGCTATACGTCAAGCATTATGCTAGATATAGAGTAATAAACAAAACCAAACTGATCCCTTTCTTCACAAAGTTCAAGGAGTTGCAATTAGGACAGACACTGTTAGCTTACTAGTGTTGCCATAATAGAATTACCACAAGTGGCTGGCTTTAAAGAACATAAATGTTTTTTCTCACAGTTGTGGAGGCTAAAAATCAAAATCAGAGTCTCGGCATGTTGATTCCATTATTGGTAGCCCAGGGAGTTCCTTGGTTCCTTGGCATTCCTTTAATTTTAAATAATCCTCTCATGGAGCCTGCCTTCCCCTGCATGTGTGTCTCTGTGTCTATTCTGGTCTTTTTGTAACTCAGAAGATATTAGGTTTAGGATCCACCCTACACTGGTATGGCCTCATTAACATAGCAGAAGAATACCCCTATTTCCAAACAGGATCACATAAAACAGAAATTCAACACATATTTTGGAGGACACAACTGAATCCATAACAAAAAATATATATTTAGACAAGAAATTAATTATTGCCATTAAGATATATACTGCTTGTTTCTCCAGGTGCTATGAGGACAATGACAGACCTAACTGCGTTATGACACCTGGTTGACATTTTATCCCTTTATCTATATTGTCAGTCAGTTGTTTCCAAAGGGCATTCTTGATAGGACCACAAGCCTCTAAGCAAGAGTTGAAGAGAAAGCAATGTCTTCTTTCAAGGAACTCATCTACCAGGGGCTCCAGGCAAGGGAAATTGTTCCAGTCCAAGAGAAGTCAGCCAAGAACTCAAGTGACTCATGTGTTTCCACTTGTGGTTTTCTCGCTTTCATTGAACTTGCGCTTACTTTATTTTTTAAAATACCCTTTTGTTCACTCAGCAACAGTATACCACATGTCACTGCACCTCCTGGGAACCCCTTCCTCTGATCTCTACCTACCCTAATCCTTTCAGAACTAAATGCTGTCTCATGCAGGAAGGCTCCCTGCTTCCCCCCAATCCAGGTGTCTGTCTTCTGACCTCCCATAGCAGTTAACTGCACCTCTCATGTAGCCTATCATTTTCAATTGATACTATCTTTATCATTTTCATTTGTACTACATTTGTATGTGTCTCTACTTTTGAGGAAGAGAGGGGAAGCAGAGGAAATGCAGAAGGGAAGAGAAGTCCTAAGACTTAAGAGTATGGAAGACAGTCAATCAAACCACTAATGCATGCTAGTACTCCCTGTGTAGACAATGTTCTAATAAGCAGTATAAGGAGCACAAGAGGCTTTAAGACACAGTTGCTGTCTCCACTCAGCCTCTTGAGAGACAGGAAAAAAAAAATTGAAATCTTGTTAGACGTGATTTATAAAGAGTACAAGAATACCAAGTTAACTGAGCCACCTCTAAAGTGGAAAGTAGGTGTACATACTTGATCCGTAGGGGAATTAATGTGGTAAAATACATGTTGTGGTACGTGATCCAACTTAGTATTCTTAAATTGAACAGTAATGACTGTAAAGAGTTTCTCTCCTAGTTTTCAAAATAGTCAATGCTGAAATAACCCAGAAAACAAAAAATGCTGAAATAAAACTAGACTACTATAGCACCCGTTAAATGTGTCCCGTGACTGTTATAACAAGCTTGTCCTAGATACAAGAAAACTAATTGTAGAGTCTTGTTTTTTTTACCCCCCTCTTTTCTATAAATACATTCTACACAAAGGGTTATGGGTTTAATTAAATATTCATATATTTCTTGAAAAAATAAATGCTTTCCATTAAGACTTTACTGTCTTGTCACCACCTCTACAATAGCCATAGCAATAAAAGATTTAACCTCCTCCAGAATATGAATTTTTAGTGACATTGGGATTTCTGGAAAGCAGTTATTGTAAATCAACATGCTGAAGGAATATCTTTTACCCTAAGAACTTGACTGAGTCTTCAAATGAAAAAGTTATGCATACTTATGTTTGCATATTTGGTGGTAAACTGATCTTTTGACCAGTTAAATTACAGTCATTTCTCTTCTAAATGCTGAGCTTAACCAACCTTCAGGAAAAATGCAAAAGTGTAGTTAGAACTACAGAACCAATCTCATTGCAAAGATGAATAATTTTCAGTCCTAATTTTTTTGGGTTTTTAAATGAGAATATTTTCTTTTTCAGTAAATAAGAATATCGTCACTTTGGAGCTGAAATTAGATAAAGAGATCACTTGTCAAGCTCTTTCTTGAGAACCCTCACCATACTTGTACATCTAATGGGAATGATATAAGGGAGATATCAAGTAAACAGTAATACAAGAACCTTGTGAATCACTGAGGTATGCATGGTATTTGGACTGGCATTTGCAGTGGTTGAATCAATTAGAAAAGAATATAGAATTTTAAAAAAATACATAAAAGGACCTGAGCCTTGAGAAATTCCAAAACAAGCATTACCCTGAAAAAGAGAATTAAAAGGTATGACCCAGGAAATTGGGGAAATGCAAGAGGGTGTGGTGTCATAAGCCAAAGGAAAAGACTATTTCAAGAAGGAAGTGTCTTGTTACATATAAGCCAAGTAAGAAAAAGACTGAGAGATACCCATTACATTTAATAACACGAATTCATTGATGACCTTTGCAAGAGCTATTTTTTTATGACAAAATGACGGGCAGCAAAACCAAGCCAGGAGTCGATTGAAGACTCTACCCTAAAACTACAAGGGCAAGACAAACCCGTATTGCTTTTGATTGAGAAATTGTTTCAGAACTGACAGAGCAAAGAGCCAATTCAGTTAAAAATACAATTCAAGATAACGTGTAATTTAAAATACATTACAAAACTCAAAGCAGGGCAAAGTCATACGGAGCTTGGGCATCTGTACAGGTAAAATTTTATAACTGTCGTCATGAGGTGGATCACAAGATACTATACCACTTTGTCATAGTAACATGTTAGATTCAAATAATAATTGCTTGCATAGTATATCAATCACTTCAAAGGATTTTTACAGAACTTTTCTCATATGATTTGACAACAAACATATAACTAGGGAATTACATGAAAAATCCTTATATCAGTCACCTCTCAAACAACACTTCAAATCCACCTGACACCATCTCTTAATCCAGCTTCTACTAGGGTGGAAAGTTCTGCCCAGCGACCAACTTGACTCAGATGCACTCTGACAGCATCTCACCTCGTGCCTTCAGCATATAACCCTTCCTGAGTGGGACTTCTCTAATGCCACAGCATGAGATAACCAAAAAGAGTTACTTGGCATTCAAATGTGTGCACTACCAGAACAAACTAATTGGTCTTAGAAGAAATACAACCAGAATTTTCTTTAAAAGCAAGGATAGCAAGACTTTGCTTACTTACTTTGGACATGTCATCAGGAAAAACCAATCACTAGAAAAGGACATCATGTATTAAAAGAAGCCAAAGACTCAAAGAAGAAACTACTCCATAGGACTAATAGCCCACACAAACCATGGCCTCTTCTAGCCCGAGACTAGAAAAACGAGACGGTGCCTGGCTACCACCAGGGACACAAAAGAAGGTCCCAGATAGAATGTGTGTTTTGTCTTTGACTCCCAAGGATGCCACCTACCCGTTAAAAACAGACTGATGTACAAGAAAAGACCTATTCATGGGCCGTGGGGGTCCTCTCCTTTCTCATTTGACTCAAGTTTTTTGTCTAGCCCTGATTAGCATACCGTCTCCAGACTAAAAACAAAACCTAGATAACTGACTCTGCTTCTCAGGGACAAGCACACGTTAAGAACATTGTTTCTATGTTTACAAATCCAGTGAAGACATGATTGAAAGTGTCACAGTCTTGGCATAGGAAAAATATTCCCATAATCAAATATTTAAAGCAAATTGTAAGATTATTATCTAGGATTTCAAGGCTATGTTTCAGGGCAGGGAAGCCAAGTAAAAATATGCCAACTTATTGAGTAGCCCCCTTTCTTTTTCATGAACAAATATAACTATTGTTTACATTTATTTTGTCCAAAATTTTAATACAAATTGCCCTAATCATTCTAAATTAAGGAGCATAAATAAATATTAATGAGTCAAAACTATGAGTAAGAGGTATGACTCACCTAATAAAGACCCTAGAGTGATTTTTAATATTTTCTTAACTATCAGTTCTTTTTGGCATATATTATGCAGACATTATCGTGTATACATGATATGCACATGACTGCCAATACTTATGGGTGTATACTGTCTTAGAAATTTGGCCAAATAAAATGGCCTTCTATAAAGCTATTCTCCTATAAATAACTTCTATAAAGTTCCATGATATTCCACTCACATCTTTTAAATAAGTTTATTCAGGTGTAGTTAAAAATGGTAAACCCTAAGATGGCATCAAAATTAGCCCAATGGTGAAATATATCCATATAAGCAGTATATTACATTTAAATTTAGAGGCATAGCTTTTTAATTTTAGTGCCAGTCCTCCCTAAATCATTCATTCTAAAATATATGTTTGAAAGATGGGGAGTTATTCAGCAGATGTCCAGGGCTTAATTATCCACTAACTCTAGTAGAATAAATAGGTTTTATTAGGTTTTCAGTCCTGTAAAACCAGGGAAAAATGTGTTCTCCAATTTACTAGGTTCTTATACATGTACGATCTATTCATTCAAAAAAAGAAATAATTGCATAAGTTAAATAACTGTGACTTAACAAAAATTAAAAAGAAATTGGTAGGTACTTAAGTTAAACTTTAGGTCTTCACTCTTCTCTTGAGTCCCATATTAAAACTTGGGGCTACAATAAAAATTATATCTATTAGGCAAATAATTTTGTTTTTTCTAACTTTCCTGCCTTTTTAATGTCTTTTGCTTTCTTCATGTATGATGTCTTTGATATCTTCCCACAACTCCACCAGTCTTCAGTAATTTAGTGAAATCTATTCCTGAGATGATCTCTCAGACGGGATGTGCTTAGGTTGTACTTTGGCTCCCAGGGATTTGTTTTAATTTTCCTCAGCTTCAACTTGAACTTGCATATGAGGAACTGATAGTCTGCTGCACAGTCAGCCTCTGACCTTGTTCTGACTGATGATATTGAACTTCTCTATCATCTCTTTCCACAGATGTAGTCAATTTGGTTCCTGTCTATTCCCTTTGACAATGTCCATGTATATAGTTGCTGTTTATGTTGTTGAAAAAGGAATCTCCAATGAATAGGTCATTGGTCTTGAAAAATTCTATCATTCAATCTTCTGCGTCATTTCTATCACCAAAACCATATTTTCAAACTACTAATCGTTCTTCTTTGTTTCCAACTTTGAAATTCCAACCACCAGCAATTACCAGTGCATCTTCATTGACTGTTTGATCCATTTCAGACTGCCGAAGTTCGTAAAAATTTTCAATTTCTTCATCTCTGGCATTAGTGGTTGGTGTGTAAATTTGAATAATAGTCATATTAACTGGTCTTCCTTGTAGCCTTATGGATATTATCCTGTTGTACTTCAGGATAGATCTTGAAATGAGCAGGATTTGAAACTTGCTGTTGAACACAGAGTAGCTAAAGCAAATGGAAGAAATTATGAAGCAAAAGAGCTGAACAGAAGATTTCAAGGGGTGGCTCAAGAAGCCAACATAAAGTTTTTTAATGAAAAGTGCAAAGAACTGGAGTTAGAAAACCAAACGGGAAGAAAACGGTCAGCATTTCTCAAGCTGAAATAACTGAAGAAAAATTTGAAGCCTCGAGTTGCATATTGAAGGATTCTGTGGGCAAAATATTGAATGACATGGAAAATATCAGAAGAAGATGGAAAGAATACACAGTCACAGTACCAAAAAGAATTGGTCGATATTCAACCATTTCAGGAGGTAGCATGTGATCAAGAACCAGTGGTACTGAAAGAAGACCATACTGCCTTGAAGGCATTCATGAAAAACAAGACTCCAGGAAATAAGATGTTTCAACACACGAATGCATCACTAGAGGTGCTCACTCATCTATATCAAGAAATTTGTAAGACAGCTACATGGCCAGCTGACTGATTTCCTAATTTTAAGCCACAAAAAATCTCCTTGTTTTGTTAGAATTACTGCCTCTTGATCTGTGTACAGATTCCTCATGAGCACAATAAAGTGTTCTGGAATTCCCATTCTTCGCAATGTTATCCATAATTTGTTAGGATGCACACAGTCAAATGCCTTTGCATAGTCAATAAAACACAGGTAAACATCTTTCTGATATTTTCTGCTTTCAGCCAGGATCCATCTGACATCAACAATGATATCCCTGGTTCCACATCTCTTCTGAATTTGGCTTGAATTTCTGGCAGTTCCCTATTGACATACTACTGCAGCTGCTTAAATTTTACTTGCATGTGATATTAATGATATTGCTTGATAATTTCCACATTCGGTTGGATAACCTTTCTTGGGAATAGGCATAAATATGGATCTTTTCCAGTCGGTTGGGCAGGAAGCTGTCTTCCAAATTTCTTGACATAGATGAGTGAGTGCTTCCAGCACTGCATCCATTTCTTGAAACATCTCAATTGAATTCTGTCAATTCCTGGAGCCTTGTTTTTCATCAATGCCTTCAGTGCAGCTTGGACTTCTTCCCTCAGCACCGCTGGTTCCTGATCATATGTTATCTCCTGAAATGGTTGAACATGGGCCAATTCTTTTTGGTATGACTCTGTATATTCCTTACATCTTCTCTTAATGCTTCCTGTGTTTAAGATTTTACCCATAGAATCCTTCACTACTGCATATTGAATTTTTTCTTCAGTTCTTTCAGCTTGAAAAATGCTGAGCATGTTCTCCCTTTTTGGTTTTCTATCTCCAGCTCCTTGCACATGTCATTATAATATTTTACTTTGTCTTCTCAAAGTAAAAAATTGGTAAAATAGTTGGTAAAAATCTTCAATTTTTTGCCTTTGGCCTTAGTGGTTGGTGCGTAAATTTGAATAATAGTAGTATTAACTGGTCTTCTTTGTAGGTCTATGGATATTATCCTATCACTGACAGCGTTGTACTTCAGAATATATCTTGAAATGTTCTTTTTGATGATGAATGCAATGCCATTCCTCTTCAAGTTTGTGTTCCCAGCATAGTAGACCATATGATTGTCTGATTCAAAATGGCCAATACCAGTCCATTTCAGCTCATTAATGCCTCAGATATTGATGTTTATGCATTCCTTTTCATCTTTAATGATTTCCATCATGATAGATGGAGAAAATATTGATGTTCTCAAGGACTTCATTTTACTTGAATCCATAGTCAATGCCCGTGGAAACAGCAGTCAAGAAATCAAATGACATATTGCATTGGACAAATCTGCTGCAAAGGACCTCTTTAAAGTGTTAAAAAGCAAAGATGTTACTTTGAGGAGTAAGGTCCACCATACCATGCCATGATATTTTTAATCATTTCATATGCATGTGAAAGCTGGACAATGAATAAGGAAGACTGAAGAAGAACTGATAGTATTGAATTATGGTGCTGGCAAATAATATTGAATAATGCCATGGACTGCCAGAAGAACAAAAAATCTGTCTTGGAAGAAGTACAGCCAGAATAGTCCTTGGAAGTGAAGATGGCCAGCTTCATCTCACGTACTTGCGACACATTATCAGGAGGGACCAGTCCCTTGAGAAGGACATCATGCTTGGTAAAGTAGAAAGTCAGCAAAAATGAGGAAGACCCTCAATGAGACAGATTGACACAGTGGCTGCAACAAAAGCCTCAAACACAGCAACCATTGTGAGGATGGCATAAGACATAGCAGTGTTTCATTCTGGTATATACAGGTCACCATGAGGTGGAACTGATTCAATGGCACCTAACAACAACAACAGGAAAATAATTACAAAGGAGACTCCATTTAGGAAAGTAGCAATGTATATATACCAAAGTACATGAAATAAATACCTACACAAATTTTTGTCCTAAATGAAAATTTAAATTAAATTTTGTTCTGAATGAAACTCTGTTTCTTATTGTGAGAAGCAAATTAGATTATACTTGTAAGATTACTTTGTCAACCATTGCATACTATTTAAAATATGGCATTACTATTTGTGCAATTTTCCACAAATTTCTCCAGGTATTAGTTCAGCGAAATATTTCGAAGTGAGGTATACCATCTCCCTGCCATCCCTCTCCCAGCTTTGCCCTACTTTTCACATCATTCGTGGGAATCTCTCAAAGTGCCTTGTCACAAAATTATGTTATATTAAGTTAAAAAGAAATAAAAAGTATGAAGTAAAAAACAATATTAAAAAAAAGCAGAAAATATACAGCTACAAATAAGTAAGCAAATTCTTGTCTTTGGAGTTGCTATTCCATTACATCCACATGACAAGTTTTGAATACGACTAATAACCAAAAAATAATTCACTGGGAAAAAGATAAGATTACCTAAAGAACCAATAACCAAATTATAAACAGGTTATCTTCCAAATATTAAGTGACATGGTATTTAAATATGCTTTCCTACTAGTTTTAAATTTCTAGGCCTATTGAGTTTCTGTTTGGAGTGATAAAAAAAGTTTTATACATAGGCAGAGATGATAGTTGCACACATGAACATAATTAACTCATCAAACTGTTCACTCAAAAATGGCTAAAAAGGCATATTTTATGTTATATATATTTCACAATAATTTTTTTTTTAATTTCTAGGCCTGGGTAGTTCTCCAATCTTATTTAAACCATAATGTACAAAAAACAAAAGTTTATTTCAAATATATTTAGAACACTATTTTTTCAACTAAGATATAATGAGTTTTCATTCCCTCTGTGGTAACTATTACTCCAACTGTAGTTTTGGAGGTTCAGAGTCGGTACTTTGTAGGCACCAATAGTTATTGCATTCAAGAAGCCAGCCCTCTACATTAGCATAAGGGAAAATGTTTTTACTTGATTTGCCTAAGAAGGTAGTCCAGTCTCTTCCCAGCATAGTAAATAGGTTCACAAAAGCCTGTTGTTACGAACACCAAGGAGCTCCCCATCCCCAACATTTCTCCTCCCTTTTTGATGTAGTCAGTCACAAATCATGGTCATCAGTTGAGCAAAGCTTATATCACACATACTCCACCACCCCCCCCAAAAGAGGATATTAATTCATTAAATAAATATTTATTAAGTGCTGAAAGGTAAAGGTAACCTTGTCCTGCAGGCTAGTGACCAGAAGAGGAGTTGGTCTTCAGCAAAGTTTAATGGAAACTGACTATGGCTCAATGTTTAAGACAACCATTCCTGGTCTAACACAAGGTGTAGATCCCAGCCCATGATAATGCCATGAGAAGGAGTCCTGCTTTCCCCATTCATGAGGGCTGATGTAGAAAATGCTGCCACTGCCTTCTTACAGCATAGAGCTGAAAATATGGAACCTGAGCCACAGCTCCCCCATCTCATCAGGGAAGGGACTGTGTTACCCCAAACACAAAACTAAACTGTCAGGACAGGTCTGGAGCCAAGGTTCTGCCACTTTGTAATGCTGTTGTATTCAGGGAGGAGCTGGTGCTTACCTAATCGTGCACCTTAAAAAGCCCACATCCTGAGGGGTAGGGACCTTCTCCCCGTGTTTAACATCTGTACTTGGTAGACCTCTGTGTAGTGTCATAAAATGCAAAGAGCAACAAGCAACTTGCTATTGCTCCTGTCTCCATGAGTGTTCCCCATAAACCCTGCTCCAGGTATATGTGCTGTTTAGTCATTTGCCCTTGATGCACAAGACCAACAATAAATCAGGGACTGGAGACAGAGAAATGAACAATACAGAAATTCTCTGCCCCAAAGCTTACATTCTCCTGAGAAGAAAAACAAACAAACAACAACAACAAAAAAAAACACCTGTTGCCGTTGAGTCAATTTTGACTTATAGTGACCCTATAGGACAGGGTAGAACTGCCCCATAGAGTTTCCAAGCAGCACGTGGTGGATTCGAACTGTTGACCCTTTGGTTAGCAAATGTAGCACTTAACCACTAAGCCACCAGTGTTTCCCTGAGGAGACAGAGAGTCAATAAACAAATAAGAGGTGTATTCACTAACTAGATAAAAAAAAAAAAAAACCCAAGATAAGAATTACCTTAGGTGAAGGGAAGGACAACACACAATACAGGGGAAGTCAGCACAACTGGACTAAACCAAAAGCTAAGAAGTTTCCTGAATACAACCAAATACTTCCAAAGACAGAGTCTGGGGACCATGGTTTCAGGGGACATCTAGGTCAATAGGCATAACAAAGTTTATTAAGAAAATGTTATGCATCCCATTTTGGTGAATGGTGTCTAGGGTCTTAAAAGCTAGTGAGTGGCGGCCATCTAAGATACATCAATTGGTCCCAACCCAACTAACAACATAGATGTTAAATATACAGAGTAATTCTGGGAAAGTTAACTTCAGCAAGCTTCTATTTTCAGTTTAACAAAGTGTAGATAGTGATACCTTGCCAAGTTACTGTGAGGATTACATGTAAGTGCTAATCAATTGTCTGGCACAAATAAGAACTCACAGTAACTATTACTGTTATTTATCATGACTTTCACTTCCAGAAATGTATCTATGACCACAATCAAAGGTAGTCATCATTGGAAGCTGCATAGGGAATGAAAAAGAATGTAAACTTTGAAGTCAAAGAAACCTGGCCTATTATGTACAAAATGTATAACTTTGAATAACTTGAACCCCAGTTTCCCAATTGATTCAGTTCATAGTCATCCCATTTTGGTGAGTGGCATCTGCAGTCTTAACAGCTAGCTAGCTGTCACCTAAAATAATCAATTGGTTCCAAACCACCTGGAGTAAAGGAGAATGAAGAACACCAAAGACACAAGGAAATATGAACACAAGAGACAGAAAGGGCCACATAAATCAGAGACTCCATCAGTCTGAGACCAGAAGAACTAGATGGAGCCCAGCTGCCACCAACCACCACCCTGACAGGGAACAAAACAGAGAGTCCTTGACGGAGCAGAAGAAAAGTGGGGTGCAGAACTCAAATTCTAGTAAAAAGACCAGATTTAATGGTCTTACTGAGAGTGGAGGGACCCCAGAAGACATGGCCCCCAGAATCTCTGTTAGCCCAGAACTGAAACCATTCCTGAAGCCAACCCTTCAGACAAAGATTAGGCTGGACTATAAGACATAAAATGATACTTGTGAAGAGAGTGCTTCTCAGTTCAAGTACTTACGTGAGACTAAAGGGGCAGCTCCTGTCTGGAGGCGAGATGAGAAAGCAAAGAGGGACAAGAGCTGGTTGAATGGACATGGGAAATCCAGGCTGGAAAGGAGGAATGTGCTGTCACATTACAGGGAGAGAAACTAGGGTCACATAACAATGTGCGTATAAATTTTTGTTTGAGAAACTAACTTGAACTGTAAACTTTGACTTAAAGCACACACACACACACAAAAAAAAAAAAATCTATGAAATTGGTTAAGATTATCTCTAAGTCTAATGATCCCAGTAACCTGACTGAACAAATATAAATCATCGCTGAAGAAATATAATGTCTACTTAGGCAACAAATATCAAAAATAAAATCATAGAAACAGTGCCCGGAACTCAATAAAAAGCAACCGAGCAATGAAGAGATAATAAATACTGCATGAGAGAAAACCAAGTAATAGTAACATAGCTACCAGGCTTCCAGATAATAGACTTCTCAGATGTACCATTAAAATATCCATGCTTAATATACTTAAGGAGATAAAATACAAGAATGAGAACTTTGGCAGAGAACTTAAAAACTGCAAAATATAAGCTAGAAATTCTAGAAAAACAAAATGATTTTTACAGATGGATTTTAACAAAATAATTAAAGTACTAAATGAATAAATTTAATAGCCTATTCAGACATGACTAAAGAGATAATTGGGAGTCCTGGTGGTGCAGTGGTTAAGATATCAGCTGCTGACCAAAAGATAGGCAATTCAAATCCATCAGCCACTCCTTAGAAACTCTATGGGGCAGTTCTAGTCTGTCCTATAGGATCACTATGAGTTGAAAATTGGTAGATTTGAATATAGATGAGATCAAATTATCCAGAACATAGCATGAAGATACAAGAACATAAATGAATATTGACTGTATAAAATAATCATGAAAATTACATCTGGTGATAAAAATATAATTTAAATATATGGCAACTAAAAAAAAAAAAAATTTTTTTTTTTTTATGGCAACAGTAGCATATAATTCAAGAAAGGAAAATTTTAAGGTGTTTGTATTATAGAAAACAAAATTAAAAGTACTAAATTACATTAGACTTGTTAAGTCAAGGATGCATATTATAACCTCTGAGAAAACCACTAAAATCATAATAAAATATTATATTTAACCAACATGTCTCCAATCTAATAGAAGAGAAAAAAAATGGATTAATAAACATATGGAATCAACGCAAAAGAAGATAAGAAAGAAAAGAAAAGAAAAGAAAAACATATATGTTGGGTTTGGGTGGGAGGTAAGGCCAGATAACAGAAGAATGTTTGATTTAAATTCAAGTCTCTCAATAATTACATTAAATGTAATGAACAAAAAGACTGTCAGGTTGGATTAAAGAAAAAAAACACTAAACTCAATCACATTCTGTTTATAAGACTCACAGGAGATACACTCACGTATAAGGACACGGAAAGTTCAAGGTAAAAGGAAGGAAAAAGGTGATCATACAAACACTAGCCATAATAAAGCTGTTGTAGCTATAACAATATCAGATGAAGGAAACAAGAAAGCAGACACTATACATGTCAAATAAAGGAAGCAAAATGTATTCAAAGAAATGAAGAGGGATATTTTGAAATGTTAAAAGCAATAGTGATCTGGTAAATGTTTAACAGCTGACTCTCTGAAGAAAAAAATACATGCAGATACATATATGCATAAATTTATTAAAATTTTATTGATGTAAAATAGAGGAATCAAGATGTGGCATAAGCAGCTGCACAATCCTGTCCTCCCACAACAACATGAGAAAGCTCTAAACAGAAATAAGTGGAAAGACCTCAGAACTTTGGAAACAGTCAAAGTCTTAAAACATCTAAATGAATGCTGAATCAAGAAAAGGCCAGCTTTCTCTAGTGTCTTAAAAGCTTGTAGACGGCCATCTAAAGCACTCCACTCGTCTCACCCTGTTTGGAGCAAGGGAAAATGAAGAAAACCAAAGACACAAGGGAAAGATTAGTCCAAAGGGCTGATGGACCATGACTACCACAGCTTTCACCAGACTGAGTGTAGCACAACTAGATGGTGCCCATCTACCACCACCTACTGTTCTGACAGGGATTACAATAGAGGGTCTGGGACAGAGCTGGAGAAAAATGTAGAACAAAATTCTAACTCACAAAAAAAGACCATATTTACTGGTCTGACAGAGAATGGAGAATCCTTGAGAGTATGGCCTCTGGACACACTTTTAACTCAGTACTGAAGTCACTCCTGAGGTTCACCTTTCCGTCAAAGACTAGACATGCCCATAAAATAAAATGAGACTAAATGGGTATAACAGCCCAGGGCCAAGGATGGGAAGGCAGGAGAGGGCAGGAAAGCTGGTAATGGGGAACCCAAGGTCAAGAAGGGGAGACACGTCATGGGGTTGGCAACCAATGTCACAAAACAATATGTTTATTAATTGTTTAATGAGAAACTAATTTCCTCTGTAAATCTTCATCTAAACACAATAATAAAAGGAAAAAGAAAAATAAATAAACAAGTATATAACGTACCAAGCAGTGATAAGTGATGTGAAAAATAAAAACAGTGGCAGGAGGCAGAGTCACCATGGTGGTAGACAGGGTGATCAGTGATGATACCTGGGCAGTGACCTGAAATAAGGGAGAAACTGAGGCATGTGTTTGTCTAGGGGAAGAGGCTTCTTGGCAAAGAGAACTGAGCTCAAAGACCTCGAAGCAAGAGAATATTTGGCATGTATGGGAAGATGCAAGAGCAAAGAAGGGCAAGAGATGAGGTCATTCAGGCCAAGGTAAAAGCATTAGATTTTACTCTGATACAGATGGAAAGCCGTTGGAAGGAGTTGACTCAAAATTCCAAAAGATTCTTTGGGCTTCTTGTGTAGAGGAGACCAGGGTATGTGATGAAATGTTCAAGAGGGGAGGTGGTTAAGAGTTGACCTCAGTAATCTTGGAAAGAGCCTGGATGGCTTGGAGTAGCATGGGTGGTAATACAGATCATGAGAAGAGGTTGGATTTAGAAAATGTTTCAAAGGTAGAGTTGACAAAATTTGCTAATATAGTGGATGTAGAGTATGAAAAAGAGAAGTTGATAATCACCCAATTTTTTTTTTTTTTGGCCCAAGCAACCGGAAATCTTTTATTGGCCTGGGGGAAACTCTGGGATAAACAAGTTTGTGGGGGCAAATTGAGTTCAGGTCAGGTCACATTAACTTTGACCTGTCTGATACACCAAGAGGAGATGCCAAATGGAAAATTACATGTATAAATTTGGTGTTCAGGGAAGTCATCCAAGCTGAGATAAAAACTTTGGAAGTCACCAGCATACAGATAGCATTTAATAGCAACAGGTGAGGTCTCCTAGGTCAGCTGTGCATAAAATGTAGTCTGGAATTTCTAAAAATCCCCAAGATTCCTTCAAGAGGTCCACGTGGTCAAAACTATTTTCAAAAAACGGCTAAGATATTATTTGCTTTTTCACTATCATTCTCTCATGAGTGTACAATGGAGTTTTCCAGAGCCTACAGGACATGTAATGTGGCAACAGATTGAACGCATCAGATATGAAAATCCAGCTTTTAAGCCAGACACTAAAGGGATTTACACAAATGTAAATCTATGCCACTCTTCTCACTACATTTTTTGTTTTGGAAAAACATAGTTATTCTTCATAAAGATGTTATTTGTGTTAATGTATAAAATGGGTTTCTTACTGTTATTTTTAAATAAATTAAAAACACATGTATTTTTTAATTTCTCAGTTTCAATTTTTAACACAGTAAATAGCAATAAATATAACACACATAAACAAAAACTCTTTGGGATCCTCAGTAATTCTTGAAAGTATAAAGAGGACTAAGACCAAGGAGTTTGAAAACTGCTGACCTAGGAAGTAAGTACAAATGGGAAAGAAAGCCTAAAAAATGAGGCATGATAGATGAGGAGAAACCAGCAAGAAGAATGAGAAGGAACTGGCAATGAGTCAGGAGTAAAAAATAAGAGAAAATATCCCAAAGACCAAATGAGAAAAGTCTTTCAAGAAGGGAGCTTACCCTTAGATTTGACAATACAGAAGTCAACAGTCACCTTGATAAGAGTATCTTGTTAGAGCAATAAAGACAAAAGCCTGACTACAGGGAATTCAAGAGATAGTGGAAGGACAGGAGATAGAAAGTACAGGCAATTTTTATTATTTACAGTAGTTATGTTCTATAAAGTCATTGCTGTTGTCAGGTGAAAACACGTACTCCATTTAAAGTGAAAGTAAAGAGGTTTATTGAGAACAAAGGCAGCTCAAGCAGGGGACCTGTTTAATCTTACAAAGTGAAAACCATTGTTGCAAAATGGTGGCATCACCGAAGCATACTTATGGGGTAAAATACAACATTCTGATTGGAAGTTGCACAATTAGGTAAACAGGAGGTGTGACACCTTGAAGCAGGGGCTTTACAGTGATTGGCTGGAAACATGAATATAATTGCAGAAGTATGTTCTCACAAGAGGGTCACGAGATGATTGATAGAGGGCCAGTGTCTGCTGATTCAGCCCAACCTGAGGTCCAAGGCCATATGCAAATGAATGGGAAGAAGTTAATCTGCTGGTTTCACCCAGGCAGAGGCCCAGGGCCTATGCATTTGAAGAGATCAAGGTTACATTCTCAGGAATGCAGCAGCAGAAGCCACAAAATGGAGTTGGGCCTTCACCTGAGTCAGCCATCCTAGGCATGCCAGGCACCTCGGTTTTGGAACCCTTGCATATTCCCTCTTTCTGATCAAGAATTTCAAGAAAAATTATTTGATCATGTCATTGACCGCTAATAAAAAGAGTGCCTTCTTCTGCATGGGGTTCAGGTGGTTGTTTTTGATGACTGCTTAGTTGTGAAAAGTAGCGGGCACCATCCAATATCTTTACCATGCTATAATTTTAGCCTCTTTCTTCTTGTGGTCTAGTTGTTAGGGTCTGTGTGGGGTTAGCCTCATTGGAGGAATAACCTGGTGTTTATGGGCTCTGTTTCAGGGAGGAAGCTCTAATCCATTTGGAACATGAACACTTTCAATGTACATTATTCTTTTCATAGGCATTAAATTGGTGTTCTGAGTAACATCATTAGTCATACAACATTTGATTAGCCTGATAACAACTATTACAGCAAGAAGTATTAGCAGACCAGTAAATAATGTGGATAGAATCTGTGATCCAGCACCTTTAGGTAACCAGCTAAAGATGTCAAGGAAGAATGAATCAGAGGGATACATGAAACCAGGTTGCCTTTTGGTTTACCTGCTTAAGGTCTTGTTCTGCTTCCCTGAAGTATTTATCCAAGTGCAACAAGAGGTATTAAAAACTGCACATACACCTCTTCATTGGGCAAAAAAGAAATAAGGACCATTCTGTTGTCTAATACTACTTTAACAAGGTAATTTAAGGACTGTTTTTTTTTGTTGTTGATCTTCTATGCTATCAGCAGGGTCATAAGTTATCAGCAACATCATGGTGGATAAATTTCTAATAGAATTTTCAAGTTCAGGGATACCAATAAGTGGAAAAGGCCCTCAGAGGAATACCCAGTCATCTTCAGGCTTATCTATCTATTACAGGGTTGTTATTAGCTTCTCTTTTGTTTTTGGTAAGAAGTTCAAAATCATTCTTTCATCATAGGGATGGAGGTTTAGAGCAACCTCAAGGGTCTCTAAAGTACATTGACTACATATGCTCCATCTGTCTAGGCAGGGTAATGCCCATATATACAGTTCAATATGGTCATTATCCTTTAAATAAGTGGATCCTCCACATAAAGATTCATACCCTGGGGGTGCACAAATTTTTCCTGTTCCAGACTGAATATCAGGTAAAGGGATAGTCTGGTTTGTTTACTCAAGCCATTTTTCAGTAAGAGCAGCTACAAATGGATAAACCACTTAACTCTGATTTCTCCTTTAAATGGGGCCAAATTTGGGCATCTGAATTCTTGTAATTACAAAAATCTACTAAGGCTATATAATATTGGCCATTGCTGACAAAGGCAATAGGGTATCCATCACTATAAATGACTTCAGGATTTGTACAAACAGAGAAAATAAAAAATGAGGGTACCAAGGGATAAGCAGGGAAGTTAGATGGATGTCAGAGTCTAACACTGATAGCTCTTCTGGCAATAGCACTAGCCTTTACCATGGCACTGGGTGTAAAACTATAATTAAGTACTGGCAAGGCCAGCAGGTCAGAGTTATCACGTCCAGTTTTCAGAATTTGATGACAAATCCAGCAGTCAAATTACCAGCACTAGTTACTGATTGACCTAGCCTGATGAAGGTATTTCAACGCCGGGTATTAGTTGGAGTGGTGAAAGACAGTAAAAGAATACTTAAGAAGAGCCTCACAGTGGAAAAATATACACCAAAAATAATGTAATAAGGGAAAGGTAATAAAAATGATGGTTATGATAAAACAAGGTTTTCATTTGCTACCATTTGAGAATAAGGTCTCAAAACAAGGAATGATATTACCAGTAATCCAAAGGGCAAAAAGAATAGTATTGAGGAAAAAAGATGAGGGGTAGGGCATCAACAAGTGTTTAAAACACAGGCCAATAACTCTAGTAAAATAACAGGGTGAGTAACAAAATGGCAGCTAAAAGCATAAACTGACAATAAGTATTTTGCTTATTTGCATGGAAAAAAATAGTATGAAAACAGGGGATAATAACAACAGTGTATAATATAGCAACTAGCATAAGGGTAGCAATAGTGAATACATCAATAGTCTGTAAGGAAAGTCATTACAAGCCGATAAACCCAAGTTAGCAACACAAAGCATCTTCAAAAGCCATAAGGATTAAACAAAATCCAATGACCTCAGGGGATTGCATCGGGCAGAACGCGTGAGAGGTCTTCTTCCGCGATCTTGGGAAAGCTGTCCACTTCGTTACAGCTGTCTGCTTCTGACCACCAGGGCATCTGAATTTCAGCTTAAGTCTCTCAGTTGATTGAATTGTCCAGGAAGGAGCCAAATCTTCTCCACTTGGGAGAAATGAATCTAAGTTTTAACTCCCTGTGATTAGTGAGAAGGAACAAAAAGTCCTTTCCACCGAGGTTCAAGAGAATAACTGACGCCTCTTCCAACAGACATATTCTACTGGGTTACAGCTAAGCAAATTCTAATTCTAATTTCTGGTTATTAAAGACGTCTTTAACCTGTGAAAAATACTCTTTCAAAGCAGACTTAAGTACGGAATCATTTAAAACAGTCAGAATATATTTAGTCAGAACTTTGAAACGCTTCTAATCCATAGCATGTTCTGTAGCCAATGTGATGTTAGTTTTGTTGTTGTTAGGTGCCTTCGAGTCGGTTCCGATGCATAGCGACCCTATGCACAACAGAAGGAAACACTACCGGGTCCTGCGCCATCCTTACATTGTTACGCTTGAGCTTATTGTTGCAGCCACTGTGTCAATCCACCTCGTTGAGGGTCTTCCTCTATTCCGCTGACCCTGTACTCTGCCAAGCATGATACCCTTCTCCAGGGACTGATCCGTCCTGACAACATGTCCAAAGTATGTAAAACTCAGTCTCGCCATCCTTGCTTCTAAGAAGCATTGTGGTTGTACTTCTTCCAAAACAGATTTGTTCATACTTTTCGCAGTCCATGGTATACTCAATATTCTTCGCCAGCACCACAATTCAAATTCTTCAGTCTTCCTTATTGATCGTCCAGCTTTCACATGCATATGATGCGATTGAAAATATAATGTCTTGGGTCAGGTGCACTTTAGTCTTGAAGGTGATATCTTTGCTTTTCAACACTTTCAAGAGGTCCTTTGCAGCAGATTTACCCAATGCAATGTGTCATTTGATTTCTTTCCTCTCCATATGGAAGGTGTATGATTACATTTCTTATTCCCTCTTTATTATTTTAATGTCTTCTTTTAAATAATGACATCGCCGTTACACTGTGTTGGGCTTTTTTTTTTTTTTTTTTTTTTCCTTTAATCTTGCTTTGTTTGTTTGTTTTGGATTTCCCTGTCTGGGTTGACTTCTGGTTGCTCTGCCCAGTGTTCTAGTCTTGGGTTGATGCCTGATATTATTGATTTTCTAACCAAAGAGCTCCCTTTAGTATTTCTTGTAGTTTTGGTTTGGTTTTTATGAATTCCCTCAACTTGTGTTTATCTGGAAATGTCTTAATTTCACCTTCATGTTTAAGAGAGAGTTTTGATGGATATATGATTCTTGGCAGGCAGTTTTTTTCCTTCAATTTTTTAAATATGTCATCCCATTGCCTTCTTGCCTGCATGGTTTCTGCCGAGTAGTCCAAGCTTATTCTTATTGGCTCTCCATTGTAGGTGACTTTTCTTTTATCCCTTGCTGCTCTTATAATTGTCTCTTTATCTTTGGTTTTGGCAAGCTTGATTATAATATGTCTTGGTGACTTTCTTTTAAGATCTACCTTATCTGGAGTTCCAGGAGCATCTTGGATAGATATCTTCTCATCTTTCACAATATCAGGGAAATTTTCTGCCAACAAACCCTCAACAATTTTCTCTGTATTTTCTGTTATCCCTCCCTGTTCTGGTACTCCAATCACTCGTAGGTTATTTCTCTTGATAGAGTCCCACATGATTCTTAAGGTTTCTTCATTTTTTTTTTTTTTAATTCTTTTATCTGATTTAATTTAATTTAATTTTTAATTCTTTTATCTGCCAAGTGATTTATCTTCAAGTTCAGAAATTCTAGCTTCTACTTGTTCAATTCTGCTCCTCTGACTTTCTGTTGAGTTATCTAATTCTGTAATTATATTGTTAATCTTCTGAATTTCTGATTGCTGTCTGTCTATGGATTTTTCCAGCTTATTAAAATTTTCATTATGTTCCTGAATAATCTTTCTGATTTTTTCAGTTGCTTTATCTGTGTGTTCCTTGGCTGGTTCTGTGTATTGCCTCATTTCCTTCCTGATGTCTTGAAGGGTTCTGTATATTAAACTTTTGTATTCTGCATCTAGTAATTCCAGGAATGCACTTTCATCTAAAAGATCCCTGGATTCTTTGTTTTGAGAGCCTGTTGAGGTGATCATGGTCTGTTTCTTTATGTGACTTGATATTGACTGTTGTTTCCGAGCCATTTATAAGTTATTGTTTATGCTTGCTTACTGTGTTGTAGCTGCTTGCTTTGTTTTGTTTTGGTATACCCCTATGGGTTGCTTGAGTGAGCTAGCTTGATTATTTTTGCCTTTGGAGCTCTGGTGTCCTGTCCTCAGCTGGCTAGAGCTGTTATCAGGTATATCAGTCTAGGAGTCCATTCAGTTTTCTTGTATTAATTCAGCTCAGGTTACCAGGTAGCTGATCATCAAGTGTGTGGTACAGGCTCTGTCCTACAGTCTTAGAGGGGCAGGGGTGATTGGCGTATATACCCATAACTGATTGCAGTAGGGGGTCACGCTCTGAACAAGGCAGAGGGCTGAGAACCGACCCCCAAGCGTCTCTGAGGAAAATGTGTCTCTGTTCCCTAGAGCGTGCTGGTGGGTGGGCTCTGCAAAGGGACCATGGGCAACCAAAGTTTTTTTCATAAGGACTGGGAGGTACCAGTTAACCCTGGACCTCTGTTGTGGGTGGCTGGGCGACCCAAGTGGAGCCACCAGTCCTTAGGTCCCTGTTGTGGGTAGGTGATGACTTTGTTTAAAATAGGCAAAGCAATGTTAAACGTCAAACACCCACCTCTCCACCGCACCGCTGAAATGGTTGGAGTTTGCCAACAAGGGCCTATTCTCCCGAAAAAGGCCCACACAGGTCCATGCAGAAGGGAAAGGTGCTCAGAGTCAACGGACAGTTTATGCCTGGACAGGAGCCGCTTCTGTCCTGAGCTCCCCCAATTAATGGAGGTAGCAAATTTTCTTTTCCCCCCAGTTGCAAATTTTTTTCTTCCCTAAGACCAGGAGGATGGCTCCAGGTGCTCAACAGGGTCTATCTCAGGCCTAGGGATTCAGCCGCTGAAGCTGGCTTGGGAGTGGGGGGCTGCAGCAAAATATATGCAAGTACTTAGCTTTTGCCGAAAGCGCCCTTCTCCTCAGGTTCCAGAGGTGTAAGCGGGCTGTGTGGCTGGTTGCTTCTCCCTGAGAAAACTGCGACTGAACGCTAGGACCAGCCTGCCAACGCCACCACCACCACCGCCGCTGCCGCTCCAGGAATGGTGCCTGAGGGCTCCCTGCAATTCAGGTCCGGTACCTCCTCTCCACTTCTGAATGGCCTCTTCCTCCCCCTCCCCCTCAGTTCATTGTTTAAGCTTGTCTTTGATGCTCAGGGCTCCCAGCTTGTCACAAATATACTCGTTTCACTTGTTTTTTCGGGTCTTTGTTGTAAAGTGGGCTCGAGGGAAGCGTCTGTGCATTCTGCCATCTTGGCTCCGCCTCTCGATTCTTATATTAAAAGAAGAGGGGAAAAGGTGTTTCTTATAATTTAAAATAGAACATTGAATATCAGCAATATTCTCATATAAACTTTATCGTAAATCTTTTATTTTGCTCAGTCCTATATACTTAACTTTGATTCCATGGAATTCTGGATAAACAGGAGTCTGAAAACTTTGTCAGCTTCTACACAAGAGTTCTGGAAATCTTGGTTCATTTTAGTGGTTACTCCAACTTTTTGTTGAAATAGTTCAAGTGCAAATTTATCTGCAGATGATAAAACTGAATATGGAATAATAGGATAAATTAACCCAACAAATAGCACTTCTTAAAAGCATTTTTAATGTTGGGAATTAATTGCAAAAGGTAATGCAGAGCCAAATAAGTCAATTCAGGGAAAAATATCTCTAAACATAATGATTAACCTAATTTTCAAAGAGCTTCAGTTATAACACATAATAATCTTGAGGCATAATATCATATAGTCAGGATATACTGAGAATAAACCAAGGTTATAAAGTCTCCAAACATCTAAACAGTAATAAAAACTCCATGAGTAAATGATGTGAATTCTTGAGTTAAAACCATCAGCTTTGATGATACCAGATTCAAAAGAAGCAAAGTTGTTCATATAAGGCAAAAACATAAAAGAAAATATTAACACATAAATTTCAAACCCAAAGAGAATCAAGCACTTCTTTTGATTTGACATGTTTCATGTAATTTATAACATATTAAATGGCCCATTTTAGCACTTTTCTCAGAAACAAGTCCTTTGTGGCTTTCCATGAAGTTTCAAAGTTGTCAGGAGTTTATTACAGGCCACTGAGAAACAATACTAAAATTATTTAATCAGAGATCTTAAAGATAAAAAAAAAAACCTTAGCTTCATTCAAAGCCCTGTGGCTTGGTTTTCCACTCAGTTATTTATCCTAATGAGACACCAAATCCTTGCTTTCAAGGCAGATTACACAAAGAATAGATTAACTCTTCAACCCAGTAATTTAATTTTTTTTTTTTTTACTTTTAAAGTGAGAAACCCAGCTCTTTACTATTTGACATTAAAGTTTTTTTTAGAAATTCTCATAAATTAACCCACCAAACGTCCATCCAGACAGATAAAAACTTTGACTATAGCAAATAAATTCCCTTCTTAATAAACTTTTAAAACTTTGTCTTTGTTTTCATTATCTCTTATAGAACAATCTTTTTAGTGGCACTAATGAACATACTCACTAGCAGATGTAAATATGTATATATACACCCTTTCTCCATGTATAAAAAGCAAAAGTATATAAACTTAAATTATAAAAAAAAATTATAATGAATATTAATTCAATTTAATACCAATAATTACCTAAAGATCTTGGTAATTATTTTAAGTCTATATACTATAAAACATAATACTGTTGAAATAAAATCTGTTTAAATATTCTAGGTTTTCACTCAAACTTCTACCATTTCCCACATTTCCCCCAATCTAACTTTAGCCCTTTAGGATTTTATCAACTGGTTTTGGAAACCACAAAGTCTCTGCTCAACTGACCAATTCATTAATGTGGATATAAATTTAAGTCTCTGGCTAGGAGTGGAACCATTTCCCCAGGTCATGTCAAGAGTATCTCATTGTGATTCCTAGCTTTGGGCTTCTTAGAACTCTTCTACAATAGAGAGAATTTGTTTATAGTTTTTTTTTATAATGGGGATCCACCCAATTTCTGACAACTATAGTAAAACAGCATTTTTTTTTTTCTTTTGTTTTAAAAAGGTCTTCACCTAGTTGGGAAGAGTCCTTCAAAAGATTCCCTGAAGCTGCATGACCTCAGAGTCTGGAGACCAAAGAGGCCTGATCCTACCCTGCCCTCCCTATCTTTTGGCTTCTGGTCAAGAACCCATAGCCTTAATTCATTTACCTATGTTTAAGTTGGCCTAGGTATTTTGAAAGACAAAAGATAACCAAATTAATTCCCTTTTACTATTCTCTTGGTAAAGAATTTTGCCTTCTCTTTATCACAACCTTTTATCTACTCAGTAAATACCAAAGCTCTTTAGCAATTTTGTAAATGAACCACTCAATTCTTGGCTAGCTGTTTTTTGTTGTTGTGGTTGTGCTTTGTTTTTGTTTTTTCCCTCTAGGCTTGTCCTATGCCTCCTCTTCCCATTCTGGAACTACTAGTTTTACTTTAAGACAAAATTACACTTTTTTTCCTAAAATAAAACACATTTTATATAATACCTAGCTTAAGCTACTCAGAAAGGTTTTTTTCTTTAAGATTGACATACTCAAGAACATAAAAATATTTGTCAGAACAAATTCATCTTCACTAATTCCTGGAATTATTCAGACTATTAAATTTTTGCAAGTGCTTATTTATCATTAAACCAATCAGAAGAAATATTATAATCTAATTTAATAATAGCATCTGGAGGTAGGAGGTTATTACATTTTCATAACTTTAGCTTTGTATGCCTTATAGGATCCTTTAAAGAAATTTAGAATAATTTGTCCTGTTTTTAAGGCCTTGCTATACCAATCAGGATAAACAATCTATCCTTTTTCAGTGCATTTTTCAAATACCTTAAAGTGGCTACTAAAAGTCCCAATCAAAATGCAGATGCTAAACGCAGTTTTTCTTGGAGGGGGAAAGAAAATAGAGATTCTCATGAAAAAGAGTAACTGCCAACAATGGCTTCCAACTTGATACAAGACAGAAACTCAGACATTACTCTCCAGAACAGAGGTAAACTCTCAGAACAAAATGAGACAGAAAACCACATAAAATTACTGGTCTGTGATGCCAGTTCAAAAATTAGGCTTATATAAACAACACCACATAACATAAACAACCCAGTTCCTTAAAATTTATACAGCAATTCTTTGGTAAGATCAACCTAATCCACAGAAAAATAGATTCTAGATAAAACTCATTAACTTGTTAGAGTCTCAGATGAAGGGGTCTCAGACCCTGCAATAACCCTGAGCATCAAACAGAAGTTCCCTAAAGAGGAAAGGCAACATAAATGGGAGATCATTTTCCCAAAGTGATAGGAAAAAAGATAGAACTGATGCTAACTCATTTTCCCAAAGTGATCATTGAAATTCCAAATTACTTCTAAGTATATTTCACTTACAGTGTTTTTTAACCTGGACCCCAAACCAGCATCCCAGTAGAGGAAAATCCAGGTTCATTTATTAAGAATGTTAAGAATAGGTTGAAATTTTGTCCTCCCAGAGTCAAATAAAATTCCTAACAGTGTGGGAACAGCTTCTCAGTCCAGTCTGTGGCATTTGATTACCTCCGATAATTCAGGGTGAAGTACATTTAGCAATATGGGGTTGGAAGCTATTTCAGCTCCAGGCTCTGTTAGATTTAATCCGAACTGTTCATCAAAAAGTTTGCTCTAGCAGTCTCTAAAATTATTCTTTGGTCCAATCTATAGTCCTTTGGAAAAAAGTTGGGGAATAGAATCTATAGTTAGTTCTGTGTCAGAGGCATTGTCTTTTACAAATTATGGCCTTTCTGGGTGTTTCCAGATAGTCTTTTCCATCCATCTCAAATTCTGTGCTGGTCCCATTAATATATTTATTAATTAACAGAGGTCTTGTGGACCAGACTCGTATGTTTCCATCAGAATCCTATATTCCTGGGCAAACCTTTGAAAGTCTTTATGAGGATTAGAAAATTCCTTTAAAATTGTTCAGAGTTCCACTTTAGACCAAAGACTAAAGGAAACCTGCAGAGGTTTATTAGTTTACTCTGAGTATCTTATTTTAAAAGGTATTTCTGGGGCCACATCAGTAACTGGTTTCCCTAGCTGTTTTTTAGCAGGTTCCTTGGGGTAGAAAAGGAGTTAAGAAAGGGTATTAGTAGGGGAGGAAGAAGGTAGAGAAGGTAAAGCTAACCAGCAGAAGGGCAGAAAGAATGGGGATAGAATAAATAGGAGCAGAAGACCGACACTGCATTTCCTTTAGTTGTTTCGTCAATTTAGAAATGGTACCCTGCATAGAGGCAATGTCTTTTGGAGGCTTCCAAATACCAATAAAAAATAGACATCCCATTGTATCTGCTGAATTCAGGAGCCTTTCTTTTTGGATTGACTGCACAGAAAAAACTAATTCGTCTAGGTCAAATGAGTCCCGCAGTGGCCACTGATTCTCTAGATCTCCCCTAGTAAGTGCATACTACTGATTAATGTACAAAACAGTACCAGATCTAACCACATAAGCCACAGGCATCCACAAAGGGGTGCTTTGCTTGATCTTTTGTTGTGTCATTCCCCATCTTACTAAATAACTTACACATATAACATTTAAAAAAAAAAAAAAACATTTAAGGGAACGCAAAAGCCTTAGTTGTCCCTAGAGAAAGCAAAAATGAGTTCAGTTCCCCTGTGGTTAGGTGGTGTCTTATTCTGGGTTTGCCACTAGATGTCAACTTTTTCAAACTTACTTTAATGGCAGACTTACCAAAACATTCAGATCATGAACAGAAAAAGAAAGTAAAAACAGAATGCTAACAATAAATCTCTCAAACAGCCATCTTTACAATACAATGGAGGCTCTATTCAAGAGGGCTTACCTCAAGAGATCCCCAAGAGTCTGTGGAGATGGACGAGCACAAAGAGTTTGAGGTGGCACTGGGCTCCAGTCCTCAACTTCTTGGGATTCCCTGAATATAAGATCCCTTCTAATCCCGCTGACTGCACCAAGAAATGTCATCAAGTGACAATGTATACTCTATTTAAAATGAAGGTAAAGAAATTTATTGAAAGCATAGGCAGCCCAAGCCAGGGACACATTGGATCTCACAAAGTGAAAACCAGAGCTCCAAATGTTGGAGTCACTGAGGCATATTTATGGGGTAAAACACAACATTCTGATTGAAATTGCAAGATTAGGTAAGCAGGAGGCGAAACAACTTGAAGTGGGGCTTTACAGTGATTGGTTGTAAACAAGAATGTGGGATATTTGGATTAGGTAACGTCATGGATTGATTCATGTCCCCCAAAATATCTGTCAACTTGGCTAGGGCATTATTCCCAGTATTGTATAATTGTCTACCACTTTGTCACCTGATGTGATTTTCCTATGTGTTGCAAATCCTATCACTATGATGTAATGAGATGGATTACTGGCAGCTACACTGATGATATCTACAAGATTAGATAGTGTCTTAAGCCAATCTCTTGAGATCTAAAAGAAAGAAGCAAGCAGAGTCACATGGGGGACCTCATACTACCAAAAAAGCAGCACCAGGAGCAGAGCACATCCTTTGGACCCCAGGTCCCTTCACCTGAGAAGCTCCTTGATCAAGTGAAGATTGATGACAAGCACCTTCCTCGAGAGCCAACAAAGAGAGAAAGCTTTCTCCTGGAGCTGATGCCATGAATTTAAACTTGTAGCCTATTAGACTGTGAGAGAATAAATTTCTCTTTGTTAAAGATATCCACTCGTGGTATTTCTGTTATAGCAGCACTAGATAATAAGTCAGGTACATTTGCATAATTGGGGAAATACATGCTTGCAAAGGGATCACAAGATGATTGATAGGCGGCCAGGATCTGGTACTACACCTAGTCAGAGGCCCAAAGCCACATGCATGTGAATGAGTAGAAGTCAGTCTGCTGGTTCCACCCAGCAAGAGGCTCAAGACCATATGTATTTAAATGGGAAGAAGTCAGTCTGTTAGTACTACCCAGCCAGAGATCTAAGGCCATATGCATATTAATAGAAAGAAGTAAGTCTGATAGTCCCACCCAGCCAGAGACCCAGAGCGATAGGCATATGAAGAAGTCAAGGTTACATTCTCAGGAATACAGAAGCAGAAGTCACAAAATAGAGTCAGGCCTACACCTGAGCCAGCCAACCTAGGCATGCCAGGCATCTCAGTTTTGGAAACCTTAAACACTGCAAACACTTAACAAATACTGAACTCTTACTCCGAGGGGAAATAAAGGGTTAGGTTTCCATGAGCCTCTGGTCACAACATTTTCAACTGATCAGTAAATAACTTTGTTTTATATGTGTTTCTGTTTGAAGACATCTTATTCACTATATATCATTGACTGGTTAGCATTGAACTCACTGCAAAGGGCGCTATAATTCATGCCTCAACAAAGCTTATCTAACACACATATTTTCTCCATAAGGCATATCAAAGCTTTCTTGACCTTAGGAACACTAGACAGCACTTCAGCACTATGCTTGGGGGTACATTTTAAACCTCAAAATCATCCACAAAATGCACAAAAATGTGGCACTTAATAAGTTGAAAAAGACATTTGCTTACAGTATGAGAGATGAAACAAGAAAGTAGAGTGTTGCCTTGTTCAGCCTCAGCTGGGAACATGTGTGTCAAGCAACTCAAGTTTTTTTGCTACTCTGTGCATGTCCACAAATGACTGCAAATATTCCGCTAGTACTGATTTTGAGGTTACAAATGAATTTTAGTGAGTAAGCGAATTCACAAATATAGAATCTGTGGATAATGAGAATTGGCTGTTAAAACATTTAATGAATTTATTTTTAAAAAGAAGCAGAGGTAGAGAATGATATCCAGAGGGGATATAACATCAAGAGAGGGTGTTATTGATTCCAGAAGAGGGCTATAATAATATGATCATAATGGAAATTACCAGAAACAGGGACAAAATTAACAATGCAAAAAAATGAGAAAGCACAAGAATAGAAGCCAAGTCTTTCAGTAGGCAAGATAGGATGTGATCCAGTGCACAAAAAAGTATGGATAGTTCTTTTATTATTGCAGGCCAGAAAGAAGAGGATGTGGGTACAAATATAAGTAGATTGGTAAATTTAGGCATGGAAGGGTATAGGAGTTCTCTTCAGGTTGCTTCCATTTTCTCATAAAGTATAAGAAACAAGGTGTTGTGGATTCAGCTGTATTCCCCCCACCAAAAAAAAAGTGTTGGAATCCTAAGCCCTCTACCTGTAGATATAATCCTGTTTGGAAACAGGGCTTTCTTCATTATGTTAATTAGATCATGCCCAAGTAGGGCAGGTTCTAAAGCTAATCACTTCTGTGTTAAAAAAAAAAAAAAAGAGCAGATTAGCATAGAGATATGCATGCATACTCAAGGAGAAGACAGAGGCCATGTGATTGATGATTGTCTACAAACCAAGGAACTAAGGAGCACCTAGGACAGCCTACAAGGAAGGAATCAACACAGCCAAGATCCATTTGAGCTTTTAGCTTCCATAGCTATGAGAAAATTGATTTCTGTTCTTTAAAGCCACCCGCTTGTGGTATTTTGTGTTACGGCAGCACTAGGGAACTAAGACACAAGGTTATTAGTTAAGAGTAATGAAGAGAGAGGTAATGTTGGAGATTTGAAAGTAGAAGGTATGAAATAGTCAACTAGAAGGGCAAGAGAGTGAACTGATGAGAGAAATAGGATCACAGGGTACTTTTACTTAATGAGTTGTAAATTTAAAGTGAAACCATTCAGCAGAATTGTGTGTTGTCTTCAAGCCATATTTAACTAGTAACATTCAGAGATGAACACATATCACAAAATCCTTCTCAACCCCCAATTGAGTTCTAAGATTTGGGATAATTTTTTTTACCTATTTTATTACATATATTACGATTCTTTACCATTTTTTCTTTTCTTTATCCTTTAAAGCAACCAACATTTAGCTCTAGAAAAACGATCACCACATTCAGGTTTAATAATTCAAGCCCTGAAAGTATGTCTCTCCTCTTGAACAACTGAATTAACAAGGAACAAAACCTAAGTACCATAAACAGGTGTTCAAGAAATCCTGAATAGAATAAAATGCTGATATAATATCCCTATTTAACTAGGATATCCCGCATCACCACCATCAAATCAAATCACCATAAACACAAACAATGCATCATCAATACTATTATCATTAACAATTATGCCCTAGTTAAGTCACTTGTCCTGTCTTCTGGGAGCTATGCACAGCAATGATGATAATTATAGCCACAAAGGTCATATCTATATTCTTTCTGCTTCTAGTCATCTAGTTTATTATCATAAAAAAAAAAATTTTATTATCATAGTTGACAATTTTTGCCAGAAGCACATTTGTTAAGAGCAATCTGATTTTGTTATAATGCCCATGTCTAAGAGAAGGAAAATGTGTCTATCATCTCTCCTCGTCTTCCCATTTTCAACTATGATTAGCTATTCAAGTTTTTTCATAATCATCTGGAATCTGAACCTAATAAAAATCTTTACATTGCCGTGTTAAAGATAATCAGGGTCTTTGTCAACTTAAAATACAAACAAACACAATCTGAAGGTCTCTTGTAATGTAGGATGGAATTATCTCTATAAGCTGGCCCTGCCAAAAAATGTGCAATATTCTCTGTTAAGTCCTAAAGGTTTCTGGAAAGAATTCTCCCTATTAAAACTAGCAAGGACAACTACTGTGCATTGCTTATGATCTACTGTTCATTTAGGCCCTTTTACAGTGGCTCCCTGGTGCTCTCAGTAGTTAGTGTTCTGTATTTCTACACATTCAGTTTTATATCGACCATTAATAACACAAACCTTTCAACTTGGAGTTATTTTCTCTACTCAATTCAGTGGAAACCACCATTTGTTCGGGACGTAATGAGTATTTGTCACTTGTCTAACTGCCTGGCATCTCTGGTGCAAACTCTATATTTGGGAAATGTCCCACCATGTGATTCTTGCCTTCCCAAGGTGGAAGCTAGAAAATACATTTTCCATGCATATTGGGCACCAAAGCATCAGTGAGGTTCTACAATCAGACACACTCACAAGAGTCTTCAATTTGGAACTGAGCAACCCAAGGAAGTCAGACAGGCAGAATCCATTTCCTGGCTGAAATAGCAATAGATGCATTTGAGGAAAATAATGATGGAATTTCTAATATGGGATATAAAGCCACGTGGTAGAAATATTGACAATACTCAAGTCAAGCCATTGCATGTTTTTGGTGTTGTGACTGGCTGCATAACCTCAAAGCCTGACTCTTGGCCATCCAAGAAATTTAAGGCTATCTAATAACTTTTAACATGGTGTTTTTTAAACTACTCTTCATAACCCCCTAAAAAAAAAAAATTTTTTTTTAACCCACTATTTTTTTTTTTTTTTAGTAGGGTATAAAATCAATTTAGAAAGTTAAAACCGGCAGTTTAAAAAATGAAATAGAATATAATAGAAAAAATATTTAAACCTCATAAAGTTAGGCTAGGTATTGCTCCATTCAAATTTTGTTTCATTTATGGATTCAAACATACCCAGACATGTGACAGCCACAGTGTAAAATGTATTTCTTCCTGAGAGTACCAGTCAAAAATTACTTTACTGAATTCCTTTTCTGCTTTAACTAGCTGGAGTGGATTCTGTTGTTTGCAACTAAGAATTCACTGATACTATGTCTAGTATGAACAGACCAAGGATGTATTCTCAGTTCTCATCTCTTTCTTTCATTCCCTAGACCCTGATAATTCATCATCTAGTGCCTTTCAGTTAATCCCTAACTCATACCACACGGAATGCTACCTTATTATTAATTTGCATGTCACAGCTACTCTATTTGAAGTGCAATAAGGATGAAGTTTTACATAAAATTTAAATTATAAGGTTTATATAGATATTTATGCCTGTGATATTAATTATGCCTGCCTTAGAATTTTCTGTTCCTCAAATTGACGTATTAGTTGAATCTAAAATTGGTGGTCATGATCACCCACTTGATTATGCATTATTTTTCTAATCAGAATCTCTATCCCTCCCAAGGGTACTTTGACTCCCTTATGAGTGGAGTAAGATAGTCTATCCAGGACTCTGACCTTGTTGGAATTTTCATTTCTCAAAAAGAGGGGTCAAAGACATCAATCCTACCCAGCTTGACTCTAATTAAAGAATATGTTTCTGATTTTCATCTGTAGCATGCAATGGCTATACTCGTTATTTGAATATATTGCCATGCAATATCCATCAAAAGTTATGCAAGTTTTGGATTACCTAAAAAGTATGTGGCCAACAATTCCTTTATATACTTTAAATTTATCTGTACATTAAGCCAGAAGAGCGGAGTTATATCCCTAGAATTTATAGATTTGTTCTATTGGATTATTTTTGTAGATGAGTGGGATGTTTTGCACATTAGGATTGTGTTGGCCTTAGTTCTATTTTATTACCCCATGTTTGTGTGTTTGTTTTTTCTCATGCTATTTATTCTTTTGTGTTACTCTAATGTATTTCATAGATTCTTGCAAACTACCTTGAAGTCTTTGGAATAAGACAAGATATAATAAACAAACAAGCTTGCTTGCTTTTCCTTTCCACAGCCCCCACACACATAAGGCCCAACTCAATGTATGCCTCAATCACTGTAAAAACCACCTGGCTGGTTTCTCTGCCTCTATTTTCTCCTCTCACAAATGTTGGATTCATCTTCTCAATATTGTTTTCATCACTTCAGCCAGCTGCTCAAAAAACCACAGTTGCTTGGTAATGTCACTGTAGTAGACCTACTCTTCATGCTTACATTCAGAACCCTTCATCAATTGCCCACACACTTCCAATTTTATCTCCCATGCTCACTAACAAGGTGCTTCTGCTCTGAATAAGTCAGAATAATTCCCATTCTCTACTTACAGCTTGCAATTGTGCATGGTCCAACTCCAGCTATTACTACCTGTATTACCTTTGGAAAACCATTTAACCTTTCTGAGCTTCAGTTTCTTCAACTGGTGAGAAGAGATAACATAGGAAAGTGCCCACATTAACTAAATAAATGGAAAAAATGCTTATCTTCTAAAGTGCCTGGCACAGAGTTGGACCCCAATACAAAGTGATTATGAATATACTTGTCTCTGGGTGCCACAAACAGTTAAGCACTCAACATTAGCAGTTAGAACCCACCCAGAGGCACCTCGGAATACAGACCAGGCACTCTGCTTCCAAAAGGTAGCAATCTTGAAAATCCCGTGGACGAGATCTACTCTGCACACATGGCACTGCCATGAGTCAGAATCAACTCCATGGCAACTAACAACATGACTATTCTTTGCTTCTGCTCATACTGTTTGCACAGTACTGAAAAGTTCTCCATTCTCAGTCCTTGGTTCCCAAAGAGCAGGTAATGCGTACACAGGTCTTGAAGTTCAACAAAAGAAGGTTCAAACCCCAACACACTCCACTTGTTACTGTACGACCTTGGACAAGTTACATCAGCTTGCTGCTCTGTGATCCTTCCTGGCTGTGCTGAGGAAGTGACCCCTGGAGCACAAGAAAGGATGTCCAAGGTGTGACTGACACAGTTTTTGGAACACAATCATTACTGTACATTTCACTATCATTTCCTTTGTATTAAAAATCAATAAATACCTTGTTTTGTGGGTTTTTTTTTTTTTTTTTTTTTAGATGAGGTTGAGTTATTCCTTTCGTTCTTGGTACCGTTAGGTTCCAAAGTAACTGTTAGGGCAGAGTAGTCAGCAAATTGGACTCTAGGGGTAAGATTCCATTTTCTAATAACTAGTATGCTGAGGGAAGCATTAGTGGTTCAGTGGTAGAATTTTCACCTTCCATGTACAAGACCCAGGTTCAATTCCTGGCCAGTGCACCTAATATGCAGCCACCACCTGTCTGTCAGTGGAGGCTGTGTGTCGCTATGATGCTGAACAGATTTCTGCAGAGCTTCCAGACTAAGACAGACTAGGAAGAAAGACCTGGTGATTTACTTCTGAAAATCAGTCAATGGAAGCCCAATGGATCACAAAAAGTCTGATCCACAACCAATCATTGGGATGGCACAGGGCTGGGCAGCATTTAGTTCCACTGTGCATGGGGTCACAAAGTATTGGGGCTGACTCCACAGTAGGTAACAACAAAGTAAGCTGAGAAAAAGTCCTTGCAGCAACTGTGTCACCTCCTCAAAGGGTCCCAGACTAAATAAAATAATAATTGTGATGGTTAAGATTGTGTGTCAACTTGCCTGGGCCATGATTCTCTGTGTTTTGGCAGTTGTATAATGTTTTGATCACTTCCCTATTGAGATTTGATATGTGATCACCCCCGTGATGGGATCTGCTATGAGTACCAATCAGTTGACAGGAAATTTCCTTGAATGTGTGGCCTCCATTGAATATAAGCCGATATTCTGGCCAGGCTCTGGGCTTTTTGCTCATGCTAGATCCTGCAGCTGGCTCCTGTTTGTCTGGTCTCTGGCTCTTGGGACTTGAGCTAGCAGCTTACCTGCAGTCTTGGGGTTTATCAATCTTCACAGCCTGTGAGCAAGAGCCCTGCTCTCTGACCTGCTAATCTCGTATTCACCAGCCCCTGCAGGTACGTGAATCAGGGGAAGCCTCTGTCCTGCCCCACGGACTTGGGATATTCCAGCCTCTACAACCACGTGAGCCATTTCTTTGATATAAATCTCTCTCTATATATATATTTATATGCTTTTCTGGCTTTGCTTCTCTAGAGAACCCAGACTAGAACAATAATAAAATAAGACTCCTGCTTAAACGAAAACTTCAATTAATCATAATAACTTATTGCCATTCTGGTTAAATTTCTTTAACCATATATAAGGATATTACTTTTGTATATTCAAAACATAGAGTCTGACAGTGAGCAGATGCTTGACATTTACCTTTTGAATGTATACAGGCCTTATCACCTCCAAAAATACATAACTCAACCACAAAGAATATATTCCTTCTATAATAGAGCATCCTCGCAAAGAGTTTTTCCAGTTTATTCAACCCAAAGACAATCTATGGGACCATGCATTGGCATGGTCTTCATTTACAAGTCTTGCTAATTTTTATCCTAGATTTTTCTGTAGTTCCTAGAATCTCTAAGTATTAAATTCCTACCTGTAGCTGGTATTGCCAAAATCCCACAGCACCTCCCCCCATCGCCCTACCCCACCAGATTCCTAATCAACATTAAACCCAACGGGAAGAAAGTAACAGAATTCAGTTTCCTCTAAGCTCATTCCTTAATCCCCCTTCAGTCCACACTGATTTCTTTTACACTGTAAATCCATGCTTATTTCCAAGACTCACTTAAAAACTGAACTTCTCTCCCCTAAACACGCACTAAGAAAAAAAGTATGTCAGTTTTCCCTGCACCACTTTTCATTTCCTTCAGTTCTTGCTTCCTGAAATTCAAGTGCTTGTCTTAGTTACCTAGTGCCACCATGGCACAAATACCACAAGTGAATAACTTTAAACAAAAAAAGAGATTGATTTTCCCACAGTTCAGGAGACTAGAAGTCCAAATTCAGGGCATGGCTTTCATGGGAGGTTCTTCCTTGCCTATTTTAGCTTCTAGTAGCTGCCACCAATCCTTGGCATTCCTGGGAATGTGGATAATCCTCACATGGTGTCTGTCTTCCCCCAGTGTGTCTCTGTATCCATTCTGTTCTTTCTATAACTCAGAAGTGATTAAATTTAGAACCCATCCTACTTAGTTAGAAGCCCTGGTGGTTAAGAACTCGGTTGCTTATTGTTCACAATAGCAAAAAGATGGAAACTACCTAGATGCCCATCAACAGATGAATGGATAAACAAACTGTGATACAAACACACAATGGAGTATTACACAATGGTAAAGAACAATGATGAATCTGTGAAGCATCTCATAACATGGATGAATCTGGAGAGCATTATGCTAAGTGAAATAAGTCAATCACAAAAGGACAAATATTGTATGAAACCACTACTGTAAAAACTCATGAAAAGGTTTACACACAAGAAGAAACAGTCTTTGATAGTTACGAGGGAGGGGAGCGGTGGGGATGGAAAAATGCAAAATAGACAGATAAGTGGTAACTTTGGTGAAAGGTAACACAGTACACAATACTGGTAAGCTAGCACACCTTGTACAAGGCAAGGTCATGGAAGCTTCATAGACACATCCAAACTCCCTGAGGAACCGAATTGCTGGGCTGAGGGCTGTGGAGACCATGGTCTCGAGGAACATCTAGCTCAACTGGCATAACATAGTTTATAAAGAAAATATCCTACGCCCTACTTTGGTAAGCAGCATCTGGGGTCTTAAAAGCTTGTGAGTGGCCATCTAGGATACTCCACTGGTCTTGCCTCTTTGGGAGCAAGGAAAAATGAAGAAAACTAAAGATACAAGGGAAAAATTAGCTCAAAGGACTAACAGGCCACATCTACCACGGTCTACACCAGACTGAGCCCAGTACAACTAGATGGTGCCTGGCTACCACTACTGACTGCTCTGACAGGGATCACAGTACAGTGTCCCAGACAGAGCTGGAGAAAAGTGTAGAACTAAATTCTAACTCAAAAGGAAAGACCAGACTTGCTGGCCTTACAGAATCTGGAGAAAACCTGAAAATATGGCCCCCAGACACCCTTTCAGCTCAGTAATGAAGTCACTTCTGAGTAATGAAGTCACCTCATTGCTGAGCAGAAAGGTGTCTGGGGGCCATATTCTTCATTACTGAGCTTCAGCCAAAGAGTGGACAGGCCTATAAAACAAAATGAGACTAAAGGGGCATACCAGCCCAGACAAAAGGACTAGAAGGCAGGAGGGGACAGGAAAGCTGGTAATACGGAACCCCAGGTTGAGAAGGGAAAGTGTTGACGTGTCGTGAGGCAGTCAACCAGTATCAGAAAACAACATGCATAACTAACTGTTTAATGAGAAACTAGTTTGTTCTCTAAACCTTCATTTAGGGGACAATAAAAAAAGAAAAAAAAAAAGAACTCAGCTGTTAACCAAAAGATCAGCAGTTTGAATCCACCAGCCAGCTGCTCCTTGGAAGCCTTATGGGGCAGTTCTACTCTGTCCTACAAGGTCGCTATGAGTCAGAATCAACTCAACGGCGAGAGGTTTGGTTTGGTTTTCTACTTAGTTATGACTTAAATGACATAACAAAGGAAACCCTATCTCCAAAGAGGATCACGTTTACAGGTATAAGCCAGTTGCTGTGGAGTTGGCGCTGACTCATGGCAACCCATGGATGTCTGAGTAGAACTATGCTCCACGTGGTTTCCAATGGCTGATTTTTTCACGGGTAGATCATCAGTCCTTTCTTATGAGGTCTCCGGCTGGATTCGAACCTCCAACCTTTCAGTTACCAGCAGAGCACTTAACTGCTTGGCCACCCAGGGACTCCTATTTACAAGTACAGGGGACAGGATTCCAAAACATTTATTTTGTGGGAACATGATTCAATCTAAACAGTATTCATAGGTGCCAATGGACTAACGGCTGCCTTCTCTTTAATGTATTTGCATTTTCATTCCTGGCAGCAAAGGAGTGAGGGCCAGGGCAATAACATTTTAGAGTAGGACTCTCCAATTCAACAGTCAAAAGCCCACACAATGTGCACATAGATGCAATAAATACTATTCCCATTGTTTCTCAACATCCCATACTCCAAGCAACTCAGTGTAAGTAAGACTCTCAGCCTGTCAGAAAACCCATCCCAGACTCCAGAGAGCTGACCTCTCTTCATCCTGGTAAACTGAGGAAGAATTGACAGCACTGGTAACCTCACCAGATATAGAACAAAAGTTGAGTTTTTCAAAAGCCCACAGGTGAAGCAAGAGTCCCAGGAACGGAATCACTGCCTAACTTGTTCCTCCCTGTTTTCAGTGTTCATACTTTTCTTTATACCCCAGCTGAATGAAAAACTCCAAGTATAGGGCACAGATTTGACTTTTAAAAACCAGATGTCTCAAGCTTTGGGCTCCACTTTTAAATTAACAAAGGCAAACAATGTTATCTCCGTGTTAACAAAGGAAACCATCTTTGCCCTCTCTTTGTGTTCCTTTTAGAGACTTTGGGTAAATGAAGTCCACACTTGGTCCTCGAGGCACATTTGCCCAGGACAGAACCAGTGCCAATTCAGCCAGTTTCTTTGTGGGAAATGACATTCCAGCAGCCGGGCCCGGATCACCCGTAAGCTCCACATATTGCTGAGGCAGCTCAGAGGACGATCTGTCAGATGGAGCCCACAGCTGCTGACAGCCCCTGTGAACCGCTCTGACCTCTTGCGTCTACCATTTTTCTTGGGCTTTCTTTGGAAACTTCCCTCCTTCCATCTCCTCTTCCCCACGGCCCACCATAAGGAGGTACTCTTAGCACAACCTGCACATAGAGCCCACAAGTTCTTGTCAGGTTAAAAATAATAATAAGCTCACAGGAGCAGATTAATGGAAAGGGAAATGAGGTATATGTTGTAGTTTTTCTTGGTAGGTAGGATTTTTTTCTTTTAAAACATGAGCGTTCTGCTTCCCTGAAAATGAGGACTCCAGTTCTATGATTAGCACCGAGAACTGGAGAGTATCCATCCTGGAGAACTGCTGATTTCAAGGCAGCTTTGAGTGTTGTTTTTCAAACCTGCAGGCAGTACTTGGTAAGGTTTGGTCATATCTTGGGAAAGTAATTCTGTAGGTGATGCATAGACTTTGGAGAAAGCTAGCCAGCACGGCATTTACATTTTTGTAATTTCATTTTCATTTTACATTTCTTAAAAGAAGCATGGCTAGCAACAAAGGTGGGGAGTGGGATGGGGGTGGGGTTGACTTATCCAGAGTTATTTTATACTGCGCCATCTTGCAGCAGATTGTCTGAGGACTTTGTGTGGGTTTGCTGGGAACGTAAAAATTGGGTCAGGATAGTTTCACACTCTACTACAGCGTTCTCTGAGTTAGTTTTTTATAGCCTTCGATTTAGGCAAATCATATTCATGTATCATTGCTAATTTTCCAAAACAATGACACAAGAAGACTTTGGCTGGAAAGGCATATTTTCATTTCCCCTAAGGTCTGTGAAAGAAGGGCCCTGAATATATGCCACGCCACCTGTCTTCTTCTATCTGTCTTGGATTACAAACCTTACATATTTAGGTTTATTTTCTAAAGACATTACTCTTCAAAGTTAGCACATTTTTTGTTACTTAGTATCATGATTATGACCCTGATCTGATTCAAACACCGTCATAAACGGACAGGTGTGAATACATTTGGGGGTGCTTCATGGCCCTAGCTCCAGATGCTGACTTGGTAAAACTCACTTTATTGAATACTAGCATTCAAAGAAAGTCTCTGGGTCGCACAAACAGTTAACCGCTCGACTACTAACCTAAAGGTTGACGCTTTGAACCCACCCAGAAAGGCCTCAGAAGATGCACTAAGCGATCTGCTTCTGAAAGGTCACACCCTAGGGAGTACAGTTCTACTCTGCACACATGGTGTCGCCATAAATCAGAATCGACTCCACTGTAACTAGTGGTAGTGGTGAATTCAAAGAAACTCTATGTTGTCTTGAGGGACCAGACCATGTTTGGTCCCTCTCTGCGATCTCCCGTCCACTATTTTCTGATGAGCAAGTTCACATCTGACTATCTTTCTCTCCCTCTTTTCCTATCATCACCCTTTTTCTCTTATGTTCTTAGGCCTTTCCACCCCAAGAGTTACCTCCTTTTCCCTCTCTGATATTTTGGAGCACAGAATGGTGGATGTCCACAAGCGAGTTTCATTTTGTGCTCATTGGACAAAAAATCAGGTAAAGTATTGCCAGAATCATTATAAGTTAATGGGATATAAAATATTCAAGTCGCCCCACATAGTGCCCTCTGGTATGAGCCTTTTGCAATGGAGCTCCAATTTTGCTTTAAAGAGTAGTGAGAACCCCAACTTCAACAGGAGCAGTAAGGGAGGGAGGAGGTGTCTTCCCTCCTCTAGCCCATAAAGAGCACATCTCCAGGGCACTTGCCCATAGTCCAGGTCCTTGCATGAATGTGCCTCACAAAGAAGCCCTGGGAACATCAAGCTGGGAAATGAGCACTGATAACAGTCCTGGTAAATTCTCTTAATTCACCAGGGGGAACACAATGCCTCAAAGCATATTTATTATATATCAAAATAGTACTTGTAAAAGTTATCAGTGGTATGTGTAAAAAAATCTCCTAATACATATATCTGATAAATCATGATGATAGCCTCCATATTTCTTTGTTTAAGTCTCAGTTTTCTTGTAAGACCTTCCTGAAGTTTGGTTGTAATGGATCATTAAGTCCATAATGTGCTCAATGTTGGAGTGAATTTTGAACAGTTTTTAGGCTGCATACTGTTTTCTTCCAGATAATTTACTGGATTAAAATTAGCAGTGTGAAAAGCTGTAGAGAAATCTAAATGCCTGCCAAATCAAAGAAATAATCACATTTTTATGAATATTTAATATCATAGTCATGGCAAATAAGGCAAGTAATTAGTACTTACCATAAATTTGCAAAGTATTATTTTATGTAAATGTTACATTCTACTAGTTTCATATGAATTATTCATTGTATAACCAGACACTGACACAAACCAGTAAACATTTAAATCTATGTGCTATTAGTTTACTTACCTTCAGTGATTTTGTGCAGAATACATGTTTTGTTTTTCAAGACTCCATGTGTTCCCCCTTGCCTCAAAAAAAGACAGAAGACAAGGAGAAGAATATTATTTAAAGCCGTCTTTTTTTTTTTTTACTATATATTTGATAGTATAAACATTTAAGATGCAAGTGTGAAATACTTAGTTCCTTCACGTGTAAGATGAAGAGCCTTCCAGCTATGCCTCTGCCATATCACCTATCATGTGGATTGCTAATGAAGAGCAGTTATGAGTGATGTTTAACAAAATAAATGCATTACAGTTTCCTTTCCAGAACATTCGTTCAGCCCAGGACAGACAACTCAAGGAGATTCAAGATTCTGAACCTCTCCTTGGGTGAGAAAAGATGGGTTTTTAAGCCCCTCACTAGCCTGTATTGATGAGTTTTCCTTCCCATCACTGTCTCCTGAAAGCCCCACTGCCTCTGCCCTGACCTTCAGAGGTCAGTGGAGCTCTGAACTGATCCCAAAGGTACAATATCAAAGAGCAACAAGCCAAAAGTGCCCTCCCAAGAGGCAATTCTCATAATAGTGTTGGTGTTTCCAGTGCCTTCCCTCATGTTTGCGCTTCCTGTCTTACGTCAGGTCTTTGCTCAAACATCATCTATTCAATGAGTCCTTGATGTTCTTACTTGAGGTTGAACCACCTTTCCCACCCCATCATTTTCTGTCTCCTTTTCCTGCTTTATTTATCCTCTAACACAAAAAAAAAAAAAAAAATTTTTTTTTTTTTAACACACTATGTAAGTTACTAACTTATTTTGCTTATTTTCTGTCTCCACCCATAAGGTTGCAAGTTCCAGTAAGGCAGGGGTTTTGTTTCATTTTATTCGCTGTAAATAAAATGCCTAGAATAGTGACTGGGACATAGTGGGTGCTCAACAAATATTTGTTGAACAATGAAAAAATAAGGCATCCTATATAGGAAGTCCTTAGGGGAGATGGTAAGTCCTCAGGGGGACTGAGGAGCTTGTCCTGAACCTGGCACACCATTTTCACTTGTACTGCATGTAACACAAAAATTAAAATGGCATAGTGGTCTAGAAATCTTTTTTTATTCATACTAATCATAAGATTCATAATATATTGAAAATATAAAATTTGAATTTTCAAGTAGCTAAGGCTCTTTGGAAACTCTATGGGGCAGTTCTATTCTGTCCTATAGGGTCGCTATGAGTCGGAATCAACTCGATGGCACTGGGGTTTTTTTTTTTTTTTTTTTTAAGGCTGGAAAAGGCAGGGGAGGTGCCACCACTGCCTAGAGTCCAGTCCCAGTTACCCTTGAGTTGACTCAGTCTCATGGTGATTCCATGTGTGTCAGAGTAGAACTTTGCTCTATTGGGTTTTCAATGGCTGTGATATTTCAGAAGTAGATCACCAAGGTTTTCTTCTGAAGTGCCTCTTGGTGTATGCAAACCACCAAACTTTTAGTTGCCAAGTGCTTAACTGTTTGTGCCACCCATCTTATTAATTTAAGGTCATTCTCATTTGAGGAAATTCCTAAAAAGTCAGAGTATTTCTAGAGCAAAGAGTCTCAAAATGACAAAACGGATGTGTGCAGAAGGCATGTCAGTACCACCTGAAGAATATTTTAAATCCTGGGGTAGGAGGGTGGATAAAGGTAGGGTAGTTTGCAAAAGCCACAAAAACCAGTATGTCTAGCTATTTACATTGCACAAACTCTTCCATCCATATGTCCTTTGAAAATATGGAAATGATCTCTGACACAGACTCCTGTTTTACTGAGGTTTCCGGAACTGGCACACTCAATCAGCCAGCATGATTCTTCACCACTCTGGTTAGGAATCACTGCATAAGATATAACCTGACCTAAACACATGTCTTCTCTCATCCAGAAGGGGATCCCATGGACTATATCAAAGCTAATCCATTCATGTGACTACAAGGCATAAAAGTAAGCAATTAATGTGCACTGGGTATTGGCCCACTTGATTTTCCATATGGTCGCTTTCAGACCTTGCCTTTCCCTTTATTTAAGGAGCTAACAAAGTGTGGCTGTAAGTGGTCATTCCAGGTCTACTAATACCCAATTTGAATAAAGAAATCCTTGACCTCCAAGCAAATAGCAGGTAGATGAGTCAGGGATTAGATATGACAAATGGTTATCAACACTTTTCACTGAAAGACATGCACGAAGTGGAAGCTTCTTAGGGGTTGATGAAAGGGGCAAAGGGTTCATAGAAAATCATTTAGCTTTACTCTTATAAAACTTGCCCCTCTTCCCTGATACTGTCATGCCCACAAACACAGACCATGTTCAGTGGGCAAAATTATTTAAAGTAAGTAAATTATTTATATAGAAGGAAGCAGAATAGAAATAATTTTAAGTATTCAACTGAGAATCCATAGATATTCACACATTCCTATGAACATAAAACCTAGATTTTTTTTAACTCGAACCTTGATTTAATGTGAACAGATATTAAATAAACCATTTTGATCTTAATCTTACCACAGACCCCAAGACAATAAACATCACATTTCAAAGTGAGATGCAAGGGCAACGTCCAGAAAGTGCATGGAACTTGCCTGAGAACTAGTATAACATGCAGCCTAAAAAGGATTGTGGAGACTGAAAAAAGAGTTGGAGATCAAAAGAGGGCTTTTTGGAGAGAGCTGCAGTGTGCTGAGTCCCAACCCTCCCCAAGGTAAAGGGACTTGGGGATACAGGTCAGTGCCTGCCCCTCGCTTCAAGTCTAAGGAAAAGACTTGATGGGATTGCTCTGAGAGCTCATTATGCATGATCCAGAGCTGGGGGACAAAGTAGACTGGTGTCTGACTCTGGGATATCTAAAGGGAGGAAGATGACTGGCCAGCTACCCTGAAGTAAAGATGGCTGCACTGCGGCCTGCTTGTGTTCCCAGGGTTCACTGAGGCAAAGGATGCTTGGGTGTCCCCAGGTATGGCCTCATGTAGCACAGGTGTAACTTAGGGCCATCTGGATAGGTGAGGTGATCCCAGCAGGGGGTAACTGCTGGCTTCCCAGGGCTGAGAAAGGAGATGTAATTGATCACAACGAGACATATTAGTTGGTCAGAAAATCCCAGCAATTTGTGCGTGCAGGTATATGTGCCTGCACTTGTGTATCAGAGAGAGAGAGGCGGAATGTAATCTATGAAAGCATTCTACAAGAGCAAAGCCATTTGACAAATTGATCAAGTCCAAGGAGCACTCATGCCAACAGTGAGAACTTCCACCTCTTCCTCCTCTCCCATGCCACCCCAGATGTGGAGCTGGAGGAATAGAAGCACTGTTTGGGGAATTTGAGAAAAGATGGTCACACCCTCATGCCCCGACACACAAGAAGACAGTCTGTAGCAGGCCCAAGTAGAATGCTTACCCTGAAGTGAAAATAGGTGTTTTATGTATTATCCTAGCTGGGGACTATTAATTACTAAGCTGAAGCTGATTTATTACTAAAGGTAATCAGAGGACATTTTGTCGAATGAATGATACCCAGTAAAGTCAAGAGGCCCACCCTAAGGGCAGAAGAACAACAAGCACTGGAGGAATGAATGAAGTTATTTTCTGAGCTCACCTCCTGAGCCCACTCGTGCAATACAATGGCTGCATTATTAAGCAGTGTCCTTGCTAGGCTTATTCCATCAGTTCTTCAATCAACTGTCATATATTGGCCAGGTGAGAGCACCTGCCCACGATGCTACCTGGAAGGGCCCCATAGCAGGGGAACTGGGATCTCAGGACTATTGAGAGCCCTACACATCTGCATATACCAGCCTCCCCACCAAGACTTCTAGGGAAGGCTGAGGGGACAAAGGGAATGCCACAGTGATGTCTCAATGCCCATGTCTTCTACCAAGGTATCCTTTCCAGTCCAGACCAAACTGGGTAACCAAGAACTAAATAGGAAAAGAAACAGCAGGAGTGCCTAGTGTCTGCTTCTGATTGAGTGGCCCAGCAATATCAAAAAGTGCCCCCAACAGCTCCATCCAACAACTTTCCTTCCCATTTCCAGTGTTTGTTACAATAAACTAAAGGGACCCTCCCTCAGAGGTGACCCCTAATACAGAGTTGTCATGGCAGAAGACCCAGTCATCCGCATTCCTGGGGTGACATCCTTAGGTTCTGCTCCTCCCCAGCCCAGTCAGGGTTTGTTTCTAGCAAAAGAAGAGAGGATGTTGTCAAATTTAGAAATGAAATGAGAAAGTGTAATTTCTAAACCCAGAATGAAACTTGAAACATTTGGAGTTTGTATTTCATTTGGCTCTGGAAAATAGGAGTTTGAAGCTGCTGCAGATTTTGTGATCATTTTCCCTGGGGGGTCTTCAAGGCTGGGTCTGTAAACTTTCTTATAATACTGGTACAGTGTGGAAGCTGTGATGTTTTGAAATACATGGACGATAAAGGCTCAATGACTCATCACCAACTCAGTTTGTGGTAACCATTTTATGCCATCCCACGTGAGCTGAAGAATTGTTAGGTGAGTTGGTTTCTAGCCCTGGGAACAATCGCCCTGTACAGCCAGCAATTCCTCCTTCCGCTGCCAGAATGACAATTTCCCTTTTTTGCTTTTGTAGGGTTACCAGCAGGAATGGTTCTGATACTTTCATCTGCCCTAAAATCTCACACACACACACACACACATTAAAAAAAAAGCAGTCCAAGCATGGAAGAATGTGTCTGACACACACAATGAGCAGGAAGTAGAGCCATGCGCTCTGTAGGGCTCTTCTTGGCTTGAAGGGTTTGGTCTGTGCTTGCAAGCCACATGCTGTAAACGAGGAAGTCCACTGTGGAGTTGACAGGTAAGATAGAGTAAATGCCTATCAGAAGTCAACTCACAAAACCAAGCCTTTGACAACAAGCTGTGGTGCTCGGTGGGAAATATAAAATTTGCCAGCTGGCCCGGCAACAAGGAGAACCACATCCAGGAAGCTCAGCTTCCTCTCTCCTACAGAAAGGGGGCAGCCCCTTTTGATTTCAGTTTGGCATGCAGAAAGGACGAGAAAGGGACACAATAATTGCTTATGATCAAAAGATAGCGAAGGCAAAAATATAACAATGAAAGTTGCTCAGTTAATCACGTCCCTCATCAACACAAAGTGAATGTAAAAGAGACCATCCAGGACCAGAGAATATTAGACTCCATGTGGAGTCTACCCACACGAACAAAAAGATGGGGCCCATGTAAATGTTTGCCTTTCATTGATTTTAAGCAAACATTTCCTTCCACATTACAGGCTCATCTTGATCAGCAACTTCCACCTGGTGTTCTTCAAACCAGATGGAAGTGTAAATTATTTAAATACATGATCTTCCATTAGCTGTTGAGCTTAAGTGCCTCAAAAAACATTTTTAAAGTGCTTTCCAGGATTCTAGAAAGCATTTGCACTAATACAGATAAACATATTTGCAAGACACAACTCCCAATGACAGTGATTTTTAGATTTTAAAGCACAGTCAGCATTACCACCTATAAGTGATTATGACTGCTGCAAAAGATTGTTTACACTGTAAAAGTAAAATCAGAGCTAATGAGCTAATTAAGAGGTTTTTCCCCCATCCACATGACACTATTCAATAAAATCCAAATGTCATGTTCATTATGACACATTGAGGAGCCATAACGACCTGTCTTGAATATTTTCTCCCATTCAGGGACTTTCGGGCACATCATGTTTTCAAAATAGGTTTTTAAGGAAAACATTTTAAGGTGGCTTTTGAGTTTAATCAGATTCCTGAGAGGAAATGATGTTAGCATTCATGATGATACAATAACCGCTGGGCCCGTGTGTGCATGCAGTATGAAGTGCGTAGCGTTGTAAGAGTGAAAACATCGTAGTGGACTTCAAAAATGTGATGACTCATTTGCTTATAGAATTATAAAAGGAATATGTTACAGTGAAATATTCAAAATTCATAAAATTTCTGAAATTGAAAAGACCATAGAGATCTAACTAGATCATTGCTTCCCAAACTGATCTTGTTAAAATACAGACTCTGTGGGTCTGGGATGGGTTCTGAGAATCTACATTTCTAATTAAGCTCTCAGGTGACATTGATGTAGCTTGTCTGGGAACCACGCTTTGAATGACAAAGGCTCAGTTGTTAAATACGCCTTCATTAGCCCTTCTGGAGATGCTACTTTTGGGAGGTTAAATGCAGAAAAGGCATCAGATTTCACACAATAACCAAAAATCACTTCTCTGCCTTTAGTAGGAGTCCTTGGGTGGTTCAGATTGTTAACAAACTTGGCTGATCACCAAAAGGCTGGAGGTCTGAGTCTACCCAGAGGCACCTTAGAAGAAAGGCCTGGCAATCAACTTCCAAAAAATCAGCCATTGAAAACTCTAGGTAGCACAATTCTACTCCTACACTACAGAGTCAACTAGATGGCAAGTTAGCATAGTTTTAGTAATTTTTATATATAGCAGTCAAGCAGATGTCAAAATAAAGGTTAAAATACTGTGGAGTACAGTATTTTTTAAATTCATTTTTGTCCAAGGAACCATTTGTTCAAAGACATTTAACTCAGAAGTCCAGTCTGTAAAGAACATAAAAGTAGAATTGCTCATGTTAAGTGTCTGTGTGTGTGTGTGGAGTCCTCCTCACTTGGTCTTAGGCTGGGTTATCTAGAGAAGAAAACAAATAGGTTTTCCAAGGAGGATTTATCATAGGGTTTCCAAGGAACAGCTGGTGGATTCAAACTGCTGACCTTTTGGTTAGTAGCTGAGTTCTTAATCACTTTGCCACCAGGGCCCCAAGTATATAGAGAGATTTATATTGAGGAAATGGTTCTCGCAGTTGTAGAGGCTGGAAATTCCCAAGTTAGTAGGTCCAAATGGAGCCTTCTACTGACTCACGTAGCTGCAGGGCTGGCACCCCAAGGTTGGCAGGTCAGAGAGCAGACTTCTGGCTCAGAGTCTTCAGAGGCCAACAAATCCCAAGGTAAGATGGAGATAAGCTTGCTAGCTCAAGTCCTAAGAGCCAAAGGTCAGATGAACAGGATCCAGCTGTAGGATTCAGAGTGAGTAAAAGCCAGCAAGCTTTGCCAGAAAGTCCACCTATATTGGATGCAGGCCACACCTCGAAGGAAACTCCCTTTCAACTAATTGGCTGTTCCTAACAGGTCTTATCATGGCGATGATTGCATTATATCAGATCTCATTATGGAGGTGATTACATCATCAAAAAGCTGCCAAACTACATCATAACTGCCAAATCACTGAGAATCATGGTCCAGCCAAGTTGACACACAACCTTAACCATCACACTTGGCCTCTCTCACATTAACCCCTATTCTCCCAACACCCATCCATGGTTCTCAAAAATGAAAGTCCTCAACTTTGGAATAAAAAGTCTGAAAATACAGGAGCCAGCTATTCTAATTCTGCAACTGACTAGTGATATGATCTTGGGTAGGTATCTTCACGTTTCTTGACCTCAGTTTCCTTGTTTGCGTGGTAAGAGTCTTGATCCCAAGCTACTCCAAGACTGGTCCCAAACTAACATGTCCACTTTGCCCCCTTGGCTTAATAGCACACTGCTGAATGTCTACATTCAAAGTTATATTTCAAGTTTCACTCATCATTTATCACATGACATTAATTTTTCTTAATTTTTCATTGACAGTGAATATTTTCATTTTCAGCATTTTTTCTCCATTTCCCTAATCTCTTTGGTATGGTTTTTATTCCCTAATTGACTTCTCCAACTGCTTTTTGCTCCTCCCAACAGTGGTGGATGGCCAAATGGAGACCACTCCTATGAAGCTCCAAGCATCGAACTCACCACCCATCATCATCATCACCCATCATAGACTCAGATCATTTCAAGGTGAAAAGAGGTCATAGATGTTGTCTGCTCCATCACCCAATTAGAGAATTCCATTTTAAACAAAATTTACTTACCAGACCTAGCTCTTAAGAGCCCCTGTTCTTTTTCAAGTTAATTTCTGCTGTTAATGGGGCTAATTTTAAAATATACTTTCTTTACATATTTGGGGTTTGAGAGGGTTATAAATAACATACTTCTTTCCCCCAACTAAGTTCAGAATTGAGAGACACACAGAGTCATGAAGATGGAAATAAAATATCACCTTTGTTCATTATAAAGCTGTTGGATTATGTGCCTCAGATGGGAGGGCTAAAAGGGCTTGCTTACAATATGTGACAGAATTAAATTATACACTACCACTTTCTCTCCAGGAAAGTGTTGGAGTGCTGGAACTGCAGGCCTCCCTGCCCCATACTTCTCCTTCCCCCACCAGAGATACTGGGACAGAACCAGTCGGCTAAGTTTACCACCTATCCAAGAGCACATAAGGGCATATGCTGCCTGTAGGCTTGAGAACTGAGCATGCTCCATTCATCCTCTCAAACCTACCAATCAGATTACACCTGCTCTGCTCCCACCTCCTCCCTCCTGGAAGAGTAAGGGGCAGGAAGAGGGGCAAGGACTGTTAGGGGCACTTCATAAGGAAACATTAGAATGGGGATAAGCATTTTCCCCAAACGTGGATGTTACATGGATGATTTAATATAATTTGTCAATTCTCTTCTTACATATAGGTATAGGCTCTGGCATAAAGGAACCTATCCTGCTTCCTATTAGTAATCAAGTCTCCAAACAATTTCTAGTAACTAGCATAAATTCATTATACCAGGCATCATGCCAACGTTTGTGAGGATTACGAAGTGTAAGACACCGTTTATGCCCTCAAGATGTTTAAAAATCTAGTTGGAGATACTAGATTTGAACAGGCTAAATAACAATTAAATATTTTAATAGTAATTTGCGACAACAATAAGAAAGATGTCACCAATCAGCACATAATTAACTTCCACGTTCACTTAAAATACAAAAAGTAAAATAAGAATTCAGAAGAGGAAGAAATCTTGATAGGGTGGGATGGTAGAACAATGTTTTATTGAAGAGGTCTGATACACATCTTCAAAATCGACAAGAATTTGGATAGATAAAAAAGAGAAAACAGGAAATAATAAGATGGGAGAAGCCAGGGGAAAAATCATAGCCCACAGTGGTGTATTTTACAAGAGAAAGCTTGGAAGGTAATATACGAGTTGACACCAGAGTACCAGGGTTCAAGCATACTTGGCAAGTTGTAAAACTTTTCTGAACTTCAGCTGCTCCAATTATAACATGGGTATTTCACAGTTATTATCTCAAGGATTAAATGAGATAATATATTAAACGAATAATGTCTTCTATAAGGATCAGCACAAAGCTGGTTCCTACGAGGGGGAGGTTAAAGATGTCCTCCCAAATGTTCGGCCTTTCCAAGGTGGTGTACCACTCCATCATCTCTAACATCAACTACTCCCTCTCCCCTCAATACTCTCCCTCTCATCTCTAAGTTCCCTAATTTGCTGCAACTTCTCAAAGAACTCACAAACCTTATAAAGGAAATGACTCACACAGTTGTGGAGGCTGGCAAGTCCCAAATTTGTGGGTGAGGTGTAGGCCTCTCCCTAGCCCTCAGTCTCTGCCCACAGGCATTCAACTTTCTCACTCCGTGGGCTGGGAACCCCACTGCACCATCTCCTGTGGGTCTCTCCTTCGGGTCTCTCCTGCCCATCTCTCCTTCCTTGGTGGTGGTGGGCTCTTCTCTTTCCCACCTCTGGAGTGGCTCATTTCAAGCCCAGCAGGGTGGCAATCGCCTTAGTGTACCACAATTACCCTATCACACAATCCCACCCAATCACCTGGGCGAGTTACAAGACTGTGACTAGAAAAAAAAAAAGGGAACACAAAAAGCAGTCTATTACACCACATACATGTAAAGCAACAACGTAGTAAGCACCCAGTAAATGTTAGTTACTTTTATTATCACCACGATATTTAATATTTACCAGCTAACCTGCCAATGATTTCTGGAACATTTGATGACAAAATTTACTTCCTATGGAATTTTGGGCCTGTCCTGTTTCCTGTTCTAGCAACCTAATCAGCCTTCTCTACATGTCATTCTTTAAGAAAACAACTTTTATTATTTAAAAAAAAACTTCCAACATGTACAAAAATAGTAATATAATAAACCCATAGGTATCCACCACCCAAATTCAACAATTATCAATTTATGGCCAGTCTTATAGTTTCGTCTATGCACTACCCAAATTATCTTAAAACAAATCCCAAGCTTCACATTGTTTAGCTTTTTTGTGTGTATTCTTTTAAAATAACACAGGTGCAATACCATTATCACACCTAAAAAAAAAAAAGATTAAATTTACAAACAGTGCTCAAATTTCCCCAATTGGTGCATTTTTAAAAATTCCTTTTTAGTTTATTGAATCGGGTTCCACATAAAATTCATACATTGCAATTAGTTGATGTGTCTCTTAAGTTTTTTTAATCTATAGGTTCTGTCTCCATCTCTGTTTTTTTGTAGGGGAGGGCAACCTTGAAATTTATCTGTTGAAGAAGCTAAGTGGTTTGTCCTGTAGAGTTTCCTACTGTTCGGATTTTGCTGTTTATATTCTCATGAAATTTAACATGTTCCTCTGCCCCCTGTGTTTGCTGTAAATTGGTAGCTAGGAGAGGCTTTACCAGACTGTCACGCAATTTGGGGGCAAGAGTTCTTCATAGGTAGAATGTATACTTGTATCACAGGACACTTAATACCCTCTTGCCTTTCTTTTCTGTTATCAGTCATTTGTGATCATTGCCTAGATCCATTATCTCTTTACCTCCAAAGGGTTGATTTTTCTATCATTTTTTTCTTTATGCTTTCTTCTTTTATTAGCTTGCATCATTCTATGGAGGAAAATTCTTTCCCTCAACAATTACCCAATTACCTTAAGGTATGGTTCATACAAGAAAGACAAGATAAATCCTTGATTTTCAAAGTAGTGGGTTGGTTCCCTAGCACTCTCCATAGGTGATCATTGAGAGCATTTCTGGCTTTCAATTCTTACGAAATCGTGAATTTGAACATATTTGGTAAAGTTTAATTTATTGTAGTTATTGTCTCTATCGATGATGAAATTGTCCTGTTTTTCGCCAGTGGAAGGCTCTTCATGTTGACCCATGAACAGTTTGGATGCATCCCTGGCCATCTTCGATAGTTTCTGTGCTCTGTAGGATGAGGAGAAGCTATAGGTTCACTCGGAACGTTTCCTGGTGCTTATCTGCCATTTCTCTGAGGAACCCTGATTTCTTAGGAAAGAAAATCATGGTAACACGCCAAGGTGTCGGTATTAAGTTTGCTTATTGCTAATGGGCCGGTTATTTTTTCCAGGTCTTTTCAGTCAACAGAGCTAGGAAATAGATTGTTGTTTTGTTGTTGTTTTGAGGTAAGATACATCATAAATTCGAATTTATATTTCTGATTTAAATTCAGAACTATGGGGTTTTTAACTTAACATCACTTATCTTACATCTTTTGTCCTTTCTCCCATGCCAAATTCCTGGTTCCCAACAACACAATTACTCATTTACTTCATCCATACAATATACATTCAACAGTCTTAAAATAATAATGCCAACAGTACCACCTACAATATGATTACTGAAATCAGTTTAAGATGCTTTGTTTTTTCAATCATATTTTCTTTAGAATGTACCCCTTAATGGGAATATGACCAAACTACTGTGTTTTAAAGTCACTGGAAAGAGTTCCTTTCTGAATGGTTGTGCCACAAGCTGATGGTTCATGTATTAAATTTTGGCTTTACCTTCTAGAACTTTTATTTAATATTGTTTCATAATTATGAAAATATGATTCCAAAGTTAATTCTACAAAACAATGTCTATCAGAGAAACACAAGCTTCTACCCTTGTTTCCGTCACCACATACAACACACAAACACACACACATATTTGTATACCCGTTGTAAATTGAATTTTGTCTCCCAAAAAGATATGTTGAAATCTTAGCCTCCAGTACCTATAAATGTGGCATATTTGGAAATAAACCTTTGCAAGTACAATCAAGGTAAGATAAGCCCTTACTAGATTAGGGTGGCCTTACTCCAGTGACTGGTGTCTTTAAAAGAGAAAAGAGACTCTCGAGGCGGAGCCAAGATGGCAGAATAGGCAGACGCTTCCGTGGAGCCCTCTTTACAACAAAGACCCGAAAAAACAAGTGAAACGAGTACATTTGTGACAAGCTGGGAGCCCTGAGAATCAAAGACAAGCTTAAACAACGAACTGAGGGGCAGGGAGAGGAAGAGGCCATTCAGAAGTGGAAAGGAGTTACCGGACCTGAAGCACTGGGAGCCCTCAGGCACCATTCCTGGAGTGGTGCGGGAGGCGGCCGCTGGTTGGTATTAGCGTTTGACTGCAGTTTCCTCAGCCAGCCACACAGCCCACTCACACCTCTGAAACCTAAGGAGAATGGCGTTCTCTGCAAAAGGTAAGTACTTGCATATATTTTACCGCGCCCCACCCCCACACCCAAGCCGGCTACAGCCGCTAAATCTCTGGGCCTGAGATGGACCCTGGTGAGTACCTAGAACCATCCTCCCAGCCTTGGGGAAGGAAAAAATTTGCAACTGGAGGGAAAAGATAATTTGCTAGCTCCATTAACTGGGGGAGCTCAGGACAGAAGCGGCTCTTGTCCAGGCATAAACCATCCCTGGACCTTGAGCAAGTTCCCTTCTGCATGGACCTGTGTGGGCCTATTTTTGGAGAATAGGCCCTTGTTGGCAGACTCCGACCATTTCAGCTATGCAGTGGAGAGGTGGGTGTTTGACGTTTGACATTGCTTTGCCTATGAAACAAGGTCCTCACATACCCACATCAGGGACCTAACGACTGGAAGCTCCACTCAGGCCACCCAGCCACCCATGACAGGAGTCCAGAGATAACTGGTACCTCCCAGTCCTTACAACCAAAAACTTTGGGTGCCCATGGTCCCTCTGCAGAACCTACCCACCAGCACGCTCTAAGGAACAGAGATGTGTTTTCCTCAGAGACACTTGGGGTCAGTTCTCAGCCCCCTGCCTTGTTCAGAGCATGACCCCCTTCTGCAATCAGATACCACTATATATGTCAATCACCCCTGCCCCTCTAAGACTGTAGGGCAGGGCCTGTACCACACACTTGATATCAGCTACTTGGAAACCTCACCTGAATTCATACAAGAAAGCTGAATGGACTCCTAGACTGATATACCTGATAACAGCTCTAGCCAGCTGAGGACAGGACACCAGAGCTCCAAACGCAAAAATAACCAAGCTAGCTCACTCAAGCAACCCGTAGGGGTATACCAAAACAAAACAAAGCAAGCAGCTACAACACAGTAAGCAAGCATAAACTAAATACAATAACTTATAAATGGCTCGGAGACAACAGTCAATATCAAGTCACATAAAGAAACAGACCATGATCACCTCAACAGGCTCTCAAAACAAAGAATCCAGGGATCTTCTAGACGAAAGAGCACTCCTGGAATTACCAGATGCAGAATACAAAAGTTTAATATACAGAACCCTTCAAGACATCAGGAAGGAAATGAGGCAATACACAGAACCAGCCAAGAAACACACAGATAAAGCAACTGAAGAAATCAGAAAGATTATTCAGGAACATAATAAAGAGTTTAATAAGCTGGAAAAATCCATACACAGGCAGCAATCAGAAATTCAGAAGATTAACAATATAATTACAGAATTAGATAACTCAATAGAAAGTCAGAGGAGCAGAATTGAGCAAGTAGAAGCTAGAATTTCTGAACTCGAAGATAAATCACTTGGCACTAATATATTTGAAGAAAAATCAGATAAAAGAATTAAAAAAAATGAAGAACCCTTAAGAATCATGTGGGAATCTACCAAGAGAAATAACCTATGAGTGTTTGGAGTACTAGAACAGGGAGGGATAACAGAAAATACAGAGAAAATTGTTGAGGATTTGTTGGCAGAAAACTTCCCTGATATTGTGAAAGATGAGAAGATATCTATCCAAGATGCTCATCGAACTCCACATAAGGTGGATCTTGAAAGAAAGTCACCAAGACATATTATAATCAAGCTTGCCAAAACCAAAGATAAAGAGACAATTATAAGAGCAGCAAGGGATAAAAGAAAAGTCACCTACAATGGAGAGCCAATAAGAGTAAGCTTGGACTACTCAGTAGCAGAAACCATGCAGGCAAGAAGGCAATGGGATGACATATTTAAAAAATTGAAGGAAAAAAACTGCCTGCCAAGAATCATATATCCATCAAAACTCTCTCTTAAACATGAAGGTGAAATTAAGACATTTCCAGATAAACACAAGTTGAGGGAATTTGTAAAAACCAAACCAAAACTACAAGAAATACTAAAGGGTTCTTTGGTTAGAAAATCAATAATATCAGGTATCAACCCAAGACTAGAACACTGGGCAGAGCAACCAGAAGTCAACCCAGACAGGGAAATCCAAAAACACAAAGCAAGATTATATAAAAAAAAAAAAAAAGCCCAAAACAGGGTAACAGCGATGTTATTATATAAAAGAAGACAACACTAAAATAATAAAAAGGGACTAAGAAATGTAATCATACACCTTCCATATGAAGATGAAAATACGGTAATCCAAAAAATAAAAGTTAGTTTTAAATTTAGAAAAATAGGGGTAAATAATAAGGTAACCACAAAGGAGACAAATTATCCCACTCATCAAAATAAAATACAAGGGAAAAATATAGACTCAGCAGATACAAAATCAACAATAACAAATATGAGGAAAGGACAATACATAAAGAAAATCTATTCAGCACATAAATCAAGTGGGAAAAAGAAACTGTCAACAACACACAAAAAAAGACATCAAAATGATAGCACTAAATTCATACCGATCCATAATTACCCTGAGTGTAAATAGACTAAATGCACCAATAAAGAGACAGAGAGTGGCAGAATGGATTAAAAAACAAGATCTGTCTATATGCTGCCTATGAGAGACACACCTTAGACTTAGAGACACAAACAAACTAAAACTCAAAGGATGGAAAAAAAATATATCAAGCAAACAACAATCAAAAAAGAGCAGGAGTGGCAATATTAATTTCTGACAAAATAGACTTTCAAGTTAAATCCATCAGAAAGGATAAGGAAAGACACTATATAATGATTAAAGGGACAATACACAAAGAAGATATAACCATATTAAATATTTATGCTCCCAATGACAGGGCTGCAAGATACATAAAACAAACTCTATCAGCATTGAAAAGTGAGATAGACAGCTCCACAGTAATAGTAGGAGACTTCAACACACCACTTTCGGTGAAGGACAGGACATCCAGAAAGAAGCTCAATAAAGACACGGAAGAATTAAATGCCACAATCAACCAACTTGACCTAGTAGACATGCAGAGTACACTCCACCCAACAGCAACCAAGTATACTTTCTTTTCTAGTACACATGGAACATTCTCTAGAATAGACCACATACTAGGTCATAAAGCAAGTCTTAGCAGAATCCAAAACATTGAAATATTACAAAGCATCTTCTCTGACCATAAGGCCATAAAAGTGGAAATCAAGAACAGGAAAAGCAGGGAAAAGCAATCAAACATTTGGAAACTGAACAATACCCTGCTCAAAAAAAGACTGGATTATAGAAGACATTCCCAGGATGGAATAAAGAAATTCATAGAATCCAATGAGAACGAAAACACTTCCTGCCAGAACCTTTGGGACACAGCAAAAGCGGTGCTCAGAGGCCAATTTATATCAATAAATGCACACATCCAAAAAGAAGAAAGGGCCAAAATCAAAGAATTATTCCTACAACTTGAACAAATAGACAGAGAGTAATAAAAAAAAAAAAAAAAAAAAACCCACAGGCACCAGAAAAAAACAAATAATAAAAATTAGAGCTGCACTAAATGAAATAGAAAACAGAAAAACAATTGAAAAGAATTAACAAGACCAAAAGCTGTTTTTTTGAAAAACTCAACAAAATTGATAAACCATTGGCCAAACTGACAAAAGAAAAACAGGAGAGGAACAAAAAACCCAAATAAGAAATGAGATGGGTGATATTACAACAGACCCAACTGAAATTAAAGAATCATATCAGATTACTATGAAAAATTGTACCCTAACAAATTTGAAAACCTAGAAGTAATGGATGAATTCCTAGAAACACACTACCTACCTAAACTAACACAATCAGAGGTAGAGTAATCAAAAAACTCCCAACGAAAAAAAAGCCCTGGTCCAGACGGCTTCACTGCAGAGTTCTACCAAACTTTCAGAGAAGAGTTAACACCACTACTACTAAAGGTGTTTCAGAGCATAGAAAAGGATGGAATACTACCAAACTCATTCTATGAAGCCACCATATCCCTTATACCAAAACCAGGTAAAGACACCAAAAGAAAAGAAATTTATAGACCTATATCCCTCATGAATGTAGATGCAAAAGTCCTCAACAAAATTCTAGCCAATAGAATTCAACAACACAAAAAAATAATTCACCATGACCAAGTGGGATTTATACCAGGTATGCAGGGGTGTTTCAACATTAGAAAAATAATTAATGTAATCCACCACATAAATAAAACAAAAGACAAGAAACACATGATATTTTATCAATTGATGTAGAAAAGGCATTTGACAAAGTTCAACACTCATTCGTGATAAAAACTCTCAGTAAAATAGGAATAGAAGGAAAGTTCCTCAACATAATAAAGGGCATTTATACAAAGCCAACAGCCAACATCACTCTAAACGGAGAGAGCCTGAAAACATTCCCATTGAGATCGGGAACCAGACAAGGATGCCCTTTATCACCGCTCTTATTCAACATTGTGTTGGAAGTACTAGCCAGAGCAATTAGGCTAGATAAAGAAATAACGGGCATCCAGATTGGCAAGGAAGAAGTCAAAGTATCTCTATTTGCAGATGACATGATCTTATACACAGAAAACGCTAAGGAATCCTCCAAAAACTACTAAAACTAATAGAAGAGTTCAGCAGAGTATCGGGATACAAGATAAACATACAAAAATCAGTTGGATTCCTCTACACCAACAAAAAGAACATCGAAGAGGAAATCACCAAATCAATGCTATTTACAGTAGCCCCCAAGAAGATAAAATACTTAGGAACAAAGAAAACTACAAAACACTTCTGCAAGAAACCAAAAGGGACTTACATAACTGGAAGAGCATACCTTGCTTGTGGATAGGAAGACTTAACATTATAAAAATGTCTATTCTACCCAAAGCAATCTATACATTTAATGCAATTCTTCTTTTTGGGTCCGATCCAAATCCCAACGACATTCTTTAATGAGATAGAGAAACAAATCACCAACTTCATACAGAAGGGAAAGAGTTCCCAGATAAATAAGGCATTACTGAAAAAGAAGAACAAAGTGGGAGGCCTTTCTTTACCTGATTTTAGAACCTATTATACCGCCACAGTAGTCAAAACAGCCTGGTACTGGTACAACAAAAGATACATGGACAAATGGAACAGAATTGAGAATCCAGACATAAATCCATCCACATATGAGCAGTTGATATTTGACAAAGGCCCCAAAACAGTGAAATGGGGGAAAAGACAGTCTTTTTAACAAATGGTGCTGGCATAACTGGATAGCCATCTGCAAAAAAATGAAACAAGACCCATATCTCACTCCGTGCACAAAAACTAACTCAAAATGGATCAAAGACCTAAATATAAAATCTAAAATGATAAAGATCATGGAAGAAAAAATAGGGACAATCTTAGGAGCCCTAATACATGGCATAAACAGTAAATGAAACATTGTAAAGAATGTTGAAGAAACACTAGATAACTGGGAGCTCCTAAAAATCAAACACCTATGCTCATCCAAAGACTTCACCAAAAGAGTAAAGACTACCTACAGACTGGGAAAAAGTTTTTAGCTATGACAGTTCCGATCAGCCTCTGATCTCTGAAATCTACATGATACTGCAAAAACTCAACTACAAAAAGACAAATAACTCTATTAAAAAATGGGCAAAAGATATGAATAGACACTTCACTAAAGAAGACATTCGGGTAGCTAACAGATATATGAGGAAATGTTCACGATCATTAGCCATTAGAGAAATGCGGATCAAAGCTACAGTGAGATTTCATCTCACTCCAACAAGGCTGGCATTAATCCAAAAAACAGAAAAGAATAAATGTTGGAGAGGCTGTGGAGAGACTGGAACACTTCTACACTGCTGGTGGGCATGTAAAATGGTACAACCACTTTGGAAATCGATTTGGCACTTCCTTAAAAAGCTAGAAATAGAACTACCATACAATCCAGCAATCCCACTCCTTGGAATATATCCTAGAGAAATAAGAGCCTTTACACGAACAGATATATGCACACCCATGTTTATTGCAGCACTGTTTACAATAGCAAAAAGATGGAAGCAACCAAGGTGCCCATCAACAGATGAATGGATAGATAAATTATGGTATATTCACACAATGGAATACTATGCATCGATAAAGAACAGTGAGGGATCCGTGAAACATTTCATAACATGGAGGAACCTGGAAGGCATTATGCTGAGTGAAATTAGTCAGTTGCAAAAGGACAAATGTTGTATAAGACCACTATTAGAAGAACTTGAGAAATAGTTTAAACTGAGAAGAAAACATTCTTTTGTGGTTAGGAGAGGGGAAGGGAGGGAGGGTGGGAGAGGGGCATTTGCTAATTAAATAGTAGATAGGAACTACTTTAGGTGAAGGGAAAGACAGCACACAATATAGAGGAGGTCAGCACAACTGGACTAAACCAAAAGCAAAGAAGTTTCCTGAATAAACTGAATGCTTTGAAGGTCAGCATAGCAGGAGCAGGGGTCTGGGGACCATGGTTTCAGGGGACATCTAAGTCAATTGGCATAATAAAATCTATTAAGAAAACATTCTGCATCCCACTTTGAAGAGTGGCGTCTGGGGTCTTAGACGCTAGCAAGCAGCCATCTAAGATGCATTAATTGGTCTCAACCCACCTGAATCAAAGGAGAATGAGGAACACGAAGGACACAAGGCTATTACGACCCCAAGAGACAGAAAGGGCCACATGAACCAGAGACTATATCATCCTGAGACCAAAAGAACTAGACGGTGCCCAGCTACAATTGATGACTGCCCTGACAGGGAACACAACAGAGAACCCCTGAGGGAGCAGGAGAGCAGTGGGATGCAGACCCCAAATTCTCATAAGACCAGACTTAATGGTCTGACTGAGATTGGAAGGACCCCGGTGGTCATGGCCCCCAGACCTTCTGTTGGCCCAGGACAGGAACCATTCCCGAAGCCAACTCTTCAGACATGGATTGGACTGGACAATGGGTTGGAAAGGGATGCTGGTGAGGAGTGAGCTTCATGGATCAGGTGGACACTTGAGACTATGTTGGCATCTCCTGCCTGGAGGGGAGATGAGAGGGTAGAGGGGGTTAGAAGCTGGCAAAATGGACATGAAAGGAGAGAGTGGAGGGAGAGAGCAGGCTGTTTCATTAGGGGGAGAGTAATTGGGAGTGTGTAGCAAGGTGTATATATATTTTTTTTTTAGCAAGGTGTATATGGGTTTCTGTGTGAGAGACTGACTTAATTTGTAAACTTTCACTTAAAGCACAATAAAAATTATTTTAAAAAATACTTCATTGCTAAAAAATGCTAACCATCATCTGAGCCTCCAATGAATTTTAATGTTTTTGCTGGTGGAGGGTCTTGCCTTGATGTTGATTGCTGCTGACTAGTCAAGGTGGTGGTTGCCGAAGGCTGCGGTGGCTGTGGGGATTTCTTTTTTCTTTTCCTTTTTTTTATTGTGCTTTAAGTGAAAGTTTACAAATCAAGTCAGTCTCTCATACAAAAACTTGTATACACCTTGCTATCTACTCCTAGTTGCTCTCCTATGGCAATTTCTTAAAATAAGACAACAATGAAGTTTGCTGCATGGATTGACTCTTCCTTTCACGAAAGATTTCTCTTTAGCATGTAATGCGGTTTGATAGTATTGAACCCACAGTAGAACTTCTTTCAGAATTAGTCAGTGGTCTCAAACCCTGCCACTGCTTTATCAACTAAGTTTATGGAATATTCTAAATACTTTGTTGTCATTTCAACAATGTTCACAGCATCTTTACCAAGAGTAGATTTCGTCTCAGGAAACCACTTTCTTTTCTCATCCATAAGAAGCAATGGCTCAGCCATTTAAAATTTTATCATGAGATTGCAGAAATTCAGTCACATCTTCAGGCTCTGCTTCTAATTCTATTTCTCTTGCTGTTCCCACCATATCTGCAGCTACTTCCTCCACTGAAGTCTTGAATCCCTCAAAATCAACCATGAGGGTTGGAATCAACTTCTTTCAAACTCCCATTAATGTTAATATTTTGTCCTCCTCCCATGAATCACAAATGTTCTTAATGGCATCTGGAACAGTAAATCCTTTCCAGAATGTTTTTAATTCACTTTGCCCAGATCCTCAGAGGAATCAGTATTTATGGCAGCTATTTTTTTTATAGCCTTACAAAAATGTATTTCTTAAATTATAAGACTTGAAAGTCAAAATTACTCCTTGATCCATGGGCTGCAGAGGTTAGCATTAACCTCCTTGTTCATCTCCATCAGACCTCTTGGGTGACCAGGTGCATTGTCAAGGACAGTAATATTTTGAAAGGAATCTTTTTTGCTGAGTAGTAGGTCTCAACAGTGGACTTAAATATTCAGTAAACCATGTTATAAAGAGATGTGCAGTCATCCAGACTTTGTTGTTCCATTTACACAGCACAGGCAGAGTAGATTTAGCTCGTTTCTTAAGGGCCCTAAGATTTTCAGAATGGTAAATGAGCATTGGCCTCAACTTAAAATCACCAGCTGCATTAGCCCCTAACAAGAGAGTCAGCCTGTCCTTTTTGACATTTTGAAGCCAGGCATTGACTTCTCCTCTCAGGCTATGAAAGTCCCAGGTGGCATCTTCTTCCAATATAAGGCTGCTTCACCTACATCGAAAATTTGTTGCTTCATCAATTGTCTTAGCTAGATCTTCTGGATAACTTGCTGTAGCTTCTGAATCAGCACTGGCTGCTTCACCTTGCACTTTTAAATTACGACGACGGCTTCTTTCCTTAAACCTCATGAACTAATCTCTGCTCCCCAAACTTTTCTTCTGAAGCTTCCTCACCTCTCTCAGCCTTTACAGAATTGGAAAGAGTTAGGGCCTTGCTCTGGATTAGGCTTTGCTTAAGCGAAGGTTGTGGCTGGTTTGATCTTCTATGCTGACCACTAAAACTTTCTCTATGTGAGCAATAAGGCTGTTTTACTTTCTTATCATTCATGCGTTCACTGGAATAGCACTTTTAATTTCCTTTAAGAACTTTTCCTTTGCATTCACAACTTGGCTAACTGGAACAAAAGGCCTAACTTTCAGCCTATCTTGGCTTTTGACATGCCTTCCTCACTAAGCTTAATCATTTCTAGCTTTCACTTGAACACTTAGGGGCCATTGTAGGATTATTCACTGGCGTAATTTCAATATTGTCGTGTCTCAGGGCATAGGGATGCCCAAGGAGAGGGAGAGAGATGGGGGTACAGCCAGTAGGTGGAACAGCCAAAACACACAGAAAATTATTAAGTTCACTGTCTTGTATAGGTGTGCTTCATGGTGCCCCAAAACAATTACAATAGTGACATCAGAGATCACTGATCACAGATCACTATAACAGATACAATAATAATGAAATGTCGTGATAATTACCAAAATGTGACACAAAGCGAGCACATGCTGTTGGAAAAATGGCACCAATAGACTTGCTCGATGCAGAGTTGCCACAAACCTTCAATTTGTTAAAAAAAAAAAAAAGCATCTCAGAAGTGCAATAAAGTGAAGTACAGTAAAATGAGGTATGCCTGCAGTCTAGTGCAATAAAACGAGGTATAGTCATATGTATATTTCTCTTATTATGAGCAAGAACAGCTCTCTTGTAGGAGCATACAAAATGGAACATACATTTAATAATAGATTATTTCCTCCTTTCCTTGGTCAGGCTACTGGCACTAATTATCTCATATATCCCTTTTTTTGTTTTGGCATTCAATATCGAACACATTTTAGACCAAGGTTACCTGTATGAAATTATTTTAAAAGTCCTGAGAAAACATATCACCTCATTAAAACCATATTAAAGTTAATTCAATAAATATTAATTGAATATCTATTAAGTATCAGGCACTGTGATAGATTTTAGGGAGTATACCAAAAGGAAATAGACAAGGAGCCTCTTTCTTAAAATCATTACCACCTAGAAAGACATATAGAAAACTACAAATAGGTGTATAAAGATTCATATAACTATGACTAACTTCATATAAAACACACATATACACAAACCATAATAAAATAAAGCATTACTGATAGTTAATAGTGTGTAGGGAGGAACAATTGATTCAAAGGATTATCTCAAAATTGTATTTTTAAGACACATTTCTTAGTGTTAATATACTACTCTATAACCAGAAATATTTCTGGAAATGATAAAACACTTTACCATATAATCATTCACAGTTTAGTATAAATTAGTTCATGCAAATATTTTTCTGTTTACAATCACTTGAAATTTGTTGTTCTTCCAGATGGAAAAATCTCCTAAGGAAGGAAAGGCCTGAATATAGTGTTACAATGAAAGCATTTGGTAACCAGAAAGTAAAGGAAAATATGAGGTCATCTAAATTGACTATATTATGTTCTGGTTAAGAGCTTGGCCTCTGAAGTCATAAAAGGGGGTTGAATCCCAACTCTGCCACTAACTAGCTACATAACTTTGAATAGGTTCTTTAAACAATCTAAGGATTAGTTTTCTCATATATGACTGGTCATGACAATAATAATCTCTAAACCAATAGGGTTGCTGTGAAGTTTAAAAGCAAAAAAAAAAGGAATATTAAATCCTAGCTCTGACTTCTACTTCTGGGTCGGATAGAATACTTTGTGGCATTCGATGTTCCCACAGACAACAACTAAAAAGGCTTGATAGGAAAATAAATTATGAAGGAGGAGAAATCATGGAAGGTGAGATGATGTGATGCAGCTGCTTTTTTTCCCTGGAGGTATTTGCTGGTTATGATAGCAGGGTGGGGAGCTGAAAATATGAACTTTGTCTGAGTAGAGGCAGGGGAGAGAGAAACCAGTAGGTAATTTAGTAGTCTGGGAGTCTGGAGAGACAAAATGGAAATATGAAAGGCCAAGATCCTGGTAAGAAGGAAAGAATAGAGAACAGAGCATGAACCACAGCCAATATCCTCTCAAGATATAGATGCTAAGTCCTGAAACTACATGAAGCATGTTTAAGCAGAAAATCTCTGAGAAGCAGATCAGAGTTTTGGACAGCCTAGCTGTGTTAAGAAGCAAAGATTAGAAGTCAGGAACCATCGAACTTAAGGATTCTGTCAAATACACAAGGTTCTCAGTTGAAAGCCCTAGAGGGCTATGCCAAAGAAGGAGTACAATCTAGAAAAAACACAACCAAGTCTGTAGCTCAGTACCTGATTAGATTAAGAGGATTAGCCCTAAATTTAACTTCTAAGCAGAGGACAGGGTGAAACCTCTGTGCTGGAAGATGATATCATCTGAAGTCTCTATATTATTTTTATATACACTGTATAGCATTCAATAAAAATTTTTCCTAAATGCCTAGAGAAAAACATATGACTGAAAATATTCCCAAGAGATAAAATAGACAATAGAAATAGACCCATGGTTGAGTTCAGATACTGAATTAGCAAAGACTTTAAAATATTTATGACTAACACATTCAAGAATATAAAATATATATATATATATAAGAAGAGAGAATCTTACCAAAGAGTTAGAATCTGTACAAAAGTATCAAATGGAATTCTAGAATAAAAATATATAATAACTGAAAAAGAGTTCAATAGATGAATTTAACAGCAAAAAGAACATAGTTGAAAGGAAAAATAGGTCAATAAACAATACCCAAACTGAAGCATAGAGAAAAGCAAGGTAGAAAAAGCAAAATAGAGCTAAGTAACACAGTAAAAAGTATAATGTGTATGTAATTGGAGTTGCACAAGGAGAACAGAGAGAGAGGGAGCAGAACTGATATTTGAAAAGATGATGGATGAAAAAATTTTTAAACAAATACAAGACATCATCTGAAAGATTCAAGAAGATCAGCAAACTTTAAACAGAATACAAATATACAAAGAAAATCACACCCAGGCACATCAGAGTAAAGCTGTTAAAAAACAAGGGCAAAGAGAAAAAGATATAGTCAAAGGAGCCATAACAAGACTATCAGCTAACGTCTTAACAGAGACAATAGAAGCCAGAAGATAGTGGGATGATATATTTAAGTACTTAAAGAAAAGAATTGCCAACCTACAATTCTATACCCAGTAGAAATATCCTTTTTAAAATGAAGGCAAAATAAATATAATTTCAAACAAAGCCTGAGTTAATTAATTACCAGGAGGCCTACAATAAAAGAAATACAAACCCTAGTTCTTTAGGCAGAAGAAAAACTATCTCATATGGACCACAGAAATGTAAGGAAAAAATGAAGAGCACCAGCAATCATCATTATGTGGGTAAATCTATGAATATTAATTGTTCAAAGCTGTAATTTGCAGAGTTAAAAATTGTGCTTAGCACTAAAATGCACAATAACAATAATACAAAGTTAAAAAAAAAAAACAAACTCATTGCTGTCGAGTTAATTCCAACTCATAGTAACCCTATAGGACAGAGTAGAACTGCTCCATACAGTTTTCAAGGAGCACCTGATGGATTCAAACTGCCAACCTTTTGGTTAGCAGCCGTAGCTCTTAACCACTATGCCACCAAGGTATCCAATACAAGGTTAGGAGGAGGTAAATGAAGTTAAACTGTTTCAAGGCTCTCTCATTATTATGAAAGTGATAAAATTAATCATTTGTATTAGACTTAATAATTTAAAAATTCATGTTATAATCTCTGTCCAAAAGAAAAACAAACTAATCAGTTGTCATTGAGTTGATTCCATGTGTGAGAGTAGAAGTGCACTTTGTAGGGTTTTCAATGGCTGATTTTTCAGGAGTAGATTGCCAGGCCTTTCTTCTGAGGTACCTCAGGGTAGACTCAAACTGTCAATCTTTTGGTTAAGCAGCCAAGCATGTTAACCATTGCACCACCCAAAGACTCTTATAATTTCTATACCCGCTACAGTTCAGTCGATTTGACTCATAGTTACCCTGTAGGCAGAGTAGATCTGCCCCACAGGGTTTCCAAGGAGCAGCTGATGGATTCAAACTGCCAACACTTTGGTTAGCAGCCAAACTCTTAATCCCTGTGTCACCAGGGCTCCATAATTTCTATAGTTGGTGCTAAAAAGAAAAAAATGACAATGTATAACTAAAATCTAGGGAGAATATGCTATAATAAAAAATATTTGATTAATCCAAAGGAAGGCAGAAAATGAGAGAACAGGACACAAACAAGTGGGTCAAAAAAATAGTAAGATGGTAAATGCAAGCCCAAATATATCAGTAATTACATTAAATATAAATGGACTAAATATGTCAATTAAAAGAGTGTTGGAGTGGACTTCTTTAAAACAACCATATATTTATGTAAATAACTCTTGCCTTCCACATTTGTTTGCCAACTGTGCCTTCCCCAGCACGGTATTTTTGTAAGCGCTCTATGCTCTTTTTTTTTTTTACAGCAACATGTGAAAAAAAATGGCATATTGATGCCTATGAAAATAGCTCACTGGGGGAGGGCATGGTTGGCAAACAAACATAGAAGGCATACATAATTTGCATAAAAATACAGTATATGCTTACAAAGAGATGTACCTCATGGTGCCCAGCAAATGATGTCCACAAAAGGGAGATGATGGTGGAGGCTGTGATTAATATGACTATAAATGTAACTAACCAGTTTCCTGAGGAACCTGGATGAAAGCTCTTCAGAAGATACACAATTTTGCAATTATTTGTTCACAAAATAGGCATGAGAAGTCTCTTTCATGAAAAGATAATACAAATTAAAGCCAAATATTAAACGCTTTGTTTAAAAAAAAAAACTGCCCTTATTAAGAGATGTCATTTATACCAAGAAAATTTTACACTGTGTTCAAACCACTGCCTTACACATAATGAGAATTCTTTAATCCATGATAACCATTTATAGATTTTAATTACTTCATCAAGCAAGCAGACAAGTTAAAAATGTGTCTTTGAATCAATGAAATTTGATCAGTGGGAGGGATGGGACTTGAACACTGGTCTGTCCTCCTTCCAGCTCAATGCAATTTCTGCTCCCACCATGCTAATTTCAAGAATGCTGTGTAGCATCCAGGCACTGGATGTTAGGTGTCATTGATTCCTAAGCATAGATGGCTTTGAAGGGAATGTGACATTTCTGACCATCCAAAGGTTATGGAGACCTGCTGGTGCAGTGGTTAAGTGCTAACCAAAATGTCAGCGGTTGAAATCCACCAGCCACTCCTCGGAAACCTTATGGGACAGTTCTACTCTGTCCTATAGGGTTGCTATGAGTCGGAATTGACTCAGCAGTAATGGGTTTGGTTTGACCTAGGTCATAAAGACCGAGGTTGATCTTCAGGGAAGGGGATGAGCTTTACAGGCCTAACAACTGAACGAAGACATAAAGAAAGGCAATGGGCCCACGGTGATTGCCTGGCAGGCACCCAGGAGAGACATTTTTCTCTCTAGATTCTCCACAACATGGCCAAGTGGAGTGCTACAGGCGATTGATCTTACACCCGAAGGCCTAGACACAGAAAGCTTCAGTGATTTGCCCAGTATTGAAACGCATGGGGGACAAAATCTAAATTAAAATGAGGAGTTTCTCACTCCCAGTCCTCTGCTTAGTCCACTTTGGCAGGCTGCTTTCCCTTCACCACTGTGAGTCTTACTGAATAATTGAAGCCCAGGCTTTGTCCATATCAGCAATATTACTGTTTGATTTTGTGCTCCCAAAGGGACAGCTGCACACAGCTGATGCCTCTGTCGGTACTGAAATTGCTACAGAATGTGGGGATTTTTCTAGTTCCCTGTTGGAAAAACCACCAGGCACTGCACTGGGAAGTGAAGGCTTCTTAAAGGTTTAAAAAAATGGGCAAGAGACTACGGTGATAGACAAGAGAGGGAAGAGGTTAGTAAAAAGCTTTGCTGCAGGGCAAAATTGCATCTAAGCAACAATTGCAAAAGTTAAAAAAAAAAAATTATAAATGGAATAATCTCAGCCAGTAAGGAATTGCAGAAATGCAGAACACGTTCCCAGTAGGAGAAAGATGTGAATTTTAATATACACATGACACCAGGTAATACTATCCACATAACCTGAACTACAAAAACATGCTCCATTTCCCCTCCCTCCCAAGCAAAAAAAAAAAAAAAAAAGACACAAAGTAACTTCTTCAAATATAAATCCCCAAATGGGAACTCATAACTGATGCCTGTGGCAGAAGTATCATCAAATGAATAAGGTCTGTGATCTCAGCCTAACAACTCTCTACAGAGATCACAGAGCGGAGGACGGTGTCCTGTCCAACAATAGAGCTTGTGCTGTTTACTGTGTGTATCTGCAAACTCCCTTCCAAAAAGTTTAGTATCTAGTCTCACAGAAATCCTACTGATCAAATATAATTTTATTATATCCAAAAAAAAAAAAAGTTTTAAACAGCGGCACAGAAAGATTCAGTGACTTGCCTTATAAAACACATCATACTTGAGTTCATCACAATTCCCAGGTGGAGGCAAAAGGGCACAAACAAAACATCCCTTCCTACTCAATGGCAAAGAACTTGAGAGGATACAGGCCTACTCCTAGTTGGCCTTTCAGATCCAAGCCTCTAAGAAGGCATAAGCACAGCAGAGACTCTCAAAACCAATGCCCGTTTTTTTCTGTTGTCTAAGCACCGTGGATAAAGAATAAATTGCATACAAATATTGTCCATCTAACATAAAGAGGGAGTTTTAATTTGTTGTTAAAAAGACAATAGCTCCACGAAGTTTCACCACCTGTTTGTCAGTTTATTGTACTTATGGTGGCTTGTGTTTGGGTATGATGCTGGAAGCTATACCAACCGTATTTCAAACACCAGCAGGGGCACCTGCTGTCCACTATGGTGGACAGGTTTCAGAAGAGCTTCCACACTAAGACAGGCTAGGAAGAAAGGCATCAAATCAGCCAATGAAAACCCTCCGGATCACGACAGAATATAGTCTGGTATAGTGCTGGAAGATGAGCCCCCTAGGTTGGAAGGTACTCAAAATACACAGCGGTTGCAGGAATGAACTAGAATATATCAATGATTGTGAAGATGGCATAAGACTGGCAATGTTTCATTCTGTTATACAAAAGTTTGCTATTATGGATTGAATTTTGTCCCCCAAAAAATATCTGTCAACATGGCTAGGTCATAACTCTGTTGTATGATTGTATTCTTGTCTACCATTTTATCTTCTGAGGTGATTTCCCTATGTGTTATAAATCCTATCACTACGATGTAATAAAATGGATTAGTGGCAGTTTTATTGATGAGGTCTAGATAGTGTCTTAAGCCAATCTCTTCTGAGATATAAAAGAGAAAAGTGAACAGAGAGACATGGGGACTTCAATACCACCAAGAAAGCAGCACCAAGAGCAGACTGTGTCCTTTGGACCTAAGGTTCCTGCACTGAGTTGCTCCCAGACCAAGGGAAGACTGATAACAAGGACCTTCCTCCAGAGCTGGCAGAGAGAGAAGGCCTTCCCCTGGAGCCAGTGCCCTGAATTTGGACTTGTAGCCTATTAGACAGTGAGAGAACAAATTTCTCTCTGTTAAAGCCATCCACTTGTGGTATTTCTGTTACAGCAGCACTAGATGACTAAGACAGTGGCAGTGAGTCAGAGGTGATTCAACAGCGACTAACAATGACATCATTTATTCAGCATTTACTGCATTTCAGGGACCTTCTAAAGTACTTTATAGGCATTAACTGTTCGTCCTCACAACAGTCTACGTCTGGGGCTGAAAGAAGAAAAGTAATTTCTTTAGTAAGTAGAAAAGCCAGAAATCAAACTCAGGTCTGATACCAGAGCTGATCTTCTCACTGCATCTTGCTGCCTCCCTGAATAGAGGGCAGTTGACTAGGGCAAGCTTAATATTCTCTGTCTCTTAAGTTGGATTTTAGTACAAAACCAAAAAAAACAAACCCTCAGCCAAAGAGTCAGTTCCGACTCATAGCAACCCTATAGGACAGAGTAGAACTGCCCCACAGGGTTTCCAAGGAGCGGTGGATTCAAACTGCTGACCTTTCGATTAGCAGCCATAGATAGCATCAGCAGGGCTCCAGGGCAAGCTTAATATTGTCTCTTAAGTTGGTTCTAGTACAGCCCATTCCAATTCTGCTTGATTATTTCCCAGGCCACGTTTATTGTCAAAGAGCTGAGAAAAAGAGTAAGGGGGATGTGTGATCTCCCCAAGTGTAGCAGAGTTTTTATTTTGCACTCGAATCTATAAACTTGAAAGGTGGGGCTGTTGGCTTTGAACTTGGGGTTGAAAACAGCTTCTCAGGAGAGGGAGCAGGTGGCACAGCAGAAGGAGACTGAGTGGGCTGTGACATCAAGGACACCTGAGTTCAGTCCTGGCTGCAGCCCATCTAACAGTGTGGGCTTTAGGCAACTTATTTAATATCTCTGAAGCTGGGTTTCCTATTCTGTTAAATGGGTATAACAATGCCTACCTCAGTAGGTGCTGGTCCCAAAGAACATTCAGCAGACTAGAGCTATTGTTGTTCCCACCGTGAGAATATGAATGTCAGTGCCTCCAAAGACAGCTTGCAATGGCTCACACCTCTTGAGGGATCATAAAAGGTCCAGATGGGGTCCTTTAATGGTCCCTAAAGTCACAGAGCCATCAGAGCCAGGAAGGAGAACAGGGAAGAGAGGGCCAGGAGAAAGGAGCTAATTTAAAATGAGTTAAGAGTCTTGTTTGAGATCCTGAGCCTACTCATGCCTGGAAGCCAACGGCACAGAGAAACAAAATAATAAATTTCTAGTTTCGAGAACATCCTAATTTTTCATTGCTATGAGAATTCAGACCCAGGAGAACTCTAATTCACACCCACTGGACTACAACGAATTTTTACCTTCATGGTCATCCTGGAGACTGCATAGGCAGGCTCTTGCAAGAGAAAGAAACAAATTATTTTCACTTTCTACATTTGTAAATTTAACTTATGTATAAGTAGATTTACTTATAAGTTTAATTTATATATATAAAGTTAAATTATATACATGAAGTTAAATCACACATATATATACATAAAATCAGAAAAGAAAGCTCCAACTACTACCAGCAAATGAACAATTCCTTGTATTTTACCACAAACCTCTCTTTAAGGAACTATAACTTCTTCATTAAAGGAGAGGAAAAAAGGTGAGGACAGGAAATGGAAATGGACAGGAAACAGAGTGGGGGGGTAAGAGAGAGGGTAAAAGAAAACACTTTATTTCTAACATGATGCAGTAAGATATCAATACAATCAAAGGGGTTAATCTAATCCTTTTGTGAAGCACTGAGTCAGAGAACAAGACAAAAACAAATCTGTGATCTGGAACTTCAAGAGCCCCCACTCAGGGGGGATTAATGAGGAGTACACGGCTGTGAAATTACGTGCCCTCTGAGTCAGGAAAATGGTCCTACTGGTGCATGACCTTGAAATGAGGGGACGCAAGCTTCACCTGATCCACAATAATGAAGCCCGGAGAGGAGGGGCTGGGGAGAAGGGAGAGATGGTGTAAAAGAGGCTGTGCAAACGTTCAGAATATGAAAACTCACAAATCTCAGCGAAACTAAGGCTGGAGAGAAGATCTAAATGCAACGTGAAATCGTCAGAGGACTTTAAAGGACGCTGGCATTTGTGCGGAAGCATTAGCAGGCAAGCTTGTCCTCTTTATTTACATGAAGTAGATGTTTTGTGGCTGTTGTTATGGACTTAGGGATGTTTGTCTCTGCTCAGTTTTCCCTTTGCAATGAAAAATTGTTGGGAAATGATTTCTAGTCTTAGCTGCTTTACATGACAGTATTATCAAGGATTCATCAAGAGGCCATCTGTCGAATTTATGAAAAAAATATGCAAAAACAAAACAGATGAAAAGGAAAGAGCAAGACAGACTGGTCCAGGGGAAGATGGATGTGGCAGCATGTGCCTCCGTGTGAAAATTACAGCATTTAAATACTGCGGAATAAATTACTGTGCCGAAAAATTAGTGCTGCTCTCCGGTTTCCGACACTACCCTTACCGTAAGAGCATAATGAAATATATCACATACCAAATCGCCCTTTCCTCCAACTATTATTATATTCTAATGAAAAATTAGGAGAGGAGAGACACATAAACCTCAAATGGGAGGGATGAAAATGAGCCAGAGTGGATTTGCTCTAGGACTGAATGGGTACAAAGCTTCTCCAAAATGCACCGTCCATATGGAAATAAGAGCCTTTCCCCCCTGTTTATTAGAAAGTCAATAAAATAAATTACAGACTATGTGAAAAACTGAAATATTATATATTAGAATGACAATGAGGCCGGCCAAGCTTACACCCAAATTAGATGGGTTGTAAAAACAATGCATTTCAGAAAGGGAATGGGAAGGAACAGAGAAAAACAGGAGGCAAAAGACCAGAGTGACACGTGCTGCCCCCTGTAGGTGAGATGCAGAACCACATGCACTCACTATTCATTTGCCCTGGGAGAAGGATGGACTCAGGAGCCTAACTGGTCAGACCTGAGCACTGTCGGGACTGACCAGCAACTGCCCACAGCATGGAGGCCAGTGGCATCACTAGGGTTGGTGTCACCCAGTGCAGCACCTCATGGTGTCAATGTCCCCCAGTGGACCTCCTCCTGTACCAGACTGTATAGAATCCTTAGTAAGCTTTTTGTACTGGTGTTACTTGTAAACTGTAATTCCCATATATCACTCCTCTTCCTTTAATTGCTACTTCATTCTCATAAAAGTTACTGATATAGGTTCACAAATACAAATTACCACAATATTGTAGCTAAAACACCAAAAAATTTGCCAATTTCGCAGCTATAAAAACACCAGCTGCAATGAAAACAAGAGTGCGTGCTTATAGCATGTGCAGAGGAAACCATGTGATTCAAAGCATCATTGTAATTGGGTAATAATGACAGCCCTGACTAGAGCACATTAGAAGATTCAAAAAGTAAATTAGCATAGAGTTTTAGCCTTGTAGGTATATTGATACATGTAAACTGGGCTTATGAAAAATGTTTTTGTTATTATAACTACTGGAATATTTTTATACACAGTCATTTTGGTGTCACCCCCTCTGACCGTGTCACCCGGTGTGGTCTGCACCCCCTGTACCTCCCTAGTGATACCATTGATGGGGTAGCTCCTTTGGTGTTATTTCCAACCCACAGCCCTCGGAGCAGCTTTCTCTGTTACTCAGGGTCCTTCTTCCTCCTCCCTATTTCCCTCCATTCCCCCCTTCCTTCCCAGAGTTTGATCTATAGGAAAACTTCTATCCCAGTGTTTTCAAAGATGTTTAAATGTGTTGCTAAATAAAGGATTAAAGTGTAATGCCCCAAACTTGCAATAAAGATAATAGCTGACACCAGCCTCTAGATTTCAAAAGAATGAGAGAAAGAGCAAGGTCCTGTGTCACCAAGAGCCAACGAGGGTAATAAACTAAGAAATCCTTACGCTGGAGAACAGTGAACAATAACACTCATCTAAGTGATACACGTGGATTACCTAGTCTAACCCTTACACAAACCCTATGACATGATTGTTACCGATTTTACGCAGAGAAATTGAGGCGTAGAGAGGTTGTAAAGCATCCCACCCCAGATCACACAGCTAGTAAGTGTGGTGCTGGAATTCTATACCAGGCCACTTCTAATCCACCACGTTTAGGAAGGCAGCCCTGACGCTGCTCACTTACTTTGTTTGAAATGTTACAAATTCTTCAGTCAACAAATATAAGAACAAAAACTATCCCTATGAAACTTGGTTGGATCATATCATTCCTCAGACTGTTGCAAACCATAATCCTAAACAGCCCTGGCTTTCTGTCTCTTCTAGTTATCTGTCTTTCTGATGAGTGAAGGATACATATTTAGAAGTTTTCCCTTCCATCTGTTATGTAGCTGTAGAGAATTAGGTAATGATGCTAAAGACAAAAATATTACAGCAACAAAAAGGAAGTCCAAAGTTCAAGTTTAATGGAACCACTTGTAACTAAATTAGGTCCTCCCAGTATGCTCTTTAGACACCTGGTTGCTCAGTGGTTAAGAGCTCAGCTGTTAATCAAAAGGTCGGCAGTTCAAATCTACCAGCCATTGCTTGGTAACTCTATGAGGCAGTTCTACTCTATCCTATGGGGTCGCTGTGAGTTGGAGTCAACTCGATGACAATAGGTTTAGTTTGGCCAATATGCACTTCAATTTTGTTTTCCATATGGAAAATCCTGAAATATCTTAGATCTGTGATATTTCAGATTAGAAAAAAATTTTATCACTACACCCAAAAAGTTTCCAATCTACAATGAACATCTGATCACTTTAAAGATTTCACAACTGAATTGAGCACTGTGCTAAACCAAAAGGTTGCAAGAGAGTAAATAACATTATTTTGGAAATCAAAATTATTTCCATATTCAAAATATGCAAATAACATTATAGACTTTCCATAAGACTCTATTATTCGTGCTGGTCCTTGTAAGATATATAAGTCAAAATTTTCTTGTACTTCCATTTTCAACATGAACAGAAAGTTGACCAGCGCTGCCTTTCTTTTTTTTTCAACTTTATCTTCACTTCTTATGGGATTATCATTATCCGTTAATATATACTGGAATATATCAATCCAGGAAGCTTGCTGGTCTCAGCTTACTTGGTACCGATGGTGATAAAATTAACTGATTCTCTTTCTGAAATCTGCCAGACAGTTAATATAATGGTTCCTCCCATAAAATCAGAGTCTGTGATTGGTTAATGCACTCAGCTGCTAACTGAAAGGTTGAAGGTTGGAGTCCACCTAGAGCACCTTGGAAGAAGGCCTAGACATCTACTTCCTAAAACCCAACCATTTAGAACCCTACAGGGCACAGTTCTACTTTGAGACACATTGAGTTTCCATGAGTTGGAGTCCCCTCAACAGCAACTGGTCCCACAGAAGCATGTCGCAGTAGCAAGACTGGGTGGCTCTGTCAGCCATCCTTCCTCTCTTCTTTCTTCCTCTCTTACCCATAAGTAAAGTTGACACAGAAAACACTTCTTAAAGATGGAAAAATAAATTTAAAATTTGTTTGATATATCCTTTAAAACTAAGTACAGTGAGATCATACTTATCAGTCATCTTAATACTGAATTAAAATCTAAATGACCCCAAAACAGACAATGAGGTTATAGCTTGACCCACCTAGGCTGCTGCGAACAAGTCCTTTGACCTGATAATGCAAAATATACTGATACAGATAGCATATGCTGAGCTAGACTTTCCCAGCGCGTGAATTAGCCTAGGACAAGTAAAACTACTTTCAGCTACCACAATGGCCTCAGACAAATTTAAGAATGGATTGACACACATTATACTTTATCTACGAGCAATGTTTATCCAAACACTTTGACTCCTGGTTCTCACTCACAGACTGAGGGGCTCCCCGGTGGACAGAAATGGGCCATACATAGACCCTCATAACAGGGCCTAAAGAGTTGGACTCCAGTTAACAAAGCTCCAAGTACCATGTATTACTCACCATCCAGGATTCCTTCAGTAATTTTCTTATTTAGGTATACGTATAAATTTTTTTTATAAGCATGAGTTCACTCATTGAATTGCAACTTGACCTCCATTGTGTGTCCTTGAGTCCCACGCCTACACTAGACCTTGAGAGGTATCTGTGCACATGAACGCTCTTAGAAGAGTTGTGCCTACACCACTCCACACAGCTATTTCTAAAGTACTAGTTGTTAGTTACCATTGAGTCATACTGACCCCACGAAAAACAGAACAAAACACTGCCTGGTCCTGCACCATCTTCATGTTCATTGGTAAGTCTTTGTCCAGCAATCAGTCCCTCCTGATAACGCATACAAAGTAAATGAGCCAGAGTCTCAGATAATATTCTGTGATCGACTGGGTATTCACTGGCTAATTTTTGGAAGTATGTTGTCAGGCCTTTCTTCTTACTCTGTCATAGTCTGGAACCTCCATTGAAACCTGTCCAGTATGGGGGACAGTGCTAATATTTGAAATACTGGTTCATAGCTTCTAGTGCCATAGCCATAGCAACACAAGCCACCACAGTATGACAAACTGCCAGGTGAGAGGGGGGTGTATTTGGCATTTAATTACACTATTATTAAATCAGAAATTCATATTTGGATAGGCCTTCATTCAGATGCATGTTTGAAGTAGTTTCTGACGATGCTTTTCCTTTCCAGAATTGCCCTTATTTTTCTCATCTAAAAACAAATCTTCCTTAGTCTCTTTCTAAAGTAACCTCTTCCAGGAAGCATCCTTTGATTAAGCTAATCCACAGTGATCATTATGCCTTGCTGTTTGTTATATACTATTTTTTTCTCACAGGGAGGAACCAAAGAGCTATCAGCATATCCCCTGTACAGAGGGCCTTATACCTGTAAGTATTCGTTATTTTTGTTAAATTTAAGAAAATTCTTGATTTGTTTGTTTATAATTTATCTCTTTAATTAAAATTCATGGAAGTTGTATAACATTTCTCCTCTAAATATAAAAGTAAGTCATTCAAGGATGTTTGTTGTTGCTAGTTGTTACCGAGTTGATTCCAATTCACGGAGACCCCATGTGTGCAGAGTAGAACTGTTCCACAGAGTTTTCAACACTGTGACCTTTCTGAAGCTGATCACCAAGCTTGTATTCTGAGGCATCTCTGGGTGGGTTTGAACTGCCAGTCTTTCAGTCTAGTAGTCAATCACTTAATCGTTTGTGCCACCTAGGGTCTCCTCATTCAAGGATACTATTTCCAAACTTATAGCAGGGAAAAACAGGTATAACATCACAGGCACTTCACACTTAATGTGTCCTAAACAGAAACTTGACATTTTACACCCAGCACCTGCCCCTCTCCCAGCATTCATTATCTCTGTAAGAGGAGCCATAGGTCATCCAGGTTCTTAAGCCAAACACCACGGATCTTCTTGCTGCAACTCCTTCTCACTGCTAACTCACTATTGGCATTTAGTAAATGTCCCTACTATACCACTGTCTGTAATAGTCGTATTTACTAGTTCACAATTTTGGCAAAGGTTATGATGCCTCTTGTGTAGATACAGATTTTGTTACCGCAAATCACGGATTCAAGCCACCTGCCATAAAACCAATACTGAGACAGGAGGAGGTAAGCGGCAAGAGGCCTTTATTGAACACCAGTGTCCAAGAGACAGAGGGGGTTAATTTCCCCCAAATTCTGTCTGTACCAAAAGGGCAAACTGGGGGGTTTTATAGGGAGAAGGTCAGGGTTTAGAGATTTCCAGAAATGTTGATTATTCTTTGAGGTGGACATAACGACGAAGTGACCTGTTGTTGACGTCTTGCAGGCCTCTTAATGCCATCCTGGTTTCAGTCACAAGATAGGTCTGGGTTTTGCTCAGTTATCTCAGGTCCCGATGGTATCGCTCATTGTTTTGCCCCCTGGGAGAGAAACATGGTTTAATCAACAACAAAAAAAATCTTGATTACCTTGTTTTTCTACAAAGGAGCAATCGTAAGACAGATTCCAGAGCAAGTAATCGACTTTTTCAAAGACTAAAGATTTAATCACAGCTTATACAGCTAAACTATAAAACACATTCTCTCTTGTTTTAATACTAAAACACTATAGAAAATGTATTTTCTCTACTTCACTTTTACCCCCGCCCAAAAAAAATTTATAAAATGAAAAATAGATGATTATGGTAGGGTTGAAGACTAAATAGAAACTGAAGATAACTGTTTCCCAATGTTTAAAAGTGCCATACTCTATCTTGGGTATGGTTTGTAAGAGGAGCACCGGTGGGGCAACAATTAAAGCGCTCAGCTGCTCACCAAAAGGTCAGTGGTTCAACCCACCAGCTGCTCCACGGAAGAAAAGACCTGGCGATTTGTTCCTGTAAAGATTCAAAGAAAAAAAAAAAACATTGCTTTTGAGTCGATTCTGACTCATAGTGGCCCTGTAGGACAGAGTAGAACTGCCCCATAGAGTTTCTAAGGAGCACTTGGTGGATCTGAACTGCCAACCTTTTGGTCAGCAGTCGTAGCTCTTAACCACTGCACCACCAGGGTTTCCCTGGAAAGATTGTAGCCTAGGGAATCCTATGGGGCAGTTCTACTCTGTCCTATACGGCCGTTATGAGTCAGAATCCACCCAACGGCACACAACATGTTTTGTAAAATGCGTCCACCTCAAATATGGAATCTGAGTGAGGGCTCCTCTGATAATACCCAATAAATGTAGATATACTGAACCATTATATATGGATGGGGTTAAACATTTATTAGTCATATTATTAATGGCAGTATCTTATGTTTGTATACCAGTCTCTGATGGCTCTCATGTACATTATGTCATTTCTCCCTCACCCAAGCACTATGACAACTATTATTACCAATTTACAGATCGAGATGCTAACTTGCCCAAGGGTATTGAGCGTGTCATTGCTGAAATTCATTCCAGAACCTCAATTTCCTAATGCCTGGTACACTGGACATTCTCCTGGAAACTTCTCTGAGCAATTCGTCCTCCCGTGGAACGAGTAGCAGGTCTCAGATGTGTGTGTGTCCACCTACATGCACATTCATGCACTCGTGTACACACACATACACGTACACATGCACGTGTACACTGAGGTTCTTTACAATCGCCAAAGAATCAGGCTGTTTCGGAGGCTCCACAGCCACCTTCGAGTTCAGTGATTTTCCTGCCTTGCTCCCTTAGACTAGGGTACTTCGTGAGAGACCTGAAAGGAATCACCTGAGACCCCATTAATGCACATTAAATTAGTGGCTCAGCGGCATGGCATTGCCCCACAATGGAGTCTCCGAGGCCAATAATGGAACGGCCCCCCCCCCAGCCCCCTGGGCTTGGCATATGAAGGAGCGCTCAGGCTCATAGGGAGCAGGGCGTGAAGCCAGAACTACAAAGCAAATATTCTGAGTGGCACTTCTGGCCTCAGGTTGTGCTTGGGTTCATTCTGTTCATTTTAAAGCTCTTGCCCTTTATTGAACAAATCTCTTTTGATCTGTGCCTGCTCAGCATGCAGAGAGGAGGCTGCAGAGAGTTTGTGTTGTTATCTTAGTTAAATAACTGTTACACAAATAAATGCACACCGTTCAGTCCTTTAGAAATGGAAAATAAATCATCACCAAAAAGCTGATTTTACGGACCCACAAATCATCAGAAATATAAATGCTTTTCTTTCGGGCTCCATGTTTTAATAAAGACTCCCCCTCCCTTTTTTTTTCAGGCTCACTCAATTACAATATCACTATCAGCTCACATTACAGGTCAGAGATACGGCGCTTAATGTATGTAGAGCCAGCTCTCGCCTCCTAATAACCTGTCATTCCGGGGATTTGAATGTCAGAACACAGCCTGCCGCGGTAATGCTAGTCGGCAGCGCGGTGATGAAAACTTTGGCCAAATCATGAAGAACATTCCTGATACACATCCTCAGAAGGTGACTGGGGAGGGCCTTTCACTCTGCTTTGACCCCCTGATCTGACAAGTGACACCTACAAAATGAACAGCTCTCCGACTTAAATTGTTTAACTGTAGCCTGATCAGTTTTATTATCTTGCTAATCCGGATATCAACCGTTTCATCAGAATGGAAGATATGCATATCATGAATTATTTTGACACGGGGACCTTTTAATTTTTGCCAGCAATATTTCACTGCCCCCATCAGGGCCCGCCGTCACTGAGGCCGCTCGCCTCCTGGGATGTCAGAGGACAGCGTGCTCCTGACAGCACCGAATCCTCGGGGAGCTGTAAGGAGCCATTGCTGCAATTATTATCACCTCCTGTAGTCATGCATTTCATTACGGCCCAGGCGGCCGGGGGTTTGGTCTCCGGGCAGTCTTCTTCGGAAAGCTCTGCCATTTTATGGGCTTGCCGAGCGCTGTGGTATAATCTTTGTTTTCTTTCCCCTCGATAGGCAAGACGAGGTGAATTTCTAATAAAAATCGAACACGAGGTCGTCATCGCCGAAAGAGGAAGCGCGGCTCAGGGCATTAAGCAGCGGTAAAGCAGCGTGAATGGGCCACTTGAAGTGGTTGATCAGCAGTATGGCTCGCTACAGAGAGAAATAAAGAGCAGTGTATGCTGGGGGAAAAACGCGGCTTTGTAAATTGCAAAGTGCCAAGAATGCTTTCTTAAGGAAAACTCCTTTCTCCTTTAGATGGCTTTCTTAATCTCTCTCTCCCCTGCCAAACATTTTCTTCTTCTGAATTTCCATCCTAAGAGGACCAAGCTTCCCTCCCAGCCTAAACCGTATGGTCTGCCCTCTCTGAATGGTGCTCTGGCATTGTGCCACCAGCTGCACTGGGAAGCCCTGGGAAGCTCATTGTTAGATTTACTCAAAGGCTGTTATAGATTCTCGCTCATTCCATTGCATAGCACCTTCTTTTTGAGTACCCAAGTACCCACGGGAAAAAGTTTTCTCTACGGTCACAAACGACCCATCAGTGTTTATCTTCGGAGCACTGTCAATCATACATTTCCTTCCTTGCAATGGCTGCTAGAAACTTCAAAACTAAATTTGCAGCAGACCTCTAGCAAATGTAAAGGGGCTCATAGCATGCATATCATATACTTATCTCACCCATGGCGTCATTTATTCTTTCTCCCCTTACATTATTTATTTTTGCTTTATTTTTTCCGTGTTATGGTGGGGCAGTGGTTAAGAGATCAGCTGCTAATGCAAAGGTCAGCAGTTCCAATCCACCAGTCACTCTTTGAAAATCCTATGGGGCAGTTCTACTCTGTCCTATAGGGTAGCTGTGAGTCGGAATGGACTTTGATGGCAATGTTTGTTTTTTATGGTGGTGCAAATGATTTGTGCTAGGCTGGTAATCCAAAAAGTTGGCAGTTCGAACCCGCCCAGCATCACCTTGGAAGAAAAGGACTGGCCATTTGTTTCCATAAAGATTACAGCCAAGAAAACCCTATGAAGCTCTGTACTACTTTATAACACGTGGGGTCACCATGAGTCAAGGTTGACTCAATAGCATTAGTCAGCAACAACAACAACATGGACTGAATTGTGTGCCCCCAAAAATATGCTGAAGTCCTAACCTCTGTGTTTATGAATGTGACCTTGTTTGGAAATAGGGTTTTTGAAGATGTTAAGATCAGTTAAGACAAGGTTATGCACAGGTAGAGTGGGCCCTAAGCCCATTTGAGTGGTATTCTTATAAAAGAGACGAGACATAGAGAGACAGACAGAGGGGAGGGGACCACGTGACAAGAGAGTTATGCTGCAGCTATAAGCCAAGATCACCTGGGGCTACCAGAACCCAGGAGAGACAAGAAAAGATTGTCCACTAGAGGCTTAGGAGAGAACAGGGCTCTGCCAGCACGCTGAATTTGAACTACTAGCCTCCATAAGTGTGATATAATACATTTCGGTTCTTACCCCCCAGTTTGTGGCACTTTTGTTATGGCAGCGCTAAGAAAAGAATGTCCTTACTTCTTTTAAATATTATTTTATTGTGTTTGTTTTTGCACAGTGACTTAAATCTTTTCTTACAAAATGAGGAAGGAATTTATTATTAAAGTATACTCTGTCTGGCAACTCTAAGCCGTTGGTTATCATGTTGCAGGGTGAGAGTAAGTGAGAAATAAGTATTTCTGAAGCCTACTGGTGGGTGATGCTGCAGTGAGAATGGAAATATCTGAGAGGGATAGCTACCGTCTCCTTCTTCCTTGAGCGGGGGGACCACTACCTTCTCGGTGTCACCAGGAGGCTTCATACCTGTTTATAGACTGTCTCTCTCCAGCCTCATTGGTGTATGATCTATGCAGTTCCACAAGGCCCCATACTCAGAAGCACCCCATGCTTGGTTTAGTGCTCTGCTGGCTGGTGAATCTTGAACTTCTTAATCATTTTTAAACAAGGAGCCTGAATTTTCATTTTGCACTGGGCATCGCTAATTATTTAGCTGGTCTTATCTTCACTAAATGGTAACTAATTTGAGGGAAAGGAAATTGTCTTAGTTTTCTTTGAATCCCAAGTCCCAACCTCAGCCCCCGATAGGAGACTGCATAGAAGATATTCAATAAATATTTGTTAGGTGAATGATGACTGAAACTGTTCGAGGCCCTTTATTAGCACAGTTCTAATCTGACACACATAGGGTCACCATGAGCCAGAGTCAACGCCATGGCAACTGTATTTTTTTGTTGTTGTTGTTACATTGTCGTCATTTAATTGCACAGTGCTAAATATTCTGTCCTTGCAATCATGATGTCAAACCCACTTCAGACAAAGCCTCTAAAAGCAAGAAGGCTAAGTGGGGGGAGAGGGAGTTTCATAAACACCACCAGGAATGAATAAGACACCAAGTCCCTTGCTATTTTTTAGGATAGAATCCACACCCCATGGAAATATCCATTCACATGAGAAAGGTGATGTGTTTATACCCGTAGCACAGAAGTAGTCGAACCTGGTCCCCTGCTGCAAAATACACATGGATTCATCCCAGGCAAATAGTTATTGGCACTATTTTTGCAACTCTCCAGAGACGTGATTTTTCACAACTTCCCTAGTCCTCACAATTTCCCTGGGAGGTAAATCTTTAATAGCTCTCCATTTAACTAGATAAAAAGGCAAAGAAAGAGAGCAGAGCTGGAAGAAAACAGTGAGAAGGGGAAGGAGTAAAGCTACGGAAACAAGACAGGAATGTGGTCAGAAAGGAAAAACGGAAGCTGGGGAACAGGGATCACAGCTCACTTCTGGGCTTTTGCTCTCTCAAACGTCCAGTAAAGGTTGTCCAGAGAGAGAGGCTCTGTGAAGTTTTTTTCATTTCCCAAAGCCTAACAAAATTTAAATAATTTTCAACAAAGGAATGGCCATTTGGGATCTCTGAAGTTTGTCATTTAATGCCTATTCACATGGGTACCAGGGACCAGGGTGAATCAAAGATAGTTTGAAGCAGAAGAGGGGAATAAATAGAAACTTGGGTGTAGGGTGAGGAGGGGGTTTGAGAGGAAATGGCACCCAGGGCAGCATTTTCTAATTTGCAGACTCTCACTAAGCCATCCCCCACCCACATGCTCACTCTGTTCCTAACAGCGTCTTCATCAATTAAGATTCTATGGGACTGGCAGGATCCAAGATCAACAGTACCATCCACATACTCACTATTCCACTGGCAAGGCGAACAATCCCGAATATTAAAAGTAACGCAGCACATTCTGCCATGTCTTTTGTATACAGACAGCTGAAGCTGCGTGAAAGTTTGGCACCAAAAGGCCAAGTACCATATTTTCAGCCACCCACACGCCAAACCCTATAATAACTACAGACTCGAGATGTGAAATTTTCAGACATTCGCAGCAAAGGAAAACTAATAGTCATGTCTCTTCATGTGCTTCCTTTCTTAACAGGGCAGTTTCTCAACTTTAAAACCTCACCAATGTAAGCTAAAGGGAACAAAGGGTGCTCCATAGATATTTTCACCAGATGTCAAATGGGACTTATTTATTTAAACAGAAAACCCCACTTTGTACGTTTGGTTCATTTGGTGGTATGTGCTCCGTAACAAGCATTTTTTATAAGCAAAAAGCTGCCACCACTGTGCTAAAGTTACAATAGGGCTTCGGGAAAGTCTGTTAGCTGAGACTAAATATTGCTCTTTTTGCTTCTGGTTGAAATGTAAATTTCACTGCCAGTCTCATCTATAACAGGCAGGAGAAATCTTGTAGCTAAAGTCATATCAAGACTGATAAGTCATCCTTCTTCTGCAGTCAAATCTAGAAGCGAAGATGTTCAGTTAACTCAACTGTGCTTTTGAAGGTTGGTGTATAAGCTACAGAGTATTGGTTTCTTCAGAGATAAAAACAGAAAATATTAATTCCCTTTCGTGTGACTATCTGGGCTCCTGTGGCCTGAATGGGCCATAAGAACCTAAAGGTCAAGAGTTGATGTTGCCTGCTTGGTGTGGAAAATACAATGGTTCATGTATAACAGAGCTGAGTTTCTGCAAATTAGGAGAATATTAAGTTGTTGTATACAAGAAGCGCCTTTGTGCCCCTTATTCTGCCCAATAGAAGATGTATTTTTGGACCAGATCTTTGTCAGGGGGTTTCTCCACCTGTCAGACATGAGATGTTTGAGATACGCCTTTCGAACTCCCTTCAAAACTAATTGCCATCAAGGTGATTCCGACTCATGGCGACCCAACGTGTGTCAGGGTGGAACTGTGCTCCATAGGGTTTTCAAAAGCTGAGTTTTAGAAGTACATTTCCAGGGCTTTCTTCTAAGGCACCTGTGGGTGGACTTGAACCTCCAACCTTTCAATTTGTAGCTGTTCGCACCACCCAGGTAAGGTGAATTCTTCACTACACATCAATAATCAACTCCAGACTCTACAGAGCATAGAGCAGAATGCTAACGCCCTTGGAAATACAATGGCTAAAGAGTCTATTTATAAAGAGAATTTTGAGCAAATACAAAAAAATTTTGAGCATTTTCTCTCTTAGTTTAACAGCCTTGAAATAAGATGCAACATCCCAGCAAAGACTTCACTGAGGTATTAATTAGGGAAAGCACTTAAGAAAGGTTAAAAATATTGAACAATATAAGAAAAGAAACCCTAGTTGATGGTTTGAACAAAGACTATTCACTTTTTCATCAATTACTTGATAAAGAAAAAATGGCAAATTACACCAGTATCATTGTATGTCATTGTATGGTACATCATTGTATGTACATAATTTTATTTAATTTTTTGGTATAGTGTGTACAGTTCTTATCCCATACTATGCTTCATCCATATTTAACTTTTTTTTTTTCAGACTCGGAGCTAAATAATTTATTCAACTTTATGTTATAGTTAGAAATCTAGATTAAAAGGGTGCAAAATAATACTGTCGTGAAGAATTGAGTATCTTTATGTATCGGATATCTGTACATGGGGTATTATAAATATCCATTGGTGAAGTAGCACCACTTACAGAAACATAACTGTCATTTCTATCCCTATGGTAGCTTAAATCTCCTGAGAAAATCCCCAAATACAAATAGCTGGAAATACAGATAACTTTTTAAAGATTCTTTGAAATAATAGCTGCACTCACAAAAGGTAAGCAAAATTTCTGAGGGTCAAACATAAGGAAGAAACTGAAAACCAGAGCGGTAAGCTGTCTCTGAACTTACGGCTGTGTTGAGAATATTATCTATGTATCAAAACCAACTGGCTTGTGCTTTAATGACCAAATAAGGATGGATACAAGACCTTTGGCCTAAATGTAAAAGTTTGTAATGGAGACCCTGAGGTCTAAAATTTCAGAGAAATGGTAAGTTAGGGGAAAAAAAAAAAATCAAAGCTTTAGCCTTTAATACTAAGAAGATTTCTTGTCTATCCCAGTTTATATTCCAGGTTAAAAAAAAAAAAAAACTATGAAACAATAGGCCTGTGGTGTTGTGTTTCATAAACTCCTACACTGAGATATTAATATAAAAAGTGGTACCTGACTTGTAACACCCCCTAGGGCAACTAAGAGAACAAAAACCAAAATCTCTCTAAAGTGACATATCCTAAATCCAGTCAATCCAGACCACATAAGACTTCCATAGATAAAATCCCAGTGAAAATGAGCTCGACATCCAAAATGATAAAATTTCATGGGAGAACAAGTAACCCTAAGCAAAATCTGTGAGAAACAACAAACAATAGATTTAGAATCCTAAGAATACCAAATAATATAATTATTGAGTAATTAATAAATCATGAAATTAGACATGAAATAAAAGATGTTATTTGAAAAAAGACCAGCAAGATAAAAAAAATATATATATATAGAAGTTCAGAACTGAAAAATATAAACATAAATAATTGAAAATGCAAAGATGGCTTAAAGAGCAAAGAAGACATGGCTAAAGAGAGAATTAGGCAACAAAATTAAAAATGGAAAGAAATTAGTCAGAATGGAGCTTAAAGAGAAAATTGAAAAAATGAGAGGTTAGAAAACATGGAAGATGGAATGGAATGACTCAGCACTTAGACAACGAGTCTCAAGGGAGAAAACAAAGAAAATAGGGAATAGGCAAGAGATGCTGGCTGTGAATTTTCCAAAATTGATGAAAGATGCTAATTTTCAGATTCAAAAATAGTAAGAAATACCAAAGAGAGTAGAAAAAAGGAATTTACACCTGCATATTTTATAGATCTCAAAGGCAAACAGAGACTATGGACGAATTTCCTACAATGAATCACAAATTAAACTGGCAGGAAATTTCTCAGCAGCAACAAGCGAAGCTAGAAGATAGTGAAATAATGACTTTCAAAAGCTAAGGGAAAATAACTCTCAGCCTATAACTTCATACCCAACTATCTCTTAAGAACTTAAACATAATAACAACTTCTCAGACAAGCACACTGAAAATATTCACTGACAACAACCTCTAACTAAAGAAATATCTAAAGGAAGCATTCAAGAAGAAGAGAATTGAATCCAGAAGTAAGAAATGAGTTGCAAGAATACACTATGAGGGTTCTGGCCAAGATGGCAGACTAGTCAGATGAAACATGCTGTCCCTCCACAGCAAAGACCTAAAAAGCTAAGTAAAAGAGATACAGAGGTCAGTCCTGGAGCCCAGAGCATCAAATGAAGGGATAAAGAACTAGATCAAATACCGAATGGAAGAAGAAATTGACTGAAAACAGTGAACAAGAAAGGATGGAGAGAAGGTACATAGCCAACTGGCCCAGCACAACAGGGCCATCTTGAGACAAAGATGACACCAGATGAGGAGCTCAGGAGGCAACTTCACGGAATTCCCATCAGGATACAGAGAAACCAAGAAGACACACTTAAAGTGAAACAAGGTGAGTAGTTGCACAAACCTCCTCCCCCCACCCCCCGCCATCCATGCAATCCAGACCACCAGGGACCATGGTATAGGCCCCTCCTTTTTATTTCCCTTTTTTTCTCTCCTTCCCACTCAGCCACCGCCCCATCTTTCCTGCCTGCCCGAGTGAGCCAAGTGCTGCCAGGCAGCTCCAGTGCCACTTCAGCCACTGCACCACCTTTCCTGACTGCCCAAAAAGTAGGGGTGCTTCAGATGTCCGTCCCGCCTTTCTCGCCAACCCAAGCATGCACATGAGATAGCCCATCTGTCACCCACCCACCCCTACTACGCGAGAACTATCAACCACATACCCTCACACTCACACACCTGTCACCTATCTCCCTCTCCTCCCCAACCCAGTCAGCAGAGGCGCCTGTGCGCTCCTATGCCCAGCCACCTACACCAGGGTTCACAGTCCAGCAGAACCTTTTATTCCCTCCAGCCACCTGCACCAATAGCCTGAGGGTTGGTGGCACACCATCCCCCATAGCTCAATCTAGTGGGCAAGGGCATGGCCTCCAACTGGTCACGCATAGACTGGTGACATCACCCCTACCTTGCCCCCTACAATGCCCTCCCCTCTATAACCAGAGGCTTGTGCCCACTCCAACCACCCTTGCCAAGCCTGGCCTGCCTGGGATTGTTGGTGAAAGTTTCTGTGATACCCACATGGTGACCGACAACCTGGGCACCCTCACCCAGAACACCAGGCAACTGACAATGTGCACACAAAACACCCAACCCAGTAGCCAGTGAGAAAGCTCCCTGCACCCACAGCAGCTTCCCTGCAGGACAGATACATCATCTCACTAGAAACGTCAGCTACATCCTCAGCCAGCCTGCAGACTAGCGAATACAGAGCCACAATCACACAGCCAGTCGCTGCCTCACCCACCCAGAGACCAGAGGTGAGAGTTCCAGTGCGGCCAGCCTAGCAACCAGAGTAGCACACAAGCCCCACCTACTCAAATATATCAAAACAAAATAAGAGAAAAAATCAGGATGAAGCAAAGAAACATACAATAAATCAATAGATATAATAACATCTTGATGACTTGGAGACAACAGACAATATCAAATCACAGAAAAATGTAGGTCAAGATGGCTCCAGCAACTGATGAAAATAAAGAACTAGCAAACCTTCTGGAGGAGGAAATGGTAATGGAACTACATAAAAAGGAATTCAAAAGAGTAATATACAGGGTTCTCCAAGAGATCAAGAAAGAAATTAGGGAAAATGGAGATAAAATCAAGGAAAACTCAGACAAAATGACAGAAGAATTCAGGAAAGCAATACAAGAACAAAGCAACAAAAAAAACAATGAGAAAACATACAAAAACAACGAGAAATCCAGAAGTTTAACAATAGGTTTTCAGGAACAGACAACTTAATAGAAGGTTAGAAAAGCAGAATTGAGTTATTGGAAAATGGGCCTAGCAAAATGGAGAACAAATCCCTTAACACCAGTTTGAGGAAAAAGCAGAAAAAAGAATGAAGAAAGCCAAAGAATTATGTGAGAATTAATCAAGAAAAAAAAAAAAAAAAAATTGCACATGATCAGAGTTCCAGAATGGGGGAGGCAATGGAAAGCACAAAGAGAATTGTTAAAGATTTGCTGAAAGAAAACTTGCCTTATATCATGAAAAACAAGACAATATCCATCCAAGGATCTAAACAAATCCCTTACAGGATGGTCCACAAAAGAAAGTCATCAAGACATATCATAATCAAATTTGCCAAAACCAAAGACAAAGCAAAAATCCTGAGAGCACTTTGGGAAAAACAAAAAGTCACCTACAGAGGGGAACATAAAGACTAAGTTCTGATTACTCAGCAGAAATTATGTGGCAGGAAATAACGGAATGACGTACATAAAACCCTGAAACAACAACAAAAAAATTGCCAACCAAGAATTACATATCCAGCAAAATTGTCTCTCAGATATGATTTAAAAAAATTAGGACATTTCCAGATAAACAGAAATAAGGGAGTTTGTAAAAACCAGACCAAACCTACAAGTAATATTACAGGAAGTTCTTCAGATAGAGAACAACCAACATCAGACAACAACCTGAGGTTAGGACACAGGTCTGGATCAGCCAGATACCAACCCAGATAAAGAATTCTCAAAAATAAAACAAAGCTAAAAGACTGAAAACAGTGGTCCAGAGACATCAATCTATAAATGACAGCAACATCAAAAAAAAAAAAGGAAGAATAAATGGTGTAGTTAAAGAACTTTCATATGAAGAGAAAGTCAAGGTGATCTCAAGAAATAAAACATTATTTTAAACTTAGAAAGATAAAGGTAAAATTTAAGGTAACCACAGAGAAAGTGAACAAACCTACTCACAAAAAATAAAAAAAGAAAAACATGAAGTCTCAGTATTCACAAAATGAACAAGAATGAAAGAAATGAAAAGAATATCTACAAACAAAAAGAAATGGGTACAGAAAATTAAGCAGAACAAAAAAATCTTCAACACCACCAAACACACACACACACAACAAAATGACAGCAGTAAACACATCTATCAATAATCACACTGAATGCAAACGTCTTAAATGCACCAGTAAAGAGACAGAGAGTGGCAGAATGGATTAAAAAACATTACCCATCAATATGCTGTCTACAAGTGACACACCTTAGACACAAAGACGTCAATAAACAAAAGCTCAAAGGATAGAAAAAATAAACAATCACCAAAAAAGAGCAGACTGGAAATATTAATATCTGATAAAATAGACTTTAAGGCAAAATCCATCATAAAAAATAAGGAAAGACATTGTATAATGATTAAAGGGTAAATCCACCAAGAGGACATAACCATAATAAATATATACACACCGAATGACAGTATGTCAAAATACATGAAACAAACTCCATGAGCATTGAAAAGAGAAACAGACAGTCCCACAATAATAGTAGGCAACTTCAACACACCATTTTCACTGAAGGACAGAACAACTAGAAAGAAACTCAACAAGGATACAAAAGGTCTAATTGCCACAATCAACCAGTTTGACCTCATAGACATATACAGAACACTTCACCCTACAGCAACAAAGTATACAATCTTTTCTAATGCACATGAATCACTCTACAGAATATACCACATTTTAGGCCACAAAGCAAGTTTCAATAAAATCCAAAACACTGAAATAACATAAAGCATTTTCTCTGATCGCGATGCTGTAAAAGTTGAAATTAATAACAGGAAAAGCAAGGAAAAAAAATAAAATGCAAGAAAACTGAATAACAGCTTACTTAAAAACCAATAGCTAATAGAAGAAAAAAAAGAGCTGAAATGAAAAATTCCTAGAATCAAATGAGAATGAAAACACATCTTACCAAAACCTTTGGGACAGAGCAAAAGCAATGCTCAGAGGACAATTGATAGCAATAAATGCACACATCAAAACAGAAGAGCCAAAATTAAAACATTAACCCTACAACTCAAATGAATAGGAAGAGAATAGTAAAAGAAATCCACTGTCATCAGAAGAAAGGAAATAATAAAGATTAGAGCAGAAATAAACAAAACAGAGAAGGAGTAGAAAGAATCAAAAGACCAGAAGTTGATTCTAAAGAATCAATGAAATAGACAAACCACTGGCCAAATTGGTAACAAAAAACATGAGAGGAAGCAATAACCTCAATAAGAAATGAGATGGGTGACATTACAACAGAATCAACAGAAATAAAAAGGATCGTAACAGAATACTATGAAAAATTGTACTGCAATAAATTTGAAAAACTAGAGGAAATGGACAAATTTCTAGAATCACACTACTTACCTATCTAAACTAACACAAACAGAGGAAGAAAGCTGATCAGACCCACAATGAAAGAAGATCTTGAAGTTGTAATAAAAAAAACTCGAAAAAAAACCCTTTCTGAAGCGCTTCACTATTCTACCAAACATTCAGAATTCTACCAAACATTCAGAAAAGAGCTGATACCAATACTACTCAAACTATTTCAGAGCATAGAAAAGGGAGGAATACTCCCAAATTCATTCTATGAAGCCAGTATAACCCTGATACCAAAGCCAGGCAAAGACACCACAAAGAAAGAAAATTACAGACCAACATCTCTCATGAAAATGGAGGCAAACGTTCTCAACAAAATTCTACCCAATAGAATTCAACAGCATAACAAAAAATAATAAAACACCATGCACTTAAAAGACAATAGATAAGCAGTAACTTTGGTGAAGGGTAAGAGAGTACACAACACTGGGGAAGCCAGTACAACCTGTACAAGGCAAGGCTCCATAGACACAACCAAACTCCCAGAGGGACCAAATTGCTGGGCTAAGGGCTGTGGGGACCATGGTCTTGGGGAAAATCTAGCTCAATTGGCATAACAGAGTTCATAAAGAAAATGTTCTACATTCGACTTTGGTGCATAGTGTCTGGGGTCTTAAACACCTGTGAGAGCCCATCTAGGATACTCCACTGTTCTCACCCCATTTGGGAGCAAGGAATAATGAAAAAAACTAAAGACACAAGGGAAAGATTAGTCCAAAGGACTAATGGACCACATCTACCACAGCCTCTACCAGACTGAGTCCAGTACAACGAGATGGTGGCCAGCTACCACCACTGACTGCTCTGACAGGGATCACAATCGAGGGTCCTGGACAGAGCTGGAGAAAAATGGAGAACAAAATTCTAACTCAAAAAGAAAGACCAGGCTTGCTGGCCTGACAGAGACTGGAGAACCCCTGAGAGTATGGCCCCCGGACACCCTCTCAGCTCAGTAATGAGGCCACTTCTGAGGTTCGCCCTTCAGCCAAAGATTGACCAGGCCCATAGAAAAAAACAAGACTAACGTGCGCACCAGCCCCAGGGCAGAGGCTGGAAGTTAGGAGGGAACAGGAAAGTTGGTAATAGGGAACCCAGGGTTGAGAATGAAGAGTGTTGACATGTCGTGGGGTTGTTAACCAATGTTATACAACAATGTGTGTACTGTTTGATGAGAAACTAGTTTGTTCTATAAACCTTCATCTAAAGTTCAATAAAGACAAAATAATAATAATACATCATGACTAAGTAGGATTCGTACTAGGTATGCAAAGATGGTTCCATATTAGAAAATCAATCAATGTAATCCACCACATATATAAAACAAAAGAATCAGATGATTATCTCAATCAATACAGAAAAGGCATTTGATAAAGTCCAACATCCACTCCTGATAAAAACTCTCAGCAAAACAGAAATAGAAGGGAAATTCCTAAACACAATAAAGAACATTTGTACAAATAATTAGGCAACTTCATTCTCAATGGAGAGAGACTGAAAGCTTTCACCCTGAAAACAGGAACCAGACAAAGATGACCTTTATCACCACTCTTATTCAGCAATGTACTGGAAGTCCTAGCCAGAGCAATAAGGCAAGAAAAGGAAATGAAGACCATAAAAACTGGTAAGGAAGAAGTGAAACTATTCCTATTCACAGATGATATGATACTATACATAGAAAATCTCAGTTTCCACAGAAAGCTACTGGAATTAATGGATTCACTAAAGGAGTATGATACAAGATCAACGTACAAAAATCAGTTGGATTCCTCAACACCAACAAAGAGAACTTTGAATAGGAAATCAGGAAAACAATACCGTTTATAAAAGCTCCCCCAAAAATAAAATACTTAGGAATAAATCTAACCAGGGATATAAAAGACCTATACAAAGAAAACTACAAAAAACCAAAAGAGATCTACATAAATGGGAAAACATACCATGCTCACAGATAGGAAGACTCAACATTGTGAAAATATCTACCCAAAGTAATCTACAGGTATAATGCAATTTTTCAATCCAAATTCCTACAGCATTCTTTATCAAGATGGAAAAAATAATTATCAGCTTTATATGCGAAAGAAAGAGGACCCGGATAAGTAAAGCATTATTGAAGAAGAACAAAGTAGAAGGCCTCACTCTACCTAATCTCAGAACCTACTATATAGCCATGGTAGTCAAAACAGCCTGGTACTGGTAAAATGACAGACACATAGACCAATGGAGCAGAATTGAGAACCCAGATGTAAATCCATCCACATGAGGTCACCTTATCTTTGATGAAGGGCCAAAGACTATTACATGGGGAAGAAACATTCTCTTCAACAAATGGTACTGGCAAAATTGGATGTCTGTCTGTAAAAAGATGAAACAGGACCCATACCTCACACCATACACAAAAACTAACTCAAAATTGATCAAAAACCTATATATAAAACCTGAAACTATAAAGATCATGGAGAAAAAATAGGGACAATGCTAGGGGCCCTAATATATTGCATAAATAGAATACTAAACATAACCAAAAATACACTCACAGCAGAAGATGAACTAGATAAATGGTACCTCTTAAAAATTAAAGCCTGGAGCCCTAGTGGCACAGTGGTTAAGAGCTCAGATGCTCAAATCCACCAGCCATTCCTTGGAAACCCTATGGGGCAGTTCTAATCTGGCCTATAGCATTGCTATGAGTCAGACTCAACTGCAATGGTATATATGTACATGTATATTTATATATAAATTATATACATATTTCATATATATAAATTTTATATACAAATTTTATATATATATATATAAATTTTACATTATATATATATATATAAAACTTTATGCTCAACAAAAGACTTCTCCAGAAGAGAACTTACAGACTGGGGGAAAAAAATTGGCTACAACATATCCAACAAAGGACTAATCTCTGAGTTTTATAGACAACGTCAACATCTCAACAATAAAAACACGAACAACCCAATTGTTACCAATTGAATTGTGTCACCGAAAAATGTGTATCAGTTGGCTAAGCCATGCTTTCTTGTATTGTGTGATTGTCCACCATTTTGTCATCTGATGTGATTTTCCTACATGTTGTAAATTCTACCTCTATATATTAATGAGGCAGGATAAGAGACACTTGTGTTAATGAGGCAGGACTCAATCTATAAGGTTAGGTTGTATCTTGAGTCAATCTTTTGATCTATAAAAAAGAGAAGGAAGCAGAGAGACAGGAAGATCTCATACCACAAAGAAAGTAGTGCCAGGAGCAGAGTATGCCCTTTGGACCCAGGGTCCCTGTGATAACAGTCTTCTAGACCTGGGCAGGATTGATGAGAAGAACTTTCCTTCAGAGCCAACAGATTGAGAAAGCTGGTGCCCCGAATTTGGACTTCTTGCCTACCAGACTGTGAAAGAATACATTTCTGTTTGTTAAAGCCATCTACTTGTGGTATGTCTGTTATAGCAGCACTAGATAACTGAGACTTCAATTAAAAAATGGGCAAAGGTTATGAACAGACACTTCATCAAAGAAGATAGTCAAGCGGCTAACAAATATGTAAAGAAATGCTCTAGATCGTTAACAATTAGAGAGATGCAAATCAAAACTATACTGAGATACCGTCTTGCCCTGACTTGACTGGTAATAATCACAAAAACAGAAAATAACAAAGGTTGTGGGGAGATTGCAGCTCTTTTTTTTTTTTTAATTAATTTTTATTGTGTTTTAAGTGAAAGTTTAAACATCAGGTCAGTCTCTCACACAAAAATTTACATACACTTTGCTGTACACTCCTAACTGCTCTCCTCCTAATGAGACAGCACAGTCCTTCCCTCCACTCTCTCTCCTCATGTCTATTCGGGAAGCTTCTGGCCCCCTCTGCCCTCTCATCTCCCTTCCAGACATGAGATGCCAAAATAGTCTCATATGTCTACTTGATCCAAGAAGCTCATTCTTTACCAGTATCATTTTCCATCCCATATTCCAGTCCAATCCCTGTCTGAGGAGTTAGCCTTGGGAATGGTTCCTTTCTTGGCCTAACAGAAGGTCTGGGGACCATGGCCTTGGGAGTCCTTCTAGTCCCAGTCTAACCATTAAGTCTGGTCTTTTTACATGAATTTGGGGTCTGCATCTCATTGCTCTCTGCTCCCTCAGGGGCTGTCTGTTGTGTTCCCTGTCAGGGCAGTCATTGGTTGTAGCCAGGCACCATCTAGGTCTCCTGATCTCAGGGTGATGTAGTCTCTGGTTTATGTGGTCCTTTCAGTCTCATAGGCTCATAATTACCTTGTGTGTTTGGTGTTCCTCATTCTTCCTTGCTCCAGGTGGACTAAGACCAATTGATCCATCTTAGATGTCTGCTTGCTAGCATTTAAGACCCCAGACACCATTCTCCAAAGTGGGATGCAGAATGTTTTCTTAATAGATTTTATTATGCCAATTGACTTAGATGTCCCCTGAAACCATGGTCCCCAAACCCACGCCCCTGCTTTGCTGGCCTTCGAAGCATTCCGTTTATTCAGGAAACTTTGCTTTTGGTTTAGTCCAGTTGTGTTGACCTCTTCTGTATTGTGTGTTGTCCTTTCCTTCACCTAAAATAAAAGTTAACTACTATCTAGTGAAAACTCCTCTCCCTCCCTCCCTCCCCCCCCCTCTCGTAACCATCAAAGAATATATGTTCTCTGTTTCAGCTATTTCTCGAGTTCTTATAATACTAGTCTTGTACAATATTTGTCCTTTTGCAACTGACTAATTTCACTCAGCATAATGTCTTCCAGATTTCTCCATGTTATGAAATGTTTCACTGTTTCATCATTGTTGTTTATTGATGGGTACTATTCCATTGCATGAATGTACCATAATTTATTTATCCATTCATCCGTTGATGGGCACCTTCGTTGCTTCCATCTTTTTGCTATTGTAAACAGTGCTGCAATGAACATGGGTGTGCATATGTCTGTTCGTGTTAAGGCTCTTATTTCCCTAGGATATACTCCAAGGAGTGGGAATGCTAGATTGTATGGTAGTTCTATTTCTAATTTTTTAAGGAAGTGCCAAATCGATTTCCAAAGTGGTTGTACCATTTTACATTCCCACCAGCAGTGTACAAGTGCTCCAGTCTCTCCACAACCTCTCCAACATTTGTTATTTTGTGTTTCTTGGATTAATGCCAGCCTTGTTGGAGTGAGATGGAATCTCATTGTAGTTTTGATTTGCATTTCTCTAATGGCTAATGATCCTGAGCATTTCCTCATGTATCTGTTAGCAGCCTGAATGTCTTCTTCAGTGAAGTGCCTATTCATATCCTTTGCCCATTTTTTAATTGGGTTATTTGTCTTTTCGTAGTTGAGTTTTTGCAGTATCAAATAGATTTTAGAGATCAGACGCTGGTCGGAGATGTCATAGCTAAAAACTTTTTCCCAGTCTGTAGGTAGTCTTTACTCTTTTGATGAAGTCTTTGGATGAGCATACGTGTTTGATTTTTTAGGAGCTCCCAGTTATCTGGTTTCTCTTCTGCATTTTTAGTAATGTTTTTTATACTGTTTATGCCATGTATTAGGGCTCCTAACGTTGTCCCTATTCTTTCTTCCATGCTCTTTATCGTTTTAGATTTTATGTTTAGGTCTTTGATCCATTTTGGGTTAGTTTTTGTACATGGTGTGAGGTATGGGTCTTGTTTCATTTGTTTGCAGATGGATATCCAGTTATGCTAGCACCATTTGCTAAAAAGACTGTCTTTTTCCCCATTAAATGACTTTGGGCTTTTGTCAAATATCAGCTGCTCATATGTGGATGGATTTATGTCTGGATTCTCAGTTCTGTTCCATTGGTCTATGTATCTTTGTTGTACCAGTACCAGACTGTTTTGACTACTGTGGTGGTATAATAGTTTCTAATCTCAGTGAGGCCTCCCATTTTGTTCTTCTTTTTCAATAACGCTTTACTTATCTGGGGTCTCTTTCCCTCCCATATGAAGTTGGTGATTTGTTTCTCCATCTCATTAAAAAAAAGTCATCAGAATTTGGATTGGAATTGCATTGTATCTACATATGACTTTTGGTAGAACAGACATTTTTACAATGTTAAGTCTTCCTATCCATGAGCAAGGTATGTTTTTCCACTTATGTAGGTCTCTCTTGGTTTCTTGCAGTAGTGTCTTGTAGTTTTCTTTGTATAGGTCTTTTACCTCTCTGGCAAGATTTATTCCTAAGTATTTTATCTTCTTGGGGGCTACTGTAAATGGTATTGATTTGGTGATTTCCTCTTCAATGTTCTTTTTGTTGGTGTAGAGGAATCCAACTGATTTTTGTATGTTTATCTTGTATCCTGATACTCTGCTGAACTCTTCTACGAGTTTCAGTAGTTTTCTTGAGGATTCTTTAGGGTTGTGTGTGTATAAGATCATGTCATCTGCGAATAGAGATACTTCTACTTCTTCCTTACCAATCTGGATGCCCTTTATTTCTTTATCTAGCCTGATTGCTCTGGCTAGGACCTCCAGCACAATGTTGAATAAGAGTGGTTATAAGGGGCATCCTTATCTGGTTCCTGTTCTCAAGAGGAATGCTTTCAGAAATCTCTCCATTTAGGATGACGTTGGCTGTTGGCTTTGCATAAATGCAGAGTCTGAAACTCTTATACACTGTTGGTGGGAATGCAAAATGGTATGGTACTTTCTCAAAAAGCTAGAAATAGAAATACCATGTGACTCAGCAATTCCACTTCTTGTATTATACCCTAAAGGAATCAGAGCCGTGACACGAACAGACAGATGCAAACCCATGCTCATTGCAACATTATTCACAGTAGAAAAAAGATGTAAACAACCTCAGTACCCATCAACAGATGAATGGATTAACAAGCTATAGTACATATGCACAATGGAATACTACATAACAATAAAGAATAATGATAAATCCGTAAAACATCTCAAACATGGATGAATTTGGAGGACATTATGCTGGCTGAAATAAGTCAATCACAAAAGAACAAATATCATATGAGACCACTATTATAAAGTATAATTACACACAGGAAAAAACATTCTTTGATGTTTACCAGGGATGGGAGGGAAAAGTACCAATTAGATAGAAGATGCTTGGTAATAGTGGTGAAGGGAAAGACAATACATAATAAGAGAGAAGTCAGCCTAACATGACCACAGCAAGAGAGGACACTGAGAGGAATGCAAGAATAAAGGGCAACTACAGTAAAGACTGGAGCTGTGGTGGCACATTGGTTAAGAGCTTGGCTTCTAACCAAAAGGTCAGCAGTTCAAATCCACCAGCCACTCCTTAGAAACCCTATGGGACAGTTCTAGTCTGTCCTATAGGGTCACTATGAGTCAGAATCAACTCCATGGCACATAATAACAACAACAACATGGTAACTACTATAGCTTAGACAATTCTCCAATAAATAGTATTAACAAATAGTAATTTACAAATGGATAAATAGCTAGATAGATATGCCAAGAGGTGTGGGAAGGGGAGAAGGAAATACACCCACCAGCAGATACAGGTTTGTTGGTAGCTATTTCTACATACATGACTGTAGGTGTCGCTCATATACAGCACATAAGGGGTACAGTCGAGGAAACCTCAGACATAACCAAACACCTTGTAGGATAAAGTTCCTAGACTTGAAGGCAAGAGACCATAGACTTGAGGGACATCTATGTCAATTGGCACAACATAGTTCACGAAGACAATGTTCTGCATCCTACTTTGGTGAGTAGAGTCTGGGGTCTTAAAGCTTATGAGTGGCCATCTAAGATACAACTATTGGTCTCTCATTGCCCAGAGCAAAGGAGAATTAAGAAAGTCAAAGACCCAAGGGTGCAATTAGTCCAAAGGACTAATGGACCACATGAACCACAGTGTACTTGACCCCAAGACCAGAAGAACTAAATGGTGCCTGACTACCACTACTGATCGATCTGACTGGGATTATAACAGAGGGTCCCGGACAGAGTAGGAGAAAAATTGTGCACAAAAAAATCAAACTCAGCAAAAAGGCCAGACTTACCGGTTTGACAGAAACTGGAGGAACCCTCAAGACTATGGCCCTAAGATACAATTGTGACCTGGCACTGAAGCCATTCCCAGAGACCATCTCCCAGCCAAACAATAGACAAGCCCATAAAACAATCATACCTGAATGTACTCCTTAGAACGATTAATTATCATGAGATCAAAAGGGCAATATCTGCCCAACACCAAAGATTAGAAGGCAGGAAAGGGCAGCAAATCAGGACTAAAGGAAACAGGAACTCAGAATGGAAATGGGGAGAATGCTGACATGTTGTGGGGAATGAAACCAAGGTTAGGAAATACTTTTTGTACAAATTATCTTATGGGAAACTAATTTGCTCTGTAAATTTTCACCTAATGCACAGTAAAAAACAGAAGATATGATGAGCAAAATGATTAATAAATATGTGGGCAAATCTAAGCAAGCATTGAATAAGACAACATCAATAATAATCATCACTAATTCTGGTGTCTAAATACTAATTATCAAACTAAAAGAGCAGTTTTCTGTTGAATGAACTTTACGCTACAAGCAATTTTACATTATCTTAAAATTCTTGTGAGGGGCTAGAAACTAAGTCTAAATGTAGTTGAGATCATAAATAAACCAATGATTTAAAAAAAAACAAAAAAACCTCTGAAAACAAGTGTGGACTCCCCGAGATTAAGGCATTTCATTCGATTTTTATCTACACATTTTAAAAACCATTTAAAAGATGTTTGTATTTTTTTATTATTTTGCATTTCTAAATATAGATAATATTCCAACAACCTGTAAAACAAAGATCTGTCTGCTTTTTTAAAACTTTTTGTGTTGCTAAATATAGATAATATTCTGACAAACCAGAAAACAAATCACTAATTTAAGCTAGCCTTCAAGAGACTTCATCATAATCAGCTGGTATTTATCAGTGTCTCCCGAGTACATGGCTTTGTATTTGCTTTGCAGAATCTTAAATAACATGAAAATATTAATTCTTGCCCTCTAAGTGTTTACATTCCAGGATATCTCATTCACTTGAGAGAAAATAATTCCTTCATTTTGAAAGCAGTAGGCAGATGGTTTAATCCATTGGGTTTAGTTTCAAGCAAACAAACAAACAAACAAGCAAAAACATTTTTGAGGTGTAGAAAAACTAAAAGGAACAGATAAAACATGTCAAGAGTTGTACATATAATTTGGCTCTGTGGAAACACGAAATATTAAGTGTTAAATATGAGTAATATGCACACATTTGTTCTAAGTCATCAATTTAACATTCTTCTGTGGTTTCCAAGAAATTCCATTGAATTCAACAAGTATTTTTTCCTGCTTCTAGTTGTTTCCAATACCTACAACATGCTTGGTTGCTACACCAAAATTTTATCATCAGAGATTCACTTAATATTTGTGGAACACCTACCATGTGCCAGACATGATTCTAAGGTTCAGGGACGATATGCTTGAACAAAATAAATTCCCTGCCTATTCATTCAACGCCAGTGGTGTTAAAAAAAAACTGTTCTCTAAATCTCATAACATGAATAAAGATTCAAGGAATCTTGCAAAGTATTTTGTTCAATGTTTTCACTGCACAATGAGGAATACTGAGGCAATGTTAGAATGTGTGTTACAAGCACGAGAAATCCTGTAAAAGCGTGTATGTCGTGAGTGTCAAGAACCTTTTGAAGGCAGCAGTGAACCAGAGACGAAATGAACACTGTCACAAATTCAACCCATAACTTTTGTTCCTAAGCACAAACCTCACAGAACTTAGAATCTGAGGCTAATGGATATTTACTTCACTTACATCTTTTGACTGTGCAATAAAATCATAATAAAGAATGCCCTTTGAAAGGTTCATTCTAAAGCAGCAGAGAAAAGAGGGATACCCTGAAAGAGAACCTCCGAATAAGTCACCCATCTCTTCTTTTCCCACCTCTGATCAAGTTTACCCATCACAGCCAGATGAACTTTTGAAAATGCAAATCTATTCATGTCTCTTGTCTGCATAATACCTTCAAGGTCTCTCATGGCCTTGAGATAAAATCAAATGCTAAAACAGTTCAAAGCTCTGCATCGTCTGGCACCTGCCTGCTTCTCCAGCCTCACTTCACACACTTCACCTCCCGCTCCTAGGGCTCAGACACAGGGCCTTCTTCCTTATCCTCAGACTCCTCAAGGAGTTGAATACCTTCTCCACCTGGGATATGCACAAATTCTGTCCCCTCCTCAGGGGGCATACACATGCTGTTTCCTCCTTTCTCTGGAATGCTCTTTTCCTTCCCTAACCAGTAACCAGAGCCCTAGTGGTACAGTGGTTAAAGGTCCCAAAAGGCCGGCTGTTCAAAACCACCAATGGCTCCACAAGAGAAAGATGTGGCAGTCTGCTTCTATAAAGATTTACAGCCTAGGAAACCCTACGAGGCAGTTCTACCCTGTCTTACGGAGTGGTTACATGTCAGAACAGACCTGACGTCGGTGGGTTTGATTTTTAGTTTTTAACCAGCAGCCAGTTGCCATCAAGTTGATTCCTCTGGTTAACCATTTGCGCCCCCCCCCCCCACCACCACCGGTGGCACAGTGGTTCAGTTATGACTGCTAACCAAAAGGTCAATGGTTCAAATCCACACGCAGATCTTCAGGAGAAAGATGTCTTAGAGTTACAATCATCATCATGATTTCTCTCTCATATTTGAGCTCAAATGTTTTCTATACTCTTACAAAATAGAGGAGTTCAGAATATAATTTTTGGCAGGGCTTCAGTCGGGGGGACACTTCCAGGACATGTTATCTGACTTGTATAGTTTGATAGTGGAGCTCAGGGGATACTGACAAATCTTTTCTGGCTCAGAACAGTTTTCACTGGGCAAGGTTGGAATTTTTAATGCCTATCATTCACTGAATAATTGAAACCATTATTTCCAGTTGCTCTTGAGCATGAAAATCCTCTTAGGGACACTTATTTGCTATCAATCACTTGTGCACCAACTCACACAGTTTCCTGCATTCCATGCATGCTCAATAAATACTTATTAAGTGGTACTTTTTTTCAGTCTGAAATTTCCTGTTTTCCTAAAATTTCTACTCAACACCTGCTTTTTTTTTTTTTTAATGAGACATTATCTGTCTCTACAATTGATATCAACAGAATACATCTATTTATCCAGCAGCAGTCTCGGCGTTTCATCCTGAGACGGCAAGCTTGAATCCATTACTGCACAGACCACAGCACTGGTGCGTGGGGCTTAGACAATTCATACATATAAGCCAACTTCAAAAGCAAATTTGGGTATTGATCACCAACGACAACTTTATAAGTTATACAACTAGTTCTTTTAAGGAAAACTATTTTTTTTTAATTATTCAAAGCAAAATTTGAAAGAAAAAAAATAAAAATCTGAGCTCCAATGGAAACAAGCCACTTTCTAACACACTCTCTAAAATAGTCTCAGATAAATGATATTGCTTTGTAATTGTAATGCCTTCTCTTTATATCTTTGCCAAATATCTAAGAGCACAGTAGAGGACCATAGCTTGTGTTGAAGCCACACAAAATGTCAGTAACCATAGCCTTGCTTTACATTTAGCTGACTACTTAAGGCTATATCTTAATAAACAATTGTGTTTCGTTTTGTTTTTCTACATTTTTTTCCAAAAGTGAATTAAGATGGTTTATAAGCACCTGTACAAAAATTGCTTATAATATAGTGGGATTAAACAAAACACAGAAAACACTAGGCAAAGGGAAAATAAGGGAGAAAAATTAAAATGAAGCAACTGGGTGAGGTTGAAAAAATTAGCAAATGATGTGAAGTCCTAACCACTTATCTAAAGATGGGCCATGAATTGTGCCCTGAACTTTCTGGCATGCAATGTGAAAAGAGAAACATAGCCAGTTACATAATCCACATGATTGTAACATTGTGAATAATATCCAGATCAACATTCTTACACTAAACGCAATAAATTTCACAGGGCTATTTATTTTAACCTCCATTTATATAAAAACTTAAAAGGACTCAACAGGACAAATGTCAAAGAAAAAGGTCATATTAAGACAAGAACCAAACCCTTTGCTGTTGAGTCGATTCCAACTGATAGCGGCCCTATAGGACAGAGTAGGACTGCCCCATAGAGCTTCCAAGGAGTGTCTGATAGATTCAAACTGCCAACCTTTTGGTTAGCAGGCATAGCTTTTAACAACTACACCACCAGGGTTTCCTAAATGTCATATTATTTCCATTAATAATGAGTAAGTAGAAACTCTTGGGCAAGCCAAGACACAATGCTATTATTTGTAGAAGTGGGTAAAGCTGGATTAATGAAAACGTCCTATGGGGACAGATTTTGGGTTTTTTTTAAAGGCCTAAAAAGATCCAGGGTGGTAGATATACAAACCAAGGCTTCCAGACAAGGCCTGGTGGGAAACAGTGAGAATGAGTGAGGAAGGCAGGAACATTTTCTCTGCAGGAGGAGAGTGGAGCTTGAAGGATCCTGGTTAAGGAGAGGGGGCGGGAGAGGGGAGAAGGAATGCATGCCCCTCTTGGATGGGAGGGGTGGCCAAAACACAACAGCAGAGTCTTTAAGCCCTCACAGTAGTATTTGGAATTTGATTCACCAGATAATAAAAAAACAGTGAAAGGACTTGACAATGGTAAAAGGTAAAGGACTTGGCTAAGGTAACATGAGGGCACAGCTGATGAGCCACTCTCACAACTGATACCCTCATGAAATTGAATGAGTAAAATCAGGACAGAAGAGACCCATAAGCAAGAAAGCTACGTGGTCCAGGCAAATTAAGCTCTGTCATCGGGGGCTTCGCTTTTCCACAGGACTGTGAATTCATCATGGTGGAAATGAGGGAGGAAGAGGGTGGATGGGGGCAAGGGACAGCCTGAATCCTACTCACCTGTATTCTCAGCTGTAACATAAGAACCAGCACATAGCTGACATGCAGATTTGAGTCTGTTGTTGGAAAAAGCACAAAATCCAATTTATTAAAATAATGTATGGTGGCTTAGATTTTTGTAAATGAGTGCATGTGAAGTAACGTAAGGAAAACAGAGACATCATATGTCCCTCCCCCAAACACTAGCATACAGAACATAATGAGAGTAGCTTTTAAGCTGGAAGTGGAAGTGAGGCACAAAGTATGTATAACTACAAAGCCTTTAGCCATATTGTTTCACGAGGCAACGGTTCAGGCAAGCATTAGCATTCTTGTAGCAAGAAAAATGGATATGTTCTTCTGGAAAGAGAAATAGACAAGAATTATGGATAAAACTATGAAGTTATCTGTATACAGATAATACTTAAAGTTCAGAGAGCTTATGACCTCTTTAAAGAAGAGAGTAAAAATGGAGAATAATAATAAAATTCAGTTTAAAATGGAAGGAACATTTGATTGGAAGTCAGAAGTCTAGAGATTGAATCTTAGCTGTCAGACTTCCGTTAGACTTCCCCTAAGCTGCTACTTCTTTTGGGTCCTGGTTTTCTCAACTGTTTGAAATGGGGTTGGAGGTGGATGACACCAGTGGTTTTCAAAATGCTCTGCAGACCTCTGGGGTTTCCTAAAGGGTCCCAAGTGCCACGGCCTGGAGGGAAGGTGGGCCCTTGTGTCCCAGGGCAGAACCTGTTGTTAGGAGAATAGAGATATTCTACCTTTTGTTATAACTTTTATAAAAGGCTTCCTGTAAGGATTCTTTAGAAGTAAGAGTTCTATTACCCTCAAAAAGCTGGAAAACCATAAGGCTAGATGATCTCTAATGTTCCTCATGTCTTGAACAGTTTATGACAAGAAACCAGAAGGAACTTGAGATAGTGTGGCTTCAAAGAACCTTGCAAGCCAAATAAGCACGCCACGATGACAATACTAATAGCACTCTGAGTTTCTTGTTTGCTTGTTTGTGGTGATGATGTATTACTATTGGCTTTTTTTTTTTTTTTTAACTATTTTATTCTGGTAAGATATATGTAACAAAACGTTGCCATATTAACCATTTTTAAGTGTACAATTCAGTGACATTAATTACATTCACCATGTTGTGTTACCATTGCCACTATTCATTTCCAGAAGTTTTTCATCACCCCAAGCAGAAACTCAGTACCCCTTCGGTAATAGCTCCCATTCCCTCCTGCCCCCAACCCCTGGTAACCCTAATAAACTTTGGTTTCTTTATGCATTTGCCTATTCTAGATATTTCATAGAAGTCGGTTCATACAATATTTGTCCTTTTCTGTCTGCCTTATTTCACTCAACATAATATTTTCAAGATTCAGCCAGTGGTAACGTGTATCAGGACTTTGTGGCTGAATAATATCCCATTGTATCTATGTACCACATTTTGTTTGTGCATTCATCTGTCGATGGATACTTAGGCTGTTTCCATCTTTTGGCTATTGCGAATAATGCGGCAGTGGACATTGATGTACACACTGAGTTTTTAAAGCACCTTTCTTCCAAGGAGCTGAAAACTGTCCCCCATGCCATCCCATCTCAGTAGTAACATAGGTGAACAAGAGGTGGAAGCAGGTGCACTGCCTCCATCTTACATGCTGGAAACCACACAGGAAGTGAAGCACACTCACAGACAGTGCAGCCCAGGCCAGCAGCTAAGTCTGCTGTCTACCAAGCCAGACTTCTTATTTCCAAAAATTTTAAAGCACTTTATTTTCGGAAAGAACCCTATGGGGTGATTTGGTTATTCACAACTCAATACACATACAGGCACATGAGGTATTCTCAAATGAGGAAGTCATTTTACATTAAAAAGCATGCATAAACATTTGCAGCAATATGTTTGGAGTCAGTGGAAATCTGTAATTAAGATGACTCAAAAGCATTCTGTTTTTGCTTCCTAAACAGGGTTTTTCCTGATTTGGGCCTTCCCTGCACTGAACTGCCCCACCCTTTTTCAGCTTGGGTTCTTCTTCCTATACGATTCTGTATCTTATAACCACAGTTTGATGAATCACACACACACACAAAAAAGCTACCTGACACGGAAAACTCAATTTTTCTACAATTTTTCTCAGGGAAAATCATGTAAAATGTAGTTGTGCGAAATTAACATTTGATGAATATGTTTGTCTTTCATTTTTTGAAAGTATCGATTTAAGTAGAATTAGCACTACAGAGCCAAAATGAACCATAATTAATATAAAGCAGTATGAACAAAACATTAAAAACTATTGTGTATCTGAATATAAATAAGTAGAATCATCAAGATGAGTAGCTACAGAGTGGCTGTTACAAGAATGGGTTTTGAAGCCAGACTGCCTTTATCTCAACTCTGTCATTTACTAGCTGTGGGGCCTTGAGCTAGTTACTTAACCTCTCTTCCCTCGTCTTTAAGACTGGGATATTAAGAATTCAATAAGTTAATATATATAATGTATTTTGAACAGGACTTAGCTGATAAATGTTTAGTAAGAACTAGGTTTAAAAAAAGAAAAAAAAAAGAAGAAGAAAAAGAAAGAAAGAAGTTGGGGGAAAAAAAAACTATCTTGCCTAACCGGTTGCCACTGAGCCGATTCTGACTCATGGTTACCCCATGTGCTTCAGAGTAGGATTGTGCTCCATAGGGTTTTCGAGGCTGTGATATTTTGGAAGCGGATTGCCAGGCTTTCTTTCTTTCTAAGCCACTATTATTTTGGATCTCTATTACATACAGAAATACTCACCCTAAATACAGTAAGCTGTTTACACTAACAAGAATATTCTGAGGAGGAAATCGAACTTGTTCCCCATACATGGAAGGCATATCACTTTTTCATGAAAACCAGAGAAAGCATAAGGAGTAGCAAACTCGATCAGCATCAACTTCAAATAAAACATTTGCAATTCTTTCCTTCCTGCTTTCTCTCACCCTTTCTCCCTCCTTTCCTGAATAATTTAAAGGAGGACACACAGGCAGGGTTGGGGGAGGCCAGCAAGGCAGCAGTGCCGGGAGATTTGTTACATGGGGGTGAGGGTGATTGATAAAATTTTTGTTACACTCTGGGGGAATTGGTCAAACATGCAAATACATTGAGGACAACAGGAGCGAGAAAGAAAAGTAGGATGAACTCTGTGTTGCTGGATTGGAATTTCAGTGTTGATGGGAACTCAATGGTTTTCAACATAGATTCAATACCTAATCATATGGCTGTTGTAACAATTAAATGAGCTAATATCTACAAAGTATTAAGTATAATGCCTCCTACATAGTAAAAACTTAAAAATACAGCTACATATATCACAATCTATTCCAACATTAAATCACTACACACACATTCCCCATCCCACTGGCAAGTGACTACGCCTGGAAAGGACTCAGTCTGTAGCTGGAATTGTTACTACCATGAAGCAAATGTCAGGACCAGATGACCTTGAGACACCATTTGTACTTAATTATGTCTGGTCCCATAGTGCTAATTACCATAGTAAGCAGCCTCCTGATTAAAGCTCATGTGGTAGGCACAGTACGATGTATACCACGCCACCAAAGTGGTGTTAAGGCTTAATTAAACACGGTACTTCTTCGGTTCTTCTCGTACATACCCTTACCCGCTCTCACTTGGTAAATGAAGACTCTGGCTCAAAGTGCTTCACCCAAGGACACAGAGCAGGTTGAGGACAGGGACAAAAACAAATACCTAGAGAGCCAATGAAGCTGTGACCTCAACTCAGCCAAGTTTTTATCATAAGAGTTACCCTAGCTCCATTTGTCCCTTTTCAGCTTCAACTTTGTACTTAGTTCCAGATCCAAAAATATTGTCCCTGGGGTTTAACACAGCATTTGAAAAATAATTTTATAAGACTTATTCTGTGCGAAAAGGGTAAGGTTCCTTTATTTTGAAAACTGTTGTCATCAAAAGCAAAAAAGGAGAAGAAAAGACAAGAAAGCAAATTGCAAACAGCACAGACCCAGGATCTCATTCTCCGCACACTGCCTCATTCCTGGCGCACACAGCTCGCTCTGACATCAAGGGGCGCTCTGCCAGGAAAGAGCCACATGGACTGCCGAAGGGAATAGGAACCTGACCCTCTCATCTCCCACTCCTCCCCCTTCTCCAGGGCCCCACTGCCAGCTTCCCAAACAGTTAATTGCCTTTTCAGACAAAGAGTTTGACAGCCACTCTCCCACAAACCACACTAAAATCTTACCCCCTGTATGGTTTTTGGAAAAAAAAAACTGTTTCCATTTTTAGGAGAGCATAAGACCTGGCCCATTTTATTTAGAAATTAATAATAATCCTGAGTGCTCTCTTTTCTCTGTTCTGGAAGAGCAATGAAGCAGCTCTGCTATGAAGAATTTACTACTGTGTGTGCCAGGACAAAAACAGATGGACCAAAAAGTTTAGATGGATGGAACAGAAAAATTGGATGACCTTTATTATACCCCAAAAGTTATATTAAAAAAAAAAATTAGAAGAGCAAGACTTCCATTTGCCAGCGAAATTCTCTCCAATTTACAAATTTCATATTGTGGACTCAGGCTCAGGAGTAGAAGCTCGCACCACCCTCTGGACAGTCCAGCATCATCTCTGAACCATCAGGAGAGCTGTCCACCTCCATTTCCTTATCTGAAAAGTCTAGAACACTGTTCTGTTCATAAACTATCACCTCCGCACTCGAGTAAAAAGAAAGAAGGTAAAGGAGCTCAAATCAGGGTCACGCCACGTTCTCAGACTCCTGAGGCTGCGCTAGGGCAGATAGACGGGGGCATGGTCATTAGAACATAGTCCAAATGAGACACAGGACCGGCTCAATTACCAAGTGGGCCAGTGAACTTCATGCTCCTGCCCGTTCCCAATTCTAGTTTCTCACCGCACAGATTTACCCATGACCAGAAGCAGGTAAGAAATGGTGGATTAATAGAGTATAACTGGACCAGTTTAAAGGTAGCGAGTGCCATTACAAAAATCCACTTACAGCTCCTGTTGTACTGAAGATGGGTAAGTAGCATATTTTGTATGTTTTGGGCATAGATATTTTACAGAAAATATTTACTCCACAGACACGCTAAATAATTCCTAGGCTACATTGCCTTGCAGAAATTGACAATATTACTTTTAAATTAAGAATGCTTAGTTAGAGACATCTATTGTTCGCCCCAACTCAGCTCTCTTCTGCTCTTTGAATATGGGTGAATTGCCCTTCCCTACCATCCTTGTGGAAACCCTGGTGGCATAAGTGGTTAAGTGCTATGGCTGCCAACCAAAGGGTCAGCAGTTCGAATCTGCCAGGCGCTCCTTGGAAACTCTGTGGGGCAGTTCTACTCTGTCCTACAGGGTCACTATGAGTCGGAATTGACTCGACATCACTGGGTTTGGTTTGGGCTTTTTTACCATCCTTTCATTGCTGGGTGGTGTAAATGATTAATGCCCTCACCTGCTTACCAAAATGTTGAAGTTTGGAGTCTACCCAGAGGCACCTCAGAAGAAACACCTGATGACCTATTTCCTAAAAATCAGCCATTGAAAACCCAATGGAGCAGAGTTCTGCTCTGACACACGTGGAGACACCAGGAGTTGGAGACGACTTGATGGCAACTGGCTTGGTTTTTTGGTTTTACCACCTTTGTACCTGTATGGGGCAATATGAGTAGTTCTAGCCAATGAGCTGTGGGAATGTGTGGTTTCCGAGCCAGAGAGATGAATTGTCCAGTGAGACACCTCATCTCAGCTTTTGCTCAGCCACGGTAAACTCTGACGCATCATGCTGAGTGCTGACATCACGCAATCACTGCAGTGAAACTGCGAGCAGGACCCTCCCCAAGATTCCACCCAAACTGGGGTATAAATTTCTTTTTTTTTTTTTTTCTGTTTAAAGCCACTGAGGAACCCTGGTGGCATAGTGTTTAAAAGCTACGGCTGCTAATCAAAAGGTCAGCAGTTCAATCTACCAGGTGCTCCTTGGAAACCCTATGGGGCAGTTCTACTCTGTCCTTTAGGGTCGCTGTGAATCAGAATCGATTCAATGGCAATGGGTTTGTTTTTCGTTGTTGTTGTTGTTAAAGCCACTGAGGTTGGGAAATATTTGCTATTACATTATAACCTCTCTTATCCTGACTGTTACAGATTTCTGCATTATACACTTTCCCCATGATATTTGGTCTCTAAACAGCCAACTATAGTCTGACAGGTCTTAACAACGCTGGTGGAGGGCAGGTCAGATCCGTATCAGAAGTAAGAAGTGTATGTCAGGCTTTCGATGAGCACCTAGTGGCATCATCACAGACTGGAAGCGGGGTCATCCCTGTGCACTCATGGGACAAAGCCTCTGAAGCCCGGGGGCACAGCAGAGGTAAGCGTCAGCTCTACAGCCAGATACCAAAAGCAGAAGATATTCTAAAGTCCAGAGAGAAAAGCTGAGCCTTAAACCAAGTACCACCAATGTGGTTAGGCAGTAGATGATTCTACGAAATTTTATTAGAGTTTACTGCTATTTTGGAAGGCTTCTATTGGCATCAAAAGCACACACAGGAAGTTCCTCTCTCTCACTGTGCTATCCTGAAAAGTACCACATGAACTGTGCCAAAAACAGGAGCTCCCAAATTTCATTTAAAATATCTTGGTACCTACTAATCTGATATTTATTTTATTTTACATATGTTTTTAAAATATCAAGAAAAGAATCTTTAACAGTCTCTTCAGTCTTTATTTTTTCTCCCTCCTCAAATAATTGATCCAAACACCAATCACCAGCCCAACATCATTTAATTTACCCTCTCACCTACTCCTAACAGATAAGTAAAAAAATAAATAAAAAGTTGCGATTGAGTCAGCTCTAACTCATGGTGACCCTATATGTGTCAGAGTAGAACTGTGATCCATAGGGTATTCAATGGCTGATTTTTTGGAGGTAGATTGCTAGGAAGATGATAGGTATAATATATAGCCTGCCCACAAACAATAGAGACATAGAATCATGATTTTTTTTTAAAGTCTTAGAGATCATCTATTGTTATAATTACCACCCCTCCAAAAAAAAAAAAAAAAAACTTGGTAAAGAAGCAACAGCCAAATCAGAAAAAAAATAAATAAATAAGTTTCCAAGTCTATAGCTTTGGTCTGCTCTTACCCAGCTGGAAAATTCTATATCATGAATAAAATAATGAAGTACCACAGGAAAAAAAAAAAAAACAGAGGCCACTGCATATTAATATAAACATATCAGAAAAATAACCTACAAATAATTAAATCAGAATGCAAGCTGCTGGTATCCCTTAGGTTTTTTTCTTTATTATTAATAGCAAGATGTTATAATTTGCTCACATTCTTCAGCTTATTAGAAAATTTGGACTGTAATTTTGGATCCCGAGTCAAAAGAACTAATTAAATGATAAATGTCACTTTTTCTCCCAACTTACACAACCAGAATTTTGAATAGCACATTTTTCTCTTGTGCCAAACCAAGAGAGAAAATATTATTCCTTTGGTCTTTAGAGGATCAAAGAAGACTTGCAAAAAGTACTTAATTTGTAAATAAATGAGACTTTTTATGTTTATTTTATTAGGATTTTACATCTCTTCTTTCTTTTTCTTTTCTTCTTCCCCCACCCCTTTTATACAAAGTACATTTTAAAGGAACTCATTTCACTATTTTGATAAAATTCTGAATGGCTTTAAAATTATGATTATCATTATTTCCATTTACAAAGAAAAGTCATAGAGGCAAGTTTATGGGTACCAAGCTTGTCTTACTCAAGTATAACAATGGTAAAACATGGCTGTGGACTCCAAATGAATTTTTTTTATCTCTATAAGTCTATATTTCAACCACAGAGTTCAACATTTATTTTAATTGCCTTCCACCACCCCACTCCCTAACCCCACCAAAAAAAAAAAAGAAAGAAAATATACCAACAAATCCAACTATCAAGAGAAACTAACAAGACAAGTCAAAACATAAGCCAAACAATACTTCTCTGGCTTAACTTTAGGAGTCTCCGGGTAGCACAAACAATTAAGCGCTCGACTATTAGCTGAAAAGTTGGCAGCTTGAACCCACCCAGAGGAACCTCGGAAGACAGGCCTGGCCATCTGTTTCAGAACAGTCACAGCCTTGAAAGTCCTATGGAGCAGTTCTACTCTGCACAGGTAGGGTCACCATGAGTTGGAATTGACTTGACAGCAACTAACAACAACATAGCAACAGCTTATCTTTATCTCTCCAGAGAATATAATCATTCTTCCAATTAAGTCCACTTAGAAAAAACAGATAATATGCCAGGCCATTAACAAACTACATCAAACGCACTGTTGACTGCCATTTTCAGGTAAAGGAATATTGATAATAATAGCTAATATTCATTGAGCATTGACTATGAGCAGGCACTGTTATAAATGCCTTAGACATGTTAGCTCATCGTGTCATGAGAACACCCCTATGAAGTGGAGATGGTGATTACTACCCTCATTCTGTGAATGGAGAAGCAGCAACACAGAGTGCTTGCTTATCTTCTCTGTGGCAGCCTGGGATTCAGACCATGGCCGACTCCAGGTCCCACTAACCTCTGTGCTTCCTTTATTGTTAATCCAGTATTCTGCCTAGTGAAGAGTTGTTTTATGTAATTCTTCAATAATTTTCAAAATCACAATATAATAATCATAAAGCAGTAGAACTATTTAAAAAAAAAAAACTGTTGTCACGGATCTGATTCTAACTCGTGGTGACCCCACGTGTGTCAGAGTAGGAGTGCACTTGATGGGATTTTCAGTGACTGGTTTTTTGGAAGTAGAAGGCCAGGCTTTGGGTGGACTCAAACCTCCAGCCTTTTGGTTAGCAGCCAAGCATTTAACTATTTGCACCACCCAGGGACTCCAGTAGAACTACATGCAATTTTAATTTTCTTATTAATTCAGAAATCATATCAACACTTTGAAGGATTTCTGGATCTATAACCATAAAATATAAATAATAATAAAACCTACCTCATGGGATTTTTCAGAGGACTGAGAAAACTTAGATGGAATGTTTTTGCAGATCCTGGCCATTGGTATGTGTTCAATAAATGATAGTTATTTATTATTACCTTATTTAGATATTTGCAAGAATAATATATACATTACAATGAGAAGAATGAATCTTTGATATTTTTCCTTTTAATAATGGTATGCAATACATCTACATGTTGTCGTCGTTGTTAGTTGCCATGGAGTCGATTTTGGCTCCTGGTAACCCCACATGTGAAGAGTAGAACAGCTCCATAGGGTTTACAAGGCTGTGACCTTTTGGAAGCAGATGCCCAGGCTTGTCTTCCAAGGCAACTCTGGATGGGTTCAAATTGCTAACGTTGTCTCTATTAATATTTCTAAAATTTTGGTATAAATCAAAATTTTTATGAAAGTATTCCTACTTTCCCATTTATAGATATTTACATTTCAAAGACGTCTTACTATCTTCAGGTCTAACTAGATTTCATTAAAAGTGACTGCTAAAACTTCAACTCTTAGTCTCCATCAAGAGGTAAATAGTCAACCAAATAGGCAACTGCTCTAGAAAGCAAATTAAAGGAAATTCCTTTGTAATGTGCATAATCATGTAGATTTTGTAATTTCAATTTTTTATACTGAATTTTCTCCTAGTAAGGAAGAACAAATACCCCACCTAGCTCTCCTTTCCCCTTGCTACGAAAGGCAAGTTCTTGTGCTTGTTTAGAGTGAGCCCAGGTTATTGAAGCAGAATGAAAATTTTAAAAAACATACCCCTTTCATCATCTCTCTCCTAATAGAAACTTATCCTGTTTCTTGGAGACAGGACATTGCAGAAATATAGACTGAATACTCACTCTGAATATGAGTCACATTCCCAAAAAATGAAGCAGAGGAACTGGAACTTGACAAAGCACAGCTGAACGAGCACATACAGGGCTACAATTTCTTGACTTGAACTCTCCCGTCTAGGTCTCAGGGGTGTGAATCTAGTCCATTAGATGGGAACACTTTGAGACTTGCCCCATGAAATGACTCTCTGTAGACTACTGCCAGCCAACCAGCAGAGCAAGGGTAAAATAAGTAATATACTAAAAATATTAAATTAATAGCATTTTAGGTGTTTGTTTTAATTTTTATTGAGTATAACTTCCATGCAATAAAGCATACAAGTGTGACGTATAGTTCAGTACGTTCTTACACAATCCTAAACCAGTGAACCACAACCCAGATCAAGATACAGAACACTTCCCACACACCAATATTGCTTTGAAATTATTTTAAAATTTTGTCTAAAAAGTGTCAGATGGCAGAAATGATATTCGTATTTTCCATGGGTGAAGTGGAGAGACTATTGGGGAGGTGGGACAAGTGATTAAAGGTGATGAGGTCAAGCAGCTGCAAGCACAGGTCTCGGAATCAGAAAGACCCGAGACTTGCTGTACATGACATTTGGCAAGGCATCTCCACGAGCTGGAATTGACTCAATGGCAACTGAGGACAACAAACAACCTCTCCATGCTGCAGTCCCTTAACTCGTATTATGAGAATAATATCATATCTTTGGATGAGTTTTAGTTGGAATAAATGAGCTAATGAGTGTAAAATCTCACAAGGTGCTAGGCACATAATAGAATCTATTCTCACTATTTGTGGTAGTTATTTGTGGTAGTTACGTTCTATAAAGTCACTGTAAACACTGAAGTTGTGAATACCGAACCATTGCTCCTAGGGGAAATACAAGATTCAGTTTCTGCAAGCCTCTGGTCACAACATTTTCATCAACACCTCAATACACAGCCTTGTTTTATGTGTGTTTCTGTTTTAAAACACCTTATTTATGTGTGTTTCTGTTTTAAAACACTTTAATACAGATGGCCTAGTGGTTAAGAGCTATGGCTGCTAACCAGAAGGTCAGCAGTTCAAATTCACCAGGCCTTCCTTGGAGACTGTATGGGACTGTTCTACTCTGTTCTATAGGGTCACTATGAGTTGGAATCGACTGGTCAACAACGGGTTTATTTAATATGTATTGTTGATTAACATTGAATTCATGACAAACAGCATTATAATTTATGCCTGAACAAAGCTTATCTAACACACATGTTTTCTCTATAAGGCACATAGCAGCCTTCCAGTGCTTAGCAACACCAGACAGCACTTCATCGCTATGCATGGGAGCCATTTTAAACAACAAAATCACCAATAAAAAGCACAAAATGCAAAAAAAAAAAAAAAAGTGTGGCACTAAATAGAGCACAAAGAGGACACTCGTTTAACAGTATAAAAGCTAAACAAGAAGGCAGAGCATTGCTTTGTTCAACCTCAGCGAGAACATGCGTCAGGCAACTCAAATATTTGCCACACTGCACATGTCTACAAATAATTACAAAAGTGCCGAGAGTATTAATTTGGGGGTTCCAGATAAATTTATTACTAGCAAGTAGTCAAATTTGCGAATACAGAATATGCAGATAGTGAGGACTGACTTTAGGTAAAAACTCAACAAAAGGCAAGTATCGATATGAAGCTACTACACAATTCGTACCAAAACGTCTTCCTTTTTCCTACTGCTACACTTTCATAGTAATCCCTGGTGGGGTAGTGGTTAAGAGCTATGGCTGCTAACCAAAAAGACTGGCAGTTCGAATCCATCAGGTGCTCCTTGAGAACCGTATGGGGCAGTTCTATTCTGTCTTATAGGGTCGCTATGAGTCAGAATCGGCTTGAGGGCAATGGGTGTGGTTATTTTTGGCTTGTTCGTTTGTTTGTTTTTACACTTTCATATGATAATGACCTCCGGGTATATTGATAATGTTTTCATTTCTACCATTTTGATTTAGCTGTTGAAGAGAAACTGTATTCATTTGAACTACTGTATTAGCATCAAATCTCATTTTAAAAGCAATTGTTAAAATTCTAAGAGAGAGTAAGCTGTTCTTGATCAAATAAGCTGCTGTAATCAATGAATGTTCTACAATGATCAAGCTATTTATTTTTCAGAGCTTCTAATTTTTTGAAGCCTAAATGGTTTAATTTTGTCCACCAAGTAATTAATATGTTCTACTAAACAAATCAGAGCTGGAGAACCAAATTAACACCTTTCAGACTGATATATCAGTTCCTGAGTCTACAGAATGCTTTATGACCCTTCCACCTAGTTTAATGGATATTAAGCAGCAGAATGCTCTAGGCTTGCTTGAATTCTTTTAGAGGCTAGAAAATACACATCCATATAAAGTATAACTTCTCAGTAGAATATATTCAACTCCTTTACCATATATGAAATTCTACTTTCGAACTCCTTACTTTAACCCCAAAACTAAACTAAAATTATATTCATTAGCCCAAACATAATTCAGTTAGGAAAGAAGGTGTTTTCAGTAAAAGCTAAGAGTGGAGACAGAAGCATATTAGACTTCTTCCTGGCCTCACATGACTGCTCAGATTATGTTCCAGGACTATGGGTCTCTCACATATGACCACCTCACTCTGGTCTTCAGTTTAAGCTTTTCATTGACTCATTTTTGGAAGTAGATTGCCAGACCTTTCTTGCTAGTCTGTCTTAGTCTAGAAGCTCCACTGAAACCTATCCACCATGGGTGACCTTGTTGGTATTTGAAATACCTTTGGAATAGATTACAGCCTCATGGCAACACACTAGCCACCACAGTATGACAAACTGACTAACCAGTGGTGGTGATACAATATAAGTAACAGCAATTAAGCTAAAACACACATACCTGTAACCCGTTGCCATTGAGTCACACATCATTAGCAAAAAAAAAAAAAAAGACAACTAAAGATACAAAGGAAAGATTAATCCAAAGGACAAATGGACCACATCTACCATAGCTTCCACCAGACTGAGTCCAGTACAACTGCATGGTGCCTGGCTACCACCACTGACTGCTCTGACAGGGAACACAATACAGGGTCCTGGACAGAACTGGAGAAAAATGGAGAACAAAATTCTAACTCAAAAAGAAAGACTAGACTTGCTGGCCTGACAAGACAGGAGAAACCCTGAGGGTATGGCTCCCGGACACCCGTTCAGCACAGTAATGAAATCACTCCTGAAGTTGACCCTTCAGTCGAAGATTGGACAGGCACATAAAACAAAACTAGACTAAAGGGACACACCAGCCCTGGGGCAAGGACTGGAAGGCAGGAGGGGACAGAAAAACTGGTAATAGGGAAACCAAGGTTGAGAAGGGGAGAGTGTTGACATGTTGTGGGGTTGTTAACCAATGGCATAAAACAATATGCATACTAAATATTTAATGAGAAACTAGTTTGTTCTGTAAACCATCTAAAATACAATTTAAAAAAAATGGCCAGAGCCAACATGGTGCTATAGACAGAAGCACCATGCCGTCCCTCCACAACAAATACCCAAAAAACTAAGTAAAACAGAAACAAACATCGATCCTGGAACCCTAAGAAATGAACTCCCAAGAATGATCCAAAACCAAAAGAATTACAACACGGAACCAGAGAAGTTAATATGTAAATGACAATAACCTCAGAACAATAAAAAAGGGAATAAATGATGTAGGTACAGAACTTTCTAACGCGGAGGAAGTCAAGGCGATCCCAAGTAATGATAAAAAAAATAAAAAAACAAACCTGTTGCCATCCAGTCAATGCCAACTCATGGTGACCCTAAAGGACAGAGTAGAACTGCCCCTATAGGGTTTCCAAGGAGCACCTGATGGATTCAAACTGCCAACCTTTTGGTTACCAGCCATGGCTCTTAACCACTACGCCACCAGGGTTTCCCCAGTAATAATAGACTGGAAGATAAGGGTAAATTTCAAGGTAACCACAAAGAAAGTTAACAAACATACTCATCAAAATAAAGAAGAAAAACATAAATTCTCAGTAAAACAAAAGAAATGAAAAAAAAAATCCACCAATAAAAAGAAATCAGCATAGGAGAGTAAGAGGAAAAAAGGAAATGTCAGTACCACAAAAAAAAAAAAAAGCACTACAAAATGACAGCAATAAACTCACACCTATCAATAATTACACAGTAAACGGCCTAAATGTATCCATAAAGAGGCAGAGAGTGACAGAATGGATTTTAAAAAACAGGATCCATCAATATGCTGTCTACAAGAGACACACCTTACAAACAAAGATGTAAAGTTATTAAAAGTCAAAGGATGGAAAAAAATATATCAAGCAAATAGCTACCAAAAAAGAGCAGAAGTGGCAATACTAATCTCAGATAAAATAGACTTTAAAAGAAAATCCGCCATAAAACGCAAAAGAAAGGCACTATATAATGATTAACGGGATGATCCATCATGAAGACCTAACCATAATAAATATCTATGCACCCAGTGACAGGGTTCCAAAATACATAAAACAAACTCTAAAAGCACTGAGAAGAGAAATTGACAGTTCCAGAATAATAGTAAGAACCTTCAATACACCACTCTCGGTAAAGGACAGAACACCTAGAAGGAAACTCAACAAAGATACAGAAGAGCTAAAGGGCACAATCAGCCAACTGGACCTCACAGACATATATAGAACACTCCACCCAAAGCTGCAACGTACACATTTTTTTCCAACACACATGGAACGTTCTCCAGAATAGACCACATCTTAGGCCACAGAGCAACCCTCAACAAAATCCGAAGCATTGAGATAATACAAAATATCTTCTCTGGCCACCATACCATCAACGTAGAAATTAACAACAGGGAGAGCAAGGAAAAAAAATCAATTACATGGAAACTGAATAACACCCCACTTAAAAACCACTGGGTAGGGTCTCAGATTCTCTCTATATCTGAGTAGCCTGCTTGATGCTTCCTAGTCAAGTGTACTTTTACTAATAACCCTCTGCTTGTTAATAAACCTCTGCTCAATTGGCACTATTTGTCTCAGTGTTTGAATTCTTCCCTACACCAAAGACAAGAACCGAGGCCATTCTCCGGTAGAAACACACCACCTACTCAAACTAACACAAAATGATGTTGAAAATCTGAACAGACCCATAACAAGAGAAGAGATCAAAAAGGTAATTTAAAAAAACTCCCAACAAAAAAAGCCCTGACCTAGATGGCTTCACTGAAGAATTCTTCCAAGCATTCAGAGAAGAACTTAGATCAGTACTATTCAAACTATTTCAGAACATAGAAAAGGAAGCAATACTTCTGAATTCCTCCTGTGAAGCTACCCTGATACCACAGCTATACAAAGACACCACAAAAAAAAAAAAAATTACAGACCAATATCTCTCAGGAATATAGATGCAAAAGTTCTCAACAAAATTCTAGCCAATAGAAGTCAGCATCATATCAAAAAAATAATATACCATGACCAAGTAGGATTCACACCAGGCAAAGATGGTTCAACAGCAGAAAATCAATCAACGTAATCCACCACATAAATAAAAGGAAAAAAAAGAATCACATAATCATCTCAAACAAGGCAGAAAAGGCATTCAACAAAGTCCAACAACCATTCCTGATAAAAAACTCTCAATAAAATAGCTATAGAAGGGAAATTTCTCAACACAATAAAGGGCATCTACACAAAACCAACGGCCAATATGATTCTTAATGGAGACAGGCTGAAAACATTCCCAGTGAGAACAGGAACAAGACAAGGATGCCCTTTATCACCACTCCTATTTAACATTGTGCTGGAAGTTTTAGCTAGAGCAATGAGGCAAGAAAAAGAAATAAAGGATGTCTAAATTGGTAAGGAAGAAGTAAAACTGTCCCTATTTGTGGATGATATGGTACTATACATAGAAAACCCAAAAGACTCCACGAGAAAACTACTGGAACTAATAGAAAGCTTCAGCAGATTAGAAAGATACAAGATAAATATACAAAAATCAAATTCCTATACACCAATAAAGAGAACAATGAAAAGGAAATCCGGAAAACAATATCATTTATAATAGCCCCTAAAAAAATAAAATACCTAGGAATAAATCTAACCAGGGATGTAAAAGACCTATACAAAAGAAACTAGAAAACACCACTGCAAGAAACCAAAAGAGATCTACATAAATAGAAAAACATACCATGCTCATAGATAGGTAGGCTCACATTGTGAAAATGACAATTCTACCCAGGGCAATTTACAAATACAATGCAATCTTAATCCAAATACCAACAACATTCTTTAAAGACATGGAAAAACTGATCATTAACTTTATGTGGAAAGGAAAGAAGCCCTGGATAAGTAAAGGACTATTGAAGAAGAAGAATAAAGTAGGAGGACTCACACTACCTGACCTCAAAACCTACTATACAGCTACCATAGCCCAAACAGCCCAGTACTGGTACAATGACAGATACAGTGACCAATGGAACAGAATTGAGAATCCAGGTGTAAATCCATCCACCTATGGTCATCTGATCTTTGCCAAGGGCCCAAAGTCCATCAAATGGGGAAAAGACAGTCTTTTTAAAAAATGGTGCTGGCAAAACTGGATGTCCATCTGCAAAAAAAAAAGAAACAGGACCCATACCTCACAGCATACACAAAAACTAATTCCAAATGGATCAAAGACCTAAATATAAAGCCAAAAACTACAAAGTTCATAGAAGAAAAAATAGGATCAACACTAGAGGCCCTAATACATGGCATTAACAGGATACAAACCATAACCAACAACACACAAACCCCAGGAGATAACTGGGATCTTCTAAATATTAAACACTTATGCTCATCAAAAATTCACCAAAAGAGTAAAAAGAGAACCTACAGACTGGGAAAAAAATTGGGGGTATCACAAATCAGACAAAGGTCTAATCTATAAAATCTACAGGAAAATTCAACACCTCTGCAACAAAAAGACAAACAATCCAACTAAAAAATGGGCAAAGGAAATGAACAGACACTTCACCAAAGAAGACATTAAAGCAACCAACTGACACATGAAGAAACGTTCGTGATCACTAGTCATCAGAGAAATGCAAAACTGTAGTGAGACACCATCTCAGCCCAGCATTACGGGCACGAATCAAAAAAACCGGAAATAACAAATGTTGGAGAGGCTGTGCGGAGACTGGAACTCTTATGTACTGCTGGTGGGATTGCAAAATGGTACAACCATTGTGGAAAATGATATGGCTCTTCCTTAGAAAGTTGGAATAGAAATACCATACGATCCAGCAACCTCACTCCTAGGAATATATCCTAGAAAAATAAGAGACACACGCACACCCATATTCACTGCAGCATTGTTCACAATAGCATAAAGATGCAAACAGCCTAGATGCCCATCAACAGATGAATGGATAAACAAACTGTGGCACATACACACAATGGACTGCTACGCAACAATAAAGAACAATGACAAATCTGCAAAGCATCTCATAACATGGATGAATCTGGATGGCATTACGCTGAGTGAAATAAGCCAATCACAAAAGGACAAATATTGTATGAGACCACTACTGTAAAACTCATGAAAAGGTTTACACACAAAAAGGAACAATCTTTGATGGTTACGAGGGAGGGGAGGGGTGGGGATGGAAAAACACTAAATAGGCAATAGATAAGGGGTAACTTTGGTGGAGGGTAAGACAGACACAATACTGGGGAAGCCAGCACAATTTGTACAAGGCAAGGTCATGGAAGCTAACCAATGTCATAAAACAATATGTGTACTTTCAATGAGAAATTAGTTTGTTCTGTAAACCTTCATCTAAAGTACAACAAAAAAAAAAATGATATCCGGGAAAATAAAGTTCATTTCTACTAGTCTCTTGGAGCTCTAGAAATCTAAGGATGTATTACAATGTTTCAAATACTCTTAAGAAACAGAGGAATGATAGAAATACAATAACAACAATAATAACTACTCAGCAGTTAAGGAAGTAGTTATTGGAGTTACACTGGCTTCAGTTTGAGTACAGTTCTGTCCTTGGAAAAATTATTTAGATTACCTGTGCCTCAATTTTCTTATTTGCAAAATGGGGACAGTATTACCTGCTTATGCCCTTGCATCATTCCAAGGTTTAACTTACGTAAAGTGTTTAGCACTTCTCTGACCACATAACAAGGCCCAATCAGTGGACACTGTTGTCACGATCATGAAATATTTTAATATGACTCTAATGTTCAAAGAGTTAAAATCACTTTCTTTGTTAATCCTTCTATCCAGCCTTTAATTTAGATATGTAATCAACAAAAATCAGGAGACTCACTCTAACAGAATCAGAATTCATTCACTTTAAATGCATGACATTGCATTGGGCATGAAGAATTCCTGACATGTAATATATCAATATCTGTAATAAACAGTATTATCTAATCCTGTTGTTGTTATTAGGTTCCGACTCATAGCCACCTTAGGTACAACAGAACAAAACACTGCCCGGTTGGTCCTGCACCATCCTCACAATCATTGCTATGGTTGAGCCCACTGTTGTAGTCACTGTGTCAATCTATCTCACTTAAGGGCTTCCTCTTTTTCATAGACTCTCTACTTTACCAGGCATGATGTTCTTCTCCAGGTGCTGATCCCTCCTGACAACATGTTCAAAGCACGTGGGACAAGACTCTGCATCCTGGCTTCTAAGAAGCATTCTGGCTATACTTCTAAGACAGATTTGTTTGTTCTTCTGGCAAAAAAAAAAAAAAAAGTATATTCAATGTTCTTCACCAGCACCACAGAATTCACATCATCGTAGAGAAAATAAGATAACAAAAGGTAAAATGATAGTTCCCTCATTAAATAATTATGCAGACAAATGCTAAAAGGAAGAGATAAGTGGAATATGTTCTCTTACTATAATCTACCATTTACTGAACATATTCATGGTATTATATGTTATTTTATTTAATCTTTATAATAACCCAATGAGGAATATATCATCCCTTCTTCACAAATGAGAAAACTGAGGCTTAGAAAAACTAAGTAGCTTACCTGTGATCACTCGGTTAGTACGGAGTAGAGCAGGAACCTAAATATGAATTCCTCCTCCCTAAAAGCCTGTTTCCCCAGCCTCTGGCCTGTGGTTGCCCCAACATGGACCAACCACAGTTGCCAAATCTTTATTCCAGTGAGCACTTTGACTATCTTTCTACAAAAGAAAACAAACTGAATATAAACCTTGTATATAAATCCAATATATACTCAAAATATATAAGTATATATATTAAAAAAAAAAAAACCCGTTGTTACCAATTCAATTCCAACTCACAGAGACCCTATAGGACAGAGTAGAACTGCCCCATAGGGCTTCCAAGGAGCAGCTGGTGGATTTGAACTGTGTATAAATATGTATAAATTCAAAATATACTCAAAAGTCAAGCATGTCTAAGCTACACTGTGCACCTATAAAAGGGGAGATAAAATCCTATATTCCTTTTGCAAGCAAAACAAATCATAAAGATGAAGCAGAGTAACAAAAACTAAAAATTTTCCCACTACTGGAATACCTGTACAACCAATGCTCATATTAAAATTAAGACATAAGTACATAGGAAACAAGGGCAGAAAATCTATAATTCTATGTTTGGTCATATGAAGTTAGGTATCTGTCCTATAGGGTCACTATTAGTCCAGATCAACTTGACGGCACACACCAGCAACATGTGCATGTGTGTTGTTGTTGTTAGGTGCTGTCCAGTCGGTTCTGACTCATAGCGACCCTATGCACAAGAGAACGAAACATTGCCCGGTCCTGCGCCATCCTTACAATCGCTGTTATGCTTGAGCTCATTGTTGCAGCCACTGTGTCAACCCACCTCGCTGAGGGTCTTCCTCTTTTCCACTGGCCCTGTACTCTGCCAGGCATGATGTCCTTCTCCAGGGACTGATCCCTCCTGACAACATGTCCAAAGTATGTAAGACGCAGTCTCCCCATCCTTGCTTCTAAGGAGCATTCTGGTTGTACTTCTAAGACAGATCTGTTCATTCTTTTGGCAGTCCATGGTATATTCAATATTCTTCACCAACACCACAATTCAAAGGTGTCAACTCTTCTTCGTCTTCCTTATTCATTGTCCAGCTTTCACATGCATATGATGTGATTTAAAATACCATAGCTTGGGTCAGGCGCACCTTAGTCTTCAGGGTGACCTCTTTGCTCTTCAACACTTTGAAGAGGTCCTTTGCAGCAGATTTGCCCAATGCAATGCGTCTTTTGATTTCTTGACTGCCGCTTCCATGGGTGTTGATTGTGGATCCAAGTAAAATGAAATCTTTGACAACTTCAATCTTTGCTCCATTTATCATGATGTTGCTCATTGGTCCAGTTGTGAGGATTTTTGTTTTCTTTATGTTGAGGTGTAATCCATACTGAAGGCTGTGGTCTTTGATCTTCATTAGTAAGTGCTTCAAGTCCTCTTCACTTTCAGCAAGGAAGGTTGTGTCATCTGCATAACGCAGGTTCTTAATGAGTCTTCCTCCAATCCTGATGCCCTGTTCTTCTTCATATAGTCCAGCTTCTCGTATTATTTGTTCAGCATACAGATTAAACAGGTATGGTGCAAGAATACAACCCTGACGCACACCTTTCCTGACTTTAAACCAATCAGTATTCCCTTGTTCTGTCTGAACAACTGCCTCTTGATCTATGTAAAGGTTCCTCATGAGCACAATTAAGTGTTCTGGAATTCCCATTCTTCGCAGTGTTATCCATAGTTTGTTATGATCCACACAGTCAAATGCCTTTGCATAATCAATAAAACACAGTTAAACATCCTTCTGGTATTCTCTGCTTTCAGCCAGTATCCATCTCACATCAGCAATGATATCCCTGGTTCCACATCCTCTTCTGAAAGCGGCCTGAATTTCTGGCAGTTTCCTGTCGATATACTGCTGCAGCCATTTTAGAATGATCTTCAGCAGAATTTTGCTTGCGTGTGATATTAATGATATTGTTCTATAATTTCCATGTTTGGTTGGATCAGCTTTCTTGGGAATAGGCATAAATATGGATCTCTTCCAATCAGTTGACCAGGAAGCTGTCTTCCATATTTCTTGGCATTGATGAGTGAGCACCTCCAGTGCTGCATCTGTTTGTTGAAACATCTCAATTGATATTCCATCAATTCCTGGAGCCTTGTTTTTTGCCAATGCCTTCAGAGCAGCTTGGACTTCTTCCTTCAGTACCATCGGTTCCTGATCATATGCCACCTCTTGAAATCGTTGAATATCAACTACTTCTTTTTGGTATAATGACTCTGTGTATTCCTTCCAACTTCTTTTGATGCTTCCTGCATCATTTAATATTTTCCCTATGGAATCCTTCACTATTGCAACTCGAGCCTTGAATTTTTTCTTCAGTTCTTTCAGCTTGAGAAACGCTGAGTGTGTTCTTCCTTTTTGGTTTTCCATCTCCAGCTCTTTGCACATGTCATTATAATACTTTATTTTGTCTTCTCGAGAGGCCCTTTGAAATCTTCTGTTCAGTTCTTTTACTTCATCAATTCTTCCTTTTGCTTTAGCTGCTCGACACTCAAGAGCAAGTTTCAGAGTCTCCTCTGACATCCATCTTGGTCTTTTCTTTCTTTCCTGTCTTTTCGGTGACCTCTTGCTTTCTTCATGGATGATGTTCTTGATGTCATTCCACAACTCGTCTGGTCTTCGGTCACTAGTGTTCAATGCGTCAAATCTATTCTTCAGATGGTCTCTAAATTCAGGTGGGATATATTCAAGGTCATATTTTGGCTCTTGTGGACTTGCTCTGATTTTCTTCAGTTTCACCTTGAACTTGTATATAAGCAATTGATGGTCTGTTCCACGGTTGGCCCCTGGCCTTGTTCTGACTGATGATATTGAGCTTTTCCATCATCTCTTTCCACAGATGTAGTCAGTTTGATTTCTGTGTGTTCCATCTGGCGAGGTCCATGTGTATAGTCACGTTTATGTTGGCAAAAGAATGTATTTGCAGTGAAGAAGTCGTTGGTCTTGCAAAATTCTATCATTCGATCTCCGGCATTGTTTCTATCACCAAGGCCATATTTTCCAACTACTGATCCTTCTTCTTTGTTTCCAACTTTCGCATTCCAATTGCCAGTAATTATCACTGCATCTTGATTGCATGTTCAATCAATTTCAGACTGTAGCAGCTGATAAAAATCTTCTATTTCTTCATCTTTGACCCTAGCGGTTGGTGCGTAAATTTAAATAATAGTCATATTAACTGGTCTTCCTTGTAGGCGTATGGATATTATCCTATCACTGACAGCGCTGTACTTCAGGATAGATCTTGAAACATTCTTTTTGACGATGAATACAACACCAATCCTCTTCGAGTTGTCATTCCCAGCGTAGTAGACTATACGATTGTCTGATTCAAAATGGCCAATACCAGTCCATATCAGCTCACTAATGCCTAGGATATCTATGTTCATGCATTCCATTTCATTTTTGACGATTTCCAATTTTCCTAGATTCATACTTCGTACATTCCAGGTTCTGATTATTAATGGATGTTTGCAGCCATTTCTTCTCATTTTGAGTTGTGCCACATCAGCAGATGAAGGTCCTGAAAGCTTTACTCCATCCACGTCATTAAGGTTGACTCTACTTTGAGGAGGCAGCTCTTCCCGAGTCATCTTTTGAGTGCCTTCCAACCTGGGGGGCTCATCTTCCAGCACTATATCAGACAATGTTCCACTGCTATTCATAAGGTTTCCACTGGCTAATGCTTTTCAGAAGTAGACTGCCAGGTCCTTCTTTCTAGTCTGTCTTAGTCTGGAAACTTTGCTGCAACTGATAAGTGCCTGGAGGCACCCAACGCCACTAGGAAGCCTCCTTCCCAAAGGCGCTCAGCTCTCTTACTCCATGGGTCAGCATGACCACTGTAGCCACCTCATTTCATGGGCCAGGAAGCCCACTATGTCGTCTCCCACCCATCTCCTGGTTCTGCTGTTGCCATTTCTGTGCCACTGGACTCTGCCATGCTCGCTACCAGTCCTCGCTGTCTCCAGTGTTACAGCTCTCTCTGGCTCCTGTGTCTAGGAGGTTCTCAGCTGAGGGACTCTGGGTCCAAAGGACATGCTCCACTCTTGGCTATTCTTGATGGTAGTGAGGACCCCTTTTCTGTTTCTGGGATTGGCTCCCTTTAAGCCTAGCAGGATGGCAAAAGTGACCCATCCCTCTGTTAGGGTTTCATGCACTTTATTTGCATTATTAGCAGGCTGTCCAACTCCCTTGGTGGGCCACAAACACCTTACTCGCATAGTCCCACCCAATCATTTTGCGGGAGTCACAAGACCATGCATGACTGGAAGGGCCATATTAAGTAATTCACTGCACCACAATACATTCTTAAATTTTTCTGCAGGACCTATCTAACCTATAACTCTATAACCATATTTATAAATATATTTGTAATTAAATTCTTCACCATGCCACTACTAATAGAACATTTGTTGAGATTTCATTTCTTAAAATTAAACTGCTTCATTAATTCATTCTTTCTTTCTTCATTTACTTCTTTACATGTTTACTTCAGCTGTGTGAACTGCTTGGCAAAGGTGGTAGGATGAATATGAATCTAAGAGGCATACGAGAAAACCACAAGATATTATAACGAGGTCCCACTTTAGGACAAACCCACAGAGGAGAAATGAAATGGGTGTGATGTACAGAGAAGGCCACTAAAGAATTGGCCCATCAGCCTTTTCAACCACACTCAGTCTCATAAGCAAAAGTCATGTAAGAGCCACCCATTAAGTGACTATTGAATGACCCCTGTGTGTTTGGCACTCAACTAGATTTGGAGGTCACAATGCCTGCCTGATAGAAGATTAGAGGCTGATCAGGAGAGAGACATGCAAACCAACTATTGCAGAACCATTTAGGAAGAAAGACCTGGAGATTTAGTTCTGAAAATTAGTCAGTGGAAATCTTATGCATCACAGAATATTGTCCAAGGCTTCTACTCACTTACTTTGGTGTGTCATCAAGAGGGACCAATCGCTGAAGAAAGACATATGTTTGGTGATGTGGAGGGTCAGCTTAGGCGAGGAAAACTCTCAATGAGCTAGACTGACACAATTGCATCAACAATGGATGCAAACATACCAATGATCAAGAAGATGGCACAGGACCAGGCCATGTTTCCTTCTGTTACACATGAGGTCACCATGAGTTGGAGCTGCCTCAACGGCAACTAAGGACAACGTAATTGTAGCACACACAAAATGCACTGCCTATGGAAGTGTGTTCATCCTCGAATACAAAGGACAGTCTTAATCTGATATATTAATATTAACCTGTGAAACATATAAATATTTGCTAACATACAGTACACATTACAAAGGATCATGCTGAGATCTAATAAAAACTAATAATTTCACTGAATCCATAGACTATACCAAGACGATTTTTCCCAGCTCTGTATCCTCCAACCCAGTGCCGTCGAGTCAATCTTGTGAGCCTTTATTTATCAAGTGCTCATCCCATGCCCTGTAATTTTTAATCTCTTTTTCCACCCTGAGTTTCTAAACCTACTTGGACTTTGTCATCCACCTTCCAGTTTGGGGTGAAGGTTATCACCTGGCCATTTATATTGCTGTGCTCTCTATATAATAGAGACATACGGCTAATGTGTCCTTAATTGTGTTATTTTGTTGTGCTCTGTTGCTATTGCATCTCCTGAATTTTCTTCAGCCAATTACTGTCAAGTGCATTTAATTTCTTCTATTTCATGTTAGCCCATTGCCAAAATTCTCATCTCCACAGAGGCAATATTCTGCTGGCCAAATACTGGGTTTTTATTTTACACTGACACAGAGAAGCTCAGGTGACTCACTCAGGAATAGTTGAGAGTTTCTTAAAAGTTAAGCTGTTGTTTTCTGGAAGGTCTAGAGAGCCACCATTAGAGCTAGCTTCTTTTTGTCTTTCAGTTTATGTCCACATTCTTTCTTTAGTACGTCACTGTTCCGATGTTACACTTAATTATGAGATAACGCAGAGAGTACCACAGCATTCTGAGAAAACAGTCTGAATTACTCTGGATGTCAACAACAAATGGCCAAGCTCACAGACAATGCCATTTATTCACCCTCTGCTCAGTGAAAAACACAACTGAAATCTCAGGGGAAAGATCCAAAGGCAGAAATGAAAGATCCCAAATCTCTGTACTCCTGTGAAATAAAGTGGCTTTTTCCCTACATTTACTGTTTTTACCGTAGTTTCAAGTTTCCTGTTTCTTCTCAGAAAATGGTGTTAGGACTGTCATTTGTAATGTCCTCAGTCTACAAAACAATAGAAATACTTCAGAGAAACTGAAAAATACTGTGTTTGTACTTAGTTTATGTATATCTTTCTTACATTATAGGGGTTTGGTTTTTTGTTTGTTTGCTTTGCTTTGCTTTTGTTTTTTCCCATAGAAACTGAGTGGGTTGCCTCCTACCTCCAGGAGACAATTTAAATTTCTTTATATTTTTAAAATTTTTTTAAGTGCACTGTTTTCACCACTTCAGAGAGTTGGTTACAAGATAGGATTTGCAATTTGCATCTTTTAGGTTAGATTACATCTACATGTTTTAGCTTCTATCCTAAATACACTAAAAAATGAAACTTTTTTAAACTCAACATAATAGCTTAGTCAGATCATGATTTTCATAGTTTTAGCTATTTAGGGAAAACATTAACAATTATTTTAAATCAGCACAACATTTCATCATGAAATTTGCAGTGCGTGGATACCAAATTTCCCCACAAAGATTTTTCAAAGGTGTATAGGCACCTAATATCTCCACAAAGATTTTCAAGGACATTAGAAGTGGACTTAGAATGCTGGGTGGCAGCTGGTCTGACATGACAGACATGAACAAATGTGCCAACAAAGCCCTTATGGTTTATTGGGTAATTATGGGAAGTGGCATTGGTGCCAGCCAACCAGATTCCTGCACAACTACTTCGAAACCCACTTACTCTTAAAGTAGATGATTAAAAAGGCACTTTGGTGGAGAAGCTTTGCTCCTACTCGACATAAATAGTCTATTTGCAAAGTTAGTCATTTGGTCACAATGCAGCACATCAGTGATGGTACAGTGAACAACCACCTCTATATTACACGAGCATCTTCCATTAAAAGCATTTCAGAGTGAGCTTTCAAACATGAGAGGAACGAATGTCCCTGCAGTGGGCATGTGCCCATCCAGACCCATCCATAAAACCCCATATTGACACACAGAAGCGAGTTCACTCCATTTGTTTGCAGGGCTCTGAAAATTTAACTCTAGAGCTTATGTGTACAGTAAAAATTGAATCACATTTTTTAAAATGCCAAACACAGGACAAGTTTTTTTTTTTTAACTAGAAAAGACAAATCTTAATTCCTGGAAGCTGGAATAAATCCATCTCCTCCTGTCCAACCATTAAACAAAGAGGTAAAAAGTGAAAATGTTACAAAAATTCTCTCAGGAAGATGAGGTCTTTTTCTTAGTGACACATAGGTGCTTATTCTTAAATATGCAATCGCTTATTGTCCAAAACTCCAAAAGCCAAGTTGACTCCAGATAATATAATGGGGAAAGGGATGTTGAAATAATATCAGGGAAATTATGAAGACTTCAGCCTAGCTCTAGGATATGGTTTTAAAGTTTGTGTAGGATCGACCCCGGTAGTGTAGTGGTTAAGAGCTATGGCTGCTCCAGTCTGGAGGTAAGATGTGAAGGCAGAGGGGGACAGAAGCTGGCTGAATGGACACAGGGAATACAGGGTGGAGAGAAGGAGTGTGCTGACTCGTTGCGGGGGAGCAACTAGGAGTATATTGCAAGGTGTACATAAATTTTTGTATAAGAGGCTGACTTGATTTGTAAACTTTGACTTAAAGCACAATAAAAGAGCTATGGTTACTAACCAAAAGATTGGCAGTTCCAATCTACCAGGGGCTCCTTGGAAACTCTATAGGGCAGTTCTACTCTGTCCTATAGGATCAATATGAGTTGGAATTGACTCAACGGCAATGGGTTTGGGTTTTCTTTTTTTTTTTAATGGGATCCACCACAGTATGATGTTTATTTTCTAACATGGCTTTCACCTTCATTCCCAGAAGGGTATAGAGAGCTAATCTCGGAAATCAAGCTTCTCAATAAACTAGTCCCCAGAAGATGTATAAATGTTAAGGCCTAGGAAGCTTCATCAATAAATTCTGTTTGACTCATAACCAGGCGCAATGCTCAAAAATACTTAATAACTGGTTGGCATGGGCACTGACCAATCAAAATGAACTCGTGGATGCCACTGCACTGGAGCAGGATCCTAGAGGCATATTACTGGGGAGTTCTAAGGAATGGGTTCCCAGAGAGGGGCCAAAGAAGCCAAGGTAGAAGGAGGGCACCCAGGGTCTCAAGAAACTGGCTATTTACTGACCAGTTCAGATATATTTCAATGTTTTAACAAGTTCAGCCATACCTGTGCCACCAGCTGCACATTAACCTTACTCCTAACTGTATGAAAACATCCATCACAATGAGGCTAGGCTCAGACTAGTAGCATTTTAAAAAAAAGGAAACTGGTGACTTGCGTTTAAAATATAGATGCTGTAGAAAATAACGGAACGCAACCTAACTCATTCTATGAAGCCAGCATATCCCTGATACCAAAACCAGGTAAAGACACCACCAAAAAAGAAAATTACAGACCTATATTCCTCATGAACGTAAATGCAAAAATCCTCAACAAAATTCTAGCCAAGAAAATTCAACAATATATCAAAAAAATAATCCACCATGACCAAGTGGGATTTATATCAGGTATGCAAGGTTGGTTCAATATTAGAAAAACCAGTAATGTAATCTACCATACAAATAAAACAAAAGACAAAAACCACATGATCTTATCAATTGATGCAGAAAAGGCATTTGACAAAGTCCAACACCAATTCATGATAAAAACCCTCAGCAAAATAGGAATTGAAGGAAAATTCCTCAACATAATAAAGGGCATCTATACAAAGCCAACAGCCAACATCATTCTAAATGGAGAGAGCCTGAAAGCATTTCCCTTGAGAACAGGAACCAGACAAGGATGCCCTTTATCACTGCTCTTATTCAACATTGTGCTGGAGGTCCTAGCCAGAGCAATTAGGCTAGACAAAGAAATAAAGGGCATCTGGATTAGCAAGGAGGAAGTAAAATTATCCCTGTTTGCAGATGACATGATCTTACACACAGAAAACCCTAAGGAATCCTCCAGGAAACTACTGAAACTAATAGAAGAGTTTGGCAGAGTTTCAGGTTACAAGATAAACACAAAAATCACTTGGATTCCTCTACATCAACAAAAAGAACATCGAAGAGGAAATCACCAAATCAATACCATTCACGGTAGCCCCCAAGAAGATAAAATACTTAGGAATAAATCTTACCAAAGATGTAAAAGACCTATACAAAGAAAACTACAAAGTACTAGTGCAAGAAACTAAAAGGGACCTACGTAAGTGGAAAGACATACCTTGCTCATGGATAGGAAGACTTAACATAGTAAAAATGTCTATTCTACCAAAAGCCATCTATATATACAATGCACTTCCAATCCAAATTCCAATGACATTTTTTAACGTGATGGAGAAACAAATCACCGACTTCATATGGAAGGGAAAGAAGCCTCGGATAAGTAAAGCATTACTGAAAAAGAAGAACAAAGCGGGAGGCCTCAGTCTACCTGATTTTAGAACATATTATACAGCCACAGTAGTCAAAACAGCCTGGTACTGGTACAACAACAGGCACATAGACCAATGGAACAGAATTGAGAACCCAGATATAAATCTATCCACATATGAGCAGCTGATATTTGGCAAAGGACCAGTGTCAGTTAATTGGGGAAAAGATAGTCTCTTTAACAAATGGTGCTGGCATAACTGGATATCCATTTCCAAAAAAATGAAACAGGACCCATACCTCACACCATGCACAAAAACTAACTCCAAGGGATCAAAGACCTAAACATAAAGACTAAAACGATAAAGATCATGGAAGAAAAAATAGGGACAACGTTAAGAGCCCTAATACAAGGCATAAACAGAATACAAAACATTATTAAAAATGACAAAGAGAAACCAGATAACTGGGAGCTCCTAAAAACTAAACACCCATGCTCATCTAAAGACTCACCATGAGAGTAAAAAGACCACCTACAGATTGGGAAAAATTTTTCAGCTACAACATCTCCAACCAGCGCCTGATCTCTAAAATCTATATGATTCTGTTAAAACTCAACCACAAAAAGATAAACAACCCAATTAAAAATTGGGCAAAGGATATGAACACGCACTTCACTAAAGAAGATATTCAGGTAGCTAACAGATACACGAGAAAATGCTTTCGATCATTAGCCATTAGAGAAATGCAAATTAAAACTACGATGAGCTTCCATGTCACTCCAACAAGGCTGGCATTAATCCAAAAAACACAAAATAATAAATGTTGGAGAGGCTGCAGAGAGATTGGAACTCTTATATACTGCTGGTAGGAATGTAAAATGGTACAACCACTTTGGAAATCGACCTGGCGTTTCCTTAAAAATTTAGAAATAGAACTACCATACAACCCAGAAATCCCACTCCTCGGAATATATCCTAGAGAAATAAGAGCTTTTACACGAACAGATATATGCACACCCATGTTTATTGCAGCACTGTTTACAATAGCAAAAAGCGGGAAGCAACCAAGGTGTCCATCAATGGATGAATGGATAAATAAATTGTGGTATATTCACACAATGGGATACCACACATCAATAAAGAACCATGATGAATCTGTGAAACATTTCATAACATGGAGGAACCTGGAAGGCCTTATGCTGAGTGAAATTAATCAGAGGCAAAAGGACAAATATTGTATAAGACCACTATTATAAGATCTTGAGAAATAGTTTAAACTGAGAAGAACACATTCTTTTGTGGTTACGAGAGGGGGGAGGGAGGGTGGGAGAGGGTTATTTACTGATTAGATAGTAGATAAGAACTACTTTAGGTGAAGGGAAGGACAACACTCAATACAGGGAAGGTCACCTCAACTGGACTGGACCAAAAGCAAAGAAGTTTCCTGAATAAACTGAATGCTTCAAAGATCAGCAGAGCAAGGGCGGGGATTTGGGGACTATAGCCTCAGGAGACATCTAAGTCAATTGGCAAAATAAATTCTATTAAGAAAACATTCTGCATCCCACTTTGAAGTGTGGCGTCTGGGATCTTAAATGCTAACAAGCGGCCATCTAAGATGCATCAATTGGTCTCAACCCACCTGGATCAAAGGAGAATGAAGAACACCAAGGTCACATGGTAACTATGAGCCCAAGAGACAGAAATGGCCACATGAATTAGAGACTTACATAATCCCGAGACCAGAAGAATTAGATGGTGCCCAGCCACAACCGTTGACTGCCCTGACAGGGAGCACAACAAAGAACCCCTGAGGGAGCAGGAGAACAGTGGGATGCAGACCCCAAATTCTCATAAAAAGACCAGACTTAATGGTCTGGCTAAGGCTAGAAGAATCCCGGCAGTCATGGTTCCCAAACCTTCTGTTGGCCCAGGACAAGAACCATTCCAGAAGACAACTCATCAGACATGGATTGGACTGGACAATGGGTTGGAGAGAGATGCTGATGAGGAGTGAGCTACTTGTATCAGGTGGACACTTGAGACTATGTTGGCATCTCCTGCCTAGAGGGGAGATGGGAGGGTAGAGGGGGTTAGAAACTGGCAAAATGGTTATGAAAGGAGAGACTGGAAGGACGGAGCAGGCTGAATCATTAGGGGGAGAGTAAGTGGGAGTATGTAGTAAGGTGTATATAAGTTTATATGTGAGAGACTGACTTGATTTGTAAACTTTCACTTAAAGCACAATAAAAATTATTAAAAAAATATATATATAGATGCTGACTGTGAGCGGCCATCTAGGACACTCCACTGGTCTCACCCCTTCAGGAGCAAGGAAGAATGAAGAAAACTAAAGATACAAGGGAAAGAGTACCCCAAAGGACTAATGGCCTCCACCAGACTGAGTCCAGTACAACTAGGTGGTGGCCAGCTACCACCACTGACTGCTGTGACAGGGATCACAATAGAGGGTCCCGGACAGAACTGGAGAAAAATGGAGAACAAAATTCTAACTCAAAAAGAAAGACCAGACTTGCTCACCTGACAGAGACTGGAAAAACCCTGAGAGTATGGCCCCCGGACACGCTTTCAGTTCAGTAATGAAGTCACTCCTGAGGTTCACCCTTCAGCCAAAGATTGACCAGGCCCATTAAAAAAAAAAAAAATGAGACTAAAGGGGCACACCAACCCTGGGGCAAGGACTAGAAGGCAGGAGGAGACAGGAAAGCTGGTAATAGCAAACCTAAGGTTGAGAACGGAGAATGTCGACATGTCATGGGGTGGTTAACCAATGCCATAAAACCATAAGTGTACTAACTTTAATGAGAAATTTGTCCTGAAAACCTTCACCTAATATACAATAAAAAAATAATAAAATAAAACATAGATGCTAATCAAATGTACCATAAGTCTCCCCATCAGAACATAATGGGAAAAGTGGGAGGGGAAGAAAGGAAAAGAAAGAAGGAAAGAGGACCTCAGAGATAGAACTTACCTATAACAGTGGCAAAAAAACCTTAAAACTGTGGACCATAAGAAAAGCAATGCTGATAGAAGGCAAATCTTAAACAAAAAGAGAATCAAGGAGGTAAAAGTTAAACTTTTCTCTGGCTGAAAAGAACGACAAGGGTGAAGGCCACCCAGAGTAATGAGGCACTAGTTTCCATCAACATCCTAAATCCAATTTGAAGTCATCATTCCATCTTCAAAGTTATAGACGAAAAAGTTCACACTGAAGACAGAGCACCTGAAGTTGAACCACATCATCAACCTGGGGCTGATGAGACACTGAATGGATTTTCTATTACATTTCTACAGACGGAACATCTGTCTTAGAGTGAGCTTATTCAGCCTCAGCCAAAAGCTTTCATATCCAGGAATACTCATCATAATCAAGGGTAGTGAACTGAAAGATACTCTGAGGAGACAAGACAGACCATTGGGAAATAGTTTAACTTATGAAAGCTTGTCCTGAACAAGAAAGGACACTCGAGATGAAGCAGCATAAGCAAATACCTATGGTCAAGCAACCAGAGACTTTTAAACGATGAGCCCTCACACTGTCGCTCTGAGGAACATGACCTTTCACTCTCAGAAGAGGAACCAGGCACCAGTGTGTGTGTGACGTATTATTAAAAGCAGAAAACGTTCTATCGCTTAGGCAAAAGAAAATTCATGTACTTCTATTTCACACAATAACCCACTAAAAAACCACTGCTGGCATCAATAAATGTTGACAAAAAGAATAAGGGGATGAATATACCCAGCTGAATTCATTGTGTTAAATACAGAGTCACGACTCAAAATCCCTTCTCCGAAAACAGTGGCGAAGGTGAAATGTGGAGATGAGAGAGCGGGCAGAGATTACGTATCAGCCAGCCCAACTTTCCTTGAAGAAACACTTAGAGAGGCTTCATGGGATTCTGAAACTCAACAGAGTGAATTCGGAACCATGATACCATACCACAGTATGTATCAGCCTCTTCCATTTCAATGTGTAAACTTTTGTTTAGGCTTTTCCAGAAGGAGGTAACAATTGGTAAAATTTGCTGCAAGTAAGCAAATTTAATCCTGTTTCTTAGTTCTTCCCCACTGAGTTCTAGCAGAAGACCTGTGCATCAAAGAAGTAACACCTTGGAGCAAGCACAAGTTAAAACTGAGCCTTCTTTCTCTATGGAAAATTGATACATAAACTCCCAGATCTTAAGTTCTGAAATACATTTGCAAATCGGTGGATGTGGAAGAAAATCTGTTGGACATTCTCACTTACCCTTTTAAAGCTCTGCTTCCAGCCACTTGATCATAATCATCAGCTCCTTGAGATGCTGATAGACATCTCTCAAAACAGTGGCATGGTGCTTAACAGAAAACCTCTTCCTGGAAGGCAAAGCTCCTTGGAATGGTACCACTTTGGCGAGAAACCATTATTTCTTGCAGTACAGCATCCATCCAAGAAATACTCTCTCCAGGACCAATATTGCCAAGAATAATACAGAAAAACATGTTGGCATTCACCAACTTTGAAGGTAGCCCAAGAAACTGTGATGCTCAGTCCACTCACTGCAGAGAAAGACACACATCCCCACTTCTTTGTCTAGATAATCTACCACACGCCTAAGAGGTTTAGCTAATCCACTACGGGTGAGCAACGACTGGCTCTAGGAATGGCAAATTCTTTGGAGAAAGCATCTCATATCCAATAGTTGGACACTTGGGCAAAATCTGATTCTATTTATAACAGTACCTTTCCATGATGTTGGACTAGATCCTACCAGTGTCTCTATTCTACTTCATGACTGAAGTTAGGCTCTAAACACAAAGGTCCCCAACAGGTCAACTAAACCAAATTAACTGACTTCAGCCCCCTAATTGAGTAGAACACATATATTTGGTAAAAATTGACTTGAAGTATCTCTCACCAGCCTTTCAAATGCCCTTAGGATAGAAAGTGTGAGGATCTGACTAGAGGTGACTATCATGGGCCCCTTCATGAAGCCATTTTAACAAGGAAAGGGCAATGTGGACAGAAGCTATTAAGATATTCAAATACTGACAGGCACTGTTATCATATGCTCCCTCAATTTGATGGTAGTATATCCTAGCCAGAACTTTCTAAACCCCTTTCCCATAAAAGCCTTACAACCTCACTAATATGCATAGCCTCTTCTGTCTAAAATAACTCCTTACTATTAAAAAGATAATTTTATTTCAGAACATTTTATCATTTAATCTATCATTATTCCCTAAATAATAAGCGTTTTAGCACACTGGACTAATAATTTAGCTTATGAATCTATTAGTTACTGAGTTAATGTAATTTCGTAAGTGGGCAATTTATATTCTAGGAAGAGTTTACTGTCCTGGACTAATCTAGACAACTGTATTCCCATACACTAGGCTGAGTTTCATAAGCCAAATTTGCAGCTATTTTATAGCAAGGTTTGAGTTAAAGACGACTGGCAAACACCCTGGAGAAAAAATAATACTATACATTGGAATCACAGGGCCATCAAGAGAGGCAAAGTAAAATTAAGACAGATGGGCAAGGAGAAAATATCTAAATACCTTTTCAATGACATTTGAAAAAGAGAGGGAGGAGCAATGAGGTGTAAAAATAAGACAAAGGCAAACTCTCAGATTTCCAGATAAACAAGCAGACATCATTCACACCCAGTGACCAGGTGGCACAGAGAGGCCATCAAGCCTCACAAGGAGCACTGCTCCCACCTCATATGTTAATTATAGGAGGAAGTCGAGTCCTTGTCTGGCATACAGCAAGTTAAATTTCTGGTTTTCCATTTCACTGCTCTAAGGAATCATTTATGTTGGCTCAAGCCACCAGAGACTAATGGATATTCCCCACTCCATAAACCAGAGGCCACTTTCATGCGTTTCAGTGGAGAAGCTCAGGAGGAGAACACTTACGTAAGGTGTTCTACATACCCAAATCTATCTTTCACCACCCACACTGATGGAAATACACTCTCACGTGTAAAGCAAGTGGACCTACATATTTCCAAGGTGCTGGTCGCCTTAACGGAAACACTGGTGGCGTAGTGGTTAACCACTACAGCTGCTAACCAAAGGGTCAGCAGTTCGAATCCACCAGGTGCTCCTTGGTAACTCTATGGGGCAGTTCTACTCTGTCCTATAGGGTCACTATGAGTCGGAATCGACTCAACGGCACTGGGCTTGGTTTTTTTTGGTTTTGGTCACCTTAATACCTAGGCAAATATTTCATGGGTCTGGTATTGAGTACAAAGCAGCACCAAATATGATAAAGAAACTCCAAACTGCACTGGGACTAATCCCTGTGTGACGATATGTTTAAGCAAACTACCTGGACCTCTAGGTCTGCTAAGGTTCCCAGGGCAAGGAAGCATGACCAGCTGCCCTGGACTCAGGTCTGATTAGATAGTTGTAAACCACTAGCATTAGATCTCATATACATTCAGGAGGAGGGATGAGAATCACCATTAGCCCAAAGCTGATTCCTTTGAGGTGGAGGTCAGACATACCTCCATTCTCCAACTTTTTCATCATTTCTGACACCAACCGTCCTCCCCACACCACATTCTATTTCTCTGCTATGTTCGATAATTCATTGCAATGGCCACAAAAAACTCACAGATCATACTCACAATTATATGGTTTATTAGGGAAGTAATACCTACAGCTCAGGATCAGGATAAACTTGGAAATAACAGCATACAACTCAGGAGACAAGATACAGTTCTTCAGTCAGGACAGCTTCCAACTGAGACAATTTTCAGCTTTTTTTCTTTTGGCCGTGCCTACTGTCGAGCCTTCTCTCAGCCTCTGCCCTACTCAGGCAAGTGTTACAGCTCTTTGGTTCCACCAACAAGCGCCCAGAGGCACCCCACTCTACCAGCAAACCTCCTGCCCAAACGTACTCAGTTCTCTCTCACTCCATGCGTTGGCAAGCCCACTGCAACCACCTCACACCGGCCTCCTGGGTCCTACCTCTTGTACTGCTACCACCATTTCTCTGCTGCTGGGCTCTACTGTGGTTGCCACCAATTCTCATCTTATTGCGTTGTTGCCAGTGTTACAACTCTCCCTTGCGTCTAGGAAGTTCTCAGAGCAGCAATCCTGGGTCCAAAGATGCACCATTCCAGGATCTTCTTGATAGCGGTAAGTTTCTCCTCAACCTCTGTGGAATTGGCCCTTACGTAAGCCTACTCCTTGTCAATTTTAAGGCACAGTCCTCCCACCATGGAATCCCCAATCCCCTCGGTAGACCACAGTCACTTAATTTGCATGGTTATCTACCAATTCTCACAAGGTCACTTAGTCCTCTTGGGTAGCTTTACACACCCTATTTGCATAGTAGACTGACCAATCCCTTGTAAGATTGTAGTCTAGCAAATCATCTTGGCAGAACTACAAATCCAAGGCCAGAAAGGCCATATATAAGAAAAACTCATTTGCAATAGCTGTAGATTGTTTTTGGCTCCTTCTTCCTACCAAAAATACCAACCTTTTGATCATTTTATTTATCAATACCTCCATGAAGAAAAATTTTATTAATATTCAGACTTTAGCCTATAAATATTTAAAGCAGCACCAAAAGGATAGGGGAAAAAAAGGGAATCAAAACAACCAGTTTATTCTTCTCATGTTTAAAAACGACTTAAGGAGTATTGCAATTATGAATAACTTTTCATTTGACTGACTAAAAATTTTAATCACTGATTCTCCTCCTGGCTTTAAGGCTCAGCATATCAAATTCAAACCAAAATAGCATATACTCGATAATAGTTTCATCTAACCAACTGAGCAGACCAATCACACTAAAATAATTAAAAAAAAAAAGATAAAAATCCCAATCATACTATTTTGTATTAAATCTCAAGCACCGCCGAATTAGCACCAAAATAAAATGAATTGTTGTTGAATCTAGTTTCATCTCAGTAAAGTTTTTTTTCTAGTTTCATCTCAATAAAGTTCATATTCATTTATTTGTGGCTTTTTGTTTTTATGTTTGTTTGTTGTGTGTTTCTTTGTTATCCGCTGAGTTCAGTAAATTCAAGGGTGACGTTGATTGGAAACTTAACTCCGTTGCCTAGAACCTAGAGGTTAGCTGAACCAAATTTATTTGGCAATAACACCAGAAGTCCAGTTTTTGTGACCCTCTTACATCCTCAGGCTATTCCTGTGGTATTTTTCAATGCAAGAACAGGAAGTCAATCCCTAGTGAGTGCATTTAACTCTTCTATGCAGAGCAAACCTAAGTGCTCCTATGAGATGGTAGAGTCTAGACTATCCCTGTGCCTGAATCAACATTGAGAGAGACAGATCTGCCCGAACAAAGACGCTCTGCAATTTTTGGAGAGTCATTTACCCAGCACTGTGGAGAAATTGTCTTTGTTTTGGTAGTGGGTGGAAGTGACAGATGGCACTTAATTTTTCTTTTTTTAATAAATGCTTTGTGAATCAGGGTAGTCATCATTTTTAAAGAGCCATTATTATCATTTTTCTTTCTTATCATAATAAATGACAACTTCACTTTTTATCCTCGCACTAGTTTTTTATAGCTCTGAAATAAATCTGCAATATGGAAACCATAAGAATGAAAGCTCTACGAAAGCAGGGACTTTGCCTTATTCACTACTATATTGACACCCTTTAAGATATAAATTTTTGTTGAATGAATAAATGAATTAAAGAAACTTGGTTACACAGTGATGTTTAACAGCTACAGTATGGTCCTTGTCAGTCAGAAGGCCAGAGACTCAGAACAGAAAATCTAGATCCTTCCTTATTCATTCTTAATTTTTTTTTTCCAATCAGAAGTTTATGTGGAAATGTGTGAGTACTCACATGTTTTGGTAGTGTTAAAAAGTCATTTCTGAGAATGTTGACACATTGTGAAAACTGTAACCAATATCACCGAATAATTTGTGTAAAAATTGTTAAATGGGAACCTAATTTTCTATATAAACTTTCACCTAAAACACAATCAAATATTTTTTAAAAGTCATTTCTGGGTTCCAATTTTCAGAATGGAAATCTGCTCCTTCATAAAAGCAGCAAGAATGCTGCAAAAACTGCCAAAATCAATTTTACAGAAATCTGGAAAATAACTAAAGGTTTGTAAAGATCTCAGGAGTGTTATTCAAGGAGAATAGTTAAATCTTGATAAGAACAGTGAGCTCTGTGGAGTTTTAACTTGCCCTGATCCTATCTCCACTTCCCCAGCTCCAAGGTACCCTTGAAAAAAACACCCACACAACTACAAAAAGCAGCTGTGAAAATCAGAAGCCTAGCAGCCACTGGGAGGAAAAAAATAGGTTTGTAGTTCCTATAAAAGCTCCATCCCTAGAGAATTGTCACTATTGTCACTGTCTGGCAGCTCACTGAAAATCTCCATTCTCAGGTTATGTTTTTATTTGACCTGGCTCAGAGTTCACTCTATTCAAAGAACCCTAACTACAGGGCATTTGTCAAAAACAATAGATGGCAACTGTTTAATATTGCTGCTGTCTGCAGCAGTGTTAACAATTGAGGCTAACAGGAGACTGACAAAAAAAAAAAAGTTATAAGGACAAACTGGGAAACGAAAGGTTCATATGCAGTTTTGAAAAGCCCTGAAATATACCTGGTAATCTGGAAGGGCTATATGCATGCCTGGGGCTGGGAACACGCCCAGAAAAGATTTAAGAAGGCCCTAATCTTTCACCTATGGCTGATCTTGAGGCTCTGCACAAGCGGAAAGCGAAGGCTAAGGCAGAGTTGTACGTAAGTTGCTTGAGTGAATGTTGAAAGCATGCCCCAACACACACTCAGAGCTCCTCAGCAAAGATAGGGAGACTTATTGGTTCAAGACGTTTAAGGAAACCTCAGCCCAATTAGTACCTGACCAATAAGAAACCAAACAGAGACTTCAGTAGCCACACATGTCAAAGAACACAGACTTTGCATAATTAGTCTAGCAAAATCACTAAACAAACAGCAACCAAAACAAACCAGAGGTGGTAGGGGGGAGGGCAAGGATTTGATACACAAAGTTGCCACATTATATTATTTCAGTATCTTTTTTAAATAATTTTATTTATTTTGTTGTTGCTGAGAATATACAAGCAAAACATACACCATTTCAAGTTTCTACATGGACTGTTTAGTGACATTGATTACATTCTTCACATTTTTAACCATTCTCGCCCTCCTTTTCTGTGTTGCTCCTCTCCCATTAACATAAATTTGCTGCTCCCTAAGGTTGCTAACTAATCTTTCGAGTTGCTGTTGTCAATTTGATCCCACATACATAGTTCTTAAAAGAGCATAATGCTCAAGGCAGACATTTTTCACTTGTTAAGTTAAACTATTGTCTGCCAAAAGAATGAACAAATCTGTCTTGGAAGAAGTACAACAAGAATGTTCCTTAAAAGCAAAGATAACAAGACTATGTCTTACATACTTTGGACATGTTATCAAAACGGATCAGTCCCTGGAGAAGGACATCATGCACGATAAAGTAGAGGGGCATCAAAGAAGAGGAAGACCCTCAACAAGATGGATTGACACAGTGGTTGCAACAATTGGCTCAAGCATAACAATGATTGTGAGCATGGTGCAGGACTGGGTAGTGTTTCATTCTGTAGTACATAGGCTTGCTATGAGTTGGAATCAACTCGCCGGCACCTAACAACAACAACAACATTGTCTGGTTTTAAGAGGACTTCAGGGGATATTTTTGGTTTAAGGTTTAAAGGTTATATCAGGGCAATACTTTCAGAGATTTATCTAACCTTTATGGCTCCATAAAGCCTAGATTCAATGAAATTTGAAACTCTGTTCTGCATTTTCCACCTTTTGACATTATATTATTTTAAATGTCCAGATTTCAACAAAAAAAAAAAATTGAGACACACAAAGAAACAGTAAATCATGACCCATACACAAGAAATCATCAGTCAGTAGAAAATATCCCTAAGTAAGCTCCACTGTTGAACTTAATCAACAAAGACTTTAAATTACCTTTTTTTTTAATTACAAATATGAAGGCCTGGTGGCACAGTAGTTAAGCTGTTGTTTGCTAACCAAAAGGTCAGTGGTTCAGACACACCAACTGCTCCATGAAAGACATGGTAGTCTGCCTCCATAAAAATTTATGGCCTTTGGAAATGAGGCAGTTCTACTCTGTCCTATGGGGTCACTATGAGTTGGAACCTACTTGACAGCAGTGGGTTTGGTTTTGGGTACTGTAAACATGTTCAAAGAACTGAAGAAAGCCACATATAAAGATTTAAAGGGCATTATGAGAATGGATTCTTACCAAATAATTTTTTCCTTTTTAGAACCAAATAGAGATTCTGGAGTTAAAAAGTAAAATAACTGAAGTGAAAAATTCACTAAAGGAGTCCATCAGCAGATTTGAACTGGCAAAAGAGAATCAGCTACTTGAAGACATGTCCACTGAGATTATCCAAGCTGCGCAATAGAAAGAAAAATCAGTGAAGAAAAATGAACAAAGCCTCAGAGACCTGCAGAACACCATTTAAGCATGCCATCATACCAATAATGGGCATCCCAGAAAGAGAAAGAGCCAGAAAGAATATTTGAAGAAACAATGACTAAAAATTTCCCGAGTTTAATGAAAAACATTAATTAGTATACCCAAGAAGCTCAACAAACTACAAATAGAATAAACTCAAAGAGATACATACCTAGACATATCACACTCAAACTCTCAAAAAACAAAGAGAAAATCTTGAAAACAGCAAGAAAGAAGTGACTCGTCACATACAAATCATATAAGTTGATTTCTTATCAGAAACAATGGAGGCCAGAATGCAATAGGATGACATATTAAAAGTACTGACAGAAAGAGACTGTCAACTAAGTCTTCTTTACTCAGCAAAACTGTCTTTCAAAAATGAGAAAGAAAGTAGGACATCCTTAGATAAACAAAAAATAAGAGAATTTCTCACTAGCAGACATGCCCTACAAGAAGTACTAAAGGTTGAAATGAAAGGACACTAGACAGTAACTCAAATTCATTATGAAAAAATAAAGATCACAAGATAAATACATAGGAAAATATAAAATATATTTTTGTTTGTAGTTCTCTTCTCCTATCTAATTTAAAAAGACAAATGCATAAAGCAATAATTAAAAACTGTATTTATGGATAATAATGTATAAAGATACAATTGCATGACAATAATAATACAAACGAAGGATGAGGGAACAGAGTCATATAGGAGCAAAAAAAAAATTGTATGCTATGAAATTAAGTTGGTATTAATATGAACTAGATATTTTAATTCAGATACTAATTGTAATCCCCAAGGCAACCACTAGGAAAATAACTGAAAAATGTAGAGTAAAGGAAACAGCAAAGGAATTGAAATGACATACTAGAAATCTATTTAATGCAAAAGGCGGCAGTAATAGAGGAATCAAACTCGTTGCTGAGTTGATTCCGACTCCTTGTGACCCTAAGAAAAAAGAAGACATAAAACATATAGAAAAAAGTAGTGAAATGATAGGCATAAATGCTACCTTGTCAGGAATTACCTCAGATGTAAACACTACGATCAAAAGCAGAGATCAAAGAATGGATTAAAAAGAAAATATGACTCAAATATATGCTGTCTACAAGAGACTCACGTTAGATCCAAAGACACAAGATGAAAGTAGAAGTATAAAAGATATATACCATGCAAATAGTAATGAAAGAGATCTGGGATGCCTATCCTAATATCAGATAAAGCAGACATGAAGGTGAAAATAGTTACAAGAAAAAAATAAGCACATTTTGTAATGATTAAAAGATCAACACATCAGGAAGATATAACTATTATAAACATATATGCACTTAACAGCATGGTGCAAAACATAAAGCAGGAGCAGACAGAACTAAAGGGAGAAATACACGATTTAAAAATAATAGAGACTTCAATACCCTACTTTCAGTAGGGATAGGGCAATGAGGCAGAAGATCTACAAGAAAACAGAAGACTTGGACAATACTGTAAACCAACTAGAACTAACAGCCATCTATTGAACACTCCACCTAACAATAGCAGAATACACAATCTTCTCAAGCGCACGTGGACCATTCTTCAGGATAGGCCATAAAATATATCTCAATAATTTAAATGCACTGAAATCTCACAAAACGTCTTCTCTGATTACAATGAAATTCTACTAGAAATCAATAACAGAAGGAAGTTTGGGAAATCTGCAAATATGTGGAAATTAAACAACATACTCATGAATCTTTGATCTTCATTAGTAAGTGCTAATGAAGATCAAAGATCATAGCCTTCAGTATGGATTGCACCTCAACATAAAGAAAACTAAAATCCTCACAACTGGACCAATGAGCAACATCATGATAAACGGAGAAAAGATTGACGTTGTCAAGGATTTCATTTTACTTGGATCCACAATCAACACCCATGAAAGCGGCAGTCAAGAAATCAAAAGACGCATTGCATTGGGTAAATCTGCTGCAAAAGACCTCTTTAAAGTGTTGAAAAGCAAAGATGTCACCTTGAAGACTAAGGTGCGCCTGACCCAAGCCATGGTATTTTCAATCACATCATATGCATGTGAAAGCTGGACAATGAATAAGGAAGGCCGAAAAAGAATTGACACCTTTGAATTGTGGTGTTGGTGAAGAATATTGAATATACCATGGACTGCCAAAGGAATGAACAAATCTGTCTTGGAAGAAGTACAACCAGAATGCTCCTTAGGAGCAGGGATAGTGACACTGCGTCTTCCACACTTTGGACATGTTGTCAGGAGGGATCAGCCCCTGGAGAAGGACATTACGCTTGGCAAAGTACAGGGTCAGCAGAAAAGAGGAAGATCCTCAACGAGGTGGACTGACACAGTGGCTGCAACAATGAGCTCAAGCATAACAATGATTGTAAGGATGGCACAGGACCAGGCAGTGTTTTGTTCTGTTGTGCATAGGGTCGCTGTGAGTCGGAACCGACTCAACGGCACCTAACAACAACTACACTCAGGAATAACCAATGAGTCAAAGAAGAAATAAGTAAAATTAGAAAATACTTTATATGAATGAAAACAAAAACACAAAATACCAAAACATATGAGATGCAATGAAGGCAATACTTAGAAATTTATAATTGCAAACATCTACATTAAAATGATCCCAAATTAATAATCTAGTCTTCCACTTTAAGAAACTAGAAAAATAAAACCAAACTAAAGCCAAAGCAAGCAGAAAAAAGGAAATAATAAAGACTGGAGCAGAAACAAAATGAAATAGAAAGTAGAAAAACAGCAGGAGAAATCAATAGAACCAAAAGTTGGTTCTTTTTAATAGATGAACAAAGTTTACAAATTTTTAGATAGTCTGCAAGGAAAAGAGGAAGACTCAAATTACTAAACTAAAAAATGAAAGAGGGGATATCATTACCAACCTTACAGGAAGGATTATAAGGGAATACTATCAACAGTTGTAGACCAGCAAATTATTTAACCTAGATGAAATGGACAAATTCCTAGCCAGACACAAAATACCAAACTGGCTCAAAAAGAAATAGAAACTCTGAATAAACCTATAACAACTGAAGAGATTGAATCAACGTGGTAGGCAAAATAATGCCCCCAAGAATGTCCATATCCTAATCTCTTGAACCTCTGAATATGATAGGTTACATGGCAAAGAAGAATTATAGTTGCACTGGAATTAAGGTTGGTAATCACCTGACCTTAAAATCGGGAGATTATCTTATATCATCTGGGTGGGCCCAGTGTAATCACAAGAGTCCTTAAAAGTATAAGATGGAGGCAGAGGGGGAAGTTACAGTGATGCAATGTGAGAAGGCCTCAGCCCATTGTTGCTGGCTTTTAACATGGAGGAAGGAGAACATAAATCAAGAAATGTGAGCACTGGAAAAGACAAGGAAACAGGCTCTCCAACAGAGCTTCCAGAATGGTGTTTATCCCTGCAGACACCTAGATTTTAGCCCAGTGAAATCTATGTCAAAATATTCAGAACTGCAAGATGATAAATTTTTACTCTTTTACACTACTGTTTGTGGTAACTTGCTACAGTAGCAATAGAAAACTAATACAAATTTGGGTATCATAAATGGGGTGCTGCTGTAACAAATACCTAAAAATGTGGAAGTGGATTTTGAATGTGGCAGTGGGCAGAGGCTGAAAGAATTTTAGTAGCATGATAGAAAAAGTGTAGATCGCCTTGAATAGATTGCTAGAAGAAATATGGACATTAATGACTCTGCTAGTGACGACTCAAAAGAAGCAAGGAGCATGGTAGAGAAAATATGTATTGCCTTATAGAATACCTATGTCATCATGAACAGACTGTTGGTAGAAATATGGAAGTTAAAGATGCTGCTGGTGAGGGCTCACTAGGAAAAGAGAAACATGTTATTGAAAACTGGTGGAAAGGGAATCTTTATTATATGGTAACAGGAAGCTTATCATAATTGTGCCCTGCAGTTATGTGGAAAGAAAAGTTGTAAAGGATGGAACCGAATATTTAGCTGAGAAGATTTCCAAACAAAGTGTTAAAGGTGCAGTCTGGTTTCTTCTTGCTGCAGATAGCAAAATGCAAGAGTAGAGAGAGATTTAGAGAAAAACTGTTAAACAAAGAGGAACTAGAACTTGATTCTCAGCTTTTCTAGACTGCAAAGATGCTAAAATTAAGAAGCTCATTATCAGGAGAGAAAAATCCAAGTATGTGCTGCATAAACTTTTGCTAATACCTCAGAAAAATCAAAATGTTGGTGTATTTGAATACACATCACACAAAAGGCCCTTTGAAAAGATTAAGCTTGTGACTCAGATTCTTTCAGCCATCTCAGCATAAGTCAAAAATAAAGCCAAAAAAAAAACCCCAAATTCATTGCCATCAAGTTGATTCCGACTCATAGGGGCCCTATAGAACAGAGCAGAATTGCCCCATAAGGTTTCCAAGGAGCACTTAGTGGATTCAAACTACTGAATTTTTGGTTAGCAGCTATAGCTCTTAACCACTACAGGGTTTCCAAGTCAAAAATAGAGATATGGTTATCTAAGAAAGATCTTTGGAGTAGACTGTTGTCTAATGGAGTGAATCCCCATAAGATACATAGGAGACCCACAAGGTTCTTGAGAGTTTTAGATGAGTGGAAACATGGCCAGTTTAGACCAAAAAAGACAGAGTACAAAAGGAAGGATTATTGGACACCAAAATGTTATGGGCAGGAAACAAGCTGATAAAACTTTCCCAATGCAAACATGTGCTATATTTTATAAAAAAGAAAGGATGACTCAGAGGGTAGAGCTGAGATCCCAGCCCAGAGGGCAGATCTCAAGCTACAGAGAAGTTTTCCCACCTGTATTTTGAAATTTCTTGAGGATGGTGACTCCTTTTTTCCTTCTATAATCTCCCTTTTTGAATGTGAGTGTTGCTAACTGTTATCCTAGCGTGTCCCACCATTGTATTTTTGGAGCAGATAACTTGTTCTCTAGTTTCATAGGCACACAGATGGAGAGTAATTTTGCCCCAGGATGGATTATACCCAGAGCCTCACCCATGTGTATTTTAGAGATTTAGATGATGAAATTTGGAACTTTTGTGTTGATAATGATTATGTGAGATTTTTGGAGTTTGAGTTGATATGGTGATGTATTGAGAATTGAACACATATGTCCACACAAATACTTATATATGAATATTAATTATAATAGCCAAAAAGTGGAAACAACTCAAATGTTCATCAACTGATGAATACATAAACCAAATACTGTATATCCATACAGTGGAATATTGTTTGCTCATAAAAAGGATGAAATTCTGATACATGCTACAATATGGATGAACCTTGAAAATATTATGCTAAGTGAAAGGAGCCAGACATAAATGGTCACATATTGCATGATTTTTTTTTTTAAGCCTGTTGTATCTGAAAGGGATCTTTAAACTTTCTGTGTTATCAGGGTGAAAAAAGAACCAAACACTATTATCAGTGAGTCATGCAAATTACTTAACTATACGTTTTGAGGGAAAAGAAATATATAATGCTGTGAAGTAGAAGCTAAGGTTAGTTTTCCACATTATCCTTCCAAAGAAGGAGTGTCCCAAACCTCTCTTCTTTATCCCCCTTCTAAAATCATAGGGGCAACGTGTCTATTTTCAAACAAAAAGTGAATGTATAAAGTCCTTTTGAGAAAAGCCTTTCCAATAAAATTTTATTAATATTAAGTTATAGACCAAACACTGGCAACCATGTATAGACATGTCTGCTATGTACAAACTGAGATCATAAGGCCATACTTTCAAATACAATTTCAGAATTAGCTGTAATAAATCAATGTATTTACTTGGAAATTGCATAATTTTCTTCAGCTTACAATCCATGGTATGGATAGTTTAATATAATGTTAAATAACTTACCATCTACCTAAAAGTAAGCTATAGAAAAGTAACTATTGGGATTGAATAATAACAAGGTTTTGTTGGCTCAGTAGTTTTTCTTAAGTTTATATATATATGAGTATATATAATTATATATTATATGCGTACATATATACACACATACATACACACATATACATATACATACACATATATATAGACACACACACATACATACATGGAGCACTGGTGGCACAGAGGTTAAGAGATCAACCGCTAACCAAAGGAAGGGCTGGCAGTTCAAATCCACCAGTCACCCTTCAGAAACTCTATGGGCCAGTTCTATAGTGCTGCTATAAGTCGGAATTGACTGGATGGCAATGGATAGGTATATGTAGCCCTGGTAGCACAGTGGTTAAGACCTACGGTTGCTAACCAAAAGATAGGCAGTTCGAATCCACCAGGCACTCCTTGAAAACTCTATGGGGCAGTTCTACTCTGTCCTATAGTGTTGCTATGAGTCAGAACGGACTCTACAGCAACTGGTTTCGTTTTTTTCCTTTTTTAACAACAACTTAAAGAACCGTGGTTACACAATGGTTAAAATGCTTGGCTGCTAACCAAAAGGTAAGTGGTTCAAATCTACTAGCTGCTCTGCAGGAGAAAGATGTGGCAGTCGGCTTCCTTAAAGATTTACAGCCTTGGAAACCCTATGGAGAGTTCTACTCTCTCCTATAGGGTCACTATGAGTGGGAATCCACTGGAGGGGAGTGAGTTTGTTTTTTGTGTTTTTGTTTTTTTTTTAACAGCTTCCTAACATCATGGGAAAAGACAAAATAAAAAAAAAAAATTAGAGTTCCATTTTATTTGTTTCTTATGATGCTTAAAATCTATTTTTAGTTTATGTATATCCAAAGCCATAAAGATTAGTGTTTTCATTTTCACTCGCTCATTTAAGAAATATTTATTGAGTGACTAGGAGTAATAGTTTTTGTCTTCAAGCAGGTTCATAAATGAGTCAAAGAAATAAACCAAATAAACACTAAAATCTGTTGATATAATTACATGCAAACTCTCACCAGCAGGTCTTCCCACTTATCTTCAAGTATGTATACATACTCTACCCTCTCACTTCTAAAAAAAAAAAAATGCAAACCCGTTGCCATCGAGTCAAATCCAACTCATAGTGACCCTATAGCACAGGGTAGAACTGCCCCATAGGGTTTCCAAGGGGCACCTGGTGGATTCAAACTTCTAACCTTTTGGTTACGGCGGAAGTACTTAACTACCACGCCACCAGGGTTTCCAAGCCCCACCAGGGCTGTCCCTTCAAGGATGTACATATATTCTAGTCTCCGTAAGTTAATTTAGATTATGACAACCATTCCCTAAATCCAATTCCCTCTTTCATACAAGGATATTTCTCAAACATCTCTCTCTCCTGCATCATCAATGGTTCCTTCTCTACTGGATTATTACCATCAGCATACCCCAAAAAAACCTTATAGAACAGAGTAGAACTGCCCGATAGAGTTTCCAAGGAGCACCTGGCAGACTTGAACTGCTGACCCTTTGGTTAGCAGCCGTAGCACTTAACCACTACGCCACCAGGGTTTCCTACCATCAGCATACAAACCTGCAAAACCCATATTAATTTTTAAACACTTTCCTTGACCTCACATCTCTACTCCAGCTATTGCTTTTTATTCTTTCCTTCCCTTTACATCAAAAACCTTGAAACAGTGTTTGGTACTCTGCCAATTCCAATTTCTTCACTCCTATTTTCTCTTAAACACATGCCAAGTAGGTTTTCATCCCCCCGCTTCACTGAAACTATTCTTTTCAATGTCACCAGTGATCCAAGCACCACACACTCCAGGTTTTATTCCTACTTTCCCCTTGCTCCTTCTAAGTCTATTTTCCTCATTTCTGTCTTCTTCCTAATCTCTAAGTGTTGGAAAGGTCTGTCCACATTCCTTCCTTATGTGATCTCATCCAATCACATGACTTTAAATACACCCTTATGACCCAAACTTGTATCTATAACCTGAACCTTTCCTCTAAACTTCAAATCTTTATATCCAATTTCCTACGTGATATCACCACATGGATACCTAACAGGCATCTCAAATTAATATGCACAAAATGAGCTCCCGATATTCTGCCGAAAAAACTCCTCCTGCAGTCTTCTCCTCCTCATCCAAATCAACTATATCCTTCTAGTTGCTCAAGCCAAAACCTCAATTCCTTTCTCTTTCACATCCTAAATCCAGTGCATCAGCAAAACCTACCAGCTTTTCAAAACTTATCAAGAATTTCATCACATCTCATCATCCCCCATCACCACCATAATTCAAAGATCATCTCCATTCTAGATTACTCCAGTACCCTCCTAACTAGCCTCTCTGCTTCATTCACTTTCAAACTAGTCTATTTTCATGTTACTTTTGCTCAAACCCTGCAAATATACACATCTCACTCTTTACTAGGACCTAAAAGACCCTATATAACTGGGATCTCCATTACCTTATGTATCTCATCTTCTAACTCTTGCCCCTCTCCTCACTCCAGCCACATCATCTCTGCAGTTCCTTGAATGCACCAGGCACACTTCCACATCATGACCTGTACACTTGTTGGACCCTCCCTCTGCCCGGGAGGGTCTTCCCCCAGATACATCCCTCATTGGTTCACTTCTTTATTCAAAATGTGCCTTCTCAGTGAGGCCTTCCTGAGCCACTCTATAATATCCCAAAACTCCCCAACATTTTACATCTTTTTTCTTCATGCATCGTTTCTGAAGTTATCATTATAACTATATTTTACTCATGTATCTTATCTGTCACCTGTCTCCGTCACTAGAATGTAAGCTTCCTAGGGGCAGAGATTTGTCTATTGTGTTCACAGTGCACCTCAGTGCATGGACTAGAGTCAGGCTGCTCAACAGAGAGAGAAAGTAGAGTTATGCTAAGGAAGAAAAGGATCATTTGTCCTTAAAAAAAAAAAAAAACCCAATGCCGTCCTTAGATATAATAATAATGTGCCTGTCATATTGTGATGATTTCTACAACAATCTATTATTCATCCTACAAGCTCCAACTCGTGTCTCACCTTCTTCATGAATCTTTTCTGATAGACCTAGCTGTCAGAGATTCTCTCCCTTGCCCATCTTCTAAACCCTTACGATCAACATTAATCACTTAGAACTTAGAGGCCATGTGGAGTTAATTAGCTGTGTGTTCATCTGCATACCCTTTCTACAACCTAATTGTCATCTTGTTGGGAACATGACACTTATCTGATACTTCTCTGTATGCCCACCTCCTCCCTACTGAGAATTCATCTAGTTCTGTGTATGTCTGATTGTTTTTTACTGGATATGGGAGCCCTGAGCATTAAGATGTTTCGCAAAGCCAAGATTCATCAGTGCTCAGAGCTCTGGGCAACCCGGGAGGGTCTCCCAGGAAAAACATTTCTGAATAGAAGGGAGAGGTCACAATGGCAAGATTACATAACCTTTTTCAACGTCCATTCCAAAAGCTGGTGAAAGATGCTCATGGTCTGCCTTACATGGTATCATTACATCAATTACAAAAAAAAACATTACATCAATAGCATTCCCAAAATTCCCGGGATGGCCTTAGATTTTTTAAGTTACCCCAGCTAAGGGGTCACAATCACTGAAGAAGGGTTTTGGCACTGTAAGTAGCATCAAAAGCTAGATTTTTGTTTTTAACTGCCATTGAGTCAGTCCCCGACTCATGGTGACCTCATGCACAAGGGAACAAAATGCTGCCCGGGCCTGCACCATCCCCATAACCAGTTGCAGATCAGACCACTGTGATCTGTCATGCATTGAATTGTGTCCCCCAAAAATGTGTCAATTTGGCTAGGTCATGATTTCCAGTATTGTGTGATTATCCACCACTTTGTCATCTGATGTGATTTTCCTACGTGTTGTAAATCTTACCTCTACGATGTTAATGAGGTAGGATCATCGGCAGTTATGTTAATGAGTCAGGACTCAATCTACAAGATTAGATTGTGTCTTGAGTCTATCTCTTTTCAGATATAAAAGAGAGAAGCAAGCAGAGAGATAGGTGACCTAAGAAAGTAGTGCCAGGACTTCCACCAGACTGAGTTCAGTACAACTAGATGATGCCTGGTTACCACCACTGACTGCTCTGACAGGGATCACAATAGGGTCCCGTTCAGAGCTGGAGAAGAAAGGAGAACAAAATTCTAACTCAAAAAGAAAGATCAGACTTGCTGGCCTGACAGAGACTGGAGAAACTCTGAGAGTATGGCCCCCAGACACCCTTTCAGCTCAGCAATGAAGTCACTCCTGAGGTTCACCTTCAGCCAAAGATTGGACAGGCCCATAAAACAAAATGAGACTAAAGGGGCACACCAGCCCTGGGGCAAGGACTAGAAGCAGGAGGGGACAGGAAAGCGGTAATAGGGAACCTAAGGTTGAGAAGGGAGAGTGTTGGTATGTCATGGGGTGGTTAACCAGTGTCATAAAACAATATGTGTACTAACTGTTCAATAAGAAACTAGTTTGTTCTGTAAACCTTCATCTAAAGTACAATTTTTTAAAAAAAGAAAAGAAAGTAGTGCCAAGAGAAGAGCTCGTCCCTTGGACCTGGGGTCCCTGAGTTTAGAAGCTCTTAGGCCAGAGGAAGATTGATGACAAGGACTTCCCCCCAGACCTCACAGAGAAAGAAAGCCTTCCTCTGGAGTTGGCACCCTGAATACAGACTTCTAGCCTTCTAGACTGTGAGGGAATAAATTTCTGTTGTTAAAGCCATCCCCTTGTGGTATTTCTGTTATAGCAGCACTAGATAATGAAGACATGATCCATAGAATTTTCATTGGCTGATTTCCTGAAATAGATAGCCAGGCCTTCCTTCTTAGTCTGTCTTATTCTGGAAGCTTCATTGAAACCTGCTCGACATCATCAATGCACAAGCTTCCACTGACAGACAGGTGGTGGCTGTGCATGAGGTACATTGGCCAGGAATCAAACTCAGGTTTCCGGCATGGAAGGCAAGAATTCTGCCACTGGAGCACTGCTGCCCTCAAAAGCTAGACAGGAATAGGCAAACGTAGAAAAACACAGAAAAGTCATCAAGTAACAGCAAATTTGGCAAACAACTTTTAAAATTGTTTCAAATAAAGCTAAAAATACAAGTAATTCTACATTACCAAAAAAGCTTCATCTCAACCAAGTTTGTTTTCATTAGCCAAAGGTTTCTCTAGAACTCTACTTATTACAACTACTTCACCATAAATACTCTGGTGGAACAGATGTTTCCCCCTCGTCCATGTCCATTGAACAGTCGCCCTCTACAAGAAGCTGCCTGCATGCCAGATGAATGGAGTCAGCTGAAGAGCATTGTAACCAAGCTCTTCGTATCTCCGCAGGTCCCCGGCAAGCAGCATTTTCCCTTTAATCATACTTTTATCCCTCTGCCCCAAACCACCCCAGTAGTTTTCTGTTTTTTTAAAAAATACTAACTCCTAAATGGAGCCCTGGTAACATAATGGTTAAGAGCTTGGCTGCTAATCAAAAGGCTGGCAGTTCAAATCCACCAGCCACCCCTTGGAAACCCTATAGGGCAGTTCTACTCTGTCCTGTAGGGTTGCTATGAGTCAGAGCCAAATCGATGGCAACCAACAACAACAACTCCTAAATCATCTATTAAATACATGCACATACTTTCAGAAGAAGATATTGTAGCAGGTGTTCTCTGCATGGTAGGAATGCCCAGTGCACTCTTGCCCGGGAGGTCATATAATCGAGCAGTTAAAAGCAGAGGTGTTGAGTCACACAGGCTTAGATTCTGTTCCTAGGTCCTCCATGTTTGAGCTGCCAACTCAGGAAAGTCCCCAAAGGTCTAAGCTTCTGCTCCAGCCTCTGGAAAATGGAGGGAGACAGCAGTATGTACTTCACATGGGGAGTACCTGGGTGCCGTAAACGGTTAGTGCACTTGGCTGCCACCCAAAGGGTTGGCGCGTTGAGTCCATCCAGAGGTGTCTCAGAAGAAAGGCCTAGTGATCTACTTTTGAAAAATCAGCCATATAAATCCTGATGGATCACAGTTCTTCTGGTTTAGAACAGATGCTGAAGAAAAATATGACCCCAGCAAGCTGGGACACTTGGGGATGCTCTGATTACAACTAGTAAATCAGACATCTGTTTTCACTTCAAATTATAAGGGACTATCTAAGGATCGGGAATTAGGAAGGCTATTACAAGGTTACTTTATTTAAATATGTAGAAACGGTGATTATTTTATCAAAATGCTTACATTTAAATAAATGTAAGAGTATAAATCAGGAACAAAGAAATACCTTAAAAGATTGTATAATGTATTGAAAGCAATATTTAAAGAGGAAGCAGAAGTAAATGAAAATTTCTGTCTTGCCTCTTACTGTGTGACTTGAAAAATGTATTTAAGTTCTCAAAGTTACAGGTGTTTCCTCTGTTAAAAATGAGGATTATGGGACAGTGGTCTGTTAACTAGATGTCTACACTCCCCTCACCTGCACCCACCATTTGGTCTCCGCTCTTTTACAGTTGGGCTCCCTCCATACCTGATGCTGTCTGTTCCTACAGCCTCCCTGGGGTTCGAGGACCCTCCAAAATACCTTACGGGCTGTTTTGGACATTAACAGACCTTAACAGTTTCATTCAGTTCCGGCAGCACCTTCACCCTGCCCTCCCCGTTGCCTTGGTTGTGAGCCTTCTCTCCAGCCACCATTCCCACCACTGCATCCACTAACACCCAGTAAGACCACAAGCGCAGCCTCTATGAACCAGAAAAGACTGAAGCAATAATATCTCCCACTGCTGGTGTCCCATGACAATCAGATGAGACAATGTCTGCAAATGCTTTGTACAAACATAAGACATCATTTGATTTTCTGTTTGTAGTCACGGAAAGATGCCTATGTAACTGTCATGGATTGAATTGTGTCCCCCCCAAAATCTGTGTATCAATTTGGCTGGGCCATGATTCCCAGTATTGTGTGGTTGTCCTCCATTTTGTGATTGTAATTTTATATTAAAGAGGATTAGGGTGGGATTGTAACACCCTTACTAAGGTCAGAGCCCTCATGCAATGCAAAGGGAGTTTCCCTGGGGTGTGGCCTGAATCACCTTTTATCTTACAAGAGAGAAAAGGGAAGGAAGCAGAGAGTTGGGGACCTCATACCACCTAAAAAGCAGCACCAGGAACAGAGTGCATCCTTTGGACCCGGGGTCCCTGCACCTGAAAAACTTGTTGACCAGGGGAAAATTGAGGACAAGGACTTACCTCCAGAAGCAAGAAAAGGAAAGCCTTCCACTGGAGCCGATGCCCTGAATATGGACTTTTAGCCTACTTTACTGTGAGGAAATAAATTCCTCTTTGTTGAAGCCATCTACTTGTGGTATTTCTGTTACAGCAGCACTAGATAACTAAGACAGTAATGCCTATCATTGCATTGGATTAAGACTCGCCAGCTTGTACTTTTTTAAATTTTATGCTCACCTATGTGTTTTGCTTTCTATTGCCATTTCTCTTGTGATGGCATTGGGATCTGCCCCCAAAAGAGTAGGCAAAGCTTTATTTGTCTTTATTTACAAACCTTATGCAAGTGCCAATGTACAGGGAACATGCTTACACATGTTATCGCTACTGCAGACTACTAGAGATACTGAAGATATGAACATTTAGGGTATCCTTAATTTAACTGCCTCCTTTTATAGATGAGGATAACTGACAAAGTGCATCTGTGAGTCACTCTCAGATTCCCTCCATAACACACAGCGACGGCACAGATCCCGCAGGAGCTCTGAGAACCCTCTCAGTGCGTCCTAGGGTTCCTCTGTGCTCAGGCTGCAGGCTCCCCAACCTGAGGTGGGAGAGGGGTTACCATTCTAAGGCCCAGATACGCTACGCCTCAGCTGCCTTTATCCTTCCCAAGGTGGCACTTACCTATACAACATTCCTTTTCCTTCCCTTTCTTTTCCTAACTTCCAATTCACCTTTTTTTATAATTATTCTCCACAGAACCTCCTTAACTAAGCTTTTAGCACTTTAGCCCAAGACATGAAGTTCTACTAGATGATTCTAACTAAACCAGTTGTCATCGAGTCAGCTTCAACTCATGGCAACCCCATGTGTGTCAGAGTAGAAATGTGCTCCATAGGGTTTTCAGTGGCTGATTTTTTTTGGAAGTAGATCATCAGCCCTTTCTTACAAGGCACTTCTGAGTGGACTCAAACTGCCGACTTTTCACTTAGCAGCCAAGCTTCTTAACTGTTTGCAGCACTCAGGAATTCCACTACATGATTTTAGGTTCCAGTAATTTGGTAGTTGAAACTGAACAAACTAGCATCCCTGAGATTCATATAAAGGTGATATATGGAGATAATGTAAATAAACAAACAAAAAAACCAGAATTCTGTCATTTATTAAAAGTCAAATCATTATTTTAAAACCAACAAGATTCTTAGTTAAAAAAAAAAACCAATCCTGTTGCCGTCAAGTCAATTCCTACTCATAATATATAGCGACCTTGTAGAACTGCCCCATAGAGTTTCCAAGGAGCGCCTGGTGGATTTGAACTGCTGACCTTTTGGTTAGCAGCCATAGCACTTAACCAGTACACCACCAGGATTTCCAGAAACTTATAGTAAATTAAATACTAGAATAACAGATAGTCAACATAGCAATTGTGGAGGAAAATCGCGAAGGCCTTATGCTAAGTCTCTTCTCATGACTCTAGGTAGCTGGTTTCTTTAAAACTGCCTTTTCTACCCAAACACTGTCATGTCCATCAGTTACAGTCACTTTCTGGCTCAGTCCCAAACGCTCCTGTCATCTCTGGATACGATTCTGACAGCTTATGGAGCATCGGTTCTGTCACTAACACTTATTTCTTTTCAACCTACATAAAATTACATTAACTTAACCAAGCTAGAGACATTCTTTTTCTGTTAAGATCAACCTTTAGGCCAAACCTGTCCTCACTCTGAGTTTTTCTGCAGGGTCAATTTCAAGGGCTCCTCTCCCTTTCTCCTTCAGCAGCCTTAGTCAGTGACTCAGTTAGTGGCAGCCATACTCAGGAACACAAAAACTGTTTCCCTCAGTGAATACCCCATTAACTTTGGAAGTGAATGACTTCAGAGGTGTGCTTCTGCTAAATTATAACCGGCACATTCAGGTCAATTATTTCTTCACTATCCGTTCTGACATGTTTCTCTCTCAGGCACTGAGAACTGCCACCTCTCTTGGAGTACAGGCTTCTCAGAGAACACCTCAGCCAGATGACCACCTGAACTGTTCAGGTGGGGGGGCATTTCAAGCTATCCCCCTTGAAGAACCCCACAAGTTCTTCTTTTCTTCATCATTTCTCACTTATATGATAAAAACTGCACAGCATTGAAGGTGTATCCTGGTTATTTTCACACATAGGATACTATGAGACTTTTCATTTATTTATATAGAGATGACATGACATGCATTAGTATTTGCTGACAATATTTAAGCTCAACTGACCAGTCCATGTGGGACAACACCTGAAACTGACTGGACTCAGTGACCATTATGGATTGAATTTTGTCTCCCAAAAAGACATGTCGAAGTCCTAACCCCTGTACCTGTGAACGTGTCTCTGTTTAGAAATAGGGTTTTCCTTTTGTTATGCTAAGTTACACCAGAGTTAGTGTGGGTTCTAAACCTAATCCCTTCTGAATGGTTTCTTATAAAAAGGGAAAACAGACATACACGGGAGAAGACAGATACCATGTGACGATAAAGGCAGATGTATCTACAAGCCCAGAAAAGCCAAGGATTGTCAGCAGCTAGGAGAAGCTGAAAGAGAAAAAGCAGGGCCTTCCCCTGCAGCTGATACCCTGACTTAGACTCTGCACTCCAGAACTGCAATGACTGACTTGGTCCAAAACTAACTCATCTCAGAGCAACTACAAGAAATAAAAGTTTAAAAAACCTAAGAAACACTGCTTGCCCCTTCAGTGGAGTAAATTAATCTCTCTTGAGGTATTTTACATCTAGGACTGTGTTCCCGTATAAATCACAAATGCTTCATTCACGCCACAAATACGTATTGAGCACATGCTATGTGCCACACAGCGTGGTAAGCCCCGGAAACGACGCAGGGACAGATGGACACAGCCCTTGCCGTGTGGAATTCATAGCAATGTGGGTGGCAGACACAGCACCAACAGACACACAGCTGAATCTACGATTATAGACTATCATGAAGGCTATTGGGTAAAGTTAAAGGGTTTGATGCACATTTTCAGAGCGGAGTAATTTAGCTTGAGGAAGACATTTAAGCCCAAAACAAATACAAATAGGGCTGCAAAGTGATAGAAAATGAGAATGGTGGTGGGCCGTTGAATGTAGGGAGGATGAGATTAGATGATCATGGCCAAGGAAGGGGATCCATGCTCCTGGGTAAACAGGGACAGCGAGGTTACCTGTATTCTGTAGAACACTGGGGTGATACAAACAGTTAACGCACTCAGCTGCTACGGGAAGGTTGCCAGTTCGTCTACCCAGAGATTCCTCGGAAAAAAAACCTGGTGACCTACTTCTGAAAAAAAAGCTATTGAAAACCCTGTAGGGCACGGTTCTACTCTTTCACACATGTGGTTGCCATGAGTTGGAACTGCCTCACATGCTCCCCGTGGTGATGGTGGCAGTATCCTTTGCCCCCTTGGCTACAGCAAGGCAAGAGGGTCATAAAACTTCTCTTAACCCTGGTGGCTAGGCCTTCGATGTTAAGTTATTTTCTGTATTCAGGGTCAAGATAGGAAGGAAGAAGCTGCAAATGGTTTCAATTTTGGCTGCTGAGGTTGTCATTAAATTAATCCTTGAACTCTACTGGTAATAAGTACTTTGTATTCACATAATACTTTGACCGTAACTTCACTGTATCACTACTGTTGTGTTGTAATTAGGTCTTTATAAATTTTTCTCCTCTTCTAGTTTTTGAGGTTATAGGGTGCAAAACCAGAAACTAAAGCCAATCTTATTGCCATCAAGTCGATTCTGATTCATAGCGACCCGATAGGACAGAGTAGAACTGCCCCATAGGGTTTCTAAGGAGCACCTGGTGGATTCGAAATGGCGACCTTTTGGTTAGCACCTGTAGCTCTTAACCGCTAGGCCACAACGGTTTCCTTATAGAGCACAGGAAGGTTTCATTTTTTCTTTATATCTCTGGAGACTACCACTTGCCTGGAAAAGAGTATCTATTTCATATATGTATAATAAATACAGAGCTCTGCTGGGGCCATGGTTAAGCGTTGAGCTGCTAACCAAAAGGCCGGCAGTTCAAGTCCACCAGCCTCTCCTTGGAAAGCCTATGAGGCAGTTTTACTCTGTCCTACAGGGTCAATATGAGTCAGAATCAGCTCGATGGCAATGGGCTTGGTTTTGTTGTTGTTGTTTTAATAAATACATGAAAAAAAAAAGTCAGCCATTAGGTTCTGTAGAGTTCTCTGGCAGTTCAAGTAGATACAGGTTTACATATATCACATACATTGCAGTTTCACATTAGTATTTTTGTGTCTAAAGGTAATAGTTTGATGAAAAATAGCTATTTTATTAGATGATTATTCTTTAACTTTTTATAATTTATCTTTGTTGGTTTCATTGAGAACATACACAGGAGAACATACACCAATTCAGCAGTTTCTACTTGTACAATTCACTGACTTTGATTACATTCTTCGAGCTAAGCAACATTCTCAGCCCTGCTTTTTGAGTTGTTCCTCCCCAATTAACATAAACTCACTGCCCCCTAAGTTTCCTATCTAACCTTCCAGATTGCTGTTGTCATTTCGATCCCTTGCAGATAGATCTTAAAAGAGCACAATGCTCAAGGCAGACATTCTTTACTAGTTAAGCTTAAACTATTGTTTGGTTTTAAGAATCTGAATTAAAGAAAAAAAGTGGAAAAATAAGCAGACCCAGGCACAACGTCATTTTCTTATAAAAATATTAGGGTATTATGAGGATTAGCCGATAGAAGATATAAAGACTGATCACTCCTTGACTTCAAAAATAAACACAACCAGCCTCAAAAACAAGTCAGCACTGAGTTCTTTTGCACTCATTGAAAATTCGATTGTTTCAACTAAAAAAAAAAAAAGACCTCTATATTCCAAGCTATTTTTTTTTTTAATATCATATGAATATCATTATTCTCCAAATGTCGTATTTGGAATCATTACATTTTGCACAACAATGCCAGCCAGCCAGTTTCAGAAGCTCTTTCACCCCTCGACAACGGCCAGGTATCAAGTGTAATAGGACCAGACGCAGCAAACAAATTAAAATGTGTGTCTTTGTCGAATGATACTGTTTCCAGGAGTATAAGTGACACAGCAATTAATGTCTTTGAACAGCTGGTTTTAAAGATTAAAGAAAGTGATTATTTTGCCAACGGACAGATCCACCTGAATGTGCTGGGATCTTGGCATTTCAAGATACATTTAAAAGAGTTACTATGGACAAAAGGAGGCTATTTAGAAAAATATAGCCCAATAATACAACAGGAAAAAACCATTTTGAAATATTTCAAGGGGCAACCCAAAATTTCAACTTAAAAAGCAGGAAATTGTACATTGCTGTTTACATATTTAGAGAAGAATCACAGATTTATCCAAGAAGGAAATCATTTGGCTACAAGGAATGATTCAGATTCTTCCTGGATATACTTCTTTCTTTATTCCCATATTAATGATCTTTAAAGGGGAGAAACAGAGAAAGAATGGGTGCAAGAGAGAGAATTTTCCTGTACATCTGGAGGACTCTATATAGCCAAGGAGCCCTGGTGGTGCAGTGGTTAAGAGCTTGGTGCTAACCAAAAGATTGGCAGTTCCAATCCTTGGAAACCCTACAAGGCAGTTTTACTCTGTCCTACAGGGTCTCTATGAGTCAGAATGGACTTGACCGGTATAGGTTTGAGTTTGTTTTTGTTTTTGTATACAGCAAAAACATACACCAATTCAAGTTTCTATATGTACAATTCAGTGACTTTGATTACATTCTTCAAGCTGTGCAACCATTTTCACCCTCCTTTTCTGAGCTGTTCCTCCTGCATTAACATAAGCTCACTGCCCCCTAAGTTTTCTATTTAAGCTTTCAAGTTGCTACTGTCAATTTGATTCTCTTCTAGATAGCTCTTAAAAGAACATAATGGTCAAGGCAGACATTTTTTACTAGTTAAGTTGAACTATTGTTTGGTTTTAAGAAGAATTCAGGGGATATTTTTGGTTTAAGGTTTAAAGATCATCTTAGGACAATAGTTTCAGGAGTTCATCCAGCCCCCTTGGCTTCAGAAAATCTGGAGTCTGAGAGAATCTGAAATTCTGTTCTGTATTTTCTCCCTTTTGATTAAGATTCTTCTGTAGAATCTTTTACCAAAATGTTCAGTAATGGTAATTGGGCACCATCTAGTTCTTCTGGTCTCATGGCAAAGGAGGCAGCTGTTCATGGAGGCAATTAGCCACATGTAAAATAGTGTGGTAGAGGTGTTGACCTCCTCTGTCTTCACAATGGAGAAGGAGAATCATCAACATGAACAGCTGGAGGCTGATTCCTGTGAGGTGGTCAGACATATCTCCTCTTTCCAACCTTTTTACCAATTTTGACATCAATCATCCCTCCCACAGCACTCTCTTCTTCTCTGCTGGGTTCAATAATTCATTGCAATGGCCACACAGAATTCACAGACCATACACACAGTTGTGGGGTTTACAAGGGAAGTAACAGTTTACAATTCAGGTTCAGGAATGGTCAGGATACACTTCTTTGACCAGGAGAGACTCTTCTCAGCAGTGTCGCAAGCAGGCCTCTCTCTGGCCCTCGACCCCTCAGGCCTCTTGGGCCAGCCCAGCCTCTGCCCTGCTCAGGCAAGTTTTACAAAGCTCTTTTAGCTCTGCCACCAAGTGCCCAGAGGTACCCCACTCCACAAAGGAACCTCATGCCGGAAGGTACTCAGCTTTCCTGCTCCATGGGTCAGTAAGCCCACTTTGCTGTCTCCTGCCAGTCTCATGGATCTGCTGGCTCTGCTGCTGCCACTTACCTGCTGCTGCTTCTCGCCATCTCTTGTCATCTTCAGCGTTCTCTGTCTTCTGGGTCCAGGAGGTCTCAGCACAGGGATCGTGGATCCGATGAGTACCCTGAACTCCAAGCTCTTCTTCTTGAAGGTAGTAAGGTCCCCCTTTGTTCTGGAATTGGCTCTCCTTTAAGCTTAGCAGGATAGCAAAACTGACCAATCCCTTGATCAGAGTTCCACACACCTTATTTGCATGGTCCCACCCCTACAATGGCTCCATGCACTTTATTTACATTATCCATTATCGTCAAGTTGGCTCTGACTCATAGCAACCCCATAAGACAGAGTACAACTGCCCCATACGGTTTCCAAGGAGCAGCTGGAGGATTAGAACTGCTGACCCATTGGTTAGTAGTCGATCTCTTAAATGCTGCGTCATCAGGGCACCCTATTATTAGCAAGGTATCCAGTCCCATTGGTGGGCGACAAGTACCTCATTTGTATAATCCCACCCAGTCATTTGGTGGGAGTTACAAAGACTTTGGAAAGAGTCACATTAAGTAAGTCACTGTACCACACCATACATGCCATTTCCTCCTCCTATTCCTGACTCTCCTTCTTCCATTGTTGCTTCAGGTGAATAGACACCGATTATTGTGCCTTGGATGGCCAATTATAAGCTTTTAAAAACCCAGACACTACACAATGAACTAGGAGGTAGAACAGAAGCATTAAACATATTATTAGTTCAACAAGGGTGTCTCATGAAACCATGACCCTAAAACTCCAAACCAAGGAATCAAAACCCATGAGGTATTTGGTTGTACATAAGCAGCCCCAGTGCTACTTTTTTTTTTCTTTTGTCATTGTAAATATGCCTATCACACAACTTTTGACAGCAATTACATTAATAGGCTGTGCAACCCCACCCTTAATCAAAGTGGTTTTTCCATAGCCATAAATTGAAACTCAGTACTCCATAAACAATAAGCCCTGCTTCCCCCTCCCTCCTGCCCCTTGTAACCACTAAGAAAGCTTGGTGTCTATACATTTGTGTGTTCTTGTCTCTTTATATAAGTGAGGTCATACAATATTTGTCCTTTTGTGATTGTACATCATCAATTTTAACAGAAGCCAGCCTCAAAATGGTTGTGTGATAAGGAAATTCCATGACCATCAGTACAAAGTATGTCCAAAATCAAAGCATCAGCCTCTCCTTACACAAAAATGTCTCCACTAGCAAATTGGCATAGTGACCCCTGGTGACAAAATGCATCATAGTAGAGCCTTGACATTCCTTCCAAATTTCTAGACCATTCAAGAACCATAACACCACATGGACAATTGGCTAGAGTTTTCACAAATTAACAATACTCTTATCACTGCAAGAGATTTACTCCTTAGGAAATGAGGCCAATTTATTTGTATAACAGATATTTCTTTCATAACTTAAATACTCACCTCCAAACTACAGTTTCACAATGCCCTTGATTCCAATTCATACATCAACAAATCTACGAATTTGGGAGTTGCTTCAGCATACCCCACATAAAAATGTAAATCTGTCAGTGCCAATATTATACTTTATTTAATACACAAAAAAGTTTATAGAAGATTTTAAAAGAGAGGGAGAGATAAAGATGATAACACACTCTAAACTCTTTTGAATTTTATCCCTTATTTGGGAAAATATGACAAATGCCTTCCCCTGGGGCCTGTCAAGACCTAATTTAATACAGAGCACCTGACCTTAAACAACCCCTTTTCTTGCTAGGACAGAACCTTAAAAAAGGAAAAAAAATTAAGAAAAAAAAATCTTTCTTCTCCTCTTTATAGAGATATGTTTATCCCAATATCTCAGGGGCTCAATAATTAAGTCCAAAACTTCTCTTCACCACATCCTCAAGAGACCTTGGCCCCTTGTAGAAATGTTTTCTGGTATCTACATTTTTATCCCAGAGTTTTCAAGGCAAGCTTGCTGATTAGGCTCCACTCATGACTCTTGTTGCATAAAAGCGAGCTAAAGAATACAATAATAAATCATGTAAGTGTTATGGCCTGTGAAGTTTGAAAAAAAAAAATCCCATGGAAGTGGGTTAATTGGGAATTAAGTCTTCACAACAAATTAGCCACATATTCCATTTCCTCCTCCTATTCCTGACTCTCCTTCTTACCCTGTTGCTCCAGGTGAATACAGGCCGATCACAGTGCCTTGGCTGATCGCCTGTAAGCTTTTAAGACCCCAGGCACTGTGCAACGAACTAGGAGGTATAATAAGAGCAACAAATGCCATTTTTGAAAGAAGAGGCATTGACAGGGCAACACCATGAACAAAGTGGCAACATGTACTTCTTTAAGATCTGCCTGTCAAGGAAAGACTATAATGAGGAAATCCAACCAGGGCAGAGAAGAACTAGAAAGAAGACAACATGATTCATGTTCCTGAATTTCAAGCAAAGGAATTTGATCAGGCAGGTAAGTAGAAAAATAGCAGACTAAGAAATTGGAAGTAAATGAACCAGAGGGAAACTGAGCTCCACTATTGTTGTGATCACTTGGACACAAAGTGATGAAGGACTGGATGAAGTCTGTAGTTGTGAAAATGATGAGAAGGAGCCCAATCCAAGAGGCATTGTAAACAGTGAATTGGCAGGACCTAGAAACCCTGGTGGGGTAGTGGTTAAGAGTACAGCTGCTAACCAAAAGGTCAGAAGTTCAAATCCACAAGGTGCTCCTTGGAAACCTTATGGGGCAGTTCTACAGGGTTGCTATGAGTCAGAATCAACTTAATGTCAATTGGTTTTGCTTTTGGTTTGGAAACTGACTGGATAGGAGACCTGAAGTAGGAGCTATCACAGTAATGTCACTAGAGTTGCTGTCACCCAGTGTGGTAACTCATGGTGTCAATGCCCTCCTAACTGGCCCTTTCCTGTACCAGACCATACAGAATCCTTAGTAGTTTTTTGTACTAATGTTACTTGTAAGTCATAATTCCCATATATCACTCCTTCTTTTCCTTTAATTGCTACTTCATTCTCAAAAAACTTATTGCTATAGGTTCACAAATACTAATTACCGCAGTATTGTAGCTAAAACACCAGAAAATTTGACAAAATCGGTGACTATGAAAATGCTGGCAGCAATGACAACAACAATGTGTGCTTGTAGCCGTGCAGGCGAAACTCCCTGATTCAAAACATCACTGTAATTGGGTAATAATGACAACTCTGACCGGAGCACATTAGAAGGTTCAAAAAGTAAATTAGCATAGAGTTTTACTCTTGTAGTCACATTGATACATTAAAGCTGTGCTTACAAAAAATGTTTTTGTTGGTATAACTAACTACAGGGATATTTTTATGAAAAATAGTGAATTTCCACTGAAACTGCACAAAAATTTTACAGACAGTCACTTTGGTGTCACCTCCTCTGACAGTGTCACCCAGTGTGGTCCACACCCCCCACACCCTCCCTAGTGGTGCCACCGAGCTATCGTCAAAATAATTCCCAAGTGTTGAACCAGGAGCACACTACAGAATTAGAGAAAAAGAGAGGTTGAACCAGATAATCTCTGAAGTCCCTTCCAACCCTTTCTGTTAGACCTCACTTTTTGTGTATATATATATATATATGTATGTCACCACACTTTCTTCATTCTAAAAGTATTTATTGGGGGCATACTATGTGCCAGGCACTATCCAAACCCTAAAGATATAATGATGAACAAGACAAGTCCTTGTCTCATAGGGTCTATATCCTAAAGGGAGTATGCACATAAATGTTATTGAAGGACTTCAGCAGAGCTTGATCTGCTACCATTTATGTTTAAACAGAATCATTTTGCTCTCCTGTAGAAAAGGGATTGAAGGGGCACAAATGCTAGAGAGGGACAATGCACTTTAAAGTTTAAGAGGTAAAGGTGGTCACACTGGAAATTAAAAAAGAGGTTACCCGTTACCATCGAGTTGATTCCAACTCATAGCAACCCTGTAGGACAGAGGAGAACTGCCCCATAGGGTTTCCAAAGAGTGCCTGGTGGATTCCAACTGCAGACTTTTTGGTTAGCAGCTTACCTTAAGATATTTGAAGACAAGGTTTTCTGATTGGACTGGATTTGGTGGGTGGGGTAATGGCAGAGTCATGGATGACTGCTATGTTTCTGCCTGAAGTAATAAGAGGTATACATACGATGCCTTTTACTGGGATAGGAAAAATCTTGAGGGGATGGTAGTTTAAAGGAGAAAGCAAAGCTCTTATTGAAGAAGATATCATTTTCAGGAAACGTGTAAGTGAGAAAAGGTGTGTCCAATATCACAGCTGCACCAAAAGTTCTCCAGATGTGTGAGAGAGGTGACCCTATGAAGGGTATGAACATTTAAGGCTTAGCCTATTGGCTTTTTGAGCATCCAATGGCGTTTTGAACACCCAAGTGCAAGAACTGGGGGTTTCGATGAGCAAAGAGTAAAGCTTACAGATAGCAACTGAGAAGATTTTTTATATGCAAGTCAGAAAAAAAATTTACAAAATATTTACCCATCATCAAGTAGTTTATTAGCACTGTCACACCACACATCACTGACAGTGAAGAGTCTAGGCAGGGATGTTCTTTACTGTCTGAGTGCCACAGGCAAGACTCAAAGGCAAACAGAAACATTTTAGGGAGAAAATGAAATGGCTTCAGTGTAATATGTGAAGCTGAATGGCAAAGTCAACATCTTCTCCCATGATCTCAGGTAATAGAAAACCTTTACTCGGCAGATAAATGGACTTTCTGCCTCAGATCTCTAATCAATAGGTCAATTGGTTCTGTCTCCAAGTATTCACATATGTTTAACCTAAAAATAATACTCTTCTGGCCTGGTTTTATGAATCTCTCTTTACAAGTAAGCTATAAATTATAAATCTATAATTTATAAGTCTATAAATTATTGGGAAAAGACTAAAAAATAATTGACAGGATAATTCGATTAAAAGGCAGGGAATAACTTTTATATACAGTAAAACCTATGAAAGCTGGAACCTGTGTAAGGCGGAAACCCGTCAGAGAAGGAAAACTCAAATATCTTCTGCTAAAACCAGCATCAGAAAAGTGATAAGACTGCACCCTGTCAAAGGCAGAAAACTTGCAAGGCAGTCCTGTCAAGTTCCAGCTCTTCCAGGTTTCACAGTAAAGCCTGTGAGAGGGTATGTTTCAGTACTAGACAAGCCGGACTCAGTGAAATCTGTGAGGGCTGGAACTCAACAGCCTTGTTTTTCTGGGTCTTGCAAGTTTTCCGCCTTTGACAGGATGAAGTCTTACCACTTTTCTATCACTCTCCATTAGTGGAAAATATTTTTGTTTTCCTTCTCCGACAGGTTTCTGCCTTACACGGGTCCTGGCTTTCACAGGTTTTACTGTAGTATCTCAGAGACATCACTGGACCATCATTTCTCTAAGTCTTATAGATTCAATCCCTGTGATAACTCTCAGATCTTTCTCCCCTCTCTTTTACCCTTCCCGACTTTCATTATCTCAGCCTTCAAGGCAAGAGTCTCCAAACTCTCCAGTACTATTTACATCAAAACTATTTTTGTTAATGTTAATCACATATCCTACCCATCCCCACCTCTTTATATGTACTAATATCCTACAGATTGATTGACCACATCTAGAAGACCTGGAAGGTAGGAAAGTGTTCATAGCCTTTTCTTATTTGCGAAGCCTCAAAATAAGTGAACGTGATTGACAAAATGGCATTAGAATGACGGCCTAGGAAGAGTCTGCCATCCTTCTAAATGGCAATAGGGATGAGAGTTCAGACCCATAAACAACAACTTGGAAATTCTCATCACATTTTGCTCCAGATAATAAAACTATATAATATAATAAAACTCCAGATAAAAACTCTAATATTGTCTCTTTGTCCCAGCCATTTAATATACCTGTCCCTTAATTTCTATTTCTCAGACATGGTAGCCTGTTTTTCCTCATACTGAAATCAGTGCATTATCATTTTAATCTCTGCCTTCCCAAACTGCCTTCTCTTGCTCACATCCGAATCACAAAGAGTTAACTTTTGAACCTGACCTTACACTTGTGCCTAGAAATTCGAACCAGGAAAGCTTTCCTAAGTAAGTCTTCGGTGTCTTTATTTTATATCCAAGCCATCTTCCCAGTCAATGAACCTCCCTAAAAGATTAATGTAGTTTGAACTTTTATAGAGGAATATCATTTGCGCGCTGTCATATTTAGCACAAATGGTGCTTCAGTCACAGCTCAGTAATATTCCAGCATATTATTTCCAAGGCATTTGAGAGTTTAAAGAATTATTGAAGGGCACACTGTACTCATCTGGTAATAAGGCAGAGAGGACAGCGTCTACGTATGATTTCAACAAATGGAATCGCTGCTAATTTCATTGCATGTAGCAAAATAGTTGTGATAATAACCCAGGTAAAATATCTCACTGGAGGAAATACATGAGGTATAGCCTTTTGTAAGACCTCCAAGAAGTATTGAAGAGGAAATTTTAGGAGTTGAGAGCAACACATTAGGACATAATCTTCTCACATTGACTACGTACCCCCTTAACACTTGTGTTTTGTCAGCCATGAGTGTGAGGCTGCAGCCCTTACTTAGCCATTGTTTGTCTGCAGAAGCTGTTGAGCTGCACACACCCTGGGTACTGGCGAGGAATGAAGAATTAGGGGGAAAACTGAACCCCTCCAAAGCCCAGGTATTTTGTGAGAAAATTTCCTGACTCCTGCAGCTTTGTAAAAAGTATAGGAGAAACAAATTTGACCTAAAAAAATTTTTTTTTGAATTCACAGATATGTTTTAGAGGAAGAAAAGATCTTGCTCACTCTCAGACATTACTAAACAGCAGTTTAAAGGTTTGCAGATGTGTGCTAATCAGAAAGAAAGAGAAACCTGCTGTCCTGAAAAGTCCTCGTCACATACATCAACTCTGGGGTTTTGACCTTAATTTTTTGCATTGAGTGATCCATTCTAAGCAATTACAGCATTTAAATCACATATGGCAATGACATTATGATTATATATAAATCTCATATTATGTTAAGAAAGTCCTGAGAACAGAGATGGACTCATTTTCCATTTCTAGATCAAGGAGAGCATAATTTTGCCATTTGGGGAGCTAGCTAATTCAAAACACATGACAGTTTTTTCTGCTTACTAAAAGCTACTCTCTGGTATTAGAATTAACTTAGACATTTTAAGACTACTCAGTTACTTGTATTAGATTAAAAAAAAAATCCTTAATTTAGAGAGCAAACACCTCCCCTTCGAAACCCCTCTCCTCTAGCTTCCCAACAACTTCAAGCCCCTCCACTCCACCTGCTATGTTTTTGCATATAGCAACCAAAGGAATTTCAGGCTTTTAAGAGACCCCTTGTCAAATACTTCATGGGCAGCATCTACATATTACTTAGTGTGATGGTTAAAGTTGTGTGTCAACTTGACTGGTCCATGATCCTCAGTGTTTTCCTAGCTATGATGTAGTTTGGCAGCTTTTTAATGATGTTACCACCTCTATGATGAAATCTGATATAATGTGATCACCTCCATGATGAGATCTGTTGTGAGCAGCCAATCAGTGGAAAGGAATTTTCCTTGGGGGTGTGGACCGCATCCAATATAGGTGGCCTTTCTGGCAAGGCTCGTAGGCTTTTGCTTGCTCAGGATGCTGCAGCTGGCTCCTGTTATCTGACCTTTGGTTCTTGGGACGTGAGCTAGCAACTTACCTGCCGATTTTGGAATTCACTGGTCTCCACGGCCTGTGAGCCAGAGGCCTGCCACCTGGCCTGCCGATCTTCGCCAGCCCCTGTGACTACATGAGTCAAGAGAAGCCTCCAGCCTGACCCACAGGCTTGGGACTTTCCAGCCTCTACAACCTCATGAGTCATTCCCTTTATATAAATCTCTCTATATATTTATCCACTGCACTGGTTTTGCTTCTCTAGTGAACCCAGCCTTAGACCCTAATAAACGAAAGTAAAATTATTTCAGCAACATTTTGGTATCTCCCAACTCTTAGAAAAAAAAAATGATCAGAAGTACAGGTAGCACATTAAGTTCCTTGAAATTCTAAACTAAATATAAACTAGATGGAAACCACAGAAAGTATACAAATGCCAGTAAATGGCTCCTCTGAACATTACTTAGGTGACGATCTGTTGTTGTTGTTGGGTGCCACTGAGTGGATTCCAGCTCACGGGGACCCCATATACCAGAGTAAAACTGTTCCATGGGGTTTTCGAGGCTGGAATCCCTATGGGAGGAAATCGTCAGGTCGTTCTCCCACAGAGCCACTGGGTGGGATTGAATCTCTGACCTTTTGGTTAGCATTTGAACGATTAACTATTGCGGCTCCAGGACTGCCTGCTAGAATACTTAAGAGAGTAAAAGGATGCTTTTTACTGATTTCTTAAAACACAGAGATTGTATTTTATGTTTAAAAACCAGCTGCTGTCACCTCGATTCTGACTCACGGCCCCCCCGTGCGTCAGAGTAGAACTGCGCTCCATACGTTTTCAACGGCTGGTTTTTCAGAAGTAGACCTCCAGGCCTTTCTTCCAAGGCATCTCTGGGAGAACTTGAACCACCAACCTTTTGGTTAGCAGCTGAATGGGTTAACCTTTTTCACCACCCTGGGACTCCTTAGCTAATAAAAAAATAGATAACGTCAAGGTTTGTTTTTAGGTATCTTCTTCCTTCACAGACAGCCTGTGTTAACGTCAACCAGCCAACACATTCTGTTTCCCTGGCTACGTCATTGTTCACGGCAGGCCACGGATCTTAACAAAACCCAGGAAAGATGAAATTCAGAACATGGGTTCACACATGTCCTTTCTCTCATCGAGAGCATGATACAAATGAAGAAAGTGCACAGCACTGTGAGTTATAGAAAGTCACCTTGCAACCACTAGGGGAAGTAAGACTTGGGATAAACTGACACATTGAATAGAAAAGTATGAAAAAAAAAATGTATAGAGAAGGAAAAACATTATTGAGCCTCTAAATCAAACCCTTATCCTGGATTTAGTTTGTGCTTTTCAGCTACGTAAACTAATCAACCTCTTTGATTTTATTTTTTTAGATATAGGTTTTCAGTTATGTGCAACAACAACAATAAAAAAAAGAGTACTAACTGATACGTAGATCCAGAAAAAAATTTAAATCTAAATGAAAAAATACCTTGTGAAAGACTAAGAACTCTTGGCCTATAATTTTATATAAGACTCATCTCCAGGCCACCAAGTCTCTGCGACAAGTGAGCAAGTGTGATGATTTACAACAAACCCCATACCACCATTTGTCTCCAAACAAAACTGGAACTGCAGATTAGATGCAATTTTCTCTTTCATTCAGGGCCCAGATGGCAGACTGCAAAAAAACTTAATTTCTAGTCTCTTGGTAGAAATTTGAGGACTGTCAGCTCTTAAGTTTTTAAGTAATTCAGTCAAGTGACTATCTGCACTGTAGGTTTGGGAATTGTGCTATCTTAAGTTTTCTTATTGCTGTTGTTTGGTTTTTAATAATTGTAGCATATCTTAATATTCACCAGCCTTTCTCGGAGAAAACCAGTAGGGTGCTCCCCCATGTCTGGCAACATAGATTTGTTTACAGGCCAAGGATCCCCAAGGATCTAACTTTGAGCAGCTGGAGCTTCTGAGGACTGGTGTGATAGAGCTCAGGGAACATTTGGGAACATTTGGGAACATTTGGGGAATTGTGCCATGAGATGCTGCCTTGAGGGAGGGTTGACAATAACAGAGTGATGGCATGTGCCTCAGGGGCAGACTGGGATATAAAGAAATCTAGGTTGTCCATGGTACACTGGAGACGGCTTGTAAAGCCTACAAACTTGATGCATCATAGGGCTTTAGAGAGGAGAGGGGTGTTGTGGTAGGCAGGATTCTAAGAGGTCCCCAAATTTCCTGCCCCCCACTACCACTGTCATACACACCCTGCATAATCTTCAGTACTATGACGTTGATGGATTTTACCCCCCAAATATGTTAATTTGGACATTTGCTTTAAAAAGGGGAAACGATCCAGATGGATGTGACCAATGAAATAAGCCCTTTAAAAGCAAAGAGTTTTCTCCGGCAAGTGGCAGAAGAGAAAATCAGAGATTTGAAGCACAAGAAAAATTGGATTCACCATTGCTGGCTTAAAGAGGGAGGAGACCATATGGCAAGGAATGCCGTTGGGATCTAGGAGCTGAGAAGGGGCCCAGCTGAAAACCAGCAAAGAAACTGGAAACTTAGTCCTACAACTGCATATGACTGAAAGTGGATTCCTGCAGAGCCTCCAGACAATGGCTCGGCCTCACCGACACCTTGATTTTGGCCTTGGATTTGGCCTGAACAGAGAACACAGCCATGCTATGCCAGATGTTTGGCTAACAGGACTGTGGACTAATAAATAGGTATTGTTTTAAGCCTCTAAGTTTATGGGAATTTGTTATACAGCAATAAACCCTCAAACCCTCACAGATCATACAAATACATTTGTCAAATCAAAATAGTAAGCAGAGAAAATTATCTTGCCAGGAGGAATACAGAACGACAGTACAGAAGTGGAGCTGAATGCAAGAAACCTGGTGAAGAAAACGTTAATGCATGTTAGGGGGAAGCGGCAAACAGTAACAGCTCCAGATTTGCACATCTCGATACTAATCACGTTATTGAATTTTGGATACCACAGTTTATCAACACAAAAGATATATAAAATCACACAAGAATGGATTTAGACTTCATAACTTCTAAAGCCCAGTCCTTCTGGAATACTGGTAGCAATGTTTGGGAATGAATAACAGTAATTTGTCATTGCATTCCACCACCCATCTGTTTCTTCTACTGTGGTGGCTTGTGTATTGCTGTGATGCTGGAAGCTATTCCACCAGATTCTCAAATACCAGCAGGGTCACCCATGGTGGACAGGTTACAGCAGAGCTACTAGACTAAGACAGGCTGGGAAGAAAAGCCTGGCAGTCTACTTTGGAAAATTAGCCAATGAAAATCTTAGGGATCACAACAGAACATTGTCCAATTAGCTTGCTTTGGACAAGTCATCAGGAGGGATCCATCTGGAGGAATAGATCATGTTTGGTGAAGTGTAGGGCCAACAAAGGTGTGGAAGACCCTCAGTGAGACGGATTGGCACAAGAGCTACAAAGGTGCACTCAAACACGCTGGCAATTGTGAGGATGACAAAGGACAAGGCAACGTTTCATTTTGTTGTACATGAGGTTGCCACGAGTAAGAGTCAACTAAACAGCAGGTATCGATCTCTAACTAGAATTGCATTTATGATTCAACTAATTCATTATGAATTTATTGGCAATGTATATGATTTTCAATATTTGCTGGAAATTACTAGCTCAGCAAATAGTACAACACATGTGTGTTAAGAAATCTGAGATAAAATAAGCTAATATCTATGTTCTTAGTTTTCACATTAATCCGTTTATTAACTATTTTTTTTTCATTTTCATTGAACGATTTTGTACTATTTCTACCAACTAGAGATTGACAGATAAGTGACAGAAAAATACCTAGATGGATAATATATAGTTTCGTCATTTACTGAAGGATTGTTTCTGGTTATGTACAGCTTTATATGTGTGAATCTTGAAGTCCTTATTTTAAAGAATAATGGAAGCTACTGCTCACAAAGAATGTTTCATTTCCTTACCAACTGTCATTGAAAGCGTGGCCCGTTACAGTGTTGACTATAACATATCTTAACATGCTACATTCATTTCTAACAACTATAATAACATTACTCTCCCTAAAATCTAGGATGCAGGCATTTCATTACGAAGACCAAGCAATGGTGTTGCTTTCATTCATTTCTCTTACAACTACTCTGTGGGTTGGGTTAGCGTTGTAACCTCATTTTACAAATAGAAAAGCTGACAGAGAAAAAGAGAGAGACAGCAAGAAGGAGGCTGAGGGAGGGAGAGATGGAGGGAAGGAAAGGGTTGCTTGTGCTTTCGGTATCATACCTAAGAATTCATTGTGAAAAACAAGGGCTTGAAGTTTTACCCCTATTTTTTCTTTTTTTAAGAGTTTTAGTTTGAGACTTTTGTTTTTATACTTAAGTCATTGATCTAATTTGAGTTAATTTTTCTATGTGCTGAGGGACTTTGGACCAGTTGGCTCACATGAGTCCCTGCCCTGCAGGGTTTGTGGGAGGGTTAAATGCAAAACAATACATGTGGAATTGATAAGTATTCTATTTCTGTCAAGTCATTTAGCTGTCTCAGCTTTCTCATCTTTAAAACGGCAGTGATAACACCTGGAGTAGCTGCGCAGCGGAAGTGAGGCTAAGTATGCTGACTACCTGGTAGGCAATGGGCACTCAGTGGCCATCAGTCCTCCATCCATGGTCTGCACAGAGCTGACCATCTGGATAGAAGTTTGATGATTCTATGACTCTTAAGACCCACAATTTTCTAATGGACTCTCTTGGCTAGAAAATCCTGTCACCTGTGTGTCTCCTGTGATCTGATATGTCATAACGAGTTCATGTAATTGCAGAGTTCCCCACTCATGTACTGGTACCTCCTAAATTAAGGAATATTTAAATGCGGTCATTACTATCTCTATTTTTCTAGATTAGTGTTTCCTCAAGTGTGCTCTGAAGAGCACTCATTGCCTGGAATATTTAGTTAGTATTCTGTGAAAGGGCAGTTAATTGGTCACATAAATTTGGAGAACAGAGGTTAAGCAGGCTTATGCAGATTCTTTTAATCTAGGATATCTTAGAGCTTTTAATGTGCAAATATCCTCATGAACCTCCAAAAAGGTAATGTACTGTTGTTTTCCAAAGTTCGTGGACCTGGTTTTGGTGTGCTACCCCAGGGAATGTGTATTCTTAAGAACACACACTGGAAAGCATTGCTCACGGTGTGCTTACTAGAAGGCCACCTTGTGAATTGAAGAGCGAGTAGTCACACTGTGGGGGCTGGCGTGTTCCTATGATGCCGGAAGCTGTGCCACCGGTATTTCAAATACCTGCAGAGCCACCCATGGTGTGCAGGTTTCAGTGAAGCTTCCAGACTAAGACGGACTAGGAGGAAAGGGCTGGTGATCCACTTCTGAAAATTAGCCAGTGAAACCCCTGTGGATCACAACAGAATATTGTTCAATATCGTGCTGGAAGAGGAGCCCCCTAGGCTGGAAAAAAAATTCACAGTGGCCACAACAAATTCACAGTGGCTGCAACAACAAAAGTCCTAATTAACAGCACATGTCACCTTGAGGCACTACAGTCACCCAAGACTTTTTAAAAACAGAGATTCCCAGGCCCTTCCCCAGATCTGGAGTCCTGGTGGCACAGCGGTTAAGAGCTCAGGCTGCTAATCAAAAGGCTGGCAGTTCAAATCCACCAGCCGCTCCTTGGAAACCGTATGGGGCAGCTCTACTATGTCTTATAGGTTCACCATGAGTCGGAGTTGGCTTGACAACAACCCCAGACCTACTGAGGCAGAATCTGCATGGAGAAGGACGATGAGCCAACGATTTCTCAAATTACCTAAAATATGTACTGATGAGCTGACTGCCTAAAATGTACAGGGCATCCTTGGGTGCTCTCTGGGATGATAAGGCTAATGAGATCACGTCCCCAATCTTAAGAAATTTATGATACAATAGGGTAAATAAGATAAATTCATAAATGATTTTCAGTTCAAAGATTCACATAGGCCAGAAAAAGGGACAGAACAATATGGTCTCTCAGAGCCAAACACAGGAAATTAAGTAGGACACTAAATTCAGAAAGTGCCAAAAGTTAAGGTTGTCATGGCAACATGAACTCAGCGATACAGCACAACCTGTACATCAAAAGTATACACTTAACAGCTTAGCACAATTATGGTCTGCTGAAAAAGCAGCTTTCATTCAACGATCCAGAGCCCTTTACAACTGGGGATTAGCTCTTATTCTGTGGCAGTACGATGAGAAATGGCTTGCCTTGCTAAATTCAATTTGACAAATATTTAGAAGTCATCTACTACATGCAAGATGTGGAGCTAGGTACTGAGGGGCCACAAAGCTGAGTAAGACGTCACTCCTGATCCTAAGGGGCTTTCATCCAGGGCTAAAAACATCCCACTTCCAGTTGCCACTGAGTCAATTTTGATGAGTAGAGCTGTGCACCATAGGGTTTTCAATGGCTGATTTTTCAGAAGTATATCGCCAGGCCTTTCTTCCGAGGTGCCTCTGTGAGGGCTCAAACCTAAAACGTTCAGGCTAGCAGCCGAGTGTGTTAACCATTTGTACCACCCAGGGACTCCGCTGAAAGCATACAGGAGTGCAAATGACAATGAGGAAAGTACAGTAAGCTACAAGAATGCTATGAGTGGTCACAGAGGTGAAAGGGCTTATACAGCTCAGAGTGATGGAAGGTCTCTTAAGAATGGATGGACCAATGGACCACAACTTCCACAGCCTCCACCAGACTGAGTTCAGCACAACTAGACGGTGCCCGGCTACCACCACCGACGGCTCTGACCGGGACCACAACTGGGGATCCCGCAAATTGCTGGAGAAAAATGTGGAACAAAATTCTAACTCACAAAAAAAAGACCAGCCTTACTGGTCTGACAAAGACAGGAGAATCTCCGAGAATATGACCTTCAGATACCCTTATAGCTCAGCACTAAAGTCACTCCTCAGGTTCACCCTTCAGCCAAAGATTAGACAGGCCCATAAAATAAAATGAGACTAAAGAAGCACACCAGCCCAGGGGCAAGGACTATAAGGCAGGAGGGGACAGGAAAGCTGGTAATAGGGAACTCAAGGTCAAGAAGCGGAGAGGGTTGACATGTCATGGGGTTGGCAACCAATGTCACAAAACAATATGTGTACTGTTTAATGAGAAGCTAGTTCTGTAAATCATCTTCTAAAGCACAATTTTTTAAAAATGGATGAGATATTTATAAGAAAGTGCTAAGACAGAGACACCCAAATAAAGGCCCAGACGCTGAAAAGGACAGGATTAATATGGGAACAATAACAGTTTGGCTGAAATAAAAATTATGTGAAAAGACCAAGTTGCTTGAAAAAGCCAGATTCCTACTTGTGCTACAAAGCAATGATCTAGGAATGGTAGGTGATCATGTACTTAGCAGATAACAGTATTTTCAACAAGGACATTACACAAATTTAAAAGGTTGAAGGTCTCTTTCCTGTCTCTACTGTACCCGAGCCCCAGCTAAGAAGCCCTCATGGCACAGTAGTTAAGTGCTTGGCTGCTAACTGAAAGGTTAATAGGAGAAATATGTGACAGTCTGCTTCCAGAAAGATTACAGCCTTGGAAACCCTAGGGGGCAGTTCTACTCTGTCCTATAGGGTTGCTATGACTTGGAATCGGCTTGATGGCAACAGGTTTCTAGCAAACTACTTTGTTCTTCAGGAACCAGATCAAGACCCTCTGTGAAGCCTTTCCTAACCCCTCTGTGTGCCCACATGGGCTAGTTATGGCAACTCCTGTGGCTCATCTACCATGTCACCTGCCATTTGCCAGTCCCTGCTTTGTGCCTTGCACTCATTGAACCCCATAGCAACGCTGCAAGGCAGAAATCATTATATCAGTTTTACAGCTAAGGAGATTGAGCTCAGGGATAAATTTCCCAAGGTCAAACAAGTAAGGAAATGGTGAAGCAGGGGTTTAAATGCTGTCTGTCTGACTACAGAGCCCATGTAATTTTCTTCTATTACTGAACTTACCACGCTATATTGCAATTACTTGTTTGAAGGTCTCTCCCTGTAATTAAACTGTGAATATGTTGAGGACAGGGTTCTGGCTCAATTTTGTACCCTCAGAATCAAGTTCAATGACTGATACATAGCAGAATCTAAGTAAATTTTGTTGAATGAGTGAATAAATGTGTTTTCAGCAAGCAGTTATGGAGGCAAGGCTTGCTTTTCTCTGTGAAGGTAAAGTCCTTTTCCATATAACAGTGATGACAATTTTTATGTTATCATTGACGGCAAACACTTGGTGGGTTTTAATTATCACCTAAAAAAAATAGATATTTATAATTAAAAAATAGATACGAAATTCATGCCCATCCCTTCTCTCATCTTAATTTATGTTTGTGCCTTTCCATTTTTCTGTTCTGCCCCATACTTATTCCCAAGCATGTTTAAAAACTAATCTCAAATCATGTTGGTGTCCTTGGAAGATAACATTCTAGCATCCTTGCCAGTTGCGTTCTTATCTCCTGTGATGCAGAGATACCACATAGGATGTCTATATGACTTCTGGTTTCACAGGACACCACTGGCTTCTCAGCATCCTATCACCCTTTTTTCCAGGAGGACTTTGGCCTGGCTGTAGTCTCCTTCCCTTCTGTCCTGGTGGCTCTTCACCCAACGGCACCGTGATGATCCTTGACGTTTTCTGACTACAAGGGCAAGTCATTGGCTCTTTGGCTATGAGTTCACCTAAGTCAACCACTGAAAACTCTGTGGAGTACAGCTCTCCTCTGACACACACGGGGTCACCATGAGTCAGAGCAGATGCCACAGCAACTGGTTAAACTGATTGTTAAATTGATTTTCTTCATAACCCCCAGCCTACTCTTCCTGTGTATTTTCATCCTCTGAGTTTATGTTCTCTGCTTCATGCTTTCTGTTGTTGTTGTTACTGTACTTCAGATGAAAGTTTATAGAGCAATTTAGTTTCTCATTAAACAATAGATATATTGTTTTGTGACATTGGTTGCCAACCCCACAACATGTCAACCCTCTCCCCTTCTCGACTTTAGGTTCCCCATTACCAGCTTTCCTGTCCACTCCAGCCTTCCAGTCCTTGCTCCTGGGCTTGTATGGCCCTTTAGTCTCATATTGTTTTTTGGGCGTGTCTAATCGTTGGTTGAAGGGTGAACATCAGGAGTGACTTCAGTACTGAGTTAAAAGGGTAACTGGCGGCCATGCTCTCAGGGTTTCTTCAGTCTCTTTTAGACCAATAAGTCTAGTCTTTCTTTGTGAGTTAGAATTTTGTTCTACATTTTTCTCCAGCTCTGTCCCGGACCCTCTATTGTGATCCCTGTCAGAGCAGTCGGTGGTGGTAGCTGGGCACTATCTAGTTGTGCTGGACTCAGTCTGGTGGAGGCTGTGGTAGTTGTAGTTCATTAATCCTTTGAGCTAATCTTTTTCTTGTGTCTTTGGTTTTCTTCATTCTCCCTTGCTTCAGACAGGGTAGGACCAGTGGAGTATCTTAGATGGCTGCTCACAAGCTTTTAAGATTCCATTCGCTACTCACCAAAGTAGGATGTAGAACATTTCTTTATAAACTGTGTTATGCCAATTGAGCTAATATCCCCCAAGACCATGGTCCCCAGCCCTCAACCTAGTAATTTGGTCCCTCGAAGAGTTTGGATATGTCTATGGAGCTTCCTTGACCTTGCCTTGGTCAAGTTGTGCTGACTCTCCCAGTATTGTGTACTGTCTTACTGTCTTACCCTTCACCAAAGTTATCTGTTGTCTATTTAGTGTTTTTCCCTCCCTATCCTCCCCCTGAAACCCTGGTAGTGTAGTGGTTAAGAGCTCAGCTGCTAACCAAAAGGTTGGCAGTTCAAATCCACCAGGTGTTCCTTGGAAACCCTATGGGCCAGTTCTACTCTGTCCTAGAGGATTGCTACGACTCAAAATCTATTCGACAGCAATGGGTTTTGTCCTCCCTCTCCATAGTAACCATCAAAGATTGTTTCTTTCTATGTGTAAACCTTTTCATGAGTTTCTATAATAGTGGTCTCATACAGTATTTGTCCTTTTGTGATTGACATTTCACTCAGTGTTATGCCCTCCAGAGTCACCCATATTGTGAGATGCTTCATGCTCTTTCTACCAGATCTGTTATATTAAATGTTTCTCTTCGTGCTTGACCCTTCCCTGGTTCTAATTCCCACTGCCATCGTATCTTCAAAACTACATACTAAAAATTTTGGAGACATATTGAACTCATCTTCTGTCCCATACTCAGAACACTAAATTGGTGACCAAATCCTGCCAATGTTTTCTGTACCAAATCTTTCATAACCCTTTCTTCACCTCTATGATCACCTGAATTCTTGAGCCTTCTCAAAAACCTGTTTGATATTTTCTCTGACTTTCCAAAGTCTCCCTCTTTTGTCAGGTTTATCTCCATCATTGACCCCACTCTGCTCTATAAGCCTCCTGTTCTTCCCTGTTCATTTAAATCATTTTAGAAATCCATTCCCCACCCTTGGAACCTTACTAGGTAGACTCTGTACTCTCAGAAATCCTGTCAGCACTACCCTCAAAATGCATGCAGAATCTCCATTTCCACTGCTGCTGCCTGGAGGGGGTCACGCAATCTCTTTCTCGGACTAGGGCAATCGCCTCTGAACAGTTCAGTCCACTGCAGTCTGTTCCCAGCACACAGCTCCAGATAACCCTTAAAAGTCTAATCACATCACTTCACTCCCCTGCTCAAAGCCCTCTCATGGCTCCCCCAAGTCACCTCTGTAGTTGTTGTTGTTAGTTGCCATCAAGTCATCTCTGATTCATGGAGCTGACCTTATGTATAACAGAACAAAAAGTTGCCCAGTCCTGTGCCATCTTCATGGTCCTTGGTATGTTTGAGTCCATTGTTACAGCCATTCTGTAGTGTCTTCCAACCTAGGGGACTCATCTTCCAGCACTGTATGGGACAATATTCCATTGTAATCCCTGAGATGTTCCATGGCTAATTTTCACAAGTAGATTACCGGCCCTTTTTTCCTAGTCTGTCTTAGTCTGGAAGCCCACTGAAACCTGTCCACCATGGGTGACCCTGGGTATTTGAAATACAGGTGGCATAGTTTCCAGCATCACAGCAATAGGCAAGCGACCAAAGTACAACAAACTGACAGATGGTGGCAGCAAGCCACCCCTATTCAAAACAAAGTCCTCAGTGGCCTACAAGGGCTCATACATTCTGGACCTCTTCCTTTCTGACTACATATCAATCACACCACTCTCCCTCTTGCCCAATCCACTGGGACCACAGAGTCCTGGGCCTCTCACCGTCCAGGCTGACTACTGCCTTGAGGTCTTTGCATTTGCTGTTCCTCATGGTGGGAACACTCTCTTCCCTGTTATCCACTCCTTCAGGTCACCGCTGAAATATCACCTTATATATCTTATGAGTAGGCCTACCCCAGCCATCCTATTCAAAAATACAACTCACCCTGGCTTTCTCTAGCCCCTCTCCCTACTTTATTTTTCTCCTTGGCACTGATCACATCTAATATACTGATTTGGTTTTTTTGCTTATCATCTGTCTCTACCCACTAAAAATTTAGCACCCTGTGGGCACAAATTTTTGTCTGTCTTGTTCACGGAACAGTGACAAGAACAGTGCTGGCACACAGCATGTTCCCAGGACAAAGCTGTAGACTGAATGAACTCAAGCACTCACCACCACACGTTTTATATTTCTGCACTTGTCATGAAAACTTCATCAAGGCACCGTGCAGGGAGTAGAAGACACAGCCTCTGCCATGCAGAAGTGTACTTTCAAAGGGTTTACCTTTTTCTACTTTTTACTTATAAGCATCACAGCCAAAATATTTTGTTGGTAAAGTCACAAATGATGATGCATTCAGAGCCTAAAAAGGGCTTAGGAGCGACCAGACACGCAGCTAGGTGTCCAGACTACAAAGCAAGACATGTTTCAAAATGGGAACAAGAAGAGAAATTACAGTCCAAGCATAGTGAGCAACTGGTGGCCTTTTATATACTAAGGAAACCTTGTTTCTAATGGCCTTATAGACAACTCTTACCACCTTACACAGAACCAGGAAGGCTCCCCACAGTTAGTACAGTCCCAGAGATACCCCAAAAAGCCAGATCCTCAGCTTATATGCACACTGAGATACCGGATCCAATAAATAGTGAAATAATCACGGGCTTGACAAAGAGCTCTGAATTCACCATGTTACACCTGTTGTCTTACCTTTGCATTTGTACCATTTGTATCAAGTGTGTCTCCTCTGTCACAGGGAGTAAATAAGAGTCTGAGTCTGCTGGCTGAGCAGCCGTACTATAAAAGGGTACTTTGCCAGCGTTGGCCCCTTGATGTGAAGTGGCCGAGAGGACCAGATCGCGGCTGCCACGCCGGCTCGTGGGTGAGGGAGCCGCCAGAAGGCCTGAGCCCGGAGGAGCGCTCCAGTAAACAGATGGGACTCGCGCTGTGCCCTGAAGGCAGACAGACTCCGCGCTGCTGGACCGCCGGGACGCGTGCATTCCAGAGCCGCTTCGCTCTTTGAGAAGGCCCTGCCCCTGGGTCCCCAGACTTCAAACCTGCAGCGCCTTGATCTCCGGCACCATGGAGGAATCGAGGGAAGGAAGCTCTCCAGGGAAAACACACGTCAGTTCTGCACAGCTGCATAGCTAACAGTGCAGCGCCGTTGCGAACACACGCCCAGGGAAGGGAAGGGGGGGCTGCCACAAACATCACTGCGACAGAACACGTTTTAAAACTTCGGAACGGAAAGCACTTCCTACGTCCTTCACTGCTACGTGAAAGTGCAGGCGTCAGCCTAATACTTTTTTTAAAAAAGGAGTTGAATTGACAAATGTTATATATATATTTTATCATAAGAAAAAAGAAAAGGAGCACTTTGTCAGCATGTTCACTTGTTTAATGTTCAAGCTCTGACCATTCTGGCGACAATGCGATCGTAGGATTTCATTACTATTCTCACTGGTGGTGGTCCAGTTTTGAAACTGTTAGTTGGTGAACAGTTTAGATGTTATGCCCTCAAAACGAACACACAAAATTGTTTAGTGTGGCGTTGCTATTATAGAAAATAAAAAAAGCATGGAAAACAACATCCATCCATAGACTTTAAAATATTATGTCTTGATCATACAATGGAATAATGTGTAGCTTACATAAAATTAAAACATGGAAAAAGTAAATAAGTAATTAAAACATAGAAAGATTCCATGATAGGGTAAATTTCATAAATTGCAAAGCAGTATCAGTGTTGTATGATCTCATTTTGTTTGTTAATTATGTTTATCTTTACATAAAGAAATATCTAGAAAGATACTAACAAACTACCTTGGGGATTATAGGGAACTTCATTTTCTCTTTCATATGCTCCTATTCGCAACAAACATCCATTGCTTCTGTAAACAAGAAACACATACAGGTGTACATGTGTGTAATTAAGTTCTTTGAGGAAGCTTCAGGAAGGAGCCCTGGTGGCAGAGTGGTTAAAGTGCTTGTCCAATAACCACAAGGTTGGCAGTTCAAACCTGCCAGCCGCCCCTCTGGAGAAAGATGAGAGGAGAAACATGTGGCAGTCTGTTTCCGTAAAGATTTCAGCCTTGGAAACCCTGTGTGGCAGTTCTATTCTGTCCTGTAGGGTCACTATGAGTCTGAATCAATTCAACAGCAATGGGTTTGGTTTTTATTTTTTCCGTACCATTTATTACTTTGGATTTCACCGTGCCTGAAGCTTAAAACCGAACCAAACCTGTTGCCATCGAGTTGATTCTGACTCACAGTGACCCTATAGAACAGAACAGAAATGCCCCATAGAGTTCCCAAGGAACGCCTGGTGAATTCCAACTGCCAACCTTTTGGTTAACAGCTGAACTCTTAACCACTACACCACCAGGGTTTCCAAACGGTACAGGGTAATGGTAATTAGTTTGTTACTAATTCTGTCTATCTATAGGAAAGACTTATCTTCTGCCTTTTATCACTTCATAAGAAATACCTGACTAAAAATTACAAAACTGAGGTCATTCACAGGAAAACAATTTCCTCTTTTCTTCTGACTAAAAAGCACCTGCAACTATCAATAGTCAACTTCAATTACTCCAACAAATAGGTGAAGATTGAGCTAAAAATGTAAAAGTAATATAAATTTAACTGAAAACTGCAGATTACGTCAACATCCTTTTTTTCTCATGCATTCTTTTCTTACTCCAGCCACCACCCACTCCACTAGACAAACCCAGACTCCAATACCGAAAAACCACTTCCTTCACCTTCCTGCTTGTTCCTCACCGGTGGTAGAACGGTCTGTAAATCACCTCAGAGAACACACTAAGGAAGACTCCAAGTTTACCTCTCTCAGACCTTATAAAACTACTTAGGAGTATGCCGTGACACAGACACACAGACCCGGGGTTCCACAGCCGCCCATGGGAACCTGGCTCCCCTGCAAAATATGCTAAACAAGGAAAACAACTTTAAGATCAATAAAGAAAATAAAGCCCTCATTATGTGTCTCATAAAAGGCCAGAGAAATCATTTTAAAGCTTTTACTGGCCATACTATTAGAAAGGACCAAATTACAAATGTTTAGTCTTGTTAAAGACAGTATTTCTTGTTAAGTGCCTACAACTTCGCTAAACCCAAAAAAACGTGATAAATTTGCAAGAACATTTCTCTGCTGCCATCTCGTGGATTATCTGGGTAATGCAGACAAAGCTCAAGGGCCGGCAAAGCTGTCTTTCCCAATAAAATTACACCAAACCAAAAACCCACTGCCATCGAGTCTATTCCAACTCATAGCGACCCTATAGGACAGAGTAGAACTGCCCCACAGAGTTTCCAAGGAGCACCTGGCAGATTCGAACTGCTGACCTCTTGGTTAGCAGCCTAGTACTTAACCACTACGCCACCAGGGTTTCCAAAATTACACCGGATATAAGAAAATGTATTGATCATTTAAAGCCATTTCTTTGACAGAACAAAATACAACATAATGTATGTCACACTACTTCTCTTGTAACATATTAAGCCTCTTCTTAAGAACCAGGTCTATTTTTGGTTTAAAATCTTTTAAATTTTAAATGTTACCTTTCCACTCCCCAAAACAAAACCAAACCTGTTGCCATTGAGTCAATTCCTGCTCCTAGCGACCCTATAGGACCCAATAGTACTGCCCATAGGGTCTCCCAGGCTGTCGTCTTTACGGGAGCAGACTGCCACATCCTTCTCCTGCGGAGCTGCTGGTGGGTTCCATCTGCCGACCTCTGGGTTAGCAGCCCCACACTTTAACCACTGTGCCACCAGGGCTCCTCTGTTACTTATTAGAGAAAACAAAATGCTTTTGCCCTGGCTTAGGAACTACTATAAAAGACAATATAAATATCTCTGTTAAAGGTGATCAATGATCACTAAGAAAACCTGTGTTCTAATGTACACCTTGGGTGTTATCTCTATCACCTGACACTAAAACTGAGAAAAGAAAGTTAAAATTCCTCATTGGAAATTAAACGCATAGCATGTTAGACTAATTCCAGGCCTAATCCTCCAAACCCCCATGCCACTGAGAAATTACTTCCACCTCCACGGCCAATCATCTCCAAAGTGATGGGAAGCACCCCTTGGGGAGGACAAATGAACCCACCTGGTGTGACTGTTCAGTAGAGAAAGTCAACGAATAATTTATCTTATCAGGATCAGCACAAAGCTGGTTCCTATGAGGTGGAGGTTAAAGACGTCCCTAATGTCCAACGTTTCCAAGCTGCTGTCCCACTCTGTCATCTCTAACACCAACCGCTCCCCTCCCCTCACTACTCTCCCTCCCGACTTTGGGTTCCATAATTCACTGTAACAGCTCACAAAACTCACAAACTGTACTTACAGTTAAGGGCAGTAACCAGGAAAGATTTGGGATCTGGGTCAACCTGGAAGTAACAGGAACAGCAACTCAGGATGCAGTTCCTTGATCAGGACAGCTTCTTCTTGCCTTCCACCCCTGGGCCTTGCTGGGGCCTTCTGGGACAAGTGTTACGCCTCTTAGCTCCGTAGGTCGGCAAGCCCCACTGCAGCAGTTTCGGGCTGGACTCCTGGTTCCTGCCATCTCACACCACCATCTCTCGCTGTCTTCTGTGTTACAGCTCTTTTCCCTCTCTCTCTGTGCCTCCCTTTAAGCCTAGTGAGATGGCAAAACTGACCAATCCCCTGGTTAGGGTTCTATACATCTTATTTGCATGGTCCCACCCCCACAAGGATGCTGTGCACCTTATTTGCATTATTAACAAGCTATCCAGTCCCTTGGGTAGGCCACAAGCACCTTTGCACAATCCACCCAATCATTTGGTGGGCATTACAAGGCCATGGCAAGAAAGGCCATATAAAACTATCCACCACACCACAGAAAGGGATATCCCCCTTAAGTATCCCAGCCTGATTCCCACTAGGTTAACTACCAGCACCAAAAAAAAAACCTAAAAACCAAACCCGTTGCTGTTGAGCCAATTCCAACTCATAGCGACCCTACAGGACAGAGTAGAACTGCCCCATGAGGCCTCCCAAGAGCTCCTAGTGGATTCGAAATGCCAATTGACCTTTTGGTTAGCAGCCGTAGCTCTTAACCACTACACCACCAGTACCAGTTACTGTCAAATCTGCTCCAACTCATGGCAACCCCATGTGTGTCAGAGCAGAACTGTGCTCCACAAAGCTTCCTGTGGCCGATTTTTCAGAAGTAGATTGCCAGGCCTTTCTTCTAAGTTGCCTCTGGGTGGACTGAAACTTCTAACTTTTTGGTTAGCAGCCAAGGCCGTTAACCACTTGTACCACTCAGGGACTCCGTTGGGTCAACTAGGAGTACGATAACTCCAGAGCTGCTGCCCTCCACAAAGGCTGGGAGCAGGGAGCAGCATCCTCAGCCCTTGTCAGATGCTGGAAGCGGTTCCAGTGTGTAGATGCTCCTGTGAGGTACAAGAATGTGTTTGCTGTGTGGCTGCCAATACACTGTCCAGAGCCACTGCTGCTTCATGCTGCACAGCCCAGGCCAGTCCTACACCTGCAGGCATGCCTTGGAGCACCCAAGTTTTAGGGTCACCCTTAAACCCAGAAAAAAGCAGAGGGGGGAAAAAATCGAAATCCTTGTCAGCTGTAACATATGTGTCAGAGAACTGAAGAAGGAACTGGAGGAAAATTCGTCTGCCTTCTCCTCACTTGCCGAGTAAACCTGAGAAAGTAGAATTTTTCCACGAGGGAAAAATTTAAAAGGATGTATTAGAAGAGGCTTTATGAGCCCTGGGCACTCTGTTAACCCAGAAATGAAACCACTTCCGAAGCCCACTCTTCAGACAAAGATTAGACTGGACTATAAAACATAAAACAATACTCGTGAAGAGTGTGCTTCTTAGTTCAAGTAGATACACGAGACCAAATGGGCGGCTCCTGTCCAGAGGCAGGATGAGAAGGCAGGGAGGGACAGGAGCTGGTTGAATGGACACAAGAAACCCAGGGTGGAAGGGGTAGTGTGCTGTCACGTCATAGGGATTGCAGCTATTGTCACATAACAATATGTGTATAAATTTTTGTATGAGAAATTGAGCCGTAACCTTCCACCTACAGCACAAGTAAGAAAAAAAAAAAAAAGATTGAACCAAAAAAGGGGGGAAAAAAAAAAAAGAAGAATCTTTATGAGAAGCTTCAAATTTGTTTTTCAGAATCCCATGAACACAGTCCAGGACTGGCATTTCTGTATTCACTGGCAGACACCACCGTCAGGCAGCTTGGTAGTCCAAGGGTAATATATACAGTAAATCAGTTTTAAAGGAACGTAGGAAAGCAGGATGCCTGTATGTGCTGTCAGTGGGCTAAGCCCTGGTGCCACAGTGGTTAAGAGCTCGGCTGCTAACCAAAAGTTGGACAGTTTGAATCCACCAGCCAGCCGCAACTTGAGAACCCAAAGGGCCAGTTCTCTCTGTCCTAGAGGGCCACCATGAGTGGGAATCGACTCAACTGCAACGAGTTTGTTTTTTGTTTTTGGTTTATAGGAAGTGAAGGGTCCTGATCTGATAGACTCTGCCTTCTGAGTTAGATTCTGGTCTCCAGAATCCTACTTTTCCAAAGGTTTCATAGAACCAAAGTCTGGGAACCTTCAAGAGAGAGTATAAATGCATTTTCTAGGCCTAGGGAAGCTAGATTTACCAAAAAAAAATATATATATATATATATAGGACACTCATTTAAATTTGGATTTCAGACAAAAACAATAAGTACTTGAATATACTTATATTAAAAATTATTCATTGTTTACCTGAAATTCAAATTTTTAATGGGCATCCTGTGTTTTATTTGGCAGTCCTAATGTTCCCCCTGCCAAAGTATCATTGAAGCCAATTGAAGAAAATTGCCATCTCAATAGAGAAAAAGAAATACCCTGTCACAAGCCTGTAATTTCTTTTTAACATAAAGCTATTATTTACTTAGGAGTCCTTGAGTGGTGCGAACCGTTACACTTTCAGCTGCTAACTAAATGGTTGGAGTTGAAGTCCACCCAGAGGCTCCTTGGATAAACAGCCTGGTGATCTACTTCCAAAATATCAGTTCTGTTCTGACACACATGTGGTCTCCATGAGTCAGAGTGACTTCACAACAACTGGTAAGTTAAAAAAAAAAAAAAAAGCCCATTGCCGTCAAGTCAATTTCAACTCATAGTTACCCTAAAGGACAGAGTAGAACTGCCCCCTACAGTTTTCAAGGAGCGCCTGGTAGAGACGAACTGCCAACCTTTATGGTTAGCAGCTGTAGCCACCAGGGTTTCCACTGGTAAGTTAGTGGATATTAAATCAGTTGGGTGGGTGGTGAAGTAGAACTGAATTACTACCATTCCTTTCAATTGTGAGGTTTTTATAAAGAAGATGCTTCCCAAAGAGTGGATTTTCCCTCCGAAATTTATACTGGAAAGTAAAGACTTGGGAAATATTTTTTGATTCAATATTTGACCCATTATGGACAGTAGAAATTGTCCATGCTGCCACATATTGTTAGAGGAAACAGAGTTAGCCTAGCAAGCCTCCCCAGGCTCTAGGACCAATCTGACATTCATTTTTAAATCCAGTGAACCATCTAGAGAGTGGCCATTTTTATTCAGGCCCCTTTATGGATTGTAAGCCTGTCACATCCCACTTATTTCATGAGCACCATCTACAAGTCACACTAAAAATTAATTAGCAAAACAGAATCATCACTGCGATTATAGGACACAGACAGTCTAGAATTGGGAATGTAATGTTTGCCATAGAACTCTCTGGCCAGGCCACAGACAGGACGAGTGCCTGGCCATAAGAGGAAGATTAATCAAAGTTACCCCAAGCAACTCATCCACGTTGATGCGTCAACAGTAAAAGAGGGGCTGCAGGGCATGGTCACAGGAAAGTCAGCTTCCAAACAATGCAATGAAGCTGGAAGAACAGGGTAGAGAGGCCAATCTGACACATCAATCAGAAATAGAGCAGCATGACGCCAAAAGCACAAACAGCAACAGAAAAAATCGATAAATGGGACCTCATAAAAATTAAAGCCTTTTGTTCATCAAAGGACTTTATCAACAAAATGAAGAGACAGCCTTCAGACTGGGAGGAAATTTGGAAAAACCATGTATCTGATCCCACCCTCTTGCCATCAAGTCAGCCCTATAGGACAGGGTAGAACTACCCTACAGGGTTCCCAAGGAGCAACTGGTGGATTCAAACTGCTAACCTTTTGGTTAGCTGCCGAAATCTTACCACTGCATCACCAGGGCTCACATATATTCGAAAAGGATTTAATATCCAGAATATATAAGGAGTTCCTACAACTTAACAATAAAAAGACAAACAACCCAATCAAATATGGAAAAAGGACCTGAATAGACATTTTACCAAAGAGGATATTCAAATGGTCAACAAGCAAATGAAAAGATGCTTAGCATTAATTGCTTCACGTTAATTAGGGAGATACAAATCCGAACCACAATGAGATGCCACCTCACCTACGTGTGAATTCCTGTGATAGGAAAGAGAGAGAGGGAGGGAAAGAAAATAACAGGTGTTGGTTAGGATGTAGATAAACTGGAGCTCTCATCCATCACTGGTGGGAATAAAAAATGGTACAGCCACTATGGAAAACAGTTTGACCCTTCCTCAAAAAGCTAAAAATAGAACTATGACTTAAATAGACCCTATGACTTAGCATTCCCAATCCTAGATGTATACCCAAAAGAATTGAAAGCAGGAATGCAAACAGAAATCCATACACCAATGCACTATCGCAATAGCCAAGAGGTGGAAACAATCTAAACGTCCATCAACAGATGAATGGATGAATAAAATGTGGCCCGTGTATACAGTGGAATATTACTCAACCACAAAGAGAAATGCAGTCCTGATTCATGCTACAACATGGATTAACCTTGAAAACATTATGCTGAGTGAAGTAAGCCAACCACAAAAGGACAAATATTATATGACCTCACTTATATGAAATAGGCAAACGTATAGAGACCAAGTCTATTAGTGGTTACCAGGAGTGTGGGGGAGGGGGAAGGGGGAGTCGTTGCTTAGGGGGCACTGAGTTTCTGCTAATGGCGGTGGAACAATCTGGAAATGGACAGTGGTGATGTTTGCACAATATGATAAACGTAATCAACATCGATAAATGATACATGTAAGAATTGTTGAATTGGCCAGTGTTTTTTTTTTGTTGTTGTTATATATATTTTTACCACAATAAAGAAGGAAAGAAAGCAGCTAATTTTACATACATAAAAATTATATAGGCTTAAAGCCTCAACTATAAACATTGACAATACCTAAAAATCCCATGCTTCAACGCAAACTGGGGCAGCTGCCAATGCTAACCTAGGGTCACCTTTGTTTTGCTGTTTTTCACTGCCCTCTGCTAACAGGTCTGACCCTTCCCAGGCCCCAGAGATGGGCACAGGGCTGGTTAATCACAGGGCCTCTCTCCCACCCTGGCCACAATGCTGGTCCAGGGTTGGACACCTAGCCAAACCTGCAGTGAGGAACAAGACCCCATGTTGCCTCTTGGATTGCAGCACCGGGTGAGGATTCTGCAGTGGCCTGGGCCTTGTTCCCCACCATTTGAAAAAAGCCCTTCTACATTAGTCTGTGGAAACCCTGGTGGCGCAGTGGTTAAGTGCTGCAGCTGCTAACCAAAGGGTTGGCAGTTCGAATCCACCAGGCACTCCTTAGAAACTCTATGGGGCAGTTCTACTCTGTCCTATAGGGTTGCTATGAGTCGGAATCAACTCGACGGCACCGGGTTTGGTTTGGTTTGACATTAGTCTGCAAAGGCAGAAATGAAGCCGGCCTGGGACTGACTCCATACCTGGCCTTCCTGCAGTTTCTCTCTGTGAGCCAGTACATTCTTTTTAGCATTCATTAAAGTTGAGTTTCTGTGATTTGTCACTTGAAACTGGCCTAACGCTAATTGTATGTGCAAACACTTTATTAAACCAGCCTCACCTCTGGTGTATGTTTTGCTGGGTATACTCTCAACAACAACAAAATAAATACTCAAAAGTAAAGAAAAAAATCTCACCTTTTTTTTTTTCATTGGAGCTATAAATACAAAACAATCTTTTTTTTTCCTTTCTTTCTACTTGCTGCTTCGAGTTGCATTCCATTGAGTCGCCTTCTCTTATCTTTTAAAGATATGCACAGATAAAATGTTTTTCAGTTTTTATAGGGGTCAGTAAACTTTTTCTGTAAAGGTCCAGATAGTAAATATTTTATTTAGGTGTTTGTTGTGGGCCACATACAGTCTCTGCTGCCGTTCTCCTTTGTTTATTTTACAACCCTTTAAAAATGTCAAAACCACAGCCTGGGGCTGGATCTGGCCTGTGGGATATTAAAACAGTTCAGATTAGAACTTCAACGTCACCGTGGGGAGAGGCAGTCCACTTTGGGCCCTGAGTGTCCCCACACTTTCTTGCTGAGTGTGCCTGACTGCAAGGCTTATCTGTCCTCTGATACTGAGCACTTTGTGCAGCTGGTCACATAGACAACTAAGTAAGTCAAGGTGATCACCAGGTAGTTAAGCATGACTACCAGGGCTGAGACAAGAGTAAAGCAAACAAGAAGCCCAGGATGCAAAATTTACAGAAGCACTCACTCTCGGGTGCCAGTTCTGCACTAGCACAAACCTAAGAGTGAGTTCCTCTCTAAATTTTGCACCGTGGGTATCTCCCTTGCCTTATCCCAACCCCAGCCCTGACTACTGCGTAACTGCTCATTCTTGGAGGAAGGGAACCGACTTGCTTGCTGTTTACTACAACGTTTGCTGCTTGCTCAAAAAAAAAAAAAAAGCACTGAGCTCTCATCCCTGGCTGCTTCTCCTGGAACATAACTCATTGTATGTGTTGGTGTCATCTGGGCCCATGGACTCCACCCCATGGAATGTGAGGGCAAGTGGAACCAACACAAATATGCTGCTAGTTATGCTTTTATTATGCTTTGAGTAATAAAAGGCATTTATCTCTGATCTAGAAGCCTCATTTGTTCTGCCAGCATCCATGAAACAGTGCTTGGCTAATAATGTAGAGTACAATCAGACCCTTCACAGTTCTTGGCAAAACCCTTACCCATCCCGACTCCTATTTCCATCTCAATCACAGGCTGGATAACAACTTTAGGGAATTCTAACAGTGTGGTCTGTCTCTGCGATACCTTCTCCCCTTCCTTCTTTAAAGCTGGAGTTGGGGTCAGGAAGGAAGAGTTAGGAAGGCAGAAATTTTATGTGGTGGTGGCAATGGTAGGAAGGGTCCCTCATTTCTACTGATTGGACTTAGTTCTGCTTCATGATGGTGGTCTCCAAACAGGCCATATGTGTGTTTCTCTTGGGTTACTGTCAGTTTCATACTAGCTCCTCAGGGAGGAGCAGACTCGTCCCCTTTGACCCAGCCAGTGATAAACGTCCCTCGAGGTAGGTTGTCTTCTCACTTGATTTAGGTCGTAGTACAGTTCCTGCCCTTGCTTTAATCCTCCAGCTCCTTCACAAGGAATCCAAAGAAACTCTAGGTAGCTGTTCTTTAGTCTCTGAAGGTTGTGGACACCCCGGGTGGTGTAACAGTTCCCACTGTCTTCTATCTACGCACACCATATCAAGGTGCGCTAACACAGACTGCTCTTGTGGGTCTCCCACTTTCAGAAATCTCTAGAAAGAAACGGATACACATATTGCTCCAAAATTCCATGAGAAATATTTCAAGCTCTCTCTAGGCTGTGTCCATGTCCCACTAAAGAGACAATACAAAAAGACGTGTAGGCATTCTTAGTCTCAGCTTGATTCTCTTGAAGCAACCCAATTCTCTCCCTGAGCTTGGAAGAAATCACCTCTTCTTCTTCCCCCATGAGAAGGAGAGGATGTGGCCTCTTGCTGCAAACACTGCTTCTCCTTCAACAACAACAACAACAAAAAAACCATTGCCGTCGAGTCAATTCCAACTCATAGCAGCCCTATAGGACAGAGTAGAACTCCCCCACAAGGTTGCCAAGGAGCACCTGATGGATTTGAACTGCTGACCTTTTGGTTAGCAGCAGAGCTCTTAACCACTGTGCCACCAGGGTTTTCGCTTCTCCTTAAGGTCAAGTTTTCACTATCCCTTCCCAAGCCTCTCCTCGGGGTGAAGGAAGTGGTTGATAGAGTAAATCCGGAATCCGGCGGTGCTGAGCAATAGAATATGAAAGAATTTAGCATCTTTTGCTCTCAGCTTTGGGCAACAATTCCAGAATAATAGAAAAGGCTCCACTGAACATCCTGACACAGGTAAGACTCACACTCAAAAGAGCATACGCAACAACGCTGCATCATGAGGGTCCTCTCTAAACTGGATCCCACACAAGAAACTTCACCCATTTGCACAGATTTTAGTATGTATGATGATAGCACGCATGAAAGCTGGTCTTAAATTTAAGGGGAAATTTTTTCCAAGAGAGATTTAGAATATATCCAAACATATTAAGCAAAAAAGACAACTTCAAAAATTGGAAAAACAAATATTTTCTCACTAGAAGTCTAAAACTATTTTCTGACTCAATATAGTACATACAGTTATTTCAACGTTCAAATCTCTGCAGTGTGCACCAATGGTACTGTTACCAAAAGTATCTGTTGTTGTTCGTTGCTGTCGAGCCAGCTCTGACACTGCGCGGTCCTGCGCCATCTTCATGACCATTGGTATGTTTGAGTCCATTGTTGAGGCTATTGTGTCAATCCATCTTATTGAGGATTTCCCTTGCCTTCACTGACCCTCTATTTTACCAAGTATGGTGTCCTTTTCCAGTAATTGGTCTTTCCTGATGATGTGTTGAAAGTAAACAAGCCAAAGTCAAAAATTTCTATTTGTGTAGTTTTAAAATTTGCCTCAGAAGAGTCTAGATCTTTATAGCAGTGGTTCTTAAACGTCAACATGCCACAGAATCCTCTGAAGGACCTGTTAAAACGCAAATTGCTGGGCCCAGCCCCAGAGTTTTTTGATTCAGTAGGTCTGGGTTGGGGTTCAAGAATGTACATTGCTAACAAGTTTCCAGTGATGCTGGTGCTGCTGTCCTGGGAATCACACTTTGACAATGGCTGCCTAGGGCATCACCTTCTAGCTCAGATCAGCCAGTGAGCCAAATCCAACCTGTGGTCTGTTTATATAAATAAAGTTTTATTGGAACACAGCCACACACATTTGCTTACGTATTGTCTATGGCTGCTTTCTTTCTACAACTGCAGAGTTGAGTAGTTGCAACAGAGACAGTGTGACCTGCAAACCTAAAATATTTACTACTTGTTTCTTTACAGAAGAAGGTCGTTGATCCCTCTTTGCTCTAAATCATCATCTTCTAGCCCATATCCAACCCTACCAACATAGCCTTCCTGACTGGCCAGAGGATGATTACAGAGGATAACCCTTTAAGGCTGCTGCCATGACTAGGGTTTATTTCATTAAATATTCAATTTAATACAATGCTATAATAGCCTTGACTTTGTAAAAGTCACATATATCTATATGTAAAGCTTAAAAAAGTTTGCTCAAAACCCTGCCTTATATCCAGATCACTGTTCTAATGCTCTTAATGAAAAGATTTTTCAAAGATCTCCACAGAGTTTGGAAGATTCAAAAAAAAAAATTGCAATTACTTACATATTATCTAGTAACAAAACTGGAAGAATGTAGCTTCTATTATAGTGGAGTTGCATTTCACACAGAGATGTACACATAAGACAAAAAATCTCATGTAGCCAAAATTATGCTTGAAAATCGAAGTCACCTTTAAAATACAGTATACAACATTTAGAGACCATGTTGGAGGCAGAATCTCAATATGCCCAACACAGGCAATTTTTCCTTCAGTGTTCAAACAGATGGCTCTTTCTTTGGGTGAGCACCAGATGAAGTAGTTGGCTTGCATTTGAAGCCATCTTGTGTAAAAAATACTTATCTTTAAACACTAGAATCGTACACTGCACTGTGAGAAGCTCACACTATAAGGCACAAAGAAACCACAACCAAGTGAGGGAGCATCAGACTGATGTCTCCCTTTTCACACTTACTCTGGGGAATACTCTCAAGAAAAATGGCAGGCAGATGTGACTGCACTACTTAAATTCTCTCTCTCTCTTTGGCTCAGTTCATATAATCGGATTCATAAGACTTAAATGTGCCCTTGATGGAATTCCCCAGTTTATATTCATGAAGATACTGATAACAAAATAAAGGTCTTTGAATGGCAGTTCATATCCTACTCCCAGTACCAATATCTGTTATTGCTAAATTCAGCTGGCAACAGAGAGACATGCCCAGGTGAACTGAAGCAAAGAAATTTAAGGATATATTAGCATCACTAGTGGCACTAGTACTTTGACATCATCATCTCTGTTTATCTCAGGATTTTTCAGCTCCAAACAATCCAGACTGAAAGGTCTGAGTGGGTCAGTTAGTCAACATTCAATATGGAGAATGTCTCATTGCTGAAGAGTGGGGGCCAAGGCCCTAATGGACACCATGGCAAAACACAAAGACACCTACTCAATGTAGGAAAAGCTGCCGTTGGCTGCTTTCCTCTGACACAGGAAACTTAACGGGCTATAACTTTAGCACTAAATGCCCCATTCTTATGTAGTGCAAACACCAAATACTAACCCCTTACAAATGATCACAAAGATTCTTTCAAACAATATTTATTCTTCAAGGTAAATTCAAATGAAATTCTCCACATCATTTTAGGAAGATGATGCCTGGTTAAATTTTTGTTTGTTTAAGATTTTTAAGCCAGAGTTTATACTGATTTCAACCAAAATGAAAATTTTCTAAGTTTAGCCTTACAAAAGTCCTGTAAAATCCAATAAATGGGTATTAACCTTATTTTACGTATGAGAAATTGAAAACACAATTAAGTTACATAGCTTTTAGTCTATGGCTGCACTCTGAACCCAAATCTACTGATTCCAAGAAACCACATTAGTGGAAGGTTTTGGTCATTTCTTGGAAAGTATATCATGAGCTGAGTTGGCATAATCATTATGGGAACAAAAAATATATATAAAATACTACATAATTATCTTAATTGATGAATGTATTAAGTCCAAAATAGAAGGAGGTAAGACAGTCTGTGATGTGGATAATAGCCTGAGAATTGTGAGTTTTACAGTTTTAGCAACATGTTTTGCAGGGCTAGTGAAAACTGTGAATTCCATTCATACCCACCTTGCTAAAATAGGAAAACAAGAGAAAAGTTTAAAGCATTCTTGTTCCTAGTAAAGCCAACTTTCTCTTAGCAAATTACTTATGTACTCAGAGCAAAAAGATCAAGTAAACAATAATCTGAACTACCTTCTTATTTTCGCATAAAAATCAGAAATACAGTTGTAAGGAAGCTAGCAAGAATCATTTGAGAGATGATTGTTTAAAATTTTCAAAACTAATGTATTCAGTATATTTACTCATAAATCTTTATTTGACCCATGATTTAATAAAATGTAATTGTCTCTTCCATTTAGTGATTATGCATAAAGATTTTTTATGTTGGCCAACCTACCTTGCATTATATCATCTGTCGATGATTAGATTAAAGAAATATCTCACCATTCTGATTTAGCACTTCATGACTTCTTAATGGCGGCCGTAATTTTCCTTTGAGATTTAATGAACACATAACACAGCAAATCTTCTGTACCAATTTGTTTTAAAATCTGAGTCAGCTACTGATTTATACCCAGATAAGATGTAAAATATCTGATCTAAATTTACTTAATGCTATTTTACTATATTTTTACTCAAATAACGCACACAAACTGCACCCTCCCCCCATGAGGTATTTCCTAAGCGTTGCTATGCTAGTCTTTTTTAAGCAATGTATAAAAAATTTGCATAGCGGCATTCATGAAAATACCTTTTGGGGGGAGGGCACAAATGGCAAACAAACAGAAGGCACACGTTATTTGTGCAAAAATACGGTATTAATCAGTAAAGTTATAGTACTATTACTTGTGTGTAGTCAATGTATTACCAGTATTTCTCTAGCTGCATTTTGGACAGGACAATCTTCAGCATTTAGGACTCTGCTGACCATTGGAGGATGTCATGGATTGAATTGTGTCCCCCCAAAATATGTGTAAACTTGGCTGGGCCATGATTTCCAGTATTGTGTGATTGGCCACCATTTTGTCAACTGAAGTGATTTTCCTATGTGTTGTAAATCCTGCCTCTATGATGTTAATGAATCAGGATTAGAGGCAGTTATGCTAATGAAGCAGGACTCTACAGGATTAGATTTTGTCTTAAATCAATCTATTTTGAGATACAAAAGAGAGAAGCAAGCAGAGAGGGGGGCCTCCTACCACCAAGAAACAAGAGTCAGAAGAATACCGTGTCCTTTGGACCCGGGGTCGCTGTGGTGAGAAGCTCCTAGACCAGGGAAAGATTGATGACAAGGGCCTTCCCCAAGAGCCAGCAGAGAAAGAAGGCCTTCTCCTGAAGCTGGCACCCTGAATTCAGAATTCTAGCCTCCTAGACTGTGAGAGAATACATTTCTGTTTGTTAAAGCCATCCACATGTGGTATGTCTGTTGTAGCAGCACAGGATAACTAAGACAGAGCACTTTTAGCATCCCTGGTGCCGGCACACTAAGTGCTAGTAATTCCTTATAGTTACTGTTGTTATTTTTAGCTGCTGTCAAGTCAGCCCCCAAATTACGGCAACCCCATGCACAATGTGATCATGTCCTTGTGATCCATACGGTTCTCACTGGCTGATTTCTTCATAAGTATGTCTCCAGGCCTTCCTTCTTTTAGCCTGGAAGGTCCACTAAAACTTGTTCAGTCTCTATGACCATAGTAATATATGGATTGGAGCCACGAAAAGTGCCCATATATATTTCCAAAATTCTCACACTCATTATCCCCTTTCAGAAACATTGTGATGGGCATTTTAGCAGACTTGGACAAAGGTGAAACCACTTCTTTAGATCAAGTTTTTGGGAGACTAGGTTTAGCTGAGAAATTAATTTTCTATAACATTTCATAATTTGACCTGCTGAACTGAGTTCAGCAATACAGCCACATGATATTGATTCAAAATAATGAACTTTGATTATTCAAGTAGATAATTGTGTTCATTTAAATTAAAGAAAGGACTAAGTCAGAACTCTAAACTCGAGAATTTGTACTTCTCCTCTGCCTTCTACTCTGTCCTCCTACCCCAGCCCCAGTCACCACAAAGGAGATGAATTTCCTCTTAAGTTGAAAAAAATAACACAAAATTGAAAATTGAGGTTCTCTCTATTTGTAAATTTCACATATCATGCAAGATTTTTCTTTAATATGATTCAGATCTATTACTATTATTGATTTAATAGAGCATAAACATTTATATATTAGTTTTAGACTTATTTTTGGAAAATTATTAAGCCTACACATATTGCAAATATATTACACTACGCAGCCCTTGCACAATGATGTATAAGCAACAAGCTAGAAAGCTCTTACTGAATAAGGATACATGGAGGCAACTTAAAAATCATGTAAGTCTGATATCCAAAAAGTGGCAATAAAATCGATCTTTTTTTTACTTTTTCTTTAATGGTTTATCTGCAAATAAAAGGAGGGTGGTAACATTTCATAAACAACTTCCAAATCTTCAGCTGAAATTGAAACCATTCCTTAGAGAGCACACAGACACAGAATCTTTGTTTTATATAAGCTTGTATTGAGAATAACCCCAAATATCCATTACACTTCTGTATTTGATAGTTACAAATTGTAATGAACATTATAGATCTGTGCATCTACATATGCACATAAATGGACTGTATTTACTTTAATAACAGCATTGGTTCTTGTAGAGCAAATGACACAATAAATGTTCAACTATTTTGAACGGTTGCTATTCCCATTTTACGGTCAGTGATATGTCTTCATTGTCTTGAAAATGTAGACAACTGAAGTTAAGTAGTCAACACCATTCCTCTACAGTAAGCACTAATAAATATTTCCTACATGAACAAAAACACTTACAAAAGCAGTCTATGTATTCCTACCAAACAGGTAAAGAGAAATAATAGCCATAACTTGCTAAAAAGTCATATAAAATAGCTGCTTTTCTACTGATGACATTTTTGCTTCTAGTGTTTCGGTTTCCTATTTTTAATTTGGAGAATTTATCAATACACAGGAAACGTGTGGCACCCAACTAACTAAGGTTTATACGCCAACATAACTCTACGTATGTACAATAAAAGCCGTAATTTATAACAGGTACCAAATAACCATGTGAGATTATTACAACTATCAAAGGCATTCCAAAACATTTATTTATGCTTTTTGGTTACTAGTTTTAAAAAATTTATTTCCATTTTCTTAAGTATCCAATTGCTTAAATTTAAGCTTTCTGCCCAGCAGTGTCTTCAGAAATTTTTTAACTGTGCTTTTGCCTTTTAATTTTTTTTTTTACTTTGTCATGGTCTAGATTCCACATGGATGGAGAATCCAAACATTTTTGAGTGTGTGCGTTGTTGAACCACTTATTTTAGGGTAGGTAATACAATTTGGGGCTAAAATAAAGGAGACTTTCAAGGTTAAGAAACCTCAAACCTATAAAGGATGTCTGCCAATAAATCAGTAGCATTGTGCTAGATGCTATTTAGGGAACCCTGACATTTGTAACGTGGAACACATCAAACACAAGCACCCGAGGGCAAAGTGACCACACTAGAAACCATACAAATCCAAGGAAATAATAAATAAAACAGTAAAGATATCCAACAATCAGTTTTCATACAAGCTTTTGTTCCAAATTCTGTTTTGTGAAACTAGTTTCTGAAACCAGTTGGTTGGAGGCAAGAGGCTTTGCTGAACTGAGCAAAAGCTTGAAGATAAGAAGAAACCTTAGAAGATCTTTAGATCTTAAAAAGTGCAAGAACTCAGTCAGTGGTTCTCAACCTTGGGTGCCTAATTAGCATGACCTCAGAGGTGTTGAAATCTACTGATGCCCTTATCCAGATACTCTGGTTCCATTGCCTAGAGTGGAGATAGACAATGCTATTTATTAAAAGTATGCAGGTAATTCTAATGCGCAGACGCAGTTGAGACACACCAAACAGATGCAAGAATCAAATGAAAGGATCACAACAAGCAGATGGTAATCTAGGAGTCTGAAGATCTCTCATGGAAATTACCTCATCCATGCTAAGAGAAAAATTATTAGTGACTAAGTTGTTAAGACCGAGCACATTCTCTTTCTGGTTAATTGTAAATGGCCCTAGGATAAAACGAATTCAACTTGTCTTTTTAATCCACTACGAATTTAAGAACAGTGATATAAGAATTCAATAATGGATATAAGAACAAAAGAAATTTCATAATGGGTCAATCCCAGCAATTCTTTTTCCACCCTTAGGGAGGGACCTATCCCCCCCACCACACACACACACACACACACACATACACACACACATTTTGAATTTTACTTGTTGCTGACTCTCATCAGATACTAATTAAATCTTCTATTTTTTATATCATAATATCATCTCTCTCCTGGATCCATCTCATCAATATTTAAACATCCCAGTGTCTCCCATCTTCAAATGCCACTACTAGATCCCCCATCATCATCCTTGCCCGCAACCCTATTCTCCCAGTGTCTCCTAGCTCAGTGTCCACATCTCCATCAGTGCAGCCGCTCATTCAGAATCCTGTAGTCTTCCCTGACTATTCCTTGACTATCCACGTCCACTGCTACCACTGCCCCTGTACAGCACTTAAAACAGCCTTACAATCTCATATCTTCAGATTTACTGTTCTCCCCTCAAATCCACTCTCACTCTAGCCTGACTACTCTCATTTTAAGCAAGTCACCTAACTCGTGCTTCAGTTTTCATCTGTTAAACGGGAGATTTTACAGACCTCATAGGATTGTTGTGAAGATCAAGTGAGTAATAGACGAAAGCCCTCAGCCACTGTGGCACATTAGTGGTAGCTATTCTGAGTTTATTAACAAGCAAATCTTTAATAGCAACTGGCTACTTACATGTGGAAACCCTGGTGGTGTAGTGGTACAGTGCTATGGCTGTGAACCAAAAGGTCAGCAGTTCAAATCTACCAGGCGCTCCTTGGAAACTCTATGGGGGCAGTTCTACTCTGTCTTACAGGGTCTCTATGAGTCAGAATCGACTCAATGGCAGTGGGTTTGGTTTTGGTTTGGGCTACTTCCATTAGGGAAGGAAATAGTGTAATATCCAGAAACTAAATGAAAGGGCCTGCAAAGCCTTGTTCAATCTGGTTTCCAACCACATTCCAGTATCATAATTTTAGACTCAACACACTAGGCTCTCTCCTACCTTTGAGCCTTTGCAACATTGTTCCTTTTACCTGGGATGCTTTCGCCTGCCCCACCTAGCCAACTAATTTCTGTTCACCTTTCAGCTCTGGTTTAACTTTAACTCTTTCTAGGAAGCCTTTCCTGACCACCCCCCTCCTCCACCACCATCGGGTCTCTATGGTTTCTACTCCCAAGCCTCCTGTACTACTTACTTCCTTGTACATCACACTTGTGAAGATCTGTTCCGTGACCTTCCTTCCCACTAGACTGTGAGTGCAGTGATGGGTCATCCCTATAATCCTACCAATTAGCACCACAACTGGGACAGCACAGGTTTTCAAATATTTGGTAGCTGACCTTAACGACGTAACTAAAAACTACCCTTAGGGGTTATGTTCACATAGAAGCTCCTGACTCCCTTCAACATCTATCAGTAATTGTTGGCATCTCTCTATCGCTGTGCTTTTCTTGAGCTTCACCAACCAGGAAGATCAAGAAAGTACCTCCATTATTTATTTTGACTATAACTTTTGTGGAGGTGACAAAACATCTGCTTGGCCTATTTTGTTTTGCTTTCACAATATTAAGAAATCGTATACTGAAGGAAAAATGCTGATTTGATTTCCCATCCTGGATTATAATGAATAGCTCAAAGATCAGAATCTGAATTTAGAATATATTTTTAACTCATTACCTTATGCCTGCCTACACTTGCTACTTACTATCCAATTACAGAGTGAAAAGGGAATCTACATTAGATCGTCATCTCCAGATTTGTATTATACACCTCCTTCCATAAAACAAAAACCAGCAGTCCCTGGGTGGTGCAAACAGTTAAGCGTGTGACTACTAGCAAAAAGGCTGGCAGCTGGAAACCACCCAGAGTGCCTTGGAAGGGAGGTCTGGAGATCTGCTTCAGAAAAGGTCACGGCCTTGGAAACCCGATGAAGCAGTTCTGCTCTAAACACTTGGGGTTGCCAGGAGTTGGAATTGACTCAGTGGCAACCAATAACAACAGTCCTTTCACCAAGCACTATAAATATCCTCACTCAGAAGTGTTTTTATACATTGTTTCCTGTCTTTAAGCTATTGACTGCTGAATCATAAAGCTCATTTTAACTAGTCTACCCATCTCAATGGGGCCAGAAACCCTTAAGCCTTCTTCCTTACCAGATGTGTCTTGCTTTAATACTTTGACAAGCATCATGTGAATATAATTTTTAAAAAACAGACCTTAAATTGCCTGGAGGAACTTGATACATTAAAAAAAGATGATGATGATGAAATACAAAATCAGAACTGAAAGTGCAAGTCAGGCACTTTTTCTCTGAGCTTCTGTACTGAGAAGTCATCATTCCTTCCTCCCTGAGACGTTTATCTCCTCAACTTGACTCCTGTCCTCCAGCTCAACTTTCTGGATTTGCCGTGTATCTTTTCACATCTTCTTTAAATTCCCTATGACTTTCCCTGTCATTTTTAATTCATTCTGTACCACAGTACCAGTCTTCAAATAATTGAGCATAGTTCAAACCATTCCTTTTTTCCCCTACCAATCAGACAAGTACCTTTGCCCCTGCTAGTGCACGTTCCATTGCCTCCTTGTGCTCCCTTTGGGTAAATGGAGTATTTCTATATACCACAGACTACACACTGAGCATTATTTTCAGTGTGTCCTAATGCAACTGATGGCATAGTGGTTAAATGCTATGGCTGCTAACCAAAAGGTCAGGCAGCAGTTCAAATCCACCAGGCGCTCCTTGGAAATTCTATGAGGCAGTCCTACTCTGTCCTGAATCGAAGGCAACCAGTTTGGGGTTTTTTTTTTGGAATGCAACTATCCTCCCAACTGAAATATTTAAACATGAGAAAATCTGTGCTTATACAACATACATTTTCACATACAACTCCTCATCAGAAGCAAAGAGGTTAGAAAAGGACTTCAGAGCCATCAAGGGCTGGAAACAACCTCAGGACCCAGGCTGGTTTTAAAGCCACCGGCACTGAGGAGGCTTGGGATGGGGGTTCAATTCAACCTTGAAAAGAAAGGGCAGTGCAAGAGAGGCAAGCAGAAGCTTTTAAAGCAATCTCTGCTGTCATAGTCTACAGAACTACCATAATTAGCAATGAATAGACAAAATGGCACGCTAAGTGGCCAGGTGTACAGCAGACCACTTAGGAGCTGGAAGTGTTTCAAGGATTGGGAGGTAGATTGGCAAGGGTCAAAACAGACAAGGGAGGCTTCATGGAATAGTCAGTTCTTGAAGAATAGATAGAATTTGGGGAGTTGAGAAGAGAGTGTATTCCAGGTAAGTAGAATTCCAAGAGTACTATACATTTATGCAAGACAAAAGATGTCAATTTAACTAAAAACACCAGTGCTAGGTCAATCAGTAGGAAAACAGATGGACAGAGAGTGGGGCAGGTTACAGAAAACCTTAAAAACATTAGAAGAATTTAGACTTGACATAGTAAAAGTCACCCAAGATTTATGAACAGAATAAAAAATTAAAATGTATAACTATCACTTTGGCAATATACCAAAAGGCCACTAAAAAGGACCTCTGAGATTGCAATACCAACTCAGCCCCTTATTAGCTATATTCAAATCTAGTTAGCTTTATTCCCAAGCCTCAGTTTTGTCTGTAAACTGGGTACAAAAAAACCCCAGCTCACTAGACCATTGTGATGATTAGAGATAACACAAGCAAAGAATGTTATTTCAGGACCTGGTGGCAGCTATGAGTCAGAATTGACTTGACAGCAGTGGGTTTTTTTTTTTTGGTGGAAGTAATCCAGATGTGTGATAATTAAGGTCCGGACAAGGGCAGTAGAGCTTCATATAGTTTGCTTCACCACCTTAACTTACTCAGTAAACACTTCACAAGCGCTCAGGTAGGTATCGTGCCCAATGCTAAGAAAACTTAAGAAACCCTCCCTCTTTACAGATCTCATGATCTCAACAAGAAGAAATTTACTTACGGAAAGTAAAGTACCATAAGTGACAGGCACCAAATTAGAGTAAGTGCCACAGTAGTTCAGAGGAGGAAGGAATCATGGGTGTAAAAGTGATCACAGAGCTACAATGGATTTGGACAGGAAGCAGTGGGAAATACTGTTATACAAAGAGGTGTTAGGAATGGGAAAATATGTTTCATGTGTTAAAAGAGTGGGAAAATGTGACATGTTCAAGAGCTCCTATAAGTCAGTAAGACCAACAATGCAAATAAAAAATGAATAAAGGATAGAGACAGGTGACAGGGGAAAAAAAACATTTAAGCAGCTCAAATATATGAAAAGGTCACTCTCACTCATCCATGAGGTGCTGATTAAAACACCAAAGAAACATTTTTTTTAAGATGGCAAAGAGCCAAACATAGTGTTACAGAGCTGGAGAGGCTGAAGGGAACCAGGAACTCTCTCCTACTTTGCTGGTGAGAGTGTAAACTGGAATAATTCTATGGAGGCAGGAACTTTCAAAATTATAAACGCTTATACTTTTGACCCAGCAATTCCATCTCTAGGAATAGATTCTACAGATGTACTTCCCCAGCACCATTTGCAAGGGCAGAAGATTACAATCAAAGCGCAGCAAAATAAACGGAGCACCAATACAATGGAATTCTCTGAAGCTGTGAAAGAAGGAAGCTGCTTTATATACAGATGTGTGGTAATTTCTAAGATACACTGTTACATTGAAAAAGGTACAGGACATGATACTACCACTTGTGTGGGGAAAAATGAAAGGGCTGGTAATTGCACATAGTATCTCTGGATCGGTACAAAATATTAATGACCGGTGCTGTCTCTGGAGAGGTGAACCAGGTTACTAAGGTCCAAAAGGAGACTTACTCTTCACTGGGTACCGATTTTGAACAGGTTACAAAGTTTGAAGTGTACATAAATGAGAACTGTTAACCTATATTGTCTATATTGTGTGATGATGGGTGCTCTGTGCTTTCTTTAAGCATTTTGGTAATATACTGAGCTTGTTATTTTCATAATACAATGAAGGAAATGAGTGTGTAAAGGATGAAATTACAGATAAGAAACAATACAAAGATCTAGAGGGCAGTATGAATATGATTAAAAAAAAAAAAAAAAGCCTAAACAAAGCAGTTTCTGTAACAGAGAGAAGCACAACTGTGCCTCACATACAGCAAGTATGTACTAAGGCTCACAGAACATATGGAAGACTAGATTGGGACTCAACTCTCAGGGCATTTTTGAGGCCAAAGTAGTTCAGACTTTAACCTACAGGCCTTTGTAGACTTCAGAGTGGAAACTGATAAAAATACTATTAAGATTAATCTGGTAGATTTGAATGGGCTGAGACCGGACATATACAGGTAGCCAATTTCTGGCCCACAAACAAGTTCTATCTACCTGGCCCAGGCGGTGTTTTAAGGGTCTGAAAGAGCCCACAAATCCAGCAGCACTGAAAATCTGGACCTGCATTCTTAAAAGCCAACAATGCCCATTTAGACAGAACATGGGCTCTCCCTGGGTTTTCTTATAGTCACCTGTCCAGGCTTATTTCTTGCCTTTTCCTACCTTTTCTAACCTTTGTTGACACAGACTTTTTGCTTGCTAGTAAGATACCTGAATTGAGTCACTTGAAATGCAGCAGGCAGAAAGGTCTAGACTAAAATGGTGGCAGGAGAAATGGAAAGGCACAGCCACGAGACATCAGCTGCAAGCTGCCTTGTGAGAACGCACAGGCTGAGCGTCAGGCTGTCTGGGCTGGAGTCCTGGTTTCACTATACAGTGGCTGTGTAACCTGGGACTAATGAGTTACTTAATCTCTCTCATCTCCCCCATCTGTAAAATAAGGACATGACAGTACCTACCTCATAGCTGTTAAGGGTTAAATGAATAGATATTTGTAAAGTACTTGGCACAGTGCCTGGCACAAAGGTGGTTTTGTTAAATTTATTGCATGCCTACCATGAGCTTGGTTCCGCTAGAAATAAAAAGATTTACAGAGTTTGCACTTGAAGGGTACAGCATAAAAAAGGGGATTTAAAAGTCGTTTACACAAAGGTAAGTGATAACAACAGGTAAATTCTTCAAGAGACAAAATTAAGATAGAAATCAAAGAGCTGAGGACTGAATTAAAAAAAAAAAAAACAACTCTCTGATTGGTTCTTAGAAGATGAAGTGTCGAAGTATGATTAGAAAAGTATCATGGATCACTTGAGTGTCAAGGCCAAAGAGAACCCTGTCAGACTTCCAGCAACAATTCCATTTTACACATAAGGTTCTGGTTTTCAAAGCGCTACTGACTTCACTGAACCCTAATAATGACCCCACGAAGCAGAGAACTTTATCTCCATTTTACTAAGGATGAAAAAGTTCAGAGATTAAATTATTTGCCTCAGGTCACACAGCTAGTAAGTTAAACAACAGGAAATCCAAACCACTGCTATTTTTATATCGTATATAAGAGTCTCCTGTAACAATTCGTTAAGAATCAGGACAGTACACATTAACCCTAACTCCATTCAACGGAGCAAGGATTACACCCTCCAACTTTTTTTTAAATAAAAATCCAATGGCAGAATAAATTAAGGCATTTGCTAAATAATAACCCATAAATCAGAAATAAACTCTTGCCCAGAAAAAAAAAAAAAATACCTTATGTTTTTCCTACTTGCCCAACAAATAAGTACCATCCATTTATTTTAATCAATTTTTTTAAAAAGTCTTTTCATTCTTCCAAAAATTATTCTAGCACTTACTACAAAGAAAGGACAGCTAACAGTGTTAATGGTGAAGAAGGCTCTCGCGTTCCCAACGAGCTTAGTAGGGGAGATTCACGGTACACAGGCAACTTCAAAAATATGTGATAAATGCTACAATGAGTACACGTGCAGGAGCAGCTAATCGTGGGGACAGAAGAGGGTGGCGTCGGGAAGGAGATGAATGGGAGATGAATGGAAATGAGTCAGGTAACACAACTGTGGGAAACTAGGAGACTGCGTATATAAACAGGCTTAAGAGCAACCCATAATGCTTCTATCACAAAAATGCAATATCCATTCAGTTTTAATTGTTACCTTTTATTATTTTACAATATATTTCAAAAAATGCCTTTACAGAAGCCTTAACTGCTCTATAAGACCTGGAATAAAAGAACACTTAGAATTAGAACACACAAACATCAAGTTGGAGTATCTACTTGTACGGAACTATTATTACCAAAGGGATGTTGTTTTTTAAATAAGCAGATGTGTGGCAATGTAAAATAAAATACACACTTGTTAGAACAGTAAACCCTGTTTTAATGGCTATAGAAAGGAGGTGGTTTTGTTTCTTTTTAACACAGGTGGTTCTGGCAGCAAGTTATATAATGCGTTTAAAGCAGTATGTGCCCCTGAAAGCTTGTACTTTAAGTCTGTGTGTATCACTTGAATCAGGGTCTAGACAAAAGAAAAAATATAAGCAAATATCTAGTCTGCAAATATGCTTCTCAACACCCATTCCTCTAGGTCACAATGCTAGTGAGCTCAAGACTCTCACTGGTGATGACATTTCACAATAATTTTTCCCCAGTGACAGTGGATGCTTTTACTTTTTTCTAAAAGAGAAAGGACGAAAACACAAAGAAATCCTCCAGGGTTTAATTTTCATTTCACATTCCCCAAGTAGTAAAATAGCAGCTCTGAATGTTGATGAAAAATAATTTCAATTTTTTCCTATTCGTTTTCAGTCATACTAGCATTAGTATTTATCTGGACTTAAAAAAAAAAATCAGTTGCCAAGTATTTCAGAAACTTGGTAAGCACTGTATACATGTAATTAGCACTTATCTATCAAGATACACATCTATACAAACAGATATGTATATCTATCTTATATACATATATATATATATTTTACCTTCACTGATGTCTTTTTTCCTGGCTGGATATGGGAAACAAGATTAAGAGCCCAACACTGGCTTTCTTTCTTTATAGGCAATAATTTGGGTCTTTTTTCATCAATACCACTGCAGCATTTTCATAATAAATTCACAAAAAGTAATCAAAGGAAGCACCTACAGAACACGCTTCTGCCAGGAAATTCATGCTTTAAGGTTAGCCTCTCTCAAAGTGGCACTATGGCATTACAGGCATTCAAATGTTTTCTTTTTTCAAGTCTGTCAGTTCTTTACTACGATTACTTTTTTCCTAGCAGGGGATAGTGTACAGTCACAGAGTAAGGCCTAGAGACCATTTACGGTTGCCTGCAATATTAGGGTGGACATAACACTCAAGAGCTGATATACACCAAACTCAATAGTTGTCAACTACAACTGCATTTTTCACATTCAAATAGAGTCTCCAAAAGCACTCCCGCTAATATACAAGCTTCCTTTTCTCGGCTGATTTTATGTTAATCTTATTACAATTATGACAAATTAGACTGTAAAGTTTTTGTAAGCATTGTATCATAAGGGGTTACTGTATTTTAATTCATAAACTGGCATTAATAATGTCCTTTCTATAAACATGGTTGGCAAAATAAAAAAGGCACAAAAGGGGGACAATGAGAAACACTTTCTTTTGACTTTCAGTTAAGCGTACCAAAGCAAGTATCTTTCATGGAAAAAAGCAGGAAAAAAAAAAAAGTTCAGTAATACATGCACAACTTGAGCTTAAAAAAAAAAAATTCCCTTCAGACAGGTCCTGAGGTTTGAGGAGAAAACGGATTTTCCTAATCACGTGCTTAATGTACAATAAAATGTAAAGCCGCACATACATGTTTGGTTTAACAGCGGACCCGTGTAAAAAAGAAAGCAGTGAGGCAATGAAGCAAAACCAAAAATACCTTCATAGGCAAAGCAATTCCACCTGTAGCCTCTGCCTTTCTTAACCACTTAGTGGAGTAAGATGTCCAATAAAATGTAAAATGCAGCATACGCGATTATATAATCTAAAAACTTTTCATGATAATTTATTGCAAATTGCACTTGACAGTTCACCACAACAATGGAACACTGGCCCCTTGTTGGTTCACACAGTCCTTGAGCTTTAAATTTAAGTCACCAGTAAAACGATCTGGATAAAAAATTTGCAGCTGTGCTCAACCAGCTGGCTCCACCTTCTGGGTGCGAGCCAACCCGGGACACGGCTTTATCTTGCTCTTTCGTGGGACTCTCATCCTCAGGCAGGTAGTCTGGTAGGTCTGTGTTCTGTTCTACTTCCACAGGAGTATCTTGGAATGGGACCAACATCTGATATATAGAAAATGTCAGGAGTTATTACAAATCAACTTTATATGATACATATATATATATCATAAGTTTAAAAATGTACTCATTCTAATTGCCACATTTATTCTCAGTGACTGCAGTCCCTCTTAAGTTTTATTCTCACTGGAAGGTAGGTCCAAGTGCTGAACATTGCGTGAGTGCAGAAAAGTAGAACCATAAATGAGAGCTCAGATGTTGATCTCATGAGGTTCTAGAAGTAAATGTGCAACCTCTGTCTACTTAAAGAAGACTCAAGCAAGTGTCTGCTCACAATGGGACCGTGAAATGCCACTGCCCCTCCTTTCTGTGGAAATCCCAATGAGTTAAAGGTCTATGGATTCCTTCTCCCTATCACAAAGCTAATAGAAATAGTACCAACAGGCAAAGATTTTCACCATATTTACTTGCCCAGTGTTTAGACCTTTATTTTTTGGATTGGCAAAACTAGTTAAGGTAATGAAGAAAGTATTCAAAAGCCAATGTTTTTAAATACCATGTTTTTAGAAACCACATATCCTTTATATCCATATAAAACCAGTAAGATATCTCCACAGAAGTAAAAGAAGTTCTATTCACAAGAGCAGACTTTGAAACCCACAAAAGGGCTGTTTCTAAAAGGGTTAACTATTAACCAAGAATACATGAAGATACTCCTATCCAGCCTCCTAAGTATTTGGCAAGTGTTGGGCTAGAAATACCGGCCATCTGCTGGCTATAATCAAGCGTTAGAGTTAGGCATAAATAAAATTTTTAAAAGCTTTTACCTCTTCTCCACTTTCACTTTTCACAACTTGCTGAGCTTTCATAACCTTAGTTGATGCTATTGCTGACGCCAAAGCCTAGTCCAGGATAAAAAGGACACATTTTGAACAACGATGTGTTTTTCTGTAATCTCAAAAAAATTTAGCCATTTAAAATACTAACCTCTGCTTTCAAATCTGAACGAATGCGCACCACACATCTTTGAACAGCCATTTGAAAAGTAAAGCTAATAACTCCTTTAATTTTTAACAAGGCCTCTTCACATAGATTTCTTCGAGACTGAAAAAACCAAAGCAAATTGTTATTAAAATAGCTAAATAATAAAAGGGAATAAATCAACTCAAGCCACAGTGAACCAGTCATTACATTCTAGGGGCAAAATGTTGCAAATGTCCCTGATTCAGTTCTACTATCTCATTCTTGAGGGCACAGTGCTTAATTAAGTTTATTAAATTTTACAAGACCAAGAGAGTAATAATTCCTACTTCTGCTAGATTTCATTCAAGCTCCATTACTAATATTAAGTTTTAATAATTTTCATCAGAAATAATTTAACCAATATCAATTTGCATCTTGAAGGTAAGAGAATGGAACTAAGAATAAATAACAGAGAAAATGCTGAAAAGCAAATGTTCCTCTAGCTCAAGGGTGGGTAAAATATGGCCCACCATCTGCTTTTGTAAATAAAGTTTTATTGGAACATAGCCATGCACATTTCTTTATACACTGTCTAAATAAGGCAACTTTCATGCTAAGGCAGAGCCAGGAGTTACAACAGAGATGATATGTCTGCAAAGCCTATATACTATCTGATCCTTTATGGAAAATTTGATAACCCCTGCTCTAACTTAAAAATCTCTAGGACTAAATTCTAATAGAGCATTCAGTGTTTACATCACTATTCCTTAAACCACGTGGTATTTATAAAGTCATGGAGTCACCACATCCTTCATTTACGGCATTCTTAGTAGTTACCACTACAGCCTTAGAGGTTATCAATATCCTCTTTTTGGTTCTCATTTTCTTCTGATAGTGCTGATAACACAATGTAACACACTTTCAATGCTTTCTGCTTTTCATACTACATACCACCCTGGTTTTTCAACTACACCATTGTCATCTCTGTCTCTTCTTACATCCAAGGTCCAGTGCCTGAAGCGAAGTTATTTTCATTCTACTTTTCCCTCAGATAATTAACCTATTCTCGTCACTTTGACTGTCATCACTATGTAGAAGCACTCATGTACATCTCTAATTTGACTTTGCTCCCATTTGTCTATCAGACATACTCTTAGGTATCAAGTGGTCATCTTAAATACAAGGTACAAAGTCAAAACGGACTAAAAGGTAACTTGTGTCTCCTCATCGTCCCTTCATCCCCAGCCCACATGCTAAGTCACTCTCTCAGTTTTCCTGTTTCTGTATGGAGACCAGGTTCTGATTAAGTACTTCTGAGGGGATAGTAATCTGCACTGCACTCCTTCCCCAAGTCTGTGGACCACACTCTAAGAAGCACTGCCTTCAAACTACCCAGTTCATTCTTCTCTTCCATTGAATAAAATCAAGTTTTCAAATCTATCCCCTCATTCTTCAAAACAACACTCACATTATCTACTATCTCCCTACTTAAACCAGGTGCTCATGTCTACATTTCAGCACTACTTAGGCCAAGTATCTGGAGTCCAATCTCTGGTAGCATACACCCAGAGGGGGCTCAGCTAGTCCAGAATTTTTGGACTCTGATCTGCAAAGACCTGCGTTCTGTGAAACCTCGCAGGGACTGGAATCAAACAGCCCAAGTTTATCTCTTCCGTATGTCCAATACCAGGGAAACTTACAAGTAAAGGTTGTGCAGCATATACAACATAACTGTTAGGGTACTACCGGTCTAATCTAATTCCTCATTTAAAATGTGAAGAAGGTGAAAAATAGAAAAGTTAGAGAACTTGCTTAGTTTACCACAGGTAGTTTGCCACGAAATACCAATCACATGTGGCTGTAAGAAACCAAATTCATGAGGCCAATTTATCTTTATTTACTTCAACACGAATTTATACATCTTCTCCAGGCAAAGCCTGGGGGGGGAAATTCAATTCCATAATTTGATCTCAAGGCAGTCTATTTCTGGGTAAACAGAAGATCTTCAGCAGAGCAAACAGGATCAAGAATTATTCACAAAGGACAGAGACACCCCGCTCTGCTAGCAACCCTTCCGCTCGAAGGTACTCAGCAATCTCTGGCAAGCACCACTGCAGGCTGCGATATTGTTGTGTACCATAGAGTCAGCTAAGATGTTGTTATTGTTGTTGCGTGTCATCGAATCAACTCCGACTCATGGCAACACTATAGGGCACAGCAAACCTGCCCCATAGGGTTTCCTAGGCTGTAATCTTTACAGGAGCAAATCGCCAGGTCTTTTCCCCAACAGAGCTGCTGGTGGGTTCAAACCGCTGACCTTTCAGTTAGCAGACGAGCACTTAACCACTGCACCACCAAGGCTCAGGGTCAAAATTAGATTCAAAGAATCACTGGTAGATGAAATTAGGAGCTGGATAAGGAGGCAGCTGAGCTAAAGCAAACTGCCTGGCAATGGCAAGGAGAAAATTGTGGGTGTATCTGCGTGTACCTATGTGTTAGAGAGTATAAACTGAAAGAACATAGATAGTAGACTCCCTCCCACTTCTAATTCTGGGATTAGTTACTCCATGGTAGCAAATCTGAGAGACTAAACTCCATAGTAGCATAATCTGTAGTTAGGGAAATAAAGCAAAGGGAAAAATGTCTGTGGGGACCAAAGTTTAGGGATAACTTTCTAAAAGCCCTGATATATACACTAAAATAAGTACATTTCTTTCATTACTAGTGAGAATAAACATGTATCCACATGTGGGCTGTCCAAAGTAGCCATTAAGAGTGGGGCTAGACAAATTCTCGTTAAGACCAGACTTAATGGTCTGACTGAGACGGGAAGGACCCCGGTGGTCATGGCCCCCAGACCTTCTGTTGGCCCAGGACAGGAACCATTCTCGAAGACAACTCTTCAGACATGGATTGGGCTGGACAATGGGTTGGAGAGGGATGCTGGTGAGGAGTGAGCTTCTTGGATCAGGTGGACACTTGAGACTATGTTGGCATCTCCTGCCTGGAGGGGAGGAGAGGGTGGAGGGAGTTAGACGCTGGCGAAAAGGACACGAAAAGAGAGAGTGGAGGGAGAGAGTGGGCTGCCTCATTAGGGGGAACGTAATTGGGAGTGTGTAGCAAGGTGTATATGGGTTCTTGTGTGAGAGACTGACTTGATTTGTAAACTTTCACTTAAAGCACAATAAAAATTATTAAAAAAAAAAAAGAGTGGGGCTAGACGGCTAGACTCACACTACCTGGACAGATCTCCTACCCAGAAATGGGCTTTTAACTCAACTTATACCCAGTCTTCTTAATTCAATGAAGATCTTCAATTTTCTTCTTATAAATCCTATACTTTCTTATTAGGAATACCCTTAATTTCTATCTTTTTAGGTTTTATTTTGTTTTGGGGAGTGTCAGAACTCATCTATATCCCTGAGGGATAAGAATCAGGATCAGCACAAAGCTGGTCCCTGTGAAGTGGAGTTCAGACATACATTCACTCTCCAACTTTTTCACCATTTGACACCAGTCATTCCCCTAACAGCACGTTCTACTTCTCTGCTGGGTTTGCTAATTCATTGCAATGGCCACATAGAACTCACAGACCATACTCAAGATTACATGGTTTGTTAGGGAAGTAAAGGGCTATAATTCAGGATAAGGATCAACTCAGAAGTGGATCCAACTCAGAATACAGTTCGTCAAACAGGATAGTTTCCAACTACGACAACTCTCAGCCTTTTCTAGGCCATGCCTGCCGGTAGCTTTTCTCTTGGCCATGCTAGCTGGTGGCCCTTCTCTCAGTGATTGGACCTCGTCTCTGCAGCTGGGCCCCAGAGGGCCTTGTCTCTGCTACTGGGCCTTCCTGGGCCTCTGCCCTGCTCAGACAAGTGTTACAGCTCTTTTGGCTCTGTCGACGAGTGTCTGGAGGTATCCCGCTCTGCTAGCCAGCCTCCTGCCAGACGGCACTCAGCTCCTCTAGCAAGTACCACTGTAGCTGTCTGCCAGTCCTGTGATTCTCACTGCTTGTGCTGATGCTGCCATCTCATGCCATCTTCAGTGTTACAGCTCTTTAAAAAGTTTCCCTCTCTCTCTCACTGCCTCTCTATCTCTGTTGAGTTGGCTGCTTGCTTATATACACAAGCTCCTTATCAATTTCAAGGCATGGCCCTTCTAGCCAAGCCACAAATCAACCAATCCCTACAAGGTCATTTAATCCTACTGGGTGGTTTTATGCACCGTATTTGCATAGTAAACTGACCAATCCCTGCAAAACATGTAAAACAGACCAATCACAGGGGCAGGCTGTGGTCCAACCAATAATTTTTGGCAGAATTACAAACCTGAGGCCAAAAAGGCCATATATGAGAGAAACCCATTACACTGCAAGGAATAAAAATATTTTCCCCTTTTAGAAAGCGACTGATTTTCACAAATTTAAAAATGTCACTAGATTTTTAAAAATCACACTGATTTTTACAAATTTCAGATGATTCTCCTAGATTTTCTATATTTACAATCATACTAACAGCAAATTACCATTTTTTTGACTTGCTGATGTTATACTAAAGTACTTTATTACATTAAATCATACTTAAATTCTCAAGATAAAATGACATACTTGTAGGAAATTTTAACAGTCATAATATATAAATTATATATATTTGGGGACTCCAGAGGATGCTGAAAGCTCTTTGTCCTGTGGGGACACCTCCCTGTCCCCATCCCCATTTAGGGGTCCCCCCCACAAGCCCTTGGGCTGACACACAACTCTTCCCTCCCCTTTTTATATTTTATTGCCCTATAAAGATCAAGGCAAGGGGGATATAAGGCTGCCAGAACAGAGCCAGGGAGCGGGGTGGGTGGGAGGGAGAGGCACTATAGACATAGGCAGACACAATGAACCACCAACTAGTTGGGATCCTGCTGGGCACCTTGCTGGGGGCTGCCTTGGGTAAGAAGGAGGCCAGGTACGTCTCATCCAGTCTGCCCTCCCCTCTGCCAGCCAGCTCCCCTGGAGGGCCCAGGTATCCCCATCCAGTGCCTCCTCTCTCCTGCCAGGAAATCGCATGCGGTGTTTTGGCTGCGGAGGAAGCCTGGGAAGTTCCTGCAAAGAGACTGTGACCACCCGTGGCGATGGTGAACGCTGTGGCTTCCTGGAGCCCAGACCCCACTCAGGCTCAGGACAGATGAAACTTTCTGGGAACCGTCAGTCCTCAGTTTCTCCCTCTTCCCCAGTCCTTTCCTGCCTCCAGCCTCCATTTCCTTCCAATCCTTCTGGCTTCCAAGCCTGGCTCTGGACAGATGGTGAAGCTGTCAGCGTAGAGCAGTCTGTAGCCCCTTCTGGCTCCTGGCACTGAGCCCCTCAGAGGCCCGGCGTCCCTGTGCTTCACCTCCCTCCTCTTTCCTTTCCAGAAGGAACCTCATAGACCCATTCACACAAGTACAAATGACCAAAAAAGTTCTATCTCTTGAAGGCAGGGACCAAAATACTAAACCAAACTTCAACTTTCAGGCATCAGCTAATTATAACACTGCAGTTAAAAACTCAATTCTGGAGTCAGACTATCTAGGTTCAGATATGGACTCAACCATTTCCTCTACCCATGTAACTTCAGATAAAGCCACTCAACCATTCTAACACTCAATTTCCCCTTCTATAAAAAGAAGAAGATAATGACGTACCTCTCTCTTTATTGATTGTCAAAATCAAATGAGATATTGATGGAACATACTTGAATCTCTACTGCCAGGCTACGTTACCAAAAAAATGTTAACTTCATCAGTAACACACTGTGAGAGCCAACTTTTGGACTTTGACCATTGAATTCTGGTAGTATACTTTGTGTAGGCTTTCGTGAATTTTATTACTTGGGCTATGCCAGCTTTAAAAAAGAAACTCTACTGTCCTTATTCATTAACATTAAACAGATGGCATCGGTGATGTTTTATATATCTTAATATCTTCCATTCAATCAACTCACATTTACCAGAACATGGTTATTAGAAACTTCACAACTTTGTCTCTCCCAGGTTCAGTAAGATAGCTGTTAACTTATTTGGCTTTGTCATGGTAATATGCATATGAAACGCTTCCCTCCTCATCTTCATCTAATAAATTCTAAATTCTGAGGCCTACATGTCTCCCACCACACCTACAAAAAGCTGTGGATAATCTAATGTAACCTAGTTAAAGAAATAAGTGGTAATCCACCAATTGCCAACCCTAAATATGTAAAGTTATATAACTAATTACTGCTCAAGATAACTTCAGGGGGACTTCTAATTCCAGTCAAAATAAAAAAAACAGACTAGATTTACCCTCCTGCCTTAAACAACCAAAAATCTAGACAAAACATATAAAAACAATGATTGCAAGTTATTGGAAAACAGACAGCCCAAGAGAGTGGTTCCTGACAGAAGGGAAACAAATGAGGAGAGCACTACATGTACAGCAACTTATTGCCCAGGCAGTTTCCAGGCTGCAGTGCAGAAAGGGAGAGGCCACGCGGACGTCAGCAGTCTCCTTGAGTTGAGGACATGGAGTTGAGAATTCAGGGAGGCCCTGAGAATTCAGATAGATATCACAGGCAGAACACTGGCGAGAGAAGAGTTAAATGACAAGGAAAGGACCACACTGAGAGCGTGCACACTCTAGGAATCTGTAGGATTCCCCTCAAGTCTTCAGCTGAGTACTGATCAGTAGATGCATGTGAGGAAACTACATGGAACCACTGCAAAGGAATAAAAGGAACAATTCTGTGGGCTCACAAAGAGCTCGGAAAATTTCCCATAAGCTAGGGTGGAAAATTATCCATACACACAGGGCCTAGGTAGAGTTCCCAGAAGGGTGCTGTCTCAGTAATGTAGCAAAAGTATCCCTAGGCTAAAGGCTGCTCTGTTTCTGCCTAACAAACCTTAAAAGCAAATCTAGAAAGAATTAAACTGTTTATAAGTAACTTCCATACAGAGCAAAGCGCAAGATTATTTAAAGGCACTGCATACAAAAATATGCTGTCCCAAACAAGGTAAAATGCACGCCTGGCATCCAAGCAAAAATTACCAGGTATGCAAAGAAGAAGGAAAATAAGAACTATAATTTAAAAATCAACCAACAGAACCATACCTATAAATAACACAGACAACTGGAAAGGACACTGAACCGTTATACTAACAATGTTCTGTATGTTCAAGCAGACAGAGAAAAGCAAAAGCAAGTTATGGAGATATAAAAAGACCTAAATCTAACCCGTAGAGATGCAATAAAACAATGTCTGTGTAGAAAAATACACTGGATGAGATTAACAACAAATTAAAGACTTGCAGAAGAAAAATTTACCAAATATAGCAACGGAAACTAAACAAAATGCCACAGAGGAATACTGAAAATGAAAGGAACCGAGCCTCAGTGAGCCGTGAGGCAACTTCTGGTGATCAGATATACGTGTAGGTGGAATCCCTACAGAACTGGAGGGCAGGGCCAAAAACTCTGAAAGGGAATGGATGAGAACTGTCCACATTTGTTGCAAACTATATATTTTTTTATAAACCCAGAGGAAACTCTGGTGGCAGAGTGGTTAAGAGCTACAGCTGCTAACCAAAAGGCTGGCAGTTTGAATTCACCAGGCACTCCTTGGAAACTCTATGGGCCAGTTCTATTCTGTCCTATAGGGTTGGATGAGTCGGAATCGACTCAATGGTAATGGGTATAAACCACTGACATCCAAGAAACTGAATGAATCTGAAGCAAAATAAACATGAAGCAAATTACACCAATGCACATGATAAACAAAGTACTCAAAATCAGTGATAAGGAGAAAATCTTAAAAAAAAAAAAAGCCAGAGGAGGAAATATATGACACATTACATACAGGGGAACAAAAATAAGAACAATGGCAGAATTCTTGTTAGAAACAATGTAAGCCAGAGATAATGGAGCAACATCTTAAAGTACAGAAAGAAAAAAAAATCTGTCATCCAGAATTCTATACCCAGTGAAAGTATATTTCATAAACAAAGGTGAAATAAAGACTTTTCTAGACATACAAAAATTGGAAGAGTTGGAGACTTCAATGCCTGACTTTCAAAAATGGATAGAACAACTAAATAGAAGATCAGCAAAAAGAAAAAAAAGACCTGAACAACATAAACCAGCTAAACCTAACAGGCGTATATAGAACATTCCACTGAACATCAGAATATACATTTTTCTCAAGTGCACAAAGAGCATTCTTTAGCATGTTCATGTCAGTCCATGAAACAAGCTGAACAACTTAAAATAATAAGGACTATAAGAAAATACAATCAATATATTAGATAACCTCAAAAAAATATATATATGTGTGTGTGAGTACATACACACACACACATATATACATATGCATTTATGTATGTATACACACAATGGAATATTATTCGGCCATGAAGAGAAATGAAGTTTTGATACATACTGATATGGATGAACCTTGACAACATCATGCTAAGTGAAATAAGTCAGACTCAAAAGGATAAATACTGTCTGATTCCATTTATATGAAATATCTAGAATAGGAAATGCATACAGAAAGTTTATCAGTAGTTACCTGGGGATGGAAGGAGGAACGAATAGGAGTTATTGTTGAAGGGGTACTGAGTTTCTGTCTGTTCTGTAAAACTTTTGGAAATGGACAGTGGTGACAGGATAGCACAACAAGGTGAAAGTAATCAATGTCACTGAACTGTACACTTAAAATGGCAAGCTTTTGTCATATACATTTCTCACCACAATAACATTTAAAAAAAGATTGTTTAAAGCAAAAGTAATAAAATATATTGTGGGATTTATAACATATATAGAAGTAAAATGTGTGACAGCATATTGCATAAAGGCAGAGACAGGAAAAATGGAAGTACGTTATGAGGTTCTTATACTATACATGAAATAATATTAATTGACAGTAGACTCTGATTAAAGATATATACAATTAACTACACCAACCACTGAAGAAAAAGCAAAAAAAAAAAAAAAAAAAGAATTTCACCTAATAAGCCAACAAAGGAAATAAAATAGAATCATAAAACATACACACACACAATTAGTCCAAAAGAAGGAAGAAAAAAAGTAAAAGGGAACAAAGAACAGATGGGACAAATAGAAAGCAATTAGCAAGGCAGTTATTTTAAACCCAACCACCTCAATAACAAAGTAGAATAAGTTGAGAAATGTTTCCTTCTCTACAGTGTTCTAAAGGATTTTGTATACAATTGGTATTATTTCTTTCTTAAATGTTTAACAGAATTCACTGGTAAAGCCACCTGAGCCTGGAGTTTTCTTTATGGAAAGGTTTTTTAACAACAAATTCCTTTAGTAGGAATTTAACTATAAAATCTTTTAACTACAAAGTCCTTTAATAGATAATAGAGTTATTCAGGATATCTATTTATTCTTAAGTCAGCTTTGGTAAATTTTGTCTTTCAAGAAATTTGCCCTTTTCATCTATGCTATCAAGTTCAATGGCATAAAGCTATGTAAAATATTTACTTATTATTCTTTCAATGTCTGTAGGCTCTACAGAGATGTCCCCTCTCTTCATTTTCACACTGTTAATTTGACTTCTCTCTTTTAGTCTTGATCAGTTTGGCCAGAGGTTTATCAATTTAATGACCATGTTGAAGAACCAAACTTCGATTTCATCAATTTTTCTCTATCATTTTCCTGTTTTCTATTTCACTGATATCTGTTCTTTTTGCTTCCTCTCTTTAGGTTTTATTTGGTCTTCTTTTTCTAGTTTTTAAGGTAAAAGCTTAAGTCATTGATCTAAAATCTTTCCCTCCTTCTACACGGGCATTTGACGCTGAATTTCTGATCTAAACGCTGCTTTAGCTGCTTCCAACAATTTTTGATATGTTATGTTTTCATTTTTATTGAGTTCAAAATGCTTTCTAATTTCTCTTTTGATTTCTTCATTTACCCACGGATTATTTCAGAAGTGTGTTACAGAGTTTTCAAATATTTGGTGCATTTTCCATGTATCTTTCTGTTACTGATTTGTCATTAGCTTTTATTATGGTTACAGAACATACTTTTTATGATATTAATCCTTTTATGGCCTAGAATTTGGTAAATGTTCCATGCACATGTAAAAAGTATGAATATTATTCTGTTGTTGGGCAGGTATTCTATAAATGTCAATTAAGTTCAGTTGGTTGACAGTGTTATTCAAGTCTTTTATATCCTTGGTGATTTTGTGCATACTCCTTCCATTAATTGAGAGAACAGTGTTGAAATCTCCAGCTCTACTTGTGGATTTGTCTGTATTTCTTTGCATTTCTGTCAATTTTTGCTTCATATATTTTGAGGCTCTGTTATTAGAGAGATAAATACTTAAGACTGTTACACTCTCTGATTAACGGACCCCTTTAATAAATCCTGGTGGCCTAGTGGTTAAGAACTACAGCTGATAACCAAAGAGTTGACTGTTTGAATCCACCAGGTGCTCCCTGGAAACTGTATGGGACAATTCTACCCTGTGCTATAGGGTTGCTATGAGTTGGAGGCAACTCGACAGCAGTGGGGTTTTTTTTCCCTTGGTTTTAATACAAATGACCTTCTTTATCAGTATAAAATACTGATGTTGAGATTTAATTCTGAAGACTGTTAGCAGATGACATTGAAGAAACTATTCAGCTAATACGATTTCTCTTCCCCATCTTATAAGCCATATATTTAAAAAACACTTACTGTATCATCAAGACCATCTATATGCAAAACCACTGTTTTGGCACGTTTGTTTGAAGTTCCTAGAAAAAACTGAGCTTTCCTTCGACGTGAATTCATTTCATTGAAACTATCACCATCTGCCATATTACAGGATTGAAGAATGTCATAGATTTCCGAGGCCAGCAGTTTTGTTTCTCCTGGAGTCGTAGTCCTTGAAAAAGAAACAGGTATAAATTAATAAATTAGTCATATTTCTTCTATTGATACTTTAATTTTATTTCTTAACTTTAAAGAGACTTGTTTTCCTCATTCTGATATTCTGTTTAACGTAAAAGCAATACTAGTGAATCCTAGAAAAATCAATAGTGTAGAAAAAGCATTAGTCTATAACAAATCCTAATTCCAGGTTAAACTTATACTTCATTGATATTCAAAACACATCTGTATAGAGGAATAAAAGCACATTTAATTGAAATCACTAATTAAATAGGAAATCAGGATATAACATACCCCTGGATGAACTAACATTCAGCCTTAAATCTGAAGTATCCTGTACTTTAAGAAAATACGATATATGAAAATCCAAAGGAGAAACAAATGAGGGTAAGACCATTCATATTATTAGAATTTATTTAGAGAGACTTTGCAGTAAATTTAAACAAATTAATTTTTAATTTATATTTTTATATATCTTTCATAAAGCATGCACGTATCATAAAACCACAACTCAAACAAAAATTTTTATTCTTAAACTTTTAATTCCTACTACAGCTTCTCACATCAACACGCTGTCCAACAGAATTTCTACAATGATGGAAATATTCTATATCTGTGCTGTCCAATATAGTAGCCACTCACCACATGTGGTTATTGAGCACTTAAAATATGGCTAGGGCAACTAAAGAAATAAATTTTATTTAGTCTTAGTTAAAATCTAAATAGCCACATGTGGTGAGTGGCTACCATATTGGTCAGCATAGATCTAGTGGTTCTTATTAAATAGTTAAACTGTACACATAACTGTAAGATAATAACTCTCATTTTACTTATAAATGGGCTGAATAAACTCCAAATTCTAACATACATTCGAGGCCTTTAAAATTTGCCCCCATTCAGCTTTACCAACACCAGCTCATTTTGTCTTTTTACAATTCTTCAGGTTAATCTAGTATGATACGCGGCCATTTCATAAAAAGCCCACACATTTTTACATATTCTTTGCTGTTCCTTTGCCCTAGGATGCCTTTCAAACTTTAAGCTTTGTTCATGCCTTTTCCTGACCCAGAAGTGCTTCACCTAAGCCCTATGCTTTCAAAATCTTATTCCTCTCTTAAAGGCTCCGCTCAACAACCACCTTCTTTGTGAAGCCCACCCCCAACAACCCACTCCTCCTTCTGCACTCAAAGTACTATGCTTGTATTTATACTACTGATAGTACTTATACTACACTACTGATAGTACTTATACTACTGCTTTTAATTTTCTATTCCCTCCAGAAGTGTATAAACTCAAGAGTAGGGATGTACTCTCCCTCTACCTTCCACAAAACTTGACAAAATGCTCTGCAGAATTTTTTTTTTTTTTTAACTGAATGAGTAGGAACACTTCAATTTCTGATATGCAGACTATATATATGTTCTAGCTATAAACAGTTTCAATTCCAGGTGCGCTAATCTGACAGTTTCCCAGCCCCAAGTGCTTTTCTGGGTGATTGCTGCTCACAGAGATAAATTACCTTGAATGATTCTGACTCTGTATTTCAGGAAGTTATCCAAAAGACTGTTTTTGGAGATGTCTCAGCACTTTTTCTTTTGATAGCTATTTTACAGTTTATAGAAAAGGTCACTGCAGTTTGGAGATATTTTAAACACTACCCAACCACAAGGTTTAAAGAGTATAAGGATATGCTGGTTAGAGGCACCTGTGAATTTTGGAGGAAAAAACCAGTATGCTTTTGTTAGCACCTACCACCGTCAATATTGTTTTTAGGTATTTGAATCAAACAGAAAAAACATCATCACAACACATAACAGAAGATGTAACTAATGACCTTTTTATAATTTTTTTTAAAATACTCTATTTCAAAACTCCTCTGTGTACTTTCTGATGAACCAATACTGACAAAAAGCATTAAAATGCTCCAACATCAAATTACTATCTTCCTGTTCTGCAGAATAAGAACTATAACAGTAGTCCTTACCCTTTTAGGGCTACTGAACCCTCTGAGGACCTGAAACTTGAGACCTTTTCATAGGAAAAATGCAAGTAAAAAAAATTCTAAAATAAATTTTAGTGAGTTTATGCCCCTTCTCAAACCATCCATCTTCTATCAACTTCAAGCAACAGAGATGGTTTAAACTGTTTTAAAAATTGATTTGGCAAATCAGTGATCAAAAGTCTTTCAATAAAAAAAGTCCTCTACCAGATAGCTTCACTGGAGAATTCTACCAAAAATGTAGAGAACAATTGACACCAATACTGTTTAAACTCTTCCAAAAGACACAGAAAGGAGTACCCCCTAATTCATTCTATGAAGCAAACATAATCCTGATACCAAAACCAGACAAAGATACCACCAAGAAAACAATAGGCTAATGTATCTTATAGGTATAAATGCAAAAATTCTCAAGAAAATACTAGCAAACAGAATCCAATAGCATATTAAAAGAGTCATACACCATAACCAAGGAGGATTTATTCCAGGAAATCAGGGATGGTTGAACATTACAAAACCAATCAACGTAATACTCCACATCAATAGAACAAAGTAAAAGAACGACATGATCATCTCTATGGATGCAGAAAAAGCATTTGCTAAAACCTAACACCGTTTCTTGATGAAAACCCTAAAGAAGACTGAAATAGAGGGGAAATTCCTCAATATGATTCAGGGTATGTATGAAAAGCCAACAGACAACATTATACTTAACGGAAAAAGACTGAGAGCTTTCTCCCTAAAATCAAGAGCAAGACAAGGGTGCCCACTCTCACTACTTCTATTTAACATTGTATTAGAAGTACTAGCCAGAGCAATATGACCAAAAAAAAAAAGGGTATCCTGACTGGAAAAGAAGTAAGTAAAATGATCTCTATTCACGGCTCATACGATCCTATACGTAGAAAATCCCAAAAAGTCCACAGGAAAGTGTCTAAAGCTAATAGAGGAATTTAGCAAAGTTACAGTGTACAAGGTCAACAAACGAAAATCAGTTGGGTTTCTATATACCAACAATAAGAAATGTGAAAGGGAAGTTAGGGAAACAATTCTATTTACAATAGCAATTAAGAAAATAAATACTTAGGAATAAATTTAACCCGGGACGTGACGGACTTAGACAATAAAAACTATAAAACGCTGCTCAAAGAGATTAAAGAAGACTTAAATAAATGGAAAGATGCTCCACGTTCATGGACTGGAAGACTTAATATTGTCAAGATGTCAGTACTACCCAAAGCAAAGTTAACATTATCCAAAGCGATCTACAAATCCAATGCAATCAAAATTCCAAAAGCCTTCTTTACAGAAACAGAAAAATCAATCCCCAACTTTATATGAAATGGCAAGAGGCCCTCGAATAGCTAAAACAATGTTGAAAGAGAAGAGCAAAGTAAAATTCAGACTTCCTGATTTTAAAATATACTATACAGCTACAGTAATCAAAACAGCCTGGTACCGCTATAACAACAGAAACTTAAACCAATGGAATAGAACTGAGGGTTCAGATTTTTGACAAAGGTGCCAAGTCCATATGATGAGGAAAGAAGAGTCTCTTCAATAAATGGTTCTGGGAAAATTGGATTTCCACATGCAGAAAAATGAAACAGGATTCATGGCTCATATCATATACAAAAACCAATTGAAAATGGATTAAGGACCTAAACATGAAAACTAAAACCATAAAATCCTTAGACGAACAAGGAGGATCAAAGCTGTGGGGCCTAGCTTTCAACAATGGAAAAGCACAAACAGCAAAATACAAAATAAATAAATAGTACCTCATAAAAATTTAAAAAAATTGTTCATCAAAAAATTTTACCAAAAAAGTAAAACGACAAGCTACCAAATGAGGGAAAATCTTCAGAAACCACATACCAGACAAGAATCTAATAACGAAAGTATATATATATAAAACTTACACAACTTGACAACAAAAAGACAACCCAATCACAAAAACAGGTAAAGAGCTTAAACAGACAATTCACCTAAGAGGATATTCAAATGGCCACCAAACACATGAAAAGATGCTTGGTGTCATTAGCCATCAGGCAGCTGCAAATCAAAACCACAATGAGATACCATTTCACTCACACTAGGATGGCTAGTAGGAGCCTGGCAGTGTAGTGGTTAAAGTGATTGCTTGCCACCTGAGAGGCCAGCAGTTCGAAACCACCAGTGGTTCTGTGGGAGAAAAATGTGGCAGTCTGCTTCCGTAGAGAATAACAGCCTTGCAAACCCTATGGGGTCACTACGAGTAGGAATCAACTTCACAGCAGTGGGTGTGGTTTGGAGCGCTGGTGGCGCAGTCATTAAGAGCTACGGCTACTAACCAAAAAGGTCGCCAGTTCAAACCCACCAGCCACTCCTTGGAAACGCAGTTCTACTCTGTCCTTTAGGGTTGCTATGAGTTGGAATTGACTCGACAGTTTTGGGGTTTTTTTGGATGGCTAAGATTAAAAAAACAGAAAATAACAAATGTTGGCAAGGATGTGGGGCAATTGGAACACTTATCCATTGCCGGTGGGAATGCAAAATGGTACAGTCATTGTGGGAAACAGGGTGGCAGTTCCTCAAAAAACTAAAAATAGAACTACTATATGACCCAACAATTCCACTCCTAGGAATATACTCAAAAGACTTGAAAGCACAGACTCAAAAAGAGACAAGTACACCAACGTTCACTAGAGCACTACTCATAATAGACAAAAGGTGGAAACAACCTAAATGTCCATCAACAGATGAACTGATCAATGTAGCATGGTACATACATACAATAGAACACTACTCAGCCAGAGGGAGAAAAGAAGTTTTGATACATGCTACAGTATGGCTGGAGCTTGAAGACATTATGCTGAGCAAAATACGCCAACCACAAAGGGACAAATATTGTACAACATCATTGATACAACAAAAAGACAAGAAAAGGCTAATGTACAGAGACCAAAGTTGGGAGGGAGGGAAAAGGGGGGCTGACGGTGATGGAAAAATAGCACCAATTAAGGGTAGGGTTGCACGTTTGATTATTGTAATTGTTGTCAGTAGGTTGTACATCTGTAAAAAGTTGAACCGGCAAAAACTGTGTGATAGATATATTTACAACAACAACAACAACAGAGTAGCTGCTGGGGCTGCTTATGTACAACCAAACACCTCATGGGATTTGGTGCCTTGGTTTGGAGGTTTAGGGCCAGAGTTTCATGGGACATCCCAGTTAATTGGCCTAGTAACGTTTAGTGCTTCTGTTCTACCTCCTAGTTCGCTGCATAGTGCATGGGGTTTTAAAAGCTTTCAAGTGGCCATCCAAGGCACCATAAATTTTTTCTATTCACATGAAGCAAGAGAGGAAGAAGGAGAGCCAGGACTAGGAGGATATATAGCACATGTGGCTAATGGTTTCCCTGAACAACTGTCTCTCTTGCCACGAGACCAGAAGAACTGGATGGTGCCTGGGTACCATTACCGAACACTTTGATCAAAGACTCTAGAGAAGAATCCTGATGAAAAGGAGGAAAACGCAGGAAGAATTTGAAATTCTCATGGACTCTAGCTTTTCTGAAGCCATAGAAGCTAGATGAACCCCTGAAACTACAGCCTTGAAATAATCTTCAAACCTTAATCCAAAAATATCCCCTGAAGTCATCTTAAAACTGAACAATAGTTTAGCTTAACAAGTGAGAAAGTTCTGCCTTGAACATTATACTTTTTTAAGATCTATCTATATGGGATCAAATTGACAAAAGCAACTTGAGAGATTACATAGGAACCTTAGGGAGAAGTATGTAAATGAGGGAGAAACAACTCTTTAGAAAAGGAGGGTGAAAATGGCCGCACAACTCGAAAAATGTAATCAATGTTACTAAATTGTGCATGTAGAAATTGTTGAATTGGTGTTATGTTTTGCTGTGTATATTCTCAACAACAAAATAAAATTTAGAAAAAAAAAAACTGTTTTATAATTGGAGAGTGAAGAACTATGATGTAGACACCCTATACCCAATGTTGGAAAAGTCCAGTAAAATAGAAACTGCTAGTGTGAGTATAAATTGATACCTATTGAAAATGTTAACAGTAATAAAACACATAAAAACATCTACACTCTAATTCTTCCGTTGAAATTTGTTTTAAAAAAAATCTGTGAAATAAAAATAAACTAAAATATAAAAAGAGTCCTTATACGCTGTTATACAAAGGCATTTTAAAACAGCACTGCCCCGTGGAGTAACTGGGAAAGGGATAGTGATGATGGTTGGGCAGCACGATGAACGTAATCAATGTCACTGAATCGTACCTGTAAAAACTGCTGAATTGGCAAATGTTTCGTTTATATAAATATAAATGTAGGGTCGCTATGAGTCGGAATTGACTCGATGGCACTGGTTTATTTCACAGGGTTATATAGGTATATATATTTATCCATAATTCAGTAAACATATATATATATACACATATATATATACACTTAACCATAATTTGAAAAAGCAAAAAACAGCACTGTCCAACAAAACTTTCCCAGCTAATGGAAATATAGTCACTAGCCACTACATGGCTACTGGGCACTCGGAATGTGGCTATTCTGACTGAGGAACTAAATTTTTAATTTAATTTAAATTGTCACATGTGCCTAGAGACTACCGTATTGGATAGAGCAATCTGAGAAAAAAGGAAGACTTCCTCGGCTGTCAGCTTCCTTGAACTACCCATCCTTTTACCAGTGAATTGTTACTTTATGCCTGCAGTTTAGCATTTCTCTAGCACCCTTTCTGAACTGAGGTTCTGCGAAAGAATTTAGCTCCACAAAAATCGAACTGTATGCCTATTTTTCTCAGTTCTTTTGAGGATGGCACAGAGTAGAAACATTCCAGATCCACAGGAGAGAAGATAATTCATTACGTATAATGAATGGCTTAATTATCAGAAAAAGGCCCATTTTAGCGGCTTCCATAGTAGCAGCAACAGAGTAAGGGGAGAAATAGTCATTTATTCATAAGGATAATCTGCAAAAGTACTACATGTGCACTTATTGCCTGTATAGCACAGAGGCTGCTCACACTTTCAGTTATAAAGCTGAAGATTTACAACAAAATTATATTGTATCTACAGTCACGAGTTTGTGTCTACTTAGATAAATCAATTACAATGAGGTTAGCAAAACTGGCCATGTGAAATATTAATAACCCCTCCCCACCACCACCATCACTACCCTTCTTAACTTCCTCACTTCATGGTTCCATGGCTCATCATTTATAGTAATACATTTCTTTCTGGAAGATTTTCAATTTCTTGCCATTTAAAATGGATTTTTTTTTCAATCTCACAATGAGTTTTTAAAAATTTATTTTGTACACCAGCAATCTATGTTCATAATAGGAAAAAAAAAGATACAAAATAATGCATTGCCCAACTATAAACCCACTGCCACCAAGTTTATTCCAACTCATGGTGACCCTATAAGAGAAATGAACTGCCCCATAGGCTTTCCAAGGCTGTAATCTTTTTTTTTTTTTTTTTAATTTTATTGTGCTTTAGGTGAAAGTTTACAGTGCATATTAGTCTCTCATTCAAAAATGTATACACAAATTGGTTTTAGACATTGGCTGCAATCCCGGCAATGTGTCAGCACTCTCTCCCTTTACACCCTGGGTTTCTCGTGTCCACTTATCCAGTTTTCCTGTCCCTTCTGAAATCCTGTCTTTGCTTTTGGGCAGGTATTGCCCATTTGGTTTCGTATACGTGATTCAATTAAGCAGTACGTTCCTCATGTATGTTATTATCTGTTTTATAGGCCTCTCTAATCTTTGGCTGAAAGGTAGACTTTGGTAGTACGTTCGGTTCTGAGTTTGCAGGGTGTACAGGCACCATAGCCTCAAGGGTTCCTCCAGTCTCTGTCAAAAGAGTAAGTCTGGTCTTTTTTTGAAAATTTGAATTTTGTTCTATGTTTTTCTTCTGTTCTGTCCAGGACCCTCTACTGTGATTCCTGTCAGAGCCTTCAGTGGTAGTAGCCAGGCACCATCTAATTCTTCTGGGCTCAGGCTGGTGGAGGCTGTGGCTCATGTGGTCCATTAATCTTTTGGACTAATGTTTTCCTTGTGTCTTTGGTTTTCTTCATTCTCCTTTGCCCTGGACGGGATGGGACTAATAAATGTATCTTAGATGATCACTCACAAACTTTTAAGGTCCCAGATGCTACTCACCGAAGTAGAGTGTACAACATTTTATGAACTATACTATGCCAAATGACCTAGATGTTACTCGAGGCTATACTCCCCAGCCCTCAACCCCAATAACTCAGTCCCTCAAGATGTTTGGATGTGTCTGCAAAGCTTCTATGACTTTGCCTCGACCAAGCTGTGACGGTTTTCCCTATACTGTGTTATCTTTCCCTTCACCAAAGTTAACGGTTGTCTACTACCTAGTGATTTCCCTTCCCTAACCCTCTCCTCCCTCGTAATCATCAAAGATTATTTCTTTCCATGTGTAAGCCTTTTCATAAGTTTTTATAACAGTGGTCTCATACAGTATTTGTCCTTTTGTGACTGACTTATTTTTCTCAGCATAATGCCCTCCAGATTCATCCATGTTGTGAGAAGCTTTGCAGATTCATCATTGTTCTTTATTGTTGCATAGTACTCCATTGTGTATGTACCATAATTTGTTTATACATTCATGTGATGATGGGCACTTAGGCTGTTTCCATCTTTTTGCTATTGTAACGCTGCAGTGAACATGGGTATGCAAATATCTATTCATGAGATGGCTCTTATTTCTCTAGGATATACTCCTAAGAGTGGGGCTGTTGGATTGTATAGTATTTCTATTTTTAGCTTTAAGGAGGTACCATATCATTTTCCATAGTGGTCATACCATTTTACATTCCCACCAGCAATAAATAAGAGTTCCAATCTCCCCATAACCTCACCAACATTTGTTATTTTCTGGATTTTTTTTTTGATTAGTGCCAGTAATGTTAGGTTGAGATGGTATCTCATTGTAATCTCGATTTGCATTTCTCTAATGGCTACTGACGCAAGCATTTCCTCATGTGTCTGTTAGTCACTTGAATGTCTTCCTTTAGCTAAGTGCCTGTTCATGTCCTGTGCCCATTTCTTAATTGGATTATTTGTCTTTTTGTTGTTGAGGTGTTGAGGTATTTCATAGGTTTCAGAGATTAGATCCTTGTTGGATATGTAAAATTGAAAGATTTTTAAAGGATGAAATAAATCAGTGTGACGGTCCCAATGTTATTTTAAGTATTTTCTTCTTGTATATTTTATATGACTAATTTTACTGCCTCCTTTCTTATGAAATGGTTTAGGTAGCACCTCTATTTACAGATTTAGAGGAGGCATAATGAAACTTATATAAGCTTATAAACAAAAACAGAATGCCAAACTCAGTTATTTCTGTGTATTAAATGGAGAATTGTAAACATCTATGCATACCACTATTCAACAAAAGTTATAAATAATCATTTCCTGATTTAAAAAAAAACAACAACAACAACAAAAAACACTTTTTAGACCAGAAAGAAAAAGCCAAGCCATCTACAGGTTTGGAAGCTGCCTTTTTTCTTTTCTTTTTAAATAAACCAAAAATTACTTTTCAAATACTATGATTCAAAACAAATTTAGATTTACAAAAAAAAAGTCTAGAGTTACAATGGTACATTTGGCGATAAACTGAAGAGCAAAAGTATAATTGAACAGACATTAATTGCCCTAATCTTCTTGGACAAGTGAAAATTAGAAAAGCTGATTCATGCTCTGAATTTAGTTTAACCTGTAAAATCTGACATCTAGAAAAAAGATTATCTTGAAAAGCTCTTCCATCTAAGTAAGTAAAATTTTGTTCTCAGTAATTTGCTATGCTAATAAGGTATACCGACTCTCAGTCACTTTTTCTAATTAGTGATTTTCAAAAGTTTCAAAATACTATTCATAAAATACGACTGAAAAGTGAACTCTGACCTTTATTATATATCAAAAATAATTGTCATTCTGAATAAAAGTGTATTTCTTTATCAGGCATAAACATGAATTTATTCTAATTTTAGATTCTGCTAATAATTGAGATCACCCATAAAGCCCAGTTCAGACTTCCATATACTACATAAAAGCTGTGAATATACTGTATTATGGTAAAAGACTTGCTGCCATCTCTTGAAAAACTTCCTAACTCTTCCTTTAGGAGCAAGTTTTGTAACTTTTTCTGTGTTGTTTGCTAAGAAGTGTTCCTGTAACATTTATGTAACACAGAAAATCACCCCTCACCTTTTAACTAGCAAAAACTTTCCTAATTAAAAAAGGGTCAAGGAGCTCTGGTGGCACAGTGGTTAAGCGCTTGGCTGCTAACCTCAAGGTCACCAGTTAGAATCCACCAGCTGCTCCCTGGGAGACAGGTGAGGCAGTTTGCTTCCCTAAAGATTTACAGCCTTGGAAACCCTATCAAGCAGTTCCACTCTGACTTACAGGGTCACTAAGAGTAGGAATCAACTCAACAACAAAGGGTTTTTGGTAAGAAGGAATCAACCACTCTGTTTTGGTAATGATGAAGTCAGAGATAAGCAAACCAAGGCTTGTCCATTCCTTTAAGTACTGTCAAAGCGGTTTTCACCCTACAGCAGTAAAGTTGAATAGTTATGAAAGAGACTGTATGTCCGCAAAGCCTAAAATATTTGCTATCTGGACTTTTACAGAAAAAATCTGCTGACCCTTATTTTCAATGAGTACAAAAAAGAAATAGGAAAAAAAAAAACCTACAAAGGATGTGGGATATAACTGTAGCCATTAAAATGATGTTGTAGGAGAATGGTTTTAGGGAGGAGAAGAGTGCTCCTAATATATTGTTAAGTAAAAATATTACATTCCCACTTTGGTTTAATAAAAACAACATATAGAGACTTCTGGAGTAATTAAGTGAATGATATCCACTGTAAAATCAAATCTCCCAACACATGATCCAAAAACTATATGACCAACGAGAAGAATAAATAAAACTACACCTTCATCATAACTAGAATACAGAGAGAAAAATAAAAGTACAACTCCTAGCAGAGATATATATATATATTTTTTTTTTTTTTTGGGAGAGAGAATAGAATGGAATGCCTAAGATTAAATTTAAATCAGCCCAAGAATGAAAATGTCCACCCAATGTGTGCAAAACGCTGAAAAAGAGTACTGGTAGGTCAGAGCAGACTCCAGGGAAGGAAATTAAAACTGCACAGGGGACGCAAGGAAGTGGTCTTAGATGCAGCGCTTCTCTAAGCAATGGAGAGGTGCCCTATGGGAACTGTATGGTGAGGGGAAAGCAAGGTAAGTACTGAAGATATTGTAAAACAAAACAAAATTGAAAAATCAAATGGCACGACAACACATTCTTTTAATGAGGCTGGGGAAACAGGCAGTCTTATACAATGCTGGTGGGAACCTCGTACAACCTTTCTTGAGGGAAATCTGGCAATATGTAACTAAACTACACATAAACTTACATTTCACCCACCAATCCCACTTCTAGGAACCTAACCTGAAGATATACCCCCAACAACACAAAAAGACACAAACACGAGGTTTCTACTGCAGCACTTTTTATAAGTGCAAAATGCTGAGAACAACCTAAATGCCCATATATAGGAGAATGCCGAATAAACCCTGGTATATTCATATAATGGAATACCATGCAACTCTAAAAAAGTATGAGGAAGAAAGCTATAAGCTGATATGATTTCCTGGTCATATTGTTAAATGAAAAAAGTAATGCATCAAAGGGAATCTTTAATATACTACCCTTCATGAAGAAGGAAGGGGCATAAGAAAATGCACGTGTGTTGGCTCCTCTATGCAAAAGAAACACATGAAGGATAAATCAGAAACTCAAGAGACTGGTTACCTACAAGAGGCAGGTGGAAAAGGGGTAGGAAGAAGAGGGGTATAGGCATGGGGTAGCAGGTATCAGGAAGCAGTGGCATTTCTCTAAGTACATCTTTTTGTATAAAAAAGAAAAAAAAAAAAAAACCCTCTTATAACCATAATAACATTTCACAGACCCTTTACATACCTCAAAAATAAACAAAACCAACCAGGGTATGGTAAGAACCAAAAATGGAATAAAAAACTAATAAATGAATCTAACTAAATTACAAATGAATAGCATAACACTAAAGGGCATGGAGTTGAAGGAGGAAGAACTAACCTAAGTAACTCTGGAAAATATTCTGACTGGTTACTTTAAGGCTACAGACAAAAAGACCTATACATGAATGCTGTAAACTAGTTAGTAAATGTGCTTCTCACAGCAGTATGGGTTAGCAATTCTGAAACTGTGTATACTTTGTTGTTGCTGGGTATCATGGAGTCAATTTTTGACTCATAGCTACCCCATGCGATAGAGGGGAACTGTCCCATAGATATTTCCTGGCTGTAATCTTTATAGAAACAAATCACCAGGTCTTTCTCCTGCAGAGTGGCTGAGTAGGTTTAAACCACCAACCTTTTAGTTAGCAGCCGAGTGCTTAACCATTTGCAACTTATGCCACCAGTGCACATATACAACACAGAAAAACACACACATATATTTTTTCTAGCTCTATCTCCTGAGAGGGCCTAGCAGCAATGATACCTCAGTATCAACGAGCGCCTAGCATCTAGATCTTGGCTTCTAAACACCATTTTCTAATTAAAGGAGCCAGGGCTCCTTGGAAAAGTAGGAGATTCCAGGGCTGGGGTAGGGAAAATACAAGATAAGCTTGGAACATCTCCTGGTACCAGAAAATAATGAAATGCTTAATAAAAAGATGGGACTTGTTGAAAGAACATGGGAGTCAATCGAAGGAATTCCTAAAGGCCAAAGCTGGAACAATCTGAGCAAAAAAATAAATAATGATAGTACTGGATCATAATCCATGAGTCTAGCCTGATATAAATAATTAAACAAATGGGAGAGAAGTGTAGAAGGAAAAAGAGAAATATAAAAATAACCAATAGGCCAATACCACAACGATTCTTGTATTCAAGATCCCCGATAGTGAAAGCTTGAAAAGAAAACAGGATTTCCATAATTTCGAAGCATCTCCTTGAGCTGTATACCAACTAAAAAGGGAAACACAGTAATTTTACAGTGGATACTCAGCAAAAACCATTAACCAAATGATCAATGCCAACATTACTAGTAATATGATATACTGGTAACAGAAGTCCTGTGAAATCATGTACTGTGAAGGACTCAGCATCATTTCTGTGGTGCTCTTGCCAAAATGCTTAACCTCAGTCCAATAATGAGATAATCAAACAAACATAAACTGAAGGTTTTGAACAAATAATTGATCAACACTCTTCCAAGTTATCAAAAAAAGACTCAGGAACTTTTACAGACTGCAGAAAACTATGGAGAAATAACAACCAAATGCAATGTGGGGTCCTGAATCGTAAGAGTGCAAAACTGGTAAAATTCAAATAAGGTCTTTAGTTAATAGTACTATAACAGTACTATATCATACTAGTGTTGATTTCCTTGTTTTAATAATTATACTATGGTAACGTAAGGAGTATGGGTGGCACAAGCAGTTTGTAATAGGCTGCTAAAGGTTGGTGGTTCAAACTCACCCAATGGCTCCATGGAAGAAAGACCTGGCAAACTGCCTCCATAAAGATTACAGCCAAGAATACTCTATGGAACAGTTCTACTCTGTAACACATAGGGGTCACCATGAGTCGGAATCGACTCGACAGTAACAGGTTTGGTCTTTTGGTTAAATGTAAAGGAAAGCCGGATGAGGGGTAAATAGAAACTCTCTATTCAACTTCTCTGTAAGTCTAAAATAGTCCCAAAATATTGGAAAAAAGAAAAAAAATAAAGGAACTGAGTTACCCTGAGTATGAACAGAAAATTATCATCATTGAATTCCTCCCCTCCACCATCCCATGCCAAAATCTATTCAGTAATGAGACCTTAAATCATTACACAGAGAGGAGATTAAGCTTCTGAACGAGGAATCTCATAACCCACCTCCAACTGCCAAGTCTACCCATGAAATGCAGAGCCGTGAACAGCCTATGTCTATACAAAGCTACTACAAGAGAAAGGGTGGCATCAGACTGCTCAAAAACAACATAAAAAAGCAACATGGAGCAGCATTTTTTAAAAAATCTCAAGAAAATAAAATGTGAACCAAGGATCTAGCTCAGTGGTGCTTCATGTATCAAAGCTATATAGAGTTGTCAACATGAAAGAACTCAAGGAATACTGAACCCATGATCCCTTCTTGAGCAATCTACTACAAAAGGAGCTTTAATCAACCAAGAAATGAGTGGGGAAGGACTGCTGATGAGCATTTTATAATTTAATTGTAGATCTAAGGCTAAAACAAAGGTGGGGAAGAGAATGAAAGAATATATAAATGCTCTTACAAAATAGAAATAAAAAAAGAAAAGAGAATGAAGAGGTAAAGAAGCACAAAGAATAACCTCAATGACTGTTTAACAGGTAAGAAGAGGACATCAAAAGATACCATTAAAAACTAGGGAAAGGCAAGGTCATGAAAGCTCCATAAACACATCCAAACTCCCTGAGGGACTGAATTACTGGGCTGCGGGCTGTGGGACCATGGTCTCGGGCAACATCTAGCAATAATGGCATAACATAGTTTATAAAGACAATGTTCTACATTCTATTTTGGTGAGTAGCATCTGGGGTCTTAAAAGCTTGTGAGCAGCCATCTAAGACACTCCACTGGTCTCACTCCATCTGGAGCAAGGGAGAATGAAGAAAACCAAAGACACAAGGGAAAGATTAGTCCAAATGACCAATGGACCACAAGTACTACAGCCTCCACCACACTGGGTCCGGCACAACTAGACAGAACCCAGCTACTACCACCAACTGCTCTGACAGGGATCACATTAGAGGGTCCCAGACGGAGCTGGAGAAAAATGTAGAACAAAATTCTAACTCACACACACACAAAAAGGATTAAAAAACAAAAACAAAAACAAAAACAGACTTACTGGTCTGACAGAGACTGGAAAAATCCCAAGAGTATGGGCCCTGGACACCCTTTTAGTGCAGAAATGAAGTCACTCCTAAGGTTTACCCTTTAGCCAGGCCCATAAAACAAAACGAGACTAAATGGGCACACCAGCCCAGGGGCAAAGACTAGAAAGCAGGAGTGGACAGGAAAGCTGGCAATAGGGAACCCAAGTTTGAGAGGGTTGACATGTCATAGGGTTGGCAACCAATGTCACAAAACAATATGTGCACTAACTGTTTAATGAGAAGCTAGTTGGTTCTGTAAACCTTCATCTAAAATACGATTAAAAAAAAAAAAAAACTAGCAAAGAAAATCAAAGACACAAGGAAAATATTAGTACAGAGGACTAACAGACCACATGAACCACAGCCTCCACCAGCCTGAGCCCAGAAAAACTAGATGGTACCCAGGTACCACCACCAACTGCTCCGACAGAAATCACAACAGAGGGTCCCGGACAGAGCAGGAGAAAAATGTTGAACAGTACTCAAACTCACAAAAAGAAGACCAGACTTACTGGTCTGACAGAAACTGGAGGAATTCCCAAGACTATGGTCCCTGGACACCCTGCTAACTCAGAAATGAAACTACTCCCAAAGTCCACCTTTCAGCCAAAAATTAGACAGGCCTATAAAACGAACTATCACAAATGTGAAGAACGTGCTTCTTACTTCAATCAAGTATACAAGAACAAATGGGTGACCCCTGCGCAAAAGCAAAGATGAGAAGCAGGAAGGGAAAAGAAAACTGGACAAACGGACATGGGAAACCCATTGCAGGGACTGCAACCAAGGTCACAAAACAATTTGTGTATACATTTTTGAATGAGAAACTAATTTATGTTACAAACTTTTACCTAAAGCACAATCAAAAAAAAAAAACTATAGTCAGAACTAAGAAAGAAAAAAAAAATCTAGCAAGCAAAATAGTGAAAAAAAAAAAAAACCAGGAAATGTAAAACATTTAAAACAGTCTAAGTACAAAAGTAACCAAAATAATTCAAACCTTCCTAAACATCAGAAGGAATCTTAAACATAAACGAAGAAAACTTCACATAGAGAGAGACTCACAGCAAGTGTTAACATAATCTGCATGGTAACTACAGCAAAAATATAAGAGTTAAGGTGAAACATTTCAGTCATGTCAATTAATACAAATGGACTGAACTCACCAATTTAAAAAAAGATTTTAAATTTGGCTCACAAAGCAAGACACAGCTAAAACAAAATGAATCAGAAATACAAAGAAGGACAAAGGTAGACAAGGCAAATGGAAACAATGAGAGTGGGGGTTGTGATGCTGATATCAGACAAAGTAGAACTCCAGCTCCAGATCCAAATCCGAGCATTAAACATAACAAAACTACGTTTTTAATCCTAAAAAACACATTTCACAATGAATATATGTTACAAAGATCTATACCTAAAAACAGCAATATGTATAGAGAATGATATGGCAGATATGACAAAATGCTACCATTTGGGGGATCTAGGTGTAGGATATAAGGGGATTCTTTGTACAATCTTATAGCTTTTCTGTAAATCTGGCATTATTTAAAGTTTTAAAATACACACACACACTTGCACGGTAAAGATGTGAAGTCAAAATGCTCATTTAAAAAAAAAGTTATCCCTTGATAAATGACATTGTGGATTTTATTTTTAAATATTTTCTAATCTTTCTAAATAAACCACATACTACAAACCTGTACTAAGATTCCAAAATGACACTGAAAAAAAATTACAAGAACACACAAACAAAGCACAGAGAAACAAAGCCCATAAGGCCATGATCCTGTGGGACAACCTAGTCAACTGGCCTAAGACAGTTCTTAAAATCTGTGTTCTACCTCCCAGTATGGTGAGTATTGTTTGGGGTCTTAAAAGCTTACAAGTAGGCATCTAAAATACAACTACTGGTCTTTATTTGTCTGGAGCAAAATAGAAAGAAGGAAACCCAGGAATCAGAGAAGGAACTGGACTTCAGGACTGTCTACACGAACCACTGCCTCCTCCACCTTGAGAACTAAACTAGATTGTGTCAGGCTACCACAACTGAATGCTGTGATGAGGAACGGAACAGAGAAATCCTGATAAAAAGACAGAAAAATGTGGAACAGTACTTCAAATTCTTAATGAATCCAGACTTACTGGACCTACTGAGGCTGAAGGCGTCCCTGAGTCTATAGTCCTGAGGTGCTTTTCAAACCATGAATTGAAACTGTTCCTCAAAGGCACCTTTAAACTAAGTAACAGAGTAAAGATTATTGCCCTGGAGTGCTGGATTATTAAAAAAAAAAATGGTGTAAAACCAAAGAGTCAACAGCTACTGTAAAGGTTAGGGGGCAAGGAGATTAAGTAAATGGAAGGGAAACAATGAGAACGGAAATCAAGAGAATATTGACACACTGTGAAGAATTTAACCAATGTCCCTAATCATTATGTCTAGAAATTGTGGAATGGGAGCAGGTTTTGCTGTGTATACTTTCACCAACAGTAAAATAAAATAAAGAAATTAAGCCCAGACTTTTCATCTACACCAAAGATTTTAACAGGAAGAATCGATCACCATTTATTATAGCACTGTTTCAAAAGCTAGAATATTAGGAAGTTCCCCAGACGAAATATTTTAAAGTTGAGCTGCCATATTTTATTGAAGCCATTTTTATTTATACTGCACTTCGTGTTAGATATTTGTAAGTGTTTTATGAAAGTGCATCTTATATCAACTATTACTCTTGAAATACCAAATAGCAAATGTCTTAAACCGGACTTAGATGTTCTCCTAAGTTGAAATTTTGAAAATACTCTTCACAAAGGGATTCAGGGCTAAAAATACAATATAAAAAGGCTCTAACCTCTAATGACTGGTCTTATGGAAGAGACTAAAATTAGGAAATAATCCCAGATTCATTTTGAGTGACAGAATTTAAAATTGTCTTCAAAATTTAAGAAATGAAAGTAACGGTGACTTTGAAACCAATCCAATTGTCAATCTGTAAGCACAAATTTGACCTCAATGCAAGTAAAGCCTACTGTGACCAGGTTAAAATCCCAGCAAAATTCTATAGTAGGAAAGCATAATATGGGAATTAAAGGGCAAAAATTTAGTATCCATAATTTCCCTATTATAAAATATTCTTCCCTGCTTCCCATGTGAAGAATAACCTTCACTGTCCCCCCTTACTTCTGTTTTGGGGTCTCCCCATCGATCGCTCCCGGGCGTAAGGTTCCTCTTCAGTTAATAAAGTAGCATCCCTCCACAACAGATTTTCTTTGCTCTTTGGAGCTTTCTGAGGTATGGGAATATCCTTCTGGTACTTTCTTAGCTGTATCATTCCACAGCAGCATAACTAAATTTCCCCCTAACTCAGTACTCCTAAACTGAGAGATGCTTATCTGAAAGTCTGCTTCTAATTCCATTCTTGGTGGCTGGCTGGAGTGGGGCAGCCACATGCAAGAAAACAATTAGGGTACATGTATCAATCTTTTGTGATACAGCTTACAAGGAGACCTGTGTAAGAACAGGATGCCAGTTAGTTCATAAGCTAGTTAAATTCGGATAATGATAAATCAATCATCTGAATCTGTTAACACATGTCAAAATGCAAAATAATGCCCCAAAACAGATGTTTATAGGGTCTTATCAGTTATGCAAATATAAAACTCACCCTGAGATTTCTAGCAGCAAAGTGAGCTGCAAAATGTATATAAAAGTTATTACACCATATTTCCACTTTCGGAAGTTGATTATAGGACCAAATTATAACAGAATATGTAACGGATGTACATCTGCTTAAGGAGCCCTGGTGGTGCAGTGGTTAAGCGCTCAGCTGCTAACAGAAAGGTCCGTAGTTTGAACCCACCAGCTGCTCCGTGGAAGAATGATGTGGCAGTCTGCTTCCGTAAAGATTTACAGCCTTGGGAATCCTATGGGGCAGTTCTACTCTGTCCTATAGGGTTGCTATGAGTTGGAATTGACTCAACTGCACCAGGTTTTTTTTTTTTCCTCTTTTGGTATATCTGTTTTACTACCAGAGGTGCTAGCAACGATCACCACATTATTCTCAAAGATACAGTTTATCTGAATTAAAAAAACAGGCTACTTGCAGCAGCCATGGAGGTACGAGGTTTGGATCTTCCTAAAGAAAGAACCTGCACTTCCTTCGGCTGCAGGAAATACATTAAGTAGTACAGCGGCCAGCTGTCAGTGGCTCCGGGATCCACCACAGCACTCAATCCAAACCAAGGCTACGCTCTGCCTGGGCAGCCCCCAGGCGATGACTAAGCAGTGAGGAGAACTACTACCTAGCCATTTCTGCCCGACACCAATTCCTTCTCGGGTCAGTATTTGCTCAGGAGCTCCCCATGGGGTTGGCCAACACTGTCTGATCTGCATCGCAATCCAAGGCTCTCCTTGCCTAATTCTGTTTCCTCTTCACCTCTTTCACTGATGTCAGATCTGCATTTCAGTCTAAAGGTTTTCCCTGCCCAATTCTGCTTCCTCCCCCATTTATCTTTACATACATTACCCCAAAGTAAGTCTCTTCCACTTCTAACTCCAACTCAGGATCTGCCTTCCAGGATAGCTGAACTGACACACAACCTCTCTTACAAAGATGTAAGTAGTTTCCCAATTATTTTATAGATGTACCTCTCGCTCTCATACACACATACATTCACAAACACATATATAACTATGAGCCAACCAACTTAAAAATTGTTTTACAGGTTAAATCTATGGCACCTTTTTAAAGTTCAAATCTAAAGTATATTTTAAAATGTCAATATTATTTTTAATCAAAATTCCTACCTCTTTTTATTCTTACAATGTTGTTTTTTAAAATCTTATTCAATTATTTTCAACTTCAATCATGAAATCTGTTAAGGAAGTTAAAACCCCCCACAGAAGCATTTATATTATGCTTATTTTACCGTTTACCATAGACCTAATAGGCCAGTTAAAAGATTAAAAATTGTTAACTATATGAAACCCTGGTGGCACAGTGGTTAAGAGCTTTGTGTGCTAATCAAAAGTGCGGCAGTTGGAATACACCAGGCGCTCCTTGGAAACTCTATGGGGCAGCTGTACTCTGTCCTATAGAGTCACTGTGAGTCACTGTTGTTAGGTGATGTACAGTTGGTTCCAACTCATAGTGGCCATATGTACAAAAGAACAAAACACTGCACCATCCTCACAATCCTTGCTATGTTTAAGCCCACTGTTGCGGCCACTGTATCAATTCATCTCATTGAAGGTCTTCCTTTTTTTCACTGACCCTCTACTTTACCAAGCATAATGTCCTTCTCCAGGACTGGTCTCTCCTGATAACATGTCCAAAGTATGTAAGACAAAGTCTCGCCATCCTCCCTTTTGAAGAGCCTTCTGGCTGTACTTCTTCCAAGACAGATCTGTTTTCTTCTGGCAGTCCCTGGTATATTCAGTACTCTTTACCAACAGCATAATCCAAAGGCATCAATTTGTCTTCAGTCTCCCTGCATGCATATGACGCAAATGAAAATATCGTGGCTCGGTTCAGGCGTGTCTTAGTACTCAGTGACCTCTTCACTTTTCAACACTTTAAAAAAGTCTTTTGCAGCAATTCATACAATGCAGCAATCGTTTGATTTCTTGACTACTGCTTACATGGGCACTGATTGTAAATGAATCCAAGTAAAACAAACTAGAGCCAAGTAATTGAAATCCTTTAAAACTTCAATATTTTCTCCATTTATCATGATGTTGCTTATTGGTCCAGTTCTGAGGATTTTTGTTTTCTTTATGTTGAGGTATAATCCATACTGAAGCCTGTAGTCTTTGATCTTCATCAGTAAGTGCTTCAAGTCCTCTTTGCTTTCCACGACCAAGGTTGCGTTACCCACATAATGCAGGTTGTTACTGAGTCTTCCTCCAATCCTGATGCTGTGTTCTTCACATAGTTCAGCTTCTCAAACTGTCCGCTCAGCATACATATTGAGTAAGTATGGTGAAAGGACACAACCCTAGCATATACCTTTCATCATTTTAAAGCACGCCCTATCCCCCTGTTCTGTTCAAACAACTGCCTCTTGGTCTATGTACAGCTTCCACATGAGCACAATTCAGTATCCTGGAATTACCATTCTGCGAAACATTATCCATAATTCCTTATGATCCACACAGTCAAATCCTTTGCATAGTCAACAAAACACAGGTAAACATCTTTCTGGTATCTTCTGCTTTCAGCTATCAGCAATGATATCCCTCGTTCCATGTCTTCTTCTGAATTTGTCCTGAATTTCTGGCAGTTCCCTGTCAAAGTACTGCTGCAACCCTTTTTGAATTATCTTCAGCAAAATTTTATTTGCATGAGTTATTAATAATATTGTTTGATAATTTCTGCATTCTGTTGGCTCACCTATCTTTGGAATGGGCTCAAATGTGCATCCCTTCTAGTCGGCTGGCCAAGTAGCTGTCTTCTAAATGTCTTGCATAGTCAAGGCAGTGCTTCCAGCATAGCATCTGTTTGCTGAAACATCTCAATTGGTATCCCATCAATTCCTGGAGTCTCGTTTTTTACCAATGCCTTCAGTGCAGCTTGGACTCCTTTAAATGCCATTGTTTTTTATCATACACTATTTCCTGAAATGACCGAGAAAACACTGGTGGTGTAGTGGGTAACAGCTGTGGTTGCGAACCAAAAGGTCAGCAGTCCAAATCCACCAGGCACTCCCTGGAAACTCTACCGTGCAGTTCTACTCTGTTCTATAGGGTCGCTATGAGTCAGAGTTGACTCGGGGGCAACGGGTGGGTGGTGGTAGTGAAACGGCTGAATGTCCATCAATCCTTTTTGGCACAGTGACTCTGTGTATTCTTTCCATCTTCTTTTGATGCTTCTTGTGTCGCTCAGTATCTTGTCCATAGAAGTCTTCAATATTGCAACTCCAAGCTTTGTTTTTTTCTTCTGTTCTTTCAGCTTGGGAAATGCCAAACATACTCTTCCCCTTTGGTTTTCCACCTTCAGGTATTTGCACATTTTTCTTTTATAATATTTGACTTTGTCTTCTCAAGTCACCCTTTGAAACTGTCTGATCAGCTCTTTTACTTCATCATCTCATCTATTTGTTTTAGCTACTGGACGGTTTAAGAGCAAGTTTCAGAGTCTCTCCTGACATCCATCTGGTCTTTTCTTTCATTTCTGTCTTTTTAATGACTTTTTGTTTTCTTTATGCATGATGTCCTTGATGTTATCCCACAACTTGTCTGGTTTTCGGTCATTAGTGTTCAACGTATCAAATCTATTCTTGAGACGGCCTCTAAATTCAGTTGGGATATACTCAAAGTCGTACTTTGTCTTTCGTGGACTTGTTTTAATTTTCTTCAGCTTTCAACTTGAACTTGCATATGGACAACTGATGATCTGTTCCACAGCTGGACTCTGGCCTTGTTCTGACTGATGATATTGAGCTTCTGTATCATCTCTTTCTACAGATGTAGTCGATTTGATTCCTGTGTATTTCATCTGGTGAGGTCCACATGTATAGTCGCCATTTATGTTGTTGAAAAAAGGTATTTTCAGTGAACAGGTCCTTGGTCTTGCCAAACTCTATCATGCAATCTCCAGTGTCATTTCTATCACCAAGGCCAGTGTTTCCAACTACTATTCTTCTTTGTTTCCAACTTTCACATTCCAATCACCAGTAATTATCAATGCATCTTGACTGCAAGGTTGATGAATTTCAGACTGCGGAAGGTGGTAAAAATCTTCAGTTTCTTCACCTTTGGCATTAGTGGCTGGTGCACAAATTTAAGTAACTGGTCTTCCTTGTAGGCGTATGGATATCATCCTATCACCGACAGCACTGTATTTCAGGATAGACCTTGAAGTGTTCTTTTTGACAATGTGACACCACTCCTCTTCAATTTGTCATTCCTGGCATATTAGACCATTACGATTGTCCAATTCAAAATGGCCAATATAACTCCATTTCAGCTCACTAAGGCCTAGGATATCTATCTTCAATCACTCCATTTCAATTTTGACAACATCCAGTTTTCCTAGATTCATACTTCGTAAATGTCACATCCCAATTAATTAATGGATGTCTGCAATTCTTTCTTCTCATTTTGAGTCATGCCACACCAACAAATGGAGGCTCCAAGAGCTTGACTCTATTCAAGTCATTAAGGTCGACTCTACTTTTGAGGATGCAGCTTTTCGCCAGTAGTATTTTGAGTGACTTCCAACCTGAGGAGCTGATCTTCTGGCACTCTTGTCAGATGTTCCGCTGCTGTTTGTAAGGTTTTCACTGGTCAATTTTTTAAAAAGAAGATTGCCAGGTCCATCCTTCCTAGTCTTAGTCTGGAAGGCCCACTGAAACCTATCCACCACAGGTAACCCTGCTGGTATTTGAAATAACGGTTGGCATAGCTTCCAGCATCACAGCAACACACAAGCCACCACAGTACCACAAACTGACAGAGGAGTGAGGAATTAAAAAAAAAAAAAAAGTTTTTTTTTTTGTTTAGGAACACGTTTGGGTTTTTTTTTTTTTTTTTTAGGAACAATAATGCACCCTTATATTTTTGACAACAGTTTAGAATTTACAAATCATTTCTACACATACTATCCTATTGGATCATCGGTCACTCTTTGAGGTAGGTAAAGCCAGGTAGAACATCAGGCTTTACAGATAAGGAAAATGAGAGTCAGAGGTTGCTTGCTTTAAGCCAGACTAGAATAAAAATTCTTACTTCTAACAGATTTTCCCCCCAAACCATAAGCTATTGTTGGCAATTAGTACTTTTTGTTATTCATTCCTAAGTGATCAAATGAATAAAAACGAACTAAAAGAAAAGCATCAGTCTTTATCTTGGCATACCATTACCAAATATCAACACATTGTAGAACTACTCTGTAACGTAAGAGTATGACAATAAATATTTTAAAAATCTCTCAACATAAGGTTAATAAAAATTTAAAAACATTTACCTAGAAGCCAAGACTACTAAAATATATAACTATTGTTAGATGCTGTCCAGTCAGTTCCGACTCACAGAGACTCTATGTACAACAGAACGAAACACTATCCAGTCCTTCACCATCCTCATCATCGTTACTATGCTTGAGCCCATTGTTGCAGCCACTGTGACAATCCATCTTGTTGAGAGTCTTCCTCTCTTTGCTGACCTTCTACTTTACCAAACATGATGTCCGTTTCCAGGGACTGGTCCCTCCTGATAACATGTCCGAAGTATGTGAGACTAAGTCTCACCACTCTCACTGCTAAGGAGCATTCTAGCTGTACTTTTTCCAAGACAGATTTGTTCATTCTTCTGGTAGTCCACAGTATATTCAATATTCTTCAACACCATAATTCAAAGGCATCAATTCTTCTTTGGTCTTCCTTATTCACTGTCCAGCTTCTGCATGTATTTATGAGGCAATTGAAAATACCAAGGTTTGGGTCAGGCGCACCCTAATTGCCAAAGTGACATCTTTGCTTTTTAACACTTTAAAGGGGTGTTTTCCAAGAGATATGCCCAATGCAATGCCTTGTTTGGTTTCTTGACTGCTGCTTCCATGGGTGTTGATCATGGATCCAAGTAAGATGAAATCCTGACAACTTCAATGTTTTCTTCATTTATCATGATGTTGCTTATATGTTGTCTTGGATGTCAGTTGAGATGATTCTCCACTGATACAATTTCATTTAAAATGTCTGGGAATTATAGGAGGACTTTTGTGATCACTGAAGTCAAAGAAACTGCAAGATAAGTTTTTTAAAAAAACAAATAAATTAAATGGTTACTTACTATAGTTTTAAAGACAGCCACACCTTGTATACCATGTTAGTTAAGATCAAGATACAAACTAAGATGTTAACTGAGAAAGCTAGACTTTTTTGCTTTCAAATATCGTAAAATGTCAAAACACTCAATCTTCAATTTCTAGCTTTTTACAAGGAAATCAGCAAGGTCCCAAAACAGAGCAAAACCAAATATCACTAGAGGCAACAAAACCAAAAACCAAACTCACTGCCATCGAGTCGACTGATATTCATAGTGACCCTGCAGTACAGAGTAGAACTGCCCCATACGGTTTCCAAGGAGCGGCTAGTGGATTCGAACTGCTGACCTTCTGGTTAGCAGCCAAGCTCTTAACCGCTACACCAAATACAGTTGGGGAGATTTAGATAAGGAATGTGGTGTCTCTGTATTTTCCTCACCCACAAAACCAAGTTAATTTCTATCAAGCCCGCCTCCAAAAGTTGTAACTATCAAAAAGAGGCAATGTATATGAAAATCTTAGAAAAATAAGGGTACAGTTAAAAACCATCCATTTCCTCAGACTAGGTGGCTAATTGCCTCCATAAACAACTCTTCTTTACCATAAGACCATAACTAGATGGTGCCCAGCTACCATTACTGAAAGTTTTAATCAAAGATTCTATAGAAGAATTCTGATCAAAGAGGGAAAAATACAGAGCAGAATCTCAAGCTGTCATGGAATCCTACCTTTCTAAAGCCATAAGGACTGGATGAACCCTGAAACTACTGTCCTAAAATAATCTTAAATCAAAAATATCCTCTGAAGTCTTCTTTAAACCAAACAACAATTTAGCTTAATTAGTAAAGAGTGTCTGCCTTGAGCACTGTGTTCTTTCAAAGAACTATCTACATGGGATTAAACTGACCATGGCAACTCAAAAAGAGAAGAAACTTAGAGGGCAGTGGCTTCGTGTTAGTAGTGGAGAAACAACTCGAGAAAGAAGGGTGAGAATGGGCACATGACTTGGAAGAATGTAATCAATGTCACTGAATTAGACATGCAGAAATTTTTGAATTGGTGTATGTTTTGCTGGGTTGCATAACCAATTAATGTAGTTGCTGTCAATAAGGTGTACATCTATAAAAAGCTGAATTGGCAGAAGTTGTCTAATAAATACATTTGCAACAATGACAAAAAAAAAAAAAAAAGATGCTGAGGGTGGTTATGTACAACCAAACACCTCAAGGGATTTGGTTCCTTGACTTGGAGGTTTAAGGTGATGGTTTCATGGGACATCCCAGTTAACTGGCCTAATAACATGTTCAGTGCTGGTATACCTCCTAGTTCACTGTATAGTGCCTAGGTCTTAAAAACTTGCAACTGGGCATCCAAGACACAATAACTGATCTCTATTCACCTTGAGCAACAGAGCAAGAAGAAGAGTCAAGAACAGGAGAATGAAACCAGTATGTGGCTAACTGCCTCCATTAACAAATTCCTCCTTTGCCATGAGACCAGAAGAACTAGATGATGCCTGGCTAACATTACCAAACATTTTGATCAAAGATTCTATAGAAGAATCCTGATCAAACAGCATTTCAAATTCTCATAGACTCCAGACTTTCTGGAGCCATGGAGGGTGAATGAACCCCTGAACTATTGCCCTAGGATAATCTTTAAACCTTAAACCAGAAATATTCCCTAAAGTCTTCTTAAAACCAAACAATTGTTTAGCTTAACTAGTAAAGAATGTTTGCCTTGAGCATTGTGCTCTTTTAAGATCTACCTATATGGGATCAAACTGACAACAGCAACTTGAAAGATTACATAGGAAACTTAGGGGGCAGTGAGTTTATGTTAATGGGGGAGACAACTCAGAAAAGGAAGGTGAGAATGGTTGCAAAACTTGAAGAATGTAATCAATGTCACTGAATTGTACATGTAGAAATTGTTGAATTTGTGTATGTTCTGCTGTATATTCTCAACAATAAAATAAATTATAAAAAACGACAACAAAAAAATCAATTTCTTAAAATTAGTCAAATTAACTGGTTCTAAGTCTCTAAGACCTGTCAATGATGCTTATAAAATCTCACCAAAGCCCTTTTTATATCCATAATCTTGATGAAGCTTTTTTTGAGTAAGACCAGAATGAAGTAACAAGAAAACTTTGTACCACTAGTATTATACTGAATGTTTTCAAATGTGATTAGTCACCTGTGTTACTCTTGTTAGCAAATCAATTTACAAAACATCACAAAATGTAGGATTTTCTTTAAAAAAAAATTTATAAGTACAATGATTATCAGCATTTTAAACAAAATCTAAACATTTTCACATGGATTATTATCAATACCAATGTTTAGGAATAATCAGACATTAACCATCAGAATATTTTTGGGCATATAACCTAAAAAAAGTACACCTTTATGTTAAGAATGAAAGTTTCAATAAAATTATACATTAACAAACAGTATACATTTAACAAGAAAATCCATTTTTCTACTTCATCAGGAGACACTACATACTGTACTTACTTTTGTATAACATTTTGCAAGCTTAACATCATACCCAGTTCTCCTTTCATTTTTTCTCTGTTAACACGGCATTCTGCCAAGTATCGAAGGGCCTACAGCAAAAATGGTAATAGGTTAATTCACATGTCCAAACTACTCAAAATTAAAACCACTTCTCACTTACTGCAGGAGGACTTTATTCCACTCTTTAGCCAGTGTTACTTGGAACATATCCATTACAAAAATAATACGTTGATCTTTGTAAAGAAAAAGAAAAAGTAGAGCCAGAGTAAAGTAGGAGACAAAAGGGGAGAGGGCAAAGAGGAAAAAGAAAAAAATAGGTTTTTGTTTGAAGAATCAATAGGTTTTGAACTGTTTAGAAACTCTCCTTTAAATGTGAAAATCAGAGCAGTCCCCTAGGGTAGGAATGATCCTGTAGTAGCTGGACCTACTCTTTGAAGTGAAGGTTCTTATTTGCAGGGTCAGAACTAGGTTGTTCCGATTTTATTTTCACCACTCCATTTTGACAACATAAGATACAAGGAACTTAATCTCTTGTTGTCCTTAATTTCAGGGAAAAGTCTCAATAGCCATCGTTTCCCCAGATGTTTTTTGTACGTTAACTGCTGAGGGAACAAAACCTTTACAGAATGAGCTAGTTCTTACCTCGAAACAATTCATCTTTAAAATATCTTTTTTTATTAAATTTTCTATTTTGTGAGTTAAACTAACATTTCTAGGGTGCTTTTCTCAAAATATTTAATATACATTTTCCTTCACAAGCTGCTTCTTTAGGGATTACATTTAGCTGTCCCCTCCCACTACTGCTACCATCTACAGAGCTCCTATCACTTCTCATCATTCATATGTGGCTCTCTGAGGAATACCTCTGTGGACACCACCACCCAAACTCTGCCATCTCAGTCAAATGACCTTCACCATTTCCAAAATGCTTTGTCATTATCCAACACAGTGACATCTACAAATCACAAGTTCAAAGACCTCCCTCAGACTACAACTTCCTATCCTTTCTTCTTACTCTTCTCCATTACTCCCGCCATGACTTCCACTTCAGTCCCTAAAGGAATCACCTGCTATGAGATCTACCCGGACCTCATTAAAAAAAAAAAAAAAAAAAAAGCAAACAGAATAGCGTATATTAAAAAAAAAAAAAAAAGCTTTCAGACAATGAGCAAAAGGCAACCTATAACTGAGAGAATGGCAACGATGAGGTGAGCCCTACAGCTGCCCTAGCTTACTGCCTTGGAGGCAGTTTCCAGGCTGCAGCACATGGAGAGATAAGCCAAATAGAGCCCAGCAGCCCTGCTGAGCTATAAAGACAGGGATCAGAGTCGAGGCGGCAGGATTGGCTACATTATGAAGAGCAGAAAAATGAAGAGAAGGGAGTTACACAGCAAGAGGGCTTCAGAGATCCAGAGAGTCCAGTTTACGTAACATACAACAACCTAGAAAAGCTTCAGAGAGGGCTTTGCCAGAAGACTATAACCACTAGTAAGGCACCACAGCCCCGAGGGTGAATCCTACTCACTAAAAGCAATATGCTAAAATCTGAGTCACTAAACTCACTGCTGAAAAGACCACACTAAAGTTGAAACTACCAATTCCATAATCCTAAATTTACTGCAAAGTAGTTTTGGGATCAGAAGTCAAAAATATTCACTCTGATGTAGCAAAGGAAAAATTTAAAAGGGAAATCATAGATATGTGAGTATACTAGAGATGCCAATATTCCATCTGTTTTCAGTTTGAAGAGACTGGCCACACCTTCTCCTAGGAGTATGCTCTCCCAGGTCTCAGCTGCTCAGATGGCAGAGACCATCTGCCCTCCCGTGGCCCTAGCTAAGGGGACCAGATTTCCTCTCCTACAATTGGAACTGGGAACTCAAAAACACCAGTTGGGGGGTCATGCTACAGGGACATGTTAACCAGGAGCTAAGGAGCCCTGGTGGCACAATGGTTAAGCACTCAGTTGCTAACTGAAAGGCTGGCAGTTTGAACCCACCCAGAGGCTCCATGGGAGAAAGGCCTCGAGATCTGCTCCCGTAAAGATTACAGCCTAGAAGTCCCTATGCAACAGTTTACTCGGTTACATGGGATCACTGTGAGTCAAACAAGGCTGCTATCTAGGAGCAGCCACACGGGAACTTTGTACACCAACAGGTCAGCAGAGAAGGAGGGGAGAAGGCAGAAACAGAAACCGATACCTGCAAAGCCCCAGGAAGAGACACAGATCATCTCCCACAGTCTCAGTATGCATTCTCATCACTAGTTTTAGTCCTGCACTTCTCACTCTTAGGTTCCAGTACCCTTACTTTCTTATAACAGCCCTCCCATCCTTCCCTGGTTAAGGTAACATTAGTTTCTTTTACACACACTATTATGAAGGCAAGGAAAAATAGAACTTAAAAATTAAAAAAAAGAAATGGTTAAGTAAATTCTGTAACAGTTCAGAAGAATATTATACAGCTATTAAAAATGGATAAATCTTAAGAAACAACATAGAAAGTCAAATAAAAACGCAAACTGGAATTTTCCGCAGCATCATTTAACAAATCAGGAATAGAAATGAAGAAGGCAGCCTAGTTGAATAGACCCTTAAACAAAATTTTGTTAGTTTGGGTGTCTGCAATATAGGAAAAAAGGTCACAGAAAAGGCTGCAGTAGTAGATGACATGGGGTACGATGACATGGTGAGAAATTCATGTGTGAAGAAGGAAGAAAATGGAGAGAAAAGGGAGCTCTTAAGGAGAAAAGGGAAAATGTCAATGTTAGAAATCCTCTTAAAGGTTACAAGGATATTCAAATTATGTAATCAATTTCTTGAATGACCACTTTCTAGCCAACCACTTTTATCTGTTACTCAATTTCATACTAATATTTTATTGACTAAAGTAAAAACTTAGAATGACCATAAAATATACTGCCGTACGTTAAGTTTTCCAACCCATTCCTTACCTCACTGCTGCATATACTGACTCCTGAAATAAATCAGTTCTTTTTCTCTATGAATTGGAGCAATTTGTGACTGCGACGATAATTGTGTTTTCAATCTGGGCTAATGAACCTTTTATCTGATCAAGCTTTAGAACAACGGCTAAACTAACTGAACATTTCAGATTCCGTAGACAAACACCAAATTTTACCTCTGGGTTTCAGCTCTCTGTAATTTTTTCTCTTTTCTTTCTCTTTTTTCCTCCCTTTTTGTTATTTTTTCTTTTTCACTTTATATTAAAACAAGAAGTCCATGTACATCAACCGATGAATGGGAAAAGAAAATATGGCATATCCATATAATGGAATGTAACTTGGCCATGAAGTACTAATACATACTACAATAGGATAACCCTGAAAACATCGTGCTATGTGGAAAAAAAAAAGTCAAAAAGTCCACATATTATATGATTTCATTCATATGAAATGTCCAAAACTGGCAAATATATAGAGACAGAAAGTAGATTAGTGGATGCCTAGGGCAGGTAAGGCTGGGGAAGTGTTGGGGGTGACACTTAAAGGGTACAAGTTTCTTTTTAAGATGATAAGATTGTAAAATTAATGGTGGTAAAGGCTGTACAACTCTGTGACTAAAATAAAAACCAACAATTTGTACACTTTAAATAGCTGAATTGTATGGTACATTTCCCCCAAAAAAAGTTGTTACAAAAAAACAACCCAAATGCCCTTTTAGTTTGAGTGTCTATCTGTACTGATATGATACAATCCTCAAGATTTCTTGTCAAGTGAAAAAAACAAGTTGAAGAACATTCCACGTATTTGTGTAAAGACTATACACATGCATACGGACATACGTATGTATGTAGCCTTCTATATACATATAAGTCAGTTTGTTATACTGTGGTGACTTGCGTGTTGCTGTGATGCTAGAAGTTATGCTAGTAGTATTTCAAATACCAGCACGGTCACCCATGGTAGACAGGTTTCAGTGGAGTTTCCAGACTAAGGCAGACTAGGAAGAAGGACCTGGTGATTTACTTCTAAAATAACTGGCCAGGGAAAACCTTAGGACTGGGCGGTGATTCACTCTGTTGTACTAAGGTCGCTATTGAGTCAGAAACAACTCAAAGGCGCCAAACAACAACATATATTTATATATACATACACACACACACACACATACACGTACAGACAAGAAGGAGACTTACTACTATTCACTCTAGCCTCTCTGAATTTTTTACCATGTCATCTAACACTTCTTCAAATTCTCCTTAATGGCAAAAATAAAAACACTGGGACTGGAATTACTAAAGACAACTTACAAGCAAAGCCGAGTGAACAACAGAGGGGTTAGGATGGTCCATAAATAAAATAAGGCCAGGTAGACATCCTTGATCTTGGACAATGGCTCTTCTGTTTAACGGGTCTGCTGCTAGATCCCGTAGCTGGTTAACTACGGATAGAGCATCAGGTTCTTCACTCATGGTGGAGGAGGAGGAATTCATCTTCTATGCCATACACTTGAACAAGATCTTCTTAAACTCTGTAGAAATAGTTTGCAAAATTAGTTCTAGGATACCAAGGTATATTACGGCATTTACTAAATAACCAAGATTATAATACCTTTAAAAGAAACTGATGAATTCAACTCACACAAACTTAAGAATTGGCAATTCCACAGTTCAAGAAGAGTAAAATGAACATCAGAAGCTAACTGAAGAAATCAAGTTATCTATGTGTGCACAATGTTCAAAGAACATATGCCATCCTCAATATTCCAATAAATTCCTTTTTAGCATACATATTTTAACACTAAAGTCATAATAAACAAGATCTTTATAGTTCATGCTTGTAACCTTCGCTGTACTTCCAAAGTGTAGCACTGCCAATGTTTTTACTTCCTCTGCAGAACATTTCTGAGCCTAAAACAAGTGCCTCAGGCTAGCCAACAACTTTTTTTTCTTGTTTATCTAATAACAAGACCCAGCATACTAAGATACTGGATCTAAGAAAAATAAAATCTTCTAGGAAAAGGAATTGTGTCAAAGAGGTCAGTTAACAAAGAAGCTAGGAAGGGGATCTTGTCCTATGCCTTGGGCGGTGGAGTTTGGGAGATCCCAGTGAACCACAACTGAACCTAAGCCTACCAGTTCATCTCTGAGTGTGCAGTATTCTACTGCCTAAGAGAGAAGTAAGAACAGGAAGAGTGAAGTGGAATTTGAGGTAATTCAGCCTAATCCTTCATTTGACAGATAAGGAAACAGTCACAGAGAAGTTAAATAATTTGCCGCATGTCACAAAAGTTAGTGTAAACTAGAGTAAAACCTTCTTTACTATGGGGAATCGAAAGCAATGGGCTTGGTTTTGGTTTGGAAACTGGTCAGCAGTCTTTCCACTTTCCACGCCAAAAAAAAAAAACCCAAACCCACTGCCATCGAGTCAATTCTGACTCTCTGACCCTATAGGACACAACAGAACTGCCCCACAGGGTTTCCAAGAAGCAGCTGGTGAATTCTAACTGGCAACCTTTTTGTCAGCAGCCAAATGCTTAACCACTGCACCACCAGGGCTCTACTTTTCACACAGTCATTTTAAATTCAGCATATCTATTTTCTGTAAAAGTAAACACGATATTTTAGAAAATGTAACACGCTAAACAGACAAAAGTCAGAGAAACAATATTAAGGAATAATTTTCATGTATGCACAAAGTTAAAAATAATAACTTCAATTAACCAAGTTACAAACCATATTCCTTTTTAGGAAGAATAAAAAGATATAAATATTTTCCACAAATTAATAAGTTATTTTGTTGGCTTTTTCCTAATTAACATTTATCAAATGCCAAAAGGGAAAAATACTAATCATAATTTAAATTTATACTGTTTTATAACTATCTCAGTGAAGACTCTTAATAAGTTTAATGCAGGTTCAAGAAAAATTCCAACTTTGGGGAGGAGTCAAAATTATTATTCTATAACTCCAGAGATACTATTAAAGCTATTTTTGGAGAAAAAGGTAATGAAGCAGAACTGGCCTTATCATGTTTGAAATATACAAAGCTATGAAGATTAAGTGAGGACAGCGATGGGTCAGAGGGAGAATTCTCACCTTCCAAGCAGGAGACCTGGGTTTGATTCCCGGCCAATGCACCTCAAGCACAGCCACGACCCATCTGTCAGTGGAGGCTTGCATATTGCTATAATGCTGAACAGGTCTAAGAAGGACTAGGTAGAAAAGCCTGGCAACTTACTTCCAAATATTTAGCGAATAAAAATCCTATGGATCACAATAGTCTGATCCCATTGTGCATGGGGTCACCAAGTGTTGGAGGCCAACTCAACAGCAACTAACAACAACATAAAACCTAAAGCAGTTGTATTGGCTGGGGTGGCAGGATGTAAAGACACTTCTCTCAAGAAAGCTATCTTAGACATTCAGTGTAAGAAAGAAGACTCCTGTGTCAGGCCAGGCTTCACCACTGGTAACACTGTGATTTTAGGCAAATCACTTAAACTCTCTTTGCCTCGGGTCTTCATCTATAAATTCATACTGACTGTAACAGGTACCAAATAGGTTACCATCCAGATTAAATGACAACAGACTACTGCCTGAGTACATTAAGTGTTCAATATATTAGTTAATGAGTCAGAATCAACTCGACAGCAACCAACAAGTTACATACGTCTAAATCAATGAAAAATAGTAAAATTATTCAATAAATGGAATAGGAATAACTTCTTAGCGATTTTAAAACTACTGCTAAAGACCTTCAACTCACATCACATGGCAAGAAACAATCATACTCCAGATAATATACATTAAACAGTTAAATTAAAACAAAAAAAATTTGCAGCAAATGCAAAATAAAGGTTTTACTAGAATAGTATTTAAGGAGCCCTGATGGTACATTAAGTAGCCTTGGTGGCAACTAGTTAAGCACTTGGCTGCTAACTGAAAGGCTGGTGGTTCGAATCCACCAGCCGCTGTGCAGGAGAAAAATGTGGTAGTCTGCTTCCATAAAGGTTTACAGCCCTGGAAACCCTATGAGGCAGTTCTACTCTGTCCATACGGTCACAATCAACTCGACAGCAAGGGGTGTGATGTCTGTGTGGTGGTTCAAGCACTTGGCTGCTAACCAAAAGGTCAGTATTCAAATTCACTAACGGCTCTCGGAGAAAAGACCAGGCCATCAGCTCCCATAAAGTTTGTAGCCTGGTAAACTCTATGGGCAACGGGAAACTCTATGGGTAAGTTTCACTCTGCCCTATAGGGCTGCTAGGTGTCAGAATTGACTCGATGGCACACAATTACAAAACAGTATTTGGCAGGTAATTTTCTCAAAATGAAAATATTATAATTAGTATTGCAAAAAAAAAAAAAGCCAAGATAAAAGAAAAAAGCAATAGACTCAATACTCAGAGATTAGGCTAAGTGGTGTAGGGGGGGAAAGTTGCCTTCTAAAACCTGTTGGGTAGCCTATATCAGATTCTGCTGGGATTGTTAATTCAGATTCCCAGGCCCAACCCCAAGACCTAAACAGGTATCTTTAAGGATAGGATCCAAGACTTTGCATTTTAATACATACATCATGTGATTTCTGGTTCAAATAGGAGCCACAAAAACTTTATGATGGTCTATAAATTCATGCCTTTTTTAACATGGTTATGAACATCTGAATAAAACCCTAAACATTAAAACTCTAAAATTACTTTCTTTCATTAGCGAGCAACAATTTAGAACTAGGTTTCAGTTTTATTACCAGATAAATCAATAAACTAGAAAAACCACTAGCAGTAACAAATCTACCTCTTCCCTCCAAAGAAACTGGCTGGAAGCTCTTGATCAATGAAACAAAATAGTGGGGGAAAACTCCAGCGGAGAATTAGTCTCTACCAACAGCATGTTTGCCAGCAGTAATATTTAACATTTCTTTTGTCTCAGCTTGCTCTTTGTTTTAAAAACCAGCACCTGATGTATTATATGGTATTTCTGAATTACTATTTATTCATAGCTATTTTAAAATTTTGGCCACTAAATTAAAATATTATATATTTAATTACAATTATCATAGCCTCACTAGAAAATGAGGAAAACGTGAAAAACTTTTCTCCTTGACTTCTGCTTTCCAATCTTATTAGAACATAAGTGGGTACACTGCATACTTTTATTTTCTCTTTATTTCATTTTGGATAAACAAATCATTATAAAACAATGAGTGGTCCTCAAACTTTAACAAGCATTCAGATCACCTAAGGGATCTTGTAAAAAAGCAGATTCCGATTCAGTAGTGCAGTGGTATCTGACATTGTGCATTCAACAAGTTCCAGCCTATGTTGCTGGACAGGCAACCACATTTTGAGAAACAAGAAGTTAGATGATACATGTGAGATAACTGAAAGATTTTCTTTCTTTCGCTCAAGATTTACCATTCCATTCAGATAATTATTTAGCTCTCACATGTTAAGGGCAGCACAGAGAGAACACACAAACTAAAACCTTATTCGATCAAACGAATTTTAAAAAATAGCATAGGCATTGAGATCCCCTTACTTGTGACTAACTGTAACTTTTTGAAAAGCTGAGTTACCTCCTGAAAGCCTCAGATTCCTCAGTTAAAATCAATGGTTGTCACGAATGGAAGAAAAAAAAAAAAAAAAGAATGCGTGCTGAACCAACAGCATGCCTGGGAAATTCCAAACATGATCAATACCTGATTCTCTGGGAACCTCAATCCTGGCAGGTGTTGGGGTATATTCTGTGCTGCCCTAACACATCGGCACACTAAGTACCAAGAACAGAACTGCCAACCGCACAAATTCCCCAAGAAGTTTTTAAAATACAGAGATATGAACACTGGTGTCTCTTCAATTAAGCCAAACACAATAATGCCCTTTCCCTTTTAGGAAATATGCAGGTGCAAAACTAACAGAAAGTAACAAAAAAATAACCTGGTAGGAAAGATTATGAGATGACACCCATCAATAATAATGCTCAGCGTTAGTAAAAAACTGGACGTGAGAGGGACAAGATGGGAAGTGAACAAAGCTAAAATTTTCAGGGGACACATGGTCTTAACGCGGCTCTCTGGGAACGCACTGCTGGGTCCTCCCGAACAGAAGCACGGCGCCCCCGCCTAGGCAACTCCGCAGCCTGGGTGCAGGGACCGCTCTTCGCGGCCTTCCCTGCTCCAGCGCTTTGTGTGCCGCCCGCGGACCTTACCTACCGCTGCAGAGCTTTAGCAGTCCAGAGCCTGCCGCACCATCAGGGCCACATCAGTGACTTAAGTACAGGGCCCCAGAGGACGCGGAGCTGGCCCTGCGTTCGCAGCTGCGGCCTTGGCGATTGCGGGCGACCAGACTATGCCAAACAGCCAAAACGCCAAGGCAATGGGAGGACAGGCGCTGCAGATTCTCCCCGAGAGACCCTATCACTTCCGTCGGTTGTGCCCTCCTATTAGTTGATACCGAGTCTAAAGCAAGGATGACCTATCCAATCCGTGAAGACCTTCTTAGACTAAAGCGCTCATTGGTGATCGGGAGCAATGCGCTAAACCGTTGGATGGACGGGTCCAATGAGAAGCCAGAAACACTCGATTGGGCCTAGCGACTCTCCGTCCACCAAGCACTAGCCAGAGAAACTTGATTCCAGCTGAGAAACTGTAGCACTTTGCTGACTACAACTCCCAGCGTTCCAAAGCTGAGAGAACGTTTTCCCTGTGTTGAGAAATTGAGATTGAATGTTTCTTCTCTAGCAACTCTTTCAGTTCCAATAAAGCAGTTTGATAAGATTTCATAGTATATAATCATTTTTTTTTTTTTCAGTTTTCACTGTGAACGTTTCTTGAATGTCCTTCATTTCCCGTGGGTGTCCACTCTTGTCTTGCTAGCAGCGAGAAGGCCGCAAAGTAGTATTTGTTGGGTTGGGTTTTTTTAAGCAGTAGTTTCCTCTTGGAAAGAATTTTTAAGGGATTTTGGATCATTTAGAGTTTTCTCACATTCCACATGAAGATTTTGTTTCTTAATATTGTCTTCCGTTTAGTTTAACAAAGAATTTATGTACTTGTTTTATTGATAGCACTCAAGTTGTTTTTTAGGTATAGATTTGATTTTTTAAAGTATTTCTCTAAATATAAATGTAATCTAAATCCTGTAAGCCAGTTTTTGAGAAAGAATAATGCACCCAGTAACCCCACTAAACAGATTGGATTCTCTTTTTTACAGATTGATTCTGCCATCTGACTTATATATTAATGACAAAAGAATTAGAAATACCTCTAACGGGGAAAAAGTGTTGATAAGAATAAATTTCCCCGACTGTGTTCTGTGCTAATGTCTCTTTCGCTCTGATTTGTCAGTAACTGAATTAAAACTTGAATTTCCTTACATTCCGTTGAATTTCCCTGCAATTCTTTGTTATCCTTCTCTTCCTTCTAATCAACTCAAGAAGAAAATAGGAGCAAAGTGAAAAAAAAAAAAAAAGTAAAGCTACGTAGAAAACAGTTACTGTTCTTTTTCACGCTATTGGACTTGTAGGAAAAACAGGTCTGACGTGGTTTCTGTTTCCCAAAACCACAAGAAGGAGTGGTGCTAGACGAACACTGAGTCTAAAACAAAAAGAAAAAATCGGTGACACATACGTAATGCCTAATGCTTGAAGCACCAGGTTCATTTGTAACGACCAGCCAGACCAATCAGGGGCTGGAATTGGAAAAAAGGAACAATTGTAAAATGTAGAAATCTGTGTAAAAAAAAAAAAAAAAAAAGCAAATATAAGAAGTCCAAAGGGCACAGTCAAGTTAAACACATTTGGATAAGAAAATGAAATTTACTTCAATATTGTTATTAAAAACAAAGGCTCAATAACCTGGAAAAGTATGCTTGCTATTTTTGCTATGGTTAATTTGTTTACTAAGGAAAAGACACCGGGATTTTTCCAATTAGTAACTGAGGACATAGGTTTTTGACATCGTCCAGGATGTATGTTCAACGGAGTCTTTGTCCTTTGCAAATTCACAATCCAAAATGAAAGATAATCTTGCTTCTGCTACTAAGGTATTGAGGAGACTAATTCTTCCTGGCAAACTACTATACAAAGATTGGCATTAAAACGCAGGGGATATAGTCACAAAATATAATTACCAGTTGCCTAAGCACCTATGGGGGCTCTGGTGGCATAGTGGTTAAGAGCTCAGGCTGTCAACCAAACAGATCAGCGGTTCTAATCCACCAGCCACTCCTTAAAAACCATAGGGGGCAGTTCTACTCTGTCCTATATGGTCGCTTTGAGTCGGAATCGACTCAACAGCAATGAATTTAGGTTTTGGTAAACATCTATAGGAGCCCTGGTGGCGTGGTGATTAAAGCACTTGAGTAGCAACCAAAAAGTTTGGCGATTCGCAACCACCAGTGGCTCCGTGGGAGAAAGATGTGGCAATCTGCTTCTGTAAAGATTTACAGTCTTGGAAACTCTAAGGGACAGTCTACTCTGTCCTATAGGTCACTATGAGTTGGAATCAACTTGTAGGCAGTGGGTTTGAAGTACCTATGGGTTATAAGCTACAGGCAATTCCTTTAAGATTTTAAGAATTTATATCCCCATATTAAAAATGTATAAACTTAATACCAGTGAAGTTATATTACCCACCATTATGAGTCATCACTTATTCTTAGCCTCAGGTTGCTTGCCATAGGACACAGCTGGAACGTCGAGTTTCTCAACAGGTGTGTTGCTTAGGATGAATGATTCAGACAATGGCTGTCTTATTCAATCAACTATTTAACAACTATTTTTTGAACACATACAATGTGCCAAAGACTATTTTAGCTATGGATTCAAAGATAAGTAAAAACATAATTCCTGCCCTCAAGGTGCTCATGGTCTAGTACAGTGGTTTCTGAAACTTTTGATTAAGTACCCCTTTCAGGTAAGAAAAATTGAGCATATAGCTCTGATATCTGCATATGTATCTATTCATCAATTCTATAACTACTATAAAACTATTAGGTAGAGAATAAAACATGTAAAAATAAAAAAATTTAAAGGATGAGAATGTTAATTAAAAACAGGGCCTCTGGCTATCCATATGGATGAAAATAAAATTGGATCCATATATCTCATCATTAAAAAAAAATCCACACGGATTAAATATTCAAGTGTAAAAAATATCAAAAATCCTTTATGAAAATCTTGGAGACTACAGATAAAAGCTGGAAGTAGAGGAGAACTTAATCAAAACTGTAAAGTCAGAAGTTGAAAAAAGTGGACTTATTTGACTTGCTTTTAAAAGCAATTTTTATTGACAAAAAGATAATTAGCCATGTTAACAGAGAAAAGGTTGGGGGAAATATGCAACTCAGTGAGCAAAACTCAGTGATTACAAATTGCCAAAAAGGGAATAAACAACCCTATAGAAGTTGGGCTATAAATTGGCATTTAATAAAGAGAAAACCATGTGGTCAATAAGCATGCAAAGACATATAAACTCACTTGTAATTGGGGAAATGCAAATTAATATAACAATGAGAATATTGACTTGATGTTGATCAGACCAGCAAACATCTAAGTGATAAAATATTGCTGGCAGAAGACTCTCATACATTGCTGTGGAAATGGAAGTTATTATAGCTTTTTAGAGAGCAATCCAGCAAAATCAATTATTAAAAAAAGAACATATCCTTTGGCCTAGCAATTCCATGCTTAAGAATCTAAACCACAGAAATAAAAAGTACCAGTATATATATATAACATCAAAGATATTTATTGTAGCATTGTTCATACTGGCAAAAAAGAAAAAACACACGTCAAATGAATTCATGTCAATCGTGGAATATTTTGGTAAGTCATGGTACATCTAGAGGCCATGGACCATTATGTACCCCTTAAGAAAAATAAATCAGAGCTATAGAAGATGACATAGAGGGATTTCCACAATGTTAAGCGATAAAAGATGTTGAAAGGTATATATATGATGCCACTTTTTGAAACAATGACAAATCAATTCCTACAAATGTTTATTTAAGTACATATCTGTATGTTATTAAGTGTGCAAGGAAAATAGAAAGATACAGTCTAGGTTCGCAGCATATATTACCTGAAAGGGTAGACAGGACCTGGGGAAGAAAGTCAACAAAGTTAAACAAAAAAAAAAAAGAAAACTTTACTGGGAATAGTAGTGTAGATATATACATATCATGTGCTAAGTGTGCATTTAGGTAAGATCATATATGTAAATGTAATAAAAATGTACTCAATAATAACAAAAAGCCAAGAGTCTGATTATAGGGCAGAAAGGTTTTTTAATTTCAGTCCCAGGGAACTGCTTTTTCAGGTATGAGTGACAAACTCAGGGACAAAACAGTTAAGTATGAAGAGGATATATGACAAAAGGTACAAGAGGAGGTGGGAGGGATATTCAGTGGGCCCTCCTTAGGGACTCAGTGTCTGTAGGACTTCATTTAAAAAAGCCACACGGTGCGAAGTGGGTCAGATGACAAATCCGATTTTAACCACTTGCTGACTGTATCACTTTGGACTAGTCGCTTAGCTACTGGGGGCCTCAGTTTCCTCCTCTGTGAAAAACAGGAATCATGGCACCTGCTTCCCAAAACTCATGTGGGGATTAAATAAAACAGTGTATGTGAGTGCACCTAACCCACTGTTTACATGTTCCATAAGTGTAAATCCAGTCCCATGTCTGTGTATAAAAATCTGCTGCCCAAAAAAGGTCAGATAAAAACAAATTTATAATGGTTACATCATCAGTGTTGACTGATACCCTAAAAAAAAAAAAAAAGAAGGAGGAGGAGGAGGGGAGGAGGGAAAAGAATAAATAGAAGAGAAAAAGAAACATCATAAACATGATGTTTAGAGGATTTGAAGTAAATCAACTCATTTTTCTGAAAACTGGTGAATAACAGGAGAGAATCAAGTCAAGTCTTTCACTTGCCTTTCTTATATGAACTGCACTTCAGGTTAACACCATAGACGGTGGATAATCCTTCTAAAGACTGGTAATAGGAAGGAACATGCATTCAACCTGCTTTTCTTACAAACAGGCCTCAAGGTAACCAATCCGGTAAGAAATGAAAAGGAATGATGGGATATGACCATTTTGAAGACCATTAATAAGATCTTGGATATATGCAATGACCATTCATAACTGTTAACGATACAAGGAAGAGAGACACGAACGTCATGTGCCTCCCGCTGGAAGTACACACAGCCACCTAAGAAATTTTCTTACCAAAAAGTAAACCTGAGTCAGATGATGCCTTTATATCTAACTACTGGTTTACAGAAATTAAAAAGGGACAAAGGAATTTATTAAATGTCACTACAGGAAAGCAATCATCCTGAATATGGGAAATTTCTACAGGACAAAAATCTCAGTTTCTTCAAAAAAAAAAAAAAAAAAGGAGAGGGGAGAAATCTGTGGATTTAAGAGACATATCCACCAAATGTAATGTGTGGCTCTTTTTGGATGCTGACTCATAAAAACAACTGCAAAAAAAAATTAAAAATGAGACAATCGGGGACATTTGAACACTGATTTCATGTACTAAAAAATAATTTTTTAGGTCTGATAATGGTATTGCAGTTACGTTAAGAAAATCCTTTTCTTTTAGTGAGACACACTGAAATATTTATAGATGAAATGAAATTAGCTTAAAAAGAATTCAAAGAAGGGAATGAAGCCAGTAGCTATAAATCGCTGATTGCTGAAGCTGAATGACATATACATGATTCATTGTACTATGCCTTTTACTTTTGTGTACATTTGACATTTTCCATAGTTTAACAGTTTTAAAAACAAAACATGAAAAAGAGCTCTGCAGGTCAGGGTCAATCTCAAGAGTTGGTTTATAGAAAGGATTGTCACAATCTTTGCAAGGCAATGATCCTTTGGTCTACTGGAGGCAGATCTTTTTGGCACCTTGTACACTGATCTAAGAAGAAAATAGTTTCAAGGCTCAGAATAGCCAAACATACTGCATAATGTATGGTGAAATAGCTAACAATTCTTCATTGGGCACCATGGTTTCACTCATTTACACTGGTTACATGAATGAAGCATATTAAAACATAACCCCATTCCTGCAATATCTGCCTTTAACACCAATTAGAAATTGTAAACCAATGGGCTTGAACTATTAGTCATTAACAGGCATCGCTGAACTCTCACCTTATGTGGTGTAAGGTTGGTCCAGGAATTAGCCTTGACTAGCTGTCCTGTGGAAACCCTGGTGGCATAGTGGTTAAATGCTATGGTTGCTAACCAAAAGGTCAGCTGTTCAAATCCACCAGGTGCTCCTTGTAAACTCTATGGGGCAGTTCTACTCTGTCCTGTAGGGTCACTATGAGTCGGAATCAACTGGATGGTAACAGGTTTTTGTTTTTTTTTTCTGGTTTGGCTGTCCTGTAGACATATCTCTCCCAGACATATTAAGCCTCAACTTCTCTTTAAGACATATCTCTCCCAGACATATTAACCCTGGTGGCATAGTGGTTAAGAGCTACAGCTACCAAATGTTGGCAGTTTGGATCCACCAGACACTCCTTGGAAACCCTATAGGGCAGTTCTACCCTGCCCTACAGGCTCGCTATGAGTTAGAATCTACTCAACGACAATGGGTTGGTCTTAAAGCACCCTCACATAGGCACGTCACTGGCCTACCCAGTGGTCTTCTACCACGCAGAAGATTCACCATGTTATATTTTCTATAGAGAAGGAATCACCTAGAGCTATTCAAGTCCATCAACAGATGGGGCAATCATTAAACCTAATAAGATAAACTGGCTGACAGACCATATGGACATATACTACCTGAAAAGGTAGACAGGACCTGGGGAAGAAAGTTAACAAAGCTAAAAAAAAAAAAAAAAGCCTGTTTCTTATTTCACGAAACACTGAACTCAACCACATGGGCTGACTGTATAAACTTCTTGGCTATTATTCATTGGGCCCTTGTGATAAGCTAAGTAGGCACTGTCCTTCACATTTTACAAATGTTACACAATTGGCCCCCAAGGCTACCCTTTAAAGCAGCTAATGTCCTCACTGTCCAGGTCAGGAAATTGAGACCGAGGGAGGCTGACTGCTTACTCAAGGCCACACAGCTGCTAAGTGGCAAAAACATATTTTGATCATGGTTCTGTCTGGCTTCAAAGTCCACGTTCTTTTTACAAAAATACCCTGCCTCACCACCATTTACCAATATGAGTAATTGGGAATCTGACCTTTTGTTAAATCTCTACAAGGAGGGTAATAGCTTGCCTTGGTCACCATTCTATTGTCTAATATACACCAAATAACTGACAAATCTCTTTGCCTAAATAAATGCTGGGGGGAAAATGACTTTATACACCTATAATTTCCAGTTGGGAATTTGGAGGCACAGAAAGGTCAAGTGACTTTTTCAAGGCCACACAGTGAATAAGAAAGAGCTCTGATTCTTTCCACTCTATTCAATAAAAACAACTAGCAGATGAAGTTTCAGTTATTCTGGATTCTGCCAAAAAAACTGGGTAAAGAACTCCAGAATAAAACACATTAAAAAAAAAAAAAAAAAAAAAACTGGACTAAACCAAATGCTAAAAAGTTTCCTGAACACAACCAAACACTTTGAGGGACAGAGTAGTAGGGGTTGGGGAGCATGGTTTCAGGGAACATCTAGGTCAACTGACATCACAAAGTTTATTAAGAAATTGTTCTGGAAGGCGGAGCGAAGATGGCGGAATAGAGAGACACTTCCAGTGAGCCCTCTTTACAACAAAGGCCTGAAAAAACAAGTGAAACGAGTATATTTGTGACAAGCTGGGAGCCCTGAGCTTCAAAGGCAAGCTTAGAAAGCAAACTGAGGTGCTGGGGGAGGAAGAGACCGTTCAGAAGCGGAGAGGAGTTACTGGACCTGAATCGCGGGGAGCCCTCAGGCACCACTCCCGGACTGGCAGCGGCGGTGGGCTCGTCCTAGCGTTCGGCTGCAGTTTCCTCAGGGAGAAGCAGCAAGCCATACAGCCAACTCACACCTCCGGAACCTGAGGAGAACAGCACTCTCGGCAAAAGCTAAGTACTTGCATGTATTTTAACACGGCACCCCCCACCCGCAAAATGGCTTTAGTAGCTGAATTCCCTGGGCCTGAGACAGTCACTGTTGAGCACCTAGAGCCATCCTCCCAGCCATGGGGAAAGAAAAAGTTTGCATTTGGCGGGAAAGGGAATTTGCTAGCCCCACTAACTGGGGAGCTCAGGACAGAAGCAGCTCCTGTGTAGGCATAAACCGTCCGTGGACTTTGACCACTTTTCCCTTCTGCATGTACCTGTGTGGGCCTATTTTGAGAGAATAGGCCCTTGCTGGCAGACCCCAACCATTTCAGCTGTGTGGTAGAAAGGTGGGTGTTTGATGTTTAACACTGCTTTGCCTATTAAACAAGGTCCCCACTTACCCACATCAGGGACCTCAGGACTGGTAGCTCCGCTCAGGTCACCCAGGCACCCGCGACAGGGGTCCAAAGATAACTGGTACCTCACAGTCCTTACAAACAAAAACTCTGGGTGCCCATGGTCCATCTACAGAACCCACCCACCCACCTGCACGCTCTAGGGAACAGGGACGCGCTTTCCTCATAGACACTTGGGGGTTGGTTCTCAGCCCCCTGCCTTGTTCAGAGCATGAACCCCTGCTGCAATCAGATACTGGTATATATGCCAATCACCCCTGCCTCTCTAAGACTGTAGGACAGAGCCTGTACCACACACTTGATGATCAGATACCTGGAAACCTGAGCAGAATTCATACAAGAAAACTGAATGGACTCCTAGACTGATATACCTGATAACAGCTCTAGCCATCTGGGGACCAGACGTCAGAGCTCCAAATGCGAAAATAATCAAGCTAGCTCACTCAAGCAACCCATAAAAAAAAAAAAACCCATAGGGGTATACCAAAACAAAACAAAGCAAGCAGCTATGAAACAGTAAGCAAGCATAAACTAATAATTTATAGAGAGCTCGGAGACAACAGTCAATATCAAGTCACATAAAGAAACAGACCATGATCACCTCAACAGGCTCTCAAAACAAAGAATCCAGGGATCTTTTAGATGAAACTGCCTTCCTGGAATTACCAGAGACAGAATACAAAAGTTTAATATACAGAACCCTTTGAGACATCAGGAAGGAAATGAGACAATACGCAGAACACGCCAAGGAACACACAGATAAAGCAACTGAAGAAACGAGAAAGATTATTCAGGAACATAATGAAAAGTTTAATAAGCTGGACAAATCCATAGACAGGCAGCAATCAGAAATTCAGAAGATTATCAATAAAATTACAGAAGTAGACAACTAAATAGAAAGTCAGAGGAGCAGAACTGAGCAAGTAGAAGCTAGAATTTCTGAACTCGAAGATAAATCACTTGGCACTAATATATCTGAATAAAAATCAGATAAAAGAATTTTTTAAAAAAGGAAGAAACCTTAAGAATCATGTGGGACTCTATCAAGAGAAATAACCTATGAGTGATTGGAGTACCAGAACAGGGAGGGATAACAGAAAATACAGAGCAAATTGTTGAAGATTTGTTGGCAGAAAACTTCCCTAATGAGAATATATCTATCCAAGATGCTCATCGAACTCCACATAAAGTAGATCTGAAAAGAAAGTTACCAAGACATATTATAATCAAACTTGCCAAAACCAAAGATAAAGACAGAATTATAAGAGCAGCTAGGGATAAATGAAAAGTAACCTAAAAAGGACAGCCAGTAAGAATAAACTCAGACTACTCAGCAGAAACCATGCAGGCAAGGAGGCTATGGGTTGACATATTTAAAAAATTGAAGGAAAAAAGTTGCCTGCCAAGAATCATATATCTAGCAAAACAGTCTCGTAAATATGAAGGTGAAATTAAGACATTTCCAGATAAACACAAGTTCAGGGAATTCGTAGAAACCACACCAAAAACTACAAGAAATACTAAAGGGAGTTCTTTGGTTAGAAAATCAATAGTATCAGGTATCAACCCAAGACTAGAACACTGGGCAGAGCAACCAAAAGTCAACCCAGACAGGGAAATCCAAAAAAACAAAGCAAGATTATTAAAAAAAAACTCAAAACAGGGTAACAGCTATGTTATTATATGAAAGAAGGCAACATTAGAATAATAAAGACGGATTAAGAAATGTAATCGCACACCTTCCAAATGAAGAGGAAGATACAGCGATACAAAGAAATAAAAGTTAGGTTTAAATTTAGAAAAATAGGGTAAATAATAAGGTAATCACAAAGGAGACAAACTATCCTACTCATCAAAATAAAATACAAGAAAAAATAGAGAATCAGCAGAAACAAAATCAACAACAAATATGAGAAAGGGACAATATATAAAGAAAATCTACTCAGCACTTAAAATTAAGTGGAAAAAAGAAACTGTCAACAACACACAAAAAAAGACATCAAAATGATAGCACTAAATTCATACCTATCCATAATTACCCTGAATGTAAATGGACTAAATGCACCAATAAAGAGGCAGAGAATGGCAGAATGGATTAAAAAACAAGATCCATCTGTATGCTGCCTACAGGAGACACACCTTAGAGACACTAACAAACTAAAACTCAAAGGATGGAAAAAAATATATCAAGCAAACAACAATCAAAAAAGAGCAGGAGTGGCAATATTAATTTCTGACAAAATAGACTTTAAAGTTAAATCCACCACAAAGGATAAGGTAGGACGCTATACAATGATTAAAGGGACAATACACCAAGAAGATATAACCACATTAAATATTTATGCACCCAATGACAGAGCTGCAAGATACATAAAACAAACTCTATCAGTATTGAAAAGGGAGATAGACAGCTCCACAATAATAGTAGGAGACTTCAACACACCACTTTTGGTGAAGGACAGGACATCCAGAAAGAAGCTCGATAAAGACATGGAAGATCTAAATGCCACAATCAACCAACTTGACCTCACAGACATATACAGAGCACTCTACCCAACAGCAACCAAGTATACTTTCTGGTCTAGTGCACATGGAACATTCTTTAGAATAGACCACATATTAGGTCATAAAGCAAGCCTTAGCAGAATCCAAAACACTGAAATATTACAAAGCATCTTCTCTGACCATAAGGCCATAAAAGTGGAAATCAAGAACAGGAAAAGCAGGGAAAAGAAATCAAACACCTGGAAACTGAACAATACCCTGCTCAAAAAAGGCTGGATTACAGAAGACATTAAGGATGGAATAAAGAAATTCAGAGAATCCAATAAGAATGAAAACACTCCCTATCAGAACCTTTGGGACACAGCAAAAGCAGTGCTCAGAGGCCAATTTATATCAATAAATACACACATCCGAAAAGAAAAAAGGGCCAAAATCAAAGAATTATCCCTACAATTGAACAAATAGAGAGCAACAAAAGAAACCCACAGGCACCAGAAGAAAATAATAAAAATTAGAGCAGAACTAAATGAAATAGAAAACAGAAAAACAATTGAAAGAATTAACAAGACCGAAAGCTGGTTTTTTGAAAAAATCAAGAAAATTGATAAACCACTGGCCAAACTGATAAAAGAGAAACAGGAGAGGAAGCAAATAACCCGAATAAGAAATGACATGGGCGCTATTACAACAGACCCAACTGAAATTAAAAGAATCATATCAGATTACTATGAAAAACTGTACTCAAATTTGCAAAGCTAGAAGAAATGGATGAATTCCTAGAAACACACTACCTACCAAAACTAACACAAACAGAGGTAGAACAACGAAATAGACCCATAACAAAAGAAGAGATTGAAAAGGTAACCAAAAAAGTCCCAACAAAAAAAAAAGCCCTGGTCTGGGTGGCTTCACTGCAGAGTTCTACCAAACTTTCAGAGAAGAGTTAACACCACTACTACTAAAGGTATTTCAGAGCATAAAAAGAACGGAATGCTATACCAAAGCCAGGTAAGGACACCACAGGAAAAGAAGATTATAGACCTATATCCCTCATGAACATAGATGCAAAAATCCTCAACAAAATTCTAGCCAATAGAATTCAACAACATATCAAAAAAATAATTCACCATGACCAAGTGGGATTCATACCAGGTATGCAGGGATGGTTCAACATTAGAAAAAGAATTAATGTAATTCACCACGTAAGTAAAACAAAAGTTAGAATCACATGATTTTATCAATTGATGCAGAAAAGGCATTTGACGAAGTCCAACACCCATTCATGATAAAAACTCTCAGAAAAACAGGAATAGAAGGAAAGTTCCTCAGCATAATAAAGGGCATTTATACAAAGCCAACAGCCAACACCACCCTAAAGGGAGAGAGCCTGAAAGCATTCCCATTGAGATGGGGAACCAGACAAGGATGCCCTTTATCACCGCTCTTATTCAACATTGTGTTGGAAATACTAGCCAGAGCAATTATGCTAGATAAAGAAATAAAGGGCATCCAGATTGGCAAGGAAGAAGTCAAAGTATCTCTATTTGCAGATGACATGATCTTATACACAGAAAACCCTAAGGAATCCTCCAGAAAACTACTGAAACTAATAGAAGAGTTCAGCAGAGTATCGGGATACAAGATAAACATACAAAAATCAGCTGGATTCCTCTACATCAACAAAAAGAACATCGAAGAGGAAATCACCAAATCAATGCTATTTACAGTAGCCCCCAAGAAGATAAAATACTTAGGAATAAATCTTACCAGATATACAAAAAAAAAAAAAAAAATACAGTACACTTCTGCAAGAAACCAAAAGAGACTTACATAAGTTGAAGAACATATCTTGCTCATGGATAGGAAGACTTAACATAGTAAAAATGTCTATTCTACCAAAAGCGATCTATACATTTAATGCAATTCCGATCCAAATCCCAACGACATTCTTTAATGAGACAGAGAAACAAATCACCAACTTCATATGGAAGGGAAAGAGTTCCTGGATAAATAAGGCATTACTGAAAAAGAAGAACAAAGTGGGAGGCCTTACTTTACCTGATTTTAGAACCTATTATACCGCCACAGTACTCAAAACAGCCTGGTACTGGTACAACAACAGATACATGGACCAATGGAACAGAATTGAGAATCCAGACATAAATCCATCCACATATGAGCAGTTGATATTTGACAAAGGCCCCAAAACAGTTAAAAATGGGGGAAACGACAGTCTTTTTAACAAATGATGCTGGCATAACTGGATATCCATCTGCAAACAAATAAAACAAGAACCATGCCTCACTCCATGCACAAAAACTAACTCAAAATGGATCAAAGACCTAAATATAGAATCTAAAATGATAAAGATCATGGAAGAAAAAATAGGGACAACGTTAGGAGCCCTAATACATAGGATAAACAGTGTACAAAACATTACTAAGAATGCAGTAGAAAAACTAGATAACTGGGAGCTCCTAAAAATCATACACCTATGTTCATCCAAGGACTTCAACAAAAGTGTAAAAAGACTACCTACAGACTGGGAAAAAGCTCTTAGCTATGACATTTCCAATCAGCGTCTGATCTCTAAAATCTACATGATACTGCAAAAACTCAACTACAAAAAGACAAATATAGCCCTATTTAAAAATGGGCAAAAGACATGAATAGACACTTCACTAAAGAAGACATTCAGGTAGCTAACAGATACATGAGGAAATGTTCACGATCATTAACCGTTAGAGAAATGCAGATCAAAACTACAATGAGATTTCACCTCACTCCAACAAGGTTGGCATTAATCCAAGAAACACAAAATAATAAATGTTGGAGAGGCTGTGGAGAGATTGGAACACTTCTACACTGCTGGTGGGAATGTCAAATGGTACAACTACTTTGGAAATTGATTTGGTGCTTCCTTAAAAAGCTAGAAATAGAACTACCATACGATCCAGAATCCCACTCCTCGGAATATATTCTAGAGAAATAGGAAACAGATATATGCACACCCATGTTTATTGCAGCACTGTTTACAATAGCAAAAAGCTGGAAGCAACCAAGGCGCCCATCAACAAATGAATGGATAAATTATGGTACATTCACACAATGGAATACTACGCATCGATAAAGAACAGTGAGGAATCTCTGAAACATTTCAAAACATGGTGGAACCTGGAAGGCATTATGCTGAGTGAAATTAGTCAGTTGCAAAAGGACAAATATTGTATAAAACACTATTATAAAAGAACTTCAGAAATAGTTTAAACTGAGAAGAAAACATTCTTTTGTGGTTATGAGAGGAGGGAGGGTGGGAAGGTGGGACAGAGGTATTCACTAATTAGTTGGTAGATAAGAACTACATTAGGTGAAGGGAAAGACAACACACAATACAGGGGAGGTCAGCACAACTTGACTAAACCAAAAGCAAGGAAGTTTCCTGAATAAACTGAATGCTTTGAAGGCCAGTGTAGCAGGGGCAGGGGTTTCGGGACCATGATTTCAGGGGACATCTAAGTCAACTGGCATAATAAAATCCATTAAGAAAACATTCTCCATCCCACTTTGAAGAGTGGCATCTGGGGTCTTAAACACTAGCAAGCAGCCATCTAGATGCTTCAATTGGTCTCAACCCACCTGGATCAAAGGAGAATGAAGAATACCAAGGACACAAGGTATTTATGAGCCCAAGACACAGAAAGGGTCACCTGAACCAGAGGCTACATCATCCTGGGACCAGAAGAACTAGATGGTACCCGGCTACAGCCGATGACTGCCCTGACAGGGAACACAACAGAGAACTCCTGAGGGAGCAGGAGAGCAGTTGGATGCAGACCCCTAATTCTCATAAAAAGACCAGACTTAATTGTCTGCCTGAGACTGGAAGGACCCCGGTGGTCATGGCCCTCAGACCTTCTGTTGGCCTAAGATAAGAACCATTCTCAAAGCTTACTCTTCAGATATGGATTGGACTGGACAATGGGTTGGAGAGGGATGCTGGTGAGGAGTGAGCTTCTTGGATCAGGTGGACACTTGAGACTATGTCGGCATCTCCTGCCTGGAGGGGAGATGAGAGGGTGGAGGGGGTTAGAAGCTGGTGAAATGGACACAAAAGCAGAGAGTGGAGGGAGAGAGTGGGCTGTCTCATTAAAAAAAAAAAATTTTAGGGGGTGAGTAATTGGGAGTATGTAGGAAGGTGTACATAAGTTTTTATGTGAGAGACTGACTCGATTTGTGAACTTTCACTTAAAGCACAATAAAAATTATAGGAAAAAAAAAAAGAAATTGTTCTGCATCCCACTTTGATGAGTGGCATCTGGGGTCTTAAGACATAGTGACTGGCCATCTAAGATGCATCAATTGCTCCAAACCCACCTGGAGCAAAGGAGAATGAAGAACAACAAAGGCACAAGGAAAATATCAGCCTAAGAGACAAAAGAGCCACATAAGTCAGAGACTCTATCAGCCTGAGAACAGAAGAACTAGATGGTGCCCATCTACCACCAATGACTGCCCTGACAGGGAACACAACAGAGCACCCCTGACAGAGCAGAAGAAAAGTGTGGAGCAGGACTCAAATAAATGTAAAAAGACCAGGCTTAATGGTCCGGATGAGACTGCAGGAACCCCCGAAGTCATGGCGCCCTGGACCCTCTGTTAATCCAGAACTAAAAGAATTTCCAAAGCCCACTCTTCAGACAAAGATTAGACTGGACTATGGGATAGAATATGATACTGGTGAAAAGTGAGCTCCTATTCATGACAGTCTAGCCCACTCTCAAGAAGTAGGGATTATACAAGGCATGACTACCAGGAGCAGGGATCACTGGAAGCCATCTTAGAGACTGCCTATCATAGAGTTGTATACAGAGAATTAAAAAGCAACATAATATAGTTCCTAGCTCTGTTCACTGAGAGAGGCAAGATGGAAAGACATTCCAGTAGCAATAAGTACATTTAGTGCCTAGATTTTGGTTTCTAAAACCATGACACCTTGGAGAAAAGGTTGGTTCTAGGGTCAGGAAAAATACAAAATGAGCCTGGGGCATCTTGTAGCTCCAGAAAATAAGGTGATCAAAATACAAAAGGATAGTGGCTTATCAAAGGGACCCAGGAGTCAACCTAAACGAGCTCCCAGTGACCAAAGGTGGAACAATTTAAGCAACAATATAAAATGCAGAGTATAAAATGTAAAACAAAACATAAAGTAAATATACATGAGTCCATGTTGATTGAATAAATTTTTAAAAAATGAGGTAGAAGAGACAAATCTCCCTTACAGAAGAATTTCAGATAATTTATGTACTCTCTTCTCTAGGGGCTGAGGCTTAATTCTCTCTCTCCTTGAGTATGGGGAGGCCTTTGTTACTTGATTACAAAGAACAGACTATGGGACAGGTAGAAATGCCCACAACTTTACAGTGGAGAACCTAAAAGCACTACCATGGTCAGGTAATCAAAGTTAATACCACTAGCAACAAGTCATGCTGATATAAAAACCTCACCTTGTGGTATTTTTCCCAAACCCAATATCCTCAGTCTAATCATGAGAAGAACATCAGCAAACCCAAATTGACGGACATTCTACAAAACACCAGACCAGGACTTCTCAAAACTGTCAAGGCCATGAAAAATACGGAAAGACTGTAAAAGACCAAAGGAGACTAAGAGATATGACTAAATGCAATGTGGGCTCTTGGACTGGATTCTGGTACAGAAAAAGAACATCAGTGAAATCTGCATAAAGTCTAGAGTTTAGTTAATAATAAGGTACCAAAGTTGGTTTCTTAAGTTTTGACAAATGTACCATCGCAATGTAAGATGTTAACATTAGGAAAAGCATTAGGGCGAGGAGTATATGAGAACGCTTTGTATCATCTTTGCAACTTTTTCCTAAATTTAAAATGATTCTAAAATTAAAAAATTACTGAAAGGGGTTAAAAAAAATAAAGCAGCCAGCTTACAATTTTGAAAGTGTGATGGCTAGAGACTTTGCCCTAGATTAGCTTTTGGCTCAGCACATTTCAAACTGTTTCTCCCCCACTAGCCACATACTTCTACTGCCAGACACCATGGATCATGTCCATAAGACCTTTGTGTCACCGTGCTAAGTGAGCTGGCATGGAGCACGGCTAGTATTCCTGGAAGCCATCCCAACACCAGGAGAGCCAGCAGCAACGTGAAGTGGCCCAAGCTCAACTCAGCACTTTACCTCAGCCAGATCCCAAGCATGTCTAGGGCCACTTCAGGGCCTTAAGTTTTAAGGAAGGCAAGTTGGAATGCAAAAAAGACAGATCTTAACCAATCCCTCAAGGAGATGGATTGACACCCACCCACTGCCCATGAGTCGATTCTGACTCACAGCAACTCTACAGGACAGGGTAAAACTGCCCTATAGGGTTTCCAAGTCTGTGAATCTTTATGAAAGCAGACTGTCACATTGTTCTTCTGCAGAGCTGCTGGTGGGTTGGAACCACAGAGCTTTCGATTAGCAGCCAGTGCTTCAGCCACTGCACCACCAGGGCGCCCATGGATTGACACAGTGGCCGCCAGCAATGGACTCAAACATAGCAACATCGCGAGGATGGTGCAGGACCCAGCAGTGTTTCATTCCGTTGTCCATACGGTCGCTGTGAGTCGGAACCAACTCCATGGCACCTAACAATAACCTCCAAACTCACTTGAGGGGTGCTTTAAGACACCTCTCTTTTAAAAAGTAAAAAACAATACACGAGCATGTGAACTCAGTGCTAGTTTCTCTCCTTGGCCTTGAAAAGGGTTGGTGCAACTCAGGGTTCCTGTACCAGAAGCTTCTTCAGCTTCGCAGTAAATCTACCCTATAAAGATGACAAAGGAAGAAACAAGTGGCCTTTGCCTGAAATGCCCTTCTTCTCTCTTATGCGTCCAGCTCAGAAGCTCCTGCTCTTGCATAAAGCCTCAGCCCAAGCACTAGCTCCTCCCCGAAGTGTTCTCTGAGTCCCCAGGCCGGCTCAGGCACTTCTCTCAGGCTTCCTCACTACTTCCATGGTAACATTTATTTTATCTCCCCATTAGCCTTTTGGCTCACTATGGGCGTGGTTCAAGGCTTTTTTTTTTTTTTTATCTCTGTACTGTCATAGTGGGTGCCCAAAAAGCCGTTGTTGAGTAAATAAATTAATGCCCTTTCTGAAAGAGGGATACCCTCGCCAGGAAGAGACTTGCGCAACCCCAAGTAAGAACATCAGAGCTTTGGTGGATGGTTAGAGACCTCGGAGATCAATAGCCATGGGCGGGTAAGAGAGACAGCCAATCAGCAATAGCCTCTTAAAACGCGATATACAAATACCGGCTTCTCACCCTAGACATGATTCATTTTATCACGCCTAATACTACCAGGCAAAATATAGTGCTAGCTATAAATGTAATATTTTCACAAGTTATTTGAAATCAAGAGTGTTCTAAAATATTGAACTATGAAAAAAGCATGCGCCCCGAACCAACCGTGCTAAACAAAAGCTGGAACTGAAGGCGGTAAGGCCCAACCCTTATCTTCCAGGGACTTTTGTACTGCTCCGCACCCCCACTCCCATACAAACACACACCGGATGTGAGGTCCGCATAAACTGGGTTTCACGTGTGTTAGGTTAACAGCTTCTTTCAGGGTAATACACACTTGCGGCTACATTCAGAACGTAGGTCTTCCTACACACCTACAACATGAAGTTTTCAGACAAAAGTATTCCCAGGGCAGAGCAGTAAAGCCACGACGCAAGCTTTGCGCGAAACCTCACACCGCGCGCCGAGCTCTGCGCACGCGTACACCAGTTCGGAGGCTGCTGCCAACGCTTTGGCCAGTCTGCCGGTCTTCCGCCAGGGACGCCTCTTCGCCACGCCCTGTGCCCGCCTCCGAGCCACTAGAAGCATCTGATTGGCCAATCTTTTCCCGGCTGGGGGCGGGGGCTGGATGATTGGCAGCAACGCACCCGGACGGCCAAGCCAGAAACCCGAGTAGCTCAAGAAGGCGCTGGCTGCCGCGCGGTCCGGGTAAGTGGGCCTGGGGACTCGGGCAAGCGGTTGGCCGTGGGGTAGAGGAAGCGCCCTCGAGCCTGACGGTTGTGGGAAGCCCTGCAAACAGGCAGGCCAGGAGCTGAAGGAGCGGGGTTCTAGAGTGCGCGGAGGCCGGCGGTTGGGTGTCTGCCCCGTGGCTGAAAGGAGGCGGAGACGTTTTCGGGCAGCCAGGTGGCCGAGGGCCCTTGTGGATCTGGAGCTTGGGCGGGCGCGGAGGGACGTGGCCTGAGTGGCTCCGAAGGGTGGGGTCACCCGTGCACCCCTATATCTCCTGTCCCCCCGCCCCGCCCCCGCCCCGCCTCCGCCCCGCCCCGTTTTTCGGAGTCCGCAGTTCTCGCGCTGGTCGCCAGGCGGCGGTCCCAGTAGGGCCGCCTTTTGCGCTGGTTCCCTTGGGTGTTTCTCTTTCCCGGGACTCGGGGAGCCAAACGACTGCGGGTGCAGCTCCAGGCCCCGGCCTCCGGGACCCCGGGAGGAGCACTACACCCACTGGTCTGCCTAGGAGGTTTAACCGGCTTCAGCAGGCTTTGTGTCGCTGGTTCACTTTCCGCCTCGCTGAAATCCCAAATGTATCTTCCTGACCACGGTTAAGCCCCAAAGAAAAGTCGACCTTTAGACATTAAAAAAAAAGTTTTTTTAAATAAGGAAATCTTCAAACTATGCAGAATTAGAGAGAAGAATATAATGAACTCCGCGTACTCATCACCCCAAAACCAAAAAACCAAATCGGTTGCCTTCAAGTCCATTCCGACCCATCACTCAATTTCAGCAATTATCGCTGCATAGCCAGTCTTGCTCTCCCTCTCCGGGTTATTTTGAAGTAAGTTCTGGGCATATCATTTCATAACGTACACATTTCTATGGCTCCCACATGGTCAGTAGTCATACCTCTTTTCTGATCGTTTGCTTCCCGGAGAGGTTGCGTAAGCTAAGGCACAATATAAAGATTAATTTAAAAAATCCACTGCTGTCAAGTCGATTTCGAGTCATAGCGACCCTGTAAGACAAAGTAGAACTGCCCCATAGGGTTTTCAAGGCTGTAAATCTTTACGAAAGCAGACTGCCGGATCTTTCTCCTGCAGAGCAGCTGGTGGGTTCCAACCTCAGACCTTTTGGTTAGCAGTGGAGCGCTTAACCACCGCACCACCAGAGCTCCTAGATAGCTCTAATTCAGTTCGTACTATGAGAATGTAGGCACTTCTCCGACGGTCCAGTTTCACAACCCCGTGCTCAGGTTTTCTAAATCACTGAAAGTTACCAAAAAATCTGTAGTCTTGGCAGTAGCATTATTGCTTTTGAGTAATAATAAAACCACTGCCGTGGAGTCGATTCCGACTCATAGCGACCCTATAGGACAGAGTAGAACTGCCCCAAATGGTATTGATAATTTCTGTTTATGGAATTCTTACACATGAGGCACTGTGAAATCGTTTCCACCTTTTTTTAATTTTTACAACAGCCTCGTGAAGTAGGTGTTATCCTCATTTTAACCAAAAAAAAAAAAAAAAAATCCACTGCCATTGAGTTGATTCCAACTGGTAGGACCCAATAGGATAGAGCAGAACTGCCCCATAGAGTTTCCAAGGAGCACCTGGTGGATTTGAACGACCGACCTTTTGGTTAGTAGCCGTAGCACTTAACCACTAGACCACCAGGGCTTCCATCCCCATTTTACAGGTGAGGGAAAAAAAGGTTAAGCAGTTGTCCAAGATCACACTGAAGTAAAACGGGGAAAGTTTCAAAATTGCTAACCCAAGTCTTTGTCGCTGCAAATTTCTTGCTCTTTTAACCATAATTGAATGCCCTAAGCATTTTGGAGTTCATGGAACTGCTGTGGAAAATTATTTCTATCGAGCTACACATCCATAATGGGGGAAAAGAGGGAAATTTACAGGAGTACAAAACAGTTGTAAGAGAGGTGTGTATATTTCTAATTCTGTTAGTTGCTGTCAAGTTAGGCGACCCTATGTATACCGGAACAAAACGTTGCCTGGTTCTGCACCGTCTTCATGATTGTTGATGTTTGAGTCCATCTCACTGAGTGTTTGCTTTCACAAACTCCACTTTACCAAAATTATGGATGTCTTTTTTTTTTTTTCCAGCAGAATTTAAAGTATGAGCAAAGTATATATAGTTCAATAAGTATAAGTGTTAAACGTTTTTATCCCATAATATGTGCCGCTTAAAGGGGAAAGGGAAAAAATATATACATCAGTGAATAGTCTACCACTCCTTGGGCACTTAGCATATAATGGATGTATGTACAGATAGTTCCCAACTGAACAACGTATTCAAGTTATGACAAGACACGAATGTATTAAAATATATGTGTATATTTATATGTAATGTTTCCAACCCTCAAAGACAAAGATCAGATTTATAAAAATACTGATAATGAAAGGCAATAGTGATGAAAACTAAAAAAAAAAAAAAGGTTATTTGAGTCATGTCAGAACTGACTTAAGACGAAGTTGTCAGAAAGGACTGAGTACTTTTATCTGTGTCTCTCATCTTCCTAATCTTACACTCTTTCTAAGACAGCATCTTCATCCAAAGAGTGTTAGAGGGACCCTTAACTAGGGGCCCCTTAGCCAGAAGGAGATACCTGGGCTTATCTAGGGGACTACTACAGGGAAGGCCAATTAAGTGGGAGTTTAGGGTTCCGGTAGGCAGGTGATGGAGCCCCCTGGTGACTCAGTGGTGAAGAGCTATAGCTGCTAACCAAAAGGTCGGCAGTTTGAATCCACCAGGTGGTCCTTGGAAAGCCTATGGGACATTTCTGCTCTGTCCTATAGGGTTGCTGTCAGTTGGAATCGATTCGAGGGCAGCAGGTTCGGTTTTTTTTTTTTTTTTTGTAGGCAAGGAATGGAGCCCTGGTGACTCAGTGGTTAAGCACTCGGCTGCTAACTGAAAGGTTGGTGATTTGAACCCACCAGCTGCTCCCTGGGAGAAAGATGTGGCAGCCAGCTTCCGTAAAGATTTACAACTTTGGAAACCGTATGGGGCAGTTCTACTCTGTCCTGCAGGGTCGCTCTGAGTCAGAATCGACTTGATGGCAGTCAGTTTGGTTTTGGTTTTAAGGTTCCAAAACCAAAAACCAAACCTGTTGCCGTCGAGTCGATTCCAACTCATAATGACCCTATAGCACAGAGAACTGCCCCATAGGGCTTCCAGGGAGTGGCTGGTGGATTCGAACTGTCAGCCTATTGGTTAGCAGCAGGAGCTCTTAACCATTGTGCCACCAGGGCTCTGAAGTAAGGTTAAAAAAAAAACAAAAAAACCCAAACCCACTGCCATTAAGTCCATTCCTACAGTAAGGTTAGGCCCCTTTATAAAAGAATTGTAGTGCCAAGTGTAAGGTGTTTGAACTCAATGAGTAAAAAAGTCACATGATCAAAACAATCTCATGTCAGATAGTGGCGCTTTCAAGAATGGCTTGATAATGTGAAGAGATTGGAGGCAAGCCTATCTGATCACCTGAGATGTGAAAAGATTAGTTCAGTGACCTGAAGAATACAAAGAGAGTATATATGGGTAACTGATGAGCTTACTGGAATATAAGGAAAGGAATGGAGGAAAAAACAGCCTGAAAAACAGAGAAGGAGAGACAGTGTAGTACAGGGGTACAACAACAAATAACTCATAGCAGTGCTGATAAACTTCAGTTCCCACGCATTTGTTTTCTTGGACCATCTTGGTGAAGAGTATTATTACTGTATCACTGCACTTTGAAATGTTAACTGTTGCTCAGCTATTCACCTATTCTTTTATATTATGTACTGTTGATACATAATTTAGGTATTCATTACACAATACAGATAAGCAATAAAAATGTCACTGTAACCCTACCATTTGGGGATAACCACTGATGATGTATATCCTTCTAGATCAGAGATTGCAAACTGTGGTGCAAGGGCCTATACTGACCTTCTGCCTATATTTTGTATGGCCCAGGAGCTAAGAATGGTTTTTACATTTGTAAGATGTTGAATTAGAATTTTTTTAAAGGATATTTTGTTACATGCAAAAATTATATTAAATTCCCATTTCAGTGTCCATAAATAAAGTTTTATTGGAATCCAGCCACACTTACCCATTTTCATGTTGTCTGTGGCTGCTTTTATGCCACAGGGCAGAGCTGAGTAACTTGTGACTCAGACCATATGGCCTGCAGATCTAAAATATTTACTGTCTTGCCCTTTACAGAATAAGCTTGCTTACCTGTGTTTACAACCTTTTTAACAAATGTGTTTATACATTTTTTTAAACAAACATGAGCTTGTACAGTATTTTGTAGTCTGTTTTACATGTTGAGCATCTTTCATTTTCATGCATAAAACTCTAATACTTTTAATGAATGAGGTACCACTGTGTATTTAACCAATTCCCTTTTGTTAGATATTTTGGTTTCTTTGCCCATTTTTTTATTAATTCATAATGCCATATTTTTACGAAAAGAACACACATTGTATGTTTTCTTGCCAAGCGCATACCCCCCCACCCCACGATTTTTGTAGGCAAGCTATGCCGTGGGCAATACGTGTGCGTGTGTTATTTACATGGGCATGTTATTGGCAGAAAATATGATACCTCAGCAAATGGTTTTTTCTATTCATATTTTTTTCATTGTCAGGTTCTTCCTCTAGGATATGTTTCTAGAAGTGAAATTGCTGCATCAAAAGATTACATACATATTGTCAGTTTGCATGGTAGAGAGGTAACATTTTCCCCATGCCTTTACCAATATTGGGAATTTCATCTTTGCTAATTTAATAGTGAGAACATGGGAGCTGTTTCAGTTGACATTTATTTGATTACTAGTGAGACTATTAAGCATTTTTTCAAATATTTATTTTCCATTTATGGCTCCACTTTATAAAATATCTATTTTGGTCCTTTGCCTATTTTTAAATTGGGCTTCTCATCTTTTTCCTTCTTCATTTACAGCACTTTATATTCATTAGAAAAGCAATCATTTGTTATGTGCAGGTTGCAGATAGGTTTCTCAATTACTTATCCTTCCCTTTTAAAACTGCCAAATGGCTCGGAAAATGAAATATTTGTACCAGCTGGGAACAGACCCAGGCCTACAGGTTTAGTGATTAAAACATTCCGCCTCTGAAACACCAGTTCCTTCATTGAAGCTACTGAAGTTGTTGCTAGTAGCTAGTCAGTCTGCAGGTTATCATTAATAAATTGTATAAATATCTGTAGCATTTAACAGATTAATTTATACAAGCTCGATCTGACTCGTGTGAGTTGGTTGTTGATTAAATATAAAAAGTCAAGTTAAATAGGAAATTTAAAACAAATTAAATCCCAAGACTGGGGGTATAAAGTAATATGTTTTTTAATATATTGATATATAAAGAAGTATAACCAAGATTTTTTGTGTGTGTGCCTTTAAAAAAATCTATCAGTGACTTCTGAAATGAATTTCTTTTGTACTAGTAAGCACCTAAGTGAGCAATTTCTTTTACACGGATTGGCACAAAGCTGGTTTCTATGAGACAGAGGTTAAAGGTGTCCCAAGTGTCCAACTTTTCCAGATTGATATACCATTCCAGCATCTCGAACATCAACTACTCCCCCTCCCCTCGGTACCATGCCTCCTCTCTTTGGGCTCCGTAATTCGCGGCAATGTCCCACAGAACTCACAAACCATATCCGGGAAATGCCTCATGCAGTTGTGGAGGCTGGCAAGTACCAAATCTGTGGGTCAGGTGCAGACTTCTCCCGACCCACATGGCTGTAGGGGCTGACAGACTGGCAGGTCAGACCACCGGCTGCAGGCTTGCAAGGCTGTGGAAGATGGCAAATTAGGTCAGACGGCCCACAGTACTGCGGAAGCTGGTGGATCCCAGCATTGACAGGTCAGACAGCAGGCTGCTGGCTGAAGTCCCAAGAACTGGAGGTCAGATGATCACGAACCAGATGCTACATTCAAAGTGAGGGCGAGAGAGAGAGAGAGAGCCCCTACAGAGCACCTACATATATACATTGAATGCAAACCACACCCCAGGGAAGGGCTTAACTTGAGTAAGAGTGAGACTTGAGTCATGCCCTCCTGCAAGACTGTGACTCAGGATACACCCCACACTAATCCTGCCTCATGAACATGTACAGCTCAGGATTTACAACACATAAAATGGAGAATCATTAGGATAATTACATCAGATCACAAAATAGGAGGACAGCCATACAATATTGGGAATCATGGCCTAGCCAACTTGACACATAACCCCCACAATCATAGGTTAAATAGACCTCATTTGTATAGTCCCACTCAATTTTTGTGTGTGGATCACAAAGACCATGGCTGGAAGAGCCGTATTAAATAATTACACCACAGTCCAGCTCCTGGCTCTTCTAGCCAGTGACCCTTTCATACTTCAAGGATTAACTTCCCCCTCCCGATCATGTTACTAGTCCAAAACAGTCATTAACAGTCCTTCAGTAGGGCCAAAGAGTCCCAAGGTATGGTTACTCAAGTACCAGCCATTCAGGTCTGCTGCAGGTGTCCGTCTGATCTGGTCAGGTTCTCCAGTAGTTTGTCTCATCTTCACCTTTTCTGGCCTCTGACAAAATTTAACTGAGAGAAGATTATTCCCTTGCTCTGAGTCTCTCTCAGGGTATCAGCATAATGTTAGATTCCCCTCACTACATAACCCATTTATTCATTCCTTTACCTTCAGCTATTTCTCCTTCCATTTGTCATTTATTTTTACCTAACTTTTCCACATTGGTAAGGGACATCAGATTCAGCTGCTGTGCTAGTCCAGATTGCTGGTAGCAAGACCAGTCTGGCAAGTGCTTCTGCCTCAGTCCACTCCCATTCATGTTGGGTTGGGTTACATAGGTACAGTCCTAGTGGGCTTTCTCACCCACTAGGAAATATGGCAGTATTCACTGTCAGTCTCAATTTTGCCAGATGGGGGGAAGGTACAGTCCATCCCATCAGGCCCTTGGGAATCCTGGTGTACATATTCAGGGGTATAGTTACAGTCTCTTGCTTAGGGTTCATCCCTGCTTGTAGTACCCACAGCTGCATCCCGGTCCTGGGACCACAGCATCCAACTGGAAAAAAGCAATTTTAGATGATATGGGGAAGAACTGTACAGTGGCACCAGCATCGTCCCCCACTCTGTCTTCCCCAGGTCCCCCAAAGAAGCATAGAAATCTGCCCAGTGGTGATCCTCCTTTTGTCCCCCTCGTGGTGAGTGTGAACACACGCTCATGAAGGCATGTGAACCAGCTTTTCATACCTTTATCTCCCTGTTTGAGATAACAAATGTTTCAATTGCCCATTCCATTTCTCTATGAAACCATTACCCTGAGGGTGGTGTGCAGCATGGTATGTCCATTTAATGTGATGTTTCTCGGCCCAGTATTAAAAGTATATTCCTTGGTCTGATGAACTATAACTTGATAGCCCAGATTTATACGATATCTTTTGTCCCAATCTTTTAATGATGTTTTTGGCAATTCCATCTGTCACGGGATATGTAAAGCCCAGTCTAGAGTAAGTATCTATTCCCATAAGGACCCATCTATAACCACCTGGTGCCACCAGCATCATTGGTCTGATATAATTGCCAGCTCTGTGCAGGGCATTCCCCCTGAGGAGTCTGTCCCATACCCATTTGCAACCTCTGTCTTTCTTGCTGGCAGGCAGAGCAGTCCTTATTGGCATTTTGTGCCTCAGAGGGGACATAGGGGATGTGTCTAGATTCAGCCCATTTCTGCATTGCTGCAGCATGCCTGTGCCCGCTCATTTCATGGAAAAATTGGATACCTCAAGTGAGTGTACCAACAGGTCCACTTGCTGATTCCAGTCGCCTTCTTATCCAGGAAGGGGCTTTTTCTGATCGGCATTGACATGTCCTACTTTAATGTACCCTCCAAATTCCCAGTGTTTTCCATAGGCCCCTGCCCCACACAGCTGTCCCCTTAATAGTCTAATTTTCCATCGCCCGTTTGTCTGACCATATAGCCAAGCCATTGGTCACTACCCATAAATCAGTAAAAATCCAAACGTGGGCACTCACCATTGCACAGTTCTTCCATCACAGCTAGGGAGACAGCATGCATTTCAGTTCATTAAGCCGACTTATTCTTACCTTCTTCAATCACAGTGTTTCCATCTGCTGGTCTTAATACATCACCTTTCCGTATCACATGTTGTCCATGTACCCTGGAACTGCCATCTGTGAACCAATCAGCCTTCTGCTGGTCAGCAGAAAGTTGTTCATAGGGCACTGTCCATGTAGCAATGGGCTTTCAAGTAGTTCCAGGGTAGGACCTGTGGGAAAAGACGCTACTTGCTCTTGAATATGGTGCGTGAGTCCCTGCATACCCCCAGCAGCTTGTTCTTTTATGAATCATTTCCATTTCATTATGGAACTGTTTTGGGCACCAGCTTTCCCTTAAGAGTGTTTCACTGACATCACTCAAGACATTACAAGTATTCCAGGTTTCGTGTTCTGGTGGCGCAGTGGTTAAAGTGATCTACTAACCAAAAGGCCAGCAGTTTGAAACCACCAGCGGCTCCGTGGGAGAAAGATGTGGAGCCAGCTACAAGATCCAGAATGAGCAAAAGGCTCCCCCCTCCCTGCCAGAACATCTGCCCACACTCAGTGCAAGCTACATGCCCAAGGAAACTCCCCCTTTCAACTGATTGGCTACTCACAGCAAATCCCATCGTGGGGGTGATTATGTGTCAGATCTCAGCACAGAAGTGATCACAACATTATACGATTGCAAAAACACTGAGAATCATGGCCCAGGAAAGTTGACACACAAAATACTAATCATCACACCTGCTGTATAAATGGATCTTGTGTTTTGTGACTGTTCCATAGTAAGTTGTGGGTTATGCACCAGCCCAAACATACTCTCCCATTCTGCAGCATTCTAAACTAAATTAGTTGCTCTCACAATCCAATTTAGTAACAGTTCCTGAGGAAGCTGACAATACTGATCTACAAATTGAAGCAGCACATTTGCACTACACTGTCTGGTTTCTGTAGTTTCTTGGTTTTGCCTATTTCCCTCCCAGACTATCTTCTTGGTGAACAGCAGTCATAGGGGAACTTCCTGTTGTTCAAAAATGATTTTTCCTACCTGGGTCAACCCTGAGACTAGCTCTCAATGGCCCAGTCCTGGGCTGCATTCATTGCTAAAATTAGCTCCTGCATTCTTTTTCCCTACCATTACAGCTATTATAACAGAAACCAGGAAATTTTATGTTTGACCATTTCCTTAACACCTTGTATTTCCATATGCATCCAACTAGCCAATTCCTCAGGAGTTAGACTCACCACTTCTAAATTCCATGGTCACTGATTGCAACATAACAGCTGCTTCAGTCCACTGGTATTTCTGTCCAATCCAGAAACAAAAGATTTTTCATCCTGGTTATACCCTTTTTTCCAAAACCACGTATTCCAGTGAGCCTGGGCCATTGCAACAAAACCTACCATTCTGACACCAACTAAATGAATACTTCCTTTTATAAGGATCAGCACAAAGCTCATTACTATGAGGCAGAGGTTAATGATGTTCTTAATGTGCAGCTATTCAAAATCGCTGTACTACTCCGTCATCTCCAACATCAACTACTTCTCCTCTCCTCAGTGCTCTCCCTCCCGTTTTGGCGTTCTGTAATTCACTGCAGTGTCTCACAGAGCTCGTGAACCGTATCAAGAAAATGGCTCTCGTGATTGTGGACATTGGCAAGTCCCAAATCCATGGGTCAGGCATAGGCTCCTCCTGACCCATGTGGCTGCAGGGCCTGACGAACCCAAACCGGCTGGTCAGACCGCAGGCTGCAGGCTTACAAGGCTGCAGAAGCTGGAAAATCAGGTCAGACAATAGGCAGCCAGCCCACGTTGCTGCAAAGCCAGCGGATCCCAGACTCGGCAGGTGTGGATTAGTTAGTATAAAGTATAGCCTACACAATCTCTGTGCTGAGCAAATGATCCAAGAAATTGGGCTGTATGAAGAAGAATGTGGTATCAGGATTGGAGGAAGACTCATTAACAACCTGCAATGTGCAGATGACACGATCTTGCTTGTTGAAAGTGAAGAGGATTTGAAGCACTTACTGACGAAGATCAAAGGCTACGGTCTTCAGTATGAATTACACCTCAACATAAAACAAAAATCCACACAACTGGACTAATAAGCAACATTACGGGGGGGAAAAAAAAACAAACCCACTGCCATCAAGTAGATTCCAACTCATAGCAGCCCTAAGGAATGCCTGGTGGATTCAAACAGCTGACCTTTTGGTGGGCAGCCAGACTCTTAACCACTATGCCATCAGGGTTTCCAACATCGTGATAAACAGAGAAAAGATTGAAGTTTCAAGGATTTCACTTACCCTGGATCCACAATCAACACCCATGGAAGCAGCAGTCAAGAAATCAAACGACGTTTTGCATTGGGCAAATCTGCTGCAAAAGACCTATTTAAAGTGTTAAAAACAAAGATGTCACCTTGAGGACTAAGGTGTGCTGGACCAAGCCATGGTATTGTCAGATGTGTCGTATGCATTCGAAAGCTGGACAATGAATAAGAAAGACCTGAGAAGAATTGATGCTTTTGAATTATGGTGTTGACGAAGATAATTGAATATACCATGGACTACCAGAAGAACAAACAAAACCGTCTTGGAGGAAGTATAGCCAGGATGCTCCTTAGAAGCGAGGATGGCGAGACTTTGTCTTGCATACTTTGTACATGTTATCAAAAGGGAGCAGTCCCTGGAGAAGGACATCATGCTTGGTAAAGTGGAGGGCGAGTGAAAAAGAGGAAGACCCCCAGCAAGATGGATTGACATAGCGGCTGCAACAATGGATTCGAACATAGCAACAGTTGGGAGGATGGCACAGAACCAGGCAGTGTTTTGTTCTGTTGTACATAGGTCGCTATGAGTCAGAAGCAATTTGACAGACCCTAACAACAACAACATAGCCTATAACATTGCCCTGAAGTTTATTTATGGCTAATGTTTATTATTTATTTATATGGTCCAAAGTTTGAATAATTTTTACATCTATTTAAATGTCATTTATGTAGTTTAAAAAAATGTTACTGGCCTTTAAAAATTATAAAAATAATATAAAAACTGTATGAACAATATAGAAATGCATATGCATAAACAACTAATTAAGAAAAGGAAAATTCTACCTTCAAGACACAGATACAGCCAATTGTAAGTTTTGGTATCTTTTCAGATCTCTTCCTATGTGTATACATAAAGCACCTATTTCACTACTTTTTTTTTTTTAAGGGAATTATATACACATGTTAGTTTGCAGCTTTTTTTGCATTTAACAGTTCATCATGAAAACTCTTTCATGAATAGCTCCATTTTTTTTTTTTTTTACAGCCACACACTTAGAATGGGTATACTAAATTTATTTTAACTATTTCCCTCTTGAAGGACATTTAGATTATCTCTAGATTTTCTCTTTTACAAGTAAAGTGCCTCAATGAATATCCTTACCAGGGACAATAATATTACACAGCTTATCAAAATTATCACTTTCTTGGGCCCAAAGGACAGCAGTTTCAGTCAGCAAAAAATATTGTTGACTTCCAAGTAGTGTGTTTCCTGCTACTGATGTTCAGGATCACTAATGATATTTGAACAACCATTTCAAAAGATTGTTTTAAAATTGCTCCCAGAGTGCTTAATTCATTTTCATGGGAATGCTTAACAAAATACCTATGTCATTCAGTGTAGGATTATATTTCAGAGACCCTCAGATGGCAGACCTTTAGTTCAAATAATAATATAAGACTACCTCTAACCTCCTTTATGTTGTTTTTGTTGTTGTTAGGTGCTGTCGAGTCAATTTTGGCTCATAGTGACCCTGTGTACAATAGAACGAAACACTGCCTAGTCCTGCGCCATCGTCACAGTTGTTTTTATGCTTCAGCCTATCGTAGGAGCCACTGTGTAAATCCATCTCGTTGAGGGTCTTCCTCTTTTTCACTGGCCCTCTACCAAGCATGATGTCCTCCAGGGGCTGATCCTTCTTGAGAACATGTCCGAAGTATGTGAGACATAGCTTCCAAGGAGCATTCTGGTTGTACTTCTTCCAAAACAGACCCTTGGGCAGCCCATGGCATATTCAGTATTCTTTGCCAACACCACAAGTCAAAGTCATCAATTCTTCTTTGGTCTTCCTTACTCATTGTCCAGCTTTCGCATACATATGCGGTGATTGAAAACACATGGCTTGGGTCAGGTGCACCTTAGTCTTCAAGGTGACACCTTTGCATTTCAACACTTTAAAGAGGTCTTTTGCAGCAGATTTGCCTAGTGCAATGCATTTTTTTATTTCTTGACCACTGCTTCCATGGGTGTTGATTGTGGAGCCAAGTAAAATGAAATCCTTGACAACTTCTGTCTTCTCACCATTTTATCGTGATGTTGTTTATTGGTCCAGTTGTGAGGATTTTTGTCACCTTTATATTGAAATGTAATCCATACTGCAGGCTGTAGTCTTTGATCTTTATCAGTAAGTGCTTCAAGTCCTCTTCACTTTCAGCAAACAAGGTTGTGTCATCTGTATAACACAAGTTGTTAATGAGTCTTCCTCCAATCCTGATACCCCGTCCTTCTTCATATAGTCCAACTCCTCAGGTTATTTGCTCAGCATACAGACTGAGTAGGTATGGTGGAAGGCTACAACCCTGACACGCACCATTCCTGACTTTAATTAGTGAGAGGATACAACCCTAACGCACTCCTTTCCTGATTTTAAACCACACAGTATCCCCTTGTTCTGTTCGAACAACTGCCTCTTAGCCTATGTACAGGTTCCTCATGAGCACAATTGTCAGGAATTCCCATTCTTCACAATGTCACCCATAATTTGTTATGATCCATACAATTGAATGCCTTTGCATAGTCAATAAAACATTTATATTATACAGTGAGAAAGAAAACCTCTAAAATGTCACTGCAAGTGTCCTTCAAACGTTAGTTTCACATCTAAAGCCCATTAACTTGAAAAGATTTTCATCAAGTTTTAATTAGCTTGTATCCATAGACCTCTTGTCCAACCAGTCTTACTTTCTTGCTGAGAGATGTAGTACAGGTCATGAGATTTATTCGCTTGTGGACTGAAAAAAAAAAAAAAATGACACTTCTTATATGTCAGAACGCAGCAGGCATTGGGAATGTGGGTGGTGGTGGTGTTAGTTGCTGTTACCTTTTGGAAGCAGATTGCCAGGCCTGTCTTCCAGGCACCTCTGGGTGGGTTAGAACTGCCACCCTTTTTGCTAGTAGTCAAGTGCTTAACCGTACCACCCAGGGAGCCCAGGAATACAGTACTGTCCTTAATTTTGCTTGGACAGTATAGAATATTAATTCTAAGTTGTTGCCACTTAGTTATCCCAACAGGTTGAATACTATTGTATAGTATTGTAAGTGTCCTGACCTACAGTTTCAACTAGACTGATGTTATTTAGCAGTGGTTAGTAGACATGAATTTTGAAGTTTAATTTCTAAAAAGTAAGGTAGGGGAAGACTTAGGGTTGACAACTTTTCATTATGGCAAGAACGTTAACAACAACAACAAAATAATAACTTCTATTGTCCCTATATCCTAAAATACAAAGCCTTTTTCCACCAAAAAGGTAGGAAGGATAGAGTCTCAGAATAATGAACAGTAACTTTATTTTATTTTTTAAAATTTTTATTTCTGGTGAAAATATACATAGCAAAGCACACCAATTCAACAATTTCTGCAAGTACAATTCAGTGACATTGGTTACATTCTTCAAGTTGTGCCAACATTCTAAATATCAATTCTCCAAATTATTTAACCATCGTTAACACAAATTCACTGCCCCCTAAACTTCTAATCTAATGTTCGAGTTGCTGTTGTCAATTTAATCACATGTAGATAATTCTTTAAGAGAACACAATATTCAAGGCTAAGGTTCTTTTTTAGTTAAGCTAAACTATTTTTTGGTTAAGGAGCCCTGGCCAAGCAGCGGTTAAAGCGCCCAGCTGCTAACCAGACAGTCGGCAGTTTGAATCCACCAGTCCCTCCGTGGGAGAAAGATGTGGCAGTCTACTTCTATAAAAATTACTGCCTTAAAAACTTTATTAGGCAGTTGTACTCTGTCCTGTAGGGTTGCTGTGAGTAGGAATTGAGTTTACAACAATGGGTTATTGTTTGGTTTAAGTATGACATCAGGGGATAGTTTCGGTTAATGGTTTAAAGGTTTCCTCAGGGTAATAGTTTCAGGGGGTCATGCAGCCCCAGTGGCTCCAGAAAATCTGGATTCCATGAGAATTTTAAGTTCTGTTTCCACGTTTTCCCCCTTTTGACCAAAAATTCTTCTATAGAGTCTTTGATCAAAAGGTGACAGTAACTTTAAATCGAATATGTTTTTTTGTTTTTGTTTTCTGACTTCATGGTGTTTGGAGCCCTGGTGGTGCAGTGGTTAAGAGCTACGGCTGGTAACTGACAGGTTGGCAGTTCAAATCCACCAGCCGTTCCTTGGAAACCCTATGGGGCAGTTCTCTGTCCTGTAGGGTAGTTATGAATTGGAATTGACTCGACGGCAACCAGTTTGGTTGTTTTTGGTTTATGGTCCTTATTTTTCTTTTGTATTGTTGTTTGGCACTGGAAAGTAGACTGCTTTTGGGAAGCACTAATACCCACTAAGGCCTATTTTGCTTTTTATGATTTTCTTAATGCCTATAAGATCTATAGTGGTGTCCCCTTTTTCATTTCCTGGTGTTGGTAGTGTGTGCCTTCTCTTCTTGATCAATCTCAACAGACATCTGTTTTATTTGTCTTTTGAAAGAGCCAGCTCCAGTTTTGTTGTACTTCTGTGCTTTGATAATTCTTCGATGCTTACAAGTAGATGATTTTTATATTTCGTCCGGCTAATAATTTATTTGGCTTCAGAGTGTGGAGGGTTTGTCCAAAATTATCTAGTTCATCGGTAATGAAAGCAAATCCCTTTTAGGTATATCTCTTTACATTTGAAATAGTGAGGGGAAGGCACTGGCTTTGGACTTAGGTTCCTTTCATTTAACATTCAAATGTTGATCGAGCAACTATCATATCTCGTACACTGTGCTAAGTGTTGGGGTCACTGCGATGAGTGAGATACAGTTTCTGTCCATAATGTGATTACAGTCCAGTGGAGAAGGTAAATAGTTTAAACATGCTGTGTGGGGGAATACATACAGGAAGGCCCAAATGCTAGTTGATCAGGAAAGACCTCTCAGAGGAAGTGATACCTAAGCTGAAACAAAGGATTAATAAAAGCAAGCTTTGTATAGGTGTACAGTGGTGGTGGTGGTTAGGTGCTGTCAACTTGATTCTGACTCATACTGACCCCATGTGACAGAGTAGAACTGCCTCATAGAGTTTTCTAGGCTGTATAACTAGAATGCTCCTTAGAAGTGAGGATGGTGAAACTTCACCTCATGTACTTTGGACATGTTATCAGGAGGGACCAGTCCCTGGAGAAGGGAATCATGCCTGGTAAAGTAGAGGGTCAGAGATGGATTGACACAGTGGCTGCAACAGTGGGCTCGAACATAGCAATGATTGTGAGGATGGCTCTGGACTGGGCAGTTTTTCATTCTGTTGTACATTGGGTCTCTGTGAGTTGGAACTGACTTGGCGGCACCTAATAACAGCAGTCTTTACAAGAGCAGATTGCCAGGTTTTTCTCCTACGGAGCCGCTGGGTGGGTTTAAACTGCCAGCCTTTTGGTTAGCTGCCAAGCGCTTAACTGCTCTGCTACCACAGTAGGGAGGTGGAATATTGGATCGAAGAAAAGCCCAGACATGAAGAAAGCATGTTGAATTTCTTGAGTTTGTATGACTGTATCATCAGGTAGAGTGTGGTAGATAGAACAGAGGCCAGATCATAATGGACCTTACTATGCTGAAGTATTGGGTATAACAGGCAGCGAGGGGCTAGTGGAGCACTGTGATCAGATTTGAACTTTAGTCTGGAACATATGTTTCCATTCAGTACTTCTTGAATAAGCGCATTGCCGTCAAGTCCATTCCGACTCATAGCAACCCTACTGGACAGAGCACAACTGCCTAATAAGGTTTTTAAGGCAGTTATTTTATGGAAGTAGACTGCCCATAGGGTTTCTGGAGATCAGTTGGTGAATTTGAACTGCCAACCCTTTGGTTAGCAGCCGTAGCTCTTAACCACTGTACCAGCAGGGCTCTGTTTTGGCGTCAGTATTGAAAATGGATTGGGGAAGGGAGCGGCAGAAAGCTGAGGGATTTATTTAAAGTTGTTGTTATGTGCTGTCAAGTCGATTCCAACTCATAGTGACACAATAGGACAGGGTAGAAATGTTCTGTAGGGTTTCCAAGGAGCGGATGGTGGATTCGAACTGCTGACCTTTTGATTAGCATCCTGAGCTCTTAACCACATTGCTACCAGGGCTCTGCTTTATTTGAAGTAGTATGCTTAATCAAAGGAGCATGGGTGGTACAGTGGTTAGGCGCCTGGCTGCTAACCGAAAGCTCAGCGGTTCAAACCTCTCAGCTGCTCCAGGGGAGAAAGATGTGGCAGTCTGCTTCCCTACAGAGTACAGCCTTGGAAACCATGGGGCAGCTCTACTGTGTGCTGTTGGGCTGCTATGAGTCAAAATCAACTGAACAGCAACAGGTTTGAGTTTTTTGGTTTAAGTTGCTATTCAGCAGTGAGAGCTTAGTTGAGATTGGAGATAGTACATTTGTAGCAACATCAAAATACGAAGCGTAGTAATTTTTCTACAGCCCAGTTGTAGGGAATGTACGTTGCTGGATTCATCAAGTTCTGACTTCTAGAATACAGAAAGAAGATACTGGCAACCCAATGGTTCAAGTGATTTTAGGCCGAATGGGGTAGAAGACAGTGAAGATGGGAAGAGATTGATTAAAAAAAAAAAAAAAATAGACAAAAATTAGAGGGGAGAAGATACTTAAGGTCTCAGTATGGTCAATAATAGTTACTTGAGTATCTGAGTAAAAGCTATAGGATGAATTTTTTTTTTTTTTTTTTTACTTTCAGATTTTCTTTTAAAATGAGAAGTAAAACATGCTTCATAGCATTGGCTACAAACTGTAAAAGAAAAATATTTACCTCCACCCACTCAGGCCAGTTTTAATAGTTTAATGCATTCTTTCTACAAGTAAAAAGATGTAGGATTTTTTAAAAATGAAATCATACTTCTTTCTCTTAGTGTATCATGTACATGCCTTCTAGCTATACAGACTCAGTTTTAATATGTAAATTCCATAATATGGATATACTGTAATTTTTTTAACATTATCATATTGATCCCAGTTCTATGAGTATAAAAAACACTGTGGAAAATATCTTCATCTGAGAGAGAAACTCCTGAAAGTTGGATAACTTGGTCAAAGGCTGTGTGTGTTATAGATTGGATTGTGTCCCCCACAAATGTGTGTCAACTTGTCTAGGCCATGATTCCCAGTATTGTGTGGTTGTCCACCATTTTGTGATCTGATGTGATTATCATTATCCAATGTGTTGTAAATCCTAACTTCTATGATGTTAATGAGACAGGATTAGAAGCAGTTGTGTTAAGGCAGGACTCAGTCTACAGGATTAGGTTGTATCCTGAGTCATTCTCTTTTGAGATATAAGAGAGAGAAGCGAGCAGAGAAGAGAGAGGGACCTCCTACCACCAAGGAAAGAGCACCAGGAGCAGAGTGCATCTTTGGACTGGGGTCCCTGCACTGAGAAGCTCCTAGACCAGGGGAAGATTGATGACAAGGACCTTCCCCCGAGCCAACAGAGAAAGCCTTCCCCAGGAGCTGGTCCCCTGAATTCAGACTTCTGGCCTCCCAGACTGTGAGAGAATAAATTTCTGTTTGTTAAAGCCATCCACTTGTGGTTTTTCCGTTACAGCAGCACCAGATAACTAAGACAGTGTGTTTTTAAAACTTTCATTAAAAGATACATACAAAGTAAATACAAACGTGTACAATGCAATGTGTTTTCACAGAGTGAAAAATCAAAAAAAAAAAACCAAACCCATTGCTGCCAAGTTGATTCTGACTCATAGCAACCCTATAGGACAGAGTAGAGCTGCCCCACAGAGTTTCCAAGGAGCACTTCATGGATTTGAACTGCTGACCTTTTTTTGTTAGCAGACGTGGCTCTTAACCACCACACCACCAGGGTTTCCTCACAGAGTGAACATACTCAAATATCCATCTATTATCAAGACACAGAACATTGCCAACACCCCAAAATCCCTCTCATACCTCCTTTCTGGCACTACCCCGTCTCCAAAGATCAAAACAAAATTAAAAAAAAAAAAAAAAACTGGTTTAGTTTTGCCTGTTTTAGATCTTTGTGTAAATGGACTCATATAGTACTCCATTGGATGCCTTACCATGTGAATGTTGAAATCACCTAGCACTGGCAGGAATGTAAGATATATTTATTGATTTACTAGTGCTGATGAAGCCAGAGTGCAGAATTCTGTTTCAGGCAGGACTTGGAGTGGCGAAGACGCAGCTAAAATCATAGCTGAGTGATGAGGAATGGTGACGTGTCCGTAAGTGACAGCCGTAGCTAGAGGTCGAGAGTAGATCAGTACCTCCAAAGGAGAGTTTTATGGTTTTTTTTTTTTTAAATGAAAGTGTAATTTACATATAGTAAAATTCACTCCTTTTGGTGAATATTTCTATGATGAATACTCATGTAACTACCACCACAATGAAGATACAGAATAGTTCTGTGTTCCCCCAATTCCACTGGCAACCACTGTTCTATTTTGAGGAAGTTTTTTTAAGAGCATGAAGAGGTAATTGATTGGAAATAGTATTGATATAAAATGTGGGAGAATAAGCAAGTAACAACCATTTGAGAAAGCTGCAGAAGAAGCAAAATTCTAGAAAGAAAGCCAGGTTTCAGTTAAGGAAAGGAGTTAGGTCAGAAGAGCTCAGTAAAAAGTATGTTGAAGATATGGAGTTGGGAGGGGAGGTGTTTGCCGTCAAACAGGGTTCCAGAGAGCACAGTGGGTAAGTCTGGAGGAAAGGGTAGCAGTAGGAGGCCACTAACTGTATGGCCTTGATTCTGTGTTTAACAAGGACCGTTCCCTTTCTTGAAATTTTCCCTTTTTTTGTGAAAACACCACTCTGATCATTCCTTCCCAAGGCCTTTTATTTCCTCTGCTTGCTCCTTAAGCATTAGTTCTGTGATTTCTAGCCATCAGCCTCTCTTCTTCCTCTGTGTGAGTTAACCCATCCATTCATATGATCTCCTTCATCTAAGTCATTTACTCCCTATTCTTTATCTCTAACCTAGACTTACAAGACATCTCTTCCTGGAAACTAAAAATAATTTTAAAAAGACTATCCACTTAAAAATTAGCAAAATACTTAACAGACACTTGACAAAAGAAGGTTACCCCCCAAAACATGTGAAGAACCCACTAGAATTGCTAAAATTCAAAAGATGCCATAGCAAGTGTCGGCAATGATGTGGGGCAACCAGAGCTCTTGTATTTGCTTGTGGGAGTGTAATTGGTGCAATAACCTCGGGAAAATATAAAATAGTTTCTATTAAAGCAAGGTACACATTTAAAAAAAAAAAAAAAACCCAACCCAGTGCTGTCGAGTCGATTCCAACTCATAGCAACCCTATAGGACAGAGTAGAACTGCCCCATAGAGTTTCCAAGGAGCGACTGGCGGATTCCAACTGCTGACCCTTTGGTTAGCAGCAGTGGCACTTAACCACTATGCCACCAGGGTTTCATACATGCATACTTATTTCCTATAGCTTATGATCTAGCAGTTTTACTCCTGATGGCACTGGGTTATATACTTAAGAGAAATGAGTGCATGTGCCTACCAAAGGACATGTGCAAAATTATTTTAGCACCTTTGTTTGTAATTGCCCAAAACTGGGAACAGTACAAATGTTCATGAACAATAAAAGGGATAAGTAAATTGTAAATGCTGCAGTGGGATAGTATACAGCAATGAAAAAGAACTAACTACTGATTCGGGTAACATGAATTAACCTTACAGGGTTGAGAAGTCAGACACAAAAGAGTACATACAGCTGTCACGTATGAATGTAAAAGTTAGAATAATGGCTGGATAGGTGGGGGTGGATATTGAGTGAGTAGGGGGCCTGTCTTGGTTTCCTAGGGCTGCCATAACAAAATACTACAAAATGGGTGGCTTTAGGAAACATTTATTTTCTCACAATTTTGGAGGTTAGAGTCCAAATTAGACTATCAGCCATGTCATTTCCTTCTGAGGGCTTCGAGAAAGGAACTGTTGCATACCTGTCTCCTAGTGTCTGGCGGCTACTGGCAATTCCTTTGCTGCTGTTAGATGAATCTGCCTCCATCATCACATGGTGTCTGTTTCACCTGTTTTTGTGACTGTTCTCTTTTTATAAGACATCAGTCATTATAGGATTAGGACCCACCTTACTTCAGTATCATGTGGTTGACTGATAACATTGCAAAGGAAAACTTTATTTCTCCAAACAAGGTCACATTCACAGGTACAGGGGTTAGGACTGCTGTGTCTTTCTGCAGACACAATTCAGTCCACAAAAGGGCACAAGGGGGCCTTTTAGGGTTCCGGAAATGTTCTGAGTGGTGGCTGTGCAACTATGTATATAAGTTTATTGAGTTGGACAATTAATTTCTGTATTTTTCTGTGTCTAAATTATACCTCAGGTATTTAGAAAAGGTGGTGTTTCCAAATCCCGCATATAATTGTGCTTTCTCCCTGACCTTTTTTTTCCATTTGTTTCTAAAACTTTGACAGTATTTTTCACCTTTTGCTCTTTTTATTCCCATTATTTTCAAAGCAATTATTCATTCTTAAAACTAATAATAGATGTTGGTAACATTAAAATATGTCTGTCTCATCATGGACATTTCACAGTAATGAATAAACATATATTCCTGCCAGTGCTTAGCACTCTACTATGTATTTTCACCTAGATATACTGTTATCACCTTGGACTCATCTTCATTGGAGGCCTTTGGTTTCCAACATTTCTTTATCTGTGAGCCATAATTTCCATCTCTTCTCAAACCTGAGTCATTTGATTTTTTCCCTCTTCTTTGTTCCTCTAGCCCGTCATTTTACCAAGCCCAAGACCCTGGTGGTATAGTGGTTAAGTGCTACAGCTGCTAACCAAAAGGTCGGCAGTTCAAATCCACCAGGTGCTCTTTGGAAACTCTACAGGGCAGTTCTACTCTGTCCTGTAGGGTCTCTATGAGTCAGAATTGACTTGATGGCAACGGGTTTGGTTTTTTTGTTTTAGTTGATTATTATTTGTATCGGTATTCTGAACCCATCTCTTCTTTTTCCATTCCTGCTAATATCAACCTACATTTAGTATTTTTACTAAGGTGGCTTATGCATTATTTCGTTCAGTTTGCACAACAGCTCTCAGAGGTGGTGTGATTATCTTATTCATATTTACCAGCTCGTACGTGGCACACCAGGTGTATAAATCCAATTCCACAACTTCATCTGAGTAGTTTGAGATATAAACATTTTGAAAGTTGAGTATGATCACAATTGAAAAAATAAAAAATAATCACTCAAAATTTCAAATGAAACCAAAACCTACTGCCATCCAGTTGATTCCGACTCGTAGCAACCCTATAGGACAGAGTAGACCTGCCCCATAGGGTTTTATGGAAGCAGACTGCCACATCTTTCTCCTGCAAAATTTCAAATAGGCTCCCCAAATTACCACTTCCTTTTTGGGAGAAGCATGGTGTAGGGCATTAAAGCACAAGCTCTCAAGTTAAATATCTAGTTTAAATCCTAACTTTACAGCTTACAAGCCATTAACTAAGCTTCAGTTTGCTCCTCTACAAGTGGAAGATAATTTGGTATCCACCTTTGTAAAGTTGTTTGTGATAATCACATGAGATTTTGTATATAATGGGTTACTAAGCACAAAAATGCTCGGTCTGATGCCTGGAACATAGTAAATGCCCAGGGAAGGTTCGCTCTCATTGCATAGCTTAGCGGCTCGGACATTTTTAGTTATGGTCTCCTGTTTCGAACACTGATATGTAAAGGAGATAAAAAGCATTATTTCATTAGTTCAAATTTATTTACTTATTTATCTATCTATTTATATATTTATTTATTATAAAGACAATTAGTGAAACATATTAGTAGTTTGGAATTTTCCAATATGTTACATTTGTGTAGAGTGCATTAAAATGTGTGTATTATTTTTTGTTACAGTTTTTCAAAGGACCAAAAATAATATTTAAGCTTTGGTGTATTCTGCAAACTTTTTTTTTAGTCCTCTTTTTTAATTTTTTTTATTTGTTTTTGTTGAGAATATACACAGCAGAACATATACCAATTCAACGATTTCTACATGTGCAGTTCAGTGACATTGATTATATTCTTCGAATTGTGCAGTCATTCTCGGCCTGTTTTTCTGAATTGTTCCCCACTGCATTAGCATAAACTCACTGCCCCCTAAGGTCCTACCTAATCTTTTGTTTTTTTAAATTTTTATTGTGCTTTAAGTGGAAGTTTGCAAATCAAGTCAGTCTCTCATACACAAACTTATATACACCTTGCTATGGACTCCTAGTTGCCCTCCTCCTAATGAAACAGCTCACTCCTTCTCTCCACCCTGTATTTCTGTGTCCATTCAGCCAGCTTCTGTCCCCCTCGGCCTTCACATCTCCCATGCAGACAGGAGCTGTCCACATAGTCTCATGTGTCTACTTGATGCAAAAGGCTCACTCCTCACCAGTATCATTTTCTGTCTTATAGTCCAGTCCAATCCCTGTCTGAAGAGTTTGGCTTTGGGAATGGTTCCTGTCTGGGGCTAACAGAAGGTCTGGGAACCATGACCTCCAGGGTCCTTCTAGTCAGAATCAGACCATTAAGTCTGGTCTTTTTATGAGAATTTGAGGTCTGCATCTCACTGTTCTCCTGCTCCTTCAGGGATTCTCAGTTGTGTTCCCTGTCATGGCAGTCATCGGCTGTAGCCGGGTACCATCTAGTTCTTCTGGTCTCAGGCTGATGTAGTCTCTAATTTATGTGGCCCTTTCTGTCTCTTGGGCTCGTAATTACCCTCTTTTTTTATTATTGTGTTTTGTATGAAGGTGTACAGAGCAAATTAGATTCTCATTAAGCAATTAATATACATATTGTTTTGTGACATTGGCTGCCAACCTGACAACGTGTCAACCATCTCCCCTTCTCAACCTTGGGTTCCCCATTACTAGCTTTCCTGTCCTCTCCTACCTTCTCGTCCTTGCGCCTCAGCTGGTGTGCCCATTTAGTATCATTTTGTTTTATAGCCTGTCTGATCTTTGGCTGAAGGGTGAACCTGAAGGGTGACTTCAGTACTGAGTTAAAAAGGTGCTCCGGGGCCATAATCCCTGTCAGACCAGTAAGTCTGGTCTATTTTTTTAGAATTTTATTCTACATTATTCTCCGGTTCTGCCCAGGACCCTCTGTTGTGATCCTTGTTAGAGCAGTCAGTGGTGGTAGGCAGTCACCATCTAGTTGTACTGGACTCAGATTGGTGGAGGCCGTGGTAGTTGTGGCCCATTAGTCCTTTGGACTAATCTTTCCCTTGTGTCTTTGATTTTCTTCGTTATCCTTTGCTGCAGATGGGGTGAGACCAGTGGAGTATCTTAGATGGCCATTTGCATGCTTTTAAGACCCCAGACACTACTCACCAAAATAGAGTGTACAACGTTTTCTTTATAAATTATGTTATGCCAGTTGAGCTAGATGTTCCCCCAGACCATGGTCCCCACAGCTCTCAGCACAGCAGTTCCGCCCCTCAGGGAGTTCGGATGTGTCTATGGAGCTTCCATGACCTTGCCTTGTACAAGTTATGCTGGCTTCCCCAGTATTGTGCACTGCCTTACCCTTCATCAAAGTTACCATTTATCTCTTGTCTATTTAGTGTTTTTCTCTCCCCTCCCCCATAACCATCAAAGATTGTTTCTTTTTGTGTGTAAACCTTTTCATGAGTTTTTATAATAGTGGTCTTATACAGTATTTGTCCTTTTGTAATTGACTGATTTCACTCAGCATAATGGCCTCCAGATTCATCCATGTCGTGAGATGTTTCAGAGAATCATTATTGTTCTTTATCGTTGTGTAGTATTCCATTGTGTATGTACCAGTTGTATTCTGCAAACTTTTGAAAGCAACTTCCTACCTTATCAAGTCAAATTATTTTCTTAATACAATTTTATTTTGTTGTTGAGAATATACACAGCAAAACATACACCAATTCAGCGGTTTCTACATGGACAGTTTAGTGACACAGATTACATTCTTTGAGTTGTGTAATCATCCTTACCCCCTTTTCTGGGTTGTTCCTCTCCCATTAACGTAAATTCACTGCCCGCTAAGGTGCCTGTCTAATCTTTTGAGTTGCTATTATCAATTTGATCCCATATAGAAAGTTCTTAAAGGAGCATGATGCTCAAGGCATTTTTTTTTTTTTTTACTAATTCAGCTAAACTGTTGTTTGGTTTTAAGAAGACTTCAGGGAATATTTTTGGTTTAAGGTTTAAAGATTATCTTAGGGCAGTAGTTTCAGGGCTTCACCCAACCTTCATAGCTCCAGGAAGTCTGGAGTCCATGAGAACTGGAATTCTATTCTGCATTTTCCCCCTTTTGGTCAGGTTTCTTCTATGGAAACTTTGATCAAAATGTTCAGTAATGATAGTTGGGTACCATCCAGCTCTCCTGGTCTCACAGCTAAGGAGGCAGTTAGCCACACTTTCCACATCCTCCTCCTATCCCTGTTGAGTCAAACTCTTTTACCTAGTTTCAGGGTTTGTTCAAGCCTATCCCTTTTCCCCCAGAGTTTGCAGCTCAGATTGTTCTCATTATAAATCCATATCCCATACTCACCCCTGTCTTCCTTGATTTTTTTTTTCCCCTTTAACCTATAATGCTCATTCTCCTTCTTTCCACTTTTCCAGCATTGGGGCTCGGCTCTTTTCAGTTAATTTTTCACCCAGTGTCTGGTGTATTTGTTGCACTTTTCTTTTTCCCTCTGTTCTCTGTAATGGTTCATAAAGTTCTTCTCAAAATGTGAATCACAAGTTATTTGTCTGTGGTCCACCATGAGATACAAAGCTTATATCAGAACGTAAATCAGCTATATCACTAAGCACGCTGTTTTGCTCAGCCTTTTTTTTTTTTTTCTATTAAGCTATACGTTCTTGATGAAGGGAGCAGTGCATTGATTTATATTTTGGTGCAAACAGATGCACCAGTGCACACAGGAACTCTGGAGCTAATGACACAGAAAAGTAGAAATTCCTACAGAAAAGTAGGAGCTGCATGGACTTGGTTCTCTCAGGGGTGGCAGTGGCAGTTCAGTGATATCGTCACAGGACCAAATTCTGCTGCAATTTTGGGTATCTTTTCTGGTTGTGTGTGCAGTAAGTCTAGTTCTGTGCCATCCTGAAGATTATTATCTACCAGATATCTTTTCATAAATTTATTTTCTACTAAATTAGGCACACCAAACTCAAAACCAAACCCACTGCTTTCGAATCAATTCAGACTCCTAGCAACCCTGTAAGACAAAGTAGAACTGCCCTATAGGGATTCCAAGGCTGTAAACCTTTACAGAAGCAGACTGCCACACCTTTCTCCCATGGAGCAGTTGGTGGGTTCAGTTAGCAGCCGAGTGCTTAACCACTGTACCACCAGGGCTCCTAAACTAGCCATAGTAGTTTTTATTGTAGAAAATACATGTAACAAAATGGTGCCATTTTAACCATTTTTCAGTATACAATTCTGTGACATTAATGACATTCACCATGTTGTGGACCATCACCATTAGCCATTTCCGGATGTTTATCATCACCCTCAACAGAAAGTCAGTCTCCTTTAAGCAATAGCTCCCATTTCACCCTCCCCTCTCAGCCCCCGGTCACCACTAGTAAACTTTGGTCTCTATGCATTTGCCTAAACTAGATAATTTCATAGAAGTGGGATTATACAATATTTGTCTTTTGTGTCTGACTTATCTTCACTCAGCACGTTTTCCGGGTTCATCCATATCATGGTGCATGTCAGAATTTCATTTCTCTCTGTGGCTGCATAATATTCCACGGTGTAGATATACCACATTTTGTTTATCCATTCATCTGCCAGTGAAGCATTTGGGTTGTTTCCACCTTTTGGCTGTTGTGAATAATGCTGCAGTGAACACTGGTGTACAAGTATCTGTTTGAGACCCTGCTTTCAAGGATTCTGGGTATATACTTAGGAGTGGAGCTGCTAGGTCATGTGATGATTCTCCGTTTAATTTTTTGAGGACCTAAACTCTTTTCCACAGTGGCTACACCATTTTACCTTCCCACCAGCAGTGCATAAATGTTCCAGTTTCTCCACATCCTCACCAGTGCTTGTTAGTTTCTCTTTTTCTGGTAATTGCCATCCTAGTGGATGTGAAATGGCATCTCATTGTAGTTTTGATCTGCATTTCCCTAATGACTGTTGACATTGAACATCTTTTCATGGGCTTATTAGCTGTTTGTATATCTTCTATGAAGAAATGTCTCTTCAAGCCCTTTGCCTTTGTTGTTGTTCTTGAGAATATACACAGAAGAACATACACCAATTCAACAGTTTCTACATGTATAACCCATTGACACTGATTACATTCTTTGAATTGTGCAACCATTCTCACCCTCCATTTCTGAGTCATTCCTCCCTATTAACATAAACTCATTGCCCCCTAAGGTTCCTGTCTAATCTTTTGAGTTGCTGTTGTCAATTTGATCCCATATAGATAATTCCTAAAAGAGCAGAAAGCTCAAGGCAGACATTTCTTACTAATTAAGCTAAAATATTGTTTGGTTTTAAGAAGACACCCGGGGATATTTTTGGCTTAAGGTTTAAAGATTATTTTAGGGCAATGGTTTCAGGGATTCATACAGCCTCCATGGCTCCAGAAAGCCTAGAGTCCGTGAGACTTGCCCTTTTTTAAATTAGGTTGGTTGACTTTTTGATATTGAGTTGTAGGAGTTCTTTATATATTCTAGATTTTAAACCGTTATCAGATATATGGTTCTCAAATATTTCCTTCCATTCTGTAGGTTGTCTCTTCGCTTTCTTGATAAAGTCTTTCGATAAATAAAAACAGAAGCTTTTGTTTCCAGCTGAGAACCCTGACTGGAAACGTGTGTGTATAGTATGTATGTATATAAATTCATGCTGATTACAAGCAAATGTTTTATTCGCTCAAGTAAATTTACACACGAAGTTTTAGCGTGCTTTAGACTTACTTTGTGAGATATATTGTAAACAGTAATGATTCTAAATAGTAATTATTTCATTCTAACACTTATATTTAAAAATTTCAGTGTGCCTTATGGACCATGTGCTGCTACGTATGCCTGAAATACTTGAAATGCACGTTTGGAGCGATTAAGCCATCTAAATGCTTGGCCGGATTAAGCGCCTAGTTAGAATGGTGTTTCAACAAGTTGGAGTAAGCATGCAGTCGGTAAGTGCACAGAATTCATTTTTAAAATCTAGACATTTGTTTATTTTAAAGAATTTGTCTGGGAAAAAGTACATATATTTATATACGAGCAACATTTTGAATTCAGTATGGTTATGTACTATTATTTAATTTGCTTACTATTTAAATCATAGAAGTAAATTTTTACCCAGCATACTGAGTTAAAGGGGTTACTTTCCAGGTTACATTGAATGTGGCCATTAAACGCAGTGAGGAAGAATCTTAAATATATATGGAAATCAGTGAATAAAATGTTTGACTAACACTTGACAGCACTGAATGTAGTAGAATTGATACTAAATATTGTTACAATGTGATATAATACACATTTTTTTAAAAAACAAGAGGTAAGTCAAGTCTCCTAAAATATAGCAACTATGTATATGTATATGGAGAAAAAAGTTTTAGTAGGATAGGTTTACTGTGTGTCAAAGATGTTAGTTTTGATCTTGACATTTTTATAATAATTCTTTACTGATATATAAATTTTGGTTCAGATCCAATATACAGGTATTAAAGCAATTGCTGTGCAGAGCATATTTTGTGGAATATTTGTTTTCATTTTCATATTCAGTGTTTTCATGTTTTGTGACATGAAATTAAATTTTTCCAAAAAAATATAGGCAGGTTACATAATTTGAATATAGTTATACTCTTTAATGTATTACTTTCACTCTTCTGTTTTTATTTTGCACCTTTTTCACTTCTTGTTAAGAGTAAATTAAGCTTAGAATCCCACTCCTCAACTCCAGCCTCCTCAATATTGCATCTGTTGTCTTCAAAAGTAAAAAGCAAAGAACTGAATTACCTTTGTTTACAACTACATAATTTTAAGATCATAAGCTGAGGATAAGCAATAGGAAAATGGCTTGTACACTTAATATTTTTATCTCTTTTGGTTACATGTTCCTATATTCTGGACTTCACTTAATGCATATACCACCTTTTTTTTTTTCTTTGTTTAATTATTATTGTGTTTTAAATGAAAGTTTACAAATCAAGTCAGTCTCTTGTACAAAAATTTATATACCCCTTGCTATATACTCCTAGGTGCTCTCCCCCAATGAGACAGCACACTCCTTCTCTCCACCCTCTATTTCAGTGTCCATTCAGCCAGCTTCTCTCCCCCTCTCTGCCTTCTCATCTTCCCTCCAGACAGGAGCTACCCACATAGTCTCCTGTGTCTCCTTGATCCAAGAAGCCCACTCCTCACATATTGTCTATCCCATAGGCCAGTCCAACCCCTGTCTGAAGAGTTGGCTTTGGGAATGGTTCCTGTCTTGGGCTAACAGAAGGTCTGGGGACCATGACCTCCGGGGTCCTTCTAATCTCAGCCACACCATTAAGTCTGGTCTTTTCACAAGAACTTGAAGTTTGCATCCCCCTGCTCTCCTATTCCTTCAGGGTTCTCTGTTGTGTACCCTGTCAGGGCAGCCATCAGTTATGGTTATACCTCCTTTCTTGTTTGCTGTTTACCTCTATTTGTATAATAGGGTAAATTAACATTTTAGTACTCACAGCAAAATTGTTTTTTTTTTCTCTTGCTTCCAGAAAGAAGGGATGCTTTTGTTATTTTTGATTCTCCAAAAGGGAACTTCAATTATTTGTCTGTAATTCCTATTTGTTTATAATTTTTGTAAGAAGTATAGTTGAGTGGAAAGATTGTGGGTTCTGGATTTAAGCAAACCTTCATTTAAATTTATTTCTGCCAGTTATTGGTGTAGAAGAATGTGGAAGTCATTTAATCTCTCTGAACCTCAATTTCTTCATTACGAAAGAGGGATAAGAAGAACTCCTGCACGGCTAACCTACAGATTAAATAAATGATAGTCTCTGTGAAGCACCTAGCGCAGTGGCTTCTGTATAGTGTAAAAGGTGTATTCAATAATGGTTAGTTTCCTGTATTTTTCTCTCTCCCCCACTTCACTCTCAGGTCAGACTAATGTGACTAGTGCTAATGAGGCCAAAGTGCAGAATTCATTTCGGTTGGGATTACACAAGGAACAAGCTTTGTTTAAATATCTTAGTCTGTAAAATGGGTACCTTTGATCAGAGAATGGACCAACTGAGAGAGCATTAACTTGCTCACAACATCCTAATCAGAATCAGGCCCATTCTTACTGATAGTGGATGAGCAAGGTTGTTTTTTGTATGTACTGAGGGTAACATAATCATCCACTTTAACCAGTTAGCTGAAAATCTATACAAAAACAAGTTTTCTTTTAACCTAAAGCAACTTGACCATTTAGAGTTATAATCTTTTATCTTAGTTTCTAAGATCTTTTAGCCTGCTGCCTAAGAGTAAAAATACAAAGGTATATTGTCAGTGAAGATTTTATCTTTTGGTGTCTGAAAACAAAAGCAACTTTCTTAGCTCTACATTTCAATGATAAATGTGTATTTTCCCACTGGCCTGATAAATAAATGAAGCTCTGTATTTAAAAGCATTCCAAGGGCAGAAATTGTCTTTACTTTATTCATCTGCTTTAAAAAAAAAAATGGTGGAAATAAATCTATCCATCTGTGAACAATTGATTTTTGTCAAGGGTGTCAAGTCTATTCAGTGGAGGAAAGGATAGTCTCTTCAATAAATGGTTGGATCTCCACATGCAAAAGAATGAAGTTGGACCCATACCTCACACCATTTACAAAAATTAACTCAAAATGCATCAATGACATAAACGTAAGAATGAAAACTAAAACTTGTAGGGAGAAGCATAGGGGTAAAGCTTCAATAAACTAATTTTTTATAATAATTTTTAGATATAACACCAAAAACATGAGCAACAAAGGAAAAAAAAAGATAAATTGAACTTTATCAAAACTAAAAACTGTGCATCAAAAGGCTTTATCAAAGTGAAAGACAACCTACAGGATGGAAGAAAATATACATTTTTTTCTCCTCTCTGTGTTTTTATTTTTTTGTTGTTTTTTATTGTACTTTAAATGAAGGGTTACAGAACAAACCAGCTTCTCATTAAACAGTTAGTACACATAATTGTTTTATGACATCAGTTAACAACCCCACGACATGTCAACACTCTCCATTTCACCTTGGGCTCCCTATCACCAGCTTTCCTGTTCCCTCCTTCCTTCCAGTCCCTGCCTTTGGGTTGGTGTACCCCATTAGTCTCGTTTTGTTTTATATGCCTGTCTAATCTTTGGCTGAAGGGTGAACCTCAGGAGTGACTTCATTACTGAGCTAAAAGGGTGTCCGGGGGCCATACTCTTGGGCTTTCTCCAGTCTCTGTCAGTCCAGTAAGTCTGATCTTTTTTTGTGAGTTAGAATTTTATTCTCCGTTTTTCTCCAGCTCTGTCCAGGGGCCCTCTATTGTGACTCCTGTCAGAGCAGTCAGTGGTGGTAGCCAGGCACCATCTAGTTGTACTGAACTCAGACTGGTGGAGGGTGTGGTAGTTGTGGTCCATTAGTATTTTAGACTAATCTTTCCCTTGTGCCTTTACTTTTCTTCATTCTCCCTTGCTTCCGAAGGGGCGAGACCAGTGGAGTATCTCAGACAGCCTCTCACAGGCTTTTAAGACCCCAGATGCTACTCACCAAAGTAGAATGTAGAACATTTTCTTTATAAACAATGTTGTGCCAGTTGAGCTAAATATTCCCTGAGACCATGGTCCCCACAGCCCCCAGCCAGGTAATTGGGTCCCTCAGGAAGTTTGGATGTGTCTATGGAGCTTCCATGACCCTGCCTTGTGCAGGTTGTGCTGGCTTCCCCAGTATTGTGTACTGTCTCACCCTTCACCAAACCCAAAACAAACAACAACAAAAAAAAACCTAGTGCCCTCGAGTCGATTCCGTGGATAATTTAGACACCCTTCACCAAAGTTACCACTTATCTATTGTCTGTTTAGTGTTTTTCCATCCCTACTTCTCCCCTCCCTTGTAACCATCAAAGATTGTTTCTTTTATTGTGTAAACCTTTTCATGAGTTTTTATAGTAATGGTCTCATACAATATTTGTTGTTTTGTGATTGACTTATTTCACTCAGCATAATGCTCTCCAAATCCATCCATGTTGTAAGGTGTTTTGCAGATTCATCATTGTTCTTCATCGTTGCGTAGTACTCCATCAAGTGTCTGTACCACAGTTTGTTTATCCATTCATCTGTTGATGGGCATCTAGGTTGTTTCCATCTTTTTGCTATTGTGAACAATGCTAAAATGAATATGGGTGTGCATATGTCTATTCATGTGACAACTCTTATTTCTCTAGGATATATTCCTAGGAATGGGATTGCTGGATCATATGGTATTTCTATTTCTAGCTTTCTAAGGAAATGCCATATCGTTTTCCAAAGTAGTTGTACCATTTCTCATTCCCACCAGCACTGCATAATGGTTCTGATCTCCCCGCAGCATCTCTAACATTTGTTATTTTCCTTTTTTTTGGTTTGTAACAATAATGCCAGGGTGAGATGGTATCTTGTGGTTTTGATTTGCGTTTCTCTAATGAGTCGGCATCGACTCGACGGCAGTGGGTTTGGGTTTTTTTTGTTTTGTTTTTTTAATGCCTAGTGATCTCGAGCATTTCCTCATGTGTCTGTTAGCCGCTTGAATGTCTTCTTTGGTGAAGTGTCTGTTCATTTCCTGTGCCCATTTTTGAATTGGATTGTTTGTCCTTTTGTTGTAAAGATGTTGGATTTACCTTTAGATTTTAGAGATTAGACCCTTGTCAGATTTGTCATAGCCAAACATTTTTTCCCATTCTGTACGTTCCCTTTTTACTCTTTTGGTGAAGTCTTTTGATGAGCATAAGTGTTTAATTTTTAGGAGATCCCAGTTATCTACCTTGTCTTCTGGAATTTGTGTGTTGTTGGTTGTGGTTTGTGTCTTGTTAATGCCGTATAATAGGGCTTCTAGCGCTGATGCAATTTTTTCTTTTATGAACTTTATAGTGTTTGGTTTTATATTTAGGTCTTTGATCCATTTTCAGTTAGTTTTTGTGTGTGGTGTGAGGTATGGATCCTGTTTCATTTTTTTTGCAGATGGACATCCAGTTTTATCAGTGTTATTTGTTAAAAAGACTGTCTTTTCCCCCATTTGATGGACTTTAGACCCTTGTCAAAGATCAGGTGACCATAGGTGGATGGATTTACTACTGGGTTCTCAATTCTGTTCCATTGGTCAATGTGCCTGTCATTGTCCCAGTAGCAGGTTTTGACTACCGTAGCTGTATAGTAGGTTCTGAGGTCAAATAGTGTGAGTTTATTCTTCTTCTTCAATAGTGCTTTACTTATACGGTGCCTATTCCCTTTCCATATAAAATTAATGATCAGTTTTTCTGTCTCTTTAAAGAATGTTGTTGGTATTTGGATTGGGATTGCATTGTATTTGTAGATTGCTTTGTGTGGAATTGTCATTTTCACAATGTTGAGTCTGTCTATCCATGAGCATGGTATGTTTTTCCATTTATGTAGATCTTTTTTGGTTTCTTGCAGTAGTGTTTTATAGTTTTCTTTGTATAGGTGTTTTACATCCCTACTTAGATTTATTCCTAAATATTTAATTTTTTAGGGGCTATTATAAATTGTATTGTTTTCCTGATTTCCTTTTCGTTATTCTATTTATTGGTGTACAGGAATCTAACAGACTTTTGTGTGTTTCTCTTGTATCCTGCTATTCTGCTGAATCTTTCTGTTTCAGTAGTTTTCTCGTGCAGTCGTTTGAGTTTTCTATGTATAGTATCATATCATCCACAAACAGAGAGTTTTACTTCTTCCATACCAGTTTCAATGCCCTTTATTTCTTTTTCTTGCCTTATTGCCCTATCTAGGACTTCCAGCACAATGTTAAATAGGAGTGGTGACAAAGGTCATCCTTGTATTGTTCCTGTTCTCAAGAGAAGTGTTTTTAGCCCCTCTACATTAAGAATGATGTTGGTTTTTGGTTTTGTAAAGATGCCTTTTATTTTGTTGAGGAATTTCCCTTCAATACCTATCTTACTGAGAGTTTTTATCGGGACTTGGCGTTGTACTTTGTTCAATGCCTTTTCTGCATCAATTGAGATGATCATGTGATTCTTTTATTTATGTGGTGGATTATGTTGATTGATTTTCTAATGTTGAACCATACTTGCATGCCTGGTGTGAATTCCAGTTGGTTGTGGTGTATTATTTTTTTTGATACGATACTATATTTTTTTTTTTTAATTTTTATTGTGCTTTAAGTGAAAGTTTACAAACCAAGTCAGTCTCTCGTACAAAAACTTATATACACCTTGCTATATACTCCTAGTGGCTCTACCTCTAACGAGAAAGCACACTCCTTCCTCACACTGTCTATTTTCATGCCTATTTGGCCAACTTCTGCCCCCCTCTGCCATCTCATCTCTTTTCCAGACAGGAGCTGCCCATATAGTCTCATGTGTCTACTTGATCCAAAGAACTCACTTTTCACCAGTATCATTTTCTATCCCATAGTCCAGTCCAATCCCTGTCTGAAGAGTTGGCTTTGGGAATGGTTCCTATCTTGGGCTAACAGAAGGTCTGGGGACCATGACCTCTGGGATCCTTCTAGTCTCAGTCAGACCATTAAGTCTGGTCTTTTTATAAGATTTTGGGGTCTGCATCCCATTGCTCTCCTGCTCCCACAGGAGTTCTCTGTTGTGTTCCCTGTCAGGGCAGTCATCGGCTGTAGCTGGCACCATCTAGTTCTTCTGGTCTTAGGCTGCTGTAGTCTCTGGTTTATGTGGTCCTTTCTGTCTCTTGGGCTCATAATTACCTTGTGTCTTTTATGTTCTTCATTCTCCTTTGCTCCAGTTGGGTTGAGACCAATTGATTTATCTTAGATGGCCACTTGCCAGCATTTAAGACCCCAGATGCTATTCTCCAAAGTGGGGTGCAGAATGTTTTCTTAATAGATTTTATTGTGCCAGTTGACTTAGATGTCCCCTGAAGCCATGGTCCCCAAAACCCCGCCCCTGCTACACTGGCCTTCAAAGCATTCGTTTTATTCAGGAAAGTTCTTTGCTTTTGGTTTAGTCCAGTTGTGCTGACCTCTCCTGTATTGTGTGTTGTCTTTCCCTTCGCCTATGATATGATGCTATATTCTGTTGGCTAGAATTTTGTTGAGAATTTTTGTGTCACTATTCATGGGGGATTCATGAGACATATTTGACTATAATTTTCTTTTGTGGTGTCTTTGCCTGGTTTTGTTATCAGGGTTATGCTGGCTTCGTAGAATGAATTTGAAAGTATCCCTTCCTTTTCTTTGTTCTGAAATAGTATGAGTACTCCTGATGTAAGCACCTCTCTGAATGTTTGGTCAAATTCTCCAGTGAAACCATCTGGGCTAGGACTTTTTTTGTTGGGAGTTCTTTTATTACCTTTTCAATCTCTTCCTTGTTATGAGTCTGTTCAGATTTTCAGCATCATTTTGTGTTTGGGTAGGTAGTGTGTTTCTGGAAATTTGTCCATTTCTTCTAGGTTTTCAAATTTGTTGGAGTATAGTTTTTCATAATACTCTGTTATGATCCTTTTTATTTCAGTTGGGTCTATTATAATGTCCTGTGTTTCATTCGTTTTTTTGAGTTTTTTGCATCCTCTTCTGTCTTTACTTTGTCTGTTTGGCCAGTGGTTTGTCGATTTTGTTGATCTTTTCAAAGAACCAACTTTTGCTCTCATTGATTCTTTCTATTGTTTTTCTATTCTGTACTTCATTTATTTCTGCTCTGGTCTTTATTATTTCCTTTCTTCTGGTGGCTATGGGCTTCTTTTGCTGTTCTCTTTCCATTTGTTCGAGTTGTGTAGCTAATGTTTTCATTTTGTCCCTTCTTTTTTGATGTGTGCATCTATTGCTATAAATTGACCTCTGAGGATTGCCTTTGTTGTGTCCCAAAGGTTTTGGTATGATGTGTTTTCATTCTTATTTGATCCTAGTAATTTTTTTATTCCATCTTTGATTTCTTATGTTACCCAGTGGTTTTTAAGCAGGATGCTATTCAGTTTCCATGTAATTGATTTTTTTTTTTCTTAGCTCTCCCTGTTGTTAATTTCTACTTTAATGACATTGTGATCAGAGAAGATACTTTGTTTTATCTCAGTGTTTTGGATTTTATTCAGGGTTGCATTGTGGCGTAAGATGTGGTCTGTTGTGGAGAGTGTTCCATGTGTATTGGGAAAGAATGTATACTTTGCAGCTGTTGGGTGGAGTGTACTATATATGTCTGTGAGTTCAAGGTGGCTGATTGTGGCCTTTAGATCTTCTGTATCTTTGTTGAATTTCTCTCTAGATGTTCTGTCCTTTACTGAGAATGGTGTGTTGAAGTCTCCTACTATTATTGTGGAACTGTGAGTTTCTCTTTTCAGTGCTGTTGGCATTTATGTATTTTGGAGCCCTGTCATTGGATGTGTAGATACTTATTATGGTTATATCTTCATGATGGATCATCCCTTTTTTAATCATTATATAGTGCCCTTCTTTGTCTTTTATGTTGGATTTTGTTTTAAAGTCTATTTTATGTGAGATTAACATTGCCACTCCTGCTCTTTTTGGGGAGCTGTTTGCTTGATATATTTTTTCCCCTCCTTTGATTTTTAATAAATTTATGTCTTTGTTTCTAAAGTGTATCTTTTATAGATAACGTATTAATGGATCCTGTTTTTTTTATCCATTCTGTCACTCTCTGTCTCTTTATGGGTGCATTTAAGCCATTTAAGTCAGTGTAATTATTGATAGGTGTGAGTTCATCGCTGTCATTTTGTAGTGATTTTTTTATGGTGCTGACTTTTTCTTTGTTCCTGTTACTCTCTTGTTAATACGACTATTAGTCAAATTTACACACCAACCACTAAGACCAAAGGTGAAGAAATTGAAGATTTTTATCAGCTGCTGATAGTCTGAAATTGATTAAACATGCAATCACGATGCATTGATAATTACTGGTGATTAGAATGCGGAAGTGGGAAGCAAAGAAGGAGGACTGTCGTTGGAAAATACGGCCTTGGTGATAGAAACAATGCCGGAGATGGAATGATAGAATTTTACAAGACCAAAGACTTCTTCACTGCAAATACAGTTTTTCACCAACATAAACGGTGACTACATACATGGACCTCACCACATGGAACACACAGGAACAAAGTTGACTACATCTGTGGAAAAAGACGAGCGTAAAGCTTAATATCATCAGTCAGAACAAGGCCAGGAACCAAATGGGGAACAGACCATCAATTGCTCAAACAAGAGCCAAAATATGAGTTTAGAGGCCTGAATTTAGAGACCACCTCGAGAATAAATTTGACGCGTTGAGCACTAATGACCAAAGACTAGATGAGTAGTAGGATGACATCAGGGACATCATACGTGAAGAAAGCAAGAGGTCATTGAAAAGACAGGAGAGAAAGAAAAGACCAAGATGGATGTCAGAGGAGACTCTGAAACTTGCTCATGAATGTCTAGCAACTAAAGCAAAGGGAAGAGATGATGAAGTAAAGGAAGATGAAGAAAATAACTACTGAATATTCCAAATACAGCAGACAACATCAAAACATAAAAAAAAAAAAGACAGGATGGTTCCAGTAGGCATCCAAAATAAAACACTAGATGACTGTCTAGTAGAAGAAAATGCACTGGAACTACCTAATAGGTAATTCAAATCTCTAATATTCAGAGCTGTCCAAGAGTTGAAGCAAAAAGTAGACAAAAATGAGGGAAAAAATAGACAAATTCGTGGAAAATATAGCCCAAAAATAATAGAAGAATTCAAGAAAATATTACAGGAACAAAATGTCAAAATAAATTCACAACTAGAAATCATACAAAAACAACAATTAGAAATCCAAAATATAAACAAGGTTTCAGAAATGGACAGTGACACAGAAGGTCTGAGGAGCAGGTTTGAAACAGTGGAAGACAGGATTAGTGAAATTGAAGACAAATATTTAGATACCACTTTGAGGAAAAAGAATGAAAAAAAATGAACAAACCCTGAGAGTGATGTGGGATACAATCAAAAGCAAAAATTTGTGAGTGATCAGAGTTCCAGAACAGGGGGAGAAAAAGGAAAACACAGAGAGGATCACTGAAGAATTGCTGAGAGAAAACTTCCCTAATATCATGAAAGATGAAAAGCTGACGATGAAGCTCAACAAACCCCATATAGAATAGACCTCAAGGAATATCATAATCAAACGCACTAAAACTGAAGACAAAGAAAGAACCCTGAGAGCACCTCGAGAAAAATGAAAAGTCACATACAGAGGGGAAACAAAAAGACTAAGCTCTGATTACATGGCAGAAACCATGCAGGCAAGAAAGCAATGGAGTAACATGTATAAAATCTTGAAATCAAAACACTGACAACCAAGAATAATATATTCTGCAAAACCCTTGTGCACATACGATGGTGAAATAAGGACATTTTCAGATAAACAGAAATTAAGGGAATATGTAAAAACCAAACCAAACTTACAAGAATTATTAGAGGGAGTCCTTTGGTTTCAGAACACCCTGAATCTAGGACACAAGATTTCACCAGCCAGATACCAACCTAGGTAATGAGCTCTCAAAGGCTATTCGAAACCAAAAGATTTACAACAGGGAATTAATCTGTAAATGACAACTACGTCAGAACAATAAAAGAGGGACTAAACGGTGCAGGTATAGAACATTCTAATGGAGAGGAAGGCATCGCGATGCCAAGTAATAATAGACTGGTTCAAACCTAGGGAAATAAGGGTAAATTTCAAGGTAACCACAAAGAAAGTAAACAAACCTGCTCATAAAAATAAAGAAGAAGAAAAACATAAAGTCTCAATAAAAACTAAAGAAATGAAAAAAAATTCAGAAACAAAAGGAATTTCACACAAGAGAGTATTAACTGGTCTTCCTTATAAGCATATGGATATTATCCTATCACTGACAGCATTGTACTTCAGGACAGATCTTGAAATGTTCTTTTGGACGATGAATGTAGCACCATTCCTCTTCAAGTTCACATTCCCGGCATAGAAGACTATATGATTGTCCAATTCAAAATGGCCAGTACCAGTCCATTTCAGCTCACTAATGCCTAGGATATCAATGTTTATGCATTCCATTTCATTTTAGATGATTTCCAATTTTCCTAGATTCATACTTCATACATTTCAGGTTTTGATTATTAATAGATCTTTGCAGCTCTCTCTTCTCATTTTGAGTCCTGCCACATCAGCACACGAAGGTCCCGAAAGCTTGACTGCGGCTACGTCATTAAGGTCGACTCTACTCTGAGGAGGCAGCTCTTCCCCAGTCATCTTTTGAGTGCCTTCCAACCTGGGGGGGCTCATCTTCCAGCACTATATCAGACAGTGTTCCACTGTTATTCACAAGGTTTTCACTGGCTAATGCTTTTCAGATGTAGACTGCCAGGTCCCTCTTCCTAGTCTTTCTTAGCCTGGAAGCTCAGCTGAAACCTGTCCTCCGTGAGTGACCCTGCTGGTATCTGAATACCAGCAGCATAGCTTCCAGCATCACAGCAACACGCAAGCCCCCACAGTATGACAAACTGACGCACACGGGGGTGGCTCAAGAAGACAAAGTAATTTATTATAATGACATGTGCAAATTGCTGGAGATAGAAAACCAAAAGGGAAGAACACACTCAGCGTTTCTCAAGCTGAAAGGACTGAAGAAAAAAATTGAAGCCTCAAGTTGTAATAGTGAAGGATTCTGTGGGGAAAATACTAAATGATGCGGAAAGTGTCAAAAGATGGGAAGAATACACAGTCGTTATACCAAAAAGAATTAGTTGACATTCAGCCATTTCAGGAGTTAGCATATGATCAGGAACCGATGGCACTGAAGAAGTCCAAGCTGCACTGAAGGCTTTGATGAAAAACAAGGCCCAAGGAATGCACAGAATATCACCTGAGATGTTTCAAGAAACGGATGCAGTGCTGGAAGTGCTCACTCACCTATGCCAAGAAATACGGAAGACAGCTTCCTGGCCAACCAACTGGAAGAGGTCTATATTTTTGCCTATTCCCAAGAAAGGTGATCCAACCAAATGCAGAAATTATAGAGCAACATCATTATATCACATGCAAGCAAAATTTTGCTGAAGATCATTCAAAAGCAGCTGCGGCAGTATATCGACAGAGAACTGTCAGAAGTTCAGGCTGGATTCAGAAGAGGACCTGGAACCAGGGATATCATTGCTGATGTCAGAAGGATCCTGGCTGAAAGCAGAGAATACCAGAAGGATGTTTACCTGTGTTTTACTGACTATGCTAAGGCATTCAACTGCATGGATCGTAACAAATTATGGACAATATTGCAAAGAATGGGAATTCTAGAACACTTAACTGTGCTCATGAGGAACCTTTGCATAGATCAAGAGGCAATTGTTCGGACAGAGCAAGGGGATACTGAGTGGTTTAAAGTCAGGAAAGGTGTGCATCAGGGTTGTATCCTTTCACCATACCTATTCAGTGTGTATGCTGAGCAAGCAATGTGAGAAGCTGGACTATATGAAGAGGAACTGGACATCAGGATTGGAGGAAGACTCATTAACAACCTGCATTATGCAGATGACACAATCTTGCTTGCTGAAAGTGAAGAGGACTTGAAGCACTTACCAATGAAGACCTAAGACCACAGCCTTCAGTATGGATTGCACCTCAACATAAAGAAAACAAAAATCCTCACAACTGGATCAATGAACAACATCATGATAAACTGAGAAAAGACTGAAGTTGTCAAAGATTTCATTTTACTTGGATCTACAGTCAACACACATGGAAGCAGCAGTCATGAAATCAAAAGACGCATTGCATTGGGCAAATCTGCTGGAAAAGACCTCTTGAAAGTGTTGAAAAGCAAAGATGTCACCTTGAGGATAAGGTGCACCTGACCCAAGCCATGGTATTTTCAGTCACATCATATGCATGTGAAAGCTGGACAATAAATAAGGAAGACTGGAGAAGAATTGACACCTTCGAATTGTGGTATTGGCGAAGAATATTGAATATACCATGTACTACCAAAAGAATGAACAAATCTGCCTTGGAAGAATTACAACCAGAATGCTCCTTAGAAGCAAGGATGGCGAGACTGCATCTTACGTACTTTGGTCAGGTTGTCAGGAGGGACCAGTCCCTGGAGAAGGACATCATGCTTAGTAATGTATAGGGTCAGCAGAAAAGATGAAGACCCTCAATAAGATGGATTGCTGCTACAGTGGGCTCAAGCATAACAACAATTGTAAGGATGGTGCAGGACCAGGCAGTGTTTTGTTCTGTTGTGCATAGGGTCGCTCTGAGTCAGAATCGATTCAAGGGCACCTAACAACAACATTCTCTTCATTTATTGATTGCAGATTTGTTTGTTTTGTTCTGTTTTTTTTTTTTGTTTTGTTTTTGGTTATTATGTCTGAGCATGTGGGCTATGTGTTTTTTGTTTGTTCGTCTTTGGGCATGATGTTTTTCATCTCCTTGTCCAATGGGCAGGGCTAGTCACTCAGCTATGGTGCAGCTGGGCAGGTCCAGCTGAAGAGGAAGGGCTGGGGTAGGTTGTTAATGGCATGTACTGAGGCTGACAAGGTGGGCCGGGGGTCATCGCAGGGCAGGTCCCGGTAGTCCGTGCCTGTGCTGTTTGGGGGTGTGATGTTCAGCACACGGTTCAGATAGGCAAGAGGGTGGGAGAGGGGAGAGGTTGTGATGTGTGGAGCTAGGCTGGGTATGGGAAAGAAGTGAGAGAGTAGAGACAAACAGTTGCCAAAAAAAAGTTCTGAGGGAGCCTGCCATTGGAGTGGGGAGAAGAGAAACTGAGAAATGAAGAAAAAGGAAAAAGTAAGAATAAAAAAAATTAGATTAAAGAAATGGCTCCAGGGATCCCACCGGTGCGGCTGCACACACCGAGGAAGTGGCTCCCATTCTGCACAGTACAATCTGGCTAGAAGAGGTGGAGATGGCACACAAAGCCAGGTATTCAGGAGACAGGAAAAGAGGGTAAGTAGAAAGAGACGAGAAACCAAGAAATGAAGAAAAATAAAAAGGAAAAAAGAAAGAAAACAAACACAAAAGAAAGAAAAAAAGCCCCCAGGGGCCCCACCACCATGGGGCATAGCCTGTCAAGAAGAAGCAAAGATGGCATACAGAATCTGGTGTTCGAGCGATAGGAGGGGGAGGAGGTGAGAGGCAGGGAAGAAACCAAAAGAAGCAAACAAAGCAACACCAGCAACAAATAAATGGCACTGAAGGAGCCCGCTAGTGTGGGCAGGGTGAATCCGTGCTGCATGGAGCCAGCGTCTCCCAGGTCATGGTTGCTCAGTCTGCTGAGAAATGGTCCCTCAGCCTGCTGGGAAGCAGGCCAGCCCTCTGGGAAATGGGAAGGGCTTAGCAGGGGAGGAGGGATAAGAGATGGGAAAGCATATATCTCTAGTTACTGGGTGCTCTGTCTCCTGCTGGGAGCTTCATGAATCTGCTTTTCCATACTTTGTTCGCCAATCTCTGACAGGAGTCCAAGATGGCAAATCCATGTTGCCTTAACTGGTAGGGGACCTCTGCTCATATCTTTCCTCAGTCTCTGTTCTCCGTCAGTTTCTTATTCCATTCGGTGCTTGGTTGAGTTCTTTATCTCTTCATCTGATGCTTAGGGTTCTAGAATTGGTGTTTGTCTCTGTTTTACTTAGTTTCTCAGGTCTTTGCTGTGGAGGGATGGCTTTGTCTATAGGACCATGTTGGCTCCACCTCTGGGAGAAAATATTTAGTAAGGGTTTAATATCCAGAATATATAAGTAACTCCTACAACTCAACAGCAAAAAGACAACCCAATTAAAGTGTGGACAAAAGTCTTGAATAGACATTTCTTCAGAGAAATGGCTAATAAGCCCATGAAAAGATGCTAAACGTCAATAATCATTAGGGAAATGCAGATCAGAACTACAGTGAGATACCACCTCACATCCACTAAGATGGAAATTACCAGAAAAAGAGAAACTAACAACTGATGAGGATGTGGAGAAATTGGAACCCTCATACACTGCTGCTGGGAGTGTAAAATGGTGCAGCCACTGTGGAAGACAGTTGGGCGGTTCCTCAAAAGTCGAACGTAGAATCACCGTATGACCTAGCAGCTCCACTCCTAGGTATATGCCCAGAAGACTTGAAAGCAGGGACTCAAACAGATGCTTGTACACCAGTGTTCGTTACAGCATTATTCACAACAGCCAAAAGGTAGAAACAACTCAAGTGTTTCATCAGCAGATGAATGAATAAACAAAATGTGGTATATCTATACCATGGAATATTATTCAGCCATAAAGAGAAATGAAATTCTGATATGCACCATGATGTGGATGAACCTGGAAAACATGCTGAGTGAAGATAAGTCAGACACAAAAGGCAAATATTGTATGATCCCACGTCTGTGAAATTAGTTTGTAGATGCATAGAGACTAGAGTATATTAGTGGTGACCAGGGGCTGGGAGGGGAGGGGGAAATGGGAGCTATTGCTTAAAGAACATTGAGTTTCTCTTGAGGGTGATGATGAATATTTGGAAATGACTAATGGTGATGGTGCACAACATGGTGAATGTCATTAATGTCATCGAATTGCACAGTAAAAATGGTTAAAATGACACCTTTTTTGTTATATATGTTTTATTACAATTAAAAAAAGGTACAAGCTTTGAGAACAAGTTTTTGTTTTGTTTTGGCTGTTAGGACAACCAGTGACGGTCAGCTCTTTTTTTTGTTTAACTGTTCGTATCATCCCTACCGTAATCACTACCAAACTACTGTTAAAAACAAACAAAAAAAAGTACCGCTGATTGGCTTACTCTGCCAGTGCCTACTGTGCACAATGCTTTTATATATATTATGCATGTTTGCTAGAACAGCTCTGTTTTACACATATCTAACCTGAGGTCTAGAGTGTTTAACTGACTTAGCCAAACTTACAAGACTAGTAAGTGACAGAGCTGTAATACGAACCCCTGTCTGATTCCAAAATCACTCCTCTTTTTAGTGTACTGTTGCTACCTCTTATAACAGAAGGAGAAGAAGACTGTTAGTTTCTATTAAAGGTGTTTTATAAGTACCTTAACTCATTTAATGTGTATCGACTCATGAAGTAGATGTTGTCCCCATTTTATAGATGAGGAATAGAAGCATAGAAGGATCAATGATTTGGCCAGTTTTATATAGGTAGCAAATGCGAGAATCAACTGTCATAGCCCGATCCATATGCCACCATGACCTGTATGTTTTCTCTTCACTGTCTTCCATTTTGCTTCAACAGTTGTTTGCATTTAAAACTGTGTGGTCACACCTGTCCAAACTTTCTCCTGAATCTATATTTCCATTCCTAAGCAAAAATGCTTTGAAACTAAGGAAGAATAGTAGGAAGTTTTGTGGTGATTCTTGACCGAGCGGTGTTTCATTTTGTTGTCCATAGGGTCACTATGAGTTGAAACCGACTCGATGGCACCTAACAACAACGTCCCCCACGTGTCTGTCAGTTTGTCATACTGCGGGGACTTGCATATTGCTGTGATGCTGGAAGCTATGCCACCGGTATTCAGATACCAACAGGGTCACCCATGGAGAACAGGTTTCAGCTGAGCTTCCAGACTAAGACTAGGAAGAAGGACCTGGCAGCCTACATCTGAAAAACATTAGCCAGTGAAAACCTTATGAATACTAGCAGAACATTGTCTGGTATAGTGCTGGAAGATGAGCCCACCAGGTTGGAAGGCACTCAAAAGATGACTGGGGAAGAGTTGCCTCCTCAAAGTAGAGTCAGCCTTAATGATGTGGATGGAGTCAAGCTTTCAGGACCTTCATTTGCTGATGTGGCGTGACTCAAAATGAGAAGAAACAGCTGCAAAGATCCATTAATAATCAGAACCTGGAATGTATGAAGCATGAACCTAGGAAAATTGGAAATTGTCAAAAATTAAATGGAACGCATAAACATCGATATCCTAGGCATTAGTGAGCTGAAATGGACTGGTATTGGCCGTTTTGAATCAGGCAATCATATAGTCTACTGTGGAAATGACAGCTTGGAGAAGAATGGTGTTGCATTCATCACCAAAAAGAACATTTCAAGATCTACCCTGAAGCACAACGCTGTCAGTGATAGCATAATTTCCATATGCCTACAAGGAAGACCAGTTAATATGATTATTATTCAAATTTACGCACCAACCACTAAGGCCAAAGATGAAGAAATAGAAGATTTTTATCAGCTGCTGCAGTCTGAAATTGATCGAACGTGCAATCAGGATGCATTGATAATTACTGATGATTGGAATGCAAAAGTTGGAAATAAAGAAGAAGGATCAGTAGTTGGAAAATATGGCCTTGGTGATAGAAACAATGCCGGAGATTGAATGACAGCCTTTTGCAAGACCAATGACTTCTTCATTGCAAATACCTTCTTTCACCAACATAAATGGCAACTATACACATGGACCTCACCAGATGGAACACACAGGAATCAAATTGACTGCATCTGTGGAAAGAGACGATGGAAAAGCTCAATGTCATCCGTCAGAACAAGGCCGGGGCCGACTGTGGAACAAACCATCAATCGCTCATATGCAAGTTCAAGGTGAAACTGAAGAAAGTCAGAGCAAGCCCACAAGAGCCAAAATATGAGTTTAGAGACCTGAATTTAGAGACCACCTCAAGAATAAATTTGACGCGTTGAACACTAATGACCGAAGACTAGATGAGTAGTAGAATGACATCAAGGACATCATACGTGAAGAAAGCAAGAGGTCATTGAAAAGACAGGAGAGAAGGAAAAGACCAAGATGGATGTCAGAGGAGACTCTGAAACTTGCTCATGAACGTCTAGTAACTAAAGCAAAAGGAAGAAATGATGAAGTAAAAGAACTGAACAGAAGATTTCAAACGGCGGCTTGAGAAGACAAAGTATTATGATGACAGGTGCAAAGAGCTGGAGATAGAAAACCAAAAGGGAAGAATACGCTTAATGTTTCTCAAGCCGAAAGAACTGAGGAGAACATTCAAGCCTCAAGTTGCAATACTGAAGGATTCTATGGGGAAAATATTAAATGACACAGGAAGCCTCAAAAGAAAATGGAAGGAATACACAGAGTCTTTAGACCAAAAAGAATTAGTAGATGTTCAGCCATTTTAACAGGTAGCATATGATTAGGAACCGATGGTACTGAAGGAAGAAGTCCAAGCTGCTCTGAAGGCATTGGCGAAAAACAAGCCTCCAGGAATTGACGGAATATCAATTGAGATGTTTCAACAAACAGATGCAGTGCTGGAGGTGCTCACTCATCTATGCCAAGAAATATGGAGGACAGCTTCCTGGCCAACTGACTGGAAGAGATCCATATTTATGCCTATTCCACAAAAGGCAACCCAACCGAATGCAAAAATTATAGAACAATATCATTGTTATCACACGCAAGCAAAATTTTGCTGAAGGTCATTCAAAAACGGCTGCAGCAGTATATCAGAAATTCAGGCTGGCTTCAGAAGAGGACGTGGAACCAGGGATATCATTGCTGATGTCAGAAGGATCCTGGCTTAAAGCAGAGAATACCAGAAGGCTGTTTACCTGTGTTTTATTGACTATGCAAAGGCATTCGACTATGTGGATCATAACAAATTATGGATAACACTGGGAAGAATGGGAATTCCAGAACACTTAACTGTGCCTGTGAGGAACCTTTACATAGATCAAGAGGCAGTTGTTCGAACAGAGCAAGGGGATACTGATTGGTTTAAAATCAGGAAAGGTGTGCATCAGGGTTGTATCCTTTCCCCATACCTATTCAGTCTGTATGCTGAGCAAATAATTGGAGACGCTGGACAATATGAAGAAGAATGAGGCATCAGGCTTGGAGGAAGACTCATTAACAACCTGCGTTATGCAGATGACACAATCTTGCTTGCTGAAAGTGAAGAGGACTTGAAGCACTTACTAATGAAGACCAAAGACCACACAGCCTTCAGTATGGATTGCACCTCAACATAAAGAAAACGAAAGTCCTCATAACTGGACCAATAAGCAACATCATGATAAATGGAGAAAAGATTGAAGTTGTCAGGGATTTCATTTTACTCGGATCCACAATCAACAACCATGGAAGCAGCAGTCAAGAAATCAAATGACGCATTGCATTGGGTAAATCTACTGCAAAGAACCTCTTGAAAGTGTTGAAAAGCAAAGATGTCACCTTGAAGACTAAGGTGCACCTGACCCAAGCCATGGTATTTTGAGTCGGAACCAACTCAACAGCACCTAAAAACAACAAGAACAACATTTAATTCTTAGTAATGTCACTGTTTTACGTTGAGAAAAACTTACTGCTGATATTTAATTTGTGTTAGTAACACATTTCCAGTATTACTTAACAATTGTACCCTTGTTTTCCTTTTGTGCTTTGGAGGAATATGAATGTGATGAGTTTACAGCAAGGAGAAAAAGAACTGAGGAGTGTGTTTTCTTTGGTTTGGGATTTTGAAATTGTCAATAGAATTTAGTCTTCTTACCCTCACACCCTCAAAACAAGCTTTTAATTTTACCCTGGCCCCCGAGGAATTAAGAATTTACGCTTTGTTGGCTCATAGGCTGCTTGAAAATTTGATTAATGGTATGGATCTTCTTCCCAGAAAAATGTTACATATACTTTAAATTTTGCATGTAATTTAAGGGGTACATGAACTCCAGAATAAGAAATTCTGCATTAATATCACGTAATTTGTCTTGACACTGTGGCTGCAACAACGGGCTCAAGCATAACAACGATTGTGAGGATGGCACAGGACCTGGCAGTGTTTCATTTTGTTGTACATAGGGTTGTTATGAGTCAGAACTGGCTCAACAATTTATCTTGAAAAGAATATGTTCACTAGAGTTGCATTTATAGTTTTTCCTGCTAAGTAGTTTCTCTCAAATAATGATACAGATCAGGCCAGTTTATAACAAATGAATTACCACATAAAACTTGGGTGTAGTCAACATGGATGAGACAGATGACAGCTTCAGATTCAACCCTCACACATTAACACTTCTACAATAGCATTTCACAATGCTAAAAAAGAACAAATTGCTTTCCTGTTGTCATCCTCCTCCTTGCTGTCAACACTTTCAAACACTCTTGCTAAATGTTATGGACTGTCATTACTAGACCCAGACATGCATATACACACACACACACTCAAAAATGCACATACGGATTCATTATTAGTATATTTTATAATATACTAATTATATTTTATAAGCAGTTTTTATAGATAAAGCATAGTTTTTCTATTTAATTCTTTACTAACAGAATTGAATTGTGTATTAATGAAATGAAATTGTCTAGAGTGGTATTTTTTCTTCCTCCTTTCTCTCTTAACAGCTGAAAAAATACTAATAACAGTTTATCTTTAGAGGAAGTCTTCTCCTATCCAAACAAGTACACTGGCAAGACTCGGTTCAGCCACAAGTTAAGGGTAGGAGATCCAGTTGGGTCACACAGCCTCCTAGTGCACAGATGGTGACTTCAGTACCATCTGTTCACTATTTCTTTAAGACATTTACAATTTCTCCCTCTCCATGAGGGCTGAATAGAAAAAAAAAAAAAAAAAACCTAAAGTAAGGCCTAGTTTTAGAGTTCCTGGGTGTTAGCTGCTCTTTCCCCTTGCTTTTTCTACCATTCGGTAAAGGCGATGGCTCTTCTTTCCAAATATTCCGATCATCAACTTACATAGACCCTTTCTTCATGTTTCTTGGTGGTATGTGCTATGCAGTTCACTAGTAACAGAAGAATACTATGTTAGTCTGCTGTCTATACTTGAAAAATAATCACCAAAAGCAATCAGTTCTTTTACTTCCTATAATTTTGTGAAAGAAACCTAAATAGTCTGCTTATTCCTTCTAAGTAAAAGCTGAATCTTTGGCCACTTTCTCTTGTAGATGGCACCTTGTATTCTTTCCTTCTAATAGTAAACAGATGGGAAGATAATAGTTGAAGCTTAGCCCTTGCAGCATGCATAATGAGAAATGCTAAAAGCTGGCAGAAATACTAGTTCTTGACCTTGGCAGATCTTTTCTAAATTCTTTGTCAGCTTTTTGTCCTCTTTATCTCCAGGCAAGATCCTTCCTTACTGGAGGGGAGGAAGATCCACTTTAGACTATGTAATTATCACGTCCTGATGCACACAGAGCTTTGCTCCTACACCATAGTAGTTTTGATTTGTTACTGATCACAAGAAACTCAAGAAATGACTGAATGGTGTAGTTATTGTTACCCTATGGCTTTATTGTTAAAAGAGCAAGACCTGTTAAAGTAGATAAGATAAAGAGTTTGCCTAAATGTTATCTCTCTTAGTATTACTTGCCCATGTTCTTATTTTCTCTTGACCTCTTATATTGATTTTATAAAACTGATGCTTTCCATATCCCTCTAGTCAGATGTTTTTCCCATGTGTTCTTTTTTTTTTTTTTGTACTTTAAATGAAGATTTACAGAGCAAACAAGTTTCTCATTAAACAATTAATACACATACTGTTTTGTGACATTGGTTGCCAACCCCCTGATATGTCGACACTCTCCCCTTCTAGACCTTGGGTTCCCTATTACCAGCTTTCCTGTTCCCTCCTGCCTTCTCATCCTTGCCCCTGGGCTGGTGTGTCCCTTTAGTCTTGTTTTGTTTTATGGGCCTGTCTAATCTTTGGCTGAAGAATCTTCATTACTGAGCTAAAAGGGTGTCCAGGGGCCATACTCTCGAGGTTTCACCACTCTGTCAGACCAGTAAGTCTGGTCTTTTTTTTGTGTGAGTTAGAATTTTGTTCTGCATTTTCCTCCAGCTCTTTCCAGGACCTTCTATTGTGATCCCTGTCAGAGCAGTCAGTGGTGGTAGCCAGGCACCATCTACTTGTACTGCACTCAGTCTGATGGAGGCTGTGGTAGTTGTGGTCCATTAGTCCTTTGGACTAATCTTTCTCCTGTATCTTTGGTTTTCTTCATTCTTCGTTGCTTCATACAGGGTGGGACCAGTAGAGTATCTTAGATCGCCTCTCACAGGCTTTTAAGACCCCAGGTGCTACTCACCAAAGTAGAATGTAGAACATTTTCTTTATAAACTATGTTGTGCCAGTTGAGCTACATGTTCTCCAGAGTCCTCAGCCCAGTAATTTGGCCCCTCAGGAGATTTGGATAATATTTTTTTATGGAGCTTGCCTTGCCTTGTACAAGTTGTGCTGGCTTCCCCAGTATCGTGTACTGTCTTGTGTACTGTCTTAGCCTTCACTGAAGTTACCACTTACCTATTGTCTACTTGCTGCTTTTCCTTCCCACTCCTCCCCATGTGTTCTTAAAACTATGCATGTGATAATCCTCTGTATGTATGATCGTTGGTGTGAATGATGTTTTTTAACGATAGGTAAATTCTCATCTAAGCTTTAGGGTAACTTTTGCCTCGTATTTTTTTTGTATAATATTCAGACCTCAGTATCAATATCTTCCTATCTTTACACTGACCAATTTTCTAATTAAAACGAAACGTTCAGATTTGTACCGTACTTTTTATTTACATTTATGAAACACGAGTTATAGTTCCAGCGTAGGTTATAGTACTTTGGGGAACTCTCTCAGGTAAGAGTGAGTGAAACCTTGAACATACTGATAATGAGAATTATATAAAAGCTGAGATGATGAGAGGTCTCTCTGATATCTCACTCGCTCTAATTTTGTCATCCCAAAATTTTTTGGCTTTGGTTGCTAAAATCTAATAAATCAGTTTGCTTCTATGCTCATTTTAGAAATTGTGCATGCTTGTAGAATGTTCTAGATGTCTACTTTGGGTTAGATGTTAGAGACATTGCTGTTTGCTGTGACATTTAGTGTTTGGTCAAACTGTTTATGTTAGGGTAATTACATTTTTAACTTAGAATGGCCAGTGTTCATTGCTCAGAATACCTGCCCAGCTGATTTGGTACTGCTTGTTCAGTTTTAGGATATAATTGAACGTTAGAGATTAGTGAATAAATGTAATAGTCATATCATTCTCTCTCTTTTTTTTTTTCTTTTAAAATTGCTTTTAATTGTTTTGAGGCTTTCAAGTCTAGCACTCAAAACAGATGGATAGTTTTCCTCTTTAAGGAAAGATCATATACTTAGGGAGAAGTTTCAAGGTACAATTTGTAATGACCTGACATTCTACGTGTGTGCTTTTTGTTTGATATTTGCTTCGGGGGTTCATTTCTGGTTTTGCTGTAAACATAGCATAATGCCTTGCATGTATGATGGTTTGACCTGAGAAATTCTGCTCATTAGGGCCACCTCTGCCCATTTAGTGCCTTTGTGCGTATAAGGAACAGGAACCTTTTCTCTGGGGGAAGGCCTGATAAGAAGATGCAGTCCTTGGTGAGCAGAATGTGACTGGCTCGCAGCCTCTATTCACCCTTGGCCTGGCGCTCTCATGCAGCGAACAGCCTGGAGCACCACACTGTGTGGGACAAATTTTGTTTCTAAACTTTGTACTGATTTGTATTTATTTTAAAAAGTCCATTGTAGCAAAAGTCGTTAATATTTTTAAAATTTTATGTATATAGAATTTTGATGCTAAAATATAGCAGAAAAGGTAAAATATTTCCTTTGAAGATTATGAAAACCTAATAAAGTTTTTATTCCAAAAGTGGTACTAATTAAAATTACTGGTTATTCTTTATTTTTATATAATGCCTCATAGTAAACTTTATTTCATTAATAGTAAACTACCTATATATTCTTTGGAAACCCTGGCGGCTTAGTGGTTAAGAGCTACGGCTGCTAATCAAAATGTCAGCAGTTCGAATCCACCAGGCGATCCTTGGAAATTCTGTGGGGCAGTTCTGCTCCACCCTATAGGGTTACTGTGAGTCGGAATCAACTCAGTGGGTATATATTCTTTAATTTTGAATTTCCCATAACATTGAAAATACTTCAGGTCTTGGGATTCATGTGTTATCATGTCATGGAATTAATTGTTGAGTGCTTTATATTAGTAGTTCTGTAAGTCTTGTAATTAAACATTTGGTGTTTCCTACTTTTTCAGGTACTTTGGTCTGGGAAGCCATATGGTTCATCTCGAAGTATCATAAGAAAAATTGGTACTAATTTATCTCTGATTCAGTGTCCAAGAGTTCGGTTTCAGGTAATATTTTTTATATATTTCAAAAATTGATATGTGCATTAGAAATATAGATAAGACAATTTTAGAAGTAGTTCCGTTGTTTTTTTTTTTTTTTTAACAATTTAGCAGTAAAAGAGGATTGAAAATCACAGTAAAGTCTAATTTTATTTTCTCTTTTAAGTGATTATTCAAAATCTTTAAGACATTTATCCTTCTTAATAATGCATATGTGAAGATTTAGAAGCATACAATAATAAGCTAAGCATGTTTAGTTCCCAGGTGTCCTTGAACATAGATAGGCCTTGGTATTACTTCAGGAGGCTAAGGTACCACCATTTTTTTCTCCTGTTGTTACATCCCCCTCTTTGGACAGCCACTCTGTTCCCCTAGTTTATTTTTGGATGTTGCTGTAGATGCCATAAAAGTTGCTTTCTCCTTCATTGGTTTACAGCTCAGCAGTAATTGTGGGAACCGCTGCCTTGGCAATGATGTTGTCAAGACAAAGAGGTGATTGTGGTTCTCTGGGTGTGATAGTCAAATCCTGAATTAGCAATACTTTTGGAAGCTCAGGTCTTAGTATTCTCTTCTCACATCAAATTAAGAGCAGCTCTGCTGTATACTTAGAGATAAATTGCTATTTTCTTTGATTTGGGATTTTGTTCCTATTGTTGTTATAGTGTTAGACATATATCACATAGCTCTGTTCTTATGTTTCAGTAATTCTCTACAATAGCAATATGACAAAAACCTTTCAGTCAACTTTAATAATATAAAGTTCAGCACATACCTATAGCAGTTTTAAATAATGGATTAACATGTAGAGCTATGGAAGTTGTATTTAAATAAGTCATAAATCAGAAGCTCGAAAGATCCCCTGCTCGCTTACTTGGTATCATGTCTACTCATAAATTATTCCTCTTGGTACAGAGGTAAAAATCTGTTCCTAAATAAATACAAATTAGCATGTGTTCAGCTTGACTAACAAGCTTGTTCATTGTTGTGTTCATAATCCTGTTTGCAAATTGACTGGGTAAACCTTGTGCCTCAATCTAGAAACTGACAGATTGAAATGTTCCAAGAAGTAATTTTTTTTTTTTAAATCACATATAGGAAATCTGTGGTAATTAGTGTCTCAGGCACAATTTCCAAGAACTCAGTTCATTTAGACACATTTAGATAGCTGATAGCTTTACTTGCCAACTTCCTTCAAATTACTATTGTGTTAACTATGGCTTATTAACTTTTTTCTGATTGCTCATCTCCATCAATTTTTTTTTCCCCATCTCTCCAATCGCCTGGAGCCCTGGTGGTGCAGTGGTTAAGGCACTTGTTTGCCAATCAAAAGGCTGGTGATTCGAACCCACCAGCCGCTCCACGAGAGAAAAATGTGACAGTCTGCTTCTAAAAAGATTACAGACTTGGAAACCCCGTGAGGCAGTTCTTCCCCGTCCTGTAGGGTCTCTATCAGTAGGAATCAATCGGTGGCAATGGGTTATCCCATCTAGTTGCAGGAGAGCTGCTTCAGCATTTGTGTTTATGTAGCTACAGACGTGTAAGAGGACGTGGAGATATCTAGCATTTTCTGGTTACAACACAAGTCTGCTTTGACAGCCAGTGGGCAGAAGGAACCCAGCCACATACGTTTCCTTGGAAGGGCTCTTTTTCTAAGCGTTGTTATCAGTCACTTAACAGAGTATGAAGCAAAACAAGAGTATTACATTTAGTGCAGGAACTGCATTGAGAAAAGATGGATTAACATAAGCAGAACAGTAAGGTAAGAAAAACGTTGGTAACCTCCTGAAGTTTGCCAGTTTCAGCTGTTGTCCGGGTGATTTCAGTGGCTTTGGGAGGAACAATCCATGACTGAGCCCCATGGAGTCTTTAGCTCCTCTGTTCCTTTTGACTTTCAGTTCCATTCCATGTGCCCACGCGTCAACTCTATCATCCCCCAAATGGTTTCACCTTGGAAATCTGAGCCTCACTGTTTATCGTAGGTGGCAGCATCTTTCCACTGGCCCGGCCAGACTGCGTCTGTGGTCAGTAAGACTTCTTTAGAGTGTTAGGCAAGATAGGCACACTGCTTCGTGTTGTGAGGGTTAGATGGGATAATCCACGGAAAGCCCTGGCTGTAATAACTGGTACATGATGAGTGCACAGTAAAAGAGCTGGTGCTTGTGGTGCTTTTGTAATTGCTGTTATCACTTTACAGGTGTATAGCGAATTACCTTGTTTGGCTGTCCAATGCAACTCCCTGATTTTACAGGTTGGGTTTCTGTGTTTTCATAGAATTACAAATCAGAATACAGACCAACACATTTAGTCACGCCTTCATCTAGTTAATGGGGACAACAAATACTGTGCTGGGAATAAAATGAGGACATATATGTAAGAAACCATATAAAAAATACTCAATAAATGTTCCTTTACTATATGTTATTTGAAGACTTGCCTTTAACCTTATAGGCTTCACTGGCTTTCTCTGTACTTCGTTTAGTGAGCTCTAACCCATGAGTTCAAGTCCCTGGGTGGCACAGTTTGCGCTTGTCTACTGACTTAAAGGTTGGCAGTTTGAACCTACCCAGCGGTGTCACGGGAGAAAGTTCTGGCACTCTGCTTCCGTGAAGACGACAGCCAGCAGCCCTATGGGGCAGGCCTGCTCCGTAACAACACACAGGCTGCCGTGGGCTGAAATCAACTCAACAGCAGCGGGCTTTTGTTTTTTTAATCAATGAGTTGGTTACTTTACACGCAAAACAGAATCTCTGGACCGTTCACATTTACTTTAATTGAAGAAAATAATTTCCTTCGGCCCATTCACACCTTTCAGATACGTACATTTCAGCCCTGAGTCACAACTACACAATTCTGGCCATAAACATTTTATACATTTGGTTGTCGTGCCCCCCCTTGGAAGAAGGAACCCACTTTAAGACAAACTCCAAGAATAGTCTCTTCTTTGTCTCCTAGTTATTCCAAATTCATGAAATCAAAAGAAAGTATAGTTGACTTACGCAGGGAGAAAATTCAGATCCTAGAGGGATTTGCAGGAGCAGTGAGGTTGAGGGGTTGAGAGGCATGGGGAGGCACGGGGGGCAGAAGTCTTGATTAAAAAAGGTCTCAGCACTGGGTGCAGATGTGAGTCATGGGGAGCTTTTTCAAAACAAAATGTCCATGCTTCAGGCCCCATCCTCCAGTGTGGTTCTGGGTACCCTAATTCCTTACAAAAACATTTAGGGAGCTTTAATTTAAAAATTCCGTTTCATACAAGGCTTGCTAAATCTGAATTTCATACATTTGTTTTCTAAAACCTCTTCAGGAGCTTCTTATTCAGCTAAGCTTGAGGACCTCAGGTGTAGGTTGTATTTCAGTGTTTTGCGAAAGAAGGTTTTCTTTAAAGCAGTAGCATAATTATGAAAGTAATCATTAGAACACTTTTGGGGTACATAATGTATTGATTTTAAATTGTACAAGCTAAGGAAAAACATGGAATGTAAGTGCAGCTTACTGGGGTAATATTAGATACTACGGTAAAAAGAAACAAAGGCCAAAAAAAGACTGAATCTGGAAGTAAAGTGGCCACTTTATGCGAGGTGCCAGTGGTCAGTGCTGCCCTTTCCAATGTCATGGAACACTTTATGTACAAACTATTGAGTGGGAAATACTTTACTCATAGTAAACTTTCATCTAATGCATAAAAAAAATTTTTTTTAGAAGGTGATCCTGAGTACTACAAGACAAGGTACTTTGAAATAACCTGCGGTGGAGATTGGGGACTTGGCAGCGTGGTATAGTAGTTTGAGTCCCAACTCTATAACTGACAGACTTCTGAGTAATTTAACCTAGATTACCTTTTCCCTCTAGTAACCCTAACCAGTTGCCGTCAAGTCGATTCCAACTCATGGAGAGGCAACCCCCTTTGTGTCAGAGTAGAACTCTATAGAGTTTTCAGTGGCTGGTTTTTTGGAAGTAGATTTGCCAGGCCTTTCTTCTGAGGTGTCCCTGGGTGAACTTGAACCTCCAGCCTTTCACTTAGCAGCCAGACGCATTAACCATTTCTTGAACTGCTCGTCATGGCTGTTGGAATTGCTGGTGGAGGGTATGTTCTGTAAGCAAACAGGTAATGACTGAATCTCCCCCTAAAGTTCACATAAAAAAAAAAAATCTGGAAGTAAAATGGCCACTTTACGCTAGGTGTTGGTGGTCAGTGCTGCCCCTGATTGGGTATAAGATTCAGTAGGAGAGAGATTAAACAAGTAAATATGCTAATAAATGTAAAGTTACAAGTTGTGATAAATGCCATGAAGGAAAAAATAGTATACAGTGGGGAGAATAACAGCAGTGGTCAGGGAAGGCCTCTCTGAAGGACTGATGATTAAGGATTAGAAAGAGCCGGTCCTGCCAAAGAGTTGAGGAGAACAGTGAGGGGGGCAGTGTCCCGGGCAGGACAAAAAGCCTGCACAGAGATCCTAAAGCAAGATAGAAGTTATTGTTGCAGGAACTGAGAGAAGGCCAGCCTAAAAAGACCTAGTGAGGTGGGACAGACGAGGTCTTTGGTGTCTGAGCCACCTGAAGATGGACAAATACCTGGATTAACACTCAAAATAACTGTTAAATTTAACCCTGTTTTTTCTGTTACTACTTCACAGTCTAAAACATGTTAACATTATGTTACATTGTTCGTGATACCCATTTTTTGGTATTTTTAACTATAAAAGAGCCCTTAAGGATAATCAGGTCCAGCTACTTACATTATGTTTTATAAATTGGGCAGTGTGGCATAGTAATTTCAATCCTAACCCTGTAACAAACATTTTGAACCATTTTATTCTCTTAAAAGTTGATTTCTTAGTGTGCTTCTTAGTTCAAGTAGATACATGAGACTAAATGGGCAGCTCCAGTCCGGAGGCAAGATGAGAAGGCAGAGCTGACAGGAGCTGGTTGAATGGACACAGGAGATCCAGGGTGGAAAGGAGGAGTGTGCTGTAACATCATAGGGATAGCAACTAGGGTCACATAACGATGTGCGTATGAATTTTTGTATGAGAAACTAACTTGAGCTGTAAACTTTTACTAAAGCACACACACACAAAAAAGATGGATCTCTTTAAAGACTTGTTTCTCCATGGGGACACCATTACAACCTTCTAAGGTTATTTTGAGACATAACACATTTTCTTCCTCTTTTTCCTGTACTTCCACCCCTTGCTTTTCCCCTCCCCCATACTAGATGTATGTAATAAATGTTCAATTAAAAAAAAAAAAGGTAACCAATCGTTCAGAAACATTAGTTGTTGAATCTGGGTTAGAATACTGGAGTGTGCCAGCTTTCAGACTGGTGCTCTTTACACTGGTATCACTGTATGTCACTATATTAAACCAAAAAAACCAAACCTGTTGCCGTCGAGTTGATTCTGACTCATAGTGACCCTATAGGGCAGAGCAGGACTGCCTCACAGGTTTCCAAGGCTGCAAATCCTTCTCCTGTGGAGCGGCTGGTGGGTTCCAAGCACAGACTTTTCAGTTAGCAGATGAGCACTTCAACCACTGCACCACCAGGGCTTTGGCACTGTATTAAAATACAGAAATTCTTCTTCAATTTCTCCCATAATGGTAGGAATTGGTAGAAAAAGAAGGAATAATTCCGTTGATAAAAAGCTAGAGATTATCATTTTACTGTGTTTGTTTTTAGATATGTATGTTTTACATTTGACTGTGAACAAATGGTGGTAAAATAGGCCGAGCCAACCAAGTCTGTACTCAGCTAACATTACTGGTTTATTTGAAAGGCTGAAATATAGAAAATTATTATCTTTTACACTCTTGTTGTCAAGAAACTAAGAGAATCCTGATTTCGCAGCACTGGCCTATCCGTTTAATGAAAAGTCATGTGGGGGCAGAGTTAGCTCTTCTAATATTTTTATTCTAAATATTTCGGCTTTTTACAGTCTTGCTTATTTTCTCTTATGCATATTATTTAAATGAATTCATTTCCTTGGTACAGTTTCGTATTATCAGAATGTTTTAAATTTACTAAAACTGCTTTAGTATGATTCCTAAAGTATAATTGCATTTTGGATAATGTAAGTTTTATCAAATGTGAGATTGACCTTCTGAAGTGCAAAAGACAATGCAATGCTACTGTGGAATTTTTGCTCCGAATGAGCTTTTTATACTTTTTAAAAGGAATTTGAATACTTATAAATTATTAAATACTAATTTTGAATTTTATAATGCCATTGGTATTGAAATTTTCTCTCTTCATTGTTTTTTTTTTTTTTTTTTTTGGTTTTTTTTTCTACTAACAATAGCTATAGGACAGGATCTTGCTGGGAACCTTCAGTAAGTTGCCCTTTCTTTTTTCAAAATTCTCATCTGTTGTCCATGCATGTCAGTAGTGACATCCAAATCATACTTCCAAACCCCCCTGCTCTCAGTCCGCCTTGTCAGCATTGACTTCACCTTGACTTGTACTTTACCAAGTGACTGGATTGTCCTCCCGCTCCGTGCTATGTCGCTCAGTGCACGTTCCCTCCAGCAATGAGAATTCAGGTTAGGTCTTTGTTACTGGCGCACCCATCACTGTATCATGTAGATGTGTGACTTAAATGTCAAAACTGCTTTGTGAGGCAGGATGTCGAGTAGAAATGATGCAGATCTTAACAATTTTGGAATTGGTTCTTGACAACATTAACATTTTCATCTGACTGAGCACGCACAATGGGCATGGTGTGCTCGTGAAGACTGCAGACTAAATCCGTGGAATAGTTTGTTACCTTTTGTTTTTATGTGTGTTTTTTTTTTTAAGGTTTGTCCAAAAAATAACGTTTTATATGTAGTATATGAAGTATTACAGATCTAATATTGAGAATATGATCTGTAATTACCGTATATAAAAAAAATTACCATATAATGTACCCTGAAAAGCTGCCACAATATGGATTAATTTTTATATCTTTGAGTATTTTTAGGAAAGTATTATTTTCTAAAAAATATTTGGAAGAGAACAATTTTTATAACTTTTATGGGAAAGTAAAAGATGTTAAGGTCAAAAATAGATTTTACCTGTCTTAAATATATTAACTCCATACCAACTAGTGACAGTTGAAACCAAGTTTTATTTTCTAAACAAAGAGTTCTAATCAGATTGATCTTCATGAAATAGCACCTTTGAAAGGCACCGTTTAGGTTTTAGTCTTATGATTTGTCTCACTTTGCTACAAATCAGATCATTAAATACAAGCTGAGCTTTCATAGAGCTGCAACTTCCCTGCTTAAGGATCTCCAAATAACTGACTTAGAATCTCCCTGTTTTAATGGCTCTAGAAATATTAAGGAGTCTTTGGGTGGTGCAAATGGTTAACATGCCTGCCACCAACCGAAAGGTTGGTGGTTCGAGTCCACCCGGAGGCACCCTGAAAGAAAGCCCTGGCAATCTACTTGCAAAAAATCAGCACTTGAAAACCCTATGGAGCATACTGTATTTTTTTACACAAATAACATGCACCTTCTACGTTTGTTTGCCAACCATGCCCTCCCTTCACCCTGGCAAGGTATTTTTGTAAGTACACTGTACTAATTTTTTTTTTACAGCAACATGTAAAAACAAAACTAGCATAGCTGTGCTTAGGAAAATACCTCACGGGGAGGCCGCAGTTCGCAAGCAAACAAACATAGAAGGTATGCACTATTTGCGTAAAAATACAGTAGTTATATTGAGACACATATGGGTCGCCATGACTCAGAATCAACTCGAATGCAACTGATTTAGGAATATTAATATATCATTCATCATTCTGTTTTTGGTAATGGATATGGGCGGAATATTACCAGATTTCTCAGGCCCTTGACATCAAATGTGATGTCCAGTTCGGTTAAACGTTTATTTAAGTTGTATATCGATTTGCTAAATATCTGTTTGTATATTACCATTTGGATAAATTTCTGGAATACATATTGATAAATATAAAAATCTTTTTTCGCTTTCCTTGATTTACTTCCTAAGTTTATATTTTCTCTTCGGACCACAAATTGTTTTTACTACATGTAAAACATTAGTATTTTGAAAGATTTTTATGTTAATTCCATTATTAGTTTTTTTGACTAATGTTAGGTTCTTAAATCTCTGCCTTTGTTTGTTGACTGCCCCCTCTTGTTAAAATGTCAGTTTTAATGCACCTTATTACATTGATAATATTAGTTAATTATGATTCCAGAATGGATACACATACCAGCAGCTGATCTGCTTAGTTAAAATTTTATTCATAATGTAGTTTTAAAGAAATTTTAAACTTTTTAGCTATATTATGTGTTTACATAGTACATTTTGCATTTCAGGAAGAAGATTTTTTTTTTTTTTTTAAATATAAGTGTAGTTTCTAAAACTTAGCTTAGCTGTGATAACATTAAAACCAAAAACAAACAAACCTGTTGCTGTTGAGTCGATAGTGACCCTATAGGACAGAGTAGAACTGCTCCATAGGGTTTCCAAGGAGCACCTGATAGATTGAAACTGCCAACCTTTTGGTTAGCAGTTGAGCTCTTAACCACTGAGCCACCAGGGCTCCCTGATAACATTAAGAAGGTTCAAATAAAGCATGGGTTGTGTTAGCTTTCTGATAAACATGTTAACAAGTAAATCTCTGGTCTTTTAAATTTTTTCTTCGACTAAAACATTTAGCTAGGGTGTTTTCTTGAGCTTTGCCCCAACTTTCAGGAAGTATTAATTTTATAATATTATATTAATTTTATGATGTTGGTTAAATTAATATCTGATAAGTTTATTATATTGTGCTAAAATATATAACAAAAAGTTTGCAATTTTAACCATTTTAAGTGTACCATTCAGTGACACTAATTACATTCACCATGTTGTGTTACCATCACCACAGACAGAAACTCGGTACCCTTAAACAATAGCTCTCATTCCTTTTTCCCCCCAGCCTCAGTGTTTGCTGTTGTTAGTAGCCTTCAAGTGTTGATTCCAACTCATAACCACTAATAAATTTTTGTCCGTATGCATTTGTCGATTTTAGATATTTCATGCAAGTCAGATCATACAATATTTGCCCTTTTTTGTCTGACTTCTTTCACTCAACATGTTTTCAAGGTTCATCCATGTCATAGCTTTGTGTCAGAACTTCATTTCTCTTTATGGCTGAATAATATTCCATTGTAGGGATACCCGTTCATCTGTTGATGGACACTGGCTTGTTTCTACTCTTTGACTGTTGTGAATAATGCTGCAGTGAACCGTGGTGTGCAAGTAACTGTTTAAAACAAGTACCTGCTTTCAAGTCTCTTGAGTATGTACTTAGGAGTGGAATTGCTCGGTCATATTTTATGTTTAACTTTTTGAGGAACCATCAAAATGTTTTCCATAGCAGCTGCACCATTTTATATCCCAACCAGCAATTTCTCCACATTCCAGTTTCTCCACATTCTCACCAATACTTGCTAGTTTCTATTTTTTTCTGATAATTGCCATCTTAGTGGATGTGAGGTGGTATCTCATGGCGGTTTTGGTTTGCATTTCCCTGGTGACTAATGACATTGATCATCATTTCGTGTGCTTGTTGCCCATTTGTATATCTTCTTTGGACAAATGTCTATTTAAGTCCATTGCACATTTTTTAGGTGAGTTGTCTTTTTGGTGTTGAGTTGCAGTTCTTTATATATTCTGGATATTAGACCCTTATCAGCTGTGTGGTTCCCAAATATTTTCACCTATTCTGCAGGTTGTCTCTTCAACTTTTTCTTTAAAAATTATTGTTCACTGACCTTCTGGCTCTGAGGAATTATAACAAAACTCAAATTTAATTCAATTATGTTTCCACATTTTCTAGATAAATTTCAGCATATCTGTACTTTTTCTCCGTTGTACTTGTTTCAAAATATTCTCATTCATCTATAGATTTAAGATTGGCTAGAGAACTATGTTCTACCACTATTGGATTTTTTGTTCTTTAAGATATTTACTACTTTTATTTAAAAATCAGAAGATTTAAGCTTTTAAAAATACCTATTTTAAACTTTATAACAGCATATATTTGTGTGTGTGTATACTCCCAAATTTAGCACACATTGGTCCACTTGCTTGGTTTTATACTTTTCTTCTTCCTTTTTTTTTTATTTAACTATTCTCTTCGAGAAGAATTTTTTAATGTTTTAGGATGGATAAAGTTGATTTTGAGGAGGGAGGCGAGGGGGGAGGAACCCATTCTCATTTGTTATGTAAAAATCAAACAAAGTTAAATTATAATTCAGAGATTGTAATATACTACTATGCAAACAATGTGGTAGGAATAACAGTCCCTTTCATGGAGACCTTTATTTACTCTTAACATTTTGGTGCCACATTAATAACTTTTCTATTTGTATAACTTATAGCTTACCAGCCCTGAAACAGAATGGAGTCCCAACCACCCAGGAGAGGATGCAGTGGCATCTTTTGCTGATGTTGGATGGGTAGCCGAAGAAGAAGGAGAATGTTCAACAAGGCTAAGGTTTGTTTGAAAGGCTATCAAATCTAAGATATAATCTTTATTAATATAAAGGATGATACGTTTGCAGTATTTTCTCTTAATACCTAATTTGATCTCTAATAATTAGCCCAATTATTTTTGTTGAGGAGTCTTCTTGACTTGAAGAGTTCTTGAGCAGAAAACGAAACTCCTTTTCATCTTTAAGACTCAGAAGTTCTTGAACAGACATAATTGTGTCCTAAGTCATTATCAAAATACAGAATTACCTGCCCTTCAGAAGAGCCCTGGTGGTGCAGTGATTAAAGCACTCGGCTGCCAACCAAAAGGTTGGCAGTTCAAACCCACCAGCCACTCCATGGGAGAAAGATGTGGCAGTCTGCTTCCAAAAAAATTTACAGCCTTGGAAGCCCTATGGGACAATTCTGGTGTGTCTTATAGGATCACTGTGAGATGGAACCAGCTAGCAGTAGTGGGTTTTGGGTTTCCTGCCCTTCAGAAGTTTTCATTCTAATAGGAGAGACCAGAAATAATTATTGTAAATGTTTAGAAGTTTACATTCTAATAGGAGAGACCAGAAATAATTATCATAAGTGTTTAGTTAAGTACAATAATTACAGTAGTCTCATTGGGGAAGAGGAATCAATCTGGATCATATTAAGAATTTGTGTAATCATTGGACAATGTTTCCTAAAAATTGTGAGTCAAGATGAATTGTGATTCAAAGGAAACAATGTGTACGGGTTAGGGAGGAGCATCCATTTACTTGAAAGAGCCTGAATAAAGTATTGACTACACATTCAATCTAGTAAACATTCAACATACACTCTTCATTCTTATTAGGCGTGAAGGATACAGAGATAAAATTAACTCACAATCCCTGCTTTCCAAGGACACTTGGTATGCTAAACCAAAAGCCAAACCCATTGCCGTCAGGTTGATTCTGACTTGGTTTTCTAGAGGAGCTTAAAAAGGAAATTGATATTATTGATACTGTACAGTCTAACAAGTAAATGCACAGGGCCACTGTGGGACTAGAGAGATTCAGCGAGGCTTCTTAGAGGATTGGGTGCTAGAGCTGCCTGATGAAGGATTAATAGGAGCCAATCAAATGGGAAGGTTGTATTCCAAGAAAAGTGAACTTATTTAAAGGTACCAGTTATGAGACAACATAACTAGTTGAGGAAATTCCAAATGTCTCATTGAGGCTAGACAGTATCAGAAGAAGGGGAAGCTGTGGGAGATGAAGGTGTAAGGTAGGTAGAGATTTAAAGGTAGTACGTGGTATACTAGGACATTTGGACTTTTTCCTGAAAGTAATGTGGAACCATTGAAGTAATATGATCATATTTGTGTTTTAGTAAGATTTCCCTGTAAACATCATGAAGAATAGAAGGGAGCAGGACTTGGAGGAGAAAAGGGGAATCAGAAGGTGACTGTTGAACTAGACCAGGTAATAGATGACCAGAGTTTGATTAAATTAAGCAGCTGGCAGCAGAGCTAGAGCAGAAGGGCAGAGTCAGGAGGAATTCAAAAGAATTAAAAGAACTTAGAATCTTTATTACATATGGGAGGTAAGGTAAAGGAAAATTCTGGTTTAACTCCCACGTTTTGGTCTAGGATAATTATGAAGATGGTAGAATAATTCGTAGGAATATAGGAATACTTAGGGTTTTTTTTGGTGGATATAGAAGGAAATAGTTCCGCTTCGAACATGCTGTATTTGAGTTTCCTATGGAACATCAAGGAGCCCTGGTGGCACAATGGTTAAGCACTTGATTACTAACCAATCAGTCAGTGGTTTGAACCCCCCAGCTGTTCCTAGGGAGAGAGCTGCGGCAGTCTGCTTCTGTAAAGATTACAGCCTTGGGAACTCTATTGGGCAGTTCTACTCTGCCCTGTAGGGTCCCTATGAGTCCAAATGAACTTGACAGCAGTGGGTTTTGGCTTATGGGACATTCACACTCATCTAGACTAGAAACAGTTTATGTGGATAGATACTGACACGTGTAGATAGAACGGCTGATAGGGAGGTGCCCAAGGAGCATATGTAGAACATAAAGAGCATTTACATCCTTGATGAAGCCAGCATTTGGGAGTTGTAAGGAAAAGAAAAGAGCCTCCCAAAGAAACAGCTCAAGAGGCAGGAAAACCAGCAGAAGGTGGTCATGGAAGCAAAAGGAGGAGAAGGTTTCATGGAAGAGAAGTAAACTAGTCATCAGTGTCGAGTACTTAGAGGCTAGGTAAATCAGAGAGCTAGCAAATTTCAACCTTGTGTCTCTGGAATAAATGCCCACGAGTGCACTTGTTGTTTTTTAAGAAACTGACCTACTAGTTCCCCGAGTGGCTGTGCCATGTAATGTTCCCACCAGCGGTGGCCGAGTGTTCCACATAGTCTGCTTTAGCCTCGCCATTATCTGCATTTGCTGTTTTCACAGTTTTTAGAAATACCATCAGCTCTGTCTGGTTAGTGTGGGGCTTAGAAAGGGAATGGTAACTGGGTCTTTGCAAGCCAAACATATTTCCCTATCGCACAAATACTCCAAATTAAATAAAGATGGGATTATTGCTACTATCCATGCCAGGGCAAGGTAAGAGCCAGGACATTTATTCTCCAAATCTTTTTGTTTAAAAAGGGCTATAGGCAAAAAAAAAAAAAAAAAAATGCCAGGGCAAGGTAAGAGCCAGGACATTTATTCTCCAAATCTTTTTGTTTAAAAAGGGCTATAGGCAAAAAAAAAAAAAAAAAAAAAAATGCAGACATCCTCTGTATATGATAGTTTAATTAACAAGGGCATAAATGGAATTAGATATGAAGAAAAACACCTGCATTCAAAATAGAGTCAAAACAATGAAGAATTATCACAACTCTTAAGCAAAAATAAAATACTAACATGGGATTGCTGTGAGTTGGAATGAGCTAGATGACAACTAACAACAGTTAAAGGAAAACTGAAAGAGAATTTAATGTAGTTGAATGTCCTAACGGTTAGGATTAAGTTTGACTGCACATAATTGAGAGTCCAAAATAATTGTGGCTTAAACAAGATGGAAGTTTATTTTTCCTTTCAAAGTAGTTTTTTCTTTCTCAAAGACATCCAAGGGTAGATGGTTTAGAGCTTATAGTGGCTCCGTAGTGTAGGGACCTAGCCAGCCCCTCTGCCAGCCTCGGTGTGGGCTTCCATACTGGAGGTTAGCTCTGGGCCTCTGACAACGGAGTCCAGTCCTCACGTCGCATTTACTGAAGGCACTCAGCAGGAGGAGAAGTGGGGCTGGAGATGATAGGACTTCCTTTTCCATGGAGTTGCCTCCCTTTAAAGCAGCCTTACTAGATTGTCTGGCTCGCTGACATTTTGCCTGCGTCTTGTTAGCCAAAATCAGTCACACAGGCGTGCAAAACTACAAGGAAAACTGGGAAGTGTCCTTTAGCTGTGCATATTGCTGCCCTAAGTAAGGGTTTCCTCCCTTCCTTTCTTCCTTCCTCCTTCCCTCTCCCTTCCCTTACTTCCCTTCCTTTCTCTCCTTTGTCCTTCCTTCCATCCTGACATAAGTCGAATATTTTTAAATTTTCATTATGATTGCATTTTATTCTCAGTATCTTTATAAATCTGATCTTTGACATCTGCAGGTTAACACCTGAGAATCTCAACGTCAGCAAATTATGCACCATGACATTGTATGTAGTACATGTTACTAACAAGAGCTACCAAAAAAAAAAAAAAACAAATGGTCCTAAATGTGGTTCCTTGCAGCTGGGATACGCCATAGGTCGGGGACTACTTGTAGGTAGTTTGCTGTATTTTAAGAGCATTAAAAGTTTCTTCTCCTTACCTCAAAAGAAAACATGAATTTAGCAAAAACATTGTTGGACTCTGTGATGCCTCCTGATATTGCTGGCTCGTTGGCTTATATAGCGGCTAAGATTGAGAAAGATGATGGCAGTAAGAACCCCAGATGTGGTGTCTAAATAAGGTTGACAAGTGCTTTGTTGATCTGAAACTTGTAGGAGGGGATTTAAGTAAGGTCACCTGAAAAGGTGATCCCAGGCATTGTGTTCTGATACTCTGTGAACTGGCAGTGATGGTTTTTCATGTCCCCTCATGGGGCCTATGACAGCCCACCTTTTGTACCTTTATGTCTTCTCGCAGGACAGAAGTCAGGTCCAGACAGCCCCTTCAGGAGGACCTTCCTCTTTTTGAGAATCCTCCAAGCAGGCAGGTCTCCTTACCAAACCCGTCTCAGGAAGAGGCTCTGCCGAGGACTGTGGCGCTGGCCAATGAGGAAGCCCTGCGGAAGATCTCTGCTCTGGAAAGTGAGCTTGCAGTTCTGCGAGCCCAGATCGCCAAAATCGTGACCCTGCAGGAGCAGCAAACTCTCACCGCAGGTGTGCACGTCCTGCATCCACTTGCTTTCACAGGCAGACCGAGAATTAGGAGAACATCACTTATTTTAAAATTCATTAATATGTAGCAACTATTGGGAGCATTAGTAAACCAACTGTCAGTCCTCGTTTGCATAGTCTGGTACAGAGCCCAGTCAAGTGTAAATGTATTTGTTTGTTTTGAATGATCCTGACACTAGAGTATGGCTAGAAAATATATTTGGAAAACATTGAAATTCATACAGTTGAATTGCTACTGCTGTAAGTGATTTCCTTTCTTATAGAAAACTTAGTTGTCTGTGATAATGGCACCAGTCAGAACAGACGTGAGGCAATCCCAAAACTGCGATGTAGTGAACGCAGCCTGGGTTTCCGCCCTCAGCAAACATACTGGGGTTGAATGCTGTTTACTCATCTACATTCCCTGAGGCAGGTTACCTTGGCCTTTCTGCCTCCCTTTCCATCTTGAAAGTGGAGATAACAGTACCTATGTTACTGGCCTATTATGAGATTTAATGTGGGAATTGTGTCAGATGCCTCTAGCACATAGTAGCTATGTAATGGTCATTTTTCTCCCTCTTGCCCAGAGTAGAAACCGAATTCAGGTCTTCTGACGGCCGGTCCAAGATTGTTGCCGTTATTAGTGGGGCATTGTCCCTTTGGAGAAGAACCACAGCTGGAAATTCTAGCCTACTAACCTGCTGGTGCGTGGTGGTGGCTCTTCCTGTTGTTCCTGAGTCCTGGCTGGACTCGGTGTTCACCACCAGTCTGTCTAAGGGATAAGGACAGCTACCCTGCCTTGCGCCTCTTTGCTTCTGGAGCGTAACTTAATCCACCGTGAAACCTCGTCCAGCCCGGATGTAGCAGAGATGGGCAGAGAGGGGAGTGCACCATGTGGAGGTGTTACCTGAACGAAATCTGAACAACATAGAACTTTTTAAAAACCTAAAGCCCTTTTTCTTAAACTTTAGATTGCATTTTTCTTTTCCTTTACCCCCCTCTTCTGGCAGACCAGGAAAACTGCCATAAGCAGGAAGGTAGTTTTGGAGTTTACGTTTAGATGTTCTATTTATAATCTAAATATTTGAATGAAACTCTTTTTGCATCAAGAGCCACCCCTCCCCCCAGCCAATATCGTTCACCCAACAAATAACTCTAACCTTCAGTTATGCAGAAGGGTGAATTTTAGGTCCTTATTCCTTAACGAGTCGAAATCGACTTGACGGCAGTGGATTGGTGGGTAGTTTATTCCATAACCACATAGTTCTTTTTTTTAATTACCTCTTAACTACTTTTTTTGGAAATTAAGTATAATACTCCTTTTTCCTCCAGAAATTTGTTCAACAATAAATCTAAAACTTTTTCATTTAAAAACATTCTAGTCAGTGCAGGCTTTTAATGCTTAATAAATCTTGTCTGTAAAGTATACTGAAAATGAATCTTAGGTTTTTCAAATCGTTCAGTAGTACTGAATGTCAAGCTGTATTTATTGACAGTAGGGATATTTACGAAGTATAGACTGTTCTGTACTTCTGCTGAAAGTACTTACAAACCGTGCCCCAGTCAAACATTCAGTATTAGAAAAACTCTCCTGTTGAGTTCAGTGGAACTTTTCCATCTGCTGAGAGTTGGATCGAGTGACGGAGTAACCGAGACTCAGGCGTTTCCAACGAAGTAACTGAAACTGCCCTTCTACTTACGTAGCTGAGACCCTTCTTCAGGACGTTGTCCTCAGTTATACAGAAGTCCTTAACAGATTTTGCTGTTAAAAACTGGTGTTTGTATATTGCCAAGGGACTGAATGTATTTTTCCTTACTTCTGTAGGCGACTCAGACTCTGCCACGTCTGTGACCGTGGCCCTACCCTCCGTCCCGCCGCCCCCTCCGCTCCCTTCAGCAGGGCTCCACCAAAGCAGATCTGCCATCGACCTGATTAAAGAGCGAAGAGCGCAAAAAGCCAATGCTGGGAAGATTTTGGTTAAAAACAGTCCAAAGAAACCTGACATGCCAAATATGCTAGAAATTCTTAAAGACATGAATAGTGTAAAACTTCGGTCAGTGAAGAGGTGAGGACACATTTCCCGTCTTTCTCACTTTCCTCATTGTTTTATATCTTATAACATAAACTACGAGGCTTCTTGAGAAACTGTTTTATGAAATGCCTACCATGAACAGTTCTTTAAGTTTTTAGTTAAAACAGATGCGTTGCAGTAGCTAAGAGATTAGCAGAATAAACAGCTCCAGATTTTTTTTTTTTAATTTTCCCTCATCTTACTTAAATATCAGCCCTTTCGTAGAAAGCCTAGTATTATTGCTCAGTCATTCATTCGATAGAGATATATTATGTACCTACCGTAGGGTCACAATTAGTTGGAATCGACTCAATGGCAGCAGTTTGACTTTTTAGGTTTTATGCTAGTCCCTGGGTACTCTGAGAAGAATGAAATCGTACGTGCTCTTGAGATGCATTGAGTGGCTATGAATTGGGCACTTTTGTGTGCTTTTGTGGAACCTAAACCCAAGGTTTCATCTCACTGCTGTTAGCATAGCAGACTATCTTTCTGGCGTGTCCTGATGCTCGCAAGGTGCTGTGAGGCCTGGAAGGGCAGACAGAGCACCCCCTGAGGGACGCCAGCGTACTGAAACGTGCCCTTGGTTTCTGTTCACTTATCTCAGGTCTGAGCAAGATGCCAGGCCCAAGCCCGCGGACACTACTGACCCTGCCGCCCTCATCGCAGAGGCTCTGAAAAAGAAGTTTGCATTTCGGTATCGAAGCGAGGTTGAAAAAGTAATTCCGAGGTCTGAGTCAGAGGCCACCTCCGAAACGGCGTTGGTGAGTATTAGCGCAGAGTTCTGTCTTGCTACAGCACAGCAGTGACCCAACCACTAGACGACTACATTTCTCGAGATATTCCACTGTGTCCCCTGGGAGAACCAGAGGGTGTGTGATAAGAGATTTAGTCCCTGCCAAAAAGTAGATCACAGCTAGCTGGATAAAAGATGGCATCTTTGTTTAGCACTTATGTTTTTTTTTTCCTACTTATAGAATATAAAATAATAGTTGTTTATAGTAGCAGTTTGGAACTTACAGAAAAGTACAAAGAAGAAAACAAAAATTAGCCCTTGATCACACTGCTTAGCAATCTCCAATGTTAAATTTTCCACACCTTGTTATATTTAAATATAATGAAATGAAATGCATTATGATAAAATTTATATCTGAGGGCCAAATGTATCATGATGTAGAAATTCAAACTAAAGAAAGATCAGTTTCTCTCAGGACACCCTCTGAAAGCTTTCTGAGAGGGTGAGATATGTCCTGGGCCTTGAAGGATATGTGCGATATCATAGTTGAAGATTTAGTAGATTGCATAAAAAAAAAAAAAAAACCTCTCAAATCCTAATTTCGAAGTTTGCTTTATCCAAATTACTACCACAGGGCACATGTGCTTATCTATTCCAGAGAGGCAGGGATCTCAAATTCCAGCACCATTGAAACTCCTTAGAGATTGGAAAAGAAACTATGTACTTCCTTTTTTTATTCAGAAAGGTAAAATTAGGCTAACCTAGTGTATTGCTAATATGATTGTGGTTTTCTAGGAAGTAATTTGGTTACCTCTTTGCCTTTCAATGAAGAAGCCCTGGTGTTCAGTGGTTAAGTGCTTGGCTGCTAACCAAAAGGTCAGCGGTTCGAACCCACCAGCCCTTCCGCAGGAGAAAGATGTGGCAGTCTCCTTCCATAAAGACTTAAAGCCGGGAAACCCTATGGGGGCAGTGCTGTTATGTCCTGTAGGGTTGCTGTGAGTCAGAATCGCCTTCACTAGCCTTCACGTGGGCTTTTGCCTTTCACTGTGTTGATAATGTCATGTGTTTATACAGATCTGTCAGTTCATAAAGGTGTTGATGTTACCAATTACTGCTTGCTTTTCCATGCAAGAATACCCACCCCTCTGATCCATGATTTCAGGGGAGGAGATGAAAGCATATTATTGTTATGTGAATCAGTATCTTTATTCATATGTTTTGTTTGTTTCTTTTCCAGTTTGGACCACACATGTTGAAGCCTACAGGAAAAATGAAGACTTTAGTTGAAAATGTTGCCAGTTCTTAAATAGACAGTGAGCTGAGAAAGACTATCCTCATTCAGCTGCTGGTTTACTAGGGCTAAGCTGGCTAGTAGAAATCAACACTATTTAGTAAATACCTGACTTTAGCATTCAGTGACCTCCTTTTAAATCTAAATAGAGGATTAAGCAGTAACAAAAGCACTGAGTTTTTGTTTTTTGCTTTTTATAAGGTGGTCAGTTCTAGAACTATCTATAACAGGTGTATTCTGACATGTTTGTAACGTATAGTTGGCATGTTCGGGGTATTAGTCTTGAAAACAGTTGTATGGGTTTCAGAACATAGAAGGGACACTTGTGGGTGTTATTGTGAGGTTTTAAATTCCCAAACACTAATTTATCTGTACAAATGTTTTATATGCATATGTTTGGATATAAAAGTTTATGTTAAATTAGTGATGACGGCAGTGAGGGTACTGTTGTTATATTCATTTGTGTCCAGTGATAATTTATGATACAATGATGGAACAGCTGGTGTAGCGTAAGTTGTTGCAGTGAAATATTCAATTTGAGATGGGAATCTTCTTGCCTCGAACGGAACTTATATCTTAGATTCTCTCTCACCTTTTCCTTGGAGGTGGGGTTTGAGTAGGGACAAGATGATGTTCACTGATGAAATTCCACAATGGTTTTTTTTTAAGGGAAGTAGAGGACCAGGAGAGTTGCTTTTGCCTCAGTGTGATCGCACTGAGGAAGGAAATATAGTTGTCAAATGGTGAGGAATCAAATTAGTGAACTAAATCCTTTGTCAATAAAAACCAGAATATACCATCTTCTTTTCTTGCAGTTTAATAAATGGCTTCATAAAGGAGACTTGTTCCAAGTTAATAACACTTTTGGAAATGTCAGCACATAATGGAGTTTTAAAATTTTAATATTGGTCAAAATATTAGCTTCGTAATGAAACATTATTGAATAGGTGAAAGAATGTCCTATAAATTGTTTATCACTGGTCAGAATGCTGTTCTGTTCAATTACATTATGTGGTATAAACCTTAGATACTGTTGGAAAGTGGAGAGCTGCCCTTCTCATCTAAGACTTGTAAGGAATTGCTTCTGTGATAATTTTTAGGTGCATAATAAATCTTCATGGTTTTCTATTTCTGATAAATTCAGCCACAGTTAATACCAGAATCTCCTACCATGAGTAAATATTTTGATTTATTATTTAAATCTAGAAAAAAATATTATACTTCCTGTGGGATTTAAAAGATGGGAAGAGTAGATAAACATTCACTTTTAAGTTATCGAAAATATGCACAACATTCTCTTAATAACACAAATTAGTTGAGGTAACTGACATGGTTTGGTTATCCAGCTTAAATTTGAACTGTGGCTTATTTTATACATGTGGTTGATATACGTTCTTTCTGTTTGTTTTATATGGTTTAAAAATTCTGCCTTTAAAAAGAAGTTTAGACAGTTCACGTGATAATATTCTGACCTCCTAAGCAATTTATATTTTTATCAGTATTGAATTTTGGCCAATGTTCCAATATAAGGAAGTTACTGTTTTAAAATAAAGCAAACTTTTATTTTCCCAGACCATAGTCCTATTATATATATACATTTCCCTTTTTACAGTACGTAAGATTCTTTTACATTGTACATGTGACTTCTTTCAGGATAATTTGCTTTAAGGAAGTGGAAACATGTTCCTTAAAAGAACTTACATCATGTAACTCATTCACCATTTCTATTAAATGGCTCTCAAGAGGGATAGGAGGACAGTCACTTGGTAGGAGTTTCCTTAGGTTCCTCAAGCCCTAAATCCACTTTTGGCATTGGTGAAATCTCTTTCTCCATCCCATTTCACTCAGTTTCTGGTTCCCCCAGCCAACATCAATACCTGAAGTGAACAATCGTAAAAATAGTCGAGCTCTACATTTTATAGCTGAGGCTCAGAAAGGTAAGTAATTTGGTATGATGTTTAGTCGACTATGAGTTCTTACTAGTTCAGAGACCCTCACTATACACACACACACCTGTGAACACCTATAATTATGTTTCAAAAATTGGAAGTTATTCATCAAGCACTTTCTGTGTGCCAAGCACAGTGTTCAGTATGTTACATGCAGAAGCATCTCCTTTAATATTCACATCAACCTCACGAGGTAGCTTCTTGGCCAAGGTCACACAGCTGTTCCGTGGTAGGTCTGGGATATAAACAAGAAAAAAAAAACAAGGGTCCTCACAATATTTTAAGGTAGGTTCAATCACAAGACGTTAGGCAGAAGCAATGCTGTTCCACTCTCTGTTGCAGTTGAAAGTGAGTAATATATAGTACAACCTAGCCATTGTATTGAAAATATGTTTCTGTTTTTCCTTAGGATACATTATGAGAGTTTATGTATCTTAAGGCACCCAGGGAGTTAGGCCATAATCCTCAATGGTGATTTTAATATCGTTTATGGTTTCCTTGTATCTTTTGAGTCCTAAGGTTACCAAAGAACTTACAGGCCCCATTCAGTGCCAAGACAAGGTCAGGATGTGGTGTGCAATCAAGATAGCTTGTAGTCTATCCACGCCCAACAGTCCTGGAAGAATATCCAGCACCAGGTGGGAAAAAAGGAACCAAGCCCACTTCCCACTCCAGAGCAGTGGTTCTTAACCTGCGATCTGTTATTAAGTGAGCCTCCTAGGCGTATATGTGCCTAAATGTATATTTCTGCGGAGAGGGTTGTCAGCTTTCATCAGAGTCTCAGGTTCATGGTCCGAAAAGATTACGAGCCACTGTGCTACAAGTGGGTTAGTTATTCCACAAAGCGGAAGCTTCGTGATGAGTAAGACAGGTCCCTACTGTCAGGGAGCTCCCAAGGAGATGTACTTCATTCTGGCTTTGTGCAGGGCAGAATTTTTGAGGGCAGCAGGTCATTTCTACAATTACCCAGGGTCAGTACAGCTTTTATCCCGTGAAGAAACCAGCAATTATTTTAACATTCAAGTTCTTACCAGCATTTAAAGCTGTAAAACAAACATTTCCAAAATTGAATCAGAAGTGCAGCTTTCCAAAACTTACTAAAATGCTAATCTAAGTAAGGAAACTATCTTAGGAATCGGGAGCCACTTGGAGTTGATGTCCCACACAAGGTTTGAGCCTGTGTTAATCAGAGTGGCCAGATTTAAATGCTCATGAACCTGGACTCTCCTAAAGATGGCTCCTTGATTAAAATTAGCAACCAAACTGCTAAACAAAATTGCTACCACCGTCTCTTTAGTGAAGAAGAGGAACCAGTTGTAACTTGGTAAATAGGAAGGAGCTAGCATGTTTCTGGAACTGATAATAAAAAAAAGACCCTGCTTTAACAGAAAAGAAGCATGTGTTAGTATACTGCAATTTAGATGTGGTAAAGTATACATTGGAAACCCTGGTGACGTAGTGGTTAAGTGCTACAGCTGCTAACCAAAGGGTCGGCAGTTCAAATCCACCAGGCGCTCCTTGGAAACTCCAAGGGGCAGTTCTACTCTGTCCTATAGGGTCGCTATGAGTTGGAATTGACTCAACGGCACTGGGTTTTTGAAAGTATACATGGGCACATATTTGATTGGATTGGAAAACATTCTGTACCTCCACCATGCACCTAACACCATAGCTGTCCATGTAGCAAGTCATCTGTTACTAGGTGAAGTGACTTGAGGGTAGGCACCAGGTCCTAATTACCTTTGTATCTCTGGTTGCTACCACCTAGTAGGTGTTCGCTCAGAAAATGTGTGGTAAATAACTGTGCTATAGAAGGTTTACTATATGCTACCTAGTGTCGGAGAGGCCAAGGAGACTGAAGGCTACTGCAGAGTTAGGTGGGAAAATAAGAAATGGTATCAAGGTTGTTAATGTAGCTTTTAATAATTTATGAGACCCAAAAGATTAATCTAATAGAAAGATCAGGTAGCTAGGATCTGAAACAATAGAAGGGAAAACACTGGTTAATCTATAATTTACCAGAAGAGAAAACACACTGGAAAGCTGAAAGTATTCAAGCAAGTTTTCAATAGCCATGTAGATAGTCCTTTTTTGGTAGAGTATACAAAGTACTTTTCACATACAGTGTCAGAGCCAGAGAATGCTGGACATGGGGTTACATGATTCGTGTATGTGATCCTGAACAAGTCACCACCTGTTTAAAATGGGAATAATAACTCAGCTCAAAAATTAAGGCTTAAATGAAGTAATGAATTTTGAACACACTCTATTAATGGTAGAGCACTAAGTTATCACTGTTACATCATTTTACATGAGCTTGGGGCTCCTGTCAGAGTTAAGAGTCTTTAGTTCGGTTTGTCTCCCCATTAACCTAACATATTAAGAATCCTATGGGATGCTGCACCTTGAAGAGCAAGATAATAGGGGAGACAGATGCTCCAGCCCCTTCTAAAGGTCACAGAGGGCCCTTCCATAAGGTTAGAGTAGAACATGAGTATAATTTAGACATTCTCAGGAGGGTAAATGATGTTAGCTGTTGTCAAGTTGATCCCTGACTCATGGTAACCCATACACAATGGAACAAAATGCTTCCCTGTCCTGCACCACTCCCATGATCGTTGGGGATTGGATCGGGTAATTTATAACCCAAATAGTGCCTCCCATTCCATACTTAGTTATCTAGTGCTGCTGTAACAAAAATACCAAAAGTGAATGGCTTTAACAAATTTATTCTTTCACAGTTGAGGTGGCTAGAATTCTGAATTCAAGGCATCTGCTTCCAGAGAAGGCTCTCTCTCTCTCTCCCTCTGTTGGCTCCGGGGGAAGGTCTTTGTCATCAATCTTCCCCTGTTCTGGGAGCCTCTCAACACAGGGACCCTGGGTCCAAAGGATGCGGTCTGCTTCTGGTGCTTCTTTCTTGGTGGCATGAGGACCCTCCCCTGTCTACTTGATTCTCTCTGACATCTCAGAAGAGACTGACTCAAGATATAACCTAACCCTGTGGACTGAGTCCTTACTCACTGTAATTGCCTCTAATCGTACCTCATAAACATCATAGAAGTAGGATTTACAACACAGGAAAATCACATCAGATGACAAAATGGTGCACAATCACACAAGACTAGGAATCATGGCCTAGCCAAGTTAACACACATTTTGGGGGGACACAATTCAATCCATAACACATACCAAACGCCCACCATAGGGCAGTCCCTCTTAATTGCTTTGTTCCCAGCTGGGAAGGCCTTAATTTGGAGAGAAGCGCAGGGGAGAAGGACCAGGCTCTTCATAAGAGGATTTTTACCAAGGATACAAAAAGCCTGTTAATGTTGCCTAAGGGCCTTCCCTCTTCATTGGCTGACATGCTTTTATCTAATGGTGAAAGAGATGGCTTTCCCAGGTTTTAAGACGTGGAATCTGTATATCAACTAAGGAGTAAAAAAGGAAGAGACCTAGATGATGGTCGGGGAAGTCATTTGGTAACGGTGTCAGCAACAAGGGTAGAGAGGTAGATAAAGCACTGATATCAGGGATCAGGTCAATCCTCCCAGCATTTGAACCTCTGCTGCCTTCTGCAGGTGGGAACACCTGGGAACCCACAGATTGGCCTGTGACCGAGGACACAGCCTTGATAAGCTGGTCCCATCAGATTCTCTGTCAGGATTTGAAATAGGAAACCTCGAGAGAGTGAGGTAGTTAGCCGCAGCAGCTCAAACACTGTGCCACAAGGTACAGTTGAATCCATGAAGCAATAAAGCAGAGATTATGAGGAAATTAATTAGACAGCAGCCGTTGATTTTATTTTACTTGTGAGAGGTGGACATTTCACAGGTTAGGAAGCAAGTCTAAAGTTCACTAACTTGTCCAAGGGTCCACAGTTAATACGTGACAAAGGACTGAAACCAAGATCTGGCTGTAAAGACAGTGCTTTTTAAAACTATATTATAGCGCTTTTCTAAGCAGAAACTGCAAGGTAGAGAAAAGCCAGAAAGGGTACCAGGAGCACCAGAGTGTGGGAGAAAAGGCTGATGCAGCAAGAAGCTGCGTCTCTGAATGAGACAGCCCAGGTTCTGCTCCCTACAGCCCGGCCTCACCAGGGTTCCTGAGATGCATACTCCATTATCATGAACAGGAATCCTTCAGCTGAAGCCCGCAGTGGAAAAATCTAACCCCGATGTGGTAACGATTCTCAGAAATTCGAAAGTTCTGTTTTCTGCAAATGTTCAACTAGGGACTTTGAGCACATTCCCTTATGATATTTCCTTCAAAACGTTTGTCTTCAGATATATAACTAACTTATACATTTCAACTAAGATAAGGGAATTTGGGAAATCATGTAATCTCAATTCTTTACAGGATATGGCTCGACCCCAACAGTAAAGAGACATTTCAAGTCAGTAAAGAGACATTTCAAGTCTATGCTTGACAAATCTCATCCATACAAGTGCAGTGCAGCAGCAGGGCTGACAGGTAAAGGTGGTAACACAAGACAGAATTTCCTACCCCAAAGACTCTTGGTGGGACCAGAGGGAAGCCGCAATAGACCAAGGAGTCAACTGCACTTCAGTTTTAAACCGCAACAAGAAATCTAACATTGAAAATGAGGGTGTTTCTCTCTTTCCACCACCATTCAACCAAGGTGGGTCTCAGGACAACTTACAAAGTGTAGGTATAAAACTAAAATTTTTTATTGTGATTGATAAAAGATGTTAGTATTTTGTTAAAGGTAGCATACTGAACTTGCATAACTATATTTTAGAATCAAACTTAAAAGCTACATATTTTACAAATTATGGATGTTAACAGCAATAAAGTCCATGAATGACTAGAAATGGTGTCACTTTCATCATTAACAGAATTGAGCCATTCACTCTCCTACTAAACAACCCTAACGCATTGCTTTTTTTGTTTTTAATTTTTATTGTGTTTTAAGTGAAAGTTTACAAATCAAGTCAGTCTCTCATACAAAAATTTATACACACCTTGCTATATACTCCTAATTGCTCTCCCCCTCCACTCTATTTTTGTGTCTGTTAGGCCAGCTTCGGACCCCCTCTGCTCTCTCATCTCCCCTCTAGACAGGAGCTGCCCACATAGTCTCATGTGTCTACTTGATCCAAGAAGCTCATCCTTCACTAGTATCATTTTCTATCCCGTAGTCCAGTCTAATCCCTGTCTGAAGAGTTGGCTTTGGGAATGGCTCCTGTCTTGGCCTAACAGAAGGTCTGGGGACCATGACCTCCGGGGTCCTTCTAGTCTCAGACCATTAAGTCTGGACTTTTTATGAGAATTTGGGGTCTGCATCCCTCTACTCTCCTGCTCCCTCAGGGGTTCTCTGTTGCACTTCCTGTCAGGACTGTCATCGGTTGTAGCCGGGCACCATCTAGTTCTTCTGGTCTCAGGCTAATGCAGTCTCTGCTTTATGTGGTGCTTTCTGTCCCTTGGGCTCATAATTACCTTGTGTGTTTGGTGTTCTTCATTCTCCTTTGCTCTAGGTGGGTTGAGACCAATTGATGCATCTTAGATGGCCGCTTGCTAGCATTTAAGACCCCAGACGCCACTCACCAAAGTGGGATGCAGAACATTAATACATTTTGTTATGTCAATGGACTTAGATGTCCCCTGAAACCATGGTCCCCAAGCCCCCACCCTTGCTGCGCTGGCCTTTTGAAGCGTTCAGTTTATGTAGGAAACTTCTTTGCTTTTAGTTTAGTCCAGTTGTGCTGACCTCGCCTGTATTGTGTGTTGTCCTTCCCTTCACCCAAAATGATTCCTGTCCACTATCTAACCAGTGAAGACCCCTCTCCCTCCTCCCCTCATAGCCATCAAAGAATATTTTCTTCTCTGAACTATTTCTCGAGTTCTTATAATAGTGGTTTTATACAATATTTGTCCTTTTGCAACTAATTTCACTCAGCATAATGCCTTCTAGATTCCTCCACGTTATGAAATGTTTCACAGATTCATCATTGTTCTTTATTGATGTGTAGTATTCCATTGTGTGAATATACCATAATTTATCCATTCATCCGTTGATGGGCAACCTTGGTTGCTTCCATATTTTTTCTATTGTAAATAGTGCTGGCGTGAACATGGGTGTGCATATATCTGTTTGTGTAAAGGCTCTTAATTCTCTAGGATATATTCCAAGGAGTGAGATTGCTGGATCCTATGGTAATTCTATTTCTAGTTTTTTAAGGAAGTGCCAAATCGATTTTCAAAGTGGTTATACCATTTTACATTCCCACCAGCAGTATATAAGTGTTCCAGTCTCTCCACAACCTCTCCAACATTTATTATTTTGCCTAACACATTCCTTTTCTTTTGTACAATATAGAAACCTGTCATTATGTAACACTTTTCAAAAGTCATTATCTCACACAAACATTTTGAGAAAAGAGCCTGTTTTCTAATTTTTAATACCCCTTTATTGTGTCTGGTACAGTGCTCCGTACTAACAGGAACTCAAATATTGCTTACTGCATGACTTGAGCATAGAGACAGACTACTTTCTTTATAATTTCTCTTAGTGATATGTTGTTATTGTTAGCTGCCATCAAGTCAGCCCGACTCCTGACGACTCTGTGTTACAGAGTAGAACTGCTCCATAGGGTTTTCTTGGCTGTAATCTTTACAAAAGGCGCCCTTGTGGCAGTTCTGTGGGAGAAAAACTTGGTGATCTGACCTGGTGATCTGCTTCACTAAACATTACAGCCCAGAAAACCCTGAGGCAATTCTACTGTCACAGGGGGTGGCTGTTGAGTCAGAATCAACTGGACGGTACCCAACAACAGCAGTCTTTACAGAAGCAGTTTCCTAAGACTATCTTCTGCAGAGCTGATGGGTAGGTTCAAACCACCAACTTTTACATCAGCAGCCAATCACAAAGGCAACACATTAATGCCACATAAATTGGTTCAACAAACATTTATTGATGGCCCAGTTTGTAGCCGCTCTGTGCTAAGCACAGGGCACTGAAGATGGGGGAGATGTGCTGTGTGCCCTCTGTCAGCACACCACCAAATAGTGATGGTTCCACCTGGGCACCATGGGCTCTGGGGGCCCTCAAAATGAGGCAGCGCCTCTGCAAATCCTTGGCAAAGAATGGCTGCAGGCTTGGTCTGGTACACATCTGTACTGCTGTATGTTTCCAGTGTGTGCTGATGTTACGGTGATTAACATGCACATTATTTAAAAACAGTATGAATTTATACTAGTCATTGTGTATTTTCTCAATCAGGAGATATTGATTAGGAGGGGGTTTTAACAAAATATGTATATACCTTCAGAAGGGAACCTCTCATGTGAAAGTTTTAAAGTTCTAAGAAAATAGAAAGCTGTAAGAGCCAAGAAAGCATTTCAGAAAAGGAGACCAACTTTAGGAATTTTCAAGGAATAATTAGCACCTCTAACCTGTACCTAAGGTAAAAATATATTTCCCAGATTTGCAAAGGACATAAAATTTTTACAACTTTATACAAAGATGAACAATTACAAATCATCACATTTACAATGAGTACAAATATTGACCAGAAACTAGGCTTTGTTTTGGTTTTTCTTTAAGCTAGGGCTTGCAAATTTTTCTCTCAAAAGCTCTTTACTTGTAGAACACCCTCACCACCAAGAGTCGGCACTGACCCCCAAAGAGCTGGGAGATGCCCAGGAATTCTTTTAAGTTCCCTGCTTTTTTCTTAAAAATTCATTTGAATTTTGCGTTCCGTTCCACAATTCACTTATTTTAAACCCAAGTTCCTAAATTATTTAACTGTTCCTCCAATTTTTTCTAGTAAGTCAGTGTTCAAAGAATATAGGTCAAATTAAGAAGGGCTAGAGAAGGTGATTCCCACATATACATTAAAAAAAAAAAATACAACTTTGCTATGGGTTTACATTATAGGCAGGAAAGACGAGCAACACCAAGGTGTCTCCCTCTGAGAAAATGGTAATAAGAAAAGAAGACAATTGTTTTAGTGTTAAAGTGTAAGACACATACAGCAATGGGTCAGAACAGGTGGAACGGAGCCCAGGTAGACTCAGCTGGAACAAGGCTGAAGGTACTGGAATATCTAATGATGTGCCCATCAGAAGCTGATGTGGAGAAACAACTAGTGGCAGAAAATCTCACATCATCCAGGGACGAGGGCACCCTGGTCCACAAGCATGAGTATCGGCAGGCACATCCCACAGGGTGCAGGGGGAACTGGCTTCCCTTGCTCAGACTCTGTGATCACCAAGCAGCCGTCTGATCACACTCTGGCTTTCCAAGATTTGCCTAAAGGGAGAGAATGACAGTAATATTTCTTATTATTTAAATTAAATACTGATACATTTGTTCAAACATCAAGTTACTGTGAGCTTGCTTAATGTAAGCGAGGCATGAGATGGGTCCATTCTCCATGTGCTGACAAATCAGGTCCTCATCAGACTTGACACATCAAATTTGCCTCGGTGATGCCCCTTCATATGAGCGGCCAATCGGCTTTCCACAGGTAACACTCAACTCCACTACATCAGATCCTCTGTGCCACTAGCACATAGGGATACTGAGGACTTGAAATACACCAAGTCCAAACTGAGGTGTGCTGTAAGTGTAAAATACATGCTGATTTCAAAGACTTAGAATAAAAAAAAAAATGTAAAATATCACAGTAATTGTTTTTATACAGATTGCATGTTGAAATGATAAAATAATTTGGATATACTGGAATAAATATATTAAAATCTATTCTGTTGGTTTTTTTTTTTAATATGGCTACTAGAAAATGGACAATCATTTATGTACTGTATTTCCATTGGATAGCACTCTTCTACAGAAATAATGCCAATATGATATTAAAGTTCGCACTATTTCCCTCTAATGAACTGGACCTGGGAAGATGTCAGGAGGCCCAGTGGTATCTTTCTTACATTGATGACAATCAAATAGACTTAAGTGGACATTTCTTATTACTTTACTTTTAGAAAGCCAATGATAGGAATAAATGTGATTAGTATTTTAGTATTTGCAAGAGGTGCTGATGTGGTATGTAATCCCCAACTGTGGTAACAGAAGATCAGAGTCAAGAGGCCTGGGCTCAAAGCTGACCTCTACTGTGCATTCTCCCGGAGTCGGCAAACCCCGTACCCCGGACGGTGCCCGCACACAGCACTGACTGAGTAAATATCTGATGAGTGAATGCAAAAGGCAAGAAGCTAAGTCTTCGATTTCCTAGTAATTTAGCATTAAGATTTCCTAAGGATTGAGTTGTAAGGTAAATATCAAAGATAAACTGTGAAAAGATAGGTTTTTATTCATCAAAAGTTAACAGCAACAGGCACATATTAAAATGAGTATGGCAAAGCCTTTTACAAATGGCTTCACACTCAAGCTTTCTCCCAAGAAAATGGCTGTTGCGACAAACTGTAAACATAATAAACAGTCTTTTACAGTAACAAGGGAAATACAAACGAACTAAAAGAAAGCACCAGTTTCTCAACACTAGATTACAGTTGTGCTTACTATACATAAAACAATTTAAAACAAATTATTACAAAAGTGGAATGTTTTTTAAGTTTAAAATTAGTCCTTAAATTTTGTCCTAAAAAACATCTGTTCACATCAAAAGGCCCATCAAAGGGTCACGTTTCATCAAAGGGAGGGACAAGAAAACAATGCACTTTTTTCAAATCAAAACAAGAAGTTTGGTCACTTAGCTTTGTGCATAGTTTAAGGCAACTGGAGCGATCTGTTTCAGCTGACCTACCTTCCCCTCCCCCGGGTGTGGCTGCTCACTATGTCACATTCTAAAATAATAAATAGCTTACATTTCAGATCCTTCCCTATGTGGATAAATAACACATGCACAGTCACACATGCACAAACATGCACGCAAACACGCATCCAGACATTCACACACAACATACCTCTCACCCACTGCAGCAAAAGGGACTTTAGTACCCTCGATCGGAAGGACACACTTCCCCATCCCACTTTATTTCAGATTGGCAGATACCCTGAGCTGATTATGGTGTTTTAAACATTCCACCTTTTTCTTGCATGTGCGGGTCAAGTGTACACTAGTGAAAACAACATGCAATGTCTTCACTGCAGAAAATCATAATACAGCTGGGACACTGGTGTTCTTCCCCTCCTACCCCAAATGAAAACCTAAGAGTTAAAAATAAACTGCATCGCCAACAGCACTGGAGTGGAAGCTTGGCGGGACTCCAGGATAAATGCTCAGTTTCCAGCGCACACGATAAAACCAGAGCGAAGGGGAGGCTTTGGTGGCATCCAAAGAAGAAAGAAGGCAAACCAGGGGGGTCAGAGAGCTGCAGTCTAAAGTTTGATCTTTAAAAACGCTAGTGGTTCCGTCACAATCATGCTCCACGGCAAAGTTAGAACCAGTATTTTCAGAGTTGATTTGTAAACATTGGGTCTTGCCAGAGGCAGCAGAGGCTGGGCACTTCACATTTCTGTTTTCTTAGCGAGAACTTAGTGGAAGGTACAGATACACGCTGTTGCATCAGACTGGTTAAATTCCAAGAGATTTCTGCTGAAAGATTCAGTTCAAGTTTCACGGTTTGAAGAATAAATTCTAGTTTGTTTTGAAAAACACGTGGCACACTGTGATACTTTCATTGTTAGTCCATTGGGATTCTTTCCTGCTGGGCTTTGCATATTCAAGGTTCTACACAAAAGCCAAATGCATATTGCTATGTGTTCAGGTCTCACAATTAAAAACTGGGTTCAAATGATCCAACAGAGGAAGTCTTGGAAATAAATAATGCTGGCATCATTCACTTGGAAACCTTGGCAGTCAAGAGTAAGTTCTCTCACCTCAAGACCCATTTCACATTTCTAAAAACCCTCTAGGAGGCAGTATGTCCCCAATTCTGGGGGTCAAGATGACCGGTTTTCCTGAGGTAATAACTGTGAGGTCAACTCCTCTAATGCAGCTTCCGGGTCCTCGCTGCTGGTCTGCACTCTCTGCATTCCCTTCCAGCTGGCTTTATTCAGCCCCATGTGGCCAAGCATTGTCTGCGAGAGCCTGGTATTTGAAAACCGCGCCCATTCCGTAAATAATGGCTCCACTAGGTAAGTCATAAAACCTGAACACAAGAAAAAAGTTATTAACGTATGTTCTGAAACTTTCTCTCTAAAAGATCTATAGTGTTTACCTTCTTCAGTCCTATTTCAAGAAAAAAAAAAAACAAACCTGTTGCCATCGGTCGATTCCAACTCATAGCAACCCTATAGGACAGAGCAGAACTGCCCCATAGGGTTTCCAAAGAGTGCCTGGTGATTCGAACTGCCAACCTTTCAGTTAGCAGCCAAATTCTTAACCACTACGCCACCAGGGCTTCCAAGTCCTATTCCAGTATTACCTAAATCTTATTTTTACAAAGATTCTAATATATGTAATTTATTTATCTTCTCTGAAGAATCTATTTCTTTTAATTTATTTTATTTTTGTTGTTGTTGTTGAGAATGTATACACAGTAGAACACAGGCCAATTCAACAATATCTACATGAATAATTCAGCGACACTGATTACATTCTTTGAGTTGTACAACCATTCTCGCCCTCCTTTTCTGGACTGTCCCCTCCCCCATTAACATAAACTCACTGCCCCCTAAGATTCCTATCTCATCTTCCAAGTTGTTGTTGTCAATTTGATCCCATACTGATAGGTCTTAAAAGAGCACAACGGTCAAGGCAGACATTCTTTACTAGTTAAACTAAACTACTGCTTGGTTTTAAGAAGACTTCAGGGGATACTTCTGGCTTAAGGTTTAAAGATTATCTTAGGGCAACAGTTTCAGGGGTTTGTCCAGCCTCCATGGCTCCAGAAAGGCTGGAGTCCATGAGAGTTTTAAATTCTGTTCTACACTTTCCCCCTTTTGATCAGGATTCTCCTGCAGAATCTTTGATCAAAATGTTCAGTAATGGTAGCCAAGCACCATCCAGCTCTTCTGGTCTCACGGCAAAGGAGGCAGTTGTTCATGGAGGCAATTAGCCACACATCCATTTCTTCCTCCTATTCCTGATTACGCCCTCCTCTGTTGCTCCAGGTGAACAGAGGCCAACTGTTTTACCTTGGATAGCTGCCTGCAAGTCTTTAAGACCCCAGGCACTATGTAACAAACTAGAAGATAGAACAGAAGCACTAAACACGATATTAGGCCAGTTAACTGGCACGTCCCATGAAACCATGACCCTAGACCCCAAACCAAGAAACTAAATCCCCTGAGGTGTTCAGTTGTACATAAGCAGACTTAGCAGCTGCTCTTTTTTGCTGTTATTGTTGTAAATATATCTACTACACAACTTTTGCCAATTCAGCTTTTTACAGTGGTACAACTTACTGACAGCAATTGCATTAATCAGCTGTGCAACCCTACCCTTAATCAATGTGATTTTTTTCATCACCTTAAACTGAAACTTAGTGCTCAATGCAACTTTAAGTAAAGGTGAACTGACAGGCATATCAAATCCTTTCTGATTATTCCTCTCAGCTACACGACCACGCCCTTCTACTTCAGGAAACATGCAGTGGCATATCAGCTCTCTAAGGAGACCAGGGCAGCACATGGTTCATGGATGCTCCACCGAGACAACTGCAGGCTAAGACAGGGTCGCCTCAGGAGAGCAGGAGGAGCTGAAGAGGGCCTGAACCGACATGAGCAGAGGGGGGTTTATTGCTTCATCCCCTCAGTGATGATAATCTTCACACCTGGTCCTGATTACAATTGATCATTTTATTTAACTCAATCTATAAGGCCAACATTTACGACAAGAATTAATGAGTCTAAAAGGAACAGGGGAGATTAAGAAAGATGATTAGTGGAACTCTGGCCCTAATTTATAAAGAATGCTTAAAATAACTGATCTCTCTTAATTTATAGCCTGAAATTTATTTTTTATGGCTGTGAATTAAGAGAGATCAATCATTTTAAGAGTTATTTTGCATCTTTAGGTTATACAGCACTCAACTGCACACTATTTATATCAGCTTTAATACCACAGTATCTGATACAGGGTCAAAAAAAGCCTTCTAGAAAATAGCTTGTCAATCAAACCATATTATATATTAGGAGAAACAAATAATATTACCATCCTAAAGTGTTGATCTGTTAGGGACAAGGGAATGTACATTCAAATTCTAGTAGTGCTTGTGTAACAGTTTTCAAATTATTTCCATCCTAAAGATTTTTTTCTTTGCAGCAAAAGACCATGTGGACCACAGATAATATTGGTTCCATTCAGCCAACATAAAAATCTCACTGGAATTAAAGCGATTAGAACCTACCCATTAAATGTTGCCTAGTCAATTCCGACTCACAGGGACTGGATAAGACAGAGTAGAACTGTCCCATAAAGTTTCCAAGGAGTGGCTGGTGGATTCAAACTGCTGACCTTTTGGTTAGCAGCCCAGCTCTTAAGTACTGCACCACCAGGGCCCCAAATTAGCACCTGCTACTTTTAATTTTTTTTTACTTTTAATTTAATTTAATTTAAATTTATTTTATTTTGAAACTTTTTTACTTTTAATTAGAAAAGTCATATATGGTCTGATGGTTGAATTTTTTTTTTTAAGTAATAATGGTATCCAAAGGATAGTAACGATTATCTGAAATAAGACTTTCATTCATTCATCTACCCACTCCACACATACTTGCTGTCCTTGTGTTTCTGGGGATATGGTAGTGAATAAGACAGACAAGATCCCTTTCCTTAAGGAGCTGACATTCTGGCGAGGAGAGAAATAACAACTGCAAGCGTTTCGTTACTTCAGTCAGAGAACACATCAGCTTTTTGGCAGCCCTCCCACACCGCTGTGTCATGTTGAGCCGCTCACTCAAACGCCCTATCTCACCTATGTGCCAGAGTTAAGTCATGAGCAGCTAGAGTTTTGTACCCAAATGCAGACCCTTATTATTATAGGTTTCACATGATTCATCATATTTGATTCCTCCCATTATTGCAACTGGTCAAAATCTTTTGGGATCCTGCCTCTAACATCCAACAAATTAGCTATCCTTTCTGGCTCCATGTTAACCTAAAATTTCTTTTAGTTCTTAATTTAAGTACCTGATCAAAATGAGTAAGTCAGGGCCATGGACACAGCCATTCGATACCCTCTAAGACAACAAGGCTCTGATGTGATCTCTGACTGCAGTGAGGAAGCGCCCGCATTTGTTATCTTTCTCCTCACCAGAGTGCCAGCTCCTTGAGGACAGGGATCTTGTCTGTCTTATTCACTGCTGTATCCCCAGGAACACGAGGACAGCAAGTATGTGTGGAGTGGATGGATGAATGAATGACTGAAAGTCTTATTTCAGATAATTGTGACTACTCAGCTCTGAGCACAGCTGTTCAACCACCGGTTACTCCATGTAACTGTAGGAGCCCACATGCCTGTCTTATCTTCACAGATATCACAGGACATCTTGCCAAATGCCTTACTCTTCTCCACTACACTGTATTTTCTCATTCAACAAAACCAGTATTCTACCAAAAAAGTGAATTGTATTAATCGAGCATGACTTTACTTACTGAACCTATGCTGGCACCTAGTAATCCCTACTTAGCGTACAGGTTAAGAACCTGGGATTTAATGTCAGAAAGACCTGGATTTGAAGCCAATACCAACACCTGTCAACTATATAAACTGGGCAAACTATCTGAAAAATAGTTTTCTGCCTCATGGTTCTGCTGTGAGAAGTCAGTAGATGTCAATTGTTATCACCATTATCATCCTTTGCCTCATCCCTCACCCTATGATAATCCATTATAGACCTGTGTTCAACACTGACATCGAGAACTATATAAGATCTGCAGTTTGCAGCACACAGCTTCTTTTTACTTTTAAAAATCCAATTACAGTTGTTCACTGTCCACTTCATGGCAGCCTCAGTTCTGCAATTTGTTAAAGGCCACCAAAAGAGGTTCTCTGACCTCATTGGAAAGTTCTCTCATTAAATTAGAGTAATTTGCTCAGGCGAAAAGACATTTACTTAAAGTAGTTAGTGTGAGTTAACTACCCATTCACCCATCTTCAATTTAATTCCTTTTTGCCAGTATTTCATCTACGAATTTGCATTTGAAGATTATTCTATTTAAGAATCAAAACAGAAGCAGAGGGACTTCTTGTTTTATTATCCTCCAAAACAGAAGCCTGTCTCTTCTGTGAACTCAGCAGAGGTCTTTCTGCTCTTGGACACTGGATGTCTTTGACGCCATCCAATAGGCCTTTGTCACAGTCTTCTGAGCTTTTTGCTGCATCCTCTGTACCTGTCCCTCTGCAATCCAGTTACTACCCACTTTATTTTTTTCTATATGAGGACCCTTCACATTCCAATACAGAATTACCCACATTTCTGAATTTCTGACCCTACAGCACTGTCCTCCTTTCAGAGTATTACGGCATAGTATCTTCTGAATTTCCAGAAACCTTATGTTTCTAAAGTCTGTGTACACATTTGACTATGTTCAATCCAATCCACAAAGGCCCTACTTAACACTAGCTGGCAAAATTACACTCCTTCTTCTACACATTGCTGAGTTCCTGCCCCTCTGTCATCCCCAAACCCTAACACACACAATCCTAGTCCGTCCTTCCCATGCTAGTCTATAGCAAGCTGCACGGACTCCATCACAGCACGTCTCAGTCTACTTTCTATTACACTTACTAATTCACTCAACAACTAGTTCTCAAGTGCCTACTGCTTCTAGGTGCTATGCTTTACTTGAGGAGTACACAAACAAGGGCAAGGTGATGTGCTTGGAGCCCTGAGAGATGCATATCAAATGCTGCAGAAGCCTGGAAGAGGAGTGACTAACTGCCTGGAGAGAGTGGACAGAGGCTTCTGGAGGAGAGGGGGTGACATCTCAACTGGGTCTTCAAGAAAAGGAGTCCACTGGGCAGAAGGGAATGACTGACAGGGCACAGAGTGAAGGGGCAACACCTATTTGGGGAGGAGTGCCAAGTTGTTGCAGGTAAATGATAGGGAAGTGTAGGAGAGAAGACTGAAGAGAAGTTGAGGCTTCTCTTCCCGTAGGCCTGTATAACAGGATGAAGAATTCAGATTTAATCTAACAGGCTGTGATCAAAGATCTTGTCAGAAAACTAAGTAGTAGTGGGAACTGATCTTTACATGATGATCATGCTCGGTGGGTCACCCTTTTCAATTTAAAATGGCAATTTCAGAATAATGTAAAAGAAACTTTCACATAGGCAAGTAATGTATTCTTTCAGTTATAGAGCAGCAACAAAGTTACTGCTTGCCTGCTCTGCAAAATCATATTTTTCATGACCCAAGTTCAAATAAGAATATAAGTGCTATAACAAGGAAAGACAAAGGTAAAATTTCTGAAATAATTTTAAAAAAGAAATGAGCATAAATTTAACATTTTGTATTTTAAATGTATTTCTCTTGACACAATTAAAATCAGTAGTATTTTTCTAACCAGCTATATCTAAATATATATATAGTTACCAATCTGGATGTTGGCAATGGATTCGGACTGACGATCACAAAATGGACTCACACCCAGATGATACTTTTTTTCTATATCTCCTATAAATTAAAAAAAAAGAATTATTAATATGAATATATCCATTGGTTAAATATAAAATTAAAGTCTTCATCTTACCTGTAAATTCTTTAGAGAAAATATCACATACTTATTAAACCTCACGAGAGGATGAACGGCTTCTAAATTAGTTCTTTTTTAATTTTAAGTTATTCACACTCAGAAAGGGCTGCGAAGCTGAGATCCTATTTTAAATGAAGGAGGTGGAAAACTTTTACTAGGTGTTACCCTAAGATTGTTATTTGGTCGTCATTTTAATTTCTAAAATGAAAGTAGATGAAATGAGGATCCAGTTTCCCAGCTTTGAGTCACAAAAATGTTTTCCATGTTCACAGGGCCATGGCCTTCACAACGACAAGGATAGTGCAAGCACAGCACTGGTCAGTGAAGTAGGGAGACTCTTCTGTACCTATACAGCAAGATTCAAGGAGCCCTGATGGCACAATGGTTAAGTGCTCAGCTGCGAGCCAAAAGGTTGGCAGTTCAAACCTGCCAGTGGCTCCTTACGAGAAAAGACCTGGGGATCTGCTTCTGTAAAGACAGCTGTCTTGGAAACTGTATGGGGCAGTCCTACTTTGTCAAATGGGATCACTATGAGTTGGCACTGACTCACCGCACACAATAACAGTTAAGACTCCAGCCTGGGCTATGTAGATTTTTAAATGCACACCCAATTATATATGCTTGATAATACCAAGGAGCCAAGAACAACGATAGTTCTAGATCAACCACAAAGCTACAAATAAATTAACCAACTCTCTCCCCCATGTTTTAGATGCAAGAGCTAGTTAGAATGAAATGCTGTTTTTTGGATCACTCCAAAAGAGACCTACTAATTTTTACAACAGATGCTCAATTTAGATATTACTGATTACACAGACGTCTACTGTGCATTATCACTAAAAGTGTCAAGCATCTACTGCTAGGTTCCTGTAATGGTTGAGTTCTTTATTTTATTCATATGATGCTAAAAACTGAACTGAAAAATTATCACTCACTACTGTAACTTGCCTTGATGGAAGAATTCTTCTGTTACTTTTTCACTCCACTGCTTGCTTAGTTCCCAGGTCCGACATGGGTTACAAATATCAGCACATTTTAAAGCCATCTAGCAAACAAAATATTACAAATGATTTTTTTTTTAAAAGGCAAATCTCAATCATATTGAATTTAAATATATTCTAATAGTGGGAAAAAGAGCACTTTAAATGGAAAAAAAAGATGGCGACAGAAAATTTATTATCTTTTGTATTAGTTTTATGTTATTATCAATCATTATTGCAGAGAAGCTGAGGAATAAGCTGTAAGACTGCTGACTGAATTGTATTTGCTTGATAATACAACACAGCCAAGCACAAGGACGTTTCTAGATCAACTATAAAGCTACAGATAAATGAACCAACTCTCTTTCCCATGTTTTAGATGTGAGAACTAGTTAGAATGAAATGTTCTTTTCTGATTGGTACCCTTGCTTGCAAAAGATGTTTTCATCAGAAATCTCGAGTGTGTAAAATGCAAAAGCAGTATGTCCCTTCCTAGGGCACAGACTTCCAGTGAGCTTCTGGGGAAAGTGTCTACATGAACTGAAGGAACCTCCTCAGGTTCCTCTCAAGATTTCACCAACTCTGAAAACCTACCCTGCAAGAATATTTCATTTTAGTCCAAATAGGTGATTTACCCTAGAAACGGAATATTTCCAAGCCCCGTTTTACCTGTAAAACTAAATGCCGATGACTAACATCTTCTAGGCATAAGTCCCCTCTATCCAAATGAGATCTAAACAATGACAGATACTCATTTTGGCGACTGATGTCTGTGGCAAGTATCAAAGCACCTATCTGAGTCTCCATTTGTTGCCTGGAATTAGAAAAATACAAAGAGAAAATATAAGACTTTCAATTAAATAGTTAATCCTTAACTTTTTTTTCTTAAACTTAATACCTGGAAAGCTTTATAAAGCCCTAAGGTATTCTAATTACCATTCAACTTTTAATTTATCACCAAAAATTATGCTGAGTGAAATAAGTCAATCACAAAAGGACAAATATTTTACCAGACCACTATTATAAAAAACCAAGAAAAGGTTTATGCACAGAAAAAAACAATCTTTGATGGTTACAAAGGAGGGGACAAGTAGGGAGGGGAAATCGCTAACTAGATAGTAGACAAGTATGAACTCTGGTGAAGGGAAAGACAACATACAGTATAGGGGAATTCAGCACAGCTTGATCAAGGCAAAGTCATATAAGCTTCCTAGACACAGCCAAACACACTGAGGGACTGAGTTACTGAGGCTGAAGGCTGGAGACCATGGTCACAGGGGACATCTAGGTCAATTGGCATAACATAGTTCATAAAGAAAATGTTGTACATCCTACTTCGGTGAGTAATATCTGGGGTCTTGAAAGTTTGTGAGCAGCCATCTAATACATCTATTGGTCCCACCCCGTCTGTGGTAAAGGAGAATTGAAAAAAAAACAGACACAAGGAAAATATTAGCCTGAAGGACTAATGGACTCCATGAACCACAGCCTCCACCAGCCTGAGCCCAGAAGAACTAGGCGGTGCGTGGCTACCACCACCAACCGCTCTGACAGGGATCATAATAGAGGGTCCTGGACAGAGCTGGTGAAAAATATAGAACAAAATTCAAATTCACAAAAAAAGACCAGATTTACTGGTCTGACAGAGACTGGAGTAACCCTTGAGACTATGGCTCCTGGACACCCTGCTAACTCATAACTGAAGCTACTCCCCAAAGTCGACCTTTCAGCCAAAGATTAGACAGGCCTATAAAACAAATAATAACACATGTAAGAAATGTGTTCTTAGTTCAACCAAGTATAGGAGATGAAATGCTCAACACCTGCCCAAAAGCAAAGACAAAAAGGCAGGAAGGGACAGGAAAACTGGACAAGGGACATGGAGAACCCAGGGTGGAAAGGGAAAGGGGAAGAATGCTGACACATTATGGAGATTACAACCAATGTCACAAAACAATTTGTGTATTAATTGTTCAGCGAAAAACTAATTTGCACTGCAAACTTTCACCTAAAACACAAGGCAATTAAAAAAAAAAAAGAATTTAAAGAATGTTAAAAGAAAAAAAAGCTATTAAAATAATCAAAACTAAAGCCAAGGCAGTCTGTAGGAAAATGCCAATATGTAAACATCCCAAAAAGAATGCCTTTATTCTGCCAGCCAAAGTGAAATTATTTGCTTTTGTAAAAAGAGCTAACAGATACATGAGGAAATGCTTGAAATCACTAGCCATTAGAGAAATGCAAATCAAAACCACAATAAGATATCATCTCACCCCGACATTACTGGCACAAATTAAAAAAAAAAAAAAAAACCCAGAAAATAACAAATGTTGGAGAGGCTGAGGGGAAATTAGAACTCTTAGGCACTGCTGGTGGGAATGCAAAATGATACACCATTTTGGAAAATGATATGGCGCTTCCTTAAAAAGCTAGAAATGGAAATACCATATGATCCAGCAATCCCACTCCTGAGAATATATCCTAGAGAAATAAGAGCCATCACATAAATAGACACATGCGCACCCACATTCCTTGCAGCACCGTTCACAATAGCAAAAAGGTGGAAACAACCTAGGTGCCTACTAACAGATGAATGGATAAACAAACTATGGTACATACACACAATGGAGTACTAAGCAAGGATAAAGAACAACAATGAATCTGAGAAGCATCTCACAATGTGCATGAATCTGCAGGCCATTATGCTGAGTGAAATAAATCAATCACAAAAGGACAAATACTGTATGAGACCACTACTATAAAAACTCAGGAAAAGGTTTACACACAAAAAGAAACAATCTTTGAAGGTTACAAGGGAGGGAAGAGGTGGGGATGGAAAAACACTAAATAGACAATAGATAAGCGGTAACTCTAGTGAAGGATAAGACAGCACACAATACTGGGGAAGCCAGCACAATTTGTAAAAGGCGAGGTCATGGAAGCTCCAAAGACACATCCAAACTCCTGAGCGACTGAATTGCTGGGCTAAGGGCTATGGGGACCATGGTCTCAGGGAACATCTAGCTCAACTGGCATAACATAGTTTATAAAGGAAATGTTCTACATCCTACTTTGGTGAGTAGCATCTAGGGTCTTAAAAGCTTGTGAGCGGCCATCTAAGATACTCCATTGGTCTCACCACATCTGAAGTAAAGTAGAATGAAGAAAACCAAAGACACACGGGAAAGATTAATCCAAAGGACCAATGGACCACAACTACCACAGCCTCCACCAGACTGAGTCCAGCACAACTAGATGGTGCCTGGCTACCACCACTGACTGCTTTGACAGGGATCATAATAGAGGTTCTGGACAGAGCTGGAGAAAAACTATAGAACAAAATTCTGACTCACACACACACACACAAAGATCAGACTAACTGATCTGACAGAGACTGGAGAAACCCCAAGAGTATGGCCTCCAGATACCCTTATAGCTTAGTAATGAAACACTCCTGAGGTTCACTGTTTAGCCAAAGATTAGGGCGCCCATAAAAGAAAACAAGACTAAATGGGCACACCAGCCGAGGGGCAAGGATGAGGAGGCAGGAGGGGACAGGAAAGCTGGTAATGGGGAATCCAAGGTAGAGAAGAGGAGAGTGTTGACATGTCATGGGGTTGGCAATCAATGTCACAAAACAGTATGTGTATTAATTGTTTAATGAGAAACTTATTTGCTCTGTAAATCTTCATCTAAACAATAGAAAATATGAAAAATAAGTTTACTAGCTTTCTAATACCTAATACAATACATATGTTTTAATATAGTACTTTATATATCCAACTTAAAAAAAAAGAAAAGCCAATAGAAGATTGGTATTTTGTTTGAGGAAATTCTTTGCTGGGATATGTTAAGAGTAAACAACTTTAGTTTCTTTTTCAGTGCCCAAGTTCTGAAATGCAGAAGGAAAATTCAAATGGAAAGAATAGCCATTCAACAACTGACTTCTATACACATTTTGACTGAAATGCCTGATTAAATCCTGAGGAAACGCCACTAAACAATTTTTTTTAAAGTTTAGATTCAACCACATTTTCTGGATCAAATTCAAGAATAAACTAATTATTTTTATATAGATATCCAAATTGTCTGGAAGGGAAAAGGTAATCTGTTCATACAAATAACAAACACATTATATCATGTTAAAAACTGCCTCAATGCAAATAACAAGAGAAATACACTTTTTAAAATAATTCCTGCCTTTTTTCTTTTTTTTAATACAATGGGTCATGACAAACATTATCTTTGCATAAATCTTTGCATAATGATCAGTGAAAAACCAATTAAGATGTTATCAGTAAAGCTCACAATACCAAAAAAACCCAAACCCAGTGCCGTCGAGTCAGTTCTGACTCATAGCGACCCTATAGGACAGAGTAGAACTGCCCCAAAGAGTTTCCAAAGAGCACATGGCAGATTCAAACTGCCAACCCTTTGGTTAGCAGCCGTAGCACTTAACCACTACGCCACCAGGGTTTCCAAAGCACACAATACTGAATATTAAATAAAACAAACCCTAAATGAAGAAAATACAAAAGAATGCTATGAAGTAGTGTTCCTCATTTCCAGTTTTTATTGCTTAAAAATCTTGAGAATCAACAGGGTTAATCATCAAATGCAAAACATGATGAAAAGGGAATTTAATGAAGCAAACAATCTGCCTTAATCAAGAGAAAGGTAATTCATATATACAAACACTGTATGCTTCACACAGTTTTTACATTTGTACTACAGCAAGAAATAATTTCACTTACCAGAAGTACCATCCTACTGTCATAACGCCAAATGGTATCCATGAATAAAGATTTAAAAAATAAAAAATAAAGTCCAGCTTTTTTCTTATGGTCATTACACAAAGCACTGAGTTTTTTATAGTTATTTTAAATTAAGAGGGGAAAAAGGAAAGAAGAACAAAGATAGTAATTTAATTTTTGATACTCAAACCGTACTCTAACAATTTTTCCAGACCTAGATGGTTTACATGATCTCCTTAAGGGCACCTTCTCTCAACGAGGCAACGTTAAAAGCCTGTTTGTGAACCACACTACGGCAATGATGGGAGATTTCTGTTACCCTCCAACCATCATATGGGGCTCACTTACATTAGTGCTTTTTATTAAGCTCTCAAACTGGCCTAACTTTATTTTTTCTAAAATATTAGTATTTTCTGTTGTTCTTTCCACTCATTAATTTATCCTACCCGTTCAGAAGTGGTTCTAGGACTATGCTATTTAGGATATAAAGCATTCTCTTTACTTTCTCATTAGTTTGAAAACTTCTTGAAATAGATTTTTAATGACTCTATTTATTACACAAAATGTTTACTTTCTATCCAATTTGCTTTTACATAGGTTCTTTCAGCTGAGTGTAAAACGGAAGTATGTAGTACTGGTTTACGTAAACATATCGTAAACTGTGACCAAGTGAATCACCAAGTGAAGTGAATCTTACTGTACTCAAATCCATGGAACGGCCTTTCGTGAAAATAAGCATTCACTATAATACTACTGACTGTACTTTAGAACAAAAATTTTCATATAATTTTTTTAAATATTATAATTTATCTATTAATTCTAACAAAAACCGAAAACTGTGGAACACCTGAATACAATAACAATCTTTTAAACTTTATAAAATTGCTTTGCCAACTTTTTGTTTCCATAGTTCATAACAAATTAAGTTTGCCTCAATCCAACATACCTGTTTTCTAGTGGCATATGTGAGAACAAGCCGGATTCTCTCAGTAGCCCCACTGCGGATCTCCAGTGGTGATTTTCCAGGACTGAGGTATTCTACAAGTAAAGGTGCATTTCTCAGCTAGGTAATGGTAGGTCTCTTTCTGAACATATGGAATTACTTGTTGGTAATACCAATCCTGTTAAAATTCTATCATTCATTGAGAATTTATGTTCACTACTTTCATATTTTCAAAACATGCAACACTTTCTAGAATTCAAAAATAGTGAATGTGGACAATAAAATTTCACTAACCTTGTATAAAGTTGCCAAGTAATGGTTAGTTTTAATAAGGAAAGGTTGATTAACACCTGGGTGATCCAGATCATGGGTGGCAGCTGCAATTAAGCTCAGCAAGATATCCCAAGGAGTTACAGAACTGGCAAGCTAGAAAGTGACAAAAGAACAACTAATCACGAGATATAACTGATATATATCTCTACGTTACAATAGCAGGCCACAGCGGAGTTTTTCAGGTACACTGTTGTTAATGCCACCATGAACTGCCCAGTGCTGGCCTCATCACAACACCGGGGACAGGAGAGACACTACAGCAATGTCCTTGTCCTCATGGAGTCTACAGAGCTCCTCATCAACTGTTTCATTCTTGATAAGCTTAATTAAGATAGCAGCTAAAGTACAGATCATTCTTTTTCAAACACAATGGCTTTGAAATGATAGTTTTCATTTCAAAATTAAACCACAAAGGGTTGCTTCTATTTCTATTACTGTAGCAATTACAATATATGGACCTATAACTTTGAGACCTATACATCTTATTTTATCACCAAATTGGTTACTGCCATTAATAACGTAATCTAAAATGTGAGATAATTACTGCAGTCCCAGTGTTTAAGGAAGCTCTGGAGTAATCATGTGAGTGAAGGTCAATGTCGAGTCTGTAATTAAACCCTCTGAACAAATGGACATGCTCACAACAAGTGTGCACTAGATATTCATACCAGAAAATGCCATCTTGTTAAGCTAGTAATTACAATTCTACTCCTGATAATCATTACTAAGCTTATTTGATACAATAATCACAATAAATAAAAGTTTATTACTTACTAAAGTTTTTCAATAATAAAAAACAATTGCCTTGAGTCAAATCAAACGCCTCTAACTCCACCTGACTCCACTGAAGGCCCTGCCGCTGCCTCCGGCCCCTCCCACAGCCAAGTGACTTAGTCGTGTTCTACAGCACTTCACAAGCCTCGCGATGCTAACGCTCACGCTTCACGAGCCTCGCGATGATAACGCTCACCAGCGCTTCTCTTTATTTAGGTTTACGTTAGGGCAACCCTTCCTGAACTTTCATTATCATGTACCCTTATCAGTAAACATCTTGAGCATATATCACCAATTTGTGTATGTTTATTTTTAAATTATGCTACTTTTGCGTCAGGATGGATCAATCATCTTTTTCCACCTCAAGGTTGGGTTTAGGAGTCCCTGGAATTGGGGCAAACAGTTAAGTGCTCAGCTACCAACTGAAGGGTTGGCAGTGTGAATTCACTCGGTGGTGCCATGGAGGAAAGCCCTGGTGACCTCCTTCCGAAGGATCACAGCCACTGGAAACCCTGTGGAGCAGAGCTCTACGCTGACACACACAGGGGCTCCTGAGTTGGGATCAACTCAACGGCAACTGGTTTACTAGTTTTTAGGCTGGTTTCTCCTCGGTCTGAAAAATCACTGTCTGGGGCTTTGAAAACCCTGCAAAACTGTAAACTTTTTGAAGGCAGAGAATGTGCTTTATTTACTTTTTTATTACCTATATTTGGTACATGGAGAAGCTCAGTAAATGGTGAGAAAATAGTGAAGAAAATTACTTTGTCTTCAGGACTCAAAAGCACTTTAAAAATAAAGATTTTTAAAAGGACTTAGTAATCAAGATGAACAGAAGGCAGGAAGGCACACTGTATGGAGCATATAAAGCGACCCGCCACCACCACAGACATGGTCAGGCGTGCGTGTGTATGCTGTATGAACATGTAATTTATTAAGTAACAGGCAAAAGTATTATTTTCATCACTGATAGCTAAAACTGAGTAGAGTGGCAGAAGAAAAGATATAAACCATCCTGGGAGAAAAAACAATCCAGAATTAGACTTAACTAAAAACAACTGATGCATGACAACATGAAACATCAAACCATCTCAGGTGGATTAAAGAGTTAACCACTAAACACACAGAAAAGTGAGGACTAAAGGAATGTTTAAAAGCTCTTGAAGGGCAAGTAGGTGGTACATTTGAAAACAAAGAAAACACACATGCAAACCCCCCCACCCCTGCAAAAATGTGATTGTGTAAAATGTAACATTTCTTCTTGTGAAAAAAAAGAAACTTTAACCAGAAAGAAAACTCAACGAGTATCATAAAAAATAACAAGGAATTCAATGGCATTAATACAACTTTTAAAGTGGATTAATTCTCATGATTATATCTGGCAATACTTGGCAATATAGAAGAGTTGTGTAAAGTAAGGATGAAACTGCAAATCATTAAATGTATAAAAAAGTCAGACTGCCCTTGTGCCAGCAAAGCTATCACGACAGTCTTTTTCAGTAAAACAGAAAGTCAGTAAGTGGCTGAGTTTTCCTGTTTTTTTTTTTTTTTTTTTTCCCCTGAGTTCAACGAAAAATCTCACTGTTTTCATTGTTTGCTAGCATTACGCTGATTCTCCACTGTAATGGTTACTGTTGTTAAAATAAAATAATCACAGTAAATAAAAGCTTATTATTAACTGTTGTTGTGTGCCCTCGAGTCGATTCCGGCTCATAGCGAACCAGCAGAACAGAGCAGAACTGCCCCATAGGGTTTCCTAGGCTCTGTTTTGAGAGCAGATCACCAGGCCTGCTGGAGCTGCTGGTGGGTTCAAACCATTGACCTTCTGGTTAGCAGCCGAACACTTAACCATTGCACTATCAGGGCTCCTTGTTAATAGTTATTTCGAATGTCTAATTCATTTAATAGAATACTTCAATCAAGGGAAAATACTTGAAAGTAAATAGAAAGAAATTTTCTTAGGGTTTTTACTTGAAGTAAATGTCAACATCTTACCTTGGGTTCTCGTAAGTAACAGTGCATAGCCTGAGTAACATCCGCAGCATGGACTGCGTTGTGGTAAGGGTTCTGACTATGGTAATCTTCTTGAATCATAACTGCATCCAAGAAAAAAAGATCCCCAATTTAATTGCAAATGGTGGACATGTACAAACACAAAATTGTGATGATTATGAGTTATCGACTTATACTTTTCATGTAGATAATACAAGCTGAAACTGTCCAGACTCAGAGAGGTGGTAACCACCTTATAACTCACAGGTATATCCAAAGAATCAATATCAATTTGACTTTGAACCTCTGGGAATGTTTTCATGTCAAAATTGTGAAATAAATATTTCTTTTTTTGTTTGTTTTTCCTTTTCTTAAATGTGAGTCTAATATGGTGCCAAACTCCTTTGACTCTTTTTAAATTGAAAGAGAATTCTCAATTTAATAAAAGCAGTACGGTTCATTCAACAAATATTTATGCCAGGCACTGGGTTCTAGGTGCTAGAAATTTGGCAGTGAACAAAAGGTAGCACAGCCCTTATAAAGCTACCATATTACAGATTCAGAGGTACATAAAAGCAATCCTGTTGGCGTGCAATCAGTTAGCGAAGGGTTGATCTGGAATTTACTTTTCGGTGGTAGGGACGAGTTTTCTGTTAATCATGCCCTCTCTTGCTCAGTTTCCTTTACGTCACTGTGAAAAAGCAGACTGCAGTTAGGGGTGTAAGCTGTCCCCATAATAGCACGAACTAGCTGCAATCCAGCCTGCACTACAGGTCGAGCAGCCTACCACTCAAATCCAGCGGTCCCCAAGCAAAGCAAGCCTACCCTAAGGTGACTGAGACACCCCCGGCTAGGGAGTGGGGGACACTATTAGAATTCCGAATCTACTTTTATTCCATCCTTTAAACAGGCTTTTAAATATCCTTGTTAGCATCTATTTTTACGTGTTTTATGATGTATATATTTGGACAGTAATATAGGCATATGATTTATAATTAAACATGCATTTGAAAGTTTTTCAAAAGCTCTAGGTAATAAATTTATCTTAGTTTGGTGGTTAAGTGGAATGAAAATATCACCTTCTGCAAAAAATGCTAAAAAAGAATCCTCACGCTGCTAATTTTTTCTAAGATATTTCCTTACTTGGTGAAACACTGTAACTTTTTCCTACCCATACGATCTAAGTATCATCCTGCACATTTAAACATATTCTGTTATGAAAATTTCAAAATTTAACCTTCAAAGTAATCTTTAAAATCTGATGTCAAGGAATTTCAGGGATTAAAGGAGAGACCTATTTGCACTGTACTTTCCAAGTTTCAGCCTTCAAAAATCCAGAACAGTACAGAAAACACATCATCTTTGTCACAAGCTACAACCAATGTAAGAGACTGATGGGGAAATTATCCTAATTTTCTGCCATTCCTGGTATCCACGGCCATGGTGATTTGCAGCTCCTCCATCAGGAGGTAGCACCCTCTCGCACATGACTTACTTTGACCACAGAAGGCGACAGAAATGAAGGTGGCCAGCCTGAGCTGGAGTCTCAAGAGGCCAGTGGTGCCAGCTCAGCTTGTTGTAAAATGAATAAATACTTCTTTCTTTTTTTGTTTTTAATGTCAATCTATTATAGTGCCAAACTTCTGTCTTTTTTTTTAATTGAGTTTTAATAAGAGACCACATAGCACAAAGACAAGTCAGGCCAGTTCCCGCCGAGGCCCCAGCCCAGACCTGCAAGGCCAAGCTGCAGCTCACCTGCTGGCTGACTACACATGCCAACGTGAGCTTGGCCAAGGCCAGAAGCAGTATTCAGCGGACCCACAGACTCAGGAGCTCAACAAATGCTTCTTATTCAAAGTCACTAAATTTGGGGGAGGTTTGTTATACAGCAATACCTAACTGATACAACTGATAAAACTTTTAAACAAGTTCTTATACAAAATCTCGTTACTGTTAAATGGATTAGAATCACTTACCTAAAAACCTACGAAGTTTCATCATATCTAAATGGAAGTATTCAATTAATCCATGAAGACTAAATAAATGAAAGGTTAAACTTACTAGACTATTGCCTAAAAAGAAAGGAGAGATATTACATTAGTAGGAAGAACGAGCTAACGTGATTGCACTGCACTCCAAACATGGATTGTGAATATAAAACATGGAGAAGGAAAGCTAACCCCCTACTTTTTACCTGTCTAAAATTTGCATCTTCCTATTTTATCAGTTATGAGCACCAAACATAACAGCTTTCTTCCATTCTAAGAAAAAAATTATTCTTTATTATTTCAGTTATCCACAAGTAAAGAATTGGAAGATAAGTATTTTCAAATAACAAATAACAGTAAGAAAAACAGTGTACTCTCTTGGTCCCTCCAGTCACAGCTAAGCTTCCTGAAACAGTTCATGCAATGGGGGTCATCTTCCTCCCCAACTTCCACTTGTCTGTCAAGGACAACTGGAGTTACAGAAAGTCTAGAAATTAAATTGGGGGGGGGGGCGGGGAGCTACCATTTTTATAATGCTTGGTTTTCCCTTCCATGGTACAACTCTCCATTTTTTAAACCTTCTATTATATTTCTCAAAATAGAAACTGTGGACACATATGTTTATCAACATATATCCTACAGGACACGTAATACTATATTATTTTGACAATTTAACAGACCATATATTTTAAAGGGGTATGAGCTCATAAATTACTGCCAGCATTTGGATAATATCAACATGATTCTAGTTTTCTCTAAAGAAGTCTATGCATCTTACTAAAATGTATAAAGGATAGAACTAGTCTCACAATGAAATTTGCAGTAACAATATGTACAAAGAATAATAAATGACTATTTGGCTGAACTTGTTATCCAAAACTGCCTAAAATAATTCTTCGCAGAAGCCCGCGGCTAAGGATAAAGTTAATTAATTGGAGCAATATTTGCATGAGCAATGCATGTTGAAAAGGATGTGGCAAGCCGAAAGAGGTTCTTTTAAAAACCTACCTAACATGTCTCTTCCAAATAGAAAGGAAAAAAAAAAAAGTTAAAATAGTTTATGTTTAAGAAATTCACTGGTAAAATGCATTCAAGTACTGATAGCACTAACCACTCTCCTGGTACAAACGTGAGCCCACGTGGTCTGGACACATTTGTGAGGAGGTTAAGCTGTTTTCCTCCTATTACTGCTGTACCAGCCCACTTTTCTTTGGGCATAGACAGAAATTTCAGAATATATATTCATTCTGTATATTAAAGTTATCATAGGGTTCTTCTGAAATCATTTTCCAAACCTAGGTAAACAAATTACCAATTTCTAGGGTCTGAAAGCTAGAATCTAATGGTGAAAATGCCCTCTCCTGGGGATTCAGAGAAACTGCAGGAAGAGACTGCAGAAGACCTACTCCCAATAGAGCTTTACAGAAAACCTTGAAGGAGCGCACTACCCGCCTCAAAAGGAGAAACTGCATGCGACAGATTTCCCTTCTTAGGTCACAAGATACGAACTGAATATTTTAGTTTCAGTGAATAAGAACATGTAGAGCGTAATATAGCTCACCTTTCACACAAATCAATGAAACATTTCAAAACAAGTAATGCTTAACTGATGTGTTAAACAAGCACAGAACTTTTTATGGAAATGGAAACATGCTTTCTTAGATAAGAAAACTGTATTGACAGAAAAGCTACCCTCATAAAACTCTATCAAAGGATAGAATTGCCTATAATACAGTGCCCTGGATAGTTTTTAGAAAGCAGTTCTGGGTAGGAGCCGGGCAGGATCAGCTGCCGCCACAGCACTGGCCAGGGGAGTGGTGTCCCGCACCAGATCGCTTTTGGGGAGGCAAGAGGTATACTGCTATTTCAAGTACCCCATCTCTCCTCCCCTGTAAAAGGAACATCAAATGTATTCCACCAGACAATACTTTCCTTCTTGGAGAGAAGCTGGGGACCTTTTGATTTTTGTCCCCTTTTCCATATTACTTGGAAAATGACCAGTGTAAGGAACACAGAAAACACTGGATGAACAGGCAAGAAAGGAGGGCTATACTCTTTGGATACTATGTTTACATATATCATCCAAAATTCATTTCAGGTTAAAACATTTTTTAAAGGAAAACAGATCTAATTACATAATTTGAGTTAAATGAATTTTCTTCTTCTACCCATTTGTTTCCCAATAATCTCTGTGTAGAGAATTCCTGTGACTTCCAGGTAGCTGTAGTTAACTGAGCTGTAAAACCACAGTGGTTTCTACTAACCCGTAATGATCTGGAATCAACCCAAAGAAGAAACCATTCAGCCATCCTCTTCACTAATCCATTTTAAGGGGTGAGGTGATCAAAGGAAATCAAAGTGCTCAGTTAACTCATGTGGACTGGTGGCTACTGCTTCTGCCCATCCGACACACTGTCAATCTCACTCCACTTTCACTCGGTAATACGCCAAGTTCTCCTGACTAGCAGGGTCTGTACTTTTTAAAAATAAGATTTAGAGAACAATCAACTATTTCAATGACTGACAAGTGTTCCAGTAGACTAATAATAGGCCATGAGCTGTTAGAGTTTAAATGAGGCTAAACTTCGAAGGTGTTAAGAGTGGCACTGTTTCATCTATATTTATCTTGATATAATAACTAATGTTCGTGTTGCCTGGAGAAAGGGAAATTTCCCAGATCTAGAAGAGGCTGGGCCGCCAGATATTTCACTCCCCATATTTTTTAAAAAGGGAGGGCTGAGAGGAAGGACAAGTGTGTAAATGATATCAGAGCCCTTCCGGTATAAACAGGCCACAGTGGGGCAGGGAGAGGAGCAGACACTTGGTCACCAAAGAACAAAGGAGAGATGGAAGGGAAATAGAAAAGAGGAAGAATAAAAAAGCCGGAAAGGTGAAGGGAGGTTTTGCTGACAAAGGCATACTTCATTGTTTTCACACTTTTGTCTAGGATTGATCCAATTTATTTTCTTTCAACAGTGTGCAGACAAATTGAAGGTGTATACAAAGCCATCTTGCTATGCATGGCCACAAAGCCAAGGAGGAACACGGTGATTCTCAAGATGAATACAGTTATATTTCTTCTTTGTTTTACATATTTGGCTTCCTTACAAAAGAACCTTCATTCCAAAGTGTAATAAGAAAAAGCAGGTGATATCAAAGTATAGCCGTGACTCATGTATTTATTTCATCATTCTAAACAGTCAGAACTGAATTCCACTCAGTACTCTCCACTCTGCTCCATTTTATTAAAAAGCTATTTAGACACAAAAGGGACAAAGACTAGCTAAACTACATGTACCACCATGAATTATGACAAAACTTTTATCCTACATAAAAATGATCCCCAAAGGGAATCCTGTGTCTGTTCCCAAAGAACATGTTCCTTTTTTCAGAGAGAATAGGAAAACAAGACCCTACCCCCTACCACAAAAAAAACCAAAACAAAACAAAAAAAACCCAGGAGGGAATAAAGGGGTCAGATTCACTTGTGGGCCTTTTTTCAAACTACTCATACTCCTGTAGACTCTGATAAGCTCTCCTAAAGCAGCGAGCTCTTCCCACGCCTCACCTTTAGAAGCACTGCTGATCACAATATGCAATGTCACTCAAGTGTGCAGAGAAAGAGAAGCCTGAGAACCATAAAGCTACAAGCAAGGATGCCTCTCAAAAGGTCTTTAACCACCATGCATCTGTAGCTATCAAAACTGAAATACTAGAACTACTGTACTTGAAGGCTAAGGACCATAGTCTTAGGGGACATCTAGGTCAATTGACATAAAACAGTGCATAAAGACAATGTTCTACATCCTAGCCTGGTGAGTAGTGTCTGGAGTCTTAAAAGCTTGCAAGCGGCCATCTAGGAAGCAAATATTGGTCTCTTCTCACCTGGAGCAAAGGCAAATGAAGAAAATCTGAGGCCAGAAGAACTAGATGGTGCCCATCTATCACTACTGACCAACCACTTTGACCAGGATCACAACAGAAGATCCTGGTTAGAATGAGTAAAAAATGTAGAATAAATAAATAAATGAAGTTAAAAACAAAACAAAAAAGACTTACTGGTCTGAAAAAGACTGGAGGAACTGCTGGGACTAATGTTCTAAGACAACCTTCTAACTTGAAACTTAAGACACTAAAGGAGGTCTCCTTTCAGCCAAATAATGTTGTTAGGTGCCATCGAGTCAGTTCCACTCATAGTGACCCTACATCCAACAGAACAAAACACTGCTGGGTCCTGCGTTACCCACACCATCATTACTATGTTTTTATACCCGTGAAGAATGTGCTCCTTAGAACAATTAACTATATGAGACCAAAAGTGCAACATTTGCCTAAAACTGTATATGAAAAGGCAGGAAGAGACAGGGTAACAGGACTAATGGAAATAGGGAACCACCCAGGGAGGAAATGTGGAAAGTGCTGACACACTGCAGGGATTGCAAGCAATGTCACAGAACAATTAGTATAAGAATGGCTGATTGGAAAATTAATTTGCTATGTAACCTTTCACCTAAAGCACAATAAAATGTTCAAAAAAAAACAAAAACAAAACCTGAAGTGCCATACCAGAAAATGCCATGATCAGTGGTCACAATCAAAAGAAAAAAAATCAAAAACAGTAAAAATATTCGTTTTGAATCATTAAAATAATAACAGCATTAATTAGGGATAGCCAAGTGATGATGATGATTACTTCTGACTGATGTTAAAAGTAATAATAAAAAAAATAAAATTGTAAGAACACTTCTCTAGACTAAAGATCAGTCACTCGAGAAGGGACAAAACGATGCTCTGGTCCAGCAGAGGGTCCACTCCCCTAAGTAAATGAAAGCAGCAGACCACCAGCAGCTCTTCCGTCAGTGCAATCATCCACAAAAACCACAGTAACTTGAATAAGTCAAATTCTTCACTTACCATTTGTTAGTCTATCAAATAGAAAGATATCAAAATTCCAATTTCCAACTTTTTCCAGCATACACTGAAATGAAAACCAAACATTCCTACTGTAATTTAATTTCAATAACATTCTCTATCTTTTGTAGATGGTCCACAGAGAAGTTAAGGAAAATGGAAAGTGATTGAACTACTTTAAGAAATGCCAATTATCATTTTCCTTTTAATCATGACTTTTCCAATGGGCTCCAAAAAAGAATACAGTCCAAAGGAATAAACTCCATTTGAAAAACAAAACATTGTTTTATTTTTCAGTTAATGGATATATAGGTAAGGATAGTATTTAACTTATTCCATGAACTTTCAAGAATCTTAATATAATTTAACATCAATTTAGTGTGGTTCGTACACAGCATGGTCTAGAAGCCAGATTTTTAAAACCTACTAAAAATAAGGTAATAGCTGTTAAGTGCTCACTACATTCCAGGCTTTACTCACTCTTTACTACTCACGACACTATCAAGCAGGTGCTATTTGCAATTTTCATTTTATACATGGGGAAACTGAGGCAAAAAATAACTACCTTGTTCAGCTAGAAAGTGACAGAACTGGGATCTTAAATCAGGTAGTCTGATTCTGGTACCTAGCTGTATGACATCTATACTATACCATACTTGTTTGTTATTCTATCTTTTTAAAAAACACTCTACACTTATGGAGAATTCATTTACATTCTTTAAACATCTTTATAAAATAATTAATAGCATTTAGTACATTAACTTTTAGGACAGTGTGTATTTTGGCCAAGCAAATAAACCCCACAAAAGCCTTAAATTCCAAGTAGATTATATTTCTATACCATATATTCTTAACCTGAAAATTTTGTGGATCTTGTTTTCAAGGAACAAACTTTTATTTTGTATCCAAAAATTTAGTGTTACATACATTCATGAATGAGCAACACTAAGATATTACTATAGTGATTACCAAATTATGATAATACTAGTAACAACCAGTGATTTCCAGACCTATATTCTCATCCTAGAAAACAGAACTTGCGAACTGTTTCTTCTTAGAGGGAAGCAAAATTTTTCACTTGAATGTAATAGTAATTGTAAAGATGGTACCCCATCTATACAAATTCACAAAATCTGGTCTACAAATATTAAGCCAAAGAATAATTTAAAATACATTAAAAACTTAAGAATAGCAAGAAGTCTCATTTGTTCAAAACTAAGCTCATCTAACCTCCACCTTCATTAAGACATTCTTTTTATTATATAAAGGTGAAGTAAATAATGCTCACAATTACTGGATATAATTAAAATCATGTCCAAATTCTCAAAATACCATACTGATGCAAGAGACTATGAAAAATCATTTGACTGAAAGCCATGAGACCAGACTTCCTTTGCTAGGTTTACCTCTAACCAGCTGAGTGAGCTCAAACTAGTCCCTTATGCTTTCTAGGCTTTAGTTTCCTTATCTATAAAACACAAATGTTAGATTGAGTAATCGCTAATATTCTGTCCAACATTAAGATTCTTTGTAAACATATAGCTTAATGTTCTATCGATCTACTTGTTATTTAATGTCAAAATAAATGAAAATATTTTCATCATTTCAATTAATTATTTAATTAATTATAACTTATGCTAAATTATAAAATGAACAACTACTCTAAAGGAGAAACCTGAAAAATGGGCCCAACTTATTTTTACAGATAAAGTAGAAAAAAAAAAATTTTATAAATTGTACCATATGGGAAAAAAAGGTCTTCATTAAACTTATCCCAAAAAAGTAATGTTTTCTGAAAGCTATACACACCTTAGCTTGTCCATTATAATCGTCATCTAAAATGTTCAGAGAATTTGAAACTGTAGTACCACGAAAAAACCGTGAAGATCTAAGATATCTCTGGAAACTTAGTAATCTCCTGATATTCCTTGCAGAGACAGAAACTTCAAATTCTGATTGAGCTGAAAATAAAATGAGTAAAAGGTGAGTACACCAAGTCACAAATGTGCATATGCTATCTTTGAGATACTCCTTCTAGTTAAATAAAAGTATTTTTAAAAAAATAATCTTTATACCACATTTCTAGAACAGGTACTTAATTTTTTCAGTTGAAAAACTAAGAATGAAAAAGTGAACAGCCAATTTTTTTCTTTTTTTTTTAATGTATTTTCTTTTTGTTGTTGAGAATTACACACACAACATACACCACTTCAACAATTTCTACGTGTACAATTCAGTGACATTGATTACATTCCTCAAGTTGTACAACCATTCTCACCCTCCTTTTCTGAATTGTTCCCCCCCGATTAACATCAACTCACTGCCCCCTAAATTTTCTATCTAGTCTTTTGAGTTGCTCTTGTCAATTTGATCCCATATAGATAGATCTTAAAAGAGCACAATGCTCAAGGCAGACTTTCTTTACTAGTTAAACTATTCTTTGGTTTTAAGAAGATTCCAGGGGATATTTTTGGCTGAAGTTTTAAAGGTTATTTCAGGGCAATAGTTTCAGGAGTTCATTTGACCTCCAAAGCTCCAAGAATGTCTCAAATCAACGGGAATTTGAAATTCTATTCTGCATTTCCCCCTTCTGATCAGAATTCTTCTACATAATCTTTGATCAAAATGTTCAGTAATAGTAGCTGTGCACCATCCAGTTCTTCAGGTCTCATGGCAAAGGAGGCAGTTATTCATGAAGACAATTAGCCACATATTCTACTTCCTCCTCTTATTCCTGACTCTCCTTCTTCCTGTTGCTCGAGGGGAACAGAGACCAATTGTTGTACCTTAAATGGCCAATCCTGAAGCACTTACAAATCTAAAGAAGAGTGTGCTCGGAATAACAATCAGTTTTCTTTTACCTTCCGAGAACTATCATCTATCATGCTACTGTTTGAATACACTATAGGAACATTATGGAGCAGAAAGACAAAATCAGGTTTCATATTGCCTTTTGCATTGAGAAGACAGGTCCCAAGTTATACATGAGACTGTAACTACTACACAATTAAAACATTTCAAATCCTAATGAGGTATCATTTCAAATCTTCCCTTACGATTATTTGATTTAGAGGAAAAGGAGATGGTACATGGAACAAAGTATCCTAAAGGGTTCTAAAGGATACTGGTAAAAACTGTGCATGGTGAAAACACTAGAAAATATGTGGTTCTATGTTACAGACAAATATGACATCTTTCAATATGTATAACAAGCCATTTTCCCCTCTAGTATTAGGATAAACTGAAGTTTCTTTGATTGAGCACCAGAGGAAATCATAAACTTAGGTTAAGAGCTAACTTACAAGGAAAATACCTATCTTTAAATTCTAGAATCCAAGTAAGCTCAGTGAAATGTTCACACTATAAGACACATAAAACTTAAAAGACTAAGGATCAACAAATCACCATCTTTTACCTTCATTGACTTGCATTAACTTATAATCACCAAGTAGAATGATAGGTAATTGAACATATTCTCTCTCATGTATCTACTCACTCATTCTTCTGCTTAACCTCTAGTACCTTTTGTTTCCTTATCTATAAAATGGGGGTGATAGTACCTAATTCAACAGGTGCTGGATTAAATAAAATAATGGATACAAGAGTCTGATGCATAGTAAAAAAAAAAAAAAAGATGCATAGTAGGTATTTAAATAAACAGTAACAATGTAGGTGATGATGGAATTGATGCTGATCCCACTGCTTGGAGATTTGCTTCCAGGTAATTACTCTAAATTCCAAATCTGCTCACGTTGCTCTAAATAAAGGCATTCAGTGGCTCCTCACCATCTTAAAAAATAAAATCCACCTCCTTAGCCTGGAAGAGAAAGCTTCATGTTCCAGTTTCTGCCTCTTTCCAGACTTGACTCAGGTGTCACCTTTCCCGGGAAGCACAAGTGAATGTCCTCACACACTTCCCATCCGGGAGAGTTGGAAGGCACCTCCTCTGGGTTCCCAAAGCTCCCTGCACATGTATCTATTATACTACTTCTGACATTTTATTATAATTGCTTATTTTTCTGTCTCCTTCCACAGAGGATGACCTCCAGTACAGGCATGAACTACTTATTTTCATCTCTGTACTCCAAAGCCGAACACAGTGCCAAGTTAATATTTTACCGGTACTAGTTGCCATCAAGTTGACCGCAACTCATGGTGTCCTCATGTGTGTCAGAGCAGAACTGTTTCTGCAGGGTTTTCAGTGGCCAGGTTTTTGGAAGTGGACCTCTAGGCCTTTCTTCCGAGGCACCTATGAGTGGACTCAAATCTCCAACTTCTGGTTCGCAGCTAAATGCATTAATCAATTGCATCATCCAGGGACTCCAGGTAAATGTCAAGTACTTGTAAAATTTATTGAATAAATGCATACTGCTTTTGAAATACCTGATGAGTTTTGATTCAGAAAAACTAGAAGTAAAATAATGTACACTGTTAAGTGGTTTACGTCCCTCATTTTTTGTACCAGTGCGTCTAAAGTACAAAATATCTAGAACAATTGTGGGATTAACTTTCTGATCTTTACCAATGTAACTTATATAAAAAAGACTAGAACCAGGATGGTAAACTCATTAATCTCAAGTGATAACTTCTGAACTAGGTGTTTGAAGAAACGAGGGTAGACTACAATTCCATGAAAGCAATGTTTCGAGTGCTTTGCGAAAGAAAGAAAAAAAAAAACAGCTCATTTAGTCCTCGACAATCTCAAAAGATAAATATTATTATCCCCCATTTTACACACTACAACACTAAGTCGAAAAGAGATTAAGTAACTTCTCCAAAGACATATATCTATACAGAGTGACACCAGGATTCTAAAACACAGATAACCCCGTTTACAAAGCCTATGTGCACGCTATTACTCATATGTTTTTTACAGTTTCTCTACAATATCATTTATTTACTGCTTATTATAAACATTCTGTGTATACCATTATTCAAAAGTCCTTACTTCAGATGAAGGTATGCACAAAAGGAAACAGGGGAAAGATGCTAATGTACAGGAATATAAGAACATTACACGACCCTTACAGCCTTACTCCTAGAAAAGAAATATCTGGAAGGCACAGTGTGGAATGCACAGATATGTGGGGAGGACATGAAACTGAATTAATATAATACTAGCACCTCCATCCCTGTACTTGTAAGGTTCTTTATCATTTTACAAATGCAAGTTCACATCCACAATCCTATTTGGTGATCACAACCTGTGAAGACAGTGAGGATTACCATCCCTATTTTACAAACATAACCTTAGAAAGGAAGGTAGAAATGCAATACAATTAAAGTATTAGAGCTAAGGCACTTAAAACACTTCTAAAAAATGTTGCAGAATGCATGTTCTCTCTTCATTATGGAAAAGTTACCTAAAAAAGAGTTCAAAGTCACGAGCATGGCTTCATGAGCATTCTTTCAATTTATCTTACACCACACACAAAAGGTAACAATTTTGGCACTGGTAAGTACATTGCAGTGTGTGTCTATGTGTATGAATACATACTAATAGTAGAATCACTGCTTTCAAATGGTAAGTCCAAACTAATGCAGCCTTAAAGTAAATTTGAGAATTTCTTTGGGAGGGCAAGTGCATAAGGCCCCAAAAAATGAACTAGGCCCATTTGAGGCAGGAAAACTCAACAATTTGATCTACTATGCTAAGTCCTTATGTCCACCGGGCAGTCAGTGTTTAAGCCTGTTGGCACTGTCTGTGAGCCAGGGCCTCCACAGAGTGCATGTATTCTCCCCCGTCTTACTCCTATTTTCTTGGTGACTGTTCATAAGGCACAACCCCTCAATATCTCATTTTCGTTAATGGAAAATGTTAACAATAGTTCATGTCTTTTTCCTGTTTTTACAGAGTACTGAAGTTGAAACTCATTATCAAGAGTTCTGTTTTGACCATATTGCGATGAATATAAGACACGGAAACAAGGGGAAAATGCTCACTCATCATAGAAGCCAAACGTCTCCCAGTGAGACTAACTCCATATAGAAACCTATACAACATAAGAAACAAAGTAAGCCTTTACTTAATGACAGATGCCTTAACAAAACTGGATATTTCAGACAAACTAAGAAAGGCAGAGAACCTATCTAGAGGAAACAATAAATTACCCAGAGAGAAGTGTTTCCTTTACCCAGGACCTCATATGGGGAAACTATACCTAAGAAGACTATATTCTGGAAAAGACTGAAAATCCCCTAAGACTTTACAGATATGCCAACTAAAACTACCTCAAAGCGTTGCTGAAGACCTAATACAGGACCAGAACTTGGGGTGAGGGGGAGGACTAGTTTGATTTTTTTTCTCATTAATCTAATTTTTTAATAGATAATGTATTCATTCACACAATTCAAAAATGAAAATAATACTATGTATTATTTTTCTACTTCATATACATAAATGGTAGCATGCTATAAAACCAGCTCTGTATCTTGCTCTTTAATTTATCTTGGAGCTCTTTCCCTATTGGTACATAAAGAGCTTCCTCATTCCTTTACTAGATTGTGAAGTATTTCATCATATAGATGAACCATAATCTATTTAACCAGCTTCTTTCTAAAGAACATGTGCTACAATTTCACAGTGTGCAAAAAACACTTCTCTTATTTTCGACAAAGGTGCTGAGTCTATCCAATGGGAAAAGAATAGTCCCTTTAATAAATGGTACTGGGACAACTGGATTTCCAAAAACAAAAGAATGAATGTGGACCCATACCTCACATCAAACAAAAACTCAAAATGAATCAAAGACATAAATATCAGAATTAATATCATAAAATTTTTGGAGGAAAACACAACGGTAATACTTCAGGACTTAGTTTTTAACACTGGATCCTTATATAACACCGAAAGCACAAGTGCCAAAAGACAAATAGATAAATGGGACTTGATCAACATTAAAAACTTTCGAACTTTCACTTAAAGCACAATAAAAATTATAAAAAAAAAAGTTGAATAAACAAAAGGATGAGTAAATGAAAAAAAAAAAAACTTTTGTTCATCAAAGGACTTTATAAACCAAGTGAAAAGACAACCTACAGACTAGGAGAAAAATTTTGGGAACTATATATGTGATAAGGGCTTAACATACAAAATATATAAAGAACTCGTATAACAGCAAAAAGACAATCAAAAAATGGGCAAAAGACCTGAATAGGCATTTCACGAAATAAGAAATACAAATGGCCATGAAAAGTTGAGCACATGAATAGATGCTAAACATCATTAGTTGTTGTTATTAGGTGCCGTAGAGTCAGTTCCAACTCATAGTGACCCTAGGTACAACAGAACGAAACACTGCCCAATCCCGTGCCATCATCACAATAGTTGCTATGTTTGAGCTCACTGTTGCAGCCACTGTGTCAAGCCATCTTGTTGAGGGTCTTCCTCTTTTTTGTTGACCCTCTACTTTACCAAGCATGATGTCCTTCTCCAGGGACTGGCCCCTCCTGATAATATGTCCAAAGTACCTGAGACAAAGTCTTGCTATCTTCACTTATAAGGGGCATCCTAGTTGTACTTCTTCCAAGACAGATTTGTTCGTTTGTCTGGCAGTCCATGATACCATGTTCAAAGGTACTGATTCTTCCTTGGTCTGTCTTCCTTATTCACTGCCCAGCCTTCCCGTGGATATGAGGCTACTGAAAACACCATGGCTTGAGTCAGGCCCATCTTAGTCCTCAACCACCTTAGTCCTCAAAGTGACACCTTTGCTTTTTAACACTTTAAAGAAGTCTTTTGTAGCAGATTTGCCTAATGCAAAACGTCCTTTGATTTCTTGACTGCTGCTTCCATGGGAGTTGATTGTGGATCCAAGTAAAATGAAATCCTTGACAACTTCAATCTTTTCTCTGTTTATCGTGACGTTGCTTATTGGTCCAGTTGCAACGATTTTTGTTTTCTTTATGTTGCGGTGCAATCCATCCTGAAGTCTGTGATCTTCATCACTAAGTGCTTCAGGTGCTCTCAGCAAGTAAGGTTGTGTCATCTGTGTATCACAGTTTGTTAATGAGTCTTCCTCCAGTCCTGATGCCACGTTCTTCTTCATATATACCAGCTTCTCGGATTATTTGCTCAGCATACAGACTGAATAAGTATGGAAATGATACAATGATATAAGTCTGTCATAAAGATAAAAATATTGTATGACCCTACTGCTTTGAAATACTAGACTGAGCAAGTGTATAGAGACCAAAGATTAATAGTGGCTACCAGGGGCAGGCAGGAGGGAGAAGGAAAGGGAGACTCGATGCTTAGGAGACAATAAGCTTTTGTTAAGAGTGATGGAAAAATCTGGAAAAGGGATAATGGTGAAGTCTGAACAACATGATGAATGTAATTAATGCCACTGAATTGTAGATATATAGAAAATGTTGAAATGCCTGTTTTGTTACACATATATTTACCACAAAAAAACTGTACTTTGTCAAAATGCTCATATTTCTACTACCTGATCTGCCACCATTAAATACTATCCTTTAATTTTTAGTTATTACACACAAGGAAATCACTCAATCTCTTTTCCTCCTCCAATTTTTGTTATTTGTCAGAGCATGTAACATTCACATTTTTAACTCTCACCCTACACCCACTTTCATTTTAGATTTATTTCTAGAATTAAATATATTCAATACTGCAAATCCTTTTACCACGGGTTCCTCAGTTATCATCTGGTTTGATTAGGTTCGCCCTCTTGTAGTTTTCTCTAGAAAGGTTCATGAAAAGAATATATATTCGGTTCTTAAATGTTCAAAACTTTTTTCCATAGTCTTTGTACACGAAGGACAGCTTGTCTGACTCTCATTTTCCTTCCTTGAGCTTACTGAAGGTATCGGTTCATTGACTTCTGGCACTGAGATCTGCAAAATCTGAGGCAAATCTGATAGACAGATGCCCCTTTATAAGTGACTTGGTTTTTTTTTTTTTTTTTTTAACATGGACACCCACCAAATTATCTGTATCTATAAAGTCCAGTGACTTTACTAAGACACAGCTTAGTGTTAACCACTCTGAGTTGTTTTTCTCCTGGTACATGGTGTGCTAGTTCAATACATAAATCCAAATTTTCTGTTATTTCTGAAAAGCTTTCTTGAATTACATCTTCAAATATTTACCCTGTTCTACTTTTTTTTACTCTATTAGCTTTCTTATTCAAAGACTTCAAACTGCCAGTGTTGAAACTCCTTTATCTCACTTTCTCTTGAATCCTTTTTAACTATTTATTTTGTTGGCTTTTTTCATTTCTATCCACTGTGTTCCTACTGTTTACTGCAGTGTACATCCTATCATGTGCCCCTTACAAATCTGTCTTCATTTCTGTGATATATTTGAAATTTACCTCTACTATTTCCTAATTCTGAGTGTATATGTTTCGACTTGTTGTCTCGTCTGATTATGCCTTCCTTGAGTTTTTGAATTTGTGCTTTGTGGAGAAGCTGTTGCTTTATTTCGTTTTTTAAATGAGTGGGAGAAAAATTTGGTCACAATTTTCATCAGTTCCAAGGCACCATTTTTCTCTTCAGTGCACTTCAATCATGGATAAGTTCTGCAGCTCTCTCCCATTGCTTTGCTTGATTAAATTATCTGATATATTAACTCCTCTGGGATTAGCAGCTCCAAGCCTTCTCTTCTGCTCAATCCAGGGCTGAGAATGGAGAGAAGTAGCATAAGAGGGCTTATTTGTCTAGAAACAACCATCGTTAGCTCCCTATGAATTATTTTATATATGTATACATACATAATTTTTATACATAGCAGGGAGTCCGGCCTGACTACCTACTTCAAAAAGTGAAACCCTTTGATCACAAATGCCTGATTCATAACTGATCGTGGGGATGGTGCAGAATTGGGCACCATTTTGTTCCTTTGTACATGGGGTCTCCGTGAGTCAGGGGCCAAGTCAACGGCGGCTAACAACAACTACATCCTAGGGTGTACATACAGTTTTTCTTTTATCCAAGAAAGTTCACAATATGTTTTTCTCACTTAGGAGTTTGTGACCATCTTTTCATGTCAATAAATACACTTATGCAGCATCATTTTGACCAGCCATGTTATATCCTAAGGTATGCAATTATCATAATGTACTTCACCTTTTTGCTGTTAGACTGTTCCTAAATTTTATTTTTCTTACAAGTAATTCTGTAATAAACATCCTTGTAACTAAACCTTTACATACATCCTGATTCCCTTAAAATAAATTCTCAGGGACAGAACAATTAACTGAAACACATACCAATGGCTTCTAAAGCACACTGCCCAACTAGAGTAGTAGTATTCTAAGAGAAAACTAGAGAAATTTCCAGAACTGTCTTAGAATAGCTTCCCACATATGATCTAGCAAAACAGATCAGAAACTATAAATCAAGGATAAAGCATGATGAGATCATTTTAAATTGCTGGAAATTTTGAGCTTCTTCATTTAGTTTGCGTTTTCTCTCCACTGCTTCCCTACAGTGATTAAAATTTAAATTTTTAAAAGAAAAAGTCTATAGACTTATTTTCTGGGACAACAAAGGGTACAGCTGGGAAGGCTTCCCCCAAATTTTCAGTCAGCCTGGTCAGAACGGAACCTGAGTAAAGGAAACTAATGGAAGCAAGTAGAGAGAGGAAAGGAGATCCGGGGTAATAATCAGGACCATTTACCAGTATCGGTTGCCGCGGAGTTGATTCCAACTCATGGAGACCCCATGTGTGTCAGAGCAGAACTGCACCCCGTAGGGTTTTCGGTGGCTGGTTTTTCTGAAGCAGATCTCCAGGTCCTTCTTTGGAGGTGCCTCTGAGTGGACTTGTATTTCCAACCTTTTGGTTAGCAGCCAAGTGTTAACCATTTGTACCACCCAGGGACTCCTAGTTTCATTTGGATGTACAGGGGACTGGGAGGAGTAAAAAGTGACTCTGAGAATTTTACAAGTACTTTCATTTAGACAACTACTAAAAATGTCGCAGTCTGACCCTATTATCCATTTTCTCATGAGCTCATTCTACAACACGAAGCACACTATTATTTACTTTATAGCATAATATACAATAGATTAAACTCGTCTTTAGTAACACCCAGCTTCTGTCAGGCTCATACTGTTTAAGTCCCAGGCTAGTTCTAGTTTACATGGTTACCTACATTCCAATCCAGCTTAGAAAGCCAACATGGCTCAGCGAATTAATCAAGTTACTATTAAAGAGCTGCTCGCACTGCTGGTTCTTTTCTAAAATACCACATTACCTCACTGTGTGACCATGAACAAGCTCATCAGTCTCCACCAAAATCAAGTCAATGTTGTAACTTAATGAACGCAGAAATTATTTCTCGTAACATTATTCCGGTTATCCATTCTTGGTTCCTCTGACCCAAAAACCTGTGTAATAGCAGGAGGACTTAGAAGCAATGCTTTTCTCTTGCTTTTTCCTCCTCATTTTAGCAAGTGGGTTCCAGGTTAAGAAAACAAAAGGGGTGCAGTCATCACACCTTGAGCAGTAGTAGTCCCAAGTCTCTCACAAACTTGCTTCTCTCTTATCATCCAAATGGCACAAAAGATTTCACTGATATTTAGTTAATAGGCAAAAGGTCTTTAACAGAAAAGTCTTTGAATCTTCGGCTCTGACCACCACTGGCTTTAACAGTCCACAAGAGGGAGCCCTGCAGCCACTGTATCCGCCACATAGCGCCATAGAAGTAATACAGGGGCATATAATCATGAATTTCCCTTGTAGGTTAATTTTCTTTTCTTTTTTTTTTTTTTTAATTCAGTGCTCTAAGGTTTACCACTAGTATAAGGAAAGGTCATGTTGAATGGTAATGAAATAAAAAACCTGCAGACATTCTATACTCTGTTAATTCTTCTTAATAAGCCTCCCTTTCTCTCCTGTTGTTAGCTGCCTTCAAATCTGCCCCTGACTCATGGCGACCCCAAGCACAGTGGAAGGGATTGAACCATTGTAATCCACAGGGTTTTTACTAGCTGATTTTTGGAAGTAGATCACGAAGCTTTTTCTTCCTGGCGCATCTTAGTCTGGAAGCTCTCCTGAAACTTGTTCAGCATCATATCAACATGCAAGCCTCCACTGACAGACCAGTGGTGGCTGCACTCGAGGAGCACCGGCCAAGAATCGCAGCCAGGTTTCCCACGTGGAAGGAGAGGATTCTACTACTGAACCACCAATACCTCTTCTTTTTCCCAGTTTCCCTCAAAAAAGGTTTGAGAGCCCTATCTAAAGGCTTATTGCTAACACTAAGTAATTAAATTTATTCTACGTCTATGGACAAGCTTTCTTGGAAGACTTTTCACATCTAGCGTGCATGGGTAGTAAAAAAATTAGGTGCTTAGAGTAATGGTCTTTAGTAGAGTAGCATGTGCTGATACACAGAGGCAGTATAGCAGAATGCTTAAAAACTGGGCTTTGAGTTAGACACACGAGACTGAGTCCCAGCTCTGCCTCTTTCACAAGCTGTGTGACATTAGGCAAGTAACTTAAGGTCTCTGATCCTCGATTCCCTCATCTGTAAAACAGGCCATGACAGTTAAGGTTGTGTGTCAACTTGGCTGGGCCATGACTCTCAGTGGTTTGGCAGTTATGACGTAGTTTGGCAGTCATATAATGATGTGATCACCTCCATTAGATTTGATATACTGTGATCACCTCCATGATGGAATCTGCTGCAAGTAGCCAATCAGCTGAAAGGGAGTTTCCTTGGGGTTACAGCCTGCATCCAATATAAGTGGACAGTCTAACAAAACTCGTGGGCTTTTGTCTGCCCTGGATTCCGCAGCTTGGCTCCTGTTCGTCTGACCTCCAGCTCTTAGGACTTGAGCTAGCAGTCTGCCTGCCGTCTTGCCTGCTGATCTTGGGGTTCACCGGTTTTCACAGCCTGTGAGCCAGAGCCCAGCTGTCTCACTTGCTGATCTTGGGTTCACCAGCCCCTGTGGCTACATGAATCGGGAGAAGCCTCCAGCCTGATCCACGGACTTGGGACGTTCCAGCCTCTACAACCACGTGAGCAGTTTTCTTTACATAAATCTCTATGTATTTATACACTTTTATTGGTTTTGCTTCTCTAGAGAACCCAGTCTTAGACATAGGCCTAATAGGACTGTCGTAAAGAGAAAATAAGATAATACATGTAGCATATCTTTGCACAATTTTGGGCAAAGAATAAGCACTTAAAATTAATGGCTGCAGTTATTATTATAGATATCAAATATTTTTAAACACATGGCTGACTATAATAGTGACTAAATAGTATGTACTATTTTAATAAAATCAGATTTATTTTTTATGACAGCCTAACTTCATAGTGAAAACCACTGACTTGATACTGTAGAAATAATCACACATATCTAGAAGACTTCAAAATTAATATGTATACAAAGTCCCATTATCTTAAAATGAATATATAAATAGTCCAAAGTTTCTTATAAAACAAAAAATTAAAGAGCTATTTTTCATTTAAGATTAGACCAATGTTAATAGAATAAAATGTATGACCAATTTTCCCTCAAGCAATTCTTACAACCTTAGTTTGCAGAAGTTAGTATTTATTTTGACAGAATTTGAAAAAATAAGAGATGTACGTAGCCTGAGACCAGAATTAGCTAATGCCCAGCTACCACTACTGACCATTCTGACCAGGGACAAATAGAAGTTCCTGGAGAAAATGGGGAAAAAAATGTAGAATAAAATATACATTCCTAAAAAAGGCCACACTTACTGGACCTACAGGCTAGACGAACCGCCAAGACTATCGCCCGAAGATACCCTATGCACTTGGAACTGAAGCCACTTCTGGACGTCACCTTTCAGCCAAGTAATAGATTGGCTTATAAAATAAACAAAATCTCCCAGAGCAAAGATGAGAAGCCAAGGAGGGGCAGGGAAACTAGATCAATGGAAATAGGACAAACAGAATGGAAAAGAGAATGCTGACACATTGTGAAAACTGTAACCAATGTCAAGGAACAATTTGTATAAAAATTGTTAGATGGGAACCTAATTTTCTGTGTAAATTTTCACCTAAAACACAATGAAGTATTTTTTTAGAAAAGGAGACAGAGAGATGTAAAAGCCTTTTAAAAAGTCTATTCTAATTATGGACCACTGCGGGCACAATGATTAAGAGCTCAGCTGCTAACCAAAATGTCAGCAGTTCAAATCCACCAGCTGCATCCTGGAAGCCCTATGGGGCAGTTCTACTCTGTCCTACAGGGTAGCTACGAGTCGGATTCAACTCCACAGCAATGGTTTGTTCTGGTTTTGGTATTCTAATTACTGTTATGGATTAGGCATTTCCACTCTTCAGAGCTGGGATATGTTGGATCCCACTTATGCTTAAAGACAGGATTTGAACATAGCTCCTTATTCATTAAATTCTTAATTCCCCTATAAGTGAACTGAAAAAGAAGGAAAAGAAAGTACACAAGGCCGTAATGCAGCACTTCCTTCAAAAGTTTACATACAAAATTGAACCTTATGTTAAATCTCAACAAGGTTCCAATTCTCCAGTTTTACAAAGCGCGAAACCCATTGCTGTCAAGTCCATTCCAGATGGTATTAAACCACCGTTAACTTAAAGGATGGTGGTTTGAGCGCACCCAAACGTATCACAGAAGAAAAGGCCTGTCAGTCTGCTTCTGTTAAGATTCCCAGCAGCTAAGATAACCCCATTGGGCAGTTCTACTCTGTAACACATGGGTCGCCATGAGTCAGAATCAACTCAGCTGCAACTAACATGTACAACAAAAACTTGTATTAAGATTAAGGTCCAATCTGTACCAGTCCCTAATGTATGTTATAAAAGACAGAGAGCTGATAGAATATTCTATTCTTCCAACTTTGGGGCAAAAAAAGAAACAAAAATCAGTGGTTTTCAAGTGTAAAAGTTTCAGAATCACCTGGAAATTAAATTTTTTTTTCAATACACATAGCTGGGGGCAGAGGGGATGCTCTTTTCTAGTGGGATTCTACACAGCAATGCTAATCTTTGCCAGCTTTAAGGGGATGTTACAGGAAGGCAGTGGGAGCACAGGCAATGGAGAAGACGGGGGAAAAGGACATGCGAATTTTGCATTGTGATAGCTACATGAACTATTAAATAAATGTTGTTTTGAAACAACCAGAAATTATTCCAAGACAAAAAGAATGATTGGGAACAAACTAAAATGTAATAGAAACTCCAGACAGAGTATGACTTTAATCTGTAATACCACAGCTCTAAGTGCAGGCTGGCATGCTCAAGTTTGAACAAATGACTAAATTACAAATGATGGACAGTCACTTAAGTAGACCAAACAAATAATGGCTGAAATGAAGTACGCTTGAAAATAGGAAAGTAATGATCAGGCCAAGTAGGCAAGTTAAGAAGAAAACATCGTAAAAAAGAAAATTGTATAGCTGGAGGAGATTTCAAGCAAGTGTTCTTCCTACTCAAGTGAAGAAGAAAAGCACTAAAAGCTTCATGATATAATAGAATCTACTATGACACATGGGGTCTCTATGAGTCGAAATCAACTATATGGCACCTAACAACAACAACAACCCATGCATCATGGATTGAATTATGTCCCCCCAAAAATGTGTGCATCAACTTGGTTAGGCCATGATTCCCAGTGTTGTATGGCTGTCCTCCATTTTGTGATTGTAATTTTATGTTGAGAGGATTAGGGTGGGATTGTAACACCACCCTCACCAGATCACCTCCCTATCCCCTCATCGAAGGTAAAGGGAGTTTCCCTGGGGTGTGGCCTGTACCACCTTTTATCTCTTAAGAGAGAAAAGGAAAGGGAAGCAAACAGAGAGTTGGGGATGTCACACCACCAAGAAAGCAGCACCAGGAGCAGAGCGTGTCCTTTGGACACGGGGTCCCTGTGCCTGAGAAGCTCCTCGACCTAAGGAAGCCTTCCTCCAGAGCCAACAGAGAGAGAAGGCCTTTCCCTGGAGCCAACGCCCTGAATTTGGACTTGTAACCTACTAGACTGTGAGAAAATAAATTTCTCTTTGTCAGAGCCATCACACTTGTGGTATTTTGTTACGGCAGCACTAGATGACTAAGACACCTTGTGTGAGAGTTACTATATATTAAAGACTGACATAAGCCAACACAATAAAACCAGTATGGCATGAGCTTTTAAACTCAAAATATGCAAACAGATTTCTTTTCTGGTCATATAACTAAGCATGAAACCAGTGATCCAATTTCAACACAGTCCTTTTAGGAAGAGGATCTAAGGAGAAATTTAGGGAGAGTTTTGAATGGTCTCACAGTGGGTCATTATAATAAAGACGGCGTGAGAAACTTGACAGAAGGGAAGCAACCATCCTGAGGTTAGCTGACAGTTAATACAGATTATATTTAGAGAACTACAAATGGGACCCTACAAAATCAAACTGGTAGAAAATATACAGCTTTATTCAATTCAATGCAAGAAGAATATATTAAATCTCTACCATGAACCACAGGCTGCCAGAGCTGAGGAATTAAAAAAAAAAAAAAAAACAGGACAAAATGCCTAAGATTGAGAGCTTTTAGGCTCCAATATAAATATCCTGAAAGAGTTCCTTGCTGCATTAGCATGGGGTGGAGTGAAATGCTAAAATGAATAACAAGCTCAAGGTAATGGGCAAAACACATTTATGTGGAATGGAACATTACCATGTGCCAGAAGGAAAAGAAATGGAAAAAACTGTATTTGTGTAGACATGAAAAATATTGTAAAGAAATATACTTCTTGTATTATATCTTGTCCTGGGTTGGCAGAAAAATGGTGCCCTCCAGTCTGACTGATGTCAACACGCTCTGGCAAATTCCATGAACAGAATTAACTGTCAAGCTGACAGCTTTCACTACTTTTTAATAAGCTGCCAGACTCTTTCAATAGAACACATCAGATTTTCTAAATGGACATGTGGAGTAGAATTATAATTTTATTTCGTGTTTAAAGATATTAATATTTGTTATTTCTATAAGCTAAAAATAGTAAGTGAAAGAATGCTTTATTAAACTTGAGGATATAAATTTAGAGTAAACAAGAGGTGAATTTTTGACAAGTTTGACAACATCTCATCAAGTACAATGTAACACTCAAAATCTTTCATTTCAAGAGACCATGTATACAGCCAATTGAACAGACAGAAATTTTTGCACGAATATTTGGGGGTCTTAATTCAGCTGGCTGAAAAGTAAGCCAAGTTACTCCAAAGAGGGAAATTGGAATGAGGGAGTCTCCTGGTTATCTCTATAGAGCAAAGTGAAAGCAGAAGCGTGAGAATGCACGGCGAGGAGCAGCTGTCACATTTAGGACTGATGCTCAGAAGCAAACAGGGAGACACAGGCTCTAGGTCACCTTTGGGTACAAGCCACTCTACACCGGTATAAGCTGGGGTAAGCCTAGCATCTGTCAGTTTCTCACTCTCTCTAATCAGTCACCTCCTCTCTCTTTCCCTTTCTCTTCTCTCCCTTTCTTACCTTTTCCTCTAAATTTGTTAGCGCTAGGTTGCTCATCGCTATTAGGTGTCTGAAACTGTACCAGCATTTTCACAGCATATGGTCAGGAGATTAAATAGGCTAAAATCAGTTCAATGAAGACCATCAAGAATCAGTTTATTAAATGCAGGACCAGAAATCTGTCGCTTACTGTTAGTAATACAACCAGACAGAGGGCAGGTCTGAGGGCTAGGAATCTTTTGAAAAGGCAGTAAGAGTTGAAGAAGTTTCTCAGCAGGTCTTAAGAGTCGAAGTGTTAATGCCAAAATTTTCAGTTTAAATATTTGTCAGAAACTAACCACCTATCCACATAAAAACTGTAAAACTAAAGTCTGACCAACGCTTTAAAAAAAAAATAATGTATATAAAATGATCACATGCTTAGAAGAGTTAGCTACTTGATTTGCTGCCAATACTGTGGCCCTCTGGTTCCATGTATGGCTCTGGGGCACAGACAAAAGTCTAAGCAGTTAAACATGGAACATGATCTTAGATTTTTATTACCAAAATAAATCATCAATGACCAGCACAGTGTAAGTACTTATGGATTAGTTGTGACACTTTTCAACTGCATGACCAGAAACCATACTTTCTGTTCAATAAGCAATCACAGTACTTTATTCAGGTTGAATAAAAATGTCATGTGAGCATCTGAAAATTTCAGCAGTACAATTAGCAGTACTACTATCTCCCAAATTTCTTAATAAACACAAGCCCCTCATATTATTAACCTACAGAAAACATATAAATAAAGATTGATTGTAAGAACTGCTACTGATATGTATATTCTATTTAAGTCACAAAACAGAACATTCCCCAGAGAGAAAAAACACTATTTTGAAACTACACCCCAAGGAATTTTTCTGATCATCCTAAAATGAAATATGGCATCCTTTGAGGATGTCCACATGACTGTCTTATGTGAAAAATCCCTTCCTCAAATTCATAAACTATATAAATATGTATGATAAATATTATCCTTTGCACTATAATACAAAATATATGGTCAATCCAATAAGAATACAAAGATAAAAAGAATGTTTTAGGAAACTTCTTTTGTAAGAAAGAATATCTGGGGAAATTCTTTAATTTCTTGTCCCACAGAGTCAAGATAAAGCTAAATTCAAAAGAGATCAGCATGACAGTCTACTAAAAATATCAGAGAGACACAAAAAGCTAGTTAAGAATGGAAAGTGTCTACATATCATTTCAGGAAAGATTTAATTTTAAAAAATTACAGAATTTATTGATTAAACCAGAGTCCTTGCAACTCACCTGCCAGACTAACCCTGACTGCAGATTTATACCAGATCTTTGAGAGACACTTCTTGGCAAAAAGAATTGACAATCATCAAAATCCCTCCACCCTCTGTAACGCAAATACAAGTTTCAAAATGTCTTCCCAAAGTTTGAACTCAGTTCTGTATAAACAACCAGTTTGTTAGCAAATAAGTGATCTGGACACAAACCCATGATTTTTAATAAGTGCATAATTTAATAATACCATACTTTTAAAATTTTTATTTGGAGGATTTCAAATTTATAAAAAGTTGCAAAAATAAAAATGATACAAGAACACCCATATACCTTTTTTTTTTATTTACTTCCCTTTATTTTTAGAAAGGTTGTGCAAGATATTTTAATCACACCATTTTGATCCAGTTGACATTTTCACTCTGTGTTTATGAATGTTGCTGTCATTTTTTGCCTTTGACTAGGCTCTGACTCACACAATCTTACATATGACAGAACGAAATGTCACCAGATCCTGCGCCATTTCCATGATCTTTGATATGTCTGAGCCCATTATTGTGACTGTTATGTCAACTCATCTCATTGAGAGTTCTCCCATTTTCGCTGACCCTATGCTTTAACAAACGTGATGTCCTTCTCTAACGACTGCTCTTCCCTGCTGATTTGTCTAAAGTAAGCAAGATGAAGTCTCACCATCCTCACTTCTTACAAGCATCCTGGCCATACTTCCTTCAAGATGAATTCGTTCATTCTTCTGGAAGTCCATGTTTATAGTCAACATTCTTCGCTAGCACCACAATGCAAACGCATTTCTTCTGCCTTCCTTTTTCATTCTCCAGCTTTTGCATGCATATGAGCTGATGTTTTTTAAATTTATTTATTGTGGTTTAAGTGAAAGTTTACAAAGGAAGTCAGTCTCTCATATACAAAGTTACACACACCTTGCTATGTACTCCTAGCTGCTCTCCCCCTAATGAGACAGCACACTCCTCCTCTCTACCCTGTATTCCTTGTGTCCATTCAACCAGCTCCTCTCCCCCTCTGCCTTCTCATCTCGCCTCCAGACAGGAGCTGCCCACATAGTCTCATGTGTCTACTTGAGCCAAGAAGCTCACTACTCACCAGTATCATTTTCTGTCTTATAGTCCAGTCCAATCCCGTCTGAAGAGTTGGCTTTGGAAATGGTTCCAGTCTTGGGCTAACGAAGGGTCCAGGGACCATGGCCTCCAGGGTCCCTCTAGTCTCAGACCATTAAGCCTGGTCTTTTTACAGGAATTTGGGATCTGTGTCCCACTGTTCTCCTGCTCCATCAGGGATCCTTTGTTGTGTTCCCTGTCAGGGCAGTCATCAGTTGTAGCCGGGCACTACCTAGCTCTTCCCCATATCCCCTTTACTCAGATTTACCATCAGAAAATCTAGAAAGCGCTATCTTAATTTCTGCATGCATGTAAGTTTGGTGTCATTATGAAAAATAAAACCTTATTTTGAATTATATACAAGGGAAAGGACACATAATAATCTTTTCAATGCTTCAGTGTCCCTGGAGTTTAAACCCATCCTGTCGAGTTGTGTAAGTACGGGTGCCTTTGCCAAATCAGATGTTATAGGAGGTGAATGAGTTTGTGGCATGAGTCACAAAGCCTCCTAATCCAAAGGCACTCTGTGGGAAAGTAGGGGTACAGAAGAACAACCTTACTCTTCACCTAAATGAAGTCCTTATAGCCTCAACTAATTCAAGGGGAAATGAAATGCTCAATAGCAGGAAGCCTTGAGACTCATAGCTGGAAAGAAGTTACAGTCCTGCTGGTCATAAGTCCCTGGCAGCTCACTCTTTACAGTATAAAGTCAAGCCTCAGGTTAAATTAAAGACAAGCTTTATAAGCTGACTCCTGCAGAGAGCAAGTTCAGGCAGGGTAGGACAATCCGAGAAGGCGGCTGAAGAAGAGGAGGCTTGAAGATGGCTCACAGGACCTTTAGTCACAGGAGGAACACATGTTCACTCGATGAGTAGATCACATCTCACAAGACACGCTATATTAAACCATTTTCTTTTAAGAATTCTGAGCAGTCTCATAAACAGAACTTATTATACCATGAGGAAAAAAGAATCATTTTTTTGTCTATTAAAAACAACTATCAATTTTATTACTGCCTTGGCTTGAAGAGAGATATTAGTGTTTCATGGTAACTATAGGAACAATTATACAGTGACAGTCAATTTCCAACTACAACTTAAGAGTCTTAGGCTTTTCTCACCTTTCATAAACAGTCAGCTCCGTGAGGCAGACAGCACTGTCCGCTGTTCTCACAGCTGAGTTGCCTCCACTGTTCTTACAGAAGGTACTACAAAGGATCCACACTGGTGGATCAGGAAGTAAGTGGAGGTCCCCAGACGCTCAAGCCTGGTACTTTTTCATGTTATATTCAACCATTCTTTCTGACTAAATTTCATTTTTTATCCAATCCAAGCATCTTTATCTCTTAGAAGGAATATTTAACCCATATAATCTTTATTACTATCATGGTATGTTTGGTTTTCTATCATCTTGTCCTTTCCCAAAAAAAAAAACCCACTGCCGTCGAGTCGAAGCTGACTCACAGCAACCCTATAGAACAGAGTAGAACTGCCCCATAGAGTTTCTAAGGAGCACCTGGCGGATTCAAACTGCTGACCTCTTGGTTAGCAGCCGTAGCACTTAACCACTACGCTACCAGGGTTTCCATCTTGTCCTTTAGATTTTATATTGTTTGCTCCTGGCTTCCTAATGATCTAGAAGGTATACATCCTATTTTAACTCAATTAGATGCGGGCAAATCAGTCTTAGAAGAAATACAACAGAATGTACCTTAGAAGCAAGGATAGCAAGACTTTGTCTTGTGTACTTTGGACGCCATTATCAAGAATGACCAATTGCTAGAAAGGGACACCACATTTGGTAGAGGGTCAAACCCTCAATGAGATGGACAGACACAACAGCCTCAACAATGGGGTCAGACATATTAAACAAAAGTCATGGAGATGGCGCATGACTGGGCAACATTTCGTTCTGTTACACATAAGGTCTCCCTGAGCTGGAGTTGACTCAGCATCGACAAACAACAACAGAGATTACTTCCAGCAATATGATTATTTCCAACTCCCCTACCCAACCAAAAGGCACCATTATGTCTCCCTATTTAACAGTACTTTACAAATCTTCTATTTCACTTAATTCAGCAAAAGACAGGTGTATACTACAGAATCCAAATACAGTTATGCTTTTCTTTACATTAATACCAATATTCAGACCTAACTCTTTTACTGATTTCCCTACTCACAGCCAATCCTAATGTGTTACAATATTAAAAAATTTTATATTATTTAAACTTTTCAAAAAGTAATATATTGACATGAATCAAAATTCAAAAGGTATACAACAAAGGCTCCTTCCCACCTATGGCGCCATCCAGTTTCTGGAAGCAACCAATGTTATCAGTTTCTACTGCACTGTTACAGGAAACACATAAATATTGAAACATCCTTGGCTTTCTGTTCTTAAACTAACTACGCTAACTGTTCCTATAGTTTCTATGAAACAAGGATGGAGTCCTACTCTGTATACATGAGGTCACCATGAGTTGGAATCAACTTGACTGCAATTAACAACAACATTTCCTTGATAGGTGGGGGCTATGTTTTCTCTCCCTAAATCTAAGCAAGCTGTGTAGTATAACTAGTCAAAAGAATATAGAGACGGTGCATGTTTCCAAGCTCAGACCTTAAGAGACTAGAAGCTCTTACAATTCCTGTCTCTGGAACATTCTCTCTAGGAATATACTTGCTCTGGGGGGGAGGTAGCTACATCTAAAATGCCCAGCTACCTTGAGACAAATGCTGCCAGCCCAGAAAGTCCAACCACCCCAGCCCTGGCACCAAACATGTGAGTGCAGGAGCCATCTTGGGTATCACAGCCCCAGGAGATGACATGTGGAAAAGAACAAAGGCTCCAGATATATGGCCCCAGTTGAGCCATTCCAGATATCCCCAGCTGTTTAAGCCCTTAGGTTTGAGACACTGTGGAGCACAGACAAGCCAGAGCTGATATGCCCTGACAGAATTCCTGACTCTCAGAATTATGAGCGTTTTTTTAAAAAAGTTGCTGTTTTATGCCAGTTAAGTTTTAGGATCGATTGTTATTATTGGGAACATTAATCTGCCATATAGGTATAGGCCCTGAGTGTCCTGTACATTCTTGCTGGGTGTGCCTAGAATGCAAGACCCTGATTGCTGTTTACCTGAACCATTTCTTAATGCTGTGTTTGGAGCTAGCAACCTCGAGAGGTAAGGAAACATCTCTGTCTGGAACAAAGAGTAGACTTACTATAGAAGGAGTAAACTCCCCAAGCTTGTTGTTCCTCAGCTGCAATAAAAGCTCACTGTGTGCACAGCATCCACCTGGACCCCCGGGTGTTGCTGCTGTAGGGCCTAAAGGGCAAGGGGAACTGACACAATATGATGCCCATGCTGCTTGCTTTGCCATGAATAATAAAGTCTCTTGTCTCTGACCCAGGAGTCTTGTGTCCTCTGCAAGCATCAGAAGCATTGATAGGCTAACATATTAGCTTGCAAAAAGAATAAAATCCCAGATCCTTCAAAATTCTTCAAAGGTATGTCAATAAATAATCAGAACATATTCCATAGGTCATTTTTGCATTTTCCATCCTTTTGCCTTTTTGTGTTTCATTCTAAGTATTTTCTTATCTATATTCCAGTTCACTAATTCTCCATTTATTTCTAATTTGCTGTTAATTTTTTTTTCCATTGAGTTCTTATTTAAGGTATGATATTTTTCAGTTTTAGAATTTCCATTTGATTCTTTTTTTTTTTTTTTTTTGGTTTCCAGTTCTCTGTTGCAATTCTGTATCCTGTCTTTTTTTTCTCCCATGAACATAGCTGTTTCATTATTTTAAAGCCCCTGTACAATAACTGCATTATCAAGATCCTCCATGGATCTGTTTCTATTGTCTCTTGTTTCTCTTCATTTTTGGTCACATCATCTTGTCTCCTTCTGCCTTTTTGTTTTCTAAATGAGTGCTTGACAATGCATATAAAAAATTTGAGACTTAGGATAATGTCACCTTCCTCCAAAGGAGTATTTATATTTACTTCTAGCATGTGGCTCAAGGTACTAAAGCCATAGACCTCTTAATCCAATCAGTGATTGAGCTATTACAAAGTTGGGATTTATTTCTTAAAGTACGGCACTTTGGGGCTAAAAGTTAAGCATGAAAGGTTAAGCAGTACCAAGCCCCCAACCTTGGTGGGCTCTGAATGCCTGTTTTTCTTTTTCTAACCTTAAGAGTCAGCTAAAAGCTCTGCTCAGATTCTCATCTACCTTTCCCAAAATCAGTAGATGCTATGAGGGTAAAAGTGGCCCGAAATGTGGGCTCATCTCTCTGCCTTAATAGCATTCTGATACATTCAAGAATATGTCTCGTACACTTTGTCCAGTTTTTCTAATTCTTTTCAGTTGGAGTGTTAACCAAATTACTTTACTCAGCATTACCAGAAATGGAACTTCTCCAAAAACAGATTTAATATGTTTAAGAGTTTTAAAGGTTTTGTTTTTTGTTTTCCTTTTTGCTCCATTATGCATTCACTATATGCATTCCTGTGGAAACCCTGGTGGCGTAGTGGTTAAGTGCTATGGCTGCAAACCAAAGGGTTGGCAGTTCAAATCCGCCAGGCACTCCTTGGAAACTCTATGGGGCAGTTCTACTTTGTTCTATATGGTCACTATGAGTTGGAATCAACTTGACGGCACTAGGTTTGTTTTTGGTTTTTGGTATATGCATTCCACCAATCATCTTTAAAGATGATCTGCATTTTCAAATAAACTAAAAGTATAACGATTTATTAGACTAAGAAATACCTTTATGAAATACCATTTACCAAAAAAATTGTCGGTAGTAGTGCAAAGCATTTGGAATAAAACAAAATTTTAAAATATTTTTAAAGAAGAAAAAAACACAAAAGTAATTTCACATTTCAATTAGGAGAATGAAAACTACATAAGTTTTCATGCTTTAATGTCCTTCTCTTTTAATTATATCTAAACACTTACAAACTTTATCTAGGAATAAAATATCATTTTATCACAACCCAGTTATTTTCTTAAAAACATTCCAAATATATAATTTTTTCATGTTATTTTTTTCCTTTGGAAAACTATATTACTTTATGAAGATTTGAAGTTTAGTGGAAGTCTGAGAGAAGTACTGTGTTTGCAACACTTACAGTGAAAAATACGAAAATCAATATATGGATGAGAACCTCTTCTTTCTGATTCAAATCCTGCTCGACTCCTTACACGTACATCTCCTGGGCAGAATCAAGAATAAAACATACGTTTAGAGAGCTATCATTTTGGAAGAAGCTTCCATTTGCAACAAAAATCTATGGGTATCATACTCAGAAGTCATGGCCCACTAACAATATATATGGGACAGGTAGTTAAGAGCTGATTTATGTTGCTTACAAGTATAAGCTACATTAGCATAAAATTTGAAGAGATTTACAAATGTTCACTACTGAGTGGTAAGGCTGGACAAGGAGGTTTTTTTAATCGTCCCCAACAATAATAAGAAGAATTATAATATATACTTTAAAGTTAGCACCTGAAAGATTACGAAAGTGTATGATAAATCAATTTAACATCTTATTACTCACATGGAATTAAAAAAAAAAAAAAAAAGCCACTGGGAAATAAAATCTATCTTACACAAGACAGAAAATCCCCAGTGCAAAAAATTTTAAAGCCACCACAAGACGCAAATATTTATTAGGTGTCTGATCTGTGGCTAGCACTATACTAGGGGCTATAAGGGATATGGGGAAATAGAAAATACTTTACCTGTTCTCATGCAGTTTATGATTTCATAAGTGAGTAGAAAATTAAATAAAATGTTAAATGTTTTGCCCTAAGGGTTTAACTTGATCAATTTTTTTTCTCATTATACTCAAGACCTTCAGTTGGTTCTTAAAATTTGTTCTTTACAGATAGAAGCTCAATATGTCCTTACTTGTACCCACATGACTTTCAGATCTATTTCTCTAAACAGCAACATAACCACAGCAACCATGTAACAACCACTCCTTCAAGTGCCTTATAGGAATTATTTTTTTTACTCTTTCTTAATTCCCATTTTACAGATGCAAAAATTGAGGCTCTGAGGAGTTAGGTTATATGCCCCGTGTCACAAACTTAGTGTAAGGAATGAGCCAGGATTCAAACCTAGCTCTCTGGGCTCCAAGCTCAGTGCTTTTCCCATATACTTCCCAAGTCTCCAAGTTTATAACCTTTAAGTCTTCAGTGCCTGGCCCTGTGCTCTTACAATTCTTCTTGCCCAGAAAACTCTCCTACTTACCTTTTAGGCAAGGCCATCATCTCCTTCAAGGCTGGTTTCATTTACCATGACTGTATCCCACAAAGATTAATCACCTCTCGCAGGTGGTAATTTCTTTACACCACAGTGAATACTGACTGAGCACCCACTACATGTCCGGCACTGGAAATATGGCAGTGAACAAAATACATCAAGTCCCTGTCCTCATGAAGCTTATCTTTTTGTTGGATGAGACAAATAATAAACAAATAATTTCATTCTATATAAGATAATAGTAAATGACACCAAGAAAAACAAAGCTAGGTAAGAGGAGTGAGGCATGAGGGAGGGGTGACCTGTTTTTCATTAGTGTGTTCAAGGCAAGCTTCACTGAAAAGGCAGCATGTGAGTAGGGTCCTGAAGGAAGTGAGGAGTGCGCCATTCGGGTATTGGGAGGAAGAAGTTTCCAGGCACGAGGACGAGCAAGCATAAATAGTCTGAGACAGGAACATGCTTGGCACATTCAAGCACAAACAAAGGGGCCAGCAAGGCTAGACTGAGGTGAGGGAAACTGGTGGGAAGTGAGGCAAGAGAGGTGGTAGGGCCAGATCAGACTGGGCCTTTGTGGGCCATTGTAATAACTTTAAATTGTACTCTGAGTCACATGGAAAACCACTGGAGAATTCTCAACAGAGGAATGAGATGATATAATTTATGTTTGAAAAGGTTCACCCTCCTGCATTGACCAGAATAGTGGAGAGGCACACAGGAAGACAAAGAGAGACTCTGAGGGGCGACTACAATAAATGGCAAACACTGCTGCCTCATTCGGGGTGGTAACAGTATAAGTAGTGAGTTTCTGGATGTATTTTGAAGTTATCAGTCAATAGGACTCGCTGAAGAATTAGACATGGCATGTGTAAGAAACAGGAGTCAAGGGTAACTCTAAAGTTTTTGACCTGACAGCTAGAAGAATGGAGTTATATTCTCTGAGACAACAAAAAACTATAAAATGAACATATTTGGGAACAAAATCAGACTTTAGTTTTTAGTCATGTTAAGTTTGAGGGGGCCATAAAACACCCAGGTGGAGATATTCTAAAAACCAAAACCAAACCTATGGCCGTCAAGTGGATTTAGACTCATTGCAACCCTACAAGACAGAACAGAACTGCCCCATAGGGTTTCTAAGGAGTGGCTGGTGGATTTGAACTGCCGAACTTTTGGTTAGCAGCTGAGCTCTTAACCACTGCACCACCAGGGCTCCAGAGATATTCTACAGAGTTAAAAATAAGAGTATGAAGCTCTGTTTTAAAGAGAGGGGAATCCTGAACATGTCTGAAGAGAGAAACGAAGACAATGAAGAGGAAAAGGGTGAACAGACATGGGGAAAATATATAATGGTACTGAGCAGAATTGAGGGTTGACCTTGCAAAGGCAGATAAAATGCACAAGGTAAATTAAAGGGGCGGGGGGGTTGAGAATGAAGAAGAACAAAGACAGGGCCTTGGGGAACACTTAGGCTTAAGGACAGGAAAAGGAATTACTGAAGGAGGCAAAGAAAAAAACAGAAGTAGGTGAAGAATAAGGACGGCTCAATATCATAGAAGGTGAAGGAGAAATTCTGAACATGAGGAGGGTAGTCATGGAAGACACAGCTAAAAAAAAGATGAGTAAATTTGTCTGCTGAAAGTTTAATAGGACATTTTCAATACTATCAATACTATGGAAGGGATTAAAGAGTGTGTGAATAGAGAGATAATCTGGCAACAAACAGAGGAAGAGAGGGAAAAAACTATACACATATATACACAGCCAAAGTCATTTTACCATGTAGAATTGAGTAAAATATCACTAATAAGTACCAACACTAGAGGAAGACAACGGTCTTCCTTACCAGCCAAATGAGAACAAAATACACCCAGTGATAGGATGAGTTGATCAGTTATTTCACAGTCTCATCTTTGTCCATGTTCGTAATCATTTCTTTCATATTTAATAACTCCGAGAAGGAAAGCTCTTTATTTTCTATGAAGAATCCTCAAGATGCAACTTAAAAACGTGTACTAATGAATGTGTTCCAGTTATTAAGCCACACAGGTCTCAATTACGTAAAACTCTAAATACGCCTCTGTATTCATCTCACATTAATACTGGTTTCCAGACTCCAAACTTCAATGTAATAGATTATTTCTGCTACAAACAGTCATGAAAAGCTACCTTATAAAAGATAATTCTGCTTCAAATAACAATATACGATAGCAAAATTAACTAACACTGGTACAAAATAAACAATGCTTACCTAGCATACGAATGTACAATGCAGTCTGATCAGAACTGTCATAGGAGATCGCTCCACGCCTCTAGAAATAAAAACAAGACACATGCATTTTAATACAGAACAATTACATTCGATGTAAAATTCAATATGTACTTATTATTTATCATTTATTATTTGTACAGCACTGTGCAAGAGAAACTGGATATATAAATGATATTAAATATGATACCTGCTCTTGAACATAGAGTAGCTAAAGCAAATGGAAGAAATGATGAAGTAAAAAGAGCTAAACAGAAGATTTCAAAGGGAGGCTCGAAAAGACAAAGTAAAATATTAAAATGAAGTATGCAAAGACCTGGAGTTAGGAAACCAAAAGCGAAGAACATGCTCAGCATTTCGCGAGCTGAAAGAACTGAAGAAAAAATTCAAGCCTCGAGTTGCGACAGTGAAGGATTGTACGGGGAAAATATTAAACAATGCAGGGAGCATCAAAAGAAGATGATCTACGGTCAACCATTTCAGGTGGTAGCATACGGTTAAGAACTGATGGCACTGAAGGAAGAAGTCCAAGCTGCACTGAAGGCACAGATGAAAAATAAGGCTCCAGGAATTGACAGAATGCCAAAACAGATGTTTCAACAAAAAGATGCAATGCTGGAAGTGCTTACGCATTTCTGCCAAGAAATACAGAAGACAGCCACCTTACCAACCAGCTGGAAGAGATTCATATCTGTGCCCATTCCAAAGAAAGGTGATCCAACAGAATGTGGAAATTATTAGACAATATCATTATATCACACATCAGTAAAATTTTACTGAAGATACTTCAAAAATGGTTGCAGCAGTATAGTGACAGGGAACTTCCAGAAATTCAAGCTGAATTCAGAAGAGGACGTGGACAAGGGATATCATGCTGATGTCAGATAGATCTTGGCTGAAAGCAGAGAATACCAGAAAGATGTTTACCTGTGTTTTATTGACTATGCAAAAGCATTCAACTGTGTGGATCATAACAAATTATGGATCACATTGTGAAGTATGGGAATTCCAGAACACCTCACTGTGCTCATGAGGAACCTGTACATAGGCTAAGACGCAGTTGTTCGAACAGAACCAGGGGATACTGTGTGGTTTAAAATCAGGAAAGGAGTGCGTTAGGGTTGTATCCTCTCACTAATTCAATCTGTCTGCTGAGCAAATAATTTGAGAAGCTGGACTATATGAGAAAGAAAGCAGTATCAGGATTGGAGGATGGCTCATTAACAACGTGCAATATGCAGATGACACAACCTTGCTTGCAGAAAGCAAAGAGGACTTCAGTATGGATTATACCTCAGCATAAAGAAAACTAAAATCCTCACAACTGGAAGAGATTGAAGCAACATCATGATACACAGAGAAATGACGGAATTTGTCAAGGATTTCATGGATCCACAATCAACGTCCATGGAAACAGCAGTCAAGAATTCAAATGACACATTGCATTGGGCAAATTTGCTGCAAAAGGCCTCTTTAAAGTGTTAAAAAGCAAAGACGTCACCTTGAGGACTAAGGTGCACCTGACCCAAGTCATGGTACTTTCAAACACCTCATATGCATGCAAAAGCTGGACAGTGAATAAGGAAGACCAAAGAAGAACTGATGCCTTTGAATTATGGTGTTGGTGAAGAATATTGAATACATACCATGGACTGCCAGAAGAACGAACAAATCTGTCCCGGAAGAATTACAGTCAGAACGCTCCTTAGAAGCAGGGATGGCAAGGCTTTATTTGGACATGTTATCAGGCAGGACCAGTCCCTGGAGAAGGACATCATGCTTGGTAAGGTAGAGAGTCCGCAAAAAAGAGGAAGACCATCAACGAGATGGACTGACACACTGGCTGCAAAAATGGGCTCAAACGCAGCAACAATTGTGAGGATGGCGCAGGACGGGGCAGCAGTTTCGTTCTGTTGTATATAGGGTCACTGTGAGTTAGAATTGACAGCATATAACAACTAATTTGCTCTTGGAATCCCTAGATGGGGGGAAGGAAATAATTGCAGTACAATATGGTTAAGTACTATCATAAAAGTGGATACAAAGCGAGGAACATGCCTTAGGTATGAACTTAATCTGCTCTCAGTAAGACAGAAAAGGTTTGTTTGGATGACATTTGAGTTGACTCTTAAAGGACTAATAGGAGTTGGCCAAATTGAAAAGCAAGGAAAAGGGCAATCCATGTAAAACAAATAGCAAAAGTACAGCCAAGAAGCCCAAATGTGTTACAGACTGCTAAGTCATCTGGTTTTCTGGAGCAAAAGAGCAAGGAGGAGGCACGGAAGGATATTTAAACCATATCATGTAGGCAATAAGAAGCCATAAGAGATTTTTAAATGCAGGTGAAATATTTAGCAAGTTAACTTTGGTGGCAATATGAGGGATAGATTGGAAAAGGAAAGACAATAGAGATGAATGAGCAATCTACTAAAATGGTGTGATCACAAACCTGGAAAATCTAAAATAATTCACAGAAAATTATGAGCCCACTTGGGGAGAGGCCTTCTGCAGAAGCAGACCTGTACAACTAAGGAAGTTGTATGTTCCACTCACTTTACTATTCCTTTCATTTAAACTTGAATGAATAAGCAGATAAGCAAGAATCAGACATTTGAAGAAACCCAGTAACTAGAAAAAAACAGAACAAATGAAAAACCAAATGCCCTAGAGGTTAGCAAGAAATAAGAGAGCTTACGAGTCGGAATTAACTCCATGGCAATGGGTTAATTAGTGCACTCAAAGAGAACTGAGATGATGCTGAATGTATAAAACAAAAATTTGGCTCATTTTGAAAAAGAACAAATTTAAAAATATATCTTATAGCAGCATTATTCATAACAGTCAAAAGAAGAAACAACCCAAATGTCCACCAACTGGTAAGTGGATAAATAAAATGTGGTATAGCTACACAGGAGCCCTGGTAATGCAATGGTTAAAGCACTCAGCTGCTAACCAAAAGGGTCATCAGTTCGAATCCACCAGCCGCTCCCTGGAAACTATATGGGACAATTCTACTCCTGTCCTACAGGGTCGCTATGAGTCAGAATCGACTTGACAAAAACAGGTTTGGTATTCTTTGTACCTTTTCAATTTCGTGGCATGTGTAGTTATTATATACTCACAAAATAAATCAAATTAAAGTAAAAATCTACTACAAAGAAAAGCATGATCTCAAATCCCAAAGGACTAAACCCTACAGAACACACTCCTGCCATCACCCTTGGAGTCTCTCCCACCGGTAGACTATCCTAAGGAGGTAAGCTACAGCGTTTCAGAGTAAACTATTCTGCAGCAAACCACCACTGCAATCGCTCTGTGGTTACCAGGCAGCGCTCACACCTGCTGTCCCAAGCCCCAGCCGAGGATGTTTAGTTTATTAGATCACAACCAAAAACCAAACCAAAACCACTGCCGTCGAGTCAATTCCAACTCACAGTGAACCTGTAGGGCAGAGTTGAGCTGCCTATAGGGTTTCCAAGGCTGTAAGTCTTTACGGAAGCAGACTGTCACATCTTCCTCCCGTAGAACAGCTAGTGGGCTCAAACTACTGACTTTTTGGTTAGCAGCCAAGCGCTTTTAACCACTGTGCCACCAGGGCTCCTACTGGATTACAAACATCCCCTTAATACTACCATATTAGGGGAAAACCTTGTAGCCTAGAGAGCACATATGTGGAAAGGAGTATTTCTATCAGTCAAGTTGTATTAATGAAAACACAGATATCATTATGTAGCAGTTTGTTGCAGCTGACATCTATCAACCTGTTATTGGCCAATAACAACTTGGATAAAGAGCTTCTTAAAACAGTTTTTAACCTGTTATCTCTAACAGTCTTCGTTAGGAAAGTGGCTGGCATAATTTTTTTTTTTTTCTTTTAATGTAGAAAGGGTATTACTAAAATGGTCATTTATTAGAAGGGTAAAATCTAATTTACCACTTCACATCTTAAGGACTGAGAAAGAGTAACATTAGTTCTCTGTTAAGTAAAACAGTATTAAGTAAAAAACTGGGTAACGAACATAATATAGATTAGTTTATAACTACCCAGAACCCAGGACACACTAATTTATTTCAAAGTAATCAATTATATTAGTTATTCATAGAGGCACTAATTTAAATAGTAAAATGGTACAGTCTGTTATTAGTTAACTTTAAAAAACTTGGCAAAAAGGTAGAGTTTAATTCTAAATATATATGAATAAATTACTTAGAGACAGGCAGAATACTCAAGCGCTTCATTATAAAGTACTAATTTAACTAATTCTGGTCTACAAATTCTTAGCTTTAATGCTATACCCAGTTACAAGAATATAACTTTATGAAATAAATCTGAATGAAGCAAAAAAATATTTCTTTAAAGAACGAACTTTTAAAAATATATTTGACTCCATCAACAACAAAATAATTCATTCCTCTATCCTAAGTACTGATTAAAAATGAATATTAACTTTCCCACTAAACAATCTAGGTGGAATAATCTAAAATAACTCATTTTCAAAAAACACACTAAAAAAAATTATGAATTGCAACTATGAAAACTTGACCTTCATGTTAGAAACGTTATTTTCAAAAATAGTTATATGTGTTTTACCCACCAAGAGTGCTGCATGGGTTTAATATATATTTTTTAAAGATAATCATTTAAAAAACCCATATATTAGGATTCCATTTTTAATAAAAACAGTACAACGAATTTAATCAAAATCCTGCGTCACACCGTTAGTCACAAAACACATTCCCACCTCACCTCACCAGTGAATGGAAATAACTAAGTAGCTTCTACTCGTGACTTTTCTAATTTAGCTATCCTGGGAACAGCTTGTAAAGCAAACCAGTATAGGTCAAAACATGGGCGAGGCTGAGCTAATCAGAAACTGACTGCCACAGCATAAACAAGTTAAATTGTAGGACTCCAAAGGATCGGCAGCCACACTAATAGGGTTTTGAGCACTCTGGTATGATACTCCTCATTCATCTTGAATCAGGGTGAGTCACTCTTCAACAACTGATTTTACTTACAAGGTAAATGACAAAGGATATAATAGTTGTTCCCGTTATTAAAAAACAGCCATGTTTTAAAGCTGAGTGAAGATTTTTAAAGTGCCCTTGTTTCTATCTTCCAAGTTTTTCCACTAAATGACGTATGTGTAAGAGCATGAAGTAATATATATTAGCTAACACTTGTTGAGCTCTTACTCTGTGCCAGAACACGTTCCAGGGGATCTCTCACATAATCTCACTTAATCCGCATAACACCTCTTTCAGATAGGTCTTACTGGCCCCATTTTGCAGATCAGTAAACTGGTGGTCAGAGAGCATATACACAGAACTAAATAAATGTTTGGTAACAGTACCAAAAAATGATAACATATCAGCAAAAACTGAAGCCTTGCCTAAGTTTGGAAAGCAGTTTTCTCTAATATAGCAAAACAAGTCTTTTCAGAATGTAGTCGTCTTACATATGCTACACAAAGACTCACTTGTGTTTGGGTGCCAAAAGTATTTCAATACTGCATCGTTTCATGGAATAGCATCCTGTCCTTTCCTATGCACACAATAGGCTTTTTTATTCGTAAAAAAAAAAAAATCACAAAGTAAAAATATTTGCATTTAAATTAAAAACTTAATTTAAATTTTTGGGGGTTAGGAAAAAAATAAAGTCTGAAAACATTCACATATTCAATAATGCATTATTAACATTAACTTGACCTTCATTCAATAACTTGGCAAGCTGACCCTTTAAAAACAATGAGTAATATAAATAAAAGCTGTCAGCATAAAATTTATTCTTATTAAACACAAGGATTTTTTTAAATGTGGAAAACATTGTTTTTCTTTAAGAGCCTCTTCAGTTATTCACAGAGGGCCACTTCAAGCAGAGACAATGCTGCTTAAAATGTTACGCTTAAATGTGAAAAATTACATATCAGGGATTAAAATCTTGCTTGAAGAAGAAAATTAACTTTTTAGAAGCTTTGTGCTGCTCAGCAAATAGTGATGGCTTTATAAATTTTAAATTAAGACTATTCAATTTCTTAGTATAGTGTGGCTGGATGAAAGATAATTTTTATACAAGTACAGAAAATATAACTTCAAATAGTATAATCTTAAATATTTCCTACTTTAAGCATTAAAAATTTTTTTCTCCAAAAGAGAATGTTTAAAATATGTATATCCTGAAGTCTACTTATTTTATAATCTTTAAAATAAAAAAAATACTGAGGAAAAAGCTACTTCAAAATCAAAAAATGATACCACAAAAAGCCCTTAAGGAGGAAAGAGGTCAATAAGAATAAAAATTAAAACTAGTAATTTTAAGCTTTTCCGCTGATAGGCAAACCTAAGGTCTTTTAATTAAAGAAATAAAAACCGAAGTAAAAGGAGAAAAGAACTATTTTATTCCTATCAAATTCATAAACACATGATTAACGTCACAGTCCTAAAAATAAAGATGGCCTACCTTAGAGGCGATCCACTTGATAAGAACCAAGGCCAGACACCAGATCAATGCAATTCCCATTGGATCAACCAAAAACCCGTTACATAATCCCTTCCCTCCAGCAGCGAGCAAGAACTTCTGAGAAGTTTGGTAAATCACCAGCCGTCTGGAGGCAGAGAGGGGACACTGACTGATTTGAACCTCCAGCAGCTGCCTTCATACAACAACCACCTGACTTCTCTGAGAATGCATGGCCCAGCCAGCCTTTTTGCCGAGCACTGGCTTCACATCATGACACCAGGGTTGGGGTGAAACAACGTAAGTGAAGTTGGAAGAAAAAAAAAACCTCAGAGGGCTGACCTAACAGTCTCACAGTATGTAGACTAAAGAGGTTTCTGACTAGCCCAAATCACTTCTACAATCTTAATACTAGCAGATTGCTTTGAACCAACTTCCAAAAAATGTTGGCAGTACTAAAAATTTACTCATTCTTTTCACATACACCAGGGCTTCACAGGCATAATGTCGTAGCATTTATAAACATTAATATATTTTATTCTACCTTTTCAAATATAACCTTTTAATTTGTTCAACTTTCTATTTCCTTTAGAGCTAGGATTACTTTATGAACGTTAGAGGCTGCCATAAATAAGGTCTGAGCTACTTAACATTGTAATTCATTCACTGTGAATTTACTGACAAAAGGACAGTCTAGCAGTACATTTTCAAGTAATTAAAAGTATACTGTTTTCAAGCCCCAACTGCGATCTAACTTACACTATCATTTCTTGTTACACGTCTCTTGACTATGAGTACGCTCTCTTAAGAGCTAAGTGTGCCTGTATTCATCACCTTTATGACCTCTCCTAGCAGCCAGCAGGTTGCAGGTAGTACTGCTGAGGAAAATCCTTTCAGGAAACTTTCATTCACGTATTCAGCAGCTATTTATTAAGCTGCTACAATGTGCCAGGGATACAACTGTTGAGTAAAAACAGACATGGCTCCTGCTATTGTGAAGCTCATAGTTTAAGGAGTCTGCATTAGTCAAATAATTATGCAAACAAATACAAAATTGCAACTGTCACAAGTGGGATGAAGCAGGGATAGGAGGTGCGGATGTAGCCTGAGTCCGACCTAGTCAAGAGTTGAGGGACCCCCGCCTCCCAGAACCCCTGAAATGTCCCTGAGCTGCAATGTTAAGGGGCAAGAACATAAAGATGAGTGACCCACTGTCTTAGTCATCTAGTGCTGCTATAACAGAAATACCACAAGTGGATGGCTTTTACAAAGAGAAGTTTATTTCCTCACAGTCAAGTAGGCTAAAAGTCCAAATTCAGGGCATCAGGTCCAGGGGAAAGCTTTCTCTCTCTGTCAGCCTTCTCATCAATCTTCCCGGGGACTAGGAGCTTCTTTGCACAGGAACCCCAGGTCCAAAGGATGTGCTCTGCTCTCAGCACTGCTTTTTTGGTGGTATGAGGTCCCCCTGACAGCTTCTCTCTTTTAAATCTCAAATGAGATTGTCTTAAAACACAATCCAATCTTGTAGATTGAGTCCTGCCTCACTAACACAACTGCTGCCCATCCCCTCTCATTAACATCACAGAGGCTGAATTTACAATATATAGGAAAATCACACAATACCAGGAATCATGGCCCAGCCAAATTGATACGCACATTTTTTGGGGGGACATAATTCACATAATTCAATCCACGACACCCGCACAGACAGAATAAGACATGCCAAGGAACAAGACAAAAGGAGAAGAGATGGAAAAAAGATAGGAAGCTACAGTGCAGGAAGGTGGGCAAGTCAGAGAGGGGCCAGATGAGGCTGGGGGGTGCAAAGGAAGAGGCCAGGCCACATAGGAGCCTCTCTGGAGGCCATGTGACAGAGTTCTGTCTTCATCCTAAAAGTTAATCCTAATAATGGGGAAACTGAGGGGGGAGAAAGGGGCAAAAAGGAAAGCTCTGTGCTTTCTGCATAATTCGTCTGTAAACCTAAAACTGCTCTAAAAAAAAAAAAAGTTTATTAAATTAATCCCAACTTCCTAAAGAATTTTAGCAGATTTTGTATATTAAGAAAACCACTTTGGTCAAGTACAGACTGCGGTGTAGGGGCTGGATGGTACTGCAGAGGCCACTGCAGGGTCCAGCGGAGAGGTTAGGTGGCCTGGACTGGGATGGCAGTGGTGGAGATGAAGATAATGGACTGACTGAGCAGAAACTTAGGGGGCGACAGGACTGTGCAAAGTATGGCAGTCCCTGGCAAGGCAATGTCATCTCCACATCAATGGCACACAAATGAAGGTCCTAAATATTGGAAAATGGGCCAAATACTTTAAATATTTATATTATTTTCATTAGCCAATCCTTGGTACAAAGAGTTTATGATTTTTTCCAAGTTAATTCTAGACCTATCAAAACAAAGCATAAATTAAAGATACAGGTCTAAATAAAAATTTTTCTAAACTGAAATCATTCATAAAACATGGCCAAAAATTGCCACCCCACAACATATAAGTTATGGACCTCCCCATCCCTACTGCACCAACAAGCTGTGTGTACCACTGCAACGACAATCTCTGCACTAGTGGAGGTAACGTCTTTATTTTGTCGTGGGACTAGGCGCAGCCTCAGAGTATCGGGTCTTTATTTATTCTTGGAAATCCAGTAAAGTTCTAGCAACCAAACTTGAAGAATGCCCAGGAATGGGACAGAGCAGAAGCAAGAGAGGAGCAGGAGAAATGCCGGCAGTCACCTGTAAGAGGCCAGGCAGCCTGGGCTGGTGGCTGATGCCGGCCTTTGGTCATTATCTGCTGCTCTGGATTGAGTTGTGCTCTCCAAATTATTAGCCCACCACCACCTGCTTAGCCCAGAACACTTCCCTTCATTTCATCTTCACATTTCCCTTCCAATCAGCTGCTCAAAAAAAGTCAAGTTTTGAGAGACAAATACAAGACTGCTATTTTTGGTACAGTACTTAAATATTTTTAATAAATGTCCTTTTGGGTAATGGTGAACTCTAGAATCTGTGTTTTCCTTTAACCTAAAAGAGAGGGACTGGAAGAACCAGACCTGAGACACACACAAAAAAACAGAGACAGTGAGAAAAAGAGCTCACTCATTTAAGTGATTTTGTGTCAAGACTACTTCCACCGTCTCCAAACTTTATCGTGCTTGGAGACAAGAACCTGGGTTTATTTCCAAGCTTTACCGCCGTGAGCTGAGTGACCCTGGGTAAGCCACCACCTTATTTTCCTCTCCTTCACTGGAGTTAAATGATATGTATAAAAGAATACCTAGCTCACAGTAAGCTCTCGATAAATTTTAGCTGGATTGGAATGAAATATTTAAGACCTAGGATGATAACGCCATGCCCTAAGCACTCTTCCCCTTAACTCCAGGCTTACCTGAAATCACAACTGTCCAGGAGACAACCTGGCACCACTGCTTGCCAAGTGCCCTAGAGAAGCCTTCTCTGCCCCATAATAGGGCTAGGGCCTTGGTTTTCATTTTCATACCAGCTAATAGGTTGGGCTCCTTAAAATAGTTTCCCCTGGCATCTACTTCTTAAACTTCTACTATACGTCTGATACTGAAATACAGAGATAATCAAGACACAATCCTCCTGGATCAGAAAATGTTCTATTTGAATAGATATAGTTATTGAGCTTACGCCTAAAATCACAAAGCCTTCATTACTAATGACACATTTATATCACTCAAAACTTATAAAATCTCAGGCAATCTAGTTTTTCTTGAAGCAGTACTTGTATTTGGAATGCTATTTCATATTTCACACTTTTTCATAATGTTCAAAGATCACCTCCCAAAATCTATCTACTGCCCAAACTGTAAAAAAATCTTCCACTAATTAATTAAAGATATTTTTTGGTGTTCCACAGATTTCCCTTTGAAATCTTAAGGAAAAGATAACAGAAAATATCTCAAAAAATTAAATTCCTGATAAACATTTTACACTCAACTTTCTTAATGGTGTGAACCTAATGGCTTTAAAACTTTTTTCTTATTTTGAAATATGACATATTTAGTACTACTTCATCTTGATAAACTGCAAGATTTCTCCTAAAAATAAAAAAAAAAATTCAATACGATGAAATAAAAACAAAGGCTATTGTCAAAGTACTATGAATTCTCCTTTATAGCCTTACGCTTATTTCTTAGAAAAGTACCCTAAAAATTAATCTTTTCAGATTTATTATAATTTATTGTTCTACAAGGAAATAGTGGCCTCTTTTACATTAACAAATACATTCTTTTCATTAACCATTTTCTCAGCTGTCTGAAGTCTTTAGTGAAACATGGCCAGGTAGCAAGAGATCAGTTAACTAAAAAAAACAATGCACAGAATACACACAAACTTTTGAAAACAGAAGTTGATATTATAAGAATGTATAAAAATTTTACCTTTCTGGGCTTTATAAGGCTAATATCTGAAAAAGTAAATTAAAATCAAGTGCTGTAATTTTATGAGTATAATCAATAGAAAGAAAAGGTATGACTGTGATCACTGTTTCTTAGGGAAATAACCGAAGAGCAAATTTTATCCCTGGGGCTCTCTGCCACCCACAGGACACCTGTCAGTCTTGGCAATAGCCTTTAGCTATCCATACAGAGAGTCAACATGTCCCTCTCTTGACCAAATTAGGCTAACCTCATCTGCATTGACATCAGTGTCTATAATTTTCGAATCCCATGGACAGAAATAGCGTATCACTGAGTTCTTTATACAAATGAAGTGCCTGGAGGAAACTATAATAAAATCTATGGCAGAAAAAACAAACACCATAATGAAAACCCTCCAACTGTGCTCTTATAGTTCTGAATTCCAGTCAATTTTAATAATAAGTCAGAGTTTTGTTGGTTTTTGTTGTTCATTTTATTAAAAACCATATACCAGGGCTTATTATTTTTCAAATGTGTGAATTTCAAGAGATATAAAACTAAAATTAAGCTTTTGGAACTAACAAAAGCTATTAAAAAATTTATGGTAGAGTTCTACCATCAATTAAGACCTTTCTGTCACAGATTTATAACTCTCAGTTAAGTTTTCTGAAATATAGTATACCAGTGTTTGACGACAATGGACATGTGATTCTTCCTGTTAAGAAGGAAGCAATGAAAACACCTTGACATTTTACAAACATTCAAGTCTTCCAGTCCAGAAAACTACATCCTATGATACTAAATGAACTTTTATCTGTTTATCTGTTCATAATACTTAAAAATCATGGAGAAGTAAAAAGCGGTCACAAAACACTGGCAAACGTTGCCTCAGCTTCCAAAAGGAACAAACCAGTCTTGTAAACCTGACAACTGGAGAGTTTATACTTGGAAAAGGAGAACACAATGGGTTTACTTTAAGCACAAGGTTACTACTATGTTAGACCAAGAGAATGTAACAGACACTGGACACCTGGATTTCACCAAGGCTGCACACAAAGTCTCTGGCGATATTAAGAACAAGACAGAGCAATGTGAGTTCTATATGACAGGCAGACTCCCCGCTAACTGAACAAACGTACATAGAAAGATTAAGTAACTACTTGATAGCAACCTAGTGGAAGATTTCTAGAGGCAAATAATAGAATTCTACATTTGAACTTGTCCTGTTCCACATTTATTTGGGTGCTGATCAGACAAATGCATATCGAATCTGCAAATAAAACTCAAAGAGTGAATCAGCATGCTCAATGACCAAATTAAAGAAAAGGTAACTTCTGCATTTTGATATAAAAAATAAATTGCATGGGTATAGAACAACAGAAATCTTAAAAAAAAAAAAAAATGCAGGGAGGCAGCAGAGCCAACATGGCACTACAGACAGATGTACCGCGAGCATTTCTCTGCAGCAAAGACCAGAAAAACTAAGTTAAACAGATACAAACGTCAATCCTGGAACCCCAAGCATCAGATGAAGGGGTAAAGAACTAGATCAAGCACCAAAAGAAGAAGAAACTGACATAAAACAGAGAATGAGAAGGGCTACAGAGTGGAGGTCCCCTGCCAGCTAATGTGGGGTGGATTTGTCATCTTGGAGCACTGCCAACAACCCTGGACAGGGAGTATGGGAAGGCAACTTCATGGAGTTCCCAACAGGAGACAGAGCACCTGGGAACCAGAGATACACGCTTTCCCACCCCCTACCTTTCTACCCTATTCACTGCTTTCATCGCTTTCCAATGGGCCACAGTCGTTCAGCCAGAAAGACACTGATGCACTGCTGCCCCGGGTCTGCCCCATCCCCAACAGCCAGTTCTGTCAGCACCATACTTTGTGTTTCTTTTTTTTTTCTTCTCTCTCTTTCCTTTTCTTGCTTTTTTTTCTCCTGCCTACCTAGCTCCACGTGCACGGCCTCCACCCCTTCTTGATGGGCCATACCGAACCACTTGGCTGGGGAGCCACCAGCACATGGCCTCCCCAGGTCTGCACCGTGCCTACCAGCTGGCTCCCTTGGTGCCATATTTTTTGTCTTTATCTTTTCCTTTCTCCCTTTTCCTTCTTCCTTCTACCTAGGCCCTGTTCTGCCTTTGCCCCTTCCTGACAGGTCATCTTGCAGCACCCAGTGAGAGAGATACTAGCTCGCCGCTACCCCAGTTCTGTCCTACCCCCAACTGCAAATTCCTTCGGTGCCATATTGTTTTTCTTTTGTTTCTTCTGTCTCTCTCCCTGCCTTCCTTTGTCTTCTCCCACCCACCTAGCCCCATGCACTGCCTCCACCCCTTCTGGATGGGCCATGCCACGTCGCTGGACTAGAGAACCACAAGCACATCGCCTCCCCAGGTCTATCCCGCCCCCACCAGCCAGCTCACTCAGCACCATGTTTTTTATTTTTCTTTCTCTTTCCGTTTCTTTTCCATCTTCCTCCCACATAGGACCTGCAGTGCCTCTGCCCCTTACTGGTGGGCCGTGCTGTGCTGCCCAGTGAGAGAGTCAACAGTTCGCTACCATCCCAGTTCCACCCCACCCCCAACAGCCAGTTCCTTCAGTGTCATTTTGTTGGTCGTGGCGGTGATGTTTTGATTTGTTTTTGTTTCTTCTGTCTTTCCCTTCCTTTCTTTTCTTCAGCTCACCTAGCCCCCTGCACCGCCCCATCCCCTCTAGACAAGCTGTGCCGCACCACTTGGATAGAAAGCTGCCAGCAGGCACATGTACTCCCCAGGTCTGCCCCACACTCATCAGCTGACTCCAACCACGTCGCCATTTAATTTATTTATATTATCATTTACTTTTCTTCATTATTTCTGCTTCTCTTTCTCTCTATTTTTTCTCCCACTTAGCTCCACATATCACACCCTCTCCCTTCCCTCCTACATCTGCACAGTGCATAGAAGACCTTGCCCCCAAGCAGCACTTGCATGGACCTCTGGACCCCAGGACTTGCTCCATGCTGACCTCTGGCCCTGCCCTGCTGAGCACTGCACCTCTGAGCAGCACCGGCATGGACCCCTGGACCCCCGAACCCTGCCCTGCCCCACCCCATGGCTCCCCCGACCAAGCACCAATCCTTATGCAAGGCTGGTTCGGACACCGGGACCCCCTCCTACATCTGCACAGTGCATAGAAGACCTTGCCCCCAAGCAGCACTTGCATGGACCTCTGGACCCCAGGACTTGCTCCATGCTGACCTCTGGCCCTGCCCTGCTGAGCACTGCACCTCTGAGCAGCACCGGCATGGACCCCTGGACCCCCGAACCCTGCCCTGCCCCACCCCATGGCTCCCCCCACCAAGCACCAATCCTTGTGCAAGGCTGGTTCGGACACCGGGACCCTATGCTGCCCCTCGCCACAACTGCAGAGCAATGCCCATGTGTGGGACTGATACACCCTAGGGAACCCGACCCACCAACCCCAGTTAATGCTGCAAACGACCCCCCACCCCAACCATAATAGAGTGACCGGTCCTGCCCACCTGGACAAGGTGGTGAGAACTATCGTGCCCACAGATGAGCAAGCAACAAAACGTGCTTAGCCCAGCCACCCAGACATAACCAAATAAAACAAAAAACCATGGTGAAACAAACAAACCTACAATCAATAAATGAAGAAAATAAGTGATAGCAATAAACGCACACCTATCAATAATTACACTGAACATAAATAGCTTAAATGTACCCATAAAGAGACAGTGACCGAACAGATAAAAAAAAAAAAAAAAAGACACATCAATATGCTATCTACAATAAAAAAAAAATAGACACGCCTTAAAAAGAAAGACATAAAGATATTAAAAATCAAAAGATGGAAAAATATATCAAGCAAATAACTACCAAAAAAAGAGCAAGAGTGGCAATACTAATCTCAGATAAAATAGACTTTAAAACAAAATCCACCACGAAAGACAAAGAAGGGCACTATATAATGATTAAAGGGACAATCCAACCTGAAGACTTAACCATAATAAACATCTATGCACCCAGTGACAGGGCTCCAGAATACATAAAACAAACTAATGGCACTGAAAAGAGAAACCGACAGTTCCACAGTAATAATAGGAGACTCCAACACACCACTCTCAGTAAAGGACAGAACATCTAGAAAGAAACTCAGCAAAGATACAGAAGAGCTAAAGGGCACAATCAGCCAACTTGACCTCATACACATATATAGAACACTCCACCCAACAGCTGCAAAGTACACTTTCTTTTCCAACGCACATAGAACATTCTCCAGAATAGACCACATCTTTGGGCACAAAGCAACCCTCAACAAAATCCAAAACAGAGATAATACAAAGCATATTCTCTGATCACAACCCTGTAAAAGCAGAACTTAATAACAGGAAGAGCAATGGAAAAAAATGGAAATTGAATAACACTTTGCTTAAAAACTATTTGGTAATTAGAAGAAATCAAACACGGAATCAAAAAATTCCTAGAATTAACGGAGAATGAAAACACTTCATACCAAAACCTTTGGGACACAGCAAAGGCTGTGCTCAGAGGTTAATTTATAGCAATACTTGCCATATCAAAAAAAGAAGGTATAAAATTGAAATTTTAGCTCTACAACTAGAATAGAAAGAAAACAGCAAAAGAAGACCACAGCCATCAGAAGAAAGAAAATAATAAAGATTAGAGCATAAATAAATAAAATATAAAAAAACAAAGAATCAACAAAACCAAAAGTTGGTTCTTTGAAAGGATCGACAAAATCGACAAACCACTGGCCAAAGTGAAAAAAGAAAAACAGGAGAGAATGCAAATAACCCAAATTAGAAATGAAACAGGGAACATTACAACCGACCCAACTGAAATAAAAAGGATCATAACAGAATACTATGCAAAACTGTTCTACAACAAATTTGAATATGTAGAAGAAATGAACAAATTTCTAGAAACACACTATCTACCTAAACTAACACAAACTGAGGTTGAAAATCTGAACAGACCTATAACAAGAGAAGAGATTGAAAAGGTAATTTTAAAAAACTCCCAACAAAATTAAGTGCTGGCCCAGGTGGCTTTACTGGAGAATTCTACCAAACATTCAGAGAAAAGCTCATACCAGTACTACTCAAACTATTTCAAAACATAGAAAAGAAAGGGATACTTCCTGAATTCAATCTATGAAGCAAGCATAATCCTGATACTAAAACTAGGCAAAGACTCCACAAGAAAACAAAACTACGAATCTCTCTCATGAATATAGATGCAAACATTCTCATAAAAATTCCAGCCACAGGGTAAAACAGTATACAATACCAGGGAAATCACCACAACCTGACCAAGGCAAAGTCCTAGAGGATTCACAGACACATCCAAACTCCCTGAGGGACCAAATTACTGGGCTGAGGGCAGGGGACCGTGGTCTTGGGAGACATCTAGCTTAATGGGCATAACACAGTTTATAAAGAAAATATTCTACTCTGGTGAGTAGCTTCTGGGGTCACTTGTGAGCAGCCATCTAAATACTCCACTGGTCCCACCTGTCTGGAACAAGGAAAAATGAAGAAAACCAAAGACACAAGGCAAAGATTAGTCCAAAGGACTAATGGACCACAACTACCACAGCCTCCACCAGACTGAGTCCAGCACAACTAAACGGTACTCGGCTACCACCACCAACTGCTCTGACAGGGATCACAACAGAAGGTCCCTCCCAGACAGAGCTGGAGAAAAATGTAAAACAAAATTCAAACTCCTGTACACCGTTTTAACTCAGTACTGAAGTCACTCCTGAGGTTTACCCTTCAGCTAAAGATTAGACAGGCCTATAAAACAAACAATAACACACATAGTTCAACCACGTATATGAGACTAAATGGGCACACCAGCCCAGGCATAGGGACAAGAAGGCAGGAGGAGATAGGAAAGCTGGGCGAACGGAAATTGGGAACCCAAGGTTGAAAACGGGAGAGTGTTGACACATTGTGGGGCCGGTAACCAATGTCACAAAGGAATATGTGTATTAATCATTGAATGAGAAATTAATTTGCTCTGTAAACTTTCAGCTAAAGCACTATATATATATATTAAATTTTTTTTAAAAATGCAGGAAATATAAATTTTAATAAGGGATGATAGGTGTAGATTATCTTGGGAGGCATTCAGAGTCACAGAAGTGCTTAAATCAAGAATGTGCCACTATCCTGAATACAAGCCACATGTATAAGCCTGAATTCACTTTCCAATGGCACGGTGGAAGCTGAATATAATACATTTTAAAACACAGATAGGAATACTATATGAGGAATGGTTTTAGAACCTGAATGCTTTAGGCAAAGAAAGGAAAAGGGGGTGGGGGATGCTGAACCTGGGAGAAGTTTAGTTTTATTCACCGAAATTAATACAAATGAGAAAAAGTTTATGGAAAACAGAATGTCTCAAAATGACTTTCTAAGAACCTTCTACAATTTCAGCCATGTAAAATGGAAGGTGTTGCCTGAAAGTGGCCTGTCAAGAAGGCTGTGTGGGAAGCTAACAAATAACTTCTAATGTCTTTGCCAATTCTAAGATTCTGCAATACTAAAATTTGCTTGTGGATCAACAATTTTAACTTTAAACTAAAGAGAACTTGAATCAAATACACAATTTTTCTTCTACCAGCAGTCTAGAAACAAAATGCAATCAGTCACAACTTAGTGAAATGGAAAGATTCTTTTCCTATAAACAAAAAATAAATAAGGTTATAAGACCATGAACACATCTTTTTACATCTAACAATCAAAGAAAAGCTTTCTGGGAAAGAGGCCTTTTCAATTCTCTTCATTGGAATGGAGCCCTGGTGGCACAGTAGTGAAGGACTTGGTTGCTAACTTAAAGGTCGGCAGTTTGAATCCGCCAGCTGCTCCCTGGAAACCCTATAGGACAATTCTGCTCTGTCCTATAGGGCTGTTGTGAGTCGGAACTGACTCAACAGCAGTGGGTTATAGTTTCAATGGGATAGTACATCTACCACAACAGCCCACACAAGACCCAACCATACTGACCTCCTCAAACCTACGATACATATATATATATATATATACATATATATATGTATATATATATGTATATATATATGTATATATATATGTATATATATATATATATATTTAGTGAGATCTATTTGTACATAGAAGTCCCTGGGTGGTTATGATGGGTAAGGTTGTGTGTCAACTTGGCTGAGCCATGATTCTCAGAGGTTTGGCATTTATGTAATAATACACTACATAATTTGGCAGTTAGTCATCCTCAGATGTGATATGATGTGATCAGTAAGGGGACTTTCCTCAGGGGTGTGGCCTGCATCCAATATACACATGGATGATCTGGCAAAGCTCATTCACATGCTCTAAACTCTGCCTCTGGCTTGTCATCATCTGACCTCTCTGGTTCTTAGGCCTTGAGCCAGCAGCCCGAAGTACTGCCTGCTGATTTTGGGATTCGTCAGCCTCCACAACCTGTGAGCTGATCTTAGGATTTGTCGGCCTCTGCAGCCTGTGATCCAGCAACCTGCCATCTGACCTGCTAATCTTGGGTTCATCAGCCTCTGTGTGTTTGTGTGTGTGTGTGTGTGCATATGTATATATACGCATACACACACAAACACATACATACATAATATATACACAAACATATACATACATATACGAATACATATATATATATATATATATACTTCACTGATTTTGCTTCTCTAGAAAATCCAGCCTAAGATATTTGGTAGCAAGTGTTGGTTCTCAACTCTGACTAGTATTAAAGGCGCTGATGACTCTGCCTCCAGTAGTAAAGAGGGCGTCACCAATGCATGGCATGAGGTGGCAATACCAATACCCAAAATATCACCAAAAATAGATAAAGTACTGGTGAGAAGCGAGGCTCCAAGTGACAGCATGTTTGATACTTTTCTAAAATTTTGACAAAATGAGAAGTATAGGGAAGCTGGTTGGTTGGTCCTACTTTCACTAGACAAAGTGATAAAAGACAGGCATCAGTTCAGGGCTTCAGAATCACAGCTCAAGTGACATATATAAAATCCTCAAAACTGCCATTAGTGCCCTGAAAGAAAGCCTTATTTCTTGTGCTAACAGTACTGATACTGCCAAAAACCAAACCCAGTGTCTTACAGTAAGAGTGGCTAAATTAGAACACTAATGAATTCCCAATCTCGAGTAGTGTCTGAAGTTAAAGTGAGGGCATTGATTGGGAAGAAAAGGGATCCTGAAACTTGGGATGAGGACATATGGGCAGATAATCAGGAAGCTGGGGACACTGAGCCCTTAAATTCCACTGCATCACTCTTGCCAACAGAAGAAACCCTCACAGGCCCATCTGAACAGATTACTCCACATTTGTCTGAGAAGCCACCCTCCCAGGTAAAACCATTATCCCCTCTAACCCCATCTGATGAGATTAACCCAGCTTCGTCTGAAGAGACTTTGTGTGGGTCATTGCCTAAGGGAGATGCCTTTCAAGACATTGCCAGATGCTACGAGAACCAACCCTTACCACCCATTTTTGCTTCTGGACCTGTAACTAGGTTTAAGTCCCAGCAAGTTCCAAAAGGTGAATTACAAAGTGTGACCCAGGAGGAGGAACACTACACCCCAAAAGAACTGCTTGACTTTTCTAGTATGTACAAACAAAAACCAGAGGAAATGTGTGTGTGAATGGCTATTAAGGGGGCAGGATAATGCTGCTAGGAATGTAAAGTTAGATCAGTCTGAGTTTATTGATATGGGCCTACAAAGCACAGATTCATCATTCAATTTTTCAGCTCGAGAGGTCAGAAAAGGCTCTAATACTTTATTCGGTTGGTTCAATGAAGCACGGATTATGCAGTGGCCTACACTAAATCAAGGTAAAGTACCAAAAGCTTTGGCAAATTGGCATATTACAGGGGATTTATGAGGTTAGACCCAAAGACCTATACATGGAGTGCCCAGAGGACACACTTTTTACCACAACGGTGAGGAACAAATTTGTGAAGGGAGCCCTAGTATCCTTGAAGACTGCTTTATTTGCTACTTTATAAAACCAAAACCAAACCCAGTGCCGTTGAGTCGATTCCAACTCATAGCGACCATATAGGACAGAGTAGAACTGCCCCATAGAGTTTCAAAGGAGCGCCTGGTGGATTTGAACTGCCGACCCTTTGGTTAGCAGCCATAGCACTTAACCATTATGCCACTAGGGTTTCCGCTACTTTATAGAAATCAGATTTAACAGTAAGAATGGCCCTAACTGAATTAAGACACCTAACTACAATGGGGTTGACTGGACCCTGTAATGGTAGGGGCCAAGTGGCAGTACTCAATTAACAAAAGAAGATGGACATGGTTACTCTAATAGACAGCAGAGTCAAAGCAGTAATCAGAAAGTCTAACTCATATGGACTTACAGTGCTGGCTTCTTAGTCATGGTGTCCCTAAGAGTGAACCAGATGGAAAGTCTATTAAATATTTACTTCATTTATTTTTTTTTTTTTCATCTATACAAGCAGAAGAATTCTAGGTCAAGTGAATGGCAATATAACTCAAATCACCAGAATAGAGAGTCACAGCCCCTCAATCAGTTCCCAAAATTGAGCCAGTTTACAGACCAGACTGACAACTCCTTGAATGAAGGGGAGGCTGGTTCCCTTGAGGAAGAACCCCACTACATTGCCAAAAATTCATACTGTTAATTTTTCTTGCAGCTTTCCTCAAAGGGAATTACAGCCTTTTACAAGAATGAATGTTCATTGGGGAAAAGGAAATAATCAGACTTTTTAGAGGTTACTGGATACTGGCTGTGAACTGCCAGTAATTCCAGGAGACCCAAAATGTCACTGAGGCCCACCAATCAGAGTGGGGGCATACAGAGGTCAGGTTACAAATGGAGTCTTAGCTCAGGTTCATGTCACGGTGGGTCCAGTGGGTCCCTGAACCCATCCTCTAGTGATTTCCCCAGTTCTAGAACGCATAATTGGAATAGATATAATTAGCAATGGCAGAATCCCACACTGGATTCCTGACAAGTACAGTTAAGGGCTATCATGGTAGGAAAAGCCAAGTGGAAGCCACTGGAACTGCCCCTACCTAGGAAAATAGTAAACCAAAAGCAATACTGCATTCCTGTAGGGATTGCAGAGATTACTTCCACCATCACAGACTTGCAGGATGCAAGGGTGGTGATTATCACCACATTCCCATTCAACTTGCCTATTTGACCTGTGCAAAAAAAAAACAGATGGATCTTGGAGAATAACAGTGGATTATCGTAAACTGACCAGGTAGGACTCCACGGAAAAAGAGCAAATACCTGGGAAAGAACAACTACAAGGGGGTTGTAAACTAAACAACTATCAGAGATTGTCCAGAGTTGACAGACATTTAAGTCCCAACCAACCACAGTGAAGAGACAGAAACACTCAAGACATTCAATAAAGTCCCCAGAAAACCCATGCCTTAGGAGGAGGCCTAAAAAACACACCAATGCGGGAAGTCCTATTGGAAAGCACTCTTCTAGATTCACTCTAACAAAGTTTTCAATAAGCCCAGAAGGATCATGTTGATACTCAAGTAACCTAATTGCCTGCCAAAACCAAAACTCAATACTCTTTCAAGGATGACAAAGCAAAAATTACAGATCATAAAAATTAATAAGAACATATGACCCCAAAACAGGGGAAAAAATAGTTAATATAAACAAATCCAAAAATGGCAGTAATAACAGAATTAGTAGACAAAGACTTTAAAATTGTTATTGTAAATAAGTTCAAAGATTCAAAGGATAACATGCACATAATGAGAAAAGAAACTGAAAGTTTAAAAAAATGGATCATCTGGTAAAGAAAAATAAAATATTTAAAATAAAAAAAACAGGTAAGCAGCAGACTAAGCACTGCAGAAAAAAGATCAATAAAAATTACCTAAACTAATGCACAAAAAGAAACGCTGGTGGCGTAGTGGTTAAGAGCTACAGCTTTTAGCCAAATGGTCAGCAGCTCGAATCCACTAAGCGCTCCCTGGAAAAAAAGTGAACCTGTAGGATAATATTAAGTGATCTAACAGAGTGAACTATCTCTATGGGATCAAACTGAGAACAGTAATTTGAAAGGTTAGATAAGAAGCTTCGGGGGCAGTTAGTTTATGTTAATGGGGCAGGAGTAATTCAGAAAGGGAGGATGAGAAGGGCTGCACAACTTGAAGAATTTAATCAATGTCACTGAATCATACCTCCAGAAGTTGTTGAACTGGTGTATATTCTGCTGTGCATATTTTCAACAACAACAAAATAATAAAATAAATTATTTTTCTAAAAAGTGGTCTAACCAAGTAATCAAGACTACCGAAACAAAGGTAAAAGGCAAAAAATATACTTGAAACAAAAATAGCCAAAAAGTTTCCAAATTTGATGAAAACTATCAATCTACACATGGAAGAAGCTCAATAAACCCCAAGTAGGAAAAACACAAAGAAAACCACATCAAGTTATATCACAATCAAACTACTGAAAACCAAGGATACTAAAACTAGACAAAGACATTACAAGAAAAGGGAACCAGAGACCAATATTCCTCATGAACATAGATGCAAAAATCTTTAAGAAAATATTAATAAATTAAATCAACAATAAATAAAAAGGAAAATATATTATGACAAAGTGGAGATTATACCAGGCATGCAAAATTGGTTTAACTTTAGAAAAATCCATAAATGTAATTCAAATATTAATAAAATAAAAACTATATGATCATGGCAATTGATAGAGAAAAAGCACTTGACAAAATCCTGTATCGATTTATGACAAAAACTCTTACTAAACTAAGAATAAAAGGAAACTTTCTCATCTGATAAAGGGTATCTATGAAAACCTACAGCTAATATCAAACTAAGTAATTAAGGACTAAATGCTTTTGCCCAAAGATCAGAAACAAGGTAAGAATGTCTGCTCTACCACTTTAATTCATCATGGTATTCAAAGTTAGAGCCAACACAAGACAAGAAAAAGAAACATAAGGCATAGGTTGGAAAGGAAGGCTATCTATGTAAAAAATGCTAAGGATTCTAAAAAAGAGCAACAGGACCTAATAAAATTTAGCAAGGTTACAGCACACAAGGTCAATACAAAAAAATCAATAGATTGCTATATACTAGAAAAAAACAAATGAAAAATGAAACTTTAAAAATACCATTTACAATAAGCATCAACAAACATAAAATACTTAAGAATAAACTTCACAGAATATATATGCAAGATCTGTACAATGAAAGCTACAAAACACTCTGAGATACAGAAAATCTAAATATATGGAAAAATAGACCATGTTTATGGATTTGAAGTTCGGTATGGTTAAAAATGTCAACCTATAGATTCAATGTAATCCCAATCAAAATTCCAGCAGTCTTTTTTGTAGAAATTGACAAGCTAATTCCAAAATTTATACAGAAACATAAAAGACCTAAAATAGCCAAAAAATTTTGAGATAAAAAAGAAAAAGATTATAGGACTTACACAACCTGATTTCAAGCGTTAGCCCTGCTGGCACAGTGGTTAAGAGCTCAGCTGCTAACTAAAAGGTTGGCAGTTCAAATCCACCAGCTGCCGCTCAGAAACCCTATGGGGCAGTTCAACTCTGTTCTACAGGGTCGTTATGAGTCAGAATCGACTAGACAGCAAGGGGTTTTGGTTTATAAACGTACAAGTTATTCAAGACAGTACGGTATTGACGTAAAGACAGACACATAGATCAATTAAACTAAATAAAAAGTCCAGAAATAAACCCACATTTGGTCAATTGATGTTTGACAAAGGTTAGGTAATTCAAGGAAAAGTGCAGTCTTTTCAACAAATGGTATTGGAAAAACTGGATAAACATATGAGAAAAAAAATGAACCTCAACCTCCTACCTCACACCACATAAAAATTAACTCAAAATGGCTCACAGATCTAAACATAAAGGCTACAATAATAAAATTTCTACGAAAATATGTAAGAATATCTTCATAGCCTTGGGGTAAGCAAAGATTTCTAGACAGGACACAGAAAGCAGTAACCATAAAAGAACAATGAATTAAAACTGGACTTCATCAAAATTAAAACTTCTGCTGTTCAAAAAAATGTTAAGAAATGAAAAGGTAAATCACAAATTCAAAGAAGTATCTGCAGTGCATGAATCTGACAAAGGATTTCTATCTAAAAAACCAAACCAGTTGTTGTCAAGTCAGTACCAACTCATGGAGACCCCATGTGTGTTGAGGGGGACTATGCTTCATAGGGTTTTCAATGGCTGAGTTTTTGGAAGTAGGTCACCAAGCCCTTCTTCCAAGGCACCTCTGGGTAGACTCGAATGCCAAGAGCTTAACCGTTACCATTTGCACCACCCACGGATGCCTAAAAAAAAAATATACACACACTACTCTAACTCAATATTATGAAGACAAAAATACAAGTAAAAATATGGGCTAAAGATTTGAACAGACAAGTCACAATAGAAGAAATACAAATTGCCAATACACATATGAAAGGGTGCTCAAAATGTTTAAACATTACAGAAATGCAAATTGAAGCCAAAATGAGATACCACTACCTACCCACAGAAATGGTTAAAATTAAAAAGATTGAATATACCAAGTGCTGGTTGGCAATGATGTAGAACAAGTGGGACTCTCATTCACAAGAAAACTTATGTCCAAAAAAAGGCTTGACCATGAATTCATAGCAGCTTTATTCTTTTTTTTTTTTATTCTTAATAAAGCAGGTAACAACACAAGTATCCAATTAATGAATGGATAAATAACATTATACCCATACAATGGAATATTACTTAGCCATAAAATGGAACAACTACCAATACAATGCAACGACATGGATAAATCTTGAGTCAGATACAAGAGAGTACATGTGGTATGATTCCACTTATATAAAATTCTAGAATAGACGATACTAATCAATAGTGATAGAAATCAGACCAGTGATTGCCTGGGACTGGGGGAGACTGATGCAAAGGAAGTTTTTTGTAGTGATACGATACAATATCTTAATTGTGGTGTTGGTTACATGGGTATATATATTTGCTAAAATGCATCAAACTGTGTATAAATCATGCCTCAGTAAATAGAATTTTAAAAATCTAACCTCCCCCCAAAGGAAGTTTAATAGAGTTGGAGTGAGATATTAGAAGACTGTCAATTGTATTAAGGAGTCTGAATTGTACACAAAGGACAAATGGAAACCACTGGAAGACTTTATACAGGACAGTGATACATAAATTGCATTTTAGAAAAAATATTTTGGTTGCAGTGTGTGCACTTCAGTCTGTTAGGAGATCTGTTAGGAGGCTGCTGCTTTAATCCAGAAGGAGATGATGGCCTAGATGAGCACAGTAGTCATGGGAATGGAGAAAAGTGGTGAGATTCAAGGGATGGATTTGCTTAAATGTTTCAGGAGACAGTTAAGTGTCCCAAGGACAACTAAACGGAAATGTCCAATTGGTAGCTGGACATACGGGTCTAAAGGTCTTCAAAGAAAGCTGAGCTGAAGAGGCGATTTGAGAATCCTCTACTAATCTATGGTAAGACTATCCAAGGAGAGAAGATGGGGAAAGTCAAAACTTTTAGGATCATAAACAGGAGCTTATGGGGGGTGGGAGGGCACTCCCCACCCTTATACAACCTATTTGTTTTCTCTCTCTCACACACGTACACAAATAACATTCCGTTTCCTCTCACACCTCAGTAATGTTAAACGTAGGAAAGAAGCAGCTTTGAATACAATGCAAAAAAAACAATGCAAAAAGCCCACCAAAAAAAAGTGACAAGAATGTCACTGTTCAGCAAATATCAAACTAAATCTCCTTTTAGGGGTTAAACTTTCTTCCAGTCCTAGGCTAGAGAATGAAGGGCTTTGGGTTCCACCCTCTCTACTTCCACCCCAACACACACCACTGACAGCCCTTTCATTCCTTCAGAAGACAAAAACAAGAAATAGGAGCGAAAATTTAAAATTCTTCCATCCAGCTCTGCAATGGATACTGATTTGGAAGAAGCCAAGAATAAATTTTGGCTAACCAACACAAAAATCTGTGTTCCTATTATTATTGTGTACTATAAAAAATTTTTTTTTTTTTTTTTTTTTTTTTTATAGCAGGGTAAATGAACCTGCTTAGATATGTATTTGAGATTACTTCTATTTCCAATAGTGGACTAGTTAGGAGACCTGACCCTAAAAAAAAAATTTTTTTTTTTTTTTTTACCACTGGAAAAAAACAAAAAATGCTGGAAAACATAGAGAAATCTTCTGAAATGAAACCATATGTTGGTAAGAATACAAGCAATATTCAGGCCAAAAACTAAGTAAAGGCAGGAATGCAAGGAGGCAAGCAGAGTACTAAAGCTGGCTTTCACAACCACACGAGTATATGGAACAAAAGACAAAGTAAATGGAACAAAGAACTGGAATGTTCTCTGCCCAAGGTACAGAGAACATTCCAGTAACTACTACTAATGAAATAAAATGAGCAATAATTGCATTCTATACTCATTAAAAAAAAAAAGTTTGAATCAAATCACGTGCAATTTGACAACCACTGGCTAGAACATGATACAAATTATTGCTGGTTGGCAAAAAGATGGCCATCTCTTGGATTTCTTAACCAAGCTAACTAAGGTTGCTACCATTTTAATGAACTTTATTGCAAAGTCGATTAAAATTGACTGTAATGTTCTCTTTTGAAGCTCTAACTAGAATAATGCACAAAAAGCAGCTTGGTAAATTCAAAAAAGAAAACTATTTTCTCATAAATTAACATCATTTGTTTACATTTAAGAAAATGAAGAGAACACTGAGCTTCTGTGTTTAGCAGATATAATTATAATGCTTTGTTTAAAACAGAATAGAGAAAGAATTAAGAAGGCAAAAATAATTTTTAATTTACCTTGAAGTACATGGTACTTCTTGTTCAAAAGAAATGCATTTATAATCAAGACAGTAAGAGAAATTTTAAAACTTAATCTACATCACTTAACATCAACAAAACTTTCATAAAAAAATATTTTCACCTAATTCCTTAAAGTTTGAAGTTCTCTTAAGCCTGAAATTCATGCAAACAAACATCCTCTTCAAATTGGACCAAGGGAGCATAGACTTTAGATCATCTGCTCAAGGATTCAAATCCCAAAACTACACGTCATGTAGCCTTGGTACAATTTATATTCTAAAAACGCCAGTTTGCTCCACCTGGATAAGGGGAAAGTACTAACACACAGAGTTGTCCTAAGGATTAAAAGAGATAGTGATGGAAGCATAAACACAACGAAGGAGCGTAACTAAGATTACAATTAAATTGTCCCGCATATTCCAAATGAGGTCCTTAACTAAAAATTATAAAAATTAAAACTTATCTAATGCCCTTTAATGAAAGCTTTGGGCACAGCAAAGCCTCGATCCAAATTATTTAAAATGCTTTTCTCCCTCTCTACACAACAGAAATAATTAATCTCCCTTGCTCCTATTTAAATTATCAGATTCTCTAAACAACAATTTGAGATAAACCATGGAATTTCCAAACCAAGGCTCATCATTTTGCAGAAGTTTGATCACGAGGCTCCTCTTTTCATGTATTTGTCAGCCAGTTCCCAGGGTACCCAATGGTAAGAGCCAATCTTCTGCCATCTGCATCAATAATTAGGCTTGCATTTAATGTTAAACCAGGCAGAAATTTGCCCAAGTGGCTAAGAGTCCGAATCTGCATCTTACTCTTCTAGGACATCAGACATGACTATCGTGGGTGATGTTAAATCCTTTGAAGAATGACAAAACCTTTTTAATTTTAAAATAGTTTGTGCACTTCCACACAATAGGAGTTATTCTTCTGGTACTGACTGATTAAGAAAATACGAAATATCATAACATTATGCTGAACAGGTTTTAGCGGTGCTTTCAGACTAAGAGGGACTAGGAAGAAAGGCCCAGTGATCTCCTTCCAAAAATCAGCCAATGGAAACCCTATGGATCAAAAGAGGATCACTGGGATGGTGCCAGATAGGAAGTGATTGGTTCCGTTGTGCAAAAGGTTACCATGAATTAGGGGCCAACCTGACGGCAGCTAACAACATTGTGAAGTCAGTAGTTATGCTTAAGTGAAATTTAATTAGTTAACCACAACAATATCTACATACATTTGAAAAACGCTAGTACTTAGTAATTGATGGAATACCAACTGAGATGTCTCAAACCATGCAAGGCTGCAAGGGCTCACTTGCCTATGCCGAGAAATTTGGAAGACAGCTATCCGACCAACCAACTGGAAGAGATCCATATCTGTGCCCATTCCAAAGAAAGATGATCCAACAGAATGCAGAAATTATCGAACAATACCATTAATATCATACACAAGTAAAATTTTACTGAAGATCATTCAAAAGTGGCTGCAGCAGTACATCAACAGGGAACAGCCAGAATTCAAGCCGAATTCAGAAGAGGACATGAAACAGGGATATCATTGCTGCTGTCAGATGGATCTTGGCTGAAAGCAGAGAACACCAGGAAGATGTTTACCTGTGTTTTATTGGCTACAAAATGGCAATTGACTGTGTGGATCTCAACAAATTATGGATAACATCGTGAAGAATGGGAATTCCAGAACACTTAATTGTGCTCATGAGGAACCTGTACATAGACTAAGAGGCAGTCATTTGAACAGAACAAGGGGATACTGGATGGTTTAAAATCAGCAAAGGTGTGTATCAGAGTTGTATCCTTTTACTCTATTTATTCAATCTGTATGCTCAGCAAATAATCCAAAAAGCTGGACTATATGAAGAAGGACAGGGCATCATGATGGGAGGAAGACCCGTTAACAACCTGTGATATGCAGATGATACAACCTTGCTTGCTGAAAGCAAAGAGGACTTGAAGCACTTACTGATTAAGATCAAAGACCACAGCCTTCAGTATGGATTACACCTAACATAAACAAAACTAAAATCCTCACAACTGGACCAATAAGCAACATCACGATAAATGGAGAAAAGACTGAAGTCATGGATTTCATTTTACTTGGATCCACAATCAATGCCCATGGAAGCAGCAGTCAAGAAATCAAATGATGCATTGCACTGGGCAAATCTGCTACAAAAGATCTTTTTAAAGTGTTCAAAAGCAAAGATGTCACTTTGAGGATTAAGGTGTGCTTGGCCCAAGTCATGGTATTTTCAATCACCTCATATGCATGCGAAAGCTAAACAGCAAATAATGAAGACTGAAGAATTGATGCCTTTGAATCATGGTGTTGTCAAAGAATACTGAATATATCATGCACTGCCAGAAGAACGAATAAATCTGTCTTGGAAGAAGTACAGCCAGAACGCCCTTAAGAAATGAGGATAGCGAGACTTCATCTCAAGTACTTTGGACATGTTATCAGGAGGGACCAGTCCCTGGAGAAGGACATCATCCTTGGTAATGTAGAGGGCCAGTGGAAGAGAAGACCCTCAATGAGATGGATTGACACAATGGGTACAACGATGGGCTCAAGAATAACAACGATTGTGAGGATGGCACAGGACCAGGCAGTGTTTCTTTCTGTTGTACATAGGGTCATATAAGTCGGAATCAACTTGATGGCACCTAACAACAACAGTAGTTACATGTATAAAATTTATTCTTTTTAAGTTTACCGTTTGAAATACACATAAACTCATGAATCCCTTGCCAGATCCCCAGATTCTCTTGGGATTTGCAGCCATCAGTTGGGAACCACTGGCCAGAGTATGTTTAGGTTTCTGGCTAAAGCAAGGCATGTTTGTACTCTCTTGCTCAATCTTTCTTTTTTTTCCTCTCTCTCACACACAGACACACAAACACACAATTCTTGAAAATATACATACCATTAAGTACACCATCATATCTCTGAAAAAAAGCAGATATAAGAAAAACTGATATGATAAAAACCTATATGGATTTTTCCATATAGTTTGTCTATTTGGGGACAACCAAAGAGCAGGAAATATTTAACCCTCTCATTAAACTTTATCTATAGCATCTTACCATACATCCTTCCAGACCTTACAACATGACATTTTCTATTACCAAGAAGATATAAAAAGTATCTCTTATAGCACAGATTTAACCCTATTATCTCATTTTCATGCTATTCTTACCCTACTTCCAGACAAATAAATACTGGCAAGTTCCTGAACACAACCTGGGCACTACCGCTGCCACAGTTTTACCCATTTCATTCCTCAATCTAGAATGAATTCCCTCCCTGCCTTCCAGGAGAGTCATGCCAACTTTAACACCTCCAGCATGTGACTATAAAGAAAAAAATAAAATTCACTATTCTCGGCCATGAGGATTTCTTATTTCAAGACACTGAAAAAAAAAAAAAAGCTAAAATAGTAATTTGATAAACTGAAAATTTTAATTCTATTGACAATTAAGAGCCAGTTGGATACAGTACTGGCAGTTCACCACTTATGAATACCATATATTTAAAGAGTTCCTTGTTTAGAACTAGGAATATAAGTTTCCTACAAGGAAAAAAAGGAATGAAACATTTGAGTTTTGGGTTAAAAATGTAATTGGCCAGAAGGATGGAAAATAATCTCAATCAATTATACCTTTCATGAATTCCTCGGGGTAAAAAAATAAACTGACCAAGAGAAAAAAAATGCAGGCACTCACCCTTATTCCAAAATGTCCTTCTACATACAAATTTATTGCATTCCTTAAAGGCTAATGGTAGAGTTAGAGAGAGACTATCAAAGATGTTATGGACCCAGCTTGCTGCCTAGTAAGATCCTCACAGTGAGGCAATAAACTGGGAGTTGATCTGATAGTGGGCCAAGGTCCAAAGGCTATACACCTAGACACTTGATTTTCTCTTGCAACCATAGTTATTGAAACCCAAACCGAACCCATTGCCACTGAGTCGGTTCAAACTCATTGCAACCCTGTAGTTATCAGCTAGCCTCATTTACTCACAAGAACCCAGTACAGAAGAAACTGATATATGAACCTGAATGCCAATACACTGACTCAGTGACCTAGATATTTTTTGTCCAACATTCAATTATATCAAAAGACATTTCATCCAGACCATCAGATCACGGTGGAGTCTACTGAGTGCCTGCCCCATAGGAGTGTCTTTCGCCATAACTGGGTAAGCATCTGTAGGTGCAATGGAGATCGTCCTCACAATCTATCTCCAGCAAATACACAGCTGATTAAGTTTATGTTTTTGTTACACTCATCATGGCTTCTAAAACTTAGTTATGCAGAGTAAGTCCACTCAATATACTGATTACTTCCTTACTTAATTTTCCACTTGTTTTATTCTTTTTTTTTTTTTATTCTACGCCAGGAACTAAGCTAAGTGCTGCTGATCCAGCAGAGTGACAGAGATGCAGTCACTGTCCTCGTGGAGCTTCTAGTCACATTTTAAAATAAGATCATTACTTTTAAACACAAATTCACAGATCCTGGGCATTTTTAAAATTACACATATAAACGTGTATATCCAAAATTACAGAAATAGGCTTACCAACAAAATTTTTTAAATCATGAGTAAAATGAATAATTATTTCAATACACAGCATAAAAAAATTAAAAAAAAACAAAATAAATATATTTTTTTAACTTTCAACACTTAAATGAAATGTATTTTTTTCTCTTAGAAATCCTTAATATCTAAGTTTTTATTGGTAACTTGCTATTGCCCACTTATGCTGACTATATTTGCTTTAAAGTACATTTAAGCATAGAAGCCATAATTCTCACTACTCATTTCACTGCAAAATTCATAGTGTATTCTTGGGGCTAACAACTTATAGTTTCAGAAAGACCCTTAAAATACAGCATGCCCTTAAAAAAATTCCTACTCAAAATAAGTTACAATTAAAAACACAGGTGAAAAAAGTGGGAAATACCAGCGCAGGCCCTCCTTTCTCCCCCACTCCCCACTGCTTCTCCTCACATCTCCCCACCAGTTTTGAGAATATCATGGAAAGTTGCAGCTCTCTGAGCACCAGCAGTCAGGCTGGCTTTTCATCTAATGCATGTAAATAAATACATTTTTTTTTAACTTAAGTAATGTTTACTAACACCAAAAACATGCTATCAGGGCTCGGTAATCTCAGTCACTCCATCCTTCTCCACCCTGTTTCATGCCTTTGACTTTAGAGATTATTTTGCTTAACACCCTCCTCATGTTATAAATGGGGAAAATGAGGCACTGAAAGATCAAATGGGTTGACCAAAGTCACTATGCTAGTTTGTGTCACCACTAGTATTAAAAACCAAATCTACTTTCCATTCAGTATTCTTTCCATTAGCCATTTTCAGTAGTTCCTGGAGGAATGACCCAGGAGTTACTGCTTGTTGAAAACTGGGCTCTTGAAGCAGATTAAGAAAGACAAATTATAGGCCACATCACACTGGAAAATCAGCACAAACTGACTACGGATTGAGGATTAAATCTGAAGGTTGCTGAGAACCCAGGGAGGTCAGATCCATATGTTACTATTATGGTACAGACAACATAAAAGTACACTGAGTACTCAATAAACTGAAATCATCATCTGTTTAGCACATTCTTTCATCAAACAAAGCAGTTTGGATACTAACACAGGAATACGTAAGAATGCATTAAGATCGTATATTATAATTTTTATGTTGTAAGTTTGAAGTTTACCACTCACTGGTCAGTTTGTCCTATTGTGGTGGCTTGCCTGTTGCTGTGATACTGGAAGCTATGCCACCAGTATTTCAAATACCAGCAGGGTCACCCATGGTGGACAGGTTTCAGCTGAGCTTTGAGAATAAGACAGACTATGAAGAAGGACCTAGTGGTCTACTTCTGAAAAAACTGGCCAGTGAAAACCTTACAAACAGCAGTGCAACACTGTCTGATACAGTGCCAGAAGATGAGTCCCTCAGGTTGGAAGGCACTCAAAATACGACTGGGGAAGAACTGCCTCCACAAAGTAGAGTCAACCTCAATGACGTGGATGGAGTCAAGCTTTCAGGGCCTTCATTTGCTGATGTGGCATGACTCAAAATGAGAAACAGCTGCAAACATCCATTAATAATCAGAACGTGGAATGTATGAAATTTGAATCTAGAAATATTGGAAGTCATCCAAAATGAAATGGAATGCATAAACATTGATGTCTTAGGCATTAGTGAGGTAAAATGGACTGATATTGGCCATTTTGAATAAGACAAACATATAGTCTACTATGCCAGAAATGATGACAAATTGAAGAGAAACGGCATCACGTTCATTATAAAAAAGAACATTTCAAGATCTAACCTTAAGTACACTGCTGTCAGTGATAGCATGATATCCATACACCTACAAGGAAGGTCAGTTAATATGACTATTATTCAAATTTACACACCAACCACTAATGCCAAAGATGAAGAAATTGAAGAGTTTTACCAGCTTCTGCAGTCTGAAATTGATTAAACATGCAATCAAGACACATTGATAATTAGTGATGATTGAAATGCGAAAGTTGGAAACAAAGAAGGATCCGGAGTTGAAAAATATGTCCTTGGTGATAGAAAAGATGCCAGAGATTGCAAGATAAAATTTTGCAAGACTGACTTATTCATTGCAAATACCTTTTTCAACAACATAAATGGTGACTATACACGTGAAACTCACTGGGTAGAATACTTGGGAATCAAATTGACTAAATCTGTGGAAAGAGATGATAGAGAAGCTCAATATCAGTCAGAACAAGGCCAGGGGCCGACTGTGAACAGACTATCAATTGCTCCTATGCAAGTTCAAGCTAAAGCTGAAGAAAATTAAAACAAGTCCACAAGAGCCAAAGTACAACCTTGAGTATATTCCACCTGAATTGAGAGACCATCTCAAGAACAGATTTGACGCATTAAGCACTAATCACTGAAAACCAGAGGAGTTGTGGAATGACATCAAGGACATCAGACATGAAGAAAGCAAAGGTCATCTAAAAGAGAGGAAAGAAAGAAAAGACCAAAATGGATGTCAGAAGAGACTCTGAAGCTTGTTCTTGAATGCAGAGCACCTGAAGCAAATGGAAGAAATTATGAAGTAAAAGGACTGAATAGCAGATTTCAAAGGGCGGCTCAAAAAGACAAAGTATTATAATGACATGTGCAAAGACCTGGAGTTAGAAAACCAAAAGGGAAGAACACACTTGGCATTTCTCAATTTGAAAGAACTGAAGAAAAAATTCAAGCCTCGAGTTGCAATACTGAAGCATTCTATGGGCAAAATAATGAATGATACAGTAAACATCAAAAGAAGATGGAAGGAATACACAGAGTCACTGTACCAAAAAGAATTGGTTAACGTTCAACCATTTCAGGATGCAGCATATGACCAAGAACGAATGGTGTTGAAGGAAGAAATCCAAGCTGAATTGAAGGCACTGGCAAAATACAAGGCTCTGGGAATTGAAAAAATACCAATTGAGATGTTTCAACAAACAGGTGTAACACTGGAGGTGCTCACTCATCTATGCCAAGAAACTTGGCCAACCGGCTGGAAGAGATCCACATTTGCACCCATTCCAAAGAAAGATGATCCAATAGAATGAAGAAATTATCGAACAATATTGTTAATACCACATGCAAATGAAATTTTGCTAAAGATAATCTAGAACAGGTTGCAGCAGTACACCGACAGAACTGCCAGAAATTCAAGTCGGATTCAGAAAAGGACATGGAACAAGGGCTATCATTGGTGATGTTAGATGGATCTTTGAATGAAGCCACAGAATACCAAAAAAAAAAAAAAAAAAGTTTGTCTTTTATCGACAATGCGAAAGCATTAAACTCTGTGGATCACAAAAAATCATGGATAACACTGCAAAGAATGGAAATTCCACAACACTGATTTGTACTAATGTGGAACCTGTACATAAACCAAGAGGCCATCATTCAAACAGAAAAAGGGGATACTGTGTGGTTTAAAGTCAGGAAACGTGTCATCAGGGTTGTATCCTTGTACCATACTTATTCAATCTGTATGCTGAGCAAATAATCCAAGAAGCTGGACTATATGAAGAGAAACATTGCATCAGGATTGGAGGAACACTCATTAATAATCTACAATATGCAGATGACACAACCTTGCTTGCTCAAAGTGAAGAGGACTTGAAGCACTTCCTGATGAAGGTCAAAGACTACAGCCTTCAGTATGGATTACACCTCAGATAAAGAAAACAAAAACCCTCGTAATTAAATCAATAAGCGACATCATGATAAACAGAGAAAAGACTGAAGTTGTCATGGATTTCATTTTACTTGGACCCACAATCAATGCCTATGGAAACAGCAGTGAAGAATACAAACAATGTATTGCATCGGGCAAATCTGCTGCAAAAATCTTTTTAAAGCATTAAAAAGCAAAGGAGGACTAAAGAATACCTGACCCAAGCTATGGTATTTGCAATCACCTCATATGCATGCAAAAGCTAGACAAATGAATAAGAAAGACTGAAGAAAATTGATGCCTTTGAATTACAGTGTTGGTAAAGAATACTAAATATACCGTGGACTGCTAGAAGAATGAATAAATCTGTCTTGGAAGAAGTATGGCCAGAATGCTCCTTTGAAGTGAGCATGGTGAGACTTTACCTCACTTACTTTGGACATGTTATCAGGAGGGGCTAGTCCCTGGAGAAGGACATCACGCTTGGTAAAGTAGATGGCCAGTGGAAGAGAGGAAGACCTTCAATGAGATGGACTGACGCAGTGGTTCCAACAATGGGCTCAAGCACAATGATTGTGAAAGATGGCTCAGGATCAGGTGGTGTTCCTTTCTGTTGTACAGAGGGTTGCTATGAGTCGGAACTGACTCCACAGCACCTAACAACAACTTTGAGATACTTTTCTGAGACTTTTCTGTTTATGATAAACAAGATGAACAGCATTGTAGGTATTATTATTCATTATATGGTGAAACAAAATTTTCCAACTAGTACTCCTTCAAGCTTCTGAATTACTAATTTAAGTGTATCCTGAAACTGCATAAAAAGCTTTTAAACACTGTTAACATTGAAATTTTTCTGAATGAATGGAATTTTTTACCAATCAAAATAAAATGGAAGAATAAGTTAAATATTGAAGTTGATAATAAAATTGTGTTATCCCCAAACGCTGTGCATAATAAACAGCCACCCCAGACTTTCCCCTTCCTAAAAGAAGGAAAATTGTTTCCAGGTATCTGGGCAGCCATGTGCCTCAGGAGGGTCTGGCTACAGCCTCCGTCTTGGAGAGCAGGCTCTGGTTGGTTCAATTCAATCATCACCATTCCATCCCTCTTGCCAGCAACGGTTTAGAAATGGCCATGTGAATCAGGTGTGACAGGAAGTCTCCTGGGGGAACCTCTAGGATAGGTTTCTTTGAACTTAAAATGATACAAAAGCAAAAAGACAGGCCTCGCTTCCTCTGGAAGTTGTCATATCTGGATGCATGGAAACATAAAAGCCACTTTGCAACCATGATGGGAGCTAGTTTGAGGACAAGGCCAACACAGTGAAGAGCAATGGAAAGAACCAGGTCATTGATGATGATAATGCCAAGATGCTGAATTAACCAAATCTGGGGGTCACTCAGCATTGACTATTTTGTTAAAGATTTATTGTTTAAGCAATTTGGAATAAGTTTTTTGCTACTTGCAATTAAAAATACTCTAGCTGATAAAACCACTGGTGTGCTGGTGCCTGTTCACACTGGCTCACGAGAGCCAACTCTATATATACATCTCTTCTCCTCAGTCAGTGCCATCCCACTGGTAGCCTGAAATCAGCCAGAGTGAGAGTATGTACACCACAGAAATTGGCAAACCGTACAGATCATGGTTTCTTTTTGTTTTCCTTCAGAGATCAGCTGTTAAAACATTTACCAGCCCATCAATGGACAGAACCCAATTTCGCATTTTCCTGTTCCTCAAACTGATCTTATTGTTCATCAAATTGATTTTATTGGTCATCACACTGATCTTATTGTTCCTAAAGTTACAAATTAGTAAAGTGGAAACTGTATCAATAAAATACTGTATATAATACATGTGGGTTTCTTGTAAAACTTTAAGAAAAACTCTCTAGTATCTGAAACACAGCTATAAAAGATCTTAATATTATGGACATTTACGGACAATATATTGTCAATTGTAAAAAAACTGATTGTAAAACAATGCACACCAAGAGACAGACTATTTGGGCTTCTCGTAAGGCTTTAGTGTCTGAAACATTGCTATAAAAGAGTACTTAATAATATAGAAATTTACTGACAATATACTGTTAATTTAAAAAAATGATTATAAAACTTTATACATAGTAAGAGACACACAGAGAGAATGAGCTGAGATGTATAGGTTTTAGAATTGTTGGGATAAATATCAGTATGCTCACACTGTTATCCCTGGGTGGTAAGATTACAGGTGATTCTTATATTTTTGCATGTTTTTCCACCTAAAGTTTTCACAATGAGTACGTACTAATTTAGTAATTGTCTTGGATTGAATTGTGTCCCCCAAAAATATGTGTATCAATTTGGCTGGGCCGTGATTCCCAGTATTGTGTGATTGTCCACCATTTTGTCACATGATATGGTTTTCCTATGTGTTGTAAATCCTATCTCTACGATGTTGATGAGATGTGATTAGTGGTACTAGGGTTGCTATGAGTCGGAATCAACTCGATGGCACTGGGTTTTTTTTTTTAGGCTAATGAGGCAGGATTCAACCTACAAGATTGAATTGTGTCTTGAGCCAATCTCTTCTGAGATGTAAAAGAGAGAGGCAAGCAGAGAGACATGGGGACCTCATACTACCAAGAAACAAGAGCCTGAAAAACAGCTCATCCTTTGGACCTGGGGCCCCTGAGCTGAGAAGCTCCTTGATTGGGGAAGATTGATGCCAAGGATTTTCCCCCAGAGCCCACAGAAAGAGAAAGCCTTGCCCTGAAGCTGGTACCCTGAATTCAGACTTGTAGCCTACTAGACTGTGAGAGAATAAATACCTCTTTGTTAAAGCCACCCACTTGTGGTATTTCTATTATAGCAGCACTAGATAACTAAGACAGTACTAAAGAAAAATACGTATTTCTAAAAGGAAGAAATATAACGGCTTTTGTTCATGAGAATAAGATGATACTAATTTTTCTTCCATTTGTGTCTAGGTACTATGTACATAATCCTTTGCAGGTAGAAAGGTAACTTGTTTTCAAACTGGAGGATTCAGTGTTGCTATCTACAGTACAAAGTTATAAGCCTGTTCTATGACCACCTCAAAAAGATGTTACAGACATAAATTTAATTAGACTCTGCATTATAAGAAGGAGCCCTGGTGGCACAGTGGTTAATGTGCTCAACTGCTAACCAAAAGGGTGGCAGTTCAAAACCACCAGTGGCTTACACAGGAGGAAGATATGGCGGTCTACTTCCAAAGATTTATAGCCTTGGAAATCCTACGGGGTCACTATGAGTTGGAATCAACTTGACGGCAGTTATAAGAAGAGTGCTGAATTCTTCACACATAATCACCTTGAAAATAAAATCTGAGCCAAGGTCTTTCCTATTTGAAATACACATGTGAAATTGCATTAACTCTATTCCTAAAGACGGTGTATTAAAATAAAGGGCCACTGAACCATAAGTCAGATTTGGGTTCTAGTTCTAGAGCTAAGCCTTATTTATTATTTAGCCTGTGACTTCTAGCAAAAAGCAATCCCTCTACACCTAAACCTTCTCATTTGTTAAATGGAGCTAATAATACCATCCCATTCCTCTTCACAGGATGAGATAAAGTAGGTGAAAGAACTAGCAAGTGAAAGATGGTATTTTATGTCCTTACTTCATTAAATACACATCTTAACTCTCCTAACAATTGTACTTTGTTCCACTTTAATACAAAAGACAGCTTTATAACCAGCAAAGTAGATGCCAGTTTCCTTGGTAACAAGTTAACGTCTTCACTGCTTTAAAGACCTTTGTATTCAAAAAAAAAAAGGAAAAAAAAAACTGTTTCCTTTACTGGTTTTATACCCTTTAATTTACCTTAAAAAAAAAGTTAAGTATATCAACAGAGTATGATTACCACAACATGACACTGGATGGGGAGAGGAAAGTTACAGATTAATTTCAATAGTGAATATTGCTGCGAAAGTCCTAAATAAAATATTAGCAAGTAGAACCATTAAAAGAATAATATACCCTAACGAAATAAGAATCATTCTAAGAATGGAAGGATAGGTTAATATTAGGATATCTACCAAGATAACCACTACTGGCTGTTGAGTTAGTTCTGACTCACAGTGTCCCCACGTGTGTCAAGAGTAAAACTGTGCATATAGTTAACATGCTTAGCTGCTAACTGAAAGGCTGGAAGTTTCAGTCCACCCAGAGGCACCTTGGAAGAAAATCCTGGTGGACTACTTCTGAAAAATCAGCCATTGAAAGCCCTATGGAGCACAGTCTACTAAAATAATTTACCGTATTAATAGGTCAAAGGTGAAAAACTTGAGGCATCTCAACAGATGTCCAAAAATGCATCTGAATAAAATAATCAGCCATTGCAAAACCCGGGCTTTGCAAAATAAATACTCCTAAAGAAGCAAAGAGAAAAAAGAAAAATTATCATTATTTACAGGTAATGCATTATTTGCAGGTGATTATGAAAAAAGAAAAGGTACTGAAAAACTACCAAATTAACATACGAAAATCAATAGTTGCCTACATGCAAACAGTAACTAGTTAGAAAACATGAGAAAAGATTACATTTACACTCACAACCAAATAGAGGTAAACCTGGTTAAAAACATTAAAGATTTAAAGGAATCTAAAGAAAACTTCAATCTCTATTGAAGGATCTCAAATAAAACTGGAATAGTCAGAGTCAATATTAGTGGTAAGGACAAAGATGATGACAACTACAATGAGGAGGAGGGGCAAAACAGGTCTATCCGTCAGGGTCCCAGCAGGGCACTGACGGCACACTCAGAGGGTAACTGAAGAGAAATTTGTAAAGGGACTATTTACAAAGATCGGGGTAGGTTAAGGGACTCCATCAAGAAACAGTGAAGCACCCAGGGGTTAGGAAACAAGAAGCTGTTACCGCTGTTACTACTGGACCCCGTGAGGACTCTCAGTATGGGAAAAAGGCCATCTGACAGGAAGTGTGGCCTTAGGTAGAGAAACACAGCCCTACAGGGAGAAAGCCTGGAAAGTATATCCTGACCTCTCTTTCCTCCCACCCTCCCATCTTGGATCTCCCATTGGCCAAATCCAGCAAGAGTGCCCAGGGGACAGATGCACACAGACATCAGATGCCTGAGGCAGAGAGCAGGATGGAGAAAAGTGGAGAATAAATCTGAAGGCACAAAAAGAATATCCAGCACAGCAGCCAGTTTGAATATTTACTCTCTGCAGGGTACTGGTCTCAGCACTTGAATTAATTCATTCAATTCTCATGTGGTTTCACAATACCAATTTTCTCCAAGCTATAAATTCAAACGATCATGGTAAAAATACCAATAGGATTACTTTGTGGGCAGTTGGAGGGAAGGGGAAGTTTTGACACACAATAAAAAACTACTACTAGAATATCAGGTAGAAAAAAAGGAAGGCACAAGCCCTACAAAATATTAAAATGTATTATTAGGCTATCGTACTTCAAATAAGTGGGGGGAAAGATACGTTATTAAATAAATGATTTAGGAGAAAATGGCTAGAAACTAAGGTCCCTGGGTGGTGCAAATGGTTTGCACTCAACTATTATCCGAAAGGTTGGCAGTTCAAACCCACCTAGCAATGCCACGGAATAAAAGCCTGGTGATCTGCCTCCATAAGATTACAGCCAAGAAAACCCTATGGAACAGTTCTACTCTGTAACACATGGGGTTGCCATGAGTAGGAATCAACTCAATGGCAATGGGTTTGTTTTTTTTTTGTTTGGGCTAGTAACTAGACCAAAAAAATGAAAAAAGCTAGATCGCTGCAATATTCCTTACACTGCAATAAATTCCAGATGGAGCAAATATTGACACATGAAGAATGAACTGCGGAAATGGATCATTAAAAAGAATAATGCAAAAAGCATTGTAGAAGAATACAAAAGTGAATATATTTGTTATCTCGAGTCAGAGAAGATAATCTAAGTATAATATAGAACCAGAAGCCTTAAAGGGAGGGGGGTGGAATTACACACTTGACTAAATATAAAACTGCTAAACAGAAAAGAATTACCATAAAAAGGTCAAAGGACAGACAAGAAATTACAAAAAATATTAGTAATACTGGAACAAAGCCTTATTCCCTATTATTGCAATATTACTCTTGCAATACAATAAGAAAAAAGATCATTGGAAGGTACACCACATTTTTAAAAATACACATCATTAACATAAAAATGTGCACAACCTCACTTAAAATTAAAGATATCCCTTCATTATTCAAACTCTCATTATCCAACTCAGGAACTAAGTAGAGTAGGGTAAGTTTTCAAATGAATCCCTCATGATCTGGACTGTCCCTACTGTCACTATCCGGTTTTCAGGAATTAAAGAGATTTGGATAATACCATTATCCCTCACTATCCGAATACACTATACAAACTCTCACTGTGCTAATTCAAGAAGAGAAAAGGCTTGGAAAATCAAGCAAGGATGCCTGTGAATAAGAATGTAAAGTGATGTAACCCTTTTAGAAATATAAAAAATTGTAAGTGCACATAACTTTTGACCCAAATTCTTCTACTTCTAGAAAGGCGTACCGTGGATATACTCCTTGGGAATGTAAAGATGCATGCACAAGGATATCTGTTTCATTATTATTTATGAGCCACAAAAATACTGTTAACAGTCTAAATGTCTTGATCAATAGGGACTTGATTAAATTACTGTATACAGTGGAATTCATGAGATCCTCATTTTCCAGAGATGACTGGTACTGAGAAAAGACCACTTAGTGAAACCCCTCAGAATAGGAACCACAACTTAAGTATAGTTATTGAAAATGGTATCTGATTTTCAAAATCTTGACTTGAAAAATAAAAATAAAATATGAAAAAAAGTGTTTAAGTTTTCTCATATTTAACAAAATTTAAGTTATAATTTCAACTATTCACAAATTTTTAGAATGAACAAAGAATAAGTCAAGCATTGACTTTATTTTGTGGTATAATCTTTGCAACAAAATTGTATGATAGCACAATACGACACCTTTCATGTTTTTCTCTTTTGGAATAATCACAAAGATCTTTTTGCAAAAATCTCTTTAATCATTTGATAACCAAATCAAAGTTCACATAGCATCTATTACATCATCATCAGCTTTCATAATTTTCTCTTCTTCAACTCAGTCTCTGAGATCACACTTTGTCAACAACTTTGAGTTCTGTAATATCACACCCATGAACTTCATAAAAACCTGAACACTTTGTAAAATTAACAATTTCACTTTGCAACTCCTTTTATTGTATTGGACCAATAAAAATGTTAATAAAAGGATTAGCAAGCAATGGGAACTAGTTTTAAAAGCAGTGCTTCATTGTGAATTTTTTTCTTCCACTGAGGATCTTTTGCTTTTATAACCAACCTAGTAAGACAGACAATAAGCATCCACTAAAAATGAATGGCACAGACTCTTCAACAAACGGTGCTGGGACAACTGGATTTCCACATGCAGAAGAATGAAGTTGGACCCCCACCTCACACCATATCGAAAAATTAACTCAAAATGAATGAACAGACTAAATATAAGAGCTAAAACCATAAATTCCTAGAAAACACAGGATAGCACCAAACACACGAGCAACAAAAGATAAATTGGGCTTTGTCAAGATTAAAAGCTAATGTGCATCAAGGACACTACCAAGAAAATAAAGACAACCTACAGTATGGGAGAAAATATTTGGAAATCATATATCTGATTAAGGGTTTAATATCCAGAATATAAAGAACTCCTACAACTCAACAACAAAAAGACACACAACTAAATTAAAAAAATGGACAAAGAACTTGAATAGACACTTCTCCAAAGAAGATACACAAACTGCTAATAAGCACATGAAAAGATGTTCAATGTCATTAGTCATTTAAGAAAAAAAAAAAAAAACCCACTGCCATCAAGTCGAAATCCAAGCCACCATGAGATAACCACTTCACTATACTAGGATGGCTATTATTTTAAAAACATATATGGAAAATAACAAGTGTTGGCAAGGATGCATAGAAATTGGTACCCCATGGATTGCTGGTGGAATTGTAAAATGATGCAACTGCTGTGCAAAGCAATTTGGCATTTCCTCAAAAACTTAAACAAAGAATTACCATATGACCTAGCAATTCTACTCCTTAGTTTATACCCAAGAGAGCTGAAAGCAGGGACTCAAACAGATACTTGTACATCGATGTTCATTGCACCATTATCACAACAGCCAAAAGGTAAAACAGTCCAATGTCCATCAACAGATGAATGAATGGATAAACAAAATGTGGTATATGCATACAACAGATTATTATTCAGGTACACAGAGAAATGAAATTCTGATACATGCTACAACATTGATGAACCTGAAAAACATACTGAGTCAAATAAGCTCAGACAAAAAAGGTCAAATATTACATGATCCCACTTAGATGAAGTATCTAGGTTAGGCAAATGGGTAGAGACAAAAGTTTATTAGTGGTCACCAGGACCTGGAAAGAAAGGGAAATGGGGAGTTTTTACTTAAGAGGTATTGAGTTTCCACTGAGGGTCAAGAAAAACATTTCAAAACACATGGTGGTGATGGTTGCACAACATAGTGAATGTAATTAATGCCTCCGGTTTTTACGTTTAAAAATCATTTAAAAATTTAAAACAACAAATTTTACATTTCTTTTTGTATAATAAAATGTTTTTAAAATGACATGTCAATTCTATTGATGTGAAAACATTCAAGATTTACATATTTACAGAACAATCTACAGTGATTTTGTTTGCTCAAAAGAGATGTTCATATGTATATGGCATACATATATATACACAGATACAGCATATATGTATACACACATGCACATATATAACACATCTCAAGACATCTATCTTTACAGGTGAATTTTCAGGAAAAGCATATGAGAAACTATGAACATTGTATACCTCTAAGGAATTGGCAAGGAGAGGTGTCTTTAACTCTACTTTATGTCCTCTGGAATTATTTGATTTGGAAGTATTTCAAATTATTTGATATGGAAGTATGATTTTTACAATGATAATGATGATATAGATAGGTTTTATATCAATTGCATAATAATAACAAAAAATTGGTGATTCCATCTTTCAGTTTAAATTAAGCTCTACGTTACAAGAGGTATTAAGTTTAGAAATCTCAAATTCTAATTAACTAAAAGCCTTTTCAACAGACATTCTTTGCACCAATTTTCACAAATGCAATTACTTCAGACAGAGGGCCTTTGTTTACCCCACTATCCTTTAGAGATAAACTTGATTACCAAGTCGCAAAATAAGATTTAAGAAAGAAATAGGCACAAGGTAGCAAAAGTAACTCACAATTATGACACGAAAAAAAACCTCTTCTGACAGATGCAATTTAAAGTGTTCCAAACCTTTTTATTTAAAAGAAGATATATCATTTCAGACTAATATTCCAGTAAAATTAAAATGATAAAATGGTTTTGCAATTCTCAAAGCATGGTCCAGGCAACCAAGAGCCTATCTTGAGGTTCAAGAGACAAAATTATGCAGTTGTTAAAAGAGCCATTGAAATTGCAAGATAGGACAATGGAATTTAATGTAATAAAGTACAAAAAAGTGAAATTATATAAATATAATTTTTTGATTACACAATGCAACTAACCTTTACAAAACTACTACTGCCTGAGTTTGGGTGTTAAATCAAAAAATATCCCCAATTACATGAAAAGGCTACTAAGGACCCCCACCCCTTTTTTCCAACTACATCTAAGTGGGGCTGGATTTTCTTTGTACACTTCAACCAAAGCAACAAATGACAACAAGTTCAATGAAAAAGCAGATATAGAAATTCAGCTGTCTTCTATTAAACCACACACTAATGAGACTTGAAAAATGTAAAACAATGCCATTCTCTTTTTATTTTGCTTCGGAAAATGTTATTTTTCATTTAAAAGACGTTTATGTTAACATGTAATCAGTATTTTTTTTAATGAATAATACTTAAAATTTTTGTTTTAATTTATAATACAGTAAATATCAATCCATAAAACCCACATAAATAAAAGCTCTTTGGAGTCCTCAATACTATTTAAAAGTGGAAAGGGGTGCTGAAATCAACAATTTTGAGAACTATCATCACAGTCTATCCTAAAGACCAAAAGACAAACAGGTGGAAACAATTCGTAAACAGCTGGGACATAGACCAAAAACAAACAAAAACCCAAACTCATTGCTCTCTAGTCCATTTCGACTCCTGATAACCCTATGGGACTGGTTTGGAAACCACAGAAAATCTTTTTTTTTTTTTTTTCCTTTTACATAACTTATTGTTGCTGTTGTTGAGGATATACACAGCAAAACATACACCAATTCAACAGTTTCTGCATGTACCATTTAGTGGCACTGATTACATTCTTCGAATTGAGTATTCTCACCCTCCTTCTCTGAGTTGTTCCTACCTCATTAACAAAAATCCACTGCCCCCCTGAGGTTCTTATCTGATCTTTCAAGTTGCTGTTGTCAATTTGATCCCATGTAGATGCCATATTTTTACATGAATAACACATGCATTATATGTTTTCTGCCAACCATGCAACCCCCTCGCGTATTATTTTCCTAGGCGTGCTATGTGCATTATATATGTGGGTGTTTCATTTATATGGGCACATTATTTTCAAAAAAATAGTTAATTTTTAAAAGAGCATAATTCTCAAGGCAGAGATTTTTTTACTAGTCAAGCTAAGCTACTGTTCAGTTTTAAGATGATATTTTCAGTTTAATGTTTAAAGATTATTTCAGGGCAATAGTTTCAGGAGTTCATATAACCTTCATGGTTTCAGTATGTCTGGAGTTCATGAGCTTTTGAAATTCTGTTCTGCATTTTCCCTCTTTTCAGTAGGATTCTTCTACGGAATCTTTGATCAAAATGTTCAGTAATGGTAGCCAGGCACCATCCACTTCTTGTTTCATGGCAAAGGAGGCAATTAGTCAACATTACATATCCTCCACCTATTCCTGACTCTCTTTCTTCCTGTTTTTCCAGGTGAACAGAGATCAATTGTTGGGCCTTGCATGGCCAATTGTAAGCTTTTAAGACTCCAGGCACTATGCAACAGACTAGGAGATAGAATAGAAGCACTAAACATGTTATCAGTCCTATTAACTGGCATGTCCCATGAAACCATGGCCCTAAACCTCCAAACCAAGGAACAAAATTCCATGAGATATTTGGTTGTAAATAAGCAGCCTCAGCAGCTATTTTTTTTTTGTTTTTGGTTGTTGTTGTAAATATATCACACACTTTTGACAATTCAACCTTTTACAGGTGTATAACTTACTGACAGCAATTACAATAATCAGCTGTGCAACCCTACCCTTAAACAACACGATATTTCCATCACTATTAAGCTCCCCCTTTCCCTCTCCCTTCCGTCCCCGGTAACCACTAATAAACTTTAGTCTCTATACATTTGCCTTTTCTTGTTTTTTATGTAAGTAAGGTCATACAATATTCGTCCTTTTGTGATTGGCTTATTTCGCTCAGCATAATGTCTTAAAGCTCCATCCATACTGTAGCATGTACCAAGACTTCATTTCTGGTACTGGATGAATAGTATCCCAATGTATGTGCATACCACATTTTGTTTATCCATTCATCTGCTGATGGGCATTTAGGTTGTTGTCACATTTTGGCTATTGTAAACAGTGCTGCAATGACAATTGGTGTACAAGTCTCTGAGTTTCTGCTTCCAAGTCTTTCAAGTGTATACCTAGGAGTGGAATTGCTAGGTCATATGGTAGTTCTATTTTTAGTTTTTTGAGGAACTACCACACTGTTTTCCACAACAGCTGTACCATGCTGTATTCCCACCAGCAATGAGTAAGAGTTCCAACTACCCCATATCCTTGCCAACATTATTTTTTTTAAATTTAGCCACCCTAGTGGGAGCAAAATGGTATTTCAATGTGGTTTTGATTTGCATCCCTGTTGGTTAATGACACTCGGCATCTTTTCATGTATTTGGTGGCCATTTGAATGTCTTCTTCAGTGAAATGTCTATTCAAGTCCTTTGCCCATTTTATGATTGGGTTATTTGTCTTCTTGTTGTCAAAGTTTTATACATATATTTTGGTTACTAGATTCTTTCTGGATATATGCTTTCCAAAGATATTCTCCCAGTCGGTAGCTTGTCTTTTCACTTTTTTTGGTAAAGTCTTTAGATGAACGCAAGTCTTTAATTTTCATGCGGTCTCATTTGTCTTTTGCTGTGTGTGCTTTTATTATTAGGTAATCCATCGTTAAAATCTTGGCCTGAAAACGTTGCCACTGCTTTTCCTTCTAAGAATTTTATGGTTTTAGTATGCCCATTTAGGTCCTCAACCTATTTTCAAGTCACTATAATTACTGATAAGAAGTGATTTGCTTGTGCCTTTTTTGTGTGTCTTATGCTTTCTTTGTTCTTTACTACTGCTTGCTTTTGTGGTTTGTTAGTTTATTGTAGTGAGCTTTTTTACTTCCCTTCTCCTCTCATGTATGTTTTTAAATATACTTTCTTAGTGATTCCAATGATTACATTTAACAGCTTGTATTTATAACATTCTAGGGTAAGTTGGTACCAATTTAGATTCAGTAACGTGCAAGAAATCCTATATCCATGCCATTCCTCTCTCCCCCTTCTTTTGTTGTTGTTATCACTAATTATGTCTTCAGATTTCTTGTGCTCTGTTAACAATTTTATCCTTGCTTTTTATATATTTGCTACTAAATTGTGTTCTGTTAAATGAAGGACAAAACATTCAGAATTATCAATGAATACCTTATTACTAGGCCTTATACTTGTTTATTCATTTCCCTTTACCAAAGATCTTTCTTTTCATGTATAGCTTTGAATCACTTTCTAATGTATTTTCACTTCCATCTACAGAACTCCCATTAGTACTTTTTGGAGGGCTGGTCTGGTGGGTAAGAACTCTCTCAGTATGTTTATCTAGGAATGTTTTAAATTTCACCCTCATTCTTGAAGGGTAGTTTCGCTGGGTATAGTATTCTTGGTTGACAGTGTTTTTTTTTGTTTGTTTGTTTTCCTTTTTTTACCTTTTTCTTCCAGGACTTTAAATATTTCACTCCACTGACTTCTGGCCTCTGATGTTTTGAAGGAGAAATCGACACTTAGTCTCATTGATGATAAGACTGTATCTGACTGTTTGCTTCTCTCTCACTGCTTTCAGGATTCTCTACTTTTTGAGAGCCTAACTATGATGTGTCTTTGTGTAGAGCTCTTTGGGTTTATACAGCCTGGGGTACTTTGAGCTTCTTGGATTTGTAAATTGATGTTCTTTGTTAAACTGAGGAAGTTTTCTGTCAATATTTCTTTAAATATTCTTTGTTCCTTTCTCTCTCTCATATCCTTCTGGAATTCTCATGATGCATATATTAGGTCTCTTGTGGTTGTCCTGTAATTTCATTAAACTCTGTTCAGTCTTCTTGAGCCTCCATTCTTGCTGCTCTTCAGTGTCAGTAATTTTAACTATCTTACCCTCTAATTTGCTGATTCTTTCTTCTGCCTGATTAAAAATGTTGCTAAATCCTTCTGTGTTTCTCATTCCAGCTATAGTCCCTTTCAGTTGCAATATCTCTTTAGATCCTCATTAAGCTCATGCATTGTTTTACTTATTCCTTTTTAGCTCTGTCTATATTTTCCCTGAGCCCTGGTGACTTAGTGGTTAAGAGCCCAGCTGCTGTCATGGATTGAATTGTGCCCCACAAAAACATGTTTATCAATTTGGCTAGGTCACGATTCCCAGTATTGTGTGATTGTCCACCATTTTGTCATCTGATGTGATTTTCTTATGTGTTGTAAATTCTATCACTATGATGTTAATGAGATAGGATTAGTGCCAGTTATGTTGATGAGACAGGACTTAATCTACAAGATTAGATTTTGCCTTAAATCAATCTCCTTTGAGATATGAAAGACAGAAGTGAGCAGAGAAACATGGGGACCTCATACCAGCAAGAAGGCAGTGCCAGGAGCAGAACACATCCTTTGGACTCAGGGCCCCTGTGCCTGAGAAGCTCTTAGACCAGGGGAAGACTGATGACAAGGACCTTCCTCCAGAGCTGGAAGAGAGAAAGCCTTCCCCTGGAGCTGATGCCCTGAATTCGGACTTCTACCCTACTAGACTATAACAAACTTCTCTTTGTTAAAGCCATACTTGTAGTATTTCTGTTACAGCAGCACTAGATGACTAAGACAGCTGCTAACCAAAAGGTTGGCCAAAAAGTCAATAGTTCCAATTCACCCGCCACTCCTTGGAAACCAGAGGGGGCAGTTCTACTCTGTCTACAGGGTTGCTATGAGTCAGAATTGACTCAACGATAACAGCACGTAGTATATTTTCCCTTAGTTCTTCAATTATGTTTAGTGTTGCTGTATTATATTCTTTCTCTTTTTCATTACTTTTCATCCCTAGATGTGCTACTACTCCCTTTATCATGTTCATTTGAATGAGCCATTATTTCTCTGTTCTTTGTGTGTCTTGTGATTTTTTGTTGAGGCACTGGAATTTACAAGTGTTAACGTTCTCAGTTTTCCCTAGTATACGGTGTTTTTGCTTACACTATGTTCTGCAAAAATACTCTTAGGCAACCAGAACCTTCACCTTTAACTTACCATTTCCTGTCCATTTCTGTGATAGCTCCTTCTCCCTCACTGGTTTAATTAGGATTTGAAAGTTCCAGATTTCGGTTTTCAACTTTCAATCTCTCCCACACATAACAGAGAACAGAACACGCTGTAGTCAATCTGTTCACTAGTAGGCAACACCACTCTGGCAAGGTATCGTGTACTAACCAATCTGTCCACCAGGGGACACAGACCTCTCTTTCTGATTATTATTCCATTCCTCTCTGTTTCTGCAACCGTGTTTTCAGTCAGAAAACCCATACCCAGTGAGCCCCCTTCAGGGCTGGGTGTTTTCCTCTGGTTTTGCCCAAGGCTTCCTTCCCTGTTCTGTGGGGGCTGCTTATATCTGAGCTGGCATAAAGAAGCAGCACAGGCCAATTTTCCTCTGTTGCAGGAGATGGAGAGGCTGCGACTTCCCAGAAGGACCTCCAAGAGATCTGTCTTGTTGATTTCAGAGCTAATTGGCCCTGGGGTGGTTGGGAGCAGTCTCCACTTAGATGACCTACCTCCTGATTCCACTGAAGGGAACTTTCTGCAGAAGTCCGTATCAGTCCAGTAGCCAAAAGATACTGGTTGGGGAGGGGTTGTCACACACTTTGAATGGACCCCCAGGGAGGTCTGCCTTGTTGCTATCAGAGCCCCCCTGTAGTACGGTGGCTGTGGGTGTAGCTTCCACTAAGGATGTCTCCTTCCTAGCACATAACAGCCTCAGTCAGCAGTCTTCAGTGCCAACTGAAAGGTGAATTAAAAAAAAAAAAAAGTGAATAGACAGACCCAAATTGATCCCTAGAAAGGTCTGTCCTGTTTGTTTCAGAAGCCTGAGTTATGGCGTACACAGGGAGGCCGGTAGAGTGCTGACTATGGGAACAGATTCTATTTCAGGGGCCTTCTGTAGCAGTCTGCAACAGCCTGGAAACCAACAATTACCAAGTGGGAGGGGGGTGTCATGCTCTGGTCAGATCCTCATTGAGGTCTGTCTTGTTGCTGTCAGAGAGTCCCCCGATACACTGTTGGCTGTGAGTGCAGCCTCCACTCAAGGCTCCTGTTTCCTGGCACATGTAAGCCTCAGTCAGCAGTCCCCAGCACATACCAGAAGTGGGGGCAGGCTAAACCTAATTGTCCGCTGGACAGGTATGTCCTGTTGGTTTCAGAGGCCAGAGCTGTGAGGTGCACACGGAGGCAGGTAGAATGCTGACTATGGGAGCAGACTCCACTGCAGGAGCATTTTGTAATGGCTGTACATCTTTATGGAAACAGACTGCCACATCTTTCTCCCACAGAGCAGCTGGTGGGTTCAAACTGCTGACTTTTCAGTTTTTAGCAGTCAGGTGCTTAACCACTGTGCCACCAGAGCTCGGGGAGCATGAAATGTTACCACTACTAAATGTTTTTAAATAGAATTCAATGTTTTTTAAAGAAGAAAAGATATTTTAAAAAAGTATAGTCTTTTATATATATAAACCTACATATTTACATTTCCAGTGCTCTTCATTCCATTTTATAGATTTGAGTTACCATCAGGTGCCATTTACTCTCAGCTTGAAAGACTTCTTTTATTATTTCTTCTAAGATCAGTCTGTTAGCTACAAATACTCTCAATCTTTGTACAGTAATGTCTTTATTTCTCCTTGATTTTTGAAGGATAACCCAGAACAGATAGCTTTGTTAAATACATAATCGTTTATGGACTTTTTTTTCTTTCAACAATTGAATATGTCATTTCACTGCCTTCTGGCCTCAACTGTTTCTGATATGTCAGCCATTAATTGTATTGATGCTCCTCTGTATATGATAAGCTGTTTCTCTCTTGCTGCTTCCAAGATTTTCTCTGTCTTTCAACAGATTGACTATGCTGTATCTAGGTGAAGGACTTACTAATGAAGATCAAAGACCACAGCCTTCAGTATGGATTGCACCTCAACAGAAAGAAAACAAAAATCCTCACAACTGGACCAACGAGCAACATCACGATAAATGGAGAAAAGACTGAAGTTGTCAAGGATATCATTTTACTTGGATCCACAATCAACAGCCATGGAAGCAGCAGTCGAGAAATCAAAAGATGCATTGCATTGGGTAAATCTGCTGCAAAGGACCTCTTGAAAGTGTTGAAGGGTAAAGATACCACCTTGAAGACTAAGGTGCGCCTGACGCAAGCCATGGTATTTTCAATCGCATCATACACATGTGAAAGCTGGACAACGAATAAGCAAGACCGAAGAATTGATGCCTTTGAATTGCGGTGTTGGCAAAGAATATTGAATATACCACGGACTGCCAAAAGAATGAACAAATCTGTCTTGGAAGAAGTACAACCAGAATGCTCCTTAGAAGCAAGGATGGCCAGACTGCATCTTACATACTTTGGACATGTTGTCAGGACGGATCAGTCCCTGGAGAAGGACATCATGCTTGGCAGAGTACAGGGTCAGCGGAAAACAGGAAGACCCTCAATGAGGTGGACTGACACAGTGGCTGCAGCAATGAGCTCAAGTATAACAACGATTGTAAGGATGGCTCAGGACCGTGCAGTGTTTCTTTCTGTTATGTACAGGGTCACTGTAAGTTGGAACCAACTTGACGGCACCTAACAACAACAAAGGTGTAGGTTTCTTTGTATTTATTCTACTTGGAGTTCACTGAGCTTCTTGATGTGTGGTTTAATGTTTTTCATATTTGGAAACCTTTCCAAAAGACTGTTTTTTTCTCCTGGCATTTTGGGATTCACATCATACATAGGCTGTACACTTGATGTTTCCCACAGATCTCTGAAGCTCTGTTCGTTTTTCTTTATTTTCCTCCCTGTTTTTGAGACTGGATAGTTTCTTTTTCTGGCTCCTTGAATCTTCTACTGAGCTATTCTCCTGAATATTTCAGTTCAGTTATTATATTCTTCAACTTTAGAATTTCATTTGATGCTTTTTTTTCTAAGTTTTTACTTTGGAATAAATTTAAATTATAGAAAAGTTGTAAATATAGTACAGAGAGTTCCTGTATATACTTTATTCAGGCTCTGTTAATGCAACTTACATAACCGTGATACATTTGTCAAAAGCAAGAAAACACTGGTTTTAAAAAAAAATTAACTAAAATACAGACTTTATTCAAATTTCATCAGTTTTTCCACTAATGCCCCTTTTCTGCCCCAAGATGCAATACAGGATATCAGATTGCATTTAATTATCATGACTCCTTAGACCCCTTGATCTGTAACAGTTTCTCAGTCTTTACTTGTTTTTCATGACCTTGACAGTTTTAGAGAGTACTTGTTAGGCAATCTTGTAGAATAACATGGAATTTGGCTTTGTCTGTTGTTTTCTCATCATTAGACTGAGGTTATGGACTCTGGAGACCAACACTACAAAGGTCAAGTGCTCTTCTCATTGCATTATATGAAGGAGTCTTTTTTTTTTTTTTTTTTTTTGTATAACAAATTCCTATATCCTTATTGAGAATCTCCATTTCTTGGTTTATTGTCATACTTTCCTTTAATTCTTTAAACATGGTTTCTCTTAGTTCTTGAAAAAAAAAAAAAACTTTTTTAGTCTTTACTAATTCCAGTGTTCAAGGACACTCACAGACCATTTCTATTGACTGAATTTTTTCCCTGTGTATGGGCCATGCTCCCTGTTTCTATGTATGTTTTGTAATTTTTCTGTTGTTGAAATTAGGCATTTTAGGTAATATATTGTAGAAACTCTGGATTCTAATTTCTTCTCCCTGAAGGATGCTGTTGTTACTGTTTTGTGTCTGTTTGGTAGCTGCCTGGGCACAATATGTAAAATCTGTCTCCCCTGTGATATGGACTCACTGATCTCTCTTTTTAAGTCCACTTTCCTAGGACTTGCCCCTCTGTCTGTGTAACTTAGTGGTCCATCAGTGATTGGACAGAGGTACTGAGCAAACAGAAGCCAGTAAGGTTTCCAGTGTGTGCTGATAGATATGTGTGTGGGTAGGGGAACAAATTCAAAGTTCAGTCCATTTCCAGGTTTACACTGGGTTTAACTTTCTATAGGGCCCTTTCAAGTCTCCTAAGCACAGGCATGCAGCTTCAGGTCAGCTGAAAGTATGTGAATAGCTTGGGCCCTCTCAGGTTTTTCCCGTGTACGTGCACAGCCTCATTCAGGAATATTCTTGTCCCTAACACTACCACAACCTCAGGCTATTTGAGATGAGGCACTAGACCTCCCCTGCACCTCTAAAAATTCATACCCACAGATAAGGCCACTGGGTATCATCATCGCTCCATGTGTTGTAGGCCCCCTTCAACTGAGGTCCTTATGACTGCTTCTCCCTGTCAGAATCTCCATGTCAACCAAGCTGGGGCAGAGGAGATGGAATGTGAGCAGCACCATTCTAGAATTCCAGAAATTTCCATTGTTCTTATCCCAAGCTCAGCAGCGTAACACTTTTCAACTGGCCTCTGGTCAATTTCCACTGGCAGGGTTGTTTTTTTTTCACTTTTGCCCAGCTATATAGCTGCTTTTTAAGAAGATTGCTAATCTACTCATTCCATCATAGGTAGAAATCTACCCTCTGAATTCAATGGTTTTCTAGTAATACCTGAAGAAAGAAAATATATAAGTAGTATTTATCTAACTATAAAATGAACATATTAACTGTATTTTACAGAATTTGAATTTTTCACGAAATTATTATTTAGTGTCCAACAAAATGTCCATATTTCTACTATTAACTTCTTCAAGTTTTGCCATTTCTAGGGCCTTATCTAATTAAGCCTTTTAAAATGAATGAATGATTAAAATATAAAACTTTGCACAACTGGCTTACTCTATTAGCCATTTTGATTCCACGCCAAGGATCCAGACTCTGTGATTAGTACTGTTTTATCAAATCCAACAAACATCTGCATGTGCACGCTCACTTTACATACTGTTGTGGACATTCTATTGATCTTTGTCAATAAAACAACTCAATGCTTCCATCATCAGTCATGCTTATTTTTTAAAGGTAGAACCTTGAATTGTTCACTTATAAAAATACTTCAAAAGCATTTAGTATTCCAGTACCTCGAAATAAAATGCAGTTTCTCAAAAATCACATCTTCTAATTTAGAATTACTTCTAAACTGTCTCTCTTTTCCTGACTTTGTAACTGAAGACAGGCAGCTTTTGGAGAAGCCTCAAGAATGTACCATTGCATGAATAAAAGCAAGCTTTAGAATGTTGTATACATGACGATATTATTTATGTAAAAATATTAGTATACTTGCTCCTCACTTACCAACATGGTTAGGTTTCAAAGACCAGGTCATTAAGTGAAAATTGGCATTGTGCAAAAATGGAGGATGACAACATCAGATCATAAAAAATGAAGGATGACTACATCATTACATAACTGTCAAATTACATCATTACGTAACTGCCAAACTACTGGGATTCATGGCCCAGCCAGGTTGACCCATAATCTTAACTATCACAGCCAGTGTTACTCTCACCTTGCACCTCAATGTTCATTACTGCCAGACATACGTTGTTAATGTGCAAAAGTCAGGTAGTAGATTTTTTACTATTGTTGTAAATACAAAAATACCAGATAACAAGATAGTTGATAAGTTAGAGTAGGTGTACACGGAACTCTGTATACTGTTTATGAAGGCATATGTGTCATAAAAGAATGAAAACACAGATATACACCCAATTCTCGACAGTGGTTATATCGTGACAGAAAAGAAGGAATAAATAAAGTTGGGGACAGGAACACAGGGAACTTCAACTTCATGTCTAATGTTTTATTTCTATAAAAGAAAGCAAAGATCAGGAACGATTTGATTTAGGTTTAAAATTTTAAAAAAGGAAAAATTCTCAATTATAAAGACAAATTCATAATACTGCCTTTTAAAGCAAGTAACATGTTGCTGTAAAAAAAAATCAGCATAGCACGCTTTTAAAATACCTGGGATGGGGGGAGGGAGTGGCTGCCAAACAAACATAGAAGGTGCGAGTTATCTGCATAAAAATACAACAGCGTCCCCTCTGGCAGAGGACAAAAGATGGAACCTGGGAAGAACACAGAGTGGGTTTCAAAGATACCGGCAAATGTTTTATTTATTAAGTGGAATAGTGGGTAAATATGAAGTATTTCATATTAAACTATTCAAAATAACTGTGCTGGAAAAAATAACAGTCTCTCTGCTACCAATCCAACACCAAAACCAAACCAATTGCCATTGAGTCAATTCCAACTCATAGCAGCCCAAGAGGACAGAGTAAAACTGCCCCATGGGGTTTCCAAGGCTGTAATCTTTATGGAAGCAGACTGTCACATCTTTCTCCTGAAGAGCAGCTGGTGGTTTCAAACAGCCAACCCTTCAATTGATAGCAAAGCACTTAACCACTGCCACCAGGGCTCCTTATTCTCTGATACCAGAGGTATTAAAAATTTCAGATGGTGAGACCAGCCAAATCTGTTAATTAGAAATATCAAACTCTTGAAGTTATAATTTAACACATTGCTTCAGAGATAATTGTCTAAACATGAAAGTCATTAATTCATGAAAGAAAGAATATACAGGTAGTCCCCAACTTACAACAGGGCTCCATTCTGAAGACTGCTCCGTCATAAATTGGTACTGACATAAACTGAATAGCACTTTTTTTTTAGTTTTCGCTATTATTGCCTTTTATTATCAGTATCTTCATAAATCCAATCTTAATTGTCTTTGGGGGTTAGAAACATTACATCTGAGAATGATAACATAAGCAAATTATGCACTGCAACATTGTATGCAGTATATCACTAAGGATAAGACCGGTGCCTCTGCATTGTAACTCAAATAGGTTGTAAGTCAGGGACTACAAATGTTACTAAGTGAAAATTTGAAAACTTCCAGATACCCCTTTTATGGACTGAATTACGTCCCCCCAGAATGTGTTGTAAATCCTGATCCCTATATCTGTGGTTATGATCCCATTTGGGAATGGGTTTTCTTTGGTAAGAGGTTGTATCAGTATAGGGTGTGTTTTAAGCCAGTCACCTTTGAGATATAAAAAGGACAGATTAGACAGAGAAGCAAGCAGAGATGGGGGAAGAGAGATGCCACAGTACGTGAAGATCACCAGGGAACCAAGGAACAAGGACCTTCTCCCAGAGCCTACAGACAGTGAAAGCCTTCCCCTGGAGTCTGCCTTGAATTAGGGCTTTTAGCTTCCTAAACTGTAGGAAAATAAATTTCCATTTGCTACAGCTATTCAGCTGTGGTATTTCTGTTACAGCAGCGCTAGATAACTAAGATGCATCCCCCCCAAAAAAAAGTTAAAGGAAAAAGGATCAGAGAAAATATTTTAAAAACATCAAAACAGATTAAGATATTACCAAAAAAGTTCTTAGATGAATTTTATAAAAAGTGACCAAGCCCTTTCTAAACAGATAAATGAGCAAAGAACAAGAGCAATAATGTACAAAAGAGAAACCACTACTAGTGATCAAACTTGGCAAAACTGCTAAATCGCGCTGGTTGATCACAATGGTTAGCCACTCAGCTGCTGACTAAAAAGTTTGGCAGTTCAAATCCAACCAGTGGCTCCGTGGGAGATGACCTGGAGATCTGTTCCCGTAAAGATTATGGCCTAGGAAACTATACGGGGCTGTTCTACTCTGCCCTGTAGGGTTTCTATGGGTCAAAATTGACTCAGTAACACCCAACAACAAGCAAAGAAAATAAGAAGTGATGTAGTAAAATAGTAATCATGATACCCAACGTACAGAAGGGGTGGGAAAACTAGTCACATGATGTTGGTGACGGAGCAGTATGTCTTAGAAAAGTATTCTAGAAGTGCATATCCAAATTCTATAAACATGCTCAAACTTTCTGGGCCAGTAATCCCACTTTTACAAAAACCATCCTAAATCAATGAAAAACCAAAATGTGGTATATACATACAATGGCATATTATCCAGATTAATGGAAATTAAATCCTGATATACCCTATGACATGGATGAGCCGTAAAACACCATGCTGAGTGAAACATGAGACACAAAAGAACAAATATTATATGATCCTACTTACATAAAAATAGCTAGATTAGGCAAATGTATAGAAACAAAAGTTTATTAGTGGTTAGCAGGGGCTAGGGGAGGGGAAGATGGGCAGTTATTGCTAAAGGGGTCCTGGGTTTCTGTTTGGAGTGGTGAAAACTTTTGGAAATGAAGAGCACAACATGATGAATGCACAATTAATGTCACTGACTCGTACACTTAAAAATGGTTAAAACAGAAAACTTTTTGTTGTATACTTTTACCCCCCCAAAAAAAAGAATCCTAAAAAAAAATTCCAAAATATGGAGGAAGCTGTGCATAGCACGTTCTTAGAATGTTTTTTTTTTCCTAAAAGCAAAATTTTAAAGCCATCTAAATAACCGTATATTGGATATTAGTTAAACTATGGTGGATATATATGAAGAATTATACAATCTTAGAAGTTAAAATTACAAAAATTACTCCACTTCAAGCTTCTGACTAATTCGTCTTTTAGACGATGGTTGCTAAGACTTATGTACTTGTCACAGACTACTAGTTGCCCCCTAAAATGGAGCAAGGCTCCATTTTCTTGCTTCCCTTATGGTAGATGTAGCCATGTGACTACGCTATCACGAACGCAACGTGAGCAGGAGAGATGGCACAATTTCCTGCTCACCTCCTCACTGGTAAACTGCCCTGAACTTCCTCTCTCTTTTCCCTCCCACAGGCTGGTGTGTGGATTGGTAGTGACTCACAGACAACCATGACAAGTGGGACAGAATCACCTCATCAGCCTATACCTATTTCCAGGCTGTTACATGACAGCAAAATGTTATTTTAAAGACTACCATTGCAAATTCATAATTTAAAAAAGCACATTTCAAAAAGCTACACAGTTATAAGTATCAGCCCAGGTGGTACAGTGGTCAAGAGCTAACCAAAAAGGTCGGCAGTTTAAATCCACCAGCCGCTCCTTGGAAACCCTATGGGGCAGTTCTACTCTGTTCTATAGGGTTGCTGTAAGTCGGAATCGACTCGACAGCAATAGGTTTGGTTTCTGGTTTCATTATTGATCACAAATATCTCAAAATATACAGATACAAACATGGCAAATACACAAAACATTATAGTTGTGGGATTAGGAATAATTTTTTAAAAAAACTTTTGAAAATATTGTTAAATTACTTTGATAATTTAAAAAATTGAAACTGTTGAATTAAAACGGAGGTGCAATTCTTAAAACAGTGAAACGCAGTTTCAAAATAGGCTTAAGGAATTTTTATCCTATCCAACATGGAATCCTCTAGCAACTGTTACAAATCTAGGGCGCTTAGACTGCAATCTAGCTATTTGTGTTCTTTCTTTAATAAATTAAGAAGTATCTACTCATATTCCTCTAAACAAACAAACAAAAAAAAACCCAGCAAACCCAGTGCCGTCAATTCCAACTCATAGCGACCCTATAGGACAGAGTAGAACTGCCACAAAGAGTTTCCAAGGAGCACCTGGGAGATTTGAACTGCTGACCCTTTGGTTAGCAACCGTAGCACTTAACCACTATGCCACCAGGGTTTCCCATGTTCCTCTAGCTAGCAGCAATAGCCAAATAAGAGTGTTTTCCATGTAAGGAAATAAACACTCTCTACTTTGTAAATAAGTGGATATCAAAAGGGACTCTGCAGCTAAGGCGAAAGGAAGAAATGATAAAGCAAAAGAGAGCAGAACAGAATATTTCAAAGGGCAGCTAGAGAAGACAAAGTATTACAACGAAACATGCAAAGACCTGGAGTTAGAAAACCTAAGGGAACTACACACTCAGCATTTCTCAAGCTGAAAGAACTGAAGGAAAAACTGTAAAATTCAAGTTACAATACTGAAGGATTCTATGGGCAAAAAGTTGAACAATGCAGGAAGCTTCAAAAGAAGATGGAAGAAATACACCGAGTCAGTGTAAGAAAAAGAACTGGTCCATCCATGTTCAGCCATTTCAGGAGGTAGCATATGATCAAGAACTGAAGGCACTGAAGGAAGAAGCTCGAGCTGCACTGAAGGCACTGTCAAAAAACAAGGCTCCAGGAACTGAAAGAATACCAACTGAGACACTGCAACAAACAGATGCAGCACTGAAGATGCTCAGTCATCTATGCCAAGAAATTTGGAGGACAGCTGCCAGGCCAACCTACTGGAAGAGATCCATATTTGTGCCCATTCCAAAGAAAGGTGATACAACAGAATGCAGAGGTTATAGAACAGTATCATTGATATCACACACAAGTAAAATTTTGCTGAAGATCATTCAAAACGGTTACCCTGTTTTATTGACTATGCAAAGACATTCGACTGTGTGGATCACAACAAATCACAGATAACATTGCGAAGAATGGTAATTCCAGAACACTTAATTGTGCTCATGCAGAAGCTGTACATAGACTAAGAGGCATTGTTTTGAACAGAACAAGGGGTCTGGGTAGTTTAAAATCAGGAAAGGTGTGTGTCTGGGCTGTATCCTTTCACCATACTTAATCAATCTGTATGCCAAGCAAATAATCCGAGAAGCTGGGCTATAAGAAGAATGTGGCATCAGGGTTGGAGGAAGACTCATTAACAACCTGTGATATGCAGACGACATAACGTTGCTTGCTAAAAAAGGACTTGAAGCACTTACTGATGAAGATCAAAGACTACAGCCTTCAGTACGAACTGCACTTTAACATAAAGATAACAAAAACCTTATCAAATGGGCCAATAAGCAACATCATGACAAACAGAGAAAAAACTGAAGTTGTCAAGGATTTCATTTTACTTGAATCCACAATCAACAGCCACTGGAGGCAGCAGTCAAGAAATCAAAAGATGCATTGCACTGGGCAAATCTGCTGCAAAAGACCTCTTTGACGTGTTAAAAAAGCAAAGTTGTCACCTTGAAGACTAAGGCGGCCCTGGCCCAAGCCATGGTATTTTCAGTCATCTCATACACATGCCAAAGCTAAACAAGGAATAAGGAAAACTGAAAAAGAATTGATGTCTTTGAATTATGGTTTTTGCAAAGAATATTGAATACACCATGGACTGCCTGTACAAGGAACAAATCTGTCTTGGTAGAAGTACAGCCAGAATGCTCCCTAGAAGGGAAGATGGTGAGATTTCATGTCATGTACTTTGGATGTGTTATCAGGAGGGGCCAGTCCCTGGAGAAGGACATCATGATTAGTAAGTTAGAGGATCATCAAAAAAGAGGACAAGCCTCAACAAGATGGACTGACACAGTGGCTGCAACAATGGGCTCAAACATAGCAACGATTGTTATGATGGTGCAGGACCTTCTGTTGTACTTACGGTCGTTATGAGTTGGAATTGACTCAACCGCACCTAACACTTTGAAAATAATAATTTTTTTTTACTCTATTTTTTCTATTTGTTAGAGAAAACAGAGCCTAAAAGCAAAAGGATATATCAGAACCTGACCCATCAAGAAGCTTGATACCTTTTCTCACTCAGCAACTTCCCTTATTCTACAACTCTTAGAAATTATAAGAGCTAGCCCCACCATGAAAAGCATAGCTTCTCATAAAACAGCAATTTCATGTAATTATTCCCCCAAATAGAGAAACCAACAGTCCAGCCCAAATAAAGCTGTTTAAATCTTTGTTGTTCTCTCATATCTGAAACTACATTATCTCTCTAAAAATATAATTTATACAGTATCTTGATCCAAGCCTCCTAGTGATTAAATTCAGGACTTGGAGAAGTGCAGAACCCTACACATCCACGAATCTGTCTAATTACAGAAAAAGGAGGTACCCTGATTCCCTATAACATGCACCATAAAAAAGTCACTATTTATAGAGCTGCGTTATCCAATGAGAGAATCACTAGGCACATGTGGCTATAAAACACATGAAATTGAGATGTGCTGTAAGTGTGAAATACACACTCGGTTTTGCAGACTCAGTACCCCTACAAAATGTAAAATATGTCATTAATCATTTTAAATATTGATTATGTTAAATTAATATTTTTAATGGATTAAGTAAAATATACTGAAATTAATTTCATCTTTTTAAAATGTGGCTACAGAAAAGTTTAATCTCTAACTCCATAATCTTATGCTGAAAAGAGGGTTTGTTGACCTGGTGTTATGTCACACAGGGTATCGAAGATAAGGGCTGTCTACAGTCACCTGGTTACTCAACAGCAGAGTCCAACTTATTAAGACAACCAAGGCCCCAGGAAAAATTGAAGCTTTTTATAAATTCCTTAAAGGCTGGGAACCTCTCATTCTGACCATGTCATCTACTAGTTTTATATGAACGAATGTGAATACTATTAACTTACAAGGCTCTCCAGAAATCTTCTAGTCAGCATTTTAAGAATCAGTTGTGCCCATCTTGAGACAGCGTAAGATCCTGAAACACAGAAATGACTTGACGCCATCCACCATAGCCCCTGTCGCAGCACTGCCAGAAGGGGAAAGGAGGAGAGCAGGTAGAGAAGAAAGCTGGATTCTCAGTAGGACTGCATCACTGAAGGGACTTAAGAAAGGTTTGATGTTTGTTTCACACTTGCTGAAGGTCTACTTTGTACCTAGCACTGGGCTGAACAGAGCTAAATAAACAGTGTCTACTCCTTTTTACTCCTCAGAAGTTCACAGTCTAATAAAACATACTGAAGTCAGGGCAGATCAGAGTACAAGGTCAGCCATTCTAAGAGTTAGTCTTGGGCTACAACCTTAAGGACTAAAATCAAAATTGGTTAATAAAGGCATATGAATCAGTAGACAAAAATCTGAGGCTCACTGGACTCAGGAAACAAGGAAAGTTATAAATAAATGAGAATCCAAGCACTCTAGGAGTACGAAAAATGGACTCCAAGAACTCTGCAATGCTACGTACATTTCTGAATTTTTTTTGTGTGTGTGGTGAAAGTCCATGGCATGGAACATTCAAAAGATTCTGAGGCAGTGGTCTCCAAACTGTTAATATATTTATTTATAAATCATATACACATACTATTATGTACTCCGGAGCCCTGGTAGCACAGTGATAAAGAGTACAGCTGCTAACCAAAAGGTCGGCAGTTCAAATCCACCTTGCGCTCCTTGGAAACCCTATGGGGCAATTCTACTCTGTCCTATAGGGTCATGATGAGTCAGAATCGAGTCGACTGCAACAGGTTTGGTTTTGGTTTTTTAATTACGTACTCTATGTATCATATATAAGATTAAAGTTTAAAAAATGATAAGGTTAAAAATAAATACAGATGTCTGAATATTTTCCTATCTCAGTGGATCTTCTCATATAGCCCACTTGAACCCTGCTGTAAAGTGTTCTAACATTAAAAGCAATTAAAAAGCACTTGCTCATGGGGGAAAAAAGGGTGGAGAACCTCTTCAAAGTTATCAGAACTATACTTCAAATGAAAATGGGCAAAGGCCACCAAAAAAAATCCTTCAGGTCACTTTCAGAAAGTTTTTCTCTGAAAATTAATTTGAAGCATTTTCATAAAGAGACAGGAAAAGATCAAACTAGAATCTTGGTTCTACACATTTCTGTGCTCTGCATTTTATCTTCAAATCATCCTCTTCTATGTTAATAGCATAAGCCATTAAAACTCCTTTAAAATGTAAGATATAAATTATCTTTAAAAATAAAGATTTTAGAAAAGCTGCCTATATACAATGGGTCCTATTTTCTATTTTTCTTACTATAAAATTGGAGGTATTACCACAAAATTAAAAATATTAGCTTGGGGGGAGAAATGGCGTCCCAGCTGCTTTAGCAGTGAGGCGCTCGTGTTGTGCATCCAGCTCTCACTCATTCATTCTCGACAGTCGTTACCAAGCATAAATTTTTTTTCTCCAATTCCACACTCAGTCCTTTACCTTTCCTTTTACTGAATATTAAAAACAGTGTGAACAGCCAATCATACATTAAAAGATTTTTATCAAATTAGTATGTTGAAATGTTTACATGTGGAAGAATTTAAAATACTGAAAACTTTCATTAATATTAATTTTACTCCCATGACTACATCATTAAATAAACTTAAAGCTGACTAGATAAAAGTTTGGCACTATAGATAGAACAGCACTTTATTAAAAAGCAGGGAAAAAGCTGGAAGTTTGCCACAAGAATAAAACATTCATTATTAATACTAATTCAAAAACTGATTTAAAAAATACGCAGTTGCCAACAGAAAAATAGGCAAGAAATACATCTCACAGAAAATAGATAGCAGACAATAATAAACATATATTACAAGTTTAGTATCAAAAAAAAAATCCATGGAATGGAAACTAAAAATTCTAGCAAGGCATGAAAAGGCACTCACATGCTGCTCATGGCGATGTAAATTGGTACCACTTTTCTGTAAAGAAATTTGACAATATGCTTTGATCTATAATCCTACTAGGAAATGATTTTAAAAGTTAAAGATTTATGTATGAAAATGGCCATCACAATATTTTATTTATGTACAGAAAAAATATTGAAAGAAAACATTCTGAAATGTTAATTATATCTGAGTATTTTTTATGAGGATTATGGGTGTTTACTTTCTTCTATTTTTTAGTACATTCCAATTATAAAAAGCATGCACTCAGTTTAGTCAGAAAAAAAAAATGAGTTTTTAAAGTTCCTTTTAACAAATGTCACCCAGTTCTTCTTATAGAAACTATTATATAGTGTTTGCTATTTCTATTCCAAATGGACAAGGCCCCTATTCTAATTCTGGATTTATACCTCCCACTCAACACTAACACCAGCCCCCACACCACAGAGCAGAGAGGAGCTCTAGTCAGCAATCAAATCCTAGAAACACCACTTACAGCCATGTTACTCCAGGCAACTTACTTTTCTAAACCTCAATGAATTCTTAAATAAGACTTCCATATGTCTAGAAATTCAGACAGCTTCAATTTCACAGATGGCAGTTCAGAAGGGATATAAAAAGGTGAGGTTTTTTTTTTTTTGCGGGGGGAGGGAGGAAGTGGTGAAATTATAAAATGAAATTTTAAGAATTTCAGATTCATCCCAAACAGAGTTATTGAGACATGTGATCCGATGCAATAAGCATGAGACTAAAAGCTAAGTTTCCTTCATTGTTCTATATTGAACACTTACTGTGTGTTGTACACTGGGGACACAGGAGTGAATAAGGTAAATAAGATCTGTTTCCTGGACCATACATTCCATGGTGGCAGAGGTGGGGGGTGGAGGCCAGGCAGAGACAAACAAATCAAGTTAGTGGTATGCACTACAAAAAAAAAAAAAAAAAAAAATGCATAAAACAAAACAAGGTTAATAGAACAGATTCAGGGGGTGGGGGGGAGGTGCTACTTTAAACAGGGTCATCTAGGGAGGTTCCTCTGCAAAGACTGAGCTGTGACTTGAACAATAAGGAGCCGTGGGAAAATCCTGAGTCTGATGGAAGAGCAAGGGCAAAGCCAAAGATGGGAATAAACTTTGCATGTTCACAGACAGCAACACTACTGTGGAAGGAGATGAGATTAAAAAGGTAGCAGGCATCAGATTACATGGGGTGGTATCTTGACAAGGAGTTTGAATTTTAACTATGATGAGAACCCACTGATGTTTTCAGCCAAGTGACATGACCTGACTGCATTTGAAAAAAATTACTTCAACTGATCTGTGGAATTCTAGTGGCAGGAGACCACTGCATTAGATCAAACAAGAGTTGATCATGGCATGGACTAGGTTTGACACCACTAGAGATAGAAGAATACAATTCACAAGGTAGTTGATTTCAGCTCTGTCTTTCAAACCAAGGTCAAAGACTCTGTGCAGTTTCCCTGGTTCTCCAGCTCCATGCAGAGCTGTACCCCCACTGAACTTCATACATTATCCTAACCAGAACACGTATCAAGGTGTAGTGCAATTATGTATTTACAAGGCTGTTTTTCCTACTGGGCCAAACTCAAGAATAAGGCAGGAACTATGTCTTATTTATCTTTGTAACACCTAGTAGAGTGCCTGGCACATAAAAAGTGCTCCATAAATGTCTGCTCATTGAAAGAACGAACAAATCAATTTAAAACAAGCAAAGCTATTCAACACCACAACAGACTGCCTTGTGAAATATCAATCCAAAAATGTTTAAGCAAAGTCTGAACCGTCAAAATCAGGATGTTCAACAGAAAGGATTTCTATGTTGCCTCTCTGGCTTCTTTTTGCTCATCTACATGTGATGTTAAAGAGAGACAGACCACTACAGTCTTATCTACCACTACTGTTCTGATTCTGCATCATAAATTTTCTTGAGAATTTTTTACATTTTCTATATGTGGTGTGTGTGTGCATGCATGGGTGATATAGAGACCCTCAAATATTTCAGTAAATGAAATTATAGCTGAAAGCTATTTATTGCTTCAGCTTTGAAATAGTCAAAAAAAATTTTTTTTTCATAGACTATCCTCCACCACCATTCACTTCAATTTATCTTCATTTTTCGATTGAAAATGCAGTGTATTCCCCCATACGTTAAAACACTTTTTAATAAACTACTGTGAACACCTATATTTGATTTACACCAGGCACATGATTACAGCAGTGAATAATCCACTTCTGACTACCTACTTGTACTTATTAAATTACTAACTAATCAGACTTCAGTGTCTTCAATATTTTAAAACTCTACTTAAATAACAGGCTACCTAACAGGCACACAAGCCGTGGTGGCACAGTGGTTAAAAGCACGGCTGCTAACCAAAAGGATGGCACTTTGAATCTACCAGTCGCTCCTTGGAAACCCTATCGGGCAGTTCTACTCTGTCCTACAGGGTCGCTATGAGTCGGAATCAACTCAACGGCAACAGGTTGGTTGGCTGGTTGGTTGGCTGGTTAAGAAACACAAAGTTTTTAATAAAAAGGTTTCAAAAAAAGCTTTATTGATTCCTCTGATTACAAAAATGATACATTTTCATTGCTAAAAAAATCGTTTGTAAAAATTACCAGAAATCCCATACCTAAAGATAGCCACTGTTAACACTGTACTGAGCAACTTTCCAGGCTTATAAGTATTCGTACATTTGTGAATATAATACCTTGCATGTTTTAGTCACTAATACAAATGTTATGTTGAAATTTACATTAATAGACTCATACATGTCATTTTACAGCTAATTTTTTTCCCATTTGAATATTTATGGAATCCTTTCCATGAAAACTGTGGATCTATGGCATAATTTTATTGGATACAGAACCTTCTGTTAAGATACCATAATTTAACCATTCTCCTACTGATAAACACTGAAATAATCTAAATGACCATGATTAAATATGTTGCACATTATTACTTAAATTTTCCTAACTGCCCTTTTGGACAAATTTCAGAACTGTAGAGAGAAAGGATATTACTCATATTTAAAATATTGATTCACAGAGTACAGACCTGCAGTCCTTGCAAAAGGCTGAATCAAATGACACTCCCACTCCATGCATAAGAATACTCATTTTCCCACACTTTGCCAAGATTGAGTTTTGTCAGTCTTTGCCAATATGAAAGCATTCCCTCCCCAAAAACCTTTTATCTGCATTTCCTTTATTACTAGTGAAGCTGAAAGTTTTTTCATACATTTGTATTTCTTCTTGGAACTGCTTAAGTCTTCTGCCAAATTTCCACGTCTTATTTTTCTTATAGATTTGATTTACATTGTCTTTGTTAAGAGTAAATAATCTTTTTTCTTTTTTTTTTTTTTTGGAATAACTTTATTGCTCTTCTCAAAATACATGTTCATTATAAAAAATTCAAACAAAAAGGAAATGAAATAAATTACCGATAATTACACCACCCACCATTCCATACATGGTATACACATAAAAGGCTAATATTTTCTAACGAAAATATTAGGAATATTAACTTTTTTCCCCAAGGGATAAAAGGCTTCATTCATAAGTTAATTGTTAGAGAACCAGTGAGATACACCATTCTTTATTAAAGGTTATTCCTGTTAAATTGCACATAAATCACAATGGAACAAATTGTATCTCTCCACTAGCCCATTATACTTTCAGTAATGGTTTTGCTTTATCTCTGATTATACTTTAATGAGAATGAACACAGATATTTTCAGGACTGTGTTTGCCCTCTAACTTTTTCAAATAATCACTGGCCTATAAACAGATGATTTGTTTTATTAAAGAAGACCTGCTAGAGAGTGGGCGGAAGGAGTGTGCTGTCTCATGGGGGGAGAGCAATTAGGAGTATATATATAAAAAATAGCAAGGTGTATATCAGTTTTCACATGATACATTGACTTGATTTGTAAACTTTCACTTAAAGCACAATAAAAATAATAAAAAAAAAGACCTGCTACTCAAAGGAATATTAATTAAAGGTTGCTATTTAAAGAAATCCTACAGATCCTTTTATACAGAAGCGGAGAGTACGGTGAGAAAAGCAATAGATTAAAAGTTGGAAGACTGAAGCTTACAGCCCTCACTCACTCCTCCACTTTCTACTGTGTGATCCTGGACAAAGTACTTAAACATTCTGAGTCTCAGCTGCCAAATGTTTACAACGTAGCAGATGAAATAAGTTACTTAGAAGATCCCTTTCAAGCATTAGTATTCTGATTCAATTCTCAAAGGTGGCCTACGGTGATGAAGTATGGAGACCCAGGGCTAGGAGCAATCAAAAAAGAAGAAGAAAAAAACAAAGATAGATGTGTAGGTCTTCTTTCTGTACTGCTATGAAGAATGCAGCCCTAGTGGTGCAATGGTTAAGAGCTCAGCTGCTAACCAAAACGTTGGCAGCTCGAATTCACCAGTCACTCCTTGAAACCCTATGGGGCAGTTCTACTCTGTCCTACAGGGTTGTTGTTGAGTTGGAATCAACTCAATGGCAATGGATTTGGTTCGGTTTTGAGGAAGAATGGTAAAATACAGGAACAAGGTAATGACAAGGTAGACTATAGTAAACCAGGGGTCTACAAACTGGGTTATACATACCCCTGAAGGTACACACGAACATGGGGAATTTCAAGGGAATAGATTTCTAAGTTTTCAATTTCCATACGTACAGTTTTCTAGAACCATTCTGCTGATAAGGCAGGCCAATTCTCCTTTACTTCTTCCCCCATCAATTACCCTTCCTAAAAGAAAATCCTAACTCTTACACCTAACACTGTGGACAACATCCTGGGCTCGATCAACATCTGGGGAGCCAAAAGGATAGTTCAAAATATTAGTGTTGAGAAAGCTAATTACTCTAAAGACTGGGTATGAAATCCTCTAGAAGTCAAGGTGTCACTGATTTTTGTTTCCAAGAAAACAGAACTAAATCCAGATGTTACCCGACAAAACATTAAAAATAATTGATTTCGAATCACTTTGTGGTTTTATACATAAAACTCAGAAGAACGCGTGGCACTACTAATACAAAGCACTTTTTGTTACCATCTACTGAATTCATAAATGAGGTTTCTCAATAGTTTTACTATTAAAGTAAAAAAGGAACAGAATCAAGGCAGAACCTATCTTTTTTATTAAGATATTTATAAATATATAGATGAACTGATTTTTAAAAAATCATCTCCAACCATGCCACTGAAAATATATTCTCAATAAAAAAAATTTTTTTCTTTGATATTTATTAAAATCTGTAATTCTCGGGTGTTGTGACCAACTATCTCCTGAACATTATTGTATTGATAACTCAGTCCAGGATAAATTTAACACAGAGCCTTAAGGACACAGGAAATTTTAAGTTTTTAATTGTAATTGTTATTTGCAAAGGACTCAGAAGAACTGCATGACGCTGCTAAAACAAAAGCACTTTTTATTTCCATCTACTAAATTTGTGAACGAATTTACTTTTGTTGCAGAAAGTAACAATAAGGTGATTGATAAAATATTTCAAGTATAAAAGATTAGGATAATAATATGTAAAGTAAGTAAAATAGAAAAAGGAGTTCAAAGAGAAAAAAAGGAGTATAAAATTTTTGACCGTTAAAATTAGGAGTTTGTTCATAATACTTTTTTTTAATGGACGCTGAGGATTATCAACTCATTAACATTCCCTTGGATACATCTGGAGCCGTGGTGGCGCAGTGGTTGGGAGCTACAGCTGGTATGCAAAAGGTCAGCAGTTTGAATGCACCAGCCACTCCTTGGAAACCCTCTGGGGCAGTTCTACTCTGTCCTATGGGGTCGCTATGAGTTGCCATGACTCGATGGCAACGGGTATGGTTTTTTGGTTTGGATACATCTAAAAACGTGATTTAAACAATACACCAGAAATAACATCATTTACAAATACTGAAACTCAGATGAACAATTTTAGATGTGTGAGGTTTTCTGTCTGCTTGTTTTTCAAATTCTTTGAGGTATGTGAGCAAAAATGTTTGAAAACCGCGGTAGTAAAAGGTCAGAATACACCATCGGTCCTAACCTTCCTCCTGAGATAATGCCTTCTGAACATCCCCACTGGATGCTCTCGGCACTCCAACTCAACATACTCAAAATAAAGTTATTATCTATGCCCTCCCACCCCCACCCCACATACATACACAAAACAAAATCTGCCTCCTCTTTCTGCTTTGTTTTTGATACTAACTTCATGATATACCTGGTCTCACAAACCAAAAAAGTGAGAATTTTCTTTTACCTCCCAAATTAAATTGTTCCTAGGACCTAACTCCAATATCTCTATTCCTTCCATTACTGCCACTGTTCAAGATCTCTTCATCCGCTGCCATCAAATAGCTCTCCTTCAAAACAAGAAGTTTATACTTAGCTTTACCTCCCAGCACCTCCCACAAAGGATGAAAACTGTAATTATCAGAGCTATATGCCTGTTATGCATATAAATGAGTTACAAAGAATTATAATTACAGAATTACAGAATCAAAAAGTTGGAAGAAACCACAAGAATCAATAGACAATATCCTTATCCAAGTATCTTTCAAATGGCTGTCTCAAACTCGCTGATAGGGAATTTATTATCTCTGAAGCAGCCTACTCTATCTGGCCAGCTCTGCTAAAGACCTCAGCCCAAATACAATTTGTGTGATTTTTTCTTCCTAAATTGTTTGGTTAAAAAGGAAATTCACATTAATAGGATTAACACTGGTAAAATTACAAAAAATCCTAAATTAAGAATTACTTACAATTCCATCATCCAGAGATAGCTATTGCTAGCATTTTGGGAAGTTGTTGTTTGGGGATGTTGCCGTCTGGGGATGTTGCCGTCAAACAGATTTTGACTCAAAGTAATCTTTTAGGACAGAGTAGAACTACCCCATAGGGTTTGCTAGGTAAAATTTTTTTTTTTTTTTTTTTTTTTAATCTTTATAGAAGCAACTGCCAGGTCTTTTCTCCCACGGAGCTAGCTGTTGGGTAGGTCTGAATAGCCAATCTTTCAGTTAGCAGCCAAGTGCTCTAACCACTGTGCCACCATGGCTCCTTTTTATTTGGGGATAGGTCTAGCTCTTGCTTTTTTTTTGAAAGTATGCACAGTGTGTAAATATGGATATACCTGTGTGATTTATTTTTAAACAAAATTGAGATAATCTATAGGAACCCGGGTTGTTTTTGTTTTTCCATTTAATTATGCTGTAATCATTTCATCATGCTGTTAAATATTCTTCAATTCTTTAAAGTATTTTAGTAGTTACATAATACAGAAATATTATAATTAGCCATTTGTAATTTATGTCATTACTTCAAGTTCTTAGAGCATTTTATTGGTTACATCATATAGAAATAATAAACACTACACTCCATAATTCAGAAATACTATAATTTACTTAACCTTTTGTAAATTACTTGTTGCTTCTAATTTTTCACAATGATAAGTAATAAGATTAATATCCTTGAGTATTAATCCTCACAATAAGAGTCCCAAAAGTAACTTATAAAACAAAAGTATTAATTTTCTAAGTATTAATTTCTTGATTCAATTGACAAATTACTTTTCAGAAAACTTTTAACAATTTAATAATCCTATTAGCATTGCATAAGTGAGCTACCCATACACTCACTCTTTAAAATTTAAATTCGCCAATTTGACAGGTAAAACAACAACAACAACAACGCTATCACATTGTTTCAGTATGTATTTGATTCTAAGTGTGGTTAAACATACATTCTCCCTTTCTATTTCCTATCGTTTCTACCTATTGCTTCTTGTTCTAACCTCTGAGGTAACATCCTTTTCTCACACGGTAAGAGGAAGTAGAAGAGGATGCACTGCCTTCTGAGTCAGAATGCCCCGCAGTTTAACCTATTTCTACTACCTAGTTGTGTTACCTTGGATAGATGACAATTTTAAGTTTGTATCTTCTGTAAATTAAGGTAAACCACTCACCTCATAATGCCTGACACAAGGTAGGAACAGAGCACAGCAATGCAGAACAGACAACCAATCAAAATCTCTATTTAAATTCTCTTCTTCCTCTCATTCACAGGGTATCCTTCAAATACGGAAAGACAGCAGGGTTCTCCCACCAAGGAAGGCCTCCTCTTCTCTTCCTAACCCAGTAAAACCCAGTACCGTCAACTACTCTTCCTATCCTGAATCTTCTTTTCTCCAGACTAACCATCTCTAATTTCTTTAGTCACTTATCAAACAATGTGGTTTCAAATCCCCCTACGCTCTGGCCATTCTCTTCAGAGTATGATTTAATTTAGGCAGGTCCTCCTAAAACGTATCTAGAACAAAATACTCCAGGTGTGATTTGAAAAAACCAGAGCAACAGGTTACAACCTCCAATAATCAGTCAAATTTGTTTTCCTTATCCACATTCTATCCATGAGCCAACAAATTAAATAACATAAACCTAACTATATTCCATTCACCTTCACCAAAGAGGCAGGCCGAATTAAAAGTGAAGGCGAGGTGGAACCTGACAGGCTTGGGCTTGAACTCTGCCCTTGACTAAATTCCTGTGATGCCTCAGGCAAGTGATTTAACATCTCTAAAAGCTCAGTTTCCTCCCTGGCAAAAACAGGGGTAATACTACTTATCTCACAGAGTTTTTGTAAAGATTTAAAGCATCACTTACTGTATCTGGCATGTAGGAGGTGCTCAATAAAAATGGATACCAATAATTATAATTATTACTGAAGCAAGATAACTAGCAACTTTATTAAGCACCATTTGCCAAGTACTTTACGTGGTCCTGAGCTAGTATGAACTACTCAAAATTCCTAGTAAAAGAGCCAACTTTGCTGAAACTTTGTTAATCCATTAATGATTATTTTCTTCACCAAATTCTGCCTCCTTTTCTGCTCCCTCTCCTCAGAAAATAAAAGAGCCATCCTTACCAGCAGATGGAGACACAGAGCAGTGATCCAAAATTCCTACTCAAAATTATAAGCAGGAGATGCTCTTGATGTCAACCACAAAACCAGTGTGACAGGACCCTTACGAAGGGAAACTGCCAGCAGCCAAAATAAATCCCTGCAAGCTTAGAATGCTCATCTACAAGCCTAGATTTTGTTCCTTTCTTCAAATGCTGATCACAAGAACTTAAACCTGAATGCAAACATGCAAAAGTATCACTTGTTTGTAATTAACACTTTGAAAGGCATTTTTTGACAATATAAAAATCAACAAAGTTTATGTTACTTTTAGGCAAGAACTGGCCGCTTAAATGTGGAAGAGAATAAAACCCTGTGTTTTCTCTCAATTCAATTTAATAAAATATGAGCAATTCCAAACCAGAATAAAGGAGTTTTGAACTTTTTGAGATTTTCTTGGGGTAGCCTAAAGGGAATTTAAGAATATTCGGATCTGAAAAAGACTTTTAGTCAAGAGACTTCTAGTAAAATTAGAAATACATTTTATATAAACTCACATACCAAGAGAACCCGTTGCTGTCGAGTTGATTCCGACTCATAGCGACCCTACAGGACAGAGTAGAATTGCCCCACAGAGTTTCCAAGGAGCGTCTGGCAGGTTTAAACTGCCGACCCTTTGGTTAGCAGCCGTAGCATTAACCACTGTGCAACCAGGGTTTCCATAAACTCACATACGAACATAAAAAACTGTGCTACACACAGTGTTTCATATTAAAAAAAAATTTTTTTTAATTCCTTAAGAAGGATCCTTAAGAAAATCTGCATGCAATGAGGCTTCTTTATGATCTAAAATAACTAGATTTTTTAGTCCAATTAAATGACTATTAATAGTAGACAAAAATCTCAATTAAGATAAGCTTTGTCCACTTCTTCACCTCTTCTCTTCCCGTCATGGATTGAACTGTTTGCCCGAAAAACACATGTATCAATTTGGCTGGCCATGATTCCCAGTATTGCGTGACTGTCTACCATTTTGTCTGTCATCTGATGTGATTTTCCTACGTGTTGTAAATCCTATTACTACGATGTTAATGAAATGGATTAGCAGCAGTTATATTGATGAGATCTACAAGATTAGATTGTGTTTTAAGCCAATTTCTTTTGAGATATAAGAGAGAGAAGTGAGTAGAAAGATGGGGGACCTCATACCACCAAGAAAGCAACACAGGAAGCAGAGCACATCCTTTGGACCTGGGGTTCCTGTGCAGAGAAGCGCCTAGTCCCGGGGAAGGTTGATGACAAGGATCTTCCACCAAAGCCAATAGAGAGAGCCTTCCCCAGGAGCAGACATCCTGACCTTGGACTTCTAGCCTACTAGACTGTGAGAAAATAAATTTCTCTTTGTTAAAGCCATCCACTTGCGGTATTTCTGCTATAGCTAGGTAACTAAGACACTTCCTAAACTTGTCCCTATGTCCATCTCCAGAAAAGAATTCAATTCTCTAAAGCTGTTCTAGTCCTTTTTGTATTTTTTTTTTTTAAAAAGTTAAAACTCACTCTGAGAAGTGTTAGCAGAAGTCTTATCAAATTGCCTCTAAAAGAACAAATGGCACCTTCCTTCTTTCCACCCAAAGTGAGGGCCCTAATCTTTAACTCCTGTCAAGGGTTTAATATTTCACTTCTTGCAGGACATTTGCATTTTAAAAAGAATCCGCAGTAGGCAGCACATACAACTGAAGGTACTCTAGGCATAGGAACAAAACAGTAAAATCTGGGGTACATTCAAGGGTGTCACCTTTTGGAAGCAGATCGCCAGACCTGTCTTCAGGGGTACCTCTGAGTAGGTTTGAGTTGCCCACCTTTCAGCTAGCACTCGAGTGTTTAACTGTACACACCACCCAGGGGCCAACAGGTACATATGAAAACTTTTCAAACCACATCCTATACACTGTACCTTTTTCTGAAAACAACGTATAAACTAGCAATTTGAAACCCCATTACTCAATCAGAATTACACTCCAAATACACTGTAAATTTATATTAACATTGTTTTGAGCACATATCTGAAATATAAATATACATTAGTTCCAAAGTGAAAGTTAAAACAAAACATTGTAGCATTAAATTTAAATCAAAGTATGAAGTATTTCTGAAAACAAAAATGAAATCAAGGTCCCAATAAAATAAGTATTTTGGAAGTGGGCAGGTAAGGTCTCAGGAACAAAACCACCCCCACTGGGGTATCCGCTACCACTGTCCACCCTGTGCCTTGTGTCAGTTTCCACAGAGATTCCTGAAGAGGCAACTACTAGAGTAACAATAACTTGAAATGATGCAAATTTACAAACTAATGCTGGATATCTAAAAGCCCTTGTAAACAAGCACAGGATATGCAAATGAAATTTCACAAAAAGAAGAAATGCAAACAGTATCAAAAAAAAAAAAAATCACAGAAAGCATACACCCTTGCTTACTGCAAGTTCAAACAAACTCAGGGCACAGCACTGCATCTACTAAAAACAGCAAAAAGTTTATAAAATAGTATCTAATAAGTGATACAATCATATTACTCATCTTGGTGTTACAAAATGATAGAACCTTTTAAAAAAGCCAAAATAATGCTCTTACCTTTTTGCCCAAGCTAGTAATTTTATCCTAAGAACTTTATCAAACATGTATGAAGATATTAAATGAAGCTTTACATACAACAGCAAAATCCTGGAAGTAACACAAATGTTTAACATTTGGAGAAGAGATGAACATGAATCAAATAACACTAGCTACATCTGCTCTGTCCAATACAGTAGCCACTAGCCATATGAAGGAAAAAAAAAAAAAAAACCCCATTGCCATAGAGTGGATTCTGACTCACAGCGGCCATATGTAGTTACTTAAGTTAAAATTTTAGCTAGTCACTGCAGCCCCATTTAAAGTGCTCACTAAGCTATGTGCGGCTGGTGGCTATCATATTGGGTAGTGCAGAAAACACTTCCTCATCACAGGAACTTCTACCAGTCAGTGATGATGTACTTGGGCCATCCTCTCTCCTCCTCTCCCCGCATGTACCTATTCATCTAGAAACATCTATTTAACCCTCAGGCCTTAGCCTAAGCCTCAACTACTAGGTGGGTCTTTCCCTGGGTATTCCTTCCATATATTCTCATTACACCATGGCAACTCTAATACAGTAATTACACCATTATATAATCATATCTTTTTTTCTCACCACAAACCTGTAAGCTTCTTCAAAGCGGAACCAACTTTTATCCAAGGGGCTCTGAACTGCTCTGGCACATACAAACCAAAAATCAAACCCGTTGCTGTTGAGTAGATTCCAACTCATAGCAACCCTACAGGACAGAGCAGAACTGCCCCATAGGGTTTCCAAGAAGCGCCTGGCGGATTCGAACTGCCGACCTTTTGATTAGCTGCCCTAGCTCTTAACCCCTATGCCACCAAGGTTTCCCTGGCACATATAGGACCTTGATAATTTGTCATATACTAAGTGAAAAAAAAAAAAAAAAAAGAAGTGCTGTTGATCACAAGAAAGTATGACTACTGCCGAAAAGTGTGTATGTATAAGGAAGGCAACGCATATAAAAAAATTTTAGTTCAGTTGGCAGAGTTACATGTAATTTTTTTTCTTTAACTACCAATTCTAAACACTAACTCAACTTTCATATTTACTGAGTACCTACCTACGTATGCAAAGCACCCCGGTGAACAAGATTAACAATTTCTGCCTTCACAATAATTTTTTTTTCCAGATAAATACTTTCTTCTACAAGACTTAGATATCCCAAAACGGGAAAAACAGACTTTTTGTATAATCCTTATTACTCATATCAGCTCATATTAATCATCTGAAAAAGTACTACATGCCCTGGCTTTTTTTAAAAGTTAATATTTCATTTATTTGGCGCCCTTCGGAGAGCTAGCGTTCCACTTAAATGAATTTTCCAGATAATTCAACTTGTCCACTTAGGCATCAACACTTGAACTGTTTGGCATGAACATCTTTACAAAAGAAAAAAGTACAAATCTTTCAACTTTGAAGCATACTCTATTAAACTTATTTTGACTAATACTGTGTTGTACAACATTCAAGCCTTATGTAACCTACATGTCCCCAGGGTACCTTTTTTAAAGTTGCTGGCTTCAAACAGTTTTTCCTTCTGATGCCTGGCTTCTAGTGTGTCAGCTGTCAACTTTCGGGGCTATCAGTGTGAACCTCACTCTGGCTGCCTCCCATTCCCTTTCAAATTTGCTGCTACTTGGAAAACAAATGTGTCAGAATTTGTTTAAAACATACAGGCTTGAAAGGACCTCCAAATCTATTCTTAAGAGTCTTTTCAGCTTATTTCCTGGATGTTACAGTCTGTACCTCCAAGTTCCAAACCAAGTTCTGGATAAAAGAGTTACCGTTGTTCTACCTCACGGAAGTCCCTGCATTGTCTTCATGTTTAGAACTGATGCTCAGAGAGATAATTTCACTACCTAGTCATTTATTCAACAAATATTTACTAAGTGCCTACTATGAACTAGACTCCTAGATTATGGTGAAAATAAAGAATTGAAAAGATTGCTTTGAACATACTTTAAAATAGAGAAAAATCTAACCAATAAAAGTAACTGTTCTGCTTAACACCTTAAAAAAATTTTAAGTCTTTTGAATGAAACTACAAAATAACCTACATTTTTTATAATTTCTGCACTTTTAAGCTTAAACCAAACCAAACAACCACTGCCTATCAAGTTGATTTCAACTTATAGCAACCTACAGGACAGAATAGAACCCACAGGGCTTCTAAAGCTGTAAATCTTTACAGAAGCTGAATGTCACATCTTTCTCTCACGGAGCAGCTGATGGGTTTGAATCACCGACCTTAAAGTTAACAGTCAAGTGCTTTAACCACTGCATCACCAGGCTTAGGAATTGAAAATTCAAAAGTAAATAAAGTTTTTGATTTAGTCAGGCATTTATTTTATAGAGCTCTGAATAAGATCCTATGATTTTCTACCTGCTTTTTTCCATTACAAATCCCCATCTGGCCCTCAAAAAATCACTATCAACATATGCCTTGTTATAAAACGAAACTCAGAGTCTTGATAATGATAAAAACTCCCCCATCTCAGCACCACAGTTAAGTCTCCCATCATTTTAATATTAAGCAATGTTGATTAGGAAAAAAAGGGTTAATTCAGGCAAATTTCTGTCCGAATTTTCAGAAGTTCCTATCTACTTCAGTTTGGGATTTAGAAACTTTTAAAAAAGATTCTGAGTTAATAAAATATGGTACAACTCTTAACATTTGCTTTTTCTGCCACAATTATATCTTCAAAATTCCATCACCCAAATGGAGGCTAGGAAATGAGTCAAGAAGGACTGGGGCTTAAAACTGTTCTCTGTGGATTAATTAGGACATCAGGTAAAAACTCTGGCATCAACTTGTTTCAATTCCCTTGGACTCTCCCCCCTCACTCATCTTCTCCTCAGGGAGCACAAGTAACTTTACTCATATTTTATAAACGATCAGTGACTGCCTTATCACACAGACTGAACTGGAAACGGGTGTTAGTCATACACCTGCTGATCTGCGGAAGGAAAATACTATTTAGAAGTGAAAAAAGTTACTGCCATTAGAAACCTTTGATTGCTACCATTAAAAAACCTCTTTCAGAAGTGTATTAATATCTCTTAAACATTAGTTTTGAAACTGAAAATGCTTCAGGTGGTAATATTAAGGCAGGTCACAGCTCTAATTTTCAAAATAAGTAATATTATTTAAAATCTTACTTAATATTATAGCAATTTTTCCAAGCCTGCTCTGATCTCATAAGCATACCACTTTGTGCTTTGGAAAGAAGTTTGATTTTAAATAAAAAGGATTCAGAGCGAAACCCAAATATAGGCTCTTGCTCTCTCTACAATGTAGGGAAAAAGAAACAAATGACAAATATTTACGGGGCAACTATCACAAGCAAAATCTCTGACTAGGTGCTGTCCACACGATCTGGGGGAAAAAAAAATACAGACCTAGTTCAAGGTGCTTGTAACAACAGACTATATTAACCACTAAGAGAAAAAATAAAAAACTGATCATGGACATGTAACATTTGCAGCAAAAAGGGCACTCAGTTCAGCTGTACACGTTCAGATTCTTTTTGCCTCCCTTTTTTTTTTTATTTTAAAACTGGCAATCAAAATCAGCCAGAACTAAGGAATTGGGCCAACAGCATCACCGTGAGAAAAAGAAAAAAAAAATCTCAGGAGCAACTGGTATTGGACCGTTCAAAACAATATCTTCCTGTGAGTGCTCATCAGTAGTTTGTCTCCTAAAACCTCTTTATCAAATTAAAAACAAAACTGATTCTTGGCTACCAACTTTGCAGAAACAAGCTTCAGGGAGGCACTCCCCATACTTGTTTCTCTGATCCCGCTTAATGCCCATCCCACAGAAATCAAGGGGTCGGGAGAAGACTGCAGCGGGGCATCTCGGCCTATTGTCCCGGGAGCCGCCGGACCGTCCGAGCACCGCGAGGCGCGCCGGAGAGCGGGGAGGCGAGGCGCGAACGGGGGACAGGTGTGCCCGAGGGCCACTGCCAAGGAAGAGGGGCCCGAGGTCTATGACGAGGAAAGGCGGAAAACTGTCATTCCGTGAGGCTCAAGCCGCTGGGAGCAGAGGGTGACAGGCCTGGGAAGGGTCTGAGGAGGCCGGGGGATTGAGGGCGGACCGCCGCTAGGAGAAAAGGGTCTCGAACAGAAGAAGCAACCTAAAAACCCGCCAACAATGGGCAAGGCTGGGTCTGGGGTAAACAGCGAGAACACGGAGCGTCACGGAGGTGAAGCGGGGTGGGCAGAAGGAAACAAAAGAGAAGCCCCCAAGTGTGGGCCCCGGCCGCGGCGGCGGGGCGATTACCTGTGAGAGCTGCCGGGGATTGGGGCAGCCGAAGAGCGCCGAGCTGGAGCTGAAGCTGATGGCTCCTCGGCGGCTGAGGACGTGCTGGGGGACCGGCCTGTCCAGGGGCAGCACCGGCAGCTGGTAACATACTTCCATTGAATACGCCCGCCCTGCCCCCGCGCGGCGCCCGCCCTGCCGCGGCCGCCGGCCCCTGCGCTGCGAGGGGGCCGCGGCTCAGGGGCGCCGGGCCCAGGCGAGGGCAGGGCGGGGTGCCGACCCCGGGCCGGGACGCCGCGCTCACGCCTCCCCCACCCGCTCCTTCGCCCCGGCCGCCGGCGGGAAGGCGCTGCGGCGGCCGCAGCGACAGTTAACGAGGACCGGCGCGCGCCCGCTCCGGGCACGGGGGAACGGGGTGCAAGCGGGGTCACCACAGGCAAAGTCGGATGGGGAACCCCGCCGCCCCAGGGCTCCTCGGCCGGGAGGAACGGGTCCGGGGGAGAGCAGAGCAGGAGCGGAGTAGGGATGGAGCAAACCGGTGGCAAGAAAAGACGGCTGGAGCCAGCGGCGAGACCCAGGGCGCGCGGGGCTCGGGACCGGCCACCAGCTCGGGCCGCAGCCGCCGCCTGAGTCCTGCCCCTCCCCTCCCCTTGAGCCTGACTTCACTCCGCCGCCGGCGCGAGCCCGGCGTAATTCACACTTTGCAGCCGCGGACCCTGCGCCAACCACGGCCGCCGCCACCGTGACGTCACGACGCCGCGCCGCAGGCCCCGCGCCCCGCGCCGCTGTCCCCGCCGCCGCAGCGCCCGGGGGACTGGCCAGCGGAGAGGGGGCGAGCGTCCGTGCTCCTGGGCTGCAGCCTGGCAGCTCTTGCACAGTCCCCTCCCGCCACACACAGCCCTCCTCCTCACCAACCTCATCCCGCAGCTCCCCGGTCCCCTCCAGTGCCCCCTCAGGCGCGTGCGCAGGAGGTTCCCACCGTTGGGGACATTTTCCCCCTCATTGCTCAACTGTTGCGTTCTAGCGCACCGACGGTGTGGGGTGGGCTCAGCCTGCAGGAGAGGTGCGATTACCGCCCTCTGACCCCCAAAACCCAAGGCGCTCGGGGCGCTCCAACGCTCAGCCCTGACCGCGGGGTCACCAACGTTTTTGCCAACTTGAATCCTCATTTTTGGGCTTCGCTCGGGATCGCTGCGGTAATGACGTCAGCAGGCCGCGTGGGCACCGTCCTCCCCGCTACGTCACCGCCTGCTCCTTGGCGGCCTGCGGCTCGCGCGCTGCCTGGCAGGTGCGGTCCGGCGCTATACCCGGCCCGGGGAGCAGAGAACCCAGAGGAGCAGAGACAGGGGTTGAATTCGGCAGTGAATTGGGGGAAAAAACGAGACCGAGGAAGAAATGCGGGTATGCAGTGGAGAAAATGAGAAAGAAAGGATGCTGTTGAAAAGACAAAGGGAGGGGAAAAAAAAGACTGCCTGCCCCGTAACAAGTTTGTTGACTTGTTTCTCAGAAAGAGGAGAAAGTAAAGAGTATATGACCTGTTTTGTAAACTGGGCATGTGGCTTTCTTGTTCGTTTTGTAACATTCGCCCAAATTGTCAAATCTTTTTAGCTGCAGCTCATTTCTAAGCATTGCAGCCCCTGAGAAGTCAGCCTGAGCAAGTTCCCCTCTGCTGGCAAAATTGTTCCTTTGGCCCAGAGCTCGGAGAAGCTGCAGGCCCTGCTGCTGCCCCTTGCCAATGAGGTGACTCAGCAGGTCAGTAACAATGTATACAAGTTGCAGTGGTGCTTGAGACCCCGCATTGACTTTCTAAAAATATGGGGGTTTACTTTTGCCAACCAAATCTTTTGCAAATTTCTGTTGTAGATAACCTGACACAGAACCATAAACGAAGGGACTTCAGGGAAATATGGTTCTGACTTTGCTAAGCTGACACAGTTACAAAACCACCACACTCCAGCCTTTGTCAACTTGATATCCATACACACCTCTTTTAACCATATTTAATTTCAAAACCCACCACCTGTCTGCCAATTTGTCATACTGTGGTGGCTTGCATGTTGCTCTGATGCTGGGAGATATGCCACTGGTACTTAAAATACCGCCAGGGTCACCCGTAGTGGACATGTTTCAGTGGAGCTTCCATGGGAAGCCTGCCAGTGTACTTCCGATTCACTGAAAACCCTATGGATCACAACCAAATATTGTCAGATACAGTGCTGGAAGATGAGACCCCTGGGTTGGAAGACACTTAGAATATACAGAGCACACCAATGATCGTCAGAATGATGGAGGACCAGGCAATTTTTTTTGTTATACACAGGGGTCTCCATCAGTTGGAGCCGAGTCAGTGGCAGCTAGCAACAATTGTCAAATAAAGATGATAGTAAAATCACATTTTTACACATCATGTTGCAACTATCCCTGATAAACCAAAAACACACTCATCCTCTCCCCAAAAGTACAGATTTTCTTTGCATGATATTCACATTATTCCTTCTAATCCTGTAATTTAAATACTGAGATATAAGGTTACTCATTATCAATGTATTTTAGGGGAATAAGAGAGGGGTAAAAAGTTGTTAATATGTGTGCCAATATATTCATATCAAAATGAGGAATTACTCATAACTGTTCCAATCCTTGTTTCTACACTGGTAGCATGATTGTAGCTAGTACTTAAAACTACCTTCTTTCTCTTCCATTACTCTTCCCAGATTGCTTTTATCCTCAGCAAGCACACTGACTGATACTGCCTAATGGAGTGACCTAAATCTTCATTCCTGAAGGGTTTAGGCCATTGGCCATTAGCAGTTATATTGGGTTTTCATTAACTCATATCACAGAGCATGAGAGGACTAAGAGAATCTCTTACATTCTAGGCGTATTCCCTCCTTCCACTGTGTAGTAGCAACTCAATTTCTGCTGGATAGTCAGGATCAGGAAACCCTGGTGGCGTAGTGGTTAAGTGCTATGGCTGCTAGCCAAAAGGTCAGCAGTTCGAATCTGCCAGGTGCTCCTTGGAAACCCTGTGGGGCAGTTCTACTCTGTCCTATAGGGTCGCTAAGAGTCAGAACTGACTTGACGGCAGTGGGCTTGGTTGGTTTTTTAAGTCAGGATCCGTCATCTCAGTGAGTTGAGTAACCCCCTTTCATGTTGGTTAAATGGCATAAGGAGCCCAAAGTGGTGGGGTCACAGTCTCAACATTTAATTGAAAATTACTGTTTCCCTTGGTGGAGGACCTCTGGACCAAGAAATCCCAAAGTTGCATGGATGGGAAGCAAAAAGTTTCATGTGGTTCACTAGGGGTGAAAGTGAGAGGATCCATTCCCAATCCCACTACCTCATTCTTGGACGATGGCTATATGTTCTCAAATCTCAAAGGACACTACCCAATGATAGACGGTGACATCACCTAGCTAGCACCATTATCGAATCTTCAAAAGGTCTTTCCAACATTCTATCAGGCTAACTACTTGAAGGTAATGGGCAACAAGATAAAACCAGTGAATTCCATGAGCAGGCACCCATTGCTGCCCTTTATTTGTTCTAAAATGAGTTCTGTGGTTAAAGTAATGCTTTGTGGTAGAATATAATGGTGAATAAAGCATTTGGTACATCTGTGGATGGTGGTTTTGGCAGAAGTATTGCAAGCAGGAAATTTATTTCCAAAATAAGTATCTACTCATTGAGAAAAAAGTGCTACCCCACCCCTTTCATAATAGAAGTGGCCCAATATAAGCTACCTGATGGCTGACTGATACCTCCAGAGAATGGAGGCTTAGTCTTGGTCCCCTCTACTGGCAAGATGGGCATTCAGCAACAGCTGTAACCAGATTGTCCTTCTTCAGTGAATGTTTATGCTGCTGAGCCCATGCCTAACCTCCATCCTTCCATCGTGACAACTTTGTTCACCAGCCCATTGGACAAGGACAGGGGTAGCAAAGGAAAGAGGCTAAATGACATCCACAGGGGTCATCTTATCTACCTGATTATTTTCATCCTCTGCCAAGGATGCTCTTTTTGAATCATCTCATGGGGTGCAAATATCTTCTCATTCTGTGCCCATTAAGGGAAATCTGTCCACATACCTCTTTCTAGACCTCTTTTGTCACTAATTTTCTCATATTCCTTCCATGTCCCAGACCATTTAGCTAAACAGTCAGACACTGCCCATGAATCAGTATAGTTCCACACATCTGACTATCTCTCTTTTCAAGCAAAATGAAAAATGAGGTGAATGGCTCCAAGTTCTCCTCCCTAGGAGTATTTCTGTTTAGGAACACCCCTGAGACGGACTATAGCCATCCACTTTCTGCAGCGTAACATGCATAAATGTTTTTTCCCCTTAGTCAGCTTGTCATAGGGAGCTTCCCATGAGGCCCTACATGTGAACTGAGGGAGGAGGCAATCTGGACCACTTATTCATAAAACTTGTGCCTTCAAAGACTTGCTTAATCCTGATCTCATATATACCACTTCCACTTAAGGATGGAGTGTTGTTGGGCACAACCAACATTATGATTTAGAGGGTCAGAATGTATCAGTATATTATGGGTAGCTCAGGTCACATGGTAACTTGATGGCTAATGGTCAAGTGTTCAGTTTCTACTAGGGCTCAGGGATATCCCTTTAAGGGGATTGCCAGAAGGGGATTTCCAGAAACAAGTTCTTAAAAGGAGAGTAGTAATCTATAGAAGATAGCATATCTTTGTCCAAAGTCCTAAAAGCTTGCACAGATTCACCTATAAGGGCCTGCCAAATGTTCCATATAGTACCCCTATCTACCACAGACATTTCAGCACCACATCTGCTGTATCATATGGCCCAAATAACAGAGCAGCTTGCATGTAGACTGGTTTTGTTACAGAGCCTTCTCTTATTCTGAGCCCCCACTCTAACCTAGCAGCCTTTCAATTTACTTGGTAAATGGATCAGAGTAGCACACCCAGATAGGGTATAGTTTACCTCCAAAATTCCTAAAGAACCACTAGGCATTGTATCTCTTTCTAAATGGTAGAAAGAGCCAGTTGCAGCCACTTGGTTTCATTCTGGAAGGGATATCTCAACATGTCCAGATCACTGGATCCCCGAAAACTTTACTGATGTGGCAGGCCCCTGAATTTTTGTGGGATTTATTTCTCACCCTCTGGCATGCTGTGCTCTTTCAAAGGTGTTTAGAGAAATTCCTCCTTCCTACTCACCAGGTGGAAACCCTGGTGGTGTAGTGGTTAAGTGCTGTGGCTGCTAACCAAAAGGCTAGGCAGTTCGAATCTGCCAGGCACTCCTTGGGAACTCTACGGGGCAGTTCTACCCTGTCTTATAGGGTCGTTATGAGTCAGAATCGATGGCAGTGGGTTTGGGTTTTTTTTGGTTACTCACTAGGTCAATCAGCATGATATCATCAATGTGATGAGCCAATGTAATATTCTGTGGAATGTAGAGGTGATCAATCACCCTGCAGACTACAGCTGAAGAGTGGATAGAGCCCTGAGATAGGACAGTGGGGGTATGTTGCTGGCCTTGAAAATAAACTGCTTCTGGTGGTTTTTACCAACAGGTATAAAGCAGAAGACATTCATCAATTCGACAGCTTCATCGGGTGTCAGGGATTGTATTGATTTACTCCAGAAGTGAAACCACGTCTGGAACAGAAGTTGCAATTGGAGTTACATGTGACTAAATTTACGCTAATCTGTTGTCATTCTCGTAATCCCCATATCTTCTGCAGAGGTCAAATAGGCAAGCTGAATGGGGATGTAGTAAGAATAACCACCCTGCATCCTTCTAGTCCTTGATGGTGGACCTAATCTCTGCATTCCTTCCAGGACTATAGTATAGCTTTTGGTTTATTATTTTGGTAGGTACAGGCAGTTCTAGTGGCTTCCACTTGATCTTTCCTACTATAAATCCAAACCAAACCCACTACTGTTGAGTCATTTCCGACTCATAGTGACCCTACAGAATGGAGTAGAACTGCCACCCCTGCATAGGGTTTCCAAGGCTATAAATCTTTACAGAAGCAGACTGCCACATCTTTCTCCAGGGGAGTGGTTGTATTCGAACTGCCAACTTTTTGGTTAGCAACTGGATGCTTTAATTACTGTGCCACCAGGGCTCCTTCCTACCATAACTGGTCCTCCACAAATAAGGGAACCAGTGTGGGCAATTCTGCCAGACGCTGACTGTCTATTCCAACTACGCATTCTGGCACTGGGAAAATAACCACAGGATAAGTTTAGAGACCCACTAAGCCTACTATGGAGCTCCGGTGGTACAGTGGTTAAGAGTTACGGCTGCTAACCAAAAGGTCAGCAGTTCGAATCCACCAGCCGCGCCTTGGAAACACTATGGGGGCAGTTCTAAAGGGTTGCTATGAGTGAGAATCAACGGCAATGGGTTTGGTTCTTCTTTTTTGTTTAAGTCCACCATGAGATGCAATTAAGCTAAAACTCTGATCATCTGATCTCTTTAAGCCCTTTCTACTATACCTCAGTGGCATCTTGGGTCTCCAGGAGTTGATGTCATTGCAGAGCCAGTGTCCAGTAATCCTCTGGTAAACTCACAATCACCCTGGTAAATGGCCTCAGTTCCCTTTGGGGGAGCCTAGAGAAACAATCGCAGGATAAATGTTTTGTCTATGAAGCAGAGTTTTGGCCCAGGCAGCTCAGGCTCCTCTGGGTCTATGAACTGCCTCAAATCTGGGAATTGATTGAGGGACTATAACTCTCTAATCAAGGAGCCCGGGGCGGGGGGGGGGGTGGTGGGCGCAGTGGTTAAGCGCTGGGCTGCTAACTGAAAGGTTGGCAGTTTGAACCCACCAGTGGCTCTGAGGGAGAAAGATGTTGCAGTCTGCTCCTGTCAAGATTTACAGCCTTGGAAAGCCTATGGGGCAGTTGTGCCCTGCCTATAGGGTCGCTTGAGTTAGAATCAATTCGACAGCAATGGGTTTGGTTTGGTTTTTTGGAACTCTCTAATCACGCTTGAATGTGGTTCAAGTCAGATTTCTATTCACCAGATTTGGAGCTTTTCTGTTTACACAAATCAAGACTTTAGTAAGATGCTGATATATTTCATATTTCAGTTCTAGGGATACCAGGAACAGCTGTGAATCGAACCATTTTCATTACATACTGCTTGGACTTCACTGCCCACACTACCTTGTCTTTATCCAGTAAGTGCTGCCATTTGGCCTCTGCCACTCCAAGATTGCATCATCCCTATTGAGTTCAGGGAACCCAGTTTGATAGCAGTAATTCCCACTGTCATTCCTTACTGCCAGAGAATAACCACCACAAACATTTTCTGAAATGCCAAAGTTCTCCTCAATATATATTTCTCAAAGCCTTGGTCCACTGGTCCTCTTGGGGGGCATACTCAAAGTAGGTATGCAAGTTTTGTGCAATAGATCCACCACAGCATTCTAATCTTTCTAAGCCTTTTAATATTGACCTCTACAGTATATCAAGATCTAGCATTTCAACTTCACACAAGTGTAAGCTACCTTTGGGTCCAGGTTTCAGTCAGCTAACCAGTCAAACTTTTAGAGCCACTCCCAGCCACTAAAACTAACATGTTGTACAGAATCTCCGCCTAATGCACCCATATCAACTCAAATTCCGCCCAATCCTGTGTTATATCTCTTCATCCTGATCCAACATCTATAGGAGCCATTCTCATGCAAGATCTTGGGGTTTCTGTTAATATAAATGCAAAGCGTTTTTAAAAAGACTTATATTGAAGTATAATTTACATGCCATAAAATTTACCATTTTAAGTGCACAGTACGATGAGTTTTAGTAAATTTATATAGTTATGCAGCCATCACCAAGAACATTTCAAACACCTCCCAAAGTTCCCTCATGTCCATTTGTAATCAAGTTCCACTCCCACCCTAGTTCCAAACCACCACTGATTTGCTTTTTGTCTGTAAGGTTTTGTCTTTTCTAGAAATTCCATGTACATGGAATCATATGTATTCTTTTAAGTCTGGATTAAGTTAGCATCAGATTTTTCAGACGGATATATATTATTGCGTGTATGAGAATTTCATTCCTTTTTATTGCTGTGTATTGTGGATATACCACATTTTGTTTCTTCCTTCACCAGTTGATGGACACTTAGATTATTTACAGTTTTTGACTGTTAAGAATAATGCTACTTTTACATTTGTTTACAGGTGTTTGTATGGACATGTTTTTGTTTCTCTTAAGTAGAGACCAATGATTTGGATTGCTGGGTTGTATGCTAAGTGTGTGTTTAACTTTTTAGGAAAGTGATAAACTGTTTTGCAAAGTGGTTGTGCCATATTACATTCTCACTAGCAGTATATGAGGGATCCACTTTTTCTACATTTTCACCAACGCTTGCTGTTGCCATTCTTTATAATTTTAGCCATTCTAGTGGGTGTCATGTGGTAGCTAATCATGTATTCTTCTAGTGACTAGTGATGTTGAGCAACTTTTCATGTGCTTATTTGCCATTGTATATCTTCTTTGTGAAGTGTCTATTAAAACCTTTTGCCCATTTTTTAAATTGTGTTTTTTGTCTTCTTCTTATTCAGTTGTGAGAGTTCTGTGTATGTTATGGATGCAAGTCTTTTATCAGATACCTGTCTTGCAAATATTTCTCCAAGTCTATAACATGTGTTTTTGTTTCGTAACAGAGTATTTTGGAGAGCAATGATTTTTAGTCTTAGTGAAGTCCAGTTTATCATTTTTTTTCTTTCATTGTTCGTGTTTTTTTTTCCTTCTCAAATTTAATAGGTCCTTATAAAAAAATTAAAATATTTTTTTATTTTTTTTTAATAACAAATGCAAGATTACAAAAATTTTCTCCTAGGTTATCTTCTAAAAGTTTAATAGTTTAGCTGTTACATTTAAGCCTATGATCCATTTAGAGTTAAACTTTGTGTATAGTGTGAGGTAAGGTTGAGGTGGAGTTTTTGTTTTTTGTTTGGTTGCGGTTGTGCAGTTGTTCCAGCCCCATTTATTGAAAAGACTACCCTTTCCCACTGAATTACTTTGACACCTTTGATAAAACACAATTGCCCATATATGTAAGGCTCTATTTTTGGACCCTTGATTTTGTTCCGTTGATCTCTCTGTCTCTTCTTACTCTAATATCACACTGTTTAGATTATTATAGCTTTGTAGTAACTTTTAAAATCAAGTTGTGTAAATCCTTCACCTTTGTTATTCTTTTAAAAAAAAATTGGCTCCTGTAGGTCCTTTACATTTCTATATAAATGTTAGGATTTTCTTCTTAATTTCTATAAAACCTGATGGAAATCTTACAGAAATTGCATTGAATCTATTGATCGATTGGGAAAGAATTGTTATCTTAATAATATTGTTTCTTCCAATCCATGAATATATTTTTATGTTTATTTAGGTCTTCTTTAATTTCTTTCAGCAATGTTTTATTGTTTTCAGTATATATGTTTTACATTTATTTTGTTAGATTTAGTCCTAAGGATTTTACTCTTTTGATGTTGTTATCAATAGATTTGTTCTCTTAATTTTACTTTTAGATGATTCGTTGCTAATATATAGAAATACAATTGATTCTTGTATATTTATCTTATATCCTGCAACATACTAAACTCAATGATTAATTCTAGTACTTTTTTAATACATTCCACAGAATGTGAATAAAGACAGTTTTACTACTCTTATTGTACCTCTAGTACAATGTTGAATAAAAGAGGTGAGAAAAGACATCCTTGCCTTATTCCCAATCCAGAAGGAAATTATTCATTTTTTTACTATGAAGTATCATGTTGCCGAAGATTTTAATAGATGCCTTTATCAGATTGAGGAAGTTCTCTTCTATTCCTAGTTTGCTGAGTGTTTTGACTGAGCATGAATGAGCGTTGGATTTTGTCAAAAGCTTTTTTCTGTATCTCTTGAGATGGGCATTTAGTCAATTAATATGGTGTATACATTAATTTGGAAACCCTGCTGGCATAGTGGTTAAGTGCTACAGCTGCTACCCAAAAGGTCAGCAGTTCGAATCCACCAGGTGTTCCTTGGAAACTCTATGGAGCAGTTCTACTCTGTCCTATAGGGTCGCTATGAGTTGGAATCAACTCGACGGCCCTGGGTTTGGTTTGGGGGTTTTATACATTATTTTACTTTGGGGTGTCAAACCAACATTGCATTTATTGGATAAACTCCACTTGGTCATAAAATATGATCCTTTTGTATGTTACTGGATTCAGTTTATTAGTACCTTATTGAGAATTTTTGGATTTCTGTTCATAAGGGAGAATTTGTAGTTTTCTTGTGTTGTCCTTGTCTGGCTTTGGTATCAGTGTAATACTGGCCTCATAAAAAGAGTTAGGAAGTAATTCTTCCTCCTCTATTTTCTGAAAGAGTTTGTGTATGAGTGGTACGATTCTTTCTTAAATGTCCAATAGAATTCACAGGTGAAACTCTCTGCACCTGGAATTTTCTTCGTGGGAAGGTTTTTAGTTACTAACTCAATTTCTTTACTTGATAAACCTTATAAAGTAAGCTTTAAATGTCCCAAGAAAATAGTCTCCAAGTTATATCTCCAAAATGTTAGAGGTAGTGGGATTGTGGTTTTTCTTTTAAAATATTTTCTTGATGAGTTCTGTTTGCCAAATGTTCTAAGATAAATGTATATTTATTTTATAATAAAAAGTTATTTTTAAATATATAAACTGTGATTTTAAAAATGTTTACAATGCAATAACCAAAAAACCAAACCCATTGCTGTCGAGTCAATTCCAATTCATAGTGACCCGATAGGACAGTTTAGAACTGCCCCATAGGGTTTCTAAGGAACGGCTGATGGATTTGAATGGCCAACCTTTTGGTTAGCAGCCAAGTTATTAACCACTGTGCCACCAGGGCCCCTACAGTGCAGTGGAGGTTGTTTAATGAAGAAAAGGGTAATGAAGGAAAATTTCATCTGAGGGTTAGTTGCTATGATTGTTGTGTGCCGTCGGGTCCATTCCATACGTTATTTAATAATCCAACACTTATCAACAAGCAACTTCCGGGGTAGAACACTAATATTTATAGTCAGAAGACTTCTGGTTAAACACAGCAATTGTATATAGACATAGAATCATCTCTTATTTCCTCCTCAAACTCTACTAAATGACACTGAAAGAAGAAAAAAGCATAAACCCAGAAGAACAACGAGAAAAGGAGGGGAAATGAAAATTATGTACAACAGAACAAAACACTGCCTGGTCCTGCACAGTCCTCACAACCATTGTTATGCTTGAGCTCATTGTTGCAGCCACTGTGTCAATCCATCTTGTTGAGGGTCTTTCTCTTTTCACTGACCCTCTACTTTACCAAGCATGATGTCCTTCTTCAGGGACTGGTCCCTCCTGATAACATGTCCAAAGTATGTAAGATGAAATCTCACCATCCTCCCTTCTAAGGAGCATTCTGGCTGTACTTCTTCCAAGACAGATTTGTTTGTTCTTCTGGCAGTCCATGGTATATTCAATTATTCTTTGTCAACACCACAATTCAAAGACATGAAGTCTTCTTTGGTCTTCCTTATTCATTGCTCAGCTTTCCCATGCATATGAGGCTATTGAAAATACCATGGCTTGAGTCAGGTCCACCTTAGTCCTCAAAGTGATATCTTTGCTTTTTAACACTTTAAAGAGGTCTTTTTGTAGCGTATTTGCCTAATGCAAAATGTCATTTGATTCCTTGACTGCTGCTTCCATGGGCATTGATTGTGGATCCAAGTAAAATGAAATCTTCGACAGCTTCAATATTTTCTCTGTTTATCATGATATTGCTTATTGGTCCAGTTGCAAGAATTTAGGTTTTCTTTATGTTGAGGTACAATCCATACTGGAGGCTGTGGTCTTTGATCATCATCAGTAAGTGCTTCAAATCCTCTTCACTTTCAGCAAGCAAGGTTGTGTCATCTGCATAATGCAGGTTGTTAATGAGTCTTCCTCCAATCCTAAGGCCAAGATCTTCTTCATATAATCAATCTTCTGGGATTATTTGCTCAGCATACAGATTGAATAAGTATGGTGAAAGGATACAACCCTGACACACACCGTTCCTGGCTTTAAACCATGCAGTATCCCCTTGCTCTGTTCGAATGACTGCCTCTTGGTCTATGTACAGGTTCCTCATGAGCACAATTCAGTGTTCTGAAATTCCCATTCTTTGCAATGTTATCCATAATTTGTTATGATCCACACAGTCGAATGCCAATAAAACACATTGAAACATCTTTCTGATATTCTCTGCTTTCAGCCAATATCCCTCTGACGTCAGCAATGATATCCCTCCTTCTATGTCCTCTTTTGAATCTGGCTTGAATTTCTGGAAGCTTTCTGTCAATGTAGTGCCGCAACTTATTTTGAATGATCTTCAGAAAAATTTTACTGGTGTGTGATATTAATGATATTGTTTGATAATTTCCGTGTTCTTTTGGATAAGCTTTCTTTGGAATGGATACACATACGGGTCTCTTCCAGTTGGTTGGCCAGGTAGCTGTCTTCTAAATTTCTTGGCATAGACAAGTGAGTGCTTCCAGCATTGCATTCATTTGTTGAAACATCTCAGTAGGTATTCTGTCAATTCCTGGAACCTTGTTTTTCCCGTTGTCTTCAGTGCAGCTTAAACCTCTTCCTTCAGTACCATCAATTCTTGATCATATGCTACCTCCTGAAATGGCTGCACGTTAACCAGTTCTTTTTGGTACAGAGACTCCATATTCTTTCCATCTTCGTTTGATGCTTCCTGTGTCATTTAGTATTTTCCCTGTAGAATCCTTCAATATTGCAACTTGAGGCTTGAATCTTTTCTTTAGTTCATTTAGCTTAAGAAATGCCGAGCATGTTCTTCCCTTTTGGTTTTCTATTTCCAGGTCTTTGCAAATGTCATTATAATACTTTATTTGTCTTCTCAAGCTGCCCTTTGAAATATTCTGTTCAGCTCTTTTACTTCATCATTTCTTCTTTTCTCATTAGCTAATCTACATTCATGGGCAAGTTTCAGAGTCTCTCCTGACATCTATTTTGGTCTTTTCCTTTACTGTCTTTTTAATGATCTTTTGCGGTCTTCATGTATGATGCCCTTGATGTCGTTCCACAATGCATCAGGTGTTTAGTGTGTCAAATATGTTCTTGAAATGGTCTCTAAATTCAGGTGGGATATACTCAAAGTTGTACTTTGGTTCTCATGGGCTTGTTCTAATTTTCTTCAACCTCAAATTATACTTGCATATGAGTAATTGATAGTCTGTTCCACAGTCATCCCCTGGCCTTGTTCTGACTGATGATGTTGAGCTTTTCCATCATCCCTTTCCACAGATGTAGTCAATTTGATTCCTGTGTTGACCATCTGGTGAGATCCACATGTACAGTCACTGTTCATGTTGTTCAAAAAAGACATTTGCAATGAAGAAGTTGTTGGTCTTGCAAAATTCTGTTATGCAATATCTGGCGTCATTTCTGTCACCAAGGCCATATTTCCCAACTACTGTTCCTTCTTCTTTGGTTCTAACTTTCACATTCCAGTCAGCCGAGCTCTTAACCACTGCGCCACCAGTGCACCCATAGGGGACTAGCAAATATGAAATCACATATTTTAGCCCCTAGTTATAGATACCTAAATGTATGCCCATCTGTACTTTCTGTTTTTAAAAACACTGTTCTTTCATACTATCTCTGAAGTAGAGTAGTTATAGGAAGCAAGGGTCCCCTCCCCTCACACTGAACACAATAACAATGTAAAATGTTGAACAAAATGAATATTACTTAGAACAGCAAAGTCTTTTCCAGTGGACCTGAAAGCTGATTCCTGAACACTTTTGCTCAATAACAAGCATCTCTGAGCTTTTTAACTGTCTATGTTCATATTAAATAGTAACAGTTTAAATCTCTGAGCTTTTTAACTGTCTATGTTCACATTAAATAGTAACAGTTTAAAGAAAGTACCTATATTATTTGCATTTCCTACGTTTTTTATTCTAGTGCCTTATCTTAGGGTCAAAATACACTTTAATATCTCAAGTGTTGAGATACTTAAGATCTTAAGGAAACTGGCTACAGATTTTTTTTTTATCAATATTAAGACACCTGGGAAGAAAATGTCCTTAACATTTTTTTTTAATTTCATTTTTTCCATTGAAAATTTATTTATTCATGAAATATTTGTTGAGTGACCACTACGTGCTGGGCACTTTGCTAGGCACTGGAGATAAAATAAGATAGAGAAAATTCCCTGCCTTAAAAAAGGGAGTTAAATACTGTTGGAGGAGAGTGGCAATAAACAAATAAATATATCACATCACTACACAGCACAATGTAACATAACATTACATTTAACATACAACACAACATAATATGGCACATAACGACATAAAATAAGCTAGTGTGTTAGGTGCTATGAAGAAAAATAAAACAGAGTAATGTGTTAGGAAGTGGGTACAGTGATGAGGGAAGGCCTCTTTGAGAAGAAGATATTTGAGCAGAGACCTAAAGGAAATGAAGAAGTGAGCTAGACAAAGACTGGCGGAGAGAGCTTTCCTGGTAAAGGGAACAAGGACAAATGCCCTGTGCATGAGTAAGGCCAGTAAAGCTGGAGATTAGCATTTGAGGAGAAGTGATAGGAGATGAGGCCAAATCAGTGAGGTCCTGGTTAAGGATCTGGATTTTATTCTAAGTATGATGGGAAGCCATTAGAAAAGTGTTCTTTTGTTTGTTTGCTTGCTTTTGTTTTGTTTTTTTAATCAGTCAACTAAGATTATCTGGTTTATAATTTTTAAACATGTCTCTGGTGCTGTGTGGACAATTGTTTCTAGGATGTGAGGAGCAAGGAGATCAGTTGAAAGGCTTTTTTAAATAGGCTGCAAGAGAGATGGTGATGCCTTCCAGCAAGCTGATATCTTTGGAGGTAGTGCTACGCAAATTTGTATACAGCAAATTTGCAGATAACAATCTGAGCCTACAAATATCATCCCCTTTTCAAATTAAAATAACAGCCATAAAGTGCTTCCACATCCCCTGATCTTCTTTAGATTAGAAACTGGTAGGAGTTTCTGAATAAACCAGTTAATATCTAGTCACAGCTCAAAAACAAAAATTTAAAATAACCCCAAAGTTGGGGGGAGGGGAGAGAAATGAAATTAATATTGAAAAATCTTAGAATGAATTTATTTTTTAGGTAAATGGCTTATGTAATACTACCAAAGTTTTACTAGATGTAGTCAATATTAGCAGTATCAAATTTTTTTAATATAATTATTCTACCTATAGTATTTAGGAATTTCAACATTGTCTAAGAAATAGTAAAAGTTCACAATTCTTAGAGTAGAAGAAGTCAAAATTAAAAATCCATTTAAGTTTAAAGTGACATTTGTTCATTTGGGAATAAATCAATATAATTAATAATATTGGCCATTGGCTTTAGAAAACTGAATAACTAATATCCAAGGTCAAAACTTTGAAAAGTTTTCCCAGGAGATGTAGATGTGCTAGAGATAAGACATATGCTATGAGAGTTCATTGCTGTGGCCACCCACTCTCTAAGCTCTAGAATAAAACTCCTATGAGGCATGTCATCACCTTCCAGGGCTCCCAGAGGCTGCAGTCTCAGAAATGTACCAGAGCCCTTGACATATCTTATCAGAATTCTTATGATACATTTTTTTTATCCTCGACTGTTTTTCCAGAAAGCTTTGAAAAAAGCCTTTCAGGTATTCTGTGACATTTAATTTCTCTTTTCATTTAAAATATTATCAGAGTTAACCAAAAAGATTGAGTCATTAACCAAAATTTTTTGTACACTTATGACTTTCTGTAACATGTTTCCATATGTTGAGTCTTTAATTCAGATTGGGTCTATTGTAGGTGATTTGAGTGTTGTCAATAGAGCCTAAACACTTTGCAGGCAACAATATGTCCTGACAACTCAATTTTTGTATATCTTGCCTTGGTTTGAACAATCTATCCAACCACAGCAGGCAAAATAATATAATTGCAATGTATACTGTTAGCAGCTATCATAAACCTACAAGTCAGCAGCACAAGTAAAATTATAGTACACACATAGGGGTACAAAGGAACGGATTAAAAAAAAAAACCACAAAGCAAACAAAATTAGTTTTAAGAGATTTAAACCAAATGAATACTTTGCAAATAGATTTATTAAAATAAATGTACATATATATATTTTTAAAAAAACCCTCTGGAGCAAAGCCATAAAAAAAATTTGCTTTAACTTTAGATAGAGTGCAGTCACTTGAAAGAGATAACTGAAAAAAAAGGTTTTCTTAATCTGTGGAGAATTTTATCTGCCAAATAATCCTCAGATGACCCTCCTTCACTCCATCAAATTTAAACAAAATCATCAACACTGTTAGACCTATTGTAAATTCAACAGTAGTAAAATTTCGCAAAGAAATAGAAGTCAAAAAGTCTTCACATACATGGATAAAAGTTATTAATGAAGAAGCATACCAATTTATTTGAAAATAATGACCAGAAATGGCAGCAGGACAAGAGAGTAAAGGGAACAAAGAAAACATGAGTACCACAAAAAAGCACTACAAAATGACAGCAATAAACTCACACCTATCAATAATCACGCTGAATGTAAGGGGCTTAAATGCACCCATAAAGAGACAGAGAGTGACAGAATGGATTAAAAAAAAACAAGACCCATCAATATACTGTAAACAAGATACACACCTCAACAACAAAAGCGTATGTATATTAAATATCAAAGGATGGAAAAAAATATATCACACAAACAGCAACCAAAAAGAGCAGAAGTGGCAATACTAATCTCAGATAAAATAGACTTTAAGACAAAATTCACCATAAAACACGAGGAAGGACATTATATAATGATTAAAGGGACAGTCCACCATGATGACTTAACCATAATAAATATCTACACACCCAATGACAGGGCTCCAAAATACATAAAACAAACTCAAACAGCACTGAAAAGAGAAATTGATAATTCCACAATAACAGTAGGAGTAGTAGGAGACTTCAACACACCACTCTCGGTAAAGGACAGAACATCTAGAAAGAAACTCAACAAAGATCTAATGGCCACGATTAATCAATTTGACCTCATAAACATATATGGAACACTCCACCCAATAGCAGCAAAGTATCTATTCTTTTCCAACGTACATGAAATGTACTCCAGAGTAGACAACATCTTAGGACACAAAGCAACTCCCCACAATATTCAAAACACTGAGATAATACAAAGCATTTTCTCTGATCACAACGCTATCAAAGTACAAGTTAATAACAGGAAGAACAAGAAAAAAAAAAACATGGAAACTGAATCATATCTTGCTTAAAAACCACTGAGTAATAGAAGAAATCAAAGATGGAATTAAAAAATTCATAAAATCAATTGAGAATGAAAACACATCATACTAAAACCTTTGAGACACAGCAAAGGCACTGCTCAGAGGTTAACTCAGGTGTGCACACATTAAAAAAGAAAAAAGGGATAAAATCAAAATGTTAGCTTTGTAACTCAAACAAATAGAAAAAAGAGCAAAGAAGCCCACATCCACCAGAAGAAAGGAAATAATAAAGATCAGAGCAGAAATAAATGAAATAGAAACTAGAAAAACAATAGAAACAATCAACAAAACCAAAAGTTGGTTCTTTGAAACCAGATTTACTGGCCTGACAGAGACTGGAGAAATCCTGATAGTATGGCTCCCAGGCACCTTTTTTTAGCTCAGTAATGAAGTCACTCCCAAGGTTCATCCTTCAGCCAAAGATTAGATAGGCCCATAAAACAAAACAAGACTAAAGGGGCACACCATCTCAGGGACAAGGACTAGAAGGCAGGGAGGGACAAGAAAACTGGTAATAGGGAACCCAAGTTTCAGAAGGGAGAGTGTTGACATATCGTGGGGTTGTTAACCAATATCATAAAACAATATGTGTACTGTTTAATGAGAAGCCAGTTTGTTCTGTAAACCTTCATCTAAAATATAAAAAAAAAAAAAGTTGGTTCTTTGAAAGGATCAACAAAAGCAACAAACCATTGACCAAATTGACACAAGAAAAACAGAAGAGGATGCAAATAACCCAAATAAGAAATAAAATGGGGGATATTACAACAGATCCAACCTGAAATAAAAAGAATCATAACTGAGTACTATGAAAAACTATTCTCCAACAAATTTGAAAACCTAGAGGAAATGAACAAATTTCTAGGAACACACTACCTAAATAAATTAACACTAACTGAGGTCGAAAATCTGAACAGCCCCATAACAAGAGAAGAGATTGAAAAGGTAAGTAAAAAAAAAACAAAACAAAACAAAAAAAAACCTCCCAACAGCAAAAAGCCCTGGCCCAGATGGCTTCATTGGAGAATTCTACCAAATATTCAGAGAAGAGCTCACACCAGTACTACTCAAACTATTTCAGAACACACAAAAGGAAGGATACTTCCAAATTAATTCTAAGAAGCCAGCATAACCCTGATACCAAAACCAGGCAAAGACACCACAAAAAAAGAAAATTACAGACCAATATCTCTCATGAATATAGATGCAAAAATTCTCAACAAAATTCTAGTCAATAGAATTCAGCATCATATCAAAAAGTAATACCCAGTGGGTGGGGCCAAGATGGCTGACTAGGCAGAAGTTTCTACTGAACCCTCTTGCAACAAAGACCCCCCAAAAAACAAGTGAATCGATTACATATATGACAATCTACGAAACCTGACCATGAAACACGGTACTAAAGAATCAACCTCAGAGGCAGGGGAGCGAGAGACCGTGCAGAAGCAGTGACTAGTTGCCGAGCCTGTGCAATGCCCCAATTCCGATTCCTTGGTGCTGTTCTTTGGCACAAATGTGGTGGGGCTGATGGTAGTTTCCTGAGACACAGCAAGCATGGGACACAGCCCTAACCCCTGGGGCAATCTCAGCAGGGACCCAGCCAGCGCACACAGGCTACAAACGCCTCTGGAACATCAGATGAAACAGCGCGCTCTCCATACAAGAAAAGTGATTTAGTCTGTTTTACCATGCTACTCTCTCCTACCTATCTGATCCCTCCCCTCCGTGCCCCAGCCGGCTTCATTAACATTTGAATTCCCTGGGCCTGATATAGAAGTGCCCTACTTTTTTCTGACCCATTCTCCTGGCCTGGGAAAAACAGAAAATTAACAACCAGGGGAAGAATACTTTCCCGACTCTCCTAAACTGGGAGATCAGAGCAGAAGCAGCTCCGGTCCAGGCATAAGAAATCCACAGACTTTGGCTTTCACTCCTACGTGGAACCAGGTGGCTATTATAATGCAAAGGCAAATCTGTTAGAGGTCTGACTGAAATTGTTTCAGCTGAGCAGTGGAGAAGTAGGTTTTGGAGGTCTGATACCACTCTACCTATTAAACAGGGCCCTCACCTACCCACAACAGGGATCTGAGGGCTGAGGCTCCATCCACACCACCTAGCCACCCACGAAAGTGGTCTGAGGATAGTGGTGCCTACCAGTCTTTACAGGTTTAAGCACTGGGTGCCTAAGGTACAGCTGCAGAGCCCACCCACCAGAGTGCTCTAGAGAACAGAGATGCTCCTTCCTCACTGGCACCTGGGGGAAGGCTGTGAGCACCCTGTCCTCCTCCGAGTGTGACCCCCTGCTGCTACCAGAAACCAGTGCATACAACCATCACCACTAAGATAGTAGTTGAGAGCCTACACAACACACTAGGTGACCGACTATCAGGACATTGGAGCTGATTCTATTCCAAAATAGTGAATGGACTTATAGGTTCATATACTTGGTAACAGCTCTAACCATCTGGTAACAGGATATTAGTGCTTCAAAGACTCCAATAATCAAGTAGCCCATCTTGGTATATTGAAACAAAACAAAACAAGATAGGACTCAATGAGCAAATATACAATAAATTATTACAATAACTTATAGATGGCTCAGAGAGAGCAGTCAATATCAATGACATAAAGAAGCAGACCATAATTGCTTCTACAAACCCCCAAAACAGGGAATCGAGATCTCTCCTAGATGAAGATATATCCCTGGAATTGCCAGATGTAGAATACAAAAGATTAATATACAGAATGCTTCAAGACATCAGGGACTACACCAGAAATGAAATCAGGCAATGTACAGAAAAAGCCAAGGAACACACAGATAAAGCAGTCGAAGAAATTAAGATTATTCAAGAGCATAATGAAAAATTTAATAAGCTGCAAGAATCCATGGAGAGACAGCATTCAGAAATTCAGAAGATTAACAATAAAATTACAGAACTAGACAACTCAATAGGAATTCAGAGGAGCAGAATTGAGGAATTGGAAGGTAAATTGGGGAGATGGAGTATACGGCAATTGGCACCAATATACTTCAAGAAAAATCAGATAAAAGAATTTAAAACAATGAATACACCAAAGAATTGTGGGACTCTATCAAGAAGAATAACTTAGATGTGATTGGAATTCCAGAACAGGGAGGGATAACAAAAAATGAAATTGTTGAAGATTTGTTGGCAGAAAACTTCCCTGACATCATGAAATATGAAAGGATATCTATCCAAGATGCTCAAAGAACTTCATACAAGGTAGGTCCCAAAAGAAAATCACCAAGACATATTATCATCAAACTTGCCAAAACCAAAGATAAAGTGCAAGTTTTAAAAGCAGCCAGGGATTAACAAAAAGTCACCTACAAAGGAGAATCAATAAGTTCGGACTACTCAGCAGAAACCATTCAGGCAAGAAGGCAATGGGATGACATATATAGAGCACTGAAGGAGAAAAATTGCGAGCCAAGAATTATATATCCAGCAAAACACCCTCTCAAATATGAAGGCAAAATTAAGTCATTTACAGATAAACACAAGCTTAGAGAATTTGCAAAAAAACCAAACCAAAGCTACAAGAATTACTAAAGGAAATTCTTTGGTCAGAAAATCAATAATATCAGATATCAGCACAACACAAGGACACAGAACAGAGCATTCTGATATCAACTCAGATAGGGAAGCCACAAAAATAAAATAAGATTAATTAAAAAAAAATGCTCAAAACAGGGAATCACTGATATCATTATGTAAAAGATGACAATAATCAATAAAGAGGGACTAAATACAGGAGGCATAGATCTTCCATATGGAGAGAAATCAAGGTGATATAGGGAGATATGAGTTAGGTTTATACTTAGAAAAATAGGGGTAGATATTAAGGTAACCACAAAGAAGACTAACAGCCCCATACTACAAAATAAAAACCAAGATAAACATAAAGACTCAGCAAAAACAAATTCAACTGCAATGAAAGAGAGGAACACACAATTTACAAAGAAAAACTTGCACAAAAAAGTGGAAAAATGAAATGGTCAACAACACACAAAGAAAGGCATCAAAATGACAGCACTAAACTCATACCCATATATAATTATGCTGAATGTAAATGGACTAAATGCACCAATAAAGAGACAGAGAGATGCACATTGGATAAAAAAAATAATCCAGCTGTATGCTGCCTACAAGAGACACACCTTAGACTTAGAGACACAAACAAACTAAAACTCGAAGGATGGAAAAAATATATATCAAGCAAACAACAATCAAAAACAAGCAGGAGTGGCAATATTAATTTCTGACAAAATATACTTTAAAGTTAAATCCACCACAAAGGATAAAGAGGAACACTATATAATGATTAAAGGGACAACTTACCAGGAAGATATAACCATATGAAATATTTATGCACCCAATGACAGGGCTGCAAGATATATAAAACAAACTCTAACAGCATTGAAAAGTGAGATAGACAACTCCACAATTATAGTAGGAGACTTCAACACACCATTTCCGGTGAAGGGCAGGCCATCCAGAAAGAAGCTCAATAAAGACACGGAAGATCTAAATGCCACAGTCAACCAACTTGACCTCATAGACATGTACAGAACACTCCACCCAACAGCTGCAAAGTACACTTTCTTTGCTAGTGCACATGGAACATTCTCTAGAATAGACCACATGTTAGGTCATAAAGCAAGGGTTAGCAGAATTCAAAACATTGAAATATTACAAAGCATCTTCTCTGACCTTAAGGCCATAAAAGTGGAAATCAGTAACAGGAAAAGCAGGGAAGAGAAATCAAACACTTGGAAACTGAACAATACCCTGGTCAAAAAAGTCTGGATTATAGAAGACATTAAGGATGGAATAAAGAAATTCATAGAATCCAATGAGAATGAAATCACTTCCTATCAGAACCTTTGGGACACAGCAAAAGCGGTGCTCAGAGGTCAATTTGTATCAATAAATGCACACATACAAAAAGAAGAAAGGGCCAACATCAAAGAACTGTCCCTACAACTTGAACAAATAGAAAGAGATCAACAAAAGAAACCCTCAGGCACCAGAAGAAAACAAACAATAAAAATTAGAGCAGAATTAGAGAACAGAAAAACAATTGAAAGAGTTAACAAGACCAAAAGCTGGTTTTTTTGAAAAAATCAATAAAATTGATAAACCATTGGCCAAACTGACAAAAGAAAAACAGGAGAGGAAGCAAATAACCCAAATAAGAAATAAGATGGGCGATATTACAACAGACCCAACTGAAATTAAAAGAATCAGATTACTAAGAAAAACTATACTAAAACAAATTTGAAAATCTAGAAGAAATGGATGAATTCCTAGAAACACACTAGCTACCTAAATTAGCACAAACAGAGGTAGAACAACTAAATAGACCCATAACAAAAAAGAGATTGAAAAGGTAATAAAAAAAAAAAAAACTCCCAACAAAAAAAAGCCCTGGCCCTGACAGCTTCACTGCAGAGTTCTACCAGACTTCCAGAGAAGAGGTAACACCACTACTACTGAAGGTATTTCAGAGCATAGAAAAGGATGGAATACTCCCTAACTCATTCTATGAAGCCATCATATCCCTAATACTAAAACTAGCTAAAAAAAGAAAAAAAAAAAAGACACCACAAAAAAAGAAAATTACAGACCTATATCCCTCATGAACATAGATGCAAAAATCCTCAACAAAATTCTAGCCAATAGAATTCAACAACATATCAAAAAAATAATTCATCGTGACCAAGTGGGATTCATACCAGGTATGCAGGGATGATTCAACATTAGAAAAACAATATAATCTACCATATATATAAAACAAAAGACAAGAACCACATGAATTTATCAATTGTTGGAGAAAGGTCATTTGACAAAGTCCAACACCCATTCATGATAAAAATTCTCAGCAAAATAGGAATAGAAGAAAAATTCCTCAATATAATAAAGGGCATTTATGCAAAGCCAACAGCCAACATCATCCAAAATGGAGAGATTCTGAAAGCATTCCCCTTGAGAATGAGAACCAGACAAGGATGCCCCTCATTGCCACTCTTACTCAATCTTGTGCTGGAGGTCCTAGCCAGAGCAATTGGGCTAGATAAAGAAATAAAGGGCATCAAGATTGGTAAGGAAGAAGTAAAAGTATCTCTATTTGCAGATGACATGATCTTATACACAGAAAACCCTAAAGAATCCTCAAAAAACTACTTGAACTAATAGAAGATTTCAGCAGAGTATCAGGGTACAAGATAAATATACGAAAATCATTTGGATTCCTCTACACCAACAAAAAGAACCTTGAAGAGGAAATCACCAAATCAATACCGTTTACAGTAGTCCCCAAGAAGATAAAATACTTAGGGATAAATCTTACCAGAAATGTAAAAGACCTATACAGAGAAAACTACAAGACACTACTGCAAGAAACCAAAAGAGACCTCAAAAGTGGAAAAACTTACCTTGCTCATGGATAGGAAGACTTGACATTGTAAAAATGTCTGTTCTACCAAAAGCCATCTATAGATACAATGCAATTCTGATCCAAATTCCAATGACATTTTTTAATGAGATGGAGAAACAAATCACCAACTTCCTGTGGCAGGACAAGAGACCCCAGATAAGTAAAGCATTACTGAAAAAGAACAAAATGGGAGGCCTCACTCTACCTGATTTTAGAACCTATTACACCACCACAGTAGTCAAAACACCCTGGTACTGGTACAGCAACAGATACATGGACTAATGGAACAGAACTGAGAATCCAGACATAAATCCATCCACATATGAGCAGTTGATATTTGACAAAGGCCCAAAGTCAGTTAAATGGGGAAAAGACAGTCTTTTTAACAAATGGTGCTGGCATAACTCGATATCCATCTGTGAAAAAATGAAACAAGACCCATACCTCACACCATGCACAAAAACTAACTAAAAATGGACCAAAGACCTAAACATAAAATCTAAAATGATAAAGGTCATGGAACAAAAAATTGGGACATTAGGAGCCCTAATACATGGCATAAACAGTATATAAAACATTACTAAAAATGCAGAAGAGAAACCAGATATCTGGGAGCTCCTAAAAATCAAACACCTATGCTAAACCAAAGACTTCACCAAAAGAATAAAAAGACTACCTACAGACTGGGAAGAAGTTTTTAGCTATGACATTTCCGATCAGTGCCTGATCTCTAAAATCTACATGATTCTGCTAAAACTCAACCGCAAAAAGACAAATAACCCAATTTACACATGGGCAAAGGATATGAACAGGCACTTCACTAAAGAAGACATTCAGGCCACTAACAGATAAATGAGGAAATGCTCATGATCATTAGCCATTAGAGAAATGCAAATCAAAACTACAATGAGATTTCATCTCACTCCAACAAGGCTGGCATTAATTCAAAAACACAAAATAATAAATGTTGGAGAGGTTGTGGAGAGACTGGAACACTTTTATACTGCTGGTGGGAATGTAAAATGGTACAACCACTTTAGAAATTGATTTGGTGCTTCCTTTAAAAAAACTAGAGATAGAACTACCATACAATCCAGCAATCCCACTCCTCGGGATATATCCTAGGGAAATAAGAGCCTTTACATGAACAGGTATATGCCCACCCATGTTCACTGCAGCACTGTTTACAATAGCAAAAATTTGGAAGTCACCAAGGTGACCATCAACAGATGAAAGGATAAATTATGGTATATTCACACAATGGAGTACTACGCATTGATAAAGAACAATGATGAATCCATGATACATTTCATAACATGGAGAAATCTGGAAGGCATTATGCTGAGTGAAATTAGTCAGTTGCAAAAGGACAAATATTGTATAAGACCACTATTACAAGAACTGGAGAAATAGTTTAAACAGCGAACAAAATATTATTTGATGGTTATGAGGAGGGGAGGGAGGGAGGAAAAGGGGTATTCTGTAATTAGATAGTACATAAGTTTTATTTTAGGTGAAGGGAAAGACAATACACAATACAGGAGAGGTGAACACAACTGGAGTAAACCAAAAGCAGTTTCCTGAATAAACTGAATGCTTCAAAAGCCAGTGTAGCAGGGGTGGGCATTTAAGGACCATGGTTTCAGGGGACATCTAAGTCAACTGGCATAATAAAATCTTTAAGAAAACATTCTGCATCTCACTTTGGAGAGTGGCGTCTGGGGTCTTAAACACTAGCGAGTGGCCATCTAAGATGCACCAATTTGTCTTGACCCACCTGGAGCAAGGAAGAATGAAAAACACCAAAGGTACAAGGTAATTATGAGCCTAAGAGACGGAAAGGACCACATAAACAAGAGACTACATCAGCCTGAGATCAGAACTAGATGGTGCCCCGCCACAACTGATTACTGCCCTGACAGGGAACAAAGCAGAGAACCCCTGAGGGAGCAGAAGAGCAGTGGGATGCAGATCCCAAATTCTCATAAAAAGACCAGACTTAATGGTCAGACTGGGACTAGAAGGACCCCAGAGGTCATGGTCCCCAGACCCTTGTTAGCCCAAGACAGGAACCATTCCCAAAGAAAACTTGTCAGACAGGGTTTGGACTGGAATATGGGATGGAAAATGATACTGGTGAAGAACGAGCTTCTTGGATCAAGTAGACACATGAGACTATATTGGCATCTCCTGTCTGGAGGGTAGATGAGAGGCCAGAGGAGGCCAGAAGCTACCGGAATGGACACAAGGAGAGAAAGTGGAGGGAAGAACTGTGCTATCTCATTAGAGGGAGAGCAATTAGGAGTGTATAGGAAGGTGTATGTTAATTTTTGTATGAGAGACTGACCTGATTTGTAAACTTTCACTTAAAGCACAATAAAAATTAATTAAAAAAAAAAGTAATACACCACTACCAAGTGGAATTCATACCAGGTATTTTTTTTATGCATGGATGGCTCAACACTAGAAAATCAATCAGTGTAATCCACTGCATAAATAAAGTAAAAGAATCACATTAGCATCTCAATCAATGCAGAAAAGGCATTCGACAAAGCTCAACACCCATTCCTGATAAAAACTCTCAATACAATAGGTATAAAAGGGAAATTTCACTTCATAATAAAGGGCATCTCTTACAGAGCCAGATGGTACAGTGGCTAACCAAAACGTCGGCAATTTTAATTCACCAGCTGCTCCTTGGAAGCCTTATGGAGCAGTTCTACTCTGTCCTATAGGGTTGCTATGGTTCGGAATCGACTCAACAGCAATGTTTTTTTTTTTTTTATGGATATCCAGAACCAACAGCCAACATCATTCTTAATGGAGGGAGACTGCAAACATTCCCCCTGAGAAGAGGAACAAGACAAGGATGCCGTTTATCACTACTCCTGTTTAACATTGTGCTGGAAGTCCTAGCTAGATCAACAAGGCAAGAAAAAGAAATAAAGGGTATCCGAATTGGTAAGGAAGAAGTAAAACTATCCCCATTTGCAGATGATATGATGCTCTACGTAAAGAACCCAAAGGACTCTACAAGAAAACTATTGGAGCTAATAGAAAGATTCAGCTGAGCAGCAGGATACAAGATAAATGTATAAAAATAAGTTGGATTCCTTTACACCAATAAAGGGAACTGTGAAAAGGAAATCAGAAAAGCAATACCATTTATAATAGCCCCTAAAAAACAAAACAAACAAAAAATGAATTTAGGAAAAAATCTAACTGGGGATGTAAAAGACCTATAAAAAGAAAACTACAAAACACTACTGCAAGAAACCAAAAGAGACCTACATAAATGGAAGAGCATACTACGTTCATGGATAGGTCAACTCAACATTGTGAAAATGTCAGTTCTACCCAAAGCAATCTACAAATAGAATGCAATCCTGATCCAAATACCAACAGCATTCTTCAATGAGATGGAAAAACTAATCATTAACTTTATATGGAAATGAAAGAGGTCCCAGATATGTAAAGCACTATTGAAGAAGAAGAAGGAAGTAGGAGGCCTCATACTACCTGCCCTTAGAACCTAGTATACAGCTTGTTAGTCAGAATAGCCTGGTAGTGGTACAACGACAGACACATTGACCAATGGAACAGAACTAAGAACCCAGATGTAAATCTATCCTCCTTTTAGGGTTACCTAATCTTTGACAAAGGCCCAAAGTCCATCAAATGGGGAGAAGACAGTCTTTTTAACAAATGATGCTCGCAAAACCGAACATCTGTTAAAAAATGAAACAGGACCCATACCTCACACCATACACAAAAACTAATTCTACATGGATCAAAGGCCTAAACCCAAAACTCAAAACTATAAAGATCATAGAAGACAAAGTAAGATCAATGCTGGAAACCCTAATACATGGCATAAATAGGATACAAACCATAACTAGCAATACATGAACACCAGAAGACAAGCTAGATAAGTGGGGTCTCCTAAAAAATTAAACACTTATGATCATCAAAAGACTTCACCAAAAGAGTAAAAAGAGGACCTACAGACTGGGAAAAAGTTTGGGATTTGACATATCCAACAAAATTATAATCTCTAAAATCTACAGGAAAATCCAACACCTCTACAATGGAGAGACAAATAAATCCAATTAAAAAATGGGCAAAGGATATGAACAGGCACCTCACCTTCAGGCAGCTAACAGACATACGCGAAAAGGTTCCCCATCACGAGCCATTAGAGAAATGCAAATCAAAACCATAATGAGATACCATCTCACCCTGACATTACTGGCACGAATCAAAAATATGGAAAATAGCAAATGATGGAGAGGCTATGGGGAGATTGGTATTCTTATGCACTACTGGTAGGAATGAAAAATGTTACAACCATTCTGGAGAACAATATCGCACTTCCTTAAAAAGCTAGAAATAGAAATACCATATGATCCAGCAATCCCACTCCTAGGAATATATCCTAGAGAAATAAGAACCATCACATGAATAGATATATGCACATCCATGTTCGTTGCAGCATTATTCACTATAGCAAAAAGATGGAAACAACCTAGATGCCCATCAACAGATGAATGGATAAACAAACTATGGTACATATACATAATGGAATGCTACAAAAGGATAAAAAACAATGATGAATCTGCAAAACATCTCACACCGTGGATGAATCTAGAAGGCATTATGCTAAGTGAAATAAGTCAATCACAAAAGGACAAATACTGTATGAGATCACTATTATAAAAACTCACAAAAAGGTCTACATACAGAAAGAAACAATCTTTGGTAGTTACAAGGAAAGGGAAAGGTGGGAGAGAAAAACACTGACTAGACAATAGATAAATGGCACCTTTGGTGAAGGGTAAGACAGTAAACAACACTGGGGAAGTCAGCACAACTTGACAAAGCAAAGTCATTCGAGCTTCATTAAAAAAAAAAAAAAAAATCCACTGCCGTCGAGTTGATTCCGACTCATAGCCACCCTATAGGACAGAGTAGAACTGCCCCATAGAGTTTCCAAGGAATACCTGGTGGATTCCAACTGCCAGCCTCTTGGCTAACAGCTGTAGCACTTAGCCATTACGCCACCAGGGTTTCCAACTTCATAGACACATCCAAACACCTTGAGGGACTGAGTTACTGGACTGAGGACTGGGGACCATGTTCTAGGGGCACATCTAGCTCAATTGGAAGAACACAGTTTATAAAGAAAGTGTTCTACATCCTACTTTGATGAGTAGTGTCTGAGGTCTTAAAAGCTTGTGAGTGGCCATCTAAGATAGGTTTACTAGTCCCACCCCATCTGGAGCAAGGGAGAATGAAGAAAACCAAAGACACAAGGGAAAAATTAGTCCAAAGGACTAATGGACCACAACAACCACAGCCGCCACCAGACTGAGTCCAGTACAACTAGATGGTGCCGGGCTACCACCACCAACTGCTCTGACAGGGATCACAATAGAGGATCCCAGACAGAGCTGTAGAAAAATGTAAAAGAAAATTCTAACTCACAAAAACAAGACCAGACTTACTGGTCTGACGGAGACTGGAGAAACTCCGAGAGTATGGCCCTGAACACCTTTTTACTCAGTACTGAAGTCACTCCTGAGTTTCACCCTTCAGCCAAAGATTAGACAGGCTCATAAAACAAACAATAACACACATAGCTCAACCGTGTATACGAAACTAAAGGGGCACACCGGCCCAGAGACAAAGACGAGAAAGCGGGAGAGGACAGGAAAGGTGGATGAATGGAAATTGGGAACCCAAGGACGAGAAGGGGAGAATGTTGACATGTTGCGGGTTGGTAACCAATGTCACAAATAATGTGTGTATTCATTGTTTAATGAGAAACTAATTTGCTCCATAAAGTTTCACCTAAAGCACAATTAAAAATAATAATAATAATAAAAAAGAGATGGCAACGGGAGAAGAGAAGGCTCTGGCTTTTGAAAACTAATCTAATACCAGAGTCTTCTGGAGTTACTTGGATCCTAAAAGCCCTTTTTTGGCATATTAAACTTCCTAAAAAAATCTACTTCCACAATGCCTTGCTCTTAAGTCTCCAAGTCTTTGTTCATGCTGTTCCCTCTAAAGTGAACACCAATTTCTTCCCACCTAAGAACCCCAAGCCTAAATCCCCCAGTTTAAATGTTACATCCTCAATGAAGCCTTTCCTGAACTACTTAGCTGGAAGCAATCTCTCTTATGAAGTCCCCTGTGACTAACCTGTACTTCTCTTCAGGCACGTTCTTTTCTGTGTTATACTGTGTTTATTTATATACATGTATGATCTTTCTTCACCCATGAATTCAGGTGTTCTCCAAAGATCAATGCTGGGCTCTCTTCTTTTGTCAGTGTACATTACACGCAAACACACACACACACACCTCTGCCAGGACCATGCTCCCTACTGTTCCACAATCTCATTTAATGGTATATTACCTCCATGAACATGACTCCAAAGTCTTTATTTAAGTCTTCAATCCTATGGTTCTCTCAAATTTCCTTGTTTTTGACTGCCTGCTAGACTTCAGCACCAAGCTGTCCCTTTATACTACAAACTCACTAAGTCTGCAACGGAAATCATCTTTCTTGCCCAATTTTCTTTCTCTGTTTTCCTTTATGTTAATGACACCACTGCTTTCCTGGTCACCTGGGTGTAAAACCCCTCACCATCCTCACTGCCAACATCCAATCAGTTAAAAACCCCTGCCAATTTCATTTCTGTAACACTGTAATTTCAGTCATTTCTCAACCTCTCTCTCTCTCAACTGCTACTGCTATCTTATTTAGGCTCCCATCTTCAACTGGATTTTGGCAATAACCCCTGTCACATGAAACTAACTCTCCTTATTTTGTCCTCCAGGAAACAGATATCCTTTCCTTGCCTCTCACTGCTTCATCATTTACTGTAGACACAATGGGGAAAGTAGTGATTTGGTTTATTTAGTTTACACTAATGGGTGGTGTAAATGGTTAAGTGCTTGACTGCTAGCCAAAAGATGGTGGTTCAAATCTATCCAGAGGCTTCTTGGAAGACAGGTCTGGCCATCTGCTTCCAAATATCATAGCCTTGGAAACTCTATGAAACGGTTTTACGCTGCACACATGGGGTCACCCACCATGAGTCAGATTCGACTCCACAGCAACTAAAAACCATAATGATGGCTATTAACCAGGGCTTCGAACTGATTTGAACTGATTCAGTCATAGCTGATGAAGCAACACCAGAACAGACTCAAATTTAAAAAAATTTAGGTGGTCCAGAACCATAACTGGAACAGGAAAAATTAGGGGTGAAAGCCCTGGAACAGGAGACTCAGAAAGGGCGTAGCAGACCCTTTCAGGAGCCTGATTGTGATATTGGATTTTTGCCAGGATTGAGGAGAGTGACACACATTCGAAGCAGTGCAGTTGGCTGCCATTTTTGAGCAGGGCACTGCTGTTTTGACTCTGCTCAAAATCTGACGAGCAAAAGATTTGATTGCTATGCAACATGTGCGCTGCCCTTGTTTTCTAAGAGGAAGATTAAGCTATGATTGAACCGGGAAGAACCAGTTTGAAGCTCTGCTACTAACCTAGCAGGTGGTGCCATTTTGCCTGGTTGACACACAGATCTTTTCTTTCTCAGATAATTTTACCTGGTCTAATTTTAAGTAGTAAGGTCTAAGTATTAAGATGACCTGAGTTCAATTACCTTAAAACAGGTCCAGCTAATTCTTTCCTTCCTACTCTTGTATTCCCACACAGTAGCCAGATCTAGACTGTGCAGGGCTGAAAAGGCCTGGAATGAATAGCCTAGGTCAGATTGGCACTGGTCATTGGGGCAAAACATTTTTATTCTCTGTTAACTAACTCTTTTAACCCAGGTTTCTGGGGCTCTTTAGCTCACCATCCAACTGCTATTTTATTTAGGCTCCCATCTTTAGCTGGACTTTGACAATAGCCTCCTAATACATGAAACATGCATAGTGTTCCAAATACAGTTTGGATAGCGGTGCAAATAAAGTTGAGCAGCTATTGCTGTATAACCAACTTCCCTGAAATACAGTAGCTAGGAGGTTCTGCTAATCTGGGCCAGACTTAGTTGATTTTGGCTGGTTTTCTCATGTGACTACAGTCTGTTGGTGGATTGGCTGGGGACTGACTGCTCTGGGATGACCAACTTCACATATCTGATATTGACCACAGTTTATTGGATGAGAAAGCCACTAGATCAGCTCAAATTTAAGGACTAGGGAAAGAGACTTCATCTTTTGATGGGAGCAGTTGCAAAGTCACTTTACAGGAGACACTTGAATAATTGAAGCCATTTTTGCAATCAATTTGCCTTGAAGCTTGCTTTGATTTAGGTTGACACACTTAGAATAAAGAACTCTTCCTACGGCCTCACCTAGCATTATACAGTTCAGCACTGGATTTGGAGATAAAGCCTCAGCTAATAAATTTCTTCTATTTTTCTTTTTCCTTCTTTAGTTTCTTTCTCTAGTTTATAAAACTTTCTTCATGATTTCATGGGGAGAGGATGAGGTGGCTAAAGATAGCATTGGACCCAATAGCATCATACCATGATAGGTTGTATTTCTACAGCCTGCATCATAGTTTTTCACTTTCCAATTCATCTTACCCACTGAAGCCAGGTGACTCTTTGTGGAAACCTTCCTCGATTACATCGCTCTTCAGATCAGAGGCTGTTAATAACTCCATTTTGGCTAGTGAGTAGAGTTCCAGCTTTATGATCTGACATTCAAGGCTCTACCTGATGTAGATTCAACCTAAACTTACTTCCCACTTCTCACCTTCCTGTACCATGAACTTCAGCTAGTGGGAATATTTCAGTGATACACTTGCATACTGAAATGGTAGTTCTATACTCAGAATTCTTTTTTTTTTTTAATAACTTTTATTAAGCTTCAAGTGAACGTCTACAAATCCAATCAGTCTGTCACATATAAGTTTACATACATCTCACTCCCTACTCCCACTTACTCTCCCCCTCTTGAGTCAGCCCTTTCTGTCTCTCCTTTCTTGACAATTTTGCCGGCTTCCCTCTCTCTCTATCCTCCCATCCCCCCTCCAGACAAGAGTTGCCAACACAATCTCAAGTGTCCACCTGATATAATTAGCTCACTCTTCATCAGCGTCTCTCTCCCACCCGCTGACCAGTCCCTTTCATTTCTGATGAGTTGTCTTCGGGGATGGTTCCTGTCCTGTGCCAACAGAAGGTCTGGGGACCATGGCCGCCGGGATTCCTCTAGTCTCAGTCAGACCATTAAGTTTGGTCTTTTCATGAGAATTTGGGGTCTGCATCCCACTGATCTCCTGCTCCCTCAGGGGTCCTCTGCTGTGCTCCCTGTCAGGGCAGTCATCGATTGTGGCCGGGCACCAACTAGTTCTTCAGGTCTCAGGATGATGTAGGTCTCTGGTTCATGTGGCCCTTTCTGTCTCTTGGGCTCTTAGTTGTCGTGTGGCCTTGGTGTTCTTCATTTTCCTTTGCTCCAGGTGGGTTGAGACCAATTGCTGCATCTTAGATGGCCGCTTGTTAGCATTTAAGACCCCAGACGCCACATTTCAAAGTGGGATGCAGAATGATTTCATAATAGAATTATTTTGCCAATTGACTTAGAAGTCCCCGCAAACCATGTTCCCCAGACCCCCGCGCTTGCTCCACTGAGCTTTGAAGCATTCATTTTATCCCAGAAACTTCTTTGCTTTTGGTCCAGTCCAATTGAGCTGACCTTCCATGTATTGAGTGTTGTCTTTCCCTTCACCTAAAGCAGTTCTTATCTACTGATTAATCAATAAAAAAACCCTCTCCCACCCTCCCTCCCTCCCCCCCTCATAACCACAAAAGTATGTGTTCTTCTCAGGTTTACTATTTCTCAAGATCTTATAATAGTGGTCTTATACAATATTTGTCCTTTTGCCTCTGACTAATTTCGCTCAGCATAATGCCTTCCAGGTTCCTCCATGTTATGAAATGTTTCAGAGATTCATCACTGTTCTTTATCGATGCGTAGTATTCCATTGTGTGAATATACCACAATTTATTTAACCATTCATCCGTTGATGGACACCTTGGTTGCTTCCAACTTTTTGCTATTGTAAACAGAGCTGCAAGAAACATGGGTGTGCATATATCTGTTTGTATGAAGGCTCTTGTATCTCTAGGGTATATTCCTAGGAGTGGGATTTCTGGGTTGTATGGTAGTTCTATTTCTAACTGTTTAAGATAACGCCAGATAGATTTCCAAAGTGGTTGTACCATTTTACATTCCCACCAGCAGTGTATGAGAGTTCCAATCTCTCTGCAGCCTCTCCAACATTTATTATTTTGTGTTTTTTGGATTAATGCCAGCCTTGCTGGTGTGAGATGGAATCTCATCGTAGTTTTAATTTGCATTTCTCTAATGGCTAATGATCGAGAGCATTTTCTCATGTATCTGTTGGCTGCCTGAATATCTTCTTTAGTGAAATGTGTGTTCATATCCTTTGCCCACTTCTTGATTGGGTTGTTTGTCTTTTTCTGGTTGAGTTTTGACAGAATCATGTAGATTTTAGAGATCAGGCGCTGGTCGGAGATGTCATAGCTGAAAATTCTTTCCCAATCTCTAGGTGGTCTTTTTACTCTTTTGGTGAAGTCTTTAGATGAGCATAGGTGTTTGATTTTTAGGAGCTCCCAGTTATCGGGTTTCTCTTCATCATTTTTGGTAATGTTTTGTATTCTGTTTATACCTTGTATTAGGGCTCCTAGGGTTGTCCGTATTTTTTCTTCCATGATCTTTATCGTTTTAGTCTTTATGTTTAGGTCTTTGATCCACTTGGAGTTAGTTTTTGTGCATGGTGTGAGGTATGGGTCCTGTTTCATTTTTTTGCAAAGGGATATCCAGTTATGCCAGCACCATTTGTTAAAAAGGCTATCTTTTCCCCAGTTAATTGACACTGGTCCTTTGTCAAATATCAGCTGCTCATACGTGGATGGATCTATGTCTGGGTTCTCAATTCTGTTCCATTGGTCTATGTGTCTGTTGTTGTACCAGTACCAGGCTGTTTTGACTACTGTGGCTGTATAATAGGTTCTGAAGTCAGGTAAGGTGAGGCCTCCCACTTTCTTCTTCTTTTTCAGTAGTGCTTTGCTTATCTGGGGCTTCTTTCCCTTCCATATGAAATTGGTGATTTGTTTCTCTATCCCCTTAAAATATGACATTGGAATTTGGATCGGAAGTGCGTTAAATGTATAGATGGCTTTTGGTAGAATAGACATTTTTACTATGTTAAGTCTTCCTATCCATGAGCACGGTATGTTTTTCCACTTAAGTATGTCCTTTTGAATTTCTTGTAGTAGAGCTTTGTAGTTTTCTTTGTACAGGTCTTTTACATCCTTGATAAGATTTATTCCTAAGTATCTTATCTTCTTGGGGGCTACTGTGAATGGTATTGATTTGGTTATTTCCTCTTCGGTGTTCTTTTTGTTGATGTAGAGGAATCCAAGTGATTTTTGTATGTTTATTTTATAACCTGAGACTCTGCCAAACTCTTCTATTAGTTTCAGTAGTGTTTTCTGGAGGATTCCTTAGGGTTTTCTGTGTATATAATCATGTCATCTGCAAATAGTGATAACTTTACTTCTTCCTTGCCAATCCGGATACCTTTTATTTCGTTGTCTAGCCTAATTGCCCTGGCTAAGACTTCCAACATGATGTTGAATAAGAGCGGTGATAAAGGGCATCCTTGTCTGGTTCCCGTTCTCAAGGGAAATGCTTTCAGGTTCTCTCCATTTAGAGTGATATTGGCTCTTGGCTTTGCATAGATGCCCTTTATTATGTTGAGGAATTTTCCTTCAATTCCTATTTTGGTAAGAGTTTTTATCATGAATGGGTGTTGGACTTTGTCAAATGCCTTTTCTGCATCAATTGATAAGATCATGTGGTTTTTGTCTTTTGTTTTATTTATGTGATAGATTACATTAATGGTTTTTCTGATATTAAACCAGCCTTGCATACCTGGTATAAATCCCACTTGATCAGGGTGAATTATTTTTTTGCTGTGTTGTTGGATTCTATTGGCTAGAATTTTGTTCAGGATTTTTGCATCAATGTTCATGAGGGATATAGGTCTATAATTTTCTTTTTTTGTAATGTCTTTACCTGGTTTTGGTATCAGGGAGATGGTGGCTTCATAGAATGAGTTGGGTAGTATTCCGTCATTTTCTATGCTTTGGAATACCTTTAGTAGTAGTGGTGTTAACTCTTCTCTGAAAGTTTGGTAGAACTCTGCAGTGAAGCCGTCCGGGCCAGGGCTTTTTTTTGTTGGAAGTTTTTTGATTACCGTTTCAATCTCTTTTTTTGTTATGGGTCTATTTAGTTGTTCTACTTCTGAATGTGTTAGTTTAGGTAGGTAGTGTTTTTCCAGGAATTCATCCATTTCTTGTAGGTTTTCAAATTTGTTAGAGTACAATTTTTCATAATAATCTGAAATGATTCTTTTAATTTCATTTGGTTCTGTTGTGATGTGGTCCTTCTCATTTCGTATTCGGGTTATTTGTTTCCTTTCCTGTATTTCTTTAGTCAGTCTAGCCAATGGTTTATCAATTTTGTTAATTTTTTCAAAGAACCAGCTTTTGGCTTTGTTAATTCTTTCGATTGTTTTTCTGTTCTCTAATTCATTTAGTTCAGCTCTAATTTTTATTATTTGTTTTCTTCTGGTGCCTGATGGATTCTTTTGTTGCTCACTTTCTATTTGTTCAAGTTGTAGGGACAGTTCTCTGATTTTGGCTCTTTCTTCTTTTTGTATGTGTGCATTTATTGATATAAATTGGCCTCTGAGCACTGCTTTTGCTGTGTCCCAGAGGTTTTGATAGGAAGTATTTTCATTCTCGTTGCTTTCTATGAATTTCCTTATTCCCTCCTTGATGTCTTCTATAACCCAGTCTTTTTTCAGGAGGGTATTGTTCATTTTCCAAGTATTTGATTTCTTTTCCCTAGTTTTTCTGTTATTGATCTCTAGTTTTATTGCCTTGTGGTCTGAGAAGATGCTTTGTAATATTTCGATGTTTTGGACTCTGCAAAGGTTTGTTTTATGACCTAATATGTGGTCTATTCTAGAGAATGTTCCATGTGCGCTAGAAAAAAAAGTATATTTTGCAGCAGTTGGGTGGAGAGTTCTGTATAAGTCAATGAGGTCAAGTTGGTTGATTGTTGTAATTAGATCTTCCGTATCTCTGTTGAGCTTCTTACTGGATGTCCTGTCCTTCTCCGAAAGTGGTGTGTTGAAGTCTCCTACTATAATTGTGGAGGTATCTATCTCGCTTTTCAATTCTGTTAAAATTTGATTTATGTATCTTGCAGCCCTGTCATTGGGTGCGTCAATATTTAATATGGTTATGTCTTCCTGATCAATTGTCCCTTTTATCATTATATAGTGTCCTTCTTTATCCTTTGTGGTGGATTTAAGTCTAAAGTCTATTTTGTCAGAAATTAATATTGCTACTCCTCTTCTTTTTTGCTTATTGTTTGCTTGATATACTTTTTTCCATCCTTTGAGTTTTAGTTTGTTTGTGTCTCTAAGTCTAAGGTGTGTCTCTTGTAGGCAGCATATAGATGGATCGTGTTTCTTTATCCAGTCTGTGACTCTCTGTCTCTTTATTGGTGCATTTAGTCCATTTACATTCAGGGTAATTATAGATAAATAAGTTTTTAGTGCTGTCATTTTGATGCCTTTTTATGTGTGTTGTTGACAATTTCATTTTTCCACATACTTTTTTGTGCTGAGGCGTTTTTCTTAGTAAATTGTGAGATCCTCATTTTCATAGTGCTTGACTTTATGTTAGTTGAGTTGTTACATTTTTCTTGGCTTTTATCTTGAGTTATAGAGTTGTTATACCTTTTTGTGGTTACCTTATTATTTACCCCTATTTTTTTAAGTAAAAACCTAACTTGTATTGTTCTATATCGCCTTGTATCACTCTCCATATGGCAGTTCAGTGTCTCCTGTATTTAGTCCCTCTTTTTGATTATTGTGATCTTTTACCTATTGACTTCCATGATTCCCTGTTATGTGTATTTTTTTTTTTAATTAATCTTAATTTGTTTGTTTTTGTGATTTCCCTATTTGAGTTGATATCAGGACGTTCTGTTTTGTGACCTTGTGTTGTGCTGATATCTGATATTATTGGTTCTCTGACCAAACAATATCCTTTTCTATTTCTTATAGCTTTGGTTTGGTTTTTGCAAATTCTCTAAACTTGTGTTTGTCTGTAAATATCTTAATTTCGCCTTCATATTTCAGAGAGAGTTTTGCTGGATATATGATCCTTGGCTGGCAGTTTTTCTCCTTCAGTGTTCTGTATATGTCGTCCATATTCCCTTCTTGCCTGCATGGTTTCTGCTGAGTAGTCAGAACATATTCGTATTGATTCTCCCTTGAAGGAAACCTTTCTTTTCTCCCTGGCTGCTTTTAAAATTTTCTGTTTATCTTTGGTTTTGGTGAGTTTGATGATAATACGTCTTGGTGTTTTTCTTTTTGGATCAATCTTAAATGGGGTTCGTTGAGCATCTTGGATAGATATTCTTTCGTCTTTCATGATGTCAGGGAAGTTTTCTGTCAGGAGTTCTTCAACTATTTTCTCTGTGTTTTCTGTCCCCCCTCCCTGTTCTGGGACTCCAATCACCAGCAGGTTATCCTTCTTGATAGAGTCCCACATAATTCTTAGGGTTTCTTCATTTTTTTTAATTATTTTATCCGATTTTTTTTCAGCTATGTTGGCGTTGATTCCCTGGTCCTCCAGATGTCCCAGTCTGCATTCTAATTGCTCGAGTCTGCTCCTCTGACTTCCTAGTGTGTTGTCTAATTCTGTTATTTTATTGTTAATCTTTTGGATTTCTACATGTTGTCTCTCTATGGATTCTTGCAACTTATTAATTTTTCCACTATGTTCTTGAATAATGTTTTTGAGTTCTTCAACAGTTTTATCAGTGTGTTCCTTGGCTTTTTCTGCAGATACCCTAATTTCATTTGTGATATCATTAAGCATTCTGTAAATTAGTTTTTTATATTCTGTATCTGATAATTCCAAGATTGTATCTTCATTTGGGAAAGGTTTTGATTCTTTTGTTTGGGGGGTTGGAGAAGCTGTCATGGTCTGCTTCTTTAAGTGGTTTGATATGGATTGTTGTCTCCGAGCCATCACTGGGAAACTAGTTTTTCCAGAAAATCCGCTAAAAAAAAAATGCAGTCAGATCCCTATCAGAGTTCTCCCTCTGGCTCAGGCTATTCAGATGTTAATGAAGCCGCCTGGGGAGGGTGGGGGAGGGAACAGAGACATAGGAGAGTAGCACCTCAGAATATAGCCAGAGTTGCTTGTCTTGCTTGGAATGACTATTATATCTGAGATTCCCGCGGGCGAGTCGCCTATGTGTGCTGGTTGTGTGGAGATTGCCCCCGGGGGGTCTGGCCTGCTAGAGTCACAGTCAGATCCTCCGCTTCCAGCCCCACGCCCAGCGTCAAGGCTCCCCTACTGGGACAGTGCACTCTCGACTCCAAAATCAGTCGCTGCCTCCCGGGGACTTCTCGTCCCTCCAGTCGCGTGGCCGTGCCGCCTTCGAGAACCAGTTGGGCCTCCTCCTGGGGCTAGTTCAGATGGGTGGAGCAGCTCCCCGTGCTTGTGCCGTGACCGAGTGTCCCGGCTGGGACGCTGTTCTCCCCGCTCCAATACCAGTCGCTGCCTCCCGGGGACTTCTACCGGCTGCGTCCCACGCCGCCCGTGCGACCCGGCTGGTCCCCTTCCCGGGGTTAGTTCAGGGGGGTGGAGCAACTCTCCGTGTTTATGGCGTACCTGCGTCCAGTCCAAATCCCTGCGATACGGTTCCCCGGCTCGGATGCTGCTCTTTCTGCTCCAAGACCAGTCACTGCCTCCTGGGGACTTCTCCTATCAGCTGCGTCCCACGCCGCCCGTGGAACCGGCTGGTCCCCCTCCCGGGGTTAGTTCAGGAGGGTGGAGCAGGTCTCTGTGCTTGTGCCATACCTGACTGGTACGCTGGCTCCAGGCTCTGGAAACAATTGCTGCTTCCCCGTATTAGTTTGTTCTCCGTCTCTAAATCTGTGTTTGTTGTTCAGGGTTCGTAGATTGTTATGTATGTGATCGATTCACTTGTTTTTCCGTGTCTTTGTTGTAAGAGGGATCCGAGGTAGCGTCTGCCTAGTCCGCCATCTTGGCTCCGCCCCTATACTCAGAATTCTTCATGATATTTATTACTACTTGAAATTATATGTACTTGTTTGTTTTTTGTTTGTTTCATTCCCTACAACTAGAATTTAAACTTCATGAGGCTAGGGACATTATTTGTCTTGTCCACCACTGTACCTATATTAACTAGAATGGTGCCTTACCTAGACTGGAAAATCGATAAATATGAATTAAAATAATGAATGGGTAAATTAGTGAATTCCCCACCCCAATGTCTTTGCTCATGGAATATCCTTGGACAACCCAAATTCTAGACCCTCCATGAAATTTTCCTACAGGGGCAAATTTCAGATTTCACATTTCTGTATTAGTCAGGGTCCTTGATTGCAAACAACAGTAGCCAACTCTGATTATTTTAAACAAAAAGATCAAAACAAAAAGGATTTATCAAACATATGTAACGGAGACTTACAGAATGCTGAAAAATGAACAGGGTAATCCATAGGCTAAACAGAAACATTTGACAAGAATACTACCGCCTTTATTAGCACCATGCCTCACTGTTGTAACTGGATCTACAGACCAATACAATCTCTTCTCACCATCCTTCATCTTTTCATCACTTGCTCAAGATTCAAAGTCCCAAGTGGGAGTATACATTTGGCTAATCCTGGGCTATGCCCATAGTCTAAATGTCAGGGGCCAAGGACAGGGAATCCCTGACTCCTTGACTTGCCTTACAGGTGGTAAGATTCTGCGTCTCACACAGATTCATATCATGGGAAATTCTCTAATATTTGCAAGAGGGTTCAGACGGTGGGCAGCCAAAATAAAGCAACACATTCTGTTATACTCCAATGACCATATCTTCACTTTTCTACAAGACTCTGATTCCCATGAAGGCAGAATTTATGTCTGACACATTTTTTTATCTACTGCAGTTCCTAGAAAGGCACTTTGTGCTTCACCTTATTCGGAGGGCTCCTTTCTAATTCCTTTATCATATCTATCTTGTTTAAAGTTTCTAGTTTAAGCTGCTCCATGCCACTTTAAAATTTTCATACTTTTAAAATTCCTGATTTATTCTTTAAAGTTCTGATAAATATTTGTCAAGTAAAAGAATAAATGATGCCTTTTCTTAAGCCAAGAAGCCACCATGTTTTACATATATTATCTCATTCATTTCTCACCAGGCTATTAGCTTTTTCCACTGTAGTATTTAATATAATTATAAAAGCATAAAACTTTCAAATTCTGTTCTTGAAAGATACAGTTTCAATTCCCCCACGTAACCATAAATCTTTATTATCTCCCCTCAGTTCTACACTCCAAGCAACTCTATAATTTTTCTCACATCAAATTTCCATTTAATACATAAAATAACTAGCAATGAAAACATCAATCTCTCCAGCTATATGGTGCTTCATTTAATTTCTCACATCTCCTTGTCAAAAGCACTCCTTTCTAATTACTTTATCATATCCATCTTGTTTTAAAGTTTTTTAGTTTAAACTACTCTATAAAAATAAAAAAAAACCCAAACCCATTGCCATCAAGTTGATTCTGAGTCATCGTGACCCTATAGAACATAGCAGAACTGCCCCTAGGGTTTCCAAGGAGCAGGTGGTGGATTTGAATTGCTGACCTTTTGGTTAGCATCCGAGCTGTTAACCATTGTGCCACTAGGCCTCCAAAAACTACCCTATAATACCTTAAAATTTTTAAATTTATCACATTTCTGAAGTTTTCTTTAAACTTATGACTTCTTCAGCAGCTTCTATGCTACTTATGCGCAGAGACTATTCCCTGGGTTCGTTGAATACTCAGCATACACACAAAAAATATGTGTTGAACAAATTGGTCAGAAAGAAATAGTACGCCTTCAGTGGAAACAACCTAGATGCACATCAACAGATGAATGGATAAACAAACTATGGTACAACCTAGATGCCCGTCAACAGATGAATGGATAAACAAACCAGAGACCAATAAATAGTCTCTTCTCACCATCCTTCATCTTTGCATCACTTGCTCAAGATTCAAAGTCCCAGATGGGAGCATACACACAATGGAGAATTACTCAGCGATAAAGAACAATGATGAATCTGTGAAGCATCTCATAACATGGATGAATCTGGAGGGCATTATGCTGAGTGAAATAAGTCAATCACAAAAGGACAAATACTGTATGAGACCACTACTGTAAAAACTCATGAAAAGATTACACACAAAAAGGAACAATTTTTGATGCTTACGAGGGAGGGGAAGGGTGGGGATGGGAAAACACTAAGTAGACAATAAATAAGTAGTAATTCTGGTGAAGTGTAAGACAGTACACAATACTGGGGAAGCCAGCACAACTTGTACAAGGCAGGGTCATGGAAGCTCCATAGACACATCCAAACTCCCGAAGGGAACAAATTACTGAGCTGAGGGTGTGGAGACCATGGTCTCGGGGAACATCTAGCTGAAATGGGATAACATAGTTTATAAAGAAAATGTTCTACATTCTACTTTGGTGAGTGGCGTCCTGGGTCTTAAAAGCCTGTGAGCGGCCATCTAGGATACTCCACTGGTTTCACCCCTTTGGGAACAAGGAAGAATGAAGAACACTATACATAAAAGGAAAAGATAAGTCCAAAGAACTGGTGGACCACATCTACCATGGCTTCTGCCAGACTGAGTCTCATACAACTAGATGGTGCCCAGCTACCACCACTGACTGCTCTGACAGGCATCACAATAGAAAGTCCTGGACAGAGCTGGGGAAAAATGTAGAGCAAAATTGTAACTCAAAAAAAAAAAAAAAGACTAGACTTACTTGCCTGACAGAGACTGCAGAAACCCCAAGAGTAAGGCCCCCGAACACCCTTTTAGCTCAGTAATGAAGTCACTCCCGAGGTTCACCCTTCAGCCAAAGATGAGACAGGCCCATAAAACAAAGTGAGACTAAAGGGGTACCACAGCCAAGGGCAAGGACTAGAAGGCAGGAGGGGACAGGAAAGCTAGTAGTAGGGAACCCAAGGTCAAAAAGGAGGGTGTTGACAGGTCATGGGGTTGTTAACCAATGTCATAAAGCAATATGTGTACTGTTTAATGAGAAACTAGTTTGTTCAGTAAGCCTTCATCTAAAGTACAATAAAAAAGAAGAAATAGTACATCTTCGGAAATTAGAGGTATGATTGCATCGAGTACATCAATGGTGACAATTATATTTATGCTATCCTCATTAATACAGTGCAGTGCTAGGACTCTCAGAGTGTGGTCCACAGACCTCAGGGAGTCCTGGAGACCCTTTCCAGGTGCCTATGAGGTCAAAACAATTTCATAAGAATACAGAAATGTACCAAAACCAGGTAACCCCAAAAAAGACACCACAAAAAAAGAAAATACAGATGTATGTACCTTAGGAACTTAGATGCAAAAATCCTCAACAAAATTCTAGCTAATAGAATTCAACAATATATCAAAAAAATAATTCACCGTGACCAAGTGGGATTCATACCTGGTATGCAGAAATGGTTCAACATTAAAAATTAATGTAATGCATCGTATAAATAAAACAAAAGACAAGAACCACCTGATTTTATCAATCGATGCAGAAAAGGCATTTGACAAAGTTTGACACCAACTGATGATAAAAACTCTCAGCAAAATAGGAACAGAAGGAAAATTCCTCAACATGATAAAGGGTATTTATACAAAGCCAACAGCCAACATCATCCAAAATGGAGAGAGCCTGAAAGCATTCCCCTTGAGAATGAGAACCAGACAAGGATGCCCTTTATCACCATTCTTATTCAACATTGTGCTGGAGGTCCTAGCCAGAGCAATTGGGCTAGATAAAGAAATAAAGGGCATCAAGATTGGTAAGGAAGAAGTAAAAGTATCTCTATTTGCAGATGACATGATCTTATACACAGAAAACCCTAAAGAATCCTCCAGAAAACTACTGAAACTAATAGAAGAGTTCAGCAGAGTATCAGGGTACAAGATAAGTATATGAAAATCATTTGGATTCTTCTACACCAACAAAAAGAACCTTGAAGAGGTAATCACCAAATCAATACAATTTACGGTAGCCTCCAAGAAGATAAAATACTTAGGAATAAATCTTACCAGAGATGTAAAAGACCTATACAGAGAAAACTACAAGACACTACTGCAAGAAACCAAAAGAGACCTCAAAAGTGGAAAAACTTACCTTGCTCATGGATAGGAAGACTTAACGTTGTAAAAATGTCTATTCCACGAAAAGCAATCTGTAAATACAATGCAATTCTGATCTAAATTCCAAAGGCATTTTTTAATGAGATGGAGAAACAAATCACCAACTTCCTATGGCAGGGCAAGAGACCCTGGATAAGTAAAGCATTACTGAAAAAGAAGAACAAAATGGGAGGCCTCACTCTACCTGACTTTAGAACCTATTACACCACCACAGTAGTCAAAACAGCCTGGTTCTGGTACAACAACAGATGCAGAGACCAATGGAACAGAACTGAGAATTCAAACATAAATCCATCCACATATGAGCAGTTGATATTTGGCAAAGGCCCAAAGTCAGTTAAATGGGAAAAAGACAGTCTTTTTAACAAATGGTGCTGGCATAACTGGATATACATCTGCAAAAAAATGAAACAAGACCCATACCTCACACCATGCACAAAAACTAACTAAAAATGGCTCAAAGACCTAAATATAAAATATAAAATGATAAAGATCATGGAAGAAAAAATAGGGACAATGCTAGGAGCCCTAATACATGGCATAAACAGTATACAAAACATTACTAACAGTGCAGAAGAGAAACCAGATAACCGGGAGCTCCTAAAAATCAAACACCTATGCTCATCCAAAGACTTCACCAAAGAGTAAAAAGATTACCTACAGACTGGGAAAAGTTTTTAGCTATGACATTTCTGATCAGCATCTGATCTCTAAAATCTACATGATACTGCAAAAACTCAACTACAAAAAGACAAATAACCCAACTAAAAAATGCGCAAAGGATATGAACAGACACTTCACTAAAGAAGACATTCAGGTAGCTAATAGATTCTTGAGGAAATGCTCAAGATCATCGCCATTAGAGAAATGCAAATCAAAACTACACTGAGATTCCATCTCACTCCAACAAGGTTGGCATTAATCCAAAAAACACAAAATAATAAATGTTGGAGAGGTTGTGGAAAGACTGGAACACTTATACACTGCTGGTGGGAATGTAAAATGGCACAATCACTTTGGAAATCGATTTGGCCCTTCCTAAAAACTAGAAATAGAACTACCATATGATCCAGCAATCCCACTTCTCGGAATATATCCAAGAGAAATAAGAGCCTTTACACGAACAGATATATGCACACTGATGTTCACTGCAGCACTGTTTATAATAGCAAAAAGACAGAAGCCACTAAGGTGCTCATCAACAGATGAATGGATAAAGAAATTATGGTATATTCACACAATGGAATATTATGCATTGATAAAAACCAATGATGAATCCGTGAAACATTTCATAACATGGAGGAATCTGGAAGGCATTATGCTGAGTGAAATTAGTGAGCTGCAAAAGGACAAATATTGTATAAGACCACTACTATAAGAACTGGAGAAATAGTTTAAACAGAGAAGAGAATATTCTTTGTTGGTTACAAGAGGGGGGAGGGAGGGAGAGCGATTTTCACTAATTAGATAGTAGATAAGAACTATGTTAGATGAAGGGAAAGACAACACACAATACAGGAGAGGTCAGCACAACTGGACTAAGCCCAAAGCAAAGAAGTTTCCTGAGTAAACTGAATGCTTTGAAGGCCAGTGTAGTAGGGACAGGAGTTTGAGGACCATGGTTTCAGGGGACATCTAAGTCAATTGGCATAATAAAATCTATTAAGAAAACATTCTGCATCCCACTTTGGACAATGGCATCTGTGCTCTTAAACACTAGCAAGTGGGCATCTAAGATGCATCAATTGGTCTCAACCTACCTGGAGCAAAGGAGAATGAAGAACACCAAAGACACAAGGTAATTATGAGCCCAAAGGCAGAAAGGGCCACATAAAGCAGAGACTGAAGAATTAGCCTGAGACCAGAAGAACTAGATGGTGCCTGGCCACAACCGATGACTACCCTGACAGAGAACACAAGAGAGAACCCCTGAGGGAGCAGGAGAGCAGTGGGATGCAGACCTCAAATTCTCGTAAAAACACCAGACTTAATGGTCTGACTGACAAGAATGACCTTGGAGGTCATGGTCCCCAGACCTTCAGTTAGCCCAAGACAGGAACCATTCCCAAAGCCAACTCTTCAGACAGTGATTGGACTGGACTATGGCAGAGACAATGATACTGGTGAAGAACGAGCTTCTTGGATCAAGTAGACACATGAGACTATGTTGGCATCTCCTGTCTGGAGGGGAGATGAGAGGGTAGAGAGGGTCAGAAGCTGGCCGAATGGACACGAAAAGAGAGAGTGGAGAGAAGGAGTGTGCTGTCTCATTAGGGGGAGGGCAATTAGGAGTATATATAGCAAGGTGTGTATAAATTTTTGTATGGGAGTCCGACTTGATTGGTAAACTTTCACTTAAAGCACAATAAAAATTAAAACAAAAAAATAGAAAAATGTTATTTGCCTTTTTCACTGTTTTGACATGTGCAATGACGATGTGAAAGAAACAGTCTAACTTCTGGCACCTCAGCACAAAGCCAACTGTGCTATTCGTCATTGTGCTCCTCACTGCGATGTGCTGCCATTATAAAAATGTGAGTTTGAAGCATGTCCTTGAAGCAGTAAAAGTTATTAATTTCATCAAATCTCAACCCTTGAGTACACATCTACTTAACGCACCGTGTGATGAGTTTGGTAGTGTGCATAAGCACTTATGGGGCATTCCAAAGTATGATGGTTATCTCAGGAAAAACACTGGTGCCATTATTTGCACTGACAAACTATGATGATGAAGATTTGGGTATCTGGCAGACCTTTTTCTACAATGAACTAAGCGAGCCTGCTACTTCAAGGAAAACAATTGGCAGTATTTGTTGATGATTAAGTTCAAGCTTTTGGAAGAATATTAGAATTTTGGAAAACTTGATCCACCCCTGTGAGCTTAATCCTTAAAGACTTTTCTGGTGAGATCAGTAGTGATATTAATGAATGTAATTTTTATATAGATGTATATTTTATAATGAAATACGTAAATCATGTGGAAAATCTGCATAACACAATGAACCGATATTTTTCAAATGACTAATGCAAGATTTAGGAGCCCTGGTGGCGCAGTGGTTAAGTGATATGGCTGCTAACCAAAAGGTCGGCAGTTGAAATCCACCAACTGCTCCTTCGAAACTCTATGGGGCAGTTCTACTTTATTCTATAGGGTTGCTATTTGTTGGAATCAACTCGACTGGCATTGTAATGCATGATTTACAAAAATATGCAAGGGTAAAAAAATCCATTCGGTCTTTAGGATTGTCCAGTGGATTTTAATGTACAAAGCAAGAAAAGTTCATTGATGAGATTTCTAATTCCACATTGCAACTAACATTTAAAAAGCTACCAGTTATGTTAAAGAATATCCATAATTATATGAAAAGGCTGTTAAATTACTTATCCCTTTTTCAACTGCATATGTATGTGAGATCAGATTTTCTTCATATACTTCAACCAGAACAACATATTGCAATAGTCCGAATGCATAGATAAAAGAATCCAGCTTTCTTCTATTAAGTCAGATATTAAAGAGATTTGCAAAAATGTAAAACAATGCTGCTTTTTTCACTAGTTTTTTTTTTTGTTTTGAAAATATGGTTCTTTTTCATAAAAATATGTGACCATGTAACTTTTTTTTTATGTAACAGATTTATTATAGTTATTTTTAAGTAAATAAAAATTTCTCAGTTTCAATTTCTAATATGGTAAGTATTAATAGGTATAACTCATGTAAACAAAAGCTCTTTGAGGTATTATTACCTTTTTTTGTAATTGAACATGATTTTTTTAAAGTCATGTTATTACTTGGCTTTTTTCCCTTTTTCTCTAGGCCTCGTTTCTTTTTTTCTCAAAAATTTTTAAGAGCACAAAGGGATCCTGAGGTTAAAATTTTCAAGAACAACTAGTGTTGTGGAATGAGTGTGGTCTTTGAATTCTAGCTCTAGCATAGCACTTATTTTCTCTATCACTTTGGGGAAGCTGCTTAACTTCCCTCAGCCTCCATTGCCTTGTAGACAAAATGGGATAATAATAGTAACAACCTCATAGGGTTGGTTTTAAGATAAATGTGATAATATCTGGAGTACCTAGTACAATGCCTGGCATATAGAAGGAACATAATAAGTAGTAGCTATTATATTATTATTATTCACGGTGTCCCTGGGTAGCTCAAGCAGTTAAGGGCTTGGCTACTAATGGAGAGGTTGGCAGGTTGAATCCACTCAGAGGTGCCTCGGAAGAAAGGTCTGCCAATCTACTCTGAAAACCCTATGGAGCTCAGTTCTTCTCTGAAACACTCAGTTAACCATTAATCAAAATTGACTCAATGGCAACTGGTTTTGTTTTTTCATTATTAATCATATTGTTTTGACCCAGTAATTCTCACTGGTTCTGCACAAAGAATAAACCACAATGAAATAAGTCTGAGGAGGGAGGAGGCATTAAAATAAAAGCATTTATATTAGCACTATTAATAATAATGGAAAATTGGAAACAATAGGGGACAAGATAAACACATTGTGCTCTACCAATATGATGGATATGATGGACTAAAACTAACAAGTATATAGGTTAGGTTGATTCAGGGAAATCTACATATAAAAAATATTTAAGGGGAAAATAATATTAAATAGTACGTTAGCATATTGTAGCCATACAAATGAATCCTGTAAGGTGAAAAAGATTGGAAGTCAATTTGAAGTAATAAAAAATAGAATTTAAGATTTTTTTCTCCAAAGTTGCTTCCACTCCCAGTTCCTAACAAGCAAATTCCCTATTGTTTAGTATTTTTCAGGTCTGTCTGATAATTATTCCAAAGTGTTTTGTGTATTGAATTCCTTCTGAAATTTATGCAAATTTACATATTCCTCTTGAACTGAAATTATTACAAAGTTATCCTTGTAAATCCATCACATATACCAAGTGTGCATCTCCTTTTATATATATATCTGGCTATCACTGGGACCTTCCCTTGGAAATGCTTTGCCCTGCACTTTCCACTAACATAAAAATAGAGAAATGAACTAGGGCCTACGTGAACTCTTACTATTTTCCAGGCTTCTGCTCTTCTTTCTCGCTCCTTTTCTAATAGTAAGCATTTCTTTGCTCATTTCTACACCTCTCTTGAAGCCATGCACACTGTTGTGTGACAGAGGATGTCAGGTCATGGAAAAAACACTAGGATAGAACTCAGCAGTTCTTACTCCCATGTTTGTTGCTAACAAATCATGTAGCTTTAGAAAAGTTCTTTCCTCTCTCCAGCTCTCAGTTTCCTCACCTGTAAAATAAGATCGTATAAATTACCCTTTAAGTTCCCTGTCAGCTTTAAAAGTCTGAAACCTGTAATCAAAATCCAGACTATGCCAGCATCCCTTAGCAAAATGTAGGTGTGAGCTCTGAAAATATTCATCACCTTTTTCTTTCTCCTCTACTATATCATTCCATTCGGACCTTTCACCTTGCGAGTAATTTCCTAGATCTGCTCTTGCAAATTCCCTTCCTGACCTAGAGCAGTCTACAGTTGAAAAACTGTCTTCAGAGAACAGGCTGAGCAAGACAGAGAGAAGCCAAGTTTGATTGTTCACATAATATAGTCATTCATTCACTGAAACCCGTTATACGTGCTCGATACTTTGCTAAGTGCTTTGTAAACATTATCTCATTTAGTTCTCATAACCACACAGTGAGGCAGGTATTTTTATTCACATTTTACAGATGAGAAAACAAGCCTCAAAGAGATTTAGTAAATTGCCCAAGGCCACGATTCCCTAATATTATTTAAATTAGACATAAAACGCTGCAAATACTGGCCATTTTTCTAAGCTAGGCTGCTTAAAAACACATCTGGCTACCTTAATTTGACCTTGCAGAGTCCAATAATGACCATAAGATATCCCTAAGACCTGCACTACAAACCTAACTGGTTTCCTTTTTGCTTCAAGGAAAGAGTTGCTGTATTGCTAACGATAATCATTAAGGTTATTATGGCAGATCACAGCACCTGTTTTCATCAGACTGCCTTTAAATCTAAATTCCTGTAGAGCAATGAAGACTGATATACTTTAGACACTGTCTTCCAAGATGGAACCTTCTAGAAATGGCACAGCAAAATTCTCAAGCGTCATCTCCTCTCTATCCTTGGGAATTCATTCCAATTGCTAATTTGCCAGAACCCATGTTTTAGTGGTCTTCAACATAAAGTTTCTGTCAAAGAGGTTTTCGTTCTGCTTTTGGTGGGAAATGGTTATTGTTTCTGTTCTCTGTTTATAAAATGAACTTTGTTTTGATTTTACGAGTTTTACTTTCCTGATTTCATTTACATTTTGGCCAGTTAAGATATTTTTGGCAGAAGTTCCTTTTTTTAATTTTACTGTACTTCAGATGAAGGTTTATAGAATTAGCTTCTTATTAAACAGTACACATACTGTTTTATGACATTGGTTTACAACCCCACGACATGTCAACACTCTCCCTTCTTGACCTTGGGTTCCCTATTACCAGCTTTCCTGTCCCCTCCTGCTTTCTAGTCCTTGTCCCTGGCTGTTGTACCCCTTTAGTCTCATTTTGTTTTATGGACCCGTCTAATCTTTGGCTGAAGGGTGAACCTCGGGAGTGACTTCATTACTGAGCTTAAAGTGTGTCGGAGGCTATATGCTCAGAAAAAAAAAAAAAAAACCAAACCCGTTGCCGTCAAGTCGACTCCAACTCATAGCAACCCTACAGGACAGAGTAGAACTACTCCATGGAGTTTCCAAGGAGCACCTGGTGGATTCAAACTGCTGACCTTTTGGTTAGCAGCTGTAGCACTTAACCACTACGCCACCAGGGTTTCCAGATTCTCAGGGTTTCTCCAATCTCTGTCAGGCCAGTAAGTCTAGCCTTTTTTTGTGAATTACAATTTTGTTCTACATTTTTCTCCAGCTCTGTCCAGGACCCTCTATTTCAATCTCTGTCAGAGCAGTCGGTGGTGGTAACCAGGCATCTAGTTGTAGTGGACTCAGTCTGGCGGAGGCCATGGCAGTTGTGGTTCATTAATCTTTCCCTTGTGTCTTTAGGTTTCTTCATTCTCCCTTGCTCCCGAAGGGGTGAGACCCGTGGAGTATCTTAGATGGCCACTCACAGGCTTTTAAGACCCCAGATGCCACTCACCAAAGTAGAATGTAGAACATTTTCTTTATAAACTGTGTTATGCCAATTGAGCTAGATGTTCCCTGAGACCATGGTTCCCAAAGCCCTCAGTCCAGCAATTCAGTCCTTCAGGGAGTTCGGATGTATCTATGGAGCTTCCTTGACCTTGCCTTGTACAAGTTGTGCTGGCTTCCCTAGTATTGTGTACTGTCTTCCCCTTCACCAAAGTTAGCACTTATCTATTGTCTATTTAGCGTTTTTCTACCCCCACCCCTTCCCTCCCTCATAACCATTGTCTTGATCATCTAGTGCTGCTGTAACAGAAATACCACAAGTGGATGGCTTTAACAAGAGAAATTAATTTTTTCACAGTCTAGTAGGCTAGAATTCCAAATTCAGAGCGTCAGCTCCAGGGGAAGGCTTTCTCTGTCTGTGGGCTCTGGAGGAAGGGCCTTCTAATCAATCTTCCCCTGGACCAGCTGTTTCCCAGGGCAGGAACCCTGGATACAAAGAACTCTGCTCCCAGAGCTGCTTTCTTGGTGGTATGAGGTCCCCCTGTCTCTCTGCTCGCTTTTCTCTTTTATATTTCGAAAGAGGTTGCCTTAAGGTGCTATCTAATCTTGTAGATCACATCAATATAACTGCTGTTAATCCATCTTATTAGCATCCTACTCATAGGATTTATAACAGATAGGAAAATCTCATCAAGTGACAAAATGGTGGACAATCACACAATACTGGGAATCATGTTCTAACCAAGTTGACAGATATTTTGGGGGGGACCCAATTCAATCGATGACAGCCATCAAAGACTGTTTCTTTTTGCGTGTAAACCTTTTCATGAGTTTTTATAGCAGTGATCTTGTATAATATTTGTTGTATTGTGATTGACTTATTTATTTCATTCAGGATAATGCCCTCCAGATTCATCCATATTGTGAAATTCATCCTTGTTCTTTATTTATCATCACATAGTACTCCACTGTGTGTATGTACCATAGTTTGTTTATCCATTCATCTGTTGATGGGCATCTAGGTTGTTTCCATCTTTTTGCTATGGTGAACTATGCTACAGTGAACATGGGTGTGCATATGTCTATTTGAGTGACAGCTCTTATTTTTCTAGGATATATTCCTAGAAGTGGGATTGCTGTATCATATGGTATTTCTATTTCCAGTTTTCTAAGGAAGCACCATGTCATTTTCCAAAAGAGTTGTACCATTTTGCATTCCTACCAGCAGTGCTTAAGAGTTCCAATCTCCCCACAGCCTCTCCAATATTTGTTATTTTGTTATATATACATATTTTAATTCATTCCAGTAATGCTGGAGTGAGATGGTATCTCATTGTGGTTTTGATTTGCATTTCTCTAATGGCAAGTGATCAAGAGTATTTCCTCAAGTGTCTGTTAGCCAGCTGAATGTCTTCTTCGGTGAAGTGTCTGTTCATTTCCTTTGCTCAGCTTTTAATTGGATTACTTGTTTTTTGTTGTGGAGGTGTTGGAAGAAGTCCCCTCCCCTTTTTTTTTAATTATCCATTGGAAGTGGTATTTGAACAATTTAGGGATGTTTCTTTTCAAGTAGGATTCAATGCCAAAAAATTAATTATTTTAATGGGAAAAAAACTATTGAAATTGTTCCGCCTGTTAACCTGCCTTTAAAAAGTTATCATCCTAAGGAAAATTAGGATATTTCAAGTTACAACAAGATAATTCCATGAAAGAGAATCTATTGAGTATTATGCATATAAACCAACAACCAAACTATTTGTTGTGGAGTCGATTTTGACTTATGGCAACCCCATTTGTTGCAGAATAGAACTGTGCTTCATAGGGTTTTCAGGGTTGTAACTTTTCACAAGCAGATCAACAGGCCACTCTCCCAAGGTGCCTTTGTGTGGGTTTGAACCACCAACCTTTGTGTTAGTAGTCTAGTGCTTAACCGTTTGATCACCCAAGGACTTCACTGCATGTATAGATGCTGTTTTTCTCAGGATTAAGCTATAATTGGCTTCTTTTCAAGGACTTTTCCCATATGGCTAATCAGTCCTCAATTGTTTGGACATCATCTTTTCTTTATTTTTCCCTTTCAGCAACTTTTTATTCCTCACCCTCACCCTATAGAGGATTTATTCTGTCACCTAATTTTTACCCTATTTTTTTCCCCCTGAGGCCCTTTCTCACAGTCTGTTCTTCAAGTTTTCTTTCAAGTCTCTAATTTATCAATCTCAAAAATTCCTTACATTTTTTCTTTCTAGTTCATTACCTTACTCATAAATTAGACAGTGTAGAATAATTATATATATATTATGTTCAGGAGTGCATGCTAGATTGAAATCTTTGGGCTGCTTAAGTTTCTTTTTGTTGCTTATACAAGTAAAGGAGACAGGAGATTGATTACTTAGACTAGAATACTGAATATCTAAGAGTGATAAATTAAAAGAAATTCCAATCTTTTATTTATTTGATTTTTTTGTTATATGGAACTAAAAACCTTTTCATATATTTCCCCTTATGTACATAATGAAGTTCTGACCGAGCATCCTGGTCTAGAAGATCTTTGGGAGAGCTAGTGTCAGTTAGCATCACTATGTTGTGGTTGTTCTTGTGTGGGGTCTGGATTAAAGTCAGATCTGAGAATTCTTGGGTTTAATTACAGTTTCTCTCTGTCATAGACTTTAACCCCTAACATGGCCATAGCATTACTGGTTTTCTGGTCCCTCAGAGAAGATTTGGGAAAATGGTAGGTAGGTAGGTAAGTTGGGTAGGTAGGTAGGTAGGTAGGTAGGTAGGTAGGTAGGTAGGTAGGTAGGTAGGTAGGTGATAGATGGACGGACGGAAGGACGGACGGGCGGACGGGCGGACGGGCAGGCGGGCAGACAGGCAGGCAGACAGGCAGGTAGGCAGGCAGGCAGGCAGGTAGACAGGCAGATAGATAGATAAATACATAAATAGAGACAGGAATCCAAGGATTGTGCTGCTGCATTCAGTGTATCATTTTAACCGGAGATAAAACCGTTAGACCAGTTCCAGAAACTGGACTCCAGCCTTTGAAGGCAAACTACAAACACTGCTATGAGTTTTTTGTGAGGTCAAGTTTCTATTCATTCATAAAGTATGTTTTAAACTCAGATATTATTCCCATGTGCCAAGTCTTAACTCTTGATTAATACCACTAAGCATTTAGACACAATAACACTATATTTCTTAAATTCACAATTAAACTAATAATTTTGTAAAGTGGTAAAATACAATTTTTCACTTTTTAAAAATAGACTTTATTTGTTAGAGCAGTTTTAGGTTTTAGCAGAAAGTACAAAGAGTTCCCAAATACTCCCTCTCTCCCTGCCCACGGTTTCCGCTATTACTAACATCTTGCATTTGTGTGGTGTATTTGTTACAACTGATGAACCAATATTGATACATTCTTATTAATTAGAGTTCACTTTTTGTGTTGTACAATTCTGTGTTATTGTTGTTAAGTGCCCTCGATTCAGTTCCAAATCATAGCGACTATGTACAACAGAATGAAACATTACTTGGTCCTGTACCATCCTCACAATCATTACGCTTGAGCCCGCTGTTGCAGCCACTGTGCCAATCCATCTCATTAAGAATCTTCTTCTTTTTTGCTGGCCCTCTACCTTACCAAGCATGATGTCCTGCCGGGACTGATCCCTCCTGATAACATGTCCAGAGTATGTGAGATGTTGTCTCGCCATTCTTGCTTCTAAGGAGCATTCTGGTTGTTCTTCCAAGACAGATTTATTCGTTCTTCTGGCGGTTCATCGTATACTCAATATTCTTTGTCAATACCACAATTCAAAGGTGTCAATTATTCTTCGGTCTTCCTTATTCATTGCCCAGCTTTCACATGCATATGACTGAAAACACCATGGCTTGGGTCAGGCGCACCTTAGTCTTCAAGGTGATACCTTTGCTTTTCAGCACTTTAAGTAGGTCTTTTGCAGTAGATTTGCCCAATGCAATGCATCTTTTGATTTCTTGACTGCTGCTTCAGTGGATGTTGATTGTGGATCCAAGTAAAATGAAACCTTTGACAACTTCAGTCCTTCCTACGATCATCATGATGTTACTTATTGGTCCAGTTGTGAGAATTTTTGTTTTCTTTATGTTGAAGTGCAATCCATACTGAAGGCTGTGGTCTTTGATCTTCATTAGTGAGTGCTTCAAGTCTTCTTCACTTTCAGAAAGCGAGGTTGTGCCATCTGCATAATGCAGGTTAAGAGTCTTCCTCCAATCCTGATGCCGCGTTCTTCTTGATACAGTCCAGCTTCTCAGATTATTTGCTGTGCATACAGAGCGAATAAATATGGTGAAAGGATACATCCCTGACATACACCTTTCCTGACTTTAAACCACGCAGTATCCCCTTGTTCTGCTCAAACGACTGCCCCTTGATCCATGTACAGTTTCTTTATGAGTGCAAGTTAAGTGTTCTGGAATTCCCATTCTTCTGTGGGTTTTGGCAAATGCTTAATGTCTGGTATCCACCATTACAGTATTTTACAGAATAGTTTCACTGCCCTAAAAATACCATTTTTACTTCTTCAGTGCTGTTCTTGCTTTTCTAAGCTTTGAAGAATGAAATTGATAATTTATTATTTTACCAAAGTCTCACAACTCCCAAGGCTTGTCAAGGACTCTCTAGCACTTGCATTTAAGGTGCATGGAGCCTCTGTCTTAGACAACAGTCACTGTCTTCTCCTTCAGGGCTAGCAAGTAAAAGGAACCTCTGGGGAGGGTTGAGGGGGAAAAGACTCAGCTATTTATCCTCTAGCCCTCTAACTTAAGAGATGCTGAGCTTATGAAATTATTTCTGGTGCTTTTTCCTTCATAATGAACTACTGAAATAAATTCCTAAATTTTACTGTCACTGTGAGTCCCCTCCCAGAAGAGTTACTACATGACTTTCCTTTTCTAACCAGATGATGCACATTTTCAAATCTTTTTATTGATATGCTAAGAAAACAATATTAAAAACTTTTGTAAAAAGAAAACAAAAAAACAACATCTCACTTCAAAGCACTCTAGCTCTTCACTTCTACATATTACTTTTCAGTCCTTATGCGTAGGTAAATACATTTTTACGTAGTTTTATTTTCAGATCCTCTTTCTTAAAATAATAATTTGAAAGCTGCTCTTGCAAAGGCTACTCTTACAATGTACTTCTGCAGGTGACTTTTAACTAAGCCTGAGTTCATAAGCATTGTGTGAAGGCCTTGTTATCACATAATCTTGGCACTGATTACTAGAATCTCTAGAATATTTTCTGACCTTCCCAGACTGACCTAAATTTCATTTTATGCTTGTGTTTTAAGATATCCTCCCCCAAAATATTTCATTCAATTTTCATGGAAACATAAATAGATATAACATCTGACTTTTTAAGGAGCTATGTAATCTTTTTTTTTTTTTTTTTTTGAAAAGGCAACCAGGAATTACATTAGCTTATTTACAATAGACTGGCAAGTGTTGCCATGGAAGGTATGACATCACTAGGACAATGAATGCATGAAAATTGTCTGAAGCATCACATTTACAAAGGAGAGCTAAAAGGCAAAGGAAAACTTTAACTTACCGGGAGGTAGAACACCCTAGGAAAAGAAAGTATTAGGTACAGTTGAAGTCCCGTGACTTTTCTCATTTCATGTTTTAAGGGTCAGTAAATCTGTAATTTGCATTTAGAGATTGCTGCAAAGAAAGTTTTGGTTTTCCTAGCTTAATTGACTGTTATGAATTCAGATTTTGTATGTTACTCAAATGTACATTAGTGTAAAATTCTGTCATATTTTATTCAAATGGAAAAATTACTCAAGAGAATGTATTAGAAAATATATCAGGTAATTATTTAATATTTTGGGGATTTTTCTATGTTCTTTTTTAAGACACATCTCACATGAGTAGAAAACTATGACATATTAATATTGAAAGGCTTTATATAGCCTACATGATTTACAGAAAGCATAAAAAGAATAGTCCTCAAATCTGCAAAATTTGTCAGTAATCTTTCTCTAAGAATATAGTTTCAAACTTTTCTTGTATTATATCATAGATGGGTGATTAATACCTTAAGAAGTCATTTATTTGCTCCTTCTGCCTTCTGGTACAAACAAGTCTTAATATAATCCAGATGGACAAATTTGATACAGGGAGCTAAAAACTTTTCTAATAGTGCCTGTTTTTCTTTTAGTTGCGTAAATACAATTTACTGGGCTCAGCTCAGATTCTACATCTAGATTTATTTTAGGGCACCTGGTGAGATCTGTCCTTCTAGGCATAAACTGTAAAGATAGCACAGTTTATCTTTTATGTTTGCCATTTCCCCTTTTGAGGCCTCTCTTCCTTCCAGGCCCTACCTGCTGCCTGGTGGCCCCACACACGTGACAGCAGCCCGGTGCTAACGCTCAAAGCCTGCCAGCGGAGCAGGAACTCGGTACTTTCTCGCTGACGGACTGAGCCTGGGATTCATTTCCATGGCATTTTTACTGATCTCCAGACAATTTTTTTGAGGATTCCTAGAGATTCAGAGAAATACAGCTCTTACTGTAAAGTGTAGGAAGCGACAGTAGGAAGCAAAAAGTTGTTTTTGTTGTTGCTGCGTTTTGTTTTTTATTTTTATTTTTCTGGAGAAGCAGACCTAACTCCCTTTCCATCACAAGATTTCTTTCTGTGTGAAGATGTATATACTTCTAGCCCAGTGTTACAACATAGCAGGCATTCAGTAAGTGAAACAAGGTGAGACTGGGAACAGGTTTACTGAAGCTGGTGAAGGGCCTTAGCCATGTGTTCACATGTCCTGAGTTATTATAAAATTTTCATAAGACGTTTTAGCCACCCTCAGTTAACAGCACCCTCGTTAACAGCAAACTCGTTGCTGTCAAGCAGATTCCGACTCATAGCAACCCGATAGGACAGAGTAGAGCTGCCCCACAGGGTTTCTAAGGAGCAGCTGGTGGATGCGAACTGCAGACTTTTTGATTGGCAGCCAAGCGCTTAACCACTGTGCCATCAGGGCCCCCATATTTGGATAGAGAGACCTTTAAAATCTTGGTCTGTCTGCTGCTTCAGTTTTTTTTTTTTCTTTTTTTTTAATTTGAGCTATGCTCAAAACAGAAACCCTGGCCGCGTAGTGGTTAAGTGTTATGCTGCTAACCAAGGGGTCAGCAGTTTGAATCCGCCAGGCGCTCCTTGGAAACTCTATGGGGGCAGTTCTGCTCTGTCCTATAGGGTCGCTATGAGTCAGAATCGACTTGACAGCAGTGGGTTTAGTTTTTGGTTTTATGCTCAAAAATTTTTATTCATATTGTAAAGACACATGGCATACTCCTTAGCAAATTAAATTATGGAAAGCAAAGATTGTATCTCCAATGTTTTCTGCGTATCCTAATGCAACGTGTGTGTATACCCATTATGATCGAGGCGATCCTGACTCATAGCAACCCTATAGGGCAGAGTAGAACTGCCCCAAAAAGTTTCCAAGGAGTGGCTGGTGGATTTGAACTGCTGACTTTTTGGTTAGCAGCCAAGCTCTTAACTAATGTGGCACCAGAGTTCCAACATGTGTATAATAAATGTTATATCCAAGAAGTTTTGAGAAGATACATGAAAATGTATTGGACTTCATTTTTTAAACATTTTGTAAATTTTATCCATTGTAAGGGCTGTATTTAATCCAAATGTTAGTATTGCCACTGTTGTTAGTTGCCATCAAGTTGATTTTGGCTCATGGCAACTCCATGTGTGCAGCGTAGAACTGGTCCATAGGCTTTCAAGGCTGTGACCTTTCAGAAGCAGATCACCAGGCCTGTCTTCGAGGTGATCTGGGTGGGTTTGAACCATCAAACTTTCAGCTAACAGTAGAGCACTTAACTGTGCCACCCAGGGAGTCCAGTATTGTCATTATTTGAAATTGCTTAAATCAATTGTGTTCTTTGTGTTGGAAGAATGACTCAATAGAGGATTCTGAACTGGTAAGCCAGGATTAATGATCTCCTATAGACTAAACGTCATACCAGATCAGAAGACTCGCTCCCCAGAAGCACGGCTGCATATCTGACAAATGTCACAACCTGGTGCTTACTTCAGCGTATCCAGTCATAAGCGTAGTGGATGAGAGCTCAGCTGCTAGCCAAAAGGTCGGCAGTTCGAATCCATCAGCTGCTCCTCAGAAACCCTGTGGGGGCAGTTCCACTCTGTCCTTTAGGGTGGCTATGAGTCGCCATCAACTCAATGGCAACAGGTAGAAGCATTGTGAGGAAAATTTGACCCATATCTTTATTGCATTTTGATCACAGAAGAACAAGTTTCTTCCAGCCAAATGCTCCCTAATCTGAAAATACTATAGTGTAACGCTTTCATTCAAACATTCCAGCAAATCATTGGCCATAGAGTAACACTAGGCACAGAACACTCAGTTCTATTTGGCTGGGTTTAACCTTGCTAGTACTTTATATATAAATTTTTATATATGTATAATATTCTAAATATATGCTATAAACTATATATATTTCTTATTTACAAAAATATTTTAACCCAAAGGATTACTAAAAAACATGAATTTTCTAATTTTGTTTTCTGATATTTTTGTTTTAATTATTAAAGTAATGCACACATACACTGCTCATTTTAACAATAGATGAATATAAGGAAAAAAGTTGATAGTTTCCTCCTTTCCCATCCCTCCTCTGACTCAAGTAACCAAGGGTAACAGTTAAATATCCTCTCACGTCTTTCTCTAAAACAAAACAGCTCTGTAGTTCAGATTTTGCCCATGGCTAGCTTGGACATAGAGCATGAGACTCAAGGCCCTCAGTTTCTTCTTGGAAAAAATAAAGATGATTCAAAACTACAATGAGATATCATTTCTAACCCACTGAGATGGCTAAAATACAGACAGACTGTAACAAATGTTGACAAAGATTTGGACAACTCGAAACACTTATACATTGCTAGTGGGAATGTAAAATGGTGCAATCAATTTGGAAAATAGTTTGGCAGTTCCTCAAAAGGTTAAACATAGAGTTACTGTATGACCCAGCAATCCCACTCCTGGTATATAACCAAGAGAAATGAAAACATACATCCACACCAAAATGTATACATGAATGTTCATAGCAGCATTATTCATGATGTCCAACAAGTAGAAACAACCCAAATGTCCATCAACTGGTAGATGGATAAATATGATATGGTATATGCATACAATGGAACATTATTTAGCCGTAAAAAGGAATGAAGTAATGATACATGCTATAACATGGATGAGCCTGGAAAACATTATGCTAAGTAAAAGGAGTCAGATACTTCCTCATATGTGGAATTACGTGTAAGTTCTATCTATGTGAACTTTCCAGAACAGGAAAATCCATACAGAAGAAAGCAGATTGATGGTTCCCAGGGCTGGGGAAGAAGGGAATGGGGAGTGACTACTAATGGATATGGGGCTTCTTTTGGGGTAATGAAAATGTTCTGTAATTAGATAGTGGTGATGATTGTCCAAAATCTTGTGACTATATTAAAACCCACTTAATGGTACACTTTTGATTTATGAACACCACAAAGAAAAATATTTCAGGGAAGAAAAAGGGGGAGTAAACCATTTCAAAACCTACTGAGACAATGGGAGTGGGAAATGAAAAAGGGTCACTGGATTTACTGAAAAGGTGATTTCAGGTACATAGTTACAATGGAGTCCTGGGGCCAGAATTCAGGGGGGCTAAAAGGAGTCCCTGGGTGGTGCAGATGGTTAACATGCTCGACTGCTAACCAAAAGGATGGAGGTTCAAGTCTACTAGAGGCGCTTCAGAAGAAATGCCTGGTGATCTACTTCTGAAAAATTAGCCATTGAAAACCCTATGGAGCACAGTCCTACTCTGACACACATGGGGTCATGATGAGTCAGAGTTGGCTCAACAACTGGATAAAAGGAGAGCAGTGGAAGGAAAAGAGAGAATGGGGTTATATGAAGTTAATAATGAAAGAAGGTAGAAAAATACTTGGTTATTTGGCAAGGGCAGCAGGTGTTAAAAGAAGAGTTGCCTTGTTTCTCTCCCCCGCTTTTAGAGAGGAAACTTGATATATGAAGACGGCCAGGAGAGAGCAAAAAAGGTCACAGTTTCTAAATGAGAAAGAAATACGAGAGGAAGCAAGTTCTGCACGTTTCAGCAGCTTTCAAACTCTGTTAGCTAGAGTGCTGTTTCTTCAAACCAAATCTTACAGGGAAGCCTAATACATAAAACAAAAGTGGAGCTGCTCTGCTGAGGGCTGGTGTGTGGGGGGCGGGGGGGGGAGCAGCTGGGAGTGCTGTCCTAGGAATTCTCTCTCAGTGTTCCTAACGACAACCGATGACGTGTATTATCTCATTTGGTCTTTTTATCAGTAAGGAGGGCATTTCTATTGTTCCTAGGTCACAGCTAAGGAAACCAAGAGGGGTTTAGTGACTAATTGGATGGCTAGAGGCCAAGCCAGGAATAGAACTCCTATTTTATGGCCTCAAATCTTTCTGATCTACAACTTAAAATGCCTTGCTCTTTCTACCATAGCATGCTAACCTCTTCCTTGTCTAGAGGCTCTTTCAAAAGACCATCAACAACAAAAGAGGAATTTAAGGGAAGTATGTGATACTTGGAAACCCTGGTGGTATAGTGGTTAAGTGCTACAGCTGCTAACCTAGCGGTCAGCAGTTCGAATCTGCCAGGCGCTCCTTGGAAACTCTATGGGGCAGTTCTACTCTGTTCTATAGGGTCGCTATGAGTCGGAATCGACTCGACAGCAGTGGGTTTGGTCTTTTTTGGTTTTATGTGATACTTGGAAACTCTGGTGGTGTAGTGGTTAAGAGCTACGACAGCTAACCAAAAGGTTGGCAGTTTGATTCCACCAGCTGCTCCTTGGAAACCATATGGGGCAGTTCTACTCTGTCCTATAGGTTGCTATGAGTTGGAATCGACTCGACGGCAGTGGGTTTGGTTTTGAGTTTTTTTTATGTGGCACTCAATGACTCATAAAACCAACTCATTTATCTTATTAAAAAAAAAAAAATATTAGAGCCCCCAAAATGTGGCCTAACTTTGGAAGGAGTTGCGATCTCATAGCATCTTTCTTAAATGATTAATTCCGTTGCCATCAAGTTGATTCTGACTCATAGCATCCCTATAGGACAGAGTAGAACTGTCCCATAGGGTTTCCAAGACTGTAATCTTTATGGAAGCAGACTGCCACATCTTTCTCCCACAGAGCCTCTGGTGGGTTCAAACCAGCCACCTTTAGGTTAGCAGCTGAGTACTAAACCACTGCACCACCAGGGCTCTTTTTTCTTAAATGATCGTTTATTCACCAAGGCCACACGACAACTAAGAGCCCAAGAGACAGAAAGGGCCACATGAACCAGAGACCTACATCATCCTGAGACCAGAAGAACTAGTTGGTGCCCGGCCACAATCGATGACTGCCCTGACAGGGAGCACAGCAGAGGACCCCTGAGGGAGCAGGAGATCAGTGGGATACAGACCCCAAATTCTCATAAAAAGACCAAACTTAATGGTCTGACTGAGACTAGAGGAATCCCGGCGGCCATGGTCCCCAGACCTTCTGTTGGCACAGGACAGGAACCATCCCCGAAGACAACTCATCAGACATGAAAGGGACTGGTCAGCGGGTGGGAGAGAGACGCTGATGAAGAGTGAGCTAATTATATCAGGTGGACACTTGAGATTGTGTTGGCAACTCTTGTCTGGAGCGGGGATGGGAGGATAGAGAGAGAGAGAAGCCGGCAAAAATGTCACGAAAGGAGAGACTGAAAGGGCTGACTCAAGAAGGGGAGAGCAAGTGGGAGTAGGGAGTGAGATGTATGTAAACTTATATGTGACAGACTGATTGGATTTGTAGACGTTCACTTGAAGCTTAATAAAAGTTATATAAAAAAAAAATGATCGTTTATTGCAAAACATGATTTTTCTCCTTTTAAGACGGGAATTTTTGACCAATGTTGCCTTCTATGCCACATTTAGAGTTACTTCTTGGCCTCTTACGGCAATGGGTTTTTTTTTTTTTTTTCTTGGCCTCTGTAATCACTGTTCTACTTGAAAAGCAAGAGAAACTTTGCTTTTTCCTTGCAATAGGCAGGCTTTTGTTCTTATTCGTTTTTAGTTTTTCTTAGCATTCTTGTAAGACCCTGTAATGTATGATTATCAAAATCTCTATATTAAGAATAATTCTTACTAGCTTTTTTATGGTTGGAATATACTCCTAATTTCCAGGTCAAGAAATACAAAATGAAATCAAACTGTAAGAAGTGCTAGATTTTATATCCTTCCAGGACACAGGGAGCCTACTGAGATACGTTCCAATATTTGCTCTCATTCCAATGATGATATCATTAAAGCTAGCTAGATCATCTTTTTCTAGATCATCTAGACCCCTGCTACTTAAAGTGTGGTCATGGACCAGCTGTGATGCCATTGGCTGGGAGCTTGTTAAAAATGCTTAATTTGGGGCCTGTCCCAGACATACTGAATCAGAATCTGTATTTTAACAAATTCCCAGGTTTTGCCTAAGCACATTGAAGTCTGTGAAGCATTGATCTACACTAATTTTTTAAGCGCAACATAGAATTTTATTCTCCCTGGAGGAAGAGAGCTCCGAGAAGTTAACAAACATTTACTGCAGATTTGCAATGTAATAGACACTATAGCATGAGTCTCATCAATGTTATCTCATTTAATAGTTAAAATAACAATTTAGGTGTAAATTAGTCCCCATTTAACAGATGGAGAAACTGAGACGCAACTGTCCTATTGTCACCTAGCTAGGCATTTGACTTTAGGTCTTTCCAACTCCAAAGCTTTCTGTATTACACTGAACCACCTTTTAAACAAATGAAAGAAAGCATTCTAAAAACTTGTACCAAACCAAACCCATTGCCATCAAGTCGATTCTGGCTCAAAGTGACCCTGTAGGACAGAGTAGAACTGCCCCATATGGTTTCCAAGGAGCACCTGGTGGATTTTAGAATGAAGAATTACTTAAGAATTTCACTGAGGAAAACATGGCAGGACTTAAAACCATAAAACTACCAACACTGGCAATTTATTTTATCTTTGCAAAGTGCTTTCCTTTGTTAATCTTTGCAATAACCAGGTGAGGCAAAATTTATCTCCATTCTATAAATAAAGAAGTTGGAGCTCAGAGTAGCTAAAGGTTTGCCTGCAGTGTTAAAGCAGTGAGTCAGAATTGGAATTAAGGCGAGAACACTTAACTGTTAACTGCCAATACTCGAATGGACTACTCTCTGAAGTCATTTATATACCTAGAGAGTGAAGGTGTTTCTTTTACTTCTGATGGCTGTTGTAGTTTGGAGCCAGCTGGGTTGGTATTTGGGGCATTCAGCTCTTATTAATACCCCTAAATGAGCCCAACGAATGGTGAAAGCAAATGGATCACTCATTCTACTGCGTTATGGCCAGCTTTGGCCCACACTAGCCCTGATGGCGCAGTGGTTAAGAGTTTCGCTGCTAACTAAAAGGTCTGCAGTTCGAATCCACTGGCTGCTCCTTGGAAACCCTATGGAGCAGCTCTACTCTGTCCTATAGGCTCGCTAGGAGTTGAAATTGACTTGATGGCAGTGGGTTTGGGATTTTGGTTTGGCCCACACTATCCCACTGGGTTTGATTTTTTGGTTGCTATCCACCAATACTTACTAATTTTTGAGGGCCTGTGATCAAATCCTTGGAGCCCTGATAGTGTAGTGGTTAAGAGCTCAGCTACCAACAAAAAGGTTTGCAGTTCAAATCCACCAGCCACTCCTTGGAAACCCTATGGGGCAGTCCTACTCTGTCCTATAGGGTCGCTATGAGTTGCAATTGACTTGACGGCAACAGGTTTGGATTTTTTTTTTTTTTTTTGGTGACCAAATCCTTAGGAGAGTGTAGTCTACAAGTCTAATGTTATGACCCTAGGTTTCCTTGCCTATTCTCCCTCATCTTATGCATCTTGTCTCCTACCTCTGAGTGCTCAGCTACCCTGGCATTCTCTCATCATTTCCTTGAATATGCTGTGCCATCCCAGGTCCTTTACATGGTCTGTTTCTTTAGCCTCTAGTGCTCACTCTTTTTTTTGCTTGGCTAACATGTATTCATTCCTTCGTCAAGTCTCAATCTTATTTCACTTCCTCAGGAAACATTCCCTAACCCCTGTCAGGCTCCCCTGTTGGACACTCTTATAATCCCCTGTATGTCAACTTGGCTGGGCCATGATTCTCAGTGATTTGGCAGTTGTATGATGTTGTTATCACTTCCGTGATGAGATTTGATATAATATGATCACCTACCTGATGGGGTCTGCTATGAGTAGCCAATCAGTTTCCTTCACCATGTGGCCTGCACTGAATGTAAGTGGATATTCTGGCAAGGCTCAAGGGCTGTTACTCACTGGATCCTGCAGCTATCTCCTGTTTGCCTGACCTCCGGTTCTTGGGATTTGAGCTAGCAGCTTTCTTGCAGTCTTGCCTGCTGATTTTGGGATTCATCGATCTTCACAGCCTGTGAGCAACAGCCCTGCTCTCCGACATGCTGATCTTGGGTTCACCAGCCCCTGAGGCTACGTGAATCAGGGGAAGCCTCTATCCTGATCCACGGACTTGGGACATTCCAGCCTGAATGAGCCATTTCCTTGCTATAAATCTCTCTCTCTACATATTTATATGCTTTACTGTTTTTGCTTCTCTAGAGAACCCAGCCTAAGACAGTCTCCAACACAGCACTTATCACAATTGTATTTCATTAGTTATCTGAGTAATCATTTCTTTAAGGTATAACATCCCCCACTGAACAGTAAGCTCTGAGAAAACAAGAACCATGTTATATTTTATATAGTCCCTCCTAGGACACATGCCTAACATACAATAAAAAAAAAAAAAAAAAAAATTTTTTTCAATAAACTTTTGTTGAGTAAGACAATAGATTTCAATAATGTGTTTTTAATGTATGTGAAAATATTTTTGTAAAGTTTTATACCAATAGTACTCCTGTTGTCATTATTTGTGCTCTGATTACTCAAAATTTATTTTTATGTTCACTATGGTGGCATAGTGGCTAAGAGCTACGGCTGCTAGCCAAATGGTCAGCAGTTCGAATCCACCAGGTGCTCCTTGGAACCCTATGGAGCAGTTTTACTCTGTCCTGTAGGGTCACTATGAATTGGAATCAACTTGATGGCAATGGGTATGTTGAATACAGGAACCTTGTTGGTACAGTGGTTAAGTGCTTGGCTGCTAACTGAAATGTTGGTGGTTTGAACCCTCCCACCGCTCCACAGGAGAAAGATGTGGCAGTCTGCTTCTGTAAAGATTACAGCCTTGGAAATCCAGTGGGGCAGTTCTACTCTGTCCTATAGGGTTGCTATGAGTTGGCATCAACTCCACGGCAATGAGTTTGGTTTAACTGGTTTTATGTTGAACACTAAATAATGGATTTCTATATATGCATTAAAAAAAATTTAATTAGTGAGTCTAACAAGGCCCATTTGGTGGTTTAATATGATATGCATTTGAAGGGCCTGAGTTAACCCAGCAAAGACAGGCAGAGATTTCATTCAACTGTGACAGGAATCCTAACTAGGTGGGAAGGCTCTAAGTTCCTCACCTGACTTCTTGCCCACAAGAAAGATGGGTCAATCCTAAGAGATTCACACTCAAACCAGAGAGTCTCCTGGGTGTTTGATGTTTGACATTCCTTTGCCTATTAAACAAGGTCCCCACTTACCTGCATCAGGGACCTCAGGACTGGTAGCTCCACTCAGGTCACCCAGGCACCCATGACAGGGATCCAAAGATAACTGGTACCTCCCAGTCCTTACAACCAAAAACTTTGGGTGCCCATGGTCCCTCTGCAGAACCCACCCACCAGCATGCTCTAGGGAACAGAGATGATATTTTCCTCAGAGACACTTGGGGGTTGGTTCTCAGCCCCCTGCCTTGTTCAGAGCATGACCCCCGGCTGCAATCAGGTACCAGTATATACGCCAATCACCTCTGCCCCTCTAAGACTGTAGGACAGAGCCTGTACCACACACTGAATGATCAGCTACCTGGAAAACTGGGCGAAATTCATACAAGAAAACTGAATGGACTCCTAGACTGATAGACCTGATAACAGCTCTAGCCAGCTAAGGACAGGACAACAGAGCTCCAAAGGTGAAAATAATCAAGCTAGCTCACTCAAGCAACCCATAGGAGTATGCCAAAACAAAACAAAACAAGCAGCTACAACACAGTAAGCAAGCATAAACTAATACAATAACTTATAGATGGCTCATAGACAACAGTCAATATCAAGTCACATAAAGAAACAGGCCATGATCACCTCAACAGGCTCTCAAAACAAAGAATCCAGGGATCTTCTAGATGAAAGTGGATTCCTGGAATTACCAGATGCAGAATACAAAAGTTTAATATACAGAACCCTTCAAGACATCAGGAAGGAAATGAGGCAATACACAGAACAAGCCAAGGAACACACAGATAAAGCAACTGAAGAACTCAGAAAGATTATTCAGGAACATAATGAAAAGTTTAATAAGCTGGAAAAATCCATAGACAGACAGCAATCAGAAATTCAGAAGATTAACAATAAAATTACAGAATTAGACAACTCAATAGAAAGTTAAAGAGGAGCAGAATCGAGCAAGTAGAAGCTAGAATTTCTGAACTCGAAGATAAATCACTTGGCACTAATATATTTGAAGAAAAATCAGATAAAAGAATTTTAAAAAAGGAAGAAACCTTAAGAATCATGTGGAAATCTATCAAGAGAAATAACCTATGAGTGATTGGAGTACCAGAACAGGGAGGGATAACAGAAAATACAGAGGAAATTGTTGAAGATTTGTTGGCAGAAAACTTCCCTGATATTGTGAAAGATGAGAAGATATCTATCCAAGATGCTCATCGAACTCCACATAAGGTAGATGTTAAAAGAAAGTCACCAAGACATATTATAATCAAGCTTGCCAAAACCAAAGATAAAGAGAGACTTATAAGAGCAGTGAGGGATAAATGAAAAGTCACCTACAAAGGACAGCCAATAAGAATAAGCTCGGACTACTCGGCAGAAACCACGCAGGCAAGAAGGCAATGGGATGACATATTTTAAAAAATTGAAGGAAAAAAAATTGCCTGCCAAGAATCATATATCCACCAAAACTGTCTCTTAAATATGATGGTGAAATTAAGACATTTCCAGAGAAACACAAATTTAGGGAATTCGTAAAAACCAAACCAAAACTACAAGAAATACTAAAGGGAGTTCTTTGGTTAGAAAAATCAATAATATCAGGTATCAACCCAAGACTAGAACACTGGGCAGAGCAACCAGAAGTCAACCCAGACAGGGAAATCCAAAAAGCAAAGCATGATTATTAAAAAAATAAAAAAGCCCAAAACAGGGTAACAGCGATGTTATCATATAAAAGAAGACATTGAAATAATAAAAAGGGACTAAGAAATGTAATCATACACCTTCCATACGGAGAGGAAGATGCGGCGATACAAAGAAATAAAAGTTAGTTTTAAATTTAGAAAAATAGGGTAAATAATAAGGTAACCACAAAGGAGACAAACTATCCTACTCATCAAAATAAAATACAAGGGAAAAATAGAGACTCAGCAGAAACAAAATCAACAACAAATATGAGGAAAGGACAATATATAAAGAAAATCTACTCAGCACATAAATCAAGTGGGAAAAAGAAACTGTCAACAACACACAAAAAAAGACATCAAAATGACAGCACTAAATTCATAAAAAAAAAAATTTTTTTTTTTTTTACCTATGCATAATTACCCTGAATGTAAATGGACTAAATGCACCAATAAAGAGACAGAGGGTGGCAGAATGGATTAAAAAACAAGATCCATCTATATGCTGCCTACAAGAGACACACCTTAGACTTAGAGACACAAACAAACAAAAACTCAAAGGATGGAAAAAAATATATCAGGCAAACAACAATCAAACCAGAGAGTCTTGGCAATCTTTCTGATTCTACTTGTTCCCAGGAGAAAGTATGTGTTTGCAGACAAATGTGTTTGCTTTCTTTTGTCAGAAAACATAGACCATGTTACATAAGATTCTTCCAACTTTTGCTATAGTGGCCAAGACATTAGAATAAATTCAGTGCCCAACTTTAACCCCTCTGAACCTCTATGCCTCTGGTAATTGTATCCCTCTGGTCTTTTTAAGTGATTTCTGTTCTGTTTTTATTCCTGGTTGTCCTGTTTTGCATGATATTAAGCAACCTCAAGTCCTTTTTCATAATGAGCATGAAACATATCTTAAAAAAAAAAAAATTGCATGCCTTTAGCCTGAGCTATCAGTGGTTCAAGAAGTAATCACATTCTAAAGGAAGAGATGGCAAAAACAAAGCTATCATCTTCACTACAGCAATGGAATTTCAGACACTGTGGCATCTGTGTTGGGAAAGTTATTGGGCATTAAACTTTCTTTAGTGTTCTTCAAATAAAATCATATATAACTCCCTTTGTAACTAAAATGAGGTTATCTGTACCACAGAATCTCTTACTATTTTTCAGTTCGTGGTATAAATTCAGTATGTATGAGAAAGCATTTTGTAAACATGTTAAAGTACTTAGTAAATGCAAAGTTCTCTCCAGGTATAATTGCTACTGTAATCATTATTTTTACTCCAATTGCATAAAAATCACTTTAGGTTTTAAGTGTACTGAATACTGAATCTGGGCATTCTGAACATCGTAATAGCCATGCATATCTTAAATCCATGCTGGGAGTTTAAGCAAATAGTATGTGTAAGGCTGGAGTTAATTAGAGAAAGCCAGAGCCTATCATTAGCCTGGATGAAGACTATGCTGGTTTGTTGTCACTTATCCAGCAAGTTTTCATTGAGCAGGTGCAAAGCCACAAGTTAGGCCTTTGGGATGAGGCATGGTGGTGTACCAAACAGACTTAACTCTTGCTCTCAGGAACTGACATTCTAGCAAAATAATAATAATAGCTAACATTTATTGAGAGCTTATTATGTGCCAGACACTGTGTCAAGAACTTTATGCAAATTATCTCATTTAATCCTTACAGTCCTATAAATAGGAACCATAATTGCTTTCATCCTCTGTTTAAGATGAGAAGAGAGGTCAGGTAATTATTCAAAGTCAAGTTCAATGTTTGTTAGATGTAAACCAGAGTGATATTCAAAGCCTTTGACAGCGGGTATGACAAGGACACCCAACAACTGGAATGAACGCTGGCCACAGGCCTGCAGCAAGGTCCTGTAAGCAAGTGAAATCCCTTTATTTGCTAGATTGTGGGCAGGCCCAGGGTGTGTGTGGGGGGCAAGGGATCAGATAGACAGAGAAATTAGCCTATAGGCTGAATTCATCTCTGAGTGTAAGTGTTGGAGAGCTTGGTAAGTAGGTAGAGAGTTAGGCTGAGAGTTCAGTTCAGCAGATATCTTACTCTGTACCAGACAGTATGTAAGCCGCACAGGGTAGAATAAGAAATGAAGAAGAGGTGGTCTCTCATCTCATGGAGCTTAGAATCAGGAAAGATCTGGTCTTGACTGTGTCTTGGGAGCTGGATGACCTGGAGAGTCACTGCTCTTTTATTGCTTAGGTTTCTAATCAGTAAAACTCAGGGGAAGCAGCAGGGTGACTGAATTTTCAAGGAGTCTCAAATTATAAGTGACCACTTCTTCTAAAAGATGTACAGTTTCTTTTACATAAATGACATGTCCCATTTAGCTGACACTATTTTCTTTTTGGTGGCACAGTGACAGTCTGCATTTGAAACTCTCCAAAGTAGCAAAATAGATTCCAACTGTTAAATAATTTAGACCCTGTACACAAATATATAATTATGTGAATTGCTGTTGTTGATGTTGAAATATAACTGTTTACCCAATGAAAGCTAAAGGTGTTGCCTAATTAAAGCCTTTTAAATTCATGCTGATATTTGTACAGTTGAGATGCCATAATTATGTTCAAATGAATTCTTGGTGCTTCAGGGAACATATGGCTATAGAAAATAATACTGTTGCTACAATTATTTTCAGTGTTTATTTAATGATGTAGTGGTTTATGCAATGTTAATGTTCAGATGCAACAGGTTGTTAATGATATGATTGCTAAAAACAGTAAACTACATTATTATAAAAAATATCTTCTGTGATGGGGCAATTTACTTTTTGTTATATTATGCTAAAGCAATATTTTTTCACATGTTGGATGGTAAATATCATGTGTTGCTTTGATGCATGGTTCATCACTATATAAATATGCTGGAATACTGCTCTCAAAGGTTGATGCTTCGTGTGCATTTAGAATGCACACACCCTGATATTTATCTACTCTCACAGGCAACACGTATTTCTGAATATTGTCAGCAACTGACATGCTGGTAGGTAGAGCAACAGGCACTAGGAAGATAGGTTTAGGTGAATGGAAGCAAAGGGTTGTCATGATATCTCATCTCTCAGACCCAATTCCTTTACTACCTGTAGCACTGAGAGCATGCTACTTCACATACTTACTATTTATTACTCTAAAACCTGGATGAACTGTAGTCTATGAAAGATTCTGTGAAACAACTGCACCTGTTTCTATTACTGAAAGGTTGTTTATCCAAATCACTGAGGTACAGGGGCCTTGGAAGATGGACATTTGCATCTTCAGAATAAAGAGACTAAAGAAAAAAAAAAAAAACATTTTCTGTCGAATTGACTCAGACTCATGATGACCCATGTGTGTCAGAGCAGGACTGTGCTCCATAGGACTTTCAATGGCTGATTTTTTGGAAGTAGATCACCAGGCCTTTCTTTCAAGGTGCCTTTGAACCACCTACCTTTCAGCTAGCAGCAAGCATGTTAACCTTTTCCATCACCCAGAGACTCCAAAGACAGGAAAGAAGCCCTCATTTGGTTGTGAATGAGTCTATCCATGAAGAGGAAGACATTAAGATTTTGCTTGTCATGAAGCAATTCAGGGGGCAGTGGTGCATATGGGAAAGTGGGCAAGTGTCCAGGCTCCAAAAGTAGTAGGGCCTGCATTCACATCATGACTCTGAAACTTACTAGCTGTGTCTGTGGTCAAGCTGCTTATCTTCCCCAAGCCTCAGTTTCTTAAGGCCGGGGTTTCTCAACTTAAGCACTATTGATATTTTGGACTGAAGAATTCTTTCTTGTGGGGCTGTCCTACGCATTGTAGGATGTTTAGAATCTCTACCCACCAGGGTGCTAGAGTAACACTCCCTACCTCCCAAGTTGTGACAATCAAAAATGTCTCCTTACATTGCCAAATGTCCAATGGGGGACAAAACCATCCCTGGTTGAAAACCACTGATTTATATGTAGGGGATAATAGAGTCTATTTCATAGGCATGATAGTCAGAATAATGACCACCTAAAGATGTCCACATCCTAATCGCTGAAATCCGTGAACATGTTACTTTACCTGGAAAAAGGGAATTAAGTTAGCAGATGGAATTCAGGGGGCTAATTAGCTTACCTTAAAATAGGGAGATTATCCTGGATTTTTCTGGTGGGCCTAATGTAATCACCAGTTGCCTTCGAGTCAATTCTGACTCATGGTGACTCATGTGTGTCAGAATAGAGCTGCTGGATAGGGTTTTCAATGGCTTGACCTTTCAGAAGTAGATTGTCAGGCCTTTCTTCTGGGGCATCTCTGGGGGTATGAACCACCAACCTTTCAGTTAATGGTTGAGTGCTTAACCATTTGTGCCATCCAGGGACTCCAATGTAATATAAGAGTCCTTAAAAGTAGAAGAAGAGATTCAGAGTGATGGGATGTGAAAAAGACTCAACCCATTGTTGCTGGTTTTGTGGAAAGGGCCCATAGCCAAGGAATGTGGGAGATCTTTAGGAGCTGGAATCATCCAGTTTCCATTAAGTCAACTCTGACTCATGATGACCCTGTGTGTGCTGGGAAAGAACTGTGCTCCATAGGGTTCTCAATGGCTGATTTTTTGGTAGTAGATTGCCAGACCTTTCTTCTGAGGCACCACTGTGTAGACTCCAACTTTCAACCTTTTGGTTAGCAGCCAAGTGCTTTAACCATTTGTACCACCGAGTGACTCCTTAGAAGCTAGAAAAGGCTGAAGACACAGATCGTACTCAGAACCCTCAGAAGGAAATGAAGCCTTCCTGACACCTTGATTTTAGACTGGTGAGACCTGTGTTCACACTTATGACCAATAGAACCGTAAGATAATAAATTTGTTTTGCAGCTACTGTCTTAGTTTCCTAAGCTGCCATAACAAAATACCACAAAGTAGGTGGCTTTAAAAACAGAAATTTGGGTGGAGCCAACATGGTGCTATCGACAGAAGAACCATGCCATACCTTTGCAGCAAAGACCCAAAAAACTAAGTAAAAGAGATACAAATGTCAGTCCTGGAACCCTAAGTACCATGAAGGAATAAAGCAAGGATAAAACAAAACTAAAAAATTTATAACAGGTAGCCAGAGACATCAATGATAACAATATCAGAACAATAAAAGCGGGAATAAATGGTGTAGGCATAGAACTTTCAAATGGAGAAGAAGTCAAGGCATCATCAAGTAATAAAAGACTGGTTTAAAGGAAGATAGGGGTAAATTCCAAGGTAACAAACCAACTCATTAAAAAAAGAAAGACATAAAGTCTCAGTAAATACAAAATTTACAAAAGCAAAAGCAACAAAAAGCACACGAACAAAAGCAATTCAGCACAGAAGAGGAAGAGAACAAAGAAAATGCTAGCACTACAAAAAAAGCCCTACAAAATGACAGCAATAAACTCATACCTATCAATAATCACACTGAACATAAATGGCTTAAATGCACCCATAGACAGAGAATGACCAAATTGATACAAAAACAGGGCCTATCAATATGCTGTCTACAAAAGACACACCTTAGAAACAAAGACATAAATTTATTAAAAATCAAAGGATGGAAAAAAAAAATTAAGCAAAGAGCTACTAAAAAAGACCAGGAGTGGCTGTACTAATCTCAGATTAAAATAGAGTTTAGAACGAAATCTACCACAAAAGACAAAGAAGGGCATTATATAATGATTAAAGGGACAATTCACCATGAAGACATAACCATAATAAATATCTACACACCCAATGACACGACTCCAAAATACATAAAACAAACACTAACAGCACTGAAAAGAGACACTGGTAGTTCCGTGATAATAGTAGGACACTTCGGCACACCACTCTTGGTAGAGGACAGAATATCTAGAAAGACACTCAACAAAGATACAAAAGATGTAAAGGCCACAATCCACCAACTTAACCTCATAGACTTATAAAGAACACTCCACCCAATAGCTGCAAAGTATATATTCTTTTTTAACACACATGGAATGTACTCCAGAATAGACCACATCTTAGACGACAAAGCCACCCTTAACAAAATCCAAAACATTGAGACAATACAAAGAATTTTCTCTGATCACAACGACATCAAAAGGGAAATTAATAACAGGAAGAGCAAGGAAAAAAAAATTAAATACATGGAAACTGAATGACACCCTGTTTAAAAACCACTGGGTAATAGATGAAATCAAAGATGGAATCAAAATATTCCTAGAATCAAATGAGAATGAAACACACCATATCAAAACCTCTGGAACACAGCAACGGCAGTGCTCAAAGGCCAATTTATAGCAATAGATGCACACATCAAAAAAGAAGAAAAGGACAAAATCAAAACATTAGCTTCACAACTCAAACAAACAGAAAGAGAACAGCAAAAGAAGCCTACAGTCACCAGAAGGAAATAATAAAGATCAGAGCAGAAATGAATGAAATAGAGAATAGGAAAACAATAGAAAGGATCAAAAAACTCAAAAGTTGGTTCTTTAAAAGGATCAAAGGAAATCAACAAACCACTGGCCAAACTGAAAAAAGAAAAACAGGATCACAACAGACTACTATGAAAAACCGTACTCCAACAAATTTGAAAATCTGGAGGAAATGGACGAATTTCTAGAAACACACTACCTACCCAAACTAACACAAACTGTTGACGAAAACCTGAACAGACCCATAACAAGAGAAGAGATTAAAAAGGTAATTAAAAAAAAACTTCCAACAACAACAAAAAAAGCCCTGGTCCAGATGGCTTCACTGGAGAATTCTACTAAACATTCAGAGAAGAGCTTGCACCAGTACTAATCAGCCTATTTCAGAACATAGAAATGGGAGGGGCACTTCTGAATTCATTCTATGAAGCCAGCATAACCCCGATACCAAAACCAGGCAGAGACACCACAAAAAAAGAAAATTACAGGTCAGTATCTCTCATGAGTATAGATGCAAAAATTCTCAACAAAATTCTAGCCAATAGAATTCAGCATCATAAATAAATATATATATATATATATATATATATATATATATATATATATATATACACCACAACCAAGTGGAATTCATACCAGGTAAGCAAGGATGGCTCAATGTTAGATAATCAATCAATGCAATCCACCATATAAATAAAAGAAGCACATGATCATTTCAATTGATGCAGAAAAGGCATTCGACAAAGTCCAAAATCCATTCCTGATAAAAACTCTCAGTAAAATAGGTATAGAAGGGAAATTCCTCAACATACTGAAAAGCACCTATACAAAATTAGTACTGATTACACCTCAACATAAAGAAAACAAAAATTGTCACAACTGGACCAATAAGCAACATCATGATAAAAGGAGAAAAGATTGAAGTTGTCAAGGATTTCATTTTACTTGAATCCACAATCAACACCCATGGAAGCAGCAGTCAAAAAATCAAAAGATGCATTGCATTGGACAAATCTGCTGCAAAGGACCTATTTAAAGTGTTCAAAAGCAAAGATGTTACCTTGAAGATTAAGGTGTGCCTGACCCAAGCCATGGTGTTTTCAGTCGCCTCCTATGCATGTGAAAGCTGGACAATGAATAAGGAAGACGAAAGAAAAATCGATGCCTTTGAATTGTGGTGTTGGAGAAGAATATTGACTATACCGTGGACTGCCAAAAAAATGAACAATCTGTCTTGGAAGAAGTACAACCAGAATACTCCTTAGAAGCAAGGATGGTGAGACTATGTCTCACATACTTCGGACATGTTATTAGGAGGGATCGGTCCCCAAAGAAGGACATCATGCTTGGTAACGTAGAGGGTCAGTGAAAAAGAGGAAGACCTTCAATGAGATGGATTAACACAGTGGCTCCAATGATGAGCCCAAGCATAACAACGATTGTGAGGATGGTGCGGGACTGGGCGCTGTTTCATTCTGTTGCACATAGGGTGGCTCTGAATTGGAACCAACTTGATGGCACCTAACAACAACAAAAACACAAAATCAACAACCAATTGGAAAGAGGCTGGACACATTCCCCTTGAGAACAGGAACAAGACAAAGAGGCTCTTTATCGCCACTCCTCTTTAACATCGTGTTGGAAGTCCTAGCTAGAGCAATAAAGCAAGAAAAAGAAATAAAGGGCATCCAAATTGGTAAGGAAGAAATAAAACTGTCCCTATTTGCAGATGATATGATACTACGCATAGAAAACCCAAAAGACTCCACAAAAAAACAATTGGAACTAATAGAAAGATTAAGCAGATTAGCAGGATACAAGACAAACACAAAAATCAGTTGGATTCCTATACACCAATAAAGAGAACTACAAAAAGAAAATCAGGAAAGCAATACCATTTATAATGACCCCTCAAAAAATAAAATACTTATGATAAATCTAACCAGGGATACAAAAGACCTTTACAAAGAAAAGTACCAAACACTACTGCAAGAAACCAAAAGAGATCTACGTAAATGGAAAAACATACAAGCTCATGGATAGGTAGACTTAACACTGTGAAAATGTCAATTCTGCCCAAAGCAATCTACAAATAGAATGCAATCCTGATCCAAATACCAACAAGATTCTTTAAATAGATGGAAAAACTAATCATTAACTTTATATGGAAAGGAAAGAATAAGTAAAGCACTATTGAAGAAGAATGTCTTGGGCTGGGTTCTCTAGAGAAGCAAAACCAGTGAAGTGTATAAATATATATATAGAGAGCTTTATATCAAGGAAATTGCTCAGTTGTAGAGGCTGGACTGTCCCAAGTCTGTGGGTCAGAATAGAAGCTTCTCCTGATTCACGTAGCTGCAGGGACTGGTGAACCCAAGATCGGCAGATCAGAGAGCAGAGCTTTCCTCACAGGCTGTGAAGATCGATGAATCCCAAGATTGGCAGGCAAGACCACAGATTAGCCGCTAGCTCAAGTTCCAAGAACTGGAGGTCAGACAAACAGGAGCCAGCTGCAGGATTCAGAGCAGGCAGAAGCTAGAACATCCGCTTATATTTGGATGCAGGCCACACACTCAAGGAAACTCCCTTTCAGCTCATTGGCTACTAGGGGCAGATCCCATCATGGGGGTGATCACATATTAAATCTCAACAGGGAATCAATCACAACATTATACGACTGCCAAAACACTGAGAATCATGGCCCAATCAAGTTGACACACAATCTTTCGCATCACAAAGAATGAAGTAGGAGGACTCATACTACCTGACCTCAGAACCTGTTATACAGCTACCGTAGTCAAAACAGCCTGATACTGGTACAACTACAGAAAAACTGACCAATGGAACAGAATTGAGAACCCTTATGTAAATCCATCCACATAAGGTCAACTAATCTTCCACAAAGGCCCAAGGTCCATCAAATGGGGAAAAGACAGTCTTTTTAGCAAATGGTGCTGAACAAAACTTGATGTCCATTTGCAAAAAAAAAAAAAAGACAGGACCCATACACAAAAACTAATTCCAGGGCAGTGTTGGGTGAGGGTGGGGGGGGCGGGGCGGGGCGGGGAGGGATCGCGTTGGTACCGCTCAGGGATGTGGTAGTCAGTGCATAGTGCAGATAAGCAGGAGGGAAAGGAGAGGATGTGATGAACAGGTGGCAAGCGGCAGAGGCCACGTACAGGGAAGGATAGGGGTGGTAAAGCATGTATCCCTCCTTACCAGGTGCTCTGTTTCCTGTTGGGAGCTCTGTGAATTTGCCTTCCTGTACTCCCTGTCTGAGTTCTTTGGTGGCTGTAGCCCAAGATGGTGAATCCAGCCATGTTAGCTGGAATGGGATCTCCACTCCGTAGTTCTCCTTGTTCTCTGTTCTCTGTCAGTTTATTATTGCATTTGGTGTTTGATCGAGTTCTTTATTCATTTGCTTGGTATTTAAGGTTCCAGGACTGACATTTGTATCAGTTTTACTTAGTTTTTTGGGTCTTTGTTGCAGAGGGATGGCATGGTGCTTTTGTCTATAGCGCCATCTTGGCTCCGCCTCTCAAAATAATTTTTTTTAAGTAAGAGGAAATCAAGTATGTCAGTATGCTGATAGAAATAATAGAGAGAAATAGGAAACTATGATGCAGTACACAGAGACTTGCCGGAGATGTATTCCAGTAACCTTGAAGGCGATCATGATTGCCAGTTTATTATTTATTTGCAATTAAATTAGGAAGTATATATTCTAATTATTTTTCTATAAATTTAATAGAATAATAATTACTATTATTAATGAATAATAATTATTCTAGGAACATTTATTAAGCTTCTAATGGAATTTCTAAGGGTGGAGTCACCACTCAGATGGACTAGGAGAATGGTACGGTGTGCCTAAAGCTGAGGGAGCAGACTTGCTGTCCGGGTGGGCCTGTAAGGTAGAGCTGAAGCCCAGGGCCAAGGGGCCTCCACTCAGAATCCAGAGGGTGCAGCCAGTACCCAGAGTCTGGAGGGCAGGGCCATTGTGTAAATTCTCTCAGAAGAGGGGATTATTTGCAAAGCCTTGAGGGCTAATGTAATGTGTTCTGCCAACCTGCTTGATGCCTGTTATGCCTTCTTTCCCTCCAATTTCTCGCATTTATAATGGAAATATCTACCTAATGGTTGTTGCACCATTGTACTTTGAAAAGCAGATAACTTGTATTCTAGATTTCACAGATGAAGAGGAATTTTTGGATTTTGGACTTGGAGATGATTTAAGACTTTTGCCATGGGATGAGTATGTTTTACATGTGGCAAGCACATGAATTTTTGGTGGCCAAAGGGTGGAAAGTCATAGATTGAATTGTGTCCTCCAAAAGTATCTGTCAACTTGGCTAGGGTATGATTCCCAGTATTGTATGATTGTACACCATTTTGTCATCTGATGTGTTTTCCCTGTGTGTTGTAAATCCTACCACTATGATGTAATGAGATGGATTAGTGGCAGTTATATTGATGAGATCTACAAGATTAGATAGTGTCTTAAGCCAACCTCTTTTGAGATATAAAAGAGAGAAGTGAGCAGAGACATGGGGACCTCATACCACCAAGAAAGCAGTACCGGAAACAGAGTGCGTCCTTTGGACTTGAGGTTTCTGTGCTGAGACCCTCCCAGACCAAGGGAGAACTGATGACAAGGACCCTCTTCCAGCGCTGACAGAGACAAAGCCTTCCCCTGGAGCTGGTGCCCTGAATTCAGACTTAGAGTCAATTGCGTTATGAGAGAATAAACTTTGGTTTGTTAAAACCATCCACTTGTGGTATTTCTGTAACAGCAGCACTAGAGGACTAAGACAATGTCATATACCCCAAATGACTGCTCAGCTATACAGAGTATGGATAGGTGTAGAAGAAATGCAACTAGTTCTTTCAGGATTTTAAAATATCCTTTATCTGCTATTTTTGTAGTTAGGGAGGAGAATCAAAAGAGAAACTTGTTCTTTTTTTATTTGCCTCTCTTTCTTATTTTGAGATGGATAGGGAGGTGATGTAAATGTTGCTATAAAAAGTTACAAATAATTGGTACTGTCAATTACTGATCCTGATAAATTGCTAGCATGTAGAGTCATTAAGGTAAGTGGTAGAGAAATAGTGTGAAGTCAGATACTGCATCTCAATGAGATTATTGGGGGAAACAGCATTTAACAGAGAAAATGAGGCTGATTTTTTTTGTGCTTTACTGCATTTCCCTGCACATGCATTATTAACCTGCATAGTATGGGTCAATTTCTAGAAGTTTACCTTGAGGGGGAAAGGAGAGTGCAACTCCAGGAAGATTTTAAATCCAAAGCCAGAAAGCATCATTATATTTTAAAGAGCTGTTTTGTATTTCTTTTTTATTGTGCTTTAGGAGAAAGTTTACAGAGCAAATTAATTTCCCATTCGATAACTTATACACAAATTGTTCCAGGACATTGGTGGCAATCCCTGCAATGCATTAGTACTCTCCCCATTTCCACCCGGAGTTCCCCTTTCCATTCCTCTGGTTTTCCTTCTCCTTTCTGCCTTCTTGTATTTGCTTCTGGGCAAATGCTGCCCTTTTGATCTTGTATAGTTCATTGTTCTAAAGAGCGCTTTCCTCATGAGTTATTGTTCATTTGTAGGCCTGTTATTTGGCTGACAGGTGATCTCAGGGAGTGGCTTCTGATCCAAGGTGGAAGGGCAACTAAGGACCATAGTCTAGGGGGTTCCTCCAGTCTCTATCAGACCAGTAAGTCTGATCTTTTTTTAATTTTTTTTTTTTATGAATTTGGATTTTGCTGTACATTTTTCTCTTGCTCTGTCTGGGACCCTCTATTGTGATCCTGGTCAGAGCGGTTGGTAGTGGCAGCTGGGCACCATCTAGTTCTTCTGGTCCAAGGCTAGTGGAGGCTGTGGTTCATGTGGACCATTAGTCCTTTGGACTGATTGCTTCCTTAAGTCTTTGGTTTTCTTCTCTGTCCTTTTCTCTGGATGGGAAGAAACCAATAGCTGTATCTTAATGGCTGCTTGCAAGCGTTTAAGGCCCCAGATGCTACTCACCACAGTAGGATGTAGAACATTGACTTTGAGAGATGTTATGCCAGTTGACCTAGATGTCCCCCAAAACTATGGTCCTCAGCCCTCAAGCCCAGTAACTCAGCCCCGTGAAGTGTTTATTACTATTGTTGCAGGGCTGTATGTTATAGTATTTAGCGTAGTTGCCTTTTATTCTTGCATACCCCTCAGTGTCTTTCTTTGCCTTGGTCATGTTGTACTGACGTCCCCCATATTGTGTATTGCCTTTTCCTTCACCAAAGTAAACATGTGTCTACTATTTAGTCCCCGTCCCTTACCTGGTAACCATCAAAGAATATTACTTTCTATGTGTAAACATTTTTTTTAAAACTATTTATAATAGTAGTCTCATACAATATTTGTCCTTTTGTGATTGAGTTATTTCACTCAGCATAATATCCTCCAGGTTCATCCATGTTGTGGGATGTTTTGCAGTTAGTTATTATTCTTCATCATTGCATAGTATTCCATTGTGTGTATGTATTACAGTTTTTTAAATCCATTCATCTGTTGATGGGCATCTAGGTTGTTTCAGTCTTTTTGCTGTTGTGAATAAGGCTGCAGCGAACATGGATGTGCATATGTCTATTCTTGCAACAGCTCTTATTTCTCTAAGATGTGTATACCCAGGAGTAGGATTGTTGGATCATGTGGTATGTCTATTTCTAGCTTTTTAAGGAAGCACCGTGTCATTTTCCACAGTGGTTGTACCGTTTTACATTCCCACCAGCAGTGATACGAGTTTTAATCTCCCCACAACTTCACCAATATTTGTTGTTTTCTGATTTTTGGATCAGCGGCATTCTTGCCCAGAGTGAGATGGTATCTCATTGTAGTTTTGATTTGCATCTCTCTAACCCTGGTGGCATAGTGGTGGTGGCATAGTGGTTAAGGGATATGGCTGCTAACCAAAAAGTCGGCAGCTGGAATCCACCAGGCATTCCTTGGAAACTATATGGGGCAGTTCTACTCTGTCCTATAGGCTCTCTATGAGGCGGAATTGACTGGACGACAAAGGGTTTGGTTTTTGGTGTAATGACTAAAGATCACGAGTACCTCTTCATATGTTTGTTAGCCACCTGAATGTCTTCTTTGGTGAAGTGTTCATTCATGTCTGTTGCCCTTTTTTTTTTTTTTACTTTTATTTAATTTTAAGTGAATTTCAGAGAATCTCGTTTAAAGTAAGCCAGGATTATACTTAAATAATCCAACTGAATTTGACTATCATTTTTTAAAATTTTTCTGTGTATTTATTGTTTCATTTGCTTCAATAGTTATTTGTTTGAGAAATAAAATAACAATATGTATCCATGAAAATACCATAACAATATGTACCCATTGGGAAAAAAAAGAAAACAGTACAGAACTGTAAAAAGTAAAAAAAGAAATTCTCGACCATCTTAATCTAATGTCCAAGAGATAAACCACGCTATTAACTCTCCTTCCTTACTTTTTTTTTAATTAATTTTTATTGTGCTTTAAGTGAGAGTTTACAAATCAGGTCAGCCTCTCATACAAAAATTTACATACACTCCTAATTGCTCTCCCCCAATGAGACAGCACAGTCCTTTCCTCCACTCTCCGTCCTTGTGTCCGTTCGCCTTTGACCATTTTTTAATTGGATTGTTCGTCTTTTTGTTGTTAAGGTGTTGAAATTTTCTATAAATATTAGCGATTAGACCCTTGTCAAGTATGTCATTGCCAATAACTGTTTCCCAGTCTGTAGTTTCTCTTTTTACTCATTTGGAGAAGTCTTTTCATGAGTGTTAAGTGTTTAATTTTTAGGAGGCTCCAGTTATTTAGTTTATCTTCTGCTATTTGGGCATTTTTAGCTATGTTTGGTATTCTGTTTATACTATGAGATCAAGTTGGTTTATTGTGTTGTTTAGGTCTTCCATATCTCTTTTGAGTTTCTTTCTAGTTTTTCTATCCTTCACTGAAAGTGATGTGTTAAAGTCTCTTACTATTGTTGTGGAATTGTCTATTTCTCTTTTCAAAACTGTTAGGGTTAGCTTTACGTATTTTGGAGCTCTATTCTTGGGTGAGTAAATATTTTTTATGGTTGTATCCTCTTGATGGATTGACACTTTAATCATTATGTAGTGCCTTTCCTTGTCTCTTATGCAGAATTTTGCTTTAAAGTCTATTTTATTAGAGATTAATATTGCCACTCCTGGTGTTTTTTGGTTACTGTTTGCTTGATATATTTTTTTCCATCCTTTGATTTTTAGCTTATTTTTATCTTCGTGTCTAAGATGTGTCTCTTGTAGTCAACATATTGATGAGTCATATTTTCTTTCTTTCTTTTTTTTTTTTTTTTAATCCATTCTGCCACTCTCTTTCTCTTGACTGGTGCATTTAAACCATTTACATTCAGCGTGATTGATTATCAATAGGTATGAGTTTACTGCTGTCATTTTGTCGTGTGCTTTTTTTTTTTATTGGTGGTGCTGATGATTTCTTTGTTTGCTCGCTTTTCTGTACTGAGTTTTCTTTGTTTATGGATTTTCTTTTCATTTTTTTCATTGTCGTTGATTTTGGGTTTATCGAGTCTTTATGATTTTCTTCTTTTTTAATTTGGTGAGTAAGTTTATTAGTTTTTTTTGTGGTTACCCTGAAATTTACCTTTATCTTCCTAAGTTTAAAACAGTCTGTTATCTCTTGATATTGCCTTGACTTCCTCTCCATGTGGAAGGTCTGTAATGATACCTTTTTTTCCCCCTCTTTTTATTTATAAGTTGTAGTCGTTTACAAATCAACGTCTCTGGTTCCGTTTTCAGTCCTATAGCTTTATTTTGATTTTGAGAATTCTTTACATGTGTTGGTATCTGGGTACTGCTGTCATGTGTCTTAATCTCAGGTTGTTGTCTGATGTTGGTTCTCTGTACAAAGGACTCCCTTTAATATTTTTTAAGATTGGTCTGGTTTTTACAAATTCGCTTAATTTCTGTTTATCTGGGAATGTCCTAGTTTCACCTTCATATTTGAGAGACAATTTTGCTGGATATATAATGTTTGGTTGGCAATTTTTTTCTTTCAGGGCTTTATATATGTCATCCCATTGGCTTCTTGCCAGTATGGTTTCTGCCTAGAAATCAGAGCTTACTCTCATTGGCTCCCCTTTGTAGGTAAGAAGTCATTTTTCCCAAGCTGCTCTCAGGATTCTTTCTTTGTCATTGGTTTTAGAAAGTTTGATCATGGTATGTCTTGGTGACTTCTTTTGGGATCTGTCTTGTATGGGGTTCATTGAGCTTCTTGGATGGTATCTTCTTGTCATTCATGATATTAGGGGAGTTTTCTGCCAGCAAATCTTCCCAAATTCTGTCTGCTTTTTTTGTCTTGTTCTGGAATTCTGATCAGATGTAAATTATTTCTCTAAATGGTGTCCCACATAACTCTTAGGCTTTATTCATTTTTCTTCATTCTTTTTTCTGATTGCTCCTTAAACAAATTAGTGTCAAGGGATTTGTCTTCCATTTTGCTGGTTCTGTCTTTCATTGATTCAGTTCTACTCCTGTGTCCGTCTATTGAATTATCTATTTCTAAAATTTTAATCTTCTGGAATTCTAGTTCCTGTTTTTGAATGGTTTCAGTTGTCTATTTATTTTGTCATTTTGTACTTGCATTGTTTCCCTGAATTCTTCTAGAATTTTGTTTGTGTTTTCCTTGATCTCTTTCTTGATCTCCTAGGGGATCCTATATATAAGTCTTTTGAATTTCTCATTAGGTAGTTCCATTTCTTCCTCAGAAAGGTTTTCTGCCCCTTATTTTGGTCACTCGCTTGAGGAATCTTGTCCTGCTTCTTTATGTGATTTGCTATTGTCTGTTGTCTCAGAGGCTTTAAGGTGTTAAATTATTTATTGAGTGTGTGTTTGTTTGCTGTGTCCTGATTTTTTGTGTTAATATATCTGGGTGGGCGGGGCAGGCATGCTACACTGGTCTCTAGTCTGGCAGCACTGGTGTGCTCGCTTCTGGCTCTGGTTAAGCAGGGCAGTGACTGGCAGTGTGGGTGTCAGTCTTTCTTTGCTGGTCACGTGGGGTGGTGTTGGTCTGGCAAGGCTGCCAAAGAAGTCCTGCATCACTAGGTGGGGCGGAGCGGTGGGCTGGGGTTGAAGCCTGTGAGGCAGGGTCACCAGAGTGGTTCCACATCCCTCAGAGGGGTGAGGCAGTGGGCGGGGTGTGGGGTTGGGTGGGTTGGGTCACTGGAGCACTACTGCACTGCTCAGAGGGGAGTGATGGGGGCATGGTAGGTGGCTGGGAGTGCTGCAGCTGCCGTCACTCGGTGGGTGAGCAAGGGAGTGAATAGTAGATGGGGCTGGGTGGAGGGGGGGACAGGAGGACTTGGACTGCAACCCTGGTGGTCAGGGTCTTCAGGGATGGGGAGGTCATGTCTCTAATTACCAGGAAGGGGAAGGGGAGCATGTTTCCCAGGTCACCAGGTGAGGGTGTTTGGGTGCTTCCCATTGGCTGCAGTCAGCAATCAGGACCTGGCCCTAATTAAACATGAGGAGGGAGGTGCTGCCCATGATCCAGTCAAGTGGGACCTGCTAACACTCTGCGGAACTACCACTCCATGTGCTCCACCCACCCCAATAGTCAGGGACTACCACTGGCAAGCCTCCCTGTCTCTGGGTCCTGGCTCCCACCCCACTCCATGGATGCTGGGATCCCCAGAACTCTCACCCTCCTTCCTGTATCTTTCCTAGGTTTGGTTCATGTTCTGCTCACCCTGCTTCACTGTGGGTACGTCAATGCAGTTTCTCTGTCTCCTGTTTGAAATCCTGTGAAATTCTGTGCTCCCCGCCTGGGATTGCTTTTGGACTTTTCTCAAGATGGCCATGCTGTGCCAAGTCAGCTGGTGGGGGCCCCTCTTCCTTGTATTTCTCCTTGTTCACAGTTTTTGATAAGCTCTTTTTCCAGTCAGTGTTTGATCTAATTCTTTATCCTTTCATTTGATATTTAGGGTTCCAGAATTGTCATCTGTATCTGTTTCACTTGGTTTCTTGGGTCTTTGCTGTAGAGGGTTGGCAAGGTGTGTCTGACTAAGCTGTTATCTTGATTCTTCCATGTTTTATATTTCTTATAACTATACCATTGCGTTGTAATGTCTTCAGAGGAGAATATTGACAGGAGCCAAATGGACCTGACTCTGGGCAGCAGACACTAGTGGCATTTGGAAGTAGCCACAGCTTCTCAGAGCCATCTAAGATCCATCTCCCTGCTCCCCCATCCAATTAACCTCGTTAAGATGCTACCATATCCTATATGAAATATACACTTCTTTTTAAACTTTAAAAAGTTGAAATAACTTTATAATTTTACTAGGTAGAAATTACTAATTTTGTCCTCATGATTTAAGCTGCATTATGTATATAAAAAAATTTTTTTTTATGTATATATAGTTATATGAGCATTGAGCTGAGTTAGTGTTGATTGGTTGACATATTACATTGTATAAACATTTAATTGAACATTTTAAAATTTTGGCCAGTATTGTTTTTTTTCCACTTCCAAAACATTTCACAGACCCTTAAAAACTAATAGCCCCTGGTACTATGCCAATAATGCCTAGCAAATACAATTTAAGTTCTACATGACAAAAAACATGGATTCTGGATTTTTTTTTTTTTTTTTTCCTTACTCAGGAATGCTTCTTCCATCTTGGAATTATAAAGTTACTCTATGTCTTCATCTATTTGATCTGGAATGCATTTTGTATATGGTGTACACTTCATTTTAATATACATGAATATCAAATTGCCCCCATATATTTGATTGTTAGTGGAGCATTTGTTACAGGGATATGCTTGTGTTTAGTAAACCAATCCACTGTTGGAACCATAGAGAGAAATCAGATAAGGAAAAAGAACTGACTCAGGTAAAATATGGATAAAGCTTGGAGGAAACAGCCTTCTTCTTCCCTTTGTGGAATAATGTCAGTCACTCAAAATGTCTTCATAGGATTTGATATGCTGTTGTTGGCTGTAGTTGAGTTGACTCTGACTCATGGCCACTTTATGCATAACAGAATGAAACGCTGCCTGGTCATGCATCATCCTCACAATAACCAGCATGTTCCAGCCCACATGGCTATTGTGCCAATTTATATCACTGAGCATCTCCCATGTCCTTACTTGTCCTCCATTTCACCAAACACGATGTCCTCCTTCAGCAATTGATCCCTTCTAATGACATGTCCAAAGGAGCCTTGTGGTACAGTGGTTAAATGCCAGCTGCCAGCCAAAAGGTTGGCTGTTTAAACCCACCAGTAGCTCCGTGGGAGACAGATGTGGCAGTATGCTTCTATAAAGATTTACTGCCTTGGAAACCCTATGGGACAGTTCTACTCTGTCCTGTAGGTTCACTATGAGTTGGAATTGACTAAATGGCAACGGGTTATTTTTGTTTGTTTTAATGACATGCCCAAGGCAAGTGAGTGGATCAATAGTCAGTACTTGATATATGTTCTGGATTGAATTGTGTCCCCCCAAAATATGTTTTGTAAATATTAGTTTCTATACTCATTTGGGAATAGGATTTTCTTTGGTATGTTAATAAGCCATATTAGTATAGGGAGTGTCTTAAGCCAATCACTTTTGAGCAGATTAGGCACAAAAGGAAGCAAGCACAGATGGGGGAAGATGGACTCCAGGCCACATGAAGATTGCTAAGGAACTGAGGAATAGAAGTTTAAAAGAGACTAGGACCTTCCCCCAGAGCTGACAGAGAGAGCCTTGCCCTAGAGCAGGCACCCTGAATTTAGTCTTTTAGCCTCCTAAACTGTGCAAAAATAAACTTCTGTTCATTAAGGCCACCCACTAGAAAAGTAAGACAATACGATATAAAGTTATTATAAAATTATATAAGTTATAGGACAGTGGATGACCATTTTATTAGAAATATCAGCCTGGTGACAAATGATCAATGATATTCTGGGTAAGAGGACAAATCCGATAACCATAGCTGATCAATTTTAATTTCAAAATGTCAATTATCTCTTCTCTACAAAAGGGCTGCACATGCGAAACATGTCTCAGATAGAAACTTTCCAAAAAGAAACGTTAGATTTGAAGTTAGAGTGTGTTGGGATCCGATTCTGGACCTGAGAGGCAGCAGACTCTGATAGAAGCCTTCTTCGGGGAGGCTCCTGACTGTCCACCAGAAAAGCTTTGCGTGTTCTCACAGCAGAAAGTGAAGAGCCCCCAATGTCACTGGAGGTCAGATCAGACATAAAAACTGCTCAGAAAGGGGTGTTAGGACTAGACAGGGAAGTACCTGCAAGACCTCAGAGGGCAGGAGGAAAGTGAGACCCCTGGCTCTCTTCTTAATGGTGGTTGTGAATTGGCTGTGTTCCTGGGCAGCCCTCTTCAAGTAGTTCCTTGCTCTGTATTCTGGCAACCCCATCCTTCACACTCAGAGATGATAACAGCTCCCTGCAATTATTATCCCAGGATTCTTGCCCATCTCTTGTTGGTTTCCCTAAACCCTGCCTAAAACCAGTTGCTGTTGAGTCAATTCAGACTCATAGTAATCCCATGGCTGATTTCTTGGAAATTGATCACCAGGCCTTTCTTCCCAAGGCTCCTCTGGGCAGACTTAACCTCCAACCTTTCAATGAGCAGCCGACTGCTTCTTTCCTATCCTAATATAATGAATCTTGATTGATAATCTGACTAGGTATAGACTCCATGGATACAAATAATTTGCCTGAAGATTTTTGAATGCATTGATTCATTGCCTTCTTGTTTCTAGTGTTGCTACTGAAAAGTTTGATGAGTCCCAATATTTTTATATTATCTGTCTTTTCCCACTTTCTGGAAGGTACTAGGATCATCTTTTTTTTCCTTCTACAGTTTGATAAAGTGAAACTGGTATTTTTTATTATTATTATTGTTGTTTTACTAGGCAGTATGTCATTGAAAGCTGGAAATTCCTCTTCCGTTTTGGAAAATCTTCCTAATTTATTTGATAACTTTTATCCTTAACTCCCCTTTTAACCTTCTGGAATGTTTATTAGTTAGATGCTGGTTTTCTAGAAAGGGTTCTCTAACTTTCTTATGTTTTATGTTCAGTCTTTGTCTTCTTCTTTAACTTTTAGTGAAATATGTTTTATTTTTTCTTCCAACCCTTTTATTGAACTTTTAAACATTATTTTGGTAACTTTTTTATTTTTAAGAGTTCTTTTTTCTTTGTTGGTATTATGTAATGTATTGTTTTTATTTCAATATGCAGCATCTTCTCTTGTCTCTCTGCGGACATTAATTATAGTTAATTTTGAGTTTAGGTCTCTGTCTTTTGTGTCAAAAGCTATCCTCAAAGGGGCGGCAATACTCTTAAAAGCTAATTAGAGACTGTGTGCAGGGAGTGACTTGCAAACTGGGGAGCTTCACTGTAGGACAGTGATTCTCAACTGGGAGTGATTCTTGCCTCCCTCAAGGGAATATTTGGAAATGCCTGGAAGCATTTTTGATTGTCATGACTGGGAGGGTGGTACTGCTGATATCTAGTGGATAGAGGTCAGGGATGCTGCTAAATACCCTGCAATGCACAGGACAGCCCTCATAACAAAGAATTATCTGGACCAAAATGTTTATAGGGCTTCTGTTGAGAAATTCTGCTGTAGGGTGAGAGTGTTGCCAGCCTGCTTTCTCACTGTGAATGCCACATGCCAGTAGCTAAAGTACTTTTCACTGATCTGGTCAATTTCTGCACCTCCCTGCTGGAAGATATATACCTGGCTGTTCATGTTTTAGCACTGGGCAAGGAAAGTGGCCTGGGGAAGTGTTTGATATTTAGCGTGCAAACTTTTGCTTAACATCCTGTTTCACTCCTGTACTTTATTCCACCATTCTTTGTTAATATCCTCTCTGGTTCACGTTTCTCTAGTGGGGTGGTCACTAGCTGAGGGAGGGAGGAGGGAATGAGGATGTGAGGCCTCCCTTTTTCTTTTACAGACTTTTAAAGCATCTCCTTGTTATTAGCACCTACTCATCCTTGCCTTTCAGGGTGCTGAGTTCTCTAATTTCTGAGCCATCCTGGGGTCTTATGGGTCAAATGGACTTACTACTGGTCAGTGTCACCTCTGTAGGCTCTTTGACTTGACCTTCCTCTATCCTGCTAAGTCGTTTACCCTTCTTCCATATGATTTCCCTCCTAATGTATTGTGGTTTGGGGTTACAGATGTTTCCTAGATTCATCAAAAATGGAGTTAAAGTTTCTGTTTCTTGTTCTTGAGAAGAGAAAGCGTTGGAAATGTCTTTTAAAAGGAAGTAATCAGGACTTTTATGCGAAATTGCAGAAAACAGCTTCTCCATCTTCAGTTGCCCCTAGTTCACAGTTTAAGCACAGACTGTGTTCTTTTGCACTATGCTGATAGAAGATCTTTGGGCCCCTTAGTTCTGAGCCTCTCTCACAGCTGTGCTTTGGCTATTCTTAATGCAAAAAAAAAAAAAAAATCCAAATCAAACCAGTTGCCATCAAGTAGATTCTGATTCACAACAACCCTTTAGGACAGATTAGAAATGCCCCATAGGGTTTCCAAGTAGCAGCTGGTGGATTCAAACTGCCAACCTTTTGGTTAGCTGCCAAAGTCTTAACTGCTGCCCCATCGGGGCTCCAATTCTTTATGCAAAGAAGGAAAAATAATAAATTAATGCTTTGGAAGCTCAGAGGAGAAATCAGTCGAGGAGAGTTTGAGGAAGGTGGATCTTTGAAACTGAAAGGCTTAAAGGCTAAGGAGACATTTGAAAGTCATTTGAAAGTCATAGAAGGGAAAAAGAGTGGAGGGAGCAGGGTGGAGAGAATTCTAGATAGAGAAAACTACATGTGAGAAAGATGTGAAGATGTGAAAGAATTGTTAGGGAAAATAATAATGGTTGATTATTATTGGAGCTTAACAAGTAAAATTTTCTAATCCTCACATTAATCCTGTGAGGAATGTACAATCATTATCATGCTCCTTATTGCACATATGAGGAAACAGAGACATACAGGGGTTTAGCAATTTGCCTAAGGTCCCCCTTTAAGAGACAGACTCAGCAGCATGGCCCACGGAGTGTCATTCGTGACTACAATAGACTGGATCACAGTAAGAAATATCTCTGCCACAGTTGATGAGTGCTAGGAGATAGGACTGGTGAGGTAGTTTGGAGCCAGTTTGCTAAGGGGTCTTGTACGACAGGCCAAGGAGTATGGATTTTATCTTGTAAACAATGTGTAACCTGTATATCGCTAAAACTCACCAGTCTATGGAGTCTAAGTAAGGTTGTGCGAACAATTTATCTCTATATTCTCTTAACCAGTTGTTCCACCAAATGACACAGCCTTAACCCTTCTCTTTCCTGGGGCCTCTTTAAGTCCTAGGGTTGAGTGTTGCTTCCAGAGCAGCCTGGTTGGCCTCAACTATTTCTCTAATGTTGCTACTACTCCAGATATCTCCCCCTACACCCCTCTAGTTGGTGTGGCCTCTACCAGTCAGCTGAACCTCTGTTGTTCTCTGGGCTGTTGGAACTCATTCTACATCGGTTCCTGACCTTTCCTCTGCTGATAGCTTCTGGAAAGATCAGAAGCCCAGGTAAAGAGCTAGGGAAACGTTTTACAGAATGAGTGCTTATGTGCTGATAAACTACTACTTAGAATGTGGGGCAATTTCTTATTTTGTAACCAGAGATTAGCACATAATGGGATCAATAAAGAGTTAATGGGTATAAGTATGTAATAGCTGTAATGAACACACAATGATATCAAAGTCTCTTTTCGCAAACATGAAATACCGACTAATATTTTGTTGATATTTTTTCAAGTGCTCAATAGCATATAGGGTCAAAGTCTTCTAACAATAAATTTTTTTTTTTTTATTGTTAGAAGACTTTGACCCTATATGCTATTGAGCACTTGAAAAAATATCAACAAATATTATCGAAAACCTTATTTGTTTCTTATTCTTCTTCCCAATCTCAATTATGAGTTACTGGAGAAAACAGTCCTGCCGTATATGGGCCCTTTTATCAGGCACTGTTATATGCCTTAAAAAACTTAACATATTGCTGGCCTCACAGTAAGAAGCTGGTTATCATCAATTCATTTTTTATTTGCAGTTTCTATATTGGTCTCTGGAGTAAGGTACATTCTTTATTCTTATCATTAATGAAAGATATAAGCCTTTCTTAGTAGGATAATTCATTTCTGGATATATCTTATTTTCATCTAGTTAATTCTTACCAGGAAACCCTGATGGCATAGTGGTTAAGAGCTATGGCTGCTGACCAAAATGTTGGTAGTTTAAATCCATCAGGCGCTCCTTGGAAACCCTATGGGGCAGTTTTACTCTGTACTATAGCGTTGCAAGGAAACCCTGGTGGCGTAGTGGTTAAGTGCTACAGCTGCTAACCCAAGGGTCGGCAGTTCGAATCTGCCAGGCACTCCTTGGAAACTCTATGGGGCAGTTCTACTCTGTCCCATAGGGTCGCTCTAAGTCGGAATCAACTGGACGGCAGTGGGTAGGTATAGGGTTGCTATGAGTCGGAATCGACTCGACCGCAATGGGTTTGGGTTTTTTTGGGTAATTCTTTCCAAGTTTGTTCATATAAATGAAAATAACATAAAGGCAGTCCTTTTAATATCTTTCTGATTATAAAAGTATTACAGCATAGCAAACAAAGAAAAGTAGATAGAAAACATAAAAATCACCCGTAATTCCCCTAATCAGATATACAAATTGTTCATATTTTGAAATCCTTCCTCTCCAAGTTTTTACCTATGGGAATACTTGTCCCCAGGAAATAAGAGATGATGTAATTTATGTATGAGAATATTTACTATAACAAAATTTATAATACTTAAAAATTAAAAATAGCCTAATTGTCCAAAAGTGAGGAGTGGTTAAATTTATTATGGATTGTCATATCCGTATGAGAGATTATCTGGCAGTCATTGTAAGTCATTGCGGTCATTACAATTTTTTATAACGGCTTTATTGTGATATAATTCACATACCATACAATTCACTCCTTTGAAGTATACAATTCAGTGGCTTTTAGTATATTTAAAGAGTTATGCAACTGTGATCACATTCAGTTTTAGATAATTTTTATCATCCCAAAAAGAAACCTGGTACTATTAGTAGTCACTCCTTATTTCCCCCCAACTTCCTGGCCCTAGAAATCTACTTTCTGTCTTTATAGATTTCCTATTATGGCTATTTCATATAAATGTAATCATATAATAAGTCGTCTTTTGTTACTGACTTCTTTCACTTGGCACATTTTCAAGGTTCGTCCGTGTTGAAACACGCAGCCATACTATATCCTTTTTTTTATGGTTGAATAGTATTCCATTGTATGGCTATGCCACATTTTGTTTATCCACTTGTCATACATGGATATTTGGGTTCTTTCCACTTTTTGGCTATTATGAAGAATGTTTCTGTAAACATTTGTGTACAAGTTTATGTGTGGACACATGTTTTAGTTTCTATTGGTATAAGCCTAGGAGTGGAATGTTGGGTCATATGTTAACTTTATATTTAAACTTTTGAGGAACTGACACTATTTCCCAAAGTGGCTGCATCATTTTACATTCCTACCAGCGATGTATGAGGGTTACAATTACTCCACATGTTCACCGACACTTGTTATTGCTGGTCTTTTTGATTGTAGCTGTCCTAAAAAAGGAAACCCTGGTGGCGTAGTGGTTGAGTGCTACAGCTGCTAACCCAAGGGTCAGTAGTTCAAATCCACCAGGCTCTCCTTGGAAGCTCTATGGGGCAGTTCTACTCTGTCCTATAGGGTCGCTATGAGTCGGAATCGACTCAACGGCACTGGGTTTGGTTTTTTGTTTATCCTAAAAAAACAAAACAAACAAGAAAAAAAAAGGACCCATTGCCCTCAAGTCGGTTTTGACTCCTAGCGACCCTATAGGACAGAGTAGAATTGACCCATAGGGTTTCCAAGGAGCACCTGGTGGATGTGAACTGCCAACCTTTTGGTTAGCAGCCGTAGATCTTTACCACTATACCACCAGGTTTTCTGTAGCTATCTTAGTGGCCGTGAAATGGTATCTTATTGTGGTTTTGATTCGCATTTCCTGAATGACTAATCATGTTGAACATCTTTTCCGGTGCTTACCAGCCATTTGTATACCTTCTTTGGAGAAATGTCTATTCAGATACTTTGTGCATTTTTTAATTGGGTTATTTGTATTTTCATTATTGAGTTGTAAGAGTTACAAAAAGGTGTGCATCAGAGCCATATCCTTTCACCATAATTATTCAATCTGTATGCTGAACAAATGATCTGAGAAGCTGGACTATATGAAGAACACAGCATCAGCATTCAAGGAAGGCTCATTAACAACTTGTGATACGTTGATGACACAACTTTGCTTGCCAAAAGTGAAGAGGACTTGAAGCACTTACTTATAAAGATCAAAGACACAGCCTTCAGTATGGATTACACCTGAATATAAAGAAAACAAAAATCCTCACAACTGGACCAATAAGCAACATTGTGATAAATGGGGAAAATATTGAAGTTGTCAAGGATTTCATTTTACTTGGATCGACAATCAACGACCATGGAAGCAGCAGTCAAGAAATCAAATGATGTATTTCCTCGAGCAACTCTGTTGCAAAAATCCTCTTTAAAGTTTTAAAGAGCAAAAATGTCACTTTGATTTTCAGTCGCCTCATATGCACGTGAGAGCTGGACAATGAAAAAGAAAGACTGAAGAATAACTGACACATTTGAATTATGATGTTGGCAAAGAGTGTTGAGTATACCATGGGCTGCCAGAAAAATGAACAAATTTGCCTTGGAGGAAGTACAGCCAGAATGCTCCTTAGAAGCAAAGATGACAAGGCTTATCTCACTTACTTTGGACATGTTATGAGGAAGGACTAGTCCCTGGAGAAGGACATCATGCTTTGGTAACACAGAGGGTCAGTGAAAAAGAGGAAAACCCACAGTGAGATGGACTGACACAGAGCTGCAACAATGGGCACAAACATACCTACTATTGTGAGAATGGTGCAGGACCAGGTAGTGTTTTGTTCTGTTATTCACAGAGTCGCTGTGCATCAGAGCCGACTCAACAGCACCTAACAACAACAGCAAAAGTGTTCTTTATATATTCTAGATACAAGTCCCTTGTCAGATACAGGATTTGTAAAAATTTCCTCTCATTGTGTGGACCTGTTTTCCAGTTTCTTGACGGTGCCCTTTGAGGCATGAAAGTTTTTAATTTTGATGAAGCCCAATTCATCTATTTTTTTTTCTCTTGTTGGTCTTACATCCAAGAAAGCATTTCCTAATCCATAGTCATGACAATTTACAACTATGTTTTTTCTAAGAGTTTTATAGTTTTAACTTTTACATTTAGGTCTTCAATTCATTTTGAGTTAATTTTTATATATGGTGTAAAATAGAGGTTCAACTCCATTATTTTGCATGTGGATATCTAGTTATCACAGCACTATTCCTTCCTCCATTGTGTTGTCTTGGCACCCTTTTCCAAAAAAAAAAAAAAGCTGTAAATGTGTGGGTTTATTTCTGAACTCTCAATTTTATTCCATTGACCTCTATATCTAACCTTATGTAAGTACCACACTATCTTGTCTAATGTAATTTTGTACTGAGTTTTGAAACTGGGAAGTGTGAGTCCTCCAACTTTGTTCTTTTTCAAGGTTGTTTTGGCTATTTTGGGTCCCTTTAAGTTCTATATGCACTTTATGGTCAGCTCTTCAATTTCCTCAACGTCAGCTGAGGCTTTGATAGGGATTGTGTTGAATCTGTAAATCAGTTTGGGGACTATTGCCATCTTAACACTATTAAGGCTTCTAATCTATGAACTTGGGGTATCTTTCCATTTGTTTGGTTCTTTAATTTCTTTCAATATTTTTGTAGTTTTTAGAGTATAGCTTTTATTTAACAAAAATGTTAAATCTATTTCTAAGTATTTTTTTTGATGCCATTAAAATGGAATTGTTTTCTTCATTTCATTTTCAGATTCTTAATTGTACATGTGTATATAGAAATACAATTGATTTTTGTGTGTCGATCTTGTATCCTGCAACGTTGCTTAACTCATTAGTTACTTCTATTGATTTTTTAGTGGATTCTTTAAGATTTTCTATATACAAGATAAAGTCATCTGCAAATAATTTTATTTCTTATTTTGATGTCTTTTATTTCTTTTTCTTACCTAATCGCCCTAGCTATAATCTCCAGTGCAATGTTGGGTAAAAGTGGTGAGAGTAGATATCCTTTTCTAATTCTTCATCTTAAGGGGAAGGCATTCAATCTTCCATTATTACGTGTGATATTGGCTGTGGTTTTTTCTTAGATGCCCATTATAAGGTTGAGGAACTTCCCTTCTATTCTTATTTTGTCGAATGTTGTTATCACGAAGAGTGTTGGGTTTTGTCAAATGCTTTACTGTATCTATTGCAATGATCATGAGGTTTTTGCCTTTCATTCTATTGATACAATGTATTACATTAACTGATTTAATATGTCTAACCATCCTTACATTAATGGAATAAATCCCATTTGTATGTCATGGATTGAATTGTGTCCCCCCAAAACATCTGTCAACTTGGCTAGGTCATGATTTTCTTGTATGATTGTGTACCATTTTATCATCTGATGTGATTTCCGTATGTGTTGTAAATCCTGTCACTATGATTAATAAGATGGATTAATGGTAGTTATATTGATGAGATCTACAGTATTAGTTAATGTCTTCAGCCAATCTGATATAAAAGAGAGAAGTGAGCAGAGAGACATGGAGACCTTATATCACCAAGAAAGCAGCACCGGGAGCAGAGCACGTCCTTTGGACCTCAGGTTCCTGCACTGAGATGCTCCCAGACCAAGGGAAGATTGATGACAAGGACCTTCCTCCAGAGCTGACAGAGAGAAAGACTTCCCCTGGTGCTGACACCCTGAATTTGCACTTGTAGCCTACTAGACAGTGAAAGAATAAATTTCTCTTTGTTAAAGCCACCCACTTGTGGTATTTCTGTTATAGCAGCATTAGATGACCAAGACAGCGTATAATACTTTTTATATGTTGCTGGATTCAGTTTGTTAGTACTTGTTGGGGATTTTTCCATGTATATTCATAAAAAAGAATGGCCCGTAGCTTTTGTTTCTTGGGACATGTTTGTCTGGTTTTGGTATCAGGGTAATACTGACCTCATAGAATGACATGGGAACTGAACACTCTTCTATCTTTGGGGAGGAGTTTGTGGAGAATTCATATTAATGTTCTCTAAATCTTTGGTAGAATTCACCAGTGAAGACATCTGGACCTAGGGATTTACTTTGTGGGTAGATTTTAAATTACTGGTTCAGTGTTTTCACTCATTATATGTCTAGCCAGATTTTCCATTTCCTCTTGAGTCAGTTTTGGTAGTTTGTATCTTTTTAGGAGTTTTTCATTTCCTTGAAGTTATCTATTTGTTGGTATACATTTTTTCATAGTACTGACTTGTAATTCTTCCCCCCCGCCCCGCCCCAGAAGATTGTAGTAATATCTGATCTTTCATTCCTGAATTTAGCAATGTGAATTTTCTCTCTTTATTTCTTGGTCAGCCTAGCTAAAGATTTGTCAGTTTTTTTAAATTTTTACAAAGAACCAACTTTTGGTTTTATTAATTTTGTCTTTTTTTTCTATTCTATGTTCTAGTAATGTTATCTGTTACCTTTATTATTTCCTTCTTTCTGTTTCTGTTGGGTTTAGTTTGCTCTTCTTATTCCAGTGTCTTAAGGTAGAAGTTTCATTTATTAATTTGACAGCTTTCTTCTTTTTGAATACGGGCATTTACAGTTATAAATTTCCTTCTAAACACTACTTTATCTGTATCCCATAAATTTTGGTATGTTATGTTTTTATTTTCGTTCATCTCAGAGTATTTTCTAATTTTTCCTTGTAATTTCTTCTTCGATCCATTTATTTAGTAGTATGTTGTTTAATTCCCACATTTTTGTGGATGTCTAAAATTTCTATTTATTTCAATTTCTATTGTAATTCCACTGTAGTCAGAGAACATAAAAAAAAATATTTCAATCCTTTTAAATATATTGAGGCTTTTTTGTTTGTTTCTTTGCTTTTTAAAAAATTTTATTGTGGTAAATATATATGTAACAAAAATCTGCCATTTTAACCATTTTTAAGTGTACAAATTAGTGACATTAATTACGTTCACCAAGGTGTGCAACAACCACCACTCTCTATTTCAAGTTTTTCATCACCACAAAAAGAAACTTAATACCTGTTAAAAATAACTCCCCATTTGCCATCTGACACCCACTAAATTTGAATTACTGTATGATGTGATAAACTTTTTCCCTATGCATTTGACTATTTCATATAAGTGGGATCATACAATATTTATCCTTTTGTGTCTGACTTATTTCACTCAGCATTATGTTTTCCAGGTTCATCCATGTTGCAGCATGTATCAGAACTTCATTTCTTCTTATGGCTGAGTAATATTCCATTGTATGTAATACCATGATTTGTTTATCCATTAGTCCATTGTCAGACTGTTGTGACTAATGCTGCAATGAATATTAGTGTACAAGTATCTGTCTGAGTCCCTACTTCCAAGTCTTTTGGGTATATACCTAGGAGTGGAGTTGCTGGGTCATATGGTAATTCTGTTTAACGTTTTGAGAAACTGCCAAACTTCCACAGCAGCTGCACCATTTTATATTCCCACCAGCAATGCATGAGTGTTCCTATTTCTTCTTTCATCTTTGCGAACACTTTTTATTTATTGAGGCTTTTAAAATGGCCTTACATGTGGCCTATTCTTAAGAATGTTCCATGTGCACTTGAGAAGAGCGTATATTCTGCTGTTGTTGGGTGGAATGTTCTACAGATTTTTGTTAAGACCAGTTTGCTTATGGTGTCGCTCCAGTCTTCTAGTTCTTTGGTGATCTTTTGCTTAGTTGTTCTTTTATTAAAAGTGAGGTATTGAAATCTCCAACTGTTCTTTTTTAGTTGTCAATTTCTCCTTTCAATTCCATCAGTTTTTCCTGCATATATTTTGGGGCTCTGTTTTTAGGTATGTGTATGCTTATAACTGTTATATATCCTTGGTGGATTGGTCCATTTTTTCATTATAAAATGTTTCTTTTTATCTGTAGTAATTTTTTTGTTTTGTTTTCAAGTCCATATTATCTGATATTAGTATAGCCACTGAAGGTTTCTTGTGGTTTCTGTTTGCATGATGTATCTTTTTCTTTCCTTTCACTTTCAGCCTGTTTATATCTTTGAATGTGAAGTGTATCTCTGGTAGACAGTATGTAGTTGCATGTTATTTTTTATCCAGTCTGACAATCTCTGTATTTTGATTATATTGTTTAATTCATTTACATTTGATGTTATTATTGCTTTAGTTGAAGTTTTATCTGCCTTTTTTTATTATACTTTAGATGAAGGTTTATAGAACAAACTATCTTCTCATTAAACAATTAGTACACATATCACTTTATGACATTGGTTAACAACCCCACGACATTGTCAACACTCTCCTTTCTTGACCTGGTGTTCCCCATTACCAACTTTCCTGTCACCTCCTGCCTTCTAGTCTTTCCTTCTGGGCTGCCGTGCCCCTTTAGTCTTGTTTTATTTTATGGGCCTGTCTGATCTTTGGATGAAAGGTGAACCTCAGGAGTGACTTTATTACTGAGCTAAAAGGGTATCGGGGGCCATACTCTGGGGGTCTCTCCAGTCTCTGTCAGACCAGTAACTCTGGTCTTTTTTTTATGAATTAGAATTTTCTCCTACATTTTTCTCCAGCTCTGTCTGGGACTGTCTTTTGTAATCCTTGTCAGAACAGACAGTGGTGGTAGCAGGCACCATCTAGTTGTACTGGACTCAGTCTGCTAGAGGCTGTGGTCGTTTGGGTTCATTAGTCCTTTGGACTAATCTTTCCCTTGTGTCTTTGGTTTTTGTCATTCTCCCTTGTTCCTGAACAGGTGAGACCAGTGGAGTATCTCAGATGGCTGCTCATAGGTTTTTAAGACCCCAGATGCTACTCATCAAAGTAGAATGTAGAACATATTCTGTATAAACTATGTTATGCCAATTGAGCTAGATGTTCCCTGAGAACATGGTCCCACGGTCCTCAGCCTGGTAATTTGGTCCCTCAGGGAGTTTGGATGAGTCTATGGAGCCTCCATGATCTTGCCTTGTACAAGTTGTGCTGGCTTCCCCAGTATTGTGTACTGTCTTATCCTTTACCAAAGTTACCATTTACCAATCGTCTATTTAGTGTTTTTCCATTCCCACCCATCCCCTCCCTCATAACCATCAAAGATTGTTTCTTTCTGTGTGTAAACCTTTTCATGAGTTTTTATAGTAGTGGTCTCATACAGTATTTGTCCCTTCGTGATTGACTTATTTCATTCAGCATAATTCCCTCCAGATTCATTCATGTTGTGAGATGCTTTGCAGATTCATCACTGTATTTTGTTATTGTGTAGTATTACATTGCGTGTATGTACCATAGTTTGTTGATCCATTCATCTGCTGATGGGCATCTAGGTTGTTTCCATCTTTTTGCTATTGTGAACAATTCTGCAATGAACATGGGTGTGCATATGCCTATTCATGTGACGACTCTTATTGCTCTAGGATATGTTCCTAAGAGTGGGATTGCTGGATCACAAGGTATTTCTAATGCTAGCTTTCTAAGGAAGCACCATATCGTTTTTCAACCATTTCGCATTCCTACTAGCAGTCCATAAGAGTTTCGATCTCCCTTCAGCCTCTCCAACATTTACTATTTCCTGTTTTTTTTTTTTTTATTTGTGCCAGTAATGCTGAGGTGAGATGGTATCTCATTGTGGTTTTAATTTGCATTTCTCTAATGGCTAGTGGTCTCGACCACTTCCTCATGTGTCTGTTAGCCGCTTGAGTGTCTTCTTCTGGTGAAGTGTCCACTCATTTCCTTTGCCCATTTTTTAATTGGATTATTTGTCTTTTTGTTGTAGAGGTGTTGAATGGATTTTCCTGTAGGTTTTAGAGATTAGACTTTTGTCAAATTTGTCATAGCCGAAACCGTTTTCCCAGTCTGTAGGATCTATTTTTACTCTTTTGGTGGTCTTTTGATGAGCATAAGTGTTTAATTTTTAGAAGATCCCAGTTATCTAGCTTATCTTCTGGAGCTTGTGTGTTGTTAGCTATTGTTTGTATCCTGTTAATGCCATCTATTAGGGCGTCTAGCATTGATCCTATTTTTTTCTTCTGTGATCTTTATAGTTTTTCATTTTATATTTAGGTCTTTGATCAATTTTGAATTAGTTTTTGTGTATGGTGTGAGGTATGGGTCCTGTTTCTTTCTCTTTTTTTGCAGCTGGACCTCCAGTTGAGCCAGCACCATTTGTTAAAAAGACTGTCTTTTCCCCATCTGATGGACTTTGGGCCCCTGTTGAAGATCAGGTAACTGTAGGTGTATGGATTTACATCTGGGTTCTCAGTTCTGTTCCTTTGGTCTATGCATCTGTCATTGTACCAGTACCAGGCTGTGTTGACTACCACAGCTATATAGTACGTTCTGAGGTCAGGTAATGTGAGTCCTCCTGCTTTATTCTTCTTCTTCCATAGTGTTTTACTTATCCAGGGCTTCTTCCCTTTCAATATGAAATTAATGATTAGTTTTTCCATCTCTTTAAAGAATGTTGTTGGTATTTGGATTGGGATTGCATTGTATTTGTAAATTGCTTTGGATAGAATTGTCAATTATACAATGTTGAGTCTACCTATTCATGAGCATGGTATGTTTTTCCATTTATGTAGGTATGTTTTTCCATTTATGTAGATATCTTTTCCCCCACATGTAGGTCAGTTTGTCGTACTGTGGGGGCTCGTGTATTGCTGTGATGCTGGAAGCTATGCTAGCGGTATGCAGATACCAGCAGGGTCGCCCATGGAGGACAGGTTTCAGCTGAGCTTCCAGACTAAGACAGACTAGGAAGAAGGACCTGGCAGTCTACTTCTGAAAAGCTTTAGCCAGTGAAAACCTTGTGAATAGCAGCGGAACATTGTCTGATATAGTGCTGGAAGATGAGCATCCCAGGTTGGAAGGCACTCAAAAGCTGCCTCCTCAAAGTAGAGTCAGCCTTAATGACGTGGCTGGAGTAAAGCTTTCAGAACCTTCATTTGCTGATGTGTCATGACTCAAAATGAGAAGAAACAGCTGCAAACATCCATTAATAATTAGAACCTGGAATGTATGAAGTATGAATCTAGGAAAATTGGAAATCATCAAAAATGAAATGCAATGCATAAACATCGATGTCCTAGGCATTCGCGAGCTGAAATGGACTGGTATTGGCCATTTTGAATCAGACAATCACATAGTCTACTATGCTGGGAATGACAACTCGAAGAGGAATGGTGTTGCATTCATCGTCAAAAAGAAAGTTTCAGGATCTATCCTGAAGTACAACGCTGTCAGTGATAGGATAATATCCATACACCTACAAGGAAGACGAGTTAATACAACTATTATTCAAATTTATGCACCAACCACTAGGGGCAAAGATGAAGAAATAGGAGATTTTTATCAGCTGCTGAAGTCTGAAATTAATCGAACATGCAATCAAGATGCATTGATAATTACTGGTGATTGGAATGTGAAAGATGGAAACAAAGAAGAAAGATCAGTCGTTGGAAAATATGGCCTTGGTGATGGAAACAATGCCGGAGATCGAATGATAGAATTTTGTAAGACCAACGACTTCTTCATTGCAACTACCTTCTTTCACCAACATAAATGGTGACTATACACATGGACTTCACCAGATGGAACACACAGAAATCAAATTGACTACATCTGTGGAAAGAGACGATGGAAAAGCTCAATATCATCAGTCAGAACAAGGCTGGGGCCGACTGTGGAACAGACCATCAATTGCTCATATGCAAGTTCAAGGTGAAACTGAAGAAAATCAGAGCAAGTCCACAAGAGCCAAAATATGACCTTGAGTATATCCCACCTGAATTTAGAGACCATCTGAAGAATAGATTTTCTGCATTGAACACTAGTGACCGAAGACCAGACGAGCTGTGGAATGACATCAAGGACATCATCCATGAAGAAAGCAAGAGGTTACTGAAAAGACAGAAAAGACCAAGATGGATGTCAGAGGGGACTCTGAAACTTGCTCTCAAACATTGAGCAGCTAAAGCAAAAGGAAGAATTGATGAAGTAAAAGAACTGAATAGAAGATTTCAAAGAGCCTCTTGAGAAGACAAAGTGAAGTATTATAATGACGTGCAAAGAGCTGGACATGGAAAACCAAAAGGGAAGAACATGCTTGGCGTTTCTCAAGCTCAAAGAACTTAAGAAAAAATTCAAGCCTCGAGTTGCAATAGTGAAGGATTCCATGGGGAAAATATTAAACAACTCAGGAAGCATCAAAAGAAAATGGAAGGAATACACAGAGTCATTATACCCAAAAGAATTAGTCAATGTTCAACCATTTCAAGAGGTGGCACATGATCAGGAACTGATGGTACTGAAGGAAGAAGTCCAAGCTGCTCTGAAAAGAAGACATTGGCAAAAAACAAGGCTCCAGGAATTGATGGAATATCAATTGAGAGGTTTCAACAAACAGATGCAGCGCTGGAGATGCTCAACTCATCTATGCCAAGAAATATGGAGGACAGCTTCCTGGTCAACTGACTGGAAGAGATCCATATATGTGCCTATTCCCAAGAGAGGTGATCCAACTGAATGTGGAAATTATAGGACAATACCATTAATATCACACGCAAGCCAAATTTTGCTGAAGATCATTCAAAAATGGCTGCAGCAGTATGTCGACAGGGAACTGCCAGAAATTCAGGCAGGTTTCAGAAGAGGAGATGGAACCAGGGATATCATTGCTGATGTCAGATGGATCCTGGCTGAAAGCAAAGAATACCAGAAGGATGTTTACCTGTGTTTTATTGACTATGCAAAGGCATGCAACTGTGTGGATCATAACAAACTATGGATAACACTGCAAAGAATGGGAATTCCAGAACACTTAATTGTGCTTATGAGGAATCTTTACATAGATCAAGAGGCAGTTGTTCGGACAGAACAAGGGGATACTGATTGATTTAAAGTCAGGAAAGGTGTGCATCAGGGTTGTATCCTTTCACCATACCTATTCAATCAGTATGCTGAACAAAGAATCTGAGAAGCTGGACTATATGAAGAAGAATGGGCATCAGAAATGGAGGAAGACTCACTAACAACCTGCGTTATGCAGATGACACAACCTTGCTTGCTGAAAGTGAAGAAGACTTGAAGCACTTACTAATGAAGATCAAAGACCACAGCCTTCAGTATGGATTACACCTCACCATAAAGAAAACAAAAATCCTCACAACTGGACCAATGAGCAACATCATGATAAATGCAGAAAAGACTGAAGTTGTCAAGGATTTCATTTTACTTGGATCCACAATCAACAGCCATGGAAGCAGCAGTCAAGAAATCAAAAGACGCATTGCATTGGGCAAATCTGCTGCAAAGGACCTCTTCAAAGTGTTGAAGAGCAAAGATGTCACCCTGAAGGCTAAGGTGCACCTGATCCAAGCCATGGCATTTTCAATCGCATCATATGCATGAGAAAGCTGGACAATGAATAAGGAAGACCAAAGAAGAGTTGACGCCTTTGAATTGTGGCATTGGTGAAGAATGTTGAATATACTCTGGACTGCCAAAAGAATGAACAAATCTGTCTTGGAAGAAGTGCAGCCAGAATGCTCCTTAGAGGCAAGGATGGTGAGACTGTGTCTTACATACTTTGGACATGTTGTCAGGAGGGATCAGTCCCTGGAGAAGGACATCATGCTTGGCAGAGTACAGGGTCAGTGGAAAAGAAGAAGAGCCTCAACGAGGTGGACTGACACAGTGACTGCAACAATGAGCTCAAGGATAACAAGGATTGTAAGGATGGTGCAGGACCGGGCAGTGTTTCGTTCTGTTGTGCATAGGGTCGCTATGAGTCAGAACCGACTCGATGGCATATAACAACAACAACAGATCTCTTTCGGTTTATTGCAGTGGTGTTTGTAGTTTTCTTTGTATTGCTGTTTTACATCCCTGGTTAGATTTATTCCTAAGCATTTTTTTGTTTGTTTTAGGAGTTATTATAAATGGTATTGTTTTCCTGATTTCCTTTTTGTCATTCTCTTTATTGGTGTGTAGGAATCCAACCGATTTTTATACGTTCATCTTGTATCCTGCTACTTGCTGAATCTTTCTATTAGTTCCAGTAGTTTTCTTGTGGAGTTTTTTGGGTTTTCTATGTATAGTATCATATTATCTGCCAATAGGGACAGTTTTACTTTTTCCTTACCAATTTGGATGCTCTTTATTTCTTTTTCTTGCCTTAATGCTCCAGCTAGGATTTCCAACACAATGTTAAATAGGAGTAGTGATAAAAGGCATCCTTGTCTTGTTCTTGTTCTTGTTCTCAAGGGGTATATTTTCAGTTTCCATTTGGAATGATGTCGGCTGTTGATTTTGTATAGATGCCATTTATTATGTTGAGAAATTTCCCTTCCATACCTATTTTACTGAGAGTTTTTATCAGGAATTAGTGTTGGACTGTGTTAAATGCCTTTTCTGTGTCGATTGAGATGATCCTGTGATTTTTTTTTCTTTTATTTATGTGGTGGATTACGTTGATTGATTTTCTAGTGTTGAACCATCCTTGCATATCTGGAATGAATCTCACTTGATCAGGGTGTATTCTTTTTTTGATATGATCCTGAATTCTATTGGCTGGAATTTTGCTAAGTATTTTTGAGTCTATATTCGTGAGAGATGCTGGTCTGTAATTTTCTTTTTTTGCAGTGTCTTTGCCTGGTTTTGGTATCAGGGTTATGCTGGCTTTATAGAACAAATTCATAAGTATCCCTTCCTTTTCTATGTTCTGAAACAGTTTTAGTAGTACTGGTGTAAGCTCTTCTCTGAATGTTTGGTAGAGTTCTCCAGTGAAGCCATCTGGGCCAGGGTTTTTTTGTTGTTGTTGTTACCTTTTTAATCTCTTCTTTTGTTATGGGTCTGTTCAGATATTCAGCATCATTTGTGTTAATTTGGGTAGGTAGTGTGTTTCTAGCAGTTTGTCCATTTCCTCTAGGCTTTCAAATTTGTTGGAGTGCAGTTTTTCATAAGACTCTGTCATGATCCTTTTTATTTCAGTTGGGTCTGCTGTAGTGTCCCCCATTTCATTTCTTATTTGGGTTATTTGCTTCCTCTTCTGTTTTTCTTTTGTCAGTTTAGCCAGTGGTTTGTCAACTTTGTTGATCCTTTCGAAGAACCAACTTTTGATTTTGTTGATTCTTTCTATTGTTTTTCTAGTCATTTCATTTATCTCTGCTCCAATCTTTATTATTTCCTTTTTTCTGGGGGCTGTGGGCTTCCGTTGCTGTTCTCTTTCTGTTTGTTCAAGTTGTGAAGCTAATGTTTTGATTTTGTCCCTTTCTTCTTATTTAATGTGCACATCTATTGCTATAAATTAACTTCTGAGCACTGCCTTTCCTGTATCCCAAAGGTTTTGGTATTTTGATGTATTTTCATTCTTGTTTGATCCTAGGAATTTTTTTATTCCATCTTTGATTTCTTCTATTACCTAGTGATTTTTACCAACCAAACCCCGTTGCTGTCGAGTTGATTCTGACTCACAGCGACCCTATAGGACAGAGTAGAACTGCCCCATAACGTTTCCAAGAAGCACTTGGTGGATTTGAACTGCCGACCTTTAGGTTAGCAGCCATAGCGCTTAACCACCACGCCACCAGGGTGTTATCTGTTTTCCACGTACTTGATTTTTTTTTTCTTGCTGTTCCTGTTGTTAGTTTCTGCTTTGATGATGTTGTGATCAGAGGAGATACTTTGTATTATCTCAATTATTCAGATTTTGTTGAGGGTTGCTTTGTGCCCTAAGATGTGGTCTATTCTAGAGAACGTTCCAGGTGCATTGGAAAAGAATGTGCACCTTGCAGCTGTTGGGTAGAGTGATCCATATATGTCTATGAGTTCAAGTTGGCTGACTGTGGCCTTTAGATTTTCTGCATGTTTGTTGAGTTTCATTCTAGATGTTCTGTACTTTACCAAGATTGGTGTGACGAAGTCTCCTACTATTATTGCAGAACTGTCAATTTCTCCTTTCAGTGCTGTTAGAGTTTGTTTTATACATTTTGGAGCCCTGTCATTTGGTGTGTAGATATTTATTATGGTTATGTCTTCATGATGGATCTTCCCTTTAATCATTATACAGTGCCCTTCTTTTTTGGTGGATTTTGTTCTAAACTTTATTTTATCTGAGATTAGTATTGCCACTCCTGCTCTGTTTTGGTAGCTCGTTGCTTGATACATTTTTTTCCATCCTTTGATTTTTAATAAATTTACGTCTTTGTTTATAAGATGTGTCTCTTGTAGACAGCATACTGATGGATCCTCTTTTTTTTTTTTTTTTTAATCCATTCTGTCACTCTGTATCTCTTTGTGGGTACATTTAGGCCATTTACAGTCAGCGTTACTATTAGATAGGTGTGAGTTTATTGCTGTCTTTTTGTGATGCTTTTTTTTGTGGTACCGATTTTTTTTGTTCTTCTTAGTCTCCTATGCTTAATGCCTTTTGTTTGTGGATTTTTTTTTCCATTTCTTTTGTTTTCATAGATTTCATTTTTACTGAGACTATGTTTTTCTTCTTTTTTTTATGAGTAGGTTTTTTAACTTTCTTTGTGGTTACCTTGAAATTTACCTTTATCTCCCTAGGTTTGAACCAGTCTATTATTACTTGGTATCATCTTGCCTTCCTCTCCGTTAGAAAGTTGTACACCTACACCATTTATTCCCTCTTTTGTAGTTCTGACATTGTTGTCATTTACAGATTAACCTCTCTGGTTCCCTTCTGTAAATTGTCTGCCATTTTCCTTTTTGTTTTCAATTTGTTTTATACCATGATTGTTCCTCTTATTCCTCCTTTACTGCTTTCTATTGTATTAAGTCAATATTTTCCAGTGTAACATTTTAATTTGTCTAATGATTTTTTTCACCATATATTTTTTAAGTTACTGTGTAAGTGGTTGTTCTAGGAATTACAATATACATCTTAACTTATGAGAATCTACTTCAGATTTACACAAACTTAATTCCAGTGAGGTACAGAAATATTACCCCTATGTATATGTATTACATATTATATAATATTATCATATATATACCAGGTTCTTGGGTGGTATAAATTTTTTGCACTCAACTACTACCCTAAATGTTGGCAGTTTGAACCCATCCAGCAAGTGCTGTGGAAGAGAGGCCTGGTAATCTGCTTCCATAAAGATTATAGGCAAGAAATCCCTATGGAACAATTCAACTCTGTAACACATGAGGTTGCCATGAGTCGAAATCAACTTGATGGCAGTGGTTATACATGTAATTACATCTATCTATATATGTTTTTTATATATGTTACAAGCTCAACAATACACTGTTGTAATTATTTGTATAATTTTATGTCTTTTAAAGAAGCTGAAAGAAGAAAGGAGAGAAGTATGTATTTATAGTTTGTTAAATTAACCTTGTTATGTACCCTTTCTGGTTCTCTTCATTTGTTCCTGTGGATTCAAGTTACCATATGATGTCATTTCCTTGCTTCAATGCAGTTTTGTTCCCACACACTTTTTTTGTGTTATTATTGTCAAATACATTCCATTGTTTTTATGTTATAGGTGCAACAATACAATTATGTACATATTGCCTATAGAATTGTTTTTTAAATCAGTTAAGAAAAGAAAGGAGAAATATGTATTTTGGCAATGCCCTGAGGCACAAATTGCCCCATGATCTGATCCAATTAAATTCAAATCCCTTTGTAAGGGAAGCTTTTAAGACTAGTGGTTAAGACTTGGTCTGATACCTAGGAGGGCTCTGCTCTTTTTATCTGATGTTTTATCTTGTTTTCTCCAGTAAACTGGCTGGCCAAGGTTTAACTTCTTGCTCTCCTGGAGCTATCATCCTCCTCCTAACTGTTTACTACTAAATTCTCCATTGTTTTCTAGAGAGCCCTTAGATTTGAACTGCCTCACATTCCATTTCAAACAAAGTCAGTTCGTTTGGGGAGATAAATCCTTGGTGAGTGCAGATGAGAGGGTGGGAAGAATGGAGGCTGGTTGGTAGAATTTCATCTACTCAAAGCATCTAATGGACTGCCTCTCCTCTAGGGTAAAATCTCTAATATACCTCTCTGGAACTGGGGACAGGGAGACAGGATCCTGCACATCTCAGAGTGACACTCTTGCTTCACGAATAAGTCACTGGGTGGGGGGTGGTAGCCTCCAGTCTTAGCTTGCCTATTCCAGCATGGAAACTCCACCTTAAAAAAAAGTTAGGGTGAGGGGAACAGGAGTCCGAAAATTCCTGGTCTGCCATGCATGGGGTAAAGCTTCTAGCCTATGAATGAGGGCTGAGCGAAGGGAGGGAACCCCCACCCTCTCAGCTGCACTCTCCATGGATTTAGCCTTGGCAACTTGTAGCTGAGGGGATTAAGAAATGTTGGCAGCCTGTCCCTCCCAGGGAAATACCGTATCTGTTGACTGGGAGTTGGGGAGTGTGGAATCCCTGTTTTCTTGGCCACACCCACCCAAATTGGAACTTCCATCATTCTGAGCTGGGGTTGGGGAGGGAATGTGTCTTAGTTACCTAGTGCTGCTGTAATAGAAATACCACAAGTGGATAGCTTTAACAAAGAGAAATTTATTCTCTCACAGTCTAGGAGGCTAGAATCCAAATTCAGAGCAGCAGCTCCAGAGGAAGGCTTCCTCTCTGTCAGCTCTTCGAGAAGGTCCTTGTCATCAATCTTCATCTGGTCTAGGAGCTTCTCAGCACAGGGACCCTCCCTCAGCTCTGCTCCCGGCACCTCTTTCTTGGTGGTATGAAGTCCCTCTTCTCTCTGCTTGCTTCTTTCTTTTGTATCTCAAAAGAGATTGACTCAAGATACAACCTAATCCTGTAGATTGAGTAACATAACATAACCGCCTCTAATTCTGCCTCACTAACATCACAGAGATTAGGATTTATAACACATAGGATAATCACATCAGATCACAAAATGGTGGGCAACCACACAATACCGGGAATCATGGCCTAGCCAAGTTGATACCCATTTTGGGGGAACACAATTCAGTTCATAACAGAGGGAATGAATCATAGCTCAAGATTTTCTTCAATAAATGTTTCTTTAATAAATGTTTCTTTATTTGTAGTATGCCCTTGGGATATTTTCCAGATACTTCAAATGTTTGTTTTGGGATTTTAAAAAATAATTTTTACTATATAAATGTTTTGCTCGGAAGCAGATCTGTGGAGCTCTTCATGCCACCATTTATGGATCAACAAAAAAAAAAAAAATTTTTTTTTTTATGAGTCAGGGCTGATTCTATAGCAACTAACAATAACATAGGTATAATAATACAGGAACTACCTACAGTCATTGCATTTTTGAAGGCTATTTAATTACATGAGAAAATTGTCATGATATAATAACGAAGTACAATTTAAAAATATTTTTAGTATTATCCCAATTTTGTATATCATATATATGTATAAAAGTGTTTGAATATATATTAAAAGAAAAAAGACTGGGAGAAAATACGCAGAGTATTAAGTGATTTTTTTTCCAATTTTTAATGAATATGTGTTATTAATATAATAAAAAGGAAAATTAAAATAAAGCATAATAGCTCAATGGTTTTAGGTCAAATGTGTTTTTACTGACAAGCCCTCTTGGCAGGATACAATAGCATTGGGGGAATAGGAATGTTAGAGAAGTTTGTACAATTCACTTACATACTGGTAGAAGTACCAATGCGTTATGGTTATACTAGTCACTGGTGTCTTTGTATGAATCAGAATAAAGAGATCTGTATTTGTCTACTTTGAGCACTAGGGAAGTATGATTATGTTTCATACCCTTTCCATGTTTGTCTTTCTCAGTCTCCTGCCTGTGATAATGATGATAATGACAATGATAAGGCAACTCTGAGCACTTATAATGTGCCAGATGCTTTTCCTATATTACCTGATATAATTCTCACAATTTTATGAAGTAGGTATTATTTTTTTCATAGATGAGACAACTAAGTCATAAATAGGCTATGTCACTTGCCTGCTCCCATTGGGAATGTGTTTTGAGACCATTAAACCTGATTAACATTGGCTTAAACATTTAGGGCTTTATTTTCTGCACCAGAAATCAAGAGGGCTGGTACTCTTGCATCTTTATTCTCTTCCATCCTTTGGAAATGATACTTGTCCACAGGGTTTCAAGTACACTCCTAGACTTCTAGACATGTGTCATGGAACGAGGAAGGGTGGGAGATGGAGGGTGAAGGACTGAAAAGGCTATAAACCAAGTACATACCTTCAAAAAACCTCTCCCAAAAAATCCACCTCGTAACTTTCCTATCTCACTGACCAAAACTGGTTCCCATGGCCACTCTCAACTTCTAAGGAGCTTTAAAGATGAATACTTTAGCTCTGGAACCTCTATAGATTTGAAAGACAAGGGGGGAAAAGACTATGAATGGCTTTTGGGTAGTTAATCTGTTATGCCACACGGCCCAAGGTCATATAGCTACAAATGGTACAGGTCTGTGTTCTTAACTTCCCTAGTAATCTGCTTACAGGTGTTCAGAGACTCTATTTAGAGTATATTAATGATTTAGTGTAATATTTTGTCATTAATACGACTTTAAAGCTGTGGCCACAGAGCCAGACAGAGGATTGAGAGGAATTCACGATGCAAGGGATGACATTAAGAGACCTTGAGAGCGGTGGTCCAAGAAGGATCTAAAAAGAATGCAAGCTCAATCGTGCAATAAAGGAATTAGTTTAATTCAGTTGGAGTAAGACAGGGAGAGTGGAGAGTGGTTGGTAGATTCTATCTACTCAAATCAAGCTATAACAATGAAAAGAAATAAAGCTGAAAAATAATGTGAGGGTAGAACAAAACCAGAAACAAGCATTATAAGACCAAACCCCTCTGAAGGATGCAGACTTAGAATTAACTCCCTCTTGTCACACCTGTTCCCTCTGCAAGCAAGTATCCTCAGGACTGGATCCCTGCCGTGAATCTCTGGTTGATAAGCAACTGTTTCATGGCCCTGAATTATGGTCAGCAAAGTAACCTCAATTTGCCTGCAATTTACAACCCCACTTGTGTCCAGCTAAGTGTCTTTCCAATGATATGAAGCTTTAAAATTAAATACAGATATAATAAAATTAAACAGTCCACAAATATTACTTTTGTGTAAAGCTTAGGGATAAGTAATCAATGGGGTAATCTGTTAAATTGGTTATTTGAAGTTTAATGTCTAAGAGAATGTGACAGGCTATCCTTGTGATTCCAGTTTTACCTGTATAATTAATTGCAGACTAGTAACACGTTGAAAGGCGTAAGAATTTGGCTAATTTTATAAATAATTCTTTAGGTAACTTGAGATTATATAATCTCACATTAAATACATATTAAATTTATTATTAGGTTGATGGAAATGTTTTGCTTGGGAGGATTTAGTTTATTGTGTCAAGCATTTAAAGACCAAAAAGAGGACACTAAATACGTGAAATTTGTAAATGTAGTTTAAATATTTAAGGAACTGACTAAATAGCTTGGAGAATTAACTTATTTTGTAAATGAGAATGATTATTGAAAAGAAATTTAGCCTCTTCAGCTTGAGTTAATCAAACATTAATAAAAGAATAAGTAAAAATGATTCATATTTTATTAGAATTATACATAGAATGACATGATTTGGAAATTGCACTTAAAATGTAAGGAAACTAGGTTTTAAAATTTGTCTCTTCAATAAATAAAGTATTAATTTAGAACAAAAATAACTGTAAAAATAGTTCTTTCTATGTACAAAAGACCCCCTTGGATCTTAAAAGGCTGCACACAGACACATTTCATTCTGAATGAATAGAGGCTTTATGTAGCAATTCACTGTTTACTCAGCCCACAGAATTTGTCTAGACAAGGACAATAGGCTGGTTAATGCCAAATAAGAAGGGAGCAGCAGATTCCAAGAACTCGTGGTGTACTGTGGATATTGGAAGGGATCTTTGTCTAAGGTCCCCGCCACTCTATCTCTTGCGTAACATTCTTACTTTACAACCGTTTTTTGAACAAGAAAGAGAAATCTGCCCTTGGATTAAGACAAACAAAGGATGTCCCACTTAGCAGGTCTGGTTACTCTGACAATGGAGCTCAAGCACAACTTGGAGGATTAGTGACCATTTGGTTTTGGGCCCATGTTCTTGTGAGGAGGGGCTCCAAGACCATCTTTCAGAAAAAGGGGAATTTACTATTTTCTCTAGAACAAATGATTTTAGGTTGTATTGTTCCTTCCTTGTCCAACAGAAATCTAGTTTATTTATCTTGGCTTGAGAATTATTGTAGAAGTCACCTGCTAAAGTATTATTCAGTTTACTGTCCTCTACAAAGCATTTACCTTTTTATGAGTCTAAATTGATCATGAGGTTCTGTTTTTGTCAGGGGGCTCGTAGGGCTTACTTGTTTGTTTTTATTGACATTTCCTGTATATAAGGCTGCTAGAGAGAGTGTTCCCTAATGGGTTTTCCTGAGTTTGAGATTTGCCCATAGGCATGCCTCTCAGATGAGCCAGCAGGCTCTGTCTGTGGTAATGTGTTGCCTATTCATTGATTACAATCTGCTTCCCAGGTAGTCAAGAGCCCTCTGATATTATCCTTCTTAAAATTTCAATTACGTCAGCACAGCTTCCTTTGTCAACTGGTTTTATTTTAATTAAAAAATGTTACCTGGGGCTTTCAAGAGTAACCTCAGTTCCTCAGCCCTATTGCCACACAGAGGAATTGTAGAATTTATAACAAAATGGCTTCTGTGATAGCCAGGCAGACACACAAGGGAATGCTTCATTCAGGATTCTTGGTCCTCAGAGGGGTAGAGATTTGGGATTGATTTTTAGCCTCATCTTGAGCATAGACCTTACCCACGGGTGAGCTTCCTGTATGGTCACTGATGATGCCTCTCCTTGACTTTACCGCTGTGCTCCCTGTCCATTTTGTTAACTTCCTTGTCTTCTGAGTCTGGTGTCAAGTCTGCTCTGTCAGCCATTTTCTTGAGCTGGGCATCAGATCCCAGTGTCATGGTCTGGCCTTGCCACAGCTCTGGAAGACAGTGCTGCTCACACTTCAATGTGCCACAGATCACCTGGGGATCTTGTTAAAATGTAGGTTCTGATTCTTTAGGGCTGGGGCGGGGCCTGAAAGTCTGCATTTCTATCAAGTTTCTAGTTGATGCTGATGCTGCAGTCCTTGGACCACAATTTGATTAACAAGAATTTAAAAGACATTTTATGTTTCACTCCACCCTCTCTCCTTCCCTCCCTTCCTACTTTCCTTCCTTCCTTTCCCTTGTTCTCTCTCCCCCCTTCTCTTTTTCTTCCATCCTTCCTTTTTTCTAAGTTTTCCCTGTCATTCCTAATAAAAGTTATATGATTTCTCTCTTGTCTTAGTTTCCTAGGGCTACGGTATAAGAATACCACAAAGTGAGTGGTTTTAAAGAACAGAAATTTATTTTTTCATAGTTTAGAGGCTAGATATCTGCAGGGCTATGCTTTCTCTCTGTTGGGTCTAGGGGAAACCCCTTCCTGCCTCTTTCAGCTTCTGGTGGTCCTCTTGTTTCTTGGTGTTCCTTGACTTACAGACAAATTTTTGCATGGTGTCTTCCCCTGTGTGTAACTCTCCATGTCTCTTCTTCCTTTTTATAAGACAGGAGGTAATTAGGATTAGGACCCACCCTACTCTAGTATAACTTCCTTTAATTTACCTGATAACAAAAGAAAATCCTGAGTTCCAGACATGTCACATTCACAGGTGCAGGTGGCAGGCCTTCAGCATCACTTTTTGGGAACATAATTCAATCCATGACACATCTCTTTCCTAAGCTTGCATTACACATCGACAGTTCCCTTTCTTCACCTACACCAGGATTCAGGAGAAAGATGTGTGCCTGTGGTAGCAGTGATATGCTGAAAGTCCGGTATTCTGTCCCTAATTAGCCATTCAAAAAGCTACCTTTAAAAGTGCCCTTCAATCCAAAAACTTTCGCCTAGATGCACTGTGGATTATTTGTTTACAGTGTGTCAAATGAACCTGTAAAGATAATTTTATATTACTTATCTTTACTTCCTTTCGATTAACAGAGCTCATTTTTTTGTCTACTCTACTGCTAAGAAATACAAATTTCCATTACCTTTTCATATTAAATCCTGGTGACATTATTGCTATTGGAGTGTAGGATTTCCTATCAGTAGCTATATTTTAGAATAAAACTTATGTTCTGAATAGCTTGTCTTTTATGCTGGGTTGGAAAGAAAATTGTTTTCTAATAATGAATAGAAATAACAAAATCGAAAGAATACTAAGTTCCTAGTCTTTAATTTTGGTACTGAAAACACTGCAGTAATTGTTTTGTAAAGTGTGTGCTCTACAGATTATACTGGCTTTTCTATTCTTTCCTACTTTTTTTTTTTTTTTTTTTTTAACGTTTGTCAAGGCAGCTGGTATAAGAATGTTTTCTCACTGAAAGGTGGTTTCCCACTATGGTGTCATGTCACATGTGGCCAATGGCATCCTGTGTCTGCAGGGACAAGGACAACTTCCTTCATGCTGCAAAAGCAGAAGCTGCCTCTGAGAATAGATTACATTCAGAAAATTATTCTTAAAATTGTCATTATAACTTAACTTTACAAGAGACATTCAATGCATTAAATATTTCATAAACGAGCTAAAATGTGTACTCACAAAACAAAAATATTATACTTCATGGTTCACTATTTTACTGCTCTAGATTTTAAACAAAAATAAAAGCTCCATATTGGTCACATAGAAGTGACAGAATTGGAGTGACTTAACTTCAGTTCTTTGTCTTTACAATCACTGTGCTATCATTATTTGTTCTGAATCTAGTGTTTAAACACAGGACTATGTAGTACCAAGAAAATAATGATAATTTACTGATTATTAAATGATGATTACAGAAAAATGATTTTGTTGTGTACAGAAGAGGATGTTAAAAAATGATCCTCTCTTGTCAGCTACCCTAGGTGTATCCACATCACAAGCTGGTAAGGAGCAGGGCATGTGTACAAATCCAGGCGTGTCTAATCCTATGCTTTTAATCATTACTCAATGCTACTTAATTATTTAGCAAGCTTGACTATTTTCTAAAGATTGTTTGCTATCTGCTAATATAGTATAATGGCCAGAAATACCTACTATAAAGCAAGTATAATGTCATGGTGAACATGACATCCTCCCTGTCCTCACGGAGTTTCTACTCTAATAGGGAAGAAAGACAATGTAACAGGTTGAGTGGTTTTAAAAAAAATTAATTGATGCCTTTTTTTTTTTTTTGGTATTGCTTTTTTTTCACTGGTGTAATTCATGTAGGGGAAGGTAAAGGATGGGTGGGTGGGGGTATAATGAGCGTCAAGACCTTTCTCCATCCCCGCCTGAGAGGAAGAGCTCTACGTTGTGTTTATAATCTGATTACCTTGTACACCCTACCCCAGGTTGGAAGTAAACACGTTCTCTGCTTCTAGTGGATTGAGGAGGGATATTCTGATTTAACTCAGGGCAGGAGATGGAGACTTAAGTGGGAAAGATAGGCATACCTAGCTAGGAGAGGGAAATGAGGTAAAGATTTTGAGGGTTGCTGTATATGGTGGGGAGTCCTTACGTGGGATAAACAGTTAAATGCACTCAGCTACTCAACAAAAGCTTGTAGATTCAAGTCCACCCAGAGGCACCTTGGAAGAAAGGCCTGGTGATCTCCTTCCAAAAAATCAGCTATTGAAAACCCTGTGGAGCACAGGCCTACTCTGACACACATGGGGTCGCCATTAGTTGAAGTCAGCTTCATGGCAACTGGTTTGGTATATGGTGGACACCTCCCAGGTGGGCTGAATCTCTGCCTCAACAGGAAGTCAATCCAGACTGACCATACATGCTGAGGCTTTGAGTGGCTGTGAGGACTCTCTGGTCTTCCTGTAGCTGGAGGAAAGGGTTATGGAGGGAGGGGTCTTTGAGTTGGTCAGAGAGCCAGTACTGGACAAGTCAGCATGCAGCTGTAGCATCGAAGGACTGGAGAAACAATTTCCTGGTACTGCATGAATTTAGACTTCTTGGGTGATCTCATGGGTGTGTGGGGCAGGGAGGGAGCCCACAGATTGAAGTCTTATGAACCAAGAGGTAAAAAGTTGGAGTGCATATAGTTATAACTTTAGAAATAATATAATGCAACATTTCTTGCACCTGATTAATGAAAAGTAGAATTCCTGCTTACTACACAATTAAACAAGCAATTACAAGACAGAGACATGAATAATGTTGGGGGAGCATAGAGGGCTTAGGGAGCACTTGGGGGGGCAGGGAAGGCTTCAACAGAGATGTCTAAACTCATGGCACAAACAGTTAGGTGCTCAACTACTAGTTGAAAGGTTGGTGGTCTGATCCCACCCAGAGGCACCTTGGAAGACAGGCCTGGTGATCTGCTTCTGAAAGGTCATAGCCTTGAAAACTCTGTGGAGCACAAGTCTACTGTGCACACATGGGGTTGCCATGAGCTGCAAAACTAACAAGAATAGCCAGGAGAAGGGGTGTTGGGATGTACCAGGGAAGGGGAAGGAGGGAGAGTGTTCCAGGCAGAGGGAAGAAGCAAAGACCAGATTGGGGAAACAGAGCAGAACTACTTCCGGGTGGCTGGAGAAGAGGTTGCAGAGTGAAGGGTTGATATGAAGAGGTATGGATACAGAGGTAAACTAGGGACAGATCAGGAAGACCCCACATTGGGAATTAGGGATTTATCCTGAAGGCAACAGGGAAAACAACTGCAGTGTTTTATGCAGGGGAATGGTAAAATGAGATTTAAGTTTTAGAAGGATCATCCTGTCTACTAAGTGGAGAACAAATTGTGTGGGGCCAGACCAGCCGAAGGGAGGCAAGTAAAACTGCTCTAACTATCTGTTAAGCCTCATCAGAACCTCATAGAACTCTTGAGGCAGCCACTGAAATCTTGGGAGAAGTTATCACTAAGATAACTTCATTGTTGTAGGCACCTCAGGTTAGGTGTCAGTACATTAAAGCAGATCACCACTGACCCTCAACCATGAGACACCTGCTGCCCCCTCAGCAGTTATTTTTCTTTACAAAGTTAACTCTAACGCAAGGAAAGAGTTAACGTGTTTGAAAAGTATGTCTGCTTGGTTGTTTATACACAGATTATTGTATAGATTCACTTGACTTTTTCATATCTGGAAAGGCTATTATCGAGCTTCCAAGGAGTGGCAAGATTGCCAAATACGTCTGTCCCACATAAGCACGTGTGCTATATTCTCTGTTATGAGACACTGATGGTTCATGGACTTCTCACCTTCCATGTGGGAGACCATGATTTAATTCCTGGCCAATGCACCTATGCAAAGCCACTAACCAACCATCTGTCAGTGGAGGCTTGTGTATTGCTATGATGCTGAACAGGTTTCCACGAAGCTACTAGACTAAGATTGACTAGGAAGAAAGGCCTAGTCACCTACTTTGGAAAATCAGCTTATGAAAAATAAAACCCTATGGATCACAACTGTCCAGGGTCGGGTCCCCAGGAGTTGGGGGCTGACTCCATGGCAGCAACCAACACAACAACATATTTTCTATTGAGACAATATTATATTTTTGACTCAATATAACCTATAAAGATCCACTGAAACAGAAGCCAAACAACTTATTGCTGCTTAAGACATAATGCTTATGCAAACGTCCATGCCAAGTTTATAAAAATACTAAAGAAGAAGTTTCAGAATAATCAATTATTTCAGAGAGGAGAGATAATTTTTTTTTTTTTTTTTGTAAACTTTAAGGTCACAATCTGTGTATCATTTGGAAGCTTAGCAGAAAATTTATACCAGGAAGCTTATATTTTGTCACCAAAAGTTTCAGCTATTTACTTAAACGATAAAACTGAAACTTCAAGCAACTGAGTTTGATTCTTATTATATCATATGCGTATTTAGTATAACATAGTGACATACTATATGATTTAGTGTCTTGTCTCTTCTTCTATAGAATTGCATACATTGTTAAATGGATAGTGTATTACCGTATTTTTATGCAAATAATGGGCACCTTCTACATTTGTTTGCCAACTGCATCCTCGCTCCACAAGGTATTTGCATAAGCACAGCTCTGCCAATTTTTTTTTTTTACATGTTGCTATATAGGGTCGCTATGAGTCAGAATTGACTCGACGGCAGTGGGTTTGGTTTGGTATAAAAAAAGTTAGTGTAGTGTGCTTATGAAAATATCTTGGGGGGGAGGTGGTGAGGGAGTGGTTGTCAAAAAATGTAGAAAGTGTGCATTATTCGCACAAAAATACAGTACTGTCCTGAAATACGCTGCCATAGCAAAGTACCACAAACTGGGCTGTTTAAAACAACAGAAATTTATTCTCTCATAGTTCTGGAGGCTAGAAGCCCAAAATCTAGTGTCAACTGGGTCATGCCCACTCTTAAGATTCTAGGGGGAAATTTGTTCCATGCTCTTCCCTTAGCTTCTGGTGTTGGAGACAATCTTTGATATTAGTTGGGTTATAAATGCATCATTCCAATCTCCGCCTCTGTCTTCACATGGCCACCTTCCCTCTGTGTCTCTGCATCTGTCTGTGTCTCCATTTTCCCTTCTTAGAAGTACACGAGTCATAAAGAAATTAGAGCCCACCCTACTCCAGAATGACCTCATGTCAACTTAACAAATTACATCTGCAGCGATCCTATTTCAGAATAAGGTTATATTATACGATTCCAGGGATTAGGACTTCTATGTTTCTTTTGGAGGGGAACATAATTCAATCCACAACAGGTAGTTCTACATTTTCCTTGCCTTTAGTCTAGAGTAGAGTCCCTAAGCTTTGTTGTCTTCTCTGGGATTTCAAAAGAGTACGTAAAGGAAAAAAAAAAAAAAAAACTGAGAGGAAATAGATCTGTTTTTCAGGCTGTAGAGAGAGCTCCTTTTGGATGCTGACTCCATCATGAAACATATTACTTATCCCTTCTAATGAGAAGTCGTATTTTATCAGACTGCCATTAGTGTTCTTTTCCAATTTGTTCATAAAATCATTGACCTGTCTATACTTGACAGATATTCCATTTGGGCTTTGGCTAAAATCTACCAATTTCACTCCTTGTACAAACACATGCCCCCCAAGTGTCTGTCAGTTTGTTGTACTGTGGGGGCTTGTGTGTTCCTGTGATGCTGGAAGCTATGCCACTGGTATTCAGATACCAGTGAGGTCACGCATGGAGGACAGGTTTCAGCTGAGCTTCCAGACTAAGACAGACTAGGAAAAAGGACCCGGCAGTCTACTTCTGAAAAACATTAGCCAGTGAAAACCTTATGAATAGCAGCAGAACATTGTCTGATATAGTGCTAGAAGATGAGCCCCCCAGGTTGGAAGGCACTCAAAAGATGACTGGGGAAGAGCTGCCTCCTCAAAGTAGAGTCCACCTTAATGATGTGGCTGGAGTAAAGCTTTCGGGACCTTCATTTGCTGATGTGGCACGACTCAAAATGAGAAGAAACAGCTGCAAACATCCATTAATAATTGGAACCTGGAATCTATGAAGTATGAATCTAGAAAAATTAGAAATCATCAAAAATGAAATGGAATACATAAACATCGATGTCCTAGGCATTAGTGAGCTGAAATGGACTGGTATGGGCCATTTTGAATTGGACAATCACATAGTCTACTATGCTGGGAATGACAACTTGAAGAGGAATGGCATTGCATTCATCATCAAAAAGAACATTTCCAGATCTATCCTGAAGTACAATGCTGTCACTGGTAGCATATCCATACGCCTACAAGGAAGACCAGTTAATACGACTATTATTCAAATTTACACACCAACCACTAGGGCCAAAGATGAAGAAATAGAAGATTTTTATCAGCTGCTACAGTCTGAAATTGATTGAACATGCAATCAAGATGCATTGAGAATTACTGGTGATTGGAATGCAAAAGTTGGAAACAAAGAAGAAGGATCAGTAGTTGGAATATGGCCTTGGTGATAGAAACAATGCCGGAGATCGAATGATAGAATTTTGCAAGACCAACAACTTGTTCATTGCAAACACCTTCTTTCACCGACATAAACAGTGACTATGCACATACATCTAGCCAGATGGAACACACAGGAATCAAATTGACTACATCTGTGGAAAGAGATGATGGAAAAGCTCAATATCATCAGTCAGAACAAGGCCAGGGCTGACTGTGGAACAGACCATCAATTGCTCATATTCAAGTTCAAGCTGAAACTGAAGAAAATCACAGCAAGTCCACAAGAGCCAAAATATGACCTTGAATATATCCCACCTCAATTTAGAGACCATCTGAAGAACAGATTTGACGCATTGAACACTAGTGACGGAAGACCAGACGAGTTTTGGAATGAAATCAAGGACATCATCCATGAGGAAAGCAAGAGGTTACTGAAAAGACAGGAAAGAAAGAAAAGACCAAGATGGATGTCAGAAGAGACTCTGAAACTTCCTCTTGAGCGTCGAGCAGCTAAAGCAAAAGGAAGAATTGATGAAGTAAAAGAACTGAATAGAAGATTTCAAAGGGCCTCTTGAGAAGACAAAGTGAAGTATTTTAATGACATGTGCAAAGAGCTGGAAATGGAAAGCCAAAAGGGAAGAACATGCTTGGCGTTTCTCAAGCTGAAAGAACTGAAGAAAAAATTCAAGCCTCGAGTTGCAATAGTGAAGGATTCCATGGGGAAAATATTAAACGATTCAGGAAGCATCAAAAGAAGATGGAAGGAATACACAGAGTCATTATACCAAAAAGATTTAGTCGATATTCAACCATTTCAAGAGGTGGCATAGGATCAGGAACCGATGGTACTGAAGGAAGAAGTCCAAGCTGCTCTGAAGGCATTGGCAAAAAACAAGGCTCCAGGAATTGATGGAAAATCAATTGAGAGGTTTCAACAAACAGATGCAGTGCTGGAGGTGCTCACTCGTCTATGCCAAGAAATATGGAGGACAGCTTCCTGGCCAACTGACTGGAAGAGATCAATATTTGTGCCTATTTTTTTTTTATTCCCAAGAGAGGTGATCCAACCAAATGTGGAAATTACGGAACAATATCATTAATATGGCACGCAAGCAAAATTTTGCTGAAGATCATTCAAAAATGGCTGCAGCAGTATGTCAACAGGGAACTGCTAGAAATTCAGACTGGTTTCAGAAGAGGGCGTGGAACCAGGGATATCATTGCTGATGTCAGATGGATCCTGGCTGAAAGCAGAGAATACCAGAAGGTTGTTTACCTGTGTTTTATTGACTATGCAAAGGCATTCAACTGTGTGGATCATAACAAACTATGGATAACACTGAGAAGAGTGGGAATTCTAGAACTTAATTGTGCTCATGAGGAACCTTTGCATAGATCAAGAGGCAGTTGTTCGAACAGAACAAGGGGATACTGATTGGTTTAAAGTTAGGAAAGGTGTGCATCAGGGTTGTATCCTTTCACCATACCTATTTAGTCTGTATGCTGAACAAATAATCCGAGAAGCTGGACTATATGAAGAAGAACGGGGCTTCAGGATTGGCGGAAGACTCATTAACAACCTGAGTTATGCAGATGACACAACCTTGCTTGCTGAAAGTGAAGAGGACTTGAAGCACTTATTAATGAAGATCAAAGACCACAGCCTTCAGTGTGAATTATACCTCAACATAAAGAAAACAAAAATCCTCACAACTGGACCAGTGAGTGACATCATGATAAACGGAGAAAAGATTGAAGTTGTCAAGGATTTCATTTTACTTGGATCCACAATCAACACCCATGGAAGGAGCAGTCAAGAAATCAAAAGATGCCTTGCTTTTGGCAAATCTGTGGCAAAGGATCTCTTCAAAGTGTTGAAGAGCCAAGATGTCACCCTGAAGGCTAAGGTGCGCCTGACCCAAACCGTGGTATTTTCAATCGCATCATATGCATGTGAGAGCTGGACAATGAATAAGGGATACCGAAGAAGAGTTGACACCTTTGAGTTGTGGTGCTGGTGAAGAATATTGAATATACCATGGACTGCCAAAAGAATGAACAAATCTGTCTTGGAAGAAGTGCAGCCAGAATGCTCCTTAGAGGCAAGGATGGCAAGACTGCATCTTACATACTTTGGACATGTTGTCAGGAGGGATCAGTCCCTGGAGAAGGACATCATGCTTGGCAGAGCACAGGATCAGCGGAAAAGAGGAAGACCCCCAATGAGGTGGATTTATACAGTGGCTGCAACAATGAGCTCCAGCATAGCAACGATTGTAAGGATGGCTCAGGACTGGGCAGTGTTTCTTTCTGTCGTGCATGGGGTCGCTACGAGTCGGAACCGACTCAATGGCACCTAACAACAACAACAACACAAACACACACACACGCGCACATGCATTCGCACACCCACACCGCTGGAATACATAGCCATCCAGAATGTTTTGGCAGTTTCTAGCCAAGAATTCTACTTTTGGTAAAAAATTTGGAATGAGCTTCACGTTAGAGTCAATGTGGTACATAACTTACTAGTCCCCAGAGAGGGAACTGGATGTCAGAGATCGAGATCTTTACCTACTCAAGAGTTAATGCATTAGTAGATGGACATAACGAATACCCAAAACAAGGTTGAGCTTGGAAGGACAGCCATTTGCTGAGATCCCCAACTAGGAAGGAGTAGTTGGAGCAGCGCCAAGTCATAGCAGAACCAGATCTAGAGCCAGATGTGATTCTGTATTAAAGATGACTCCATGACACACAAGTGGAAAGAGATATGTTTTTGCACAGGGTCTTTCCACTGATTTCATCAGGGGGTTATCCAATTCCTATCCCTTTATGTCCATACTTTATATCTCTTAAAGTGATGACACTTCATTGCCCTCTTTAGCTACTCAGTTCATTTGATTAATTCATTCATCAACGACCATCACTAGGAAATTGCTACATGCTAAGAATGCAAAAATGAGTTAAGTCAATATGTTTTTAGGTAGCAAACGAACTAATCATGCCAAGCAGCACTTCCATTCTCTACCATAACAAAAATAGGCAATTAGAAAGCTCTAACTCTATAAAAAAAAAAAAAAAAAATTTTTTTTTTATCTCTAAAGTGCCATTACAGGATATAGGATACCAGACATGTTATTACATGACACGCATGCATATCTAAGTGCCTACAGATGTATTATTGAATATTTTAAACATGTGACTTTTATATCTCAGGCTCACCAAAATGTGACTACTAAGTCACCCATATGTCCCAGGCCTCACCGAGACGTACTACTTGATACGTATAAATAAAATCTACTTCCTGTACTAAATAAAGTCACACTTTTGATAATAAATTATTATGCATTGAGCCCTTACTCATGAAATCACTGTTCTTCAGTGCCATGTTTGCTTTCTCTCTCTCTTTCTTCACACACACATACACACATACAGACACACACACACACCCCCACACACCCACTTACTGCTATTAATTTTTTGACTAAACCATTTGGCTAAATACTTGAATAAAAATAGACCTCCTTAATACCTAACTTTCTCCTGAGGACAAAATATTCTGTTTTATAGCCAAAATTCAAGAATCAAATTCAGAAAATTTAACCCTGATACGTTAGTATTATCCAATATACACTTCGTATTCAAATTTTGCCACTTGTCGCAATAAGTAAATGTCCTCTAGTTTCTTAATCCAGGACCTAATCTAGTATCACACATTTCATTTGGCTGTCTTGCCTCTTGTCTCCTTTACCCTAGAACAATTCCTCAGACTCTCTTTGTCTTTTATGAAATGAACATTCTTGAGGAGAACAGGCCAGTTGTTTGTAGAACGTCCTTCAGTCTGGGCTTGTCTCACTATTTCTTCAAGTTATTTTTCAGAGTTCCCCAGGTCACTGCCTCCTGTGTGATCTGGAGCAGGTTCTTCTGGTTCTTCTATCTGGCTGGTTTCCCTGTCCTCCACGTCCTCTGTCCTCCACGTGGCTGCCTCTGCTGCTCCTGTGCTTCAAGAGAAGCCCTAGCTCACTCTGCTGAGGTCTGCCACTCAAATCCTTGCTCAGGCCCCAAAGAAAGTGCGTAGCAGCCCCGTGGCTTCTGGCTCCAAAACTGAGATGGGTGCTCCTTAATTCTCCACAGCACGCCTAGAGCCAGGTGATAGTTTTTTTTTTTTTTTTTAACAAAACTTCATTGAGTGCTTGAGGATAATACAAGCATTATACAAAGAATAGCTTAAAACTGTTACTAGAAGTTGTTTCTGTTAGAGCCCACAGCTTCAAACATGACCTCGGCATCTTCAGATGAAGTGGATCCTGCCTAAATACTGGCCTATCTCCATGTGGAGAGGCTGGCTCACTCTACCACGAATGCTCCAATAATGTCCATTCTAGGAAGTCGAGACCCAAATGATTCCTCAGGCCTGGAGAGAAGAAAATACATTTCTCTACTCTAGGCAATCCCCACCTTATTTCCTCATTTAAAAGGATCATCTTCCCAGGATGATTGATAATAAGGACACCTACCGCTTTAATCTGGGAGCTCCATCTCCAAGTAATTAGTCTGGCTCCCATGGCTCAGCAAGTCCAGTCCTCCCAGACCACGCTTATTAAAGTTAGCCTGTCCGGTTTTGGGGAACACCACATGTGGGCCAGCAAGAATTGAGCCAGCAAGCACTACCCCAAGCTAAATACAATTCTTTCACAGCCTTTTCTCCAGCATGTGGTGTAGCAAAGGGTAGAAGGGTCCTTCACACCCCGCTACAGGTGGGCTTTCATTCCTCATGGCCTATAAACAAATGCTTGGGCAAGAACCCATGAACACATCTCCCAAGAACAACTAGCAATTTCCAAACCTAAGACATTTTAAATCTAAATTGGGGAAAAAATTATAACTCTGCAGGAGTGTAATTGAGCTAAAGACACACCCTATTTACATTACTAAATAGACTGTCTAACCCAAAAAACCCACCACCCTCTACTTCCTTGCATTTTGGCTTTCTTTAAGAAAAACAGTGAGTGCTTGCCCTTATACCTACACAATTAAAAGGACCATTGAGTGATGTTTACAAAAACTGCTTTAGCAGTTTGGCCTAGAGGTAAATTCCAGTCTCCACCCTAGAGGGTGAAACTGCTTAAAACTTTAATACTGGAAGGTTTTCCAGCTGCAAGGAAGGCAGATTTATCACATTGAACCTGGCTTGAGACAGCTTCCTTCAAATATGCCATACCTTTCCAGCCTTATCACCCTAAATCAGCCCTAAATATCCTGTGCTTCTGCCAAACAAGAGTACTTTACTGATCTCTGATGACAGCCCTTGTTTTTTCACTTCCAGGCACTTGCTTCTGTGGTTCCCCCAACTTGAATATTCTCCCTGTCATTCCAATCTTTCAAAATTCTACTTGGTCTTCAAAGACCAGCTCTAACCCCTCCTCCATGATGAAATCCCTCCTAAATCCTCCCAACCAGATGTGATCATTCCTTCCTCTTACAATCCTATAGCACAATATTTGTACCTTTCTCTTTCTTATGGTAGTTATAGTCTACCTTGAGTCCCTGGGTGGCACAAACTGTTAAGCGCTTGTTGCAGGCGCCTGTATGCCTTTAATTAAATACCGTTCTTGCCTCTCACTGGTCAAGAATGAACAGGTAGGGCATGGAGAATTTTCCACAAGAGCAAAGCTTTATTAAAAGAGGCTTGCATGCAGAGATGAGGAGGGCCTAGTCAATTCTTACCCCGTCTAACAGAACAAAGGATTTGTGTGGGTTTTTCTTTTTTAATTTTTATTGTGCTTTAAGTGAAAGTTTACAAATCAAGTCAGTCTCTCACACAAAAACTTATATACACCTTGCTACATACTCCCAATTGCTCTGCCCTAATGAGTAATGAGTAAGCCCCCTCCCTCCTTCCACTCTCTCTTTTCATGTCCATTTCGCCAGCTTCTAACCCCCTCTACCCTCTCATCTCCCCTCCAGGCAGGAGATGCCAACATAGTCTCAAGTGTCCACCTTATCCAAGAAGCTCACTCCTCACCAGCATTCCTCTCCAATCCATTGTCCAGTCCAATTCCTGTCTGAAGAGTTGACTTTGGGAATGGTTCCTGTCCTGGGCCAACAGAAAGTCTGGGGGCCATGACTACCAGGGTCCTTCTAGTCTCAGCCAGACCATTAAGCCTGGTCTTTTTATGAGATTTTGGGGTCTCCACCCCCACTGCTCTCCTGCTTCCTCAGGGGTTCTCTGTTGTGTACTTTGTCAGGGCAGTCGTTGGTTGTAGCCAGGTGCCATCTAGCTCTTCTGATCTCAGGCTGATGTAGTCTCTGGTTTATGTGGCCCTTTCTGTCTCTTGGGTTCATAATTACCTTGTGTCCTTGGTATTCTTCATTCTCCTTTGATCCAGGTGGGTTGAGACCAATTGATGCATCTTAGATGGCTGCTTGCTAGTGTTTAAGACCCCAGATGCCTCTCTCCAAGGTGGGATGCAGAATGTTTTCTTAATAGATTTTATTATGGCAGTTGACTTAGATGTCCCCTGAAACCATGGTCCCCAAACCCCTGCCCCTGCTGTACTGGCCTTTGAAGCATTCAGTTTATTCAGGAAACTGCTTTGCTTTCAGTTTTGGCCAGTTGTGCTGACCTTGCATGTATTGAGTGTTGTCTTTCCTGTCACCTAAAGTCATTCTTATCTACTGATTAGTGAATACCCCTCTCCCACCCTCCCTTCCTCCCCCCTTTCGTAACCATCAAAGAATATTTTCTTCTCTATTCAAACTGTTTCTTGAGTTCTTATAATAGTGGTTTTATACCATATTTGTCCTTTTGCAACTGACTAATTTCACTAAGCTTAATACCTTCCAGATTCCTCCATGTTATGAAATGTTTCACAGGTTCATCACTGTTCTTTATCCATGTGTAGTATTCCATTGTGTGAACACACCATAATTTATCCATTCATCCATTAATGGAGACCTTGGTTGCTTCCATCTTTTTGCTATTTTAAACAGTGCTGCAGTGAACATGGGTGTGCATATATCTGTTCATGTAAAGGCTCTTATTTCTCTAGGATGTATTCCAAGGGGTGGGATTGCTGGATCGTATGGTAGCTTTGTAAGGAAACGCCAAATGGATTTCCAAAGTGGTTGTACCATTTTACATTCCCACCGGCCTCTCCAACATTTATTGTTTTGTGTTTTTTGGATTAATGCCAGCCTTGTTGGAGGGAGATGAAATCTCATTGTAGTTTCGAATTGCATTTCTCTAATGGCTAATGATTGTGTGAGCATTTCCTCATGTATCTGTAGCTACCTGAATGTCTTCTTTAGTGAAGTGTCTGTTCATATGTTTTGCCCATTTTTAAGTGGGCTGTTTGTCTTTTTGTAGTTGTAGATTTTAGAGATCGGGTGCTGATTGGAAATGTCATAGCTAAAAACTTTTTCCCAGTCTGTAAGTAATCTTTTTACTCTTTTGGTGAAGTCTTTGGATGAACATAGGTGTTTGATTTTTAGGAGCTCCCAGTTATCTAGTTTTTTTTCTGCATTGTTAGTAATGTTTTATATACTGTTTATACCATGTATTAGGGCTCCTAACGTCCTATTTTTCCTTCCATGATCTTTATCATTTTAGATTTTACATTTAGGTCTTTGATCCATGCTGAGTTTGTTTTTGTGCATGATGTGAGGTATGGGTCTTGTTTCATTTTTTTGCAGATGTATATCCAGTTACACCAGCACCATTTGTTAAAAAGACTGTCTTTTCCCCATTTAACAGTTTTGGGGCCTTCATCAAATATCAACTGCTCATATGTGGATGGATTTATGTCTGGATTCTCACTTCTGTTCCGTTGGTCTATGTATCTGTTGTTGTACCAGTACCAGGCTGTTTTGACTACTGTAGTGGTATAATAGACTCTTGCGTGGGTTTTTAAGTAAAAGTTTTTGGATGGGAAACGATTTATGTTTATTCATAGGTATAGGCGGGGTTTTCCAGGAGGTGGCCTGTCTGGTTGGAGATATGTTAACTACAGTGCACATGCACAGCAACTTTCTAAAATGGCTTTAAGATGGCTCCTGTCCCAGAGGCCTCTGGGATGCATAGCAGGACTTATTATGGGGTGTCACACCAGCACAGTCTCTCGCTCCCCGAGTTCGATTCCCCAGCTGCGGCTGCAGTCCCTCACTGCCCCTGGAGGAAGGTCACACAGCGGTCACAGGTGCATGTTCTGCCATATCCCTGGGGCTGGTTTCGTCCAGCTGCTTTTCAAAGACAACTTTAAGGAAGTTTGCAGGCTGTTTCCTGATACCCTGTACCGTTGTTCTGGGGAATGGCTTTGTTTCTGCCCCCGGCCCATTTCCTGTTACTTTGTTACTTTAATTTGTTTATGTGAATTGCAGATGTGGGGTCCACTCTATTCCCTGCCTTACGTTCACCTGCTCACCAGAAGCTTGACGGTTTGAGTCCACCCAGAGGCACCTTGGAAGAAAATCCTGGTGATGTATTTCTGAAAAAATCAGCCACTGAAAACCCTGTGGAGCACAGCTGCCTCCATAAGTTGGAGCCGACTCAATGGCAACTGGTTTTGTGGTTTATACTGTACATTATTGTTATGGATTGAATCGTGTCCCCCCAAAATATGTGCTGTAAATCCTAACCCCTATACCTGTGGCTATAATCCCATTTGGGAATGGGTTTTTCTTTATTATGTTAAGAGGCCATATCAGGGTAGGGTGTGTTTTAAGCCAATCATCTTTGAGATAAAAAAAGCACATTAGGACAAGAAAAGCAAGCAGAGATGGAGGAAGATAGATGCCATGCCACATGAAGGTCACCAAGGAGCCAAGGAAAAGAGACAAGGACCTTCCCCCAGAGCTGACAGAGAAAGTCTTCCCTTATCTACAGCCTCATGAATTCAGACTTCTAGCCTCCTAAACAGTGAGAAAATAAATTTTAGTTTGTTAAAGCCACCGCTTGTAGTATTTGTGTTAAAGCAGCACTGGGTAACTAAGACACTTATATTACAGTTATTTAAGTTCATGTCTTATCTTTCCTATTAGGCTTTCTCGAGGTCAAGGACAGAGTCATACTCATCTCGGTATCTCTGACATCACCTGGCATGGTGCCTTACACATAGCAGACTTTCAAAATATTTGTAGAGGTGAATTGAACTAAAGCATAGTGAATATAAGATCTTCCAGAAACTTATAGCTCTGACGTAAATTATTTCATGTAGCCAATCTGAAATTAGTTCAAGAATAAGAGATGAAATATTTCAATCTTTCGCCAATTGGCCTACTAAAGCTTTGGCCAAACGTTAACAAAGATAGGCATTGTAAATAAAATTGTTTTAATTTAAGACAAAACTGAATGGATTTTGGTGACACAGGGTAGCACAGCTAGCTAAAATGACTCCTGGGTTGCAGAGTTTATGGTTTATGAGAAAAGTACAGTTCCAGCTAAATAAGAAATAAGTTGCTAATGCTCTATAACATTTGGCCGGCTATACCAAAAGGGAAGTTACAAGTAGATAAGAAGAATGCAATAGACTAAACAAAGATCTCTACTGACACATTTCTGGCGATGTTTTGGTCATTATATCACTGTCATCAAATATAGTGTCTGAATGCTTATTTGAGTGGACTGTTGATCAGCTAATTATTCGTTGCAATTAATGAAATGGAAAAAAACTGTATTATTTAGCAAATGGTGCAGGGATTCCTCTTGGGGGGAGGGATTCAACTTTTTTAGGGATAAAGCCTTGAGAAGCCTGTAAGGAGTGAATAAGTCCCTGCAGAGTATAGGTGCCAGGTGGCTTTTAGGCTTCTAAGGAAGAAAAAAAACAAAGGGAGAGATTTATTTGCAACTGGGATGGGGAGAGGGAGAAGGGAGAGAGACGCCAGTGCCATGTTGAGTGTGATACTATGAGCTATACAAGGTAGCCCCTCTCTATGGCCCCATACATACTCAAGAAATAAAAATCACAAGAAGCTTGAGGTGATTGTATTTCTTGTGAAAACCAGCAAAGGGCCAAGGACTACATCAGGTTTTAAGGGAAATAAAGTAGAGAGAATTAGCTCTGATGCAGTGCCTCAGTCACAGGGACCTGGAGTCCTATGCTGAGAGTTCCCAGAAATCTTGGGGACTTCCCCAGCCTACAGAAATTAGGGGCTTTGAGGAAATTTCTCTTAGAGCACAGATATAGAAAGGCCCTAGATAAAATCAGCATTACAGGGAGATTAGTGGTCACAGGTTTATAATCTAATATTGTGGGATATTAACCCGTGCATTATTTACATAAGCATTACTTCCATTATGAGAAAAGCAAATAATGTTTGAGGCAGTATAACATTGCACCTGCAGGCAGAGACTCTGGAGCCAGATGTCTGAGTCTGATTATTGGCTACGCCATTTACCATCATTTACATTGGGATGTGAGTAAGTTACTTGACACTCTGTGCTTTATTCTTCTTATATGAAAAATGCGGAAAACAAAAGTACCCGTCTGTGAGCAACTGCCACCTGTCTCTAAGTTTGTTGTACTGTGGTGGCTTTCATGTTGCTGTGATGCTGAAAGGAATGCCACTGGTATTTCAAATACCAGCAGGGTCACCCATCATGGACAGATTTCAGTGGCGCTTCAAGACCAAGGCTAGAAAGAAAGGCCCGGCAATCTGCTTCTGAAAATCAGCTGATGAAAATCTTATGAACCACAACAGAACACTATACAATTAGTGCTAGAAGATGAGTCCCTCAGGTTGGAAAGCACTCAAAATAGGACTGGGGAAGAGCTGCCTCCTCAAAGTATAGACAACCTTAGTGATACAGATGGAGTAAAGCCTTCTAGGCTTTATTTGCTGATGTGGCAAATGAAATGAGGAGTAACAGCTAAAAACATCTATTAGTAACTGGAAAGTGAATGTAGTAAGTACGAATCACAGAAAATTGGAAGTTGTCAAAAATGAAATGGAATGTTTGCAGAACTGGACAGTGTTTTCTTCTGTCACATATAAAGTTGCCTCAAGTTGGAGTCTATTCAATGCATCTAACAACAACAACCTGTGAGCAAAGGGTTAACAAAACCTTTTATTCTTCTGCAAGAACTTGAACATAAGTTGACTATCTTGCTCTGTTCTCCCGGTAACCTGAAAAAGGAGAAATGTCATCTATGTTATGAGCCATCATTTTTTATAGTAAAAATAAGTCCGGATTGGTGAATTACATCTGGACTGGGAGGAACTATAGCTGAACTTTCAATACCTGATGGGGACACTGTACTTTGGGCTTCTCTGAATGTGGTGACCCTTATAACTGGGCATTTATACACAAGCAACTATAAGAACTCCACAGAAGACATTGGCTCTGGTGCAGAATGAGGCTTCTAAACCAGGGCGGAGCATGCACCTGTCCCCATGTGGATCTTGCTTCCCTGAACCAGAGCTATTGGACTGCTTCTAGAATGTCCATTAAGGAGAAGTGTCTGAAGCTGCCAAGCTGTGGTTCCTGCCGTATGTCCTTATGAATAGGCTGGTGGCCTGTGGTCCTTGTGTGAGTCTGAATGTTTGGTTAAGCATAAGAAGGCCTCCTAGTGGGCCACACGCTATCCCACAGAACAAGGGTTAGGATTAAATAAGTTAACAGGCAAAGTACTCAGAAGAGGGAGGGCCTGTAACAGGAAAGTACTATATACTTGTTAGATAGAGTTACTCTAGGAGTGAGTGGTTGTAGTTTAACATTTTAATAATTCTATATAAAAAAATGAGTGATATGCCACCTGCCATATCAGATCAGTATATTATAGTTATGGATATAACTTATTATGTAATAAAAAATAATTATGTAATACTTGGACATAATTCGGTGCTACTCAGGCAACCCCCAAAATTCTACCACACGAAAATGTTTAAGTGGCTACAGCCGGGACCCCATTTTCTAGGTCAGAACTGTGTCTTTAAAAAGCCCAGCCAGCCCATGAAGCATAAGCTGAGCTCCTCGCAAAGTGAAAAAACCCATTGCCTTCGAGTCAGTTCTGACTCATAGCGACCCTATAGGACAGAGTAGAACTGCCTTATACGGTTTCCAAGGCTGTAGCTTTTGTGGAAGAAGACTGCCACATCTTTCTCCTGTGGAGCAGCTGGTGAGTTTGAACCACGGACCTTTCAGTTAACAGCTGAGCTCTTAACCACTGTGCCACCAGAGCGCCTTTAAAATGAACTTAAAGGGTTTTATTAACACTTTGCTCACAGATATTTTTATCTCTCTGAAATCTATGGAGGCAGTGTTCGCTTTGTTTGCTGTTATATCCCAAGCACCTAGCATAATTTCTGGCACATATTCATTTATTTATATTTATTCAGGGCCTACAATGTGCCAGGCACTAGGCTGGTAGTCATTTAAAATAAAATCTTAATTGAAAAGATGAACCCTGTATTGAACGCACTCTCTGTGCCACCTCAGACTTCCTCAGCCTCGTCCACCTTCTGGGCCCTCTGCCGTTTGCTTCTCCCCAGTTACTGCTGTAGCACTAGCTCCCTGCCAGTCTGTCAGCTCTGCCACTAAACCCCAGTGACCAGAGTCTTCAGCTTCTCCTACTGCTTCCACATTTGCACTGAGATGAAACACCACGATACAGGGTGGGGAAATTTGGCTTCACTAAAAGTGCCAAGCAGCATCACAGAAGTTTGGGGAAGTTAGATTTTTTGGGAAAACTGATCAGTTGGAGACAGTTACGAGAAAGAGATGGCAGATAAATTTCTTCTCCCTCCTTTCAATGTACTGTTATGAGGTATGGCGTCTGGTATCAGCAATTGCATTTTGCATCAGGCTCTGTTTTCTAGGGAACCCGAGCTGAGGCTTTGAACCATACCCTTAATATTCCCAGTTACCAGCCTCTCAGTTTATTGTACTGTGGGCCCTCTCCTTGTCACTTTGATTCAACACTCCTTCCCATTTTACTCAGTTCAGTACCACAGTTTTCCTGATTATATCTCTGTTCCGACTCCATGTATTCACACCCACCTTGGTTTATCCCAGGCACCTTGTTATCTTGTGTTTGCTTTTTCAGCCTCCGTTCTTCCTTCTTATAATGAACTACATTTTTATTTTTATTTCGGAGGTTGCTCTTTTCTAACCCTTAGACCATGTGGCTCTAGAGGGGCTAACCTTTCTTTCTACACCACCCAGGTCATGACCAATCAGTGTATTCCATACTCTCAGACATGTTGATGATCCCCACATGGTGCAAATGGTTTGTGCTTGACTACTAACCTAAAGCTTGGAGGTTTGAACCCATCCCGCGACACTGTGGAAGAAAGGTCTGGCAATCTGCTTCCTTAAAGATTACAGCCAAGAAAACCCCCTGGAGCAGTTCTACTATGTAACACATAGGGTCACCATGAGTCGGGTTTGACTTCACGGCAATGATTTTTTTTTTTGGACATAGTGGTTGGTTTGGAGATAGGCATATGACTAAATTAGTCCAAGCACACCCAGTCCTGAGGTCTTTGTTGGAACTACTGGGAAATAAAAGCTTTTTCCCTTCATAGAAGAAGAAAGGAAGTGATCTTGGACATGAGGAGAGTCAGCTTCAGAATGAAACCAGATCCCAGGGAGAAAGAAAGACACTGACTTTTTTGTTGTTGTTGTACTTTAGATGAAGGTTTACAGAACAAACTAGTTTCTCATTAAAAAGCTAGTGATATATTGTTTTTTGACATTGGTTAACAATACCACAACATGTCAACACTCTCCCTTCTCCACCTTGGGTTCCCTATTACCACCTTTCCTGTTCCCTCCTGCCTTCTAGTCCTTGCCCCTGGGCTGGTGCACCTCTTTAGTCTTGTTTTATTTTATGGGCCTATCTAACCTTTTGCTGAAGGGTGAACCTCAGGAGTGACTTCATTACTGAGCTAAAAGGGTGTCTGGGGGCCATACTCTTGGGGTTTATCCAGTCTCTATCAGACCAGGAAGTCTGGTCTTTTTTTGTGAGTTAGAATTTTGTTCTACATTTTCCCCCAGCTCTGTCTGGGACCCTCTATTGTGATCCCTGTCAGAGAAGTTGGTGGTGGTACCTGGGTACCATCTAGTTGTACTGGACTCAGTCTGGTAGAGTCTGTGGTAGATACGATCTGTTAGTCTTTGGACTAATCTTTTCCTTGTATCCTTAGTTTTCTTTATTCTCCCTTGCTCCTGAAAGGATGAGACCAGTGTTGTATCTTAGATGGCCGCTCACAGGCTTTTAATTACCCAGACGCCACTCACCAAAGTAGAATGTGGAACATTTTCTTTATAAACTATGTTATGCCAATTGAGCTAGATGTCCCCAAGACCATGGTCCCCACAGCCCTCAGCCCAGCAATTCGGTTCCTCAGGGAGTTTGGATGTGTCGGGGGTGGGGGGTTATGGAGCTTCCATAACCTTGCCTTGGACAAGTTATGCTGGTCTCCCCAGAATTGTGTACTGTCTTACCCTTCACCAAAGTTACCACTTATCTATCGTCTATTTAGTGTTTTTCCATCCCCCCTTCCCTCCCCTCCCTCGTAACCATCAAAGATTGTTTATTTTTGTGTGTAAACCTTTACATGAGCTTTTACAGTAGTGGTCTCATACAATATTTGTCTTTTTGTGATTGACTTATTTCACTCAGCGTAATGTCTTCCAAATTCATCCATGTTATGAGATGCTTCACAGATTCATCATTGTTCTTTATCTTTGCATAATACTCCATTGTGTGTATGTACCATAGTTTGCTTATCCCTTCATCTGTTGATGGGTATCTAATTTGTTTCCATCTTTTTGCTATTGTGAACAATGCTGCAGTGAACATGGGTATGCCTATGTCTATTCGTGTGATGGCTCTTATTTCTCTTGGGTATATTCCTAGGAGTGGGATTGCTGGATCGTATGTTATTGCTATTTCTAAGGAAGGGCCATATCATTTTCCAAAATGGGTGTATCATTTTGCATTCCCACCAGCAGTGCTTAAGAGTTCCAATCTCCCGCAACTTCTCCAACATTTGTTATTTTCTGTTTTTTTGAATTGTGCCAGTAATGCTGGGGTGAGATGGTATCTTACTGTGGTTTTAATTTGCCTGTCTCTAACGGCTAATGATCTTGAGCATTTCCTCATGTGTTTGTTGGCCACTTGAATGTCTTTGGTGAAGTGTCTGTTCATTTCCTGTGCCCATTCTTTAATCGGATTATTTGTCTTTTTGTTGTAGAGGTGTTGGATTTTCTTGTAGATTTTAGAGATACAGACCTTTTTGTGATTTGTAATACCCAAAATTTTTTTCCCAGCCTGTAGGTTCTCCTTTTACTCTTTTGGTGAAGTCTTTTGATGAGCATGTAAGTGTTTAATTTTTGGAAGATTCCAGTTTTCTAGCTTATCTTCTGGAGTTTGTATGTTGCTGGTTATGATTTCTATCCTGTTAATTCCATGTGTTGGAGCCTCTAGCATTGATCCTATTTTTTCTTCTGTGAACTTTATAGTTTTTGGCTTTCTATTTAAGTCTTTGATCCATTTTGAATTAGTTTTTGTATAGGGTGTGAGGTATGAGTCCTGTTTAATTTTTTTGCAGCTGGACATCTAGTTTGGCCAGCACCATTTGTTGAAAAGACTGCCTTTTCCCCATTTGATGGATTTTTGGCCCTTGTCGAAGATTAGGTGACCATAGGTGGATGGATTTACACCTGTGTTCTCAATTCTGTTCCATTGGTCAATGTATCTGTCATTACACCAGTACCAGGCTGTTTTGACTACCATAGCTGTGTAGTAGGTTCTGAGGTCAGGTAGTGTGAGTCCTCCTACTTTATTCTTCTTCTTCAATAGTGCTTTACTTATTTGAGGCTTCTTCCCTTTCCATATAAAGTAATGATAGGTTTTTCCATCTCTTTAAAGAATGTTGTTGGTATTTGGATTTGGATTGCATTGTATTTGTAAATCGCTTTAGCTAGAACTGTCGTTTCACAATGTTAAGCCTACCTATCCATGAGCATAGTATGTTTTTCCATTTATGTAGATCTTTTTTGTTTTCTTGCAGCAGTGTTTTGTAGTTTTCTTTGTATAGGTCTTTTACATCCCTGGCTAGATTTATTCCTAAGTATTTTATTTTTTTAGGGGCTATTACAAATAGTATTATTTTCCTGGTTTCCTTTTCATCATTCTCTTTGTTGGTGTATAGGAATCCAACTGATTTTGTATGTTTATCTTGTATCCTGCCACTCTGCTGAAACTTTCTGTTAGCTCTGGTAGTTTTCTCATGGAGTTTTTTGGGTTTTCTACGTATAGTATCATGTCATCCACAAATAGGGACAGTTTAACTTCTTCATTATCAATTTGGATGCCCTTTATTTCTTTTCTTGCCTTACTGCTCTAGCTAGGACTTCCAGCACTAGGGCATCCTTGTCTTATTCTTGTTCTCAAGGGAAATGTTTTCAGCCTCTCTCAATTAAGAATGATGTTGGCCATTGGTTTTGCATAGATGCCCTTTATTATGTTAAGAAATTTCCCTTCTATACCTATTTTATTGAGAATTTTTGTCAGGAATAGGTGTTGAACTTTGTCAAATGCCTTTTCTGCATCAATTGAGATGATCATGTGATTCTTTCTTTCCTTTTATTTATGTGATGGATTACATTGATTGATTTTCTAGTATTGAACCATCCTTGCATACCTAGTATAAATCCTACTTGGTTGTGGTGTATTATTTTTTTGATATGTTGCTGAATTCTGCTGGCTACAATTTTGTTGAGAATTTTTGCATCTATATTCATGAGAGATATTGGTCTGTAATTTTCTTTTTTTTGTGGTGTCTTTGACTGGTTTTGGTATCAAGGTTATGCTGGCTTCATAGAATGAATTTGGAAGTATTGCTTCTTTTTCTTTGTTTTGAAATAGTTTGAGTAGTACTGGTATAAGCTCTTCTCTGAATGTTTGGTGGAGCTCTCCAGTGAAGCTGTCTGGGCCAGGGTTTGTTTTTGTTGGGAGTTTTTTTTTTTTTAATTACTTTTTCAGTACCTTCCCTTGTTATGGGTCTGTTCAAATTTTCAACATCATTTTGTGTTAGTTTGGGTAGGTAGTATGTTTCTAGAAATTTGTCCATTTCCTCTAGGTTTTCAAATTTGTTGGAGTGTAGTTTTTCATAATACTCTGTTATGATCCTTTTTATTTCAGTTGGGTCTGTTATACTGTCTTCCATTTCATTCATTTATTTGTGTCCTCTCCTGTTTTTCTTTTGTCAGTTTGGCCAGTGGTTTGTTGATTTTGTTGATCCTTTCAAAGAGCCAACTTTTGGTTTTGTTGATTCTACTGCTTTTCTATTCTCTATTTCATTTATTTCTGCTCTGATCTTTATTATTTCCTTTCTTCTGGTGGCTATGGGCTTTTTTTTTTTTTTTTTTTTTTTTGCTATTCTTTTTCTATTTGTTCAAGTTGTGTAGCTAATGTTTTGATTTTGTCCTTTCTTTTTTGATGTGTGCATTGATTACTATAAATTGACATCTGAGGACTGCCTTTGCCATGTCCCAAAGGTTTTGGTATGATATTTTTATTCTCATCTGATTCTAGGAATTTTTCTTTATTCCATCTTTGATTTATTCTATTACTCAATGGTTTTTTTAGCAGGGTATTATCGGTTTCTATGTAATTGATTTTTTTTCCTTGCTCTTCCTTTTGTTAATGTCTACCTTGATGGCATTGTGATCAGAGAAGATACTTTGTATTATCACAGTGTTTTGGATTTTGTTGAGGGTTGTTCTGTACCCGAAGATGTGGCTATTCTGGAGAACATTCCATGTGCATTGGAAAAGAATGTGCACTTTGCAGCTGTTGCATGAAGTGTTCTTTACATGTCTGTGAGGTCCAGTTGGCTGATTATGCCCTTTAGCTTTTCTGTGTCTTTGTTGAGTTTCTTCCTAGATGTTCTGTCCTTTACCGAGAGTTGTGTGTTGAAATTCTACTATTATTGTGGACCTGTCAATTTCTGTTAGTGCTGTTAGAGTTTGATTTATGTATTTTAGAGCTCTATCATTGGGTTCATTTATTTTTATTATGGTTATGTTTTCAGGACAGATCGTCCCTTTAATCATTATATAGTGTCCTTTTTTGTCTTTTATAGTGGATTTTGTTTTAAAGTCTATTTTAGCTGAGGTTAGTGTTGCTACTACTCCTCTTTTTTGGTAGCTGTTTGCTTGATATTTTTTTTTCATCCTTTGGTTTTTAATAAATTAATGTCTTTGTTTCTAAGACGTGTCTCTTGTAGACAGCATATCAATGGATCCTTTTTTTTAAATCCATTCTGGTACTCTCTGTCTCTTTATGGGTGCATTTAGGCCATTTATATTCTGTGTAATTATTGATAGGTGTGAGTTTATTTCTGTCATTTTGTAGTGCTTTTCATGTGGTGCTGGTTTGCTTTGTTCCTCTTACTCTGCTATGCTGAATTCCTTTTGTTTGTGGATTTTTTTTTTTCATTTCTTTTGTTTTTGTAGATTTTGTTTTTACTGAGACTTTGTTTTTATTCTTTATTTTGATGAGTAGGTTTGTTAACTTTCTTTGTGGTTACCTTGAAATTTGCCCTTATTTTCCTAGGATTGAACCAGTCTATTATTACTTGGTATCGCCTGTCTTCCTCTCCATTAGAAAGTTCTGTACCTACATCATTTATTCCCTCTTATTGTTCTGACATTGTTGTCATTTACAGATTAACCTCTCTGGTTCCCTGTTGTAATTCTTTTGGTTTTTGATAGTCCTCGAGAGTTCATTTCCTAGCTTGGTATCTGACTGGTGCAACCTTTTATCCTGGGACTGATGTTGTTTGTTCTCAAACCGAAGGACTACCTTTAATAATTCTTGTAGGTTTGGTTTGGTTTTTACATATTCCCTTACTTTCTGTTTATCTAGAAATGTCCTAATTTTACCATCATATATGAACAAGGGTTTTGCAGGATATGTTATCCTTGGTTGGCAATCTTTTTCTTTCAAGGTTTTATATATGTCATTTCATTGTCTTCTTGCCTGTATAGTTTCTGCCAAGTAATAAGATCTTAGTCTTCTTGTTTCTCCTCTGTATGTGACTTTTCATTTTTTTTGAGCTGCTCTCAGGATTCTTTCTTTGTCTTTGGTTTTAGAGAGTGTGATTATGATATGCCTTGGTGATTTTCTTTTGGGGTCTATCCTATATGGGGTTGGTTGAGCTTCTTGGATGGTCAGCTCTTCATCTTTCATGATATTAGGGAAGATTTCTGTGAGCAATTCTTCAACGATCCTCTGTTTTCTCACTCTGTTCTGGAACTCTGGTCTCTTGCAAGTTTTTGCTTTTGATTGTATCCCACATAATTCTCAAGGTGTCTTCATTTTTCTTTATTCTTTTTTCTGATTTTTCTTCAGAGTTGTATCCAAGTGTTAGTCTTCAACTTTGCTGATCCTGTCTTCCATTGTTTCAAACGTGCTCCTCTGCACTTCTATGACCTCTTTCATTTCTGAAATCTTGTTTATCTTTTGCATTTCTAGTTGTTGTTTCTGTATGATTTCTAGTTGTGAATTTATTTTGGCATTTGGTCCCTGTATTATTTTCCTGAATTCTTCCATATTTTTGTCTGTGTTTTCCATAAATTTGTCTGCCTCTTCCATGAATTTGTCTATTTTTTCCTCATTTTTGTCTGCTTTTTGCTTCAACTCTTGGATAGCTCTGAATATTAGAGATTTAAATCCCCTATTGGGTAGTTCTAGTGCCTTTACAACTTCATCTCATGTTTTATTGGATGCCTACTGGAACCATCATGCCCTTTTTTAAAAAATGTTTTGATATTGTCTGGTGTCTTTGGGACATTCAGTAATTATTTTCTTCTTACATTGATTGTAGATTTGTCTGTTTCATCCTCCTTTTTTGTTTTATTTGGTTATGTCTGAGCAGGCGGGCTGTACGTTCTTTATTGTTTGCTCCTCTGTGGGCACAATACTTTTCACTTCCTCATCCAATGGGTAGGGCCAGTTGCTCAGCTACGGTGCAGCAGGGCAGGTCCAGCTGAAGGGGAGGGGCTGGGATTGGTTGTTTGTGACACTTACTAGGGTCAACAGGGCAGGCTGGGAATCAGTACAGGGCAGGTTCCAGTAGGCCATGCCTGAGCTACTCATGGTGTGATGTTCAGCACATGGTGCAGATAGGCAGGTGTGGGGGGAGAGGTTGTGATGTGTGGAGCTAACATGGATATGGGAAAGAGAAGAGAGAAACAGGAGCCAATAACAAACAAACGAACAAAAAGTGCTAAGGAAGCTTGCCATTGGAGTGGAAAGATGAGAAACTGAGAAATGGAGAAAAACAAAAGGAGAAAAAAGAAAAAGTTAAAAAATAAATAAAAATTAGAAAGAAAAGTCTCCAGCGGTTCCACCAGCGTGGCTGCGAAGATTGGGGAAGTGGCTCCCAGGTTGAGTAGTACAGCCTGGCTAGAAGGGTCTAGAGATATCATATAGTGCCAGGTATTCAGGAGAGAGGAAAAGAAGGTAAGTATAGAGAGATGAGAAACTGAGAAATGAAGAAAGACAAAAAGGAAAAAAAAAAAAGAAAAGAAATGCCCCCAGGGATCCTTCTGGCATGGCTGCGGGGAAGTGGCTCCCAAGCCATACAGTACAGCCTGGGTAGAAGTGGCTCCCAAGCCTGAAAAAGAAACAGAAAAACAAAACAAAACAAAGGAAAAAAAAAGCTCTGGGATCCCACCAGTGTGGTGGCAGGCCAAGGAAGTTGTTCCCCAGTCCAGTGGTGCTTCTCAGCCTTTCAAGAAATAACAGATGGCACATAGAGCCAGGCATTCAAGAGGCACTGAAGGAACCCAAAGAAGTGGGAAAAAGTAACACCAGTAACAAATAGCACTCTGGGAGCTGGCCAGTGTGGGCAGGTGAATCCAAGCAGCAAGAAGCCGAAGTAGTGCCTCTCAGACCAGAGACTGTGGCCAGAGGGAAGCCGAGGAGGCTGAGCAGCAGCGGGGGAGAAGGATGGGAGGTGGGAAAGCATATATCTCTGGTTACTGGGTGCTTTATCTCTTGCTGGGACCTCTGTAAACTGCTTGTCCGTAATCCCTGTCCACCGATCTTTGATGTGGGTGTGGCTAATCCAAGCGGCATGGACCCTGCACTTCTCCACTGGCCAAGCGACTGCAGCTAGCTATGAAGCGGGGGAGGTCCAGCAGGGGGGAGAAGAGTGGGGGGTGGGAAAGCGTGTATCGCTGGTTTCCGGGTGTTCCATCTTGCTGGGAGCTCTGTGAAGCTGCTTTCCCATACTCCTGTCCGCCAATCTCTGACAGGAGTCCACGATGGCGAATCTGTGTTGCATTAGCTGAAACGGACCTCTGAAAGTATCTCTCCTCACTGTCTTTTCTTTGTCATTTTCTTAGTCCATTCGGTGCTTGGCTGAGTTCTTTCCCTTCATTTGACACTTAGGGTTCAAGGATTGATGTTTATCTCTGTTTTACTTAGTTTTTCGAGTCTTTGCTGTGGAGGGACAGCATAGTGTTTCTGTCTATAGCTCCATGTTGGCCGGAAGGTCAAGTCACTGACTTTTGATGATGAAGTTTGAGCCACGGAATTCTCTCACACCAAAAGTTTTCCACCCTTGACCCTTTCAGTTTTGTGAGTGAATCAGTTGAATTTTTTGCTTAAAAAAAAAAAAAAAAAAAATTTTTTTTTTTTTTTTTTTGCTTAAGCCAGGTTGAATTGGCTTTCTGCCCCTGCAAGTGAAGGTGTACAAACTAATATGATCTCTTTCTCCCTAAAAAAGCAAAACCAAACCCGTTGCCATTGAGCCAATTCCAAGTCATGGAGGCCTTATAGGACAGGGTAGAACTGCCCCATACGGTTTCCAAGGAGCACCTGGTGGATTCTAACTGCCGACCTTCTGATTAGCTGCAACCTTTCGGTTAGCAGCCAAGTGCTTTCACCACTGCGCCACAGGGCTGCCTGAAGAACTTCCTAGAACCTTAAAATCTTTACACCTTCCCACTACAGTGTTGCATGATAAGCTTAAATGAGTCAGCTGGTGGAGACAAGGCTTGGGTTACTGGCCATGATGGCAGAGGCTTCACACCTGGTGCTCAAGTAGCCATTCCACAGGTGCTGTCTTGCCCCGTCTTGCCTCTTCCCTTTCCCTCCTGACCTATGCTTCTATCTGAGTGCCTTGCCAATAATCTGATGCAACTGTGTAAATTCTTAATACTGTAGGGAAATTTTTCGGCCACTCAGGCACACAATTCTTAAGTACAGCTGAGCAGGTGGAATTTCTGGCACCCTATCTGACTGGAGAGACAAAAGCAGGTCTCTTGCTGTGGGATATGAGGGTAACTTTAAGTGGGACTTTCTGACCTGACCACCTTACGCCTTTCAGGTTTGGGTCCTGCTTGTCATTTCTAGTTCACTCTTTTTCCTATCCTAACTCTTGGTTGTTCGTGCCTCTCCTCTTACAATTTTACTTCTACCCCTTGGATCACACACTTTTATACTGCTCTGTGGAATGTCCCTTCAGCCTTCATTGAGCCTTTGGACCCCCCTTCTTCCTTTAAGTTGCAGCAGCAGGCAAATCTTATCATTTCTGTTCCAACCTCGTGCACAGGGTCTAGACACCAGTGAAGTCTAATTACTTCGTAAAAGAGCTATTATTCTCCTGATTCAAGCTCAGGAACCCTGGTGGTGCAGCAGTTAAAGTGCTGAGCTGCTAACAAAAGGTTGGTAGTTTGAACCCACCAGCCACTCGGTAGGAGAAAGTTGTGGCAGTCTGCTTCCTTAAAGATTTACAGCCTTGGAAACTGTCATGGACTAAATTATGGCTTCCCCCCCCCCAAAATGTGTGTATCAATTTGGCTGGGCCATGATTGCCAGTATTGTGTGATTTTCCTATATGCCGTAAATCCTGCCTCTGTGATGTTAATGAGGGAGGATGGGTGGCAGTTGTGTTAATGAGGTAGGACTCAATCTATGAGATTGGATTGTGTCTTGAGGCAATCTCTTCAGATATAAAAAAGAGAAGTGAGCAGAGAGACGGGGGGACCTCATGCCACCAACAAAGAAGCACTGGGAGCAGGGTGCATCCTTTGGACCTGGGGTTCCTGTGCAGAGAAGCTCCTAGTCCAGGGGAACATTGATGAGAAGGCCGACAGAGAGAGAAAGTCTTCCCCTGGAATTGACGCCCTGAATTTGGACTTTTAGCCTACTTTACTGTGAGAAATAAACTCTTTGTTAAAGGCAGCCACTTGTGTTATTTCTATTATAGCTGTACTAGATTAATAAGACAGAAACCCTGTGGGACAGTTCTACTCTGCCCTATAGGGTCGCTATGAGTTGTGAATCACCTCAACGGCAATCGGTTTGGGCTTGGTTTTGATTCAAGCTCAAGGAGCCCTGGTGGCACAGTGGTTTCAGTGCTTGGCTGCTAACGGAAAGGTTGGTGGTTTGATCCTATCAGCCTCTGCAGGAGATAGATGTGGCAGCCTTCTTTGGTAAGGTTACAGCATTGAAAACCCTATGGGGCAGTTCTACTCTGCCCTGTTAGGGTCGCTATGAGTTGAAATCAATTTGACAGCCATGAGTTTGGTTGGTTGTAGTCAGTTCCCGAGGATCCTTGGGAGCTCTTCCCCTACCCTGCCAGGTGTCCAGCTGTAGCATCACTAGGGTTGGTGCCACTCAGTGTAGTAACTCATGGTGTCATTCCCCCCCAAGGACCTTTTCCCGTACTAGACCATACAGAATCCTTAGTTATTTTTTTGTACTAACGTTACTCGTAAATCATAATTCCTGTATATCTCTCCTCCTTTTCCTCTAATTACTATTTTGTTTTCAAAAGTTATTGATATATGTTCACAAATACTAATTACCACAATATTGTAGCTAACACACCAGAAAATTTGGTAAGATCAGAGATTATAAAAACACTAGCAGCAACAAAAACAACAGCATGTGCTTGTAGCACATGCCGACAAAACCACATGATTCGAGGTGTTATTGTAATTGGGTAATAATGACAGTTCTGACTGGAGCACATTAAAAGGTCAAAAAGTAAATTAGCATAGATACACACAAGTATCTATGCTAAAGTAAATTAGCACTGATATACATAAGCTGGGCATACAAAAAACGTTTTTTGTTATAACTAACTACAGGGATATTTTTATAGACAGTCATTTTGGTGTCACCCCCTCTGACAGTGTCACCCGGTACAGTCCTCACCCTCTGTACTCCCTAGTGATGCCACTGTCCGGTGGACCTCTAAATTTTTATGTGTATCCTGTTGTGTTTTCAGAGAAGGGGTCTCATGCAATAATCAGATATGTATTGGACAAGTCTAAAGTACATGCAGAGAATTTCTCCTGTTTACATGATGAATGAGTGGAAGATGGTTGCAATCTTGAAGCTCGGATTGACAAATATTCACACTCATGCAATAGGGAAATTTTTCTCCTGACATGTTAGCCCCTTTCATCAGCATACTTTATGGATATTTGCTTGGTGAGCCTCACTGCAGCCATATTCCCAGTCTACTGGGAAAACATTTTCTGGGCAATGAACTGACTTTCAGTTGACTGTTATGGTTGTATTCAGGTGTAAGATATGTGGACCAAACAATAACAGCAAAATGTGCTGAGCACTTTCTCTATGTAAGGCACTAGGCTAGGTACTAGTGGCTCAAACAACTAAATTTATATAACTATTACAGATTGTGAAATATGCTTTGAAAGAAATGAGCAAGAGGCATAGAGAGAATAATGGGGGAGGGTGACTATTCAGGGAAAGTCTTTCTGAAGAGGTAACATGTGAGATAGGATAAAAAGAATGAGAAAGCATTGGTCATGCAAGAAATTGAAGGAAGGAAAAGTGTTACAGCCAGAAAGAACAATATAGTCAGTACCTGGATTATGAAATGAGTTCTGTTCCTAAGTCTGTCTTTAAGTCAAATTTATACGTAAGTCGAACAGTTGGGTATGATTTGTGTCTAATGTCAGTCAAATGTTTGTCTTAATTAATAGTATATAGTTGTCTTAGTCGTTTAGTGCTGCTATAACAGAAATACCACAAGTGGATGGTTTTAGCAAAGTGAAGTTTATTCTCTCACAGTCCAGTAGGCTAGAAGTCCGAATTCAGGGCACCAGCTCCAGGGGAAGGCTTTCTCTCTCTGTCAGCTCTGGAGGAAGATCCTTGTCATCAGTCTTCCCTTGGTCTGGGAGCAGCTCAGAGCAGGAACCTCAGGTTCAAAGGATGTGCTCTGCTCCCAGTGCTCCTTTCTTGGTGGTATAAGGTCCCCAACTCTCTGCTTGCTTCCATTTCCTCTTATCTCTTAAAAGATAAAAGGTGGTGCAGGCCACACCCCAGGGAAATTCCCTTTACATTGGATCAGGGATATGACCTGGTATGGGTGTTACAGTCCCACCCTAATCCTCTTAACATAAAATCACAATCACAAAATGGAGGACAACCACAGAATACTGGGAATCATGGCCTAATGAAGTTGATACACACATTTTTGGGGAGGACATAATTCAATCCATGACAACAGTGTACCTTTCAATGCATAAAAAACAGTAAAGAAACACTTCCAGGTACAAGTATCTTTAAGATAATAACACAGGAATAATAATAATAATGTTTTGATGCACATTGCAAAGTAGCACCCATTTGTTATTACAAACCACTGTATGTACCTCCAATTTTTAATGTAACAGGCTCGGGGGAGGGGGAAGGGGATTGATTTGAAACTACGGGTTGTTTGTAAGTCAGACCTTATAACCCAGGGAATGCCTGTGCATGAAAACTCCTTGAGATAGAAAAGAGCTTGGTATGTTAGAGACAAATGGAAAGAAAAGCAGTGTAGCTGAGGGGTACTGAGCAAGGAAGAGAGTGGAACAAGTTGAGAACTGAGGCATAAGCAGTGACAAGATGGAAGGCGTTAGAGAGATTAGACATGATTCTATATGAAATGAAGATTCATTGCAATGGGAGAGCATCATGGAATAATTGACATTCTAAGGTTGCCCTGGCTTCAAAATGTATGGAGAATGGATTTCAGGGGGCAGCAGGGGAAGCAGAGGGACCAGTGCCGAGGCTGCTGCATGAGTGGCAGCAGCTGCAGATGGAATGGTGGATTTCTCCAGCCATTAGTAGGTTGAAGCCACAGGACTTCCTGTTGGATTTGATGTGAGAGGTGAGGCAAAGAGGAAGTAAGTATGACTCTTAGGTTTCTGGCTTTAGATACTGGTCCATGGTGGCATCATTAAGTAAGATGGGAAAATCTGAGAGGAGAATACATTTGTGGGAGTAAGTGGGAATCTGCTCAATTTTGGACTTGAAAAGTGTCAGATGTCTGTGAGACAGCCAAGTGGGGATGTCGGGTGAGAAGGTGGAATGTGCTCCTGGGCCTGGAGTAGGACCTGACCTGGGGCCAGGGCTTGGGAACTGTCAGTATGTAGGTGGTATTGAGAGCCATGGGAGAGGGTCAGGGCTCAAGGACAGTATGTGGTGAGAAAATAGGAGTACAGACGGCCCTTCCTCAGTTCCTCCCTCCAATCTGCTCCATTGGTCTTTGTCTTTCCCTCATTTGGCTTTCACGTGCAAAAGATACACAACTTCCTTCTCACAAAAGAGCCCGATGGTCTCTGAGTAAGTGGGCCAACCCTGGTTATCCTCTCAGAAGTCCAGTCCTTAAAGGCTGTCTCCCTGTCCCTATGTTCCACTCGCTCCTTTTGGATAAGTTTTCCTCCCCCAGCCCCAAGATAGGCTAATGATCTTCATGCTAAGACAAAAAAAAAAAGAAGGAAGAAACCCCAAACAACACTACCATTACCACCCAACTGAGCAACTAAACCAACAAATGAAACTACAAAGTGAGCTCTCACAAAGGAGATTGGCCTGCTGGCCAAGTCTTAGGGGGTTAATTTGCTGTGACTCTACTGGCCTTTGTGAGAATCATGCTTTCAGACTGCTCTGCTTTGGCTTAACAGTCAGTTATCAGTATATAGCACTAATCACATGGAAGGTTTAGACAAGATAATTTGACTGGCTCTGGGCCAACCATGATCACTCCTGAACCAGCATATGTCCCACTGAAAATAGGTCATGAAGCTCACACATACCCGTAAAGACACCACCTATCTTTTCACACCATGCTTGTGCCTTCAAAGACCTCGTGTTATAATTATCTGTCCTTTTTACATTAAATGGTACAGTTCTTTCTCTCTGAACACTCCCTACTCCTAGCAGGTTCACCCTCTTACCTGCTCCCACCAATAGCTCCCAGACTAAGCCAGGAACTAATACCTATACCACAAAGGAACAAACAGGAAGTGTCCTACTTTCGGCTGTAGATTACCCGCAACATTGAGGTTTCCGGTGGGTGTTTTGTACCTCTGCTTCTGCTCATTTTGCTCTGCCCCTTTCCTTCCGGTGTAGCTTCAAGACACTTTCCTGTCCTTTCTCTGCAGTGCTTAAGATCACTTGTTTCTCATCTTGCACACTGGTTCTTACCCCACCATTGCCATACCAATCGTTGTTGTACAGCCCTAACTGGTGGTCTGATTCACAGCTCAGCCCTGACTCTTGATTTCTACATGCACCTGGGCTCCTCGCTCCCTATCAGGTTGCAGACCTGCTCTGCAACCCAGATCCATGACTTCTGCATGTTCTTCACTCTCCCGGCCCCAGCTTCCTGCTTGTTTTTATGCTAAGCCACCCTCCCCACGACGGTTCCTTTGCTGACATAAGATGCACACACGCAAAGATTGCTATTTGTTTCATGACTGCTTGTGCCTCCTTATTTATATATTTCGTGATATTTTGGCTCACCAAAAACGACTTCCTCTCTAATTGCTTCCCACCAAGGTCTGCCCCCTGCAGCTTTTCCTTGGTGTTCAGCATTTGTGTACCACTGCTCCTAAGCAGTGGTTTCCTGGATTCTTAAAAGTGTTTCTTCTTCCCGTGGTGGGAATGCTTCCTACACGTTAGCACATGATTCAGAACTGCTTGGGAGACTTGCATTGAATCAGCTTGTCCAAATAATAGAGCGCTGGTTGGGGAGGATAAACTGATGGGCTGCAGCCTTCCCTGATGTTTAATGTTAAGCCTGACTCTTAAGTGGCATTAATAAAACTGAGAAAAAGATTTGAAGTTGTGGTTGGTGCTCTACACAAAATTATTCAGGGTCTTTGCCTTTTGGGGTTTATGACTGGATTGCGTTTGCTGTCCCCTAAAAGAGTTATGCATGGCCATGAGACTTGTTTTAGACAAAGAAGTATGAACATAACTTATATGTGTTAGTTCTGAATAGAAACTCTAAGAACCAGTGTGTACTTTGGCATGTTTCCTTTTTTCTGCCAAGGCTGGTGCTGCCCAATGGAAATATAATATAAGCTACATAAGTTATTAAAATTTTTTAATAGTCACATTAAGAAAGAAAAATGTGAAATTAGTTTTATCAATATATTGTATTTAACCCAATATATCTAAAATATCATTTCAACATGTAAGCCATATGAAAAATTATTTAGGAGATATTTTACATTTTTGTTTTAATATTAAGTCTTTGAAATCTGTTGTGTATTTTACCCTTACAGCACATTCTATTTGGATAAGCCACATTTCAAAGTACCCAGTAGCTGGATACTAGTGACTACCATATTGGATGGCTGCTCAGGGCTAGGCAATCACTGAATCATAGAGACAAAGACTCTTTCTCCTTGACTTGGTAGGGAGGATGACATAGAGCAAAGGCCACAGCTGACTTGCAATGGACATGTAGGTGAGAATAAGAAGTAAGCCTTTGTTGTTTTATGTCACTGAGACTTTGGGATTGTCTGTTATTGCAGCATAACCTAACCTATCCTGACTGATACAGAAATTAGTATAAGGTGTGAAGTCCTGTTAGAACAATAAGCTAAAATATGTGATAATAGCTCAGGTCCCAAGCAACAGGCAGCAAGAAAATACTTATTAAGTAGAAGGAGTGGCAAAACATTTGATAAATCACTTTTGAAAACTTAGAAGCCTGATCGTGTACATAATGCAGTTGTAGCTTTAAGAGGTTGGATGATGAAATGTTACCAGTATGTGTTGGTTGCTATTGGCTGCATTTATTAAGGTTATACAAGGAAAAAAATCAGCTCAGAATAGAATTGTTTGACTGACATGTAGGAATAAAAGGGAATAATGACTGCTCTAAAATTTTGGGACTTGTAGGGCAGAGGTAACTGATTCTTAGTCTCAAAGAGTAAAAGATAAAATTAACAAATGCTTTTGAGAAAGAAGGGTAGACTCAAACTCTGCCTTCCTATTTGTATCAAATCAAGGCACAAAAATTGTGAAAACTTCAGAATGGATTAGATAAATCCTTTGAAATGGATAAAATAGCTTAGAGAAAAGACACTAAAAGATGGTTCTCTCACCAAAGACTGGTAGGTCAAAGTAACCACAATAAAATATGTATATATATACAGAGAGAGAGAGGGAGGGAGGTAAGAAAGCAAAGAAGCACAGCGAATCTAAGAAGTATGCCTAGAAAAGAGCTGTAGAATGGCTGGTGGCACATGGAATAGACTAGGAGAAAACAAATTAACAGTCTGCTACATTTTACACGAAATTGCACCCCCAAAGAAACCATAAGCCAGGACTTAAAAAGTCAGTGGCTCTTGAATCCCTCTTTTGATGGGCAGGAGACTATCTGCCAAGGAGACATATTCTTCAATGATCGTTTCAGGTGTGGTCAAGTAGGATAATGGAGTATGAGGAGCCTCCAGGAGGACAGAGCCAGTGACCTGGAAAACCCTTTCCAGGGAGCAGAAAGGGGGCCCAATCAAAGTACATTCTCTGCCTCTGGATAGAGGGCCCTTATAATATTTACCCCATGGGATTTCAGAATTCTAAGGGCCAGTGATTTCTGTGTGTCTACCATTCTTTCAGTGTTTTAATGGGAAGATGATATTAAGGCATAAAAAGAAAAAAAATGGGGCATCTAAGGGATGATAGAAATATTGAGAAAAAAGGGCATGAGAAGTTATGGATAATCAATTAGATTCTCTTTGGTATCATTTAAGGAATAAAGATTGGAATTACATTTAGAAACATTGGCTACTGGACTATTTCCTAGAATATAAAAAAAATACCCCTAACAAATACTTGTCTCTGTGGGGCCATAGCACTATTTGGGTTTAGTAAAACAAGTGGAGCCTGGTATATACATTATCATTGTTGTTGCTGTTAAGTACTATTGAGTAGGCTTCAATTCATGGAGACCTTATGTATAACAGTGCAACTTCTTCCAGTCCCGTGCCATCTTTATGATCACTGGTATAGAGCATATTGTTGTAGTCACTGTGTATTTTGAGTGCCTTCCAGCCTAGGGAGCTCATCTTCTAGCACTATATCAGACAATATTCTGTTGTGATCCATAAGGTTTTCATTTACTAAGATGTGCCTCACCCAAGCCATGGTCTTTTCAATAACCTCATATGCATATGAAAGCTGAACAGTGAATAAGGATGACCAAAGGAGAGTTGATGCCTTTGAATTATGGAGTTGGCAAAGAATATTGACTAGTCCATGGGCGTCCAGAAGAATGAACAAATCTATTTTGGGAGAAGTACAGCCAGAATGCTCCTTAGAAGCGAGGATGGCGAGATTTTTGTCTCACGTACTTTGGGCATGTTATCAAGAGAGACCAGTAGCTGCAAAAGGATATCATGCTTGATAAAGCAGAGGGTAGGCAAAAAAAAGGAAGTCCCTCAATGAGATGAATTGACACAGTGGTTGCAACAATGGGCTCAAACATAGCAAAGATTGTGAAGATGGTGCAGGATGTGTCTAGTGTTTCATTCTGTTGTACATAGGGTCGCTATGAGTTGAAACCAACTTGACAGCACCTAACAACAACAATTTTCAGAAGTAGATTGCCAGGCCTTTCTTTCTAGTCTGTCTCATTATGGAAGCTCTGCTGAAACCTGTCCACCATAAGTAACCCAGCTAGTATTTGAAATAACTGATGTCATATCTTCTAACATGCAAACTACCACAGGACAACAAACTGACAGACAGGTGGTGGATATCATTATTGGGAACTGCCATATCCATCCTCCGTGTATCAAACAGACTCATCTTCATCAATATAAATCAGACTATGTTACTCCACATTAAAACCCTTCAATGGCTCACCATTCTGTCCAAGATAGAATTTAACTTCTTTCATATGATATACCAGGTTCTTCATGATATGATCCCTGTTTTCTTCAGCAGCTTCATTTCTTACCATTCACTTCCTTGTGCTTTATACCTTAGGAACAACAAAATATTTTGAGTTTCTCGCTCATCCCATCATGCTTCTCTTTCTTTATACTTTCCTGAAATACCATTCTTCCCCTTTTTTGCCTGGCTAACTCCTACTAGATGTTTAAACTTAATTCAAGTGGCATCTCAAAGAAGTCTGCCCTGACTGCTAGAATGATTAGATGTTCCTACTTTGACCCCATTTTCCCCCAAAGCCTTCTGCATCTATCATTAGGCTTATCACTTTGCATTAAAATTTATATGCTATCTTGTTTTTCAGTGCCTGGTAGAAGTTTAAGAAATGCTTCTAGAATATATGTTGCTAGGGGACAGAGCCAGAGACCACAGATAAAAATGGATGACGGCACCTTAGGGTTGTGTTGGGTTGTTGTTGTTAGTTGTCATTAAGTCGGCTCTGACTCATGACCACCTTATACATAACAGAATGAAACCTTGCCTGGTCCTGTGCCATTTCATGATTGTTGGTTAGTAGATGATTAATGAATATCTCTTGAATAAATGGGAATTGAGCAGTCTGTTGCTAAAATAACAGAATCTGTCTATAGTTTACAGTCCTAACCAGCATGGCAGGTTTATTCCTATGTCAATAAAGGGTCTTAATTTCCAGAACCTCTTATTTTCTTCCTGATAGGCCACCTAAATTTTAATGACATAAGCTGGTCAGCATTTCCTTGCAAGTGTCTCAGAGAAGAATCCCAAATGCTTAGTCTTTTCCATAGCTTGCCCACATTTATAACCTGGAGACAGAGCTGTGAGAAAGAATAGAAGCTAAAGCAGTCACGCCTGTGGTAAAGAGAGATTGTGATAATGTCCTATTTGATTGTGCAACCACAGCTAAGGTGTGAATGGCCCTTAACACAGATGTGATATTTAGAGTGTATTTTTGGACAGACACTTGTTAAACAACTTTTAATCAAATACCAAGGTTATTAGAAATTTATGGGACTATCTTCCTAGTAAACCACCTCCTCACCCTTCTTCTCTTGTAACTTGCATTGTCTTTTTCTTGAGACTAGCTTGGGACTCTACCATGACCCCCTGCCCATAGTGGATTAGTTTATGAATGGATATGTGAACACGGCTGTACCAATAATAAAACTCCTCAACTTCAAATCACACTTTATTGGTAAAGAGACAGTCTCCTGAGATTGACAATAAAATCTAGGATTTTTGGACTCAGTAAAAGAAGGATTAAAGATTGTAAGATAAAAAACTTGGAGGAGTTGCTGGAGAAATCTAGATAGCTGTGAGAGAGGATGTAACTGACTTGCAAAGGGAAAAGAAATGAGAGATGTAGCTCCTGGAAAATTTTAGTCCCTAATTCCTTTGCCCAAATACCCTTCCAGTGTGATCACATTTCCTTGGATACAGTGAGACCAAAAAAAAAAAAGAATTCAATTTTTGCTTATGGTGATTTGAATTATATTTCTGTCAATTACCACCAGAAGAAGCTAAGCTAACATGTGTCAGACATTGTGCTATGTGCTAGTGATACAAAAACAAATATATTATGGTACTTGCTCTCAATAACTCACATTCTGGTGGAAAAATAGTGTTTTAAATTAACTGACTACTTACATTATCTTATTTATCATTTTAGCAACTCTGTGAAATAGATGTTATCATTGTAGTAGACCCTTGACATCCATAATAGATACATGTACAGAACTTTAGGAATTCCAGAGTTGAAAATACAGTAGAGCCTTCATTATAAGTTTTAAATTAACAAACAAAAATATTGAATTTGATGGTATACTCATTCCTGTCATACTATTACAGACACTATCAAATTAAACATTCTTCTGTTTTATTTATCCAAAACTTTTAAGAGATGTGTTATTTAATTTTTCTTTGTTTTTTTGTCCATCACAAATAATACCAGATAGCATTTTTTAAAGGTTTTTTTCCCCTAAGAAATAAAAGTTTTCAATAATGTCATGGAAATTATTGCTTAAGTAACATCAAGGAGAAAACAAAGCTCTATTAAGGTGTACATAGAAAAAAAAAGGTGTACATAGATGATGGTAAGTTGATTAGGCATACCAGTTTTACAATGAGCATAATTCCAATGGATGTCTCAACCAAATGAAAAATCATGTCATGTCATGAAACTTCAGGATTATTCTAATATAAATGTAGCTATGGGAAACCCTGGTGGTGTAGTGGTTAAGTGCTGTGGCTGCTAACTAAAGGGTCGGCAGTTCGAACCCACCAGTCGCTCCTTGGAAACTCTATGGGGCAGTTCTACTCTGTCCTGTAGGGTCGCTATGAGTCAGAATCGACTCGAGGGCAATGGGTTTGATTTTTTTAAATGTAGCAATAAATCTTAAATTATAGAATACTCATGGCATACTGTGTTTACAGATAGGAAGCTAAGAATCAGAGAGGGAAAATGAAACCAAGATAATACTTTGGCGAAGGAAGCTAGATTTGGACTTCAAATCATATTTGCTGGTCTTCTGATTCCAAATACCTTGGTCTATTAAAGTACAGAAAACAGTGGATTCATCTCTATGGCTGATTAAAGATGGTCACAAAAAATTGACAGGTGGAGTCTATGTCTTCTCCACTTAAACCTAGAGGGCTCTGTGACTGCTTTGATGGGTAGAATATGGTGGAAATGACAATATGCCAGTTTCTGGGCCCAGGCCTTATGAGACGGACAGCTTCTACTTCCTATGTCTTAGAACACTCACTCTTAGAAGCCAGCTTCCATGTAAGAAGTAAAGTCTACTCTGAAAGCACCATGTTGTGAGAAGACAAAACCACGTGAAGAGGCCCTGAAGGGTGAGACGCCATGTGGAGCAAGACAGGCCAAACCATCACAGAAGTCAATACCCAGACCCAGTGGCCTCAGCAGACAAGTGTGTCAGACACAAACTGTCCAATTGTGGCCATCCTGAATTCCTGACCCCAAAATTCCGAGCAACATAAGTTAATTGTTCTGGGATACTACTGCAAATTCTGTGGTAGTTTGTTATGTAGCAATAGACAACAGGAAAAGAAATAGGTACCTGAAAGTGGGGTGTTGCTATTACAATAACCTAAAATATGTGGCATTGATTTTGAGACTGGGCTGTGGACAGAGACTGAAAAGTCCTCAAGGAGAATATTAACGGAGGTTATTATTGGGGGTTGGCCAGACGGGGACCCATGTTGTATAGTGACAGAAGGTTTAACAAAGCAGTTACCTAAATATTGAGGAAAATAAGAAATGTATCTAATACATTTCTGATGGTGGATCTGGCTAATCAGATTTCCAGGCAGAATGTTAAAAGTGCCAAAGGGTTATTGTATCTAAAAAAAAAAATTTTTTTTTTTTTTTTTTTAAATTGTGACTAGGGAGTCAACTTGACGCCACAGGGTCAGGGGTTAGCGAGAAACTTCAGTAAGTGCTTTAATCAAAGACCATAACATTCAGTATGGATTACATCTCAGCATAAAGAAACAAAAATCCTCACATCTGGACCAATAAGCAGCATCATGATAAACAGAGAAAATACTGAAATTGTCAAGGATTTCATTTTTCTTGGATCCACGATCAAACCCACGGAAGCAGCAGTCAAGAAATCAAATGACACATTGCATTGGGCAAATCTGCTGCAAAAGACCTCTTTAAAGTGTTGAAAAACAAAGATGTCACCTTGAGGACTAAGGTGTGCCTGACCCAAGCCATGGTGTTTTCAATTGCCTCATATGCACGCTAAAGCTGGACAATGAATAAGGAAAATGCCTTTGCATTGTGGTGTTAACAGGCAAAGAATATTGAATATACCACGGACTGCCAAAAGAACGAACAAGACTGTCTTGGAAGAAGTGCAGCCAGAATGCTCCTTAGAAGCAAGGGTGGTGAGACTACGTCTCATGTAGTTTGGATATGTTATCAGGAGGGATCAGTCCCTGGAGAAGGACATCGTGCTTGGTAGAGGGTCAGTGAAAAAGAGGAAGACTCTCAAGGAGATGGATTGACACAGTGGCTACAAAAATGGGCTCAAGCATAGCAACAATTGTGAGGTTGGCACATAACTGGCCGGTGTTTCTTTCTGTTGTACATAGGGTCACTATTAGTTGGAACTGACTCGACAGCACCTAACAACAACAACAAACTAGCTAAAGAAGAAACTGCCCAGTTTTTTAGTGGAATTTAGAAGAAATAGATAGGAGCCAGGACTTGCTGGGCTCAAAAATACAACCATTTCTCATTTGTTTTCCAGTCAACAAAATGTTTTTAAAGAAAGCCTATGGGTAAAAAATCAAATCCAGGACAGGAAAGTAAAAGTCTTAGGGTAACTATGAGAACAAAGCTACAATTGTAAATCTTGACAGGACCTCAGAAAAATGTGAGTTGATGTCTCATGGACTGTTTCAGCTAGACAAAAGGTTTTCCAAAGGTTTTAAGAGTGTGCTTCATATACCTCTCTGTAAAACAATGGATTAATTTGTTCCTGATAATCAAATTTACTGCACAAAAAATGCTGACTTGGTGCTCACTTCTTATTATCTAAAATGAGAAAAAATTATATGGTTTGCACATCAGCCTAACATGCCTAACCCATTTCCCTATAATGTAATTAAAACACAGTAGAATGCCTATATATGAGAAACATCATGCTGTGATATAAAATGTTTAAAATCCCTTTGTGACCACCAAACAATTACTATGGTTTTTAACAAACTGCTGCTTTAAATGCAGTATTCCAGACGTAATCCCCTAGTTGTCACTTCCTGCTTTTCAAAATGCTCTGTACATTATCATATTGACACGATTATGATATTCTGCCAATTTTATTTGAAATCTAACTCAAGGCTTATTCTATCCATAATTTTGTTTAAAAATGTGGTATGGAGTTTTAAGGAAAAATTTTGCAATATAAAAAGTAGCAAAAAAGGTTATACTGGGAGATAAGTGTGTCCAGTGAAGTTTGCGTAGTAAAATCTCAGAGACATTATAATGGGAAAATGTTTCCTATGGAGACATATAGTTGACTCAACAGCAATGGGTTTGGTTCTTTTTTTTTTTGTATGAAGACATTTATATGGGTTGTGCCTGTATATTACAAAGCTACAATCATTTCAAGTAATTCTAAACAGAAAGCTCGGTAAAACAGAACAGACTGACCCTCAAGTATAAGAATTATATGTATAATACCTAATATTAGAAATATTCAGCAAAAGAATGAGACTATTGGCTAATAATTGGGAAAACAGCTTAGACCTATCTTATATTATGAACATTAATTCCAGACAAAGAGTTAAACATTTTAAAAATAGAAAACTCAGAAGAAAACAGAATTGAATTTTTCCAGTTTCTGCATAGGGAAGAATTTTCTAAGCTTAAAAACAAAAGAAGAAATCAATACACAAGTTTGATTACAGTAAAATTTAAAACATCTCTACCTATGTGAGTTTAAAAGAAAGAAAAAAGTCTGAGAAAAACATTTACAGCAAATAGGATACCAAAGTATTAAATATTATATGAAAAGTTCACTCAAACTAAAAAAAAAAAAACTCACAAAGACACTGACAGATAAGTGGGAAAAAGTGCAAAAAGTTTATAAGAGAAGAAATACAGTCAACCAAATTATGAAAAAAAAAGTTTTTTTTTTAATTTTATTGTGGTAAAATATATATAACAAAATATTATAATTTTAACCATTTCTAAGTGTACAATTCAGTGACATTACAATCACCATTTTGTGCAATCATCATTACTACCTATTTCCAATAGGACTTCATCACCCCAAACACAAACTCAGTGCCCCGTAAGCAGTAACTCCCTATTTTCCTTTTTTCGCAGCCCCTGGTCCCTATTGCTGTCAAGTTGGTTCTGACTCATAGTGACCCATAAGACAGAGTAGAACTGTCCCATAGGGTTTCTAAGACTGTAATCTTTACACGGAAGCGGACTGCCACATCTTTCTCCTGCAGAGTGGCTGGTGAGTTAGAAACACCAACATTTTGATTAGCAACTGAGCACTTAACTACTGTGCCACCAGGGCTCTTCAGTTCCTGGTACCCACAAATCAACTTTTGTCTCTGTGCATTTTCCTATTCTAGATATTCATATATGTGGGATCACATATATTTGTCCTTTTATATCTGATTTATTTCACTCAGTATAATGTTTTCAAGGTTCATCCATGTTGTAGCATATATCAGCACTTCATTTCTTTTTATTACTAAATAATATTCCATTGTATGTATGTACCACATTTTATTTATACATTTATCTGTTGATGGACCCTTGGGTTGTTTCTGTCTGGGAAAAAAATAACTTCGCTAGTAGTAAAAGAAACGAAAATCATAGCTCTGAACTACCATGTTGTTGTTTTGTGCCATCCAGTTGATTCTGACTCATGGCAACCCCAAATGACAGAGTAGAACTGGCCTATAGGGTTTTCTTGGCTGTAATCTTTACAGAAGCAGTTTTTCAGGTCTTTCTTCCACAGAGCCACTGGGTGAGTTCAAACCACCAACCTTTTTGTTAGCAGTTGAGAGCCTAACCATTGTGCCTAGAGCTCCTTCTGACCTGCCATAGTCATCTATTTAATTAGAAAAAGTCACTTAAAAAATAACAATGCCCAATGGTGATAAACTAATAATGATGGTGAACTCACTGCGCACTCTGTTGTTGTTAGGTGCCTTCAAGTCAGTTCTGACTCACAGCAACCCCATGCACAACAGAACGAAACACTGCCCGGCCCTGCGCCATCCCACAGTCATTGTCATGCTTGAGCTCATTGTTGCAGCCACTGTGTCAATCCACCTCCTTGAGGGTCTGTACTTTGCCAAGCATGATGTCCTTCTCCAGGGAGTGATCCCTCCTGACAACATGTCCAAAGAATGTAAGACCCAGTCTCAACATCCTTGCTTCTAAGGAGCATTCTGGTTGTACTTCTTCCAAGAAAGATTTGTTCGTTCTTTTGGCAGTCCATGGTATATTCAATATTCTTGGCCAACACCACAATTTAAAGGCGTCAATTCTACTACGGTCTTCCTTATTCATTGTCCAGCTTTCACATGCATATAATGCGATTGAAAATACCATGGCTTGGGTCAGGCACACCTTAGTCTTCGAGGTGACGTCTTTGCTCTTCAACACTTTGAAGACGTCCTTTGCAGCAGATTTACCCAATGCATTTTTTTAATGCGTCTTTTGATTTCTTGACTGCTGCTTCCATGGGTGTTGATTGTGGATCCAAGTAAAATGAAATCCTTCACAACTTCAATCTTTTCCCCATTTAACATGATGTTGCTCATTGGTCCAGTTGTTGTGAGGATTTTTGTTTTCTTTCTGTTGAGGTGCAATCCATACTGAAGGCTGTGGTCTCTGATCTTCATTAGTAAGTGCTTCAAGTCTTCTTCACTTTCAGCAAGCAAGGTTGTGTCATCTGCATAACGCAGGTTGTTAATGAGTCTTCCTCCAATCCTGATGCCCCATTCTTCTTCATATAGTCCAGCTTCTCGGATTATTTGCTCAGCATACAGATTAAACAGGTATGGTGAAGGAATACAACCCTGACGCACACCTTTCCTGACTTTAAACCAATCAGTATCCCCTTGTTCTGTCCGAACAACTGCCTCTTGATCTATGTAAAGGTTCCTCATAAGCACAATTAAGTGTTCTGGAATTCCTATTCTTCGCATGTTATCCATAGTTTGTTATGATCCACACAGTCAAATGCCTTTGCATAATCAATAAAACACAGGTAAACATCCTACTGGTATTCTCTGCTTTCAGCCAGGATCCATCTGACATCAGCAATGATATCCCTGGTTCCACGTGCTCTTCTGAAAGTGGCCTGAATTTCTGGCAGTTCCCTGTCAATATACTGCTGCAGTCGTTATTGACTGACCTTCAGCAAAATTTTGCTTGCATGTGATATTAATGATATCATTCTATAATTTCCACATTTGGTTGGATCACCTTTCTTGGGAATAGGCATAAATACGGATCTCTTCCAGTCAATTGGCCAGGAAGCCGTCTTCCATATTTCTTGGCATAGACGAGTGAGCACCTCCAGCACTGCATCTGTTTGTTGAAACATCTCAATTGATATTCCATCAATTCCTGGAGCCTTGTTTTTCACCAAAGCCTTCAGAGCAGCTTGGACTTCTTCCTTCAGTACCATCAGTTTCTGATCATATGGTACCTCTTGAAATGGTTGAACATTGACTAATTCTTTTTGGTATAATGACTCTGTGTATTCCTTCCATCTCGTTTTGATGCTTCCTGCATCATTTATTATTTTCCCCATGGAATCCTTCACTATTACAACTCGAGGCTTGAATTTTTTCTTCATTTCTTTCAGCTTGAAAAACGCTGAGCGTGTTCTTCCCTTTCAGTTTTCCATCTCCAGCTCTTTGCACATGTCATTATAATACTTCACTTTGTCTTCTCAAGCCGCCCTTTGAAATCTTCTGTTCAGTTCTTTTACTTCATCAATTCTTCCTTTTGCTTTAGCTGCTCAATGTTTGAGAGCAAGTTTCAGAGTCTTCTCTGACATCCATCTTGGTCTTTTTTTCTTTCCTGTCTTTTCAGTGACCTCTTGCTTTCTTCATGTATGATATCCTTGATGTCATTCCACAACTCATCTGGTCTTCACTCACTAGTGTTCAGTGCATCAAATCTATTCTTCAGATGGTCTCTAAATTCAGGTGGGATATACCCAAGGTCATATTTTGGCTCTCGTGGACTTGCTCTGATTTTCTTCAGTTTCAGCTTGAACTTGCATATGAACAATTGATGGTCTGTTCCACAGTCGGACCCTGGCCTTGTTCTCACTGAAGATATTGAGCTTTTCCATTGTCTCTTTCCACAGAAGTAGTCCATTTGATTTCTTTGTGTTCCATCTCGTGAGGTCCATGTGTACAGTCGCCGTTTATGTTGGTGAAAGAAGGTATTTGCAATGAAGAAGTCGTTGGTCTTGCAAAATTCTATCATTCAATCTCCGGCGTTGTTTCTATCACCAAGGCCATATTTTCCAGCGACTGATCCTTCTTCTTTGTTTCCAACTTTTACATTCCAATCGCCAGTAATTATCAATGCATCTTGATTGCATGTGTGATTAATTTCAGACTGCAGCAGCTGATAAAAATCTTCCGTTTCATCTTTGGCCCTAGTGGTTGGTGTGTAAATTTGAATAATGGATGTATTAACTGATCTTCCTTGTAGGTGTATGGATATTATCCTATCACTTACAACTTTGTACTTCAGGATAGATCTTGAAACATTCTTTTTGACGATGAATGCAACACCATTGCTCTTCAAGTTGTCATTCCCAGCAAAGTAGACTATGTGATTGTCTGATTCAAAATGGCCAATACCAGTCCATTTCAGCTCACTGATGCCTAGGATATCGATGTTTATGTGTTCCATTTCATTTTTGATGATTTCCAATTTTCCTAGATTCATACTTCGTACATTCCAGGTTCTGATTATTAATGGATGTTTGCAGCTGTTCTCATTTTGAGTTGTGCCACATCAGCAAATGAAGTTTCCAAAAGCTTTATTCCATCCACATCATTAAGGTCGACTCTACTTTGAGGAGGCAGCTCTTCCCCAGTAATCCTTTGAGTGCCTTCCAACCTGGGGGGCTCATCTTCCAGCACTATATCAGACAATGTTCCGCTGCTATTCATAAGGTTTTCACTGGTTAATGCTTTTCAGAAATAGACTGCCAGGTCCCTCTTCTTAGTCTGTCTTAGTCTAGAAGCTCAGCTGAAACCTGTCCTCCATGGGTGACCCTGTTGGTATCTGAATACCAGTGTCATAGCTTCCAGCATCACAGCAGCACACAAACTGCCACAGTATGACAAACTGACAGAGACATGGGGGCTGGGCACTCTGCATGTGGCTTAATCAGTTGCCAACTCATGGCGATACCATGCGCTTCAGAGTAAAACTGTACTGCGTAACGTTTCCAGTGACTGATTTCTCAGAAGTAGATCATCAGATCTTTCTTCCGTGGTATCACTGGGTGAAATTGAACCACCAATTTTTCAGTTAGTAGCTGAACATGTTAATTGTTTGAACCACCCGGGAACATACATTTCTAGCATGCGTATAAAATAGCAGACCCCTTTCAGAAAGTAATTTGGCATGCTGGCCCAAGAGCTATTAAATACGAATACATTTTGACCCATTATACTTTTGGAATTCTGCCTTCTTTTCGCACAACCAATGATTATTTACAAGTTGCTTATAACTGCAGAAAAAAAGTGCCTGTGTTAGGGAAGTGGCAAACTAAATAGCTAATTGTTAAGCAAGCTCTGGTACAAACATTTTATATAATTGGATGCAGTCATTAATATGACCTTAAAATAATAAAGAATAGTAATGATAGAATGTTAAAAAGTAGAATGCAAAATTGTATATGCTATGCAATTACACAACTTTGTCACATAAGAACCATGGCATACAAATAAACAATGAGATTATATGCCAGAATATTAACTGTTAATGTAAGAAGAGATGGGATGATAAACGATTCTTAAAAAAAATTTTTTTCTTTATTTTTCCAAAGTAAAAAAGAAAATATACTGCATTTGGAAACCCTAGTGGTGTAGTGGCTAAGAGCTACGCTGCTAACCAAAAGGTCAGCATGTCGAATCTACCAGGCACTCCTTGGAAACTCTGTGGGGCAATTCTACTCTGTCTTACAGAGTTGGTATGAGTCAGAATTCAATGGACAGTAACAGGTTTTTTTTGTTGTTGTTGTTGCATTTATAATTAAAAGAAAAGAAAAAGAGAGAGAGGGAGGAGAGATGATGTTGCAATGCTTATAGTCAACTGGGAAATTTTTCCTATACAACTATTTAATAAGCACCACCAAAAGTACCTGCAGTAATCATATAGTTGCTCATGGCTGCACTCTGGAAGGTGTATCTGGAAGGCTATAGACCACTGTAGAAAGCAAGTAGTCAATAAGAAGCTAATGAGAACTCAAAATAAGACTGAGATCATGCCCAGGGTGACTTTCCATACAGTCATAACTGCTGTAATACTTTACGAGGCTTCATAAACACATCAAACACTCACTGGCCATCAAATAAGCCTAGTATTTTTGTTTATGCTCAACATAAAGTGTGTCTGTGTTTTTCAACTTGTTATAAGGTTAAAGTCACCGTGTTTTTCCATTACAAATCTGTTTTTGGAAGAAAAAAAGAAAACCAGCAGCCCCACCATAGAATGAGTTTTTAATGTAGGAGCAATCAGACTTAAAGTCCATCTTTTTTTTTCTTCAAACATCATTTAAAAACTTCAAATAGGACTTGTGCAGGTAGTATTTTAAATCAAGGAAGTACATTGGTGATATCACTTTACTGGTAGTTTTGGTGCTTCTTAGGGTGGAGGATGTTAAAAGTGAATGTGATTCAGTAGGGGGTAATCACCCATTTAGCTTTACAATTCTATCAGCTCAATGCCAGGGGAGAAGGTATATCATGTTCTCTTTGATTTGCATTTTTGCAATTTGAGATTGAAGTTCAGGTTTCTTGACGCACTCCTGGGCATTGAATCTGAGTTAATTGTTGTGTCCAATTTCCTCCACCTAACCCCTAAGACGAGTGCAAACAAGCTAGCAACGGTACCCTCCGTGGCCAATAGAGATGATAACAGAGGAAAGTGCAGAGCATTACAATATTCTGCTGGTAAGAACTTATCTGTTGAAAAAGACTGAAGGGACAGACAGGTGGCACAAACTGAAAGTTATTGGATACACTAATATCTTCTAGTTTAGTTCACACCTTCCAGGTATGGATTAAAATATTTCACAAAGAACTTTGCTCTGATGATTGAGGGAGGTGTTTTCTTTCCTTCTTTCTTTTTTTTTCACTCTGAGAGCAATTAGCTGGGCACTGTTTACAATGGGACAGTCAGGTCTTCTACCAGGTTCCGTGTGTGCTAATCGGGTCACCACCCATTCTTCTGGGGAAGATGGTTCTTTACGACAGGTCTGAGATTTGTCCTCCTGAAAGAATGACTCATGAAAGCAAAAAAAAAAAATCAGAGTTAGTTCTTTGAGGCTGCTGCTTCTCCAAAGATGTGAAAGGATTGGCAGCAGTCCTCAAGATCTCAATACGTCTTCTTTCCTGTGATATTTTAAGTTCCCAAGAAATAATTAATTGGATTAAGGAAGAATTTTGTCATTTTGTCCTCTAAAGCATGCACTTGCTCTTATTGTCTTTTCATGCTGGCTGAAATTCTTCATAAAATCCATTAATGGTCCTAGGGGAAGAAACATACAATCACTTTTCTTATTCTCTTTGTTGAAGAGATAAATGAAGAAGTCCCTCCTCTTTAATATAAGCTTTGACAGAATCCTTGAGAGTGACTTTGTAAATCTCCTGTGAGGTGATGAGGATGGGTTTAGTTCTGTGCAAGGGAGTATTCTAAAACTAAACATATAAATGATAAATGTTGTTATTATTCAAAACAAAATTTCATTAACAATAATAATAAAATACTAATGAGACTGTACAATAACATGGTTAGGAAGTAAATGAGAGTCAGACAGACCTGGCTTAGAATCCCAAGCTAGTCAGTGTTGAAGCTGGGATTTTACAGCCTCTCCAGAAGCCATTAGTATTGGCTGTGGTTTGCTATTTCTAGTACTGCTGAGGTGAATATGTAGGTAAGGAGGAGGGAGGCAAAGAGATACAGATGGAGAGGTAAGCTGGAGCCAGATCATGAAGGCCTTGCTTCTGAGTTTGGACTTACTCCTAAGGGTGGCAAAAACCACTGGGAAAATGTGATTTAAGGGAATGACATAGACATTCTAGTTGCATGATGGAGAATGGATGGCAAAAAATAAGATGGAGGTGTGACCCCAATACCACCCAGCATGTTTTCTCCTTTTTCAAAATGGGCAACTGAGAGCTCAACATAACTAAGGCCATGATAAACCTCTAAGTTGTTCTTCCTCTGCTTGCCTCCTTCACCTACCTTGGTTAATGACTTTGTTCTGACCAAATGTTAATGAATTTGTTCTTTGTTTTAAACTGATGCAAATAACCTTTTGTTCTGTCTGGACTACCTGTGGCATACAACCCCCAGAGGAAAGTTGAAGCCCAGGTATCAGATATGTATACCTTTAGCCTATAAAGAAATGTCTGGCAGGGGACTACAAAGACACTTGTAACCCTTGTAAGATTCTGTATAAGTTCTGATGTAAAATTGCTCTTTGGGACTCCTTAGAGACAGCCTGTGTTGCTGCTGGGTTCCCGGTTCCCTGGTGATGCATGCATCTCCTTAATAAGCTTTCTCACTCTTTCTGACTTGGAGTATGTTTCATTGGCTCTGCTCCAGGGCACAGACCCTAATCAGGTAACAGAGGTGATGAAGGCCTGGGTGAGGGGATGGAGAGAAATGGACAAACTCTTAGTATATCTAGAAGTTAGAATCCACAGGACGTGGAGATTGGCAGGAAGTGTCCAGACTGGATCTATGTTACAGTATTAAAAGACTGATGTGCTAATGTGTTACTTTTCCTGGGGCCTAGCTCCCATTAGCAGGGGCCATCTGAGACATGATAATTTATCCAGAAGATAATACATCTGGATAGTTTCATGCAGGTTTTTGAACCAGAACCCTTTCAGCACCTCACCTCATTGACTCTCAGGCTGGCCGTCAGAAGACGTCTGGGGCTCTTATTCTTTTAATCTTTAGACTGATAATTGAAAAATCTCAATCCTTCATGCTGCTTTTTAAGTACAATATTAATTTTTCTTTATTTAAAAAAAGTGTAACAGTTTAAATATCTAGATTAGGTACTACAATTTCCAATTCACTAAACTGTGAGTAGCTTCCTGGCCTATTTATGGTTTTCTCTTGATATCCTCCTGCTGAGGTATAAGTCAGCTCTGAAAGGAAAAACAGGTGTTTCGAATGGTATTTACTGAATTCAGAGCACTGATAGGGCATGAAAACACACCTGCTATAACTGGATAGTATTTTGCTAAATAAGAGATAAGAATTAACAAATATCCCCTTCTGACGCTTAAAATTTTTACAGATTTTATTCTTAAGTCTGCTTATTTTTTCCCCAGAAGGTTGATTTTGACTCTCTAATTAACCTCGTTTTTGTATGTTGAGAAATAATTCCTTAAAAGCTAGGAATCAAATACCACTTGAATACTTAATATTGTTTTAATTAAGTGTATTACTTTACCATTCATGCATTTATTTTTTAATTTATTTTTTATTGTGGAGAAAATATACACACTAAAACATTCGTGAGCACAACTTCCCAGGCATTTATTTTTTGACGACAGTAAAACAATCCTAGTTCTTTTTGGAGCCCTCGTGGTGCAGTGGTTAAGAGCTCTGTTGCTAACCAAAAGATTGGCAGTTCAAATCCACCAGCCGCTCCTTGAAACCCTGTGGGGCAGTTCTACTTTGTCTTATAGGGTCGCTATGGGTTGGAATCAGGTAGATGGCAACAGGTTTAGTTCTTTTTTTAAAAAAGGAAGATAAAAATCTGTATTACAGTAAACCTGCAAAAGCTGGAACTGTGTAAGGCAAAAACCTGTCAGAGAAGAACTCAAATACTTCCCACTAAAACAAGTGATAGAAAAGTGGTAAGACTGCACGCTGTCAAAGTCAGATACCGTCAGAAACTTTCGAGACCTGGAAAAACAAGGCAGTCCAGGCGAGTTCCTGCTCTCACAGGTTTCACTGTATTAAAAATATTTGTATTTGTAATGTGGAGCATTTAGGCCCATGTAGCTTTCAAAGTTATGTGGCTTACTAACATCATTAATTTATTATAACCAAACAGCAAATGTTAATGTTGGTAACGACTTGGCTTTGTTTTGTGGGACACTTTACCAAGTGCTTTTATTTCACTTTATCTTATTTTTCATCCCAAAAGTTGTGTAACATAAGCAGACCAGGCATTAATCCTCCTTTTTACATGTGAAAATATGGAAACTGAGGGACCAAGCATCTTTCTCAAAAGCCACCTGATGGTAAAACCAAAAAGCAAACCCATTGCCATCAAGTCAATTCCGACTCATAGGACAGAGTAGAACTGCCCTGTAGGTTCCCAAGGAGCACCTGGTGGATTCAAACTGCTTACCTTTGGTTAGCAGCCGTAGATCTTAACCCCTACGCCATCATGGTTTCCGTCTGATGGTAGGGTGTATATAATTGGATAGTATTTTGCTAAATAAGAAAATCTCTTGGACTTGGCAGTGCCTTTTTCTATCATAAAACATTGTTTCTGTAATTTGTTAATTAAATAATACTTACGATATTTCCTTTGAAAAAATTAGAACAGATTCAAAAGTATCTCTATAATAATGTAACCCTCACTTGCATTCCGTCATTGCCTTCTTTAGCCAAAGTTTTAGGCTTTGGTAAATCTCTGAGGTATTGTGGCCACCTCAGCTATACCTGTGGAGGTGTGTTGTGATGGGGTGACTGTCACTCATTATCATGTATAAAATACCTCTTCTGCAGGAAGAAAATGAAGATCAAGAGATTAAACTTTTTTTCACAGCTGTACAGAAGTTTGGGGTTGGTGACTATGAAATGATGTGGCTGGCTAGACATCTGCAGAGCACGCTGCCAAGTTCTCTATTGTTTGTGCAGGTTCCCGATGTCTCACTCCTGTAATCCATGTCTTGGTAAGGTTGTCTGAGATGGCATAAATTACCAGGGTGATCAAGGCACTCAGGCAGTGACTGAGGCCCCGAGCCAGGAGTCTGCCTCTAACAATTGCTCCCAGAAAACCAAGATGTGGCCATTCCAGGGGAAATTATCCCTGGCCTTAGCTCTGGCCAAAGGGCCAGTTGGAAATGGGAGCCAAGTGTGGCCTTAAATTTAGAGGGCCTTGGGATTCTTGGCTGTCCCTATGTTGTAAGGACATGTCCTGGGCATGGTATATGTCAGGACAAAAGTGCAGGATTGACGGACTGATTCTGCTTCAGGGATATCCCGGGAAGGCTGGGGATGGACTGGCAGTGACTGCTGAGGGCTGAGCTGTGCTGAGAGGGACTCCGATGCTGCGCCTGGCCCAGTGGACAGAGCCGTGATGAATGAGCTCTCGTTAGTGAGCTGACACAAGGGTACAAGAGTGGGGAATGGAGAGCGGCAACCATGGATTTGCTAACCCTGGGCTAAGCAAACCCCACATGTTGCAGAGTAGAACTGCTCCATAGGATTTTCTTGGCTGTAATCTTTACAGAAGCAGATTGCCAGACCTTTCTTCCATGGTACTGCTGGGTGACTTCGAACTGCCAACCTTTAGGTTAGTAGTTAAGCACAAACTGTTTGCACCACCTAGGGACCTACCATGAGTCAGAATCAACTCCAAGGCAGCGGATTTGGATTTTTGATTTTGGGCTAAGACGGGCCGCGTATAGGCTAAAACCAGTTAATGACGGTGGATTGAGAGTTGCTGTTTCCAAACAGACTAGTCCAGGACGTTTAGCATGTTGTTCATGATTTCGATCCCAAGGATCCTGGCCTAGGAAAGGTTCACAGCCCCCACCATCGTGGGAGGGCTTGTAGCAGTCTGGGCCCTGGGAGAAAGGCAATGATATGCTTTAGCTGAGTGCCTAAGTGGATTTTAATCAAAGAACTATTTGCAGAGGTGTGGGCAGGGCTTATAAAGAACAACAAGGAGGGAGCCATACCCTAGGCTGGTCAGAGCAGACAGCCATTTCCACAGGTAGGTCTGCAGGGGCAGGGGCTAGGGCAGGAAGCAGTGACCATAGCCGGGAGAGAGCTACGTGGACAAGGCTGCCTGACGGGAGCTGTGCACTGTGTAGAGGCTGCAGTCAAACAGCGAGGCCTGGCAGAAACGGGATAGGGAGGAGATGCCCACCCTCACTCCCTCCTCCCTCCAGTCTCCTGCCAGTGACTCCCTCGGGTGACCCAACCAGAAGCTGGAGGGCAAGGCTCATGGACACAGTCCATCCCAGCACCTTTGGGGGCACAGAGCAGGGTGGGGACTGGCTGAGCAAATGGTAGATAGCCAGCAGGTGGGTATCTTAATCAGAATCCTTCTGATTGACAGTGACAGAACCCTATCCCAATCTAAACCACCTCCCTCCCCCTCCAAAAAAAAAAAAAAAAAAAAAAACCGTTGCCGTGGAATCCGACTCATGGCAACCTCATGTGTGTCAGGGTAGAGCTGTGCTCCTTAGGATTTTCAATGGCTTATTTTTCGAAAGTGAATTCCCAGGACTTTCTTTCAAGGTGCCTCTGGGGTGGACTCGAACCACCAACATTTTGGTTAGCAGACGAGAGCTTAACTGTTTGCACCACCCAAGGACTCCCCTTCAACACCAAGATGCCGCTCACACCTCACCACCTCCATCAGAACATCCCTGCTCCCTCCAGCGGAAATGAAGCCTCTGTCTCCTGTTCTTCTCTTACATGTCACGGTCACGTCGGAGAGATGGTAAACATTTCTCAAGCCAGATTTTCACCAGATCTCTTTGTATATATGTTGACCTCCTTTTCCACGTGAGATCCTAAAGGGAGAGGGCCATTCTCCACTCCTGCCCCCCAAAACACACACGCACACATGCTCACCCACACACGCACATGTGCACACAGGTACACACATGCACACACATGGCTGTGTACATGTGCATGTGCGTGTACACAGGCACACACACGATTGCTTGCTGTTTGGCCCAGTCAGTGTGATTTTGAATTGTGGGAAGAACCCTGGGGCTTGTGGAAGGAACTGGGATCTGGCCCCACGTTTGCACCCTTCCTTCTCCGCTTCGTGTACTGTAGTTGCTTTCTCCTCCCTCCCATTCCTCGTTTTTGCTTCTGACTCTCCATTGGTTATGTACAAATACGGTCACTCTTTATACACATTTTGTTGTTAGTTGCCGTCAAGTCAATTTTGTCCCCTAGTGACCCCAAGTGTGATGAGTAGAACCGCTCCATAGGGTTTTCACAGCTGTGATCTTTCCGAAGCAGATTGCCAGGCCTTACTTCTGAGGCGTCTGTCGATGGGTTTTAACCACCAACCTTTACTGGTTAGTTGTCCAGCACGTAACCATTTGTGTCACCCAGAGGCTCCTCTTATACGTATCGGATATATTTAAGACTGGAGTTTGGCTTTAAAAGCAGGTGTCTAAAACACTGCGCAAACAACGCCAGCGTGGTTAAACATGTGACAAGGGTTGAGAAGTAAATATAACTGCGTTTCCTTTTTGAAACTGATGTTCTTTATAAATGCCAGGATTGAAATCTTTCAGGGAATAATATTTCCATAAGAACTTCTAGAAAAGTATTGATTATTAAGCCAAAATTTGTCAAATTTGCAAAGGCATCAAACATCATTGCTGCATGAGTTTATCTCTGCAGTGGTTCCTGAATTATAGCCTCTTTTGTTCAGACACATTTTATTTGGCTTTGGTAAACACTTTACTCTTAAGAAAGAGAAGTAAAACTGTTCCCAGAATGGATATAGGGCTTCTGGGCTTTCGTTCTTTCTTTTTTGATGTTAACCACGGGTGTCTTTAACCGTATGTAGTCTTTCTAAATGACCCTTTCAGTTTCTGTAGATACTACTTGGTGGACTAAAGTTCAGCAGTTTGTGGGTTGGGCAATTTGACTTGGTAACCCCCTAAGCACACTCTGACCAAAATAACAACATTCCTATGAAGAGATCTGCTGAAATCCAAGTAAACAAAGTCTTGAGTTTTATGACTACTAAACCAAAAAAAACCACAAAAAACAAAAAGAACCAATCCCGTTGCAGTCAAGTCAATTCCAACTCATGGTGACCCTATGGGACAGGGTAAAATTGCCCCACACAGTTTCCAAGGAGTGCCTGGTGGGTTCAAACTGCTGACCTTTTGCTGACCTTAACCACTATGGCACCAGGGTTTCCTTTATGACTAATAGTGACTAGCATATCTGTGCTAGGCAGGGTAATGAACAGAAATGTAGCTGGTAGGTGTTAAAAAAAAGAGTCACTATCCTTTACTTATCAGAAGAGGTAAAGGACAGAACTTCAACTGTTCCTTTATTTGTGAGAAGCCAAAAATGCAATCCCATCTCCCTTCTCTTTCCTCCATCAAACCAAAGAAAGAGAAAGGAAGGAAGGGGTGGGAGGGAGGAAGAAAAGAAGGAAAAAAGAAAAAAAAAACAACATTCCCAACAGTCAAACAAGGAAAAGTTTAACGTATTTTCAAGAATAGACACTATGTTTCTTAGACAAGAATCTTTAATTTCATTGAATAAAACAGAAACTGTAACACTACTCCTCTTTTGGCATTAAGCCCCCATTTACTGAATTTACCATTTCTACACTAATTACTCTATTTTTTCTAGAAGTAAAACACAACAGCAGTAGCAGCAGATATTATAGCATTCAAAGTGTTGAACTGTGTCACATGATTGACCCCAGCTACAGAGAAGATTGGGAAACAGAATATTTAGTTTTTCCAGCCTGTACAGTAGGAAATGGTAAGGGAAAAGAAGGTTGAGAACAACTACTGGGTTAGTCAGCTAGGTGAAAGAAGTGGCTTTCGCATAGGTGAGAAGGTGGAATGTACAAGGCATGTTGGAGGAAAGGCCAGTGGATAATATCTCACTGGAGCTGAGGGTAGGTGAGAATTAAAAGGTAAGATTAAAGCAGTAGCTTAGTGCCAGGCAGCATAGGGCCTTACCTGCCAAAGAAAGGGGCTTGGAATTTATCCTTTCAGTAATGGAGACCCATCGGAAATTTGTGAGCAGAAGAGTAACATGACTACAGCAGTGTTTGAGGAAGAATAATAACCTGACCTAAGAACATAGACTGCACTGAAGGCGAGAGAGCTTAAAAAAGGGCCCAGGACCATCTCATCAACCATGAAGTAACAGCACATACATTGAAATGGTGGCAGTGGGTATGGAATAAAAATTGCAACTATGGAAGAAAGTAGAAAGTATAAACACAGTTAGGACTTATCAACTAATAGAGGACCAAGACGTGGGAGCCTCAAAGATGCTTCAATCCTGGTAATGGGGAAAATATGCAACAGAAATAGGAAATCAAGAAGGTTTTAGGAAGAAGTTGATTAGTTTAACGTTATACGTTGAGTTGAGGTAGAGGCAGTAGGATGTGAATGGAAGCATGTAACAGGCAGACAACATGTAGCCCACTGATATTGACCATAAAGTGTTTAAAGAATAGTGCCCCTCTGATGCTGCTACCCAGGCTATGTTTGGCACAGAAACTGTGATGGTGTTGCTTAGAGGAGGATTTATAGTGTTTCAGAGGGAGGGGCAACTGCTTCTATATCTACAGTCTTTACTTGGCATAAGTGAAGCCTGAAAACTTTTTGAGGTTGGTAATGGCCCTCGGAACAAAAAGGGGACATTTCATGGCAAGTGGATGAAATATCCAGAAGTGGATCCCAAAATCTGGGAGAAGAGGATCCAGGTCAGATAATGGCTGAGATGATGCCCACAACCACATTGACTAATGTGTTGCCACCGGTCCTTGAGTGAGAAAGAACCAGAGAGTATCCAGAATCACCTATATGTTTACATCCCAGTTACTTGTTTAGTAAACTTTAGGTGCAGTTCTTTTTCTAAAGAGTCCAGTTATTCCCAACAGATCCTTTGCAAGGTCCCTAAGGTTAAAGAAGCTCTATATAGATTATTATAGACAGATACCTAACCTGGATAGACAGGAACTAACAGATACAGTCAAGATGCTGGTGCCAGACAGAGCCCAAACAACCAGGTTAGACTTTCCAGAATGCTTTTACAAAGCCTAGTTTGGCCTGGTCATGCCTGTTGCTACAGAGCTGATGCTATCTGAAGCTTAAGTTGAGCTAAGGGTGATTTCCATGCACGTGGTCAGCTTGAGGTTGAGAAGATTCGATTTTAAGAGGTAAAAAAAGTAACTGTGTTTATTGATTTTTCTGTGTGGAGTATGATTTCCTTTTTAATTAGAAAAAAAATTATTAACAAGAAAAGCTTTGGTACCCAACAGAATGAAATATTGCCCAATTGCCATTGTCCTTCCTGTGGCTACTATGCCAGTCTATCTCACTGAAGGTCTCTCTAGCCCTCAGTGGCTCTTTACTTCCTCAAACGTGGTGTCCTTCTCTAGCGATTGAGCCTTCCTGATGACATGTTCAAAGCAAGTAAGTTGGGCAATGATCCATAAAGTTTTCATTAGCTTCTTTTAGGAAGTAGATTGTCAGGCCTTTATTCCTAGTTTGTCTTAGCCTAGATGCTCTGCTGAAACCTGTCCACCATGGGTGACACTGCTGGTATTTGAAATACTGGAGACATCCCTTTCAGGATCACAGCAGCATGCAGGCCACCACAGTACAACAAAATGACTGGAGGAAAAATCTTGATTAGCCAGATTCAAATTAAAATTAAATGCTAAGTTTTCTTGATTGCTCTGGACACTGCACTACAAGAAGGAAAAGACAGGCAAAAAAAAAAAAAAAAAAAAAAATCAAACAGAATAGAAGAGATTTATTGAGAACACTGTTTCTCCGGCACTTCCTAGAATGAAAGTACTTGTCAGTCAGAAGCATGGGGGAGGAGAGATGGCTGTGAAGAAGGGTGCAGACGGAGTAGCAACTGACAGTGCAGCTGAGTACTGAAGCCAGTCAACTACCAGTGCTGGAAAGCAGATCTGGATGGGATCTATCAGGGAATCAGTCAGCAACTGGGCAACTCAACTCAACAAGGAAGCACTCTGTGGTGAGTGAATAAGGCGATCAGATCCCTGCCTTCGTAGGAATTTTTAACTTGTGGCTTGTGCACAACAGAAGAATTGAGGTCTTGTCCTTTGGCCCTGACAGAAGGTGTGAAAACCCTCCACACCAAACTTTGAGTCCTATTGGCAGTGTGATGGTTAAGATTTTGTGTCAGTTTGGCTGGGCCATGATACTCAGTGTTTTGGCAGTTGTATAATGTTGTGATCACTTTCCTGTTGAAATTGGGTGTGTGATCACTCCCATGATGGAACCCGCTGAGTGGTACTGGTGGGTGTGGGGCCTGTGGCGACTTACTGCTCCCTCAGTCTTCATCTCTCTACCTTCTGCTGCCTACTTTCTTCCTGCTTGCCTTGCAAAAGTTGTTGGCTTGTTCTGGATCCAGCAGCTGTCTCTTGCCTGACCTCTGGTTCTTGGGACTTGAGCTAGCAGCTTACCTGTCCATCTTGGGATTTGCCGATCTTCACAGCCTGCAAGCAAGAGTCCTCCTTCCCGGCTTGCCTACTTTGGGTTCACCAACCCCTGCAGCTAAGTGACTCAGGAGAAACCTTGCGGTCTTCCTGCTGACTTCTGGGACTCCTCGACTGTCACAACTTGTGAATGAGATCCCTGCTCTCCAACCTGCTCATCCTGGGTTCACCAGCTTCTGCAGCTTCGTGAATTGGGAAGGAACTCTATCCTGACCCAAGGACTTGGGACGTTCCAACCCCTACAATCGGGTGAGCTGTTTCCTTAATATAAAATCTCTCTATATATATTTACACACATTACTAGTTTTGCTTCTCTAGAGAGCCCAGCCTAAGAGGCAGAGACACAGCCGGTTTCCTATGCTTTCTTGCTGAGGGCATCTGCTGGCTTTGGCATAGCCCTTGTAACTGAGATGTCTAGCTAGGATTCCTGACCCCGATGTCCAAACCCTTTGTCTGGTGGGTCTCTGACTCCCCAGTCCCCAGGTTTCTTAGCCCGACTCCCCACCTTCCTCCTCTTGGAGTCTGAGATTTCTCTGCCCACAAGACTTTCCCATTCCTTCCTACCATCTGGCCCTCTTTTTACTTCTCGGTGTTTCCCTGCCTTCATTCTACTTGAATCCCAGTCCTGGCCCCTAAGCTGCTCCGTACTGTATCATAAAAATGAACATGGTGAGGCACCGCAAGTTCTTCAACCCTATACACTTCATCAAGGCAGGAACCTGCTCACCGCTGCGTGCCCATCCCCTAACGTCGCCCCCAACCCCAAACCTGGCATGGGATGGACATTTGAGAAAGAATGAAAAAGTAAATAAAGCTGATTACATATAACTTAGCCCAAGCAAGAAACCTAGAAAGATTTTTAATATGGATTGAAAGAAAAAGATGTTTCTGCTCAATCACCAGTTTATCAGAAAATTAAAACTAAATGCTTATATATTTCTGGTTAATTGAACTGTAGATCCTAAGTATTTTAGCCTGGCTTCCTCAAAGTCCGTCAGACATGCCAAACAGCCTCCTACTTCAGGGCTTTTTATTTGCTACTCCTTCTGCCTGGAATGGAAACCCTGGTGGCGTAGTGGTTAAAAGCTATGGCCACTAACCCAAAGGTTGGCAGTATGAATCCACCAGATGCTTCTTGGAAACTCTTTGGGGCAGTTCCACTCTGTCCTATAGGGCCTACTCTCTCCTACAGGGTCGCCATGAGTGAGAATTGACTTGACGAAACGGGTTTGTTTGTTTTCTGCCTAGAATAATTTTTCCTCAGTTCCCTGCAAAGCTTCTGTGTTCTAGAACTTTCCACCCTCAGTTCTCTCCATGGCTCACTTCCTTCAGGTCTCTGCTCAAATGTTACCACACCAGGGAGGCCTTCCCTGACCCTATCTAAAATGACAGTGCTCCATCGCTGTACCTTTACTCTGCTTAGTTTTCTTCCCACTCGATGCAGACGTTTATGAGTCTATGTCTGTCTCTTCTCACTAGAATTTATAAGCTTCATGAGGAAACACCTTTGTTTTCTTCCCTAGTATATCCTCACTCCCAGGAATGGTGCCGGTATGAGACAGGTCCTCAGTAACTACTTCAGTGAATGCGTGACTGAAAGCATAAGCCTAAATATGAGTTTTAAAACCTGTTGCTTAAAACTACTTTTTAAATTAGTACTTCAGTTCAACTAAGTAACCATTACCATTGGACCACATAAGAAATTATAAAAGAGAATAGCCTATTGCATTTGCTTTTATTACTTTTAACTATGGATTAAGCTTATGTTTATAAGGCATTGTGACATATGGATAAATTTTCCTCATTTTTATCCACTCTTTTGATCCTAATTAACCTACTCTGAAATATGCCACTACACATAAAATGTATCTATACATGAATCATACAAGCACATACCAAGGTTAAAACCCACTTAGGCATAGCGAATCCTGAGCTTTTCTTACGAACTCATATTTAATCTTTAAATAGATCTTCTCATGGGGCTTTTGACAATCTGATAGACAAAGTACATTGATGAATTAATGCTTTTAAAGCCACCCACTCTTCATTCACACATAATTCTATCGAAAAATTTTTCTCATGCATAGAATCCAAAGTTTATTAGAGGTTACCAGTGGTGGTGGGGGGTGGGGAAGCAGGAATCTTAGCTTGGGCAGCCCTGAGCTTCTGTTAATGGTGGTGGAAAAATATGGAAATGGATTGTGGTGATGGTTGCACAACATGATGAATGTAACCTATGTCACAGAATTATACGTGTAAAAACTGTGGAATTGATTAATTTTTGTTATATATGTTTTTACTACAATAAAACCATTAATTTTTTTTTTTTTTTTCTCATATGCAGTGGGAAGTCCCAAGCCTACACTGTGAGAAAACGTACATCAAAAGTGGGCAATAGTCAGCATCGGAGTGTCATGTTAGAAACCAGATCCCAATCTTTGGCCTCCATGCTAAGCCAGAGCACCCTGAAAAGTATACATACACTCACCATTCCTGGGAAGTTGGTGGTCAAAACGGATAGTATAAAAGGATTGTAAATGAAGACTAGGATAAGCAAGGGGCAGGGGAAGTGGTGTGTGTGTGTGTGACAAGGTGATCTGAATGTCCAGGAAAAATTGTGCAGGTTGTTGAAAAGTGGCGAGGTTCACTGATTTCTTTTAAGTTTTCCAAGAAAGTGTTAAACTTTTATGTTATTAAAAGATAAGGCAGAATCTTTGGCTGCTCCTTCTCAATAACTGGGACTAAAGCGTCTATAAAGAAGCCCTGCAGCTTCTTTCTCTTACCAGAAGGTAGATATAACAAATAAAAATCCTGGTTCTGAAGTTAGAAAAACATTCACTTGACCTTAGGAAAATGGCTTAATTTCCCTGAGCCTCAGTTTCCTTACCTGTTAAATAGGGACAATAATAATGTCTATTTTTTATCGTAAGTTTTTGTAGATATTAAATCAGATAATGTACATATACTACTTAGCCCAGAATTTGTGATTTAGTTAGCACTCAACAGGTTAATATTGATGATTATTTTTCCACATTCTTTCTGCTCTCCTTACCCATTCTCTTTGCCCCATTTCCCTTCCCTTTATTTTTTACCCCAGCATAGAGCCTGTCATGGATTAAACTGTGTCCCCTAAAAAGTTGTGTCAGCTTGCCTAGGCCATGATTCCCAGTATTGTATGGTTGCCCTCCATTTTGTGATCTGATATAATTATGTGTTATAAATCCTAGCCTCTATGCCTGTGGTTATGGTCCCATCTGGGAGTGAATTGTCTGCTACGTTAATGAGACGTGATTAGATTGTGTTCATGAGGACTAGGGTAGTGTGCACCACCCTTGCCTGAGTCACAACTTATGTCTTACAAGAGATAAAAGGAGAGAGAAGTGAGCAGAGAGGAGGGACCTCCCACCACCAAAAAAGAACAGCCAAGAGCAGAGTGTGTCCTTTGGACTGGGGTCCCTGTGCTGAGAAACTCCTAGACCCAGGGAAAGATTGATGCCAAGACCTTCCCCCACAGCTGAAAGAGACAGGAAGACTTCCCCTAAAACTGGCACCCTGAATTAGAACTTCTAGCCTCCTAAACTGTGAGAGAATAAATTTCTGTTGGTTAAAGCCATCCACTTGTGGTATTTCTGTTATAGAAGCACTAGATAACTAAGACAGAGCCCAATTGTAATTCTATTTCTAAACATTTATTAAGCATCTATCAGTCATCATTAAACAATATTTCAAAAGAATCAATATGTATGTGTGGATTTACTAAACAATTATCAGAAGCAATGGGCTGAAAGACATGAATCAGACACTGTGTACTTTGTCGCTGCCCAGTGGGTGCACAATCACACAGTGATGCAATGTGGATTGTTACTCTGTAGCTTGGGGCAACCTTGCCATTGGTGGCTGGCCTTGATGGGGAGTGAAGACTGCAGTGTTTGGATTCTTGAGAAGGCCCATTCCCATTTGGAATGGAGGCCTCTGGATAAGTGCTGCCTGGAGTGAGGGTTAGGGTGGAGAGGGACCACTTGTCCTACCTCCTAGGGTTCCTGAGCAGACTGTAGGGATTTTGAGGGAAAGATTCTCTCAGAAGTCTGAGAAGTGGGCATACCTAGAAAATTGCAGTGTTCCACTCAGAGACATTTGGCTCCACTATAGCTAGACAAGAAGCTGGGGAGAATGTTTCACAGAGCCCCCTCTCTCTGCTCTTTCCCTGCTGATACTTCTGTTGTACCTGACCTGTTCCCCACCACTTCCCACTATCTTCACTCCCAGCCCCCAAGTTCCTGCTTCTGCAAATTCTTTCAGTTCCCTGAAGGAGATTCATACTTTCTTCTTTGGTTGCTGCTTCCTCTGCCTGGAATATTCTTCTTGACCTGGCTAAGTCCCATTTGACCTCAAGACACAGCCTAAGTTCCACCTCTTGAAAGTTTTCCTTCAACCTTATCCCTACAATAAGGTGCCTCCAATGTATTCTGTGGTCTCAATGCTTTTTGCTGTTACAGCCCCTGTCACTTGGTATGTAATTGCCATGACCTTGCACTCTTCTGTAGAAGACCTTGCACAGCTCCTATTGAAACTGTATTTGTTTAATCTCTGTGTCTGTAACACATAGTTAGTGCCTGATACATAGAAAGTGCTTAGGAAATGTTTGTAGAACAAATAATAAAAATCTCCTGGAGACTTGCAGACAACATGGCGCCAATGACAGAAGCACCATGCCATGGCTCCACGGCAAAGACCCAAAAAGCTAAGTAAAACAGGGACAGATGTCAACCCTGAAACCCAAAGTGTCAAATGAAGAGACAAAGAGTTCAGCCAAGCACTGAATGGAATAAGAAACTTACAGAGAACAGAGAGCGAGGAGATATACGTGCAGAGGTCTCCTATCAGCTAATGCAGCATGGATTCGCCATCTTGGACTCCTGTCAGAGATCAGCAGACAGGTAGCATGAGAAAGGAGCTTCATGGAGCTCCCAGCAGGAGACAGAGCACCCAGTAACCAGCAATACACGCTTTCCTACCCCCATCCTCTCCCCGCTGCTCTACCTCTGCTTTTCCTGGCTGGCAGCAGTGGCTCAGCTGGCCAGGAAGTGCAGTGTCCATGCTACTTGGATTCAACCTGACCACAGGGAGTACAGGAAAGTAGCTTCACGAGGTTCCCAGCAGGAGACAGAGCACTCTGTAACCAAAGATACACCCTTTCCTAACCCCCACCCTTCTCTCTTCCCCACCTCCTGGCCTCCTCTGCTTCCAGCCAGCTGCAGTCTCTTGGCCAGAAGGCAAGAGCTTCGGCCCAGGCCACTTGGGATTCACCCCACCCACACTGGCTGTCTCCCTGAGTGCCATTTGTCTGATGCTAATGTTGCTCTTTTCTGTTTCTTTTGGTTTCTTCCGTACCTCCCATCACCTCCCCCTCCTTTCTCTTGAACACCTGGCTCCATGTGCCATCTTTGCTTCTTCTTGAAAGGCTGTGAAGCACCACTAGACTGGGGAACCACTCCCCTGGCCCACGACACCACACTGGTGGGATTCCTGGGGCCTCCCCCCCCACTTTGTTTTGTTTTGCTTTGTTCTACTCTGTTTATTCATTTGTTTTCTTTTTCTTTTCATGGCTGGGGAGCCCCTTCTAGCCAGGCTGCACTGCATGGCTTAGGAGCCACTTCCCCAGTCTGTGTAGCCCCGGGGGCATTTAATTCTTCTTTCTTTCTCTGTTTTTTCCTTTCTGTCTCTCTTGATTTCTCCATTCTTGTCTCTCTATACTTCCCTTCTTTCCCTATCTCCTGAATACCTGGAACTGTGTGATATCTATACCCCCTCTAGCCAGGCTATATTTTGCAGCCTGGGAGCCACTTCTGTGGTCTTTGCAGCCACACTGGTGGGACCACTGCAGGCTTTTCTTTTCTTTCTTTCCAAATTTTTATCCAGTTATTTCTTTTTCTTTTACCCTTCTCTTTTCTTTTTTCCACTTCTCAGTTTCTCATCTCTCCACTCCAATACAAGCTGCCTTAGTACTTTTTTCTTTTGGGCTCCTGCTTCTCTCTCCTCGCTCTTCTCTTTCCCTTACCTATATTAGCTCCACACATCACAACCTACCCCCTCATTCCTGCCTACCAGCACCATGCACTGGACATCATACCCCTGAGCAGCACAGGCATGGCCTACTAGAACCTGCCCTGCACTGATTGCTGGCCTGCCCTGTTGGCCCTAGTATATGTACCAAACAACCCATCCCAGCCCTGCCCCTTCAGCTGGACCTACCCTGCTTCACCATAGCTAAGTGACTGGCCCTGTCCATTGGACAAAGAGGAGAAAAGTATCATAAACACAGATGAGCAAACAACAAAGAACACGCAGACTGCTCAGACATAACCAAATAAAACCAAAAAAAAAAAGTAGAAGGAAACAAATAAATCTACAATCAATAAATGAAGAAAACAACTACTGAATGTCTCGAAGACAGCAGACAATATCAAAACATTGAAAACCAGTACAGGATGGCTCTAGTAGGCATCCAAAATAAAACACCAGATGACTTTCCAGTTGGAGAAAAGGCACTAAAACTACCTGACAGGAAATTCAAATATCTAATATTCAGAGCTATCCAAGAGTTGAAGCAAAAAGCACACAAAAATGAGGAAAAAATAGGCAAATTCGTGGAAAAGGCAGACAAATTCACAGAAAATACAGGTAAAAAAGTGGAATAATTCAGGAAAATAATGCATGAACAAAATGTCTAAATAAATTCACAAGTAGAAATCAAACAAAAACAACAACTAGAAATCCAAAAGATAAACAACAAAATTTCAGAAATGGACAGTGTCATAGAAGGGCTGAGGAGCAGGTTTCAAATGATGGAAGACAAAACCAGCAAAACTGAAGACAAACACTTGGATATAACTGTTTGAGGAAAGATCAGAAAAAAGAATGACGAAACCATGAGAACTATGTGGATACAATCCAAAGCAAAAGTTTACAAGTGATTGGAGTTCCAGAACAGGGAGAGAAAATGGAAAACTCATGAAAGAAGAAAAGCTGACCATCCAAGAAGCTCAACCAAACCCATATAGGATAGACCCCAAAAGAATATCACCAAGGCATATCAATATCACACTCGCTAAAACCAAAGACAAAGAAAGAATCCTGAGAGCAGCTTGAGAAAAACAAAAAGTCACATAGAGAGGAGAAACAATAAGACTAAGCTCTGAGTATTCAGCACAAACCATGCAGACAAGAAGGCAATGGTATGACATATATAAAACCTTGAAAGAAAAAAAAAAAAAATGCTGACCAAGAACAATATATCCTGCAAAATTCTCATTCAAATATGATGGTGAAATTAGGACATTTCCAGATAAACAGAAATTAAGGAAATATGTAAAATCCAAACAAAACTTGCAAGAATTATTAAAGGGAGTCCTTCAGTCTGAGACCACAGCCCAAAGCTAGGATACAAGATTGTATAAGATTGTATCAGCCAGATACAAAGCTAGGAAATGAACTCTCAAGGACTATCGAAAACCAAAAGAATTACAACAGGGAACCAGAGAGGTTAATCTGTAAATGATAAAAATGTCAGAACAATAAAAGAGGGAATAACTGGTGTAGGTATAGAACTTTCTAATGGAGAGGAAGGCAACGTGATACCGAGTAATAATAGACTGGTTCAAATCTAGGAAGATAGGGGTAAATTTCAAGGTAACCACAAAGAAATTTAACAAACCAACTCATCAAAATAAAGAAGAAAAACATAAAGTCTCAATAAAAACAAAATCTAAAAAAAAAAAGAAAAATCCACAAACAAATGGAATTCAGCATAAGACAGTAACAGGAACAAAGGAAATGTCAGCACCACAAAAAAAAAGCACTACAAAATGACAGCAATAAACTCACACCTATGAATAATTACACTGAATGTAAATGGCCTAAATGCCCCATAAAGAGACAGAGAGTGACAGAATGGATAAAAAAAAAAAACAAGATCCATCAATATGCTGTCTACAAGAGACACACCTTAGAAATAAAGATGTAAATTTATTAAAAATAAAAAGATGGAAAAATGTATCAAGCAAATAACTACCAAAAAAAAGGAGTGGCAATGCTAATCTCAAATAAAATAGACTTTAAAACACAATCTGCCATAAAAGATAAAGAAGGGCACTATATAATGATTAAAGGGATGATCCATCATTAAAATTTAACCATAATAAACATTTATGCACCCAATGACAGGGCTCCAAAATATATAAAACAAACTCTAACAGCACTGAAAAGAGAAATTAACAGTTCCATAGTAATACTAAGAGACTTCAACACACCATCTTCGGTAAAGGACAGAACATCTAGAAAGAAACTCAACAAAGATGCAAAAGAGCTAAAGGGTACAATCAGCCAACTGGAACTCATAGACATATATGGAACACTCCACCCAACAGTTGCAAAGTGCACATTCTTTTCCAGTGTACATGGAACTTTCTCCAGAATAGACCACATCTTAGGCCACAGAGTAACCCTCAACAAAATCCAAAACATTGAGATAAAACAAAGTATCTTCTCTGACCACAGCACCATCGAAGTAGAAATTAACAACAGGAAGAGAGAGGGGGAAAAAAAAAAAATTCCATGGAAACTGAATAACACCCTGCTTAAAAACCACTAATAGAAGAAATCAAAGAGAGAATAATAATAATTAAAAAAAAAAAACCTAATTCAAAATGGATCAAAGACCTAAATGTAAAGCCAAAAACTATGAAATTCATAGAAGAAAAAATAGGATCAATGCTTGAGGCCCTAATACACAGAATTAACAGGATACAAACCATAGCCAACAACAAACAAACTTCAGAAGATAAGCTACATAACTGGGATCTTCTAAAAATTAAATACTTAACGCAAGTCAAAGGTCTTCACCAAGAGTTAAAAGAGAACCTACAGACTGGGAAAAAGTTTTTGGCTATTACCAATCAGACAAAGGTTTAATCTCTAAAATCTACAAGAAAACCCAACACCTCTACAACAAAAAGACAAATAATCCAGTTAAAAAATGGGCACAGGAAATGAACAGACACTTTACTAAAGAAGACATTTAAGCAGCTGACAGACACATGAGGAAATCGATCATTAGCCATTAGAGAAAAGCAAATCAAAACCACAGTGAAATACCATGTTACCCCTAGCGTTACTGGCACGAATCAAAAAAAGCAGAAAATAACAAATGTTGGAGAGGCTGCTGGGAAATCAGAACTCTTATGCACTGCTGGTGGGAATGCAAAATGATACAACCATTTTGGAAAACGATATTGTGCTTTCTTAAAAAAAAAAAAAAGCTAGAAATAGAAATACCATATGATCCAGCAATCTCACTCCTAGGAATATATCCTAGAGAAATAAGAGTCATCACATGAAGAGACATATGCACACCTATGTTCATTGTAGCATTGTTCACAATAGCAAAAAGATGGAAACAATCTAGGTGCCCATCAACAGATGAACGGATAAACAAACTATGGTATATACACACAATGAAGTATGATGGAATGATAAAGCACAACGTATCTGTGAAGCATCTCACAAGATGGATGAATCTGGAGGGCATTATGCTGAGTGAAATAAGGCAGTCACAAAAGGAAAAATATCATATGAGATCACTACTGTAAAAACTCATGAAAAGGTTTACATACAAAAGGAACCAATATTTGATGGTTACAAGGAAGGGGAGGGGTGGGGAGGGAAAAACACTAAATAGACCATAGGTAAGTGGTAACTTTGGTGAAGGTAGGACAGTACACAATACTGGGGAGACCAGCACAACTTTTCCAAGGCAATGTTCTGAAAGCTCCATAGACGCATCCAAACTCCCTGAGGAACCAAATTGCTGGGCTGAGGGCTGTGGTGACCATGGTCTCAGGGAACATCTAGCTCAATTGGCATACCATAATTTATAAAGAAAATGTTCTGCATTCTACTTTGGTGACTAGAATCTGGGGTCTTAAAAGCCTGTGAATGGCCACCTAGGATATTCCACTGGTCTCCCCTCTTCAGGAGCAAGGAAGAATGAAGAAAACTAAAGATACAAGGAAAGATTCGTCCAAAGGACTAATGGACCACCTCTACCACGGCCTCCGCCAGACCGAGTCCAGTACAACTGGATGAGGCCCGGCTACTACCACTGGCTGCTCTCATAGGGATCACAATAGACTGTCCTGGACAGAGCTGGAGAAAAATGTAGAACAAAATTCTAATTCAAAAAGAAAGACCAGGCTTACTGGCTTGACAGAGACTGGAGAAACCCTGAGAGTATGGTCCCCAGACACCCTTTTAGCTCAGTAATAAAGTCATTCCTGAGGTTTACCCTTCAGCCAAAGATTGGACAGGCCCATAAAAAAAAACAAGACTAAAAGGGCACACTAGCCCAGGGGCAAAGACTAGAAGGCAGGAGGGAACATGAAAGCTGGTAACCAGGAACCCAAGGTTGAGAAGGGAGAGTGCTGACATGTCATGGGGTTATTGACCAATGTCATAAAACAATATGTGTAAAAAATACTAACTGTTAAATGAGAAACTAGTTTGTTCTGTAAACCTTCATCTAAATTACAATAAAAAAAAATACTATAAGAAAAAAGAATCTCCATTACTTCCTCTCTATATACCCCATCCAATTGTGAGCTACTGATTGCTGCCTCCAAATGGTTAAATAAAATAGTGTTGAAAACATGTACGTTTTCACCTGTCACCTTGGTTGTTGGAAAGATAAACGCCTATTTGGCAATGAAGATTTTGTAAGGCTTACCCTCCTTGGAATAAAGGGATTGTGCATACTTTACATCCTAACAATGACTGATCTGTGTTCATTGCTACATTGCTCCTTGCTCTGCTAACAGAGAATATGGGTGTCTTTCACTACTTAGGAAAGTGGTACAATTTTTTTAAATGACCAAAATTCCACCATATATTACCTCACATTCTTGTCAGACTGAACAAAAATATAACATTGATTTCATTCTCTTTACTCTACCCTCCAAAAGGGGAGGACCAATGGTTTTTTTTTTTTTTTTTAAAGAGTGTGGACTCTTTTCTTTGTTCTTTCTTGAGATAATATATAGAGGCATCACATGCCACATGGCCCTAGGCAGCAATTACAGTAGAAGAGTAGGATGCAGGTTCAAAAATGAAGCTGAAAAGAGAATATTCATTGGACATTGATGGCTGCTCTACTTGACTTCAGAGAAACTGACAGAGAGGTCATTGCAGAGTAATTGTGAGGATTTACTGAATATAAAGAACATAAAGAAAACAGAAATCTTCACTATTGGACCAATAAGCAACATCATGATAAATGGAGAAAAGACTGAAGTTGTCAAGGATTTCATTTTACTTGGATCCACAATCAACACCCATGGAAATGGCAGTCAAGAAATAAAATGGTGCATTGCATCAGGCAAATCTGCTACAAAAGACGTCTTTAGAGTGTTAATAAGCAAAGATATCACCTTGAAGACTAAGGTGCACCTGACCCAAAGCCATGGTGTTTTCAATCGCCTCATATGCATGTGAAACCTGGACAGTGAATAAGGAAGACCAAAGAATTCATACCTTTGAATTTATAGTGTTGGCCAAGAATAATGAATATATCATGGACTGCAAAAAGAATGAACAAATCTGTTTTGGAAAAAGCACAGTCAGAATGCTCCTTAGAAGCAAGGATGGTGAGACTACAGCTCATATACTTTAGACATGGTATCAGGCGGAATCAGTCACTGGAGAAGGACATCATGCTGCGTAACGTAGAGGGTCAGCTAAAGGGGGAAGACTCTCAAGAAAATGGATTGACACAGTGGTTGCAACAATGGGCTCAAGCATAACAATGATTGTGAGGGTGGTGCAGGACCAGGTTTATTGGTCCTGTTTTGTTCTGTGGTACACAGGGTCGCTATGAGTTGAAGCTGAACTTGCTGGCACCTAACAACAACATTGAATGAAAAACATTGCTGTCCAAAAAACTAGCTCTACTGTGTTCATTAATTTTCTTCAAAATAATCTCTTCCACCTACTTTGCTTGGGGTTCCCCTTGGTGCTGGTGACTGATCTTCCATGCCTGACAGTGGGTATGCCTGGGGAATCCCAACTTTGATTTACTTTCCAACAATATCATCACTTAGGATCTGGCAAATAAATGCTGAAGAAAGGCTCCAAAACTCTGAATTTTCTGGCAAACTTCAAAGATGAGTATAAAAATATGCACTGAACACAGAATTGTTAAAATGCTTCTTGCATCCCTGAGGTGCCTCTAGGAGAATGTCTTAAAAATGTCACCATAAAGAGGGACAATATTATCACTGCCACCAAAGAGAGTTTCTACATAAACTTCTAAAGTATAACAATATCGTTGACCAGCTAGGAGGTCATGTGATTTTGAGAAAACAAAACAAAAAAGCGCACAGACTTTGTAGTGACAGGCTAGGTTCAAACCATTGCTCCCTCACTTAGTAGCTGTGTAACCTTGGGCAAATTACTTAACTTTGTGAAGCCTATCTTTCCTATCTTTAAATTTGGATTCCTGACTACCTCACAAATTTATTGTTCACTCACTCAATTAATTAATAAATGTTTATTTATTCAGGAATTACTAGAAAACAGACATCATGCTGGGTGCTAGAGATTAAAAAATAAGATACAATTTTCTTCCTCAATGATTTCATTGTCTAGGAGCAGAGAGAGTAGAATAAATAAAATAATTGCTGTACATTGCAATAACTGCCTTATTGTTAAAATTGTTGTTAGCTGCCATTAAATCAATCCCTGACTCATTGTGACTCCGTGCACAATGGAACAAAACACTGCCCGATCCTGCATCATCCCCATGATCAGTTGTGAGCTGGACCGTTATGATCCATAGGGTTTTTATTGTGTGATATTTTGCAACTATATCACCAGGCCTTTCTTCCTATTCTGTCTTAGTCTAGAAGCTCCACTGAAGCCTGTTTAGCATCATAACTATCTGCAAGCTTCCTCCACAGACAGGTGGTAGCTGCACTTGAGGTACATTGATTGGGAATCGAACCCGGGTCTCCCACATGGAAGACAAAAACTCTACCACTGAACTACCACTGCCCCTGATAACTGCCTTACTACTAGAAAATTTAAGGCACTGAGTTAGTACAAAAGATAAAGTAATCAGGTCTACTTGGGACAAACAAGGAATGCTTCTAAGAAGAGGTGATGTTTAAACATCATATGATTTTTAACAGTTGAGCAGAAGTGGGGAATGGAAAGACATTGAATGAAAAGCAACAGACTCTTCAATGACATAACGTGAGAAAACTTCAAGAGTTTGAGAAAACGCAAGTAGTTCAGTGTCTATGTTAAAGAAGTAGGTGAGAGCTTGGCAACCATTTGGGTGAGAGCGGTTAGCAAAAGGATAACGACCAGTTTTCTGCACGAACTGATTCGGTTGAGAGTGATATTCTTTACTGAGGGACATAAGGGGAGTGATATTCAGAGGAAGGGGTGAACGATAAAAAGTTAGGGACGAGCCAAATGTGCGGGTTCCATGAAAGGTCTACATGAAAATGTGGGCAGTTCAGTGTTCTGGTCTGGAGTTCAGGAGGGAGAGCTGAATCGGAGATCCACAATCAGAACCTAGAGCCTTATATATGGGTCCGGATGAGCACTTGGACCCTCCCCCCCAGACCAGCTAGGCTCAGGCACTATTAGGAAGCCTGACTGGCAGAGGAGGGGCATATCTGCCCTTAAATTGCAGCAGTAGAGGTCTGAGGGGGAGCCCACGGTTCCAAGCTTTGGGGAAAGGAATGACGTACTTGAAAGTCCTGTGGTACATCCTTAGGGAAAAAACCCTGCATAAACCAGAAAGTACTGTCAAAATAATGCAAGTTATTTTATTTGCTTGCATTTCCTTTAAACTTTGAGTGAACGCATAGACCATAACAATGCTGCTTTAAAAGCCCGCTTCGTTCCCACTTACTTTCTTTTCATCACACACTGCTCCTCCAACTCTTGTATTTCCTGAAAAACCTGCTCCCATTCCTATCTCCCACATCTCCCTATTCTACATCACAAAATCTCCAAGGAACTGTCTGGTCAGGCAGAAAGAGGCTTCTCTGGAGGGTGAGGGAGAAGAAGAAATGAAGCCAGCAAAGTCAGGATCCTTTTAGAGGCAGGAGGAGGAGAAAGGTTGGGAGGACTCATGCATTAATAGTTTTTTTGCTGTTACAGTAGAATCAAAACCAGGCTGATCATCTAAATAAGTCATGCATGTAAAGGGGCTTAGCAGAGAGCAAGGATCCTAGGAAGAGGGAGTGGGAGCCAAGCCCAAGAAGAAGGCTCTAAGGAGTGGGTGGAAAGTATTTATCATCTGCCGAGATTCCTTGAGCTTCAGAGAACTGCTGCAGCAGCTTTTGTAAGTCCAGTGGTCTCTGGCTCTGAGGAAAAGAGCCAGTTAGAAGTACTGGTGAGACCTTGACATCAGTGGAAGAAAGAATAGAATAAAAGGAAAATAAGAGTCAGGACAGATGCTTAGGGAGAGGTCGAAGAATAAGAGACTGTCAGAGGCATGGAAGAGAACCAGGAGTGTAGGGGGTACTGGAAGTTAGGGAAATTTTTCAGGACTGCCAGGTGTCTGATAAGGAATGGAAAGTATACATTGGATTTGACAACTGAGAGGTCATGGATGACCTGAGCAAAAGTATCTTTAGTGGAATAGTGATAGCAAAAGGCATATTTCAGTGTGTTCAAAGGGGATGGAAGGTGAGAGTAACTCCCCTGAGAAGCCTGTGTGAGAAGCAGAGTGAGATAGGACAATAGCTAGGAGAACTAGTCCCTTCCCTCCCCTTTCTCACCCTCTGCCCTTCCTTCCTCCCTCCTTTCTGCTTCCTTTTCTCCCCACCCCCCCCCACCCCGATCCTTCTTTCCTGATGGATAAGACAAACCTCTTTAAAGGCAGTTGGGTAGGATCTAGAGTGAAGAGTGTAAAATTCCAGAATGGAAATGATAGAGAATATTGGGGGGAGGCATAGATGAAGGGATTTACCCTGAACAAGACAAGAAGGAATAACCCTTCTTTTGAGACTGGAGAGAAAGAAGGAGAGGGCAGACAAGAAAATTTTAGTGGGAGAGCAGGTGGTGATAAGTCAGCAAGTCAAGAGCGTTTTTATTCGCTACCAGTTGTCATGGAGTCAATTTCAAGTCATGGCGACCCCATGTGTGTCAGAGTAGAACTATACTCCACAGGGTTTTCAATGGCTTTGTTTTGGAAGTAGGTCACCAGGTCTTTCTTCTGAGGTACCTCTGGGTGGACTCAAACCCCCAATCTTCTGGTTAGCAGCCAAGCGCATTAGTTTCTCTGAAAGGGAGATGGAAAGGTCATCTTCTGAGAGTAAGGTATAGAGTCAGTGGTTGAGCAGAGGGATTTAGGAAGAGGAATGGCAGTTTGGAATAACCACTTAGGGAGAGAAAGGTAAGATAAATGGCACAGAGGGCTCATGTGTGGGACCACATGTGGAAGTCATATTTCTACATATAACGTATTTTTCTCCAGCTGCACTAGGATGAGGTGCAGAGATGCTCTCACAAGATGCATTTGGGATGCACGTTGAAGCAGGTTTTGTAGTATAGAGAAACATGCAGTGGTGACTTTCCAGCAGGAAGAAATAGTGTCATTTAGTGAAGTTAATGTCAAGGCCAAGAAGGTATTCTAAAATTGTTGGTTTCAAGTTTGGGCAGATAAACTGCAAAATATCAGGTGGTGCCACTTGGTTATTGGAGCTGGAGTTTGACTGCCCTTATCTTGAGACACAACAGGAATAATCAACTCCCTTTTCACCCAACTTAAGGCAAGGGGGACAAAAGAGTTTCCAACAAATCGAATTCTCTTGCCCTTGCAGACAACCTTCAACATTTCCAGAAGTAGAAGGACAGTGCCTTTTGGGAACATTTCTACCAAGTGTCCACACACACTAGATTATTTCTTACAACTATTGCATAAAGGCAAAAAAAAAAAAAAGGCAGAAATATCTTTTTATTGGAAAAGAGATCTAAATTCAAATAAGGTAGAAGCAAAGGTAGGAGAGCAAGAGCCAAAATCAATCCATTTGTCCTCTTCTACTTTGCAATTTATATTTTCTATACTTTGCTAAGGACTGCCAGAAGAATGAACAAATCCATCTTGGAGGAAGTACAGCCAGAATTTTTCTTAGAAGTGAGGATGGTGAGAGTTCATCTTGTTTGCTTTGGAAAGACCAACCTCTAGAAAAGGACATTGCGACCTAATACTCCCCAGCATGTTTTCTCCTTTTCAAAATGGTTGACTGAGAGCTTGACATAACTAACGCCATGATAAAACTATAAATTTTTCTCTTTCCTCTGCCTGCCTTCTCCTCCTTCACATACCTTTGTTAATGGCTTTGTTTTGACCAAATGCTAATGACTTTGTTCTTTGTTTTGATCTGATGCAAATAACTTTGTTCGTTAGACCACCTGTGACTTACAACCCCCCACAGGGAAATCAGAGCCCAGATGTCTGATGTGTATATCTTTAGCCTGATAAGGAGATGTCTGACGTGTATCTCTTTAGTCTAATAGAGTCTTTTGTCACTATCTTGTAATGAATAACTCCTCTGACCATGCCATCTGCAGGCTACAAAGACACCTCCAACCCTTGTAAAAATCCTGTATAAGCTCAAATGTAAAATTGCTCTTTGGGACTCCATAGAGACAGGCTGTGTTGCTGTCAGGTTCCTGGTGGTGTATCAAAAAACGTCTCCTAAATAAACTTTCTTACTCTTCCTGACTTGGAGTATGTTTCATTGGCTCGACTGCTCCAGGGCACAGACCCTAACTGGGCAACATGCATCATGTTGTTAAAGTAGAAAGTCAGCAGAAATGAGGAAAACCCTTCCATGAGATGGATTGACATGCTGGCTGCAACAGTGGGCTCAAACATACCAAAGATTGTGAGGATGGTCCAGGATCAGGCAAATTTTTGTTCTGTTATAAATAAGGACACCATGAGTTGGAGATGACTTGATGAGAACTAACAATAACGACAAAGGAAGCAAAACAATCTCTTGGAAGATAGGCATCAAAGAGGGTAAGGGAGATGGGGTAAATTAGAAAGAATGTCCAAGGATACATGGAGGAGGTCACAGATATGCTACTCATTGAAATTGCAATGTTTGTGTAAGGTTTCAAAAAACAAAAACCCGCACCTGAGCCAGGGTTCGTCTTGTGGGATTAACTTTAATTTGAACAGGTAGCACAACTTGCGTGTGTGTGTGTGTGTGTGTGGGTGGGTGGGTGGGTGGGTGGGTGATGTAGTGCAAAGGGGACCAAAAGAAAACTAACATTTGTTGGGTTCTTGCTATGTGCTAGCAACTCACTTTTTCTCATATACTTCACATACCAACCCTGAGCCATAGATATGGTTTTCTTTTTCCACAGGGGAAAGAAATTGGGAGTCAGAGCAGTGAGAACATGCCTAAGTTGGCACACGGACACCACACACTGTGTGGCTCAGACCTGGACTATGGAGACAGGCAGCATGGGCCTGGGGGCCTGGCTCTGCCACTAATCAGCCCTCTGACTTGGGTACCTGTGATGGTCAGTTTTATGTTATCAACTTGGCCAGGCTGCAGTCCCCAGTTATTTAACTGAACACTATTCTAGGCGTTTGTCTTAGGCTGGGTTCTCTAGAGAAGCAAAACTAGTAAAGCATATATATATGTATCAAGGAAACAGCTCATGCGATTGTAGAGGCTGAAATGTCCCAAATCTGTGGATCAGGATAGAGGCTTCTCCTGATTCAAGTATCCGCAAGGGCTGGCAACCCAAGATCGACAGGTAGGAGACCAGGACTCTTGCTCACAGGCTGTGAAGGTTAATGAATCCCAAGATCGGCGGATAAGCTGCTAGGTTAAGTCCCAAGAACAGGAGGCAGCTGCAGGATCCAGAGAGGGCAAAAGCCAGGATGTCACATATTCAGAAGCAGGCCACATGCCCAAGAAACTTCCTTTCAACTAACTGGCTACTCAGCAGATCCCATCATGAGGGTGATCACATATAAACACTGAGAATCACGGCCCAGCCAAGTTGACACACGATCTTAACCATCACAGTGTTGCTGGGAGATATTTTGTAGATGTGATTAAAGTTCATAATCAGTTGACTTTAAGTATGGGAGATTATCCTAGATAATCTGGGTGGGCCTGATTCCATCAATAGAAGGGTCTTAAGAGCAGGGCTGAGGCTTCCTGAAGGAAAAGAAATTCTGCCAATAGCTCTAGGCTGTGTTCAAGAGATCCATCCTGTCCTTGGTGGCCTGCCCTACAGATTTCAGCCCTGATTAGCCAGCCCCCAAAATATCACATAAGTCCATTCCTTGCAATAAATCTCTCTCTCTGTATGTGTGTGTATATATCTCCATATACATACAAGTATACACACACATACACACACACACACACACCCCTATTGCCGTCGAGTCGATTCCAACTCATAGCAACCCTGTAGGGCAGAGTAGAATGAATAGAACTGCCCCCTAGGGTTTCCAAGGAGTGGCTAGTGGATTCCAACTGCTGACCTTTTGGTTAGCAGCTGAGCTCTTAACCAGGGATCCACACACACGGGTAGTCACCAACTTATAATGTATTCAAGTTACGATGGACTGCACTTACAACCATCCTTTTTTTGTACATCTTATCGTTAGTAAATATGTACTACATACAATGTTGCAGTATGTAATTTGCTGATGTTATCATTCTCATGCCAACCCCCAAAGACAAATAAAGATTGGATTTATAAAGATAATGATAATAAAAAGCAATAATAATCAAAACTAAAAAAAAAAAAATGAAGTATTCGACTTATGTCAGAACTGACTTATGATGGAGTAGTCAGAATGGAACCCAAACCAAACCTGTTGCTGTTCAGTCAATTCCGACTCATAGCGACCCTATAGGACAGAGTAGAACTGCCCCATAGGGTTTCCAAGGAGCACCTGGTGGATTCCAACTGCCAACCTTTTGGCTAGCAGCTGAGCTCTTAACCAGGGTACCACCAAGTCTCCATCCGTGCGTGCGCACGCACACACACACACACACACATCCGACTGGTTCTGTTTCTCTATTCTGCTGGAACTCTCTTGGATATGTTGTGAAGATTAAATAATGTATTACTGTGTATGAGGTGCACCTGGCAAGATGCCAGGAACCTTAAAATGGGTTTAAAGATGGTACCTGGCATTATGAGGACTCGGCAAAGACAGGGTTCAGTATATAGCCAGTTAGCTCCCCAGCCTGACTTCTTGGAAACAAGGCAGGGTTTTGAAAGTTCTAAGCAGTTCAGTCATGGCCAAGGAAACAAGAGCAGTGTATTTGTTGTATAGCAACCAAATCTCTTGTGCGTCTTTTGAGTAGGAAACAGGCAGGGATGCCCTACTCAAAAATGGCGGCCGACCGCACCACTTTGAATGTGTGTCGCTTTCCACAGGCCTGTCATGCGATGTGCGGTTATTGGCAGGACTGTGGAGAGCGACACACATTCAAAGTGGTACGGCCGGCCGCCATTTTTGAGTAGGGCATCCCTGCTTGTTTCCTACTGGAATCAAAATCCCACTGGCAAGAGATTTGGTTGCTGTGCAATGTGTAAGCTGCCCTTATTTCCCTCAGCCACGACTGAACCGCTTAGAACAGATTTGAAGCCCTGGAATCTTCCCTCAACGCAGACTTGGTCAAGAACCGTGGCTCCTGGTATGGGCTGTATCACTAATTTAATGTAACCTTGAGCAAAGCTGTGACCTCTAAGGGCCTTGGTTTCCTTTCCGTAAAATAAGGAGACTGCACCAGAGGATTTTTGTATAAACTCTTCCAGCTCTAGTCTTCCCTGGGTCGGTTTTGACCTAATTTATTAGAGTTTTATTAGGTATTGTCTACTTCCTGCAACCACCAGATGAGATCTATTCCATTACTGATACTTTCAGGGCTGCGCCTACATCAATGTCCCTCTAATTACTGTGGTTTATGGCCGGAGAATGCAAACTAAGTTTAATATTAACCTGAGTAGAGCATTCATGCCAGTTCAGTCAGTGGTTACAGAGTGTCTGGTCTGCCCCAGACGATGAGCCGAAGGGGATATAAAAAAGCATTAAATTCAGTCCCTGCCCTCAAGAAGCACAGGAAGACATCTAAGAATTAGATGCTTCTGGTGGTGCAAACAATGTTCTCGCCTGTTAACCAAAAGGTTGGAGGTTCGAGTTTACCCAGAGGTGCCTTGGAAGAAAGGCCTGGTGGTCCTCTTCCAAAAAATCAGCCATGGAAAACCCTATGGAGCACAGTTCTACTCTGACACACAAGAGGTCGCTGGGAATCAGAATCGACTCCATGACAACTGGTTATGAGTCCAAACACTATAGGAAGTAAGAAAACAGGAAAATAAGATCGCTCTGAGCTGGAATTATCAGAAAGACTTAATAGAAGAGGTAGGAGTTTAGATAGATGGGTTGGCTACGTAAGAGCCCAGGAAGAAGTGAAATCTCTGCCTCTCAATATGCATCATGTATGCCAAAGTCGAATGCAGGAGGGTTTTGGACTATTTGCATCACTGCTTGCCTTTGTGAGCCCAGCTGTTTGAGAAGTGAGTGCCTCATTTTGAGGTTTCTCTCCTCTTCTCCCTGACACTTTCCCCAAGTGCTGTTGTTGTGTGCAAGGAAGAGTGTGAACAGTAGGTGCAGTATATCACATTTACACACACACACTTGCAGATGCCAGGATAGCCCCATTGTCTGTGGATTTGGAAGCCCCACAGTAGACTAAGTTCCATTAAGGCTGCGACCGTGTTTCTTTTGCCCTGCATGTCTCAAGCCTCCCACAAAGCAGGCCCTCAACTCACATTTATGGAATAAATAAACAAAAATATTAAAGGGCAAAAGAAAGGTCAGTGCTCTCCAGGATATGAGAGACATAAAGGAGAAGTTTCCCTATCTAAACTTTCAGTGACGTTAAAACCGTAACAGCAGTGATCCTTATGCTTTTTATATACTTTTGAGATTCTTTGATTTTTGATATCAGCTTAATCAGACTCCTTGCCCTCACTCCCTGCAAAATGTTGCTTAAGTCCCACTGGCAGGACTCTCCCTACTCAGCTAGCCATTGATGGAACCACTGCCAAAAACTTGCTGGAGCTGAACAAAAAAACCAGTGGGTGTGAGTAGAAGAAAAGTTATGCTTGAATGACAAGCAAACACCAGAAGGATTAATTTTACAAGCTTACCTTTGAGATCAGATAAAGGCAACTTGACTTTTTAAAGACAATATTCATTTTTATCCGTTTAATAAACAGCTCTTGGCAACATTGATAGTTATCTTTAATGGGCAGAAACAAAGAAGCTTGATTAACAGTTAAATTTAAATTGTTCACTAATCTTAATTCGATTTATTGCCACTTTCTTGATCATCTTTTGCTAAATGGGTCTAAAAAAAACGCCTGGTGATATGTGTAAGCAAGCCAGAAATTCTGAAGACTGTGGTCTAATGAAAGCAAATAAACAGGGTTTGCAAAATAATTCAGAACTCTGAAAGAGCCAGTGTTTGGGAGGTGTAAATATAGATTTCTACAAACAAGAAGTTAATAATCATAAGTCAACATGCATAAGGATCACTATAAAAATTGAAACTGTAAAAAAATACCCTCTGGATTCAGGAAAGTTTCCTGGTTAATTGCAAAATAATTGTGAAGTTCCAGCTCGATGATGATTAACATTTATATTTCAGCAAGATTTTGCAAACATGCATTGAGCACCAACTATGTGCAATGAATAGTCCTCAAAACACACTGTATCCAACCGATGCAATCAGTCATTACATATTTCCCAAGGGCTGGACTAGGAGTAGTTGGATAAGGTAGTGCACATGTACTGTTTTTGTCTGTTATTTGCCGCCAAGTCAATTCAGACTCAAGGAGACCCCACGTGTGCAGAGTACAGCTGTGCTCTATAGGGTTTTCAGGGTTGTGACCTTTCAGAATTTTGATTGCCAGGCCTGTCTTCCAGGGCACCTCTGGGTGGGTTCGAATTGCCAACCTTTTGGTTAGTAGTCGATCATTTAACCATTTGTGCCACCAGGAGATACCTTTTGCCTGTAGCCTCTATGTGTTTCTCCTTTTTCTGTTAATAACTGAATTTTCCTTTGTGGAACCACTCTCCCCCATTCCATGCCATGTGTTTCTATGGGATTGATCTCACCTTCCTAGCTCCAAGGGTATTAAAGTGATCATGAGCTGCTCAATCATCTTTTGGCCATGGGAATTGTTTAAAAATGGGCACAATTCTAGACTGAAATGGAGATGGATCTGCCTAGTGAGACTCAATTCTGGGTTTTTGTTGGAAAGTTTTGGGCAAGAGAGCCTCCCTTCCTATGACTTGTAAACTGTAAGGGTGATGAGCTGAGACCCTGCTTAGAAACACATCAACACAGAGGAATGCAGAGCCCAGAGACAGAGAGAGTCTTCATAGCGGTGCTGGGTATCTTCCACTTGCTCCCAGATCTACTCTTTCCACTTCACTACCTGCTGACTAAATGGACTTTATCAACCTCTCTTCCCCTCTGGCTTCCAAGTGGGAGCCCCAGCAGGAGATTGGAGTAAAGCTGGGTTGTTATTCCCCCTGCCCCTTCTGTAGAGTCCCTGCTGAAGGCTAGAGCTCCCTCTCCACGCAGTAATCTGCAGGTTCCAATAACCACTTTTGCTTTGCTTCTTTAGGCCTAGAGGTGGTGATGATATTCTACTGTTATTTGCTCTGGTATTTTGATATTGTAATTTTCTTGAATCCTGCCCTTATCTTTGTAAGTACTCCTCTTTTTAAAATTCAGTTTTCATTGTATGATCTATTTTCTGCCAGGACCGTGGCAGATAAAATGAGATTGTTGGATCCAGCCATGCCTCAAGACAGTGATACTTCCAAACTTTTTAGTTACTCGAGCCAGTAAATTATCTTTTTCCTTAAAGCTGTTTGAGTTGGGTTTTCTGTCACTTACAACAGAGTCTTAATATAGGTTCTTTTGATTGCAGAGATTCACACAAGACACTTGTTTTTTTTTTTTTTAAGAACACCTATCATCTAGAACTGGGAAGGTGCTCTAGAAGCCAGCTCCTTACTCCGGTTCTTTCGGCCAACGTGATATCTTACTTATGGCTCTGTAAGTCTCTCTGTAAATTGGGTCCATTTCCCTTTGCTACCAACTGACCAGTCCTTCTATATTTTCCAGTCCAAAGGAGTCTAAACTAATTCGCTTGTCTAACTACCATCAATGCTATTGGGGTGAGGCCTTTCCATTGACCCATCTCATGGGATTCTGACCATTAGTGCATAAGCTGTCCTAGGCTCATATGCCCACTTCTGGCTCCATCAGTGGCTACCATGTGTAAGAACAATTTACCTGCATAGAAAGTGGTGGGAGGGTCATTTCAGCTAGGAAGACAAGCTGGGCACAATGGCCGACAAGTCCAGCATTTGGTCTCTTGGGCTATTGGCATTAATAATTATGTGAAAACAACAATACCAACATGTACTAATCAGATTGGGCTTCAGTTTTTACCGTCATAGCCAATTCCTGGCTCCAGTTATTCACAAGGCTCACTTTCCCAACCTTGAGATTTATGAAATACCGCAAAATCCTTACAATAACCACTCTGTTTTACTGGAGTTAATTTGATGTGAATTTATGTTACTTGAAAATAAAAAAAGCCTTGATTGAAATAATTTCAAAAGAGAAAAACAATTTTGTCCAGGGAGAAGGAATCTGTTTATGAGTAAAAATGACTTTTATGGATTATTCCTGATAATGCCTCCAACATTATGACTAGGCACAGGTCACTTCACTTCTCTGAGTACAATACGAGGGATAAAAGGAATAACGAATAATGTCGTCTACCTCCTAGTAATATTGCCAGAGAATATTAAGAAGGTATCTTAAGAGGTCGTCCACTCCTATCTCAGGCAGGAATAGTTTTCTTCTAGTTTCTTGAACCTAAAGAAGAGAAGGGAGCAATGGTTGTTCAGTGATAGAATCCTCACCTTTCCTGTGGGAGACTGTGGTTCAGTTCCCAACCAGTGCTCCTCACAGACAGCCACCACCCGTCTGTTAATGGAGGCTTGTGTGTTGCTATGATGCTGAACAGGTTTTAGTGGAGCTTCTAGACCAAGATGTATTAGGATGAAAGGCCTGGTGATGTACTTCTGAAAATTAGTCAGTGAAAATCCTATGTAGCACAATGGTTAGATCTACAACTGAGCAGTGTTTTATTCCATTGTGTGTGGGGTCACCTTGACAGCAGCTGGCAACAACAAGAAAAGAAGAGAATTGTTCCAGATTTTCTGAGATGTTACATTTTTTTCTTCTTCACTGACTTCCCAGCAGTGTTTCTTTACTTCCTCCATGGTGTCACAGAGACAAAGAATCAGTGGGTTACAGGACTCCTTTCAGGACTTGCGGAGCTGACAGCATGCGTTGGACAGTTTGGTCAGTAGTAACTTCCTCTTTGGGAGTTTGGGGGTGGGGCACGAAAGAGTTAGCCTGGAGGGAGGACAAGATTACATGGGGAAGTTACATTTTGGGGTTTAGTCTGCTGCCAAGGCCCGCCCAAAAGAATGGCTGGAGCCATTTCCCTTGTATCCTGGAGCCTGGAGGTGTGGGAGTCTGAGTAGGAGGAAACTTGGAGAAGTTGGATCCTTTACTAAGGCTGAATATTTTAGGGGACCTGTGTAAATCCATCTTTTATTTTCTAAAGAAAGAAAATTTGACCTTTTTTCTCCTGAAGTAAACATTTCAGTATTTTTTTCATTTTTCCCTCTCTTTTTTTCCTAAATTTTATTTAGTTTGTTGTTGTTGTGGAAACTATACACAGCAAAATGTATACCAATTCAACAGTTTCAATATGTACAATTTAGTGACGTTAATTACATTCTTCCGAGTTGTGCAACCATTCTTACCCTCCATTTCTGAGTTGTTCTTCCCTCATTATGATAAACTCATTGCCTCCTAAGGTTACTATCTAATTTTTCGAGTTGCTCTTGTCAATTTGATCCCATATAGATAGTTCTTAAAAGAGTGTAATGCTCAAGGCAGACCTTTTTACTAGTTAAGCTAAACTATTGTTTGATTTTAAGATGACTTCAGGAGTATTTTTGTTTTAAGGTTATCTCAGGGCAATAGTTTCATGAGTTCATCCAGACTCCTAGGCTCCAGAAAGGCCGGATTCCATGGGAATTTGAAATTCTGTTCTGCATTTTCCCCCTTTTGATCAGGATTCTATGGAATCTTTGATCAAATTTTTCAGTAATGGTAATGGGCACCATCCGGTTCTGTCTAATGGCAAAGGAGGCAGTCGTTCATGGAGGCATTTAGCCGCATATTCTATATCCTCCTCCTATTGACTCTCCTTCTTCTTCTGTTGCTCTAGGTGAATAGAAACCAATTGTTGAGACTTGAATGGCCACTTGCAAGTTTTTAAGGCCACAGGCACTACACAATGAACTAGGAGGTAGAACAGAAGCACTAAACACGTTATTAGGGCAATTAACTGGGATGTCCCATGATACCTTGATCCTAAATCTCTAAACCAAGGAACCAAATCCCGTGAGATGTTTGGTTGTACATAAGCAGCCTTAGCAGCTACTTTTTTTTTTTGTCATTGTTTTAAATATATCTATTGTACAACTTTTGCCAATTCAACTTTTTACAGGTGTACAACTTATTGACAGAAATTACAATAATCAGATGTGCAATCCTACCCTTAATGTGATTTTTACATTACTGTTAACCCTCCCCCCCCCACCTTTTTCTCCTCCCTTATACCCCTGGTAACCACTAATAAACTTTGGTCTCTATACATTCGCCATTTCTTGTCTTTTTATATAAGTGAGATCATCCAATATTTGTCCTTTTGTGATTGGCTTATTTTACTCATCATAATGTCTCAAGCTCTGCCCACACGGCACTATGTATCAAGACTTCATTTCTCAGACTGACTAAGTAGTATTCCATTGTACAGACATACCACATTTTGTTTATCCATTCTTGTGTTGATGGGCATATGGGTTGTTCCCACCTTTTGGCTGTTGTGGATAGTGCTCCAATGAACATTGGTACACAAGTCTCTTTTTGAGTCTCTGCTTTCAAGTTTTTTTGGCATACACATAGGAGTGGAATTGCTGGGTCATATGGCAGTTCTGGAAACCCTGGTAGAGTAATGGTTAAGTGCTGCAGCTGCTAACCAAAAGGTCAGCAGTTCAAATCCACCAGGCACTGCTTGGAAACTTGATGGGGCAGTTCTACTCTGTCCTCTAGGGTCACTATGAGTCGGAATCGACTCAACAGCGATGGATTTCGTTTGATTTATGGCAGTTCTATTTTTAGTTTTTGAGGACCAGCGACACTGTTTGCCACAACAGCTGCACAATTTTGCATTCCCATCAGCAATGTAGCAATGGATAATTGTTCTAATCCCCTCCCATCTTTGCCAGCATTTGTTATTTTCTGTTTTTTTTTTTTAATCTTAGCCATCCTAGGGGAGTGAAATAGTATCTCATTGTGGTTTTGATTTGCATCACTCTGATGGCTAATGATGTTGAGCATCTTGTCCTGTGTTTGATGAAATGTCTATTGAAGTCCTTTGCCCATTTTATGATTGGGTTGTCTTTTTGTTGTTCAGTTTTATGTATATTTTGGTTATTAGATTTTGTCAGATACATAGTTTCTGAAGATATTCTCCCAGTTCGTAGCCTGTCTTTTCACTGTTTTGGTAAAGTTTTTTTGATGAACAAAATTTTTAATTTTTATGAGGTCTCATTTATTTCTTTTGCCTTTTGCTGTTTGTGCTTTTATTATATTAGATAATCCATTGTTAAAAGCTAGGCCTGACAGCATTGTCCCTGCTTGTTCTTCTAAGAATTTTATGGTTTTGTTTTTCACGTGTAAGTCCCTAATCCATTTTGAGTTTGTTTTTGTGCACGGTGAGGCATGAATCCTGTTTCATTTTTCTATATATAGAAATCCATATTCGTACCACCGACCTTTTGGCTAGTAGTTGAGCATGTAACCATTTGCAGCACCCAGGGACTCCACAATTAATAGTAGTAATGATATTTATTTCATTCTCATACAAACTTTTATATTTAATTTTATGCTAAGCAGTATTTGATATAACAAAATAATTTAGATGTAGCTAGGGAGTTTGTTTTAAATGGAATTGACTTACGTTTAATGACTCCAAACCACTTTAACAGGTTTTACTTGTTTATCTAAGAGATATTGGAAAATGAAAAGACATTTATTTTTCGTTTTTCCTGGCATTAACTGGGGACAATCTCACCACAATTCTACTTTACAGAACTATAAGAAAAGGAACACTCAATTTGATGTTCATGTAAAATATAATTACCCACTTTTCTTCCTTTACACCATGTACTCCGTAGACAAGATGACAAACCAATAACTACATAATACACTGCCTGTCATTAATAATAAGTATACTCTTGAAATTATTTCACAACAACACTTATTCGAAATGTCTTTTATTTGCTTTGTGACTATTTTACGGACATTATAGCCCCTCGACAAGTATTGCCTGTTTCTAAACAAAGATATAAGTAGAGATCTACTGAGCAAGTTAATTCATCAGGTGCAATCGTAAATAAGTATCGCAAATTTTAACACGTACAAAATTTGATTTCCAGCCACGCCTCTTGAGGTGATTACTTTGACAGGGCCAGTGTTCATGTACCAAGATTGTAGAGTGACCCATGTCCTCCATTTTGTCCTACAGAAATATCACTCATCCTTCAAGGCTCTTCACAAAGGCCACCTCCTGAAAGAAGCCCTTCTTCAGGCTTCCAAGTAAATGTGGGAAATTCCAACTTTAAATTTGTATAGTGTCTGGTTTCTCTTTCCTGTGATTAAAATAAAGCTAATAATAATAAAAATTACGCTGACTTATCACTGAGAACTTCCAATGTGTGCCAACAGTGCTGAGCTCTCTTCTTTCAGCATCTCATTTATTTATTTATTTTTTTACTTTTATTGTGCTTTAAGTGAAAGTTTACAAATCAAGTCAGTCTCTCATACAAAAATTTATATATACCTTGCTATATACTCCTAGTTGCGCTCCCCTAATGAGACAACACTCCTTCCCTCCCCTCTCTATTTTCGTGTCCATTCAGCCAGCTTCTGACCCCCTCTGCCCTCTCTTCTCCCCTCCAGACAGGAGCTTCCCACATAGTCTCATGTGACTACTTGATCCAAGTAGCTCACTCCTTACCAGCATCATTTTCTATCTCATAGTCCAGTCCAATCCCTGTCTGAAGAGTTGGCTTTGGGAATGGTTCCTGTCTTGAGCTAACAGAAGGCCTGGGAACCATGACCTCCGGGGTCCTTCTAGTCTCAGTCAGATCATTAAGTCTGGTCTTTTTATGAGAATTTGAGGTCTGCATCCCACTGCTTTCCTGCTCCCTCAGGAGTTCTCTGTTGTGTTCCCTGTCAGGGCAGTCATCGGTTGTAGCTGGGCACCATCTAGTTCTTCTGGTCTCAGGCAGATGTAGTCTCTGGTTTATGTGGTCCTTTCTGTCTCTTGGGCTCATAATTACCTTCTGTCTTTGGTGTTCTTCATTTTCCTTTGATCCAGGTGGGTAGAGACCCATTAATGCATCTTAGATGGCCACTTGCTAGTGTTTAAGACCCCAGATGCCACTGTCCAAAGTGGGATGCAGAACGTTTTCTTAATAGATGTTATTATGCCAATTAACTTGTATGTCCCCTGAAACCACCTCATTTACTCTTTACGGTGCTCCTGCAAAGCAGGAGTCATTATTTCCACTTCATAGATGAAGAAACTGAGCAAGAATTTGAACTCAGGATTTAATTCCAAAAATGGTAGTTTTCACACTGCTATAACACTTGATTTGCATTTGAATTGTGTGTGACTTTGTCTCCCTGCTCAATCCAGAGGAGCACTGGTGGCTAGTAGTTAAGAGCACAGCTGCTAACCAAATGGTTGGCAGTTCAAGTACACCAGCAACTCCTTGGAAACCACATGGGGCAGTTCTACTCTGTCCTATAGAGTTGCTATGAGTCGGAATTGACTCGACAGCAATGGGTTTGGTTTGGTTTGGTGCTCAACCCGGAAGTTCCCTCCTGGCAGGTACCATTATGTGATCATTTCTGTACCCCTCACAACGTCCTGCATAGCAAACCAGTTGCCGAAGAGTCAATTCCAACTCACGGTGACCCCAAGTATGTCAGAGGAGAACCCTCAATGGGGTTTTCAGTGGCTGATTTTTCAAAAGTATATCGCCAGGACTTTCTTCCAAGAGGCGTCTGGGTGGACTTGAACCTCCAACCTTTCAGTTAGCGGAGTGTGTTAACCTTTTGTAACTCTTGGGGACTCCATCTAGCCAAAAAATGCTATATTTCCTAAATTCCAAAAAGCAGCTTTTTTTCCTCCCACATTTAAGTGTCTCTTTTGCGTGTGCGGAAACCCTGGTGTCATAGTGGTTAAGTGCTATGGCTGCTAACCAAAGGGTCGGCGGTTCGCAATCCACCAGGCGCTCCTTGGAAACTCTGTGGGACAGTTCTGCTCTGTCCTATAGGGTCGCTAAGAGTCAGAATTGACTCGATGGCACTGGGTTTGGTCTTTTGGTTTGGTTTTGCATGTGTGGATATGTATTTGAAGAACAGAAATTTATTGTCTTACAATTCCGGAGGGCAGTAGCCCAAATTCAGGGTGTTGGCAGGGCCATGCTGTCTCTGAAAGGTTAAGGGGAAGATCTTTTCTTTTCTCTCAGCTTCTGGTAGCCCCAGGCGTTCCTTGGCTTGCAGCTGCAGAGTATCTTCATTGTTTTCCCTCTGTCTGACATTTAAATGTCTCCTAAATTGAGACATACATTCAATCAATATCTTCATTTACGTAGTAGTCTTTTCCTAAAAAAAAACGTTATTAGCACTTAGGTTTCTCTAAACCAATTGCATTTAGAATCAAGGAGTAGATATAGAAATAAACACACAGAATTCAATTGAAACTACATAGAGAAAAGATCAGATCACTGTAGAGATAGATTCCTTTAGATTTCTTAGTGTTACCTTGACACAATAGCTGCAACAATGGACTCAAACATAACAACAGTCATGAAGATGGTGCGAGACTAGGCAACGTTTCATTCCATTATACCTAAGGTCTCCAGGAGCCGGAGCTGACTTACTGACAACCAACAACAACCACCTGAGTATTAAGCAGAGGAAGCATTCAGAGGGTAATCTGTTTGAAAGTGAAAGGGGAGATAATCAGAAGTAGCTTAGTAGAAATAAAATGTTGTCAGTTCAGTGGTTTCAGGGAAACATTCAGTTTAGACCAAGACCTCACGAGGAAGGAAAACTGCTGAATGCTTACATCTTAGTGATCACAAAAGCAAGGTGAGTTGGGGACACTGCTGGTGGTCACTGAAAGAGTCCATTGTCCATCTGACCCTGAGCTGCGTATACTCCACTCTCAGATGTCCTGGCAATTTATGGTAAAGGCATTATAAACTAAATAGGGATAAAACCAAGCCTATTGCCGACGAGTCAATTCCAACTAATAGCGACACTATAGGACAGAGTAGAAATAGGGATGGACTGGGAAAAATGTTGTAGTCAACGAAATGTAGGTCTCTATAAAGGTTCACCTAATTGTGTTCATGCAGGACCTGCACATAGAACACAAGGCAGTCGTTTAAACAGAACAAGGGGATACTGTGTGGTTTAAAATTGAGGAAGGTGTGCATCAGGGTTGTATTCTTTCACCATACTTATCCAATCTGTATGCTGAACATGGAATGAGGAATATTGCTGATGTCAGATGGACCTTGCCCGAAAGTAGACAATACCAGAAAGATACTTACCTGTGTTTTAATGACTATGCAAAGGCATTTAACTGTATGGATCATAACAAATTATGGATAACATTGCAAAGAATGGGAATTCCAGAACATTTAATTGCACTCATGAAGAACCTGTACATAGACCAAGAGACAGTCATTTGAACAGAACAAGGGGATCCTGTGTGGTTTAAAATCAGGAAGGGTGTGTGTCAGGGTAGTATCCTTTCACCATACTTACCCAATCTGTATGCTGAACAAATAATCTGAGAATGTAGATCAGGATTGGAAGAAGGCTCATTAATAACCTGTGATATGTAGATGAAATAACCCTGTTTGTTGAAAGCTAAGAGGACTTGAAGCACTTACTGTTGAATATCATAGACTACAGCGTTCAGTATGAATTGCACCGCAACATAAAGAAAACAAAAATCCTCATAACTGGACCAATAAGCAACATCATTGTAAACAGAGGAAAGATCGAAGTTGTCAAGGGTTTCATTTTACTTGGATCCAAAGTCAATGCCCATGAAAGCAGCAATCAAGAAATCAAACAACATATTTCTTTGGGTAATCTGCTGCAAAAGACCTAATTAAAATATTAAAAAGCAAAGATGGCCCTTTGAGGACTAGGGCGCACCTGAGCCAAGCCAAGGTATTTTCAATCACTTCATATGCATGAGAAAGCTGGACAATGAATAAATAAGGAAGACTGAAGAATTGATGCATATGAATAATGATGTTGGTGAAGAATACTGAATATACCGTGGACTGCCAGAAGAATGAACAAATCTGTCTTAAAAGAGGTACAGTGAGAATGTTCCTTAGAAGGGGGGACAAGGAGCCTTTGTCTTACCTACTTTGGACATGTTATCAGAAAGGACCTAACAACAACAATTTATTCCCTCACAGGAGGTTAGAAGGCCAAGTTCAGGGTGCCAGCTCTTGGGAAAGGTTTTCTCTCTCTTTGTTGGCTCTGAGGGAAGGTCCTTGTCTTAATCTTCCCCAGGTGTAGGAGGTTCTCAGCGTAGGGACCCGGTGTCCAAAAGATGCGCTCTGCACCTGGGTCTCCTTTATTGGTGGTAAAAAGGTCCCTCCCTCCTTGTTCACCTCTCTCCTTTTATCTCTTGTAAGATAAAAGGTAATGCAGGCCACACCTCAGGGAAACTCCCGTTATGTCAGATCAGGGCTGTGGCCTGAGTAAGGGTGTTGCATCCCACCCTCATCCCCTTACAACTGATTGACTGATCATATCAGATTCTATCATGGGGGATGATTACATCATTATGTAGCAGGCAAACCACTGAGAATCACGGCTCAGCCAAGTTGGGATATATCGTTGCGGGACACAATTAAATCCATGACAATAACCTTTTGCTTTCTTTATGAACATTGTCCTTGATGTCATCCCACAACTCGTCTGGTCTTCAGTCATTAGTGTTCAATGCATCAAGTCTATTCTTGAGATAGTCTCTAAATTCAGGTGGGATGTAGTCAAGGTTGTACTTTGGCTCTTGTGGACTTGTTTTAATTTTCTTCAGCTTCAACTTGAATGTGCATCTGAGCAATTGAGGGTCTGTTCCACTGGCCTTGTTCTAACTGTTGATATTGAGCTTCTCCATCGTCTCTTTCCACAGGTGTAGTCAATTTGATTCCTGTATAGTCCATCTGGCAAAGTTCACATGTACATTTGCCATTTATGTTATTGAAAAAAAACAGATTGTAGGACCCAAAAATCTATCATGGGATCGCTTGCTTCATTTCTATCATCAAGACCATGTTTTCCAATTACTGATCCTTTTTTTTTTTCCAACTTTCACATTCCAATCACCAGTAATTATCAATGCATCTTGATTGCATGTTTGATCTATTTCAGACTGCAGAAGTTGGTAAAAATCTTCAATTTTTTTCATCTTTGGTATTAGTGGTTGGTGTATAAATCTGAATAGTAGTCATATTAACCTGTCTTCCTCGTAGGTGTATGGGTATTACCCTATTACTGACAGTGTTGTGCTTCAGGATAGATTTTGAAATGTTCTTTTTGACAATGAATGCAACTCCATTCTTCTTCAAGTTGTCATTCCTAGCATAATAGACCATTGGATTGTCTGATTCAAAATGGTCAATACCAGTCCATTTCAGCTCACTAGTGCCTAGGATATCTATCTTCAAGCATTCTATTTCATTTTTGACAACTTCCAATTTTCCTAGATTTAATCCAAGGAAATGGCTCATGCAGTTGTCGAGGCCAACATGTCCCAAATCTGTAGGTCAGGAGTCAGGCTGGTTGCAGGGGCTGATGGACCCAAAATCAGCAGGTCAGGTGGCAGGATTCTGGCTCACATCCCAGGAAGCTGAGGTCAGATGATGACGAGTCAGATACAGGACCCAGAGCAAGAGTGAGCCTTGCTGGAATATGCATTTATATACTGGAGGCAGACGCTGCCCCCAAGGAAACTCCACTTTTGACTGATTGGCTGCTCATATTAGATCTCATTATGGAGGTGATTACATTATATATTATGGAAGAGCAATCAGTCCAATGTCTGCCAAACTACTGAGAATCTTAGCTTACCCAAGTTGACATATAACATTAACCATCACAAAGACTGATTTGATAGCAGCTAAAAAAATATATATATATATTTTTAATAACAAATTTTTTTAATAACAACAGCAATTATATATATGGTTTTATTATATGCCCTATCAAAGCTTTTGAAATGCAGATGGAGTATAGATTACAAATAAATGAAATTTTAATTGCTTTTTGTAGCATTAGTGATAAAACTTTGACTTGATTAGAATTATTGGTATAAACTCTAACCCAACTGAGCCCTAAAATTCCTTCTCACCCCACTCCCATCTTCACTTGTCAAGAAAGTAACCATCCTTCCGCTCATCTCATATGCCTTCTACTTTATGAAGCTTTTCCTGATCACTACACCTGGGTGCCATTTCTCTTTCCTTTAGTATCTTATAGCACTTCTGGTAGAGTTTTGGTATTTAACATACCCACTATTAGGCTCTAAGTTCTCCAAGGGCAAGATTTTGTTCCACTCATTCCCTATAGCACCTAGTATACTGCCTTGCGCACAGTAGGTCTGCAATAAATGTGGAAGCAAAAGAATTATAAAGTGGAAATTCCAGCTTTAAAAAGGAAGTAAACTAGGATGTTACTTCAACAAAGAGTTTGGCTTCATAGTTTTGATGGATAGTTACCTTAATGCACTAATATAAGATTCAATTTACAAAATTTCAATGGACCTAGGAACAGTTCCTTGGCAAAAAAACAATTACATGGATTATTCGAAGCAAGTCTTGCCTTTTAAAGTTCTCGTTAATATAGAATTGATGCCAGAGGCCTTTTTTAGGTCAATTCATTGTCTCACGTTTATTTGTTCTCCCAGAAACTAGCCCAGCTTTTAAGCCCAAACGTATTACCATCTCTGATGGAGGGAAAGGTGTAAATAATACAGCTTGTTCTAGGGTGATTCAGTTTGTGGGAGAGAGCACAGCTTCAGAGTCAGAAGTTCCTCAGATTCGATCTTGCCTCCATCACTCACTGCTACGGCCCTTGAGGCAAATTTTAACTTCTCTGAACTATATCTTTGTAGGTAGAATGGCAACAATGACATACCCACCTCATAGGAGAGTGGTGAGGATAAGATATAATGTATGAAAAGTACCTAGTTCCCAAAGCTTAATTAACTGTGGTGATGGTGTTGTGGCGGTGTGCCCTGTAGTCAATTCTGACTCATAGCAACCCTATAGGACGGAGTAGAACTTCCCCATAGGGTTTCTTAGACTGTAATCTTTATGGGAGCATATGGCCAGGTCTTTTCTCCCACAGAGCTGCCGAGTGGATTCAAACCACTAACCTTGTGGTTCGCAGCCGAGCACTTAACCATTGCGCCACCAGGGCTTCTTCAATTAGAGGTATCTTGCCTTATTCCTGAGGCATGATTATGTTCTGTCTACTGCAATCCTGAGGGTAAGAAGTAGGAAACTTTTCTAAGAAGGTGGCTTGGTGAGGAAATTGGGCCAAAATCAACTATCTTTGGGAATGTAGGTCTTCACAGTGTATCTTATGTTTGGTTTAAAGCATTTCCAAAGAATCAGAGGGTCGTGTCCAAATGGAATTATGCAAATGTATTCCAAAGCCAATAAAATTTTTTTTAATTTCCTAAAATATTTGGGTTATTGGCCCAATATATAACTTTCTATTCTTCAGAGAAGAGCAACAGAGCAAAGGTGGGTACTGGTCTTACAGGGATCATCTTACAGGATCTAAACCAAGAAGTCCCATAGACTTTAATTATGACAGAGCATAAAATGTCTCTGCTGATGACTTGAGCATTGTATTTCTGGATCTGTGATCACTTATTATTTTAACCTTTCAAAGCCAATAATTTTAGAGCATTTAACTGAAGCTACTTTTATTGGACTGGAAATGTTTATTGAAGCTTGGCTGACATTTTCTTGAATAATGTCATTAGCACTGCTTAAAAATGAATTATGTGGGTGTATACAGTACTACTTTTGTTTCAAGAAAATACTAGGATTTTGTGAGTGCATGAGGCGAATCCCATGGGAACAGACATTAGCTATATATATATATATATACACACACACACACACACATCATTTCTGATTCTATGGGCATGCGTAGATTTCTATTAATTGTAAGTAATTTGAATTTTGTTTGGAAAGAGGCCTGGATTTAGATTTACATTTTCAGGATTACATTGAATTCTCATGTCATCCTTTAAAAAAAAGTCTAGCTTCAGAGTAATTAATACTTAATTAAAATCTCTAGCATATACTCGGTCCATACTCTTTACCCAGTTTATGGGGTTAAAAAACCAAAACACGGAACCTGCTTCCATTGAGTCTATTCTGACTCATAGCCACACTATAGGACAGAGTAGAACGGCCCCATAGGGTTTCCGAGGCTGTAAATCTTGCCACATCTTTCTCCCACGAAGCAGCTGGTGGGTTTGAACTGCCAGCCTATTGGTTAACAGCCAACCACTAAACCACTGCACCATCAGGTCTCCTTTTTCTGGGGTTAGCTCCTAGTAACTGTTGTTATGCCAACATTGATATTCAGTGGGTCACTGAAATCAAATTAATGCAGGCATTTAAAAAGTCAGACATTGGTGTATCCATCAACATTTTCAAATATAAAAGGTACAAATAAAAGTAAGTCTGTTTAATCTTGGAGAATCCTGAATGGATGGAAATAGGTACAAGCATTTTAGTGGGAAAATAAAATTTGTGGGAAAAGAAAAAAAAACCATTAAACAAAGCAAAATAAACAACAACAACAACAAAAAAACCCACGAAATTCCTTAATATACAATTCTTTTCTGAGTCTTTAATGGGTAGTTGGGGCCACAACCTGCAGTACTTAGGTCTTTGAAAATGCCTTTCAAATCTCTATAGGCTTTTGGGTTTAGCACAGTGGTTCCCAAAGTGTGATACTGACCAGCAGCCCCAGTCATTACCACCTAGGTGATGCTAACAGTGCACGTTCTAACAGATGAATGAATAGACAAGAAGCAGTATATCCATACAATGGCGTATTATTCAGCCACGAAGAGAAATGAAGTCTTGATTATGCTATGGCTCGATGAACCTTGAAAACATTACACTAGTGAAATAACTCTGATGCAAAAGGACAAATATTGTAGGAACCTACTTATATGAAATACCCAGAAGAGGCAAATATGGAGAGACCAAAGTTTATTAGCGGCTACCAGGGGCAGGCGGGGGGAGGGGGTAGATGGGGTGTTATTGCTGAAGAGTCACTGAGTTTCTGTTTGGATGGGTGTAAAACTTTTGGAAATGGATAGTGGTGATGGTAGCACAACATGGTGAACGTAATTAATGTCACTGAATTATACACTTAAAAATGGTTAAATAGCATTTTTTTTGTGTCATATGTATTTTACCACAATTTAAACAAAAAATGTACATTCTTGGGCCTTACTCCAGACCTCCAGAATCATGGGCATTGGCAACCTGTGTTTTAACAAAGCCTCTGGGTGCTCTGATGTTCTACTCTAAGGTTTGGGAAACTCTGGCCTGGAGAGGTTGTCCTCAGACATTAGCGTACATCAGAGCTCCTTGGGGACTCACCTGCACGTGGGTCCCTAACCCAGGCCTGCGATTCAGAGGCAGTAAACCCAGGGTATGGTATGGGAATCTGTAATAATTTTCTTTGTGTTTGAACTAGGTAATTCTGATGTCTTAAAGAAATTCTGGTTTGAAATGAAATTTAAATGTTGACAGAACTAACGTTTTTTCCCCCCACAAAATTCCCCTTCATAATTAAGCAAAAACCTTTGAACTCTGATTTCCAAATGCACGTAATTTTAATTTAGCCTGAAGAATGGCTCTTATCCAGGTGTACAGGCTCTCCCCATCCCACTGCCCCCGAGGGGCCTGGCACCTCTCTGGGTGAGGCTCTGCCCCACCTGCTCACACAGAGGTGACCTGCTCACACAGAAGCACATGCTGAAGGCGAAGCGGTAGTGACGCATGTGCATGCCAGGTGCGATTACTTTGGTGATACCTGGAAGAAGTACACTTCCAGGAAAGGACTCTTTTCTTGAGTATACTGCCTTGGGAATACCCTGTTCTAACCAAGGTGACATCTTAGTTATCTAGAGCTGCTGTAACAGAAATACCTCAAACGAGTGGCTATGACAAACAAAAATTTATTTTCTCACAGTTTAGAAGTCTAGAAGTCTGAATTCAGAGTGCCAGCTCTAGCAGAAGGCTTACTCTCTCTGTTGACTCTGGAGGAAGGTCCTTGTCTCTTTGAGCTTCTGCTCCTGGGTGATCTTCATGTGGCTTGGCATCTCTTCTCCCATCTCTGCTTCTTTTGCTTGCTTGTCTAATCTCTTCTATATCACAAAACAGATTGATTTAGACATGCCCTACGCTAATCCTATCTCATTAACATAGCAAAGACGACCCATCCCCATATAGGCCAGGTTCTCAGATTATGTGCTCAGCATATAGATTGAATAAGTATGGTGGAAGGATTCAACCCTGATGCACACCTTTCCTGACTTTAAACCATGCAGTTCCCCTTGTTCTGTAAGTATAGGTTTCTTATGAGCGCAATTAAGTGTTCTGGAATTCCCATTCTTTGCAATGGTATCTGTAATTTGTTATGATCCACACAGCCAAATGCCTTTGCATAGTCAATAAAACACAGGTAAACATCTTTCTGGTATTCTCTGCTTTCAGCCAAGATCTATCTGACATCAGCAATGATATCCCTCATTCTGTGTCCTGTTCTGAATCTGGCTTGAATTTCTGGCAGTTCCCCATTGATGTATTGCCACAACCATTTTTGAATGATCCTGAGCAAAATTTGATTTGTGTGTGATATTAATGATATTGTTCAATAATTTCCACATTCTGTTGGCTCACCTTTCTTTGGAAAGGGTACAAATACGGATCTCTGCCAGTCTGCTGGCTAGGTTGCTATTTTCCAAATTTCTTGGCATAGACAAGAAGTTAGGATTTACAACATATATTTTGGGGGTACACAATTCAATCCATAACAGTGACTTTTGAAGCAAGTTTTGGAGATTATTTATTTATTTAATCTATGGACTTTATTTTTTTTTATGGACATTACTAAAAACATTAATAAAAGTAGAGGAGTTGTTGCCTCATTTTGTATTTCTTCTAATGAATCTAGACATTTACTGTAGGTCTTTCCATTTTGTGTGGTAAGAGGAATAAGGTAGTGAATAGTTTAGGGAAACAAATAATTAAAAATAAACATGCATGCTGTATCTGGCTTCATACTATGCTGTTTAGCTATTTATGATAGAAAAATCTGTTAATATATTTCTGGTTCAGCTGACAAAGACTGGATACTCATTCATTACATTTACAAGTATACTTATTTTAACTTTTTTTAAATTAGTGAACCATTATTATTATTATCTATTTTATTTATTTTTATTGTGCTTTAGGTGACAGTTTACCAAAAAAACCAAACCTGTTGCCATCGAGTTGATTCTGACTCATAGCGACTCTATAGGACAGAGTAGAACTGCCCCATACAGTTTCCAAAGAGCGCCTGGTGGGTTTGAACTGCCGACCTTTTGTTTAGCAGCCATAGCTCTTAATCACTACACCACCAGGGTTTCCTGAGAGTTTAAGCTCAAGCTAATTTCTCATTCAAAAATTTATACACATGTTGTCTTGTGACATTGGTTGCAATCCCCACAATGTGACAGAACGTTCTCCTTTTCCACTCTGGGTTCCTTGTGTCCATTTGTCCAGTTCCTGTCCCTCCTACCTTCTCATCCTGCTTTTGGACAGGAGTTGCCCATTTGGTCTTGTATATTTGACTGAACTAAGGAGCAAGTTCCTCACATATGTTATTTTTTGTTTTATAGGTCTGCCTAATTTTTTTAATCTTTGTCTGAAAAGTGCACTTCAGGAATAGTTTGTGTTTGGGTTAGCAGAGTGTCCAGGGGCCATAGTTTTGGGGGTTCCTAGTCTCTGTCTGACCAGAAAAACTGGTCTTTTTTCATAAATTTGAATTCTGTTCTACATTTTTCTTCTGTTCAGTTTGGGACTCTCTTTTGTGATCCCTGTCAGAGTGGTGAGCCGTTTTTGTTTTTAACATTTTACTGTGGTTTAGATGAAAGTTTATATAGTAAATTAGTTTCCCATTCAATAATTCATACACAAATCGTTCCCTGACATTGGTTGCAATCCCCACAATATACCAGCACTCTCCCCGTTTCCACCCTGAGTTCCCTGTTTCCATTCCTCTGGTTTCCCCACCCCTTTCTGCCTTCTCACCTTTGCTTTTGGGCAAATATTTCCCTTTTGGACTCCTATAGTTGAATGTTCTAGGGAACACATCCCTCACAGGTGTCATTGTCTATTTTATAGGCCTGCCTATTGTTTGCTGAAAGGTGATCTCTGAAGGTGGGTTCAGTTCCGAATGAGAAGGGTGCCTTAGGGTTATAGTCTCTGTGGTTCCTCTGGTCTCTATCAGACCAGCAAGTTTGATCTTATTTATAAATTTGAGTTTTGTTCTACATTTTTCTTCCATTCTAATCAGGGCCTTCTATTGTGATCCTGGTCGGAGCGGTTGGTAGTGGCAGCAGGGAACCACCTATTTCTTCTGGTCTCAGACTAGTGGAGGCTATGGTTCATGTGGAACGTTAGTCCTTTGAACTAATTGCTTCCTTTAGTATTTGTTTTTCTTCCCTTTCCTTTGCTCCAGATGGGAAGACACCAATAGCTGTATCTTAGATGGCTGCTCACAAGCTTTTAAGACCCCAGGCATTACTCACCACAGTAGGGTGTAGAACATTGTCTTTATGAACTATGTTATGGCAATGGACCTAGAAGCCTTATCCTTATCTTTCAAGCCCAGTATCTCAGTTCTGCAAGATGTTTTGTTGTGTCTAAGCAGTTTCCATAACTGTGCCCCTATGTGCTCTGTTGTATGTATAAATATGCATGAAGCTCATACAAATATGTATGTGGAAATATCCACAGCCATACCTATATATGTGTGGGGGTGTACTCCTGTATGACCTATTACACCTGTTTACCATACATATCCACCTACGTGTCCACTCATAAATTATTGTTTGTTATTATTGTTGTTGCAGAATTGGATATGCTATAGTATTTACCGTAGTTGTCCTTTATTCTTGAGTACTTTTCAGTGTCTTCCTTTGCCTTGGTCACGTTGTGCTGACTTTCCCCATATTGTGTATTGCCTTTCCCTTCACCAAAATTAACACGTGTCTACTATTTGTAGACACAAATAGTAGACTCTGTAGACACAGAGTTAGTGATTCTCCCTCCCTCCCCTCCCATCCCGGGTAACCATCAAAGAATATTTCTTTCTTTGTGTAAACTTTTTCTTTGGTTTTTATAATAGCTGTCTCAAACAGTATTTGTCCTTTTGGGATTAACTTATTTCACTCAGCATAATGTCCTCCAGATTTATCCATGCTGTGAGATGTTTCACAGATTCATCATTATTCATTATAGTTGCGGAGCATTCCAATGTGTTATGTATATGGTGCTATTAATTACTTTTGTGTGTAGCCTTTTTAGCCATGGTCTTGTAACTCCCACTCGGGTGATTGTGTGATATGTAACTGTGGCCTACCAAGAGGATTGGTCAGTTTTGTCTAAAAAGAGAGCCATTTCCAGAGCAGAAATGAGGAGCCCACCACTACTAAGGAAGTAGAGATCCAGCAGCAGGAGACAGCATGGTGGGCTTCCCAGCCCACGGAGAGAGGAAGCTGAGTGCCTTTGGGTAGAGACTGTGGGCCAGGGAGAGGCATGGCTTCGAGCACAGCTGGGATGAGTCTATTCTGATGGAAGAACTGTATCTTGTGTGTTCTTAAGCCTGAATTGTAACTGTTACTTCCCTAATAAACCTCATAATTGTGAGTATGGTCTGTGAGTTCTGTGTGGCCATTGCAAAGAATTATCGAACCCAGTAGAGTGCCCTGTGGGAGGGACAGTCGGTGTCAGAACTGGAAGAGATGTTGGGAAGAGAAGGCATGTCTGACCTCTGCCTCATGGGAGTCAGACTTGTGCTGTTGATCTGGGTTCCCCTTCCCCGTTGTGGGGTTGGAGGAGGTCAGACACTGCCCCCACATGGTTTTTACAATGTACCAGCATTTGTTTATCCATTCAATTGTTGATGGGCACTTAGGTTGTTTCCATCTTTTTGCTATTGTGAATTATGCTGCAATGAATATGAGTGTGCATATGTCTATTTGTGTGATGGCTCTTATTTGTCTAGGATATATTCCTAGGAGTGGGATTGTTGGATTATATAGTATTTCTATTTCTAGCTTTTAAAGGATGTGCCATACTTTTTCCATAGTGGTTGTACCATTTTACATTCCCACCAGCAGTATATAAGGGTTCCAATTTCCTTACATTCTCCCCAGAATTTATCGTTTCCTGTTTTTTGATCAATGCCACTGTTGCCTGAGTAAGATGGTATCTCACTGTAGTTTTGATTTGCGTCTCTCTAATGGCTAATGATCATGAGCATCTCTTCATGTGCTTGTTAGTTGCCTAATTGTAGTCTTTGGGGAAGTGTCTGTTCATGTCCTTTGCCCATTTTTTAATTGGATTGTTTGTCTTTTTGTTGTTGAGTTGTTGACGTTTTCTATATATTTTAGAGATTAGATTCTTGTCAGATACGTCATTGCCAAAATTTTTTTCTCAGTCTGTAGGTTCTCTTTTTACTCTTTTGAAGAAGTTTTTTGATGAGCATAAGTATTTAATTCTTAGTAGGTTCCAGTTATCTAGTTTATCTTCTGCTGTTTGTGCATTTTTAGTCATGTTTGATAGTCTATATATGCCATAAATTAGGGCCTCTGACTTTGTTCCTTTTTTTTTTTTCCATCGAGTTTATAGTTTTAGGTCTTTGATCCATTTTATTTTTTGTGTATGGTTTGAGGTATGGATCCTGTTGTATTTTTCTGCAAATAGATATCCAGTTTTTCCAGCACCATTTGTTAAAAAGATTGTCTTGTCGCCATTTAATGGACTTTGATGCTTTGTCGAAAATCAGTTGTCCACAGGTGGATGGATTTACTTCTGGGCTCTCAATTCTGTTCCATTGGTCAATGTCTCTGTCATTGTACCAGTCTGTTTTGAATACTGTGGCTGTATAGTAGTTTCTGAGGTGGGGAAATGTGAGGCCTCCTACATTGTTCTTCAATAATTCTTTATTCATCCAGGGCCTCTTTCCTTTCTGTATAAAGTTGAAGATTAATTTTTCCATTTTGTTAAAGAATGTTATTGGAATTTGGATTGGGATCACATTATATCTATAGATCACTTTGGTTAGTATTGAAAATTTCACAATGTTAAGTCTTCCTATTCATGAGCATGGTATGTTTTTCCATTTTTGTAGGTCTCTCTTGATTTCTTGCTGTAGTTTTTTTTTTTTTTTTCTCTACGGATCTATTACTCTGTGCATGCCATGGGCCCTGATGGTCATGGATGGCTACTGGACAGTCACCCCATCTCTGAGTCCTGGCTCCCTCCCTGTTCTGTGGATGCCAAGATCCCTGAAGTTCTTGCCCTCCATCCTGTACTTTCCCTCTTAGCTCTAGTTCATGTCCTGCTCACCTTGCTTCACTCTGGGTATCTCTACATAGATTCTATGTCTCCTATTGGGAGTTCCTTGAAGTTGCCTTCCTGTGTTCCTCACCTGGGATCGCTGCTGGCTTTGTCTCTAGACAGCCACCCTGTGCCAGGCTGACTGGCAGAACGCCTCCACTCCATTTCTCTCTTGATTCACTGTTCAACTTCTCCCAGTCAGTGTTCGATTTATTTTTTTATCCTTTCATTTGATCCTCAGGGTTCCAGGATTGTCATTTGTAACTGTTTTGCTTGATTTCTCAGGTCTTTGCTGTAGAGGGATGGCATTGTGTATCTGAATAAGCTGACATCTTGGCTCTTCTCCCCACTTTAACATTTTTATACCTTCTTTTCTATATGAGATTTTTTAATTGCAAAAGTAGTAATGCTTGCTAAAGAAGTCAAACAATAGATACATATGTTGTTGTTGTTGGTAGGTGCTGTTGAGTCAGTTCCAACTCATAGCAACCCTGTGTTCAACAGAATGAAACACTGGTTGATCTTGTGCCATCCTCCCAATCGTTGCTATATTTGAGCCTGTGTCAGTCCATCTCATCGAGGGTGTTCCTCTTTTTCAATAACCCTTTATATTACCAAGCATAATGTCCTTCATCATGGATTGGTCCCTCCTGATGACTTGTCCAAAGTACAGGAGACAAAGTCTTTCCATTCTTGCTTCCAAGGAACATTCTGGCTGTACTTCTTCCAAGACAGATTTGTTTGTTCTTCTGGTAGTCTATGGTATGTTTAGTATTCTTTGCCAACACCATAATTCAAAGGCATTAATTCTCCTTTGGACTTCCTTATTCATTGTCCAACTTTCACATGCATCATATGAGATAATTGAAAATATCATGGCTTGGGTCAGGCACACCTTAGTCATCAAAGTGATATCTTTGCTTTTGAATGCTTTAAAGAGGTCTTTTGCATCAGATTTGTGCAATGCAACAAGTTGTTTAATTTCTTGACTGCTGTTTCTATGGGTGTTGATTGTGGATCCAAGTAAAATGAAATCCTTGACTTCAATATTTTCTGTGTTTATCACGATGTTGCTTATTGATCCAGTTGTAAGGATTTTTGTTTTCTTTATGTTGAGGTGCAAGCCACACTGAAGGACGTAGCCTTCGATCTTCATCAGTAAGTGTTTAAGTCCTCTTCACTGTAAGCAAACAAAGTTGTGTCTTCTGCATACCAGTGGTTGTTAATGAGACTTCCTCCAATCCTGGTGCCACTTTCTTCTTCATATAGTTCAGCCTTCTCTGATTATTTGCTCAGCATATAGATTGAATAGGTATGGTGAAAGGATACAACCCTGATGCACACCTTTCCTTATTTTAAACTATGCAGTATCCCCTTGTTTGTTCAAATAACTGCCTCTTGGTCTATGTACAGGTTCCTTATGAGCACAATTAAGTGTTCTGGAATTCCCATTCTTTTCAGTGCTATTCATAACTTGTTATGATCCACAGAGTTGAATGCCTTTGAATAGTCAATAAAACACAGGTCAATATCTTTCTGGTATTCTCTGCTTTCAGCCAAGATTCATCTGATATCAGCAATGATACCCCTCCTTCCATCTCCTCTTCTAAGTCCAGCTTGAATTTCTGACAGTTCCTTATTGATGTACTGCTGCAAGCATTTTTGAATTATCTTCAGGAAAATTTTACTTGTCTGTGACATTAATGATATTGTTCTATAATTTTCACATTCTGTTGGATCACCCTTCTTTGGAATGGGGACAAATATGGCTTTCTTCCAGTCCATTGGCTAGATAGCTGTCTTCCAAATTTCTTGGCATAGACAAATAAGCACTTCCAGTGCTGCATCTGTTTGTTGAAATACCTCAACTGGTATTCTGTCAATTCCTGGAACCTTGTTTTTCATCAGCGTCGTCAGTGCAGCTTGGACTTCTTCCTTCAGTACCATTGGTTCTTGATCATATGCTACCTCTTGAAGTGGTAGAACGTCAACCAATTGATTTTGGTCCAGTGACTCTGTATATTCCTTCCATCTTCTTTTGATACTTCATGTGTCACTCAATGTTTTCCCTTTAGAATCCTTCAATTTTGCAATTCAAGGCTTGAAATTTTTCTTCAGTTCTTTCGACTTGGGAGAAGCTTAGCTACTCTACATTCATGAGCAAGTTTCAGAGTCTCTTCTGACATCCATTTTGGTCTTTTCTTTCTTTCTTGTCTTTTTAATGACCTTTAGCTTTCTTTATGTATGGTGTCCTTGATGTCATCCCACAACTTGTCTGATCTTAGGTCATTAGTCTTCAGCATGTCAAATCTATTCTTGAGATGGTCTCCAAATTCAGGTGGGATAGACTCAAGGTCGTATTTTGGTTCTTGTGGGCTTGTCTTAATTTTCTTCATCTTCAACTTCCATATGAGCAATTGATGGTCTGTTCCACAGTTGGCCCCTGGCCTTGTTCTGACTGATGATATTGAGCTTTTCCATTGTCTCTCTCCACACATGTAGTCGATATGATTCCTATGTTTTCCATCCAGTGCGGTATGTGTATAGTCGCTGTTAATGTTTTTGAAAAAAGATGCTTGCAGTGAATAAGCTGTTGGTCCTGCAAAATTCTATCACGTGATCTCTGGTGTCATTTCTATCTCCAAGTCCATATTTTCCAACTACAGATCCTTCTCGTTTCCAACTTTCGTATTCCAATCACCAGTAATTATCAATGCATCTTGATTGTATGTTTGATGATTTTTAGACTGCAGAAGTTGGTAAAAATCTTCAATTTCCTCATCTTTGGCATTAGTGGTTGGTGCGTAAATTTGAATAATAGTTATATTAACTGGTCTCCCTTGTAGGTGTATGGATATTATCCTATCACTGATAGTGTTGTACTTAGGATAGATGTTGGGATTTTTTTTTCTTAATTCAGGAATAATACATGTCCTTTCTAAAACCTTTAGAAAATGCATACAAACAAAATAAGTAAATTTCACCTAGTCTCCCATTCTGATGTAACCACTGTTAATATTTTGGTGTATATCTTTCAATTTTTTTCTCAATATATGTATTCATTTGAAATGGTACCTACTTTTTTACAAACTACTTTTTTTGCTCCATATTATCTTTGTGCATTCTTCTATTCTTCTGTATCACTAAAATGGAAAACCTTGTATTTCCTAAAGTGTAATAATATATGAGATGCACAAGATGATGTTTGGTGTTACGTGAACATATTTAAAAATTTTTGAGCGGTTGCATATTTTTTCTTTGTGAATAATTGAAAAATATATAATTAGCACTTTGAACCTGTAGTTTTGCAGACATGATAGGTTTGATCAAGTCTAAAGAGATATCACTCTGAAAATGAACTTTGTGAAGAATATAACTTATAGTGTGAGCCTCATTCACCCCCATGAATGTCTCAGATAACTGCTTGGAATTGATCACTGGTACTCAACCTGTTGGATACATGTTCCCTTTTAATGATAATTTTTTAACTCACCCTGTTCAGTCCTCAGGTGATATTCATAGATAGTCTACCAATGTACGTAATTTAATAAAAATCAATATGGTGCCCTAAGCTGGATAAAAAGGAGAAATTTTAAAAAATTGTATAAAATAATACACATTTCAATGTGTTAAATGCTTGTGCTTGGCTCCCCTGGACTACATAGTGAAGTAGTCAGATGCCCCTTCTCACAGGTAGACTTGCTGAGAATGTGAAGCTACAAGTGCAGACTGATACAGGTGTGTTTTACAGGTGATACGGCCATTGGTGATGTGATTTTCCACAATTGTGAACAACTTTTGGCAAATTTCTGAACAAAATGAAGTATGATCTTCCCTGATGTACAGAGCCATTCCATTTCTGGGGAAAAAAAACAACACGTATAAGAGCTGTACAAAAAAAAATTTGTGTTTACATGTTAAATGGATTTAGGTCTGGCTCAGATTATTATGAATAGGTTTTTGATCTACTCAGATTTTCTGTAAGACATTTAATGTCATTCAGAACAATGAGTTAATTGTTGGTTGTGGTGAACCATGCTCCATATTGCAGACTCCCAATAACTGCAACAACCTAAAACACTCACATATTTCTGAAATGCTTCCTAGACAGTAATACAGTCCCTGAGAACCACTGTTTCAAGTTGTACAAAAGGTTAGTGTGAGCTCTGTAGACTGTGCATACAGCTGTGTTCTTTTCAGTGGTATGTCAAAGAATCACTTCTGGAAGTTGACAATTTTTTGGTATGCAAGGTGTGTGTGTGTGTGTGTGTAAAACTGCCATGTGGAATCAGACCTGAGCTTCATTTCAGTTCCCTATTGGAGCTATCAGCTCTAAGCAGTGAAAAAAAGATTTTTGTTGCAGAAAGGTGAAATTTGTGATGGAAATAAAGGGTTTTAACTATGATCTGATTAAATCAGTATGTTTTTCTGCAAGGCATCGGACCAAATTAATGCATTGATAACATTACTTTCTGTCACTCATCTGTCAGTTTGTCATACTGTGGTGGCTTGCAGGTTGCTATGATGCTGGAAGCTATGATACCAGTATCTCAAACACCAGCATGGTCACCCATGCTGGACAGATTTCATGGAGCTTCCAGCCTAAAACAGACTAAGAAGAAAGGTTTGGTGATCTACTTCCAAAAATTATGAAAATCTTATGGATCACAACAGAACATTGTCCGACTTGTTTGCTTTGGACACATCATCAGGAGGGACCAATCACTGGAGGAGAGCATCAGGTTTGGTGAAGTAGAGGGTCAGTGAAAGCAAGGAAAATACTCAGTGAGATGGATTGGTGAAAGAGCTACAACGATGGACTTGAACATGTCGGGGATTGTGAGGATGATGCAGGACTAGGCAACATATTGTTCTTTTGTACATAAGGTCGCCATGAATCGGAGCAGACTCTATGGCAGCTATCTATCAAACATGATTATGTTTTCACTATATTTGTTCTTATGGTTGTCTGACACTTTAGGTAACTCATACTGATTTCCATTTATGTAGTGATAAAAATTACCTTACATATACTTACTTCAGGCAAATGTGTGTTAATTTAGAGAAAAATATTAATGCTGGTATTAATATTCAAATTTTGGGAAACCCTGAACTACAACATTATTTTTTTCATGAGTTTGGCAGAATCCATTTAACTACTTTTCTAATGTTGGATGTTTAGTTGCTTCAAAGAACATTCCTGTAGCTAAATACTTGTTCATATCCACGATGGTTCCCTTAGGAGAATTCACAGACATGGAATTGTTGGGTAGAAGGGCAATAATTATATTATTTTACTGTTGGAAATTAGTTTTCATTAACCATTTCTCTAAGTTTTTATGAAGGTATTTAGGAGGTCAGTGAAGTTGTATTTATGACCCATGGCAATAATTTCTTCCTCATTACTAAAAAAGAGTTACTTAAAGCAATTGCCTTCAAATGTGTTCTGGGGCCAAATGACAACTCCTCCCACCCTGGGGAAACCCCATGGTGGGGGAAAATACTTCGCTGGAAGATCTGGGTTGTAGTTAATATTAGCCCTTCCACTTAATTAGCTTTGTGATCTTGTGCAAGTCCCAACCTCTGTAAGCTGTAATTTTCTCATCCATAAAATTGTACTAAAGATAGTGCACTGTTTACTTCACCAAGTTGTGAATATTAAATGAATATGTGAAAACGGCTTATAAATGCTAATGCATGGTATGGAATGTTAGTTGCTGGCATTATAAAAGTGCAATATATGCCCCCTCTTGAGAGATTCTGAAAGCACAATTCTCTGGCTTCACAAATACAAGCAGTCCCACACAATACAGATAATTTTTTAGTACCATATGGGGCTCCCCATCCCATCCCATCCCACTGCCGTTGATTCAGACTCATACAGGACTCATATGGTGACCCTATAGAAGATCTTCAGTGAGATGGGTTGGTGAAACTGCCCCATATGGTTTCCTAGTCTGTAGTCTTTTTTTTTTTTTTTTTAATAGCGCTTTAAGTGAAACTTTACAGAGCAAATTAGTTTCTCATTCAACAACTTATATATACACAAATTGTTTTGTGACATTGGTTGCAATCCCTGCAATGTGTCAACACTCTCCCTTTCGACACCCCAATTCTCCATTTCCATCTGTCCATCTTTCCTGTCTCTGCCTTCTCATCATTGCTTTGGGGCTGATGTTGCCCTTTTGGTCTCGTATACGTGACTGAACTAAAAGCAAGTTCCTCACGTATGTTATTGTTTGTTTTATAGTCCTGTCTAATCTTTGGCTGCAGGGTGAACTGCAGGAGTGACTTCAATTCTGAGTTAGCAGGCTGTCTGAGTGCCATATTCTTGGAAGTTCTTCCAGTCTCTGTCGGACCAGTAAGTCTGGTTTTTGTGTGTGTGTGTGTGTGAATTTGAATTCTGTTCTACATTTTTCTCCCACGGTGTCCAGGACCCTCTGTTGTGATCTGTGTCAGAGCGGTTGGTGGTGGTAGTCAGGCACCATCTAGTTCTTCTGGGCTCAGGCTGGTGGAGGCTGTGGTACTTGTAGACCATTAGTTCTTTGGCCTAATAGTTCCGTTTTATCTTTCATTTTCTTCATTCTCCTTTGCTCCAGATGGGATGGGACCACTAGACGTATCTAAGATGGCTGCTTACAAGCTTTTAAGACTCCAGATGCTACTTATCAAAGTTGGATATAGGACATTTTCTTCATGAATTTTGTTATGCCAATTGACCTAGATGTTCCCTGAGATCATGGTCCCTAGCCCTCACTAGGCTGTAATCTTTATGGTAGCAGACTATTCTTCCGAGGAGCTGCTGGTGGGTTCCAACTGCCAAATAGCACCGCCAGGGCTCCTCTTGGCATATGGGGGGCAGTGTCTAGAAAAAGTGAAGGATATGGAAGAGAAAAGAACTACATCCCAGTGGGAATCTATTTTATTCCTGATAGTTCCTTCCTGTTCGCTTCTTAATCAACACTAGAAGCTGCTATAGCCTAGAAGTCAGTGCTAATCCTGGGCTTTTATTTGAGCTTTGTTGCTTATAGTGAAATCTCAGTGAAAATATTAGCTACTCAGAAGTAACATGTTAATCTGGAATTGGGCTGGTGGATTAAGATTTCTGAATCTGGCACCTATGGTTGCCAGAAAAACTGATGATCTTCGCTGAGACTTTGGTGTCTCCCACAATGTAAATTATTCGAATGGTCTCCCGTCGTGGGTCCCCATTGCCATTGAGGTGATTCGGACTAAATATGACAGATGAGCTGACTATCGGAAAACCACGATGTTGACAAAATCCAGACAGCAGACCAGTGTGGCCGGAAGTCGGGGGAAGCTGCTGAAACCGAGGGTGCCTGGGTTCTAGGTTTAGCCGGCTTACTGGCCGTTACCACCACCACCACCACCTCCACTTGCTGTTGGGCTGTCTCTGACTCATGACGACCCCATGTGTGTCACAGTAGAACTGTGCTCCATAGGGTTGATTTTCAGTGACTGATTTTTCTTAAGTAGATTCCCAAGCCTTTCTTCCAAGGTGCCTCTGGAGGGACTCTAACCTCCAACCTTTTGGTTAGCAGCTGGGCACATCAACCATTTGCACCACCCAGGGACTCCTACTCAACCACACAAGTCCTCTTTTTCATCTGCATAACGAAGGCGTTAGCCTAGCAGCCTGATGGTCTCCAAGGTCTCTCTCTGCATTAACATTCTGTAATTCCATGGATCAGTTTATGAACTGCAATGGGCGTCCTCCCTTGAGATCCCTAACAAGGTTTTGAGCGGCCGAGTAAACAGAAACTTTGCCTTTGCCCACCCCCTGCCTGGGTGGGAGAGGAAGTGGTGCAGCCAGAGAGGCTCAGTCTGGCCTTCTGGAGGAGCAAGGATTCTACTTTGTGACATCACAGAGTCCAGCACCAGGCTCGACCTTTACTCCTGAGAAAGAGATTGTAAAAGGAGATTCAGCTGTGACCTATTGGAGGTGGGACAGTACCTGAAGGAGCAAGAAGGAAACAGCCAGCCATGTCATCTGTTCAGGTAGGTGACATTTGCTAAGGTTAGAATAGAAATTGCTGATATCTAAAGGAAAAGGAGGAGAGGACCCTAGGGTGCAGGGATAACAGGTAAGCATGAAGACTCTGTTGCAAAGGAACAGTAGAGGGGCCAAAAGTGGTCCCCGGGAATCGGGGTTGGGGTGCATCCTCCCAGCAGCCCGGCAATAATTATTATCGTGAAGTCACACTAGGATGCCATTTCCCAGGCTATTAGCCCTCCCCTGTCCTCTCCCTAGAAACCCTGGTGGCATAGTGGTTAAGTGCTACAGCTGCTAACCAAAGGGTCGGCAGTTCAAATCCGCCAGGCACTCCTTGGAAACTCTATGGGGGCAGTTCTACTCTGTCTTATAGGGTCTCTATGAGTCAGAATCAACTCAATGGCAACGGGTTTGGGTTCTTTGTCCTCTCCCTAACCACTGGGAAAATGCAGAAGGCACAGATAACTCAAGAGGCCGGTGCAATATTACTTTCTAAAGTCATCCAAATTTGTTGCTTGGTGATGTTTATTCTTCTGTCCAGGCGGTTTTCTTTTAAGAGTTTCTCCCCAGAATGACAGGGAAGAATAAACAAAATAAGTTAAATGGAAGACGTGTTTTAATAGAGGATAGTATTTAAAAAAAAAAAGACAAGTAATAAAAGGAGGGGAAATATTTATTATGGGTTAGCAACTGCGATTGGCTCTAAAGAGTAGTTTTGAAATTTCAAGCCTTAAAAGGCAAAAGGCCACTCCCTGTAAACAGTGGAAGAGAAGGGCCTTATGGTGGAGAAGTCAGTAAAACAGCAGTTCAGCTGGAGACCTCGACGCCGCCGCCTCCTCCTCTGTGGGCCGCGCGCCAATGAAATCATCACTGGGGACGCGGACAGTTCTGTTTTCTTTACCTTGCCCTGAGGTTTTGGCTTCTAACCTGTTTGTTTCTTCCCGGAGTCTTGGGGCCCTGGGAGGCCCAGAACGATGGCAAAGAACTGTTCTGTTTACCGGTAGGGCGGAGCGCGGGGCCGAGGCCAGGCCTGACTCATCTCCGCTCGACTCCCACCCGGTCTTTGCTCACTGCGACCCCGTCAGAGCCCAGCGCTGCGCAGCCAGGCGCGCGGAGCTCTGCACGGAGGATCGGAGTGTCTAGCCGTGCTTCCTCAGTGGAAGCGGCAGGCCAGCGTCCTGACAGGTAGTTATCCGCAGTGGACCTCACCCACAAACAGGCAAGGGGGGAGACCGAATCTCTATGCACAAGACCCAATTTTAATGCTTTTTGGACTTCAGCACATCATGAATGAATATATCACAGTAATAAGGTCAATACCCTCACACTCTATGAAAGTAGTGATAACCCAAAGCATGTGAATAAATCGAGTTATAGAGAAAAATAAAATGTATTTGCATATTAACTTTACAGCACACATCTGATTCCCATCTGAACAATTTAGCATGATTTTCGTAATTAGATTATGATCTAAGGTAAGCCCTTGAAAATGAAAACGTCCTTGGTCCCATTTTCAGACTTAGCTCATTTTATAGTCATTGAAAACTAAGTTAAGCCTAAAATAACATCCACAAAACACAGAATGTCTGCAGAAGGATGATGGGGATGGTTGTGCACCGTGATGAGCACAATTAATGCAACTGAACTGTAAACTGAGGAATGTTTAGATGGCAGTTTTGTTACCTGTGTATGTACCATGGTCCTCCCTGGGTGGTGCAAAACGATGAATGTTCTTGGCTACTAACCCAAAGGTTGGTGGTTTAAGTCCACCCAGAGGTACTTTGGAAGAAAGTCCTGGAGATCTATTTTTGAAAAGTCAGTCATTGAAAACCCTATGGAGTGCAGTTCTACGTGAGACACATGGGGTTGACGTGGGTCAAAATCGACTCAGTGGCAACCGGTGGTTACCACCACCACCACGACAACAAAGAAGATAAATAATAGTGACAAAATGCAGAATGTCCTGGCCCGTTTGTATCTACATTTACCATGTTCTCTGGCTGTTGTGTAAGTCACATACCACAGAATCCTAGGATGGGAGGGGAACTCAGACATCATCCATTCCAACACCCTCATTTCCAGAAGCAGACACCACCACAGAAAGGTAAGTGTCTTGGTTAAGTTCATGGAACTAGTTAGTACTAGTCTGGGGACTAAAATTCATGTCCTGTCATTCTCAGCTTGGTGATCTCTCCATAAACTATGCCCCTAATTCATGTTGAATGAATTTATTGATTCATATTTGAACTGACTCTTTTAATTTCTAAATTAGAATATTCCAAAATGAGAAAACCTCATTTTATCACCTTGGTGTGGTTATTGGAAAATACAAGTACTCTATTCACCAAAGCCCTCCTAGCCTTCACAGCTTCAAACAAAATAAGCTTTGGTCAAGGTCAGAAAAGATACCGGAGACCCATCCAAAAGGCTGAGACAACAATGAAGATAAATCCAGGGAACTGGACAGTCTTCTGTGCCTTGAGGCCTGATCTGAAGCAGTCCCTTAAAAAAACTGTTTGTATAATTAGCATTCTGTTTCATAAGGGAGACTCTGGGTGGTGCAAATGGTTAACACACTCAGCTGCTAATCAGAAAGTTGGAGGTTCTAATCCACTCACAGGTAACTTAGAAAAAAGGCCTGGTGATCTACTTCCAAAAATTCAGACACCGAAAAACCTATGGAGCACAGTCCTACTCTGACACACACAGGGTTGTTATGAGTTCGAATTGACTCGTGGGCAACTGATTTGTTTGCTTTATAATAAATACACATTCTTCCCTGTGGCCTTACCTTTTTCGTGTTAGGTAGATTACACTTTGTTTATACATGCATCTAGATGTGTGTGTATACTCCGTAGTATGCATAACCCAGTGCCATCGAGTCGATTCCGACTCATAGTGACCCATAGAGTAGTATGCATATATATACGTAATATGTGAATGTACATGTGAGTGACCAGTGTGAAGCTGTTACATCCACCTGTGGTAGTTCACCTACCCATACCTACCGACCCTAATATGTCTGCTCTATGAGCCTCCCTGACTTATCCCATGAATTCATTAATATTTTATTTGCAATCTTTTTGATAGTGTGGAAGAGGCTTTAGTCTTGTCCAGAGTTTGTTGTAGGCAAAGCTGTATTTGTCTTGCATCCCCAATTAATCTGCAAGCTTGGCCCCAGGCACTCCCTAGACACAGGTGCTCAAGGGTTCTCCAGCAGAATTCATTGCAAATATATTCATACCATCCAGAGGCCCAAATGCTGAAAGAAATCGAAATGAAGAATTGTTGAATATAGAGACCTGAATTTCACTGCCATCAACTCTATCACTACCCTTAGAAAGGTCTGGTGAATATTTTCTAGGCCACTAGATTGTTTTTCAGCCAACTAAAAAGTGTACACCCTGTAAAGACCTTCCATGTTTCTGGTTTTCCACATAGACTGTCTTTAATGAAAGAGAATTATGAAGTGATTACCAACAAGAAAGGGCACTCCATCATGATAGAGGGTTTTAAGTGGGCTGTAGTAACATCTTTCAGCTCCCATATCAGTTTACAGAAGCTGTGTCACATGTTGAGTAGTTTTGCACATACAACAGCCTAAGACTACAGAGCAAAGCTGATTGTGGAAAATGGGGGGATGAAAGGAGTTTTAGTTTCGGATTCTTCATTGTGGTTTCCCAGTCTCAAAACTCAAGAAAACTGAAACACAGGTATGCCAAGTGAACATTTGAAACGTTTTCCCTCAAATTAACTGAGAAGATGCAGCCTGACAAGTCTTTTATTTAACCGCCTTGGAAGGGGGGGAAGAAAAACGTAAAAGAACGCTACCTCCCCAGAGAAACTGAGACGTTGGACTCTCTCTTGCTGTCACCACCTGAGGGTGCCTTGGCATCTGGCCACACGTGGCTCTCTGACACATTTAGGACACTCCCCTTTACTCCAACCCAGCCCCCATGCCCTCTCTCTTAAGAATTGTGCAACGAGGCCTTTGTAACCCAAGGCCTCTGAAGTCTGGAAAGGAATGTGACCCAGAGCCAGCAGGCGTTTGAAGGAGCTCTCCTGCTGTTTACCCCATGCCTGTTGGGAACTTCAAGAAGGAAAAGGTATGCTCTGAAATGAGATGGAAGAATGGAGCCCTTGGCAGAATTGTGGAACAAGCACGTAGCCCTCGTCCTTGTCAACCTCCAGAGGCATGATCACGCTGCACCTGAACTACTGAGAACCCGTAAAGTAAACCTCTTTTAAATTTGAGCCTCTCCTTCTCCTACTCCTTATTGTATCCCCTATTAAAAGCTTCAAGCCCCAAACAGATACGTGTATACCAGTGTCCATTGCAGTATTCTTCACAATAGCCAAGAAGTGGAGACACCCCAAGTTTCCGTTAACAGATGAATGGGTAAACAGAATGTGGTCTCTCCACACAATGGAATATTACATAGCCGTAAAGAGAAATGATGTGCTACAACATGGATGGGCCTTGAAAACATGTTGAGTGGAAATAAGTTAGAGACAAAAGAACAAATATTGTATGATCCCACTTATATGAAATATCTAGAATAAATGCATAGAGACAAAAGTGATCAGAGGTCTATTGGTACTTGTGTTGAATCACAACACAAAACCAGCTTTCTATCTCCTTAACCCCACACCCACAGAGACCTCCCTCCATCCTGACAAGTACACAGTTTGGTCACTCCAATACTTGGAGTTGTCCCACCTCTTCAATCTGGGGAATAATGTCATGTGCTGAGTTGTAAATACCCTTCTGTTAATTTGCCCAAACATCATCATGTTGGCCATGCAAATGGAATGCTAACTAAAAGGAGGTGCAAGATTTATCTTCAGTCTTGCCATTTTGAGCACTGTTTAGTACTACCGAGTATAATTAACTGCAAAAGACAAGTCCCAACTTTTATTTTACCAATATCGTTTATAAACAAAAGGCAGTCCAAGGAAAATAGACTTTTTAGCTAGCTGAGAAGACAACTTACTCAACAATTAGAAGCCCAGATCCTCCACCTGCTTTCAAACATATTTACAATGCAAAATCATTATTATTAAAAGGGAAAAAGTGTTCTTTTATGTTAGAATTGTTCCTTTTTATGTTAGGAACTGATACTGTCCCTCTTCCATAGTCAACACATTCTCTCCTATCTACCACATTCTTTCGAAGTGGTTATTTCCTATTCTCCTTTCTACCCTAATGAATTCAGTGCCAATTTCAATCCAATTTGTATTTCTTTAAAACATAATATGTACCTGGGACTGTATCAGGTACTGTGGCAATAATAAAATTATGTGTTTGCCATAAATTCTGTTCTTTAGGAATTAAGAATTTAGTTATGGAGGCAAACCATATATCCGCAAAGAGTTCAACAGCAAAGAAAACCCAAACCTTTTGCTATTGAGCTGATGATAACTCATGACAACCCCTTGTGTTACAGAGTGGAACTGAGTTCTATGGAATTGGCTGTGACCTTTTGGAAACACATCACAAAGCCTTTCTTTTGCAGTGCCGCTAGGTGGGTTCGAACCACCAACTTTTAGGTTGGTAGTCAAGCACAAATCATTTTCACCACCCAGAGTCAATAGCAAACAAGGAAAACATAATTATGTGAAAAAAGTGAGCATTGTGGACTTCCAAATGTGTCAGAGTACAGAGTTCAAAGATGAGAAGTTCAGTTATCTGGAGCGTTCACGTGGCTTGTCATGGCAGAGCTGGTTCTTGAGCAGAATCTTGAAGGAAGAAAAACAGAATAGCACCTGACGCAAAAGCTAGGGAGAAAAACCTTTTAGTGCAAGTTCTGGCACCAGCAAAAGGTCCTTTCTTACTCACAGACCTTATCTCCACTCTTTCTCTTGTCTTTACAACCTCGCACTTTGCATGCAAAGCAAACAATTCATGTGGCTCCATTGGGGTATGGAAAACAGAAGTCATGGCAACCTACCAGCACCAGGAAAGATGAAATGAATGCCAACAGGTGGTTTATGAGAAAGGCCCGGGATATCAGAGCCAGGTTCGTGTCTGGTTTCAGACACTGGCTTCCTGAACTTACACCCTAAATTGGACATGCTTTCAATCTAATTCATTATCTTCCCCCAAGCCTGCTCCCTATTTTGTGGTTCCCATATCAGCCAGGAACCTAACCATACTCCTAGATACTCTGGCTAGAATCTCGAGTCCTCTGATTCCTGGGTCTCCCTCCTCTTGCCTTGGTCATCAGGCCAGTGGGTTGAAGCCATTACTTCCTTTAGGTTTTGCCTCCTGCCTCCCTGGTCCATGCTCTCATCTTCGTTTCCTAATATGACTCATCTCCCAGCGTCACTCCTCTGCACTCTGTTGGTCCCACTGTTATTGAATATAGATTCCTGATTGCCACTCCCCAAACAATTCACATTTTCCCTGTTGCCTACAAATGAAAATTAAACTCCTCCTCTTGGCTTTCAAGGCCCCTCATCTTTGCTAAAGGATCCCTGGTAGTGCAGTGGTTAAGTGCTCGGTTGCTAACAGAAACGTCAGCCCTTCAAACCCACCAGAGGCTCTGCAGAAGAAAGATGCAGGAGTCTGCTTTTGTAAAGATTGCACCCTTGAAAATCCTACGGGGCAGTTCTACTCTGTCCCACAGAGTCCTTATGAGTTGAAATCTACTCGGCAGCAGTAAGTTTTTCATTTTTGCTAAAAACGAAATATGTCACTTTGAGGACTAAGGTATGCCTGACCCAAGCCATGATATTTTCAATCACCTTATATACATGTGAAAGCTGGACAATGAATAAGGGAGATGAAGGAGGATTGATACCTTTGAATTATGGTGTTGGCTAAGAATGTTGAATATACCATGGACTGCCAAAAGAATGAACAAATCAGTCTTGGAAGAAGTACAGCCAGAACTCTCCTTAGAAGCAAGGATGGTGAGACTTCTTCTCGTGTACTTTGGACATGTTATCAGGAGGGACCAGTAGCTGGAAAAGGACATCATGCTTGGTAAAGTAAAGGGTTGGTGAAAAAAAGGAAGATCCTCAACGAGATGGACTGACACAGTGCTCCTGCAACAATGGACTCAAACATAGCAATGATTGTGAGGATGGCGCAGGACTCAGCAGCTTTTCAATCTATTGTACATAGGGTTGCTGTGAGTCAGAACCAACTCATTAGTATCTAACAACAACAACATCTTTTCCAGCTTGGTTCCTCCGCTCTTCTCAACACTGCCAAACCATTCGCCCATCCTGCCCTAACCCTACATTCCCAGTAGATCCACAGATTCATCTTCTTTCCATTCTCCACCCACCAAGTACCTTCCGGCCTCCGTGATCTTACCCATTCAGTTTCTTCAGCTCTTCTGTTAGTTCATCTCCTAATGTGGCCTCCTCCAGGATTCCTGCCTGAAAGGGGCAACTACTTCTCTCTGCTTTCTGCCTCATTTATGACATTCTTATGACATTGTTGGAGTCCCCTCGTTGTGAAATGGTTTTGAGTTCGACTGCTAACCAAAAGGTTGGCAGTTTGAATCCACCAGCCAGTCTTTGGAAACCCTATGGGGCGATTCTACACTGTCCTATAGGATCACTATGAGTCGGAATCGACTTGACAGCGATGGGTTTTTTCTAGGTGGTACAAATGGTTAACATGCTCTGTGGCTAACTGAAGGGCTGGAGGTTTGAGTCCACCCAGAGGCACCTTCGAAGAAAAACCTATTTCCGAAAAACCTGCCACTGAAAACCCTATGGAGTGCAGTTCTACTCTGACATATATGGGGCCACCATGAGTCAGAATTGACTGACGGCAAATGGTCTGGTCTGGTAAGACACTGTTATCATTTCTGACACTTCATGCAGAAGATGTGATCCAGGTAATGTTGGAAGATCTGGGGGAAGGGAGGGGGAATTTTTAAGATAGGGAATAGCAAATACTCAGAGGAAAGAGAGTGGTATGTTCAAAGAACTGAACAGTGTAGGTAGTAGAAATGGAGTCTGAGTGGAGAAGAAGGAATTGGCAAGAGATGGCAGTGGAAGAAGAGGCAGGGCAATGTCTGAGGGACTGGCCTTGTTAGGGAGTTTAAATTTTAGTTTAAAATCCATGGGTAGCTTCGAAGGGTTATAAGCAGGAAAGTAATAGGATAAAATCTGCATCTTAAAAGAATGTAGGGAGTAGAGAACAGATAGTAGGGGAGAAAGGCTGAGGAGGGAGGCTGTCAGGGTATATCAAGGAGGAAATGATGAACTTGGACTAGTGCAGTATTAGTGAGAAGGGAAGATGGACTTCAGAGACCCTTGGAAAGTAGAATTGATTGGACCTGGTTGATTGATTTGGCATGCACCAAGCGGAAGGAGTAGAATGAAGGATGATGCACAGATTCTGGCTGAGCCCAGGATACAGGGCATGGTATGCTGTGCTAATGGTAATCAGCTAAGGAGACTGAACTTTATCCTATAGGAAATGGGGGGCCATGAAGATTTCTTGGCTTGGGTACATCTGCATTTTGGACGTAGTGTGGAGAATGGCCTGGAAATGGAAGACTGGGCACAGATGGACTAGAAGGCAGTGGCCAGGGAAGTGTGATAGACACTAAATGCTATGTTCCTCTGCTCACAGCCAGGAGCCCATCTCAGCCCTGGTTGTCCTGAATCAAATATAATTTAATAAAAAAAATAAGTGTTTTCTTTAAAAAGTTATTTATGCGTATACCCATTGCCATAGAGTCGATTCCAACTCAGAGTGGCCCTGTAGGACAGAGTAGAACTGTCCAGTAGTGTTTCCAAGGCTGTGATCTTTATGGAAGCAGACTGCCACATTTTTTTCCTATGGAGTGGCTGGTGGGTTCAAACCATCAACCTTTCAATTAGCAGGTGAGAGCTTAACCACTGTGCCAGCGGGGCTCCTTTAAATGGTGTGTTCTGTTGTAACAATTCCCCCTTCAGCTTCCATTTAGTAGTAATTAAAATAGGAATTAGGGAAGGAAGGTGGAAAGAGGAAGGGGAGAAAGCAAGGAAGAGAACGACAGAAAGATAAGGAATAGAGAAGAGAAATAGTGACGTTGGATGGGAAAGAGACACCCAAACGGAAAAAGAGGAGGTAAGAGAGCAAACAGAGAGCTGGTTCTTAAGTGCCATTTATCTGTTTTCCTCACCATTCACTGGGGTTATAGACCCTGGAATAACTAATTATTCCTTGAAATATAAACTAGCTAATTTTTTGAAAGTTGTAAAAACATGCAAACCTTTATGATATAACAAAAAGAAATTGTACTCACAGTATGGTGACAATTTACAAAGAAACCCCTATGCTCAAAAAAGAAGACCAGAAGGGTATGTTATTAGCAGTAACCTTTGGGTGATAAGCATGGTAGTGATTTTTTTCTCCTTTCTTCTATTTTTCCTTTTGATATACTTTTTACAAATTAAAAAAAATGAATATGCATTCTGTGTAGAGTAAAAAAATAACAATACGTACTGTTTGCAAGGCCTGTGGACTGCTTACTTCTCCTTAATTGCCTTTATCTGTGAACTTCCAGAAGCTCCGCTGAGAACAGGGCATCCTCTGCACAATGGAGCGCGGTAGAGAAGGAGGCAGAAGTGTTTTCTGAGCTACAGGTTGAGTCCATTTAAGTGAGACAGAGAACAGTTTTGTTGCTGCCAGCTCAGGACCTCACCTTTTACCTCATCTTTAGTCCCCTCTATTGTCAGTACAGGGACCCTATTAGCGCAGTGGTCAAGTGGTTATCTGCTAATTGAAAGGAAGGTGGTGCAAGCCTACCAGCTGCTCCATGGGAGAAAGATGTGGTGGTCTGCTTCCATAAACATTACAGCATTGGGACAATCTACCATGATGACATAACCATAATAAATATCTATGCACCCAATGACAGGGCTCCAAAATGCATAAACTCTGACAGCACTAAAAATTGAAATTGACAGTTCCATAATAACAGTAGGAGATTTCAACACACCACCCTCAGTGAAGAACAGAACATCTAGAAAGAAACTCCACAAGGATACAGAAGATCTAAAGGCTACAATCAACAAACTTGACCTCATAGACATATATAGAACACTCCACCCAACAGCTGCAAAGTACACATTCTTTTCCAATACACATGGAACGTTCTCCAGAATAGAACACATCTTAGGCCACAGGGAAACCCTCAACAAAATCCAAAACACTGAGAATATATAAAGTATCTTCTCTGATCACAGGACCATAAAAGTAGGCTAATAACTGGAAGAGTAAGGAAGAAAAAAAGAAAAATGGAAACTGAATAACACTTTGCTTAAAAACTACTGGGTAATAGAAGAAATAAAAAAAAAAAAATTGATTTCTTCAATTACCCAGTAGTTTTTAAGCAAAGTGTTATAATAGAAGAAATCAAAGATGGAGTTAAAAAATTCCCAGAATCAAATGAGAATGAAAACTCATCATACCAAAACCTTTGGGACACAGCAAAAGCAGTGCTTGGAGGTCAATTTATAGCAATAGATGCACACACCAAAAAAGAAGAAAGGGATAAAATAAAAATGTTAAATTTACAGCTTGAAAAAATAGAAAGAGAACAGCAAAAGAAGCCTACAGCCATCAGAAGAAAAAAAAAAAAAAAGATCAGAGCAGAAATAAATGAAATAGAGAATAAGAAAACAATAGAAAGGATCAACAAAACCAAAGTTGGTTCTTTGAAAGGATCAACAAAATTGACAAACCGCTGGCCAAATTGACAAAAGAAAAGCAGTAATAACCCAAATAAGAAATGAAATGGGGAACATTACAACATACTTAACTGAAATAAAAAGAATTATAACAGAGTACTATGAAAAACTATACTCCAACACATTTGAAAACCTAGAGAAAATGGACAAATTTCTAGAAACACAATAACTATCTAAACTAACATAAACTGAGGTCAAAAATCTGAACAGACCCTTACAAGAGAAGAGATTGAAAAAGTAATTAAAAAAAAACACTCCCCCCCCAAAAAAAAATCCTGGCCCATGTGGCTTCACTGGAGAATTCTACCAAACGTTCAGAAAAGAGGAAGTGATACTTCCAAATTCATTCTATGAAGCCAATGTAAACCTGATACCAAAACCAGACAAAGATATCACAAAAAAAATTACAGACTAATATCTCTCATGAATATAGATGCAAAAATTCTAGCAAATAGAATTCAGCATCACATAAAAAAATACACCATGACCAAGTGGGATCCATACCAGGTGTGCAAGGATGGTTCAACATTAGAAAATCAATGAGTGTAATCCACCACATAAATAAAACAAAAGAATCACATGATCATTTCAATCAATGCAGAGAAGGCATTCAATAAAGTCCAATACCCCTTCCTGAAAAAAAAAAAAAAACCTCTCAATAAAATAGGAATAGAAGAGAAATTCCATTCTGCTGCTAATCAAAAGGTCAGCGGTTCAAATCCACCAGCTGCTCCTTGGAAACCCTTTGGGGCAATTTTACTCTGTCCTATAGGGTTCCTATGAGTCAGAATCGACTCAATGACAATGTTTTTTTTTTTTTTTAATACAAAACAAACAGCCAACATCATTCTCAATGGAAAGAGGCTGAAAACATTCCTCCTGAGAACATGAAAAAGACAAGGATGCCCTTTATCACCACTCCTATTTAACATTGTGCTGGAAGTCCTAGATAGAGTAATAAGGCAAGAAAAAGAAATAAAGGGCATCCGAATTGGTAAGGAAGAAGTAAAACTGTCCTATTCGAGGATGATATGATATTATACACAAAACACACAAAAGACTCCACAAGAAAACTACTGGAACTAATAGGTTCAGTAGATTAGCAGGATACAAAATAAACATACAAAAATCAGTTGGATATCTATACACCAATAAAGAGAACTATGAAAAGGAAATCAGGAAAGCAATACCATTTATAACAGCCCCTAAAAAAATAAAATACTGAGGAATCAGTTTAACCAGGGATGTAAAATCCTATACAAAGAAAACTACAAAACACTACTGCAAGAAACCAAAAGAGATTTATGTAAATGGAAAAACACACCAGGCTCATGGATAGGTAGACTCAACACTGAGAAAATGTCAATTCTACTCAAAGCAATCCCGATCCAAATACCAACAACATTCTTTAATGAGGTGGAAAAACTTATTAACTTTATATGGAAAGGAAAGAGTCCCTGGGTAAGTAAAGCACTATTGAAGAAAAAGAATAAAGTAGGAGGACTTGTACTAACTGAAATCAGGACCTGCTATACAGCTATGGTAGTCAGAACAGCCCAGTACTGGTACAATGACAGACACATTGACCAATGGAACAGAATCGAGAACCCAGATTTAAATCCATCCACCTTTGGTCACCTGATCTTTGACAAAGGCCCAAACCCCATTAAATAGGGAAAAGATAGTCTCTTTTTTTAACAAATGGTGCTGTCAAAATTGGATGTCCATCTATAAAAAAAAAAAAAAAATGAAACAGGACCTATAGCTCCCACCACACACAAAAGCTAATTCAAAATGGATCAAAGACCTAAATATAAAACCCAAAACTATAAAGATCATGGAAGAAAAAATAGGGTCAATGCTAGGGACCCTAATATACGGTTTAAATAGGATACAAACCATAATTAACAATACACAAATACCAGAAGATAAGCTAGATAACTGGGATCTCCCAAAAATTAAACACTTATGCTCATCAAAAGACTTCACAAAAAGAGTAAAAAGAGAGCCTACGGACTGGGGAAAAAAAAAAAAATTGGCTATGACTTATCCAACAAAAGTCTAATCTCTAAAATCTACAGGAAAATCCAATACCTCTACAACAACAACAAAACAAAACAGATAATCCAATTAAAAAATGGACCAAGGATATGAACAGACACTTTGTCAAAGAAGATATTCAGGCAGCTAACAGGAAGAAATTCTCGAAATCATTGGCCATTCTAAACCCGCTTGCTGTCGAGTCAATTCCGACTCATAGCGACCCTATAGGACACAGTAGAACTGCCCATAGAGTTTCCAGGGAGCACCTGGTGGATTTGAACTCCTGACCTTTTGGTTAGCAGCCATAGCTTTTAACCACTACGCCACCAGGGTTTCCCATTGGCCATTAGAGAAATGCAAATCAAAACTAAAATGCGATACCATCTCATCCTGATATTACCAGCACTAATCGAAAAAAAAAGAGAGAAAATAACAAATGTTGAAGAGGTTTTGGGGAGAGTAGAACTCTTATGCACTGCTGGTGGGAATGCAAAATGGTACAATCATTTTAGAAAACGATATGGGGCTTCCTTAAAAAGCTAAAAATAGAAACACTGTATGATCCAGCAATCACACACCTAGGAATATATCCTAGAGAAATAAGAGCAATGGCAAGAATAGACATATACACACTTACGTTCATTGCAGCATTACTTACAATAGTAAAAATATGGAAACAACCCAAGTGCCCATCAACAGATGAATGGATAAACAAACTATGATACATACACGCAATGGAATACTAGGCAATGACAAAGAACAATGGTGAACCTAAGAAACAACTCACAACATGGATGAATCTGGAGTGCATTATGCTGAGTGAAAAAGGTCAATCACAAAAGGACAAATACTGCATGAGACCTCTATTATAGAAACTCATGAAAAGATTTACACACAGAAAGAAACAATCTTTGATGGTTATGAGGGAGGGGAGGGGAAGGGAGGGCAAGGGAGGGGAAGGAAAAACACTAATTAGACAATAGATATATGGTAACTTTGCTGAAGGGTAAGACAGAACTCAGCACTGGAGAAGTCAGCACAACTTGACCAAGGCAAGGTCGTGGAAGCTTCAAAGACACATCCAAACTCCCTGAGGGATCGAGTTACTGGGCTGAGGGCTGGGGACCATGGTCTTGGGGAACATTTAGCTCAACTGGCATAACATAGTTTATAAAGAAAATGTTCTACCTTCTACTATGGTGAGTAGCGTCTGGGGTCTTTAAAGCTTGTGAGCAGCCATCTAAGATACTCCACTGACCCCACTCTATCTGGAGTAAGGAAGAATGAAGGAAACCAAAGACATAAGGGAAAGATTAGTCCAAAGGACTAATGGATCACAACTACCACAGCCTCCACCAGACTAAGTCCAGCATAACTAGATGGTGCCCAACCACCACCACCAACTACTCTGCAGGGATCACAATAAAGGGTCCCAGACAGAGCTGGAGAAAAATGTAGAACATTCAAACTCACAAAAAAAGACCAGACTTACTGGTCTGACAGAGACTAGAGAAACCCGGAGAATATGGCCCCAAGACACCTTTTAAACTCAGTACTGAAATCACTGCTGAGGTTTACCGTTCAGCCAAAGATTAGACAGGCCCGTAAATTAAACAATAACACATGTAGTTCAACCACATGTAGGAGATTAAATGGGCGCACCAGCCCAAGGGCAGGGAAGAGAAGACAAGAGGGGACAGGAAAGCTGGACGAGTGTAAATGCGGATCCCAAGGTTGAGAAAGGGAGTGTTGACATGTTGCAGAGTTGACAGTGAGTGGCACAAAACAATATGTGTTAATTGTTTCATAAAAAGAAAAAAAATAAAAAGATTACAGCCTTGGAAACCCTATGGGACAGTTCTACTCTGTTCTGTAAGGTTTCTATGCATCGAAATCAACCCAAATGCAATGGTTTGGGCATTTTAAAATTTATTATTATTAGCAGTATAAGGGGCCCTGATGGTGCAATGGTTAAGCACTTGCGCTAACCAAAAGGTCAGCAGTTTAAACCCACCATCCGCTTCGAAGGAGAAAAGACCTGGCAATCTGCTTCTACAAAGATTACCACCTAGGAAACCTTATGGGGCAGTTCTACACTGTCGTATAGGATGGCTATGTGTCAGAATCAACTCCACAGCATCAGTTACAATTTATACTATGAAGAACAATAGTGGATAAAATGCCCAATAATTGCTAGAAAAAAATAGCAGGAAGACTGTCAGGAACAATACTTATAGATTCAGATCTTATTCTCCAAGGATTATTGAATACCTAGGTGCCCTGGTAGCTATAAAAACGGGTAATATACAGGCGCCATATCAACAACTGGTGGTGTCTTCTAAAGGCAAAGTGGCTGGGAATCTCTTGAGTAGCCTTGCGGAAACTTTCATCTGTGAGAAGGAAGAGAGTCCCTGTTACTCTGAGTTTGGTTCTGACTCAGAAAGAACAAGTCACTGATTGGCAGTGACAGCAAATGCAGAGAATTGGGGCTGTCATTTTTAGGGTTTTTAATGTCCTCAATGTGACTAGATAAGTACAGGACTTTTCAAAGTGTATTTCACAAATTTAAAGGAAAAGACTGGTTTGATTTCTTGCTCAAGGAACATGGATCCAGGGAGGAAGAGAGAAAGGATGGACTAAATTCATGTGGCCCCAGAGGACAGTTCTCTTAACTTCTGATTGGAAATGAGATAGATGTGAAAAAGATGGGAGAAGAAGGTGACCCAGGGTGAGGCTGGGGAGTGGTATAAAAGCAGTAAGAACATCAGGAGCTGAACATGGTGGACAAGGACAAGGACAAGCAAAAGCACTGTTAAAACCATGTTTAACTTAAACCAAAAAAAACCAAACCCAGTGCCATCGAGTTGATTCTGACTCATAGCGTCCCTACAGGACAGAGTAGAACTGCCCCATAGAGTTTCCAAGGAGTGCCTGGCACACTCAAATTGCCGGCCCTTTGGTTAGCAGCTGTAGCGCTTAACCACTACACCACCAGGGTTTCCATGTTTAACTTAGATGTGCAAAAAAAGGGGACTTGTCAAATCAGTGTAAGTATATCCATTGCAGGCATCAAAAAGAATGAGGCAGCTCTACATTTAAAAAGCAAAGCATGGAAGAGTGTGTATAGTAATCTCCCGTGTAAAAAGAAAATAGATGCATACATATACACACATGTGTGTATATGTGTGTGAGTGTGAGTGTGTGTATGGCTACGCCAAGTGTGCCCGAGTGGAACTGTGCTTCATAGAGTTTTCCATGGCTGATTTTTGGAATTAGATCACCAGGCCTTTCTTCCAATCAGTTGCCATAGAGTTGCTCTGACTTACGGTGACCCCAAGTGTGTCAGAGTAGAACTGTGCTACATAGGGCTTTCAATGGCTGTTTTTTTGGAAGTACATCACCAGGCCTCTCTTCCAAGGTGCCTCTGGGTGGATTTAAACCTCCAACCTTTCAGTTAGCAGCAGAGTGCTTTAACCATTTGCACCACGAGCACCTACCCACCCAATGCCGTCGAGTTGCTTCTGACTCATAGTGACCCTATAGGATAGAGTAGAACTGCCCCCATAGAGTTTCCAAGGAGCGCCTGGCGGATTTGAACTGCCGACCCTTTGGTTAGCAGCCGTAGCACTTAACCACTACGCTACCAGGGTTTCCTCCACGAGCACAGGAATAGCAAATATTATTTAGGCTATTATTGGCATCTCCCCCTCCCTGTTGAGCTACACAACTTTAATAAGCTTTAACTACAGACAACATTTCTTGCTAAATGTTTGCAATAATAGAAGCAAGCAATCATAAAAACCAACATTTTTTTTAGCACTTACTATGTGCCAGGTAGGCACAAAGAACCCATGTGGAAGTTAGTGTCATTTCCCTTTGCTCAGCAAATGCATATTCAACAAGCGTTTGCACATTTTAGAGATGAGGAAACAGAGGTTCAGAGAGCTGAAGTAGTTTGTTGAAGGTGGAACAGCTAGCAAGTGACAGAGAAAGGATTCCCCCCAGGTCTAAATGACTTAGCTGGTGACTGGGAGTTGGTGGCCTGGGCACACACCCTCCTGAGTCTCAGATTCCACCTCTAAAACGAACTTGCTAAGTAACACTGTAAGGACTACTTCTATTGTCACAAAGTAGAGGACTCCCAGGGTGCAACCGAGACAGTGCTGCAGGGGCAGAGGACAGAGCGTCCTTTAAGGAAAACTGACTTGGGGGCTTAATGTAAAGATCATCACTAGGCAACTTTTTCTTTTCTTTTTAATTTTTTATTGCACTTTAAGTGAAAGTCTAGGTTCAAGTTAGTTTCTCATACAAAAATTTATACACACATTGCTATGTGACCCTACTTGCTCTCTCTGTGATGTGACAGGACTCTCCTCCTTTCCACCCCAGATTTCCTGTGTCTGTTCATCCAGCTCCTGTCCCTTTCTGCCTTCTTATCTCGCCTCCGAACAGGAGCTACCTATTTAGTCTCATGTATCTACTTGAACTAAAAAGCACACTCTTCACGAGTATCATTTTATGTCTTATAGTCCAGTCTAATCTTTGTCTGAAGAGTTGGCTTCAAGAATGGTTTTAGTTCTGGGTTAACAGAGAGTCTGGGGGCCATGTCTTCTGGGGCTCCGCCAGTCTCAGTCAGAACATTAAGTCTGGTCTTTTTACTAGAATTTGAGCTCTGCTCCCCACTTTTCTCCTGCTCCGTCAGGGACTCTCTGTTGTGTTTCCTGTCAGGGCAGTCATTGGTGGTAGCTGGGCACCATCTAGTTCTTCTGATCTCAGGCTGATTGAGTCTCTGGTTTATGTGGCCCTTTCTGTCTCTTGGGCTTTCCGTGTGTCTTTGGTGTTCTTCATTCTCCTTTGCTCCAGGTGAGTTGGGACTAATTGATGCATCTTAGATGGCTCTTCGCTAGCTTTTAAGACCCCAGGCACCACTCGCCAAAGTGGGATGCAGAACATTTTCTTAATAAAGGTTGTTATGCCAGTTGACCTAGATGTTCCCTGAAACCATGGTCCCTGGGCCCTCGCCCCTGATACTCTGTCCCTTGAAGTGTTTTGTTGTGTTCAGGAAACTTCTTAGATTTTGGTTTAGTCCAGTTGTGCTGACTTCTCCTGTATTGTGTGTTTTCCTTCCCTTCACCTAAGATAATTCTTGTCTACTATCTAGTTAGTGAATACTCCTCTCCTTCCCTCCCCACCCTCGTAATCATCAAGGAATGTTTTCTTCTGTGTTTAAACCTTTTCTTGAGTCCTTATAATAGTGATCTTATACAATATTTGTCCTTTTGTGATTGACTAATTTCACTCAGCATAATGCCTTCCAGATTCATCCATGCTATGCTTCTTGGATTCATCATTGTTCTTTATCATTGCATTGTGTGAATATACCATCATTTGTTTATCCATTCATCCACTGATGGGCACCTAGGTTGTTTCCATCTTTTTGCTATTGTGAACCGTGCTGCGATGAACATGGTTGTGCATGTGTCTATTCATGTGATGGCTCTTATTTCTCTAGGATATATTCCAAGGAGTGGGATTGCTGGATTGTATGGTACTTCTATTTCTAGCTTTTTAAGGAATTGCCAGATAGACTTCCAAAGTGGTTGTACCATTTTACATTTCACTGGAACAGTGTATAAGTGTTCCAGTCTCTCTACAACCTCTCCAGCATTTATTATTTTGTGTTTTTTGCATTAATGCCAGCCTTGTTGGGGTGAGATGGTATCTCATTGTAGTTTTGATTTGCTTTCCTCTAATGGCTAATGATCATGAGCATTTCCTCATGTATATGTTAGCTGCCTTAATGTCTTTTTTGGTGAAGTGTCAGTTCATATCCTTTTGGGCAACTTCTTCTTAACCAGCGTAGTCACTACCTCTTAGTGTTGGTGCTGTGCTCCCCACGGATCCTGGGGCTTCCCCCCTGTGATAGAAGAGAGCTGAAGGCATTAACCTTGAGGCTCAGGGGCAGCAGTGGTGTTGGGGGCTCACTGTCATCTTCACATACCTGCACATGTTGAACCTGAGTGCAAATTGGAGCTACCAAGAAGTCTTCCTTTTCTTTCACATTTGAGGTGAGCCACAGGCCATTAATAGTTATTACCTTTACTGAAGGAGTCCCTGTGTGGTGCAAACGGTTAACACTCTCAGCTGCTAACCAAAAGGTTGGAGGTTTGAGTTCACCAAGAGATGCCTTGGAGGAAAGGCTTGGCAATCTACTTCTAAAAAATCAGCCATTTGAAACCCTATGGAGCACAGTTCTACCATGGTACATGTAGGGTCACCATGAATTGGAGTTGACTTGAAGGCAACTGGTTTACCTTTATTGAAAACTATGTGCTTACGCTTTACATGGGTAATCTTGTTTAATGTTCGCAACAGCCCTGTGTTCTTCCCACCACTTTGCTTTGGCAGGGGGAGGATGACAGGGTCACCATGGGGCTGTCATTGGCAGGCACAGTGAGACATGTCTCTTAAATTGTCATCCTCAGAGCCACCAAGAATGTCCTAGGTTGCTTTAAGATGTCCTCATGGGCTAGTACAATCCTGTTCTACCCCTCCCCAAAATATGCCCATAAAGTCAGCTTAAACCTTACATAAATCAATAATTCTGCAGGTATGTGCTGTCTGCTGATTCACCTGTGGAACAGGCCTGGGCTTTTCCTTCCTTGTGCTTGCTCCTTATTGCCTGACATGTTGCTCCTCTTGTTTCCCATTTCCACTAGCACTTTAAGAAAATTGTCCAGTGGTGAACTTTACGATAAGCCCCCAACTCAATCTTCCTTAAAGGGCGTTCTATCCTCTGTGCCCTGCAGCAGTTTCTTAGTTGCGTCCCGCGAGTCCCTTTCTTTGTGCCAGTGTCGCTTAGTGAATTCATTTTACAGAGAGGGGCCCTGAGATCTAGGAGGATGTGTGCCCTTTCTAAGTTCACACAGTTAGAACCCAGGTCATCTGCCTTCCAGTCAGTACTTCTGGTATGCCCTGTAGATGGAAGTTCTGATAGTGTGTGTGGGCGGGGGGGGGGGTCTGGAGGCAGCGTTTTTGCACCAGATGACCACTGATGTTGGTACCTCCATCCTGTCTCCACCTCCATGTACAGCTTTGTGGATGGAGCTCACACAAACAAAGGTGTTGGGAATGAAACTGGAGAACATTGGTGCTTTTTTATTGACAAAAGCAGACACCCTCTGTGGTCTGCATGCTTCGCTGGAAGGGCCAGAACAGAGTTGAGATTCCAATCTGTCTGGAATCGTAGCAAGTGACTCACTGAGGGCCCCAAATCCCTGCGGAAGTGGCTTTGGCTTGCCTCGTGTGTTTACAGAATATCAGCTCATCCATAAATCTGTGGTGATGGCCCCACCCAATAAACTTCCCTCCATCACACCTTTGCAGGCTGGTATGCAAGCATGCAGCACTGGGCTTTGTTGGAGCGTGTTTCCAGACCTGACCCCCTACTTGGCTTCTCCATCTTGTTACTGGCATTGTTTCCAGTGTTTTCAAACTAGATTCAGGGGGAGGGGGACTGCGGGGTGAGGGGGAGTCTTGTTTTAGCCCAAGACCCTGAGGAATCGCTATCAGATTAGCCCCACAAAAGGAAACAGAGTCACTGGTGGAAACAACTCTCAAAACAAAAGGGGGAAAAACTTTGCTTAATGCTTTTGAAATCATTTCACCATTTTTTAAAAACATAAACCAAAAACCAAACCCACTGCCGTCGAGTTGGACTCATACTGACCCTATAGGACAGAATAGAACTGCCCCATAGGGTTTCCAAGGAGCAGCTGGTAGATCCAAACTGCTGACCTTTATGGTTAGCAGCCAAACTCTTAACCACTGCACCACTAGGGTTTCCTTTTTAACATGAAGGGTAAATAAACTTTAGGTGCTTAGGGAGCAATTGAATCATTGTTAAGAAGGCAGCACACTCTAGAGGTGGATAAAGAACTTGGAAGTTGCACTAGAGCCTTGGGTACTGGCTACCAAGAACTCACTGGGGACCTTGGAGAAATCACCCACTTTACTGCTTGATCAGGGATTCTCAGAATGGGGAGGCCCCTGTTCTTAACCAGATGCTGTTGGTAATTGATGTTTACATGAAACCCCTCTGAACCTCAGTTTCTTGATTTTTTAATGGGAGTAATACTTGCCTGCCTAGGTGTTCTAGTTGTTGTGTAGGCCAGATGAACCTGTGTGAAAATACTTTGTAAATGTATTTTTTTTCTGTGATTATAAGGTAATATAGTTTGCTGGAAGTAGGGTAGACTTGAGGAGTGTGGTGGAGAATGCAGAATGGCCAAGGGTCCTATTGGGACAGACAGAAGGGGGCTGGACAGGGTTGCATTTCTGGCTGGGTCAAATCCAGGGAACTGTGGTGGCACCACTTAGTTCGTGAGCAGAGCACAAAGTGTAGCTCCGGAGATTATACAATTGAGTGTTGTCTGGCTGGTAGAAGGACAGAGAGGCAAAGGACTTAGGGGTATTGGCAAGGGAATGGTTAAAATGGTGATCCCAGAGTCTAGACTGAACAGGAGAAGGGCTGTTTGTTCACAGCTGATAGATAGGGAGAGGTTGAAGATGTCATGGGATGTAGGTACAATGTGCATCAGGAGTTAGCTGGCAAGGTAGAGAGGGAGAGGCTGACATTTAAGACTGAGAGAGGGAGGACATCCACATATCTGCCTGGGGCAAGGAACCTGAGGGAGATGGTACAGGCTGGGCAGACCACACTGGGGCTGAAGGGCCTCAGGTTGATGTCAGGACTTGGGGTGGAGAGGCTGAGAGCTGGGTGCCAGGGTCCTCAGATAATACAGGATTTATCCGATTTGGGGATGGGGGCCATGAGGGAGTATGTGGGTCGTGGAGTATCTGGAAGAGATGGAAGGAGAATGCTGATGCTGCTTTTGGGGGTAAGAAAGGTCCAGAAAACAGAATCACCCAAGGCATGCTCAGATTTAAAATTCAATATGAATTACATACAAATTGGTCATTTCACACATAGATAATCAAAAATCGTCCAGGGCACCTTGGCATCAATATGCAAATAGGTCTTAACATTATAATGGCCAACTCTGCCTTACTGATTCACACTTTGAATAGGCTCAATGGTGGGCTGGAGCTGCTTGTACCAGCTGGCAAGAGTCATATGTTATTAAAATTTTCAGGAAGTTTGCAAGCTACATGTCATGTTGGTAGCTTGAAATAAGCCATGGAAGGAATAGCTACGCCATGGAAATCTGTAAATTTTACAGACAGGGCTTTTTCTCCTGTGGAAAATCTGGTTGTTAAATATTTCCTACCATACCATTGAATAAGCCTAAAAATAATCCCCAAATTTTACAGTCCTGTCATACCCTCAATGTGGGCATGAGGCAAGTGAAAGTTCTCCAATGTGGACCATACAGGGAAAGTCTTTTGCTGCTCTCTGTGCTCTGGATCCCTGGAACTTTCCCTCCTGCTAACTCCAAATGCACTATTTTCTGTGGCATCATTTGTCCTTCTGGTTAGCTACCTTATATTTTTATGTATAGATTCATCGCCTCTTCTTCTAAGTGCGTAATGACAACAACAACAACAAAAAAATAAAAACAAACCAGTTCCCATTGAATCAACTCCAACTCATGGTGACCCCATGTGTATCAGAGTGGAACTGTGCTCCATAGACTTTTCAATGGCTGATTTTTCAGAAGTAGGTCACAAGGCACCTCTGGGTGGACTCAAACTGCCAGCCTTTCGGTTAACAGTCCACCACATTAGCGATGTGCACCACCCAGCATCTCCAGAGGTAACCAGGGGTTGTGAACTCAGACGTTGGGAAGCCCCTTAAATGAGTACTGCTGCTGAGTGTAACTGACCCAGAGCCGGGGAGCCATTTCACGCTGGAGAGTACGTCCACATTTAAATAAAACACCAACCCCACCGCACTGGCCAAACAAAAGTGTGATGGGCCCCCTCAGATAGAGGGAATGTCTCTTATATTTTGCATCCCTCTCACAGCACCTGACAGGTATTTAATCAATTTTTGTTAATTAGCTTAAAAAGTTTCTGATGCCTGGTCACGTGCTGTAATTTCTGCCTAGATTGCTCAGGGGCGTTCTGTCTTCACCTGGCCAGTGAGATCTGAGACCTCAGAAGTTCAACGATTCTCCCAAAGTTTCTCCCTTCAGACAGAAGCTTCAAAACATATTTTTGTAATACTATTTTTTTTTTTTTAAATAATTTACATCCCCCAACTGACTAGCTATTCAACACTATTGCAAAACTCCAGTTTCAGAAGAATGCAACCAAAGGGTGGTGTCGTCTCTACACATGGTCTACCCCACCCTGATTTTCCATGAGTGTTTTTTTTGGCAATTCTCATCATCTCAGGTAGCTGAAGGAGAGGCAGCAGGATGCAGAAAATCCAGGGTGATTTGGGCCGAGGAATATTTTGCAGCTGAAACTCTTGTTATACAGTTCATTTCTTTTTGAACACCAGAGGGCGATACAGTCATATTGAATAGCTTTAGGACTGAAATCCTAGAAGCGGATGATTTTCTTTTTTCCTTATTGTAAATTGTTGTTACCTGCCATCAAGTCCACCCCCAACTCATGGCAACCTCGTACACAATAAAATGAAATGCTGCCTGGTCCTGCACCATCCTCATTGTGCCTTGGGCTGTTATGATCCATAGGGTTTTTATTGGCTGAATACTGGCAGTAAATTGCCAGGCCTTTTTTTCTAGCAAATAATATATATGACACCTGAAACAGGAAATCATCAAGCGTGATATAAGTGCTATTATGAATCTCAAGAAGAAATCCTTAGCATTTCTTTCTTCAAATATTTATCTGTTGCCTGCACTGGGTGAGGCTGCATTCGACAGGGGTTCTATGGAGAGTTAAGAAAAAATAAACTTGTAGGCCATTCCAATTAAACTACCACCTAAATGCCAAACAAATAGGATTTAAAACTATCTGGGTTTCAGCATACCGTATTGGTTTTATAAGCTGCATGGCCATGTTCAGATAATGACAATTCGCAAAGCCATTACTGTTTGCATTGGAGCCCCTATTAAAAAGGATTTTTGCCCTGAGAGGTAAGTACCTTCCTTGTTTTCGCCTTCTATCTTTTTTAATTGACGTGACAGAGATCTTGTGCTAATGTGAACAGGAAACCGCTACTGGCAAATTCAGGGATCAAGGTTCTGTTTGCAGACATATTGTCAAATAAATGCATCTGTTGGACCTGAAGCCTCCTTGATTTATTACAGTATTTGCTTACTGTTGGTAAGCCACAAGATATTTTAATTTTGCACCTGTGAAATACAAATTACGTTTCCTAGCAGGGGATAAGACACAGTCAATATTAAAACAGTTATCAGATTTAGAGCTTTGCTTCACCAGATAGATATTGTCCTTGCCACTAGAGCTACAAACTGGGCCTCATTACACTTGTGGCAGTCCTTTGTTTAAACCCATTACTCCAATTTGTTCTTGAGCTTGGACACATCCACCACCTGGCTCAGTCACAGGATATGGAGCAGGCAGTGGTCCCCTGGAATTGGACTGTCTGCTCCCCAAGTAAAGCTCTGCAGTGGTTAAAAGCTTGGGCTTTGGAATCAGCCAGCCTGGTTTCAAGGACCAGGTCCACTACTTATTGGCTGGTGACCTTGGGCAATTCATTTAACCTCTTCAATCTTATATTCATTCTCTATAAAATGAGGATGTACAAGTGTCCACCTTATACTTTTGTAGGGCTTAAAGGAGATAGTCTAGTTAAAGTGTTAGTTACTATCAAGATCGTCATCACCTAGGCATCTCCCACAACACCAAGTGTATTGCCTTATACATAATAACGGTCCAATTCCCGTTTGTTATATAACTCATTCAATCTATTCATGAGTTTTGAGTGAAATCTATTAGGATTGCAAGTTCAAATTCTCAAAGCACTTTCAGTGTACACGTTCTGATATTTTGGGGGAAGGAGAGAGGAATTTCTTAACAATTGTCCAAACCCCAATCTCAGAAAACAACTGTTAGATCTGCGTCTTAGTCCTCTAGTGCTGCTGTGACAGAAATACCACAAGTGGATGGTTTTAACAAAGAGAAGTTTATTCTCTCCCAGCCCAGTAGGCTAGAAGTCTGAATTCAGGGTGCTGGCTCCAGGGGAAGGCTTTCTCTCTCTGTCAGCTCTGGAAGAAGATTTTTGTCGTCAGTCTCCCCTTGGTCTGGGAGCATCTCAGCACAGGAAACTCAGGTCCAAAGGATGAGCCCTGCTCCAGGAGCTGCTTTCTTGGTGGTATGAGGTTTCCGACTCTCTACTTGCTTCCCTTTCCTTTTTATCTCTTGACAGAGAAAATGTGGTACAGGCCACACCCCAGGGAAACTCCCTTTACATTGGATCAGTGATGTGACCTGGGTAAGGGTGGTGTTACAATCCCACCCTAATTCTCTTTAACCTAAAATTACGATCACAAAATGGAGGACAACCACAGACTACTGGGAGTCATGGCCTACCCAAGTTGACACATATTTTGGGGGACACAATTCAATCCATGACAGTCTGTACATATGAAAGCTCCTAGTGTAATTCTTGGCATGTAGTAAAGGGTCTGGGAGATTGAAAGGCGTCTTATGTTATTACTGTTGTATGGAGGAGAAACACGCCTGAAGAAATAAGTGACTTGTCCAAAGCCTAAGAAGCAGGCATGTTGTTTTTGGATACTCCTTCTTTAGATGACCTGTGTGAAACTGAATTTTATTTTGTGTTCAGTCACACGGGTACCATTATCTTCAGTAAATGTTTCCTTAGGACACCCAGGCAATGGAAAATTTCTCCAGGGAGCTCTGTGATCGGCAGGTGTTTTCTGTGTTACTTAACTGAAGCGCTCTCTGCCTGTTGCATCTGGTAAATAAGGAAGGTGGGTTAACAGTGGCTCTTAACCCCGGAAGCCCTTTAGAACCACCTGGGAGCCTTGAGGGAGAGCCTGTGCCCAGCACAGCTGCAGGAGGTTTTGTGTTTAGGCTGATCAGGGGTAGGGCCAGGCAAGCAGGATTTTTAAATGGTTTCCAAGTGTCTCTAGAGTGTTCCTGTCTATTCTTAGCCATCAGCTTTCTATAGTTCTATGCCTTCTACATCTTTATAGATTTAGGCACATTTTCCATCTCTTCGGTAACCTCTCTTTAAAAGGGAAATTTTTTAACTTCTGAAAATCATGACGCATGATAGGAATTAATCAGTTCACTCTTGTGAAACAGAAGAACTTAATTTTACAGGAAGAGTTTCAAGAATTGTTCTGTATTTACATCTGAGACATCTCAAGCGTGGTAGCTGGACAGCCTCTTCATTTTACACAATCAAAACCGACACCTGTCGTTTTTACTTCCTAAATTCATTTGGCACGATGAAGCTTACCAGACGACTTTTCCCTTAGAAATTTCTGGTGTTGGCACTGATTCCATATGTTTTAATAATAATAATAACATACACAATGCAAAAAAGGTAATAAAGTTAGTAACAGTGAGAGCAATAACAATGGCTTTATTCATTGTGTGGGGGCAGTTGTGGGATTAGAATTCATTTGTTGGGGCTGTGGAAATGTACATCAAACTTTCAAAATGAGTGCTATTTGAGCCTGCTGAGGTGTGAAAATTAAATGAAAGCTTATGATGGCCAGATTATGTTGTTTGGGTATTTAGATTCCTCTGGCACCTGGAGCAGATAGTGTGCTGACATCCTAGTCATTTCTTATAATAACTCTAACTCTCTGAGGCAATTAAGAGAGGTATAGAAAAGTCACCGGGGGTGTCTAAAGGAGTGATGAAGACCGGTAAGTAGAACCCACAGGGAAGATCAGCACACATCCCACCCAACATGGTCTCTCTCCAATTTCCTTCTTCACAGAAAGGCCACTTTAATTCACTCTTGGAAGATCTTTCAAGTTCTTTTCTTCACAACTTGAATGATTCAATTGGCAGTGCTTTTACATTTAGTGAATTTTGGATCAAGGAATTGTTTATGTGCTTGCCATGAGTTATTTCCTTTTACAAACATCATTTGCAACTCACCACTTGGTTAAGTAGAATGTGACCTATTAATCTCGGACTCTAACTCTCGATGATATATCAAAAGCCGTGTATGTATAGGTATGTACTGGTTAACCTCCTACATATGAGAGCACCTGTCAGGCTGTTGCTTTTATTTTTCCAATTTAATGGCCTAGGAACTTTGAACATGCTCTTCCTCCTGCCTAGAAGGTGTTTGTTTCTACCACTACCCCCTTCATCTACTTCTCTGCTAGATCTCAGCTCAGTTATTCTTGCTCAGGAAAGCTTTCTCTGACCTTCCTCTGTTCCACTGATTTGTGTGACCTAGTATCGTCTCTCCAACATATAGTTTTTATATGTACTTGAGTGATTAGTTGATTAATATCTGTCATTCATAGTAGGCAGTGACTCTATGGCCCACAAACTCAAGGTCTGTGTCTGCTTTTGTTCACCAGTCTATTTCTAGCACTTACTCTGGTGCCTGGATTTAGTAGGTGACTAATAAATTGATGAATGAATGGATGAATAACAAACTGTTTTTTCATTGAAACATAGCTGCAGTTCCATTTCACTCAAGAGCTGTGCAATACTTAAAACATTTTAAAGCTAATGGTTATTCAACACTTAAAAAAAAATCAAGATTATTGGTTTAAGGAGAGTAATTAATTACGCAGAAATAATGGATTTTATGAAAATATTTATTAAACAGACTTTGAAATGTAAACTGTATATCTAAAAAATCAACCATAATCTCACCATACTAATATAGCCATTATTTTCATTTCATCAAAGGCCTCTGTCATTAAATTGAAGTGATGCTGGTACTTCAGTATTTAGTTCTAAGCCTCTTTAGTTTTTCTTTTCTTTCCACTTTTCTGCATGATGACTGGCTGCTTCCTAAACTGGCAGGAAGTCAGGAGCTCTGAGAAATAGGATTTTATTCCTTTGTATCTAAAAAACCAACACCCTCTAGAGACGAGAGTGCCCTGAAATGTCCACACATGACGCAGCCACCTTGGGGTCTGCTGCCTGTCATGCTAAGAACATAACTTAAACCCACCTTCAGCCTTGGGAGCCCAACTCTCTGGTGCCAAATTCAGGAATGACACCCATCTCTTGAGATTTCTTAGAATTATTCAGTAGAGGATCTTACTCTAAATCATGGGAACTGTTTCTTCACGTGACCTTTTATCGTAATGGAGAATTTGGCCATTGTTTTGACGAGAGATACCTTACTTCTTAACACTGCCTCAGTGACCCCTGTGGCTCAGTGCCTCTTAACAAAGACTGGGGCAAAATGTGCAGATGAGCACATAGTTGGACCAATGTAGGGAGCAATGAAAGTTTCTCCCTTGTTGATGTCACACTGTCTTTTTGATAATTTTAAAACGAGTAGTGCTAGCCTTAGACCGAAGAGAAAATAAAATTCAAAAGACCCCACTTTCTATGCTGAGATACTAGCATATTTTCCTGATTGAAAGCCCTGATGGAAACATTCTACCCAATTCCATAGTGGTGTTTAGTTGAGCCAAGCACCAGTTGATTAATGATCCAAAGTGAATGTGGCATATATTTTGGTATCCCTGGACTGCTTGTAATAGCAACCTTAATGGTCATGCATGTTTTATTCCCACTTCGTTATGTTTTCCAGAGGGATAACCAACTGGCTGCTAGGGTAACAAATGAAAAGTAACCTGACTCCATTGACCCGCTTAACTCCACATGGGAAGGGTGGAAAGGAACAGCCATTTGCTTTGAAACAGCGAGGTAGGGAACAGCTCCTTTCATTGTTGCCTTCCTTTATTTCTTTGCACATCTATTTGCAGACCAGTTGAAAACAGCAAATTGTTCCTGTTTGAGAACACAGAATTGGAGTTATAGGAACAGGTACTGTGGGTTCTTCGTAACATTTCTGAGTTGCCTTCTCTTCAGGTTGCTGTTTAAGAGTGCAGTTAAGAGATAAGTATTTTCGAATAGCAAATAAGTAATCATGCTAAGGAGAATTACTACTTTTAAACATAGAATTAGCATTTTGGATGTGTGTTTAGCTTAAAGGTGCAACAGTATTCGAATGTGGGGGTTTTGCTCCACTAAAAAAAAATTATATTTATTAACTTAATGGTAAAGAGTGTTTGTTTCCCCAGTGACAGCCATTAAAAGGGTTTTTGCTGTGTTTAATTATCTCACCACCCCCGCCCCCAATCATTTGCTCAGTGGAGAAAGGGCCCTACCAAAAAGGGCATGTTGCTGTTGTTAGGTGCTGTCAGGTGGGCTCTGATTCCTAGCGACCACAGAATAAAACACTGCCCGGTCCTGCGCCATCCTTACAATCGTTGTTATGCTTGAGCCAATTGTTGCAGCCACTGTGTCAATCATAGATTGACTTTTTCTTCATCTTCCAAAATTCCCAGAACATATATATGTATATATATGTTTATATGTGTGTGTATATATATATATATATATATATATATGTGTGTGTGTATATGTATATATATAGCTTCCTTTGCTTTGAAAGGGAACGTTCATTTTGTTGTGAAAAACTTAGGACAGTACACTTAAGACTTTTGGAATTAGAACTTTAAAATTTTTTGTTTCTATTGAATCAGATGCATATTGTCATCGGGGTGCTGAACCTTCTTTCAATGGTATATGATCAGGGACAGATAAGCAGTGCGGGTTTGTAGTCACTGCGTATTGGTCAGTGCCTTAAGAAAGAATGTTATTAGTAGCATTTTAATTTAGCTGGAAATTAACTTTAAGTTTAGAAGATTAAGTATCATCTATTGGATGACCAAAGTTAAACTACTTAATGATTCTGCATGACAACATTTTTTTCCTGTTGGATGGCTTAGGGATGAGGGACTATGAATAAATAATAAAGGCTTGAATTTTGCATAGGAATATTAGAATTCAAAAGGCTACAGACAAAGAATTCATAAAAATTACATTTTTATAAGGAATTGAGTAGGGCATGTCTAAATTATTTAGTGTAAGGTTATTTAGGAAGAGTTTTTATGGATGGTTTTGACTATTACTCTGTAGTTAGTGTGTTCTCAGAGCCATAATACCTCTATTTTTTAATAGTTAAGACAACTGAGGGTTTCGATGTATTACTCTATTGAATCTGAAAATAAATTACTCTAAATCAATAATATATGAAGAGTCTGGTTTCTAGCTCAGCAAGGAGACAGAAAAAGTAGAGTATTGGTGCTGTTTGGTGCACAAAGCAGATGTATAGTTCTTTGGTTCCTTTATGTTTCAGTCTTTAAAGTCAGTCATCTACTGACTATGAGGGTAAGTCAAAAAGTATTACTACAAAATCATAGAAACCTTTATTAAACAAAAATATCAGAATGTGAAGCTGTTGTTTCCCCACATATCCTCCCTCTAGGTCTATGCACTTCTGAAAGTGGTGTTTCCATCTCCCTAACCCTTCCCCAAAGAATTCTGCAATCTTTGATTTACACCACATCAAAATGGCAGTTTTGGCGTCCTCAGGGGACTCAAATCATGTTCCTTTTAAATATTCTTTGAGTTCTGGGAAGAAAAAGAAGCCTGAGGGGCAAGGTCAGGGCTGTAGGGTGGATGGGGTAAGGTTTCTCAATGAAATTTTCATAGGACAGTCCTTGCTACCCTCGAAGAATGAGCAGGTGTATTGTTGTGATGGAAGAAAAATTCCTGAACTTTTCTCACCAATGCAGTTTTCGATTTCCTTAAAACTTCTTCATAATAAGCTCCCATGATCATCCTGTGTCTTTTGAGAAAATCTGTGAAGATTACTGCTTGGGAATCCCAAGAAACGTTGGCCATAACCTTCTGAGAAATCCTCCTTTTCTTGGCTTATCTTTGAGGTCTTCCTGACCTTCCTTAGAATACTTGATCCATCTAAAAACTGCCGTTTTATGTGTGGCAGCATTCCCATAAACTTGTTGCAAAGCTTCAACGATTTGGGAAGACGGCCAGTTGAGTTTTTTAAAAATTTGGTATCAGCCTTGACTTCAAAATCGTTTTTTTCCGTGGCCCAGAAAGTATCCTTTTTTTTTGAAGGCACCCTAACAAGACTAAGACAAGAGCATTGATGCAAATGGCCATTTTTTTTTTTTTTTTGCACCTTAACTAAGAGATGTTATCTGTCTAAAAGGAAATCTTTAGGGAATGGGGCAAAGAAAGTAAGATAGGCAATAAACAGTCTCCAAACTCTATAACAACGCATTCTAAATGTCAATCCATGCCATAAAGCAATGATCAGCTACTGGATTTCATTTAGCAGGAAAGAGGTTATGTTGGATTGTATTTCTAAACGAAGAGATGATTTGAAAAATACATAACTCAAAAAAAAAAGTTACTTACCATGTCCTCCTAGGTGTGAGTTTCTATGTATGGAAGCAATTTGAGAAATGGAATCTGCCTTCCTTTTTCCATTGAGAAGAGGAGTTTGGAGGAAGATGGGCATGGAAGAGGAAATAATGTATTCCAGCCTATTCCCCGTGACTATACCCTGGATGGGCCTGGGCCCCACCTCCCTTGTTGCTTGGGATAATATTGAAGTAAGCAGCCTTGGAGAAAAGTTCAAAAAGGGAGTTGGAGGGCATTGTTAGTCTCTGTCAGGCTCCTTTCCTCACAGTGGAAAGGATGCTGGACCAGGTGTCAGGCAAATCCCCAACTTGTATGAACCTCGGTATCCTCAGCAGTGAAAAGCAGGACTGCTAATTCATAGGCTGCTTTGCTCTCAGGCACTGGTGTACCTAGTATGGTGTCTGATGCCAAATCTGATGTACACCTTCCCAAGACCATCCAGTCAGCAGGGAAGATAAGTAGTCTTGGCTAAGTGTGAACCAGGAGTTTTAGAGTGGAGAGGGAAGGGTGTTTTTTCCATAGGTGGTGGGAGCAAGGTTAGCAAAGACCAGGAGGCAGATACCTTGGGGCTATTGGATTGTTTCTGTAGCCCCAAGAGGAACCACAGGGCTTTTTGGAGATGTCTCAGGTAGTTTTGACACTGGCTTGGGCTGCCCAGTGGCCAGGAATCTTTTTTCTTACACAGGCTTATAAACTGGGCTCCTGGTGGAAGTTGGTAAAACCTGACTGGTGCATTCCTCAGCTTCCAATTCCCTCTTTCCCGACTCTCCTTCGGGGACTCTCACTCAGTCCACACACAGGTTGAGTGGCTGCACTGAGGGGGAAATTTGCCCTTGTGACCCTAACGCCCATAGCACCCTCCTGGGGCTGAGGCCTTTCATTTCACTCCACACTGTTGCTTGGGTTCCTTGTGGCCTGGGGCCTGATTCATCACATAGGCTGCATCCATTTAGTGTCACTGCTGTGCCAATTCTTTATAAACTGTGAGTGTTCTATGAATAGCAAATATTATGACACAAAAGCAGGAACATGGGCTTTAGAATCAGATGGAATCAGATTCAAGACTCAACTTTGTGAACTTGGGCCAGTTACTTTACTTCCTTCAGACTCAATTTCTCACCTGAAAAATGTGGTAGCAAAGCAGAGTGGTATGTGCTTGTTGCACCTGGGCAGTCAGCCATTTGTCTTCTAAAGGCTTCCTATGGGGGCATATATCACCACGTGGAACTTACCATGGTGTCTTAGTTTCCTAGTGCTGCCTTAACAAAAATACCACAAGTCGCTGGCTTTAAAGAACAGAATTTTTTTTCTTTTTTCTCATAGTTCTGGAGGCTAAAATGTCTGAATTCAGGGCATTGGCTTTAGGGCAAGTTCTCTCTTAGCTTTGAGTAGCTGCTGGCAGTCACTGACATTCCTGGGCTTCCAGATTCATCTGCCTCCGTCTTGACATGGCGTCTTCCCCTTGTTTACCTTTCTGTGTCTGTATTCCTCTTAAAAGGAGCCCTGGTGGCACAATGATTAAGCGCTTGGCTGCTAACTGAAAGATCGGTGGTTAGAACTCACCCAGCAGCTCTGTGGGAGAAAGACCTGGCAATCTGCTTCTGTAAAGATTACAGCTAAGGAAATCTTATGGGGCAGCTCTACTCTTTCACAGGGGGTTGTTATGAGTCAGGATTGACTCGATGACACCCAACAACATCTCTTTATAGGTTTAGGATCCAGTTTATTCTGTTAAGAACTCATTGACATAACAAAAGAAAAGCCCTATTTCCAAACAGGGTTCCATTCATAGGCACCAAAAACAAAACAAAACCTGCTGCTGTCGATTCCAACTCATAGTGACCTTATAGCAACCCTATAGGACAGAGTAGAACTGCCCCATAGGGTTTCCAAGGAGTGCGTGGTGGATTCTAACTGTGGAGCTCTTGCTCAGTACCATAGCTCTTAACCACTATGCCACCAGGGTTTCCATTCATAGGCACTGGGGTTAGGACTTCAATGTATCTTTCTGGGGGGGGAGGTCACAATTCAATCTATAACACCATGATCAAAACAATAAAAGGTGTGGTCCTCAGGCTAGTAGGCTCCCAGCTGATGTGGGCATTACCTGAGAGCAGACCTGTCTCTCAAGGCTGGACTCCCTGTGGCCATGTTCTCTAGGATGATGAATACAGTCTAAATGCCTATTATTTTATAAAGAGAACCCACTATTCTGGGAACCAGACCATTCATGTCAATATGACCAGCCCGTATGCTCCCTGTGGGCTGACCTCAGGGAAAGCCAAATCAACATCAGAATGCCAATTTACTAATTTACTACGAGAAATATTTGTCACGTGGGCTGGGGCACTTCAATCTGCATGACTGGTATGTTCTTTTCTTCAGGATAGACTGACATAGGATGCCGGATCATAATCAAAAGGTAGTTTGATAAGCGTGGAGTTAGATGAATCAAATGTTTAACAACATTGGCTTGGAATCTCTGGGTGGGTTTATCTCAAGGGGAACTACCTGGCTAACGGAACTCAAATACTTGAGTCCTTGGCTAAGGCGCTTCTCCTTGGTAATACTTGAATGGCTCAGCCAGCATTTGCCTCTGCATTTCTTTTTCTCTGCATGTCCGTATCTGGCCCGTCTTCTGAATAACTGATGTCAGAGGATCCTGGTAACATATCGTTAGTTATGTTTTGTGCAGTTGATCAGGTTCTGTGGTGAGGTCTTACAGGCTGGGGAGCCATTTCTCTCTTTAAGATGACTTCCTATCTCTTTCCTGATCTGTTATGCACTGACTTCATAGTTTAATTCTCAGAAAGCAATATTATTTCTCTTACTTCAGTGCTCTTGGGGTACCTCTCTGGTGCCCCCAAATGCTGACAATAGGATTGAATGACATGCCACACGTAAAATTGTGCTTCTGGCACATAGTAGGTGTTCAGTAAATGCTAGTTCCCTGACCTCCTTCCCTTTCGTGCAGTATAACAGCCCTTAAGAGTTGCGTGGGCCACAGCCCTGTGCTAGGCCCCTGGGATTACAAAGATTAATAAACATGAGGTTTCTAGCCCTTAAAGCTGAGAGTATGGTGGTGAAGGAGAAACGTAAGTGAACAGTGATCTCTTCGAGCATAATAATCCTGCCGTTCCCAGGTCCATAGACATAGGGATAAATGTGGCCTTGTAGGCATGGTGCTGTGTTGATAAGTCCCACTTGTACAGTTTTCCTGCAGCTGTGCCAGTGCTAAGAGGTGATTTGCAGACAGGGGCTTTAATTCCCATCCTTCACCCCATTATCTCCATTAGTGTTAGTCTGTACCACCCTTGTATTGAATTTGGACAGTCGATGTTTTCTTAATGCTGCTGGAAGTATATGCAAAACAAATTCAAGTCCCTCCCCACCCCACCGGCACTCTTCCCATCTCTTGCTGGCACTGCATTTTGTATATTGCAATACGGAGCTTCCACTGACTCTGAATATTTCTGAGCATCCCCAGCTGGCATCTCAAGTGTCTTCAGGAATGGCTCTGGGCCTTCTGAGAAGGGGTGCTCTTCATCAGGCTGGTGAGTGCTCAGCCATGCCCTCTGCCTCTGCTTTCTCTGTGGGAAAACGCTGGCCTGGCTGGCCTGAGGGCTGCCTCTCCCTGTGACGAGGTTTCAGGGTTTCCAGATCTTTGTTCCCTTTAGTCCTTAAAGTGTTCATGGAAACATCCCTTCAGCCTCTAACCTCTGCCCCCAGAGGAGCATGAAAACTGGTCCTTGGGCATGGCAGGGGACTAGTTGCACCTATCTGGTCCAGAGTTCCCTCACCTAACTCTGAGCTAGATCCCAGTCAAAATTCCCTCCCTCCTCTTTCAGCCCCGAAGCCCAGGAGTCCTTTTTCATATTGATTTAGGCAAGTAGATGATGGGAAGAGTCACTATTCACTAATTTCATGCAGATCCAAGAATGATATAATGGCTGTCATAGAAATATGTTTGTTGTGCTCGTGTGCATGTGCGTATTAGGTTCCTTATGTATAACAAAATGAAACCTCTGGTCCTGCACTATCTTCATGATCATTGCTATGTTTGAGTCCATTGTTGCAGCCACTGTGTCAGGCCATCTCATTGAGGGTCTTCCTCTTTTTTGCTGACCCTCTACTTTACCAAGCATGATGTTCTTTTCCAGGGACTGGCCCCTCCTGATAACATGTCCAAGGCAGGCGAGAAAAGTCTCCTCATCCTTGCTTCTAAGGAGCGTTCTGGCTGTACTTCTTCCAAGATAGATTTGTTCATTTTTCTGGCAGCTCATGGTATATTTAGTATTCTTCACTAACACTATAATTCAAAAGCATCAATTTTTCTTCAGCCTTCCTTTTTCATTGTCCAAACTTAGCATACACCTCAAACAATTGAAAATACCATGGTCAGGCAACATCTTAGTCATCAAAATGAAATCTTTGCTTTTTAACGCTTTAAAGAGCTCTTTTGTAGCAGATTTGCCCAACGCAATACATCCTTTGATTTCTTGACTGCTGCTTACATGGGTGGTGTTGACTGTGGATCCAAGTAAAATGAAATCCTTGACAACTTCAATCTTTTCTCCATTTAACATGATGTTGCTTGTTGGTCCAGTTGTGAGGATTTTTGTTTTCTTTATGTTGAGGTGTAATTCATACTGAAGGCTGTCGTCTTTGACCTTTATCAGTAAGTGCTTCAAGTCCTCTTCACTTTCAGCAAGCAAGATTTTATCATCTGCCTATCACAGGTTGTTAATGAGTTTTCTTCCAATCCTGATGCCCCGTTCTTCTTCATATAGTCCAGTTTCTTGGATTATTTGCTCAACACACAGATTGAATAAGCGTGGTGAAAAGATACAACCCTGATGCATACCTTTTCTGATTTTAGACACACCATATCCCCTTGTTCTGTTTGAACAACTGCCACCTGGTCTGTGTACAAGTTCCTCATGAGCACAATTAAATATTCTGGAATTCCCGTTTTTTGCAGTGTTATCCATAATTTGTTATGATCCACACAGTCAAATGCCTTTGTGTACTCTATAAAATATAGGTAAACATCCTTCTGGTATTCTCTGATTTCAGCCAAGATCCATCTGACATCAGCAATGATATTCCTTGTTCCACATCCCTTTTGGAATCTGGCTTGAATTTCTGGCATTTCCCTGTCAATGTACAGCTTCAGTCATTTTTTAATTATCATGTGATATTAATGATATTGGTCAATAATTTCTGCATTCCGTTGGATCAGCTCTTTGGAATGGGCACAAATACAGATCTCTTCCAGTCGGTTGTCCAGGTAACTGTCTCCAAAATGTCTTGGCATAGACAAATGAACACTTCCAGTGTTGCACCCATTTGTTGAAGCGTCTCATTTGGTATTTTGTCAATTTCTGGAGCCTTCTTTATAGAAATATATACCACTATGAAAACAAGCAGTAGTGCTATTAGCAGCTCAGACCTTTTCTGTAAAGCTCTCTGTAACATTCCTATACAAGTTAGCCACTTGTTCTTTATTTAGTCACCAACATACATGTATTAAGTGCCTAGTATAAGCCCCGGTGGCACAGTGGTTAAGAGCTTGGCTGCTAACCAAAAGGCTAGCAGTTCAAATCTACCAGCTGCTCCTTGGAAACACTATGGGGCCATTCTACTCTGTCCCATACAGTGACTATGAGTCGGGATGGACTTGATGGCAACGGGTTTTGTTTTTTTTGTTTTTTTGTATGTGCCGGGCAAGGTTCCTGAGTGGCGCAAGTGGTTTGCCAATGGCCACTGATGTAAAGGTTGACAGTTCAAACCCACCCAGCATCTCAATGGAAGAGAAGCCTGGCATTTTGCTTCTGTAAAGATTATAGCCAAGAAAACCCTGTGGAACTCAGGTCTACTCTGTAACACGTGGGGCCAACATGAATCAGAATCAACTGGACGGCAACTGGTTTTATGAATCAGACACATAGGCCTTGGTGACACAAAGACAAGCAGAAACCTTTTCTTCTACAATGTTACTTCTTGCTCTGCTCAACCTCCACACTCAGTACTTAATTGTTGGTGTGTACTTTTATATCCTGTATTAATCTGCAGCCTCCCTGAAGACCTGGCCCACATTGCAGGCTTCAAATAAATACCTGACTTGTCCGCCACGGGTGTTATTGTGGCTTATTGATAACAAGACCCAGGTAGAAAGGAATCAAAGCAGGCTATGGAGCACGGTGCTCACAATCCTGGATGCATGTCTGTGACTTACTAAAATGGATTTTAGGGCTATCGATTTCGGGGGGCGGTAATAATATCTGTCTTATTTCAAAACTTATATGATAAGGAGTGAATACACTTTTTTTTCCCTCCAATTCAAGCTGTTTCTTTTAGATGCTGAAGATAGAGAAAAATTGATAATACAAAGAAAACTACTTGTCATAGTCTTCATTTCTTAGTTTTCTTGAGTAGCTCTCCACACACTTTCTGTACAAGAACATCTTGACCCAAGAGATTTGTAACTGCTCCTTTTATCCGTACTCGTCAAGTCTACATAATGCATTTCAGTCTGGTTTGAATATCTTGGTACATCATGGCCATTTTCCCCAAGTGTTATTCCCAAGTACCTGGAAGCTACATTCAACTTAAAGGAAGAGTCTGTGCAGTGATTAAGAAAAACTAACAATGGATAAGCCTGGCTTAGATGTGCTTGGAATATCGTGACTGGTGCTAATTGAGAGGATACATGACATCTGGGAGTCTTGAGTGACATTGACCAAAACTTAGCTGAAACAGCCTCAAAAGAAGAAAAAAAAAAAGTGTGTAAATTTGTATATAGGGAGGAGCTTTATTGGCTCAATCCAAGGACAAGCTGTGGAAGGGGAAGAGTTGCAACTATCCAGGCAACGTGGACCAGAGGATTGACTCCCACTGTCTTAGTCTGAAGTTCCACTGAGACCTGTCCACCAATGGGTGACCCTGCTGGTACATGAAATACTGGTGACATAGCTTCCAGCATCATAGCAGTATCCATGCCCCGCTGGTGCTTCTCTTCCGCAGGTCAGCTTTAATCTCTCATTTCAGGCAACCAACAACCTCCAAATTTTACATCTTACAGGTATCACCATCTGAGAGATTGTCCGCCACCGAGAAATCCTACAGGAGGATTCTAAGTGGTCTGGCTTGAGTCAAGTATCCGCTCCTGGCCTACTCAACTGAGATCAGGTAAGATGAGGCAGATCTCAGGAAAAGCATATTGTTGCAGTGAGGACCAACATGCTCCCCAGAACAAGGAGGGCTAGTAGGCTAATGGAAAAATAGATGTCTATTATAGTGATCACCAGCCAGAATGCCTCAAAAGACATGTCTACGTTTGTGAAGTTGGCCTGGATGACCTCTTCCTAACTGTTTATTCTACAGTCCTAGAATTAGAGTCATTATATTGATATGTTCTTGGTTAGCATTAGCACCTACTCACTGAATTGGGGGATCTTGCCACACAGCTAGATCTTGAAATCACAGTCAGAGGGACTAGCTCTGGTCTTATTCCTTATCCACCAAGCCACACAGAAATCCCTACTTTCCAAATCCTATTCATTTGTGACATTCGTGTGGTTCATGGAGAAGCCTGCCCTGCCACCATTACTTGGAATCATTAGTTTCTTTGGTGGGGACACAGTCAGGACATCAGTGTCCCGAGGACATGTGCATGTGTGGAGGCAGAGGAGGGGCCAGGGGAGGAAGTGGGGGCAGGAGTGCCAGGTACTCAGGAAATTTTTCCTTCAATTGTGTATAGTCAGCTGGGCTATGGTTCCTGCTGAGCTGCGGGTTGTTAATTTGCACTTCAATTTCACAAACACTGTAACTGCACAAACATACCTGTTGTTGTTGTTGTTAGTTGACACTGAGTCCGCTCCAACTCATGGTGACTCCATGTACAACAGAACAAAATGTTACCCAGCCCTGTGCCATCTTCATGATCGTTGGTATGCTTGAGTCCTTTGTTGTGGTCACTGCACATTTTGAGTGCCTTCTAATCTCCCAACACTATAGCAGACAACATTCTGTTGTGATCCTTAGGGTTTTCAATGGCTGATTTTCAGAATTAGATAACCAGGCCTTTCTTCCTAATCTGTCTTAATCTGGAAGTTCCACCGAAACCTGTCCACCATGGGTGTCCCTGCTGGTACATGAAATACTGGTGCCATAGCTTCCAGCATCATAGCAACATGCAAACCACCACAGTATGACAAACTGACAAATGGGTGGTGGAAAAACACACCTAGTGTGTGCTAAACCCTGTGGAAACCACAGAGGATGCTGAGATGAACGACACAGCCCCAGGCCTTGACTTGCTTACTCTCTAGGGAAATTGTGGTGGATGAGTGAGAAAGGCAAATTTACAATTTACTGAGTGCTCCCGGGTACTCTTACTGTGTCCTGTACAGTTGCTATGAGTCGGATTCAACTCAGCAGCACACAACAGCCAGGCAGTATGGGCAATTGTCTGATTTTGTTTTGTTTTTTCAAAGTGGAGGGAGACTCAGGGCTGCTTCTCACCTCGTCCTGTGTGAACCAGGTATTTGGAGCCAGGGCCCCTCTGGCCTCCAGGGGCCCCAGTTCCATGGGAGGCTAATTGGGGAGGGGCAATGAAGGGACAATGAAGCCACATGGTGAGCCTTTGTCCTGTGAGGCTACACCCTCTGGAGGCCTTTTGTCTTCAGAGGCTTCAGAGTTGCAGGATTTTTGCCTGATGTCTGACTCCCTTCAGAACTGGCTCCTTTTTCTCCCTTCAGAAACTCGAAGGTTTACAAAAGCATTTTAAGGTTCTTCACACTGTTGTTCTTAATTGAATTCTCAGGACCACAAGCCCTCACCACAATACGCTAGGATCTCAGAGGCCTCTAAGGCTGCCTTGACAGGCGGGGCAACATCCAGTGGCCAGGCCCTTTCCTGTGTTGTCACAGCTGCTAGTCCGAGGTGGGAAGCAGCCTTGGATTCTGCTTCCAGCTGAGCCCCCTGTCCCTGGGCTGCGCACATCTGGCTCTGCCAGTGCCACCAGTGTCACCAGTGGCTGTGCATGTCTCCAAAGCCCTGACAGCATCTCCTCAGCCCTGCTATAGTCATTTATCTGCATCCTGCCACTCATAACACCTGCCACCCAAGGCCCACAGCCAAGGGATAGACACTGATTCTAAGGAACTTCTGGTCAGAAGACCTTACAGTCTGTCGTTTTTGTTTTTTAATAGATGAACTCATTCATTCCTCACAGTGGCTCCAAGAGTTTAGGCATCTTTTCTGTCAAATTTACAGACAGACAAGGTCATAGAGCTGGTAACAGCAAGACCAGTATTCCAACTGGTCCAGAGGGTCTGGCTTCAAGGCATTCTCTGAACCACACACTGTGCTACCACTAATAAAACTAAAAAAAATAAAATAATAAAATAAAACTATTTACCTTTTAATATAAATTGACTTTGTCTTAGGGTATATTATATACATTATTTTTAAATCCTTTAGATAGCCTGTGAAGTGGGCTTTATTATCCTTATGTTACAGGTGAAGACACTGAGGCTCAGAGAGGTAGAGTGGTGGCTGTGGGACTGGCGCCCAGGCCGGCTGGCTTCTCTCCACCACCCAGAGCTGGAATGCAGCAGGCAGATGGCCCCATGGGACCGGGGACGATAGCCCAGACCTTTCTGGATGGGCCAGTAGGGAAAGGAGCTATCTTAGAGCAGAACCCATATGCATTCTGGGGGAATCTGAGACCCCATAGCTACAGAGAAACTCTAACCTGGCTCCCAGATGGGACCATAAATTTTTTCCTGATACTTTTAAAAAGTTTTGTTTTTTTTTTAAGTTTTGCTTTAGCAAGGCCCATAAAGACAAAGTAAAATGGACTGTCACTTGTATTGCTGGCTAAATTTGGAAAACATACAAAAAGAAGTTAATTCTGGCCCCCCCCCCCAAAAAAAAATCTACATTTGAGCTATCAGGATTGATTTTCAACAATTCTGCATTAACTAAGCGTTCAGATAACATCTCGCTTCTATTTAACCACAAGGACAAGGATATAGCCCAGTGCCATTTCATGACCCCCTGTGGCCTGTAACGTCCTACTAGAAGCTCTGTCCCTAGCTCTTCTATCCCTCTCCTCCTCTTCCACTGCAGCTGGCACAGAAATGCGTGTCAGAGCTGTCATTTTACAAAGGTCAAGAAGGAACAACTTCCCCTTTTAGAAAGTGGGATTCAGTCTGCATAATCTTCCTGACTGTTTCCCCCTCTTTGGTTTTACAGCCTGAGAAAATGGCTTGTGACACACTTAGCTCAAGACAGCGGACTCTGTCCACTTCTGGAGAAGCTCTGTATGAAATTCTTGGTCTACAAAAGGGAGCATCCAACGAAGAAATTAAGAAAACCTACAGGTACAGAGGAAGCTCAGTGATGGTGCTTCCTGTACTACTAGTGATAGCCGTTTTGTGATTGGCAGGAGCCTCTAATAAAGACAAACTTCTTGCCAAGACCAGACAATCTGAATGTTAGGCCTTGTGTTCCCTGTTCTAAAACATAGGCAGTTAGCACACAGGCATAACAGTGATTTTATGAAAGAACTGTCTGGTGGTGTGGGGTTTTGGGAAAGGGCAGCCTGAGTTTTAGGCCTGTGATGTCAGAGGGAGAGAGAGATCATTACGAATGTCCAGGAGTTGTGATTTACCCATGTGATATAACACTACTGAATTAGGTAGAGGACATTAAAAAAAAAAATTTTTTTTAATATGTGGGGGCTTGTTACAATTGCTGTATCATAAACTGCACTCTTAAAGCTCTCAATGTTGATCTTTCATGTCTGATTTAATTTCAAGTTACCTATTTCTGGGGGAAAGTGAGATACCCTTTTCTTTAAAACTCAAAAAAAAAAAAAAAACTGGTAATGAGTACAAAAAGAATTTACGTATTTAGGAAATATGTAAGTTATCAAAAAGGAAGAAAATAACATTTGTCCATAATTCTACCTCTAATAATAATTATCATTGATATTTTGATGTTTCCTCATAGTTTTTTTTTTGTCTGTATCTAATTTGATTTTTCTATATTCTCTAAATGTCTTTCTTTTTAATAATGTTATTAAATATTCTGATTTTTAATGGCTGCAGCCTATGGCTATACAGTAATTTGTTTAATCACTTAATGAACTTTTATTTAATACATGGTTTCTTTCAGTTTTTCCCTATACTTAATATCCTTGTACCTAAATTATTATGCATATGTCTTATTATTTCCTTATTTTTTAAATAAAGGAATAAAGTTTTGCCTTTATAGGAAAAAGAAATCAAACTATAAATCAAAGTTTCAGATTTTAATCAGTTCCTTCTTGATTTGACCTTGAACTGGGTTTTTAGAACTTACTTTTTTTTTTAAATATATATATGGAAGTTTAAAATTTTTAAGTAGGCTAATTTGTTAGTCATTTCTTTTATGGCTCTTGTTTCATGTGTTGTGGTAAAAAGGCTCTCCCAATTACAACATTATAAAAGTATTAACCCACATCTTCTCCTAATACATTTATGACTTTGCTTTTATATTAAATCTTTGATCCACTTGGAGTTTATTTGGCCATAAGTAGGATTCTAGCTTTATTATTTTTTTCCCAAATGACTAGCATACAAATATTTATTGGATTCTCAATTTTTTTATTCACTGATGGGAAGTTCTTTGGCCTTTGATTGAAACCTTCACCATATTGTAAATCATGGGACCTGAAATGCCTTTAAGAAGCATGTATTGAAGAATAAATGAGTATGGTGAAAATTGCCATTTGTGGCCAAAAAATTCTGTTCATGGTAGAGTCTGATCAAAGTCAATGTCAATCTTCTAGTTTACATCTCACTTAAGGTTCTGGGGAGAGAAGAGTGTTTGTTTTATTGTGCCCCCCGGCTTGGGAAGGAGTGTGCTGGGACACTGCTCAGCCGGGTTGTGGGTGGATGTCCTATCCGACTTGCCTTGGATGGACGTCATTAAACTTGAGTCTTAAGGCTGCAGGCTAATACATTGTGCTGGAATGACAGGTGGGAATCAAAGTGATTGCATTGTAAGCTTTCATACCTACATAGATGCTCCCCCAAATGAGAAAACAATTGATATCTAACTACCTTGGATTTTTTAAAACCCCACTTTACTTTACAAATGTGACTTTTAATGGCCTTTATTTATTTTGCCAGCTAAAATTTCAGGTCATATCCTAATTAAGGCACTAATTATGCTGACTTGTTTGCAAGTTTAATAATTACAGCATAAAGTCTTTTCATGTAATCAGTGTCTTGCTATTAATTTTGTTTTAATATTACACAAATATTATTTTTTCAGCTGATTAGGGTACTAGTATGCTGCCAAAAGCATCCACTTCTTTCTAAATTACGCATTTGTATTCTGCAAGTTATTCAAAATGTATGAGCAAGCTGAAAACCCACTGAGAATATTATTCTTATATTCAGGAATCTGGATCAAGACATTCACAATATAGTGAAATTAAAAGTCAGTGAAATTTAATAAAGTTGCCAACTGTTGGATCCATACACTCCTTCACTTCCGTTGTAATGTAATTGTTATTCTTTGGTTGTGCTCCTAAAAAACAGGCTCAGTTGGAAGTTTTTTGTTTTCTTTTTCCTCTATTTCACTTTTTCATCTTTATTCTTGAGTAGACGATATAACCACTTGATTCAAAATGAGAATATACAATCAGGTATACAAAAATGTCTCCCTCTCACCCCTTTCCCCCAGGTTCCTTTCCCAGAACAACATTATCAATTCCTTGTGTCCTGCCTGTATAGGTATACATAGAGGACTTCTGGTCTGAAAAAGATGGTGTAAACTTGTTTCTCCTTTTTCCTCTCGATAAGTACAACAAAACAAACAAATAGACAAACAAACCAATTGTCTCAGAGTAAATTCTGACTCATGGTAACCCCATGTGTTGCAGAGTAGAACAGTGCTCCTTGAATTTTTATGGCCTCAACCTTTTGGAAGCAGATTGCCAGGACTTTCTTCTAAGCTGCCTCTGAGTGGATTTGAACCACCAAACTTTTGGTTAGTAGCCAACTGCTTAACCATTTGTACCACCCCAGGACTCTAACCCATACATAGATCAAACAGAACAAGGGGATACTTTGTGGTTTAAAGTCAGGAAAGGTAGGTGTCAGGGTTCTATCCTTTCACTGTACTAATTCAATATATATACTGAGCAAATATTTTTTGAATAATCCAAGAATCTGGACTATATGAAGAAGAGTGGGGCATGAGGATTGCAGGAAGACTCCTAAACAACCTGCTTTATCCAGATGACACAACTGTGCCTGGTGAAAGTGAAGAGGACTTGAAGCACTAACTGATGAAGATCAAAAACTACAGCCTTCAGTATGAATTACCCATAAAAAAAAAAAAAAAATCCTCACAGCTGGACCAATAAGCAGCATCATGATATACTGAGAAAAGATTGAAGTTATCAAGGATTTCATTTTACTTGGGTCCACAACCAACACCCATGGAAGCTGTTGTTACTGTTAGGTGCAGTCAAGTTGGTTCCGACTCATACCAGCCCCATGTACAACAGAACGAAACACTGCGCGGTCCTGTGCCATCCTCACAATCCTTGTTATGCTTGAGCCCATCATTGCAGCAACTATGTCAATCCATGAGTTAAGGGTCTTCTTCTTTTTCACTGACCCTCTACTTTACCAAGCATGATGTCCTTCTCTAGGAATGCATCCCTCCTGATAACATGTCCAAAGTATGTGAGACATAGTCTCACCATTCTTGCTTCTAAGGACCATTCTGGCTGTACTTCTCCCAAGACAGATTTGTTTGTTTTTCTGGCAGTCCATGGTATATTCAATATTCTTCGGAAACACCATAATTCAAAGGTGTCAATTCTTCTTCAATCTTCCTTATTCATTGTCCAGCTTTCACATGCATATGAAGCAATTTGGTGTCAGGCACATCTTATTCTTCAAGGTGGTATCTTTGCTTTCCAACACTTTAAAGAGGTCTTTTGCAGCAGATTTGCCCAATGCAGTGCTTCTTTGGATTTCTTGACTGCTGCTTCCATGGGTGTTGATTGTGGATCCAATAAAATGAAATCCTTGACAACTTCAATCTTTTCTCCATTTATCATGATGTCGCTTATTGGTCCAGTTGTGCAGACTTTTGTTTTCTTTATGTTGAGGTCTAATCCATCCTGAAGGCTGTAGTCTTTGATCTTCATCAGTAAGTGTTTCAAGTTCTCTACACTTTCAACAAGCAAGGTTGCACCATCTGCATAATGAACGTTGTTAATGAATCTTCGTCCAATCCTGATGTCTTGTTCTCATTCATACAGTCCAGCTTCTTGGATTATTTGCTCAGTATACAGAGTGAATAAGTATGGTGAAAGGATGGAACCTGACGCACACCTTTCCATGAAGTATCCACATGTTCTGTTTGAATGACTGCCTCTTGATCTCTGTACAGGTTTCTCATGAGCACAATTAAGTGTTCTGGAATTGTCATTCTTTGCAGTGTTATCCATAATTTGTTATGATCCACATAGCGCAATGCCTTTGCATAGTCAATAAAACACTGGTGTTCTTTCCTTTCAGCCAGGATCCATCTGACATCAGCAATGATATCCTTGTTCCATGTCCCCTCTTGAATCTGACTTGACTTTCTGGCAGTTCCCTATTGATATACTGCTGCAGCCACCTTTGAATGATCTTTAGCAAAATTTTACTTGCGTGTGATTTTAATGATATCATTTGATAATTTCTGCATTCAGTTGGATCACCTTTCTTCGAAATAGGCATCAATATGCATCTCTTCCACTAGGTTGGCCAGGTAACTGTCTTCCAAATCTCTTGGCATAAACGAGTGAGCACTTCTAGCGCTTCATCCATTTGTTGGAACATCTCAATTGGTATTCCGTCAATTCTTGGAGCCTTGTTTTTCACCAATGCCTTCAGTGCAGATTGGACCTCTTCCTGATCATATGCTACCTCCTGAAATGGTTGAACGCTGACCAATTGTTTTTGGTATAATGACTCTGTATTCCTTCCATCTTCTTCTGTTGCTTCCTGTGTTGTTTAGTATTTCCCTCATAGAATCTTTCAATATTGCAACTCAAGACTTGAAGTTTTTCTTCAGTTCTTTCAACTTGAGAAATGCCAAGTGTGTTCTTCCCTTTTGGTTTTCTGTCTCCAGGTCTTTGCATTTGTCATTGTAATACTTTATTTTGATTCTTGACCCACCCTTTGAAATCTTCTGTTCAGCTCTTTTACTTCATCGTTTCTTTCTTTAGTTTTAGCTACTTGATGTTCAAGAGCAAGTTTCAGAATCTTCTCTGACATCCATTTTGGTCTTTTCTTTCCTGTCTTTTTAAAGACCTCTTGTTTTCTTCATGTATGATGTCCTTTTACAACTAGTCTGGTCTTTGGTCATTAGTGTTTAATGCGTCAATTCTATTCTTGAGAAAGTCTCTAAATTCAGGTGGAGTATACTAAAGGATGAACTTTGGATCTCGTGGAGTTGTTCAAATTTTCTTCAGTTTCAACTTGAACTTGCATTTACGAGCTGTTGATAGTCTGTTCCACATTCGGCCCCTGGCCTTGTTCTGACTGATGATATTGAGCGTTTCCATTGTCTCTTTCCAAAGAAGTAGTTGATTTGACTCCCATGTATTCCATCTGGAAGGCCCAAGTGTGTAGTCGCCATTTATGTTGGTGAAGAAAGGTATTTGTAATGAGGAAGTTGTTGGTCTTGCAAAATTCTATCATGTGATCTCTGGCATTGTTTCTATCACCAAGGCCATATTTTCCAACTACCAGTCCTTCTTCTTTGTTTCCAGCTTTCACATTCCAATACCAGTAATTATCAATGCATCCTGATTCCATGTTCAATCAATCTCAGACAGCAGAAGTTGGTAAAAATCTTCAATTTCTTCATCTTTGGCCTTAGTGGTTGGTGCATAAATTTGAATATTAGTCATATTAACTGATCTTCCTTACAAAAAAAAAAAAAAAAACCCACTGCTGTCGAGTCGATTCCCACTTCCTTATAGGCGTATGGATACGGAAAGTATTGCATTGGGCAAATCTGCTGCAAAAGATCTTTAAACCATTAAAAAGCAAAGATATCACCTCGAAGAATAAGGTGTGCCTGACCCAAACCATGGTGTTTTCAATTGCCTCATACGCATGTGAAAGCTGGACAATGAATAAGGAAGACTGAAGAAGAATTGATGCCTTTGAATTATGGTGTTGCCGAAGAATATTGAATATACCATGGACTGCCAGAAGAATGAATAAATCTGTCTTGGAAGAAGTACAGCCAGAATGCTCCTTAGAGGCAAGAATGGTGAAACTATGTCTCACATCATGTTATCAGGAAGGATCAGTCCCTGGAGAAGGACATCATGCTTGATAGAGGATCAATGGAAAGGAGGAAGACCTTCAACTCATGGATTGACACAGTGGCTGCAACGATAGGCTCAAGCATAACAAGGATTGTGAGGATGGTGCAGGACTGTGCAGTTTTGTCCTGTTGCACAGAGGGTCAGTATGAGTCAGAACCAACTCAATGGCACCTAACAACAACAACGAAGGGACTCCAAGTACAACCAAAACCTCTGGGGACAACCAAAAGAGAGCTATTGAAGGGTAGTAAGAGGAAGGTGGATTGGTTGGGACCCCATCTTACAGCTTCACCAATCCGGCCTTTCCAGACACACAATCTGGCAACAGAAGGCAGCTTAGGTAAGGCTTATTCTTCCACCGAATCAAATGGGAGTCCTGCCAACAAGAAAAGGCAAGGGGGTATGTTTGTGAGACCCCCTGACTATACCTGGCCAAGGGAAATGCTCTGTTTTCCCACCGGCCTGAGACTCCCCTCTTCCATACAGAAGTGCCATTTGGCAGGGGACATCGGCCAGAAGGATTCCTCCACAGCAAACACCTGGCTAGGAAGCACTCTTTGTCCCTGCAGGCTAGAATGTGCATACATAAAAAGTAAATACAATAGACTGTGCTTCCTCATGGGTTTTCTAAATTATATGATGATTGGAATAAAAAAGATCATACCACCTGATACTCAAGGCAATGATATTTAAAAGTGGCAAGGATAAAGGAACCTAAATGGAAGTACGATTTTGCACTTTACTTGAATTGCTAAAATGTTCATACCAGTTGACTATGGTAAGTCACAGGTGTATATTGTAATACCCAGAGCAACCACTTAGAAGTGATAAACTCAAAAACAAAGTGATACACTCAAAAACAGTATAAATAAATCAAGATAGAATCCTAAAACTGTTCAGCCTTAACATATCAACAAATATCTTAAATGTAAATGGTCGAAGCATATATATTTTTTTCTTTCTTTTAAATGCATATGGTGGTACATTCTTTCCCATCCTGTGCTTTGCATTCTTCTTTTAACAATATGTCTCAGAGATCATTTTAAGGAATGATCAGTTCATAAAGGGTTTCCTCATTGTTTTCATACCATTGTGTAATATTCCAGACTTAGATGTCCCATAATCTAATTAGTTCCCTGCTGAAAAATATTTAGATTGTTTCTTATCATGGCTGCTTTTTTAACCCAACTTTGTGCTTCTCAAAGAGGGAAACACCATGGCCATCAAAAATATAGATAGAGGTGGGCAGAGGAAGCTTATCTTGGTTCCTGTCCCACTTTCCAGTTCTTGCTAAAGGTACCATGTCTCAATTCTAAATTCCTGGAACAAGAATCTAACCAATTCAGCTGAGTTGAATGCCCACCCAAGTCAAGTTAGCACTGACCAGAGGTCTGAAATCACAAACCCCCCATCACTTAGCAAGGACTGTGGGATCCAATTCTCTATGGAAAAGAAGAAGGGGACATAGTTTGTTCAGAGGTTGGGAAGGAAATTATCAGCATCTCTACTTCCTATTCCTTCAGAGGGTTACAGTAAATAGCAGTCTACAGACCTATCTCAGTCCCTTCCTGTGTCTCTATAAATCTTTATCATAGAATCCTCCTGTGAATAAAGCGCCTTCCCCCTCACATCATCCGAAACTCAACCACACTTCATTAGTCATCTAATAAACTGGAACCCCCAGCTACTTCAAAGGACAGCTTGGAGGAGTGACAAGAGGAAGGCTTCCACAGTGTCAATCCATCAGGTTCTGCTTCAAAAGAAAGCTCTTGCCTCACTGAGATTTTGTAAAGAGAAAGGAGATCATTTTTTCAAAGTGCGTGGAGCTTTTTGTAGAACGGCACAATGGAAGTACCAAGTACTATTACAAATGAACACATATCCTCAGCATCCTTGTAAGTCTAAAATTAGCCTGCCATTTGGTGTTGCTGATCAAAAGCCATTTGCCTAGCATAAGGCGAGTTTGTGCTCAGATCATAAGTGCCATATCACAGAATGAGGCTGGTGGCATGAGCCTCATCCAGGGTCCTTCTGTAATGAGTAAATCTGATTTGGCATTGTGAAGCATAATCATCCCAAGAAGCTTAAAGCCGAAGACTCAGTTAATCCAATTTTCTCTCTGCTGGGTCATGTCACTTAATCCTGCCAGCGATTGCATGAGACGAACAAGTATTTTCCTCTGTTCTTCCACTGCTTGAAAGTCTTTACTCTCCTTTATTTATCATATAGTCTGAAAGACACTCATTTGAGTGATTTCATTAAAATTCAGATACTCCTAAAATGGCTAACAGGTTACCCATCTTTTACACAGTTGCCTTAACTTTAAACTGGAATGCTTTTCCCATTCCACCCAATTTTAACAGCCTCCGTGAACCATCTGGAATTTTGAGTTAGGAAGCTGGTGATGGAGGAGAGAGAGACACTAGTAAACGGTGAGATGGTAGACTTTTGAAATAAGGGGCTCAAAGATTGTTCTTTACATAATCCTCAATACTCAGACTACAGCTCCTTTTAAGGAGCCCTAGTGGTGCAGTGGTTAAAGCATTCATCTGCTAATGCGAAAGTCAGCAGTTCAAACCCAACAGCTGCTACATGCTGGAAAGATGTGGCAGTCTGCTTCGATATAGACTACAGCCTTGGAAACTCTATGGGGCAGCTCTACTCTGTCCTATAGGGTTGCTATGAGTCAATCGACTTGACGGCAATGGGTTTGGTTTTTGTGTGTCTGTGCCTGTGGTCCCTTTCAAATGACTCCAGAACTTGGGTTCTCTGCAAAGTCTCTTCACCCTAGTCTTTCTGGGAGTCCCCTCAGGAGAGTCTCCTAGGGCCCAAGAGCCAGTCCATTCCCATGTAGCTGTGTGCTCCACCAAGCCAAGTTCCTGCCCTGCTGATGATCTCTGCCGTCATTAGCTCAGTGGGCATGCCCACAGTCATGGCTGGGCACAACTCAGGGCATGCTGGACTCTGCGGCTGCAGATTACCTGCTGCTCAGCAGCTTCTCTGTATCACCAACCAGGCCGGGCCAGCCTAGCAGTCACTCCTTGCCAACCACTTGGTGACCAAGTCCTTCTGGCTATTTCTCCAGGCTAGAAGCCTCCTGTGCTGTTATCTTGAGAGTTGAGGGAGTCACCAACACCTGCTGGGAAATGGGGCTTGGCCTAGGGAATGGCCCTCTCCTTTTTGCAGGTAGAACCGCTCTTTCCATTTTCCCTTAGAGCTCTCTCTTTCCCAGGGACCCAGACTCACACTCAGGTGCTGAGCCAGAGACTGGCACTAATGATGCTCTACTCAGAATCTCAATCCCCTGTGACAGATAAAGCTTTGTCACTGATTCTTCCTTCCCTTAGGAGGCATTCTTTTCCAGGAGGCCCTGCAGTTCCCATTCCACCCCCAGACAGACTTCTGTCAGACCGCCCCACCGGTTCATCAGACTTACCCAGCTATGGTTGCCCCAGCAGGGTGTATGGTTCGATTTTTTCCCAGAAGGCTCTTTAGCTCATAGGATTTCTCAGTGGCTGATGTTGCCAGGTTTCCAAGCATGCCCTGATAAGCCCAACCCCAGCAGTGGACTGTAGGTTGCAATGGCTCAAAGATGGAACCCCACCACAGCAATAAGCCCACCTGATTCTGTGTTCTCCTTAGTAACATGAATGAGGCAAACATAGTTTGCCATTTTATTGTCGCTCAGCAAGCACTTTAGCCTATGCGATTAGATTCCTCCCTCTCTTGACACTGACCCGCACATAAGGATCTTTCTTTGCTCTGCCCTCACTCCAAATTAAGTAGGTAGCTGATCAATACCTAATACCGCTACCTAATTATTTTAGAAGCTAGTAGGCTGATCAGAGCACTTAACAACCAAAATAGTATGTCTGGTTTTACAGGGGTGGTGGTGGAGGGGTAATGTTCTTATATACTTAATCATATTGTTATTGTTGTTAGCTGCCCTTGAGTCGGCCCCCAACTCATGGCAACCCATTGCACAAGGGGATCAGATACTTGTGATTCATAGGGATTTCACTGGCTGATTTTCAGAATTTGATCAATAGGGCTTTCTTCCCTAGCCTCTCTTAGTCTGGAAGCCCCACTTAAACCTGTCCAGCATCATAACAACACACAAGCCTCCACTGACAGGTGGTGGCTGTGCTCAAGGTACATTGACTGGGAATTGAACCTGGTCTCCCACATGGAAGATGAGAATTCTACCACTGAACCACCACGGCCTCCATACTTAACCATAACAAGTCATAATTCTGTCTTCTTTTCTGTCTCTCCCACCTCATCAATTCCTCAAGGGCAGGCACTGTGTCTTTTCTTCCATCCCTGGCAACGTGCTAGTATTTACTGAAGGCAAAAAATGAATTGATCAGCAAATAACTCTTACCTGTGGGTGTGTGTCTGTTTTCTCCTTGATTATAGCCTCAACTTCTTCAGAATCATTTTTCAAATGACTGGTTTAGTCATCTAGCTGAATGAGGAGCCTTTCGCTGACCAGGAAAGGCACTTTGGGGCCCGGGGCACTTGGTGTGGCTGCGGGACCTCCCAGTGAGTTAGGGGATAGGGAAGGTAAGACTGTAGAAAATGGGACAAATTATGCACTTTAGAGAATGTGAGTCTTGCTTATTGAAGATTCTCCTATGTAATGTAAATATTTGTTCTTATTTACACCAATCTGTGCACTTTTGATGGTGCAGTGGTTAAGAGCTCGGCTGCTAACCAAAAGGTCGGCAATTTGAATCTATCAGCTGCTCCTTGGAAACCCTATGGGGCAGTTCTACTCTGTCCTATAGGGTTGATATGAGTCAGAATCCACTCCACAGCAACAGTTTTGGTTTGGTTTTGGGTTTATGTACTTTTGAAGTTAGATAGAAACAAGATTAATATGTTGCAAGGGAGGCTGACTGGTTTCTGTGGCATTTTTGGTGTAAAAGTCTAGCAAAATTCTGGCCCACTGGATGAGAAATCACACAAAGGTCTAGATCTTCTTTAGCTCCTTGGAGAAACACAAAATCAGAGTGAACGAATTTTCTAAATCAGCGCGCAGGTCTCTTTGTCTCACCTTTGGGCTTGATTTTCCTTGTTGACAAGGTACCAAATATTCTGGTTCACAGGGTATCAAGGGATTCAACTGATTATTTTATTTCATTCAATTTCACATGGAACTTTCTGGAAATTATCTATGTCTCTGAAGAGGTGAGCTGCTTCAGGGCAGACCAAAGTGAGGCAAATGCTGTTTTCATAAGGAGCAGGGAAGAGGGTCATTTCCATAGTGATCTGTGGCAACCCCAATCTGTGGTGTTTTTACCCATCTTTATTAGCAATTACAGGTAGAAACAGAGGCTGCTTATGAATAAAGCATACATGTCAGGGGAATTCATGGCTAATAGAAGAATTGTAAATATTTACAAGGCAAAGTGGTGATTCAAGCTCACAAGATTAATTGAAATTAATCTCCGTCAAGCACTAATTTGTTTCCTGAATCCTAAAACCTTCCACTAAAAAGAAGAGTATATGAGGGTGTGTTAGAATTGTCTTCCAGGCTGTCTGTCATAACTTCCCTTCTTCCATCTCAAATCCTCTACTTGATTCTCTTGGCTCTTCCTATAGCTTCAACCTCAGTTGTTCCGGACACTAAGATCATTACCATGAGCATGACTATTTTTTAACTCATTCACTCGCTCACTCACTCATGCATGTACTCAATGATTTATTCATTCAGTGCACATTTAGTATTGGATACGTCTGCATTTTATACTGTGAGAGAGGCAAATATATATAAAACAAACAATTCCTACTGTTAAAGAGCTTATTTGATAAAGAGTGAGTGAAATTTAGTAAGGTCTAGAAGATACAGAAAGAAGAAATAGAAAGAAGATACAAACTCAAAGTCAAGCAAAACAGGAAGACCATGCTAAGCAGAATGGATTCACTTGAGCATGTTATTGTTCTTAGCCACCACTGAGCTGCCCCTGACTCACAGCGACCACATGCACACTGGATCCAAATGCTGCTTTGTCCTATGCCATAGGTAAGGTCATTGTGATCCATAGGGTTATCACTGGCTGATTTTTGGAAGTAGATCACCAGGCTTTCTTCCTAGTCTGTCTTAGTCTGCAAGTTCTCCTGAAACCTGTCCAGCATCATAGCAACATGCAAGTCTCCACTGACAGATCCATAGAGTTCATATTAATCATTTAAATGTAGATGAATGCTTTGTTCCATCATTCATTCCTATTCCAGGCCCTTTGCTAAGTGTTGGGATCCAATGATAAGCAAATCATTGTCCCTGTCTTCATGTAGCTCAGGGTCTAGTGGAGGAGACAGAAATAATCAAATGATCACAAAAATGGAGGTGTAATTAAAACTAAGGTAAGAGCTCTGGAAGAAAGAGCGTGATTTCATGAAAGCATGCAACAAAGAGACCTGATCTGGACTAGAGACTAGAGAAGGCTTCCCTGAGAAAGTAAACGCAGTTTTAATTTTGGCACAATTAAAGTCAATTTATACAGGGGAACCAAAGAAAGCCAGAAAGGCAAGCTCAAGAGCCAGAATGAGTCATTAGTAGCAAGAAGAATAAAAGTAGCCAGCATTTATGGAATGTTTACTATGTGCCAGACTCTGTGCTTGGTGATTTATATTCATTATTGTATTTACTTCTTCAATCTCTGTATTGTAGGTACTATTACCACCCCATTTTATGCTTGAGGAAACTGAGGCTTAGAAAAATAGGTTAAGCAGCTGTGCAAAGTCACACAGCAGTAAGTGTTGGAGCTGTGACTGGCACTTGGGTTGCCTTACTCCAGAGCCCACTGCTTTTCACTACAATCTCTGACTTTAGAACAGCTACCATTAATCCAAATGGTTGGAAGGCTAGAATCTGAATGATGGGCCATACTGGAGGATGAAGCAAGGGTCATTGTCTGAGAAGGGAGGCTGGGGATAGAATTCAGACCCAGGTCAAGGTTCCAAGACAGAAGTAGAGAGGGGGATACAGAGAGCACAAAGCTTCAAGTTCCAGCCAGTGTGGAGAGGTGGGTTCACTATCAGCACACCCAGAAGACGACTGCATATCCCAGTGCACGTGATGTCTGTCCTCACACTGGATAGAAGCAACTTTTCGTATTAACTGCCAAGGTTCTATACATCTGATGGTTCAAAGAATAAGATCTGCAAGAGTGTCCTTATAGGTCTTAAGGTAATATTAAGGTCCTTAAAGTCTTTGCTATGAGTCAGAATCCACCCAACAGCAGCGAGTTTGGTTTTTGTTTTGTTTTAAGGTCTTAACCACATCTTTCTGGCAATGGAGCCCAGGTGGCACAATGGTTAAGAGTTATGTCTGCCAACCAATAGGTCAGCAGTTTGAATCCACGAGGAAACCCTATGGGGGCAGTTCTACTATGTCCTATAGGGTTGCTATGAGTTGGATTCAACTCGACAGCAATGGGTTTGGTCAGATTTTTTGCTGGCAATACTATCCAGTAGATACAAATCTGTTGATAAAATAAAATGTGTCATTTTTTCCTGCTTTACACCCAGCACCTATAACTGTGCCTGTCGAACTATTTGCTTGATTAAATATTTCATGAATAAATGAACACATAAAAGCATGAATGAATAAATCAGTGAGAAAAAAGGATGCTTCTTTTCCTGAGTGCTTTGGCAATGGGCATCCAGCCAAATAATCTAATACAGTAATTATTAACACGGATAAACAAAATGTTTACTCCATACAATGGAATATTATTGGGCCATAAAAAGGAATGAAGTAATGATGCATGCTACAACATGGATGAACCTTGAATATATTATGCTAAGTGAAAAAAGCCAGACATAAAGGGTCTCAAATTGTGTGATTCCATTTTTATGAAATGTCCAGAATATGCAAATCTACAGAGACAGAAGGTAGAACAGTGGTTGCTAAGGGCTGGGGAAAAGGAGGAATTGGGAAGCACAGGGTCTCTTTTTCGATGTGATGGAAATGTTCTGGAATTAGATTCTAGTGATGGTTTCATAACATGGTGAATATACTAGATACCACTGGATTGTACACTTTAAAATAGTTAAAATGGTGGATTTTATATTACATGACTTTATCTCAAATTAAAAAATACTACCATAATAAAAAAAAAATTTATTATAGTTTTGGGGAGAACGTTTGTTTCAGATCGTGATCTTAAAATAAAGTAAGCATATTGTCTAGATTAGAACATTCACTCTTGATGTAAAATATCATCTATAAAAACACGCTACTCATGAGCACCCTGTGTCTTTTTACTCCCAAGTGAGGCACACAGTATGAAAACTTGTGAAATGTCTGTCAGAGTCAGTATGAGCATCCTCTAGCTGAGGAAACTATAAGATGTCCAAAACTAGACCTATGAGGATGCTCCTATTACTCTGTTGGTCGTGGGGAAAACATAAATGCTCATTCAGATTTTACTAGTTCGGTTCAGACAATTCCAAGATTAGAGAGTACGGAAGCTCCCTCTGAGTGAAAGACAGGATGTCTTAGCTGCTTTGACGGAAATACCACAAGTGGGTGGCTTTAAAGAACAGAAATTTATTTTCTCACAGTTCTGGGGGCTAAAAGTCTAAATCAGATCTTTGTCATGTCAATTCTTTCTACAGGTCCTTCTCCTAGTTTCTGGTGTCTGCCAGTGTTCCTTGGATTTGTTGTTCCCTGGCATTCCTTGGTGTTCTTTGGCATTCATTGTTGTTCTTTGGCATTCATTGTTGTTCTTTGGCATTCATTGTTGTCTGTCTTACCCTTGTGCATGTTTCTGTGTCTATTCTGTAACTCTTATAACTAAGAAATGATTAGGTTTAGGATCCACCCTTCTCTGGTATGTCCTTATTAACAAAAGAAAACAGGGCCATATTTACAGGAACAGAGGTTAGGGTTTCAACATATATTTTAGGGTGCACAATTCAATCCATAACAGTGAATTTATGTTCTTCCTGAGAATATCCCAAAAGGGAACTGAAGGTGAAAATAGAAATATGACATGATGTTGTTTTTCTAGTTTCTTTATTTATTCATTCCACAAATATTGCATCAGTGTTTACTTTGTGGCAGGCTTGAACTGGGATGCACAACAAGGACTAAGACATGACTCTTCATCTAGGGAGGTATAAAGCAGGTAATTCAGTAGAATACAAATAGAAAGCAGTAAGCATAGGATACCATGAGAGCACAAAAAATGGTTAAGTGTAGGTTTCCCATAGGAGTTGATACTTAAGCCCAGTATTAGAGGATAAATAGGGATGCAGCAGCCAAGAAGTAAAGAATATTGAATATGCCATGGACTGCCACAAGAACAAACCAACCAGTCTTGGAGGAAGTACAGCCAGAATGCTCCTTAGAAGCCAGGATGACAAGACTTGTGCTTTCTTACTTTGGACACGTCATCAGGAAAGACCAATCACTAGAAAAGGACGTCATATTTGGCAAAGTAAAGGGTCAGCAAAAAAGAGGGAAACCCTCAATGATGTGGACTGACATAGTCACTGCAACAGTGGCTCAAACATACCAAATGTGAGGATGGCACAAGACCAGGCAAAATCTCATTCTATTATACATAAGGTCACTATGAGTTGGAGCCAACTTGATGGCAACAACAACAGAGATAAATACTTGGGCAAAAGAATGAAATGTGGAAGTTGGGGAAAGAGCATATGCTTAGCAAAGACAAGCAAAGGACTGAGCAAACATGGGGAGCAAAAGGCACTGGATGTGTTTGGAGGATTATCGGTAATGTGGTGGTGGTGGAGCTTGACAGGTTTCCAAGCTGGGGGTGGAGGAGATGAGGCTGAAAAGGAAGCCCAAGATCTCGTTGTGAGGATTCGGTAGCCAGGTCGAGAAACTTAGACTTCCTTAGGGAGATGGATCAATGTGTTTCAGATTTGTGTTATGCATCACTGGACCTTATACAGGAGAAAACAAGTCTCATGAATGCCCAACATTAAGTTAAACTCTCTAAAACGCAACACAAAACTGAATATAAATTTCATGCGCAACCATAAAACAAGCCAAATTTCAAATAAGCAAGAGCAAAACCAGTGGTTCTCAGGCTTTGGTGAACATCAGGACCAATTCTGGAGCTTTTTTAAACTTGAAAGTTTTCCAGACCTACAGAACCAGAATTTCCAAAAGGGGTGTCATGGCATATGAGTTTAAAAAACAATAAATCTTCATAGATGATTAGCACCAGATGTTAAAAGCCACTGATTTAACTGGTGGGCAGTTCATTGTATATGGCCCTCAGATTCTGAGTGAGTTGAGGGCCTGGGGGTGGGCGAAGGATTACAATATAGTGGGGCAGAGATCTTAGTGGCCTGCTGAAGGCCATCAGTGAGTTACTGTGTCAGAACTTCAGGTTCTCCGTCCTGGGTGGTTCAAATAGTTAACATGCTCAGCTGCTAACTGAAAGATAAGAAGTCTGAATCCACCCAGAGACCCCTCAGAAGAAAGGCCTGGTGATCTTTTTCTGAAAAATCAGGCACTTAGAACCCTGTGGAGGACAGTTCTACTCTTACACACCATGAGTCAGGGTCAACTTTATGGCAACTGGTTTTACGACTGGCATAGATAAATATTTCCAATATTGGACACATATTTATCTGCTATGTTTGCACAAATATTCCCAATCTAGTCTACCTTACTGGGGAAGGTAAAGACTTGCTCTTGTTTTGCCATAGAAAAGAATTATAGTGACCAGAAAACTGTCTAAAACAAAGCTCTGCCAATTGACATTTGAATTTTTCAAAAGTTTAAGTATTGTTGTATATTTAAATCTTATATTAAAACATTCCAGTATATTGACTCATAAAGTCAAGTTAATGTGTACTCTAGAAAAATTTGGGGAATTACTTGAAAGGAATCAAGCAATCAAGTACTACAGGCATGTTACTGTCCTGACTGCCACTAGAGGTCAGCACTTGACTCTTGATGCAGTTCTGTACAAGGAAAAAGACTAATTCTCTAACACAGATCATCATTTATGGCTCCTGCTGTTATCCTGGAAACTCAGGTAACGTAGTGGGTAAGCCCTATGACTGCTAACCATAAAGGTTGGCAGTTCAAATCCACCAGGCGCTCCTTGGAAACCATATGGGGCAGTTCTACTCTGTTCTGTAGTCACTATGAGTCAAAATCAACTCAATGACAACAAGCTTTGGTTTGTTTTTTTATCTCATCCCATCTGTCTTGTATCATGAATGACTGTGGATCCCAAAAAGCAGAGGAGACTCTAACCATTGCTGTAACAAGCTGCTCAGAGATTCAATCTGCACATATGATGAAATCATAACCTGTTGCCATCAAGTCGATTCCAACTTGGTTAGCGGCCAAGCTCTTAACCACTGTGCTGCCAGGGCTCCAATGAAGCCATAGGATTGTGTTAATGTGACCTTCAGAGTACCCTCCAGTGGAGCCTTGGTGGTCAAAGTACTTTAATCATATACTATATTTGCTGGTCCTTCAGAAATAATTGCATAGAAGATAGAATTGACATCATTATTTGCAATTTGAAGTCAAATGGTGTTCCAACCTTGCTGATCTATCCCTTATTAAGGGCACTACACTAGTGTCTGACCTGACCCCAGGGGCTTCCTACTTCCCTGAACCCCACTGGCACTCTTGTTCCAGCTTTCTCTCAACAGCGTCCTGTGCTAAAGCTTCTTGTGTGGAGGCAACTGTACTGGATGTAAATGCACAAGGTGGTATAAAAGTCTTTCGTGGGATCAACATATAGTTGAAAGAAGAGGACATAGACATAGACATCAGGAGTTTCTAGTTAATGATGACTAGGTAATTTGCACCAATTTTCCTGTTAAAAATGAGAGAAACTGAAAGAAAAACTATATATCTGCATATGTCTTAAAGGTATTTGAGAGTGAAGACTTATCAGCTGGGCCAAGATCTGGGAGAAGGGAAGTTCAAACGTTGAGCAATGCTTCAGACAGCTCTAAAGGGAAAAGGAGAAAAAACTTCAATACTGGCTCAACAAGGATACCAAAAATAAATAATAAATAAATAAACCATTGCTGTGGAGTTGATTCCAACTCATGGCAATCTCATGTGCTACAGAGTAGGGATGCTCCATAGGGTTTTCTTGGCTGTAATCTTTATGGAAGCAAATCGAGAGACCTTTCTTCCATAGCACACTTGGGCGTGTTCAAATCACCAACCTATAGAAGCTGAGCACAAACTATACCACCCAGGAACTTAGCCCAGCAAAGATGGGGGTCTTATAATTTTATTGAGACTCCAAAGCACTGTGTCCCATAAGAAAGGATAAACTGGAAGTAAACCAGTCGTGGTTGACTATTAATTTGGTGGTTCCCTGATGAACCATGTCCCCTGGTATTCTTGCCCTTGTGAAATCCTCTTGAATCTGGACTGGCTCTCTGATTTTTTGTCAATAGAATGTGGCAGAAGTAGCGCTGTGCTGAAATCTTAAAAAGGGCTGGCAGCTTCTGTGTTTGCAATCCAACTGAAAGTCGGCACCTTTGGAGAAATCTGGCTACCTGGAGACCACCTAGCCATGTGGAGAAGCCACATGGGGAAGAACAGAGTACCCCAGCCAACGAACAGCCCTAGTTGATCTCCCAGCCACAGCTAGCACAAACTTATCAGCATATGAGTGCAGCTGTCCAGGACGTGGGGCTTTGAATTGGTTCATTCCAATCAAATCCCTGCTAAGAATTTGCATTTCCATCCCAGATATACTGAATCAGAAATCTACAGTTTAACAAGATCCCCAGGTGATTCTTATATATAACAAATTTTGAAAACCACTGCTTTACTAACAGCTCTCAGAATTGGTCCCTAACCAGCAGCATTAGCATCATGTAGGAACTTGTTAGAAATGCAAATTTTCATCAGGGCTTCAAACTGGACAAAAGTGGTTCAAAGCACTGCTTGGAAGCAAATTCCTCAGCTCCAACTGAGCTGCCCCCACTGATACCAAGTACAGCCGAAAAAAAGTGTTCCCATCAAGCCCTGCTCAACTGCAAAGCTGTGAGCAAATAAACAAAATCCTTGTTGTTTTAAGCTACTGAATTTTACTGAATACATAGCTGAAACAGTAGCCTTGTCCAGACTGGAACCCAGCTTGGAATCATCTGGGAGGCCCGGAAAATCTTGATCCGTAAGAGTGGATAAAAGTAATCCCAGTTTTGCGTCTTCCCACAGGCATCTCAAAGTAGGAAATAAAAATACTGTCTGATATAACACAACTCTTCTTAGTCCTCAAATTGTTTCTATAAAAACATTTTTAAAATGCAGTATCTGGAGATAATCAGGCACACAAGTCAAGACAGTATGAACAAGAATAAGCATAAATGAAACAATAGAAACAGAGCCACAGAAACTTTGGATATTAGAATTATCAGATACTTGATTTAAAATAACTATGATTGTTATGATCAAGAAGATAAACTATAAAATTGAGAATTTTCACAGAAAACTGGAAATTATGAAAAGGTACATTTCAAATTTGAAAAAGAAAAGAGAAATTCTACAATGAAAACATACAACAACCCAAATTAAGAACTCAAAGGAAGAGTTTAACAGCAAATTAGAGAGTGATTGGAAGATAAGTCAGAATAACCAGGAAGAATTATAAAAGCATAGGAAAAGAAAGAGAAGGTAAAAGACACAGGGGATTCATTAAAAAGGTCTTCAATATGAATAAATGGAATCTGAAAAGGAGAACAGAGAGAGAATGAGGATAAAGCCATTTTGAAGAATAATGTATGTGAATAATCCAGGCTGACAAAAGATATCAAATCCTTAGATACCAGATGCCCAACAAAAGCCAAGCACAATAAATAAAGAGAAATCTATCCACAGGAACATCACAGAAAAACTGTGGAAACACTAAAGCTGAAAAGCCATTATAGGAGCCAGAGGGAAAAAAAAAAATTAGGCTTGGGGCTGATTTTCACCAGAGATAATGGAAGCCAGAAGATAATGAACTGAAATCTGAAATGAAATGAGAGAAAATAACTGACAATCAAGAATTCTATATTCAGAGGAAAAATGCTTCAAGAATGAAGATGAAGTAAAGACATTTTAAGATAAAGAAAACTTGGAGAGCTAATCATCCACACATCTACACTAAAGGAGATATGAAAGGGTTTTTTTTTTTTTTAATTGTACTTTAGATGAAGGTTTACAAAACAAACTAGTTTCTCATTAAACAGTTAGTATACATATTGTTTTATGACATTGGTTAACAACCCCACAACATGTCAATGCTCTCCCTTCTCAAACTTGGGTTCCCTATTACCAGCTTCCCTGTTCCCTCCTGCCTTCTTTCTAGTCCTTGCTCCTGGACTGGTATGCTCCTTAAGTCTCATTTTGTTTTATGGGCCTGTCCAATCTTTGGCTGAAGGGTGAACCTCAGGAGTGACTTCATTACTGGGCTGAAAATGTGTCTGGGGGCCAGACTCTCAGGGTTTTTCCAGTCTCTGTCAGGCCAGCAAGTCTGTTCTTTCTTTTTGAGTTAGAATTTTGGTCTGCATTTTCCTCCAGCTCTGTCCAGGACCCTCTATTGTGATCCCTGTCGGAGCAGTTAGTGCTGGTAGCTGGGCACTATCTAGTTGTGCTGAACTCAGTCTGGTGGAGGCTGTGGTAGATGTGGTCCATTAGTCCTCTGGACTAATCCTTCCCTTGTATGTTTCTTTTTCTTCATTCTTTCTTGCTCCTGAAGGGGTGAGACCAGTGGAGTACCCTAGATGGCGGCTCACAGGGTTTTATGTCCCCAGGCATTACTCACCAAACTAGAATGTAGAACATTTTCTTTATAAGCTATGCTATGCCAATTGCTCTGATTTTCATCAGTTTCAGCTTGAACTTGGATACAAGCAATTGATGGTCTATTCCACAGTTGGCCCCTGGCCTTGTTCTGACTGATGATATTGAGCTTTTCCATCGTCTCTTTCCACAGATGTAGTCAATTTGATTTCTGTGTGTTCCATCTGGCAAGGTCCACGTGTATAGTCACCATTTATGTTGATGAAAGAAGGTATTTGCCATGAAGAAGTTGTTGGTCTTGCAAAATTCTATCATTTGATCTCCAGGATTGTTTCTATCACCAAGGCCATATTTTCCAACTACTGATCCTTCTTCTTTGTTTCTGACTTTCACATTCCAATCGCCAGTAATTATCAATGCATCTAGATTGCTTGTTGGATCAATTTCAGACTGCAGCAGCTGATAAAAATCTTCTATTTCTTCATCTTTGGCCCTAGTGGTTGGTGCGAAAATTTGAATAATAGTTGCATTAACTGGCCTTCCTTGTAGGTGTATGGATATTATCCTATCACTGACAGCATTGTACTTCAAGATAGATCTTCAAATGTTCTTTTTTTGATGATGAATGCAACACCATTCCTCTTCAAGTTGTCATTCCCAGCATAGTAGACTATATGATTGTCCAATTCAAAATGGCCCATACCAGTCCATTTCAGCTCACTAATGCCTAGGATATCAACGTTTATGTGTTCCATTTCATTTTTGACGATTTCCAATTTTCCTAGATTCATACTTCATACATTCCAAGTTCCTATTATTAATGGATGGTAATAATTTAGAGACCATCTGAAGAATAGATTTGATATGTTGAACACTAGTGACTGAAGAGCAGGCGAGTTGTGGAATGACATCAAGGACATCATCCATGAAGAAAGCAAAAGGTCATTGAAAAGACAGGAAAGAAAGAAAAGACCAAGATGGATGTCAGAAGAGACTCTGAAACTTCCTCTTGAGCGTCGAGCAGCTAAAGCAAAAGGAAGAATTGATGAAGTAAAAGAACTGAACAGAAGATTTCAAAGGGCGTCTGGAGAAGACGAAGGAAAGTATTATAATGATAAATGCAAAGAGCCGGAGATGGAAAACCAAAAGGGAAGAACACGCTCGGCATTTCTCAAGCTGAAAGAACTGAAGAAAAAATTTAAGCCTCGAGATGCAATAGTGAAGGATTCTATGGGGAAAATATTAAAGGACACAGGAAATATCAAAAGGAGATGGAAGGAATACACAGAGTCATTATACCAAAAAGAATTAGTTGATGTTCAATCATTTCAAGAAGTAGCATATGATCAGGAACTGATGGTACTGAAGGAAGAAGTCCAAGCTGCTCTGAAGGCATTGGTGAAAAACAAGGCTCCAGGAATTGATGGAATATCAGTTGAGATGTTTCAACAAACAGATGCAGCGCTGGAGGTGCTCACTTGTCTATGCCAAAAAATATGGAAGACGGCTTCCTGGCCAACTGACTGGAAGAGATCCATATTTATGCCTATTCCCAAGAAAGGTGATCCAACCGAATGTGGAAATTATAGAACAATATCATTAATATCACACGCAAGCAACATTTTGCTGAAGATCGTTTAAAAACTGCTGCAGCAGTATATTGACAGGGAACTGCCAGAAATTCAGGCCAGTTTCAGAAGAGGATGTAGAACCAGGGATATCGTTGTTGATGTCAGATGGATCCTGGCTGAAAGCAGAGAATACCAGAAGGCTGTTTACCTGTGTTTTATTGACTGTGCAAAGGCATTCAACTGTGTGGATCATAAGAAATTATAGATATCATTGCAAAGAATGGGAATTCCAGGACGCTTAATTGTGCTCATGAGTAACCTTTACATAGATCAAGAGGCAGTTTTTTGGACAGAACAAGGGGATACTGATTGGTTTAAAGTCAGGGAAGGTGTGCATCAGGGTTATACCCTTTCACTATACCTATTCAATCTGTATGCTGAGCAAATAATCTGAGAAGCTGGACTATATGAAGAACGGGGCATCAGATTGGAGGAAGAGTCATTAACAACATGTGTTATGCAGATGACACAACCTTGCTTGCTGAAAGTGAAGAGGACTTGAAGCACTTACTAATGAAGATCAAAGACCACAGCCTTCAGTATGGATTGCACCTCAACAGAAAGAAAGCAAAAATCCTCACAACTGGACCAATGAGCAACATCATGATAAATGGAGAAAAGATTGAAGTTGTCAAGGGTTTCGTTTTACTTGGATCCACAATCAACAGGCATGGAAGCAGCAGTCAAGAAATCAAAAGACGCATTGCATTGGGCAAATCTACTGCAAAGGACCTCTTCAAAGTGTTGAAGGGCAAAGATGTCACCTTGAAGACTAAGGTGCGCCTGACCCGAGCCATGGTATTTTCAATCACATCATACGCATGTGAAAGCTGGACAATTGATGAGGAAGAATTGACGGCTTTGAATTGTGGTGTTGGCGAAGAATCTTGACTATACCATGGACTGCCAAAAGAACAAACAAATCTGTCTTGGAAGAAGTGCAGCCAGAATGCTCCTTAGAGGCAAGGATGGTGAGACTGCGTCTTACATACTTTGGACATGTTGTCAGGAGGGATCAGTCCCGGGAGAAGGACTTCATGCTTGGCAGAGTACAGGGTCAGTGCAAAAGAGGAAGACCCTCAACAAGGTGGATTGACACAGTGGCTGCGATAACGAGCTCAAGCATAACAACGATTGTGAGGATGGCTCAGAACCGGGCAGTGTTTCATTCTGGTGTGCCTAGTGTCGCTGTGTGTCAGAACCGACTCGACGGCACCTGACAACAACAACAACATGCTAATTGAGCTAGATGTTCCTCAAGACCATGCTCCCCACAGCTGAAAGTGTATTCTAAGACAAAAAGAAACGAACCCCAGATGAATGAATGGTCAGAGATACGGGAAAGAACCAATAACAATAAAAATGGAAAATATGAATAAATATACACAGCTTTAGGTATAAAATATCATTAAACATGAGTTGTGTAAAATGATAATTCTTGGGGGTTTAAAAGATTTAGAGAATTAAAGTACATGATACTAACAACACATAATTTGAGAAAGGAGTAACAGTGTTAGCACTGTAAGATTTTTACACTGTCTTGGAGGAAGACAAAAGTATGTTAACATTAGGCTTTGGTAAGTCAAGAATATTGTAATCTCCAGGGTGACCTCGAAAGGAACAATGAAAGAATATAATTTCTAAACCAATAGAGTTAAAATGTAGAATAATAAAAAGGAATCAGTCCAAAAGAAGGAAAGAAATGAGGAAGAAGAAATATACAGTAGGCAGGACAAATAGAGCATAATGAAATGGTAGATTTAACCTGAAGTTTATATCACTAATTACATGAAAAATCAATACAGATTAAACACCTCAACAAAAAGAAAAAGATTGTCATTGTGATTAAAGAAACAAAACAATATGGTATTTACAAAAATCATATCTAATATATAAAGCAAAAAAATAAGAAGAGGAGTAAGAAGGATACACTATGCAAACACCAACTGAAAGAAAAGCTGGTGTAGCTTTATTAATAAAGTAAAGGCAAAAAGCATTACTTTTTGTAGTAATAAAAGTTTAATTCGCCAGGAAGATATAACAATTATAAATTTGTATGCATCTAAAAAAAACATGGCCTAAAATATACAAAGCAAAAAGTGACAGAACTGTAAGGGGAAACACGCAAGCTCACAATCATAGTGGGAGATTTTAACATACCTTTCTCAGTAGGGAAACCCTGGAGGCATAGAGGTTAAGAGCTATGGCTGCTCACCAAAAGGTCGGCAGTTCGAATCCACCAGGCACTCCTTGGAAACTCTATCGGCCAGTTCTACTCTGTGCTATAAAAAAAAAAAAAAAAAACAACTAGTGCCAAGGGTCGCTATAAGTTGGAATTGACTCGACGGCAGTGGGTTCAGTTTGGGTTTTTTTTCAGTAGATCAAGACCACCGTAGATCAAGCAGATAATAAAATGGCTAAGGATATGGAAGATCTGAGCAAAACAACAAACTTAATGTTCTCATATGAGAAGAAAACATTGAACAAGTACAAAATATATTTTCTTATCAAGTGTACACGGAATATTTATAAAAACTGAACGTATACTGAGACATAAAGCAAGTCTCAACAAATATTAAAGAATTTAAATCTTACAGAACATGTTCACTATTGTTGTTGTTAGATGCCATCCAGTCAGTTCTGACTTGTAGGGAACCTGTGTAGAAAAGAACGAAACACTGCCCGGTCCTGTACCATCCCCACAATCGTTGCTATGTTTGAGCCCATTATTTAGCCACTGTGTTAATCCATCTCATCGAAGGTCTTCCTCTTTTTTGCTGACCCTCTACTTTACCAAGCATGATGTCCTTCTGCAGGGACTGATCCCTCTTGATAACATGTCCAAGTCATCCTCACTTCTAAGGAGCATTCTGGCTGTACTGTTTCCAAAACAGATTTGTCTGTTCTTCTGGAAGACCACGGTATATTCAATATTCTTCACCAACGCCATAATTCAAAGGCATCAACTCTTCTTCAGTCTTCCTTATTCATTGTTCAGCTTTCACATGCATAAGAGGTGATTGAAAATACCGTGGCTCGGATCAGGTGCACCTTAGTCCTCAAAGTGACATCTTTGTTTTTAACACTTTAAAGAGGTCTTTTGCAGAAGATTTGCTCAGTGCAATACCTCATTTGATTTCTTGCTTCCATGGGAAGGAGTCCTGGTGGCACAGTGGTTAAGTGCTCAGCTGCTAACAGAAAGGTTGGTGATTCAAACCCACCAGTGGCTCCATGGGAGAAAGATGTGGCAGTCTGCTTCTGTAAAGGTCACAGCCTTGGAAACTCTTTGGGGCAGTTCTACTCTCTCTAATAGAGTCACTACGAGTTGGGCTTGGCTCAACAGCAACGGATTTGCTTATATGAGCATTGATTGTGGATCCAAGTAAAATGAAATCCTTGACAACTTCAATCTTTTCTCTATTTTTCATGATGTTGCTGATTGGTCCAGTTTGGAGGATTTTTGTTCTCTTTATGTTGAGGTGTAATCCATACTGAAGCCTGTGATCAGTATGAGCTTCAAGTTCTCTTTGCTTTCAGCAAGCAAGACTGCGTCACCTACACCTTGAAGGTTTTAATGCGTCTTCCTCCAATCTTGATGTCGAATTCTTCTTCATATAGTCCAGCTTCTGGGATTATTTGCTCAGCATACAGATTGAATAAGTATGGTGAAAAGATACAACCCTGACACATACCTTTCCTGACTTTAAACCATACCATGTCCCCTTGTTCTGTTTGAACTACTGCCTCTTGGTCCATATATAGGTTCCTCAAGAGCACAATGAACTGTTCGGGAGTTCCCATTCTTTGCAATGTTATCCACACAGTAGAATGCCTTTACATAGTCAATAAAGCACAGGTAACCATTTTTCTGGGACTCTCTGCTCTCAGTCAAGATTCATCTGACATCAGCAATGATATCCCCTGTTCCACTTCCCCTTCTGAATCCAACCTGAATTTCTGGCAGTTCCCTGTACATGTACTGTTGCAACTGTTTTGGAATTATCTTCAGCAAAATTTTACATTTGTGTGATATTAATGATATTGTTCAATAATTTCTGCATTCTGCTGGATCACCTGTCTTTGGAATGGGCACAAGTAATGGATCTCTGCTAGTCAGCTGGCCAGGTAGCTGTCTTCCAAAAAATAGCCCCATGAAACAAATAGTAACAGTTAAAATGAGAAAATATCTGGAACTGAATAACCACATATTAAAACTTGTGGAATGCAGTTAAAGTAGTGCATTTAACATGAGAAAATCAATAAATCACATTAACAGATTCCAAGAGAAAACTTCTAATTTATGCCTTTTCTCAACAGAGGCAGAAAAAGCCTTTGATAAAATTCAACATCCATTCACTCTTCGTGAATTAGTAAAAGAAAAAGTGTGCCTGTTATTTAAAAATAAAAAAAAAGTATTGCCGTCAAGTTGATTCTGATTCATAGCAGCTGCCCCATAGGGTTTCCAGGGAGTAGCTGGAGGATTCCAACTGCCGACCTTTCAGTTAGCAGCCAACTTCTTAACCACAGTGCCACCAGGGCTTAAGGACTTGCTATAGTCACTCTTATTTGACATCCCACTAGAGGTCTTAGCTAAGACAGTAAGGTAAAGACAAAATGTAGATGATATAATGATTTGAAAGGAAAAAAAAAATCCGTCATTATTTGCAGGTTTTATGCTTAATATATGTAGAAAATCTAAAAGAACCTATAAGTTATTAAAATTAAGAAATGGATTTGGAAACCTTGCAGCACAAAAAAGAACATGAAAATTCTTTATATCTGCAATGAATAATTTAAAAAATTTAAATATCAAAAACAAAAATATTAAGCTCCTAAGGATAAATCTAATAAAATACATGCAGGACCTAAATGAGCAAAAACTATAAAAGTTGGAAAGTCATTAAAAAGATCTAAATATATAAACATATTGCAAAAATGTCTATCTCCAAATTAATATATGGAGTCAGTTCAATTGAAATAAAAATCTTAATAGGTTGTGTGAGTGTGTGTGGTATGTGTGTGTGTGGAAATTGATCAAGTTAATTCTAAAATTTATGTGGAAATACAGAGGACCCAGAACAGCCACAGACCTCTTGTAGAACTTGTTCTTTAAGATACTGTCTTAGTTACCCAGTGCTACTATACCAGAAATACAACTGGGTGCCTTTAATGAACAGAAATGTATTTTCTCACAGTTTTGGAGATGAGAAGTCCGAATTCAGGCTCTAGGGGAAGGCTCGCTGTCTATGTGTCCACTCTGAGGGAGGATTCTTGTCTCTTTTCAGCATCTCTTCCTAGTTTCCTTGATAATCATGTGGCATTTATCTTCACCTCTGTTTGTGCTCTCTTGCTTGCTTAATTTGCTCTTTCATATCTCAGAAGAGATTGATTTAAGTCATATCCCACACTAATACTGCCTCCTTAACAGAACAAAGAAAGCCCATTCCCAATGGCATTGTAACATAGGGGTAGGATTTATAACATGTATTTTGGAGAACATAATTCAATCCATAACAGATACCAAACATATTTTAAAGGTATTGTATTACCTATAACTATGTTACCCAGAAATAGCCAAATAGACAGCCCCAAAATGGACACACACATATTTGGACACTTGATTTTATGAAATAAACCTGCAGAACTACAGGGAAAGGATTTTCTTTTTTTTAATAAATGGTGCTACGACAGTTGGATATCCATATGAAAAAAAAAAATAGATTGGATACCTATGATCCATCATGTTAAAAAATCTGCTACAAATAGATCATAGATTTATTTCCACACAAAAGGCAAAACTATAAAGATCTTAGAATTATGAAGAATTTACAGCAGATTATATTCTTGAATTCAGAGAAAGATCGATTAATCTAACTACATGAAAACTAAAACTTCTGTTCATCAGAGCCACCATAAATAGAATAGCAACAAAAAAGCCTAGAATGGGAGAGCATATGTGCGATACATGCAACTAACAACAGATGGTATACAGAGTATCTGTTTTTTTGTTTGTTTTGATTGTGCTTTAAGTGAAAGTTTATACTTCAAGTCAATTTCTCATAAAAAAAAAAAAACTTTTACATACATTGTTGTGTGATCCTAGTTGCTCTCCCTGTAATGTGACAGCACACTCCTTCTGTCCACCCTGTATTTCCCGTATCTACTCAACCAGCTCCTGTCCCTCTCCCCCTTCTCATCTTGCCTCCGGACAGGAGTTGCCCACTTAGTCTCATGTATCTACTTGAGCTAAGAAGCACACTCCTCGCCAGTATCATATTATGCATTATAGTCCAGCCTAATCTTTGTCTGAAGAGTTGGCTTCAGGAATGGTTTTACTTTGGGCCAACAGAGTCCGGGGGCCATGTCATCTGGACTCCCTCCAGTCTCAGTCAGACCATTAAGTCTGGTCTTTTTACTAGAATTTGAGTTCTGCACCCCACTTTTCTCCTGCTCCATCAGGGCCTCTCTGTTGTGTTCCCTATCAGGGTGGTCATTGGTGGTAGCCGACCACCATTTAGGTCTTCTGGTCTCAGGCTGATAGAGTCTCTGGTTTATGTGGCCCTTTCAGTCTCTTGGGCTCATATTTTCCCTGTGTCTTTGGTGTTTTTCATTATCCTTTGCTTTAGGTGGGTTGGGACCAATTGATGCATCTTAGATGGCCACTTGCTAGCTTTTAAGACCCCAGAGGCCACTCACCAAAGTGGGATGCAGAACATTTTCTTAATAAACTTTGTTATGCTAATTGACCTAGATGTCCCCTGAAACCATGGTCCCCAGACCCCTGCCTCTGCTACTTTGTCCCTCGAAGTGTTTGGTTACATTCAGGAAACTTCTTAGCTTTTGGTTTAGTCCAGCTGTACTGACTTCCCCTATATTGTGTGTTGTCCTTTCCTTCACCTAAAATAATTCTTGTCTACTATCTAGTTAGTGAATACCCCTCTCTCTCCCACCCCACCCCTGTAACCATCAAAGAAGATTTTCTTGTGTGTTTAAACCTTTTCTTAAGTTCTTATAATAGTGTTCTTATATAATATTTGTCCTTTTGTGACTAATTTCACTCAGCATAATGCCTCCCAGATTCATCCATGTTATGAGATGTTTCAAGGATTCATCATTGTTCTTTATTGTTGCATACTATTACATTGTGTGAATATACCACAATTTGTTTATCCATTCATCGGTTGATGGGCACCTAGGTTATTTCCATCTTTTTGCTATTTTGAACAGTGACGCAATAAACATGGACATGCATATGTTTATTCAAGTGAAGGCTCTTATTTCTGTAGGATGTATTCCAAGAGGGGGGATTGCTAGATCGCATGGTACTTCTGGATTTTTACAGAAGTCTCAAGTCGATTTCCAAAGTGGCTGTACCATTTTACATTTCACTGGAACAGTGTATAAGTGTTCCAGTCTCTCCACAACCTCTCCAACATCTATTATTTTGTGTTTTTTGGACTGATGCTAGCCTTGTTGGGGTGAGATGGCATCTTGTTGTAGTTTTGATGGCTAATGGGAAACCTTGGTGGCGTAGTGGTTAAGTGCTACAGCTGGTAACCAATATGTCAGCAGTTCGAATCTACCAGACGCTCCTTGGAAACTCTATGGGGCAGTTCTACTCTGCCCTATAGGGTCGCTATGAGTCGGAATTGACTCGATGGCAGTGGGTTTAGTTTGGTTTTGGTTTAATGGCTAATGATCATGAGCATTTCCTCATGTATTTGTTACCCGCCTGAATGTCTTCTTTGGTGAAGTGCCTGTTTGTATCCTTTGCCCATTTTTTAATTGGGTAGTCTTTTTGTTGTTGAGGTTTTGCACTATCCTGTAGATTTTAGACATTTGACCCTGATTGGATTTTTCGTAGCCGAAATTTTTTTCCCAGTCTGTAGGTTGTCTTTTTACTCTTTTGGTGAAGTCTTTGGGTGAGCATAAATGTTTGATTTTTTAGGAGCTCCCAGTTATCTAGTTTCTCTCCTGGTATTTGTGCATTGTTAGTAGTGTTTTGTATACTGTTTACGCCATGTATTAGGGCTCCTAGTATTGTCCCTTTTTTTTCCCACGATCTTTATCATTTTAGATTTTATATTTAGGTCTTTGATCCATTTTAAGTTAGGTTTTGTGCATGGTATGATGTATGGGTCTTGTTTCATTTTTTTGCAGATGGGTATCCAGTTATGCCAGCACCGTTTGTTAAAGAGACTGTCTTTTCCTCATTTAATGGACTTCGGGCCTTTGTCAAACATCAGCTGCTCCTGGGTGGATGAATTTACGCCTGGATTCTCAACTCTGTTCCATTGGTCTGTGCATCTGTTGTTGTACCAGTACCAGGCCGTTTTGACTACCGTGGCTGGTGGTATAATAGGTTCTAAAATCAGGTAGTGTGAGGCCTCCCACTTTGTTCTTCTTTTTCAGTAATGCTTTACTTATTCAGGACCTCTTCCCTTTCCATATGAAGTTGGTGATTTGTTTCTCTATATCATTAAAAAATGCCATTGGAATTTGGATCAAGATTGCATTGTATCTATAGACCGCTTTGGGTAGAATAGACATTTTTACAATGTTGAGTCTTCCTATCCATGAGCAAGCTATGTTTTTCCACTTATGTAGTTCTCTTTTGGTTTCATGCAGTACCGTCTTGTAGTTTTCTTTGTACAGGTCTTTTACGTCTCTGATTAGATTTATTCCTAAGTATTTTATGTTCTTGGGGGCTATTGTAAATGGTATTGATTTAGTGATTTCCTCTTTGAAGTTTTCTTTGTTGGTGTAGAGGAACCCAGCTGATTTTTGTATGTTTATCTTGTATCCTGATACTTTGCTGAACTCTTCTATTAGTTCCAGTAATCTTCTTGTGGATCCTTTAGGGTTTTCTGTGTATAAGATCATGTCATCTGCAAATAGAGATACTTTGACTTCTTCCTTGCCAATCTGAATGCCCTTTATTTCTTTTTCTAGCCTTATTGCTCTGGCTACGACCTCCAGCAGGACATTGAATGGTGATAAAGGGCATCCTTGTCTGGTTACCAGTCTCAAGGGGAATGCTTTCAGACTCTCTCCATCTAGGATGATGTTGGCTGTTGGCTTTGTATAAATGCCCTTTATTATGTTGAGAAATTTTCCTTTTATTCCTATTTTGCTGAGAGTTTTTATCATGAATAGGTGGTGGACTTTGTGAAATACCTTTTCTGCATCAATTGATAAGATCATGTGGTTCTTGTCTTTTGTTTTATTTATGTGCTTGATTACATTGATTGTTTTTCTAATGTTGAACCATTCCTGCATACCTGGTATGAATCTCACTTGGTCATGGTGAATTATTTTTTTGATATGTTGTTGAATTCTATTTGCTAGAATTTTGTTGAGGATTTTTGCATCTAAATTCATGACGGATATAGATCTGTTATTTTCTTTTTTTGTGGTGTCTTTACCTGGTTTTGGTATCAGGGTTATGCTGGCTTCATAGAATGAATTTGGGAGTATTCCTTCATCTCCTATGCTCTGAAATACCTTTAGTAGTAGTGGTGTTAACTCTTCTCTGAAAGTTTGGTAGAATTCTCCAGTGAAGCTGTCAGGGCCAGGGCTTTTTTTTGTTGGGAGTTTTTAAATTACTTTTTCAATCTCTTCTTTTGTTATAGGTTTATTTTGTTGTTCTACCTCTGTTTGTGTTAGTTTAGCTAGGTAGTGTGTTTCTAGAAATTTGTCCTTTTCCTCTAGGTTTTCAAATTTGTTAGACTATAATTTTTCATAGTATTCTGTTATGATTCTTTTAATTTCTGTTGTGTCTGTTGTGATAGCACACATCTCATTTCTTATCCAGGTTATTTGCTTCCTCTCCTGTTTTTCTTTTGTCAGTTTGGCTAATGGTTTATTGATTTTATTGATCTTTTCAAAGAACCACCTTTTGGTCGTTAACTCTTTCAATTGTTTTTCTACTCTCTACTTCATTTAATTCTGCTCTAATTTTTATTTGCTCTCTTCTGGTGCTGGAAGGCTTCTTTTGTTGCTCTCTTTCTATTTGTTCAAGTTGTAGAGTTAATGCTTTGATTTTGGCCTGTCCTTCTTTTTGGATGTGTGCATTCATTGCTATAAATTGACTTCAAAGCACTGCTTTTGCTGTGTACCAAAAGTTCTGATAGGATGTGTTTTCTCATTTGATTCTGTGTATTTCTTTATTCCATCCTTAATTTCTTCTATAACCCAGTAGTTTTTGAGTAAGGTGCTGTTCAGTTTCCATGTGTTTGATTTTCTGTCCTTGCTTTTTCTGTTATGGATGTCTACTTTTATGGCTTATGGTCAGAAAAGATGCTTTGTAATGTTTTGATGCTTGCTTTATGGCCTAATATGTGGTCTATTCTCCAGAATGTTCCATGTGCTTTGGAAAAGAAAGTATACTTGGCTGCTGTCGGGTGAAGTGTTCTGTACATGTCTATGAGGTCAAGTTGGTTGAATGCGGCATTTAGATCTTCTGTGTCTTTATCAAGCTTCTTTCTGGATTGTCTTTCCTTCACTGAAAGCGGTATGTTGAAGTGTCGTATTATTGTGGAACTGTCTATCAATAAGTTATTGTATTTATTTCTTATGTTTGCTTACTGTGTCCTATCTTCTTGTTTTGTTTTGATATACCCAAATAGGCTGCTCGTGTGAGGTAGCTTAATTATTGGCACTTTTGAAGCTCCAATGTCCTGTCACCAGGTGGTTAGCACCATTACTAGGTATGTGAGCCCAGGAGTCTGTTTACTTTTCTTGTATGGATTCAGCTCAGGTGTCCAGATAGTTGGTCACCAAGTGTGTGGTGCAGGCTCTCAACTACAGTCCTAGGTGGGCAGGGGTAATTGATGTAGACACAGGTATCTGGCTGCAGTAGGGGGTCATGTGCTGAGCAAGGCAGGGGGCTGACAGCCACCCCTGTGTGTCCATTAGGAAAGCATGTCTCTGTTTCCTAGAGTGTGTATGTGGGTTGGTTTTGCAGCCAGATTATGGGCACCCAATGTTGTTGGCTTTAAGGACTGGGAGGCACCACTTTTTCTTGGACCCCTGTCACGTGTGGCTAGGTGGTGTGCGTGGAGCCACCAGTCCTCAGGCCCCTGATGTGGGTAGGTGAGGACCCTGCTTAATAGGCAGAATGGTGTCAAATGTCACAAACCTGCCTCTCTATCATATAGCTGAAACAGTTGAAGTTAGACTTCACATATATATCCTTTTGTTTGGTACTATGCTAATAAGGACCTATTCTGTTCAAATGAGCCCACACAAGTCTATGCGGGGGTGAAAGGCATTCAAAGTCTGTGGACCCATTATGCCTGTACCTAGGCAAGGGAGCTGGCAGATTATTTTTTCCGTTTGTTAATTTGTTCTCACTCCAAGGCCGGAAGACTGGCTCAGAATGCATAATGGGTCCTAATTCTGGCCCATGGACATGGCAATCTCTGAAGCCAGCTCAGATCCAATGCAAGGTGAGAAGGGGGCAGGTAAGTGGGAGAGAGATTTTTCCCAAAGGGGTGTTTTTTGATCTGTGCAGTAGGTTAGATGCACGTACTTATCTTTTGCCAGTTGAGCGCTGCTTTTCACTGATTCTGGAAATGTGAGTAGACTGTCCAACTCTCTGTGTCTCCTGATGTGGAAAATGCGCCCCAAATGTCACTGCTTGCCTCACCACTGGCGCCAGCTCATCCTACCCTGCAGGGCGCCAGTTCCCACTGGGTCAGGTCTGGTAACTCCTCACTGCTTCTGAACCATGTCTCCATCCCCATGCCGCTCGATCCAATTCCTCAACTTTACCTTTGATGCTCAGGGATTCTAGATTGTCATATATAATCAATTCACTTGTTTTTTCAGGTATTTGTTGTAAGAGTGACCACAGGAAGTGTCCTACTACTCCGCTATCTTGGCTCTGTCTCTTCCAGAATATCCAGTTTTAAGAAATCTTACCAATTAATTTTAAAAATCAAACAAAACAAAACAAAAAACTGAAAAGAGGATATCCAAATGATGTACATATTAGCCTCATCAGTAATTAGGAAAATGCAAATTAAAGCACAATGGTATGTATATATACAGAACCACCAGACTGACAAATATTAAAACGTCTGGCAAATGTCAGGGAATATGTGTAGCACTAGAACTTACACATTGGTTTCTTGCATTTTCATTTGGGTTTTGCCTTAGTTCAAGAGGGCACAGGAGTTCCACTGACACTCCTATACGATCAGATGTTCTAGTCCCACGGTCTCAACACTCTCCATATGCATGTCGTTGTTGTTGTTAAGTGCTGTCGAGTCAGTTCCAATTCATGGTGAACCTATGTACAACAGAATGAAACACCGTCTGGCCCCGCATCTTCCTCACAATCATTCTGTGTTTGAGCCCATTGTTGCAGCCACTGTGTCAATCCATCTCATTGAGGGTTTTCTTTTTCGCTGATCTTCTACTTTACCAAGCATGATGTCCTTCTCCAGGGGCTGTTCCCTCTTGATAACATGTCCAAAGTACATGAGATGAAGCCTCGTCATCCTGGCTTCCAAGGAGTGTTCTGGCTGTATTCTTCCAAGATAGATTTTTTTCGTTGTTTTGGCAGACCATGGTATGTTCAGTATTCTTCACCACACCGTAATTCAAATTCATCAATTCTTCTTCAGTCTTGCTTATTCATTGTCCAGCTTTCTCATGCATATGAGGCAACTGAAAATACCATGGCTTGAGTCAGGCACACCTTAGTCCTCAAAGTTACATATTTGCTTTTGAACACTTTAAAGAGATCTTTTGCAGCCTACTTCCATGGCATTGATTGTGGATCCAAGTAAAAAGAAATCTGCTGTTTGCATAAAGGTTACTAATCTAGGATTTCTTTTCAGTTGCCCATACTGGTTTACCACTGTTCCATTCTCTATCTACTATCAGTCTTCTTCCCATCACAATTTTTTTCCTGAAAGAGGAGTCTATATTTAATGTTAGCTCAGATTTTGCTGTCTTTCAGTAGATGAAGTGATTGCAGTAGTTTTAAACAGTTAAACTTTTGACTGCTAGCAGTTCAAATCCACTTATAAACTGCTTGGCAGTTCAAACCCACTCATAGATGCCTTGGAAGACAGGCCTGGAGATCTGTTTCTGAAAAGTCACAGTCTTGAAAACCCTATGGAGCAGTTCTACTCTGCCCCCATGGGGCCGCCATGAGTCAGAATCAACTCGTCAGTAAGTAACAATGACAATAACAGGATATAGGAGTGGACAGTGGTGGTTCAGTAGTGCTTCAGTGGTAGACTTCTCACCTTCCATACAGGAGACCTAGTTCAATTCCCAGCCCATACACTTCATGCACAGCCACCGCTTGTCTGTGAGTGGATGCTTGCATGTTGCTATGGTCCTGAGCAGGTTTCAGCAGAGCTCCCAGACAAATTAGGAAGAAAGCCCTGGCAATCTACTTTTGAAAACACCTTATGGCTCACTACAGTCTGTTCTGCAACTTATCATGGGATGGTGCAGGACTATTTCCTTTCTGTTGTGCATGGGGTGCTACAACTCAATGGCAGCTAACAACAACAACAGGATATAGGAAGAAATTGATGCTTCACTCTCCTACTTCTCTTTTGTCTTAGGCTTCAGGTGGTTTTCTTCTGGGACATTGGAGGGGCAATAAACTATGTGATTGAAGGAGTTTAGCAGAAAGTCATAGAATGATAGGAGAATCTCTGGAAGTGCAAGTAGCAGAAGGTAACTGGGGACATGTTGTACAGGGGAAGTCAGCTATAGACACAACCATGCCATGACAGAACTTGGTTCCCTGAGTCTCAGATGCCAGCCATCCCAAACAAGAAGGTCTCCTCTAGGGCAAATCTATTGGCCTAGAGCTGGGGCAACATGGTCAGAATCAGATCAGAGATGATTCCAAGACTGGTAGATTGTAGTAGAAGGTAGAGCTGATCTGAGAGTGTTAGGTGGGGCAAAGAAAGGAACAGACAGGACATTACAGTTCTTAGAATTATTCCATTGCCTTAAAATAGGTAGATGTTGGGGGCCTTAGATAATTACAACTATAAACCCCGTGTTTATCTTATTTGTTATTCACTGAATTCACTACACAATTAAGATGACAGTTGTCATTGCATTTTGATGTGGAAACTAAAGGCACTGAATGCTATTTCTGCTATGAGTCATAGCCATACTAGATTAACAGATGACTACCAGTATAGGAAGTTCTAGAATTAATTAAAGGCTCACATTCTGGTTGGATATGATCTCACTTTTAAGTATAAAATTAGGAATTAAAAGAAGGATCTTTAAAACTAATAAGTATAATTAAATTTTAAGTGAACTTCAAGAACGCCTAAATTCTGCAAGTGTTTCTAGCCCATAGAAAATTCACAAGGCGGGGCAGGTCACTGATCAACTACTTCCTTGAGCAGTTGTGTAGTTTTGCCAGCTGCCACTTGCTAGCCTTATTTTCTGAAAATTCCTCAGAGCCAAGAGTATCTGCCAAGAGGAGTCAAATGCTGCTGACGACCAGGAGTTGGATTTGTTACAAATGGAGGTACTCCAGCTGTCTGAATTTGCCAGCTCCATTGTTAGAGAAGAATGATAGATGGACCAAACATGTCCACCCTTGTAAACTGACAAAGTTTCCAACAGCTTAAAAAATGACAGGAAGCCAGGTTTCTCTGGCTAAGTCTTGGGTAGCATGCTACCTGAACCCTAGAATTAATTAAGGGAAGGCATGTTAAGAGGCTTTTTCCAGGGATTTCTGCCTTTCAAAGTAAAGGCAACAGCTCTTTCATTTGATTGGCCTGAGCATGATCTCTTTGGAACTATTCATACTGCAATAGTATTCCAGGGCACAGAGTGAAAATTCCAGGAATATTGTGCCATTAAAACTAATGTTCTTAAAGAATCCACTTGAGGCTTTTCTGATAACGATTGCTGCGGTTGGAGGACTTTTCTACTTTCTATCTTTCTTTATCCCCCTCTAACTTGGTAGGGGGCCATTTAAGGGGGCAAACTGAACTTTCAGCTCTTCAAATGCAAGGGTGATTCAATGTTAGAAAATTAATCAATGCGATACACTACATTAATAGAACAAAGGGAAAACGCCCACGTGATCATCTCAATTGATGCAGAACAGGCATTTGACCAAAACAACACCCAAATCCCTTAACACGATAAAGGGCATTTATGAAAATTCCACAGCTAACATCATACTCAATGGTGAAAGCCTGAAGGCTTTTCATCTAAAATCAGGAACAAGACAAGGATGCCTGCTTTCATCTCTGTTTCTCAGCATTGTGCTGGAAGATCGAGCTGGCACAATTAGGCAAGAAAATGAAGAAAGAGGGGGAAACGGTATCCAAATTGGAAAGGAAGAAATAAAACTATCTCTATTCGAAGATGACATGATCCTATAGACAGAAAATCTCAAACTTCACAAGAAAGCTACCAAAGCCAATAAAAGAATTTAGCAAAGTCACAAGACCAACACACAAAAATCAGTTGTGCTTCTATTCACCTGCAAGGAAGAATCTGAAAAGGAAATAGAGAAAGCAATACCACTAAGATAGCATCCAAAGGGGGAGAAAAAAAAGCTAGTAACAAATTCACCATTTAAAAGTTGCCTTTTTCTTGTTTCAGCTTGAGGCTAGTTGCTGTAAGCCTACTTTTCAGAGTTTTCACAGAGTTGAGACTACAGGTTTCCAATTGCTTTTCTTTGTGCTCATGTGGCACAGCCGGGATTTTAGACTTGCTCATCTTTGCACAATCCCCCTGAACTTTTTTTTTTTTTTGTGGTAAGACTACTATGTGTATAATCTAAAATAATCTAAAAAGGTAAATCAAATGACAAAATAGGCATTTGTTATATTAGCAGAAAGTTTCATCATAAATTCTGCACATAAAAATACATCTCCAATGTCTCCCAACTGTAAGAATTCATAGATGCTCCTAACATACCTCTCAAAAAGAAGAACGAGAAACGTTTTGGTTAAACAAATTCAAAATGAACCATTGTTTTACTCTCTTTGTTTATTCTGGAGTTCAAAGTTAGGATGGATTATAAACCATCATTTATGCTTTTAAGTATTTTGGTAACTTTTAAGTATCCTGATGCTGAGCTGCTTAATTATTCACCTACTTCCTAACCAATAATACTTTAATTCCTAAAACAGGTTTGATGTGTTTAGTTTAGCCTATAGGTTGATTTTTAAGGTATACTTTACTTTTCTGGACTTTTATTACTCCGTTAAAATGAAATAATTCGATCTAAAGCAAAGCAATAAACAAAAACTTAAATGTATTCCCACATGCCTATAATGGGCACAGACAGGAGAATGAGACTCAAAAAGTTAATTGTCTTTGTTGTGGAGAAAAAGGCCACAGACCCAATTTTAAACATGGTGCTACTTATCATCTGCCTGTTGGGAGAAATGAGGGAACTGGTCCCCAGCCAGAAGTCTATTGTATCTCAGTTCTTACATTCACTTTATGCATTCTCATTCTCTTTTATATTTGAGTATAACTGAAGAATCAAGAACATCCCATCTCTTTCTCCAACACCTACAACCCATACCCACCCCTTAGGAACTGCTTTGTGATCCACCAAGGAGAGAGGACCAGTACTCAAGTAACTTTCTACAGATTATTTGAAATGAAATGGCCTCTTTGTAAAGAGGTCAAATATATATTTTTGAATACAAGAAAAGTCATGGTATTTGTTCAGAAGAACTAAGGGGACTAGGACATTGAAGATTTGTGAGGAGATCATGATGTTTGTTCAAGGGAGTACAAATCAGGGTTTTTTTTTGTTTTTGTTTTTTGATAAATTCTGTTAATTCTGGAAAGCTTGATCTCCCTACCATCTAAAGGTTCTAAATGAAATTTTGGTGTAAACTGGTTCCATTGCTGGAACTCTTGAGAGGCCTCTGTGTGTTCAGGTGGGTTGCTGATCATCTTCTAGCTGGCTCCCGGTGCAGGAGAGGTCAACGCAGCTTCCAGGTAAAGATAAACTGCACATATTTGCCAACAGCAAACTCTCCTTAGAGAATTCCTCTGAGGAAGTGAGGGAGAAACATTGCTACTGCAACCTGTACATTAGAAACAACAAATACTATTTAATTAAAACAGAACTGCTTAGTTAACAGTAGTATGAAACTTACCATTTTGTAGTATTTGCACAAATAAAGGATGTGCAAATGAACAGTGCCTTTCTAAAATGTCTCTGTAATTTTTGTCAAATCACACTTTCCTTCACTTTTTTTCATTTTAAAAGAAAATTGGCCCTGAAACACCATCCAGACAAGAATCCAGATGACCCAACTGCTGCAGAAAAATTTAAAGAAATCAACAATGCCCACACAATACTTACTGACATGTCAAAGAGAAACATATATGACAAGTATGGATCGCTGGGACTCTATGTGGCTGAGCAATTTGGAGATGAAAATGTTAATACCTACTTTATGTTGTCAAGCTGGTGGGCAAAGGTGAGTCAGATCACTTTTTTTTAAAAAACAATTTTCCTGAAAGACCATGGAATTACTTACTCTCTTAGGCTCCATCTCAAATATAGTCTAACTTTGTTATTATCAAACTCTTGCAAATAAAAAGAGATAATGCTTCCATCAAAAGCTGTTATTTGAAGATCATTTTTGCTTTAGCTCATCAAATAATTATGAAATACAGCATGACTTAAAATACTTCTAGTCATTAATTATATCTGGGTTTGGAGCTTCAGGTTAATTCTGACTGCCCTCCCTTCTCCCATAATGACTAATTAAAAACTGACTCATTGCTCAAAACCAAAAATAATTTATTAGTGTGACAACTGTTTGATAAATAATAAATGAATGTAGAATAAATTTAGCCATGTCCTTAACTATCCATAGCTACAACAGCAGTAACAATCCTTGGGATTAATGCGTGGTCAGTGTGTCACAGGCTCACATGGAGCCTGCTGTGAGGTGATGGAGATGGAAAAGAGGGGGAAAAGGTGAGAATTAAGTAGTTGAGGACAGAAAGCTGGAGAAAGACAGAGAGAGTGAAAATGGATATCTGTCAGTAAAAAGGCAACATTTTTAAGGACTTTATGCACAAAGAATTGACTTTTGTCCAGTAAATTTTGTTTGATTTCCTAGGGAATCCCTAGTATAAGTATGTTTGGTGATGGTTTTATATTTGTGTATGTTTTAATATCTTTGCCTTCTTATAAAAGTATGTTTACATATGCACCAGACATAGAGTCCATCAGCATTTTTGTTTTTAAATTTTTATTGAGCTTTAAGTGAACATTTAAAATCAAGTCAGTCTGTCACATATAAGCTTATATACACCTTACTCCATACTCCCACTTACTCTCCCCCTAATGAGTTAGTCTGCTCCCTCCTTCCAGTCTCTCCTTTCGTGACAATTTTGCCAGTTTCTAACCCTCTCTACCTTCCTTTCTCCCCTCCAGGCAGGAGATGCCAACACAGTCTCAAGTGTGCACCTGATACAGGTAGCTCACTCTTCGTCAGCATCTCTCTCCAACCCATTGTCCAGTCCCTTCCATGTCTGATGAGTTGTCTTCGGGAATGGTTCCTGTCCTGGGCCAACAGAAGGTTTGGGGACCATGACCGCCGGGATTCCTCTAGTCTCAGTCAGACCATTAAATCTGGTCTTTTTATGAGAATTTGGGGTCTGCATCCCACTGATCTCCTGCTCCCTCAGGGGTTCTCTGTTGTGTTCCCTGTCAGGGCAGTCATCGGTTGTGGCCGGGCACCATCTAGTTCTTCTGGTCTCAGGATGATGTAAGTCTCTAGTTCATGTGGCCCTTTCTGTCTCTTGGGCTCGTAATCACCTTGTGTCCTTGGTGTTCTTCATTCTCCTTTGATCCAGGTGGGTTGAGACCAATTGATGCATCTTAGATGGCTGCTTGTTAGCATTTAAGACCCCAGACACCACATTTCAAAGTGGGATGCAGAATGTTTTCATAATAGAATTATTTTGCCAATTGACTTAGAAGTCCTCTTAAGCCATAGTCCCCAAACCCCCGCCCTTGCTCTGCAGACCTTTGAAGCATTCAGTTTATCCCGGAAACTTCTTTGCTTTTGGTCCAGTCCAGTTGAGCTGACCTTCCGTGTATTGAGTATTGTCCTTCCCTTCACCTAAAGTAATTCTTGTCTATGAACTAATCAGTAAATAACCCTCTCCCACCCTCCCTCCCTCCCCGCCTCGTAACCACAAAAGTATGTGTTCTTCTCAGTTTATACTATTTCTCAAGATCTTATAATAGTGGTCTTATACAATATTTGTCCTTTTGCCTCTGACTAATTTCACTCAGCATAATGCCTTCCAGGTTCCTCCATGTTATGAAATGTTTCACAGATTCGTCACTGTTCTTTATCGATGCGTAGTATTCCATTGTGTGAATATACCACAATTTATTTAACCATTCATCCATTGATGGACACCTTGTTTGCTTCCAGCTTTTTGCTATTGTAAACAGAACTGCAATAAACATGGGTGTGCATATATCCGTTCTTGTGAAGGCTCTTATTTCTCTAGGGTATATTCCGAGGAGTGGGATTTCTCGGTTGTATGGTAGTTCTATTTCTAACTTTTTAAGAAAACGCCGGGTAGATTTCCAAAGTGGTTGTGCCATTTTACATTCCCACCAGCAGCGTATAAGAGTTCCAATCTCTCTGCAGCCTCTCCAACATTTATTAGTTTGTGTTTTTTGGATTAATGCCAGCCTTGTTGGAGTGAGATGGAATCTCATCATAGTTTTAATTTGCATTTCTCTAATGGCTAATGATCGAGAGCATTTTCGCATGTATCTGTTAGCTGCCTGAATATCTTCTTTAGTGAAGTGTGTGTTCATATCCTTTGTCCACTTCTTGATTGGGTCGTTTGTCTTTTTGTGGCTGAGTTTTAACAGAATCATATAGATTTTAGAGATCAAGCACTGGTCGGAGATGTCATAGCTGAAAATTCTTTCCCAATCTGTAGGTGGCCTTTTTACTCTTTTGGTGAAGTCTTTAGATGAGCATAGGTGTTTGATTTTTAGGAGCTCCCAGTTATCTGGTTTCTCTTCGTCATTTTTGGTAATGTTTTGTATTCTGTTTATGCCTTATATTAGGGCTCCTAACGTTGTCCCTATTTTTTCTTCCATGATCTTTATCGTTTTAGTCTTTATGTTTAGGTCTTTGATCCACTTGGAGTTAGTTTTTGTGCATGGTGTGAGGTATGGGTCCTGCTTCATTTTTTTTGCAAATGGATATCCAGTTATGCCAGCACCATTTGTTAAAAAGACTATCTTTTCTGCAATTAACTGACACGGGTCCTTTGTCAAACATCAGCTGCTCATATGTGGATGGATTTATATCTGGGTTCTCAATTCTGTTCCATTGGTCTATGTGCCTGTTGTTGTACCAGTACCAGGCTGTTTTGACTACTGTGGCTGTATAATACGTTCTAAAATCAGGTAGAGTGAGGTCTCCCACTTTCTTCTTCTTTTTCAGTAATGCTTTACTTATCCGAGGCTTCTTTGCCTTCCATATGAAGTTGGTGATTTGTTTCTCCATCACATTAGAAAATGTCACTGTAATTTGGATCGGAAGTGCATTGTATGTATAGATGGCTTTTGGTAGAATAGACATTTTTACTATGTTAAGTCTTCCTATCCATGAGCAAGGCATGTTTTTCCACTTAAGTAGGTCCTTTTGAGTTTCTTGCAGTAGTACTTTGTAGTTTTCTTTGTATAGGTCTTTTACATCTTTGGTAAGATTTATTCCTAAGTATTTTATCTTCTTGGGGGCTACTGTGAATGGTATTGATTTGGTGATTTCCTCTTCGATGTTCTTTTTGTTGATGTAGAGGAATCCAAGTGATTTTTGTATGTTTATCTTATAACCTGAGACTCTGCCAAACTCTTCTATTAGTTTCAGTAGTTTTCTGGAGGATTCCTTAGGGTTTTCTGTGTATAAGATCATGTCATCTGCAAATAGAGATAATTTTACTTCCTCCTTGCCAATCCAGATGCCCTTTATTTCTTTGTCTAGCCTAATTGCTCTGGCTAGGACCTCTAGCACAATGTTGAATAAGAGCAGGGATAAAGGGCATCCTTGTCTGGTTCCCGTTCTCAAGGGAAATGCTTTCAGGCTCTCTCCATTTAGAGTGATGTTGGCTGTTGGCTTTGTATAGATGCCCTTTATTATGTTGAGGAATTTTCCTTCAATTCCTTTTTTGTTGAGAGTTTTTATCATAAATGGGTGCTGGACTTTGTCAAATGCCTTTTCTGCATCAATTGATAATGTCATGTGGTTTTTGTGTTTTGTTTTATTTATATGGTGGATACATTAATGGTTTTTCTAATATTAAACCCGCTTTGCATACCTGGTATAAATCCCACTTGGTCGTGGCGGATTATTTTTTTGATATGTTATTGAATTCTATTGGCTAGAATTTTGTTGAGGATTTTTGCATCTATGTTCATGAGGGATATAGGTCTATAATTTTCTTTTTTTGTGATGTCTTTACCTGGTTTTGGTATCAGGGAGATGGTGGCTTCATAGAATGAGTTAGGTAGTATTCCATCATTTTCTATGCTTTGACATACCTTTAGTAGTAGTGGTGTTAACTCTTCTCTGAAAGTTTGGTAGAACTCTGCAGTAAAGCCATCCAGGCCAGGGCTTTTTTTCTTGGGAGTTTTTTGATTACCATTTCAATCTCTTTTTTTGTTATGGGTCTATTTAATTGTTCTACTTCTGATTGTGTTAGTTAAGGTAGGTAGTGTTTTTCTAGGAATTCATCCATTTCTTCTAGGTTTGCAAATTTGTTAGAGTACAATTTTTTGTAATAATCTGATATGATTCTTTTCATTTCACTCGGGTCTGTTGTGATGTGGCCCTTCTCGTTTCTTATTCGGGTTATTTGTTTCCTTTCCGGTATTTCGTTAGTCAGTCTGGCCAATGGTTTATCAATTTTGTTAATTTTTTCAAAGAACCAGCTTTTGGCTTTGTTAATTCTTTCAATTGTTTTCCTGTTCTCTAATTCATTTAGTTCAGCTCTAATTTTTATTATTTGTTTTCTTCTGGTGCCTGATGGATTCTTTTGTTGCTCACTTTCTATTTGTTCAAGTTGTAGGGACAGTTCTCTGATTTTGGCTCTTTCTTCTTTTTGTATGTGTGCATTTATCGATATAAATTGGCCTCTGAGCACTGCTTTTGCTGTGTCCCAGGGGTTTTGATAGGAAGTGTTTTCATTCTCGTTGCATTCTATGAATTTCTTTATTCCGTCCTTAATGTCTTCTGTAACCCAGTCTTTTCCCAGCAGGGTATTGTTCAGTTTCCAAGTATTTGATTTCTTTTCCTAATTTTTCTGTTATTGATTTCCACTTTTATGGCCTTATGGTCTGAGAGGATGCTTTGTACTATTTGGATGTTTTGGATTCTGCAAAGGTTTGTTTTATGACCTAATATGTGGTCTATTCTAGAGAATGTTCCATGTGCGCTAGAAAAAAAAAGTATACTTTGCAGCAGTTGGGTGGAGTGTTCTGTATAAGTCTAGGAGATCAAGTTGGTTGATTGTAGCAATTAGGTCTTCCATGTCTCTATTGAGCTTCTTACTGGATGTCCTGTCCTTCTCCGAAAGTGGTGTGTTGAAGTCTCCTGCTATAATTGTGGAGGTGTCTATCTCACTTTTCAGTTCTGTTAAAGTTTGTTTTATGTATCTTGCAATCTTGTCATTGGGTGCATAAATATTTAATATGGTTATATCTTCCTGGTCAATTGTCCCTTGTATCATTTTTTTTTTTTTTAATGTCCTTCTTTATCCTTTGTGGTGGATTTAAATTTAAAGTCTATTTTGTCAGAAATATTGCTACTCCTGCTCTTTTTTGCTTTGTTTGCTTGATATATTTTTTTCCATCCTTTGAGTTTTAGTTTGTTTGTGTCTCTAAGTCTAAGGTGTGTCTGTTGCAGGCAGCATATAGACGGATCGTGTTTCTCAATCCAGTCTGAGACTCTCTGTCTCTTTGTTGGTGTGTTTAGTCCATTTACATTCAGCGTAATTATAGATAAGTATGTGTTTAGTGCTGTCATTTTGATGCCTTTTTATGTGTGTTTTTGACAATTTCATTTTTTCACTTACTTTTTGTGCTGAGACATTTTTCTTTGTAAGTTGTGTGTTCCTCATTTTCATAGTATTTGACTTTGTGTTTGCTGAGTCGTTACATTTTTCTTGGTTTTTATTTTGAGTTATGGAGTTGTTATACCTCTTTGTGGTTACCTTAATATTTACCCCTATTTTTCTAAGTAAAAACCTAACTTGTATTGTCCTATATCAACTTGTATCCCTCTCCATATGGCAGTTCTATGCCACCTGTATTTAGTCCCTCTTTTTGACTATTGTCATCTTTTACATATTGACTTCAATGATTCCCTGTTTTGAGCATTTTTTTCTTTTTAAAATTAATCTTAATTTGTTTTTGTGATTTCCCTATTTGAGTTGATATCAGGATGCTCTGTTCTGTGACCTTGTGTTGTGCTGGTATCTGATATTATTGGTTTTCTGACCAATTTCCTTTAGTATTTCTTGTAGCTTTGGTTTGTTTTTTGCAAATTCTCTAAGCTTGTGTTTATCTGTAAATGTCTTAATTTTGCCTTCATATTTCAGAGAGAGTTTTTCTGGATATATGATCCTTGGCTGGCAGTTTTTCTCCTTCAGTGCTCTCTATATATCATCCCATTGCCTTCTTGACTGCATGGTTTCTGCTGAGTAGTCTGAACTTATTCTTATTGATTCTCCTTTGTAGGAGACCTTTCTTTGATCCCTGGCTGCTTTTAAAATTTTCTCTTTATCTTTGGTTTTGGCAAGTTTGATGATAATATGTCTTGCTGATTTTCTTTTTGGATCAATCTTAAATGGGGTTCGATGAGCATCTTGGATAGATATTTTTTCATCTTTCATGATGTCAGGGAAGTTTTCTGCAAACAGATCTTCAACTATTCTCTCTGTGTTTTCTGTTATCCCTCCCTGTTCTGGGACTCCAGTCACACGCAAGTTATTCTTCTTGATAGAGTCCCACATGATTCTTAGGGTTTCTTCATTTTTTTTAATTCTTTTGTCTGATTTTTTTTCAGCTATATTGGTGTCAATTCCCTGGTCCTCCAGATCCCCCACCCTGGATTCCAATTGCTCAAGTCTGCTCCTCTGACTTCCTATTGTGTTGTCTAATTTTGTTGTTAATCTTTTGGATTTCTGAATGCTGTCTCTCTATGGATTCTTGCAACTTATTAATTTTTCCACTATGTTCTTGAATAATCTTTTTGAGTTCTTCGACTGCTTTATCAGTGTGTTCCTTGGCTTTTTCCGTAGATTGCCTGATTTCATTTCTGAGGTCATCCCTGATGTCTTGAAGCATTCTGTAAATTAGTTTTTTATATTCTGCATCTGGCAATTCCAGGATTGTATCTTCATTTGGGAAAGATTTTGATTCTTTAGTTTGGGGAGTTGTAGAAGCAATCATGGTCTGCTTCTTTCTGTGTTTTGATATCGACTGCTGTCTTTGAGCCGTCTCTAAGATATTGTAGTGATTTATTCTATAATTGCTCACTGAGTCTTATCTTGTTTTGTTTTCTTTCAGTATACGTAGATGGGCTACTAGGTTGCGCTGCCTTGATTGTTGTAGCCCTTGAATCACTTATGTCCTATTACCAGCTGGTTTGGGCTGTTACCAGATATATAAGCCTGAGTCCATTCACTATTCTTGAGTAGAATCTGATTTTGGGTCATCAAGTGTATGGTGCAGACTGTCATCCATCTACCTAGAGAAGCAATGGTGATGGTTGTGTGCACCAGATTGTAGTAGCAGCAGGGTTTCACACTCCGGGGCGGGGGGGGGGCAGGATGCTGACAGGCTTCCCCCAAGTGCCAGTGAGGTAGGTGTGTCTCTATTCCCAAAGCACCTTGGTGGATGGGCTGTGCAGCTGTACCTTAGGCCCCCAATGCAAGTACCTCTACAGATTGGTAGGTGTCACCCTCCTTAGACCCCCGAGGCAGGAGGCTAGGTGGTCTGGGGGGAGCTTCAGCCCTCAGTTCCCTGTTCTGGGTCAGTGAGGGCTCTGTTGAATACGCAGAGATATCAGACCTGGGAAACTTGTCTTTCCAGTAATCTGCTAAAACAATTACAGTCAGATCCCTATCAGAATTGCCTTTGCATTATAATAACCACCTTGTTCCCTGTACGGATGAAAGCTCAAGACTGTGGATCACATATGTTTGGCTGGAGCTGGTTCTGTGTATTTAGTCCAATTAGGGAAGGATTTTTGGTCCCTGGGTTTTTTGTAGCTGCTTCTCTCAGGCCAGGAGAATGGGTTAGGAAAAGATTAAAAAAAAAAAAAAAAAAGGAAAGAAAAACCGCAGCGCACTTCTCTCTCTGGCTCAGGAAATTCCAATGTTAATGAAGCCGCCTGGGAAGGGGAGGGGAGGGTTCAGATAAATAGGAGAGAGTAGTACCCCAGAATATAGACAAAGTTACTTATCTTGCTTGGGATGACTGTTTTATCTGAGATTCCTGAGGGGCGCGTCGAATGTGTGTGCTGGCTGGGTAGAGATTGCCCCTGAGGGTCAGGCCCGTGACCTGTGCTTGCGCTGTCTCAGAAGCTGTGGTCAGTTCCTCTGCTCCCAGTCCAAAGCCCAGCGTCAAGGTTCCCCGGCTGGGATGCTACACTTCAGGCTCCAAAACCAGTAGCTGCCTCCCGGTGACTTCTCCTTGTGTCAGCCACGTTGCTGCGCTGCCCGTGTGCACTGGCTGGGCTTCCCCCGAGGTCACTTCTGGGGGCTACAGCTGCATCCTGTGTTTGTGCTGTCTCAGGATGCCGTGCTCAGCTCCCCTGCGCCCAGTTCAAAGCCTGGCGCCAAGGTTTTCTGACTAGGACACTGGCTCCAGGCTCCAAAAACAGTCACTGCTTCCCCGTGGTAGTTCAGTCTCAGTCTCCGTCACTCAGGTCAACTCTTTAGATCTGTGTTTGATGGTCAGGGCTCGTAGATTGTCATGTATGTGATGAATTCACTTGTTTTTCTGAGTCTTTGTTGCAAGAGGGATCCGAGGTAGCTTCTACCTAGTCAGCCATCTTGGCCCCGCCTCTTCCATCAGCATATTTTGTGGACAGTTTGCTCCACATTCATATGGATAATAATAATAATAATAGAAACAAATAGCCACAAAGGCAAGTTTCATATCCAATAGTATTCGGATCGGTATTTTCTTCCACTGAAATGCATCTTGCTACATTGAAGAGTTTCATTTATGCAGGAAAAGAGAGAACGTATTTTTGTACATGAGCGTGGAGACAGAGTTTATAACCTAAAGCCTCATTTGCTGTTTGTAACAACCAGCATTCTTTTTCCTGAGGATACCTGGGGTCCTTCTGAAATCTTCCCTTTCCCCTCCTTCTCAGTTGTTGAAGACTTGGGAAGCAGAAAAGTTCCTACCAAGTGAAGGTGGAACTTGGAACGAGAGTGCACATACTGACGATGGTATTTACGATGATAGATTGAATGTTCATATCACAATATAGGCTTTTTTGGGCTCGCCTGGGAACTTAACCACCAGGTATGATGTTCTTTCCATGGGAAGGGACATCAAGAGTACCAGATAGCTGCACGCTAGCACCTAATTGTATATTAGGGTCTGCTCACGGAAAAATGAGAATAGGCTTTCTTACCCAGAACGTTGACACAATTGACTAAAATTCACATAGACTAGCAGAATCTGTCCACTAGTGCAAGACATATTCAGAATAATTCCTGATGTGAATATTTAAAAATATGTCCACAAAAAGTACACCTTGCCTTTTTGCTTATACCAAGTCCAATCGCATGACCCATTAAAGTGATCTGGCTCATAGCAATCATTTATTAAACATATTACCTGAACGAATCAGTGTGCCATCAAAAATGTATTTAAATTAACTCCAAACAACCAGAAGGAAGGAAATAATAAAAATTAGAGCAGAAATCAACAAAATTGAAAACAGGGATACAATACAGAAAATCAATGAAACCAAAAGCTTGTATTTTGAAAAGATCAATTAAATTTATAAGTGTCTAGGCATACTAACCAAGGGGGTGGGGACAAAGAGAGAGATAAGACACACACACACACACACACACACACACACAATGCATTTAAAAAATAATAGACTTGTGCCTGGTACTGTTCCTTGTTGTTGTTAGTTGCTATTAAGTCGATTCCAACTCATGGTGACCCCATATGTGCAGAGTAAAACTGTTTCACAGTGTTTTCAAGGCTGTGACCTCTCGGAAGCAGATCTCCAGGCCTGTCTTCCAAGGCGCCTCTGGGTGGCTTCCAACCTTTCAGCTAGTAGTTGAGCGCTTAACTGTTTGCACCACCCAGGGACTCCTAATACTATGATAAGCATCGTAAGGGATTAAACACGCTTATTTCATGCAATAAGCAGACAACCCGGTAGGGATAGTTAAAAATAAAACTATATGAAGGACAAGAAAATTTTCAGAGTAGAGAGCAGCTTAGGAATTGGATAGAGAAGGGAGGAGCATCTGGGCCAGGGCTCAGGAATATTGCACAGGAGGGTTTTGGAGGCAGTTGGTGAGGAGAAGGGTCTTGAAGTTTTGTTTTCAGAACAATTTATCTAAGGCTACGAAAACATAGAGTATCCACCATGAAGAGATTAGATGTGTCAGGGTTGTAACTAAAACTTCACCACCCCAAGTCACCCCTGGGCTCCACCCACAACCAGGACCAAGTCAAATAGATGGGGTCCTGGGCCAGGACCATCAACATGAAAGATTTCTATCATGAATTATTAAAGAACTTTACACATACCTAGGTGGTCTTTATCTTCTTGCCCTCTGGAACAGACAAAAATCTGCATTTGGATTCAAAGACTTGTGAGCCACTTTCTTTGTGTTTCAAATCAAATAATATATTTTTAATAAAATTACAAATTGATTTTCCTGGATTCACAAAAAATTCCTTATAACTTCAGGTTGGAGGAGTCAAGAGAGTTTTTTTTAAATCTCTAGCTAAGTCAAATTAAGCGAGTGTGATGGATTGGATTGTGTCCCCCCAAAAATGTGAGTCAACTTGGCTAGGTCATAATTCCTAGTATTGTGTGATTGTCCATCATTTTGTCATCTGATGTGATATTCCTATGTGTTGTAAATCCTACCTCTATGATGTTAATGGGGCAGGATTAGAGGCAGTTATGCTAATAAGGCAGGAATCAATCTTGAGTCAATTTCTTCTGAGATATAAAAGAGAATCAAACAGAGAGACAGGGGGACCTCATACCACCAAGAAAGAGGAGCAGGGAGCACAGAGCGTCCTTTGGACCCGGGGTCCCTCCACCAAGAAGCTCCTAGACCAGGAGAAAATTGAAGACAAGGACTTTCCACCAGAACCAATATGTAGAGAGAGAAAGCCTTCCCCTGGAGCTGGTGCCCTGAATTCGGACATCTAGCCTCCTAGACTATGAGAATATAAATTTCTGTTTGTTAAAGCCATCCACCTGTGGTATTTCTGTTATTGAAGCACTAAATAACTAAGACAGTGAGCACCTTTTTTTTGTTAGTGGGGAAATCCTGGTGGAGTTTACTAGAAGGAACAAATTGTTTATCTATTCATTACTTTATACATTCATTAACTCAGCTGGTATTTTTTAAGTGTCTACCATATGCTGGGCACTAAAGTCTTAGGTAGAAGGGACTCAAACATGAATAACATATAGTTTTAGCCTAGACTATATTAGCTCAAGAGTCCTGTTGGGACAATGGTTAAGAACTCTGCTGCTAACTGAAAAGGTAGGCAATTTGAACCCACCAGCTGCTCCAAGGAAGAAAGATGTGGCAGTCTGTTTTTGCTTCCCTAAAGATTATAGCCTTGAGAGCCCTATGAGACAATTCTACTCTGTCACATGGGATCATTTTGAGTTGAAATCAGCCTGACTGCGCCTAGCAACAACATATCAGCTCACAGTCTAATGAGACAGATCTCAAACTGATCAATGTTCTAAGGTGTTAGCCAAAAAGGTGCATGCAAAAGTTTGTGTAGCATACAATCGGGGCACAAAGGAGGGAGTAATTGTTTTTTAGGAAGGCCATGTGGGGTGCTCAGGAAAGACATCATAGAAGGGAACTTTGAGATAAGTCTTAAACACTGAACAGGTATTTGTTGGAGTCCCTGAGTGGTGCAAACAGTTAACTCACTCAGCTGCTAACCAAAAGGTTGGTAATTCAAGTCCTCATGCAAATGGCCTGACAATCATTTCTGAAATCAGTTCTCCTTTCACAGACATGGAGTTGCCATGAGTCTGAGTCGACTTGCCAGCAACTGTTTTGTTTTTAGATATTTATTAGGGAATGGGAGGGGGTCATCTATGCAGATGAAGCCACAGGAAAACAAAGTTGGTGTGGAAAAAGATTGTACGTGAGGGAGGCCAAATCCCTGAGACCTCGCGTTGTGATAGGCGCTGGGGTCTGACCTGAGAAACAGGAGAGGCACTGCATGGCTTAAGCAGAAGACGTGCTTCAGAAAGCCACTCCAGGGACAATGTACAGGGTGAATTAGAGGGGGGCGAGGAGGGCAGAGGCCAGGCTGCTGAAGTGTGCAGATCTGAGACAGTGAGGATCTGTGTTAAAGCCCTATTGGCCAGGACGAGGGAAGAGGCAAGAGACGTCAGAGGAGAGAAACTCTGCAGGGCTTGGTGACTGATAGGAACATGGGAATGGTAGGGGAGATGACAGAGAGCTCTTCCGTGGTGGGAATGATTCAGTTCCCTTGGGCAGAGAGGCTTGGCTAGCTCATTTGATCTGCAGAGGTTTTTTGTTTTGTTTTTCTCTCTTCTTAAGAATGATGACAGTAGCTTAAGAATATAGAAGAAAATGTCAGACTTCATCATTTTGGCTTCCATTCATTTCCTCTGGTTTAACTTGCTAAGCAAAACTTTATGAGACATTTGTTTCCAAGGAAACCAAAAGGCTAGCTCCTTGCATGGAGTAAAGATGACGGTGAATATATGATTCGAGGGGGAACTGTGGATGTCTGCAGTCTCTGCAGTCCCATGTACCCACTGGAGCTGACTTGATTTCTAGAGTTCTCCCTGACCCCTGGCCCTGACACCATTCCGCTTTGCCTTTGTTTCCCCCCAGACCCTGTTTGTCATCATTGGCCTCCTGACAGGCTGCTATTTTTGCTGTTGCCTGTGCTGCTGTTGCAACTGCTGCTGTGGACGGTGCCGGCCCAAGACATCGGTGCTGGAAGAGGACTTCTATGTGTCCCCAGAGGACCTCGAGGAGCAGATCAAGACCGACATGGAGAAAGGTGGAGTAAGATGACAGCAGGGGAGTGGGTGTCCCCCCCCGCCAAAGGCCTGGCCAAGCACTAAGTCCCACAATGACGGTTATCACTCAAGGGCGAGAGAACCAACAATCAAATGGGGGGATCCCACAGACTGCCAGGTTCGGTACCTCTTTTTGGAAGGACAAAAGGAAAGATACCTTTACCAGGCATAGAGAAAAGTGGGACCTGACACCTTTACAGAAATCACAATATATGCAGATCACAAAGTGAAGAGAGTGTGAATCATGGTCTACTTAGAAGAGCGTGATCACTGGGTTCAGGGAGGATGCGGGACGGGTGTACCCTGGGGCAGGAGAACTAGAACTAAAACAATTTCCCTAAAAGGAGCATTTCAGCCTGTTACCTTAGGATCTGTATTGAATCAGGAGACCTGGTGGCATAATGGTTAAGTGGTCAGCTGCTAACAGAAACGTTGGTGGTTCGAATCCACCCAGAGGCTCTGTGGGAGAAAGGCCGCCGATCTGCTCCTATAAAGATTACAATCTAGAAAACCCACTGGGACAGGTCTACTCTGTCACATGGGGTCACTGCAAGTCAAAAATTGACTCAACAGCACCTAACAACAACATTGAATCAGAAGGGAATGGACATCAAGTAAAGTCCTCAACCCTTCATTTTCCTTCTACTTGATTCCTTAATAATGAATTTTGGTGGGAAGGGTGCTCCTCTTTCCCCTGAAATTCAACATCATTCTAAATCCACACACTTGGGGATCCCCACACCAGCACCAAGAATATTGCCCCATTTAAATGTCACTATTAGCTTTGCTAATGGAACACTGGTGGCGCAGTGGTGAAGAGCTATGGCTGCTAACCGAAAGGTCAGCAGTTTGAATCCATCAGCCTCTCCTTGGAAACCCTATGGGGCAGTTCTACTCTGTCGTATAGAGTTGCTATGAAACAGAATCAACTAGACTGCAATGGGTTTTGTTTTGTTTTTCTTGGTTTTTATTGGCTTTGCTAAACTGCCTCCACGTGTGTATCTGTGTGTGTGCAGGGCCATGGCATATTACTTGATTCTTCAAGTTCATTCTACCCAGAAATGATACAGAAAAAACAAAAAATGTAAAGAAAGATGGAATCTGGCAGAAGTCACAACACCAGGATACACTTTCTGTTCTTGAGTAGTGCCTTTGATTAAACAAGCTGAGGCCAAACCTGCCATCATTCCCGCCCCCTCTTGCAGCCATAACCCCGCCAACATTTTCTCCTGTGGAATGCATCATTATACTGAATTACGGCCTGTATCACTCAATCCCAGAGGAACTTGGACAGCCAAATAAAAGAATTACTTGATGATTCAGACCCAATTACCAAGTGGCCTATTGTTGTCAGAACTGTCAAAATATGGAATGAGGCACTTCTCTGGGCTGCTCCATTTTCTGATTCTTTTGAACACAAAGAAACAGGAATTTCATGACATGAAGCACCAGAGGCTGTTTAAAGCTTTTACACACCTTTTATTCCCTATCAAATGTGGTACTAAATAATATCCAGTTATTGCCCACACGGATTCTGAGTTGAAGGGAGAAGTCTTTAGTTGTGTGAATCGTACTGAGTCCCAGACTCTTTCAGGCTCCGGAAGGTCTGAGAGGACACAGGGTTTTCCTGCACCCTGTCCCATGGGGACTACTGGGTGGCCAGTCCAGCAAGCAGATGGGGTATTCTGACACTTTGTTACTTACCCTGGAGCCAAATTGTGGGCCCATGGTGAAATACAATTAAATTTTTCTTTTCGTCTTATTTAGGATATAAAAAGGAAAGCTGATCTTTTAATGGGGGCATACACAGCACAAAGAGCAAGCCAGCAGGATCCTTAATAAGTGGATTAAGCAGGGATATACGCATGAAAACTCCTTTACAGAAGGACCAGCAACCTTGGCATAACTTGCTTAAGAATGATGAGCCCACAGTATTAATCCCATCTGCTCCTGTGAGAAGGATAAACTGTTATAAGATCATGTCAGGGGTCCCTGGCTGCATTTTCCATAGGAGCTCCCATAACATCCATCAACAGAGCTCAGTACTGGGTCTCTGACTGAGGAAAGGAAGGGACAGTGAGATAGGAAAGTGCTGTATCATCATCCTCTGGGTCGACCTTATCTTAACTCTTCCTTAATATTGGAGAAACCAAAATTAGGTGAATCAAACCTAGATATCCCAAATCCACTGGTTCATACTTCTCTGAAAAGCCTCACAGCCATTCCTCTTTTTAAATTAGATAAAACATCCAGCAGGTCATTTAAGTAGACCTTGTGTTAAGTTCTTTGCAGAAGATTTCTATCCTGGAACAGAAATTTGTAGTGTGTGCCAAATTCTACCCAGGTTTCCTTCCTGCAGAGGATTGGTGATAAATCTCTGTGCCTCTCACTGTTCTCAGTCCTGACACCCCAGAGCTACCAATTCCACCGCAGAGGTCAGATTTTAGACGAAGTAAACCACTAATCCCATTTGACTGTGTCACTCAGAATCCTTAACCAAATGGAAAATCATGTACGTATTTCTAAACATTTAAAAGCTCCTATGCAGGTATGGATCCCAGTTTTGTGGGGCTTGAAACTTGTACATTTTGGATAGTCCTCATTATGCAAAAGCATATAAAATTACAAATACAAAATTAGGTCTGAAAGTGAATATTTTGGTTAAAATGAGAAAAAAAATCACACAAAATTACAAAGCTTAAAAACTGACAAATACCAAAAATACCACAAAATCTAGAAAAACAGCAGTAGTGTAATTAGCTGCCCAGCTCACCTCTATATTTTCCTCCTATGTTTTCTGGCTGCATAGTTTTGCCTCTTCATATAACAACAATTTTTTACATCATTTTCTATAGGGAGAATAGAAAAAATAATTCTGTCTTTCCTCCAGCACGTTTAATCAAAATTAATTTTTTTTTATTATTGATAGATTAGTTTCTTTCAGCTTCACAACTCATCACTGACAATGTCTTGAAAATTTTCAGATATTGCTATCAAATTCAGGAAAACTCCTATCTAGTTTATTTTATGTATAAGATGTAAGATTTAGAAGAATTTTCCACAGACCATCCTTTGATTCTGTACCTTTCAAACCTTGTTGCCCCTACACCAACCAGTACTTCTGGGGTCAGGGCCCATTGGACACATTCATACTGAGTGACCTGCCTCTGACCTGTGTCTTCATATCCCCTTGGCAAGTGACTTAGCACAGTGCCCTCTAGGAGTATTCCTGAAAGCCAATGCTACACCAGTGTGGCTCCAGTAATCACCTATACACAGACTTGCTGCAAACCACAAACATGTAGCCCGCTGAACTCCAACTAAAACTAACTCTATTGCCCCTTAACAGAATCTCCAAAACGCTCACCCTATTCCAGCACTGCCCATCAAGAAGAGAAGCGTGATGCCGGGAAAATCAAAATGGAGAGAGGCAGTGGCTTTAAATGTCATTAAAATATCTTACTTTTGCAAATCAGCAAAACTGTGAACACATTGCTAGGACCCCACCAGGCCTAGAAGGGGCTGTATTTGGGGCCTGTGCAAGGGAGGGTCCCTGAAACTTGAGTTTCATTAACTTCATAAATCTACCGCTGCTGCTCCTTGGTCTAACACTTTATTGTTAGCATCCATACCTTATTTGCCAGGTCCCTGGGTGGCACCCACCCAGCAGTGCTGTGGAACAAAGGCCTGGTGATCTGCTTCCATAAAGATTAGAGCCCAAGAAAATCCCATGAAGTGTTTCTATTCTGTAAAACATGGAGTCACCATGAATTGTAACTGACTCGACAGCAACAGTTTGATTTTTTTGGTATGCCTTATTTACAGTTAGTTGAGTTAGTTTATTTCACGTTTGTACTCCACTAATTCAGAGACTTGATGTTGCTGAGAATTGAAACTAGTGAAAGCTAAGTCTCCTAAGGACGAAAAGCAGATGTCATCTGAAGACTATGCTCTCTGGATTTTGATCCAACAGATGGCGGACAGATGGATTGTGGTCCAATTCCTTGCATCAGAAAAGGGAGCTCACTTGAGGTTGTTTAAGAAAGTGGCTACTAGTCACTTGCATAACAAGTTATTCATGACAAATGATAAGGAGCATATGTCAAGATTGGAATCCATTTAAAGGCACTTGTGAGACAGTGGGGCTTTGAGAAGTTTATTTCCATGATTCTGAAAGTTTAAAAACAAATGGCAAACACTTTTCCACTTATGAGACTTTTAATTATCTTATGTTGTGCCTAATCACAAGCTCCTGGGATTTTAGAGTTGGAAGGCATCTGAGGAGGAGCCCTTACCTCCCCACAGCTTTTCTGGCAAGATTGCTGCCCAACCTCTTTTGAAAGCTGTCAGTGGTGAGGATGTTTGGGACCTTGTATAAAAGTAATAGATGCTCATGAACATTCAACCACTGCAGAAGGGTATAAAGTCAAAGGTGAGTCTACACCCCCTTCCTTGGATAATTTCACACTTTTAAAAAACTTGTGTAAATGTTTATGGAAGGAGCCCTGGTGGCTCAAATGGTTAAGTGCTTGGCCACTAAAGGAAAGGTCTGTGGTTCAAACCCATCGGTGGCTCTGTGGGAGAAAAGACCTGCCATCTGTTCCCATAAAGATTACGGCCTAGGCTGAGGGCTGTGGGGAGCATGGTCTGGGGGACATCTAGTTCAATTGGCATAACATAGTTTATAAAGAAAATGTTCTACATTCTACTTTGGTGAGCAGCGTCTGGGGTCTTAAAAGCTTGTAAGCGGCCATCTAAGATACTCCATTGGTCCCACCCCATCCAGAGCAAGTGAGAATGAAGAAAGCCAAAGACCCAAGAGAAAGATTAGTAAGTCCAAAGGACTAATGGACCACAACTACCACAGCCTCCACCAAACTGAGTCCAGCACAACTAGATGGTGCTCAGCTACCACCACCTGCTACTCTGATAGGGATCACAATAGAGGGTCCCCGACAGAGCTGAAGAAAAATGTAGAACAAAATTCAAACTCACAAAAAAGGACCAGACTTATTGGTCTGACAGAGACTGGAGAAACTCTGACAGTATGGCCCCCAGACACCCTTATAGCTCAGTAATGAAGTCACTCCTGAGGTTCACCATTCAGCCAAAGATTAGAAAAAAAAAATTTATTAGACAGGCCCATAAAACAAAATGAAACTAAATGGACTCACCAGTCCAGGCACAAGGACGAGAAGGCAGGAGGGGACAGGAAAGCTGGTAATGGGAAACCCAAGGTTGAGAAGGGGAGAGTGTTGACATGTCATGGGGTTGGCAACTAATGTCACAAAACAATATGTATACTAATTGCTTGATGAGAAACTAGTTTGCTCTGTACAACTTCATCCAAAATACAATTAAAAAAAAAAAAAAAGATTACAGCCTAGGAAACCCTATGGGGCAGTTCTACTCTGTCCTATAGGGTCGCTATGTATCGGAATTGAGTTGTTGACACACAACAACAACAAATATTTATTGGGTTTCATTTGTTTTACAAAAATGTTATCTTACCTACATATCGTTATGCATTTTTTTGCTTTTATATAGAGCAAAATTTTGATGAAATCAAATGTATCAATTTTTTTAAAAATACATTGTGCTTTTGGTATCGTGTCTAAGAACTTTTTGCCTAACCATGCGTCGTGAAGATTTTCTTCTAAAATTTTTATAGTTTTATGATTTATATTTTGATTTATGATCTATTTTAAGTTAATTTTTGTTTAAGGTGTGAAGTTTAAATAAAACCAAAACCAAAAACCAAACCCAGTGCCGTCGAGTTGATCCCAACTCATAGCGACCCTACAGGACAGAGTGGAACTGCCCCATAGAGCTTCCAAGGAGCACCTGGCAGATTCTAACTGCAGACCCTTTGGTTAGCAGCCGTAGCACTTAACCACTACACCACCAGGGTTTCCAAAGTTTAAATAGAGATTCATTTTTTAAAAATATGAATGGCCTATTGTTCCAGCACCTTTTGTTGTAAAAACTATCCTTTCTTCGTTGAATTGACTTTGCATCTTTGTCACAAATCAATTGGCCATATTTGTGTGGCTCTTTCTGGACTCTGTCTTCTGTTCCATTGATTTATGGGTCTATTCTTTTGTCAGTATCACACTGTCTTGATTTCTATAGCTGTAAAGTAAATCTTAAATCAGAAAGTGCCAACTTTATTTTTTTCAAAATTGTTTTGTATTCTAATTTCTTTGCCTTTGCATATAAATTTTAGAATCAGCTTGTCCAGATATACATAAAAATCCTGCTGTGTTTTTTTATTGAAATTTCATTAAATTTATAAATCAGTTTGGGAAGAATTGACATCTTTACTGTGTTGAGTCTTCCAACCCATTAACGTGGTATGTCTCTCCATTTATTTAGGTCTCCTTTGATTTCCTTCATGAGAGATTTGTAGTTTTCCGCGTCAGGCTGTTTTGTTAAATATATACCTAAGTATCTCTCTCTCTCTCTTTTTTTTTAGGTATTATAAATGGTATTGGTTTTTAATTTCAGTTTCCAATTGTTCATTGCAAGTATCTACAATTGATTTTTGTGTGTTGACCTGGTATCTTGTGTCCTTGCTAAATTCACACATTAGTTTGGAGTTTTCGTAGACTCCTTGGAATTTTAACTGTAGACAATCACATTGTCTGAGAATTGGGAAGGTTTTATTTCTTTTTTTGAATCTGTATTCCTTTTATTTCTTTCTTGCCTTATTGACTGGCAAGGACATCCAGCACTTGGTTTATACTGCTCTGCTGTCACCATCACACTTGAAATGCTTAATACTTTTTGAACAAAGTATACCACATTTTCACTTGGTGCTGGGCTGTGCAAATTATGTAGCTGGTACTGCTAGGGTTTTTCACTGTATGGGTTGTGTCTTAGTGCTGTTGTAACACAAATACCACAAGTGGGTGGCTTTAAAGAACAGAAATTTATCTTCTCACAATCTTTGAGGCTAGAAGTCTGAATTCAGGGCAACGACTCTAGTGGGAGGGTATCTCTTTCTGTATTGACCATGGTGAAAGATCCTTACCTCCTTCAGCTTCTGTAGCCCTGGAGTTCCTCAGTTCCTTGGTGATCTTCACCTGACATCTATCTTCTTTAGCACCCACCTCCGTTGATCTGCCCTTCCTCTATGTCTACGCTTTTTTTTATTTGAAAAGTGATTAGTTTTAAGACATATCCTGCACTGATATGTCTTTGTTAACATAACAAAGAAAACCCTATTCCCAAATGGGATTATATCTACAGGTACGGGGGTTAAGATTCCAATGCATATTTTGTGGGGGGGGCACAATTCAATCCATAACAGGGTATAAATACTGAATTTCAAACTTAGTGATTTTTTGCCAGTAAAAAAATTTTCTTAAAAAAAATTATTATGTACCTTCACATTTATATTTTTTTAATCTATATTAGATACGAATTTTTTAAAGAGCAAAGGGGCCAATACTTACTGGCAGGGGGTAGGACAAAATGCCTTCCCAAAATTCTGCCTTTAGGGAAGGGAGAAGGGAAAAGCAACTGGGATGGAATAGGGGAGGTGGAAAAGAGTCAGTGGAGCCACAGCCATACTAATTATCCACCTAAATGCTATGATGCAGATTATAATGTGCTTGGAGATTTGGCCAGTATATGAAGATAACAATTGGAAATTTATTTTTCATATGAGTATTGATTTAAAAGAAGTATGGTTTTATTTATGGTTAGCATTTTTCTCTTCTACAGAATCCAGGAATGCCAAGATACAAAGTACATTAAAGCTAATATGAGGCAATCTTCTCTTGTAAATGGATTCCCGTCTCTGTCTCAAGATAAAAATATATGCCCAATGGGATCCTAGGAATCACAATCCCATTGTTCACAACTCCATTGTTTTTATGAATCAGTCCAGATCGAATGGAAGAGAACTTGAAAGGAATCCCTTGAAACGAATCTCTCCCCAATTTTTTTGTCTTAGAAAATTTGAAGCTAGAAAGATAAAAGTAATGGATGCCTGGTTATGTCCCCTACTTTCAAATGTTCACAAATTAGCAGTTCCACCATATGAAATTTTAAGTGTGTATTTAAAAGAAGGGTGGAGTGTCATGGATTGAATTGTGACCCCCAAAAATATGTGTCAACTTGATTAGGCCATGATTCCAAGTATTGTTTGGTTGTCCACCATTTTGTGATTGATAGAATTTTCCTGTATGTTCTAAATCCTAATCTTTGCCTGTGGTTAATAAGGCAAGATTGGATTATGTTGAAGAGGATTAGGGTGGGATGTAACACCCTTGCTCAAGTCACATCCCTGATCCAGTGTAAAGGGAGTTTCCCTGGGGTGTGGCCTGCACCACCTTTTATCTTACAAGAGATAAAAGGAAGGGGAGGTGAGCAGAGAGTGGGGACCTCATACCAACAAGAAGCACCAGGAGCAGAGTGTGTCCTTTGGTGACCTGGGGCCCCTGAACCTGAGAAGCTGTTCGACCAGGGGAAGATTGATGACAAAGACCTTCCTCCAGAGCTGACAGAGAGAAAGCTTTCTCCTGGAGCTAATGCCCTGAACTGGGACTCGTAGCCTACTAGACTGTGAAAGAATACATTTCTATTTGTTAAAGCCACCCACACGTGGTATTTCTCTTATAACAGCTCTAGATGACTAAGACAGTAATGGATACCAGGTTATGTCCCCTACTTTCAAATGTTAACAAATTAGCAGTTCCACCATGTGAAATTTTGAGTGATGTATTTAAAGCAAGATTATTTAGATATTATACTCCCTTCCTGGCTAAAGATCACAACGAAATCAGAGTTCTGCAAAGAGCACTTTATAGACGATCTTGAGAGAGAACCCTATCCCCTGGGCCTCTGTGTGTGTGTGGTGGGGGGAGGTGTGTGGGTGTGTGTGTGAGACAGTGTAACAAGGTAGATGGCAATAGCCCAATAGGGAACTAGTTAATTCTGAACATCCTGGCAAAACAAAAAAAATACAAAAGCTAAATTTAGTTTGTTTCTCCTAAGCAGAATTGCAGTGAACTGAAATCCAACCAAAACTCTCAGTAAACCTTAAGAAATCTTGTGGAGTCATGATTTTTCTTTTTCTTTTTGGAGGAAAGGAGAATAAAGTATCTAAAGGAGAATATTTTATAGTATTGACCTTGTATCTAAAAATGTGAGATTCGGTGCAAAGAAAAATCTGTTGATGGCTTAACTGCTCTTGCTACTCACCTGGATAAAACCCAAATAAATTTACAACCACTGAGCTGATGAGGCCATATGGTTTGTAATTAGACTCTTGCTCTTGGCCAACATATTGAGACATTTATTATATTTGCTGTTGAGCATTCATCACATCTTACTGCCCATGAAAAAGTCATAAGAAAGAGATTAAATTTGTCCTTCCTTTTTTCAGAATTCCCTACACAATCTTTGTCCTGTCCCTCCCTCAAACAAAAGGGAGCAACTTCTAAAAATAGTTCATGGAAAATATTGCCTGCAACTGGTCCAAAAGCCTTTTCTTTTTGTTCATATGGCGGTGTCAACCATCATTAAGGCGCTGGGCCAGGGTGGCAGGACAGGTAGGCTAGCTTAGAATGCTGGCCAAAAGCTGTTCAGAGTGGACCCGAGGTTTCTTTGTTTTGGCTGCCAAGATTCAGTGAGCAAAGTTACCAGACTGGTAACTTGCCCATTAAACTAACACCAAGTTTTAACTTTTAACTGTAAACATTCGTCTCTTAATGTAAACATTTCTTGAGTACTTAATATTTGTCTGACACTATTTTAGGAGCTAGAGAAAAGAAAGACATGGTTCTATCTTGGACCTAACAGTCTTGTAGGAGAGATAAGGAGACAAATATTAAACACTATATGGAAGGAGCCCTGGTGGTGCAATGGTTAAGCACTCGGCTGCTAACCAAAAGATTGGTGATTCGAACCCACACGGTGGCTCCACAGGAGAAAGACCTGGTGATGTGCTCCTGTGAACATTATAACCTAGAAGACCCTGCGGGGCAGCTCTACTTCATCACGTGAGTTGGAATTGACTTAAGGATGGTCTACATGAAAGGTGCCCCCGGGGTTGTGCAGCGCACAGCCTGCACAGGTATATGTGGTGGCCCTGGTTCCATACAGACAAGATGGGGAAAACTAATACTCAATTCACCAGGTCCAGCAAGTACCTTCAAGGTGAAAGCTGAGCTCGGTGCCTCAGCATTATTATTCTATAACCGATAGAACTTGAATGCAGAATAAAGACACCATCGTCTCCCTTTTAAAGTTCCTAAAGAGGTAGGCATCCTCAATATCTTACCAACTGAATTGATTTGCCACTCATTATTTCAACAAAAATACCTACCGCTTGTCCCATGAAATGAAATGTAACGTAATGAAAGAGTGTTTATTGCTTTGCTTTGTTTATTTTTAGATGTGGACTTCCCAGTTGTTCTCCAGCCTACAAATGCAAATGAGAAAACACAGCTAATCAGAGAAGGACCTCGAAGTTACTGCACAGACTCTTGATATTGAGCCCACTGAGCATTCAGAGTATCTCCTCTTGGTTCAGCCATGTCTCCAGGGGGAGGTCGAGGGGCACAAAATGCTGTGAGCTTTTCCACGTTTGTATCTTATTTTTAGGTGAGGGAAAGATGATTGCTACACAATTTTCCTAGTAAGCAGAGTCTCTGTTGAAGTAGAATTCTTAAGAAACACATTCAACTATGATGAATAAAGGCCCAAAGAGTTGTTTTATGCTGCTTGCATGGTGGCATTGGACAGGCTTTATAAGCATGCCCTTTTTGAGAACCAGACCTCACTCATACACCACAGACTAAAATACTACTCCAAAACAGAAGCCACTTTCATCTGTTTAACTAAATGCCATATTCACATCTATCCCAAAGATCATTAGCAAAATACACATGAGAATTTAGGAGTTTTTTTTTTTTTTTCAAGGAGCTTTTTCTCTGGCAATATTCGATTTGGCTACAGAAATATTCCAAGAAGCAGAGAGACATAGTTTAAAAAGACAAATCACATTATTTCAAAGTGTGTTTTTGAAAGGTTAGAAATTGGCATTTACTGAAAACTGACAAGTAAAGCCAGGCAGTAACAGGTTTTTTGTATACTTTTGGATTGGCTTAAAAAAAAAAAACAAAACCCCAATCTTCAACCTGGGTAAGTCTTATAAATGACTCAGAAAATCATTCTGAGCCTGACTCAGCCCCAAACAGTGTGTCGACCGTAAGTAAATACAACTGATCTAGATTAGCCAGGCTAAGGAAAAGAAACACATGCGGTAAAAGGTAGAATTCCAAATTTAAAAGTCACTTTACGCGTTTTGTTCACCTCATTTTTGGCGGAATTGATCGGAAAGTGCTCAGCTCTGTACATGCTGGCCAATTTAAGCTCAGAGGTCATCTCCACATTTGCTCATTTGATCCTTATATTCATCATTCGGAAGAAGTGTATGCTATTTCTAAAATAGTCCAGCAGCAAAAGTGTTTGTTTTTTCAAGATCTTTCTTAGTTCTCTACATAAGATTGCATTTTTCAAGATCTTGTTATGTTTTTATATAATATTGCATGTTATGCCATTTTTTCTTTGTGTCTTATTTCCCCCACCAAAGTACAGTCAATTGCTGCTAAATGTATGTTGTAAGTGAGAATTGATGTTATAGCCCTGACAGATCTGAAGTCATTAAAACTCTGCTCTAACTCTTGAGTTACTGAGTTAATTTTTTTTTAATTGACATAATCAAGTAGAAAGAGAATCGGGTTGGAAATTAAGATAGCTTGTTCTAATCTAAGCTCACACTAACCCTGTGACCAAGTGAGATCAGAATAAGATGCTGAATCTATGACTGTTTTCATATATGTCCTGGCTACCATCTCGGTTGTCGTAAGGACCAGATGAGACAGCTGAGGGGAGAGAACTCTGAAAAGCCAAGTGTTCAGAGGTTTCACGTGAATTTGAACATGTTTTTACACACAAATAGAAAGTGACTTCTTATGCATATAAATTATCTCACCCATGAGACCTACGAAGAAACCCAGTACTAACAGCTCCAGCGACCAGCCTGTACTCAATACCCTGCATCTAACAAACATGCACACTCACCTATTTGGAACAAACAATAGCATAAACAGCCCTGTCTGGATAATTTGAACCACATTTCCTTTCTCTGATTTCTCTAAGCAAAAAGTTAGGCCTATTTTTGAATGTTGTTAGGTGCGGTCGAGTCGGTTCCGACTCATAGCGACCCTATGCACAACAGAATGAAACACTGCCTGGTCCTGCGCCATCCTTACAATCATTGTTATGCTTGAGCTCATTGTTGCAGCCACTGTGTCAATCCACCTCGTTGAGGGTCTTCTTTTTTTCCGCTGACTCTGTACTCTGCCAAGCTTGATGTCCTTCTCCAGGGACTGATCCCTCCTGACAACATCTCCAAAGTATGTAAGATGCAGCCTCCCCACCCTTGCTTCTTAGGAGCATTCTGGTTGTACTTCTTCCAAGACAGATCCGTTCGTTCTTTTGGCAGTCGATGGTATGTTCAATATTCTTCACCAACACCACAATTCAAAGGCGTCAATTCTTCTTTGGTCTTCCTTATTCATTGTCCAGCTTTCACATGTCTGTCAGTTTGTCTTACTACGGGGGCTTGCATGTTGCTGTGATGCTGGAGGCTATGCCACCGGTATTCAGATACCAGCAGGGTCGCCCATGGAGGACAGATTTCAGCTGAGCTTCCAGACTACGACAGACTAGGAAGAGGACCTGGCAGTCTACTTCTGAAAAGCATTAGCCAGTGAAAACCTTATGAATAGCAGCGGAACATTTTTGAATAGCAACCTATAAATTGCAAAGCTTACCTTCTCCTTCTCTCCCAGGCCTCATTTTTCTTTTTCACCCGCAAGTATTTGCTTCCACATCCAGCTTGCCCAGGGAGCTGGTACAAGAGTACAAGATAAGAACAGGGCATGGATCGGAAACAGATCGTACAGTCAAATCCCTAGAGGAGTTCTGGTCAGCGTTCCCCAGAAAGGGCTAGTTTCTAGTTATAATGATGTATAGTGAGTGCAAGCACCTGAATGCATGTGAGCGATGGACTGAATTCTGCAGAATGACCCTTAGCTATATAGAAAAAAGGATAGACTCTTCATCTGAAGAGGGGCTACTTAAGCAACTCGTGGAGGCCAATGGGAGCTGCCATCTGGAGCCACCTGCAGTGATTCTGTTTCTACAAGCATCTTAGCAGAGGATGTGCTAGCCATGGACCTCAGCATGGTCCCAGTTCATGCAGAGTCAAATGAACTCCCCCACTCTAGTGACTCCTACCTAATCTGGCCCAAGACAACCAAAGTGGGTAGATCTCCTACATGATTTTGTAGGTCATCCTTTTATTTTCTTGCTGTTTTATATTGGAATATAATTGTACATATATATCTTTAACAAAGTACACATCTTAATTCTTTGAGAATAAATGACATTCTATGTCTATATTTCAAATTGTATGTGGGCTAAAACCAACAAGCTTTCAAAAACATTTGACATGGCTAATCTGGAAGTGTAAAGTCCCTGGGTAAGGCAAATGGATTGCACTCAACTACTAACCTAAAGGTTGGCCATTTGAACCCCCCCAGTGGCACCATGAAAGAAAGATCTGGTGACCTGCTTCTGTAAAGATTACAGTCAAGTAAACCCTATGGAGCAGTTTTACTCTGTAACACATGGGGTCTCCATGAGTTGGGACTGACTTGAAGTCAACAGGTATATACTGGTAGTCTGGAAGTACACTCACCTGGTAATAAACCACCTCAGTCTCTGGCCTACAGAGAGGGTTCCAATTAAGGTTACCTGATGGTAGGCACAATACCGGCCCCCTCAGATGTGCATGTAAACCTTGGTGGTGTAATGGTTAAGAGCTACAGCTGCTCACCAAAAGACTGGCAGTTTGAATCCACCAGGCTCTCCCTGGAAACTCTATGGGGCAGTTCTACTCTGTCCTATAGGTGTCACTATGAGTCTGGACTGAATTGATGGCAATTTTTTTTTTTTTTAAGATGTGCATGTCCTGATCTCCAGAACCTGTGAATTTATGACCTTTCATGGAAAAAAGAGTTTTGCAGATGTGATTAAGCTAAGGATTTTGATATGGGGAGATTATCCTGGTGGTCCAATCTAATCATAAGAATTCTTAAAAGTGAAAAACTATTCGGGGCTATGAAGAGAGGTAGATGTGACTACTAAAGAAATATGGTCAGAGAGATAAAATCGAAGAGCAGAAAATGGTCAGAGAGACGCTTTGAAGTTGGAGGAATGGGGCCACAGGCCAAGAAGTGCAGGTAGCATCTAGACACTGGAAAAGACAAGGAAATGGATTCTTCCTAGAGCCTCCACAAGGGAACACAGCCCTGACAACACCTTGATTTTAGTCGAGTGAGATCCGTAGCTGACTTCTAACTTCCAGAACTGTAAGGTAATAATTTCTGTTGTTTTAAAACACAAAGTTGGTGGTAATCTATTACAGCAGCAATAGGAAAATAATGCAGTTTCCATAAGTAAATAGATCCTGGATAATATCTCAGGATGCAGAGATTTTAGGCAAGAGATGCCAAAACTGATCCCACTGCCTGCTCTAAAAGGGATGGGTGCACATTGCCCTGATGAATGCCCAATTATCCTGGGAATGCCACGGGTCCCTCCTGCCCCATCTCTTCTCTCCATGATTCTCAGTCCTCCATCTCCTTTCTTGTCCTTCTTTCCCCAACTTACACCTTTCTTCCATTTGAGCCTCCGTTCTCTGTTTTGGTCTCCTGCTCTCTCTGCTCACCATTGTCGACTCTCTATCTTCGACATTTACTGGTCTTTTAGATAAACTGACTACTGTGAACCTACCCCATGGTGCGGAAGGGAGAGGTGGCAAACAGTTTGAGTAACAATATTCTTAAAAGAATCCACCCCCCCAGCCCCCGCCACCAACTTTAAACACAAATAATTTCAATACTAACAGGCAAACGGGGAACAAAAGTATTCTTCAGGCAATTCTGAGTGCATTGATAAATAGAAATAATTTACAATGAACTCCTGCATTCATTACTTAAATGCATGGCAGGGTACTTTATTTAGACATTAAAAAATTTGAGGAGAAGGGGCCCCACCCACAGGGAGCCTGTAGACTGAAGAAGGATTTGGGAGGTTTTTTTTTTTGGCAGGGGGCGCTTCCCAGAGTAGCACAGGTTGTGCCCTGGCACAAAAATTAAGTCATTGCTCAATATCCATAACAAGAGATTTCCGTGCCTACATCTGGCCCTTCAAAGGATTCACACAGGCAGGATTGGACCCTGAGACCTCAGCAGCAACTATGATGGTGCAAGGTGATGGGTTTGGAACTTCCTTGGAGGACCAGCATGAAAACTCTTCCAGCCCCCTTATAACCTCGGGAAGGGGGAGGGAGCCTCAAAACCTGGCCCAGGTGAAGTTAGGCTGCACCTCTGATCAGTTAGGTGAATTTAGAACATACAATGTATTTAGAGCATGAAGAGACTTCCTCCAGGTCTTTCCTCAAATGTTGCTTCTCTGAGAAGCCTTCCAGGCCACCTGCCTAGAACTGTAATGCCCCTACCAGCTCTGACGTCCTGTCCCCCTTCTCTACTTTTTCTCCTTAGCACCTTTCACTAATATACATATTATCTCAATTATTGTCGGTCTCCCACACCATGAGGCAAGGTTTTTTTTGGCTATTTTAGTTTCCTGCTATGTTCTCAGTGCTTAAAGCAGTGCCAAACATATGATAGAAGATGGTCAGGGAATGTTTGTCAAATGAATCCGTGTTTAACTTGTACTGTGGAATAGAGAAATTCCTACCTGATAGAAGTGCAAAAGCCACTAAACGCCTTCCTTTATACAGAGGCTCAGCATATTAATTTTTTTGCATATTAATATTTGACATGAAATACTCCTGAAATGCAAACAACGTGATGGGAAAGAAATGCCCATTGTCCCACCGCTCCTAGCTTGGAACTCAACTGAGTCCCTGACCTGATTACAAGGTTGTCTTTTTTAAACATTTCAGCAGTCTGTTCTGCCCTCACCCCTCATCTATATGAAGGCGAATGTCCATTTCCAGGGCACTAGCCCTTCTCCACGTAGAGAACAACCTTTATTCAAGAAACACAAGCCCTCCTCTCCAGAAACCTCTGTTTTTTCAGCCTGCAGCCTTCCTAAGCATCTAAACACATTCAACCTTCACAAATTCAGATTAAGTCCTGTGGTATAACTAGGTCCCATAAAACAAAGCCATTTCCAAGTTCTAGATGTCTCAAATTAGCAGTGATTTCCTGAACTACATTTTAAGAGTCAGAGAGTACATCTGTATTTCTCATGGTGCTAAAACTAAGCAAAAAAATTAAGCAGGAAACTAATAAATACCTGTTGATGAACTGATGAATTCTCATGACATATGCCAATTCTGAGAAAAACTTTTCTCCCGAAGGACACCTAAACATGCTTACTGCCAAATGAAAAGGTAAGTGAGGTACAACTTTCTGGAATTTTCATGCTGTTCTAGGGCTGTCCCTAAGAAGCAAATCAAAATTCCTAGGATCCGTATTAGGACAGCTGTTGACACATTCTGCTCACTGCTGGGCTGCCAACTGAGCTTTCTAATAGCTGAAACTCAGACCATCAGCTTCTCCAATGCTGACAGAACCTGCCAAGCCTATCCTCATTCCTCGGCCAGAAAGAAGGGAGCCTGGCCAGGGTTTTCTCTTTTACTTTTGAGCTAATCTGCTGTGGTACCCAAATATCTGCACTCCTGAGATGTTGTCCAGATTCGTCTTGTCTTCTCAGATGGTTTTCATCTACAATACACTTTGTTTTCTGGTGACGAAGAATTGGAAAGAATTTTGTGGTACAGATTTTCACTTTGGGAATAACGCTCCAACATTTTCTTAAATGTTTCAGAATGTAGCTATTCTATCTGGACATGCATACATTAACTAGTTATTAAACTGGCACTTTTTAAGATTATTATAATTGTAGAAAGCAATTTTAGTGCTAATCGAGAATTAAAATTAATAAAAGCCATTAAGCAATGAAAAAAAAGTATATTGACTAACTTATCTGCTTAACGGTTTTATATAAAATGACTTCATTTTAAAATTTTACTTTATTTGATGTGAAATTTATCTTTTTAAATCAATGTATAACATTTTGCATACTGTAAAATAAAATTTTTAGCTACCAAGACCTAAAAGGTACATGGTATTCTGAGGAAGAGGGTGAAGTTCTTATAGAAGACACGATTTATTTCCCTGTTTATCTTCTGCGTTTCTTAGCTGTCTTTCTTACCTCTTCCCACCACATCTACACCTCAAAATAAAGGATCTGAAATGAGGAGGGAACTGTTGGCTTTTAGGAACACAGGTGTATTTGTGTTTCAAAAAGATAATTCATTCTTTCATAAATTATAAAAAAATCTATTAAATGAATAATAATAACCAATAGTGCTTTATGTTCACTCACTTAACCCTTGTAACATCCCATGAGACAAGCACTACCATCAGCGCCATTCCACATTTCTCAGCCTAAGAAATTAAAACACAGAGAGGCTAAGTAACATGGCCATGATCACCTGTTAGTAAGAGGTGGAGCAGGCTGGCCCTGGAGTCCATGATATTAACAGCTTGCCCTATGTATTACCTCTCTGTGAATAATCTAAGTCAATGATATTTTATTTTCAACTACATTTGCCCTTGAAAACTAACACCCCCCACCCTCCTACTCCCTGCCCAGCTCCTTCCCGGAGTTTTCTTATTTTTAAGAGAATACTCCTGTTATTTCCTTTATTACCTTTCTCTTTCAACTTCACATTGTAGCTTAAGTCCCAGTGACTTCCTCAAGAGCAAATCCAACGATTTTCTTTGCTTCCTTCTCATCTTCCTTTTTCTCCAACTCTCCACAGCACTTCCTTACCTGGGAAGCCTTGTGAGGACTCATGTGACTACTTCTCTTACCCGACTAACAAACAGCTGCAACACTAATCAAGTGAGTGAAAAGCTGAATTTAAAACAATAAAAATTTTTCTGAATTGACTCTAGAGTTATTGTTGTGGTGCCGTTGAGTCGGTCAACATAGTGACACTACGCACAACAGAACGAAACCCTGCACGCTCCTGAGCCATCCTCATTACTGTTGCTATGTTTAAGCCCATTGTTGCAGCCACTGTGTCAACCCATTTCCTTGAAGGTCTTCTTCTTTTTCGCAGGCCCTCTAATTATCAAGCATGATATGCTTCTCCCTCTTGATAACATGTCCAAAGTACATGAGATGAAGTCTCACTCACCAAGGAGCACTCTGGCTGTACTTCTTCCAAGACAGAGCTGTTTGTACTTCTGGTAGTCATTGGTATATACAATATTGTCAACACCATACTTCAAAGGCATCAATTCTTCTTTGGTCTTCTTTATTTATTATCCAGTTTTCGCATGCATATGAGGCGACTGAAAATATCATGGCTTGGGGGAGGCACATCTTAGTCCTCAAAGTGACATCTTTGCTTTTCAACACTTTAAACAGGTCTTTTGAAACAGATTTGCCCAATGAAATACGTTGTTTGATATCTTGACTGCTGCTTCAATGGGCGTTGATTGTGGATCCAAGTAAAACAAAATCTTTGACAACTTCAAAATTTTCTGCTTTTATCACGATGCCGCTTATTGGTCCTGTTGTGAGGATTTTTATTTTCTTTATGTTGAGGTGTAATCCATACTGAAAACTATAGTCTTTGATCTTCACCAGTATGTGCTTCACGTTCTCTTCAATTTCAGCAAGCAAGGTTGTGTCAGCTGAATATTGTAGGTTGTTAATGAGTCTTCCTCCAATCCCAATGCTGACTTCTTCTTCATATAGTCCAGGTTCTCAGATTATTAGCTCGGCATACAGATTGAGCAATTATGGTGAAAGGATACAACGCTGATGCATATCTTTCCTGATTTTGAACCATATAGTATCTCCTTGTTCTGTTTGAATGACTGCCTCTTGGCCTATGTACAGGTTCCACAGGAGCATAGTTAAGTGTTCTGGAATTCCCATTCTTTGAAATGTTATCCACAATTTGTTATGATCCACACAGTCGAATGCCTTTGCATAGTCAGTAAAACACAGGTAAACATCTTTCTGGTATTCTCTGCTTTCAGCCAAGATCCATTTGACACCAGCAGTGATATCTCCTGTTCCATGTCCTCTTCTGAATCCAGTTTGAATTTCTGGCAGTTCCCTGTTTATGTACTGTTGCGACCATTTTTGAATTATTTTCAGCAAAATTTTACTTGCATGTGATATTGATACTGTTTGATAATTTCAGCATTCTGTTGGATCATCTGTCTTTGAATGGGCACAAATATGAATGTCTTTCAGTCAGTTGGCCAAGTAGCGATCTTCCAAATTTCCTGGCATAGACAAGCGAGCACTTCCAGCATTGCATACATTTGTTGAAATGTATCAGTTGGTGTTGTGTCAATTCCTGGAGCCTTGTTTTTTTGCCAGTGCCTTCAGTGCAGCTTGCACTTCTTCCTTCAATACCATTCGCTGCTTCTTGATCATATGCTACCTCCTGAAATGGTTGAACGTAGACCAATTCTTTTTAGTACAGTGACTCTGTATTCATTTCATCTTCTTTTAATGTTTCCTGCATCATTCTATATGTTGTCCATTGAAATCCTTCAGAATTACAATTTAAGGCTTGAATTCTTTCTTCAGTTCTTTCAGCTTGAGAAATGCCAAGTGTGTTCTTCCCTTTCGATTTTCTAACTTTGGGTCTTTGCACGTTTCATTATAACACTTTACTTTGTCTTCTCCAGATGCCCTTTGAAATCTTTTGTTCAGCTCTTTTACTTCATCATTTCTCCCATTCTTTTTAGCTACTTGACCTTCAACAGCAAGTTTCAAAGTCTCTTCTGACATCCATTTTGGTCTTTTCTTCCTTTCTTGTCTTTTTAATGACTTCTTGCTTTCTTCATGTATGATGTCTTTGATGTCATTAGTGTTCTATGTATCAAACTTATTCTTGAGATGGTCTCCAAATTCAGGTAGAATATATTCAAGGTTGTGTTTTGGCTCTTGCAGACTTGTTTTAATTTTCTTCAGCTTCAACTTGAACTTGCATGTGAGCAATTGATGGTCTGTTCCAGTCAGCCCCTGGCCTTGTTCTGTCTGATGCCACCAGACTTCTCCATTGTCTCTTTCCACAGACATAGTCAATTTGATTCCTGTGTTTTCCAGCCAGTGAGGTCCACAGGTATAGTCACCGCTTATGTTGTTGGAGAAAAGTATTTGCAAAATTCTATCATGGGATCTCTGGCGTTGATTCTACCACCAAGGCCATATTTTCCAACTAAAGATCCTTCTTCTTTGTCTATAACTTTCGCATTCCATTCATCAGTAATTATCAATGCATCTTGACTCTAGAGTAAACCAAACCAAACCCATTGCTGTCGAGTTGATTCCAACTCATAGCAACACTGTAAGACAGAGAAGAATTGCCCTATTGGGTTTCCAACCAGCGGCTGATGGATTTAAGCAGCCGAGCTCTTAACCACTTAATAAACAATTGTGGTTTTAAAAAGTCTGCTCTATAGTCAAAATTCATGCCATAATTTCCCAGGATGATTCCCAGAACGTTTAGACAGTGCTAAGAAAACTTTATGAGAAATACATATATGTATATATTGTTTATCTTGTGCCAGACACTATTCCAAGTGCCTAAGACAGAGTAACTCATTTAGTTCTCACAGTAACCCTATGCTGTAGGTACTATATTTCCCATTTCACGAATGGGAAAATTGGGAGGCAGATAGCTGTTACTTAACCTGTGTTGCCAATAATGGAAGAGCCAGCATTTGGACTCAAGGAATCCAACTCTAGCATTTGTCTGCTTAATTACTACAGCAGTATGGTGTCCTAAGACATTTTTGAATTCTGTAAAGTCAGAGTAGAACTGCCCCATAGGGTTTCCAAGGCTTTAAATTTTTATAAAGGCGGACTGCCACATCTTTCTCCTACAGAGTGGATGGTGAGTTTGACCTTTTGGTTAGCAGCCGAGTGCTTAACACCTGCACCACCAGGGCTCCTAAAGTCAGGATACGGACCATTTGTTTATATCAAAAAGTGTTTACATTTAGTATATTCTAATTTTCCTCTCCCCCACTAAAAGTGAACACCATAGGTTTCCAAATCCAAGCTAATATATTTTGCTCCATTTTTCTGATTCCATAATGTCAGGCTGACATTTGCTATTACATATAAAAATAAGTCATATCAATATCACGCATAAAATGAGATGTATAATTATTCACGACTTTTTAAATGTTATCTATATAGTAAAAGTGAAATTATAACCAATTTCTCTACTATACAAAATAAGGTACAAATTGTGAAGTTTCTATTAGTAAAAATATACCATTACTTATTTCAGGTACTAACTTAGCAATCCTTTATTATTTCTTCATAGTACAAAGAAAGTACAACTTGGCAAACTAACTTTTTCTACAAGAGCTTTAACACCTGTCACCATTTAAAATAAAGAATGTGTGTGTGTTGCATGTATATATAAAATTCTATAAATATAGCAATTAATTTTTTAAAATTATTCTTCAGGTACAAATTTACAGAGAAAATTAGTTTCTCATACAACAATTTATACACAAATTGTTTTGTGACATTGGCTGCAATCCCCTGGCATGTCAACACTCTCCCCTTCTCTACCCTGGGTTCCCCACTTCCATTTGTCCAATTTTTCCTGTCCATTCCTGCCTCCCCTTTGCTTTTGGGCAGGTGTTGCCCATTTGGTCTCGTATACACGATTGAACCAAGAAGCACATTCTTCACGTGTGTTATTGTTTGTTTTATAGACCTGTCTAATCTTTGGCTGAAGGGTGAACTTCAGGAGCGACTTCAGTTCTGAGTGAGCAGGGTGTCCAGGGACCACAGTCTCAGGGATTCTTCAGTCTCTGTCAGACCAGTAAAGCTGGTATTTTTTTTTTTATGAATTTGGATTTTATTCTACATTTTTCTTCCACTCTTTCTGGGACCCTCTATTGTGATCCCTATCAGAGTGGTCAGTGGTGGTAACCAGGCACCATCTAGTTCTGGGTTCACGCTGGTGGAGCTTGCGGTACTTGTGGTCCATTAGTCCTTCGGACTAATATTTTCCTGGTGTTTTGGTTTTCTTCATTCTCTTTTGCTCTGGATGGGATGGGACCAATAGATGTATCTTAGATGGCCACTCACAAGCTTTTAAGATCCCAGACGCTACTCACCAGAGTGAGATGTAGAACATTTTCTTTATGACATATGTTATGCCAATTGACCTAGATATCCCGCAAGACCACGGTCCCTAATCTGCAGTCCCAGTAATTTGGTCCCTCAAGGTGTTTGGATGTTTCTATGAAGCTTCTATGACTTTGCCTTGGTCAAGTTGAGCTGAGTAGTTCCCCTACATTGTGTACTATCTTTCCCTTCACCAAAGTTAACGCTTATCTACTATCTAGTTAGTGATTTCCCCTCTGCCCCTTCTTTCCCTCGTAACTGTCAAAGATTGTTTCTTTCTGTGTGCAAAGCTTTTCTTGTGTATTTGTAATAATGGTCTCATACAGTATTTGTCCTTTTGTGATTGACTTATTTCACTCAGCATAATGCCCTCCAGATTCATCCATGTTATGAGATGTTTTGCAGATTCATTGTTATTCTCTATGGTTGCGTAGTGTTGTCTTGTGTGTGTATCATAATTTGTTTAGCCATTCATCTGTTGGTAGACACTTCGGTTGTTTCCATCTTTCTGCTATTGTGAATGCTGCAGTGAGCATGGGTATGCATATGTCTATTCCTGTGATGGCTCTTATTTCTCTAGAATATTTTCCTAGAAGTGGAATTGCTGGATAATATGGTATTTTTATTTCTACCTTTTAAAGGAGGTGCCATATCATTTTCCATAGTGGCACCATTTTACATTCCCACCAATGTAACAATTAATTTTGCTTCTAGTCATCCATGTCAGTTAAAAAAAAAAAATTAGCCACTGTTAAAAGCACAGTACTCTCCACACTCCATATCCACCATGCTTTATTTTTCTTTTTGGCACTTGCCACTGTTGAGCCTATTATCTATGTTCTTTACTGTCTGTCTGCCCCTCTAGAATGTGAGCTGCATAAGGATAGGGGTTTGTGTTTTTTTGCTTACTATTGTATCACCAGCACTAAAACAGTGCTTAGCACATAGTAGGGACTACGTAAATGTTAAAAGAATAAATATGAGTCTCTGAAGAAAATCTCTCTGCAACATCCTACCCCACCCTCCAAATTTTAACTTTAGGAACTAAAGTGGTGTAAACAAGATGATGATCCCACTTTCCATAGGTGTGAAAGTCTGCAAGTGAGGGACTTATGGAGCCCTGGGAACTGCTAGGTGGGTCTTGCCACCTCCCTGTACTACAAAATGATTCCTGTTAACTTCTTGAAAGGGTCATGGCCGCGGTCTGTCTTATTAAGATCTATTGTTGTACTGGTTTGGCATATAATTCAGGATTTAGTTTGGCTTTCCCCTTGAGTTCTTCAGAATGACTTTCCTTCTGACCTTGGAAACATTATGTCTGTTGTTTCTCACAAATATCCATTTCAGAGAGAGAGACAGTGAATATACAGAGAAAGCCATGGTTGAGGAGTCAGTAAACCCGAGGTCAGGATGACCTGGATGGTCATCCTGAACAAATCATTTAACCTTTCTGGGAAGATCTTCTGGATCTGTAGAATGGTTTCCTCAACTGAAAGGAAGGACTTGAAAGTCCTTAAACACATATATGTGTTAGGTATTATTTTTCAAGGTGTACAATAGCTTTTTTCCTTCAAGTCTCACAATGTCTTGATATAACCTCTTTGGAGCACCATCATTAACAAACTATTTGTATTTTACTTTTGGGTTTTAGAAGTGAGATGAGAATTCCCTTTAATAAATGGTACACTTTTTGCTACTCCCAGAATTTTTGATTGTCACCTGACCTTGTCTGACATCAGAAACCGCCTTTCAACCTCCTTCCTCCCAGAATGCCAGCCAGTATCTTGGCCTCCTTGACCCAACTGTCAGATTGGGAACAAGGAGACCAAGCAGTACCAGGAAAAGGGAAGCGCGCTGTGACTCAGGAAATTTGAGGTCTCTTTCTGCCACCGGTCAACTCAGTTACCTTCAGTAAGTCACCTCACACCTTTGGGTCTCAGTTCCTTCATTTTTAAGCAATTTTATTAGATGCTGTCTGTATTGGATGATAACATGCATATGATATGGTTACACAAAAATATAAACAATACCAAAGGATGCAAAAGGGAAAGCAAATTTCTCCTTCCTCACTACCACCATTTCTACTGCCCAGAAGAAATCACATTTAATGGTTTCAGTATCCAATTCTTCCATTAGTTGTCACTAAGACTGATATACCAAAATTTCTATTTTTTGATAGATCAACTTTAGACATCATCTACTGACTCCTTGCTATAGCATCCTTCACAACAAAGAATTTAGCACTCTCAAAAAAAAAAATTTTTTTTTTTTTTTTATACTTAGGAGCCCTGGTGGCACAGTGGTTAAATGCTTAGCTGCTAACTGAAAAGTTCGCTGTTCAACCCCACATCTGCTCCATGGGAGAAAGACGTGGCAGTCTTCTTCTGCAAAGATTTACAGTCTTGGAAACCCTGTGGGGCAGTTCTATCTTGTCCTACAGGGTCAGTATGAGTTGGAATCAACTTGATAGCAACAGGTTTGGTTTTTGGTATAATATACTTAAGCCCTATTTCTAAATCCATCAATTCTAGACAGCATCTGTATGTCTCTAATGGGGGAAAAAATTGCGCACCTCTACTTCCTTCTACTTCTCCTTAACTTCTTCAGTCAATTTTGGTCAATATATTGCCAAGGTTTATAGCAGGTGTATTCTAGTTTGTAACTGTAATTAAACTCTCTGTGCTTTGCCCCCAGGACCCAGCCATTTCTGCCCAACTCAAGACTCTTCTAAAAGGAAATCTTCGCTCTGGAGCTCCCAAAGGGACTGGCAGAGGCTCTGTCAGGTCTGCAACACTAATGGCTGCCCCTACCTAATCTTGCGTCCTCTCCTTTTCCCTTCCCAGTTGTTACTCCACAATAAAACTTTTGTACTCTAACTGCATCTGTTTCTGCTTCCTGGAGAACCCAAACAGTATAACACCCTCAAATAATGCTTATTTTTTATTTGTTTCAGAAAGAAATCATGAGATTTAAACTTAATGAAACTCTTTGAGTGTGAACTATCCATTTGTTCTCATATGTGATTGCTAATTTGATTTGGTACACCATTTTAGGTTGAAAATTATTTCCCCTCAGAATTTTGAAGGCCTTACTTTACTGTCTTCTAGCATCCAGTATTGTTGATGAGAAGTCTGATCATAATCCAATTGTCATTCCTTTGTAGTTAGCTTATTTTTTTGTTTGTTCCTATCTCTGAAAGTTTTGCAGGTTTCATTTTTATCATTAATGCTTTTAAATTTCACTAGGCTGTGTCCAGGCATGCTGTTTTTCATTCACCCTACTTGTCACTGGAAGGCCCTTCCAGTCTCTGCTTTCTCTTGGGACTCTCGTTAGATAACCATTGTGCCTTCAGGGTCTACTCTCCATGCTATCACTTTCATATTTTTTGCTCTTTATATTCTGGTGTGCTGGGTGATGCTTCCATTCTGTCTTCTATATCGCCAAATTTGATCTTTAGCCATGACCTATTAATATATCATTCTTCACCTTAGCAATCATACTTTGTTTTCAAGAACTCTATTATTCTCTAGTTGCTCCTTTTAATATCACTTTGTTTTGGTTTTTATTGTTGCAGTATCTTCTGAATATCCCTGGGGATATCCATTAGCAGAAAAAACAAACAAAAACAATTCTGTTCTATTCTTTACATTATCTGTATAATGTTTCCTCCTGGACTAGTTGTTTTGTTTATTCATCTTGGACACTCTTCATTTGTTGTTGTTTCATCTCAAATGCCTGGTAGACATTTACTGTGCATATTCACGATCAAAGGACCACAATGATTCATAACTGTATGAATGGCTGACTCCTGTGAACAAGCAGACTTTTCCATTTATGGTTCATGGGTGGGGAACAGCCATGCTGGCTCAAGATCCCCTAAACTACCACTGTGAGGGAACTTGCTCTGAGAGTGGGGTGGAGTAGCCTTCCTTTTTTCCACATGTCTTTTTATTACCATTAGGGTGGAAACCCTGGTGGTGTAGTAGTTCAGTGCTATGGCTGCTAACCAAAGGGTCGGCAGTTCAAATCCACCAGGACCTCCTTGGAAACTCTATGCAGCAGTTCTACTCTGTCCTATAGGGTTGCTATGAGTTGGAATTGACTCGACAGCCCTGGGTTTGGTTTTTGGTTTGATTACCATTAGGATCTACTCTGCCTTTTTCCACAGCCTTATACCACACCAAGGGCTTTCCTACTCTGCCTAAGCAGTTCTCCAGGCACAACCCATTGCTGTCGAGTCGATTCTGACTCATAGTGACCCTAAAGGACAGAGCAGAACTGCCCCACAGGGTTTCCAAGGAGCACCTGGTAGATTTGAACTGCAAAACCTTTTGATTAGCAGCTGTAGCTCTTAACCACTACACCACCAGGGCTTCTACAGGCACTCTAGCTGGGGACAAATGCAGCAGTAGCTGTACAATAGTGGTCTCCTGATCTCTGTGCCACTGCCTCTGAGTCTGAAACCTCATGGGAGCTCCACGGGAAGAAATATTCTGCCTCTTCTGGCTTCTAGAATGTGTGTTCCAAACCATAGCTTTCTCCATTCTGGATTATCTGTCCCTTCAATGCCATTTGCTTTCTACCTCCCAGAAATTTAAAATCTTTGTTCTGGTGATTGTACCCTGAGTCATTTTCCACGCTGCAGTAGATTTATTCTTTTCGAGTATCTTTTCAATGGGCTCCTGGGAAGGAAAAGATGCAATTGTATGCACTGAGTACTGCCCCTGCCCATCCGCACCGCTAGAGGTGAGCCTGCCCTTCTGGGTGCATGTAATCCATGGTTCAGGAGTCAGGCGTGAGCATCTGGGGCCAGAAAAATGGAGAGTTTTGCAATCAGGACTTGAAAAGAGAAGTGAGTCTCTGGGAGGCAGACTGTGCAGGGTAAAGTTCAGGAACTTTCAGGGTGTGAGGCAGCACCATGTGCACTACAAAGGCATAGAGAAGAGCCAAGAAGCACTGAAAGAGAAACAGTTTAAGGAGTCCTAGTCCCTGAAGTGCAGAAACCCTGGTGGCACAGTGGTTATGAGCTATGGCTGCTAACCAAAAGGTCAGCAGTTTGAATCCACCAGGCGCTCTTTGGAAACTCTACGGGGCAGCTCTATGAGTCAGACTTGACGGCAGTGGGTTTGGTTTTTTTTGGGTAGTCCCTTAAGTCTAGAAACCTTGGTGGCATAATGGTTAAGAGTTACGGGTGCTAACCTAAAACGATGGCAGTTCAAATCTACCAGGTACTCCTTGGAAACTCTACACGGCAGCTCTACTTAGATTCTGACTATGAGTCGGAATTGACTTGATGGCAACAGGTTTGGTTTTGGTAGTCCCTGAGGCCTAGTTGCATTTTCACTGCAACACCCTTTATCTTTATATGTCTTTCTTGCTTAATCCACCTGGCTGAGATGAATTTCTGTCACTTGTAAATAAAAGAGCCAGAACTTGCCCACCATTGTGGCTCCCACGGACTCTGATACTCTGTCAGGCTGGCTGGCTGTTGGGGAAGGGGGCAAGAGTACCAAGGGGCTTAGGGTTCTGCCAGAGTGTGATGATGGCCATGGCAGTGATCTCTGCAGATAGTAACAGCCTTACTTGCCACTCTTGCAGAATAAGAAAATAGGAATAAGATGGAGGTTCTTTTCCTCTTAGCCTAATTTACCTGATTCTGTCCATAAATCTGGAGAGAGATGCGACATATTTCCCCAAACTCTCACAGGGATTTTTGTTTTGTTGTTTTTAAACTCTAAGAAACACTGCACAACTTCAAAGATATGTAACCTTGTTGTGTGCAAAAATGGCCAAATGTTCACTAGGAAGCAAAAATAAAACTATCTTTTAGTTCACATAGTATGTGCTTGTCCACCCCCCAATATTAGCTTCTTTTTTGTCCATATTTGTGTAGCCTTAGCAAAGCTGTTTTCCCACTTAAAGAACTAGCCAGCCTTTTCTCTACCCTAGCTTCACATTTTACTAAAGTTTTTACATTTTGGAGCTGCTATCTTACTTGTTGAAATTTAAGAAATAATTCCAAACCCCTCCACAAATAAGATCCATAAAATAACTACAAAATAAAAACCGGTTTGCTCAAAACAAGATTACACCCTCTTGGTTAAAAGACCCTTGAGAGCAAAACCCAAGCTGTTAGACGGTCTTCATGCACTGTTAAGAATTCAGAAGTTACACAGCACATCAGTAAAATATTGACAACAGACAATTAACAAGTAACTTTCTCTGAATATGACATCACAAAAACAGGGAGATGAAGGGGGTGATCGGTTCATCTGGGGGTGAATACATTTGTTAAAATCAAATGTAAAATAGGAACCGGATCAGAAAGACATTTTTAATAATCTCAAATTTCTTTCCTCTGCATTATCGAGGGGTGGGGTTCTCTAGTGACTATAATGGCTTAAAATAATTTACAAGACTCGATGAATTGCGCTCCGGTAGAAGCAGTCCTGGGATTTTGAACCAGTTTTATTTCCGGGAGTAGCGGGCTTCACTTTGCATCTTCCTAAAGGGGTTTTCCTATCTCTTTCACTCCTAAATTACCGAGCAGTTGGTTTCCAATTTCCTTCGGCTTTCCCGCAGCCCCTCACCTCGCGGCGCTGGCGCTGGGCTCCCGTGAAGACGCGGGCACGCTAAAAGCCCTCACGTTTGTATTCGGGGCGTTCTCTCACCACCTCGGAAGTTCAAGGGGCGGGACTGGAAAACGTTGCAGGACAGCGACGGCAGAGGTGCACGACGGCTTCCTGAGTGTTAAGTGTGGACGGTCATTGCAGAAATCTAAATTACCCTTGGCATTTGTGGTTTGGATAATTGAGATGTAGTAATTTCTGATTTTCAGTGGGTTTAAGGTGATAAAAGACCGAGCCAGGAAGGAGTCGAACCTACAATCTTCTGATCCGTAGTCAGACGCGTTATCCATTGCGCCACTGGCCCTAGACACAACGTGAGATGAGGGGATATTCAACAACAGTTTTAGGGCAAGTACGAAAGGAATGTGGGGGTGTGAGGTCTTCGCCTGTACCCTGGGTTGGAACCCCTTTCCCAAGTCAGTCAGACTCGCGCGGGCCAGAAACGTGGGTGGTCGGTGGATATATGCGTGCGTCTCTGCGCTTCTGAGCATGCGTAAACAGTACTCAGACTCCTCTCCCCCCTTGCTCCTGAGATTACGCATGCTCATTTTAATCTGTGGCTAACCGTCAAACGCATTCTGGCTTTTACATGTTCAAACCCAGAGGGCGCAGGCCGTTTCTTTGTCCCTTCGATAGCTCAGCTGGTAGAGCGGAGGACTGTAGCTTAATCCCCAAAGAGCAGAAATCCTTAGGTCGCTGGTTCGATTCCGGCTCGAAGGAGATGTTTTCTTCCTTTCCTGTGTTATTAAATTACATTCCAACAAGCGAGAGGAGTTCTTGTACTTTGGTTCCAGTTTTGGCCTGTGGAATCCCTCTTTTGAAATCTTCTGGGATTCCTCAAAGCGGAGACGTGCTTGAGTAGATTCCAAGCGAGTCTGCGCTTCGCGGGGCGGCCTGTGGGTCACGGCGTGTTTCTAAACTGTCTTTTGCGCTTCCCTGAACGTCGTGAGCCACAAAAAGGTGAACGGTTACCGGAACAGACCCGATACCTCAGTGGGCCTGGCTAGGCGCGCCGCCCGCGCTTCCCCTCAGAGCCCTGGGCAGGGTCGGCGACAGGAGCGCGCGCCCTGGCTGCCGTGAGTGGGGGAAGAAGGGGGAGGTCCGCGAGAGGCGGGGTCGTGCGCCCCAGGAATTTGGGAATGAGGAAGAGAATATGAAGAACGCTCCAAGCTTCGAAAATGTCTCAAAGTTTTGAAGACGAGTAGGTAGCTCTACGGTCTCCCTTGGACCGTTCAGCTGGTAGAGCGGAGGGCTGTAGGGCGCGTGTCTGCGACTATCCCTAGGTCGTGGGTTCGATTCCGGCTCGAAGGAGAGCTGGGTTTATTTTGCTAGTTTGGTTTCAGCTGTGAGGCAAGAGCCAGGGTGCCTTCATGAGTATATAAGTTTTTCTTGTCGTTAGCTGCTCTGACCCTTCTTTAGAGGAACAGATAAGAAGGCCTGCCCAGTGGTGGGGGATTAGCTCAAATGGTAGAGCGCTCGCTTAGCATGCGAGAGGTAGCGGGATCGATGCCCGCATCCTCCAGTTTTTCTCCTTACTGGCGTTTGTTTCTCTTTCGATTCTCACCTGTTTTGCTTTAGAGCTCTTTAACTCAGCAGGCCACCGAGTGATGGGGTGGGACATTACCGCTCTGTAGAACTCCCCTGAGACGGGATAATGGGTGCTAACACTTTACCTTTATAACTTTGGGCAGTTAAGGAAGTTTTTTGTTTTTGTTTTTTTACCCCCTCTCTCTGAAAATGGCGACAAGTTGCTCTGTCAAACCTGTTACCACCATTCTTACTCGTAATTTTGATTGATGCCTGCAGTTACCAGGACTAAGACTAAGTTGCCCAGAGCTAGGGGAAACCAACGGATCAGAAAAAAAAAACAAAACAAAAAAAACAGAGGGCCAGGAAAAGAATGCTACTTTAAACTTATGCAGGGCCGAGAAAGCGGGAACTGTTTTGCTTCATCTCAGCTGCGTACAGTGGGGTCCCCGCTCTGGACACATCCTGAGTGGATAAAAAAAAAAAGTGGATAGGATTAGGAAAATAAGGCACCAGTGGTGAGGCGGAGAAATGCCCTAGAACCAGGAGCTTGCTTTTGGGAAGGGCTCTATTTTCTAATGCCGCTTTCCTCCTGAGAAGTAACTATGGAGAGTTAGAGACTAGCAGTGAGAAGGAAATCAACTGGTGGGAACGCGCCCCTGAGAATAGTCTATTTTGTTACAGAACGAGCAATCAAGACCAAACCCACACACACCCAAAAGATTCAGAGATTGAAAGGAACACACACACATTTTTTCTGGTAATTATTGATCCTAATTTTCTAGAATAAAAAAGATAGGATCACAAAAAGGCTAATGAAGTCATGCTTCCATTTTAAAAGCACAAACCTTCCAGACAAAGGCAGAATTATTACCTTATTTGAGAATTACAACTCACAAATGATAATTCTTTCCCCCCATGTCCATTTTAGGGTCCTAGATAAGTTGTCCAGGATTTCATTTTACTTGGATCCACAACACCCATGGAAGCAGCAGTCAAGAAGGCAAAGGACGTATTGCATTGGGCAAATCTGCTGCAAAAGACGTCTTTAAAGTGTTGAAAAGCGAGGATGTCACTTTGAAGACTCAAGTGGGCCTGACTCAAGCCATGATATTTTCATTTGCATCATATGCATGCGAAAGCTGGACAATGAATAAGGAAGACCAAAGATGAATTGATGCCTTCGAATTATGGTGTTAGTGAAAAATATTGAGTGTACCATGGATTGCCAGAAGAATGAACAAATCTGTCTTGGAAGAAGTACAGCCAGAATGCTCCTTGGAAGTGAGAATGGTGAGACTTCACCTCACGTACTTTGGGCATGTTATCAGGAGAGACTAGTCCCTGGAGAAGGACACTATGCTTGGTAAATAGAGGGTCAGTGAAAAAGAGGAAGACTTTCAAGGAGATGGAATGACATAGTGGCTGGAACAATGGGCTCAAATGTAGCAAGATTGTGAGGGTGGTGCAGGACTGGGCAGTGTTTCTTTCTGTTACACAGGGTTGCTGTGAGTCAGAACCAACTCAACAGCACCTAACAACAACAACAGACAACCTGTACATTTTTGTTACCAATGTGTACAACTTATGATGGCCTATTGGTATATCTTTCATGGAGGGGGGAGGGGAGAACCGTCTCCATTTTTACCTCGTTTTAATAGTCTCTTAACTGTTTTGTTTTTTTTTTTAACTGAAATGTTTGTGATTCACTTACAACATTTCATCATAATTTTTGTGAAAACAAAAAGTAGGAAAAAAAATTTTATCTGATGACATGTCCAAATTTCTGATTTGGAGTTATGGGTGATCTAGCTAGATGAGGGGAGTAGGTAGCAGTGAAACAGGAAGTGACCCAAAGACTGGAAAATGGGTATGTACCAAAAACCCAGGAGCAGAACACGTTTTGGGGCAAGTGAGCTGGGTTAGAACTGAAGGAACATCTCAGGGTCAGCAACCAAGTGGGGAATGGAATTCACATAAAAAATTAAAATTGTAAGTCAAGAGACAGTATTGGATAGTGGTTCACTCCTGTGGGCTGTGAAACCTGATGATGGCCTTTCTTGGCTTTGCGACTTGCTAGCTGTGTGACCTTGGGCCAACTGCTTGACAGCCTGATGCTTCAGTTTCCTTGTGTGGAAAATACAGCTTATAATAATAAGGCCTATTTTTAATTAAGATGTAACTTGTACAGCACTTAGTACAAAGCCTGGCAGATAATAAACACACAATAAACAGTTGTTATCAGTGTAGAAGGAATGAAGGAAGGAAAAAAGAGGTGGCTTATTAAAGACTTCTAATGAACAATAATAATGAGCTGAATTTTTGCTACTGTACAGTAAGTATGAACAAATGGAATAGCCTAGTGAGAAGGAGTGCTTATTAGTTTATACATAAGATACCAAAATGAAGCCTAGTTATTTTTTCATAAATACATTATTATATTCAGTCAGAATTAAATTGTATTTAGCTTTTTATTGGGGTTTTAGGAAGTAAGGGAATGGTACAGATCTTCTCAGGGCTTGCTAAGTAATGGCAGTAAGGTAGGAGAGAACTGGAATAGCAGAAGAATTCCTATGTGAACAGAAATTACCATCTGGGGAAGAGGAGAAAAGAACCACAATGAACAAGGTTGAAATTGGTCACCAAATCTGGGCATCCTAGAACCCGAAGGTCCTGCAAGAATTAGTTGAGCAAATGCTGAACGAGGTGGGATTGAAGGAATGAGAGGAAAGGAGGGGAAGAGAATTTTCTGGAGGTAGGCAACATAAGCAGAGGGGAAGGGAAGTGTAGGTTGGGGGAAGCCAGGTGGAGTTAGGAAGAGATGTACAGTCAGCTTTTGTGAGAGGGCCTGACACCCTCTCCTTGTGGAAAGTGTTTCAAAGACTGGAGAGGAGTTTTGATAATTGGAGAATTCCTTCTGTGGAGAAGAGTAGGCAGGCCCACTTGGATGGCCCTGGTGATAGGCTATTTAAGGAACAGACTGCATTTGGAGCAGGTGTCTGTGAAGGTGAGAGAGAGGCCATTTTGTCAGGGAGCAATGGACAGGTACCAGTGCCAACAACATACATTTCAGGTCCACTGTAATAAATGTTCTCAACTTGCACGGTAGGAGGATGAGACCTAGGAGTGTTAGTTGCCCCCCTTTCACTCCAGTTTCTTTCCCTTTCCTCTCACCACTAAAAATAAGGAGTCATTTTCCTAGCAAGCTGCAAAGATTGGGATACATTTCAGCACCGAGGCCTAGTGAGCATACCAGAAAGGGAAGAAGCTCTACAGGGACTGTTCTAAGAGTTATATGTGTGTTTGTATAAAGATACTTGAAAGTGCAGAAAGGAGATGCAGGAAAAGTAGAAAGAATGAGCTTAAGAATATAAGAAGATGGTTGAATCTAGTACAACCATACAATAGAATATATATAGCCACTGAAATTATATATTTTGAGGGGGGTTTGGAAATTATATTATGAACTTTTATAGACATGGGAAGTGTTAATAAGCAAATGCTAAGTGAGTAAAGTAGGTTCAGAGCAATATAAACAATAACAATATAAGCAAACAAGTTATCTATAGAAAAGACTGGAAAATTAATTAAAATATTAACAGCAGTGATCCTTAGATAGTAGGATTACTGTTTCCTTAATTTAAAAAAATTTTCTGAGTTTTCTGCAGTAAACTTATTTTCCAATTAGAAATATATGTGATCTTAAAAAAAAAATTTACAGCTGACATCTACTGAGCAATTCCTACAATCCAAGCATAGTCCTAGGCACTTTATATATATTAACTTAATTCGCTTGTAAAGAAAAATGCCAGAATCAGATGACTTCACTGGCAAGTTCTACCAAACATTTAAGGAAGAAATATCAATTATACACAAAGTCTTCCAGAAAACTGAAGAGGAGGGAGTACTACCCAATGCAGTCTGTAAGGCCAGAATTATCCTGATGCCCAAACCAGGCAAAGACATTGTCAGAAAAGAAAACTGCAGACAATATTCCTCATGAACATAGATCCAAACATTTTCAGCAAAATTTTAGCCAACTGAATCCAACAACATATAAAAACGAAAATGTGTCATAACCAAGCAGAGTTTATCCCAGAAATATAAGACTGGTTCAACATTCAAAAACCAAACAACATCACTTACTATATTAACAGTTAAAAGAACAAAAACCATATGATCATCTCAGTAGGTGCAGAAAAAGCATTTGATAAAATTCAGCATCCATTCCTGATTTTAAAAACTGTCAGCAAACTTGCAATGGAAGGGAACTTTTTAAACCTGATCAAGGGTATCGGTGAAAAAGATAAGAGCTAACATTATACTTAACAGTAAAAGATGATATGCATTCCTTCTAAAATACAGAATGAGTCAAGGATGTCCATTTGCACACTTCCAGTTAGGATCGCACAGGACTTCCTAGCCAGTGCAATAAGCAAGAAACAAGAAATAAAAGACCTCCAGATTGGAGTGGAAGAAGTAAAACTGTCTCTATTCACAGATTTTAATAATCTTTCATATTAATTACATGTTAAAATGATAATATTTTAGATATTTGGGGGTTAAATAAAATATACTAATACAATTATTTTTTCTTTTCCTTTTTATGTTTTTTATGTGGCTACCAGGAAACGTAAAATAATATACATGGCTCATATTTGTGGCTTGCACTGTATTTCTGTTGGACAGGGCAAGTGAGAGACGTGAGCAGGGGCTAGATCATGTCACGCCTTAGGGACCACCAAACCAAACCAAACCCTTTACTCTCAAGTCCATTCCAACTCATAGGGACCACAGAGAGGATTAATTCCTTCATCCTAAGGATAATGGGGCCGTTAAAAGGATTTAAATAGGAAGTAGCACATGGAAAATGGACTGCAGAAGGCAAGCGTCAATTCACAGAAATCAGTTAGGAGGCAGGGGTGACGGTGGGGAGGGGGTTTTGTGTGATGAGACTGGAATCAGGGAAGGTCTGTAAATCAGGTAAGGTGTTCAGTCATGGGCATTGGGAAAGCTTTGTTGTTAGATGCTGCCGAGTTGGCACGCCACCAAGTCGGTTCCGGCTCAGCGACCCCAAGTACAGCTGCCCAGTCCTACACCATCCTCACAATCGGGCTTATGCAGGAGCCCATTGTTGCAGCTGGTGTGTCAGTCCATCTCATTCAGGGTCTTCCTCTTTTCGCTGACCCTCTACTTTACCAAGCATGATGTCCTTTTCCAGGAACTGGTCCCTCCTGATAACATGTCCAAAGTATGTGAGATGTAGTCTCTTCATTCTTGCTTCTAAGGAGTATTCTGGTTGTACCTCTTCCAAGACAGGTTTGTTTGTTCTTTTGGCAGTCCATGGTGTATTCAATATTCTTCTCCAACACCACAATTCAAAGGCGTCAATTCTTCTTCACTCTTCTTTATTCATTGTCCAGCTTTTGCATGCATATGAGGCAATTGAAAACACCATGGCTTGGGTCAGGTGCACCTTAGTCCTCAGGGTGACATCTTTGCTTTTCAACTCTTTAAAGACATCTTTTGCAGCAGATTTGCCCAATGCAGTGCTTCTTTGGATTTCTTGACTGCTGCTTCCATGGGTGTTGATTGTGGATCCAAGTAAAATGAAATCCTTGACAACTTCAGTCATTTCTCCGTTTATCGTGATGTTGCTTATTGGTCCAGTTGTGAGGATTTTTGTTTTCTTTATGTTGAGCTGCAATCCATACTGAAGGCTGTGTTCTTTGATCTTCATCAGTAAGTGCCTTAAGTCCTCTTCACTTTCAGCAAGCAAGGCTGTGTCATCTGCATAACGCAGGTTGTTAATGCATATTCCTCCAATCTTGATGCCCTGCTCTTCTTCATAGAGTCCGGCTTCTTGGATTATTTGCTCACCGTACAGATTGAATAGGTATGGTGAAAGGATACAACCCTGACACACACCTTTGCTGACTTTAAACCAAGCAGTATCCCCTTGTTCTTTTCAAACAACTGTGTGTGGGTCCATATACAAGTTCCACATAAGCACAGTTAAATGTTCTAGAATTTCCATTCTTCGCAATGTTATCAATAATTTGTTATGATCCACGCAGTTGAATGCCTTTGCATAGTCAATAAAACATAGGTAAACATCTTTCTGGTATTCTCTGCTTTCAGCCAGGATCCGTCTGACATCAGCAATGACATCCCTGGTTGCACGTAGTCTTCTGAATCCAGCTTGAATTTCTGGCAATTCCATGCTACAGCCACTTTTGAATGATCTTCAGCAAAATTTTATTTGCATGTGATATTAATGATATTGTTTGATAATTTCCGCATTCAATTGGATCACCTTCTTGGGAATAAACATAAATATGGATCTCTTCTAGTCAGTTGGCCAGGTAGCTGTGTTCCAAAGTTCTTGGGATAGACAAGTGAGCACTTCTAGTGCCGCATCCGTTTGTTGGAAAGTCTCAGTTGATAATTCCATCAATTCCTGGAGCCTTGTTTTTCGCCAATGCCTTCAGAGCAGGTTGGACTTCTTCCTTCAGTACTATCAGTTCCTGATCATATGCTACCTCCTGAAATGGTTGATCATTCACCAGTTGTTTTTGGTATAATGACTCTGTGTATTCCTTCTATCTTCTTTTGATGCCTCCTGCATTGTTTGATATTTTCCCCACAGAATCCTTCACTATTGCAACTCGAGGCTTGTATTTTTTCTTTAGTTCTTTCAGCTTGAGAAGTGCCAAGCGTGTTCTTCTCTTTTGGTTTTCTATCTCCAGCTCTTTGCACCTGTCATTATAATACTTTGTCTTCTCAAACCGCCCTTTGGAGTCTTCTGTTCAGTTTCATTTCTTCCCTTTGCTTTAGCTACTCAACGTTCGAGAGCAAGTTTCAGAGTCTCTTCTGACATCCGTTTTGGTCTTTTCTTTCTTCCCTGTCTTTTTAATGACCTTTCGCCTTCTTCGTGTATGATGTCCTTGATGTCATTCCAGAGCTTGTCTGGTCTTTGGTCATTACTGTTCAATGCATCAAATCTATTCTTAAGATGGTCTCTAAATTCAGGTGGCATACACTCAAGGTTGTACTTTGGCTTTTGTGGGTTTGTTCCAATTTTCTTCATTTTCAACTTGAACTTGCATATGATCAATTGATGGTCTGTTCCCCAGTCAGCCCCTGGCCTTGTTCTGACTTATGATATTGAGCTTTTCCATCGTCTCGTTCCACAGATGTAGTTGATTTGATTCCTGTGTATTCCATCTGGCCAGGTGCACGTGTACAGTCACTGTTTATGTTGGTGAAAAAATGTATTTGCAATGAAGAAGTCGTTGGTCTTGCAAAATTCAATCATGCGATCTCCAGCATCATTTCTATTACAAAGGCCATATTTCCCAACTACCAATCCTTCTTCTTTGTTTCCAACTTTTGCATTCCAGTCACCATTAATTATCAATGCATCCTGATTACAAGTTCAATCAATTTCAGACAGCAGAAGTTGGTAAAAATCTTCAATTTCTTCATCTTTGGCCTTAGTGGTTGGTGTGTAAATTTGAATAACAGTCTCATTAGCTGGTCTTCCTTGTAGGCATATGGATATTATCCTATCACTGACACCATTGTACTTCAGGATAAATCTTGAAATGTTCTTTTTGACCATGAATACGGTGCCATTCCTTTTCAAGTTGTCTTTCCTGGCATGGTAGACCACATGATTGTCCAATTCAAAATGGCCAATACAAGTTATTTCAGCTCACTGATGCCTAGGATTTTGATATTTAAGCATTCCATTTCATTTTTTGGCGATTTCCAATTTTCCTAGATTCATACTTTACACATTCCACCTTCCGATTATTAGTGGATGTTTACAGCTGTTTCTTCTTATTTTGAGTCTTGCCAAATCAGCAAATGAAGGTCCTGAAAGCTTTACTCCATCCAGGTCATTTAGGTCGACTCTAAAGAGGCAGCTCTTCCCCAGTAGTCTTTTGAGTGCCTTCTCGCCTGGGGGGCTCATCTTACAACACTGTATCACACAATGTGCTGCTGCTATTCATAAGCTCTTCACTGGCTAATTCTTTTCAGAAGTAGACGGCCGGGTCCTTCTTCCTCATCTTAGTCTGGAAGCTCAGCTGAAACCTGTCCACCATGGGTGACCCTGCTGGTATGTGAATACTGGTAGCATGGCTTCCAGCATTACAGCAACACGAGAGTCCCAAACTGATAAACACGTCGGGGCAGGGAGAAGCATTAGACTAAAGTATCTGCTACTTGTTGGAATCATGACTGTTTATTTCTGATATGTGAATTACCGGTATGCCAAGAAATGCTCAGAGGAAAGAACAATATGTTTGTTTTCCAACGTTTTCTCAGAAATCTTTATGATGAAATAAAATGTATGAACAACAGATTTGAAGAAGGAGTAATTATTAAGATGAAAAAAGCATTCAGCCAGAAGTTTGCAAACTATCTAATGAAAGAAATACCACAGTGTTAACTTCTGTTAAGTGCTTTTCAAGTAAGTCCATTTCTTTCTCTCTCTCTTTAAAATTTTGTAGTAAAATCTGTATGACCTAAAATTTGTCACTTTAACAATTTCTAACTGTAAAATTCAGTGGGATTAATTACATCTACAGTGCTGTGTAATCATCATTGCTATCTACTTACAGAAGTTTTTCCTCATACCAAGCAAATTCTGTACCAATTAAGCAATAACTCCTCATTCCGCCTCCAGCACCTGGTAACCTCTATTCCGTTGTACATATATACCACATTTTGTATTTATCCAGTCATCCGTTGATGGACACTTGGGTTGTTTCCACCTTTTGGCTATTGTGAATAATGCTGCTGTCAACATTGGTGCACAAATACCTGTTTGAGTCCTTGCTTTCAGGTCTTTTGAGTATATGCCTAGGAGTGGAATTTCTGAGTCATACGGTAATTTTATGTTTAACTTTTTGAGGAACTGCCAAACTGTTTTCCACAGAGGCTACACCCATTTTACTTTTCCACCTAAAATGCACAAGGATTGCAATTTCTCCACATCCTTACCAACATTCATTATTTTACTTTTTTTTTTTTTTGATCATTGCCATCCTAGTGCTTGTGAAGTGGTACCTCGTTGTGGTTTGAGTTTGCATTTCCCTAATGACTAATGATGTTGAGCATCATTTCCTGTGCTTCTTGGCCATTTGTATATCCTCTTTGGAGAAATGTCTGTTCAAGTTCTTTTCCCATTTTTTAACTATGTTGTTTGTTAGTTGTTGAGTTATAGGAGTTCTTTATATACTCTGGATGTTAAGCCCTTATCAGATATGTTATTTGCAAATATTTTCTGCCACTGTGTAAGTTGTCTTTTTACTTTCTTGGTTATGTCCTTTGATGCACAAAAGTTTTTAATTTTAAGTGCAATTTATCTATATTTTCTTTTGTTTCTTATGCTTTTGGTGTCATATCTAAGAATCCATTGTCAAAACCAAACTCAAGAAGATTTACCCCTATGTTTTCTTCTAAGAGCTTTATTGTCTTAGTTCTTATATTTAGGTCATTGATCATTTTGAGTTAATTTTTGTGTATGATGTGAAAGATGGGTCCAACTTCATTCTATCACATGTGGAAATCCAGTTGTCACATACCATTTATTGAAGAAACTATTCTTTGCGCATTGAATGGACTTAACAGTCTTGTCAAAAATCAATTGACCATAGATGTATGTGTTTTTTCTGGCCTTTCAATTCTGTTGCATTTTTCCGTATGTCTATCCTAATGCCAGTACCACGCTGTTTTGATAATCATAGCTTTGTTTAGAAAGTTTTGAAATCTGGAAGTGTGAGTCCTCCAAATGTATTGTTTTTAAAGATTGTTTTGACTATTCAGAAAAAAAAAAAAGTCTCTTGCAGTTCCAAACATTTTTTTTTTCCTATACAAATATGAGGATTGGCTTTACAAAAAAAGGTTGTTGAAATTTGATAGGGGTTGTGTTGAATCTGTAGATCGCTTTGGGTAGTAGTGACATCTTAATAATATTGTCTTTGAGTCTGTGAACATGGGATGTTTTCTCATTTATTTAGATTTCCTTTAATTTCTTTCAGCGATGTTTTATGGTGTTCGGTGTATATACAAGTCTTTCACCTCTCTGGTTAAATTTGTCCCTAGATACTTTATTCTTTTAGATGCTATTGTAAATGGAATTCATTTGTTAACGTCCTTTACAGATTTTTCATTGTTAGTGTATAGAAACACAACTGATTGTTATATGTTGTTCTTAGGTGTAGTCTGCAACTTTTCTGAATTCATTTATTAGCTCTAGTAGCTTTCATGTCATCTGCAAATAGAGAGTTTTACTTCTTCCTTTCAAATTTAAGTACCTTTTCTTCCTTCCTTTTTTCCTTCCTTCCCTCCCTCCCTTCCTCCTCTCCCTCTTTTTCTCCCTCCCTAGCCTAATTGCTCTGGCTAGAACATCCAGTACAATGTTGAATAGCAGTGGTGAGAGCAGACATCTTTGTCTTGTTCCTGATCTTAGAGGGAATATTTCAGTCTTTCACCATTGAGTATAATACTAGTTGTGAGTTTTTCATAAATGCCCTTTATCATGTTGAGGAAGTTCCCTTCTATTCCTAGTTTATTGAGTGTTTTTTTTTTTTAATCATAAAAAGGCATTGCAGTTTGTGAAATGCCTTTTATGAATCAGTTGAGATGATCACATTGGTTTTTTCTTTCATTCTATTAGTGTATTGTATTACATTTATTGCTGCTCTTTATGTTGAACTATTTTTGTATCCCTGAGATAAATCCCACTTAGTCATGGTGTATTATTCTTTTACAGTGCTGTTAAATTCAATTTACTTATATTTTGTTGAGAATTTTTATACCTATATTCACTATATTCATAAGGGATATTGGTCTGCAGTTTTCTTTTTTTGTGGTACCTTTATCTGGCTTTGGGATCAGGGTAATGCTGGCCTCATAGTATGAATTAAAATGTGTTCTGTCCTCTTCTGTTTTTTGGAAGACTTTTAGAAGCATTGGTGTTAATTCTTATTTAAATGTTTGCTAGAAATCCCCAGTAAAGCATCTGGTCTGGACTTTTTGTTGTTGGGAATTTTCGATTACTGATTCATTCTCTTTACTTGTCATAGGTCTGTTGAGATTTTCTGTTTCTTCTTGAGTCAGTTTAGGTAATTCGTGTTTCTAAAAATTTTTCGATTTCATCTAAGTTATATAATTTATTGATGTACAATTGTTCATAGTGTTCTATTATAATCCTTCTTATTTCTGTAAGGTTGATAGTCCTAACTTTCATTTCTGATTTATTTGTTTCTTCTTTGTTTTTTCCTTTGTCAGTCTAGCTAAAGGTTTGTCAATTTTATTGATCTTTTCAGAGAACAAACTTCTGGTTTCATTTACTCTGTCTATACCTGTTTTCTACAACATTTATCTCCCTTCTCTGCTTAGTGGACAAAGCCATGGGCTCTGTAGTCAAAAGATGTGTCTCTGAATTAGCTTCACAATTTAGTAGCCAAATGACCATGAATAACTGCTTAACTTTGCTGAGCCATACTTGGCTCAGTGGAGGTAATAATACAGGGAGCTATCATAAGAAGTAATTGGTACTTAGTACATGTTTATTTCAGCTGTGGTAGTACTTTTGACTTTAGAATCCCTTTTTCTCCTTCTTGAGATGAAGATCACACTGAGCTCTACATTTCACTCCTATGCTCTGGCCTCTAAAGCCTGACTGCATTTGGCCCGCAGCTGGAGGTTGAAAGAGGTCAAAAGTATTTTCTTTCTGCTGTCAACCCTTAGGACCAAGTCCAGGTTTTTATGAACCCATTTTGTTTTCCCTGACTTACCTGGGGGATTATGAAACTGCCAGAGGGAGTGAGAGCAGGGGTGGCTTTGCTCTGGTTTTCAATGTGTCTAAATATACTCCTGCCCCAGTCTAGTGGGACTTCGGTATGAAGATGACTGGGGCTTCCAACTAAAGCAGCCCCCTGTGTAATCACTACTGATTGGTTTCAACTCCCCTGTCTGAGTGTGTGTGGTGGGGTGAGAGTAGCAGAAGGGGAGAAAGTCATACACCACTCTTATACAGTCTAGGATACCTTCAGAAGACTCAGCTGGTTTTCATGTCACTGTGGAGTCTTGGATTCACTCCAAAATCTCAGGGCCTTGAAGATGACTTGTATTCTGATTCAACTCCAGAATTTTTCCAATATTCTGGATCGTCTGAATGACTTGGGTGGACTAAATATTTTCTGATTCCTCTCTAGAACAGATCGGTGTTTCCATGTCCCACTCCTAACATACACTCACCCCATCGATTGCTGGTCTCTGAGAGTGGGGAGGGGCAAGGCATGGGGAAAAGAGGATGAGGAGAGGAAGGTGGATGTTATTCATCAGCTTGGCTCTTATTGCTATGGGAGAGATCATCAGGTCATTCTTGCTGGTTTCCTGTATAAACTCCGGGGGCAAGTTTTAAGAAAAAGTGAAAAGCAGAGAGCAAGAAGGAGTGGAGAGAAAAGGGGAAGAGGATAGCAAACCACTGTACATCAAGTAATTGAATTGGGGGTTCTCAGTGTAAAAATTAACACCTTTACAGAGTTTTTCCCCCCCTATAAACACTGCTCAATTAGGTTATGAACCTCACTCACTTTTACATGAAAGAACTGAAATCCAGATAGGTGAAGTCACTTTCCTAAGACCACAAGCGAGGTAGACTAGAATCTGGACGGAGGCCTGTCTCCTGACTCATTGTGTAGTCTTCTCACTGCATCATCGATGCTTGCTCAGACTCAAGGCATGAGTCATTACTGAGGATTCCACTTTCATAGCAGCCTCAGAGTCTATTTCTTCTTCTCCTTCCTCACTGCCATTGTCCTGTGCCAGGGCTTCGTGACCTCTCACCTGGATTATTGGCAACTGCCTCCCATCTGGTCTTTAGCCAGGTCATCCCACTCTAATCTCTCCCAGCCACCACTGTAGATTGATTAAACACACAGCTCTTATGGGAACATCCCTGTGAAAAACTTTTAATGACTTTCTGTTGCTTAATTTATTAAGTGTTAAAAATCCTTTAGCCCAGCATTCATGGCCTGCCAATGCACCAACAGTGTAACCTGCACTCCAGCCCAAGCCACCATGTACTCTGAACATTCCCTACACTCTTCTGTCTCCATGTCTTAGCTTCTGTCCCTTCTTTAGGAAAGCTTTAGCTAAGCCCCACCTAACTACATGTCCTTTCGTCTAAGTTCCTCAGTGAATTAGTTCCAATGCCACCCCCACCATGAAGCCCTCTTGATTCCTCCAACTCTGAAATTCTGTGGTTCTTTATCACATTTTGCTTTGTGCTGTGGTTCTATAAATGCATATCTTATCTCTACTATTAGACTGAGCAACTTGAGGACAATGACCTGTGTCTTGCTCATCTTTTAACTCCCAGAACTTAGCACAATGGTGACACATAATACATGCTCAATGAATATTATTTAAAGGAATGAATTTGTCCTATAATAACAGGCTTGCTACAATGTATATTTTTAGCTTGAGCAGTTTTCTTCAGATTGTAAACTGTTTTTACATTAGAAACTTTATCTTTTCTAGAAAATATCTCACATATTACACTGAGACCTCTATAGTCCATGTAGTGATAAACACAATTAACTACTAGGCTAGGTGAACTGCATTAACTCAGTAAAAAAAAAAAAAAAAAAAACTTCAATTCCCTTCTTCACTGTAGTTGCTAAATAGATATTGAAAGGAATAACAGAATTCTCTAAAGACCACTGAAATGTTTATGAATCCATGTAACTTATTAGTTAATAGAGCTTATTGGATTCTTCAATAAGCTTTCAGTCACACAACACTAAAACCACACACAACCAGTCACAGTGACCTGCCCTTACTAGTAATTAAGGGCACACCAGGGATATGTTAACAAAATGTATTCATTGTTTGAAGTTTTTTAAATCAAGGAGAAATAAAGCAGCAAACTTATTGCAGATAAACAGGCATGGATTTCTTTTTCACTTTTGATCAGATTTTAAATTTTTAAATAAAATGTATATTTGTTAAACAGTGGGTTCACAACCTCTTGGCAAGTTCCAGAATCGATGTTATGATCCAAGAACAAATGTAAAATATCAGCAATGACCAGGGAAACTATCATTTAAAAAAGTCTACTTGGAGGAAGAGACAAATTCAAAGGAGTGTAGGTATTTTAGAAGCAGCTCAAACACGAGGATGGAAGCAGGACTCCATTTTCACTTCAGGTGTTAATGGCCCTGATACCTGTTCCCACTATATGGCAAAATGAAAGAATGGGTCTATTAATCCATGTGCCAGTTACTACTTCACTGCTGCAAACTAAATTAAAATTTTTTAAGGCTGTCAGATTTTCTTTGTGTTTTTGGGTGTGTGTAGGGGTTGTGGTGATGGGGTACAGGATGATTAGAGGGTTAGAGAAGAGGGAGAGAAATGTAGAAAAGAAAAGAACATACTAGAGTTTTTCTCTACAACTTTTTTTTTATAATTATATCATCAGTTGTTAATTTTTTTTGTGTGTGTGTGGATACCTTTATAGTGAAGAAATTCAAAATCAGCGTTTAAATTGGAATTTTTCCCAGACCACAATCCTAGCAATGATGAAATATTTAACATTAAGCAAATCCTAATTTTTAAATGATTACTCTTGTGAAGCCAGCGTAATGATTTTCAAGACATGTTTTGCTTTCTGCGAAAAGGTGTTATTGTGTTACTTTTGGTGACCCTCTTCCTAAACACTCAAGACAGAGATGGCGCTCATGATACAGTAGACTCTTGGGCTGCCGTCTGCCCTTCCTGGAGAAACCCGTCAACAAGTTCTTATTGAGTGCTCACCGAGGCCATGGCTCGGTTAGTGGGCATGCATATTTGCATTTGTTGTTGACAACTGTCAGCTCAGACCTCCTCCTCACAACCCCTGTCTAAATGAGGTTTGAAATCCTCCTTCCCACCCGCTCTCTTCACTCCCTAGGGCAGGAATGTTGACTCCTGTTCTCCGTCACCTGTCAGAATCCATCTTCCTGTCACTGGCTTATATGGACAAGTCAGTCACCATCACGTGACCCCTGGCTGCTAAAAACAGCTCAGGCACCCAGTCTGAAGCAAGGCCTGAAACAATGTCCACCACCGAAAGAGACGCAAAGAACACTTGATCACACAATCCTTGGAATTATTTCAAGGAAACCCTTACCGAAGTCTGTCCGGAGCACCCTTTCCTGCAGTGCACACCGACGGCCAGGAGATGAGTACTTCTCTGAATTACAAGTCTTTCTCCAAAGAGCAGCAGACCATGGATAACTTGGAGAAGCAACTCATCTGTCCCATCTGCTTAGAGATGTTCACGAAGCCCGTGGTCATTCTCCCGTGTCAGCATAACCTGTGCAGGAAATGTGCCAGTGATATTTTCCAGGTAGGTTTGTTTGGAATTTGGGGAGTGGGAGAGACTCCCTCCTCTCTGAATCAAGTGCTTAACATTGAGATGAATTCCTTTAGAAAGCTTGAAAAGGTTGCAATTCATGTTCAAGAAAAACCAATTTTTTAAAATGATTTGCTTTGTGCTTTGCCTTCAGCCTCCTCCATCCTCCCAAATCTAGTTTTATGTCAAACCATGAAGTCTGGTTCAAAATGGTAAATGAATTACTGCCCAAGACATGAATGTTGGGATGTCTGGCTGGTATGTTTAGTTATGAAAACCTTGGATGGAAGAGCGTCCTGGATGAAAAATGTTACATTGCCATTGACTGTGAATAAATGTTGGCCTTGTGTTTTAGGACCACCTGCTGATAAGGCCCTGAGGGATTATTTTATGGCCAAGTTTAAAGGAGAAGTTGAGGTTGTTTGTAGTAACAGTGAGTGAGAAAAAGTCTCAGGAAAGCTACCTGCAGCGTTACTCAACTCCTCTTTTCCTGTTTGGCAAGAACAGGCCTCTAACCCGTACCTGCCCACAAGAGGAGGCACCACTGTCGCATCGGGGGGCCGGTTCCGTTGTCCGTCTTGTAGACATGAGGTGGTTTTGGACAGACATGGGGTGTATGGACTTCAGAGGAACCTGCTGGTAGAAAACATCATAGACATCTACAAGCAGGAGTCTACCAGGTAACACTCGGTGATGTGTCCGACCCATTTGACACTTGTTTTTGCTTATCTGCTTGTTTGTTTTAATGGGTTGCTACACTGAGTGCTTGTTTACCAGTCACAGACGAATTGTTCTGTAGGAAAATATTTTCCCCAGTCAGTCCTTCCCAAGGGAGGTGAGAGGGAAGGGAGACAGGAGCTGGTGCTAGAGCTTCTGTATCAGTTTGAGAATGAAGTGACTCATTAACACTAATCCATTCCAGGTGGCGATACTGAAAGAGGCATAATGCTGCCCCCTAAGCTTTTTGGGTAAGCTTAAGGTCTTCAATAGCTCCAGATTCTAAATAGCAGGAAAATTCTAGTACAAAACTTTGTAGAAAATGAAATAGCGCTGGCAACTTCCAAAATAGTCCAGTTTCTCTTTCAGACAGTCTTACCATTAAATTGACTGGATGATAACAATAAAAACAAAATCCTCAAACCTAGTTAGTAATCATATTGGCTCCATGGGAAGTTGCAAAGCAAGAAATAGTCCTGACCCTTCAGGATATCAAGTTTAGAGTCGTGGATGAAAAAGAAAAAGATGGGATTCAAGTTGTTTCCTATTCTCCAAATTGTATTTACTGCATATATTTGGCATTTACCTGTTGATTGATTGATACGAGTAGATACATCCATCCATTAAAAAAAAAAAAAAGGCTTCTTATTCATTGAACCACATTGCCTTATTCCTGGAAGGCATGGTGTGAGAAGCCTTTTTCAACTGTACATTTAGGTCAGTCCAGTCCACAAAGCTTGATGGCAATATTGAGACCATCGAGAAATGACCTTGTAGTGATTCTTTTTAGGGGACATGTATTTATAGAACATCTGCTGGGCTGTAAGAACCATACGCTCTTAGAAGAAAAGCAGTTCTATAAATCTAACATATAATTATTGTAATTATTATGACTATTAGTTCCTGCTTAAGATTCAAAACTAAATTAGGTAGTACCAAGATATAGATGGGTTTGGGAAGAAGTATAATTGCTGATGACATGTTTCAGAGACAAAGAGCCAGCTGTTTCCCTTGCTTCCAAAGTCTCTGGAGAAGGAAAGTTGTTGTTTCACAGATCTGATCTCATTGTATTTCATTATTTAAAATTGCAAATACACACACTGCCTCTTAAGAAAATTAACCAACCAACTAATCACCAACCAATTATTAAGGGAGTTTATGTAGCAACTGTTTCAGTGCCTAGTACAGTGCCATCACAGAAGAGGTGCTTCCTAGGTGCCAGGAGATTTAGCAGCACTACAAATATTCTTACATGTTCTATTTATTGCAATAATATTCTGTTTTGCTTCTTGCCACAGTGGGAGCTTGAAACTTGTGAAATAATAGCAGTAATCATTAGACAATTCGGAGAAGAGGAGATGTTAAAACTTGTAGCATTAGTAAAAAAACACTATAAGACACATCCTTACCTTAACTGTAGAGTCTGCGTGGTTTATCTGTCAAAAACAGTACCCAAGTTGCATAAAAGCAATGAACTAAATTTCTATCAATGAAACTCAGAGCTGAGTAGACTAGTGGTGTTTTTGTGATTATCACATTCTTGTGCTCTTGAACTTGAGATTTGCTTTTGGGACATTTTTACTTAGTAGCAAAACCACAAGTTGCCCAGAGGGCTCGGGCACATGTCTGGGCATAAACTGGGCTCTTCCCTAGGGACTGACAGCCTTACCAGACCAGAACCCTGAGCCTGCAGGGCGCATTAGGCATCCCTGGAATAACCTGGGGCATACAGAGTGAGATGGGCCCAGTTCTGGCTGTAGCCATCAGGGGCGGGGCGAGAGGAGAAGGTTGTCAATAACAGACTGCACCTGGCCCTGGAAAACACTGTGAGGGGTTGATCAACTCTGACCTCCCACAGAAAGGTTAGAGATTGTAGGTTTGGACAAAACTTGGCCTTGGTGTCTAGAATTCTTCACGGGGCTGAACTACTACACTTTGTGTGTGTACTTGAGGGTAGCGGTGTGGAAAAGGCACTAATGTTGCTAGTATTAATAATAAACATAATAATAATGAAATCTAATAAAAATATTATAAGGAAACTAATATTTGCTGACTATTCAGTACATTATTCAGGTTGCTTTACTTGAATCATGAGTAATTCTTATTCTCACAACAATCTTGGGAGGTTGTGATTATTATTACCCTATTAAGTGTAATGTTTTAATCAAAATACTTCCTATACATAATTTCACATATTCAAATGTACTACAAGACTTCTAATGAGAGGTGCCATCCCTACCTCACTCCCTCTTCACCCCCAAGTCTCACTCACCAGTCAACCACTTTTAATTCTTGTAGCTGTTTTTCCGCTATTTCTCATTTATTTGTGGGGGTGCCTTTGGGCCTATGTTGCCACCTAAATAGGAAAACCTGACAAGGGGGCTGAGAATTAGTTCTCAGTGTACATTGGTTGCAGAATGAACAAAAATCAGCTGCATCACAAACACACAGTAAAAGTGGGGTCTTATGGCCATTTCCCACATTTTCAGTGTTTGTGTATGTTGCATACACCTGACCTTAATAGCATTGTCTCTGGTCACTGCTGTTTACATCAGATCAACACCTAGGATGTGGCACATGGGACGCAGGTCGTCCTTAGGACATGCCTAGGGAAGACAAGCCTCAGTAGCATTGCTTGTGCCACTTCCGGTAGATGAGCTCCAGACACGTGCTTGACTCCTATTTATCACGCGGTGGAGATACACAGGAGGAAAGGTTTTAAAAACAGAGAAGCTTTTGGCCACGGGATAATCCTAACCTCTAGAGAACCCCCGAGGAGCTTTGCCATTTATAAATGCAGTATTTGATGTCGTCTGGTCTCTGCCTTTGCCACTCATGACTTCCAGGTGGCCCTGAGCTTCCCTCCGTTTCCCATGCCTTCTGTAGGTGGATAGCTCTAGGTAAGAGCACAGGGAATACTTGTCTATTAATCTGGCAAATTCCCATTCATTTTCTCACTCATTGATTCAACAAACATTTACCGAGCACCCACTTTATGCGAGGCACTGCTCTGGACGCTGTGGATCCAACAAAAGATAGACCCCAGCCCCTGCCCTTGTAAAGTGCACGGTCTAGTGGAGGGAGCACCCTGGGGGCTGGGGAGGAAGGATCCATTTCTCGGTTGTGGACTTTACTTTTCTCAGTTGGATTTCAAGCATATGGCAGAAATCAAGTCAGACAATCGTAGACTTCATAGAAAACATATTGCTGAAAACCAGGCAGCCATCCCTTTCCAAAAAATCAGATTCAGAAATCTTAAAGCTGGAAGCCATGTATTTTCCTTACCAGACCTAGGTTAGCCCAATTTCAAACAGTTAACTTCTTTCTAGAGACTTCTGGAGGTAAATCAGCATATCTTCTGCCTTTCTCTGAGTTCTGCGGCTATAGTTACATGATACCACACATCAAGATCAGTGGTTTTCAAACATGCTTGTTCATGGCTTACTGTAGGAAATACGTTTTACATTGTGATCCAGTAACCATTTATATAAATGGATGGATATATATACCTGAAAAAATACTGTTATATTACATTACATTGTGTTATTTATTATATATGCATATATATGTGAAAGTTTCATATACCAATACTTATCCTTACTACATGTAATATAATTCACAGTATTTGCCATCATATTTTATTTTGATTTTTAACAATGCTGGTCATGACCTCCTAAACTGATTTCATGGCTCATAACAATCTGTAGCCTGTAGTTTTTTAAAAATGGATGTAGTTAACTAAAAAGTCTAGTTCTAAATAATCAAGTGTTTGGGAATATGCAGAAAGCTTTTGGCTTTGGCTTTTTCAAATACTCCTGAAAAATATTACCTGCTTCCATCTTGAGATATCTTAAAATTCCAGAGCTTTGTGTAAATAGGCTACACTCACACCTCCCACCGTGCTCTACAGAAGGAGCCCAAAGCACAAGTAAGCAGAATTTGTGTGTGTGTGTTTATTATAACTTAGATGAAGATTTACAGAGCAAATTAATTTCTCATTAAACAATTAATACACACATTGTTTTGTGACATTGGTTGCCAACCCCATGACATGTCAGCACTCTCCCCTGCTTGACTTTGAGTTCCCCATTACCAGTTTTCCTGTCCGCTCCTGCCTTCTCGTCCTTGCCTCTGGGCTGGTGTGCCCATTTAGTCTCATTTTGTTTCATGGGTCTGTCTAATCTATGGCTGAAGGGTGAATCTCAGGAGTGACTTCAGTACTGAGTTAAAAGTTGTCCAGGAGCCGTAGTCTCATGGTTTCTCCAGTCTCTGTCAGGCCAGTAAGTCTGCTGTTTTTTTGTGAGTTAGAATTTTGTTCTACACTTTGCTTCAGCCCGGTCCGGGAAGTAAGCCTAATTTTGACCTTGAACTTAACACCCAAGCGCACTGATCATTAGGTGAACATACTGTATCCTACTAAAGTGCTACTCACCATTCACCAGCTCGAGGCGATTATGGAGCTAACGGGCTATCCCTGAGTAGCAATGACTAATCACTCCATCTCTCATACTTTTATATGCTTCCTTGCTTGGTCATCATCCTCACTAGCATGACAAACCCAGTATTCAATCACCACCTGCGCAGCTGTGACCAAGCTCCAGTTGGTGTTGATCTGTTGGGAAGACAGATGTGGGAATGCCCTGTGAGGTCCAGTCTTCCAGGATTCCACCATGTCCTAGAACAGTGTTTTACATTTTTCTTATTGCCTGAAGTATTCGGTAAAATTATTCACATTTCTGAGCACATACTGCTGCACTCTTAACCACAGCCAAGTCCTCTGGAATCTTTTACATATAATTTTATGGGCTAATGGCAGGAGAAGACCCAAATGAGTTTATAAAGCACACGCTGACACTTTCCCTCTTATTCACAGCTACTTCCAATGAGCCAAGATTAATAATCAGAGATGATTTTAACTCCCCCTAGAGGGCACTGGGCTTTGGGGGTAGCTTACCCTCACCCTCACTCCTTTTTTTTCCTTTTCTTTTTTTAATGTTGGCCTTTTTAAAAGATTATGGTAAAATATATATAACAAAACATTTGCCAATTCAATAATTTTTACACGTATAATTCAGTGTCACTGATAACATTCATCATGTCGTACAACCATTACTGCTATCCTTTTCTAAATTGTCTCGCCACCGTTAACAGAAACTCAGTATCCCCTAAGCAATGGCTCCCCCTTTCCTGGTAACCACAAATAAGCTTTGGTCTCTATATATTTGTCTATTTCATATAAGTGGGATCATAAAGTATTTGTCCCTTTGTGACTAATTTATTTCAATTAGCACAGTGTTTTCAAGGTTTATCCATGTTGAAGCAAGCAGGCTTCATTTTTCTTTATGATAGAGTAATGTTCCATTGTATTGTGTACCATATTTGGTTTATCCATGCGTCTGATGATGGACGTTTAGGTTGTTTCTGCCTTTTGGCTATTGTGAACAGTGCTACAATGAACACTGGTATACACCACCCTCACTCATTTTAATGAGGCCAGAGACTGGAGGGCAGGAGTAGTTTACTGGCAACTTTCCCTTCTTTATCCATCATAGGAAAGTGTCTCTTGGAGAAACTGGTGAGCTGTGGAGACAGTGCTGGAGCTGGAGCTGGAGCTGGCTCCTAATGGCTGGAAGCCGAGTGTTTAATTTTCAGGAATTTCACAAGCTGGTTGTTACATCTTAGGTAGCTTGAAGTTGACCATGGTGGGAGTGCTTACACCATGGAAACTGGCAAGCCCTACAAATCAGGGTCTCCTGTGCCCACTCCCACTCCAAGCTGGTCGATCAAGATTTGCCACCTCACTGCTGCTAGGGAAGCTGAATTTGTGGGGGCTCTGAGCACATAAGTGGAACCCCGGGTGCCTTCTGGAACAGGGTGGCTAGGGGTGCAGGGGCAGCTGGGAAACACCTGCCCCAATGGGAACTGATGAACACTCATCTGCCTGCCTCTTCCCAGACCAGAGAAGAAGTCCGACCAGCCCATGTGTGAGGAGCACGAGGAAGAGCGTATCAACATCTACTGTCTGAACTGCGAGGTGCCCACCTGCTCCCTGTGCAAGGTCTTTGGGGCACACAAAGATTGCCAGGTGGCTCCCCTCACTCACGTGTTCCAGAGGCAGAAGGTAATAGAGCTGTCGCCTGCCCCTCCTGCACAGCCTCTGCCGAGTATCTGTGGATTGGCTCCCTAAAGTGGAAAGAGAAGCACAAGCCCACCCGGTCACAGGGCCCTGAGGCTGGCGAGTCTGCAGGGTTCAGCTGGGAGGGATGCTGCATGGTTGCTGCACGCCTGGCCACAGGCTAGCTTCCCTGGAGGGTGGTGGGGAAGGATACGGAGGAGCGGGAGGGGGTGCAAAGGGGGTGGTCACTGTTTTTGTACATTTGGAAGTTGCTGAAAATGAGCAGTGTTAATGGGACCTGGCCCAAGCTCAAGCTGCTAAAGCATTATTCAAAGTTCAGACTATAGATAAACAAAGGATAACTTTTTACTTTAGTCACAGAATATTTTTCTTCATCAGTGAAAAGTTCTCATTGTCCCTCTCAAGTTCTTTTCTCCCCAACTCTTAGTGGGGGAAAATTACAATGAGTGAACAGCACTTAGTTAAAGAACAACTCTAAAAGATTTGCCTTGTGCCTCACCTCATGTCACCTGTGTCATTGCTGAAAGGTCCCCCCTGAATATGGCCCATGTCTCTCACCCCATAGCCCTGGCCCCAGGCCCCTCATTCTGGCCAAATCTCCCCCCAGCTCATCGCTACCCTGCCAATCTGGTTTCATGCATGAGCAGGTAGGAACTTAACCATTTGATGCAAATAAAAGTGGGGAAAGATGCTTCAGTAGATGTTGTCAGGTGACATCAAGTCGGTTCCAACTTAGAGCCACCCTGCGCACAACAGAATGAAACATTGCCCTGTCCTGTGTCATCCTCACAATCGTTGCTATGCTTGAGCCCGTTGTTGCAGCTATTGTGTCAATCCATCCCATTGAGGGTTTTCCTCTTTTTCACTGACCCTCTGCTGTACCAAGCATAACATCCTTCTCCAGGGACTGGTCCCTCCTGATAACATGTCCAAAGTATGTGAGACTAAGTCTCACTGTCCTCGTTTCTCAGGAGCATTCTGGCTGTACTTCGTCCAAGACAGATTTGTTCATACTTCTGGTAGTCCATGGAATATTCAGTATTCTTCACCAACATCATAATTCAAAGGCATCAATTCTTCTTCCATCTTCCTCATTCATTGTCCAATCAAAAGAGGCAGCCACTCAAAAACCAGTTGCCATCAAACCAGTTCTGACTCATCGTGACCCTATGTATGTCGGAGTAGAACTGCTCCAAAGGGTTTTCTTGGCTGTAATTTTTACATAAATAGGCCTTTCTTCTGTGGCGCTGCTGGGTGGGTTGGAACCACTAAACTTTAGGTTAATAAATGAGCACAAACCATTTGCATCCCTCAGAGACCATGTAGCCATCTAGGCACTGAGAATTTGAGCAGCTCCCTATCTCAGCTTCTTTCACTTAGAATCATAGATTCCACATTTGGTCAGTGTTTTATTGAGGGGATTAAAGTTGGAGTAGAATTGAAAACCAACTCTTGGGCAACACCAGTTATAACCAGTAACTACTAACAGCTTAAAAAACAAAAAACACGATTTAACAAGATATCTGTAACATTTATTTACTTTTCAATCCACTTATGATTTATTCGCTCCCCCCTTCCTCTCCAAAGAATAACATATTAGAAACGAATGGTGCCTGCTTTCCAACTACAGGTAGTTCCCAATTTATGATGGGGTTCCGTTCATAAACTTGTTCTGATATAAATCGAATATCTCATTTTTTAAAGAGTTTTCTTCATTATTGCCTTTTATTATCAGTACTTTATAAATACAGCAGTGTTTTGAACAGTAAATCATAAAATTGGACATCTGCGGGTGGTATCTGAGAATAACATCAGCAAATCAGGTGCTGCAACGTTGTATGTAGTACATATTACTAATGATAAGGATGTTCATCATTAACTCGAATGCATCTAGGTCAGGAACCACCTGTACTTCCCTTAGAGCTCTGGAGACTAATGGATGTGACTTGGGACTGCTGGGGTTAGAGGCTGGAGGGAGCAAGAGAAGGACAAACTGGTGGGACTCCCATTCCATCTCCTGTTCAGCCGAAACAGCCTCACTTTTACCTACTGGGATTCCACGTTAGTTTCCATTTGGAGAAAGGGTTCTGCAGGTTTGAAATGTTTTATAAGTGCTGATATAGGTCAGTCTTCTCATTTTAAATGTGAGAAAATTAGAGTCCAAATTGAGTACATATCTTCCCCAACATCATAGAGAAGTTAAGGGCACTGATGTACCAACCATGTGGGTCTCCTAAGTCACCATTCAGTGCTCTCCACCCTGCATCGACAGCCTTGGAAACAGGTAAGAACAATGAAATCTCTTCTCAGGTCAAAAATTGGGAGGAATTTCGAAGTTGAAATTTCTCCCCTAGAACCCTAAAGACTGACAGTTTGAACCCACCCAGGGATACCTCGGAAGAAAAGCCTAGAGATCTCTTTCTGTTAAGATTAGAGTCAAGAAGACTCCATGGAGCACAGTTCTACTCTGTAACACGTGGGATCACCGTAAGTTAGAATCAACTCAATGGCAAGGAGCTTTAATGACCTAGGCTAGTATGTGATTGTATACACACACTGTAGCCTTAGCCCGTAACATATGTATATATATTGTTGTTCTTAGGTGCCATTAAGTCAGTTCTGACTCACAGTGATCCTGTGTACAACAGAATGGAACTCTGCCTGGTCCTGCACCATCCTCACAATCTTTGCTGGACTTGAGCCCATTGTTGCAGCCACTGTGTCAATCCACTTCCTTGAGGATCTTCCTCTTTTTCAATGACCCTCCACTTTACCAAGCATGATATCCTTCTCCAGGGACTGGTCCCTCCTGATAACATGTCCAAAGTACGTGAGATGAAGTCTCACCATCCTCACTTCTAAGGAACATTCTGGCTGTACTTCTTCCAAGACAGATTTGTTCATTCTTCTGGCAGTCCATGGTATATTTAATATTCTTCGCCAATGCCATAAATCAAAGGTGTAAATTCTGCTTCAGTTTTCTTTATTCATTGTCCAGCTTTCACGTTGCATATGAGGCAATTAAAAATATGGCTTGGAACAGGCGCACCTTAGCCCTTAAAGTGACATCCTTTCTTTTCAACACTTTAAAGAAGTCTTTGCAGCAGATTTGCCCAATACGATATGTTGTCTGATTTCTTGACTGCTGCTTCCATGGTCCTTGATTGTGGATCCAAGTAAAATGAATTCCTTGACGATTTCAATCTTTTCTCTGTTTATCATGATGTTGCTTATTTGTCCAGTTGTGAGGATTTTTGTTTTCTTTATGTTGAGATGTAATCTATATGGAAGGCTGTAGTCTTTGATCTTCATCAGTAAGTGCTTCAAGTCCCCTTAACTTTCAACAAACAAGGTTGTGTCACCTGTATAACGCAGGTTGTTAATGAGTCTTCCTCCAATCCTGATGCCGAATTCTTCTTCATATAAACCAGCTTCTTGGTTTCTTTGCTCAGCATACAGGTGAGTAAGTATGCTGAAAGGATACAACCGTGACGCATAGCTTTCCTGGTTTTGAACCACACAGGATCCTCCTGTTCGAATGACTGCCTCTTGATCTATGTACAGGTTTCTCATGAGCACAATTAAGTGTTGTGGAATTCCCATTCTTCATAATGTTATCCATAATTTATTATGATCTGCACAGTGGAATGCCTTTGCGTAGTCAATAAATCACAGATAAACATCCTTCTGGTATTCTCTTCTTTCAGCCAAGATCCATCTGACATCAGCAATGGTATCCCTGGTTCCACGTCCTCTTCTGAATCTGGCTTGAACTTCTGACAGTTCCTTGTCAGTGTACTGCTGCAACCACTTTTGAATGATCTTCAGGAAATTTTTACTTGTGTGTGATATTAATAATATTGTTCAATAATTTTCTTGTTCTGTTGGATTACTTTTCTTTGGAATGGGCACAAATATGGACCTCTTCCAGTCGGTTGACCAGGAAGTTGTCTTCGAAATTTCGTGACGTAGAGGAGTGAGCACCTCCAGTGCTGTATGCGTTTGTTGAAACATCTCAGTTGATATGTATAGTATATGTTTAATAAGTCAGCAAATGATGAGTGTTTACTACATACATTTCGCAAATAAAATGGTTCCTGAGATATACTAGGCAAGTAATTAATTTTGGGTCTCTGAAGTCACTTATCAGACTCCATTCAATTTATCAACAATATTCACAGTTCTTTAGGATCCCTGGATAGTGCTAAAGGAGCGTTGGTGGTACAGTCATTAAAGCACTTGGCTGTTAACTGTAAGGTCAGCAATTCAAATCCACCATGGAAGAAAGATGTGGCAGTCAACTTCCATAAAGATTTACAGCCTTGGAAACCCTATGGGGCAGTCAGTGCAAGTGATTAATGTACTGCTAACCAAAACATTGGAAGTTCAAGTTTATCCAGAGGCACCTTGGAAGAAAGCCCTGGTCAAAACTACTCCCCAAAACTCAGCCATTGAAAACCCAATGGAGCACAGTTCTCTGACACACACGGGATCACCATGAGTCTGGTTACTGGTTCCTTACAATTCTTTGGTTTGAATAGGCTATTCTGTATCTGTGGCCTGTCATTTGGTGTTCTTAATGTCTTTTGCAGGATCACAGTATCCATTGAGAATTTGATGAAAACTATGAAACCTCTTCCCATACAATGTATTTATGCACATACATAAAAATTCTGCAGGTGATGTCAGGAGGCTCACAGGCCTTCCAGACTTCCCTATTACTCTTAGGAGTTCCCTGGGCCCTAGATTAAGAATTCATGAGGACAGTGCTGCTATTAATGCACAATCAGAAAAACCCTAAAATCTTGCATTCTCTTTTCTCTTTATCAGTCTGAACTCAGTGATGGCATTGCCGTCCTTGTGGGAAGCAACGATCGAGTCCAGGGAGTGATCAGCCAGCTGGAAGACACTTGTAAAACGATTGAGGTAAGTCAGGCCACACCAAGGGAGCCTAAACCTAAATGAAGCTTGCCACTCCTGGGGATTTGTGACTTCCTCAGGGCCACACTAGAAATTCCTCCTCCACCCCCCGCCCCAGCCCAGTTCCAACATTTTATTTTCTTCATTTCTGAAATATTCACTTTTTTTTTAAGTGGTGCAGGGAAACCCTGGTTGCATAGTGGTTAAGAGCTACAGCTGCTAACCAAAAGGTTAGCAGTTCAAATCCACCAGGCATTCCTTGGAAACCCCATGGGGTAGTTCTACTCCATCCTATAGGGTCACTATTAGTCGGAATCGACTCAGTGGCAACTGGTCAGTTCTAAGTGGCACAGTGGTTAAGAGACAGGCTACTAACCAAAAGATCAGCAGTTCTAATTCACCAGCCACTCCTTGGAAACCCTATAAGGCAGTTCTGCTCTGTCCTATACTGTCACTGTAAGTTGAAATTGACTCGATCGCAATGGTTTGGTCTTTTTGGGTTTAGCACAGAAAGGACCTGTGGTGGTGCAGTGGTTGAAGTGCTCAGCTGCTAACCAAAATGTCTGTAGTTCGAACCCACCAGCCGCTTCTCATGAGAAAGATGTCTGCTTCTGTAAAGATTTGCAACCTTGGAAACCCTGTGGGGTCACTTCTAAGGAGGAATCGACTCGTCGGGCAGTGGGTTTGGTTTTGGTTTAGCACAGAAAGGGAAGTTACCGCATGAGCTAAGCAGGCAGATTTTGCTACATTTAGTAGGATGTAGTTACATGTGTTGTTCTTTCTTGGACAACCGACTTTGAAAGATGAGCTACAAGAAAAATATATTTCAAGTAATGAAAATGAATGTTGTTCACCCTTACAGCAAAAGTTGTTTGTGCTTAAGAAAAAATTTTCAGTGCTTAAGAAAGTCATTGCAGGTAAGGCAGTGGGTTTGCGTTGGGTGTCTGCGATCTAACAGTGGGCTGCAAAGGGCCATCAGGAGGGATCTTTTGGGCTGACTGTGGTTAGAGAATAGTTTAACAGGTAGGAGCTCCTTGAGGCCAGAGTTCAGGCTCATTGGTCTCTGTCTCCTTTCTGCCTGTCCCAGTGCCTGGCACATAAAAAGCACTCAATGAGAACTTGTTGAATGAGTAGGTGAATAGCTGACTGAGTTCACTCTTAGTCTTGGCATACAAGAAATGTTCCTAATGCACTTTTCTCAAGAACAAATTTAAACTGTGTAATTAAAAAAAATGCTGAAGCCTAAACAGGTTTAGCGATGTAGCAGATGTCTTTTCAAGAACTGAAGGTTCACAGTCTAACTATAGGCATGCTACAGAGTGGGGCAGGTGCAAGGATACCTGGGCTCAAGTCCAGATCTCTGGCTCTGAAACCTGCAGCAATTTATTAATAACCACCTGTTTTAAAATTCCACCTGAGTGGTGCAAACAGTTAACACACTCAGCTGCTAACATCGGAGGTTCAAGTCCACCAAAGGCACGTTGGAAGAAAGACCTGGCCATCTACTTCCAAAAAATCAGCCACTGAAAACCCAATGGAGAACAGTTCTGCTCTGACACGCGTGGCATCACCATGAGTCAGAGTCAACTCAATAACAACTGAGTTTTGGTTCTAAGGTTTGGGGCTGTCTTTTAAGTTGGCCCTTGGTTGCAGAGGGCTGAGGCATCCCCTGGCTCAGTTCATGGCACACTGTCTTGTTGCTGTGTGCAAGGCCCCTCTGCTTATCTATCTTTTATCCCATTTTCCACTCCTGTTCTCCTCCCCATAGATAACCATTCTAACATGTTCGATGTTTTGTCTGTGTGAATTCTTATAAAATGTGTGTTGTTTCATATGCAGGTATTTAAATTTTGTAAATGATGTTGTGTTGTACTGTTTTAATTTTTTTTAATTTTTATTGTGCTTGAAGTGAAAGCTTACAAATCAAGTCAGTCCCTCATACAAAAATTTGTATACACCTTGCTATGTACTCCTAGTTGCTCTCGCTCTAACGAGACAGCACTCTTCTTCTCTCCACCCTGTATTCCCCGTGTCCATTCAGCCTTCTTCTGTCCCTTTCTGCCTTCTCATCTCCCTGCCAGACTGGAGCTGCCCACATAGTCTCATGTGACCACTTGAGCCAAGAAGCTCACTCCTCACCAGTATCATTTTCTATCCCATAGTCCAGTCCAATCCCTGTCTTTGGGAATGGTTCCAGTCTTGGGCCAAAAGAAGGTCTGGGGACCATGACCCCTGGGGTTCCTCTAGTCTCAGTCAGACCATTAAGCCTGTTCTTTCTACGAGAATTTCAGGTCTGCATCCCACTGCTCTCCTGCTCCATCAGGGATTCTCTGTTATGTTCCCTGTTAGAGCAGTCATTGGTTGTAGTCAGGCACCATCTAGTTCTTCTGGTCTCAGGCTGACGTAGTCTCTGAATTTTGTGGCCCTTTCTGTCTGTTGGGCTCATAATTACCTTGTGTCTTTAGTGTTCTCCATTCTGCTTTGTTCCAGCTACTTGCTAGCATTTAAGACCCCAGACGCCACTCACCGAAGTGGGATGCAGAATGTTTTCTTAATAGATTTTATTATGCCAGTTGACCTAGATGTCCCCTGAAATCATTGTCCCGAGACCCTCACCCCTGCTGCTCTGGCCTTTGAAGCGTTTGATTTTCTCAGGAAGCTTCTTTGCTTTTGGTTTAATCCAGTTGTGCTGACTTCCCCTGTATTGTGTATTGTCTTTCCCCTCACCTAAAATAGTTCTTGTCTACTATCTAATTAGTGAATGCGCCACCCTCCCTCCCCACCCTTGTAACCATCAAAGAATATTTTCTTCTGTGTTTAAACTATTTCTTGAGTTCTTATAATAGTGGTCTCATACAATGTTTGTTCTTTTGCAACTAATTTCACTCAGCATAATGCCTTCCAGATTCCTCCATGTTATGAAATGTCTCACGGATTCATCATTGTTCTTTATCAATGCGTAGTATTCCATTTTGTGAATATACCATAATTTATTTATCCATTCATTTGTTGATGGGCACCTTGGTTGCTTCCATCTTTTTGCTATTGTCAACAGTGTGCTGCAGTGAACAAGGGTGTGCATATATCTGTTCATGTAAAGGCTCTTATTTCTCCAGGATATATTTCAAGGAGTGGGATTGCTGGGTCGTATGATAGTTCTATTTCTAGCTTTTTAAGGAAGTGCTAAATTGATTTCCAAAGTGGTTGTACCATTTTACATTCCCACCAGCAGTGTATAAGTGTTCCAGTCTCTCCATAGCCTCTTCAACATTTATTATTTTGTGTTTTTTGGATTAATACCAGCCTTTTTTTTTTTTGTTGGAGTGAGATGGTATCTCATTGTCGTTTTGATTTGCATGTCTCTAATGGCTAATGATCTGGTGAGCATTTCCTCATGTATCTGTTAGCTGCCTGAATGTCTTCTTTGGTGAAGTGCCTGTTCATATCCTTTGCCCATTTTTAAATTGGGTTATTTGTCTTTTTGTTGTTGAGTTTTTGCAGTATTATGTGGATTTTAGAGATCAGACTCTGATGGGAAATGTCATAGCTTTTTCCCAGTCTGTAGGTAATGTTTTTACTCTTTTGGTGAAGTCTTTGGATGAGTTAGGGGGTCCCTGTATTTTTATTCTGTTTCTTACTTTTTTTAAGCTAAGCATTATGTTTTTAAGATCCGTTCATACTGTTACATGCACATCAAATCCGTTTTCTCCTCCTTAAAAATGGGATAATCATTAACCAGTTACCAGCGAGTTGATTCCAACTCGTGGTAACCCCAGGTGTGTCAGAGTAGGACTGTGCGCCATAGGAGTGTCAATGGCTTTTTTGGTAGTAGATTGCTAGGCCTTTTTTCTGAAGCACTTGTAGTTAACAGCCAAGTTTGTTAACCATTTGCATCACCCAGAAGCTCCTAGGGGTAATTATAGTACTAACTTCATAGAGTTCCTGTGAAGAATTAAATAAACATACGCAGAGTGCTTACCACAGTGCCTGGCATGTGGTGAGTGCCCCATAAATGCTAGATGGTCTTATTATTTTTATTAGAAAGGCAAATTCTACTAAAGGCCAAGGGCCAGTTTCTAGGTGATGACTTCCAGACATTAGCCATCATTATATTATTTTCGATTTACACGTCGTTAAAATCAATCTTCTTTCTTCTTGTGCTCTCATTCCTGAAAAGACTTATGCTAAATCTGGGATCCATTTACAGAAGGAAAGTTTTCTCTTAGTGAAGAGTCTAAGGAGATTCTGAAAAGGGCAATAGAAACTTTTTTTTATCTTTACTTATTTACTGTAAACTATTAAAAAAAATTTTTTTTTAATTTAATCATTAAGCCATTAGTCAGCACTTCAGCTGTATCTCTCACTGTGTATAAACAGGAGTGTGTTGCTTGTGTGCAAGTGAAGGTCACCTCTATCCTCATCTCAGGGACCCTTCATTGCAGAGTTCTGTAGGTGGAACAGGGGACTTTCTGCATGGGACAGAAACGGTGGAGAATGTGTACAGAGAATAACCCTGTGGTTGGTGCTTGGGCCTTGAGGAGCAAATGCTAAAGACTCAGGCTCCATTCAGGGAACATCAAAGGAGACAGAGGGCTAGGGGAGATTTAACAACAGGTTTTCTTAACGGAGGCCAGTCAGAAGTGCAACAGGAAGCAGCTGTTATTTTTTTCATCAAGAACAAGACAAGAAGGAACAGGTTTGAGCTTAATTCAGCAGAAGGGATTTAGTGCAAATATCAGGAAGAACTTCCAGGCAGTGAAGGTCAGGATTATATTACCTCTATTATTACTGATGGTAATGTTCGTTGAGCAGGATACACTGTTTTAAGTATTTTCACAGGTTACTAGCAGAGAGTGTGGAAGTGCTTCCTGCAGGGCTTCAAGTAGAGGCTGCATATTGGTAGGGGGCCTTCGAAGTGTCCAACCCCTTTGACCTGTTTATTTCACTCCTGGGATTTTTCCTTAAGGACATAATCTAATATACAGACAATGCTTTATATCTAAAGCTTACCAACAAACACTGTTCAAAACTAAACACCGGATATGATTTAAAGTAATGAAAGTAGGCCTGTTGTTGTCGAGTTGATTCCAACTCATAGTGATCCTATAGTAACCCTATAAAAAAAAAAAAATTTTTTTTTTACTTATAGGACACAGTAAACTGCCCCATAATGTTTCCAAGGAGTGGCTGGTAGATTCGAACTGCTGACCTTTAAGTTAGCAGCCAAGCTCTTAACCACTGTGTCACCAGGACTCCAATGAAGTAGAGGAAAGTTAAATAAATTATACTATATCCATTGAGGGAATGGAGTGCAGTTATTTAAAAATGCGTTCATAAAGGATTTTAAAGACATGGAAATTGTTCCTCATATAAAGTTATGTGAGTAAAGGCAGTACGTAAGGCAGTGTAAAAAAAAAATTTGTAGAATGTATATATTTATATATATCCCTAGTATACATTCATAGAGGGGAAAACCCCAGGAAGGAAAAGCACCAAAAATGAAGAGCAGAGAGCAGTGGCACTGCAGGTGACTTTCAGTTCCTTCCTCATGTTCTTGTACTATATTTCACATTTTTCTAAAATGAGCATGACATTTTTAATAACCAGTAAAATAAATAAATGAAGAATGAATGGATGTGGCTCAGGTAGGCATCATTCTGTTCAAAACAGTTTAGGTGGCTCATCTAGAGATTTGGGGGTGTGCTCAGAGCCACACAGAGGTCTCTGATTTTATGATTCTTTCTCGTGCAACATCCTCCATTCAAAGCCACCTTGAGGACAGGGACACTGCCACAAATGACGACATTGTGCCTCTACAATCACTAAGGTAATGTCTTGTAGAGGAGGGACATATCGGAGGGGCAAAATACCAGAGGTCCAGCTTCTGGCCGGCAGAGCAAGGATCTCCTCCAGCCTGCAAGACAGATGTAGTGGAGCAAAGCAGGCACCCGGCTGGGGACTTGGCCCTACCTGGCCGAGTGGTGAATTCTGTTCCAGAGTCAGATCTCAGAGCTCCTGTGTTTCCTGTTCTGCCTGGGGTTGTTGTGTCCCTTTCTGGCTTTGTCACCTGCTGCCAGGGAACATTTTCTGAGAAGCCACAGTGGCTCCCAGCCAGGGGGTGGGGAGCTGTTGTTAAAAGATTCTCTTTTCTGATTGGTGAAGAACCCCCCTAGGGATGGGAAATGGAGTAGCCCCTGGAGTGGGCGCTATCCTTCCCTAATTACTTTGCCTCTCCTGCTTGGGGGCCTGACTCCTGTCCTTTGGTGATGGTGCCAGTTCCTGGCACATGTCTAATTTTGTCTGTAATCATCATGTAATGTCTTGCAGTGTTGGCCTGAGGAGACTAGGGTAAACTACTCTGTGGACTCCTTGCTAGCTTTTAAAATTAATGTATGCAGTTGACGTGAGTTTATGCTGAGGGCAACCTTGAAAGAGATTATAGTCACAAAAAGGCAGCAGCATCTAAAGAGAGAGTGCCATTTCACCTCTTTGGGCTGATGGTGGGTGTGATTCTTTGTAGTCCTTCTAGTTGAGAGAGCTCAGCCTGGGGCATTCCCTGCTCTCTGGATTGCAGGCTGTTGGCTCTGTAGAGGGCCTTCTGGGTTGTTCTAGACCAGCCCAGCGTGGTCTGGAGCTGCACCTGCCTTTCCAGGCCTGGAGATATTCTAGGAGACACTGGGTCTGAGTAGGGAGGCTGCTGGTGGGAGTGGGGAAGTCCACTGCCTTGGGAGCATTCTGCTTCCAGAAAAAGGTGTTTGACTTTCATTCAAGATGTAACCTCCCTCTGATAGTCTTTTCAAACAGCATTTATCCTATGTCACCAGATAGCCAAGGGAGCAGGCCATAAATTCTGGCCCTCCTGAGGCAGGCAGGCCTAGAAATAATCCTATTTCATATGAATATCTATCTAAAGGAAACAGTACAAATTGAATGATAAATATTTGATGTTGAGCATTTCCAATATCTGAAAAATGACAACTTTAATAAAATTCTCCAGTACTTTTGCAAAGACAATACATCTACTGTATTTCCAAAACAACAATTTTATCCCAAATAGTGTTTCCTCATCTCAAAAACAGTGTCTATGCAGTTACAAATATGAAGCATGATCATAAATTTATAACAATCATTTTAACAAGCATATCAGAATTTTTAAGGCAATGTTTTTAAGGTAATATAACAAATGCTTAAAAGGGAGATTTCAGAGTTTGAATTTTAGTTCTGCTGCATAATTATATGACCTTGGGCAAGTTACTTAAGCTCCCTGACCCTCAACTTCCTCCGCAGAAAAATAGGGACGATATTACCTTCTTTATAGTGTTGTTGTGATGGTTTAAGTTGGGATATCAGGGTCTCGATAAGCATCACCTCGTATTATACTCAGAATCAGCTTGGAAAGCCACGCTTATTTATTTATTTTGTTATACTCTTTTAAAAATTTTTTTCATTGTACTTTAGATGAAGGTTTACAGAACAAACTAGTTTCTCATTAAACAGTTAGTATACATATTGTTTTATGACACTGAATAACAACCGCGTGACATGTCCACACTCTCCCTTCTCAACGCTAGGTTCCCTATTATCAGCTTTCCTGTTCCCTCCTGCCTTCTAGTCCTTACCCCAGCACTGGTGTGCCCCTTCAGTCTTGTTTTATTTCATGGGCCTGTCTAATCTTTGGCTGAAGGGTGATCTTGAGGAGTTCTTCATTACTGAGCTGATAGGGTGTCCAGAGACCATATTCTCAGGGTTTCTCCAGTCTCTGTCAGGCCAGCAAGTCTGGTCTTTCTTTTTTTGTGTTAGAATTTTGTTCTACATTCTTCTCCAGCTCCATCCGGGACTCTCTAGTGTGACCCCTGTCACAGCAGTCAGTGATGATAGCCAGGCACCATCTAGCTGTACTGGACTCAGTCTGGTGGAGGCTGTGGTAGATGTGGTCCATTAGTCCACGCTTATTTTTTTTAATAATATTTTATTGAGTTTTTGGTGAAAGTTTACACAGAAAGTTAGATTCCTATTTGACAATTTCCATACAAATTGTTCAGTGACATTAGTTATATTTATCACAATGTGTCAACATTCTGTTTAATTGTGTTCTCTTTGGTCCATTTCCAGTACTCTAGTTTCCCTACCCCCTTATTGTCTTATCTTTACTTTTGAGTAATTGTTGACCATTTGGAGTCATACAGGTGGTTTTGAGGTAGTGCGCTGATCTTATGGGTAATATCCTTTATTTTGTGTGCCACTCTATTATTTCACTAAAAGGTGATCTCAGGGGCTAGGCTCAGTTCCAGGTTTAAAGACTGTCTCAGGGCAACAGTCTCAGAGAGTCCTCTGTTCTCTACTGTTTCAGTTTGTCTGGACCTTTTCTTTTTAAGAATTTGAATTCTGTTCCACATCTTTCTCCTACTCTATCCAGGACCATCTATTTTAACTCTGGTCAGAACAGTCAGTGGTGGTAGTCAGGCACCATGTAATTTTTCTGATCTCAGAGTCAATGAGGCCATGTCTTGTGTAAACTTATTTCTTCTCTGAGCTTTTGGTTACCTTACTGTTTTGCTCCTGGTGAGTGGAGACCAGTAGTTGTATCTTAGATAGACACTCGCAAGCTTTTCAGACCCCAGATGCTATTCACTTCACTAGACAGCAGATTCTGATTTTTGTGAATTATGTTATGCCATTTGACTGACTTGTCCCATGAGACTATGGTCCTAAGCTTTCAAACGCAGAAAACCAATTTTGGAAGGTATTTGATTATGTCTATGGAGTGTCTGTATTTGTGTCTTTGATGAATATATGTGCCTGTACCCACATATTTGTATTTACACACGTCAGAATTGACTCGACGGCACTGGGTTTGGTTTGGTTTTTATAGATACTTCAAGGAGCCCTGGTGGCACAGTGGTTAAGACCTACAGCTGCTAAAGAAAAGGTTGGCAGTTTGAATCCACCAGCTGCTCCTTGGAAACCTGATAGGGGAGTTCTATTCTGTACTATAGGGTTGCTATGAGTTGAAATCAACTTGATGGCAACAGATTTAGTTTGGTTTATAGATACATCTGTCTGTTCTCACCTATGTATATACCTGTACCTACTTGTATACCAATATGCCTATACCCATCCAAACACTTACTTTTACTTTGGTTGTGCTGTGCTCAATACATCTACATTTGGTGCCACTTTTCCCGTCACCAAAAATAACAAGTCTCTATGATGTAAAGCAAGCATAGCCCCCTCCACCCAGTAACCACCAATGAACATTGGTCTCTCTATATATCTATTCTTGTCTGTTCTCACCTATGTATATACCTGTACCTACTTGTATACCAATATGCCTATACCCATCCAAACACTTACTTTTACTTTGGTTGTGCTGTGCTCAATACATCTACATTTGGTGCCACTTTTCCCGTCACCAAAAATAACAAGTCTCTATGATGTAAAGCAAGCATAGCCCCCTCCACCCAGTAACCACCAATGAACATTGGTCTCTCTATATATCTATTCTTGTCTTCTTATAGAAAAGGAATCATACAATATTTGTCCCTATATGCTTGATTTGTTTCACTTAGCATTATGCCCTCCAGGCCCATCCATGTCATATGTTTTGTGGAAACCCCAGGTTCTCCTCAGGGTGTCTGGTTACAGCCAATAAACAAGAGGCCAAGTTGGGAAAGCAGAAAGCTGTCTTTATTTCATTACGAAAGGAAAGGAGACAGTTGGGGCCTGCTCACAGGCAGCTTGGGAAGGCAGGCTTTTGTAGACAACAGACAAGGGTTCAATTCTCTGGGATGGAGGTAGAGTTGATTTTCCCTTATTAGCATGTTATGCCTCCACCCGGAGGTAGGGTGCTTATATGTATTTTTCATTAATGAGCTAATAGGTCACTTGAAATGCCAAGATGGTGTTAAAAACCTGCTAAAACTGGTTGAGGCCAGCTATACATATATGCCTGTTCTGTGGTTATCTTTCAAGGACAATTTCAGAACAATATGCAGCCTATTCTGCTAGGTATAGGAAAATAAGCCAAAGCAGATCTCTTAGAAGGGTTGGGCTCCAAGGCTGCCTGCCTCAGACTCCCCATTGTTCTTTATGGTTGTGTAGTACTCTATTGTATGTATGTATGTACCACAATTTGCCTATCCGTTGATCTATTGATGACGACTTCAGTTGTTCCCATTTATTTCCTATTGTGAATAAAGAAGCAATGAACATAGGTGTGCATGTGTCTGTGTCATTATTTTGAGGTATCTAAGGTATATTTTTTTTTTTAAGGTATATACCTAGAAGTAGGATTGCTGGATCATAGGGTATTTCTATTTCTAGTTTTTGGAGAAAGCACCATACCATTTTCCGTAGTTTTCCATTTTATAGTCCCACTAGCAACAGATAAGGGTTCCAATCTCCCCACATCTTTACCAACATTTGTTGCTATCAGTTTTTTTGTTTTTGTTTTTTATCAGTGCCATTTTAACCAGAGTAAGATGGTATCACATGTAGTTTTGATTTGCATCTCTCTAATGGCTAATGGTCTCTAAACGTGTAAACAGACCAAGAGACAGTCATTCAAACAGAACAAGGGGATACTGTGTGGTTTAAAATCAGGAAAGGTGTACATCAGGGTTATATCCTTTAACCATATTTATTGAATCTGTATGCTGAGCAAATAATCCCAGATGCTGGACTATATGAAGAAGGATGCAGTATGAGCATTGGAGGAAGACTCATTAACCACCTGTGATATGCAGATGATACAAACTTGCTTGCTGAAAGTGAAGAGGACTTGAGACACTGATGCAGATCAAAGACTACAGTCTTCATCATGGGTTACACGTCAACATAAGGAAAACAAAAATCCTTATAACTGGACCAATAAGCAGTACCATGATAAATGGAGAAAAGATTGAAGTTGTCAAGGATTTCATTTTATTTGGATCTACAATCAATGCCCATGGAAGCAGCAGTCAAGAAATCCAATGACATATTGCATTGGGCAAATCTGCTGCAAAAGACCTCTTGAAAGTGTTGAAAAGAAGGATGTCACTTTGAGGGCCAAAGTGAGCCTGACCCAATATTTTCAGTTGCCTCATATGCAATTTGAAAGCTGGACAATGAATAAAGAAAACCGAAGCAGAATCGATGCCTTTGAATTATGGCATTGGTGAAGAATATGAAATATACCATGGACTGCCAGAAGAATGAACAAATCTGTCTTGGAAGAAGTACAGCCAGAATGCTTCTGAGAAGCGAGGATGGCAAGACTTCGTTTCATATACTTTCAACATGTTATCAGAAGGGACTAGTCCCTGGAGAAGGACATCATGCTTGGTAAAGTAGAGAGTCAGTGAAAAAGAGGAAGACCCTCAACGAGATGGATTGACACAGTGGCTGCAACGTTGGGCTCAAGCATAACAAAATTGTGAGGATGGTGCAAGACCGGGCAGTGTTTCATTCCATTGTATTAGGGCCACTATGAGTCAGAGATGACTCAACAGCACATAACAACGACAACATTATTTTATCTTCTTTTATTCATGCATTTGTTGTTATGTTTGTTATCCTATTTTTACAAAAGCCTATGTACCATGGTTTTCTCCCTACATTTTCTTCCAGGAATTTTATGGTTTTAGGTTTAACATTTAGGCCTTTGATCCATTTTGAGTTAGTTTTTGTGTGTGGTGTGAGGTATGGGTCCTGTTTCCTTTTTCTGCAGGTGTATATCCAGTTTTGCCAGCACTGTTTATTAAAGAGGCTATTTCTACCCCTACTGAATGAACTTGGACCCCTTGTCAAAAATCAGTTGTCTAGGAGGCGGAGCCAAGATGGAATAGACAGACGCTTCCGTCGAACCCTCTTTACAACAAAGACCCCAAAAAACAAGTGAAACGAGCATATTTGTGACGAGCTGGGAGCTCTGAGCATCAAAGGCAAGCTTAGACAATGAACTGAGGGGCAGGGGAAGGAAGAGACCATTCAGAAGTGGAGTCTGGAGTTGCCAGACCTGAATCGTAGGGAGCCCTCAGGCACCATTCCCGGAGCTGCTGCCATGGTGGCCACAGCGGGCTGGTACTAGCGTTGCGCCACAGTTTCCTCAGGGAGAAGCAGCCAGCGACACGGCCCACTCACACCTCTGGAACCTGAGCAGAAGGGCGCTCTTGGCAAAAGCTAAGCACTTGCGTATATTTTACCGTGCACCCCCGACCCCAAGCCAGCTTCAGTGGCTGAATCCCTAGGCCTGAGATAGACCCTGATGAGCACCTGGAGCCATCCTCCCGGCCTTGGGGAAGGAAAAAATTTCCAACTGGGGGGAAAAGATAATTTGCTGGCTCCATTAACTGGGGGAGCTCAGGACAGAAGCAGCTCCGGTCCAGGCATAAACCATACGTGGACCTTGAGCACCTTTCCCTTCTTTATGGACCTGTGTGGGCCTATTTCTGGAGAATAGGCCCTTGTTGACAAACTCCAACCATTTCAGCGGTGTGGTAGAAAGGTGGGTGTTGACGTTTGACATTGCTTTGCCTATTAAACAAAATCCTCACCTACCCACAACAGGGACCTAAGGACTGGTAGCTCCACTTGCGTCACCCAGCCACCTGCGACAGGGGCCCAGGGATAACTGGTACCTCCCAGTCCTTACAACAAAATCTTTGGGTGCCCATGGTCCCTCTGCAGAGCCCACCCACCAGCATGATCTAGGGAACAGAGATGCGTTTTCCTCAGAGACACTTGGGGGTCGGTTCTCAGCCCCCTGCCTTGTTCAGAGCATGACCCCCTGCTGCAATAAGTTACCGCTATGTATGCCAATCACCCCTGCCCCTCTAAGACTGTAGGACAGAGCCTGTACCACACACTTGCTATTAGCTACCTGGAAACCTGAGCTGAATTCATACAAGAAAACTGAATGGACTCCTAGACTGATATACCTGATGACAGCTCTAGCCAGCTGGGGACAGGACACCAGAGCTCCAAAGGCAAAAATAAGCTAGCTCACTCAAGCAACCCATAGGGGTATACCAAAACAAAACAAAGCAAGCAGCTACGACACAGTAAGCAAGCATAAACTAATACAATAACTTATAGATGGCTCGGACACAGCAGTCAATATCAAATCACATAAAGAAACAGGCCATGATCACCTCAACAGGCTGTCAAAACAAAGAATCCAGGGATCTTTTAGGTGCAGGTGCATTCCTGGAATTACCAGATACAGAATACAAAAGTTTAATATACAGAACCCTTCAAGACATCAGGAAGGAAATGGGGCAATATACAGAACAAGCCAAGGAACACACAGATAAAGCAACTGAAGAACTCAGAAAGACTATTCAGGAACGTAATGAAAAGTTTAATAAGCTGGAAAAATCCATAGACAGACAGCAATCAGAAATTCAGAAGATTAACAATAAAATTACAGAATTAGACAACTCAGTAGAAAGTCAGAGGAGCAGAATCGAGCAAGTAGAAGCTAGAATTTCTGAACTTGAAGATAAATCACTTGGCACTAATATATTTGAAGAAAAGTCAAATAAAAGAATTAAAAAAAATGAAGAAACCTTAAGAATCATGTGGGATTATATCAAGAGAAATAACCTACGAGTGATTGGAGTACCAGAATAGGGAGGGATAACAGAAAATACAGAGAAAATTGTTGAGGATTTGTTGGCAGAAAACTTCCCTGATATTGTGAAAGATGAGAAGATATCTATCCAAGATGTTCATCGAACTCCACATAAGGTAGATCTTAAAAGAAAGTCACCAAGACATATTATAATCAAGCTTGCCAAAACCAAAGATAAGGAGACAATTATAAGAGCAGCGAGGGATAAAAGAAAAGTCACCGACAAGGGAGAGCCAATAAGAATAAGCTCGGACTACTCGGCAGAAACCATGCAGGCAAGAAGGCAATGGGATGTCATATTTAAAAAATTGAAGGAAAAAAATTGCCTGCCAAGAATCATATATCCATCAAAACTGTCTCTTAAATATGAAGGTGAAATTAAGACATTTCCAGATAAACACAAGTTGAGGGAATTCGTAAAAACCAAACCAAAACTACAAGAAATACTAAATGGAGTACTTTGGTTAGAAAATCAATAATATCAGGTATCGACCCAAGGCTAGAACACTGGGTAGGGCAACAAGAAGTCAACCTAGGCAGGGAAATCCAAAAAAAAAAAAAAAAAAGCAAGACTTAAAAAAAAAAAAAAGCCCAACACAGTGTAACGGCGATGTTATTATATAAAAGAAGACAACACTAAAATAATAAAGAGGGACTAAGAAATGTAATCATACACCCTTCATATGGAGAGGAAGATACGGTAATACAAAGAGATAAAAGTTAGTTATAAATTTAGAAAAATAAGGGTAAATAATCAGGTAATCACAAAGGAGACAAACTATCCTACTCTTCAAAATAAAATACAAGGGAAAAATACAGACTCAGCAGAAACAAAATCAACAACAACAAATATGAGGAAAGGACAATATATAAAGAAAATCTACTCAGCACATAAAATCAAGTGGGAAAAAGAAGCTGTCAACACACAAAAAAAGACATCAAAATGATAGCACTAAATTCATACCTATCCATAATTACCCTGAATGTAAATGGACTATTCAGCATCAATAAAGAGACAGAGAGTGGCAGAATGGATTGAAAAACAAGATCCGTCTATATGCTGCCTACAAGAGACACACCTTAGACTTACAGACATAAACAAACTAAAACTCAAAGGATGGAAAAAAATATATCAAGCAAACAACAATCAAAAAAAAGCAGAAGTGGCAATATTAATTTCTGACAAAATAGACTTTAAAGTTAAATCCATCAGAAAGGATAAGGAAGGACACTATATAATGATTAAAGGGACAATACACCAAGAAGATATAACCATATTAACTACTTATGCACCCAGTGACAGGGCTGCAAGATACATAAAACAAACTCTATCAGCAATGAAAAGTGAGATGGACAGCTCCACAATAATAGTAGGAGACTTCAACGCACCACTTTCGGTGAAGAAAGGACATCCAGAAAGAAGCTCAATAAAGACACGGAAAATCTAAATGCCACAATCAACCAACTTGACCTCGTAGACATATACAGAACACTCCACCCAACAGCAACCAACTATATTTTCTTTTCTAGTGCACATGGAACATTCTTTAGAATAGACCACATATTAGGTCATAAAGCAAGGGTTAGCAGAATTCAAAACACTGAAATATTACAAAGCATCTTCTCTGACCTTAAGGCCATAAAAGTGGAAATCAGTAACAGGAAAAGCTGGGAAAAGAAATCAAACACTTGGAAACTGACCAATACCCTGGTCAAAAAAGTCTGGATTATAGAAGACATTAAGGATGGAATAAAGAAATTCATAGAAGCCAATAAGAATGAAAACATTTCCTATCAGAACCTTTGGGACACAGCAAAAGCGGTGCTCAGAAGCCAATTTATATCAATAAATGCACACATCCAAAAAGAAGAAAGGGCCAAAATCAAAGAACTATCCCTGTAACTTGAACAAATAAAGAGCAACAAAAGAAACCCACAGGCACCAGAAGAAAACAAATAATAAAAATTAGAGCTGGACTAAATGAAATAGAAAACAGAAAAACAATTGAAAGAATTAACAAGACCAAAAGCTGCATTTTTGAAAAACTCAACAAAATTGATAAACCATTGGCCAAACTGACAAAAGAAAAACAGGAGAGGAAGCAAATAACCTGAATAAGAAATGAGATGGGCGATATTACAACAGACCCAACTGAAATTAAAAGAATCATATTAGATTACTATGAAAAACTATACTCAAACAAATTTGAAAACCTAGAAGAGATGGATGAATTCCTAGAAACACACTACCTACCTAACTAACACAAACAGAGGTAGAACAACTAAATAGACCCATAGCAAAAGAAAAGATTGAAAAGGTAATCAAAAAACTCCCAACAAAAAAAAGCCCTGGTCCATACGGCTTCACTGCAGAGTTCTACCAAGCTTTCAGAGAAGAGTGAACACCACTACTACTAAAGGCATTTCAGAGCATACAAAAGGATGGAATACTACCAAACTCATTCTATGAAGCCACCATATCCCTGACACCAAAACCAGGTAAAGACACCACAAGAAAAGAAAATTATAGACCTATATCCCTCATGGAAGTAGATGGAAAAATCCTCAACAAAATTCTAGCCAATAGAATTCAACAACATATCAAAACAATAATTCACCATGACCAAGTGGGATTCATACCAGGTATGCAGGGATGGTTCAACATTAGAAAAACAATTAATGTAATCTACCACGTAAATAAAACAAAAGACAAGAATCACATGATTTTATCAATTGATGCAGAAAAGGCATTTGACAAAGTTCAACATTCATTCATGATAAAAACTCTCAGCAAAATAGGAATAGAAGGAAAATTTCTCGACATAATAAAGGGCATTTATACAAAGCCAATAGCCAACATCACCCTAAATGGAAAGAGCCTGAAAACATTCCCACTGAGATCAGGAACCAGACAAGGATGCCCTTTATCACCACTCTTATTCAACACTGTGCTGGAAGTCCTAGCCAGAGCAATTAGGCTAGATAAAGAAATAACGGGCATCCAGATTGGCAAGGAAGAAGTAAAAGTAGCTCTATCTGCAGATGACATGATCTTATACACAGAAAACCCTAAGGAATCCTCCAGAAAACTACTGAAACAATAGAAGAGTTCAGCAGAGTATCGGGATACAAGATAAACATACAAAAATCAGTTGGATTCCTCTACATCAACAAAAAGAACATCGAAGAGGAAATTACCAAATCAATGCCATTTACAGTAGCCCCCAAGAAGATAAAATACTTAGGAATAAATCTTACTAAAGATGTAAAAGACCTATATAAAGAAAACTACAAAGTACTACTACAAGAAAGTACTAAAAAGGACCTACTTAAGTGGAAAAACATACCTTGCTCATGGATAGGAAGACTTAACATAATAAAAATGTCTATTCTACCAAAAGCCATCTATACATACAATGCACTTCTCATCCAAATTCCAATGATATTTTTTAATGTGATGAAGAAACAAATCACCAACTTCATATGGAAGGGAAAGAAGCCCCGGATAAGTAAAGCATTACTGAAAAAGAAGAAGAAAGTGGGAGGCCTCACTGTACCTGATTTTAGAACCTATTATACTGCCACAGTAGTCAAAACAGCCTGGTACTGGTACAACAACAGGCACATAGACCAATGGAACAGAATTGAGAACCCAGACATAGATCCATCCACGTATGAGCAGCTGATATTTGACAAAGGACCAGGGTCAGTCAATTGGGGAAATGATAGTCTTTTTAACAAATGGTGCTGGCATAACTGGATATCCATTTGCAAAAAAATGAAACAGGACCCATACCTCACACCATGCGCAAAAACTAACTCCAAGTGGATCAAAGACCTAAACATAAAGACTAAAACGATAAAGATCATGGAAGAAAAAATAGGGACAACGTTAGAAGCCCTAATACAAGGCATAAACAGAATACAAAACATTACCAAAAATGACGAAGAGAAACCAGATAACTGAGAGCTCCTAAAAATCAAACACCTATGCTCATCTAAAGACTTCACCAAAAGGGTAAAAAGACCACCTACAGACTGGGAAAGAATTTTCAGCTATGACATCTCCGACCAGCGCTTGATCTCTAAAATCTATATGATTCTTTTAAAACTCAACCACAAAAAGACAACCCAATCAAGAAGTGGCAAAGGATATGAACACGCACTTCACTAAAGAAGATATTCAGGCAACTAACAGATACATGCGAAAATGCTCTCGATCATTAGCCATTAGAGAAATGCAAATTAAAACTATGATGAGATTCCATCTCACTCCAACAAGGCTGGCATTAATCCAAAAAACACAAAATAATAAATGTTGGAGAGGCTGTGGAGAGATTGGAACTCTCATACACTGCTTGTGGGAATGTAAAATGGTACAACCACTTTGGAAATCTATCTGGCGTTTTCTTAAAAAGTTAGAAATAGAACTACCATACAACTGAGAAATCCCACTCCTCGGAATATATCCTAGAGAAATAAGAGCCTTACACGAAAAGATATATGCACACCCGTGTTTATTGCAGTTCTGTTTACAATAGCAAAAAGCTGGAAGCAACCAAGGTGCCCATCAATGGATGAATGGATAAATAAATTATGGTATATTCACACAGTGGAATACTACGCATCGATAAAGAACAGTGACGAATGTGTGAAACATTTCATAACATGGAGGAACCTGGAAGGCATTATGCTGAGTGAGATTAACCCCCAACCCAGTGAAATTAGTCAGTTGCAAAAGGACAAATATTTATAAGAACTTAAGAAATAGTTTAAGCTGAGAAGAAAACATTCCTTTGTGGTTACAAGAAGGGGGAGGGAGGGAGGGTGGGAGAGGGGTATTCACTAATTAGATGGTAGATAAGAACTACTTTAGGTGAAGGGAAAGACAGCACACAGTACGGGGGAGGTCAGCACAATTGGACTAAAACCAAAAGCAAAGAATTTTCCTGAATAAACTGAATGCTTCAAAGGTCAGCGTAGCAGGGGCAGGGGTCTGGGGACCGTGGTTTCAGGGGACACCTAAGTCAATTGGCATAATAAAATCTATTAACAAAACATTCTGCATCCCACTTTGAAGAGTGGCATCTGGGGTCCTAAACGCTAGCAAGCAGCCATCTAAGATGCATCAATTAGTCTCAACCCACCTGGATCAAAGAAGAATGAAGAACACCAAGGGCACAAGGTGATTACCAGCCCAAGAGACAGAAAGGGCCACATGAACCAGCGACTACATCATCCTGAGACCAGAAGAACTAGACGGCACCTGGCTACAACCGATGACTGCCCTCACAGGGAACACAACAGAGAACCCCTGAGGGAGCAGAAGATCAGTGGGATGCAGACCCCAAATTCTCATAAGACCAGACTTAATGGTCTGACTGAGACTGCAAGGACCCCGGTGGTCATGGCCCCCAGATGTTCTGTTGCCCCAGGACAGGAACCATTCCCGAAGCCAACTCTTCAGACGTGGATTGGACTGGACAATGGGTTGGAGAGGGATGCTGGTGAGGAGTGAGCTTCTTGGATCAGGTGGACCCTTGAGACTATGTTGGCATCTCCTGCCTGGAGGGGAGACAAGAGGGTGGAGGGGTTTAGAAGCTGGTGAAAAGGACACAAAAAGAGAGAGTGGAGGGAGAGAGCAGGCTGTCTCATAGTAATTGGGAGTGTGTAGCAAGGTGTATATGGGTTTTTGGGTGAGAGACTGACTTGTAAACTTTCACTTAAAGCACAATAAAAATTATTTTAAAAAAATCAGTTGTCTATATATAAAAAAATTTTTTTTTTTTATATGGCTAGGTTCAATTCTGAGTTCTCAATTCTATTCCACTTGTCTGTGTCTCTCATTGAACCAATACCAGGCTGTTTTGATTACAGTGTGGTTGTGTAGTATATTTTGATATACTATTTTCGATGGCACATAACAACAACATTATTTAGTTTCTGTTTGTTTTTCCTTATTTTTCCTGTTGTTGATTTGTAGCTTCATATCGTTATGGTCAGAGAAGATGCTTTGTTTTTGGTAAGACTTGTTTTGTGTCCTAGCATATGGCCTGTGCTGGAAAATGATCCACGTGCACTGGAGACGAATGTGTATTTTTCTGATGTTGGGTGGGGTGTTTTATATATGCCTGTTAGCTCCAGTTGGCTTATGTTTTTATTTAAGTTCTCAACATCTTTAGTGATCTTTTTAGATGTCCTGTCTGTAATTGAAAGTGGTGTGTTAAAATCCCCTTGTGTTATTGTGGAGCCGTGTATTTTTCCCTTCATTTTACTCAGTATTAATTTCATGTATTTTGGAGCCTTGCTGTTAGGTGCATGTGTATTTATAATTGTCATGTCTTCTTGCTAGATTGACCCTCTTATTATGTAATGTCCATCTTTATCTCTTGTAATAGATTTTGATTTAAAGTCTGTTTTATCTGTTGTTTGCTATTTTTTGTTAACTGGTTGCGTGGAATATTTTTCTCCATCTTTTTATTTTCAGTCTGTTTATGTCTTTATGCCTAAGGTGTGTTTCTTGTAGACAGCAAAAGGATGGATCTTTTTTTATCCATTCTGCCATTCTCTGCCTTTTGCATGGGATGTTTGGACCATTTACATTTAAGGTTATTACTGAAAACAAAGTATCTGCCTCACTCATTTCGCTATTTGTTTTCTGAGTGTTTTGTATCTTCTTTGATTTTTTTATTCTGATTTTTCTGTTTTTATGCCTTTATTGTTGTCACAGTGCTCTGGGATTACAATAATTCTAATGTTAGATTTCTTAATTAAATTCCATATTTTCTTTTGGGTTTGTATGCTTTTCTTTGTTCTTTTCTCTTGTTTCTCTGGAGACTTGAGAAGTTCAGTCATTTTGTCTTCTAGTTCATTTATTCTATCTTCTGTCTCTTCCACTCTATTGTTGAGTTTTTCTCTTGCTTTTTCTAATTCAGTTGCTTTACTCTCCAGTTCCAGTATTTCTCTGTTTTTATTTATTTTTTGATGTTCTCAATTTCCTTGTTGAGTGTCTCATTTTGTCCCTCCATTTGTTTCCTGATCTATGCTAGCTTGTTTTCCTTGTGCTTTCTTTAAACATATTTAGCACCATAGTTTGAAAATTTTCAATTTGTTCCATTAGTCTGACCTCTATAGGAGAAATTTCCTCTTCTTCATGCTTTGTTTTTGATTGGTCCTTCTTGTATGATTTTGTGTTTTACTACTATTTGTTGAATGTGGGTCGTTCAGTTATCTTTTTTAAAAAATTTTGTATTCCGATTTTTGTGGAAAAATTTTCTGATTGGGTGTCCTGGTGGTGCAGTGGCAAGTGCCTAGCTGCCAACCACAAGACCAGGGCCTGTACCCACCAACCACTCCGCGAGAGAAAGATGTGGCAGTGTGCCTCACAAAGACTCACAGCCCTGAAAACCCAATGGGGCAGGTCCACTTCACCCCACAGGGTCTCCATGGGTCCAAGGTGACACAGAGGCAGCGGGCCTGGTATTTTCTCCTGAGAACCACTGGAGGGCACTCGTTATTATTATTTTTTTTTTCAGTGCTGATTCAGGAGTTCTGGATGCTTGATCTCTAGAATTCAATATGCATGATGAGGGGTGGTGGTTTGGTTGCAGACACTGACATAAACGATGGGGCTCGACTTTCCTGTAAGGAAGATGGGGTGCTTTCTGTGTTGCCCCTTCATCAGAACTATTCACCTCGCCCTGTTGCCCTTGCAGTTCCTCCCGGTCCTAGTGCCCCATCTGTCTGAGGCCTCAGCGAGATGCAACAGCAATCTCTCACAGCACCACAGTCTCCCTTCACCCCTCCCAATTGTGTGGCCCACGAACTCCCACAGTCAATCTGTGCTACCTTAAAAAATCGGGCTACAGCTTCCTCAGATTAGCTCAATTTCTGTGTTCCCTATTTGGGGTGTTGTCCAACCCCATCCCAAAATGGCTGTGATGAGTGAGCACTCCAGATGTTAGCAGATCGGTACTCCGAGCTTCTGTGCCATCCTTGCTTCTCCTCTCCCCTGCTTCTGAACTCACCCCAACTTTATTACACCTCAGCTGCCACCCAGAGTTCTGAGATCTCAGCCCGTGCTTGTTTTTACTTATTTTCCAGTGGGTTAGTTGCTGGGGGAGTAAATGAGAGAGTCCACTTATTTTGCCATCTTGCTCTGCCCCTTCCCTCACTTATTCTGATGATGCTAATGATAGTTGTGAGCCACTGGAGTACATGAAAAACCAGGTGTCTTCAACTCAACTCCAACTCATGGTGACCTCATGTGTGTCAGAGCAGAACTGTGCTCCAAAGAGCTTTCAGTGGCTGATTTTTAGGAAGCAGATCATTAGGCATTTCTTCAGAGGCACTTCCGGGTGGGTTCAAACCTCCAACCTTTCAGTTAGCCCCCAAGTACATTAGCACCCCCCAGGGACTCTGGAACACATGAAGTGTCTTTTAAATGGTACCAGAAGAAACCTCTCAGGGTCGTGGTCAATTATGACAGCAGGGCTGAGCAACTCTCTTCAGAGGGAAAAACTGAGAATGAATGGAAATAGATATTAGCTCTATTCCTTATCTACGATACTTTGTGATAACTCAAAATATTGGCAACCAGGGGAGACTTGGCCTCTTCAAGAAACATGCTGACTATCCACAGCAGAAAGGAGCAAATTAGACAGCTGCTTGGCTTGCTACGTCCGTGGGGCTTGCGTTGAAGTTCAGTTCAAGTTAGGACTGGCCCACCTGGTCCTCAGCCCTCTGAGGGTTTGTTCAAGGAGATTAAATAATAATAATAATAAATAACCCTAATGCCAAGACCTCCAGGAGTAAGCATTAGAAATTCCACACAATTATGCCATAATCATCTTTCTAATGCGAGGTGAGGGGCAACACAGTATGGTGGAAAAGGGCGTGAGCCTGTGAAACTGTGGTCCCTAAATGTAGCTGTTCCTTGTGTGCTGCATGAAGGCTTCAGCTTCTGACTGTGGGCGGAGGGGGCTGAACTCCAGCTGGTGTGCCTCAGGGCTTTGTCTGTCTGGAGGGACAGTGTTTTTCTAGTTTGTCTTCCCTTTTCCAGCCCACAGGGGCTGACTGCAGCCTGGCAGAGACCGGGTTCTCATCCTGGTCTGCACTCAGAGGACCCCAAGTGCCTGGAACTGGGGCTTTACAAATAAAGCTTGGACCTGATTTCCTTGGAAGGAACTTCCTGCTTTAATGTAGTTCTTTCTTCAGGATTATTAACCTACTCTTGGGTTTTTGTTTGTTTCTTGTTTTTGTTTTTTAATTTCTGGGAAAAGAAAACCTGATTGATGTATGAAAGGAATTTTGAACTACTGTATTTCAAGGGAAGTTGAGGGGGTACTTTTGGACTCAGACTTGCAGCTCCTGACAAGTGTGTCTTGATTAATGTTGGAGGAATGTGGTATAGATATGAATGGGCCCTATAGAGCCACAGTTGCTCAGTAACAAGTGGTGGGCTAAGTGCTTATCTTCAGCTCTATTTTGGTCACAGAACCATCTTCCTTACATGGTAAGAGCAGTGGCCACAACTGTCTTATGTTTTTCTTATCTTGGCCGTACATACCACACTCCCAAACTAGGACCGACATTCCAGGGCAAGGACATGTAATGTATGTCATAGTGATGTAGATGACCACTCTGAAACTTGCTGGGAATGGAAATAAGCCTTTTATATAAAGCCTGAAGACTCTGAGATATCTCCACATTTACCTGGAGTCACAGAATCTCGGAACTGTAGAGTCAGAAGGACTTTAACCAACCAGTTGCTGTCGAGTTGGTTCTTACCCGTGGTGATCCCAAGGGTGTCGCAGTAGACCTGTGCTCCATAGGGTTTTCAATGGCTGAGTTTTTGGAAATAGATCACCAGACCTTTCTTCAGATGTGCCTTTGGGTGGGCTCAAACCCCCAGCCTTTTGGTTAGCAGCTAAGCATATTAACCATTTGCACCACCCAGGGACTCCTAGAAGGACCTTCACCATCATCTAATCTGATCCCTTTTCTTACAATTTAAAATATAAAAACTGTGCTGAGGTTGAATGGCTTTCCTAAAGTTATAGAAGCCCTGGTGGCACAGTGGTTAAGAGCTAAGGCTGCTAACCAAAAGGTTGGCAGTTTGAATCCACCAGTCCACTCCTTGGAAACCCTATGGGGCAGTTCTACTCTGTCCTATAGGATCACTGTGTGTTGGAATTGACTCGAAAGCAACGGGTGTAAGGTAGTGGAGCTATTTTCTACCGTCTTCGTTTGGAGACTGAGTGAAGCAGTGATGTGCAGTATCATCTTAAATACCTAATTACTTGGACCAGAACAAAATAGAAACTTTTGAGTACAGGGATGAATATTTCTAGATTGGTGTCATATATCATTCATTCATTCAATCATTCCAACTCTATTTCTTGTGTGTGTATTATGTGCCATATTCTGTCCACATAAAGCTGGGAAATAGTGATGAACTAAACAGAAAAGTCCCTGCTCTCAGGCAGTAAAACAAATGAATAGCAAGATCATTTCAGAGAGTCATGACTTTCTGGGAGAAAAGTGAGCATCTAAAGCTAATGATTGAAAGTGTTGGTATGATGGCGTTTTTGCCAGGTAGCTACACTTTTAGTATCAGATCATCTATTGTTGGTTTCCCTGTCCCCCCTCCCCCACCCATGAAAACCTCCCTTTTGCAGTAGCGTATACTATTTTATCTTATTGCCACTAAAACCAAAACCAAACCCAAACCCATTGCTGTCAAGTTGATTCTGACTCATAGTGACCCTATAGGACAGAGTAGAGCTGCCCCATAGTTTCCAAGGAGCACCTGCTGAACTTTTTGGTTAGCAGCCATAGCACTTAACCACTATACCACCAGGGTTTCCCTAAAATATAAAGATGGCTGAAACTTGAAATCTGGCAATTTTAGCACTTCTATGAGGGGTTTTTGAACTTAGAAACAAAATTTTTTGTTGTTGTTGTTGCTGTTGTTGTTAGACACTTTAGAGTTGGTTCCGACTCATAGCAACCCCATGCACAACAGAACGAAACACTGCCCAGTCCTGCACCATCCTCACAACTGTTGCTGTGCTTGAGTCCATTGTTGCAGCCACTGTGTCAGTCCATCTTTTTGAGGGTCATCCTCTTTTTTGTTGACCCTCTTCTTTACCAAGCATGATATCCTCCTCCAGGGACTGATCCCTCCTGATAACATGTCCAAAGTATGTGAGACAGTCTCACCATCCTTGCTTCTAAGGAGCATTCTGGTTGTTTTTCTCCCAAGACAGATTTGTTTGTTCTTTTGGCAGTCCAGGGTATATTCAATATTCTTCACCAACACCACAATTCAAAGGCATCAGTTTTTCTTCAGTCTTTGTTATTCACTGTCCAGCTTTTGCATGCATTTGAGGCAACTGAAAACACCATAGCTTGGGTCAGGCGCACCTTAGTCCTCAAGGTGACATCTTTGCTTTTCACCACTTTAAAGAGGTCTTTTGCAGCAGATTTGCTCAATTCAATGGGTCTTTTGATTTCTTGACTGCTGCTTCCGTGGGTGTTGATTGTGGATCCAAGTAAAATGAAATCCTTGACAATTTCAATCTTTTCTCTGTTTATCATGATGTTGCTTATTGGTCCAGTTGTGAAGATTTTTGTTTTCTTTATGTTGAGGTGTAATCCATACTGAAGGTTGTGGTCTTTGATCTTGATCAGCAAGTGCTCAAGCCCTCTTCACTTTCAGCAAGGAAGGTTGTGTCATCTGCATAACACAGGTTGTTAATGAGCCTTCCTCCAATCTTGATGCTCTGTTGTTCTTCATATAGTCCAGCTTCTTGGATTATTTGCTCAGCATACAAATTGAATAGGTATGGTGAAAGGATAAACCCTGATGTACACTTTTCCTGACTTTAAACTATGCAGTATCCCCTTGTTCTGTTTGAATGATTGCCTCTTGATCCGTGTACAGACTCCTCATGAGCACAATTAAGCATTCTGGAACTCCCATTCTCCACAACATTATCCATAATTTGTTATGATCCACACAGTCAAAAGCCTTTGCATAGTCAATAAAACACAGGTAAACATTTTTCTGGTATTCTCTGCCTTCAGCCAGGATCCATCTGACATCAGCAATGATATCCCTGATTCCACATCCTCTTCTAAATCCATCTTAAATTTCTGGAAGTTCACTGTCAATATACTGCTGCAGCCGCTTCTGAATGATCTTCAGCAAAATTTTCTTGCATGTGATATTAATGATATTGTCCGATAATTTCCACAGTCAGTTCGATCACCTTTCTTGGGAATAGGCATAAATATGGATCTCTTCCAGTCAGTTGGCCAGGTAGCTGTCCTCCAAATTTCTTGATATAGATGAGTGAGCAGTTCCAGAGATGCTTCTGGTTGTTGAAACATCTCCACTGGTATTCTGTCAATTCCCAGAGCCTTGTTTTTCACCAAATCCTTCAGTGCAACTTGGACTTCTTTCTTCAGCACCTTCGGTTCCTGATCATATGTTACCCCAATTCTTTTTGGTATAGTGACTCTGTGTATTCCTTCCATCTCCTTTTGATACTTCCTGTGTCATTTAATATTTTCCCCCTAGAATCCTTCAGTATTGCAAACTGAGGCTTGAATTTTTTCTTCAGTTCTTTCAGGTTCAGAAATGCTGAGAGTGTTCTTCTTTTTTGGTTTTCCATCTCCAGGTCTTTGCACGTGTCATCAAAATACTTTGTCTTCTCGAGCTGCCCTTTGAAATATTCTGTTCAGCCCTTTTACTTCATCATTTTTTCCTTTTGCTTTAGCTACTCGACGTTCAAGAGCTAGTTCTGAGTCTCTTCTGACATCCAGTTAGGTCTTTCTTTCTCTTCTTTTTAATGACCTCTTGCTTTCTTCATGTATGATGTCCTTGATGCCACTCCACAACTCGTCTGGTCTTTGGTTATTAGTGTTCAACATATCAAATCTGTTCTTGAGATGGTCTCTAAATTCAGATGAGATATACTCAAGGTCGTACTTTGGCTCTCGTTGACTTGTTCTAATTTTCTTCAGTTTCAACTTGAACTTGAAAATGCATAATTGATGGTCTGATCCACAATCAGCCCCTGGCCTTGTTCTGACGGATGATACTGAGTTTTTCCATCATCTCTTTCCACAGATGTAGCCTATTTGATTCCTGTGTATTCCACTGGGGGAGGTCCATATGTATAGTCACCATTTATGTTGCAATGAAGAAGTCATTGGTCTTCCAAAAATTCAATTATGCGATCTCCAGCATCGTTTCTTTCACCAAGGCCATTTTCCAACTACTGATCCTTCTTCGTTTCCAACTTTTGCATTCCAATCACCAGTAATCATCAGCACATCCTGATTGCACGTTGGATAAATTTGAGACTACAGAAGTTGGTAAAAATCTTCAATTTCTTCATCTTCAGCCTTAATGGTTGGTGCATAAATTTGAATAACAGTCGTATTATCTGGTCTTCCTTGAGGCGTATGGATATTACCCTATCACTGACAGCCATATACCTCAGGATAGATTTGAAATATTCTTTTTGACCATGAATGCAACATCATTCCTCTTCAAGCTATCATTCCCGGTACAGTAGACTATATGATTGTCTGATTCAAAATGACAAATACCATGTCAGCTCACTAATGCCAAGGATACCAATCTTTATGCATTCCATTTCATTTTTGATGATTTCCAGTTTTCCTAGATTCATACTTTGAACATTCCAGGTTCTGATTGTTAATGGATGTTTGCAGCTGTTTCTTCTCATTTTGAGTTGTGCCACATCAGCAATGAAGGTCCTGAAAGCTTGACTCCATCCACGTCATTAAGATGGATGCTACTTTGAGGAGACAGCTCTTCCCCAGTTGTATTTTGGTGCCTTCCAACCTGGAGAGCTTATCTTCCGGCAGTATATCAGACAATGTTCTGTTGCTATTCATAAGGTTTTCACTGGCTAATTCTTTTCAGAAGTACACTGCTGGGTCCTTCTTCCTAGTCTGTCTTAGTCTAGAAATGGCATTGAAACCTGTCCACTATGGGTGACCTTGCCGATATTTAAATACTGGTGGTATACTTTCCAACAACACACAAACCCCCACGGTACAATGAACTGACAGACAAGTGATGGACATTGTTTTTAGATAAGTATTAAAGGTTACCTATTCAGGTCTAAGAAAACATTCAACTGACTACTTAATTTTTTTCTTTTATCCATATCTGTGGACATTGCATAGAAACAATATTCTACATCTTACCGCTTCAATATGAGCATAATATTCTTGCGTTTATAAAATCACCCCTTTACATATATTGATTTTTACCAGGTTCTGCCTATATATGGGAGGGATTTTATTTTCATTAATGTATTGTAGACCAAGTTAGTTTGGTTCTTCCACGAAGCCAATAAATATCTGTCCTGGCAGACCCTGGAGGCACGTCATGTTGCAATTGGAAGCTTTACATCACAATATGCTTGGAGGCTAACCCTGGTGCATTTATGATGGAGGTTACTTCACTGCTAAACACACACACATACACACACAGGAGCCACAGACCTCAAAAATAAGAAAATGAAAACATTTGAAAAAACAGAATTTGAAAGTCCCCCAAATATAAATCTTGATTCAGTTACTCCCCAGAGAAGTTATGTCTGTGTGTACATATGTACACATACAGCCCAGAACTGGGCTTAAAGATACATACCTTCTAACACAACTAAGTAAAATGAGTATGTTAAGTGCAAGGAGATGCCTTTGAATTTTTGTGGAGAGAGAGAAACTTGGTTGCTGTCATGCTCTTGCAGGTAACAATCGCCCTTTACAGTGTTCTGTCTGCAGACATTTTGACAAAGCAGACGTCACATTTTTTCCCATTCCATTTTCCAGGTTACTAGAAAGTCAATGTTGAAAGTGTTTCAGATTCACAAAGGCGCAGTAGGTACTGAAATTCAGAGTAATCACTACCAGTAGCTAGGTGGGCTCTGAGAGCCTTTTTTCCTTTCATAGTAGATACCTGTTATCTAGTTGGCTTGGAGAGAGAATTAATAAACTGAGGTACTTGGAACTTACTGACTTTCATAGCACTTTGAAGGTCCTCTTGCCAAAGAGGACCGAAGGGCACCCAAGTTAGCCTTGCATGGGCTGTTTCTACCTCAGAGAGTATGAAAAAGCTCTGTGTGGGGTTTTCTAGTTGGGAATTTCAATCTCATTTTCCACATTTGAATCTGATATCAGATTAACCCGAATATCTTAAGTGAATTTCTAAAAGCTTATAAGTACCAATTTCATAATTCCAGTGAAGAAGCATACATTTTTCCTATTTCAGAAACTTTACCATATCTTGCATAGAATTATGTTGAAGTCACAATAAGCAAGAGGAAAAAAAAAAGTGAATTTTTTTTTCTGTTAGGAAATATGTTAATTTTCACCATTCTCCTGAACACTGGAAAATTACAGCATGTGTTTAGATCTTATAGTGCCTGTCACATAGTACGCACTTAGTGAATTTTGTTGAAGGAATGAACAAATGAATATAATTCTGAAGCAGTTTGAGATTTCTTATCTTTAAAACCTACTTTCATCATAGTAGGTTTGCTAAAGGGCATATATTCCATTCATAAGCAGTTCATATAAATTTTTTTTCAAGTTATTTTCAAATATGGGCACAGCTACGTGTGATGGAAGCAGTAATGCTGGGTCCTAGGAGTTCAAATATCTTGGCTCTAGGCCAGGTGCCACCACTAATGGGCAGGATGGTCTTGAGAAAATGACTTAACTGCTGAGCTTCAGTTTCCACGTGAATGAAATGATTTGCTTTGGAGCAGGTTACTTATAAGATTCCATTTAGCTTCAAAATTCCACAACTGAGTAATACAAATTAAGGAAAATTGAACCTAAATTTAATAAGCACTGATAGAGTGCTTACTATGTGCCAGGTGGGAACTCTGGTGGCTCAGTATTAAAACACTTGACTGTTAACCAAAAGGTCAGTGCTTCAAACTCACCAAGAGCTCTGTGGAAGAAAAATGTGACAGTCTGCTTCCATGAAGATTTACAGCCTTGGAAACCCTATGGGGCAATTCTACTCTGTCCTATAGGATCGCTATGAGTCAGAATTGACTCAATGGCGATGGGTTTTTTGGTTATGTGCCAGGGAGGAGTCCCTGGGTGGTACAAATGGTTAATGCACTTGGCTGCTAACTGAAACGTTGGGAGGTTTGAGTCCACCTAGAGGTGCCTCAGAAGAAAGGCTTGGTGATATACTTTTGAAAAATCAGCCATTGAAAACCCTATAGAGCACAGCTCTACTGTGAAACATATGAGGTCATCATGAGTCAGAATCGATTTGATGGCAATTAGTACTGGTATGTGCCAGTAATATCTAAGTAATATTTACAAAGCATGTACTTATATAAGAATAAACCAAAAACCAAACCAAACCCATTGCCGTTGAGTTGATCCCGACTCATAGCAACCCTATGGGCCCGAGTGGAACTGCCCCATAGGGTTTTCAAGGAAAGGCTGGTAGACTCAAACTGCTGACCTTTTGGTTAGCAGCTGTAGCTCTTAACCACTGCATCACCAGGGCTTCATATAAGAATATTATAAGAATAATAATGATAATAAAGCATATACCATGCATGGGGAAGCATTTCCTAAACTGCATAAGCAAATGATAAAACCAGTTGCTGTCAAGTAATTCCAACTCATGGCAACCCCGTGTGTGTCAAAATAGAACTGTGCTCCACAGAGTTTTCAGTGGCTGATTTTTCCAAGGAGATCACCAAGTCTTTATTCCAAGGTGCCTCTAGGTAACTTGAACCTCCAACCTCTGACTAGCAGCCAAATAGATTAACCATTTGCATCACCCTGAAAATACCCTTTGTTATCAAGTCGATTCTGATACATAGGGACCCTATAGGACAGAATAGGACTGCCCCACAGGGTTTCCAATGAGTGGCTGGTAGATTCAAACTGCCAACCTTTTGGTTAGCAGCCAAACACTTAACCACTGCGCCACCAGGGCTCCCCTTTGTACCACCCAGGAACTGTTAAAATAATAGTAATTTTCTTACCATTCAAAATAGTGCAAATCATTAAAAAAAAAAAACAAAACAGAAATAAGATAGTATTTGGAATTGGAAATAATCTAAGCATGTAAGTAGACAGATGTTTAAACCAGTAAGTAAAATTTACATGTCTGAAATAAAAGTGATCTAATCTTTGTTTGACTTGAGAGAATACACTAACCAAATGACTTCACATCAGTCTCATTACAAATCATTTGTCTCTCAAAAGCTTGAATGCTCCCACACATGTTAAATCATATACAGGAAATAATTTTATGAAACAAAACCATTCAGCCAGTATCAAATCTTAATGTAATAAAAAAAAAAATCACTGCCGCCAAGCTGATTCTGATTCATAGTGACCCTATTAAGACAGAGTAGAACTGGTCCATAGGGTTTCCAGGGAGCGCCTGGTGGATCCAAACTGCCAACCTTTTGGTTAGGAGTTGTAGTTCTTAACCAGTTTGCCACCAGAGTTTCCTCTTAATATAATACTCATCATAAATGTTTGAAGTGCACAGTTCATTTTAGAAAAATAAGTTAGAAGCAATTGTATATTCTTAATAAGCAGTTGTTGTTAGGTGTCATCCAGTTAGTGCTGACTCATAGTGACACTACGTACAACAGAATAAAACACTACCCCATCCTGCGCTATCTTCACAATCCTTGCTGTGTTTGAACCCATTGTTGAAATTGTTGGTATGTTTCAGCCCCCTGTGCAAATCCATCTCACTGAGGGTCTTCCTATTTTTCGCTGACCCTCTACTTTACCAAGCATGATGTCCTTCTCCAGGGACTGGTCCCTCCTGATAACATGTCCAAAGTACATTAAGACAAAGTCTTACCATCCTGGTTTCTAAGGAGCATTCTGGCTGTACTTCTTCCAAGACAGATTTATTTGTTCTTCTGGCAGCCCATGTAATGTTCAATATTCTGCAACAACACCATAATCAAAAGGCATCAATTCTTTGTTCTTCCTTATTCATTGTCCAGCTTTCCCATGCACATGGTAATTGAAAATACCGTGGCTTGGTCAGCGACACCTTAGTCCTCAAAGCGACATCTTTGCTTTTCAACACTGTAAAAGGTCTTTTGCAGCAGATTTGTCCAATGCAGTACATCGTTTGATATCTTGACTGCTGCTTTCATGGGCATTGATTGTAGATCCAAGTAAAATGAAACCCCCAACAATGTCAATCTTTTCTCCATTTATCATGGTGTTGCTTATAGGTCCAGTTGTGAGGATTTTTGTTTTCTTTATGTTGAGGTTGCATACTGAAGGCTGTAGTCTTTGATCTTCATCAGTACGTGCTTCAAATCCTCTTGACTTTCAGCAGCAAGGTTGTGTCATCTGTATATCACCGATTGTTAATCCATCTCCCTCCAATCCTGATGCCTCATGCTTCTTCATATAGCCTAGCTTCTTGGATTATTTGCTCAGCATACATATTGAATAACTATTGTGAAAATATACAATTCTGACACACACCATTCCTGACTTTAAACCACACAGTATCCCCTTGTTCTGTTTGAACGACTGCCTCTTGGTCTATGTACTGGTTCTGCATGAACACGATTAAGTGTTCTGGAATTCCCATTCTTGGCAATGTTATCCAAAATTTGTTCATTTGACTCACACAGTCAAATGCCATTCATAGTCAATAAAACACAGGTAAACATCTCTCTGGTATTCTCAGCTTTCAGCCAAGATCCATCTGACATCAGCAATGATATTCTTCCTTCCATGTCCTCTTCTAAATCCTGCTTAAATTTCTGCCAGTTCCCTGTCAATATACTGCTGCAATCATATTTGAATTATCTTCAGCAAAATTGTACTTGTGTGTGATAATAATATTGTTCTATAATTTCCACATTTGGTTGAATTCTCTTTCTTTGGAATGGGCACAAATATGGATCTCTTCCTGTCTGTTGACCAGGTAGCTGTCTCCCAAATTTCTTGGCATAGACAAATGAGCACTTTGCATCCTTTTGTTGAAACATCTCAACTGGTATTCTGTCAGTTCCTGGAGCCTTGTTTTTTGTCAGTGTCTTCAATGAAGCTTGGACCTCTTCAGTACTGTCAGTTCCTGATCATATGCTACCTCCTGTAATGGTTAAATGTCGACCAATTCTTTTTGGTACAATGACTCTGTGTATTCCTTCCATCTTCTTTTGATGCTTTCTGCATTGTTCAATATTTTGCCCATAGAATCCTTCAATATTGCAACTTGAGGCATGAATTTTTTCTTCAGTTCTTTCAGCTTGAGAAATATCAAGTGTATTCTTCCCCTTTGGTTTCCAACTCCAGGTCTTGGCACATTTTGTCTTGTTGAGCAGCCCTTTGAAATCTTCTGTTCAGCTCTTTAACTTCATTTGCTTTAGCTACTTGATATTCAAAAGAAAGTTTCAAAGTCTCTACTGACATCCATTTTGGTCTTTTCTTTCTTTCCTGTCTTTTTAATGACCTTTTGCTTTCTTCATGTATAATGTCCTTGATGTCATTCCACAACTTACCTGGTCTTTGGTCATTAGTGTTCAACGCATCAAATCTATTCTTTGGATGGTCTCTAAATTCAGATGGGATATATTCAAAGTCGTACTTTGGCTTCATGGGCTTGTTTTAATTTTCTTCAGCTTCAGCTTCAACTTGAACTTGGATAAGAGCAACTGATGGTCTGTTCCACAATCAGCCCCTGGCCTTATTATGACTGATGATATTGAGCTTCTCCATCATCTCTTTCCACAGACGTAATCAATTCAATTCTTGTGTATTCCATCTAGTGAGGTCCACGTGTATAGTCACCGTTTATGTTGTTGAAAAAAGGTATTTCCAATTAGTACGTCTTGCAAAATTCCATCAAGTGATTTCTGGTGTCATTTTGATCACCAAGGCCGTATTTTCCAGCTACTGATCCTTCTTTGTTTCCAGCTTTTGAATGCCAATCATCAGTAATTATCAGTGCATCTTGATTGTATGATTGGATAATTTCAGACTGTAGAAGTTGGTACAAATCTTCAATTTCTTCATCTTTGGCATTAGTGGTTCATGCATAAATTTGAATAACAATTGTATTAACTGGTCTTCCTTGTAGGCATATGGATATTATCTATCCTATCACTGACAGCGTTGTACTTCAGCATAGATCTTGTAATGTTCTTTTTGAATGTGATGCGGTTCCTCTTCGAGTTGTCATTCCTGGCATAGTAGACCATATGATTGTCTGATTCAAAATGGCCGATACCAGTCCATTTCAGCTCACTAATGCCTAGGATATCAATCTTCAAGTGTTCCATTTAATTTTTGACAACCTCCAATTTTCCTAGATTCATACTTTCAACATTCCATGTTCCAAATATTAACGGATGTTTGCAGCTCTTTTTTCTCATTTTGAGTCATGCCACATTAACAAATGAAGGCCCCCAAAGCTTTGCTCCTTTCACATCATTAAGGTTGACTCTGCTTTGAGGAGGCAGCTCTTTCCCGGTGTATTTTGAGTACCTTCCAACTTGAGGGGCTCATCTTCTGGCACTATATCAGATAGTGTTCTGCTGCTATTCTTAAGGTTTTCACCAGCCAATTTTATTAAGAAGTAGATTGCCAAGTCCTTCTTCCTAGTATGTCTTAGTCTGGAAGCTCTGCTGAATCTTGTCCACCATGGGTGACCCTGCTGGTATTTGAAATACCAGTGGCATAGCTTCCAGCATCACAGCAACACACCAGCCACCACAATACAACAAAGTGACAGATGAGTGGTGGCAGTAAGCAGTAGAGTTTTCTAAACATCATAGAAGCATATTTCAGGAATGCAGTAGGTAATGATTGTCTGGAAGCTAGAACAATAGGTAATACAGTGAAAGAAAGTTTGATTGGGAAGCTACTAACAGGCTTCAGTTTCTAGGCCTTGTTGTAATAGTCCAAATATCAAGCTAGAGTGCTCGAAACAAATGGAAATTTGGCAAGCCCAGTAGTTTCCACTGTCTTGACATTGTGTGTAGCTCCTTATATGATTACTTTGACAACTGCCTAGACTCCTGCATTTTTATTCTCCTTCCCTCATCTCTTCTACTTCTACTCATGCTCTAAGGTCTAACTCATGCATCACTTCTTCAAAGAAGCTTTTCCTGAGCCACCGCTCATTGCCCCCCTTGAACATCTCCCACTCACACAAAGGGTTGGATTATGTCCCCACCTCTATGCTTCTATGAAACCTGGTATAAATCTCTAAAATATTTCCATTATTCAGCTTACTATATAGTATTCCATTACTGGTCTTTCTCATTCAAGGAACTGTGTGAGCTCCTTGAGAACAGGCACTATGTTTAATTCATTTTTAGATCCCCAGAGTCTTGCATATTGCTTGACACAAATGACATGCTTAAGAATTTTTTGTCAAATGAGTGAATGAATGGGTAGATGACAGCAGTAACTAGTACTTACTATTAAAATTGTTTGAACTATTGAATCTCCTTTGTGTGTTCTAATTTGCTTAGAACCCGTGATGAGAACTCACTGTGTTCCAAGTGAAGTCAGAGATGTATTTCTTCACATTTGTGGAGTATCTTTAAAATCAACACTTAGTCTTAGGTTATCCCCTCTTTTCCTCTTAATCTGAGAATAGTAGAGAAATTGGGGAAAATGAAACTTAAAATTTATAAAACTGTATTCAACAGATTGACTACTGAATATTTACTGGAGTAAATCACCAAATATTTACTGAATTTCTACTATGCAAAGTAGTGTGTGTCCTACTAGGCATTAAGGCAAATCAGACCCAGATTTTGCCCTCAAGGAGAATGTAGTTTAGATATAGGTAAGAATATATTTTGCAAATATGTCAAGAATATATGTAAGAAACTCATGTAAAGGAAGAAAGCAATATGTAAGAGAGACTGATGTTTACTAAAATGAAAGAACATGTGATAAGGGTCATACTGAGGTGAGAGATATCAAAGATAAATTGGCTGAATTCCCAGTAGCCCTCAGAGTGCAGGAGAATTAGGTTGGACCATCATGGCACAGGACCTGCCCTCAGCTGTAGAGGTCCCAGCCCCAGAGATGGTCAGGTCCAAGGAGTTGACATACACACATGCCAAGCTTACTAGAACTTGATAAATCAAAAGGCCAGTTGGAAAGTTAATTATGATTCCATCATGGACTCAAAGTAGAGGGGACGCTTCAGCCACACAATACAGATACATTGACTTCCAATATAGCCTTTCTCTCCATGGAACAAAGATGAGATCCAGTATTTCCCTCTCTTTGACGGTACTGGATAAATAAAGGACTTGATAGATGCAGGTATATGCCATAAATGGTAACTATTATGGGATTTCAGAGAATGGACATATTACATTTTAGCCATAGAGATCTAGGAAAGCTTATGAGGTATTTTAACACTGTCTTTAGGATTGTTTAGAGTCTGCAGCTGTGAGTTGGGGAGAAAAAACATTCTAGAAAGAAGGGAAAGCATGAGAAAAGACAGTGAGTGGTTTAGTTTTTCTGACATAGAATATGTGAAGGATAGTGGAATATCGTGGAGGAAAGCTGGAACCAGATCATGGAGGGTCTTAAAATCCAGTTATGAAATCTGAATGTTATTCTTTGGGTAACAGAGAGTCATCATAGAGAAAAAACATGATTAGAACTCTACTCCAGGAAAATGAATCTGGCTTCAGTGCGTGAGTTGGCTTGGAGAGGGCACTCCCAGATGCAGAGGCCATTGGGAAACTACTAAATCTACAGGAAAGGACTGGACTGAGGACAGTAGTGGTATAGATGGAGCAGAGAGACTGAAGGGTACAAACCAGGAAGTGGAATAGTTTTTTCCTTTCTCACAAACACACACACACACACACAAATGAAAAACATAACAAAACAAAATCTGTCCTAATTTTTATGAAATTCTCCATTTACAAAGGACAGAAGATTGAAAAATCACTGATCAATTTAGCTAATTTGATTGATTTTTGAATTTTCTAAATAGCTTTTCCAAGAGTCAAGACAGTGGTATCTATACCTAATAATACTAATAAAAAAAAAATTATACTTAAAAAAAAAATACTTAAAGGGTCAGCTTAAAGGAAAAGAAAAAAATATGCTACAGAAGTAAAATTTCTTATCTCCCAAATGTTGACTTTTAAAAACTTCCTAACATTAGCTAACTCAAATCACAGGAATGCTGCCGAAATCAGAAGCAAGAACTCTGTGAGAAGTTTGATTACCTGTATGGCATCCTGGAGGAGAGAAAGAATGAAATGACACGAGTCATCACCCGTACCCAAGAGGAGAAATTGGAACATGTCCGAGCTCTGATCAAAAAGTATTCTGATCATTTGGAGAATGTATCAAAGTTGGTTGAGTCAGGAATCCAGTTCATGGACGAGCCAGAAATGGCAGTGTTTCTACAGGTAAGTTTCTTTTTGGCACCAGAGGAAACAAACTGAGAAGGTGGGTGCTAGAGAATTTCATTGTTATCACAAATTGATGCAAGAGTATCTCCTTATAGGGTACTTGCATTATTCTATGTTCACCTCATTTTGACTTATTTTGCCAGACAAAATATAAGCCCAATTTGTGCATCTATCTTTATCTGTTTAAATAAGTTAATCAACATATATTTAAAAGACCATAGCATTGCTTAAATATAAGAGGGCTTTTTTTTTGTGCTATCAAATAGCAATTATTTATGCCATTTAGAAGCTAAACTATGAGATTCCGAGTCAGCAAAGGAAAGAATTAAGTCTCAACACCATTTTTGATATAAAGAATTTAAGAAAGCCTATCTTTTGTTTGCTTTCACAGAATGCCAAAACCCTGTTACAAAAGTAAGTAATTTTTATTCTGTGGGAAAGTGTGTGGTTTTTATTTTTACCTGAGGCTATCAAACTTCAGTGACAGCAAGTAGCAACCTGTCTTTGTTGCAGAATTTCTGAAGCATCGAAGGCATTTCAGATGGAGAAAATAGAACATGGTTATGAAAATATGAACCACTTCACAGTCAACCTCAATAGAGAAGAAAAAATAATACGAGAAATTGATTTTTACAGAGGTTTGTTACTCTTTTGACCATTTGGCCAAAACTGCAGTTCTGTGAAAGCAGCAGAAGAGTTCAGTGGGAGGAAAGAGGGACTCAGATTCACCTCCAGAATGAATGTCGACAACTTTACAAGGATTGTAATCCAAAGTGAAGCTCTGCCTCATTACAGAATCATATAGCTTGTTGAGAGAGTTTATTCAGCTTTGCATATCACAGTGCCTATTACAATGCCAGAGCCCTGGTGATGCAGTGATTAAGAGCTCAGCTGTTAACCATAGGGCCAGCTGCTCTAATCCACCAGCTGCTCCTTGGAAACCCTATGAGATAGTTCTACTCTGTCCTATAGGGTTGCTATGAGTCGGAATCGACTCAACGGCAATGGGTATTGTAATGCCATTTTGGAGGGCATTTGACTCTGGGTAGTCAAATACTTAATAATTCATGGTGATGATCTCAACCTTGACCATACATAAGGTGTTAGCTATGATGATGGAATGGCATCAGGTACAAGATTAAGAATCATATAAAAATAAAACATAGTACACATCTGAGCTAGATATCATAGCATATCCACTTACTCTAACTTTAGAGGCAAAAATAGTAATAAGTCACGACCTGGAAATAAAGCTGAGTCTGTGTGCCCAGATGTACTGCATGAGCCTTAAACATAGCCCTACGCTTTGGCCTAGATTTCCCACCCCTGGAAATATATCTTGATGAAATAATCGAAAAGAGGAAAATAACTTTGAAACTGACCAAATCTTTGATCACCTTGATTCGTGCTAGCTCGTCTAGATGACGTGACCCCTTGGCTAGGCCACTAATAATGCCGTAAGGCTGCATCAGTGTCCACAGACTTAAATTCAGAAGCAGATCTTCAGGATGGATTTTTTTTTTAAAGCTTAAGCTTGTCTGAAGTTAAGCGTATTGGGTTAGGAAAAGAGTCCTGGCGTTAACTGTGACAAAAATTAGTATTCACTGAAAAAAGACGGTAAAAAATTAAGATAAAGTGAGTGAGGGTTTTGTATGTTTCTGAGATGGGGAAGAGAGGTGCGTTTCAATTTAATATGACAGAGACAAATAGCCCTCCAGAGTTTCCACAGGTAGCAGACTATGATTAAAACATGGACAGGCTCTGGGATGGTGGTGAGCACACCATTTTGTCCTGGGTAGGGAAACAAGGAAGATGGTGATGGTTAGGCACCCCTTCATGTTTGCCCTGTCTACACTGAATTGGAGCCACCAAGCCCCAGCCTGGCTTACTTGGGCTGTTACCCATCTGTTGGAGAGGATTACCCCACACACTTGTCTTTAACCTGGTCTGTCAGTACTGGCCATTAATTGCATTCACGGCTGTGGTGGTAATTATAATGATTAAAAAATGGCTTTCCTTACCTGACCAGAAGAAGAAGATGAAGGAGAAGAAGAAGAAGAAGAAGCAGTTATAGAAGTGGAAGAGGTAGAAAATGTTCGAACAGAGTCATCAGGAGAAGATGAAACTCCGGAGAAAAACTCTCAGCCCTCGCTGCAGGCCTCCGAGCTCCCAGCAGCCTCCGAGACACTTCCCATTTCCTCTGCAGAGCCACCTCCAGACCTGCCATCTACTGCTGAGGCCCCAGTGACACAGGTAACTCTTAATGAGTTCCTTCCTCCAGGACACACAGGTGTGCCTCTTTGCTGAACAATTTAAAGTAAGAAAAAGATGACTATACGCCAGGCATTTGTATGTGTAGGACAAAAGATTTCAGGGAAATCACAGTGTAAGGAAGAAAAGTCCTCTGAGTGATGCAACAGGTCATTGTTGTTATAGCTGGTTCACAAGACTTAGTTTAACAAGATTTTCCCACCAAAAACGCCCTCAAATCTGAGGCCATCCTTGTCTAGAAATTGTGTGTGTGTGTGTGTAAAACATTAATTCATAGATGATATCAGGAGGATTGGGTCTGCTCTTTGTTGCTTAATGAATACAGATGTAAAGTATGGGATGAAAAATAATACGGAATTAACAATAAAAGTGATTATACTTTCAGAATTTTGATTTTTCTGTAGGTAATAAAAGAAGCCACACCACTTATCTTCCCTTCCATGGAGAAACAAATAAATCCTGCTTTCCTATGGGTTTGTCAGTTAACAAGATTACATGTCGATAGGTTGTTTAAAAGATTTCTTAGGAAATTGTTCATCACAAATGCTGCATCTAATTGGCTGACCATATGTTTCTAAAATGTGAACTGTCCTGTCCTCAAGCCTTTGAGCCAGCTCCATGACACCTTCAGCAGACAGGATCCCAACTTATTGAATTTGTGGGCAATACCCACTCATCAGAGAGGGGCCCTGGTTTTGTACCTTTTTTTCAGAGAGGGATTGAAGTTATCTATAGAAACAAAACCTCAGAGAGGGTACTCAGAGATTGAATTATAGTCCATGCTGTCTCCATAGGACAGTAGCTCTAAGATACTATCTATAGTCCTGAGAATCTTGATTCTGGGTATACCTATTACACTGAAATTGAAAATGGTGTGGTAACTAAATGAGGGTTGGACTTGACCAATAAAATAGATTTTTGGTTTTGGAAAAGAGGTTCGGCAGCCAACATCTAATGTGACAAAATTAATTCTGGTCAATAGTTTGATCCTTTTTCCACATCCGATATTTTATAAGCAATTTTCGTTTTAGACTTCTGTTTCAGCCTCCACTGGGTACCACTTAGTGAAAGACAAGCCCAGAAGAGAAGAAAGGGGGCGCTGTTGTCTGCATTCTTTCCCTTAGCACCCAGTAGGGTGGGATGAGCTGAAACAAACAGTCAGCACTGCACTCAGACAGCCCTCAGTCTTCAAACCCAAAAGGAACTAAAACCGACTGCTCTTTTCTTCTTTTTCTTTTTTTTACTTCCGAATTTATCTGTCCTGATTAAGGGGGAGGTTGTGCCCAGTGGCTCTCAGCAGACCACAGAGTCTGAAACTCCAGTCCCTGAAGCAACGGAAACTACGGATCCCTTGTTTTACCCTAGTTGGTATAAAGGCCAGACCCGGAAAGCCGCCAACCCACCTTCCACCACAGGGAATGAAGGTCTGGGACAAGTAGGGAATCCAGGTTCTAAGGATTCCAGTGAGCAGAAGGCAGCCGTGGCGGAAGCCGCAGCCAATGAGAGGGCAGCCGAGAGTGGTAAGGAAACTAGTTCACCTGCAGCCACTTCTCAGGTTAGTGTTGATGCTCTTCTGTCTGATGCTTTCCTGTGCTGCCGGGGGTCCCAGGGAATAAAACACAGCGAGAGGGAGAGAGAGTAATCATTGCCTTGGGAAAAACAAAGAAACAACTCACCCCAATATTGACATGTTTTTTAAGCAATATGTGAAAGGAAAACAAAAAACAGATTTGATGTCACTCTAACGTGTGACCTCACACCTGGCTTCCCAGGGGAGGGGCAGAAAGTTGCTTTGCCTGCCGTGACTGGTGGTTGTCCCTGGATCTCTGGAATGGCCATGTGCCCTTGCTCAGCCTTTTCTGTGTCCTCCTTGGGCTTCCAAGCACTAATCACTTGCTTTTGTGTAGTTCCCAGCAACCCCCAAGGAGCACGTGTGAATTGAGCTTTAAATCTGCTTTGGAAAATAACCTCTGATTCATGAATTCTGGGGAGAGTGTTGGCCACAGCTAGACAAAGATAGCCTTGGCTTGAAGAAACCAGTGCTTCCTAAGCATGTCCTGCTGGAAGCGGAAAAGCATGTATTTTTCTCCGTACATTAAAGGGATATTCGGTAGTTTTTTTCCCCTTCTCTTTTTATAATGAGTGTTTGAAGTCCACGTTCCTCTCCCTAACCTACGTTAGATGTTTGCATGGCTCCAAAATTTCACAGAAAAAAATCTTTTACGATTTCTTCAGAAGGAAGAATACTCATGGTTACTCCATACCCATGAGTATTCTTAAATTATGTGTGTGGTGTGAGTGGTGCCCAGACAAGGGGGCTGCCAAAGAAACACTCTCTAGTTCCATACTCCTGGGTCATCAGGTGATGAGCAACAAACAACATTTTTTTCAAAAATAATAGACTTGCTTAACATCGTGACTGTATCTTCTTATGTGAACCTCAATTCGACGAGGTAATAAAAGGAAATTATGTTTGGAAAGTTCAAAATAAAATGCTTTTGTGGCGAATATTTATTCTCGTAGATGAAAAATATCAAAAATAAATCTTTGATGTGAGGAAAACTTTAAAATTTTATTGTGGTAAAATATGTCTAACAAAAAATTTGCCATTTTAACCATTTGTAAGTGTCTAACTCAGTGATATGAATTACATATACCATATTGTGCAACCATCACCATTTTCCATCTCCAAAGTGAGGAAAACTCTTAAGGTGGTTTTTATGTAAATGAATGGAGTAGGCATTGATTGTTTCTACAGAGTTTATTGGAATTCTTATATGGTTAGTGGGATCTGAGTGAGGGGGAGTTATTTTCTGAAAGAGAAAAAAAAAAAAAACCAAACCCCATTCCGACTCATAGCGACTCTATAGGACAGAGTAGAACTTCCCCATAGAGTTTCCAAGGAGCACCTAGTGGATTCAAACTGCTGACCTTTTGGTTAGTAGACATAGCTCTTAACCACTACGCCACCAGGGTTTCCTTTCTGAAAACTGTAGTATAATATTCCATGAAGAGCATATAGTAGGTACTCCAAACCAGAATGAAAAGACCATCCTAAGGGTGTTGGGGAAAAAAAAAAAAATTGTGATAACATCGGTGAAGCTTTCTTCTTGTTTTCTCACAGGAGTTAGTAATCTGCCTAGCACTTTTGGCTTTTTTGGTCTTACTTCACTACATCTGGCGTCAGATTCAGTGCTTGCTTTTTACTTTAATGGGTAGGAAATATTTTCTTTTCCCTTGACTAACATCTCATGTAGCTTCTTCCATAAGATTCCTCTTCTGGAAGCCCGGAGAAGAATTTCTCCCCAAACCTTGAGGCTCAGCATCTAAAAAGAATCATGCTGGTAGACAATACCCAGGGCCCCAAGCTCCCTACAATGCAACCGCCTCAAAGCCGTTTCCTGAGGAGAAAGGCTCCTTTATCTAATCCTGCATGGAGGGAACCCTGACTCAACGGGCAATTATTCAGTAATCCAGTAGGAATGAGCTCCCCAGTTTCAAATGCTGTCAATAATGCGGTGAAGATTCACTGCTCTTAAAGAGGCAGGGTAGAAATTGCAATCCTTGTTTCCATAGATTGTTGTTGTTGGGTGCTGTTGAGTGGGTATGGGCTCCTAGCTACCCCATGTGACAGAGTAGAACTTCCCCATAGGATTTTCTTTACAGAACCAGATCTCCAGGTCTTTCTCCCATGGGTGGGTTCAAACCACCAACCTTTTTATAACAGCCCAGTACTTAAAAGTGGCACCACCAGGGCTCCTTCTTCCATAGATAAAAGAGTCTTGTTTCCTCTGCTTACGCCAGAGATGCCCAGGAGAAGACCAGATGACTCCTGTTGTAGGCAATTTCTGCACTGCTGCGAGGTGGACTAGGTAGCTTCTTGTTTCTCTTTGAACCCTCGAACACTACAGTGACTCTCCTTGGAGGGGAGGGCTCTGAAAGAAAGGCACCGAGTGCATCACATCAGGGGCTGCAGCCAGGTGTGACCTGAATGAATAAGAAGCCAGAAGATCAACATTGGATTAACATTCGTACACCAGCTATAATGAATTAGAAACAAAGAAAAACCTTAAAGCCATCAAACAGCCCCCACATATTATTGTTGAGTTACCTTTCTCATGGATAAACATTTTGTTGATTACTGTTATAAGGACTGACATCTTACTCCCTTTTTTGAATGTTATCAGTTTAATTAATAATATTTAAAGGTAAACTCCATATGCTTGTGAGTAAATGCCCCTGCTGGGCCTGAGAGGCAGCTCCCTGCCTGGAGCTCAGAAACAATCCAGAGTCACTGATGCTGAGAATCCTCAGCTGTTTCTGGCTCACTCACTTTTTCCTGTGTTGACACTGACTTTTCTTGAAGTTCCCCATCCTAGAGCTTCTGCCTCCCTCATTAGTTGTCTGCTCTGCAATGGCAGGGAGGATCTCCATGGGCCCCTGCCGTGTCTGGAATTGTGTGAGCAGGGCCTGCCTCAGTGCCTAACAGGCAGCCAGAAATCTGTGTGCCCTGGAATGTTCTGGTAGTCTTTTCCTGTCACTATTTGTCATGAGGAGCAGTGGGAGGAAGTATTGGCTATGGACTCAGTGGGGTGAACAAGAGACAAAAACCCACCCTTTATTGGAACAAGGACCTAATTATGGATCTGAATAATTGTCTGAAAAGTTCAGTTTTCATTCTGAGAATTTGGATTTGGGGCTTTGTCACCACATATCCTTGGAATGCTTCTCTGGAGCTGCGGGGGGAGAGTCATGCTTTGTCGCTGCCATCCACTTAGCCCATTCATGTTTGCTGACATTCACATGCCTGTCTGGGGGAGATGTGGGTGAGGCAGAATGGAGATGGAATGGGGTGAGGTGAATTGGCATTCAGTATTGCCAAGAACCTTGCTTATGTAGTTCTCAGTGTTTGAGAAAGCACAAAGAGAAAGAAACTATCCCTGATGGAGTGTTACTGTCACTCTTGAACTGGGATATATGGGTAGATCGACAGAGACCTCACTGGGTGACAGTTTCCTGGCCTCTCTGTGGATTTCTGCAGGCCTGAGTAACCTTCACCACCTCAGAACCCAGTTCCCTAGATTAACATTTGTCCAGTGCAAGGAGCACTTGTTGGAATTTCAGAGTCCATTATCAGTCTCTCCCTGAACATTTAGGATGTGATACAAAAGTTCCTCTTGATTCACTACTGGACTTACCTCTCCTTACTGTATAGTCTAAAATCAAGAAGTGATGTTGCCTTAGAAACTCAGACACGTCTCAGGCTCATTTGCTGATCTGTCAACTCACTTCAGTCCCCCTTAAAGGAGCTGCAAACCTTTGAACAAGTCAAAGTTCTATTTCCCATTCTTTCCTCATATCCGTTCTCATCGTGAAACCTCCCTTGGCTTTTGCTGCCTGTGATTTCTGATGCTGGGTAAGCTCTACCTTCCCTTTTCACCCAATCATATATGTGTGAGAAGCTGGTATGCTCAGGCAATTCAAAGAGAGTTTGGTGGAAATAACATTTGATCTGCTTCATTTATTAATTTTTCAATTTATTTTGGAAAAATGACACCATGCTGTAACCAACCTCAGAACACAGGGCAGTGATAAGGGGGGAGAAGGGTACGATGAGACAGTTCTGTGTCTTGAAAAGTAGGCTCTGGAAGCCTTCTCTCTCAGGCAGGCCCTGTTGTGGTCATTTTTCCTGTCCTACTCCACTGCCCTTCCATTAGTACACTCCTTAAACCCAAAGTACAAAAGAAAAAAAAAAACCCTACCAAACCCTTTGCTGTCAAGTCGATTCCAACTCACCGTGACCCTATAGGACAGAGTGGAACTGCTGCATAGGGTTTCCAAGGAGTGGTTGGTGGATTCAAACTGCCAGCCTTTTGGTTAGCAACCAAGTTCTTAACCACTGCACCACCAAGGCTCCATACCCAAAGTACACCTAGTTGTTACTAAGGACTCCGCCCTCTCTCCGTGAACAACTGCGCACTTTATTGGGAATAGGTGTGGCAATTAAACTTTTGCAGAGGTGGGAGCAGCAGCAACGAGAGCCTCCCTTTCTCCTTCCCCTTCTTCTCTTTCTGATGTGGCCCAGCAGCCTTGCATTGGAGAATTTTTCCGAGCCGTTTAGTGGGAGCTATGCAGGGAATAGAGTTTTCTGGAGAAATATCCCCCTGCTCTGTGGGATTAACTCAGCAGCTGCCCTGGCTGATACTTGAGCTGGACCATGGCAGCTGCCTCACAGTCAGAGAACCTCCACCCCTACCCCACAACAGCCATTAGCATTGAAAATGGGACTTTGGCATTCAAATCTCTGCAACCGCTCCCTCTATGAGCAAGCACTGGGTCTAAACTCACATATTTCACAGGAGCATAAAGTTGTAGTTGTAGGAGACCCTAAAGCTTTACCATATTATAGGGATTCATTGTTCAAGAAGAGAATACCCACTTTTCACATTCTATCTCTTAAGCCTAAAAATAGGCAAATGAGTTGAGCACAAACTCTTACAAGGCCTGGGGCAGTGGAAAATCAATGAAATTAGGAGAAAGGGCTTAGGTCCCCGTCCTGACCTGCATGTGACTCAGTTTTCTCACTGGTAAAATGGGGGGACTGTTCAATGAATAGATTTCTACAGTGTTTGAACGGTGCTAAATTTAGTGCTAGTAACGTAATCATTTGTTTCAGGCTGTTTTCATTATGGAGGAGGGGGTGGTTGCGAGGAACTCAGGCCTGACACAAATCATCCTGAGTGACTGTAACGACGTAGATTCTCAGTGAAACAGGCAATCCTTTGCCTTTCTCGAAATATATTTCCTGTCTTGAAGCTCTTACAAAACTCCCCATTTCCCAAACTGTTTTCCAAAATCTTTTCCTAGGCACCTGTTTAGCAGAATGTTTACACATCTGTTATGACCCTTTCACATGCCAACCACCAGTTGCCCTCGAGTTGATTCCGACTCACGGTGACCCCATGTGTTTCAGAGTAAAACTGTGCTCCATAGGGTTTCAAATGGCTGATCTTTCAGAAGTAGGTTACCAAGCCTTTCTTCTGAGGCACCTCTGGGTGGACTGGAGCCACCAACCTTTCAGTTAGCAGTCGAGCCCAGTAACCATTTGCACCACCCATCTCCTTCAGATGCCATAAATAAAAAAAAAAAATTTTTTTTTTCAGATGCCATAAGCTCCCTGAAATCATCTTCACCTAAAAGTCCTTACAGACCTCATGACCCGATAGAGCAAAGACTTACGTACACTTTAGAGGCAGTTACAGAATATTAGGTGAAAGATAAGTGATTTTCATCGAATATGCATACACTAAAATTTACCCATTTTAAGTGTACAGTTCAGTGAGTTTTGACAAATATGTAGTTGCATAGCCACCACCACAATTAAGATACAGAATATTTCCATCATTCCAAAAAAGTTCCCTCATGCACTTTTGCAGTTAATTCCTTCCCCGTATCCCAGTCACTGGCGATCACCGGTGTTTGATGTCACTGTAGTTTCCTCAGTCCTAGAAGGCCACATAAATGAAATCATACTGTACGTAGACTTTTGTTACTGACTCCTTTCACTTAGCATAAGCATTTGAGATTTATCCATTTTGTTGCAGCTATCAGTAGCTAATTCCTGAGTATTATCCCATATATGGCTATCCAATGTACCACAATTTATTTCTCTATTCAATTGATGGCTGATTGTGTTGTTACCGGCTTTGGCTACTATAAATAAAGCTGTTACGCACATTCACATAGAGGTCTTTGTGTGAATGTATATTTTCATTTCTCTTGAGTAAATTCCTGGATTGTATGGTAAACTTACAGTTAACTTCAGAAGAAACTGCCAAACAGTTTCCATAGTGGCTCTTCAATTTTGAGTTCCCGCCGGCAAGGTAAGAGAGTTCTAGTTGCTCCACATCCTAGCCAGCACTTGCTATTGTGTCAGCCTTTTAAATTCTGTCATTCTGATGGGCGTGTATGGTATCTCCTTGTGGTTTTAAGTAGCATTTTCCTAATGACTAATGATGTTTAGCATCTTTTCATGTGCTTATTAGTCATTTTTATATTTTCTTTGGTGAAGTATCTGTTCACATCTTCTGTCCACTTTTTATTGGGTTTTTTTTTGTCTTCTAGAGTTGTAAAAATTCTTTATGTATTCTAGATAAGATCCCTTATCAGATAAACGTTTTGTGAATATTATCTCCCAGTCCATGCTTGCATTTTTTACTTTCTTAATGTGTTTTGAAAAGCAAATATTTTTTGTTTTAATGAAGTACAATTTATCATTTTTTCTTTTATGATTTGTAGGGTTTTGTTTTATTTTGCATCCTATTCAGAAGATGTTTGCTTCTCTGAAGAGCACAAGGATTTTCTCCCATGTTTTCCTCTAGAATTTTTGTAATTTTCTCTCTTACATTAGGTCTGAGATTTATTTTAAGTTGATTGGAGGTAAGGATCAAGGCTCTTTTTTTCCCATTTGGCCATCCATTTGTTCCAGCACTATTTGTTGAAAAGATTTTTCTTTCCTTCAGTGAAATACCTTGTTGACTTTGTTGAAATTCAATCGACCATGTATGTGTGGATCTATTTCTGGACTCTCTCTTTTGTACCATTGATCTATGTTTTCCCCTGTACTCATACCATACTCTTCTGATTTTTATGCTTTATAATAAGTCTTGAAATCAGTTAGGGTAAGTCCTCCAACTTTGTTCTTCTCATTTCAAAATTGTTTTGATTATCAATTTTATTGATCCTTTTCGAAGAATCAGCTTTAGGCTTTGTTGGTTTTCTCTATTTTTTGACCATTAACTATTTCATTTATTTCTGCTCTTTATTTATTTTTCTTTCTTCTGCTTTCTTTCATTTAATTTCCTCTTCTCTTTCTTTTTTTTTTTTTTCTCTTTCTAGTTTCTTAAGGTGGAAGCTTGGGCTATTGATTTGAAGTCTTTCTTCTTTTGTAATCATTTAACGTTATAAATTTTCTTCTAATCAATGCTTTAGATATATCCTACAAGTTTTGGTATATTGTGTTTTCATTTCATTTCATTCAGAGTACTTCCTGATTTCCCATATGGTTTCTACTTTTTCTCATAATTATTTAGATGAGTGGTGTTTAATTTCCAGATATTTGGAGATCTTCCTTACATCTTCCTATTTGATTTCTGGTTTAATTTTTGTTGTAAAGAGAGAATACACTTTATGGGATTTCAGTACTTTTTAATTTATTAAGATTTGTTTTATGGCACAGAATGTGGTTTACCTTGATGAATATTCTACATGCACTTGAAAAGATTATGTATTCTGTTGTTGTTAGGTGGAATGTACTATAACCGTTAATAAGTCAGTTGACGGATTAAAAAACAAAAACCAAACCCGTTGCTGTCAAGTCGATTCTGACTCACGGCGACCCTGTAGGACAGAGTAGAACTGTCCCATAGGGTTTCCAATGAGCAGCTGGTGGATTTGAGCTCCAGCCCTTTGGTTAGCTGCCTGAGCTCTTAATCACTGCACCACTAGGGCTTCAGTTGACTGCTAGTGTGTTCAAATCTAGTATATCCTTACCAATTTTCTGTTTTCTTGTTTTATCAATTATTGAGAGAGGAATTTTGAAATCTGTAATTATAATTTTGGATTTTCCTATATAACTGCAATTCTGTTAGTTTTGCCCTCATGTATTTTGTAATTCTGTTTAGGTGCACTCACACTTAGCATTGTTACATTCTCTTGAAGAAATGATTCCAAGACAAGTGTTTGTTTGGCTTGTTTTTTAATTCTTATCTGTCTCTCCTTTGTTGTGTGTTTGCCTGTTCAGTGGTTATAGAAAGGCTCCTCATTCATATGTGCTACCTTTTGTTGTTGTTGTTCTGTGCCATTGTCGAGTTGATTCTGACTCATAGAAACCCTATAGCACAGTATTGTACTGCCCCATAGGGTTGCCTAGGCTGTACTCTTTATGGGAGCAGATTACCCGGTCTTTTCTCCCACAGAGTCTCTGGTGGGTTTGAACTACAGACCTTTCAGTTAGCAGCTGCACTTAACCACTGCTCTACCAGGGCTCCTGTGCTATCATTTAAGGTAGGATAAAAACCTAAGGGGCCTAGAGGAAGAAGGTGGTGACCATCCTTAAGGTATTCCAGCTGGCATGTCATTAGGTAGGCCTCAAGGCCTAAACCCAACAAGCCCGACCCAACTTCCCTTCCTGCGCCAGCCATGCACATGGCAAAGCATGGCAATGGCGGGGATGGCCTAGGTGCCTGGTGCTTTCAAGTGACGAGGTTGCACTTTACGATCTGTTGAGTAGTTGTCACTGCTCTGTGGGGCCTCTATTTTTAGCTCTGATGTAAATTGCTCTATGAGCTAATATCTCTCTATATACATTTCCATGGCATGGCTTGCCCTAGTTCACCTATTGTTGTGTCTCAACCAGTTTCCACAGAAGTTCAGAATTCACCCTGTCCATGGGCCAGTGACTTCCAACATTGGGCTTTTCCTCTTGGCTGAGAAGTTTCAGTGGTTCCCAACCCAAGTGTTGACAAGAAGATGCCAAATGGTTCCCTCTTCTGTCCCCAAAAAACTAAAAACCCATTGCCATCGAGTCAGTCCCAGCTCATAGCAATGCTATGGGACACAGTAGAACTGCTCTGTAGGGTTTCCAAGGCTGTAATCTTTACGGAGGAAAACCTGGTGGCGTAGCGGTTAAGAGCTACAACTGCTAACCATAAGGTGAGCAGTTTGAATCCACCAGGTGCTCCTTGGAAACCATATGGGGCAGTTCTACTCTGTCCTATAGGGTCACTATGAGTCGAAATCTACTCAACAGCAACAGGTTTGGTTTTTGGTTAGTCTTCATGGAAGCAGACTGCCACATCTTTCTCCTGTGGAACGGCTGGTGGGTTAGAACCGCCAACCTCTTTTTTTTTTTTTTTTATCATTTATTGTGCTTTAGATGAAGGTTTACAGAGCAAATTAGTTTCTCATTAAACAATTAATATACATATTGTTTTGTGACATTGGTTGCCAACTACCCAATGTGTAAACACTTTCCCCTTCTCGAACTTGGGTTCTCTATTACCAGCTTTCCTGCCCCCTCCTGCCTTCTCATCCTTGCCACTGGGTTGGTGTGCCCAGTTAGTCTCGTTTTGTTTTATGGGCCCTTCTAATCTTTGGCTGAAGGGTGAACCTCAGAAGTGACTTCAGTATTGAGTTAAAAGGGTATCCAGGGGCCATACTTTCAGGGTTTCTCCAGTCTCTGTCAGACCTATAAGTCTGGTCTTCTTTTGTGAGTTAGAATTATGTTCTACATTTTTCTCCATCTCTGTCCAGAACTGTCTATTGTGATCCCTGTCAGAGAGCAGTTGGTGGTAGAAGCCAGGACCATCTAGTTGTGCTGGACTCAGTCTGGTAGAGGCAGTGGTAGTTGTGGCCCACCAGTCCTTTGGACTAATCCTTCCCTTGTGTCTTTGATTTTCTTCATTCTCCTTGCCCCAGATGGGGTGGGACCAGTGGAGTATCTTAAATGGCCACTCACAAGCTTTTAAAATCCCAGACGCTACTCACTAAAGTAGGATATAGGACATTTTCTTTATAAACTATGTTATGCCAATTGACTAGATGTCCCCTGAGACCATGAGAACCGTCAGTCTTTTTGGTTAGCAGCCAAGCCCTTAATCACTGTGCCACCAGGGCTCTTCCTCCTGTCCCAAATGTTTCCCAAATTCTTTTTATCTAACATATCATTATCCCAGAGACAGAGCTTCAGAACAATGTGGGTCACCCACACCTTGCAGCTCTGGACTCTAATATAGCAGAGGGGATGTGTGGAGGTCAAGGGCAGTGGCTTTTTATAGGCAGTAGCAAAAACGGGGAAAGTATCACCAGAGAAAACCAGCCCATGGCTGTCTTAGTCACCATCTGAGGCTCTATGTGTGTCTTTTCCCTGTGAAGTAATAAAGGCACTCCCAGAGGAAAATAAAAACCATTCCATTAAAAACAATAGTAATTATAAAGAAAAAGCTATAGTTTAGGTGGTTAAAAAGACAGGCAGGGGGTTAACAAAATTTCTTTCCCCTTCTTAGAGCACAGGGTTTATTTCCTAGACTCTCAGAAGCTAACACATATGTCCCTAGACCTGAAAACCAAAAAACAGAACCTGTTACTGTCGAGTCAGTCAATCCTGACTCATGGTTTTCTTGGCCATAATGATTTCCTTGACTATAATCCTTAGAGAAGCAGATTTTCAGGCCTTTTCTTCCTTGGAGCCACTGGGTGGGTTGGAACCACCAGCCTTTAGATTAGTCGATGAGCGCAAATTGCGCCACCCAGGGACCTCCACAGAGCTAAGACATATCCAATTCCTCATCACTCCAAGAGATTTTTTCATATTTCCACAAGTCAGGATGAGCAATGGGTCAAAGTTCACAGAAGAAGCAGCCACTTCACAGCCCTCCATCTCCCCAAGGAGCCATGTGCAAAAAGATAAAATTGTTTTCCTGCAAATGACCTTTGAAACCCAAACATTCATTCTGATTTCATGCAAACAGGAAGTCCAGCTGCCCTCAGAGACTGAGAGGTGAGAGATGCTGATGGCTAGGGGGCTGAAAAACTTTTCTGAACTAGATTAATTTCACAAGGTATTATAGAACATTTCATAAAATAAAACAAGAGACCAAGAACATGATTTCCCATGAGTGTGACTATAGGTCCTGTGTTCTTTGAAATGATCTATTTAATTTTCCAAAACAAACTGAAATAAATGAAAATTTAACTATGTTCTCTAAATTGAATTGAGGGATTCAGAGTGTCAAATTATTTTCAAACAGAAGTTCCTATTGAGAGCAATTGCTTCATGTTTTGCAAATTAGGAGATTCAAGCTTACAAGAGGCTGATATGCTGTCACCCTGACTTCTGGAATTTTTAGCTTGATAAAAATAGAGAGAAAACTGATCAGTGCCTAAGACTGGCCTACATTTATACTATAACATTGTCCAGGGCTTAAAAATCCTGGAAATGATAAGAAGATATGATCAAGAAATGAAGACATTTTTACAGCATCGGTCATATAGGGGAAAAAATTGCATAGGAGGAGTAAGGTTTTTATTGTAACAACTAAGTTTAATGAGTCCATTACATTAATATTATTATTATTATTATTTTTAATTTTGTGTCCTACAACTGCAATTTTCTTTTCCTGGGTTCCCTTCCCCTCCTGCTGGAAAAGTGACATCCTAATTTGGAGCTTTACTAGAAGGACAAAAATAATAATAAAACTGTAGACTATATTTCTCAGAATCAGATAGCATCCTAAATAAATGTCATTTTAATAGGAAGTTGAAGTGGATATATCCATTTTAAAGAGGGAAATAGAATGTAGATTGATTGTGAGCAGTGTAATGAATTCATTTCCCCTGGCAACCTGTGCCTACAGCTCTACAATTCCGTGAAAACGGCAACATAGGCACAAGGGAGAGCTCCCTGGGGATGTTGTTATGACATAGCGAGTTGAATTTTGCTTCCTGTGGGTTGAAATTGTTTATTGTTCTGATTTAACCTAAGACCCTTGTGTTGTGCATCCTGGGGTTTTCTTCCTGTCTTTATGTATTTCAGTGCTATCCATGAAAAGCCCTTTTTTCCCTACTACATACTAAGAAATAAAGAGTTAGTCCACCATAGTATTACAGCATCTAAAAAAGGGATGCCCTGTGGCAAGGTGGCGGTAGCTATAACTAACGTGCTTACATTGCTTTATAATTTACAAAGTGCTTTCATAGAGAGTCACTTGTTTAAACCTCACAACAACCCAGTGAGGTAAGAATTGTAAGGTAGACCACAAAGGGTGAGTGACTCCCTGGGTGGGTTTGAACCCATGGAATGGCTGTGTGGTGCCTTCTGATTCCTTGTCCTGCACCACATGACACATCTGTGTAGTATAACGGAGGCCAATCTGGAGTCTAAGAATAGTTAATGAATCGCCAGCCCACCTGGCTTGATATGACAGAGAAAAAAAATCAACATGATCAAGAGGTCCCTCTGCTGGGCTTACCCATCACACAGCACAGATGGGTCCATTTTTAGGCCTCCACTGCTTGTGGAGATGTGGGTGTCCATCCCAGATGAGAGCAACCCAGCTCTTCAGTTGCATCCGGTACTGCTGACCAGCCTGCTTTCTCTCTCTCCCTGACTTCCGCTGGGGTGGTCTATCCCTGTCACCTGGGTCTGCTTTGTTCAGCAGCACCAGTTCCCTCCTTTTCCCCTTTGGATTTGCGGTCACTATTACCAATTCTCAACACATTCATTATCTTACAGTTACTCTGAGCAAGTCTCTCAGCCTTCCTGAGTCTGAGTTTTCTCATGGATAAATTGGGCATGATACTACTGAACTCCTGTGGTTCTTGAGGAGAACCTGTTTGGCCTATTCACCTAGCGCCAGGCAAAGAAGCCCCTGATCTAATCTCATTATGTAATGATATCATTAATTCAGTTCTTTCAAAGAAAATAAGAGGAGGCACAGACCCTGTACAGACAGACACAACCGTCAGGCCCTTACCTGAGAAGAAGGCTGCCTTTTAAGTTTTTACCGAGCCGTGATTTCGATATTTTAATTTCTCCATAACCTGCTCCCCTGAACCTGCCAATTCCTAGACTCCATGTTTGAAAAGATCCCTGGGTGGTACAAATGGTTTGCACTTGGCAACTAACTGGAAGGTTGGCAGTTTGAATCCACCCCTTGCAATTGTGGAGAAAAGGCCTGGCCATCTGCTTTCCATAAGACCACAGCCACCGAGAACCCTGTGGGGCAGTTCTACTCTGTAACGTTAATATTTCAGTTGCAATTCGTTGCACCAGATTAATTGCTCTCACTTGGACAAGCTGGAGAGAATGAAACCCAGGACAGGTAAACTCATGGGATTGCCATGAGTCGGAGTCGACTTGACAGCAACAGACTATGTTTGAGAAAAACCAAACTGAATGCACCAAGCGTCTTCCAATTTAAGAAAAAGAGAGTGCGTTTAATTTCCTTTTGTTTCATGGCCCTGAGGAAATTACTCTGTTTTCTGCTCTTCCCTTAGCAAGAAGGAAGCAGCTAATGGCAACAGAGCCCCCAAATCAGCTCCCTTCACCCATTACCTTCAGTCATTCTGTGTGTACAGCTGTAAATCCTCCCAAGAAAAAATGTTTTTCAGTGAGTGTTTTCCTTCTAGAACTTCTTCTGGGGGGTGTACCTATTTTCTCTTTCTTCTAGCATTCATGGATAGCATGCTGTATTTTTATAGCTCTGTGCTTCATTCCTAATATACCTCTGCCACCATGGAGAAATGCTTGCATTCCTGTAAAGAAATGTCCACGATGGTAGAGCTGCCCAATACAGTCACCACGGCTTAGACCCTTGGCTGTGAGTCTCAGGCTATGCCTCAGTTACTTCTCAGGCATTCATGTCTTTCCTCTAGTGCTCCCCAGCCCCACCTTCCATCCCCAGCTGGCTCAGGTCCTTGGCCATCCTTTTGTTTCCAGTCTGGAATCCATAACACTTACGCTATCCAGAGGCCTGGGGTTCAGGAATGCTAAGTAGGGGACTAGGCCAGCAGGTTTGGTCTTTCTGAAGAAACATTCTAAACATGCCCTCAGCATTCCCACTTACCCCTGTTTCCAGCATCTGGCTTTGATCCCCTGACCCAGCCTAGCAGGTGCAGGATGGGTGTTGGGTGGCTGCCCAATTGGCAGCTTCAAGCCTAGCCTTGCCCCTCCTATCCACATTCCTTGAGGTGCATGAATTTCATTATAGATGGGCAAGGGTTCTTTTGAATTTTGGCCTGGAAAAGCTGGCATTTGACATATAGTGGTAACCAGATCCTTCTACTAGGGTGAATTTGTGATTGGCATTTAAGCAGTACTCAGAGATCGGGGAAATGGAAGCCCAGGCGTGGGGGCAGTACACAAAATTCCTCACTGCTCCCAATGTCCCCTCAAATGACCAGGCATAGTGTCTAAGTTGCTTACAATAGTTATCCTTCAAGGTAAGGCATGGGCATTCCTAGGTAAAAAGGTTTTCTGGCAGGGGGAAACATTAATGTCTTAGTTGCAATTCATTTTACTAGGTTGATTGCTCTCACTTGGATAAGCCTGAGGAAACGGACACCAGACAGGTCAGTTTTAATGGATCAGAATCTGGGTGGTATAGAGAGTGAGCATTTTGGGAAGGGCAAGTGCTGACACCCCATGAGGCCCTAAAAAACTTAGGGACAGTGTGAGATGAACTGGCAGATCTCACTATTTTACTTTGGGCCAGCTAAAAATATATATATATATATATATAATATAGTAATTCCCCTCCTAAGATCCACTACCCAGACTTGTGCCAGAATGAGTGTCTGAAAAGCTTCTGTTTAGTTCTGTTCAGTCAGTGGATCGTGTGGGACGAGATGCATTTAGGTAAGGGGGGCTACTTGGATTGCCCCCAACCGTATACAAGAGCACATGCACCAATCTGCATGCAGTTCTGAGCACCCAGGGACACGTCTGCCCTCAGGTGAACTTGGCAGGCATTTTCATGCTTTTATTATTGTCAGGTATCTTGTCATAAGAAACACTATGGCTTTTTTTTTTAAATCATCACATTTCGCATGAAAGTCAAGCCAAAGACTCCACCAAATATTTTACTTTCTTTTCTTTGACACCTTCCAACTAAAATATAGCCTCCTGTTAGAAACAACAAATGTATGTGCCTTTAGGGGCCAAGAAGTTAACACTAATGGAAAAAGCATACCTGGTAACAGACAAAGGTTGTTGGATACAAGAAACAGTTTGCGTTCCTCTTAACTTTACTCCAGCATAGCAACTGTGTAAGCACAAGAGTAAATGGCAGCTGAAGCTAGCCTTGAGTAGGGGAGGTGAAGGATGTGGTGGGAGTAAGCCCTGAGGCAGGGGTCATGCTGTGAAGCCCCTCCATGCAAAGCCCTGCTTTCTCAAGAGAACCTGAAAACCCAGATTTTAATGTGAAGGCACCCAGTTTCTTAGTGCTGGCAACTAAATCAAACTTTGATTTTGTTTTTCAAAATATCATGCAGCTGCAAAGTGCAGGCCAGACAAACCCTGTCCGTAACCTGGAACTGCCCTACACACAGAGGCAGAGGCCCACAGCCTTCTGGCTGAATGCATGCTCCTTAGTCCCCATCAACAGAAACTACTCCGGGGAGGCGGAGCCAACATGTTACCCTAGACAGATGTACCATGCCATCCCTCTGCAGCAAAGACCTGAAAAACTGAGTAAAATAGATAAAAATGTCAATCCTGGGACCCTAAGCATTAAATGAAGGGATAAAGAGGTAGATAGAACACCGAATAGAAGAAGAAACTGACAGAAAACAGAACCAGGAGAGGTACCAGAGTGGAGGTCCCCTACCAACTAACACGACACGGCATCACCTTCTTGGAACACAGGCAGCAGCCACCCTGGACAGGAAGTATGGGAAGGCAGTTCCTCGGAGCTCCCAACAGGAGACAGAGCACCCGGTAACCAGAGAAACACACCTTTGCACACTCACCCTTCTGGTGAGTAGAAACAGCAACATCCCCATCCCGGCAGCCCCCACCTGTGGGATCTACAATAGGAGCCCCCGCCCCCATCGGCCCCACACCCTCCCACCACATGGCTTTTTTTCCCCCTCTTTCTTCCTATTCTTTCTCCCTTGCACCTAGCCCTGAACACCATCTCCCTCACTTCCCACCAGCCTCCACCTTGTCATGGTGATTAGAGAGCCGTCAGCCCACCACCATCCCAGGTCTACTCTGCCCACACCCACCAGCTCCTACCATGCCATTTTTTCTTTCTTTTTTGTCTTCCTCTTCTTTCTTTTCTTTCTCCCTCTCACCTAGCCCTGTATGTCACCTCACCTCCCTTCCCATTGGCCCTTGAGTCCACCCATCCCTCCTTAACAGCCCCACCAGTTTCTTAATTTTTAGAAAAAAATATTTTTAAGATTTATTATTCTTTTTTCTTTTTTGCCTCTTTTTTTCTTTTCTGTCTTCCTTTCTTTCTTACTCCCACCCAGCCCTGTACGCCACCACCATCCCCTTCCCAGCAGACCCCACTGTGCCACCACCCGGGGACTGCCCAGAAGCCACCCACCAGCTCCTATTGCACCATTTTCCCTCTTTTTTCCTTTTCTTTCTCCCTCCCAACAAGACCTGTATGCCATTACCCCCTTTCCTGCTGGATCTTGCTGCATTGCTGTGAGTAGACAGCCACTGGCACAACGCCACCCTAGGCCCACCCCACCCCCACCTGCCAGCTCCCCCTGCTCTGTTTTTTTTTTTTTTTTCTCTTCTTTCTCCCTCACACCTAACCCTCTACATCACCTCTATTCCCTTCCCGTTGGCCCTTGGGTCCATCCTGCCCCCACTCAGTGGCCCCACCACACTACCAGTTTTGTAATTTAAAAAAAAAAATTGTTTTCCCTTTCTTCCTTTTCTTTCTCCCTCCCACCTAGCCCCATATGCCACCTTGCCCTCTCCCAGTGGCCCCACCACACTGCCACTGGCTAAAGACCCACTGGAGCACTGGCTTGTCGCTGCCCTGGGTCCACCTACCCCCCACCACCCTGCCAATTTTTTCCTTTTTTTCTCCCTCCCACCTAGCCCAGTGGATCACCTCCCTTCCCTTCCCACTGGCCCCCACGTCAGGTCCACCTCCATTCACCAGCCCCCACTGCACCACCATGTTCTTTCTTTTTCTTTATGTCTTTTCCTTTTCTTTTCCCTCCCACCTAGCCCCAAACACCACCTCCCACAGCTTCCCACTAGCGTCAACACACCACTGCATATAGAGTGACACCAGTGGACTTGCCCACCACTGTCCTAGGTCCGTCCTGCCCCCACCTGCTAGCCCCCACCATGGCACAATTTTCTTTGTTCTCTCTTTTCTTTCTACCTCCCACCTAGACCCATACACAACCCTCTCACCTTCCGGCTGGCCCCCAGGTCCACCGCACTGGCCCCCTACTGGCTAACTTTTTTTCCTTTCTTGTCTTCGTTTTTCTTTTTTTTTCCTGTCTCTTTTCTCCCCCTCCCCCACACTTATCCTTCTTTGCACCTCCCTTTCCCTCTGGACCACTATCTGCCATGGTTAGAGCATCCCCTATACTTAGGCCCACCACCACCCAGGGCACACACTGCTACTCCCCTCCTTCTGCTTGATCAGTAGCTGAATAGTAGAAATGAGCCTGTACCACTCCACATCCAACACACCTGCCAATATGGTGAGGGGCTGTGAATGCTCCCATACCAGTAGACCAACATTAGGAGGCAGGTAGTGCCCACCCAATTTGTCATCAGCCACCTCACCAAACCAGTATACAGCAAAGCAGGCTTGCTCTGCCTGCTGCTGCCCTACCCACCCAGACAAGGTGGTGAGAGTAATCGTGCCTACAGACGAGCAAGCAACAAAGCACACCTGGCCCACCTGCCCTGACATATCAAAAGAAAACAAAAAAGCAAGATGAAAGAAATGAACATACAATCAATAAAGAAAATATTACTTTAATGTCTCAGAGATAGCATACAATATTAAAACATAAAAAAAAAAAAAAAAAATCAGGACAAAATGGCTCCAGCAAGTGACCAAAATAAAAAATCAGTTAACCTGGTAGAATTCAAAACACTAATATTTAGGGCTCTTTAAGAGATTTAAGAGATTAGGACCCCCACGTGTCTGTCAGTTTGTTGTACTGTGGGGGCTTGCGTGTTGCTCTGATGCTGGAAACTCAACTATGCCACTGTTATTCAAATACCAGCGAGGTCACCCGTGGAGGACAGGTTTCAGCTGAGCTTCCAGACTAAGACAGACTAGGAAGAAGGACCCAGCAGTCTACTTCTGAAAAGCATTAGCCAGTGAAAACTTTAGAATAGCAGCGGAACATTGATATAGTGCTGGAAGATGAGCCCGCCAGATTGGAAGGCACTCAAAAGATGACTAGGGAAGAGCTGCCTCCTCAAAGTAGAGTCGACCTTAATGATGTGGATGGAGTAAAGCTTTTGGGACCTTCATTTGCTCATGCGGCATGACTCAAAATGAGAAGAAACAACTGCAAACATCCATTAATAATCGGAACCTGGAATGTACAAAGTATGAATCTAGGAAAAATGGAAATTATCAAAAATGAAATGGAACACATAAACATCGATATCCTAGGCATTAGTGAGCTGAAATGGCCTGGTATTGGCCATTTTGAATCGGACAATCGTATAGTCTACTATGCTGGGAATGACAACTCAAAGAGGAATGGTGTTGCATTCACCGCCAAAAAGAACGTTTCAAGATCTATCCTGAAGTACAACGCTGTCAGTGATGGGATAATATCCATACACCTACAAGGAAGACCAGTTAATACGACTATTATTCAAATTTACACACCAACCACTAGGTCCAAAGATGAAGAAATAGAAGATTTTTATCAGTTGCTGCAGTCTGAAATTGATCGAACATGAAATCAAGATGCATCGATAATTACTGGTGATTGGAATGCAAAAGTTGGAAACAAAGAAGAAGGATCAGTACTTGGAAAATACGGCCTTGGTGATAGAAACAATGCCGGAGATTGAATGATAGAATTTTGCAACACCAATGACTTCTTCATTGCAAATACCTTCTTTCACCAACATGAACGGTGACTGTACACATGGACCTCGCCAGATGGAACACACAGAAATCAAATTGACTACATCTGTGGAAAGAAATGATGGAAAAGCTCAATATCATCAGTCAGAACAAGGCCAGGGGCCGACTGTGGAACAGACCATCAATTGCTCATATGCAAGTTCAAGGTGAAACTGAAGAAAATCCGAGCAAGTCCACGAGAGCCAAACTATGAGCTTGAGTATATCCCACCTGAATTTAGAGACCATCTCAAGAATAGATTTGACGCATTGAACACTAGTGACCAAAGACCAGATGAGCAATGGAATGACATCAAGGACATCATCCATGAAGAAAGCAAGAGGTCACTGAAAAGACAGGAAAAAAAGAAAAGACCAAGAATGATGACTCTGAAACTTGGTCTCAAATGTCGAGCAACTAAAGCAAAAGGAAGAATTGATGAAGTAAAAGAACTGAACAGAAGATTTCAAATGGTGGCTCTAGAAGACAAAGTATTATAATGCCATGTGTAAAGAGCTGGAAATGGAAAACCAAAAGGGAAGGACACGCTCGGTGTTTCTCAAGTTGAAAGAGATGAAGAAAAAATTCAAGCTCGAGTTGCAATAGTGAAGGATTCTATGGGGAAAATATTAAACGACGCAGAAAGCATCAGAAAAAGATGGAAGGAATACACAGAGTCATTATACCAAAAAGAATTAGTCTATGTTCAAGCATTTCAAGAGGTGGCATATGATCAGGAACCGGTGGTACTGAAGGAAGAAGTCCAAGCTGCTCTGAAGGCATTGACGAAAAACAAGGCTACAGGAATTGATCGAACATCAATTGAGATGTTTCAACAAACGGATGCAGCACTGGAGGTGCTGACTCATCTATGCCAAGAAATATGGAAGACAGCTTCCTGGCGAACTGACTGGAAGAGATCCGTATTTATGCCTATTCCCAAGAAAGGTGATCCAACCCAATGTGGAAATTATAGAACAATATCATTAATATCACACGCAAGCAAAATTTTGCTGAAGATCATTCAAAAACGGCTGCAGCAGTATATCGACAGGGAACTGCCAGAAATTCAGGCCAGTTTCAGAAGAGGACATGGAACCAGGGATATCATTGCTGATGTCAGATGGATCCTGGCTGAAAGCAGAGAATACCAGAAGGCTGTTTACCTGTGTTTTATTGACTATGCAAAGGCATTCAACTGTGTGGATCATAACAAACTATGGATAACATTGTGAAGAGTGGGAATTCCAGAACACTTAATTGTGCTCATGAGGGACCTGTACATAGATCAAGAGGCAGTTGTTCGGACAGAACAAGGGGATACTGTTTGGTATAAAGTCAGGAAAGGTGTGCATCAGGGTTGTATTCTTTCACCATACCTATTTAATCTGTATGCTGAATAAATAATCCGAGAAGCTGGACTATATAAAGAATGGAGCGTCAGGATTAGAGGAAGACTCATTAACAACCTGCGTTATGCAGATAACACAACCTTCCTTGCTGAAAGTGAGGAGGACTTGAAGCACTTACTAATGAAGATCCAAGACCACAGCCTTCAGTATGGATTACACCTCAACATAAAGAAAACAAAACTCCTCACAACTGGACCAATGAGCAACATCATGATAAATGGAGAAAAGATTGAAGTTCTCAAGGGTTTCATTTTACTTGGATCCACAATCAACATCCATGGAAGCAGCAGTCAAGAAATCAAAAGATGCATTAATTGGATAAATCTGCTGCAAAGGACCTCTTTAATGTGTTGAAGAGCAAAGATGTCACCTTGAAGACAAAGGTGCGCCTGACCCAAGCCATAGTATCTTCAGTCGCATCATATGCATATGAAAGCTGAACAATGAATAAGGAAGACTGAAGAATTGACACCTTTGAATTGTGGTGTTGGCAAAGAATATTGAGTATACCACGGACTCCCAAAAGAATGAACAAATCTGTCTTAGAAGAAGAAGTATAGCCAGAATGCTCCTTAGAAGCAAGAATGACGAGACTGCATCTTACATACTTTGGGCATGTTGTCAGGAGGGATCAGTCCCAGGAGAAGGACATCATGCTTGGCAGAGTACAGGGTCAGTGGAAAAGAGGAAGACCCTCAACGGGGTGGATTGACACAGTGGCTGCAACAATGATCTCAAGCATAACAACGATTGTGAGGATGGCTCAGGACCGGGCAGTGTTTCATTCTGGTGTGCATAGGGTCGCTATGAGTCGGAACCGACTTGACGGCACTTAATGAGAGCAACAACAAGAGATTAGGAAAGAGATTAAGGAAAACACAGACAATGCTAAGGAAAAAAACAGAAAAAAAATCATGGAAAACACAGACAAAACCAACGAAAACATAGCCAAAATCAAGGGAAACACAGACAAAGCAATTGAAGAATTCAGGAAAATAATACACAAACAAAATGTCAAAATAAACAAACAAATAGAAATCATACAAAACAGCAACTAGAAATCCAAAAAATAAACAACAAGATTTCAGAAATGAAGAATTCAATGGGAACAATTTGAAATAATGGAAGACAGAATCAGCAAGATTGAAGACAAATCCATGGCTGCTACTTTGAGGAAAAATCAGAGAAACAAATGAAGAAAACCTAACAATTATGTGGAACCCGAATCAAAAGCAAAAATTTGCACGTGATTGGAGTTCCAGAACAGGGGGAGAAAATGGAAAACACAGAGAAGATTGTTGAAAATTTCCTGCAGAAAACTTCCCAAATATCATGAAAGTCAAAAAGCCAACCATCAAATGAGCTCAAAAAAAACCCGTGATATAGACCCCAAAAGAAAGTTACCAAGACATATCATGATCACACTTGCCAAAACCAAAGACAATGAATCCTGAGAGCAGCTAAAGAAAAATGAAATGTCATTTACAAAGAGGAAACAATAAAACTGAGCTCTGATTCCTCAGCAGAAACTATGAAGGCGAGAAGGCAATCGGATGACATACATAAAACCTTGAAAAAAGAAAAAACTGCCTACCAAGAATAATATATCCCCAAAAAAGTCTCTCAAATACAGTGGAAAATTGGGACATTTCCAGATAAACAGAAATTAAAGGATTCATAAAAATCAAACCAAACTTACAGGAAATATTAAAGGGCATCTTTCAGTTAGAAAACCAACATCACACAAAAATCTAAGTCTAGGACACAGGACAGTGGCAGCCAGATAAGAACTCTCAATAATAAAACAAAGCTAAAAGACTTAAAACAGGGAAACAGAGCCATTAGTCTGTAAATGCTGACAACATCAAAACAATAAAAGCCAAAACAAATGGTGTAGGTACAGAACTTTCAAAGGGAGAGGAAGTCAAGGTGATACCAAATAATAAAAGACTGGTTCAGGCTTAAGAAGATAAGGGTAAATTTCAAGGTAACCACAAAGAAAGCTAATAAATCTACTCATCGGAAGAAAAACATAAAGGATCTGTAAACAGAAAATCTACGATAATGGAAGAAAAGAAAGGAAATCCACAAACAAAAGGAACTCAGCACAGGAAAGTAAGAGGAATAAAGAAATATCAGCAGCACACACACACACACACACACAAAAACCCACAACAATATGACAGCAATAAACTCGCACCTATCGATAATACTGATGCAAATGGCTTAAATACACCCATAAAAAGACAGTGACAGAATGGATAAAAAAAAAAAAAAAGACCAATCAATATGCTGTCTACAAGAGACACACCTTAGAAACAAAGATATAAATATATTAAAAATCAAAGGATGGAAAAAATATATCAAGCAAACAGTAACCAAAAAAGAGCAGAAGTGGCAATACTAATCTCAGAGAAAATAGATGTTAGGCAAAATCAACCATAAAAGACAAGGAATGACATTCTATAATGATTAAAGCGACAATCCACCAAAAAGACATAACCTTAATAAATATCTACACACCCAACAACGGGGCTCTAAAATACATAAAACAAACTCTAATGGCACTGAAAAGAGAAATAGCAGTTCCACAATAATAGAAGACTTCCACACACCACTCTCAGTAAAGGACAGAACATCTAGAAAGACACTCAGCAAAGATAAAGAAGATCGAAAGGCCACAATCAACTGACTTGACCTCATAGACATGTATGGGACACTCCACCCAACAGCAGTAAATTATACATTCTTTTCCAGTGCACATGGAACATTCTCCTGAATAAACCACATTTTAGACTACAAAGCAACCCACAGTGTAACCCAAGACATCAAAAGAATACAAAAAAGCCTCTTATCACAACACCACAAAAAAGAAATCAATAAAAGGAAGAACAAGGAAAAAAAATCAAGTACATGGAAACTGAATAACACCTTGCTTAAAAAAAAAAAAAAAACTGGGTAAGAGAAAAAAATCAAGAGGGAAAAAAATTCCTAGAATCAAATGAGAATGAAAACACAATATACCAAAACCTTTGGGGCACAGCAAAGGTAATAATGCTCAGAGGTCAATTTATACCAATAAACACATACATCAAAAAGCAAGAACAGGCCAAAATTAAAATGCTAGCCCTACAACCCAAATGAATAGAAAGAGAACAGCAAAAAAAAAAAAAACCCACAGTCACCAGAAGAAAGGAAACAATAAGATTCAAAAAAACCAAACCCTGTGCCATTGAGTTGATTCCGACTCATAGCGACCCTATAGGACAGAGTAGAACTGCCCCATAGAGTTTCCAAGGAGCACCTGGCAGATTTGAACTGCTGACCCTTTGGTTAGCAGCCATAGCACTTAACCCCTAATCCCCTAGGATTTCCAACAATAAGATTACAGCAGAAAAAAATGAAAGAACAGAAAAACAATAGGAAGAATCAACAAGACCAAAAGTTGGTTCTTTGAAAAGATCAGCAAAATCAATAAACCATTGGTCAAACTGACAATAGAAAAACAGGGGTGAAGCAAATAATCCAAATAAGAAATAAGATGGGGGACATTACAACAGACCCAACTGAAATAAAAATATAACAGAGTACTATGAAAAATTGTACTCCAACAAATTTGAGAACCTGGAGGAAAAGGACAAATTTCTAGAAACATACTACCTAACTAAACTAACAGAAATTGAGATAGAAAATTTGAACAGACTCACAGCAAGACAAGAGATAGAAGGAGTGATTAAAAAAAAAAAAAAAAAACTTCCAACAACAAAAATCTCTGGCCCGGATGGCTTCACTGGAGAATTCTATCAAATATTTGGAGAAGAGTTCATACCAGTACTACTGAAACTATTTCAGAGCATAGAAAAGGAAGGAATACTCCTGAATTCATTCTATAAAGCCAGCATAACCCTGATACCAAAGCCGAGCAAAGACACCGCCAAAAAAATAAAAGAAAGAAAAGAAAAGGAAATTACAGACCATTGTCTGTCATGAATATAGATGAAAAATTCTCAACAAACTTCTAGCCAAGAGAACTCAGCACCACATCCAAAAAATAATACACCATGACCAAGAGGAATTCATACCAATGGCAATGTTAGAAAATCAACCAATGTAATCCACCACTTAAATACTACCAAAGAATCACATGATCATCTCAATCGACGCTGAAAAGGCATTCAATAAAGTCCAACACTCATTCTTGATAAAAAGTCTCAATAAAATAGGTGTCTTAGTTATCTAGTATTGCTATAACAGAAATACCACAAGTGGATGGCCTTAACAAAGAGAAATTTATTCTCTCACGGTCTAGGAGGTTAGAAGACAAGATTCAGGGCGCCAGCTCCAGGGGAAGCCTTTCTCTCTCTGTTGGATCTACAGGAAGGTTTGTGTCATCAATCTTCCTTGGTCAAGGAGCTTCTCAGCACAGGGACCCAGTCCAAAGGACATGCTATTCTCCTAGCTCTTGTTTCTTGGTGGTATGAGGTCCCCATGTTTCTCCGCTTGCTTCTTTCTTTTATATCTCAAAAAAGATTGGCTTAAGACAAAACCTAATCTCGTAGTTTGAGTCCTGCCTCATTAACATAACTGTCTCTAATCCTGCCTCATTAACATCACAGAGGTAGGAATTACAACACATAGGATAATCACATCAGATGACAAAATGGTGAACAATCTTACATACTGGGAATCATGGCCTAGTCAAGTTGACACACATTTTGGGAGGACACGATTCAATCCATGACAATAAGAGTAGAGGGCATTTATACAAAACCAACAACCAACATCATTCTTAATGAAGAGAGGCTGAAAGCATTCCCCTGAGAACGGAAACAAACAAGAATGCCCTTTATAACCACTCCTATTTAACAGTGTGCTGGAAGTCCTAGCTAGAGCAATAAGACAAGAAAAAGAAAGAAAGGGCATCCAAATTGGAAAGAAAGAAGTTAAACTATTCCTATTCACAGATGATATGATCCTGTACATACAGAATCCCATAAAAGATTCCACAAGAAAACTGCTGAAACTAATAGAAAGATTCAGCGGAGTAGCAGAATACAAGATCAACATACAAAAATCAGTTGAATTCCTATACGCCAACAAAAAGAACTCTGAAAAGGAAATGGGGAAAGCAATAACATTTATAATAGCCATAAAAAGATGAAATACTTAGGAATAAATCCAACCAGGGATGAAAAGACCTATAGAAAGAAAACTACAAAACACTATTGCAAGAAACCAAAAGAGAGCTACATAAATGGAAAATCATTCCATGCTCATTGATAGGAATACTGAACATTGTGAAAATGTAAATTCTACCCAAAGCGGTCTACAGATACAATGCAATCCTGCTCCAAATACCAACAGCATTCTTTAATGAGATGGAAAAACTAATCACCAACTTTATATGGAACGGAAAGAGGCCCCAGATAAGCAAAGCATTATTGAAGAAGAAGACCAAAGTGGGAGGTTTCACACTACCAGATCTCAGAACTACCACACAGCTATGGTAGTCAAAACAGCCTGGTACTGGTGCAATGATAGACATATAGACCAATGGAACAGAATAGAGAACCTAGACATAAATCTATCACCTATGGTCAGCTGACCTTTGACAAAGGCCCAAAGTCCATTAAATGCGGAAAAGACAGTCTTTTTAACAAAAGGTGCTGGCAAAACTGGATGTCCATCTGTAAAAAAATGAAACAAGACCCATACCTCACACCATACACAAAAGCATTAAAAATGGATCAAAGTTCTAAATATAAAACCTAGAATTATAAAGATCATGGAAGAAAAAATAGGTACAATGCAAGGGGGCCTAATATATGACACAAAAAGAATACAAACCATAACTAACATTGCAAAAACACCAGAAGATAAACTAGATAACTGGGAGCTCCTAAAAATTAAACACTTATGCTCATCAAAAGACTTCACCAAAAGAGTAAACAGAGAACCTACAGACTGGGAATAGATTTTTGGTTACAACATATCTGACAAGGGTCTAATCTCTAAAATCTATAGAATACTTCAACACCTCAATGAAAAAAGGACAATGCACTTAAAAAAATGGCAAAGGATATGAACAGACACTTCAGCAGAGAATTCAGGTGGCTAACAGACACATGAGGAAACACTGACGATCATTAGCCATTAGAAAAATGCAAATCAAAACTACAACGAGGTACAATCTCACCCCAGCATTCCTGGCACCATTAAAAAAAACAGAAAATAATAAATGTTGGAGAGGTTGCGGGGAGATTCAGACTTTTACGTGCTGCTGGTGGGATTGCAAAATGGTACAACTACTACAGAAAATGATAGGGTACGTCCTTAAAAAGCTAGATTGAAATACCATACAATCCAGCAATCCCACTCTTAGTTATATATCCTAGAAATAAGAGCCATCACATGAATAGACATATGCACACCCATGTTCGTCGCAGAATTATTCACAATAGCAAAAGCTGGAAACAACCTAAGTTCCCATCAACGGATGAATGGATAAACAAATTATGGTACATACACACAGTGGAATACTATACAATGATGAAGAACAATGATGAATCGGCAAAAGGTCTCACAACACGGATGAATCTGGAGGGCATTATGCTGAGTGAAATAAGTCAACTCACAAAAGTACAAACACGGTATGAGACCACTACTATAAAAACTCCACACAGAAAGAAACAATCTTTGATGCTTATGAGTTTGGGAAGGGATGGGTAGGGGAAATCACTAACTAGATAGTAGACAAGTGTTAACTCTGGTGAAGGGAAAGACCGTGCGTGATATAGGGGAAGTCAGCACAACTCTTCTGAGGCAAAGTCATAGGAGCTCCCTAGACACATCCAAACACCTTGAGAGACCAAGTTACTGGAGCTGAAGGCTGGGGACCATGGCCTTGGGGGACATCTAGGTCAATTGGCTTAACATAGTTCATAAAGAAAATGTTTTACATCCTACTTTGGTGAGTAGCGTCTGGAATTTTAAAAGCTTATGAGCCGCCATCTGAGATACAACTGTTTCTATCATTCTGTCCCGTGTAAAGGGGAATGAAGAAAACCAAAGACAAAAGGAAAATAATAGTCCAAAGGACTAATAGACCACATGAACCAATGCGTCCACCAGCCTGAGACTGGAACAACTAGATGGTGCCTAGCTACCACCACCAACCGCTCTGACAGGGATCATAACAGATGGTCCCAGACAGAGCAGAAGAAAAATGTAGAACAAAATTCAAATTCACGGAAAAAGATCAGACTTACTGATCTGACAGAAACTGGAGGAACCCCCGAGACTATGGCCCCTGGACACCCTGCTGACTCAGAACTGAAGCCAATCCTGAAGTCCACCTTTCAGTCAAGGATTAGACAGGCCTATAAAACAAACAACACGTGTGAAGAACGTGCTTCTTATTTTAGTCAAGTATATGAGACCAAATGGGCAAAACCTGCCCAGAAAGCAAAGATGGGAAAGCCGGAAGGGACAGGGAAACTGGACCAATGGGCACAGGGAACCCAGGACGTAAAGGGAAAGGGGAGAGTGCTGACACATTGCAGGGATTGCAACCAATGTCACAAAACAATTTGTGTATAAATTTTTGAATGAGAAACTAATTTGCACTGTAAACATTTACCTAAAGCACAATAAAATTTTAAAAACGGGAAAAAAATGACTCCAGATGACATGGCTGGTCAAGGGTGACACCTGCATGTGACATGGTGCTAGGTGGAAGCGCCTCATGCCCTCCTGCTCTTCAGTGGTGTGAAACAGAGACTAGTAGCTTGACTTTATTTTTCTCTCAAAGCAAAATTTCAAAGTAACAGGAAAGAAATCAGAGGGAGAAAAAGATTTTGTGTTTCTGAGTGAGTCTGGTTCATGAATACCTAGAACTCCTGGTTGAACTCATCAAATAGAAATAGTTTTTTTCTCTAAGCAAAGGTGCGTCACTTACTTCTGCTGGTCTCTGGTAAATCTTGACCAAATTGTATCTCTCTAACAGTTGAGATAGAAGGGAAATGCTGCCTCCTTATTCCACTTGCTAGGTTTATGACTAAAAATTATTTTTGTCAAATTATCTAAAGCCCCATAGTGATACAGCACAGTGTTAAATGGTGGTTTTTTTGTTTTGTCACTTGAGGAAAATGTGAAAAATTTAGAAATAATATGGGACTAACAATCCTTTGTCCACCTTTTTATTCATCTCAAAAAAAAAAAAAAACTGGAACGCAGTACAAACTCAAAAGCAGGCGCAGATCAACACTAGTCATTCTCTGTCCTTTGTTCAGCTTCATGGTATAAGAAGTAGCAGTTTCTGTGATGGAAGAGAGCCAGCAGCCCCAAAAAATAATTTCAAAAACTATTTGAAGAAACACATATATACAGTTCCATTTTGTAAAAGCTATAGGAAAGCTGGAAACCCTGGTGGCGTAGTGGTTAAGTGCTACAGCTGCTAACCAAGAGGTCAGCAGTTCATATCAGCCAGGCGCTCCTTGGAAACGCTATGGGGCAGTTCTACTCTTTCCTTTAGTGTCGATATGAGTCGGAATTGACTCAACAGCAGTGGGTTTGGTTTGGTTTTTTTAGAGGAAAATTGTCTGCTTTTGATTTGTTGGGCTGTGCTTATAGAAAGGAGGTTTCTAAATCCAACTCGTTCTTTCTTTATGAGTTCTTAGGTGCCATCAAGTAAATTTCAACTCATAGCAACCCCCATAGAGTTTTCTAGGCTATAATCTTTACAGGAGCAATTCACCAGGTCCTTCTCCCGCAGAGCCACTGCGTGGGTTGAAATTGCCAACCTTTTGGTTAGCAGCTGAGCACTTTAACTTTTCACCACCTGGGTTCCTTCCTTTATGAAATCAAACCAAACCCACTGCTGTTGGGTCAATTCTGATTCACATAAATTTGGTCTACTTAGAAGTCACATTGAACAGGGTCATGCATGACCATGATTACAACACATTGTAGGGATTAAATCATATAAATGACGTTCAGTTTTTGTAAAGATGAGCATGGCAATAAAATTGTCTTTCCTTACTTGGCATCATGCTGTTGTAAATACTTCAAAACCAAGCTGATTGCCATCAAGTTAATTCTGACTCAGAGCAATCCTATAGAATAGAGAACTACCCCATAAGATTTCCAAGGCTGTAATCTTTATGGGTCCTGGAACCTTTTGGGACTTTCATTTGCTGATGCGGCACAACTCAAAATGAGAAGAAACATCCGTTAGTAACTGGGAATATACAAAGTATGAATTTGGAAAATTGGAAGTTGTCAAAAATGAAACGGAATGCTTGAAGATCAATATCCTAGGCTTTGGTGAGCTGAAACCAAATATAGGGTCACCATGAGTTGGAATTGACTCTATGGCAATGGGTTTAGTTTTTTTTTTTTTTGGTTGGTGAGCTGAAATGGACTGGTATTGGCCATTTTGAATTGAACAGTCATATGATTTACTACGCCAGGAATGACAAATTGAAGAAAAACATCACATTCATTGTCACATAAAACATTTCAAGATCCACCCTGAAGTACAACTCTATCAGTGATAGGATAATATCCATATGTGTGCAAGGAAGACCAGTTAATACAACTGTTATTCAAATTTATGCACCAACCACTGATGTCAAAGATGAAGAAATTGAAAATTTTACCAACTTCTACAGTCTGAAATTATCCAAACATACAATCAAGATGCATTACTGGTGATTGGAATGGAAAAAGACAAAGGAGAAGGTCAATGTCATTAGTCAAAACAAGGCCAGGAGCTGACTGCAGAACAGACCATCAATTGCTCATATCCAAGTTCAAGTTGAAGCTGAAGAAAATTAAAAACGAGTCCATGAGATCCAAAATACAACCTTGAGTATATCCCACCTGAATTTAGAGACCATCTCAAGAATAGGTATGACACATTGAACACTGATGACCAAAGACCAGAGGAGTTGTGGGATGAAATCAAGGATATCATTCATGAAGAAAGCAAAAGGTCATTGAAAAGATAGGAAAGAAAGAAAAGAACCAAATGGATGTCAGAAGAGAGTGCAACTTGCTGTTGAACTTAGAGTAGCTAAAGCTAATGGAAGAAATGATAAAGGAAAAGAACTGAAAAGGGCAGCTCAAGAAGACAAAGCAAAGAATTATAAAGAAATGTGCAAAAACCTGGAGATAGAGAAACCAAAAGGAAAGAACACATTTAGTATTTCTCAAGTTGAAAGAACAACAACAACAACAAAAATTCAAGCCTCAAGTTGCAATACTGAAGGATTGATTCTATGGGCAAAATATTGAATGACACAGGAAACATCAAAAGAAGATGGAAGAAATACACAGAGTCACTGTACCAAACAGAATTGGTTGGCTTTCAGCTATTTCAGGAGGCAGTATGTGGTCAAGAACCAATGATACTGAAGGAAGAAATCCAAGCTGCACTGCAGACATTGGTGAAAAACAAGGCTTCAGGAACTGATAGAATACCAATTGAGATGTTTCAACAAAACAGATACAACTCTAGAAGTGCTCAGTCATCTATGCAAGAAATTTGGCAGACAGCTACCTGGCCAACCGACTGGAAGAGATCCATATTTGTGCCCGTTCCAAAGAAAAGTGGTCCAAGAGAATGCAAAAACTATCAAAAAATATCATGAATATAACAGGCAAGTAAAATTTTGCTGAAGATAATTCAAAAATGGTTGCAGCAGTACATAGACAGGGAACTACGAGAAATTCAAGCCAGATTCAGAAGAGAACATGGAGCTGGGGATATCACTACTGATGTCAGATGGATCTTGGCTGAAAGCAGAGAATACCAGAAAGATGTTTACCTGTGTTTTATTGACTTTGCGAAGGCATTTGACTGCATGGATCATAACAAATTATAGATAACTTTGCAAACGGTGGAAATTCCAGAACACTTAACTGTGCTTACGAGGGACCTGCACATAGACAAAGAGGCAGTCATTCAAATGGAACATGGGGATACTGTGTGGCTTAAAACAAGGAAAGGTGTATGTCAGGATCGTATCCTTTCACCATACATATCCAGCCTGTATGCTGAGCAAATAATCTAAGAAGCTGGAATGTATGAAGAAGAATGTGGCATCAGGACTGGAGAAAGACTCATTAACAATCTGCAATATGCAGATCACACAACTTTGCTTGCTGAAAGTGAGGAAGAATTGAAGCACTTACTGATGAAGATCAAAGACTACAGCATTCAGTATGGATTACACCTCAACATAAAGAAAACAAAAATCCTCACAACTGGACCAATACGTAACGTCATGATAACTGGAGAAAATATTGAAGTTGTCAAAGATTTTATTTTACTTAGATCCACAATCAATGCCAATGGAAGCAGCAGTCAAAAAATAAAACGACATATTGCATTGAGCAAATGGGCTGCAAAAGACCTCTTTAAAGTGTTAAAAAGCTAAGATGTCATCTCGAAGACTAAGGTGCGCCTGACCCAAGCCATGGCATTTTCAATCGCCTCATATGCATGTGAAAGCTGGACAATGAATAAGGAAGACCGAAGGATTGATGCCTTTGAATTATGGTGATGGAGAAGAATACCGAATATTGGAAGAAGTACAGCCAGAATGTTCCTTAGAAGTGAGGATGGTGAGACCTCATCTCACGTGGTTTGGACATGTTATCAGGAGGGACCAGTCCCTGGAGAAGGACATCATGCTTGTTAAAGTAGAGGGTCAATGAAAAAGGGGGAGACCTTCAATAAGATGGATTGACACAGTGGCTGCAACAGTGGGCTCCAACATAACAACAATTGTGAGGATGGTGCAGGACTGGGCGGTATTTCATTCTGTTGTACAAAGATAGGGTCTCTATGAATCGGAAACAACTTGGCAGCAGCTAACAACAACCTCAATCTTTTATGGAAGCCAACTGCCACATCTTTCTCCCGAGGAGTGGGTTTTAACTGCGAAAGTTTGCTTTAGCACCCAAGAGTTTATCCACTATGCCCCCTGGGGCTCCTTCTATTGTAAATAGTTTGTCATAAGTAATCCCACAAGTCATTCTGCATAGCAGAGGAGCCTCTTTGCTGATGTAAGAAAGACAGAAGAAAGAAAATGAACATTTATAAAACATGTAATATAAGCAAGGCATGTGCAAGATGCTTTCTGCCTATTACTTATTTAGAGTTTTCAATAACCTTGTGAAGTAGGTTCTCATTTCTAGTTTACAGGGAAGAAAACTAAGGCACAGAGAGGATGAGTAATTTGTCCAAGTTATATATATTTTTTTATATACAGGTAATAAGTGGCTGGTCTGGGATTCAGAATCAGGCTAAGTCTCTTTGCACAGAACTTGCTAAAATGGGTTGTGGGTCGTTAAGTTGATAGAATCGAGGTCAAGGAAACGGTGTAGTCACCTAAGCACACTCAGGATAACCCCGCTACCTCCTGAGCCCTTTATGGAATCGGCCTTTCTTTTCTGACAGACAACATTAGTCCATAGTGGTTGGAGGAGAAATTTAACAACTGACTAGAAACGTAGGGATTTTAAAAGCAGCAAATCCAAGCTATTTGATCACAAATTTTAAAGGCTATGAGCTATTAACAGCTAAAAAGTTTTCAATAGAAGGTAAATATTAAGACCTAGTACAGGAGAGGAACCCTGGTGGCTGCAGCTGCTAACCAAAAGGTCAGCAGTTTGAAGCCACCAGGCTCTTCTCAGAAACCCTATGGGTCAGTTCTGCTCTGTCCTATAGGGTCACTATAAGTCGAAATCGACTCGATGGCAACGGATTTGTTTGTTTGTTTTGAGTACAGAAAAAGCACAAAAATAAAAGTAATCTCAATGGCTCATTAGACACCAGCAGTTTCCCAAAGATTATATCTCTTCACAGAAAATACCTTAAACTGATTTTACCCTTTATTTACTTTGGAACAGCTGCCATGGAAGTTTTCTCTAGACGAGGTATTGGCTTCAAGGAAACACTAAAATCCGTCGCTGTCGAGTTGCTGTCGAGTTGATTCCAACGCATAGTGACCCTACAGGCCAGAATAGAACTGCTCCATAGGGTTTCCAAGGCTGTTATCTTTACGGAAGCAGACTGCCAAATCTTTCTCCCACAGAGCAGCCGGTGGGTTCAAACTGCCGACCTTTTGGTTAGCAACTGAGTGCTTAACCACTGGGCCACCAGGGCTCCCTCTTCAAGGAAAAGAGGGTACAAAATGGACCCTAGGTCTGCTCGCCTAGGCAGAATTCATTATTCACTCAAATAGAATGGGCGTAAACAAGTCTTTAATCCTCATCAGTGATATGCCCATGCCATTTGTTTTTTTTAACTTTAGTGAGGGCAAGAAGACTCTGATGGGGAAGAGAAGAGTTTGGAGTTTACAACATGCACAGGATTCTGTCAAGATGATGTGTTTTCCACCTCAATTGCAAGGACATTGAGCTATCTAACCCATTACCGACAAAATCCAGTAACACCTTTTTTAAAAAGAGCCCAATTTCACTCAGTGTTAGAATATTCCTTCATCAAAAACTATATGCTTCAGTTTTATTCCACTGTGGCTAGTATGATTTCATGGTCCTCCTTTATCTTCTGTCAGGGAGCAGATAAGGCACTGGGAAGGATAATGCTCTCAAAGCCATAAGCACTTGGAATAATTTTGTTGGTCTTGAAGCATCACCTCAAAACATATATTTAGAGTAAAATCTGGTAAGGTGCAGGCCAAGCACTCATTTTTCACCCTAAGCTATTTTGAGTGGCAACAAAACAATATATTTAACCAAAGTCCTGCTTTGCCTCTGCCAGGCATTGTGCATTCATATAGCAGCTTCGTGAAATCTTCTGAGCTGAATGCATGCGGCTACCTCATTGCTTTGAAATCAGCAGCGTTCTAATCCAGTGGGGTAGTGAAGTTATCAGAAGGTATTTGTCTATTTTTGGTTGTTCTCCTAGGAAGAGCTGTGTTTGTCATGGTGCTTTAAAATGTAGGGAGTTTGAGTCATACATCCAATGTATTTCACCGAGACTTCTTTATGATTCTCCCACATTCCATTAAGTTATGTTTTCAAACCCCAAGCAATATAAATGACTTTCACTTATAAGATTAAGTGGATCAGTTACTTCAAAATCAAAACCTATGTCTGTCAGGTATTTATAAAAGAAATATTGATAAGATTTTGTTTCATGGAGAAGAAAAATGCCTTCATTAATTGCTCAAAACTAAGCCTGCAGTTTTGCAAAAATTATACTGAGTGTATACATATATACACACACACACATACACACACAATGTGCCTCATGTGCAGCTATCACTAACACAGGTACATATACACACACACACACACACACTCACACAGGTACAGAGGTGGTTCAGTAGTAGAATTCTTTCCTTTCATGCTAGAGGCCTGAGTTTGATTCCTAGTCAATGTGCCTCATGTGCAGCTATGACCCTTCTGTCGCTGGAAACTTATATGTTGCTGTGATGCTAAACAGGTTTCAGTGGAGTTTTCCTACTAGACTAGGAAGAAAGGCCTAGAAATCCACTTCTGGGAAAAAAAAAATGTATATATATATGTATATTCACATCTTGGTAGAAACTTCTTACTTTAGCAGTGAAGAGAAGATTATATTAATATGTCCCAGAATATTGTTTTGAGTGTGTCAATGTAATTTTAATAAGGATTTTTTTTTTCTTCTGCAGGCTTTTCTAAACTCAAACTCCTTTTAGTTTCACTATGATTTTCATCTCAGTAAATCACATACAAGTGGACTTTTAAGAGAAAATAAAAAGTAGAATAGCCTGAACTCTTTTTTCCAAGAGCTTTCCTCCACTGCATGTAATATTCTTGCCCCTTTATGGATCATGAGTGTGAATTGCTTTCATGGCTCTTGAACGTAGCCAAGATAACCTGAGCTTGCTTTCCGCCCCTGATAATAATTATGTGCCATATAATTATTATTTTTATCCTTTCTTCTCAGTAGAGAAGTGGCTGGACCAACCCTAAAAGGACTGGCCCCCTTTTCCTCTAAGTCCTGTTTTCTTCTGTTACAGATTGGAGTTGAGGCCTCTCCTCTCCAGGGACAAGCTGCAGCTTCAGGGAGCAGGGAAGGAGCTGATTCTGAGCCAGCTCGCCACATCTTCTCCTTTTCCTGGTTGAACTCCCTGAGTGAATGATGTTCACTCCAACTGCTGCCCCTCTGCCTGCCTGGCTGAGATTCACAGAGGCTACAGGGAACCCAGATGAAATTAATATGATGCAGATGATGAAGGGACCCCCAAACAAGATTTCTGCAAAAAACAGAACAAAAAAACTTTAATTCCAGATGATTTATCTATCCTATTGACAGAAAATAATACTTTGAGAATATAGTTGCAGAAGGCATTGGAAAAAAGAAACCTGATTTTATGCACATCTTTATTGGGTGGGAAACATTATGAAGGGTGTATAGGGTGGGTGTGTGTGTTCGTGCATCAGTAGCAAGTGGCAGGTGTTGAAAAAATGGGCACTACGCTCTTGTCTCTACACGCACTGGCTTTTTGTTATGTGTCACAGTAGTTCTTTTTCCCTTTCCTCTTTGACAATGCAGGTGGTCAGTGAAACGCAGTGTTCACGCAGAAGTGACTGATTTAGCAATATATGGACAAAAGGTAAATCATTGACCAAAGGTATGAATTGTTTCACAGATGTTTCCTCTTTTCCGTAATAGATTCTCTGGATATCCAGAAATGCTCTTCGAATTTGGTGACACTTTCACAGCCAGAAAGGTGAAGGTCTGGGACATCTCTTGTGATGTTTTTTCTAATTTTAGTTCTAGATATTCAGGCATCAGGCACTTTAATTGACAAAGACCTTCCAGCAGGAACTGTCTACTTTTTCATGTATCCACTGAGGCACCAATGCAGTAAATTGTAGAACAGCACACACGTAACACCCCCGCAGATATATATTTAAGTCATGTTTGATTCATCCTATCATAGTCCCTCCTTCAGAACATGCTATAACCCTACTCTGTTTGAGCTCTTAAATAAATGCAGTTTTTAAAAATGTAGTCTTATAGTGGTTTATTTGGTGTTTCTTATTTTCTTATGAATCTACTAGTCAAGTGTATTTAAAGCATCCCTAATTACTTGTTTTTCTTCCCAAATTAGTTTTGAAGTATTAAACATGTGATTGAATTTTTAAGCTGTAACTAAACCACCAAAGGTGAATTCATACTGTTAGATATACTGTTCAGTTTTAGAAGTGAATAGTTTATATTACTAAGAATTAAAGTGATTCACCTGGCAGAGACATAAATGTGGATGGTATCTGTGAAGTTCTAAAAGTCAAAATGCCCTTTGTAAGAAAAAATTTCACAAGTGCCATTTTATGGCAACTAAATTTAGTTATTTTAAGTGGAGATGATATTAAGTTTCTCATATTAGAAGTAGGCATCGGGAGATAGTTGGAAAAAAAATTATGGTGTCCAGGTAGTGTCTTGATAAAGTGAGTCTGTCTCATAGAAAAAATGTGGCATTTTCGCAGTAGATTTTGGAGGAATACCCTGCCTCGACCCTTCTCCTCTCTTCCCGATTATTTTAGATCTTATAGCTAATCAGATTTAAATGTTATTTCCATGGTGGACCTATGTTTCATTTATAGAATTACCAAGTCTTAGAGCTGGAAGCAATTTTCCAAATTAACTCAATCTCTAAGGAATTGTAATCTGAGGTAGAGATGAGCCCAGGGTGATAACAGATCTGTAGGAGCCACTGACGTTATTTGTCTGTGTTTTTAGTAAACAGTAAAATGATGCAGGGAGCTTTTTTATGTTGTTGTTCGGGAGCTTTGTTCTGGTTTTGTTTTTTATTGTGCTGGCGACAGTTTGGAGAAAGCTGGGAGCTGAGAATGTCCCATGTCTGAGGAAAAATGCAGCTTTTATTAAAAATATAAATATTCGACATTGTCTTACACAACCAAATTGACCAAGGATTGGAAAGATGTTTTATTACTGAAACGTTCACAAGTAAAAGTTGATTCAAAAGAGCTTACAGATTTTGCATCATCCACTCACCCAAGAGAACAGCATTCTCTTTAGCTCAAACCACAGCAAAAACAACTGGATGACTTCTGTCTGCTTCCTCAAAACGGTTCCTCCCGTTTCTACAGTCTCGATAAACACCACTAAAGAAACCTGGAAGCGGAAACTAAAAGGCAATACAAGTAACATTTCTTTTGTTGTTACTGCACGTGATTACACTTTGTGCATGCTAATTAAGGATTATAGGCTCTCTCGGTGTACATCCTCTATGTTTCAAGCTATATAAAAATAAACAAATGGTATCAGAGCAGCGCTATGGTACAGAATACTGTATTTATTTTTGTTATTTTTTGTGCTAAATGCAGAATCTTTGGCCACACGCACTGTTTCATTTCCCAATAATCTCCATCAGTTTCCTGTTGCTGTGAGCTTGCTGCGCTAACTGCTCAGCCCTGGCCATTTCCAGGACTTCTCGGAGGAGGTGGAAGGTGAGATCCAGCGAGATCGGAGGCTCCTCGGACCGCCTCTTCCTCTCCGCTGCCTCCTGGTGGCCGCCCAGGGCGCTCTCGACTTCGTGCTCCCCGGGACTCGCGGGGCTGTTGAGCGAGCGCCGGGGCAGCGGCAGCTGCTGCAGCAACGCGCGGAAAAAGTTGGCCGCCTCTTCTGGCGAGGGGCGGCTGCCGCCGGCGAGGGGCGAGGAGGCAGGCGAGAGGGGAGCAGCGGGGCTCTTGTTGGGGTTCCCCAGGCGAAGGAAGTATTCTTCCCCCATGCGGAGCAGGACGGGCCGAGGCTGAGGCTGCTGGGACTGCTGGGGCTGCGGCGGCGGCTGGAAGAAATCCAGGGGCTGGGGGTGCTGCGGGGCCTGCCGGGCGCCGGAGTCAAGCCCCCGGCTGAGGAAGGCCCTGCAAGGCGGGCAGGGCAGCAAAGCCACCAGCAGAACGCCCGCGGACATGAGCAGCGTCAGCCGCATGTTAAGGGCGCTCGCTGCAGCACAGAGGTGGGCGGAGGGTGGAATGAGAGAAGACAAGAGAGAAACAAAGAGTTGGTTAGAGTTTAGCTCAACTAGGGGGTGCACTCGGAAGTCTAGCCCTACAAGACAAGCCCAGGAGTTGCCGGGCTCTGGAATGCTAACGGGCGCTGTCCGCGGTGCTGAAGCTCTGGTCTAGGACTTGTAGTGCTTGGGTATTAGGGGAAGCAACCATGGGGACTTCTGGGGCTGGGATCATACGGGGAACAAGAAAGGGGCTTCTGCAGGACTCGGCGCCAAAGCGCAGCACCTCGCCAGGCAGTAGTGTCCCTCCTCCTTCTGAGACCCCAGAAGGGGCGGTCCCTGAGTCCTCTCCCTAATGATCCCGAAGACTGATTGCCTGCGCGTTAGGGAAGAGCTGCAGATTTAAGATTTCACCTGCTCGGAACCCCCTTTTTCCTGACTTTTCTGCATTTTCCCTCAAATTGAGAACTACTTCCTCTTCTCCCTCCATCGCTACCCTTCCTTCCATCCCTAGGGAGTCAGGGTCGATTGGGTGCTCGTCTACACAGCCAGCAAGGAGCAACTGGCAGGTCAAGTAACGACGAGCAGCCGTCTAAGTTTGCCTTTCCTACATCTCTGCTTACTGTCGGAATCCTGGAGGCACAGTTAGCAAACACACACGAACACGCACACGCACACGCACTTGCATACACGCCCGCACAGGGACAGCTGTCTCCGCGGCGCACACTGCTGCAGCTCAGGAAACACAACGTTGTTGCCTGGTTTCCGTCTAGGCGCTCCCTACCTTCCAAGGCGCTTCCGCAGGTGAGCCGGACAGCTGCCGCTTCTCTGCAGAGGGACCTCTCTGGGTTTTTTTCAGGAGGCTTTCTTCCCTTCCTCCTTTCTGTTCTCACTCTTTTTCTTTCTCTCTTCCGTCTCTCTTCAGTCTCTCTCCGGACTTGGGCTCCGAGTTTCTCCACACCAGAGCTTGGAGTGGGATTTTATAGTGTCGACCCTCTTCAGAAACCACGCAGCATTTGCCTAATAAGCTGACGCTCTCTTGACAGCTCGATTGCGTGCTGCCTCTGCTCCTGCATAAATCATAGGGCCCTGCCAGAGGAAAGAGGGGCAGAGTTTTGCTATCTCAACACCGAATCTCACATCCAATTATATCAACAGATATTTATCGCCTCCTTGGTGACGTCAACGAGCCCTAAAATGGAAGGGCTTCTTATGACTTGTCCATTGACAAAAATTCTTGAATGAGATTTCCCAGATGTGAAAACATACTGACTTCTTACTATGAAAGGCCAAACTGGGGGGTTGGAAAAGAGCGAATGGAGGGGAAAAGAAGGGAAATGCAAGGGAAGGGAGGTCAATCTATGTACAGTCCTGCGGGAAAAGCAGCGACCAGTCATAGGGAACCTAGATTCCCCTCTTCCCTCTCCCTCTTAACTTCTCTGACCAGCTGTCTCGGGAAACACTTCAGTGTCTGAAAATATCCCTTTGCTGCAGCCACAGTCCCATCATCTCTCTGCCTGGAGAATGAAGAACAAAGAGATAGACATCCAGTACTTAAGCCTCTACCTGCGTTTTCCTCCCGAGAGCAGATAAAGAAATCATGGCTCTGCAGAGGCAAGACCAACAGTTTAAGTCTCCTGAAACACAGACCAAGTTTTTTCAATGATGACAAGAACTACTGCCCTGATGAGGGGCACAAACCAGGGTCAGCCAGGGGTGCTGCAAAGATTTTCAGTTCTCCTGGAATCTTACTGCTCTTACTTTGTCTCTCCTACCAGGAATTTATCATGGACTTTTTTTATTCCTAAGTAATTAAGGAGACAAAGGACCAGTGAGAGGTGAATGAGTTAAACAAGCTTTACTTAGCCTTGTTGTTGGTTAGTTTTTGTCCAGCCTATTCCCACTCATGGTGACCCCATGTGTGCAGAGGAGGTCTGCTCCATAGGATTTTCAAGGCTGTGACCTTTCAGAAGCACATCACCAAGCCTGTCTCCCAAGGCACCTACCTCTGCGTATGCTCAAACCCCTGATTGTTTGGCTAATAGTCAAGCTACTCAATACAAACCCAAGGAGAGGAGCATCCATTCTAACTTCCTGTACTATATTAGAAAAGGCTTCAACTGCTTTATAACAAGGCCAAACCCATTGGTTGCATGCTTTCCTTTCTTTTTTTCATAATTGTATTGACTTTGTTGTTGTTGAGAATACACAGAGCAAAACATACACCAATTCCATGGTTTCGATATGTATCATTTAGTGACATTGATTACATTCTTCCAGCTGTGTAATCGTTCTCATCCTCTTTTTCTGAGTTGTTCCTTCCTCATTAACATAAATTCACTGCCCCCTAGTGTTCTTATCTAATCTTTTGAGCTGCTGTTGCCAATTTGATCCCACACAGTTGTTAAAACAGCATAATGCTCAAGGCAGACTTTTTTTTTTTTTTTTTTTTACTATTTTAGCTAAACTATTGTTTGGTTTTAGGAAGATTTCAGAGGATATTTTTGGTTTAAGTCTTGAAGATTACCTCAGGGCAATAGTTTCATGGGTTCATTCAACCTTCATGGCCCCAGGAAATCTGGAGTCCAAGAGATTTTGAAATTCTGTTCTACATTTTCCCTTTGTGATCAGGATTCTAATATGGAATCTTTGATCAAAAAGTTTAATAGTGGTAGCCAGGCACCATCCAGTTCTTCTGGTCTCACGGCAAAGGAGGCAGTTGTTCATGGAGGCAATTAGCCACACTTGCCATATCCTCTTCCTTTTCCTGACTCTACTTCTTCCTCTGTTGTTCCACGTGAATAGAGACCAATTGTTGTGCCTTGGATGGCCGCTTGAAAGCTTTTAAGACCCCAGGCTCTACGCATCAGACTAGAACAGAGGCATTAAACATGTTATTAGGCCAATTACCTGGGATGTCCCATGAAACCATGACCCTAAACCTCCAAACCAAGAAACCAAATCCCATGAGGTTTTTTTGTTGTACATAAGCAGTCTCAGCAGCTACTCTTTTTTTTTTTTTGTCATCATTGGTGTAAATGTATCTATCATACAACTTTTGCTAATTCAATTTTTTACATGTGTACAACTTATTAACAGCAATTACAATAATTGGCTGTACCTCACCCTTAATCAACACAATATTTCTAACACCATTAACCTTCCCTTTTCCTCTCCCTGTCACCCTGGGTAACCACTAATAAACTTAGTTCTCTATACTTTTGTCTTCTTATGTAAGTGAAGTCATATAATGTTTGTCTTTTTGTGGTTGACTTATTTCACACAGCATAATGTCTTCCAGCTCCATCCATACTGTAGCATGTATCAAGATTTCATTTCTCCTACTGGCTGAGTAGTATTCCATTTTATGTATGTGCCACAAGTTGTTTATCCACTCATCTGTTGATGGGCATTTAGGTTGTTTTGACTTGTCTATTGTGAATAATGCTGCAATGAACTTTGGTGTACAAGTGTTTGTCTGCTTTCAAGTCTTTTGGCTATATACCCAGGAGTGGAATTGCTAGGTCATATGGTAATTCTATTTTTATTTTTTTGAGGAACTACCACACTGTTTTCCACAATGGCTGTACCATTTTGCGTTTTCACCAGCAATAGAGAATGGTTCCAATTTCCCCACATCCTCACCAACATTTATTATTTTCTGTTTTTTTTTTTTTTTTTAATCTTAGGCACTCTAGTGGGAGTGAAATGATATCTCATTGTGGTTTTGATTTGCATCTCTCTGGTGGCTAATGACGCTGAGCATATTTTCAAGTGTTTGGCAGCCACTCAAATGTCCTCTTTGATGAAACACATGTTTAAGTCCTTTGCCCATTTTATGATTGGGTTATTTGTCTTTTTGTTGTTAAGTTGTCAAAGTTTTAAATATACTTTGTTTATTAGATTCTTGTTGGCTATATGGCTTCTAAAGATACTCTTCCAGTCTGTACTTTGTATTTTCACTTTTTTTGTAAAGTCTTTTGATGAACAAAAGTTTTTAATTTTTATGAGCTCCCATTTATTTCTTTTGTCTTTTGCTGTTTGTGCTTTGTTATTATATTGGATAATCCTTGTTAAAAGCTAAGCCTGACAGCATTGCCCCTGCTTGTTCTTCCAAGAGTTTTGTGGTTTTAGTTTGTACATTTATGTCCTTAATCCATTTTTAATTTTTTTTGTATAAAATGTGAGGCATAAATCTTGCTTCATTTTTCTGCATGCAGAAATTGAATTTTCCCAACACTATTTACTAACAAAACTCTTCTTTCCACATTAATGGACTTAGCACTCTTTTCAAAATCATTTGACCATATATGTGTGAGTTTATTTCTGAACTCTCAGTTCTATTCCATTGATCTATTTGTCTATCGTTATACTAGTACCAGGCCGTTTTGATTACTGTAGCTGTATACTGTGTTTTAAAATCAGGAAGTGTGAGTCCCTCTACTTTACCGTAAAGAAGGTTGTTGGAATTTTTATTAGAATTGCTTTAAATCTATAGATCACTGGGTAGTATTTCAGTGATGTCACTAGGGTTTGTGTCACTCAGTATGGTAGCTCACCACCTCATGAATCTCCTCCTGTACCAGACCACACAGAACGCTTTGTAATGTTTTTTATACTAATGTTACTCCTAAATTGTAATTCCCATATATCACTCCTTTTCTTTTAATTACTACTTCATTCTCAAAAAAAGTTGCTGATATAGGTTCACTGATACTGCTTACCACAATATTGTAGCTAAAACAGAAAATTTGGCAAAATCAACAACTATAAAAATACTGGCAGCAACAAAAACAACATCACGGTCCTTTGGCAGGCACAGGTGAAACCACGTATTCAAAGCATCATTGTAATTGAGTAATGACAGTTCTGACTGGAGCACATTAGAAGGTTCCAAAAGTAAATGAGCTTAGAGTTTTAGACTTGTAGGTATATTGATACGTGTAACAAAAAATGTTTCTGTTGTTATTACCAATTACAGGGATATATATATACACACATTTAGTAAAGCAAAAAGAAAGTTTTATTTGGCATATGTTCAAAAAGACAAAAGTTGAGGAGCAGACAAGCATGCTTCCAGGGCTGATGTCTGCCCGAGTCCCAGGAAATATTACAGAGTAAGCAAGAATAGGAAAACGGGCAAGCACATCTCACAGCCATGTCTGCCCGGGTCCAAGGAACATTATAGAGTAAACAAGAATGGGAAAATGGACAAGCATGCTGCCACAGACATGTCTGTCCAAGTCCAGAGAATATTACAGAATAAACAAGAATGGGAAAACAGACAAGCATGCTGCTACAGCCATGTCTGTCCTAGTCCAAGGAAGGTTACAGAGCCATCAGTATATTTTAACATTGCAAATGGGCAAAACCATTGAAAGCCTCACCTTTTCACAGATTGGCTAGAAACTGTCATTCTACATTTGGAATTGTCTTTCTTAAGGATCATTGGTACAAGTTTCAGTAACAACAGGAGGGTCTTCATTGGTCCAACAAATTTCTATTCACTATACGTTAATAGAAAAAGAGTGGAAAGTCTTTTGTGCTCTGGCTTATGTGAAACATTCCCTAAAAGATATTTTCCAAGATTATTCTATCAACTGTCTTTATCTGAGGGCCCAATTGATGTGTCATTGTGAGTCTTTGTGAGCTCTTGTGAGCCCAGCTCCAGCTGGGTCACATTCTCTATGCTCAAGGACAGGGAATAATGATCCCAATGTTATTTCCTAAATCATCCCCCCCTTTTGATCAGAGATTGGAGATAACACATTGATGATCAATACCTGGACTTAGTCGAGCTCCTAGATGGTGACCATGGCAGATTCTTTAAACTCATGGTGCTGGTTTGCCACCTGATACCTCCTGGTTCTTCACCAAGATATTAATAGCCATGTTCTCATCAATCACATTGCCAAAGTGAGCAAACTCAATGCACATCAACATTTTAGCCAGAGGCCTTCTTTTGCCTTTTAGGTGTGTAAGACAATAGAAGATAAGTTTTATTATGCCTAATACTATCAGGATGTAGACTAAGAATATTACTTGTAGTGGTGCAAATAAATCTCGTGTTTGTAAGGGGGTTACAGTAGGTAACCAAGTAGCTTGCTATCCAATTCTATTTGTATATTCTGTTCTGCTCCTGTGTTATTTATCTAAATGCAACAAGAGGGATTTGCTACAGCACATATTACACTTTCTTGCACCAATAAACAAAAATCTAAGGCTATTTTGTTATCTCATGTCACCTTGGCTTAATGAGGTCAGAGATCACTGTTGTATTTCCATCCAACTAGCAAGTTTGTGTATTATTTGTCCCATAGTGATTGATAAATTTCTTAAAGATTTCTCCAATTCAAATATGCCATAAGTAGGAATTAAATTTACCAACCATACCCTGAGTGTTGGACCAATGGGCTTTCTTCTGACTCTCGTTTTACAAAGGATAACAAATTAACATTACCTTTCTAGTATTTACTATGAATACCTAAAGATAATCTTAAAGTTCTAGTATTTACTATAAATATCTAAAGATAATCCTAAAGTGTATTGACCAAGCATGCGCCAGGAATCTAAACAAGAGATTGCCCGTGTAAATTCACTATTAGTTAGAAAGGAATCATCTAAATTAGTATAGTTGAATCCACCACACAAAAACACATACCCATAAAGGGCACTCAAAGTTTATCTAGAGAAAACAGAAGGTATAGAAAAATTTACATGTGACAAACAAGTTTCTATCAAAGAATACATGATTAGGAGGTGGGGCCAAGATGGCTGACTAGGTAGAAGCTACCTCAGATCCCTCTTGCAACAAAGACTCAGAAAAACAAGCGAATCGATCACATACATGACAATCTACGAACCCTGACCATCAAACACAGATCTAGAGTTGACCTGAGTGACAGAGACTGAGAACAAACGACCACGGGGAAGCAGCGAATGTTTTCGGAGCCTGGAGCCAGCGTCCCAGTCAGGAAACCTTGGCGCCGGGCTTTGGACTGGGCGCAGAGGAGCTGAGCACGGCATCCTGAGACTGCGCAAACACGGAGCGCAGCCCTAGCCCCCAGAACTGACCTCGGAGGAAGCCCAGACAGTGCACGCAGACAGCACAGCGATGTGGCTGACAGGAGGAGAAGTCACTGGGAGGCAGCGACTGGTTTTGGAGCCGGGAGTGCAGCGTCCCAGCCGGGGAACCTTGGCGTTGGGCTTTGGACTCGGAGCGGAGGAACTGACCACGGCTTCTGAGACAGCATAAGCACGGGATGCAGGCCTGACCCTCAGGGGCAATCTCTACCCAGCCAGCACACACAGTTGACGTGCCCCTTGGGAATCTCAGATAAAACAGTCATCCCAAGCAAGATAAGTAACTTTGTCTATATTCCGGGGTGCTACCTATTTATCTGAACCCTCCCCTGCCCTTCCCAGGCAGCTTCATTAACGTTGGAATTTCCTGAGCCAGAAAGTGAACTGCGTTGCGGTTTTTCTTTCTTTCTTTCTTTCTTTTTTTTTGGTCTTTTCCTAACCCATTCTCCTGGCATGAGAGAAGCAGCTACAAAAAACCCAGGGACCAAAAATCCTTCCCTAATTGGACTAAATACACACAACCAGCTCCAGCCAAGCATATGTGATCCACAGTCTTGGGCTTTGATCCCTACAGGGAACAAGGTGGCTATTATAATGCAAAGGCAATTCTGATAGGGATCTGACTATAATTGTTTTAGCGGATTACTGGAAAGACAAGTTTCCCAGGTCTGATATCTCTGCGTATTCAACAGAGCCCTCACTGACCCAAAACAGGGAACTGAGGGCTGAAGCTCCCCCCAGACCACCTAGCCTCCTGCCTTAGGGGTCTAAGGAGGGTGACACCTACTAATCTGTAGAGGTACTTGCATTGGGGGCCTAAGGTACAGCTGCAGACCCCACCCACCAAGGTGCTTTAGGAATAGAGACACACCTACCTCACTGGCACTTGGGGGAAGTCTGTCAACATCCTGCCCCCCCTGGAGTGTGAACCCCTGCTGCTACTAGAATCTGGTGCACACAACTATCACCACTACTTCTCTAGGTGGATAGGTGACAGTCTGCACCACACACTTGATGACCCAAAATCAGATTCTACTCAAGAATAGTGAATGGACTCAGGCTTATATATCTGGTAACAGCCCAAACCAGCTGGTAATAGGACATAAGTGACTCAAGGGCTACAACAATCAAGACAGTGCAATCTAGTAGCCCATCTACGTATATTGAAAGAAAACAAAACAAGGTAAGACTCAGTGAGCAAATATAAAATAAATCATTACAATATCTTATAGATGGCTCAGAGACAGCAGTCGATATCAAACCACATAAAGAAGCAGACCATGATTGCTTCTACAACTCCCCAAACTAAAGAATCAAAATCTCTCCCAAACGAAGATACAATCCTGGAATTGCCAGATACAGAATATAAAAAACTAATTTACCGAATGCTTCATGACATCAGGGATGACCTCAGAAATGAAATCAGGCAATCTACAGAAAAAGCCAAGGAACACACTGATAAAGCAGTTGAAGAACTCAAAAAGAATATTCAAGAACATAGTGGAAAAATTAATAAGTTGCAAGAATCCATAGAGAGACAGCATTCAGAAATCCAAAAGATTAACAATAAAATTACAGAATTAGACACTGCAATATGAAGGCAGAGGAGCAGACTCGAGCAATCGGAATGCAGAGTGGGAGATCTGGAGGACCAGGGAATTGACACCAATATAGCTGAAAAAAAAAAAGTCAGATAAAAGAGTTAAAAAAAAAATGAAGAAATCCTAAGAATCATGTGGGACTCTATCAAGAAGAATAACTTGCATGTGATTGGAGTCCCAGAACAGGGAGGGATAACAGAAAACACAGAGAGAATAGTTGAAGATCTGTTGGCAGAAAACTTCCCTGACATCATGAAAAATGAAAAGATATCTATCCAAGATGCTCATCGAACCCCATTTAAGACTGATCCAAAAAGAAAATCAGCAAGACATATTATCATCAAACTTGCCAAAACCAAAGATAAAGAGAAAATTTTAAAAGCAGCCAGGGATCAAAGAAAGGTCTCCTACAAAGGAGAATCAATAAGTTCAGACTACTCAGCAGAAACCATGCAGGCAAGAAGGCAATGGGATGACATGTATAGAGCACTGAAGGAGAAAAACTGCCAGCCAAGGATCATATATCCAGAAAAACTCTCTCTGAAATGTGAAGGCAAAATTAAGACATTTACAGATAAACACAAGCTTAGAGAATTTGCAAAAACCAAACCAAAGCTACAAGAAATACTAAAGGAAATTGTTTGGTCAGAAAACCAATAATATCAGATACCAGCACAACACGAGGTCACAGAACAGAGCATCCTGATATCAACTCAAATAGGGAAATCACAAACACAAATTAAGATTAATTTTAAAAAGAAAAAAATGCTCAAAACAGGGAATCATCGAAGTCAATATGTAAAAAATGACAATAGTCAAAAAGAGGGACTAAATACAGGTGGCATAGAACTGCCATATGGAGAGGGATACAAGGTGATATAAGACAATACAAGTTAGGTTTTTACTTAGAAAAATAGGGGTAAATATTAAGGTAACCACAAAGAGGTATAACAACTCCATAACTCAAAATAAAAACCAAGAAAAACATAACGACTCAGCAAACATAAAGTCAAATACTATGAAAATGAGGAACACGCAATTTACAAAGAAAAACATCTCAGCACAAAAAGTAAGTGAAAAAATGAAATTGTCAACAACACACATAAAAAGGCATCAAAATGACAGCACTAAACACATACTTATCTATAATTACGCTGAATGTAAATGGACTAAACACACCAATAAAGAGAAAGAGAGTCTCAGACTGGACAGAGAAACATGATCCATCTATATGCTGCCTATAAGAGACACACCTTAGACTTAGAGACACAAACAAACTAAAACTCAAAGGATGGAAAAAAATATATAAAGCAAACAATAAGCAAAAAAGAAGAGGAGTAGCAATATTAATTTCTGACAAAATAGACTTTAAAGTTAAATCCACCACAAAGGATAAAGAAGGACACTACATAATGATAAAAGGGACAATTGACCAGGAAGATATAACCATATTAAATATTTATGCACCCAATGGCAGGGCTGCAAGATACATAAAACAAACTTTAACAGAACTGAAAAGCGAGATAGACACCTCCACAATTATAGTAGGAGACTTCAACACACCACTTTCGGAGAAGGACAGGACATCCAGTAAGAAGCTCAATAGAGACACGGAAGACCTAATTGCTACGGTCAACCAACTTGACCTCATTGACTTATACAGTACACTCCACCCAACTGCTACAAAGTATACATTTTTTTCGAGCGCACATGGAACATTCTCTAGAATAGACCACATATTAGGTCATAAAACAAAACTTTGCAGAATCCAAAACATCCAAATATTACAAAGCATCTTCTCAGACCGCAAGGCCATAAAAGTGGAAATAAATAACAGAAAAATTAGGGAAAAGAAATCAAATACTTGGAAACTGAATAATACCCTGCTGAAAAGAGATTGGGTTATAGAAGACATTAAGGAGGGAATAAAGAAATTCATAGAATGCAACGAGAATGAAAACACTTCCTATCAAAACCTCTGGGACACAGCAAAAGCAGTGCTCAGAGGCCAATTTATATCGATACATGCACACATACGAAAAGAAGAAAGAGCCAAAAGCAGAGAACTGTCCCTACAACTTGAACAAATAGAAAGTGAGCAACAAAAGAATCCATCAGGCACCAGAAGAAAACAAATAATGAAAATTAGAGCTGAACTAAATGAATTAGAGAACAGAAAAACAATTGAAAGAATTAACAAACCCAAAAGCTGGTTCTTTGAAAAAATTAACAAAATTGCTAAACCATTGGCCAGACTGACTAAAGAAATACAGGAAAGGAAACAAATAACCTGAATAAGAAACGAGATGGGCCACATCACAACAGACCCAACTGAAATTAAAAGAATCATATCAGATTATTATGAAAAATTGTACTCTAACAAATTTGCAAACCTAGAAGAAATGGATGAATTCCTAGAAAAACACTAAAAAAAAAAAAAATTTTTTTTTTTTTTACCTAAACTAACACAATCAGAAGTAGAACAATTAAATAGACCCATAACAAAAAAAGAGATTGAAATGGTAATCAAAAAACTCCCAACAAAAAAAAGCCCTGGCCCGGACGGCTTCACTGCAGAGTTCTACCAAACTTTCAGAGAAGAGTTAACACCACTACTACTAAAGGTATGTCAAAGCATAGAAAATGACGGAATACTACCTAACTCATTCTGTGAAGCCACCATCTCCCTAATACCAAAACCAGGTAAAGACATCACAAAAAAAGAAAATTACAGACCTATATCCCTCATGAACACAGATGCAAAAATCCTCAACAAAATTCTTGCCAATAGAATTCAACAACATATCAAAAAAATAATCCGCCACGACCAAATGGGATTTATACCAGGTATGCAAGGCTGGTTAATATTAGAAAAACCATTAATGTAAAAAACAAAAGACAAAAACCACATGATCTTATCAATTGATGCAGAAAACGCATTTGACAAAGTCCAACACACATTTATGATAAAAACTCTCAGCAGAATAGGAATTGAAGGAAAATTCCTCAACATAATAAAGGGCACCGAAAAAAAATTTTTTTTTTTAATACAAAGCCAACAGCCAATACCACTCTAAATGGAGAGAGCCTGAAAGCATTTTCCTTGAGAACGGGAACCAGACAAGGATGTCCTTTATCACCGCTCTTATTCAACATTGTGCTACAGGTCTTAGCCAGAGCAATTAGGCTAGACAAAGGAATAAAGGGCATCCGGATTGGCAAAGAGGAAGTAAAATTATCTCTATTTGCAGATGACATGATCTTATACACAGAAAACCCTAAGGAATCTTCCGGAAAACTACTGAAACTAATAGAAGAGTTTGGCAGAGTCTCAGGTTATAAGATAAACATACAAAAATCACTTGGATTCCTCTACTTCAACAAAAAGAACATCGAAGAGGAAATTGCCAAATCAATACTATTCACAGTAGCCCCCAAGAAGATAAAATACTTAGGAATAAATCTTACCAAAGATGTAAAAGACCTATATAAAGAAAACTACAAAGTACTACTACAAGAAAGTACTAAAAAGGACCTACTTAAGTGGAAAAACATACCTTGCTCATGGATAGGAAGACTTAACATAGTAAAAATGTCTATTCTACCAAAAGCCATCTATACATACAATGCACTTCTCATCCAAATTCCAATGATATTTTTTAATGTGATGAAGAAACAAATCACCAACTTCATATGGAAGGGAAAGAAGCCCCGGATAAGTAAAGCATTACTGAAAAAGAAGAAGTAAGTGGGAGGCCTCACTCTGCCTGATTTTAGAACCTATTATACTGCCACAGTAGTCAAACAGCCTGGTACTGGTACAACAACAGGCACACAGAACAATGGAACAGAATTGAGAACTCAGAAATAAGTCCATCCACATATGAGCAGCTGATATTTGACAAAGGCCCAGTGTCAGTTAATTGGGGAAAAGATAGTCTGTTTAACAAATGGTGCTGGCATAACTGGATATCCATTTGCAAAAAAATGTAACAGGACCCATGCACAAAAACTAACTCCAAGTGGATCAAAGACCTAAACATAAAGACTAAAACGATAAAGATCATGGAAGAAAAAATAGGGACAACGTTAGGAACCCTAATATAAGGCATAAACAGAATACAAAACATTAGCAAAAATGACGACGAGAAACCAGATAACTGAGAGCTCCTAAAAATCAAACACCTATGCTCATCTAAAGACTTCACCAAAAGAGTAAAAAGACCACCTACAGACTGGGAAAGAATTTTCAGCTATGACATCTCCGACCAGTGCCTGATCTCTAAAATCTATATGATTCTGTTAAAACTCAAACACAAAAAGACAAACAACCCAATCAAGAAGTGGGCAAAGGATATGAACACACACTTCACTAAAGAAGATATTCAGGCAGCTAACAGATACATGCGAAAATGCTCTCGATCATTAGCCATTAGAGAAATGCAAATTAAAGCTACGATGAGATTCCATCTCACTCCAACAAGGCTGGCATTAATCCAAAAAACACAAAATAATAAATGCTGGAGAGGCTGCGGAGAGATTGGAACTCTTGTACACTGCTGGTGGGAATGTAAAATGGTATAACCACTTTGGAAATCTATCTGGCGTTTTCTTAAAAAGTTAGAAATAGAACTACCATACAACCCAGAAATCCCACTCCTCGGAATATACCCTAGAGAAATAAGAGCTTCACAAGAACAGATATATGCACACCCGTGTTTATTGCAGTTCTGTTTACAATAGCAAAAAGCTGGAAGCAACCAAGGTGTCCATCAATGGATGAATGGTTAAATAAATTGTGGTATATTCACACAATGGAATACTACGCATCAATAAAGAACAGTGACGAATCTGTGAAACGTTTCATGACATGGAGGAACCTGGAAGGCATTATGCTGAATGAAATTAGTCAGAGGCAAAAGGACAAATATTGTATAAGACCACTATTATAAGATCTTGAAAAATAGTATAAACTGAGAAGAACACATAAACTTTTGTGGTTACGGGGGGGAGGGAGGGAGGGAGGGTGAGAGAGGGTTATTTACTGATTAGTTAGTAGATAAGAACTACTTTAGGTGAAGGGAAGGACAATACTCAATACATGGAAGGTCAGGTCAACTGGACTGGACCAAAAGCAAAGAAGTTTCCGGGATAAACTGAATGCTTCAGAGGTCAGCGGAGCAAGGGTGGGGGTTTGGGGACTATGGCTTAAGGGGACTTCTAAGTCAATTGGCAAAATAATACTATTATGAAGACATTCTGCATCCCACTTTGAAATGTGGCGTCTGTGGTCTTAAATGCTAACAAGCGGCCATCTAAGATGCATCAATTGGTCTCAACCCACCTGGATCAAAGGAGAATGAAGAACACCAAGGTCACACGGTAACTATGAGCCCGAGAGACAGAAAGGGCCACATGAACTAGAGACTTACATCATCCTGAGACCAGAAAGACTAGATGGTGCCCGGCCACAACCGATGACTGCCCTGACAGGGAACACAACAGAGAACCCCTGAGGGAGCAGGACATCAGTGGGATGCAGACTCCAAATTCTCACAAAAAGACCATACTTAATGGTCTGACTGAGACTAGAGGAATCCTGGCGGTCATGATCCCCAAACCTTCTGTTGGCCCAGGACAGGAACCATTCCCGAAGACAACCCATCAGACGTGGAAGGGACTGGACAATGGGTTGGAGAGAGATGCTGACGAAGAGTGAGCTACTTGTATCAGGTGGACACTTGAGACTGTGTTGGCATCTCCTGTCTGGAGGGGAGATAGGAGGGTAGAGAGGGTTAGAAACTGGCAAAATTGTCACGAAAGGAGAGACTGGAAGGGCTGACTCATTAGGGGGAGAATGAGTGGGAGTATGGAGAAAGGCGTATATAAGCTTATATGTGACAGACTGACTTGATTTGTAAACATTCACTTAAGGCTCAATAAAAATTATTAAAAAAAAAAAGAATACATGATTAGCAAGATAATACAGGATGGACTTCTCCTATTGGAGGTCTCCAGTTAATCTATCTAAAACATACTAAATGTTTTCCCTGAGGGCAAGATGCCTCTCCCTGGTTTACCTATTAACAGTCATGGGGCACTTACTCAGAAGCAGAAGAGGGAATCTAAGACAAAATAGAATCTGAGCCATGAGGCTGATCTCCTCTGAGAACCTGATTTCTCTAAGTTACATAATTTTCTGTATAGCAAGAGGGTGAGAGTTTGATTACATGCATTAGACGGGTATTTCATACAACACTGTCTTGAAAACTGATTAAACTGATTACTGATTCACCCTAAACAAAACTCTTAGTTTGATCTTTGGAGTCAGTTTCTCAAAACAGACTGAATTATTCAAAAAAAAAAAGAAAAAAAAAAACACAACGCCCAGAGCAAAATGGTCTTGCTAGTTTATCTGCACAGTTTTTTGACTCAAAGTGGCTTCGAGAATCAGTTTTTTTCTCAAGGCTCGAGGTTCAAAAGGACACGCAAAGGTGATGGCCTATGCAGGTTGCCCAAACCTCTATGAAAGCCAGAAATCTGGATTCCAGGAGAATTCTATATACTCTCTCATGGTTCCCCTCTTTGGATTATGATCTTGTTATAGAATCTTTGATCAAAATCTCAATAAATGGTAATTAGGCACTATCTGCTTTTTAAGATCCCAGGCACCACATAGCAAATCAGGAGATAGAACAGAAACACCAACACTAGGTCAATTGTCTGAAATAATCAATGAAACCATGGCCCTAAGCTCTTTGAACCAGAGAAACAAACCTCTTGAGGTGTTTGTTTATGCATAAGCAGCATCAGTAACTTTTTCACGTGCCTCTGTAGCAAGTACATTCCGCGAAACCTATGATTCTGTGTTACTGTAAACACAGCAGCATTTATCTGTTAAGGCACAAACTATTACTTGAGAAAACTAATAGAAAACCTAATGCTATTCTAATCTGTAAAATCATAGGTCAAATTTCAGACACTTTTCTGGTTATGATATTTACAACTTTGCTAAGTTTACCAACAGGAACTTCTAATTCAAGAGTTAAAATAACTAAACCCGTTAGATAATTTAGTAGAAAAGAGGAAAATGGTTTCTTATATCCAGAAAGTAGGACCTTAAAGCATTGTTTCCAGAAAGAAAGACCTTAGAACATTGGAAATATTCTCACATAACTCATAGTATTGTTTCGCTCACTCAGTCTTATGCAGTTAACTTCTGTTGCAAGCCATTCTGGATCGACCGCGGTCTTCAAAACCATCAGCTTCTGCACAGAGTTCTGGAAATCTTGATTGAGTCTGGTCACAGTCTTTTTTTCCAAGTTCAATATAGTCCGTCTTTTTATTTGAGATATTCTGGTCAAATGTTTACAGAAAATCAGCAAAGTAAAAACTTATCTGCAGATGACAAAACAATATGGCCATGATTAATTTATAAACATAACTCTTAATAGTGAAAGACCTGATGGAAAATAATTATAAGGATAACGTAAAGGCCAAATAAAATTAGTTAAAAAAAAAAACTTTAGATAAAAATAGTTCTAGATATAACCATTAACTATATTTTTAAAGAACTTTATAATAATCTTGAAATATAATACCATATAGTCAGGATATATTAAGAATATACCAAGAATATCAAGTCTCTAAATACCTGAATAGTAATAAAAAATAACTTCATAGGTAAATAATTTGAATTCTTCAGTCAAACTATTGGCTTTGATGATGCTGTATTCAAGAAAACAAAGTTTGAATCAAGTTAGCAATTAAGAAATAATAAAATTATGACATAATATTATGTGTTTGTTGTCTAGTATTAGGCAAAAACACAAGAGGAAATACTAACATATAAATTTTAACCCAAAGATAAGGAATCAGCACTTCTCTTGATTTTAACAACACATTCTATGTAATTTCTGCTCTGTTATGTAGGGTCGCTATGAGTTGGAATCAACTCAATAGCACTGGGTCTGTGTAATTTATAACATGTTAAATAAAACTTTTCAGGACTTTTCCCTTATAAAAATTTTATGGCCTTCCAGGAAGTTGCAAACTTTTCAGGAGTTTATCATAAGTTACCATGAAACAATACTTAAGTGAATTAACCAAAGATCTCAAAATAAAATCCTTAGCTTTTTTTTCCTTAAGCCATGTGGCTTGATTTCTGACTCAGGAATCTCATTCTAATGAGGGACCGAACCTTTGTGTTAGAGGTAGATTACACTAATCAATTAACTCTGTAACTCAGAAATCAAAGAAAATTTTGTTATTTTAACAACGAGAAACCTAATTCTTTGTTTTATATGCTATTAAAGCTCCAAAAAATCTCATAAATTAAACCATTAAACTTCAGTCAGACAAAGTTTTGACCATATCAAATAAATTCATTTTTAATAAACTTCTTAAACATCGTCTTTGTTACATACCTTATAGTACATCCCTTTAAAAAGGCAACACTTGTTAGCTGACCCAAATACACACACACACACACACACATATACATATCCTTCTCTTGTGGTATAAAAAGCAAAAGTATATAAGCTTAAATTATGACAAATATCTATTAACTCAACTCAACATCAATAAGTTACCTAAAAAAGTCTTAAAAATTATTAAAAAAAAATTTTTTTAAGCCTGTGTACAATAAAACATAGCTAATTGAAATTTTTAATTGAAATGAAGTTTCTTTAAATATTCCAAGTTTTCATCTGACTTTTACTGTTTTTCATATTTCATATTTTCCCAGTCTAATTTTATCACTTGGCTTTGGAAATCACAAAGTCTCTGCTCAACTGACTAATTGATACGGATATAACGTTAAGTCTTTGGCTACTGTTGGCCATTTCAGGTGTGTCTCATTGTGATTTTTATTTGATCTCGGAGACTGAGGGCTGGGGGCTGAGGAGGGAGTCATCTCAGTTCGTTTACATATGCTTAAGTCCACCTAGACATTTTGAAAGGCAAAAGTAACTAATTTCTTTCTCTTTTGCTGTTCTGGAACTGTTACTTTTACTTAAAGACAAAACTGTCCTTTTTCTTTAAATAAAACACATTTCACATAAAATCTGGCTTAAGTTACTTAGAAAGATTTTGCTTCTAAGACTGACATACAGAACATAAAGATCTTGATGTACTTTTCAAACAGACCAATTTATGTCAAAGTTTCTGAGTAGCTACTAAAAGCCTAAATCATACGATGGACACAAGACGTAGGTTTTCTGAACAAGGAAAGCACTGAGGTTCTAAGACAGCCTTAAAAAAACCCAATAATTCTTAGCCGTAGCCTCTAATCTGATACAAGGCAGGAATTTAGACACAACACTCTAGGCCAGAAGCAAGCTCTTAGAACAAAAGCAGACAGAAAGATCACATAAACTCACTAAACAATACCACACCAAACAGGACATGGGGATCTTAGTTTCTAAACGTGTATGCAGAATTTTTTGGTAAAATAGACTCAATTCGATGGCAAAGACAGGTTCTAGATAAAACTTATTAACTTGACAGAGCTTCAGATGGAGGAATATTACACTTTTTAACAAAACCTGAGTATCAAGCAAATTTCCCAAAGAGGAAAAGACAACACAAATAAAAGTTCATTTTCTCAGAATGGTCACCGAAATGTCAAATTACTTCTGGTACACTTAGCTTATAGCATTTTTAAATATGAAACCCAAACCAGTGTCTCAGTGGCTGGTGGGAAATTCCAAGCTCATTTATCAAAGATTTATTAAGCTCTAAGGTTTAAGCTTTTGGCCTCCTTTTTTAAATCTTAGTTCATTCTGCTGGCTAGAGACCTATTCTATTATTTTAGACCTTAAATATACCAGTTCTTCCAATTGGGAAGTACTTTAAAGCTACTGATGATTTTAATTTTAACATTGTGATTTTTCACTGAGAAACTATCTCAAAAAAAGAGGTACAGAACTACCGCTTCTCCCTTCAAATTTCATAGCACAGGTCAGGAGCTGTCGCCTCCCCCTGAGAATTTGGCAAAAGAGGTCAGGAGCTGCCACCTCTCCCTGCAAATTTGGCAAAACAGAGCACTATTTTCCAGATTTTCTCTGAGTCACAAAACAGCCCAAACTTTGTAGCTTATGGTGATCCTGAGCCCTTTGAAAACAGAATTATCTCTTTAATGTTTCAAACGCCCAAATCCAGACCTAAACTGCTGTTTACCTAAAGAGTTACAAAACACCACTCTTAGCCAAGCGATCAAGCAAATATCTAAGAAAGAGTCTCCTTAATCAACCGACTGGTTTTTCAAACAAATACGCCAAACAAAGCTTAAGAAAACATGAGAAAAGGAACAAAAAGGAATAAGTAAAGGTTTGTTTTCCGAGAGCACTCACCCTGTCGGTGTCGAAGGGAAGTGGAGTGGGAACACGTGGGTCCAGAAAACAGGACCTCTCTTTTTGTCAGCTTTTGCTCCACAGTCCAGGTCTCCTCGAGTTCGACTGGATTCATAGCTTCAGAAATCCTGCCAAATACGCTATTAATTGTTGTAGGGGAAAAACATCACAAAGTTTAGTAAAGCAAAAAGAAAGTTTTATTCGGCATATATTCAAAAAGACAAAACATGAGAAGTGGACAAGCATGCTGCCAGAGCTAATGTCTGCCCAAGTCCAAGGAAATATTACAGAGTAAGCAAGAATGGGAAAATGGACAAGCTCATTTCACAGCCATGTCTGCCGAAGTCCAAGGAACATTACAGAATAAACACAATGGGAAAATGGACAAGCATGCTGCCACAGCCATGTCTGTCCAAGTCCCAGATATATATATGTGTTTTATTGTACTTGAGATGAAGCTTTACAGAACAAACTAGTTTCTCATTAAACAGTTAGTATACATACTGTTTTATGACATTAGTTAACAACCCTACAACATGTCAACACTCTGCCTTTTCAACCTTAGGTTCTACAGGGATATTTTTATAAAAAATAATAAATTTCTGCTGAAACAGTACACAAAAATCTTAAAGACAGTCTTTTCACTGTCACCCCCTCTGACAGCGTCACCTGGTATGGTCCACCCTCCCTACACCTCCCCCTCCAGTGACACCACTGTGGCATTGACACCTTAACAATATGAACATGGAATGTCTTCCCATTTATTTAAGACTTCTTTAATATCTTTCAGCAGTTTTATAGTTTTTATTTATCCTTAGGTATTTTATTTTCTTAGATGCTGTTATAAATGGAATTGTTCCCCTAATTTCCCTTTCAGGTTTCTCACTGCTAGTGTATAGAAACCCAAATGATTTTTGTTTGTTGACCTTGAACCCTGCAACTTTGCCAAACTCCTCTATAGCTCTCAAAGTTTTCTTGTGAATTCTTTGGGATTTTCTATATATAGGATTATACCATCCATGAACAGAGATAATTTTACTTGTTCTTTTTCAATCTGGATATCTTTTATTTCTTTTCCTTGTTTTATTGCTTTGGCTAGGACTTTTAATACAATATTGAATAGAAGTGGTGAGAGTGAGCACACTTGTCCTGGTCCCGATTTCAAGGGGAAAGCTCTCAGTCTTTCTCCACTAAGTATAATGTTTGCTGTTGACTTTTCATATATGCCCTGAATTGTACTGAGGAATTTCCTTTCTATTCCAATCTTCTTTAGGGTTTTCATCAAGAAAGGTGTTGGAAAGGTAGTTATGAGCCCAAGACAGAAAGGGCCACATAAACCAGAGACTACATCAGCCTGAGACCAGAAGAACTAGATGGTACATAGCTACAACCGATGACTGCCCTGACAGGGAACACAACAGAGAACCCCTGAGGGAGCAGGAGAGCAGTGGGATAAAGACCTCAAATTCTGGTAAAAAGACTTGACTTAATGGTCTGACTAAGACTGGAAGGACCCTGGAGGTCATGGTCCCCAGACCTTCTATTAGCCCAAGACAGGAACCATTCCCAAAGCCAACTCTTCAGACAGAATCCCTGGACTGGACTATGGGATTGAAAATGATACTGGTGAGGATTGAAATTCTTGGATCAAGAAGACATGTGAGACTATGTGGGCAGCTCCTGTCTGGAGGGGAGATGAGAGGGGATCAGAAGCTGGCCGAATGGACATGAAAACAGAGAGTGGAGAGAAGGAGAGTGCTGTCTCACTGGGGGGAGAGCAACTAGGAGTATATAGCAAGGTGTATAGCAATTTTTGTATGAGAGACTAACTTCATTTGTAAACTTTCACTTAAAGCACAATAAAAATTTTAAAAAAAGAAAGGTGTTGGATTTTATCAAACGCATTTTCTGCATCGATAGAGATGATCATGTGGTTCTTTTCCTTTGTTCTGTTGATGTGGATTGCATGTTTTCACTGATGAAAATTGAGTCTGGAAAACAGATAACATCATTCTTTTCACCTCCAAATACTATCAGTATCCATGATATAATCCAAATTGGGGAACCCAGGGTATTTTTTTTTTAACACTTCCTTTTCCAAATTCAAATATGCTCCATGTATGCCTGGTAAATAAATGAATGCTCTCTGACACTTAGATGGATTGGATGCTAAGCCAATAAAACCATACTCAGATTTTGAGTTGAATTGACTCTATCATATAGGTGGAAGGCAGTTGCCTCCAATTCTGCAGTTCAAACTGCAACCCCAAACTCAGTTGTCTGTGATTCAAATCAGCTTCCAGATAACTACCAGTTTTATTTATCAGAAATGTCTGTGTTCCTCATCTCTGGTTACCTCTGCTGCTTCCTTTGTAGTTAACATAACAAATGATAGAATACATATTTCAACCCCTATTTGGGTCTATACTAATCCACAACTGCTTTTAGAGATCAGAGGAGGGTAGGGAGGGTAATACTGGCTGTTTCCGGAGAAGTCAGTCTATAGGTGGATCATTGCAATATGGAGAGTGATTTTGGCATAAGTGAACAGAGAAAGAAATGTGCTGATGGAAAGTGGTTGGGATTCTTGAGGAAAGCTGTGTTTTATGTTGGTACATAGAGGCTTAGTTTTCATTAGTGTGTGCTTTTTTTCTTTTTTTAAGTTGGAGCAGATCTCAACTTTTTGGCTTACTTTCCTTTGTAACTACTTCTTTGCCCCCAATGGCATATTTTAACTTGGATAGCAATGTGGAGATGAAAAGTTGACTTGGAAGGGTAAGTTGCAGGTCAAGATACAAAGGAGGAATTAAGAAAAGCATACGGGATAAGATCCACGGATTTAGCTGGGGTAGCCAGGGAGGTTCCTCCAGAGAACACACGTCTTGAGCTCTGACTAACCCATCTCTCTTCAAGGCTTTCTCCCACTGAGCCACCTGGAGGATCTTGTTTCAGTATATCTCCCTCATCACTGTTGAGTCCTTGCTGTGAGGTTTTCCTGGAGTAGGTTATTGGTGGGGGCCACAGTGGCTCTAGCTAAGAGTGAGGAGCAACAGGCCTGGACCCCAGAAGAAGAGGAGCTATATAGAGCAGCCCCTACTCACCCTAATATTTCCAAAAGTTAGATCCCATCAAATCACCAAGTGTTAACTTTAGAAGAGACTTGACAGGATCATTTGTTTTCAGTGAGAACCAGAGAGGTTAAGCGGCATACCTAAAGTCATTCAGCTAGTTAGTGGTAAAGTCAGAATTAGAACCCAGTTCTCTTGACTATCAGCCTGGATTTTTCTATAATATAGTCATACCCTTTAGACATCCTTTTCCAGCAGAGACACATGAACATATTGTGGTGAGAAGATTAATTTAGATAAAGCAACATATTTGCACACCCAGTCTGGGGTACCTTTACTTGGACCTCCTCATGTTGATAAATTTCCTAAAAACACAAGAATGCAGAGATTCTGATTTAAAATCTCTGGGCACACACACTACAATTTATCTTTCAGCTGAATCTTGTGCTTATGACATGAGTTTTTTAAATGCATTACCAACTTATGTTACATTATTTTGATTTTCCACCTTAGAGCACTTTGGAAAAAAGAGATCTTTTGATAAAATATAGAGAGTAGAGGAATTCTCAAAAACATGATATAGATGTGTTATTGGAGAAGTAACATATTACAGGTAACTTATATGTGCAGGAAATTAAATATCCAAGCCCATAAAAGTCACCACTGACAGGTCAGATCTTATGTTTAGGAATGATAACCAGTCTTAGAAGAAATACAACCAGAATACTCTCAAAAGCAAGAATAGTGAGACTTGGTTTTGCTTACTTTGGACACGTAATCAGGAAAGACGAATCGCTAGAAAAGGAAATCATGTTTGGTAAAGTAGAGGGTCAATGAAAACAAGGAAAATCCTCAACGAGACAGACTGACGCAATAGCTTCAACGATGGGCTCGAACCTATCAGAGAACATGGAGGTGGCGCAGGGCTGGGAAACATTAATTCCCTTACACACAGGGTACCAGGAGCTGGGGCTGACTCCACAGCAACTAACAACAATCGTCAAAGAAGCAATTTAAATGCTCTTAGATTCTGGACCTCCAACCCGGTAAATATTGGCATAAACTTGATTACTTTGTGTTTTAAACCATATTTTTGAAAAGGACATAATATAAGGTGGTGCTGTTGCTGTCAGGTGCCATCCAGTTGGTTCTGACACATAGAGACCCTGTGTAAAACAGAACAAAACACTGCCTGGTCCACACCATCCTCACCATCCTTGTTATGCTCGAGCCCATTGTTGCAGCCACTGTGTCAATTCATCTCGTTGAGGGTCTTTCTCTTTTTTGATGACCCTTTAATTTACCAAGTATGATGTCCTTCTCCAGGGACTGATCCTTCCTGAAAACGTGTCCAGAGTATGTGAGACACAGTCTCGCCATCCTTGCTTTTAAGGAGCATTCTGGTTGTACTTCTTCCAAGACAGATTTGTTCATTCTTCTGGCAGTCCGTGGTGTAGTCAATATTCTTTGGCAACACCATAATTCAAAGGCATCAGTTCTTCTTCGCTCTTCCTTATTTCTTATCCACCTTTCACATGGATATGAGGCGATCGAGAGCACCTTGGCTTGGGTCAGGCGCACCTTAGTCTTCAAGGTGACATTTTTGCTTTTTAACACTTTAAAGAGGTCTTTTGCAGCATATTTGCCCAATGCAATGTGTCCTTTGATTTCTTGACTGCTGGGTACTCTTTCCTAGTCTATGTTAGTCTAGAAGCTCAGCTGAAACCTGTCTGCCAGGGTTGACCCTGCTGGTATTTGAATACCGGTGGCATATCTTCCAGCATCACAGCAACACGCAAGCCCCCAGAGTATGACAAACTAACAGATGAGTGAGGGAATGTAAGGTGTGGTTAAATTAAAATAGAGATGGCAGAACATTCAAATGAGTAAAGAAATACAGAAAATATAGGTAAGCGTTTGGCTCATTCCTGTCACCTGCATTTCCTTGTGTTTTTGAGGAGCAACCCAAATGTGCTTCTATTAGAAAACCACATGGCAACAAATATAGTCTTCAAGATTGCTAACTGACGCATTTGTTGAGACAAATCCACCACCTTCAATGACAGCTTTTCAAAATGCCTAGACAGTTTCCAAGTTTCCTGGGTTCTGTCAAGGTACTCCCTTGTCAGTTGCCTGCTCCTTTGCAAGCCTTTTGCAGCCATTTCCTCTACCTTTTCCTCAGTAGTCACTCCATCTTCTCTGCTCTCCTTTCTGCCTGCCTCTTTGTAGACCCATTACAGCTGCTTCTTCTACCTTGCTTCCTCAAACCCCACTTCATCTTTTCTACCCTCTTTATTTAAGAAGTTTGTTAAACTCTCTCACCTGCTTATAGTCTTTTTTCTGTTCTCCTCATCATTACGGGTCTCTACTATCATTTTAAGGGAGACTTTGGTGGTTTCATGGTAGAATTCTTACCCTTCATGCAGAAGACCCCAGCTGAATTCCCAGTCAATGCACAGACACCACCCATCTATGAATGGAGGCTTATGTGTTGCTATGATGCTAAACAGGTTTCAGTGGAGCTTCCAGACTTAAGATGGACTAGGGAGAAAGACATGGCAATCTACTCCCCAAAATCAGCCAATAAAAATCCTATGGACCATAATGGTTCAATTCCCAATTGATCATATGGATGGCACAGGACCAGGCAATGTTTCATTCCATTGTGCATGGGATTGCCGTGAATTGGGGCTCAACTGGATGGCAGCTAACAACACTATCGTTTTAATGGGGTCTAAGAGGGAGAGGAAGTAAACACACATGTATTTTAGGAAGACCCTTCTGAATGCAATGTGGAGAGTAGATTAGAGGGGCAAGAAGGCAGAAAGATGAGTTATGGTCTCTGGGTCTCTACAGAATGAGCCCATATACCCAGTGTTGAGGGGAGCTGTACAAGGCAAAGATTGCTCCAAGGGGTTCAAAGACACTCTAGGTGTGGGCAGCCACATTACTGTTCATGGACTGATGGGTGGGTCTTCCCTTCAGATCCCCATCAGTCACCAATTCTCTCAGCCTCTCAGCATCCATGTATCCAACATCCACCAATGGATGTCTTATCTCCTTCCCTCAGAAAACAGAAAGGTCTTTGTTACCAGTCCCTCTATATTTCCAGAAATTAAGAAGTTACTGATCCTGCGGAGATGACTCAGAGCATCGGAAGAGGAGCATGTTTCTGCTTCTCTAACAAGCACTTGTCTTGATAGACATGACTGACCTTTCTATTTACATCATAATGTAAATAGAATTTTCTGTTTTGGGCTCCAGATAATGGATGGAGAGCAAAGAGAGGATGCGTGTGAACTTTCTGACATGAAGGGCAATTTGCAGGAACTGATCATCTTACAATAACTGATCATAAGAAAGAAATCCATCAACCAAGCATCCTGAACAGGTATTTATATTCAAGAACATTTCTTGACTCTAGTGAAAGATTTCCCCAAGAGCCCTCCTAGGAATGTTACTGGCATTTACAAAGAAAGAAAGAAAAAAAAAAAAAGCAGAGTTAAAGAAAAGTTAAACACATGTTTATTGCAGAATTTTCTTGTGTTTCTAAAAATGTGTTCTACATTGTAAATTCTCATGTCTTCAGTATTTCCGAGACTTATTTGACCACAGAGTCCTTTTATCATGGGACAGTTGGGAAATATAAGAAATCCAGAGGCATTTAGTTGAGGGGATTTGTGGTTCAGTGGTAGAATTCTCACCTTCCATGCAGGAGACCCTGATTCAATTCCCGCCCAAAGTACCTGTTGCTATGATGCTGAACAAGTTTCAGAGGAGCTTCCTGCTAAGAAGAACTAGGAAAAAAGGTCTGGTGATCCACTTCTGAAAATCAGCCAATGAAAACTCTATGGATCATAACAGTCCAATCCACAACCAATCATGGGGATGACACAGGACCAGGCAGTGTTTCATTCCATTGTGCCTGGGGTCACCACAAGTCAGGAACCAATGCAATGGCCACTAACAAGAGGCATTGTATGAGGAGTCCAGCTACACTTTCTTTGCCCTTCAGTATTTAAGTCCTGATTAGAGCTACCAGGTAATTTTTTTACCACTCCTGGGAGAAAATCAAAAATAACACTTTAGCCCTTGAGGAGGATCTGGAGATGTACCCATTTCTAGTATCTCAGATGTAGTACTGAGGATAACCTGCACTAGGAAGGACACCTTATAACAAAGAGATGCTGAGCCCTCACTCATTACCATTGAAATGGTCAACTCCATTTGCACATTTTCTGGTGGGGAAGTAGTTAATCTCTACAGTCATTTGGCCCAGTGAAAATCTGTGGGCCTGCCTTACAAAGGAGGACCCTTGGGGAGGAGGGTACAGAAAAGCTGAAGTGTCCTGGACAAAGCTGATTGAAATGGGAAGTTGGGTTTTTCAAAGGAAATCCAGTTGCTCAGGAAGCAGTAGGCAATGAAGGCAGCAGGTATGGACTGATGACAGTTAGTCAACACTCAGAAGCTGTGAATTTCAAAGATGTAGTTATTGGTTGTAAATCTAGACTTCTTATTTACCTTAGAGCCAGATCTTTTAATCTCCAAAACTTGTTATCCATCTGTGGAAAATGTGATGTCAGCTTCTATTATGAGATTTATAGAGATTTTTCATGTGTGTGTGCTGGTATGTTTGTCTCCCAGCTTGATTGTGAGTTTACCTCCCTCTTTTTTGTATCCCACAACTCCTAGTACAGTGCTTACACACGGACTGTATTTGTTGGTTTTTGGAGATTGACATGTATGTCCTACTTAAGAGAACCGCCACCTGTCTGTCGGTTTATTGTACTATGGTGGCTTGCATGTTGCTGTGATGCTGAAAGCTATGGGATCAGTTATTTCAAATACCAGCAGGGCCACCCATTGTGGACAGGTTTCAGCAGAGCTTCCAGACTAAGACAGATGAAGAAGAAGTCCTGGTGGTCTACTTCTGAAAATTAGTCAGTGGAAACCTTGTGGATCACAACGGAGTATTGTCCAATATAGTGCTGGAAAATGAGCCCCACAGGTTGGAATGCACTCAGAATACACTGTGGACCAAACAATGGGCTCAAGCACACCAACGCTCGTGAAGATTGTACAGGACTGGGCAACAAACATTTCATTCTGTTGTACAAGTGGTTGCTATAAGTCAGAGCCGACTTGTGGGCAACTACCAAAATTTAAGAGAAAGACTGTATCCCTTCAAGGTGGCCTTCTATCACTGAGAGTCAATGAGCCTGTGAAGTGATGATGATGTGAAATCTGTGTATGGGAAAGAAAGGATCTGTCTGATTTGCCACATTCACTCTTCTCCTTTGCATAAATGTTAGCAGTGATCTGAGCAACAATGTTCCCTTTCCAATAAAGGAAAGGATTTAATGGCCTCAATCAGCAGTGAAGTTTAACGCTCCTATTCATATAAATTTAAATATAGCTACATATCTCAGCCTCACCTCATTTTCCAACTTGTTTTCTTTGTGTTTTAATTTTTAATAGCTGTGAAGTTCTGCCTTGTGCTACTGTACTTTATCTTCATAGCAACAATAATAATTGCAATAAAAGAATATTTTTATTTGAAAGGAGAAATATAATTATATAATCCGATAGGTTCCTTCTGTATAAAGAGTTAGGCAAACTCTTTGAGGTAGAACAGCATTTGTGATTCTTGTTTATAATGGAATTTGTGCTAAAATCTTTATTTAAAAGTTTCACTAAGAAGAACAAAACTTTACAAAGTCACCTTGTAAATAGAATCAAAGATTTTACCTGGCTACCCCTTCCTCTGGGGACACACTGGACTCTGAGCATGACAGTTAAGGCAGACTGTCTCAATACAGATCCTGCCTCTATTCCCTCCTAGCTTAGTGACTTTTGAATGCATAAGGAAGATCAAAGGAGAACTGATGAATTATGGGGTCAGTGAAGAATATTGAATATACCATGGACTGCCAGAAGAACAAACAAATCTATCTTGGAAGAAGTACAGCCAGAATACTCCTTGGAAGCCAGAATGCTCCTTGGAAGCGAGGACGTGTTATCAGGAGGGACTAGTCCCTGGAGAAAGATGTCATGCTTGGTAGAGTAGAGGGTCATCCAAAAAGAGGAAGACCTTCAATGAGATGGACTGGCACAGTGGCTGCAACAACGGGCTCAAACATAGTAATGATTGTGAGGATGGCGAAGGACCGGGCAGCGTTTTGTTCTGTTTTACATGGGGTTGCTTCTGTTGTACATGGGGTCACTGTGAGTCAGAGCTGACTTGACAGCACGTAACAACAACAACAAAGTGACCTTTGTGAGTTATTTAAATTTCTAAATTTATTTCTTATTTGTAAAGTCAATATAAAATATAGGTTTTCTCATGTATTCCTTTTAGGATTGTGGGGTTAAAACAGGAGACAGTACATTCAGTGCCTAGCACATAATAAGCACTCAAAAAAACATTAGTTACTCCTCACAGAGACTGGAGGAACCCCCAAGACTATGGCCCTAAGACAGTTTATGACCTGGAACTGAAGCCATTCCCAGAGACCACCTCCCAGTCAAGCAATAGACAAGCACATAAGATAAGCAGTAACACCTGAGAGGAACATACTCCTTAGAACAATCAATTATACGAAATCAATAGGACATTATCTACCCAAAAACAAAGATGGCAGGAGAGGGTAGAAAAGCAGGACAAAAGAAAATGGGGAACTCAAGGCAGAAATGTAGAGAGTGATGACAGATTGTACGGAATGAAACCAAAGTCATGAAACACTATGTACAAACTATGGAACGAAAGACTAATTTGCTCTGTAAACTTTGACCTAATGCACAATTTAAAAAAAAGAAACAAAGAAAAAATTAGTTACTTTTGCTGTTTGGGTAACAATGTGGCTGTTGCTGCTGTTGGAGGCGGAAATTCTAAATCTCTGCCCCTCAGAGCCTAGAGCTGTGCCTGGTACTTAAACCAGTTGCAGTCAAGTTGATTCCAAACCACGGCCACCTCACACGTGTCAGAGTAGAACAGTGCTCCGCAGGGTTTTCATTGGCTGCTTTTTTCGGAAGTAGATCATCAAACCTTCCGGGAGCCTCTGGGTAGACTCAAACCACCAACGTTTGGGGTATCAGCCAAGCACGTTAACTGTTTGTACCACCCAGGGACTCTGCTTTGTACTTATTTGGTGCTTAATAAATGTTTATTAATGAAAAAAGAATAAAATAAATGTAACCACTGGTTTTTCTTTTTCTAATACCAAGGCTTTTCAGCCACCCAACTGTTTTCAAACAAAGTTACATTTTAATTAGGAATAGTGTCATTTTGACTTTAGATATATTTGTTTGGCTGATGCCTCTCACCTTAGTAAATGTTAAAGCTTCTATTCTCACCCTAATCTTTTCTTGATTTCACTAAAACTGGGTGCACTCAAAAGGGGAATTTTATCTTAAGGAGGGGTTAATAATAACAATTAACATTGCTAATTAGGAACAAAATATAAGAACATATATATATGGAAAATATGTATATTTTCCATTCCAAGATCAATAAACCCATATGCTTCCTGGTGGTAGCCTTCATTGTCCCACATTGCCTGTGGGCACAGATTAACCCTCAAGCCAAGCTAACTGAGCCTTAATTTTTCTCCATACCCTAATTGCCCCTGATCATTCCATTCTTAGTCTCCGCCCTTCTTAAAAAGGTCAGGGTAACAGAAAATATTCCTTTTTTATAAATACAAGAAAAATAAAAAACGCATTTCCTCAGTCTTCCTGGGTTAATCCCTGGAGAAGCCTCTGTTTCTGTTAGCCCAAGGAGGTGGGGACGGTGTAGGAAGCTACAGCTGCTTTCCTGCCTTTCCCAGGAGGCCAGCCCCAGATGAGCTGGCCTCTTCTGTCTTAATTTTCTTGATAATTTTGTTTTCATCCTGTTCCCCCAGATACTCTGAGATACAATTTCTACCACAGCCCTTCAGCCTCCCCTTTCCTTCTTAATGTTTACACCTTTCAAGCTCTTATAAACAGTATGTTTCTGTACTGGTCTTAATTTAGAAAATGCGTAAATACATTTATTTCAGAGCCTTTTAAAAAGCTCTCTTCCTGGACCTCAAACTATTTGTAGGAGTTTTTGTGGGGGACATGGGTGAAGGGTAAGCCTGTCATCAAACCTCTTCAAGCTGGGTCATCAGGATTTCTTTCAACGAGTTGTCACTTTCTCCTGTTCCATTTCTGTGTCTAAACACAGAGGCAGCTCCTGAGAGCAGGGGTGGTCCTCCGGCACCCATTCCACAGGCACAGCTGAGTCCCAGTGCTGAGGGAGGTGGGAGACTGGTTGGGGTGAGGTCAGGAGTGAGAGAAGGATGTGACTCAAAGCAGCATTGTTGTGTCTATCCAAGCCTCAACCACACCCTGAAGAATGTAACAATGACAACAAAAAAATTCAAACTCATTGCCATCCAATCATCCCAGGTCACGATGTCCCCATGTCTCACAGACTAGAACTGCTCCATAGGGTTTTCTTGGCTGTAAACTTTATGGAAGCCGATCACCAGGCCTTCTTCTGCTGAACCACTGGGTGGCTTTGAATCACCAATCTTTGGGTTAACAGCCAAGTGCAAAATGTTTGCGCCACCCAGGACCTTAAAGCAATGTAGGGGCCCTTGAAACCATCTCAGTTCTCTCCAACATAGAGCACCCTCTTTGGGTAAAGTATTGGGTGAAGAACTAACAACACACTGTTTGTGGAACATAAGCAATGGCTGAAAATTGGCGGGATTGGGTCTTTGGTGAAATACAAAAAATGCCGACCCATGTTTGTTTATCTGCTGCAGTTTTACCAGAAATCTTGTGGGGACAATTAGAGGCTGCACATGTTCTTAAGAACTAGCCACTGAGGCTTTTCCTCTGGGAATTTTGGAACACGGCAGCTCCTTCCCTTTTAAGCAAAGAAAGTATAGTAATGGCTTCCCTTGTTTATACTTGTTATAGAAACCTCACTTGCCTTGTCTCTAATTCTCACTACAACCCTACTAAGAAGTAGGTACTATTATCCATGTTTTGTAGATAAAGGAGTGGATGAGCAGAATGGGTGAGGAATTAGCCAATGTCCCCTAGCCAATTTGCAGAGGGCTGCTGGGATCCCGAAATGAGCTCATCCCATTCTCATTCTCCTCCTTCCCACTCAGGCCTCCCAGGAGCTCTGGGGAGGAATGGATCCCCCATCTCTGGGGTGGTTTTGAAGGAATAAGCCCCACATTTATGCCATGCTCTTGCAAAGTCTTGTTTTTCAGCACTAACTGCAGTGTGTGGTTATGAGAAATAGATTGCTGTTTATATTTGTGTCATCCAAGAGAACAGTAACTAAAACCACTGAGCCCAGTGGCAACATCCTTAGAAACATACCCAAGGGATTATCCATACCCATCCCACTGTTGGTCAGTGTTTTTTCTTCTTTGATTTTCTTCCTCACACATCTCCCGCATAGACCATGCTGAACATCCCATTCCTTTCAATGTTTCCAGCCATTTCCAGGAGCAATGGGGATTATCTAGTAAGAAATGTCCTCATCCAGATTCTCAAAATAGTTTCCAACCTCCCCACATCTCTGGGTCATGAAAACATTTGCACAGTTTCTTATTCTATTATGGATGTTGTAAGTTGTCATTTATGCTTCATGCTAGTTTCAAAATTAATATTTGCTATACAGAGGCCTGCTAATTAATATGTACCTTTGCTGAAATTTCAAATCAGCTATTTGAAATGGGAGGAAGACAGAAGGCAGCTTGCAAATTCTGTGCATGATGAAGGGAAGAACAAGCTCACATAATGAAGACACACAATTATACGGCATTTGCATGATTCTTTCTTCTTACAATGCAAGACAAGACATGGGGAGCTGATCAGCATGCTGTCTTGGTTGTGAGCCTTGCTTCTTAGTTCCCCATCATTTGGTAGGACTCTGAAAGCCAAGAGCAGGTAACTCCGTTTTCCCAAAGTTTTCTTATATTATCCTGTGGACTCCTAGGCAGCTGAAATCACCCTGCCAAGTTCAACCCTGATGTAGGGGACTTAGGTTTCTGTGACTGTCCTAGGGGTATGTCCCTTAGCAGCTGCTACACCTGTGCCCAGTGCAGGACTCCAATTCAGGCTCTAACCACCGAACTCCAACCAGCCAAAGAGCACTGAGAACAATGTTTACCTATCCCCAAAATATTTACTGAGTATCAACGATGTCCTGGATACTGTGCCAAATGCTGGTGGTGAAAATGAACAAGGCAAACCCTGCTGCCCTTCACAGCCCACCAAAGAAGACGCATTAAAGAGAGCATGGCACATTTATGGTGAGAACTCTGTGGATGCAGAGAAAGGGGGCCTACCTCTGATAGGGGGAAGGAGGAAAGGTTTGGGAATTGCTGAGACTGGAAGGAAGGTCAGGTGTTGGCCAACGAGCAGAGAAATGATGGTCATTCTAAGGAGGGGCAGCCTCTCACGGAGAGGTACAAGGTCTGAGAGTGCTCATGGTATTCCAGGAATGGCAGGTGGTTTGCTAGAGTGTGTGCACGGTGTGTAGAGAGGAACGTCCCCAGAGAGAAAACTGGAGAGGTCAGTAAGGGCCAAACCCTGAAGGGCCACAAGTGCCACCTTGAAAGGTGATCCTGGGGTGATGGGGACTCACTGGCGGGTTTAAGAAGGAAACAACCTGGGAGGGTTCGTATTTTTTTTAATGTGCACAGGCTAGTTGGGCAAGATGGATAACATATAAAGTGAAGATGATAATAAACACTTTTGGGTACCTGCTCTGAACCAGATACAATGCTAGAGAAGACTGAAGCAGAGATACCAGTCAGCTGTCTTTAAACCGATTCAGGCAAGCTGGGATCAGCCCAAGCTTGAGAGGCTGGAAAGCTCCATTCCTAGGTGCACATCTGTTACTTACTAGTGCTGTGACTGGGTAGGTCACGTAACCATTCTGTACCTCAATTTCTTCATCTGTCAAATGGGGGCAATAATAGAACCGACTGCATAGAGTTATTGTGGTGAGGATTACATGAGTTGGTGTATGTAAAGCCCTTAGTACCATTTCTGGAACACAGTAAGTGCTTTGGAAGTGTTATCTGAACTATGGTGGATGGAGGGAGGGGCTGGATGTGGCGGTGGACAGGAGGTCCAAAAAATCTAATTATTTTTTCTTGAGCAATGGGGCAGATGGAAAACACAGGAGGAGAGCAGTTCGAGATGAGAAGAAGATGAGATTTGTCTGGGAAATACTGAGTCTGAAGAGCCTGAGGAACATTCAGGTAGAAATATTCAACAGGCAGCTGTAAATAGAAGTGTGAGCTCTGAACAGCAGTCTGAGCAGGGCTCAAGAATGGAGAATTGTCAGCAAGAAATTGAAGCCATGACTCTGAATGAAAACACTTGGGCAGGGCAAAGTAAGGGGAGGATAGGGTCAGGGAGAGAGCCTAGGAAAAGCCAAGATTGCCGTGGTGGCGCAGTGGTTAAGAGCTTGGCAGCTAACTAAAAGGTTCACAGTTTGAATCTACCAGCCGCTCCTTGAAAACCCCATGGGGCAGTTTTACTCTATCTTATAGGGTCGCTATAAGTTGTGGCTGTACAGCAACTGGACTGGTTTTGTTTTTGTTTTATCCTGGAGGAAAAGGGGGTCATGGGAGAGATTGAGATGTAGTCATTCAAAAGAGAGAGGGAAAACCAAGGAAGAATGGTATCATGAGGCCTGGAGAGAAAAGAGTTTCTTGAAAGAGAGTAGTCGGAAGAGTAAAATGCTACAGAAAAGTGCTGTGATATAAGGATTATGAGATGTCCTTTGAATTTCACAACATGGAGGCTTTTGGTGACTGAATTAATCAGGAGTCAGTAAGGAAAATAGAAACCATGCTAGGTATTTCAACAACAAAAAAATTAATATAAGAAACGGAGAGGGGAGTAGACAGGGGTTGGAGAACTCAAAAAGCAGAAGGGAATCTTGAAGAAGCACAGAAATAGTAACTGCAGGAAGCAACTGCCTCCCCTAGGGCCAGAGGAGCCAGGGAAGAGGTTGGAACCTCCTGAATCCAGACACTTGGAAGTAAGGCTCCGTGGAGCTGAGATCAGGCCTCTGAAGAGAGAACAATGCCCAGCTGATGCTGGTGCCCAGAGAGTTCAGAGAAGGGCCCCAGGGAGCTGGGACCCAGACTTCTGAGGGGAAGGGTCCTGCTGAGCTGGAGCTGATATCTTGGCAGTTTGGAGGAGGGTCCTGCAGAGCAGGCACAGGGACCTCTGTGGAGGTAGGGTGGTGGAGGGGGCAAGGGTGGTTCTAGGGGTCCTGGCAGAGTCAGGATACTGGAATCAATTGCTGTAGCTGTAATGCAGGGTTATCGATGGAGTGATATTCCCCAAACAGCAAGCAAACAGGAAAGAGCAATCCCTTCTCACCTCTTCCTGCCTTCTAGTCTTTCTCTTTGTTAGTTGTCGTTAGTTGCCATCATGTCAACTCCAACTCGTGGTGACCGCATGTACAACAGAATGAAGCATTGCCCAGCCCTGTGTCATCTCAACAGTCATTGATATACTCAAATCTATTGTTGCAGCCACTGTGTATTTTGAGTGTCTTCCAAATTAGGGGGCTCATCTTCCAGCACCATATCGGACAATAAACTGTTGTGATCCATAGCGTTTTCATTGGCTAATTTCTGGAAGTAGATTGCCAGGCCTTTTGTTCCTAATCTGTCTTGATCTGGAAGCCCTGCTGAAACCTATCCACCATGAGTGACTCTTCTGGTATTTGAAATATCTGTGGCATAGCCAGTATCATAGCAACACACAAGCCACCATAGTATGACAAATGGACAGATGGTAGAGTTTCCTTCTAGTGTCCCCTGTTAGCAAAACCCAAAGAAGAAATACAGTTTGAAGGCTGCAGGCCCCAGGATCATAAATCAGAGGATAGAAAAGTGGTTTGAGGCTGAGATACAATGACTTTATAATCTGCACAGTGACCTTCCCAAGTATCATTTTAATGATGTGGAGGAAAGCAGTATAGCAGTGGGTAGAGAAGCAGAAGTTGTTGCTGGGTTATTAGGTGCCCTTGAGTTGGTTCCGACCAGAGCTTCGAACCAGTTCATTCCAGTATGAACGTCTGCTGAGAATTTGCCTTTCCACCCCAGATATACTAAATTAGAATCTACATTTTAACAAGATGCCCAATTGACTCTTTTGTACTGCCCTACTAGTGGTTCTCAGAATTGGTCCCAGAACAACAGCATTAGCATCACCCAGGAACTTGTTAGAAATGCAAATTCTCAGCAGGGGTTAGAACTGGAACAAACCAGTTCAAAGGCTTGGTTCTGACTCATAGTGGCCCTATGCACAACAGAAGGAAATGCTGCCTGGTCCGATGCCATCCTCACAATCATTGCTATGTTTCAACCCATTCTTGCAGCCACTGTGTCAGTCCATCTCCTTGAGGGTCTTCCTCTTTTTCGCTGACCTTCTACTTTACCAAGCATGATGCCCTTCTCCAGAGACTGGTCCCTCTTGATCGCATGTCCAAAGTACGGGAGACAAATCTCACCATCCTCACTTCTAAGGAACATTCTGGTTGTACTTCTTCCAAGACAGATTTGTTCATTCTTCTGGCAGTCCACAGTATACTCAATGTACAATTTTTTCCAAAAATTTTGGCTGTAAAGGAGAAAAAAGAATAAGGTGGCAGGAGGAGGGAGATGCAGGGTCCAGGGGGCATTTAATTGTTTTTTTGCTTGTTGAAAAAGGAGACCCTAAAGCAAGTTTCAATCTGACCTGAAGAGAGTGAGAGTTACATACTGATGAATGAAAGAGTTCTAAGAAATGGGGATAGAATCCAGCACACAGGTTTAGAGATTGTTAGGGAGAGAAAAGAACATCGATTTGTCTAGGAGGTGAAGGAAGACATATCATAACAAGTAAACAAAACCCCAACACTCTGTAGATGCTGATGTGCTGATGTACTGGGCATAATCCAAAGTGATCCAAATAGTCTGCCCTCATCTCTAGCCTAGGAGATCTCTCAGGTCTTCACTCAACTCCTACCTTCTCAGAGAGTTTTCTCTGACCACCCCTCTAAAATTATAACTCACTCGCTTCCACACACTTAAAACCTCCCTTTTCTGCTTTATTTTTTTCTTTAGCCCTCACATTCTATGTATGTTACTTACTTATCTGATCTATTATCATCTTGTGCATCAAAGTACGAGCTCCATGAAGGCGGAGATTTTTATCTGTTTGTTCACTATTCTAATCCAGAATTAAAACGATGCCTGGTACAAAGGAAGTAGGCACTCAATAAATGCCGGTTGAATATATGGATGAATGAAATCACCATTTAAGTACTATTGAAATAGAGATAGAATACACATATCAGTTAACCGGCATCTGTAAATGGGGGCTATGGTGGTTCAGTGGCAGAAATCTTACCTTCCATGTGGAGACCCAGGTTCAGTTCTGGCCAATGCACTGCATGAGCAGCTGTCACTCATCTGTCACTGAACAGGATTCAGCAGAGCTTCTAGACTAAGACGGATTAGCAAGAAAGATCTGGCAATCTGTTTCCAAAACATCAGCCTGTGAAAACCCCGTGGATCACAATGGTCTGATCTACAACTGATCATGGAGATGACAGCTAACGACAACATTCATAAACTCTCTGCCCAGCCCTATGGAGGATACCGAAAGAGAATATAGAGGAATCCCTTCTGCATTAGAATAATGTTGGAGAAATGAAACAAATTAGTCTATGTGGTAGGAGAAGAATGACAGGGCCCTGTTCTCCTTCAGGGCCCCTGCAGCCTGGTCCCCAATCACCCTTCTCTTCTTCGGGTCCATGGAGTCTCACAGTCCTTGTTATGGATTGAATTATGTCCCTCCAAAATATGTGTTATAAATCCTAACCTGTATGCCTGTGGTAGGAAACACTGGTGGTGTAGTGGTTAAGTGCTACAGCTGCTAATCAGGAAGTCGGCAGTTCGAGTCCACCAGGCAGGCCTTGGAAACTGTATGGGGCAGTTCTACTATGTCCTAAAAAAAAGGGTCGCTAAGAGTTGGAATCCACTTGACTTGATGGCAATGAGTTTTTTTATGCCTGTGGTTATAATCCCATTCGGGAATGGGCTGTCTGTGTTATGTTAATGAGGCAAAATTAGTGTAGGGTGTATCTTGAGCCAATCTCTTTTGAGATACAAAAGAGATTAAAAGTAAGCTAGCAAGCAGAAATAGGGGAAGACACATATCAAGACACGTGAAGATCACTCAGGAGCAGAAGCTCAAAGAGACAAGGACCTTTCCCCAGAGGTGAGATGACAGAGAGAGAAAGCCTTCCCCTAGAGCTGGCACCCTGAATTTGGACTTCTAGCCTTCTAAACTGTGAGAAAATAAATGTCTGTTTGTTAAACCTATCCATTTGTGGTATTTCTGCAATAGCAGCATTAGATAACTAAGACAGTCCCCAGTACCCGTTCTCCCCCCGACCCCCACCGAGGATTCAGTGCCTTCAGCTGGTCAAGGCTGTGGGCTTCAGATGGCAGAGTTCTTGGTCCCACTGGGAGTGGGATTAGAGGGTTCAGGCCCATCCACATGATTGTCTCACACCAACCAGACACATCTGTGCATTTTGAAAGCCACATCCTAGCAGGCATTGATGGGCAGCAGGAGCCCTCTAGGCAGCGGGCTGCCAGCACTGTCAGCCTGAACCAGGAGCAGTGCCCAGGGTCCAATCACCACCTGTCAAGGTTTTAGAAGAGCCCTCAGAGTGCTCTGCAGATGCAAAGGATGAAAATCAGCAAAATTGAATGAATATGTGCTGTTCTTAGAGGAGGCACTGGGTAACAGTGTGCTTCTTTATAATAAAATTCTGCTTATTCCTGATTCAGCAAACCCTAAAATAGCGCACCCAAAACACATGCACATGTACACATACTATACAGAAATGCACCAATATCACACCCCTCCACAACACAGACACAGAGAGGTACATGCATGTGTGCACATGTGTTCATATGCACTGCACATGCACGCATGCACACGCCATTGCAAGATCTGTCCTCGGCCAGAGTTTGGGGGAATAATATATTTATTATAGAATGAATGAATGAATGCATGAGGTCACTATATTATCTGTAATTATTTAATAGAGGGTAGAGCATTTTTTTTTTTTTTTTAGAGCATAGTACCTGTCCACCCTCTATGCTTCCAGTTTTAAACAAAGTTATTTACTAATGCCAGAGTTTAAATTACTCTTAAAGGAAATTCAACAGTTTGGGTAAAGAGTTCCTCCCAAAAGCTCTTGTTGTTACTAGAGTTCATTATTTTTTAAAAATCAATAATTCGTTGGGGACTTTTTTCCTTTAAAGAGAGACAATCTCTCTGAAAAAAAAGGAAGTGTGGTTACCCTCAAGTCACTCAGAGATGGCAAAGTGGGCTTTGTGGAAATGACACTGGACTGGAGTCAGTTGAACTAGATTCCAAGTCTGCCTATTCTTACTCTTATTGTATGCAATTGTATGCAAATTACTTCTTCTTTCTGAGTCTCAGTTGTCTCACCTACATTTTGAGGAGGAGCTTAAATGTGGCGCATTGACACTTATCTTTATTTCCTCCTAAGACCCCTTGTTTTAGTTATCTAATGCTGCTATAACAGAAATACCACAAATGGCTCTAACAAAGAGAAATTTATTCTCTCAAAGTCTGGTAAGCTATAAGTACAAATTCAGGGTGCCAGCTCCTAGAGAAGGCTTTCTCTCTTTGTCGGCTCTGGAGGCAGGTCCTTGTCATCAATCTTCCCCAGGTCTATAATCTTCTCAGTGCAGGGACCCGGGGTCCAAAGGACACGCTTTTCTCCTGGCACTACATTCTTGGTGGTGTGAAGTTCCCCTGTCTCTCTGCTCTCTTCTCCCTTTGGTATCTCAAAAGAGGTTGATTTAAGACACAACCTAATGTTGTAGATTGAGTCCTGACTCGTTAACATAACTGTCTCTAATCCTGCCTCATTAACATCATAGAGGTAGGATTTACAACACATATGAACATCAAAACAGATGACAAAATGGGAATACTGGGAATCATGGCCTAGCCAAGTTGACACATATTTTGGGGGGACAAAATTCAATCCAGGACAGCTCTCTAAAACATAAAAGAAAAAAAAAGTTTAAAACCTTCAACAATGAGAATCCTTCTGGATAAGGGACATCAACAAATTTTCAGAAGATGTAAAATATAGTGTGCTGTGATGACTGACCGTCTTAGTTATCTAGGGATGCTATAACAGAAATACCACAAATGGATGGCTTTAACAAACAGGAATTTATTTTCTCATAATTTAGGAGGCTAGAAGTCCAAATTCAGGGTGCCAGCTGTAGGGGAAGGCTTTCTCTTTCTGTCATCTCTGTAGGAATGTCCTTCTCTCTTTGAGCTTCAGGGCAATCTTCATGTGTCTTGGCATGTGTCTTCTCCCAGCTCTGCTTGCTAGCTTGCTTTTAATCTCTTTTATATCTCTCAAGAGATTGACTCAAGACACACACTACACTAATCCTGTCTCAAAACATAACAAAGACAACCTATTCCCAATTGAGATTATAACCATAGGTGTAGATGTTAGAATTTACAACACATATTTTGGGGGGACACAGTTCAGTCCATAGTATTCTACCCTTTAAAAAAAACCCTTTAGCACCCCAAAATTCATGTCCTTCCCACATGCAAAACACATTCAGCCCATCACATCACCCCAAAATTCTTAAGTCAACTCCAAGTCCAAAATCCCATCTTCTGAATCATCTAAATCAAATATGGGTGAGACTTTAGGCATAGTCCATCCCGGGGCAAAATTCTTCTTCATCTGAGAGCCTGTGAAATCTACAATACAGTCACTCATCACTTAATGTTCATGTGTTCTGTGAAATAGGACGTTATATGATTTGGACGCTCTGTGAACACCATATTATATACTTAGCAAAGTCGCTACATTCCGTTCTCCGATCGGGATTTCTGAACTCTCTGATAACATTATGGGACCACAGACATATATGTGGTCAGACATTGCCAGATGTTGCACGGTGCATGACTGTACAAGTTATCTGCTTCCAAAGTACAATGGTGGAAAAGGCACAAGGTAGACATTTCCATTACCAATGGGAGAAATTGGAGAAAGAGAAGTGCTAATAGGCACCAAGCAAGCCCAAAACCTGTCAGAGTACATTACATTAGCTCTCAAGGCTCAAACATACTTCTCTATTCTCTGGGGTCACCTGGACAGTGGCCCTGCCCTCCAGACTCTAGGTGTTGGCCATGCCCTCTGGACTCAGGGTGGAGGTCCCTTGATCCTGGGCTTCAGCTCAGCCTTGCAGGCCCAATGGGACAGCAACTCTGCTCCCTTGGCTTTGGGTGGCTCCATTCTCCTAGTTCATCTGAGTGGTGACCCCACCCTCTCACCTCCAGCAGGCCACATTCTTCTGCTCCTTGGGGCAGAACCAAGCTGGTGAAGATCTGACTTTTTGAAACCTAGGAGGCTGTGACCTCACCCTTTGAGATCCTGGAGACCGTGGCTCCACCCTTTGAAACCGAGAATCCTCTGCTTCCTGCGCTCCTTCCAACAGTTCTGCTGATCTCCAAGCTGCTCCAGGGAGGGTCGTTTTCTTTTCTTGGAGGACTACAGATGTAACTCCTTTAGCCTGTTTCCTGCCTGTGAAATTCTAAGAGGCAGTGTTCTTTCCTTTCATTTTTTCTCTATCCCCTGCTGTGGTATCCCCCACCACCACAAAGTATTACCCTGCCCAAAATGTCAATAGTGCCAAATCTGAGAAACCTTGATCTAGTTTTCTGCTGTGGTAGTTGGTGAGATTCATCAGTCACAGGCTTAGTATCTTTAACAAAAGATTGTGTAGCCACATCCTTGGTGAACATTCTAGGACACGCATCCCTAGTTTGTACAACAGAATTTTCCAAATCTTTAGGGTCTATTTTCATTTTGTGCAGTTCATTTTTAAGCCCATCTCTTCCCTCTCACATTTTACTGTAAGTGCAAGCAGAAACCAAGTAGCCCCTTTAATATGTTGCTTAGAAATCTTATCAGCCAGATATCTAATTTCATCACTTACATGTTCTACGTTCCACCAAGCATTTGAACATAATCAAACAAGTTCTTTGCTACTGCACAATAATCATTGCCTTTCCTCCATTGTCTACTAACATGTTCATCATGCTCTTTTAAGTCCTCACCAGAAGCACATTTAATGTCCACATTTCTAGCAATGTTCCGTTGCTAGTGCTGTATGCATTCTCTAAGACGATAGAGACTTTCTCTATGGCTCTCCCCACTTTCTTTTAACATCTGTAATTCTACTAACGGTCTCTTCAAGGCAATCTAGGCTTTTGCTATTAGGTACCTTGAAACTCTTCCAGCCTCTACCCATTACCCAATTCCAAAATGACTTCCACATTTTAGGTATCTGTTAAAGCAGTACTCCACTCTTCCAATACCAAATTCTCCTTAGTTATCTAGTGCTGCTGTAACAAAAATACCACAGGTGGATGGGTTTAACAAACAGACATTCATTTTCTCACAGTTTAGGAGGCTAGAAGTCCAAATTCAGGAAGCCTTCCCCTGAAGGCTTCCTCTCTGTTGTCTCTGGAGGAAGGTCCTTGTCTCTTTGAGTTTCTGCTCCTGGGTGAATTTCATACTTTTTCCCCCATCTCTGCTTGCTAGCTTGCTTTTAACCTATTTTCTACCTCAAAAGAGATTGATTCAAGATATACCCTATACTAATTCTGTCTCATTAGCATTATAAAGACAACCTATTCCCAAAAGGGATTATAACTACCAGTATAGGGGTTAAAATTTACAACATATATTTTGGGGGAACACAGTTCAATCCCTTAACGCTGAGTAAATAGTGTAAGAAGCCACAGGCTATCGTAACAAAGAAAGAAATACAGCCATCTGTAAAAAGAAAAGAAAAAGAAAAAAAAAAAAGCCTACAGAACCTTGGAGAGTCTTGGGATTCTGGAACACCAGATATAATGAAGGACTGGAGAAAGCCATAGGGACTCAGATAGATTGATTCTCAATTAGGTATTTGCTCCCCCTGGGGGTGGAGTATTTGTCAATGTCTGGAGACATTTTTGATTATTACAACTGGGGAGGTGTGACTGGCATCCAGTAAGGAGAGACCAGGGATGCTGCCAAACATCCTGTAGTTCAGAGGACAGCCCCTCCACCACCACAAAGTATTATCCTGCCCAAAATGTCAATTGTGCCAAATTTGAGAAACCCTGCCCCAGACCAAACAGTTGATGTCCTACTTTCAAACTCTTTTCTTATTTGCAGACTGCCAAACATTCATCTATCCCACTGTGCAAGTAATGAGAGGATTCTCCTCCAAAGAAATGGAATGGCCACAGAGAAAAGACCTCCAATTTGGCAGTTAAGCAGACCCAGGATTATTTACCCAGGTCATGTTAAAAGAAACGGCCAGATTACAGACACCTCCACCAAACCCACTAAAAAAAAAAAAAAAAAAAACCCACACATAGCTCAAAATCAGTTTATTGTTTATTCTTAAATATGATGGAACAATCATCATATGATAGACTTTTGAGAAAAACCTACTGCATGAAAAGGAGAGACCAAGATAAACAAGCAGAATATGTAACCCTGGAGGGAACAGATAAAATTTAGAAACACACAGGGGACATCTAAGTCAATTGGCATAATAAAATCTATCAAGAAAACATTCTGCATCCCACTTTGGAGAGTGGAATCTGGGGTCTTAAATGCTAGCAAGCAGCCATCTAAGATGCATCAATTGGTCTCGACCCACCTGGACCAAAGGGGAATGAAGAACACCAAGGACACAAGGTAATTATGAGCCCAAGAGACAGAAAGGGCCACATAAACCAGAGTCTATATCAGCCTGAGACCAGAAGAACTAGATTGTGCCTACCTACAACCAGTGACTGCCCTTACAGGGAATACAACAGAGAACCCCTGAAGGAGCAGGACAGTAGTGGGATGCAGACCCCAAATTCTTGTAAAAAGACCAGACTTAATGGTCTGACTGAGACTAGAAGGACCCCAGTGGTCGTGGCCCCCAGACCTTCCGTTGGCCCAGGACAGGAACCATTCCCTAAGGCAACTCTTCTGACAGGGATTGGACAGGACAATGGGATGGAGAGGGATGCAGGTGAGGAGTGACCTTCTTGAATCAGGTGGACACTTGAAACTATGTTGGCATCTCCTGCCTGGAGGGGAGATGAGAGGGTAGGGGGTTAGAAGCTGGCAAAATGGACACGAAAAGAGAGAGTGGAGAGAGGGAGGAGGCTGTCTCACTAGGGGGAGAGCAACTGGGTGTATATAAGTTTTTTTGTGTGTGAGAGACTGACTTAGTTTTTAAACTTTCACTTAAAGCACAATAAAAATTAAAAAAAAAATTTAGAAACACCATTTAACCTTTAAAACCTCTCTAATGTTCCTAGGAAGAGTTTCAAAAGTTACTGCATCAACAAAACAGCTAACAAGAAAAAAGTGAAGTAAAAATATGACTCTGAAATTCAAAAAGGTGGTGGATAAAGTCTAGTAAAACCAACAGATAGCAGAATGAAGGCAAACAGGCATGAAAAAATGAGAGAAAAGATAAGACATATAAAGAAAGGATCAATCCAAGAGGCTCCACATCTGATCAACAGGAGTGACAGAAAAAACAAAGAGGAAGAAATTATCAAAGAAATGTCACAAAGGATTTTCCCTGAGTCAAAAGGACATAAGTCTTCAAATTAAGATGCCCACCAGTACCCTGTATGCTGAGCAAATAATTCGAGAGGCTGGACTCTGTGAAGAAGAATGGGGCATTGGGATTGGAGGAAGACTCGTTAAAACCTGCGTTATGCAGATGACAAAACCTTGCTTGCTGAAAGTGAAGAGAACTTGAAGCACTTACTGATGAAGATAAAAGTCCACAGCGTTCAGTATGAATTACACATCAACATAAAGAAAACAAAAATCCTCATAACTGAATAAGTAACATCATGATAAACGGAGAAAAGATTGAAATTGTCAAAGATTTCATTTTACTTGGACCTGCAATCAACACCCATGGAAGCAGCAGTCAAGAAATCAAAAGACGCATTGCATTGGGCAAATCAGCTGCAAAAGACCTCTTTAAAGTGTTGAAAAGTAAAGATGTCACCTTAAGAACTAAAGTGCGCCTGACCCAAGCCATGGTATTTTCAATTGCTGCATATGCACGCAAAAGTTGGACAATGAATAAGGAAGACTGAAGAAGAATTGACGTCTTTGAACTGTGGTATTGGTGAAGAATATTGAATATACTATGGACTGCCAAAAGAACAAATAAGTCTATCTTGGAAGAAGTGCAGCCAGAATGTTCCTTAGAAGCAAGGATGATGAGACTATGTCTCACATAATTTAGACATATTATCAGGAGGGATCAGTCCCTGGAGAAGGACATCATGCTTGGTAAAATAGAGAGTCAGCGAAAAAGAGGAAGACCCTCAATGAGATGGATTAACACAATGGTGGCAACAATGGGCTCAAGCGTATCAACAATTGTGAGGATGATGCAGGACTAGGCAGTGTTTCTTTCTGTTGTGCATAGGATCACTGTGAATTGGAACTAACTTGACGGCACCTAACAACAACCAGTGCCCAAGACAATGAGTTAACAAACTTAATAAACTCACACACATGTACACATACACATGCATATATACATCTAGATCCATCATTATAAATGTCAGTACATCAGTAAAAACCTAAAATACTAAGAAGCTTCATCAGAAAAGAGAGAAATTAAAAGATACCTATTAAAAGATCAGAACTCTGATTAGCATCAGACCTCTGCTCAACCACACTGTCCTACAAGTCAGTGGACCAAGGCTTTCAGAGTGCAAACTACCATGACTGTCAGTTTAAAAGTCTATACTCAACCAAAGAATCAAGGATGAAGGTGGAAACAGCCATTTTCAGAAAAATATAAACTGAAAAACATTACATTTCACATGTAAAGGCAATACCTCTCTCAGGTCCAGGTTCTACCCCTCAGGAGGGGCTTTCTTGAAATTCTATGTCCCGTCCATTGCTGGGATTTAGCAGTGCTGTCTGTATAGGGGGGACTGAGCTCAGATCTGGTCTTACATGGGATATGGTTCCCACAGATGCCTTCTTTGAAACTTTCTAAGATTTCCTTCTTTGGTGGGACATGCTGAACCTGGACCAGGATCCACCCAGGCCTCAGTCTTGTTTTATCCCCTTCCAGGCGCACCTACTCTGTGTATGAGATTGCCCAGATGCCCCTAAGGAGTCTGGGACTCATGCTTATAGGGTTTCTTGAGGTCTTATGTCCAGAACCTGGTTCCGGAAGGCACTCTAGCAAGTGCATTGCTCCTGATGGCCAGTGCCATATTTCTTTCACAGAATCACGTGAGATTGGGCTGCTGCAATGGTGCTGATGCAGTGATTTTAAGTGACTCTCACGCTCATCAGACACAGGACAACTTCAGGGCTGTAGGCTGCCAATAGTCCACAACTGACTCTTGGGCCAGAGTTGCAGTGTGGGTTCATGTGTCAGCTTTCACCTGCCTGTGTTCCTCAGTGCCACCTCTAATCTACACCACCCAAGGGCAGCAGACCTTCCTTACTCCCTGTGACCTCACTGCTGGCTCCCAGGGTCCTCACCTCGCTCCCCCCACAGGATCCACACCACATGTCAGTGTGTCTCATGAGGGTGGCCACACCACCTACCTCTTTCAAATGCTTTCGAGATCTTTGTTCTGTCAATAAAAAAAAAAAAAATAGACTCTCCTAATTCATGTTCTTTTTCTGCCTCCATTGATGTGATGACATCAGGCTTTCTTGGGTTGGTCTTAGGCCATATCTGATAAAGGACAGATATTCCTCGTACCAATGAGACCGGTCATCTCATTCTGCCTACATTCCTCTCCACTGGTGGCAGTGACTGGAAGGCAAGACTGCAGTTAACATTAAAAAAAAAAAAAATCTCTTCCTAGGAATACTGAATAATGACCCCAAAGACATCCAGATCCTAATCCCTGGAACCTGGGAATGTTACCTTATACAGAAAAAAAAGTCTTTGCAGTTGTGATTAAGTTAAGAATTTTGAGATCAGGAGATTATCCTGGATTATCCTGGTGGGTCATAAATGTAATCATAAGTGTCATGAAAGGAAGGCAAAGGAAGACCTGACCACAAACAGAAGAGGAAAAAAACAAGGTGACGATGGAAGCAAGAGAGATTCGAAGATGCTAAACAGCTGGCACTTGGCTACTAACTGAAAGACTAGCAGTTCGAACCCACAATAAAGATTAAAACACAAACCAAACCCATTGCTGTCAAGTCAATTCAAACTCATAATGACCACCCTATAAGCCAGAGTAGAACTACCCCATAGGGTTTTAACCTTTACAGAAAGGAGCCCTGGTTACGCAGTGGTTAAGCACTTGGCTGCTAACTGAGCTTGGAATCCATCATCTGCTCCAGGACAGAAAGTTGTGGTGATTTGCTTCTGTAAAGATTACAGCCTGGGAAACCCTATGGGGCAGCTCTACTCTGTCCTGTAGGATCACTGTGAGTTGGAATCACTCCAAGGCAACAGTTGTTTTTTGTTTTTTAAACTGCTGGCTTCAAAGATGGAGGAAGGGGCCTTGAGTCAAGGAATGTAAGAAATGCAGGTCTAGAATCCAGAAAAGGCAGGGAAATGGGTTCTCCTCTAGAGCCTCTGGAGGGTGGCAGCCTCTCCAGACACTTGGTTTTGGCCCAGTGAAACTAATTTTGGGCTGCTAGCCTACAAAACTGTAAGAGAATAAATGTGGGTTTGTTAAGCCACCAAGTTTGTGGTAATTTGTTACAGCAGCAACAGGAAACTAGCACAAGTGGTTACACAATAAAGAGTTCAAAAGAAGACATAATCGGAAATATGGTAGCTGGAGAAGGTGATTTCTAATGTTCCTTTCATATCTAAAATCTATCAAAAGTGATTCCAAAGCTTAGTCCACCCTGGGGAGAATCCTGGGACTTTTTTTCCTTCAGAAAATTTGGTATATATGCACACTGATTATTTGGTTCCATGCCACTGGGAACCTCGAGAAAATTAGTTTGATAAATGTCAAATCTTCATTCCTGACCTTATTTTATTTTCTCAACAACTCTATGAAGCAATTATTACGATCATCTCCACTTTAGAGATGAGATTCAGAGAGACTAAATTAATTGTCCTGAATGACATGAGCTTTAAATTAGTAGAATGGTGACTGGATGCATATTATGCCTCTTATTGGAAAGAAAGAGAAAAGAAAGAATTATTTTCTGTCCAACAGCCAAGCCCCCGTGAGGTGCTTATACAAATGCACTGCCCTGAAGTTACAGATCAACTCCTTTGGGAATCTGATGGAGGAGGTTAGCAAACAATAGACTTCTTCTCCACAAAGGCTTCTGCACAAGGTAACCTGACAACACACTTCCCCAAGTCTTCAAGGGCTCATCAAAAGACCTGGAAATATCCCCCAATCCACCCTAAGTGGATTGGAACCACTGGCTTCAACCATTCCAACCTTCAACTACAGCACATTTTTCTTTCTGTGTGACCCACCCTCATTCTTGGCATCCTTTGCAAGTCCCAGGTGATAGTAAGATGCTTCTGTGCTTCTCTTTCATGCAGCATTGAAGATAATGCTTCCCAGGACCTGTGGCTATCAGCTGTGGGGAACTCCAGGAATGTACTGTGTGGGATGCTGCTCTTACCTATCAGAGAGAGGGGCGGATTATCTAATAGACCAGGCAAGCGCGTTGTTTACCTTGCTTGCCAGATATCTACAGTGAATTATTTCACATCTTTTCACCATGTCAAAGACTCGGGCCAGAGAGATCTTCCTAGTAAATGTCTTCTTGGGGAGTGTTGAGTCACTCAAGTTAAGACAGGGAACAAAGAGGCCCCGGGATCAGCCTCACAGCCTCACATACAAATCAAAACAGTAGACAAAGTGACACGAAATAGCCAGAGCCCAGGAGCAAAGTCTCATTCCAGAACAATGAGTCAGGGTTTCTTAAACATAGCTCACAAACTTCCTCAAAGTTGTTTTTCAGAAGCAACCAAATGGAACAAGCCCTAGGGACATGCGGAGAACATCCACCTCTGACTGCTACGTGACCTTCCACCAGGGGCAGTGAAGGGCTGCAGTTGCAGCTGGGGAATTGAACTCGGAAGGCAACAGAATGCACAGGCTCAACATCTCATGTTAAGTCCTGCTATGAATCCCAGAAGCCCCCAAGACTGGAGCGGTCTTGAAACCATCTTAGAAAACCACTGCACGTGTACCTTAGTTAACATATCCCACTCAAATGGGCCACTTTCTAGAAAACCCTACCCATACCTATGAATCAATATCAATCTTCCTTCCCCCCAAAAAAACCTTTAAAAGCCCATGCAAGTTCTTTGTTCTGGGAGACAGGGCTAAGCGTTGCCTCTTCAATAAAGCTTTGCTCATGTGGAAAAATTATCTGTGCCTTACCGCTGTTGGTGCCTCTATGCCTTTAATTAAATAAGGTTCTTGCCTCTCACTGGTCAAGAATGAACAGGTAAGGTACAGAGAATTTTCCACACGAGCAAAGCTTTATTAAAGAGGCTTGCAAGTGGTGAGGAGGAGGGCCTAGGCAACACTTACTCCCGTCTCCCAGAACAAAGGATTTGCATGGGTTTTTAAAGTTTTTTGAGGGGAAAAAGATTTATGCTTAATCATAGGTATAGGTGGGGTTTTCTGGCAAGCGGCCCATCTGGGTGGGGATATGTTAAGTATGGTGAGCATTCAGTAGCTTTCTAAGATGGCTTTAAGATGGCTCCTGTCCCTGAGGCTTCTGGGATTCATAGCAGGACTCATTATGGGGTGTCACACCTGCGCAGTCCTTCCTGTGGTATGGGTTCGATTTCTGTCTTGGGTACTTGCATCAGGCAGAAGTCATCTGTTGGTCACCTTGAGGATGCCTGTGCATGCTCCAGGGACCAGATTGGGCCAGTCCTTCTGAAAAACATCTTACATGGGAATACATTGTTTGCTCTTTCCTTATTGCACATTCCAGGATAGGAGTTTTCTGTCATTAGCTAAACACATGGTATTGTAAGTTGCAAGTTGCAGGGCTCCTTGCCTAAGGGCTCAATCCCTGTTCCTTCTCTATCTCATTACCCCTGAGAGATTTCATACTCATAATTCTTTATGAGGGTGTAGAGGCAGAGGTCTCTTCTTCTGTAACTTCTTCAAGCTGACACTGGGCTGTTGGCCTGCCTAGCATAATAGAACTCTCTCGCTATCCAGTCTAAAATTTGTAAGCACTGGTGGTCTCACTTTCAGGAATGGGGTGGAAATCCTGCATCATCTTGGAATTATTGTAACCTAGAGGACACAAACTTTATCAGAGGCTTGAGGAGGCAAGGCCCCAAAATCAGAAGTCGAAGTATAGCAACTAGAGGGCCCACAAAAGGGTAGAACCAAATAATAGAGGGGAGTGCCTCTCACACTGCCCACCAAACATCTTGGCCTTCCCCTCTTTTGTTTCTCAATCTCATGCTGTTCTTTTCTTTACATTCTCTGGCCCACTTCACAAGAAAGGGGAATAGTAAAGTTCATTCCCTTGGGCTTTCCGTCAACCCCAATGACTGTACAGTCATGACTAGAGAGTGGGCCTGTATTTTGGGTTAAAACAGAGAAGGCAACTTTCATGTCTAATAAAAATGCAGTCTCCTTACTTCCCACATTGAGAGTAACCCAAGGCTCTACTGCGGAAATAGCAATGGTCTTCTGGCTAGGAGATGAGCGGACCCCTGGGCCTCATCAATAGGGCCGCTCTTCCTTTTCTGAGGAGAGGGACATCAGGTGCAGTGGGCCTGCCTGGACTGGCCTTTGGGGGAAGTCAGCTGGGCACCCTGTTTTAGGATATTCCACCTTCCAAAGGCCTCTCTTTTTGCAATACCCACATTGGTCTGGCTCAATACTCACAGGCTGATGAGGAAATTCTTGTGGAGGTCTTGGTCTTCAGGATCCTATAGGGTTACCTCGAGGTGGGCCCTGAGGTGTTACTGCCAACAATCGGGCTTTTTTCTTCATTGTGTCCTCCGCACCCAGGTCCTTGTTGTTACAGACCTTAAAGGCTTCCTCAGCCAGTTGTGAGAGTGGAGTCTGGGGTCCTGCCTCTATCTTTTGCAGCTTCCTTCTAATATCTGCTGCAGACTGGGTAATAAAATACATGGCTAGAAAAGTCTTTCCTTCTGGGCTTTCAGGGTCAGTGTTAGTATATTTCCTAAAAGCCCCAGTCAGCATGGTGAGGAAGACTGCTGGGTTCCCCTCTGCTGTCTGGGTAATTTCTTTACCCTATCATAATTAACACACTTGGCTACACACTTCTGATTCCCACCTATGACACATGCAACTAAACGCCTGGCTCTTTCCTTACCATCCCCATTGTAATCCCAATTTGGTTCCATATCGGGGACTGCTTCTCCTCCTAGTCTGAAAAAAACATGCATTGGTTGTGGGCGGTCAGCATTGTCTGCCTGTTCTCTAGCCTTAGCTGGGATCCTAGTCTTCTCATCCATACTACAACTGTGAGTTAAAATGACTATCACATCTCCCCAGGTCAAATTAAAATTTAAGCTGAGTTTCATGAACTCATCCTTAAACCTCTCAGGGTCTTCTGACACAGTCCCTAATTTTTCTTTGCACTGGCTTAAGTCTGAGACTGAAAATGGCACATGAACCCAGGTTGTGCCTCTAGTCCCACTGTGATTGATAAATTTCTTAAAGATTTCTCTAATTCAACTATACCACGAATAGGAATTTAAGTTACCAATCATACCCTGAGTGTTGGACTAATGGGATTTCTTCTGACTCTCATTTTACAATGGGCAACAAATTTAACATTACCTTTCTAATATTTACTATGGATATCTAAAGATAATCCTAAAGTTCTCAAAGTGTACTGTCCCTGCTTTTATCAGGAATTTAAACAAGAAATTATCCACGTAAATTCACTATCAGTTGGAAAGGGATCATCTAAACTAGTATAGGTGGATATATCACATAAAAACATACCTAGAAGGAACACACAAAGTTTGTTTAGGGAAAACAAAAAATATAGAAAAATTTACATACGACAACCAAATTTTCATAAAAGAAGTCATGATTAGCAAGGTAATACAGGATGGACTTCTCCTGTTGGAGGTCTCCAGTCAATCCGTCTAAAACATACTAAGTGTTTTTTCCCAAGGGCAAGCTGCCCCTCCTTGGTTTACCTATTAACAGTCATGGGTCACTTTCTCAGAAGCAGAAGTGGAACCAAAGACAAAATGGAATCTGAGCCATGAGGTCGATCTCGTCTGAGAACCTGGTTTCTTTAAGATATGTAATTTTCTGTATAGCAAGAGTGTAAGAGTTTGATTACAATCAATAGACAGGCATTTCGTACAACATTGTCTTGAAGACTGATTAAACCGATTACTGATTTACCCTAAATATATCTCTCTTTACTGATCTTTGGAGTCAGTTTCTCAAAACAGACCAAATTCTTTTAAAAAAACAAAGCATAACACCCAGAGCAAAATAGTCTTGCTAGTTAATCTGGACAATGTTTGCCTCAAAGTAGCTTTACGAACCAGTTTTTCTTCAAAGCTCAAGGTTCAAAAGGACACCCGAAGGCAATCTCCTGTGTAGGTTGCCCCAACCTCTATGAAAGCCAGAAATCTGGATTCCAAGAGAATCACATACAGCTCTCTCATGGTTCACTCTTTTGGATCATGATCTTGTTACAGAATCTTTGATCAAAAAAAAGCTCAGTAAATGGTAATTGGGCACTGTCTGGTTTTTAAGATCTCAGGCACCATACAGCAAATCAGGAGGTAAAATAGAAACCCTAATACGGTATTAGGCCAATTGTCTGATATAACCAATGAAACCATGACCCTAAGGCCTTTGAAAGAAAGAAACAAATCTCATGAGGTGTTTGTTTTTGGATAAAAAGCATAAGTAACTGCTTTTCATGTGCTTCAGCAGCAGCTACATTCTCTAAGAATTCAGATTTGTATACAAATATAAATACAGCAACATTTATCTATTAAGGCAAAAAACTGTTCCAAGAGAACTAATAGGAAATCTAATGTTATTCTAATTTGTAAAATTGTAGTTCAGATTTTAGACACTTTTCTGGTTGTGATATTTATAACTTTGTTAAGTTTGTCAACAAGATCTTCTAATTCAAGAGTTACACTATCTAAACCCACTAGTTAGACAATTTAGGAGAAAAGAGGAAAATGGTTTCTTATATCTAGAAAGTAGGACCTTAAAGCATTTCTTATTTCCAGAAAGAAAGACCTTTAGAACACCAGCAGTATTCTCACATAAAACCCACAGTATCATTTTGTTTACTCAGTCTTATGTAGTTAATTTCTGTTCCAAATGATTCTGGATCAACCACAGCGTGCAAAACTATCAGCATCTGTATTAAGAGCTCTGAAAATCTTGGTTGAGTCTAGTCACGGTGACTTTTATAAGTCCAATATAGTCTATCTTTTTTTGTTGAGATATTCTGGTCAAATGTTTTCAGAAACTCAGCAAAGTAAAAACTTATCTGCAGATGACAAAACCTAGTATGGCCGTGATTAATTTACAAACATAATTCTTAATAGTGAAAGACCTGGTAGAAATTAATTACAAGCATAATGTAAAAAAACAAAAGTCCAAATAAAATCAGTGAAAAAAAACTTTAGATAAAAATATTTCTAAGTGTAACCATTAACTATATTTTTAAACCAGTTTCAGGCGTAATACATAATAATGTTGAGACATAATGCCATATAGTCAGGATATATTAAGAATATACCAAGATTATCAAGTCTCTAAATACCTGAATAGTAATAAAAATAACTTCATAGGTAAATGGTGTGAATTCTTCAATTAACCCATTGGCCTTGATGTTGCTAGATTCAAAAAAAAAATTGTTTCAACAAAGTTAGCAATAAAGAAATAATAAAATTATGATATAATATTATGCATTTGCTGCCAATATTAGGCAAAAAAAAAACAAGAGGAAATACTAACATATAAATTTTAACCCAAAGAGAATCAGGCATTCTCTTGATTTTAACAACATGTTCCATGTAATTTATATCATGTTAAATAAACCTTTTAAGCACTCTTTCTTTATAAAAAATTTTCATGGCTTTCAAACTTGTCAGAAGTTTCTCATAGGTTACCAAGAAACAATACTTTAGTTATTTAACTAATGATCTTAAAATAAAACCTTAGCTTTTTCTTTTTTCTTAAAGCCATGTGGCTTGGTTTCTGACTCAGGAATCTTATTCTAATGAGAGAACCATTAAATTTTAGTCATAAAGATGTTTTTGAAAGGTAAAAGATAACTAATTTATTTCCCTTTTAACCATTAAACTTTAGTCAGATGTTTTTGAAAGGCAAAAGATAACTAATTTTTTTCCCTTTTACTGTTCTGGAACTGTTACTTTTCCTTTAAGACAAAATCATCTTTGTCCTTCAGCCCAATCAATAAATTCTCAGGAGTCAGTATAAGTATGGTCTAATTTAACCTGAATTTCTTTTCACCAATTAATTTCTGTGCATCACACACAAATTACGCATAAGACACACACAGAGGCAACTGAGAAAATCTTGCAGTCTCAACCTCCCAGACAGCCCTGGTCACACATGAGACAAACAAACAGAGAGGACTGAGACCAGACAAGTCAGAAAGGGAAAGGGGGAACGAGGATGATCTTAGCGAGGCCTAACACATTACTAAGAACATCTGAATCTCCACTTTGATCTTCCAGATGCCGCTTATCCCCAGCACCAAAGGAGGAGCTTCAATCTCTCAGTCTAAACAGATAGAAATGTCTACATTCATTCCCCAGAAACACGGTGCACCAGAAACACACAATAGCCAGACACACAAAAACGACTGCCACCACACACTCATATGTCCGCCCAAACTCTAGAGTCACCAAGAGTCCCTCCTTGCGATCACAAAAGCAATAACGGGACAGAACTGGGTGACAATTAAGAATCAAAACCCTACAAAAGTAATCACAAATGTGAGGCCCCCATAAGTGGGGGCACAGGGAGGAAAAATAATGGGGCAGTAGAAATGCCAGCTTGAGAGGAAAGGAAAGAGGAGAAAAGGCACAGGCTGCAGTTCCTGTCAAGAGCGCACTACCAGCTGACCAGAAATTCCCTACTCCCTGGGGTCAAAAAGAAGGTGTCCCGTGGTCCCTAGGGTCAGAAAACCCATAGCACTGGGGACCCTCTTTAGACATTTCAGTAGTAATTCTGGTGTGGAGCCACCCTAGTCCCTGAGATTTAAGAAGGCATCCCTTGGTCCCACAGGGGACTCCCGGGTGGCCTGACCCAGGCGAGGAACTCTTAACCTACCAGTCAGACATCTATTGAGTTCTTGTTATTACATTTCACGTTTTCGAGAAGAACAGACAGGATAGAAAGGAAAGTTTGCTCAGGAGGAAAATGGAACTAAGACTGGGCCATGAGGCATAAGGGAGAGAAGTCCTTACCAGGCACTGAAATGCAAGAAAAAATCAGTCTTGGCAGCTGCTCATTTGTCCACCGGGGTCAGGCAATTCTTCTCTCCACACCACCTCAGTCCGAGAGTGGGACACAAAGGTTTCCCTTGGCTCCTGCCGGTGCTTCTACACCTTTAATTAAATTAAGTTCTTGTCTCTCACTGGTCAAGAACAAACAGGTAAGGCACGGGGAATTTTCCACATGAGCAAAGCTTTATTAAAGAGGCTTGCGAATGGAGATGAGGAGGGCCTAGGCAATGCTTACCCCCGTCTCCCAGGACAAAGGATTTGCATGGGTTTTTGAGCAGAAAAAGATTTATGCTTATCATAGGTATAGGTGGGGTTTTCTGGCAAGTGGCCCATCTGGGTAGGGATATGTTAACTATGGTGTGTGCACAGCAGCTTTCTAAGGTGCCTTTAAGATGGCTCCTGTCCCAGAGGCTTCTGGAATTCATAGCAGGACTTGTTATGGGGTGTCGCACCTGCACAGTCCCTCCTATGGCGCAGGTTTGATTCCTGTCTGGGGTACTTGCATCAGGCAGAAGTCATCTGTCGGTCACCTTGAGGGTGTCTGCTCATGCTCCAGGGACCAGATCAGGCTGGTCTTTCTGAAAAATATCTTATGAGGGAGTACTTTGTTCTTTCCTTATAGCACATTCCAGGATGGGCGTTTTATGTCATTAGCCAAACACATAGTACTGTAGGTAAGTTGCAAGTTGTAGGGCTCTTGCTTAAGGGCTCAGTCCCTGTTTCTCCCATATCTCATTACCTGTTCATTTCTGACCAGTAAGAGGCAAGAACCTCCTTCAATTAAAGGTGTAAAGGCACCAACAACAATTTGGAGAGCGAGGCAGGAGCCAAGGGGACCCTTTGTGTCCCATTCTTGGACCTGAGGCAGTGTGGAGAGAATTGAATGACCCTGGCAGCAGAGGGAGCAGCTGCCGAGACTGTTTTTTTCCCGCATTTCTCCACCTGGTAAGGACTTCTCCATCTTGTGTCTCTCAGCCAGATCTTGGTTTCACTTTCCTCCCAAACAAACTTTCCTTTCTATTCTGTCTGTTTTTCCCTGGAAACATAAAACATAATAAAAAGGGCTCAATAGATACCCAAGTGGTGGATTAAGAGTCGCTCACCTGGGTCAGGCCACCCAGGGGTCCCCCACAGATGGGTGTCTCGTTCCATGGGGGCTGGAGTCACTAGTGAAGGGTGGAGGGTCCCCAGTGTGACAGATTTTCTGACTCTAGGGACCAAGGGATACCTTCTTTAACCTCAGGAACTAGGAGGCTCCACACCAGAATTACTACCGAAAGGTCTACAAAGGGTCCCTGGTGCGATGGGTTTTCTGACCCTAAGGACCAAGGGACACCTACTTTTTGACCCCAGGGAGTAGGGAATTTCTGGTCAGCCAGTAGTGCATGCTTGACAGGAACTGCAGCCCGTCCCTTTCCTCCTCTTTCCTTTCCTCTCAAGCTGGCCTTTTGCCCAGCTACTTGTTTTCCAACAACCCCTCACTATTTTTGGAAAAATTGTGTCCATCTCTGGGGCCTCCAGATCTGTAATTATTTGTGGAAAGACTGTGTCTCATTTGTTGTGTTGATACCTGTTGTCTGTGTGAGCCCCAGAGTGTTTGGCCTTGGGCCGAAGACCTTACTGACCCCTCCCCAGATCCTTTTCTTCCTTTTTGTTTTCTCGTCCACCATGTTTGCCTTTGTTATAAAATTTCCTACCAGAGGGAAGTAGCCACTAGTTGCCCTTGGGCGTAGTGTAAATTTAGTTTTCTGGAGAGAATAATTCACATACAAGGTAAAACCCACCTCCAGAGACTCCGAAGCTGCAGCTTTGTGAAATTGTTTGTCTCTAACTGCTTAAAATCTTGATCCAGGGGGTGAAATTGATTGGGCCAGTTCTTACAATCACCAGGACACCCATTCTAGGGGCCTCCACCCAGCCCCTGGGCCTGTAATAGTAAACCCGTTGCCATCGTGTCAATTCCAACTCATAGCGACCCTATAGGACAGAGTAGAACTGCCCCATAGAGTTTCCAAGGAGCACTTGGCAGATCTGAACTGCCAACCCTTTGGTTAGCAGCCGTAGCACTTAACCACTATGCCACCAGGGTTTCCCCTCTAATAATAGGACTTAAGAAATATAGGTTGGGCGCTGGTCCTAGTATCCCCAAGGATTCACCTTTGGGCTGTTTGCTGAATAATTGGTCATCTTTTGCTTTAGATGGATTAAAGAAAAAGAAGTCAATCTTCTTTTGTAATACAACTTGGCCACAATATTCTCTAGGCAATCAGGAGATATTGCTCAAGGATGGAAGTCTTTCCTATTATACTACCCTACAATTGGACTTATTTTGAAAACGAGAAGGAACATGGGGAGAAACTCCTTATGTATGTGCCTTCATGGCTTTCTATCAAGACCCAAATCTTAGAGCCGAATGTAAATTCAAAAAGGAGGAGAGAAACCTTTTAAGCTTTTCTTACTGAAGTCAGAGGAAGGGGAAGATTTACTTTCAGACTCCCTTTTCCAAACCCCAAATAGGCCTACTGCACTTCCAAATGTAGAGGAGGAAGTACCAACTATGAGCTCCTCTTCTGATCCCCCCGGGACCAGAAACCTGGATCCCCCACCATATATTCCTTCGAATGGAGGCCCGGCCAATTTAAAAACTCCACACTGAGAGGCTCATAGAAACACTCTGTCACAACAGGCTCCCCGCTACTCGCCTCGCTGACCCCAGTCCCAACAGAACCAAATCCCCTGATTTGTCAACCTTCTCCCATGGAATTGAGATAGGGAATAAGTTGTACCTATCCTTGCCTTCCACCCAAGGTCCTGGAATGTACCCCTTAAGACAGGTAGCTGATGGAAATGGGGGGACCACACGGGTGCATGTCCCCTTCTTGGTAGCTGACCTAAGCCTATGCAAAGAAAATTTGGGAAGTGTTTCTGAGGATCCTCAAAGATTTAGGGATGAGTTTATGAAGCTTAGTTTAAGTTTAACCTGGGGAGAGATTATGGTTATTCTCACTCATTGCTGCTCCTCTGATGAAAAGGCTAGAATTTTGACAAAAGCCAGGGAGTGTGCTGATGGTGTCCATTGACCTCAACAAACTCATAGATTTTTAAACTGGGGGGAGAAGCAGTTCCTGAGACAGACGCAGGATGAGATTATAATGAGAATGTAGGATCAGAGAAAACAAAACATCTAGTTGTTTTTGTGTTTGAGGGAATTCAGAAGTGTATCACCAAGCCTATCAACTATGATTAGGTTAGAGAAGTTACTCAGGGGCTCGAGGACAATCCAGCTATATTTCTTACCAAGCTTACTGAATCTTTTAGGAAGTATTGGTGTACTTCAATACTGACCCTGAAAGTAGGGAAGGAAGAGCCCTAATGGCCATGCACTTCATCTCCCAGTAGCATCAGGCATAAGATGGCAGTCACAAAAATTAGAAGTGGGACCCCAGAACCCCTCTCCCAACTGGTAGAGGAGGCCTTTAAGATATTCAGTAATAGAGACATGGCTGCCAAGGATAAGATGAGGAAGGAAAAATAAAAAGAAAAGCCTGTTGTTGGCAATTACCCTCCAGCATCTGCCTTGAGATAACCCCAGATGACCCTCAAAACCTGGTTTTGGGCCACCCAGATGGCTGGTATGTATAGAGTCTGACCAGTGTGGGTATTGTCAAAAGCAAGGCCACTGGAAGATGGAGTGTCCCGAACACCCTAAAGCAGAACACCCGGTTGACCCCCCGCAAAGGCCTGGACAGACAACCCCCGTTCAGAGAATGATGACTTTCTCAGAAGAAGGTCTCAGAGAGGCCTATCACTGACAGGGCCCTAGAGCTCGCCTACCTCCCAACTGCACCATCGACATCTCCATTAGAGAACCAAGGGTTATACTTGACGTGGAAGATAAGGAGATTGAATTTGTTTTGGACATGGGAGCCACCTTCTCTACCTTGAATTGCCTGATAGCCCTGCTTTCTGGGCAGGACTGTTTAATTGCTGGTCTAGATGGAAAGCCCAAAGTGAGAAAATTTATTCGTCCCCTCTTATGTCTGAAGGGACCACACTCCCTAATACACTCCTTCCTTTATGTTCCAGAATGCCCAGTCACTTTGTTGGGATGGGATCTAATGAGCAAACTCAGGGCAAAGATACATTTAGAGGCAGACCTAATAGGTGTAAGAAGCGAGAGCTTAGAATTACTCATGCTACTAGCCAATGCACCACAACTTAGAGACCAGATACCACCAGACATTCTAAGTCAAGTAACTCCAGCAGTATGGGACATAGCCACACCAGGGAAGGCAAGGGCTATAGAACCTGTACTCATTAAATTGAAACCAGGTGTGCCTTACCCCTGGAAGAAACAGTACCCACTGAAGCCCAAAGCCCAAGTTGGCATCAAACATTTGTTAGAACATTACCTACTGCATGGGCTGATTAAGCCTTGCCAATCACCCTGCAATACTCCAATACTCCCAGTAAGAAAACTTGATGGCACCTATAGATTCGTACAAGACTTAAGAGCAGTTAATGAAGCAGTAGTTCCTATACATCCCATGGTTCCCAACCCCTACACTCGTCTAATGCAGATCCCAGGAGATGCCCAATATTGGATAGTCTTAGATCTAAGAAATGCCTACTTTTATATACCTTTACACGTCAAATATCAATTCCTCTTCACCTTTGAGTGGAGAGACCTGGACACACAGGAAAATATTCCTGGACCCGGTTACCCCAGGGTTTCGGGACTCACCATATTTGTTTAGAAATGCCCTGGCCAAAGGACTAAGAGAAATATCTTTGCCAGGAAGCATACTATTGCAGCATGTTGATGACTTATTGTTGACCACCAGGAGAAAAGAGGCCTCAGACACAATTACTGTCTTCTTATTAAATTTTTTAGGAGAGAGGGGATATCGGGTATCCCCGAAGAAAGCACAAATTTCCCAAACCCAAGTACATTATCTTGGATTCATCCTGACACCTGGGAAGCAAATGCTTGCCCCTGACAGGTAGTGAGTTATTACAGAGTACCCCATCCCTAAGACCAGAAGACAGCTTCGGGGGTTTTGGGGGATGGCCAGATTTTACAGAGTCTGGATCCCCAACTTCAGCCTTATAGAAAAACCATTATATGAGGCGTTAAAAGGAGAAGAAAGATCACTCCTAGAATGGCTGGCCAAATGTCAACAAGCATCCGAAAACCTAAAAAGCAATCTGGGGCAGGCCCCAGCTCTGGGACTGCCTGACATAAGGAAGTCGTTTAAATTATATCTCCATGAAAAGCAAGGGGTGGGGCTAGGAGTCCTTACTCAAGATGTAGGACCGGCCACCCAACCTGTAGCTTATTTTTCCAAGTAATTAGATTCAGTGGCCCAGGGCTGGCCAGGATGCCTACGAGCAGTAGCTGCAACCGCTCTGCTAGCAAAAGAAGCTCTCTAAATTTACTTTATGACAACCTACCGAAGTATATACACCACACCAGGTATAGATAGTTTTAGAGGTCAAGGGGAATCATTGGCTACCATGTGGCAGAATTACCCAATTCTAAGCCCTCCTTCTAGATGCCTCAGAATTAAGAATTAAGCTTAAAAGAGTGCCAAACTTTAAATCCTGCCACCCTTTTTCCATCCCTTAAGGCATCAGAGTCTATTCATGATTGTATAGAAGTAGTTAATGAGGTCTACTCTTTTTTTTTTTGTACTCTAGCCATCTGGATCTCCAGGAAAAACCCCTAGAAAACCCAGAGGCTGAGTGATTTACAGACGGGAGCAGCTTTGTTGAATGAGGCATCCATAAAGCAGTATATATGATTATCAGCCAAACTGGTGTTATTGAGGCCAGAGCACTACCCCCAGGAACATCAGCCCAAGAAGCTGAACTAACTGCCCTACTGTGCGCCCTTCAATTAGGGGAAGGAAAAACCCTGAATGTGTACACAGATTCAAAATTTGCATACATTATTCTTCATGCATATGCCACTATTGGGAAGGAAAGAGGAATGTTGACAGCTCGCAATTCCCCTATAAAATATAAGGAATTAATCCTAGAACTGCTGGAAGCAGTGCATAAGGCCAAAGAGTTAGCAGTGATTCATTGCAAGGGACACCAGAAAGAAAAATCCCTAGAAGTAATGGGAAACCACAAGGCTGATCTGGCCACCAAGGCTGCCCCAAGGATGGCAGAAAGACCAAAAATCATGGCCTTTATTGCTTACAGATTAAATCACTTAGAGCCAAAATATACTCAGAAGGAAAAGAAAGAGGTTTTTCCTATGATGAGGCAGGATGGATGAGAAAAGATGAGGGAACATTGTATGTGCCTGGATATTTATTATGAAAGATAGTAAAAACTTTTCATGAGGCCACACATTGTGGCAGAGACACCCTCCTAGGGCTATTACCTAAATGCATAAAAGGAAAAGGGCTACACAAAGTGGTTAAACAAATTACAAGCACCTGTGAGATCTGTCTGAGAAACAACCCACAAAGTCACCGTATACCCCTATGTTTGGCTAGGCCTGTCCGACATCAGGGTGTGTACCCAGGAGAAGATTGGCAAACGGATCTCACTGTTATGCCACCCAAGCAAGGATTAAAATACCTACTGGTGTTTGTGGATACCTTCACTGGATGGGTAGAAGCCTTTCCTACTAGGACAGAGAAGACTTTAGAAGTAGGGAAATTCCTATTAAAAGAAATAATCCTTCGATTTGGGCTACCGAGATCCCGACAGTCTGACGATGGCCCAGAATTTCTGGTAAAAATAACCCAGGCTCTCTCCACACCTTTAGGCATAAATTACAAGTTACATAGAGCCTGGCATCCTCAGTCCTCAGGAAAGGAAGAAAGAACGAACCAAACTTCGAAAAGGACGCTAGCAAAGCTATGCCAAGAGACCCAGGAGACTTGGATTAAATTATTACCTGTAGCCCTCATGAGAATTAGGGCTGCCAGTAGAGGTTTAAAACTTAGCCCATATGAAATGCTATATGGAAGGCCCTTCTTAACAACAGATCTACTACTATATCCTGAACTGAATCAGCTCCTTAAATATGTTACTCATCTGGGGAAAGTACAAAAAGCCCTGAGAGAATATGGCAATAATGTACTCCCACTAGTTTTTTTTTTTTTTTTATATACCAGAAAAAGGAACTCTGTCAGACCAGGAGACACTGTTCTCCTTAAAACCTGCAAAGAAGGATCACCAGAAGATCAGTTATCCGAAAAATGAAATGGCTCCTTCCAGGTCATACTGACCACCCTGTCAGCAGTTAAAATTAAAGGGATCAGTCCATGGATTCATAATTCTAAGATTAAGCTTTGTACCCCACAGGAGCTGACCCATAGAGTTAACAGACAAGAAAATACCACCTACACCTGTGAACCAATAGAAGACTTGAAGATTCTCTTCAAAAAATGATAAGTACTCTGTGGACCCAAATATTCTACCTGCTTTAATTTTCCTTGCTGGATTCCTGGCTGCTTTTCCAGTAAGAGAAGTTTCTATTATCTGTTGCAGAGCCTTCCCTTGACTGTCGTAGATCCTGACCCTCTACATACTGCCTAAGGGTTGGAATCATTTCAGCTGTTATTCAGCAGAGGTAGATAAGTTGGGAAAACATGAGGTACTTTCTACTATTCTTTCTCCTCTTTCATAAGACCTGGGGACAACAATGGGGGAATAATTCACTGGTTCTCTTGTCTGAAAGCATAATACGTGGAAATAACTTGACTAACTGTTGGATTTGCCACCAGAGGCCAGCAGTGGGTTCTGGGAGCGATCCTTTGTTTTCAGCAGTTCCTGTTGACCTCCTTGATATCAGTAAGTTACCTTCCCCTTTTTCTAGACCAAAGGGAACAAAAATAACCACCCTACAAGTCATACCCAGCCCAGTTGAGGTCAATGAATTTGGTGAAACTCCTTGTCTAGAGCCGATTGACCTAACCTGGTGGAGCAATATTGAGCCAGCTACCAAGGGCTTTAAGCGCCTTCCAACTTGTCCTCCAACTGTATCAAAACTTGTATATTTTAAAAACTTTAACAGTTATGAGATCTTTTATAAAAATAAAAACACCTGGTATGGGATCAACAGCACATTCGATTCTAACTTCAGCATAGGGCCCTGTGAGGCCCCTGGAGAAACCTTTCAAATGATGAATACTGGCTCTGAAATGGTCTATGAGACATTTTGCCCCACCAATAACTCTATTAAAATAAACTATACCACTTGGGGTGTTTGGCAAATTTATGATCCTGATCCTACTTGTAATCGAAGTCAAAAGAGCCAAGGTCGTGAGTCATGGGAGACATGGGTAAGGTCGATTCAAGCTTCTGCCTGGAACAGGAGTGGGGACTGGGGGCCACTGAAAGGCCCTTGGTCATACCCTGGGTGTGAACGAACTAATAACCGGTCTTTAACTGGTCGCTTCAAGGCCTGGATCTTAAAAAATCCCTCTCTAAACCCAAACAATAATACCTTTTGGAAAAATTCATCTCAGCTTCTGTGTCTTCCTACTGGGCTGTGGTTTTTATGCAGAGACTTCTTTAGAAGAACATGGGCTATCTCGTGCCTTAATTCAACCCAGATCAGTGGTCGCTGCTCTATAGGGTGGGTGACTCCACGAGATGAACAAATTCAAGTCTTTGATCTACAATCCTATGTTCCAAAAGGAACTGATGTATCCTTGACCAGGAGGAAAAGAGTGCCCCTTACCCTTACAGCTTTCGGAATCACTGCTTTAGTGGTTGCCTTAGGGGGTCTAAGGGCCAGAGTCATTTATAATGCTGCAACAGTACAGGATGTGTCTTCCATTGTTGAAGGAATAGCTGAGAGCTCTGGACAAGGACTACGTGCCCTTCAAAAGTCTCTAGACTCCCTTGCCAACATGGCTTTGGATCATCGAATGGCATTAGACCACATATTAGCTGAACAAGGAGGAGCTTGTGCTATTGCCAACACATCCTGCTGCTTTTATGTCAATACCACACAAGAAGTAGAACTTAGAGGCACACGACTATTACAGAAAGTAAAATGGTTAAAAGACACTAGGACAAGATTGGCTTTCTCCATATGGGATCAAATTGAAGGGTATTTTCCTTCTATGACCTGATTTTTGCCCATAGTGGCCATTGTCTTCCTACTTCTATTTTGTCCCTGCCTGTTTAAGATTTTGGTAAAGTTTATGTCTTCTAAAAAAAAAAAAAATGTGTCTTCTAGGTTGCAACAATTCCAGATCAAACTTATGGTCATGCAAGGCTACCAACTCATCCCTCAAGAAGGGACCCCAACAGTACACACAACATTAGAACAGGTAGTGAGAGATTTCTACTTGGTTAGGCAAGAACAACACCCCAGTTCAGCATGAAGAAGCTACAGAAGCAGAGACCTTCATCCATATTCCCATAAAGAATTACGAGTGTGAAATCTCTCATGGGGGAGTAAGACAGGGAACAAAGAGGCCCTGGGATCAGTCTTGCAGTCTCACATACAAATCAAAACAACAGACAAAGCAACAGGAAATAACCAGAGCCCAGGAAAAAAAGCCACTTTCTGGAAAAATCAAGCAAGATTTCTTAAACATAGCTCACAAACTTCCTCAAAGTTGTTTTTCAGGAGCAACCAGACGGAACCAGCTCCAGAGACATGCACAGAACATCCACCTCTGACAGCTATGTGACCTTCCACCAGGGGAAGTAAAGGGCTGCAGTTGCAGTTGGGAAATCGAACTCAGGGAGCTACAGACTGCACAGGCCCAACATCCTACAATAAGTCCTTCTATGAATCCCAGAAGCCCCCAGGACTGGAGCTGTCTTGAAGCCATCTTAGCAAACTGGTGCGTGTGCACCTTAGTTAACATATCCCTGCCCAAATAGGCCACTTTCTGGAAAACCCCACTTATACCTATGAATAAACATAAATCTTTTCCCCCTCGCTCAAAAATCTTTAAAAAGCCACGCAAGTTCTTTGTTCTGTGAGACAGAGGTAAGCATTGCCTAGGCCCTCCTTGCCCCTGCTTCCAAGCCTCTTCAGTAAAGATTTGTTCATGTGGAAAAATTCTCCTTGCCTTACCTGTTCATTCTTGACCAGTGAGAGGCAAGAACCTCCTTCAGTTAAAGATGTAGAGGCTCCAGCAACAAAGTTACTTGCATCAGACTGTTTTTCTACCAATTCATACTTGGTTCCTTAGGGCTACAGATTTTCTAGGGAGGGTATGTTTCCCATTAATTAAATAACAGAGCCCTTGACTGGCATCTCCATGGGAAAACGGAGAAAGTTTATATAAGTTTCCACCGAAAACACTATATTCCAAGTGACTCTGCCAAATTAGAGATTGCAGCCACATGGCAACCTTGGGAAGAGTTGAGGCTTGTCTGCTTGCTTCCTCCATTCCTTACCTGGTCTCTCCTCCTTTCTACCAATTGTCCTCAAGTTGATTCTGACTCATGATGACCCCATATGTGTCCGAGTAGAAAAGCTCCACAGAGTTTTCAGTGGCTAATTTTTCAGAAATAGATCTTCAGGTCTTTTTTCCAAAGCAACTCTAGGTGGACTTGAACCTCTCACCCTTCGGTTAATAGCCAAGCTCATTAACCATGTGCACCACCCAGAGACTCCATCCCTTTCTAAGTGTTCTCTTTTCCCTCCCCACTGCTGGGGATCTCCCCCGATCCTGGATGCCCAGAGATGGGTCTCTGGCACTCTCTCCAATTGGGCCAGAACAGAGCTGCCTGCTCTAGAGTCCTTCCTCCTTCCCCTTCCCTCTAGACATACTTTGGAGACAGGCCAGTTAAGATGACAACTAATTAGGGTGCAAATGACACTGGATGGTAATGTATTGCTGTATCATCCCTCCCAAATAACACATTTGCATTTTTCAGAAGGTCTTTGGTGTCTAAAGCTAAGGGCATGGCGAGTGGAGGAACATGTGGGCCCTGTGCAGGTAGATTGCTGTGGTGGCCATTTTGGAGCAAATGACTCAGAACTTCTCATATTACCCCATGGAGGCAACACCCAATGTCATTCACATACAGTGCCAGCCCTGTCCTGTGCATGCTGTGGTCCACAGGCCACTTAGAAGTCCCACTGTTAACTGTGCTCTACTTTAGTAACACAGAATATTTTTCTTTTGGCATCTGCATATTTCTGAATGTTATAAATATTTTTGTGGTTTTATAGTCAGGTCTCATTGGTCACTGTAAACCCTAATTTATCAAGATTGTATGATTCAGTAAAATAACTCAGAGTTTTGATAGCAATCACCTCCCACTTCAAAGGAGTAGGTGTACAGAGTTTCCTTGATGTGTGAACTGATATTTTTAACTCGTTTTTTTTTTATTTCAAAAAAGACATAAAGGGACTAATCTTAAAGGCTCAAATTCAGAATTAATAAAAACAAGAAATGAAAAGGTAGTGAAATAAATATGAGGAAAAGAGCAACTTACAAAAAAATCTTACAGAATCAGTGTTCACGCTAGACTTTTGTATTCTAAATGAAAAGAATCTACAATGTTTTAAATAAACACATAGCCTTTCTCCTTTTAGTGGCTAGGATATATAAACTTAGCCTAAATTTCTTGAATGGATAAACAATAAACTATTAATAACATCTTTTCTGTCCTACTTAACTTATGACTAATCCTAAACAATGAGAGAGTCAGATGGTTGAGTATTTAAAGAAGCAAACAGGCCGAATAAACAGAGGGCCACTTCTACCTGACATCTAGAGCCCTAAGTCTTTTCTGTCAGTTTGTCGTACTGTGGTAGCTTGTGTGTTGCTATGACGCTGGAAGCTATGCCACTGGTATTCAAATACCAGCAGGGTCACCCAAGGTGGACAGGTTTCAGTGAAGCTTCCAGACTAAGACAGACTAGGAAGAAGAGTCTGACAAACTACTCCCGAAAATTAGCCAATGAAAACCTTATGGCTCACAACAGAATATTGTTCCAATATAGTGCTGGAAGGTGAGCCCCGTAGGTTGGAAAGTACTCAAAATACATAGTAACCACAACAATGGACTCGAATATACCAACGATCATGAAGACAATTGTTCAATTAATCACAATCAGCAATCACAGGACCAGTTGTGCCTCGTGTCGTGGCATGGGGTTGCCATGAGTCAGAACTGGTCCACAACAGCTAATAACAATAACAAAAAAGCCCCTTAGATATCAGGCCATAGGACCACTTAACTATAGCTACAAATGAAAGCTGCAAAAGGAATCCTATAGAACCCTGCAGCCTATTTTTTTTTTTTTTTTTTTAGGCTGCAGGGTTCTATAGGATTCCTTTTGCAGCTTTCATCTGTAAGGTGAGGAAAAACAAGGGTCCCTTAAGATCTGGCTAGCATGGTTAACAAGTGGAGGTAAGGAGGACTCACCAGGTACCTCTAACAGCTGAAAAAGCAACTTTCCCTTTTCTACAGAACTACAGAGCTCACGGAATTCTATGCGAAATTTTCTCCTGAAAATTTGAGAAGCGAAAACCTGCACCCACTGCTGATTCCTTATGATGCTCACATTGTTAAAACCTCTCAACCCCCCAAGATAAATCTTTTATAATGAAAGGCTGGGTCTGCCCCCCAAAGCCTATCATTCCTCTAACACTTAAAAATATTTTCTCAACATTCACAGGCAGTGCTCAAAATTGGCCTGATATATATAGAGCCTCCTTTGTGGAATAACAAGATTATTTTTATCGTTTTCCGATTCTCAAAAATCTGACCTGTCACCAAAGAACTTCTAAAAATATCAGCATGATAATGATATCCTTCGTCATTCCCCTTCTGGCTTACGGCCACATTACTAGAGTTGGATTTTTATTTGTTTTCTGAGGTCCTCTCTGATCACAGCCCTCATCATTTCATTGTTTCAAGGAGATGTGAGACAACACAGCTATCTTGGGAAGGTGGTTAGTTTTTTTTGTTTGTTTTTTCACCTTTAAAGCCAAGGTGTTTTTGCAAAACGTTCAGTTCAATTCACTTTCGCACTTTTAAACCACAGTTTAGAGTTGGAAGCACATTGGAATGGATTCTAGAAAAGAAATGCTGAGAGTGGAGAAGCATTTTGTTCTTGTACCACAGCCAGTTCAATTCAGCCACATTGCTGAATGCCTACTATGTGCCAGGAATATAAAGACAAAATATTCTTTGCTCTCAAACAGCTCACAGCCTACTAGGATAGACAATCTCATAAAAAGAAAAAAAAAAAACTATAGTATACTGTAACAGCTGTAATCTTATTGTTGTTTGTATAAATGTACCGGGGATGGATGGGAACACCAATCAGGAAGCAAAAAATACTGTTGGGGGAAGTAAGAAAGAAAATGTAACGACGTAACAAATGCTATTTTTAAAAATAGATCCTAGCAATTCTTTGTTGCTCAGAGATTATATCTCGATCTTATCATAACTAGAGTTAAAAACAAAAACAAAACTGGTTTTAAATAGTTGTTAGAAGCTTCTGCTTCTTGGTTAGAATTTAGAATATTTCCTTAGGGATAGGTTCCCCAGCATTTGTTTTTTGTAGTCTGCTTTGGTGAGTCCTTTTTAGTCATTCAGGTAGACAGAAGGCAAGTACATACTCACTGACCTTATAGAGGCTCTGAACAGAAGCCGTCCAACTGTAGGTGTTTTAGATGGAGAATGTCCATTGTTCTGTTTAACAATGACATATTCTATCTTCATTGTATATTGTCAACTACTACATGACACTGTTTATTATATTTTCAAGAGGTTTTTCCTCTCTTTGGCTGTAGGTCTGGGGAGCGCAAGATGAAAGCACTCCCAAGCATGGAGAAGAGTGGGCCCTGGTTCCAGTGGCAGGGGTCCAGGATGAGGAGAGAGAGAACTCGTCCTTTCAAAGGAACAAGACAATGAAACCTAGGAACAGTGATATATGCTGTCCTGTTTTAGGTTTTCCTTTACTCCATGATAAAGTCTGTAAAACCCTTCTACCTCATGCTTTTGTGTTAGCAAGCTTTGGAGGATAAAGGAAAAGTTCTGCGTCCATACTTTGGGATAAAGTAGACTAATAAAGCTGTGGTGACATTAAATTTAAAAAAGAAGTATGTGATGGCCAGAGGTGATAGTGAAGAAGCTGAGGCAGTAGGCCAGAGCATGAGGGCACAAGTGATAACCAGAATGGACGTGGGGAACATGCGAGCCCTCTCTGAGTATTCTCCAAAGTATTGACGGAAGGAGCCTGGACTTCCCACAGTCACAGAGAAAACGGAAGTGGACTCAACCAATTGGATGTTCAAAGGAAGAGGCATGGTCCCCCCACCCACCACTACACACATATTCACACTCCAAAGGCTAGAAGAACTTGGTATCTCAGTTTTTCAAGAAACAGCAACACTAACCCTAATCCTAATTCTGGGTTTTGAAGAATGAGTAGAAGTTCACTGGACAGAAGAGACAGAGAATAAATGAGTAAAGACCTTTAAGGAAAATCAGGTATGCTCTGGCCTAGAGAGAACAGATACTCTCAACCATTGCATCAAATTAACTGCTCTAAGCAATTAATTTCAAAGAATAATTAAAGTAGTAAAGTTGGGAAGTGATCTTTTTAACAGAGTGAATACAAAATTACCCCTGTAATAACTACACTATCATTCACTTCCATTCTGACTTGCTTTTTTGTTTGTTTGTTTACAAGTTTTGTTTTATTGGCATAGAATATTTCATAGCTACATTTTGTTTTGTTTTTATTTTTTGTTCGTGATAAATATGTATGTAGCAAAGCATTTGCCAACTCATCATTCTTCATGTGTATAATTCAGTGACATTGGTTATTTATCATGTGGTTCAGCTATTACCATTACCCATTTCCAAATTTTCCCATCACCCTTAACACAAGCTCCCATTAAAAAAAAAGTTACTGTTCAGTCGATTTTGACTCACAGTGATCCTATAAGACAGAGTAGACTGCCCCATAGAGTTTCCAAGGATTCAAACTGCCAGCCTTTTGGTTAGCAGCTGTAGCACTTAACCACTATGCCACCAGGGTTTCCAAAAGCAAGCTCAGTGTCCCCTAATTGACTGGCTTTTTTTTTTTTTTTTAGTGGAAAAAAAATATATATAGAATTTCACCTAGTGGGAAAGAAAAAACAAAATTTTGGAAGCTGGAAAGCTTCTCCCTCATCACTTCTCTCTTTCTCGTTTTCTTGCAGGTTGATGCATTTTTAACTCCTTTACTGTGAGATTTTGGACAGTAAAGATGAATATATGTGTTTAATTTAGGGTCTTCTTTCTTGATAATATTTTATTTATCTCTTTATTACTGTTCCATCTAATTGAGAATAAGACACCAGGATCTTGCTTAGAATTGGCACTCAACCCCTAACAGAGCTTATAAATTCAGAAACCCTCGGGGTTGGAATGAACTGTAAAGGTCAGCCTGTCCAAACACTTATCAGATGTTTAACCCAGGAAACTCCATAGCTTGCCTGATACAAATTTATCAAATGAGAATGTACAAAGCTATGTTATTATTTTGCTTATTATCCTGTATCATATTTACTACTAATAATAACGTTGTTGTTGTTGTTAGGGGTTGCCCAGTCATTTCCAGCTCATAGTGTGCCCTGTGTGACAGAGTAGAGCTGCCCGTATGGTCTTCTTGGCTATAATCTTTACAGAAACAGGTTGCCAGGTCTTCATCTCATGGAGCCACTGGCTGGGTTCAAACCACCAACCTTTCAGGTAGCAGCCAAGTGCTTAATTATTTGCACCACTAGGGTCCTTTAATAATAATACTAGCTACCATTTATGATACACTTGCCATGTGGCCAGCCCTGTGCTGAGGGCCATTTATGTCTCCTGAGAAACCTATGAGGGAGGCGTTATTAAACCCCTCCGCTCCCCTCTCCCCGTCCCCGTCCCATTTTACAGAGAAGGAACTGAGGTTTACTTCAGGTTTAACTCACTTGGAATTGCTCGTAGCTTGTACATAACAGGGGGAGCCTAGTTTTAAACCAGCTTTCTCTGATTCCAATGCATATCCTCTTAGCTGTGAGGGTTCCCAGATTTAGGACTGTGTGACTTAAAGAACTTAATTGTTTCTGCATCGTAGTCATATGCTTTTTCCTTTTTTCCACTTGTAGTTTTAGTCACTGATATTCTTACGTTTGCTTTGCTATTGACTTCATTTGGATCCCTAGAATTATAACCCACAGTAACCCCAGGGTGACTTCCATCTGCTCTGCAGACGAATTCTTTTTTAAATTGATACAAACCCAGGAACAAAATACAATATTAATATTGGTTTGGATCAAACAATGAAGATCAAATAGAAGTGTAGTACCTTCCTAAAAAAAAAAAAAAAAGTACCTTCCTAAAAAAAAAAAAAAAAATTTTTAGGCAGACTTAAATAGCGCTGCATTTACCATCTGTTATATCAAATACACTTTTTTTTTTTTAATCAAATCATCATCGTCTACATAATGAGTATAGTTAAATAAGAATGTTGACCAAAAGTTTTGGGTTTGTCGAACTCTTTTTGATAAAATAATTGCACATCTTTCCTGTCAACAATTCAGGTGGTTGAGGATAAGCAATTAGTGTAGACAGGTTTAATGGTAACTTTCCAGAACCCAAAACCAGATGATCCAGGTTTAAGTCCCAGCTCTGCGTCAGCTCTGTATTTTGAACAGTTCACCTAACTTCTCTGAGTCACAATCTCACTCTCTGTAAGAAAAAGAACCTAACACATAATCATATTTTGAGCACATCTGGGACAATGTATGTGCATGTGCCTGGCACAGATCGAAAAAACCGAACCCTTTGCCACAGAGTCAATTCCGACTCATGGCGACCATATAGGACAGAGTAGAACTGCTCCCTTAGGGTTTCCAAGGAGCACCTGGTGGATTTGAACTGCTTAATTCAAGCTTTTTTATCAGTCTATTCCAGGAGTTTCCAGCAAGTGGCAAAGAAATATTTGTTGACTAAATTATGGAATGGGAGATAGACATTAAAACTCTTCATAAGCAAATGGATGAGTTTGGCTGTGTGAAATCTCACATCTTTCTAAAGCATTCCTGGATCCCCAGGGTTGGCTCCTCCAGTGTGGTTGGCTGCACTAGTCATGAGGGTAGGCTCAGAAGCCTGTAACTGTCAGCTCCTTTCCCTGCACCATGATCTGCAATGTAGTGTGCGCCCACAGTGTTTAGTGTGGCTTATTTCACCCCCATCACTGTTCTCTGTCAACACTGCCCTGCACAACTTTGAACATCTATAGTTCTCAGGAGGAAAGATGGCAGAATCCTCACTTGGACTCACTGTGGTCATCTTCTGAAGATAAGCAATGCCATGGCAAAGAAGATTTATCCAGGTAAACACCACAAATACTCCAAGCCTGCTGGATCTACATTTAGACCTCAGCAGAAAGATCCTGAAAGATTTGCCTTCTCCCTAGGTCTTCTAATGTAAGAAGAACTTCAGGCAAAAAGGGGGACATTCTGACCCTCTTGGCTATTTGGGAATCATGGTGCAGACTTGAGTGACCCTGGGGTCCCATGAACAAATAAGTGCCTAGGCTTACATCAGAGCAGCCCCCAATATACAGATGCTCCCTATTGCCCCCTCAGTGCTATGTGTTTGGAGACATAGCCAACTTTCCCAGAGCCATTTCAGATTGGAGTGGGTCCCTTACAAGTTCTTGGTGTTCAGTCCCAGCCCGACAGTGGTGGCTGGGAATGGCTTGACTTCTAGGACTCATGGAGGGAAGAAGACATGGGGCAAAAGACATCCTTTTCTTTCTTTCCTGATTATTTCTCAAATTATCCTTATCCTAGACACATGTAATACTCAGAAAACAAGTCATTCTGACTCTCAAAGACTTCTTCAGGAAGTGGGTCATCAGAGTACAAAAGGGCACTTAGAGGGCTGGGAGCAATGAGAGCCAGCTCCAGTTCCAGTGCTGGCACCAGTGGACCACTTCAGGCAAGTTGCTTGATCTCTCTGGGCCTCTATTTGTTGGTTGTTTTTTTTTTTTTTTTTTATGAAAACATGGGACTAGATTATCTCAATAAAAAAAAAAAAATTTTTTTTTTTTATTGAGATCTCAATGAGCCCTATTAATTCTAAATATCTCTGATTTTCTGTAAATCTAATGAGAATGAGCTGAGCTGAGCTAATAAAGTCCTAAGACTAAAAAAAAAAAATTAGTAAGGATCATTTTATAGCTAATACTACAGTCAAACACACATACTATTTCCTCTGCTGAGTGTTTGGCAGAATTTGGAGTTGTACACTGAGGTCTCTAGATCTTGTCTGAGTTGCCCATGCCAGGAAAAAAGAAAGAAGAAAGCTGTGGCCTTTCAGCTGTTGAAAACACACTAATTCTCATAATCTAAGCAGCTTTGACACTACTCACCACAGCCTGACAATTAAATTTCTCTGTTTGAATTTCAGCATCAGATGTGTTACGTTGAGAGTTAAACGGTTCTGATGTGAAGGCCTATCTTTCCTCTCCTGACAGTCTAAAAAGCTGTCACTATTGGTTTCCTTATTAGTAACCAATCTGCTTGTTCAGATGATGCCTCGCAGTTTATACCAAGGGAAATGCCACTCCCCAAGAACAGAAGAGCAAACACAGAGGATGTTGTAGGGCTATCTGGTTGGCACAAGATCTCAGGGACCAAAATTAAATGTGCCAAAGCAAGGTAAGCAAGTCTGCTGGATAAACCTTGGCCTTGGCAGCTTTTTACTTGATGCACTTGACACTCTTTTGAATCTGCACAAGCAACTAAGTCTTCTCCAAGGGAGCTGCTGCCAGCTTGGTAAATAACCAAAGTACCCAGTGATTTCCCTGGCATTGCATGGGACAGAAACCGCATACCCTACACATCTTACTCTGTGACTCTAGTTTATTGCAGAGAAGGAAGACTATCTGGAAACTTGGTCTGCATCCCCAAAAGTCTCAAAGGCCCTTGGGCGAATGGGGCCTAAGGAAACATGCTGAGGGTGGCTTGTCACAGAAGGCCAGAGACCTCCAAGGCAGATGTCTATTCCTGTCAGTGGAGGAACTAAAACAAAGGCAGCAAAAGAAGAATGCATTTCCGTAGAATCCACATGTAATACCTTGGGGAAGTTGTTTTTCGGTACCGTTGAATGACTTTCAACTCTTAGCGACTGTATGTACAACAAAAGGGAACATTGCCTGGTCCTGCACCATTCTCATAATTGTTGTTATGTTTGAGCCCGTTGTTGCAGCTGCTGTGTCAATCCATCTCATTGAAGGTCTTCCTCTTTTTTGCTGACCCTCTACCAAGCATGATGTCCTTCTCCAGGGATTGGGATTGGTCCCGTGTGATAACCTGTCCAAAGTATGTGAGACGAAGTCTCACCATCCTTGCTTCCAAGCAACATTCTGGGTATACCACCTCTAAGACTGATTTGTTCATTCTTCTGACAGTCCATGTATATTCAGTATCCTTCACCAGCACCATAATTCGAAGGCATCAATTCTTCTTCTGTCTTCCTTATTCATTTGTCCAGCTTTCGCATGCATAGAGACGATTGAAAATATCGTGACTTGGGTGAGGCGCACCTTAGGCCTCAAAGTGACATCTTTAAAGAGGTATTTTGCAGCACATTTGCCCAATACCATATGTCCTTTGATTTCTTGACTGCTGCTTCCATAGACATTGATTGTGGATCCAAGTAAACTGAAATCCTTGACAACTTCAATATTTTCTACATTTACCATGATGTTGCTTATTGGTCCAGTAGAGAAGATTTTTGCTTTCTTGATGTTGAGTTGTAATCCATACTGAAGGCTGTAGTCTTTGATATTCATCAGTAAGTACTTCAAGTCCTCTTCACTTTCAGCAAGCAAAGTTGTGTTATCTGCACATCCCAGGTTGTTAATGAGAACTTCTTCCAATCCTGATGCCACATTCTTCTTCATAAAGTCCAGCTTCTCCGATTATTTGCTCAGCATACAGGTTGAATAACTATGGTGAAAGAATACAGTGCTGACGCACACCATTCCTGATTTTAATTCATGCAGTATCCCCTTGTTCTGTTCAAACTACTGCCTCTTGGTCTATGTACAGTTTCCTCATGAGCACAATTAAGTGTTCCGGAATTCCTATTCTTCAAAATGTTACCCATAATTTGTTAGATCGATAGTGGGAGGTGCAGGATAGAAGGTGGAGCAAAAACTGGAATCATAGAAGATGCCAGCCAAAGGGAGCCCTGGATCTTAAGGGAAAGGGGTTGAATGGAAAACCCAAGGAGCTCACATTTTATGTAGGCATCATAATGCCCTCCTTCTCATCCTTTTCCCACCCTGGTTGGTGTAGCCAATGGTTCTGTTCTGTCCTAAAGTCTCAGGTCCTTTGAAAGGGACAAGCAAGCAATTTTCTCCCTCCAAAGGCCCTGTATTCCTTGATTCTTCCTTTCAGCAAGGACCAGAGTCAACTAACCTGTTTGAAGATTTAGGTGACCATATCCATTTTACTATAATAAAAATGAAAATATTTTGAGTAATTAAAACATAACCAGAAAGGCCAAGAAAGTCAATCATTTGGGTTTGAGCACTACAGGTCTCAACTGGGAGTTCTTACTGTAAATTCTCTGTATCATATTCACTCTTCTCTCACAGCCTGGTGATTGAATGTGTTGTTAGTGTTGTTGTCGCTGTTGTTAGTTGCCATCGAGTCAATTCTGATCCCATGTGTGCAGAGTAGAACTGTTCCATAGGGTTTTCAAGGCCATGAACTTTCAGGACCTGACTGCCAGAGGTGTCTTCTGAGGTACCTCTAGGTGGATTTGAGCCACCAATCTTCCACCTAGTAGTTGAGCACTTAACCATTTGCACCTCCCAGGGGGCTCCATCTGGGTATAACTACTGTAATTTTAACTGAAGCAAAATATACACAGAAAAGTGCAATGTCATAAGCACATAGCCTCACAAACTAAGCACTCCCATGCAACCAGCATGCAGATCAAGACACAGAAAATCACCAGCACCCAGAGCCCCTCCCATTTCCTTTCCAGTCATTTTCCCTGCTCCTACCCGAGCTGGTGACAACATAGATTAGTTTTGCTCGATTTGGTACTTTATGTAACAGACATCTTACAATATGTTCTCTTTTGTGTCTGTGTTACTCCCCTCAGTATTGTTGGTGAGATTCATCCATATTGTTACATATGGCTATGGATCATTCTCATCTGTGTAGAGTTCCATGCTGTGAATATACCACAATGTATTCATTCTGCTGTTGAAGGGCATTTTGGTAGCTTCCAGCTGGAGGATAATGGTGCTTCTATGAACATTTTGATACACGCCTTTTGGTGAATACAGTAGCAAGTAGTATTTTTTAGCAATGCCTGGCACCCTGGTGGATGGTCATGTATTTATTTATCTGTTTTTCCAGATCCCATTTTAGAAAGCTCAGTAAGAAAGTGTGTGCTTAGTGTACTTGGGAATCTATTAAGGGGAAAAATGATTTGGCAGTCACAACACCTCTCCACAATATTTTGGCAGTTTGGTCCCTAAAATCAAGTTTTTCTGCCGTTCTGATTCTTGTAGCTACAGCAGCGTGGTGTTCACACCTGACAGCCTCTTCCTGCCTCACGGCAACAAGTTGTAATCACTTTGGTCACATCGTCTATTTTCAGCTCAGAGAAAATTCTTTTTTTTTTTTTTCAAAAATATCTTTCCCCATTCTAATTTTTCATTCTTCACCTTAGAATTCTCTGGTGATTTTTTAAGTTAAAATACAAAGAAGCAACATGTTGCAAGCACCTCAGTCACATCATCTACTTTCATCTCATAGAAAATTCTTCTTTTTTTCCTTCAAAAAACCTTTTCCCATTCTCATTTTTTTCTCTTCACCTTAAAATTCTCTAGTGATTTGAAGTTAAAATATAAAGATATGCCAGTTCAGCTAAGTATCCTATCTTCAAAATTACACTGAAAAATGCCTTATGGGAATGTGGGAGAGAATAGCCTTGCCATTTCCTCAGAGGAAAAATATGGAAACCAAAATGAACACATTCAGAAAAAACTAGTCCCAGCCTGTGTGTGTGCAACGGAGGGTTTAAAACATGGCCCCCAAGATTCTTTGACATTCCTCCCATCAAGAGGTGGGATCTGGGTGGGCTTCTGACTGCTTTGCGTTCAGCAGTGATGCAGTGTGATATCAGAAGTTGGGTCCTAATTGACCCTGCCACTTCCGTCTGGTTCTGTGGGAATGCTTGCTCAAAGGGTGCTCCCTCTCGGAACCCAGCCACCATGCTGTGACAAGCCAAAGCCATGTGGAGAGGCATATATAGGTTCTTTAGTCAACAGTCCTAGCTGACCCAGGCTGCAGGTCATCCCAGCCCAGGTGTCAAATACCTGAGAAAAAGCCCTCACAGAATTCCAGCCTCCAGCCATTTGAGTTACCCCAGCCAATCAAGTCTTCCCAGCTGAGGACCCAAACATTGTAAATGGAGACAAACCACCCCACTATGTCCTGTCCGAATTCCTGACACACAGAATTTGTGAGCATAATAAGATGGTTGTTACTTTATGCTCTGAGTTTGAGGTAGTTTGTCATACATTAATAGTAGCTGGAGCAGAAGCCATCACAGTTCCCAACGGGAAGCCTTAAATTAACTATGGGAGCCTTAGTCTGCACTACACAGGGGACATACCAGTCATCTGTGCTCTGAAACCACACTGAGCATTCAAGGTGCCCTTCACCAGAAAAGAGGAAGTCAGGTGGGTGTCCTACAGGAAGCATGGGTTAAAACCTGCATGATTTCACAAGATTATCTCATTTAATCCTCCCAACAGTCCAATGAAGTAGGTCCTTTTATTATGGCTATTTTATAAACAAGGACACTGACGCACTAAAAAAAAAAGAAATCTGCCCGGAGTCTTACAGCTAATACATAGCAAAGTATAGGGAGAGAATCAAGAAGTTTGTCACTGATCATAGGAAAGAATGGACATGAAGCTGCCGGTTCCCAGTGAAGGATGGAGGCCCAGGTGTTTGTCTGATGACTTAGGGAGAATTTCTTGCGCTCTACTCTGTGCAGAAGCTGTGCTAAGCACTGGAGACACAGGGACTCCACCCTCAGGTAAAGTAGAGTCTAAAGGAGCATTCAGACGCAGAAAGAGATTTCTTTTCCTTTTAAGTCAGCCCAAGGTTGGCTTTCTTCCAAAGAAACTGTTGTAATTAGGAAAATGAGAGACTAGAGAACAATGTGGTTTCCTAGCTGATAAAAACAAAAAGAAGTTGAAGTAAAAAGAGGGTTATAATTCTTAATCAGAAAACAGAAGTTTAGGTAAATCAGAAAGTAGAATGTATGTATACTGGGCTTATGTTAAGGATGATGGAAAAATTTGGAAACAGTAACAATGGCTTGCACGACATGGTGAACGCAATTAATGTCACTAAGTTGTACACTTAGAAACAGTTGATATGTTTTGTTATACATATTTCACCACAATAAAAAAAAATTTTTTAAGTGGAATATGAAATTCAACAGTGACTCAGTTCTATGAAGATAAGCAATCCACCATATACCCTTAGTCCCCACAGGTGTTTGATTAGGTCAGGTCCAGCACTGCTGGGAGAGACTCTCACAACCACATCCAGGTTACCTTACTCTTGGATTGTATTTCCCCCTAATCAAGACGCACCCTTTGAGGTCCGAACGGAAAGGGGAAAGGAGGAAAAGACAAAGGTAATGCCCTCTGTGGAAGAGGGCATCCTCCCATTCTTCCAGTGTTTAGGACACCCTGGTCACCTGGGTAGTCACCTGGCAGACAGGCAGAAAAACAAATCCAGAGCCCAGGAGGTCACCAGTCACAGGTAGAAGTGACACTCCAGGTGTGGGTATTACACCGTGTTGCAAAACTGGCAGAAATAGGCCAGCTGAGCCCTAGAACCTTAGCTTACTCCTGGGTGTTTGTCTCCCCGTACCAGTCACGACTGCCTTAACCTTTCCTTCAAGTAGAATGTTCCTCCAACAACTTAAAATAGTTTCAAAAAAAGAGAAAAGGTCAAGGATACACAGAGCTGGCTCAACTCAGTTTGTGGCTGAGTATAAGAACTTTGATTTTATGTTTGATGTATTTTGTTATTGCTCTAGAAGGAAAGTGTAAATGACAGTCCAGTATGTTCCATCAGGGAAGGAGTGGCCGGACACTGTCCAGTCTTTCTTCAGACCCTCCATCACATCCAGTACCCACTACTCCACTGTGAGGGAGGAGGGAGGCTGAAATTTCTAAAAGCTACCCAGTTTTCCTTGTTTCTACTGTTCAGGCAGCAACTCATTACCTACTGATTGGAGAGACAGGGACACATATTTCCAATAGAACATACAGTACCTGCCTTTGAGGACCTTTTAGTACCTCAATTATCTTTGCTGCATCCAATGGACATGGAGGCAGGACTACAACCAGACCACTTGGAAATGTTTTCCAGAATTCTTAGTTCCCACCGAGATGTGCTCCAAAGCTCTTAATGATGTTTCCTCTCTCCGTAGAGTTAATCCAATGAGACAGAGATGGGTGGCCAGCAGAAGGTCCACTCAGAGGAAGAACACCTGGGGTCTTTTGCCACATGCAGCAATAAGGGTGTGGCAGATGAGATGCTTCCCATCTTTGGTTAGTGACTAGGGGCAGACCCTGGACCAGACAGTGCTGGTTTGAATCCGCGCTCTGCAGCTTCCTCTCTGTGCCATCTTGGACAATCTCTCTGGGGCTTTTCCTTATTTGTACCAAACCACCAGTTGTCATCGAGCCAATTCCAACTCATGGAGATGGTATGTGTATCAGAGTAGAACTGTACTCCACAAGATTTTCAATGGCTGGTTTTGTTAAAGTAAATCACCAGGTTTTTCTCCTGAGGTGGTGCCTGAGTGGACTCAAATTTCCAACCTTTCAGTAAGCAGCCACATGCATTAACTGTCTCACCCAGGTAGAAGTCTAAAGCAGGCAGATATTAATAAATTGCTGCAAGTTTTACCACCCAGAGACTCCTCATCTGTAAGAGGGAATAATAATAGCATCTTCCTCCTAGGTTAGTTATAAACCATAAATGATTTAATACAAGAAAAACCTGTAACTGCTATCATGTGTTTGCCATTGTTGTTATTACCGTAGGAAAAAGATCTAAAGAGTAAAGGGAGGCAATAGGTTCATATTGAGACACTGAAAGAGAAATCTAGTCCCAGGTTTTGGGTCTTCCCTCTGAAACCACTTTAACCATCAGCACACATGATGTTGCTGCTCTCCATGCTGAAAGTACACTCAGCAATAAGATAGAGCCCCTTATACTTTTCCTCAAATTTGTGAAAGCCATAGGAAGTCACAGAAAACCAAGGTGATAGCTAATGCTTTCATTCCTATAAAAGCTCTGTATGCCTGCTGACAAGTTGCCTAATGATTTCTGATTTGTAGGGTCAGTTAATCAAGGATTATTTGAAAAATATTTGAGAAGAAAAATCAAGTGATGGATAAGGTTAAGTGAGTTTGCTTCCTGTAAAGTTGACTAATGCAGAAAAGTAGAATGAAATGGAAAATAGACAAGTGGTAAACCATAAAAGTTACGTTCTTTCCAATCCTGTATCAAGCCTGTCCTTATTTCATGAGTATTCTTCCATGGCGGGCAGTATATTATAGATCTCCTCCACTAGGTAAAAAAAAAAAAAAAAATTTATTTATTTTTTTTTTATTATTATTTTTTTTTACGGGCTCCCTAAAGTTTATATCCCTCCTCCTAGCACAATGCCTGGCATACAGCAGTGTTGGTTTAAAAAAAAAAAGAATAATTGACCAGATGGCTAGATAGCAGATAAATAGAAAGATGATAGGTAGGTAGGTAGGTAGATAGATAGATAGACAGACAGACAGACAGATAGATAGATAAGTAGGTAGGTATGTAGGCAGATAGTGTGATGGTTAAGGTTGTGTGTCAACTTGGCTGGGCCATGATTTTCAGTGATTTGGCAGTTGTATGATGCTGTGATCACTTCCATGATGAGATTTGATATATGTGATCACCTCCATGGTGGGATCTGCTGTGAGTAGCCAATCAGTTGAGAGGGAGTTTCCTTGGGTGTGCGGCCTGCATTGAATACGGGTGGAGGTTCTGGCAAGGCCAGCGGGCTTTTGCTTGTTCTGGATCCTGCAGCTACTCCTGTTCGTCTGACCTCAAGCTCATGAAACTTGAGCAAGCAGTCTGATCTTTGCAGCCTGTGAGAAAGAGCACTGCTTTCTGACCTGCCAACTTTGGGTTCACCAGTCCCTGCAGCTGCATGAATCAGGAGAAGCCTCCTGACTGTTCCATGGACTTGGGATGTTCCGGCCTCCACAACCGAGTGGAGCCATTTCCTTTATATAGATCTCTCTCTATATATATACTTACACACTTTACTGGTTTTGCTTCTCTAGTAAACCAGCCTAGGATACACAGACAGGCCGATAGTTGGACAGACAGATAGCTAGATAGACAGACAGATGTAAATTTCTTCAGACACTTAATCTATTTGAAAAATATCTAGTTTTTCACAAATCCCCAAAATCTTAATTATGGAAATTTCTGGATTTCACCCATATCAGTTTTCTGTACAGGCTTATGCTGCTTGTACATATCATTATACCACAAAAAGCCTCTTCAATTTCCACTAAAGCTTTATCTTTCACTTGATGAGCAATCTTCATACCGGCTGAGACACCAGCTGAAACTCTTTCACAAAGTACTTTTTTATTTCTGAGGAGAATATATGGTGAATTGCTGAATTCACATTCCACTTCTTGATTTACCCCAAACTTGTTTTCTAGTTAAGAAACTACAACTGTCTTTGACCTCAACTTTATCTTTACTTCTACCAGTGATACTAAATCACTTTTCTTTTCAAATATTTTTTTTAAACCACAGAGAAATGAATTTGTTTTATTTCATGCATGCCACCATGAGCTGCAGAACTCTGGGCAGTCAGTGAGGTGTGCTCACTGTCTAAGGGTCTCACCCACCACCTGTCTGTCAGTTTGTCATACTGTAGTGCCTTGTGTTACTATGATGCCAGAAGCTATGGCACTGATATCTCGAATACCAGCAGGGTCACCCATGGTGGACAGATTTCAGTGGAACTTCCAGACTAACATAGAGTAGGAAGAGAGGCTTGATGATCTACTTCTGAAAATTAGCCCATGAAAACCTTATGGATCACAACAGAACCTTGTCTGACTCGCTTGCTCTGGACTCATCATCAGGAGGGATCAATCACTGGAAGAGGCTAATATGTTTGATAGGCCAACAAGGGCCAACAAAGATGTGGGAGACACTCAGTGAGATGGGTTGGCACAATAGCCTCAAGGGTGGGCTTGAACATCTTGGTGATTGTGAGGATGATGCAGGACTGGGCAACATTTCATTCTGTTGTACATAAGTCAACACACGGCAGCTAACAACAACAACAACAAAGGTCTCACGTACTAGTCTGGAAGTACATTGCTCCAATTTATGCCTCATTAGAACTACTAATTACAACACATCATGAAGTTTGCTCCCAACTTGAGTACCCATGACATAACATCTCCCCTCACATTTTGTATGATTTTGCTCATCACCAATAAGACCCCTCAATAACAACCAAATCTCATATGTGCAACCATCTAAAAAAAGTGACATCAATATCATCAATATTTAAAAATATTTCCTGTAAAGTAACACAGTGAACAGATTTGGGATTTTTTGTTCACCAACATTTGTTTCAATGGGTTGAGGGAGGCCTTCATTTTACCTTTGTTTTTTTTTTTCAGGTAATGTAATGTAGTGTCTATTGGAGATAACACCACTTATTTTAAAACTTTAATATTGTTAATAAGGAGTGATGTCAAGAAGTGTATGCTATGAGGTAGTTTGTGCAAGCCACATACTCGTATCTTAGCCTTGTGGACTGACCTTTCAGTTTTCATTTATTATGGATTGAATTATGTGTCCTCAAAATATGTGTTGGAATCCTAACCCCAACACCTGTGGATGTAATCCTGTTTGGAAATAGGGTTCTGTTATTGTCATGGATTGAACTGTGTCCCCCCAAAATATCTGTCAACTTGGCTAGGTCATGATTCCCTTGTATGATTGATTGTATGATTGCCTACCATTTTATCTTCTAATGTGATTCCCCTATATGTTGTAAATCCTATCACTGTGATGTAATAACATGGGTTAGTGGCAATTATATTGATGAGGTCTACAAGATTAGGTAGCATCTTAAGCCAACCTGTTTTGAGGTGTAAAAGAGAGAAGCGAGCAGAGAAACAGGGGGACCTCATACCACCAAGAAACCAGTGCCAGGAGCAGAGCGCATCCTTTGAACCTGAGATTCCTGGACTGAGATGTTCCCAGACCAAAGGGAGACTGATGCATCACAAAGTGCTTCCTCCAGAGCAGACAGAGAGACAAAACCTTCCTCTGGAGCTGATGCCCTGAATCCAGACTTCTAGCCTACCAGACTGTGAAAGAATAAACTTCTCCTTGTTAAGGCCATCCACTTGTGGTATTTCTGTTACAGCAGCACTAGATGACTAAGACAGTTATGTTAATTATATCATATCCAAATAGGGCGGGTTCTAAATCTGATCACTTCTGAGTTATAAAAAGAGCAATCAGATATAGAGATACACACTAGGAGAAGAAGACAGAAGATGAGGCATATGCACCCACAAGGATTGCTGGCATGTACAAGAAGCAGAAATAGACAAGGATAAATCTCCCCCTAGAGCCACGCCCTGAATTTGGACTTGTAGCCTCCTGAACTGTGAGACAACAAATTTCTGTTCTTTAAAGCCACCTATTTGTGATATTTGTGTTACAGCAGCAGCGCTAGCTAAGACACCAGTCCATGAGTCAAAAACCAGTCTCTTAGATTTCCAGCCTCAATTTTGAGGCTTGAGCAGATAGGAATACTACTTGCTTTTCTGGAATTGCCTTGCTTGGGTGAAATATTCCAGGTATTATTTATCAGTTTGAATCTACCTAAATATTAAGGTATATTGAATATCTCAAAAGATACTCCCTTTGCTGCAAGTCTGCACTTACAACTACAAATGCTTCCATTAGGAAAACCCTAAGATGGTCCTTGCACAACGGAAGATGCTCCTGAGCTGAGTATAGGCAGTCCTTGGGTTACGAACATCCAACTGAGGTACAACCCATAGTTATGAACCAACCTCCGTAGTAATTAAAAATTCAAGGTACATACAATGGTTCATAATAACAAATGGGCACTACTTTGCAACACAGATCAAAACATTATTATTATTACTGTATTATGTTAAAGACGTTTTAGTGTGTCTGGAAGTATTTCTTTAATGTGTTTTATGCATAGAAAGGTACACTATATACTACATACTAAGACAAACATTTGACTGACTTTAGATATGAACCATACCTAACTGTTCCGATTCATGTACTTAAAGACAGACTTAGGAACAATTTTTTTTTTTTAGGAACAGAACTTGGTCGTAATTTGGGAATGCTTGTATTCTTTTTTCTTCCCCTTGGCTCTTGCTGGACTTTCATCTTGGCCTCAGCCCAGTGCCTGCCTCCTTAAAAACATTTCCCTGTGGACTGATGAATGCACAGGAACTCATTGCCATGTAAAAGAACTTTCTTTCTAACAACTCCACCTTCACACACACAAAAAAAAAAGTCTTTATTGATAATAATGCCTGCTGTTGGAGCAGTGCTTTACCTTTTCAAAGCCATTGGTTCCATGGATATTCTCTCCTCAGAGTGCTCTGGGGTTGGCAATTATCTCAGGGAAGTGCTTGCAATTATCTGCTCAGCTCTCTTGACTGTTGTGAGACAGCCTGAAGATCTCCATTCAGGGTATTAGATGTAACTAGGCTTCTAATTACCACATTATGCAGCACTGAAATAAATTGAAATTTTAGATTTCATTCAATTAAGGAAGTGCATCTCGAGTCCACTTAGAGACACAGTGCCCACTGTGGCTGCTAATGGCTCTGACCCAAATGTAGCTACCCACACTGTGGCTGTGAGGCTTACCCACACATACCCACTGCCTTTACTGTAATCTCTTTGCCCAAATCAATTGGGCAGTAACCTGAGTTATTGAGAGGCTGGTATAAGTCCATTTTTTTATGAAACAGATACTGTTGCCTAATAGTTGAGAGTTTTAAGCATTATTAGTGTTTAGAAATTTCCCTAAGTGGTGTGAATATCAGAATCCCCGGAGGTGCACGTTAAACACCCTACTCCACACCCACCTAATCAGACTACTTGGTCCAGACGATTCTTATGCCCAGAAAATTATGGGAAACATCAGTTCTGTAATAATCTTTATCTAAAAAATGGGCACGAAAAACATAATTCAATTTTATTTCAATATTTTATAAAGTAAGTGCTGTCTCCTTTCTACCAGATTCACTGAACTACAAAAAAAATAATTTCCTCCCTATATACTAACCACTTTACATATTCATCTCTAAGTCCTCACACAAACATATGAAATACCTGTTGCTGTTGGTAGCTGCCGTCAAGTTGACTCCAACTCATGGCGACCCCACGTACAATAAAACAAAATGTTGCCTGGTCCTGTGCCATCTTCACAATCATTGGTATGCTCAAGTCCATTGTTGCGGCCACTGTGTATTTTGAGTGCCTTCTTCCAATCTAGGGGCTCATCTTCCAGCACTGTATTGGACAACATTCTGTTGTCTACCATAGGGTTTTTGGTGGCTAATTTTCAGAAGTAGATTTCCAGGCCTTTCATTCCAGACTGTCTTAGTCTGAAACCTGTCTACCATGGGTGACGGTGACCCTGTTGGTATTTGAAATATTGGTGACATAGCTTCCAGCACCATAGCAACTTGCAAGCCACAACAGTAGGACAAACTGACAAGACAGATGGTGGAATGAAGTGGCAGATTTCCATGTTACAGATAAGAAAAGTGAGGCATAGAAAGTTTATGTTGCTTGCTCACACAGCTAAATAGTAAATAATGGAATCCCAGTCATTCTGATTCCTCACGACAAGGGCATTAAGCAAAGCAGTTATTAGTGTGGTCTGAACTCAAGTCTGAAAGACTTTAAGAAGGATGTGAGAAAGATAGGTAAGATTTAGGTAGATGGAAAGAAGAAGGGAGACTATTACAGGCAGGAAGAGCAGTATGGAAAAGAAGATGTCGCTCTTCTTATCAATAGCAACAATCATATACTGAGCACTTAAAAAAAATTAAGTGGGTTTTAATTGTGTTGTTTCATTTAGTTTAATCCTCACAAAAACCCAGTTGAGAACTGGGACTCAAATCCCAATGCTGGCTTCACTTTAAAGCCCCCATCACAGAGAACAACTAAAAGTTCACAGAGAACAACTAAAAGTTCTGTCTACTTTCCCCCTATTTCAATTCCTTCCCTCCTCTTGCCCCCTGCTGCCAACCTCACCCGGTGAGTAAATTCACAGAGTGTATCCTCTGCAGACTGAGTCCACTGGTGCTAGGAGTGGGAACCAGAGTGAGTGGGGCCTCAGCCACACTGTGAACACAATAATGAGCTTTATTTCATGACTCCAGCAAAATTCTGAGGCTTTGGAAATGTGGTTTGAAGTGGACTAAATTTTTCATGAGAATTAAATGTTCCCAGGCTCTTCAGGTATTTCTACGGCCATCAGTCACACTGTTTTGTTCCATGAACTTGCTGTCATCAGAACATGAATCAGGTGCGGGGTGCCCTTTGTGTACGGCACTGAAGGACCGGAGATGAAGACATGTGCTCCCAAGGGGGCGTCCAGCCCTGTGACTTACCTTGCAATAAAATTATGAAGCTCAATCTGTTTCTGTGCTCACCCCTCCCTTCCTTGGCACCCAGCACCTTTATGCTGCCCTGCCAGCCCTCCCAAGTACCCAAAGCTTTGAGCGAGCCCAACCCGGGGAGCCAGGCTCATGATGCGGAATTGCTGGAATGTCTTTTGCTCTCACTTCCTTGCAATCTCTTATGAAAACATACAAGTATGGTATCCCATTTCCTCACTGCCCTGCTAAATGACAATGATGAAAAAGAAACTAATTACTTGTTTGTGTGCTAGATATAGGAGGCATGTGCTCCTCAAACATTAACTAGTTGGATATTCACTATAACTTTAAAACCAAAACCAAACCCATCCCATCAAGTCGATTCCCAATCACAGCGACCCTGTAGGACAGAGTAAACTGCCCCATAGGGTTTCCAAGGAGTGCTTGGTGGATTCCAACTACTGACCTTTTGCTTAACAGCCGTAGCTCTTAACCACTATGCCACGAGGGTTTCCTCACTATAACTTTAGGAGTAAGCATATTTTTATTGATGAATAAATAAGGAAAAGGTTGAAAGATGTGAAGTCATATAGTTAAAAAACGTGGCAGAGATAAGATTCGAATACAGGTCTAACTCAAAAGCCACTCATTTTTCAGTTATATATGCGTTAGTTTGGGCCTCCTAAGAAACAGATGCCAAGAGAGAATTAAATATGCCAGAGATTTATTGGTGGAAATGTCTGTGAAGGGTAAGGGGGAGGGAGCAGGAGAATCTTCAGACCACAGTGAGGGTCTGACTCCTGTGAAGGAGATGGGGAAGGGAGGCGACTGGGTGGGAAGAGTCTTACGCAGCAGCACTCTTCCTAGAGAGCTTCAACCAGGCTGATGGACAGTCCCCAAGTCAAAGTAACCTGTTGGAGAAGTCCCGCATCCTTTAGGAACAGACCTGCACTAGTCCGCCTAACTGTGTCCAGTCATTGCCTGGAAGCAGCCTGGAAGAAGTGTGCTCTCATCACGAATGTGGTGGTGGATCCAGAAGGGAAGCAACTTAGGCCATCACTCAACTATTCTCCCTAGAGCAGAACTGGACAGTGTGTTTTCATGAGTGCCACAATAACACACTAATACCAAACAAGTCTGTCCAAGGTGGTGCATAATGGCTTGATGCATTACTCACCCTACATAACATTTATATTTTCATAGCTCTATACAAAGGAATGACATTAATAGAGGAATTTTAAGATGTGTAGCAGTACCAATGGAAAATAATTTGATATAATTAAGTCTTCCTTTGCCCTCTTCAAATCATACCACATAGAAGCTTCTCCATATGGTACCATTCTCCAAGAAGCATATGCCCATGATTTCCTATAAAATGGAAATGGTATCATTTTAGAATTCAAAGGAAGATAATTCGGATAATTCAGCTTGGGAATGGGGAATGAAATGCTCAAAATAAAGTTCATTTTTGCCTTGCTATCTTGGGTTGAGAGGTGAATAGTGTTACATTTGAATTAAGCAATTTTTCCACCTGCATTTTTAAATAGCCAGGGAAAGAGAGTGGTGATATCAGCCCGCAGGGACTCTCAAAATTGGAAGGGAACCAATAAATCATTTTCATTGTACATCAATCTCCTGTCTGGCAGTACATCAACCTCCTGTCTAGCAGTACCCCCCTGTGCAAGGTTCTCATCCCCAATTCCCAAAAGGCTAATTGTCCTTGGCTTACACACCTCCAGTGCCAGGGAACTCACTGCTTCACAAATCTAGCCCATTTTCATGACTAGACTATCCCAGCTATATGATATTGTTTGAAAAGGTGATTAAGTCAGCACTGTTTGACATAGTTGACCTTGAGTTTTCACATATTATCTCATTGACTCCTGTTTTAGTCACCTAGTGCTGCCATAGCAGAAATACCACAGGTGGATGGCTTTAACAAAGAGAAATTTATTTTCTCACAGTCTAGTAGGTTACAAGTCCAAATTCAGGGCATCAGCTCCAGGGGAAGAGTTTCTCCCTCTGTCAGCTCTGAAGGAGGGTCCTTGTCCTCAACCTTCCCCTGGTCAAGGAGCTTCTCAGACACGGGTACCCTATGTCCAAAAGATGTGCTCTGCTCCTGGTGCTGCTTTCTTGGTGGTATGAGGTCCCCAACTCTCTGCTTGCTTTCCTTTCCTTTTATCTCTTGAGAGATATAACATGGTGCAAGCCACACCCCAGGCAAACTCCCTTTACTTTGGATCAGGGATATGACCTGGTAAGGGCAGTGTTACAATCCCACCCTAATCCTCTTTAACATAAAATTACAATCATAAACTGGAGGACAACCACAGAATACTGGGAATCATGGCCTAACCAAGCTGACATTTTGGGGGGCGGGGGGGGACAAAATTCAACCCGTGACAACTCCTTGCAATAACCTAGCAAGGAATTCCCTTTTTTCTCTCTCTCTCATTTTACAAGTAGGGAACCTGAGACTCAAAATGGTTAAGTGATTTACTCAAGGTCACACAGCTGGAATTTAACTTCAAGCTCAGTTTTCTTCCTCAGCCACCACACAACCTCCTTAGCTTGTGGTGAAATCTGCCTCCTCATGATTTCCACTTTTATTGCCTCTAGTTATCACTCAGAGCTCTCAGAGAACAAACCTAGTCTTATCATACACATGAGATTCCTTCAGATATCTGGATCAGTCCTTGCATTATTCTGTACATCATCTCCAGGTTAAACACTCAGTTCTTTTCAAGTATTCCTGAAGCGTATTATTATTTTTCGTTCTCTACACATGCTCACCCAGACACACTTCAGGTTTCTAATGTTCGTTTTCATGTGATGTCCCCTGAACTGAGCACATCTTATAGGTGTGATATGACTTATGCAATGTGGAAGGAAACCATCACCTCCTTTTGCCCACAACTATAATGCAACCACATCAGCTATTCACTAAAGCCTCTAGGTCTATCACCTGGGAATTTCTTGTAAGTGTAGACTCCCAGGCCCCATTCCAGGCCTACAAGGATCAGAATCTGCACTTCAACAAGATTCTAAGCTGAATGCTTCGAAGGTTAGCGGAGCAAGGGCGGGGGTTTGGGGACTATGGCTTAAGGGGACTTCTAAGTCAATTGGCAAAATAATACTATTATGAAAACATTCTGCATCCCACTTTGAAGAGTGGCGTCTGGGGTCTTAAATGCTAACAAGCGGCCATCTAAGATGCATCAATTGGTCTCAACCCACCTGGATCAAAGGAGAATGAAGAACACCAAGGTCACATGATAACTATGAGCCCAAGAGACAGAAAGGGCCACATGAACTAGAGACTTACATCATCCTGAGACCAGAAGAACTAGATGGTGCCCAGCCACAACCGATGACTGCCCTGACAGGCAGCACAACAGAGAACCCCTGAGGGAGCAGGAGAACAGTGGGATGCAGACCCCAAATTCTCACAAAAAGACCAGACTTAATGGTCTGACTGAGACTAGAGGAATCCTGGCGGTCATGATCCCCAAACCTTCTGTTGGCCCAGGACAGGAACCATTCCCGAAGACAACTCATCAGACATGGAAGGGACTGGACAAAGGGTTGGAGAGAGATGCTGACGAAGAGTGAGCTACTTGTACAAGGTGGACACTTGAGACTGTGTTGGCATCTCCTGTCTGGAGGGGAGATAGGAAGGTAGAGAGGGTTAGAAACTGGAAAAACGGTCACAAAAGGAGAGACTGGAAGGAGGGAGCGGACTGACTCATTGGGGGAGAGTAAATGGGAGTATGGAGTAAGGTGTATATAAGCTTATATGTGACAGACTGACTTGATTTGTAAACTTTCACTTAAAGCACAATAAAAATTATTAAAAAAAAAAAAAAAAGATTCCAAGTGATTTTGTGTGCACGTTAGAATTTTCGATTCTCTAGTCTAATGTACCTTGGGCAGGTGACTTATGCCCCTTGCCTCAGGTTTCTCATCTGTCAAATGAGAAGGTCTTTAAGATCCCTTCCAGTCCTTAGGTTCTCAAATCATCTCATTTCCCTCCTTTCTTCTTCAGTTGCCTTGAATTTTTCTGAGTTGTCCTGCTGTTCTACATGAAGGCAGGAGAAAATTGATGACCGATATAAAGATACATTACATTCCTTTCAATATTAATAACCATAAATGAGGATCTTTAACTCAGAGGGGACAAGGTGCTGGTTTTGCAGCCTAGTCATTTGATCTCTGTCCTAATTGAAGACCAGACTTAGAGATGAGTTCCAGAAATATGACACTCACGCAGAGACTCTTGCTGGAAAAGGGCTCTGAAAAGTCTTGTCCACCTGAGAGAAAAAGGTGAAAGACACCTGTCCACAGGAGAAAAAAGTACAGACTCCTTTGGAATCAGCTGATCAGAGTTCAAATTCTAGTTCAGGAACTTATTGGATGCATTCCTCAGTGTGTTCATCTGTAAAATGGGAGCAATAAGAGTATCATGTGTGGATTGCAGTGAGGCTTACATGGCACAGTCTCTGTGATGTGCTTAGCCCAGAGTTTGGCACGTTTATGAGCTCAGTAAAGGCTAGGAGTTTTTATTGTTACTCCTTTATCTCTAAAATAGGAATCATTTTAATTATCCCACATGGTTGGTATAATATTAAATAATGTATGAGTATGCTCTGCAAATGGTTATAAATTACCCATCATTTGCTATATATACATATGTAAATATAAATATTTTTTAGTTTTATTGATCATCCATAAAATAGAGGGCAAATACCAAGTAAAGGTATATAGGTATCTATCCTCTGAAAATCTGAAAATCAAAACGAGGGTAAAAAAGAGGCGAGAAGGAAACTAAAGAGAGGTAGAGCTCCAACAAAGCCTGTTGCACCTATGTGAACTTGAAGGTCACCACAATTTATCCAGGTTATATGTAAATAAGGAGCCTTGGTGGTGCAGTGGTTAAAGCACTCGGCTGCCAACCAAAAGGGCAGTGGTTCAAACCCACCAGCCATTCAGAGGGAGAAAGATGTGACGGTTTGCTTCTGTAAAGATTTACCGCCTTGGAAAGCCTATGGGGCAGTTCTGCTCTGTCCTATAGGGTTGCTATGAATTGGAATCGACTTGATGGCAGTGGGTTTGGTTTTTGGTTTGATATACATAAATACCTGCTCATGCAACTTTTATTATATCTTGTTTTCTCAGTTCCATATGCTTCTTATTCTACCAGATAAACTAGGGATTGCTTTGTTCAGCTTGTCCATCACAATTGCAATAAGGCACTGGTAGGTCTTTTTGTTTTTATTGTTTTAACAAGGAAAAAGCCCTCCGACTGAATACGAATAATAACATAGCAAACATGGTTAGTGAATACAAGATACTGGACAATATACGAGAAACTTTTCACACATTCTCCATGACAATCACAACCCAGCAAGCTTGCAGCTATCCCCATATGACTGCTGGGAAAACGAAGGGTCCCAAGCTTTAATAATTGCCCAGTATCACATAGTGAGTGAACTCTGACAGAACCACAATTCAAATCGAGTTCTATCTTACGCCAAAGCATTTACTCATTTCACTAAGCACACTGCTGACAGCAAGACATCTTACAATAGTGACTTCTTTTTAAATGATAGAAATTTTTAATAAGTTAGAACAAATTACTGTGCCAACTTTTCATCCTCTGCACCTTTTTTTTTTTTTTAGGATTTTTGTTTGTTTGTTTTTACTGAACTTTAGATGAAAGTTTACAAAACAAACTAGTTTCTCATCAAAATTAGTACACACATTGTTTTATGACATTAGTTAACAACCCCACGACATACCAATACTCTCCCTTCTCAACCCTGGGCTCCCTATTACCAGCTTTCCTGTTCCTTCCTACCTTCCAGTCCCTGCCCCGGGGCTGGTGCTCCCCTTTTGTCTTGTTTTGTTCCATGGGCCTGTTCAATCTTTCGCTGAAGAGTCAACCTCAGGACTGACCTCATAACTGAGCTGGAAGCATGTCCAGAGGCCCTACTCTTAGGGTTTCTCCAGTGTGTCAGGCCAGCAAGTCTGGTCTTTCTTTATGAGTCAGAATTTAGTTCACATTTTTCTCTACCTCTGTCCAGGACCCTGTGGTGATCCTGTGAGAGCAGTCGGTGGTGGTAGCTGGGCACCATCTAGTTGTACTGGACTCAGTCTGGTGGAGGTCGTGGTAGGTGTGGTCCGTTAGTCCTTTGGACTAATCTTCCACCTCACTCTTTATTCCATTTGTGTTCAATATCATTTTAAGTAAGAGAGAACAGACTTTCACTTTCCCTATGTGATGATTTATCCTAATAATACATTTTCTTACTTTATAATTAACCTGCCTTCATCAATAGTTATAGTAGGGTTATCAAGGGAACTGTATTACACTGAAGGATGGACGTGGCATGGTCAGTTGCAGTGGCCTCGTCTTACCCTCGTGGTCACTAATGAAACCGATGGAACTTCAGGAGGTCATCGCAGCTCTTCAGTGCTCTGCTGAGCCCAACAGGGGTCTCTCTAAGAGAACTGGAGTTAGTCATTGTCATAACAAGCTTTCTCTAGAAAAACAGAACTAGTAAAAAACAAACAAACAATATAGATATAAATATACATATAGATATACATATTCCTTGAAGTAAATTTATCTAAATAGTACATTTGTTAAATTACTTCTTGAAGTAAATTTGTTAAAACATATATGTTTCTCGAAGTAAATACATACACATATATAGATAGACAGGAAGAGAAATTTATTTCAGAAACTGGCTCATATGATTGGTCAGGGTTGGCAAGTCCAAAATCTGTAGGTCAGGTGGCAGGCTGAAGACTCCTGCAGGTTTGCGTCCCAAGGTCAGGCGACAGGAAGAGTGCAGAATGAAAAGAGAGAGACTTCTTCCAAAATATCTACGGTAGTTTGGAGCCAAAACACATCCTAAAGAAACTCCATTTTCAACTAATTGACTACATTAGATTACACTATAAAAGGTCATAACCTTACACTACATTATATTACATTACATTACGTTATGAAATAGCAACTAGACTAGTGTTTGACCAAACCAATGGGAACCATAACCTGGCCAAGTGGACACATAAAATTAACCATCACGGTTGTACTATGAAGACTTTATTAAGTACTTCGAAGCCTAGGTAGAAAAATAAATTGTCAAGGAAACTCACTGAACTCACAAAGAGAAGCTGGTCCAACTCTAACAGATTAATACTTGCTTTTCTTTAGGTACATAATGTCTCTGCCCACTTGTAATGTTAATTGTTTAAAACATCCATACCCCTTTAAATCTCCTAATGTTCACCTCACAATATTCCAAGGACTAAACCAGATAACATACGTGAAAAGTAGCTTGAAACCAAATCTAAAACTATTCTAAAATAAAAAGTTTATTAAAAAAGTGCCTTGAAAGCACTGTTCAGATGTCAGTTATTATTTTTGTCACAGCCCTTCAGGAAAGTCTAATCTTTATCTGAACTCAGTTTAATTACCAAGAGTTGAGAACATCCAGTAAATGGTAGTACTGGATTTAAACACAGTGTCATCTGACTCTAGCGCCCATGCTCTGAACAGTTCTCCCATCCCACCCGTAGCCAACTTCCTTAAAAGAATACATTATATCCTTGTGTTTATAGTACAAGGCACAGACTTGTATAATAAAGAGGGAGCACATCTGTGACAGCTCATAGATGAAAGGAAGTTAGTTGATAAAGTCTTCCCATATTTGTCACTGTTCTAAAAATTTACATGATACGGCAATAACAGAGTCCCTAGATGGTGCAAATGGATAACACACTCAGCTGTGAAGTGAAAGGTTGAAGGTACAAGTCTACCCAGAGGTGCCTTGGAAGAAAGGCCTGGAGATCTACTTTCACAAAACCAGCCATTGAAAACCCTATGAAGAAAGAGTCTCTTCAATAAATAGTGCTGGGAAAATTGGATTTCCACATGCAGAAGAATGAATCATGTTCCAACCCTTATACCATGCAAAAAAACAATTCAAAATGAATTGAAGACCTAAATGTGAAAACTAAAATCACAGAATTCTTAGTAGAAGAAAATGTAGAGACAAAGCAGTGGGACCTAGTTTTTAGCAATGGACTAGATAAAGAAAAAAGATAGATAGCAAAAAAAAAAATAGTTAAGTAGAATTTCATGAAAATTAAATACTTTTGTGCAGCAAAGGACTTAATCAAAAAAAGTAAAGGACTTATGGATTGGGAGAAAATTTCAGGTAGCCACGTATCTAAAAAAAAAAAATGTATCTAATAAGGGATTAATATCCAAAATATATAAAATACTTCTACAAATTAACAACAACAAAAAAACCCCAATTTTAAAAAAAGTGGGCAAAAGACTTGAACAGACTTTTCACCAAAGAGGATATTCAAACGGCCAACAAGCATATGAAAAGACGCTCAAAGTCATTAGCCATTAAAATACGTTGCCATAGAAAAAATTCTAACTCATAGTGATCCTACAGGACAGAGCAGAACTGCACCAAAGTTTTTCCAGGGAGTAGCTAGTGGATTCAAACTGGTGACCTTTGGTTTAGCAGCCTGAGCTCTTAACCACTGAACCACCAGGGCTCGCATTAGCCATTAGCGAGATGCAAATCAAAACCACAATGAGATACCATCATATCCCCATTATAATGGCAACGATCAAAAAAAAAAAAAGGAAGATGTTAGGTGTTGCAGAGGTCGTGGAGAAACAGGAAACACCTTCATTGCTGGTGGGAATATAAAATGGTACGGCCACTGTAGAAAACAGTTTGGCAGTTCCTCAAAACCTGAACATAGAACTACCATATGACGCAGCATTTCCACTCTTAGGTATATATCCAAAAGACCTGAGAGTAGTGACGTGAACAGACATTTATACACCAATTTTTATTGCAACACTATTCGCAATTGTCAAAAGGTAGAAACAATAAAAATGTCGGTGAAGTGATGAATGGATAAGCACAATGTGGTATATACACACAATGGAATATTACTCAGCCATAGAGAGAAATGAAGTCCTGAGACGGGCCACAACATGGTTGAACCTAGACAACATTATTGAGAGAGAATAAGTCAGTCAGAAAAAGACAAATACTGTATGAGCTCACTCACCTGAAATAAGCGAAAAATATAGAAAACAAAAATTATTCATGGTTACCAAGGGTAGGTTGTTGTTGTGTGACACCGAGTTAATTCCAACTCATAGCAACCCTATAAGATACAGTAAACTAACCCATAGGGTTTCCAAGGCTAAAATCTTTATGGGAGCAGGCCACCAGGACTTTTTTCCCCCGGAGCAGCCTCTCAGGTGCCAGCCTCTCAGGTGCCAGCCTCTCAGTTAGCAGCCTAGCGCTTAACCATTGTGCCTCTAGGGCTTCCCAGCAGTGGGAGAGAGGGGAGAAGAAGGAATTTTTGCTTAGGATGCATCGAATGTATGTTAACGGTGGTGGAATAATTTGGAAAAGGATAGCAAGTATGGTTGTACAACTTGAATGTAATCAATGTCACTGAACTATACATGTAGAAATTGTTGAATTACTTTATGTTTTGCTGTGAATATTTTCACCACAATAAAAAAAAGAAAGAAAAATAACAAAGAAACTCTATGGAGCACAGTTCTACTCTGACGCACACAAGATTGCCATGAGTTGAAATCAACTCAATGGCAATTGGTTCTGGCAATAATAAGTTGTGAAACTGAAAGAAACTTTTCCAAACTATAAATAATAATAGTAACAACATGTTTTAATCAACCATGATGAAGGAAAGACTTAATTGCATTTCTATTCTTGCTATAGAAAATATTATAAAATTGTTTTCATATGAATAGATAATAAAGAATTTGCACCCAAAAATGTAGAGGAAAATGCTGTAGCAATGGGTCAGGCATTTAATTTTGTGATGTTTCTGTATATAATAGCTTCTTAAAATTTGTACTTTGCAGTAATTTCTTGGTATAAATAATCCCGTATCTAACTTTAAATTTTTAATTTTGTATTTTTTTCTTAATGAGAAATATCAAAATTATATAAGCTTTAGGCCAATCACAAATGAGGTCAATCCTGATAGTATTCTCTCAAGTGGGAGAGAAAATGATGAGAATAGTGGTTTTGGGAGACAAACAAGAAGAATTAAGGTTTAAATTTTACCTAAGTTTCTATTTCATAGTTATTATTCTTTTTACTGCCATGAGCATATAAATTTACCTTAAATTGAAAAATACAAGGTAATCATTATATAAGAATTGACATAAAGTAGAAGTGTCTGTCACATAGTAATTTCAGTGAAATAGTCACTAAACATTAGTTGAGGAAATGCTTATACTAAACGCTGTGGCAGATTCTAGCTCCTTTTCGACAAATAATAATAAGAACACATACGTTACTTTAGCTAATACAACTGCACTGTGAACTCTTCAATGAAAGATAAAAAATACAAATTAGCAAAATAGAAACTTAAATCATGAAAATATATCATCCAACTCAGTGACAGTTAACAAGATATGCTGACCTGAATAAAATTATCACGCTATTAATTAAATTTCCATAATCCTAAAAAAAGAGAAAGAAAGGAAAAAGGAAGAAAGGAAGAGAGAAGAAAGAAAGATTGGTTAAAATAAAAATAAAAATGCTATTATTTTTAGTGCAGTGCTCTGGGTCTGTAGAGCCAATTAATTTTTCAAATAATTTAAAATTGGCTCCTTCAAAGAATATGCAGTCCAGGTAGAGGCAAAAAGACAAAAATCACAAGTTATCACAATTTTAAGTTACCATAATCACAAGGTGAAATTCTAAGGTAGGTATAGCATTATTGAGATACATGAAACTAGATGATACTCGAGTAAAATATTTAGCAAAATTATAATCTTTTGCTAAGAGTAGGGGAACTCAACCTATCTCTCTCAGAGGTTAGCAAGTCATGCAGACAAAAATAACAATGGAAAATATTTTAATAACACAATTAACAAGCTTAATCTAATATAATCATGCACCACAAAAGAGAATGCATATTCTTTTAAAACTCCTGTATGTTATGAAATAAGTCAACTAAGTATGAAACTCACAACGTAGAAACAGAACAACAGAAAAAAGGAATAAAGAAGTATAAAGTAGAAAAATACTAACAGAATGGAAAACACTGTAGAATAGACACGATCGATAAAGTCAAAATCCAGTTCTTTAAAACAAATAAATCAAATAAATAAACTTTGGCAGTTCTGGTGACAAAAAAGAGAGAAAAGAATAAGTAAAATATTAAAAATAGGGTATAATTACAAATAGAGATATACAGGAAAGTGTTAGAATTATAAGAAATTACTAAGTAAATTTAATGGAAATAAATTTGAAAATCTAAATGAAGGGGATAGTTTCTAAGGAAAAGACAATAATCAAAATTGACTCAAGAAGGGGTAGAAACCTACGCAGACAGTAACTCTGAGAAAACTAAATAAATAGTCTCAGATCTAGAGATCTTATCCTAACAAATTTGGGGTCAACAGATTTGGGGTGAGTTTTATAAAACATTCAAGAAACAGGGCCAAAGTTCACTAAATGGGGGAAAAGACAGTCTCTTCAACAAATGGTGCTGGCATAATAGGATATCCATTTGTAAAAAATTGAAACAAGATCTATATCTCATTAAAAAAATAAAAATTAAAAGAATATATCTCATACTATACACAAAAACTAACTCAAAATGGATCAAAGGTCTAAATATAAAATCTAAAACAATAAAGATTATGGAAGAAAAAGTAGGGACAATGCTAGAGGCCCTAATGCGTGGCATAAATAGTATAAAAACCATAACTAACAATGCACAAACACCAGAGGGGAAATTAAATAACTGAGTTGTTGTTGTTGTTAGGTGCTGTCAAGTCGGTTCTGGCTCATAGTAACCCTATACTCAACAGAACAAAACACTGCCCAGTCCTGCGCCATCCTTAAAATCGTTGTTATGCTTTAGCCCATTGTTGCAGCCACTATGTCAATCCATCTCGTTGAGGGCCTTCCTCTTTTCCACTGACCCTGTACTTTACCAAGCATGATGTCCTTCTCCAGGGACAGATCCCTCCTGACAACATGTCCAAAGTATGTAAGATGCAGTCTTGCCATCCTTGCTTCTAAGTAGCATGCTGGTTGTACTTCCTCCAAGACAGCTTTGTTCATTCTTCTGGCAGTCCATGGTATATTCAATAGTCTTTGCCAACGCCATAATTCAAAGGCCTCAATTCTTCTTCAGTCCTCCTTATTCATTGTCCAGCTTTCATATGCATATGATACGATTGAAAATACCATGGCTTGGGTCAGGTGCACCTTAGTCTTCAAGGTGACACTTTTGCTTTTCAACACTTTCAAGAGGTCCTTTGCAGCAGATTTGCCCAATGCAATGCGTCTTTTGATTTCTTGACTGCTGCTTCCATGGCTGTGGATTGTGGATCCAAGTAAAATGAAATCCTTGACAACTTCAAACTTTTCTCCATTTATCATGATATTATTCATTGGTCCAGTTGTGAGGATTTTCGTTTTCTTTATGTTGAGGTGCAATCCATACTGAAGTCTGTGGTCTTTGATCTTCATTAGTAAGTGCTTCAAGTCCCCTTCACCTTCAGCAACCAATCCTGATGTGCCATTCTTCTTCACATAGTTCAGCTTCTCGGATTATTTGCTCAGCATACAGATTGAATAGGTATGATGAAAGGATACGACCTGACCCACACCTTTCCTGACTTTAAAACACTCAGAATCAACCTTTTTCTGTCCAAACAACTGCCTCTTGGTCTATGTACAGGTCCCTCATGAGCACATTTAAGTGTTCTGGAATTCCCATCCTTTGAAACGTTATCCATAATTTGTTATGATCCACACAGTCGAATGCCTTTGAGTGGTCAAGAAAACACAGGTAAACATCCTTCTGGTATTCTCTGCTTTCAGGCAGGACCCATCTGACATCAGCAATGATATCTCTGGTTCCATGTCCTCTTCTGAATCTGGCACGAATTTCTGGCAGTTCCTTGTCAATATACTAATGCAACCACTTTCGAATGATCTTCAGCAAAATTTTGCTTCCATGTGATATTAATGATATAGTTTGATAATTTCTGCATTTGGATGGGTCACCTTTCTTGGGAATAGGCATAAATATGGATCTCTTCCAGTCTGTTGGCCAGGAAGCTATCTTCCATATTTCTTGGCACAGAAGAGTAAGCACTTCCAGCACTGCATCTATTTGTTGAAATATCTCAATTGATATTCCGTCAATTCTGGGAGCCTTGTTTTTTGCCATTGCCTTCAGAGCAGCTTGGACTTCTTCCTTCAGTACCATCGGTTCCTAATCATATGCTACCTCTTGAAATGGTTGAATGTTGGCCAATTCTTTTTGATATAATGACTCCGTGTATTCCTTCCATCTTCTTTTGATGCTTCCTGTGTCATTTAATATTTTCGCCATAGAATCCTTCACTATTGCAACTTGAGGCTTGAATTTTTTCTTCTTATAATACTTTACTTTATCTTTTCAAGCCACCCTTTGAAATCTTCTGTTCAGTTCTATTACTGGTATTAGCCATTTTGAATCAGACAATCATATAGTCTACTATGCCGGGAATGACAACTTGAAGAGGAATGGCATCTCATTCATCGTCCAAAAGAACATTTCAAGATCTATCCTGAAGTACAACACTGTCAGTGATAGGATAATATCCATATGCCTACAAGGAAGACCAGTTAATATGACTATTATTCAAATTTACGCACCAACCACTAAGGCCAATGGTGAAGAAATTGAAGACCTTTTATCAGCTTCTGCAGTCTGAAATTGATTGAACATGCAATCAGGATGCATTGATAATTACTGGTGATTGGAATGCAAAAGTTGGAAACAAAGAAGAAGGATCAGTAGTTGGAAAATATGGTCTTGGTGATAGAAACAATGCTGTAGATTGAATGAAAGAATTTTGCAACACCAACAACTTCTTCATTGCAAATACCTTTTTTCACCAACATAAACGGCAACTATACACATGGACCTTGCCAGGTGGAATACACAGGAATCAAATCGACTACACCTGTGGAAAGAGATGATGGAAAAGCTCAATATCATCAGTTAAAACAAGGTCAGGGGCTGACTGTGAACAGATTATCAATTGCTCACATCCAAGTTCAAGCTGAAACTGAAGAAAACCAGAGCAAATCCACAAGACCCAAAATACAACCTTGAGTATATCCTACCTGAATTTAGAGACCATCTCATGAATAGATTTGACTCATTGAACATAATGGCCAAAGACCAGACGAGTTGTGGAATGCCATCAAGGACATCATACATGAAGAAACCAAGAGGTCACTGAAAAGATAGGAAACAAAGAAAAGACCAAGATGGATGTCAGAGGAGACTCTGAAACTTGCTCTCAAAAATCAAGCAGCTAAAGCAAAGGGAAGAAATGATGAAGTAAATAACTGGGAACTCCTAAAAAGTAAACAGTTAAGCTCATCAAAAGACTTCAAAAGCGTAAAAAGAGAACCTACTGACTGGGAAAATAAATGTGGCTGCGACATATCCGACAAGGGTCTAACCTCTAACATCTACAAAATACTTCAACACCTCAGTAACAAAAAGACAAATAGTTCAATTTAAAAATGGGCAAAGGATATGAATAGACAATTCACCAAAGAAGACTTTCAATCGGCCAATAGACACACGAGGAAAGCTCACATTTGTTAACCATTAGAGAATGCAAATCAAAACTACAATGAGATACCATCTTGCCCCAACATTCCTGGCATTAATCCAAAAAAAACCAAAATAACAAATATTGGAGAGGTTTCAGCGAAATTGGAACGCTTATGCATTGCTGATAGGAATGTAAATGGTACAACCACTTTGAAAACGATATGGCACTTTCTTAAAAAGCTAGAAATAGAAATACCATATGATCCAGCAATCCCACTCCTAGGAATATACCTGAGAGAAATAAAAGCCATCACAGGAATAGACACATGCATACCCATGCTCATTGCAGCACTATTCGCAATAGCAAAAAGATGGAAAAAACCTAAATGCCCATCAACAGATGAGTGGATAAACAAATTATGGTACATACACAATGGAAGACTACTCAATGATAATGAACAATGATGAATACACAAAACGTCACACAGCATGAATCTGGAGGGCATTATGCTGAGTGAGATAAGGCAATCACAAAAGGACAACTATTATAAGAGACCACTATTGTAAGAACTCAAGAAAAGATTTACACACAGAAAAAAGCATTCTTTGATGGTTACAAGGGTGCGGAGGAAGGGGGAGGGAAAATCACTAACTAGATAGTAGACAAGTGTTAACTTCAGTGAAGGGAAGGACAACACACAATATAGCAGGAGTCAGGCATAACTGGATGAAAACAAAAGCGTAGAAGTTTCCTAGACACATCCAAACACTTGAGGGACCAAGTAGCTGGGGCTGGGGGCTAGGAATCATAGTCTCAGGAGACATCTAGGTCAATTGGCATAACATAGTTCGTAAAGAAAATGTTCTGTATCCCACTTTGGTGAGTAGTGTCTCAGGTCGTAAAAGATTGTGAGCAGCCATCTGAGATTTATCTGTTGGTCCCATCCCATCCAGAGCAAAGGAAAATGAAGAAAATCAAAGACACAAGGAAAGTATTAGCCTGAAGGACCAAAGGGCCACATGAACGAGAGACGCTACCACCCTGAGGTCAGAAGAACTAGATGGTGCCTGGCTACCACCACCAACTGCTCTGACAGGAATCACAACAGACAGTCCCTGACAGAACAGGAGAAAAATGTAGAACAGAATTCAAATTCATGAAAAAAGACCAAACTCACTGGTGTCTCAGAGACTGGAGGAATCCTGAGACTATGGCCCCCAGACACTCTGCTAACTCAGAAATGAAACCATTCCTGTAGCCCACTTTTCAGACTAACATTAGACAGGCCTACAAAACAAAAAATAACACACATGAGGAATGTGCTTCTTAGTTCAATCAAACACACCAGACCAGATGGGCAACTCCCGTCCAAAAGCAAGGCGAGAAGGCAGAAAGGGATAGGAACTGGACGAATGGACATAGGGAACCTGGGGTAGAAAGGGGGAGCATGCTGTCACATTCTGGGGGTTGCAAAGAATGTTACAAAATAATATGTGTATAAATTTTTGAATGAGAAATTAACTTGAGCTGTAAACTTTCACCTATAGGACAATAAAATTAAAAAAATAAAAAAGCTGTTTCAACACTATGCTTAAGGCAGACTCTATCATTTAATTTATCTTTAAGCGTAGTAGAGAGAAATCACAAACTATTAAATCCATGGACTGCAAGTGGGTAATTTTACTGAACTCCAATTCCAAATAATGCAACAATCACTAGTTGGGTACAAAAAGAAAAAGAAAAATGGCATATAAATTATGATACATCCACATAATAACACAACTCATTAGAATGAAGTTTATAGCTTCAGAAAAAAAAATTTAATTTTGTGTAAAGAAAAAATTAGGTTAAAAAAAGTCAAAAAACTAGTCAATTTTATGACAACTATTTTGGAGCATAAATGGGAAACTTCTGAGTTTCTGCAGCTGAGAAGTTTCTGCCAGTCTAGTCAAACACTATAATTGGCAAAACAACACACATACACATAAACACACACATAAAACTATAAGTTGTCCTCATTGCTGAGTACAACTATAAACATTTCTATGGAAAATGCTGGAAAATGGGATCCAGCAATATAGTGACTGAATATGCATTATGAACAAGCAGGACAACAAGAATTCATTACTGGGATGTCTATTGATGAAATTCACTAGATTAACAGATTTCATACAAAAAACTTGATTATCGCAACCTTAAAAATGTTTGATAAAATTTAAAACTGTTTCTGAATGAAAAACTATTAATACACTAGGAATAGGGGAAATCTTCCTTAAGGCAATATATCTACCAGAAACTTAGAGCAATATTATACTTAAAGTTGATGTTAAAATAATTCTTATTAAAGTCATAAAACAGGAATGCAGGCTGCTAGGCAATATTGGGATCCCTGGTGGTGCAGTGGTTAAGAGCTCAGGCTGTTAACCAAAAGGTCAGCAGTTTGAATCCACCAACCGCTCCTTGGAAATCCTATGGGGCAATTCTACTCTGTCCTATAGAGTCACTATGAGTTGGAACCAACTCGACTGCATACAACAAAACAACCGGCAATATTGTACTGAAGCTTTTAGCCAATATATTAAGATGACGAAAAGGAAGAAGAGAGAAAACATGTCAATACAGTCCAACAGCATCAACTAAAACAATATTAGAATTAATAAGAGACCAATAAAGTAGCAGGATATAAACGAACAACAATAACAACAATCCTATATATCAGCCAGAATCAATTTTGAAATGTCATTTTAAAAGGATTCTATTAGCAACCAACGAACAAACAAGCAAGCAAACCAACCAACCTAGTAGTAAACCTAACAAGAAATACATAGGGCCCATAAAAGTTAACAGAACAATGTAGTAGAAGGTTGGAGTAAACTAGGAAAAAACAAAAACTTTATTTTAAAGTTACCAATTCTCCCCAAATCAATCTGTGGACTCAATGTCAATTCAATAGAAATTCCAACAGAGTATTTTAGGGAGCTTAACAAGCTGATTTAAAAATTCTTACGGAAAGAAATAAAAAAAGAAGAACCAATATATTTTTTAAACAGAACAAGAATTTCTCTATCAAATATTGAAATATACTATCACACTATTAATATTAAAGTAGCATAGTTTATGCTCAAAAATAGACAAATTATTTGATGGAAGATAATGAAGAATCTAGAAACAATAGTGTTTCTTCTCTCTCTCTCCCCCTCTTTCCATAAATATACATGCACGTGTGTGCACATGCACTAGAACTCAGTTTATGTGAGATGTGACGTTTCACACTGGGGAGGGGGATATAACGGAATATTCAATTATCTCACGGGATTATTGCCATCGGTTTGAGGAAAAAACATTTTATCCCAATTCACACAAAAGAAAATTAAATTCCAGACTGAGTAAAGAGCTTGTATTTAAAGGAAAACATTTTTTTTAAGTACTCAGGAAATCATGGCAGTAAACTTTTACAATCGTTGATGGGGTACCCATGTCTAAGCAAGCTGCAAAACCCAAATATCATCAAGGAAAAGATAACAGGTAAGACTAATAGAAAAAAAAAAGGATTTTAATTCTGTATGGCAAAAGACTCCCATAAACTATGTTAAAAGAAATATTGACATGTTAACAATAGTAGGTCTTCTAATCCATGAACACAGAACATCTTTTCATTTATTTAGATTTAGTTCTTAATTTCAGCAGTGTTTTACAATTATCATTGTATTAGTCTTTCACGTTCCTGGTTAAATTTTTTTTCTTCTTTTTTAATACTATTTTATTGCATTTTCAGTGAAGGTTTACACAGCAGTTTAGGTTCCCATTTAACAATTTCTACACAAATTGTTCAGTCACATTGGTTAAATTCTTCCCAATGTGTGAGCATTCACATTATTTCCATTCGGGTTGTTTCATTTCCATTAATCTAGTTTCCCTGCCCTCTTACATTCTCATCTTTGTTTTAAAGTAATTGTTGATCATTGTTGGCTCTTTGGTCTCATATAGATTTTTTTAAAGGAGTACAGTGCTTATGGGTGATATCCATTACTTCGTGAGCCAATCTATTATTTAGCTACAAGGTGATCTCAGAGGTTGGTCTCAGTTCAAGGTTTAAAGAGTATCTCAGGGCAGTAGTCTTGGGGGGGAGTTCTCCAAGCTCAACCAGTCTGGTAAGTCTGTTTTTGTTTTTTTTTTTTAAAGGAATTTGAAGTTCTGTTCCACATTTGCCCCATTTTATTACAGTCCATCTATTGTGGCCCTGATTAGAAGAGTTGACAGTGGTAGCCGGACACCATCTAGTTCTTGTCTCAGGGTAGATGAGGTCATGGTTTGTGTAGACTATTTGTCCTGTAGGCTAGTTTCTTCTTTGAGTCTTTGGTTGCCTTCTTTTTGTTTTGCTCCAGATGAGTAGAAACCAATAGCTGTATCTTAGATGGTTGCTTGCAATTTTAAGACCCTAAACACTACTCACCAAAAAAAAAAAACTAGGATTTGAACAAAACTTTATGAACTATATTATGCAAATTGACCCAGATATCTCATGACACTATGGTCCTAATTCTTCAAATCTTAGAGTTCTAAACCTGAGAGCTATTTTGTTATGTCTAAGAAGTGTCCATAACTATACCCCCTATGTGCTTTATTATATATATGAGTATATATCCATATAGTTACACACATGCATATATATATACACATATGTATACATACATATGCACATATATGCCTACATACATACACATACACATACACCCACACTTAATATTTTTGGTTGTTGTTGCTGTTGTTTCAAAATTATATATGCCATAACAATATCCAACAGGTCCTTTTTCCTTGTGTACATTTTAGTGACAGTATTTACTTTCGTCAAACTGTGTACGCTTCACCCTTGTTTGGTGTTACCTTTCCCATCACCAAAAATAACAAAGGTTTACTATCTAGATAGTGAATCACCCTCTACCCTCCCATCCCTGGTAACCACTAATGAACACTAGTTTCTGTATATTTACCTGTTCATGTCATTTCATAAAAGTGAAAACATAAAATATTAGTTTTTTTTGTGATTGATTTTATTTCACTCAACATAATGTCCTGCAGGTTCATCCATTTTCCAAAATACTTCTGGAACTCATTTTTCTTTAACACTGAGGTAGTATTTCATTGTATGTATGTACCACATTTTACTTATCCATTCATCTATTGATGAGCACTTAGGTTGTTTCCATCTTTTTGTGTAATGTTGGCTGTTCGTTTTTCATATATGCCCTGAATGATATTGAGGAACTTCCCTTCTATTCCAATATTCTCAAGGGTTTACATCAAGGAAGGGTGTTGTATTTTATCAAATACTTTTTCTGCATCCATAAAGATGATTATGTGGTTCTTTTCCTCTGTTCTATTGATACGGTGTATTACATTGATTGTTCTTCTAATGTTGAACCATGCTTGTGTTCCTGGAATAAATTACACTTGCCCATGGTGTATGACACTTTCAATATGCTGTTGAATTTTTTTCACTAATATTTTGTTGAGGATTTTTGCATGTATATTCATAAGGGACATTGGCCTATAGTTATCTTTTCTTATGGTATCTTTGTCTTGTTTCAATACCAGGGTTATGTATGCTTCATAAAATGAATTAGGAAATATTTCTTCTCTTTTGTAAAAATTGTTGGGAAAATTGAATATCAATATGCAGAAAAATGAAACACGATACATGCCTCACACCATACATACACACACACACACACACAAATTCAAAATGGATAAGAACCTAAAAGTGAAAACTAAAACCATAACATTCCTAGAAGAAAATGCAGAGGCAGGGCTATTGGGCCTAGCATTTAACAATGGATTATCTAATATAATAACAAAAGCACAGACAGCAAAATACAAAATAAATAAATGGGATCTCACAAAATTAAAAGCTTTCGTTCATCAAAAGACTTTACCAAAAAGGAGGCCAATCCAACATGACGCTATAGACAGAAGTACCATGCTGTCTCTCCATATCAAAGACCTGAAAAATAAGTAAAACAGAGATAAATGTCAATCCTGGAACCCTAAGTGTCAAATGAAAAAAAAAAAAGTGTCACATGAAGAGACAAAGAATTCAACCAAGCACCATATGGAATAAAAAACTAACAGAAAACAGAGAGTGAGGAGAGATACGTGCAGAGGTCACCTATCAGCTAACACAGCACGGACTTGCCATCAGAGATCAGCAGACAGGGAGTACAGGAATGCAGCTTCATGGAGCTCCCAGCAGGAGACAGAGCACTCGGTAACCAGCAACATACAGTTTCCTATACTCCATCCTTCTCCCAGCCACTGCTTGACCTTCCCCACTTCCCAGCTGGCTGCAGTTGCTTGGCTGGCCAGGAAGAGCAGGGTCCTTGCCACTTGAATTTGCCTCACCCACACTGGAGATTGGTGGACAGGGAGCATGGGAAAGCAGCTTCAGGGAGCTCCCAGTAGAAGGCAGAGCAACTGGTAACCACCGGTATACACTTTCCCACCTCCCACCCTTCTTCCCCCGGGGCCTCTGCACTGCCTGGCTTGGAAGCCACATTCCAGGCCTACACAGCTGTGTGGTGGGATCCCTGGGGGTATTTCCTTTTTGTTTTTCTTTTTCTTTTCGCAGCTTGGGAGCCCATTCTAGCCAGGCTGTACTGTGTGGCCTGGGATGCACTTCCCTGGTCTTTAGAGCAACACTGGTGTAATGCTGGGGGGTGCTTTTCTTTTCTTTGTTTAAATTTCTACTTATTTTATTTTTTTCCTTTTCCTCTTTTTTTCTTTTTGTTTTTCTCCATTTCTTGTCTTCTCATCTCCCCACTCCAACAACAAGCTCCTTAGAACTCTTTTTTGCTTTTTTGTCTGTTTGTTTTTGGCTCCTGCTTCTCTCTTCTGTATCTCTTCTTTCTCATACCCATCTTAGCTCCACACATCACAGCCTCCTGCCTCCTTCCTGCCTAACTGCACACAGGCTGAACATCACACCACCAAGCAGCACAGGCACAGTCTACTGGAACCTGCCCTGCACTGATTCCTAGCACACCCTATCGACCCTAGTATGTGCCACAAACAACCCATTCCAGGCCCTCTCCTTTAGTTGCTTCTGCTCTGCTGCACCGTAACTGAGTGACTAGACCTGCTTATTGGACAAGGAGGTGAAAAGTATTGTGCCCAAAGACAAACAAACACAAAGAACACACAGCTCTCCTGTTCAGACATAACCAAATAAAAGAAAAAACAGGAGGAAACAAACAAATCTACAATCAATAAGGGAAGAAAATGACTACTGAATGTCCCGAAGACAGCAGACAATACCAAAACATATTAAAAAAAAAAAAAAAAGAAGGACAGGATGGTTCCAGTAGGCATCCAAAATAAAATACCAGATGACTTTCCAGTAGGAGAAAAGGCACTAGAACTACCTGATAGAGAATTCAAATCTCTAATATTCAGAGCTGTCCAAGAGTTGAAGCAAAAGCCAGACAAAAATGAGGAAAAAATAGGCAAATTCATGGAAAGGGCAGACAAATCATGGAAAATACAGCAAAAAAAAAGGGGGGGGGGAAGAATTCAAGAAAATAACACAGGAACAAAATGCCAAAATAAATTCACAACTAGAAATCACACAAAAACAATAATAGAAATCCAAAACATAAAAAACAAGAGTTCAGAAATGGACAGTTTCATAGAACAGCTGAGGAGCAGTTTTGAAACAATGGAAGACAGAATCAGAGAAATTGAAGACAAACACTTGGATACAACTTCATTTGAGGAAAAAGAATGAAGAAAAATGAAGAAATGTTGAGAATTTTGTGGGATACAATCGAAGGCAAAAGTTTGCAAGTGATTGGAGTCCCAAAACAAGGAAAGAAAACGGAAAACACAGAGAGGATCATTGAAGAAATGCTGACAGAAAACTTCCCTAACATTATGAAAGATGAAAAGCTGAACATCCAAGAAGCTTAGTGAACCCTATATAAGATACACCCCCCAAAAAATCATTAAGACATATGATAATCACACTGGCTAAAACCAAAGACAAAGAAAGAATTCTGACAGCAGTTTGAGAAAAATGAAAAGTCACATACAGTGGGTAAACAATAAGACTAAGCTCTGATTATTTGGCAGAAACCATGCAAGCAAGAAGGCAATGGGTTGACATATATAAAACATGTAAAAAAAAAAAAAAATTGCCAACCAAGAATAATATACCATGAAAAACTCTCTTCCAAATATGATAGTAAAATTAGGGCATTTACAGATAAACAGAAATTAAGGGAATATGTAAAAACCAAACTAAACTTACAAGAATTTTTAAAGGAGTCCTTCAGTCTGAGAACAAACAACATCAGATTACAGCCTAAATCTAGTATGCAAGATTGTTTCAGCAAGATACCAAACTAGGAAATGAACTCTCAAGGACTATCGAAAACCAAAAGATTTACAACAGGGAACCAAAGAGTTTAATCTGTAAATGACAACGTCAGAATAATAAAAGAGGCAATAAACAATGTAGGTATACAACTTTTTAATGGAGAGGAATGCTAGAGGATATCAAGAATAATAGAGTGGTTCAAACCTAGGGAGATAAGGGTAAACTTCAAGGTAGCCGAAAAGAAAGTTCACAAGCCTACTCATCAAAATAAAGAAGAAAACATAAACTCTCAGTAGAAACAAAATCTGCAAAAACAAAAGAAATGAAGAAAAATCCACAAACAAAAGGAATTCAGCAAGGAGAGTAAGAGGAACAAAGAAAACACCAACATTATACACACACAAAAAAAAAATCACTACAAAATGACAGCAATAAACTCACTTCTTTCAATAATTACACTGAATGTAAATGGCCTCATTGAGCCCATAAAGACACAAAGAGTGACAGAATGGATTAAAAAAAAAAAAAAAGGATCCATCAATATGCTATCTACAAGAGGCACACCTTAGAAATAAAGACATAAATATATTAAAAGTCAAAGGATGGAAAAAAATATATCAACCAAACAGTGACCAAAAAAGAGCAGGAGTGGCCATACTAATCTCAGATAAAATAGTCTTTAAAACAAAATCCACCATAAAAGACAAAGAAAGCACTATACAATGATTACAGGGAAAATTCATCATGAAAACATAACCATAATAAACATCTATGCACCCAACGACAGGGCTCCAAAATACATAAAACAAACTCTAACAGCCTGGAAAAGAAAAACTGACAGCTCACAATGATGGTAGGAGACTTCAACACACCACTCCCAGTAAAGGACAGAACATCTAGAAAAAAAGTCAGCAAAGGTACAGAAGAGCTAAAGGGCACAATCAGCCAACTTTACCTCATAGACATATACAGAACACTCCACTGAACAGCTAAAAAGTACACGTTCTTTTCCAACACACATGGAACATTCTCCAAAATAGACCACATCTTAGGCCACAAAGCAACTCTCAACAAAATCCAAAACATTGAGATAATATAAAGTATCTTCTCTGACCACAACACTATCACGGTAGAGAATTAACAACAGGAAGAGCAAGAAAAAAAAAAAAACAATTCCATGGAAACTGAATAACACCCTGCTTAAAAACCACTGGATAATAGAAATCAGAGATGGAATCAAAAAATTCCTAGAATCAGATGAGAATAAAAACATATCATACCAAGATCTTCGGGACACAGCAAAGGCAGTACTCAGAGGTCAATTTATAGCAATAGATGCACATATCAAAAGAGAAGAAAGGGACAAAATCAAAATGTTAGCAACACAACCCAAACAAATACAAAGACGACAGCAAAAAAAAAAAACAAAAAACAAAAAAAACCCACAGCCACCAATAATAAAGATCAGAGCAGAAATAAATGAAATGGGGAATAGAAAAACAATGGAAAGAATCAACAAAACCAAAAGTTGGTTCTTTGGAAAGAATCAACAAAATCAACAAACTGCTGGCCAAGTTGACAAAAGAAAAGCAGGAAAGGACGCAAATAACCCAAATAAGAAATGAAATGGGAACATTACAACAGATCCAACTGAACTAAAAAGGATCATAACAGAGTATTATGAAAAACTATACTCCAGCCCATTTGAAAACCTAGAGAAAATGGAAAAATTTCTACAAACACACTACCTACCCAAACTAACACAAAATGATGTTGAAAATCTGAACAGACTCATAACAAGAGAAGAGATTAAAAAGGTAATAAAAAAAAAAAAAAAACTCCCAACAAAAAAAAGCCCTGGCCCAGATGGCTTCACTGGAGAATTTTACCAAATATTCAGAGAAAAGCTTACGCCAGTTCTACTCAAACTATTTTATGACATAGAAGAGGAAGCAATACTTTCAAATTCATTCTATGAAGCCAGCATAACCCTGATACTAAAACCAGGCAAAGACACCACAAAAAAAAAAATTACAGACCAATACCTTTCATGAATACAGATGCAAATATTCTCAACAAAATTCTAGCCGATAGAATTCAGCATCATATCAAAAAAAATAATACGCCACAAACAAGTGGGATTTATACCAGGTATGCAAGGATGGTTCAACATTAGAAAATCATTCAACGTAATCCACCACATAAATAAAAGAAAAAAATCATAGGATCATCTCAATCAATGCAGAAAAGGCATTCGACAAAGTCCAACACTCATTCCTAATAAAAACTCACAATATAATTGGTATAGAAGGGAAATGTCTCAACATAATAAAGAGCATCTATGCAAAACCAATAGCCAACATCATTCTTAATGGAAAGAGGCTGAAAACATTCCCCTTGAGAAGAGGAACAAGACAACTCACAAACCCACTGCCGTAGAGTCAAAACAAGGATGCCCTTTATTACCACTCATATTTAACATTGTGCTGGAAGTCCTAACTAAAGCAATAAGGCAAGAAAAAGAAATAAAGGGTATCCAAACTGGTAATGAAGAAGTAAAACTGTCCCTATTTGTAGATTATATGATACTATACATAGAAAACCCAAAAGACTCCACGAGAAAACTACTGGAACTAATAGAAAGATTCAGCAGATTAGCAGGACACAAAATAAACATACAAAAATCAGTTGGATTCCCACACACCAATAAAGAGAATGATGAAAATGAAATCAGGACAAAAATACCATCTTAGCCCCTAAAAAAATAAAATACTTAGGAATAAATCTAACCAGCATTGTAAAAGATCTATACAAAGAAAACTACAAAGCACTACTGCAAGAAACTCAAAGAGGTCTACATAAATGAAAAAACATACCATGCTCATGGATATGTAGACTCAATGTTGTGAAAAATGACAATTCTATCCAAAGCTATTTACAAATGTAATGCAATCCCAATCCAAATACCAACATTCTTTAAAGAGATGGAAAAACTAATCATTAACTTTATATGAAAAGGGAAGAAGCCCTGGTTAAGTACTGTGGAAAAGAAGAACAAAGTAGGAGGACTTGCAATACTTGACCTCAGAACCTACTATACAGCCGAGGTAGTCCAAACAGCCTGGTTCTGGTACGATGACAGATACATTGACCAATGGAACAGAATTGAGAACCCAGATGTAAATCCATCCACCTATGGTCACCTGAACTTCCACAAGGGCCCAAGTTCCACCAAATGGGGAAAAGACATTCTTTTTAACAAATGGTGCTGGCAAAACTGCATGCCCATCTGCAAAAAAAACGAAACAGGACCCAAACCTCACAACATATACAAAAACTAATTCAAGATGGACCAAAGACCTAAATATAAAGCCAAAAACTATGAAGTTTTTTTTTTTTCATAGGCAAAAAAATAGGATCAATGCCAGAGGCCCTAATACATAGCATTAGCAGGATACAAACCATAACCAACAACACACAAACTCCAGATGATAAGCTAGATAACCAGGATCTTTTAAAAATTAAACACTTATGCTCATCAAAAGACTTCACTAAAAGAGTAAAAAGAGAATATACAGACCGGGAAAAATTTTTTGGCTATTACAAATCAGATAAAAGTCTAATCTCTAAAATCTGCAGGAAAATCCAACATTTCTACAACAAAAAGACAAATAATCCAATTAAAAAATGGGCAAAGGAAACGAAAAGAGGCTGCACCAAAGAAGACAGTAAAAGCAGCCAACAGACACATGAAAAAATGCTCAGGATCACTAGCAATTAGAGAAATGCAAATCAAAATCACAATGAGATACCATCTCACCCCATCATCACTGGCATGAATCAAAAAAACAGGAAATAAATGTTGGAGAGACTGTGGGGAGACCAGAACTCTAATGCACTCCCGGTGGGAATGCAAAATGATACAACCATTTTGGAAAGAATATAGCACTTCCTTAGAAAGCTAGAAATAGAAATACCATATGATCCAGCAATCCCACTCTTAGGAATATATCCTAGAGAAATAAGAGTCTGACCAATAGACACATGCACACCCATGTTCATTGCAGTATTGTTCACAATAGCAAAAAAATGGAAACAACCTAACTGCCTATCAACAGATGAATGGATAAACAAACTATGGTACATAGACACAATGGAGTATTATGCAAAGATTGAGAACAGTGATGAATCTGCTAAGCATCTCACAACATGGATGAATCTGGAGGGCATCATGCTGAGTGAAATAAGTCAACAACAAAAGGACAAATATTGTTTGAGACCACTACCATAAAAGCTCATGAAAAGGTTTACACAAAAAAGAAACAATCCTTGATGGTTATGAGGGAGGGGAGGGGTGGGGATAGAAAAAACTCTAAATAGGCAATAGATAAGTACTAACTTTGATGAAGGGTAAAACAGTACACAATACTCGTGAAGCCAGCATAACTAACACAAGACAAGGTCATGGAAGCCCCATAGACACTTCCAAACTCCCTGAGGGACCAAATTGTTGGGCTGAGGGCTGTGGTTCCCACATGGTCTCGGGGAACATCTAGCTCAATTGGCATAACACAGTTTATTAAAAAAATGTTCTACATTCTACTTTGGTGAGTAGCGCCTGGGATCTTAAAAGAGCGGCCATCTAAAGATACTCCACTGGTCTCACCCTTTCAGGAGCAAGGAATAATGGAGAAAAATAAAGACACAAGGGAAAGATTAGTCCAGAGGACTAATGGACCACATCTACCACTGCCTCCCGCAGACTGAGTCCAGTACGGCTAGATGGTGCCCAGCTACCATCACCGACTGCTCTGATCACAATAGAAGGTCCTGGACAGAGCTTGAGAAAAAAGTAGAACAAAATTCTAACTCACAAAAAATGACCAGACTTACTGGCCTGACAGAGACTGGAGAAACCCCAAGAGTATGGCCCCGGGATACCCTTTTAGCTGTTAGGAAGTCACTCCCGAGGTTCACCCCTCAGCCAAAAATTAGACATGACCATAAAAGAAAATGAGACTAAAGGGGCACAACAGCCCAGGGGCAAGGACTAGAAGGTAGGAGGGGACAGGAAAGCTGGTAATAGGCAACCCAAGGTCAAGAAGGGAGGGTGTTGACATGTCATGGGGTTGTTAACCAATATCATAAAATAATATGTATACTATCTCTTTAATGAGAAACTAGTTTGTTCTGTAAACCTTCATCTAAAGTACAATTTAAAAAAAAGGAGAAAAAAAAAGTTTACCAAAAAATGAAAAGACAAAGTATCAACTAGGAGATAATCTTTGGAAGCCATGTATCTGACAAGAATCTAATAACCGAAATATATATAAAACTTTGACAACTTAACAACAAAAGACAAATAATCCAATCATAAAATGGGCAAAGGACTTGAATAGACATTGTCATGTGTTGAATCGTGCCCCCCAAAAATTCGTGTAGTAATTTGGCTAGGCCGTGATTCCCAGTATTGTGTGATTGTCCACCATTTTGTCATCTGATGTGGTTCTCCTATGCAGCCTAAATTCTACCTCTATGATGTTAATGAGGTGGGATAGACAGCAGTTATGTTAATGAGTCAGGACTCAATCTACAAGATTGGATTGTGTCTGAAGCCAATCTCTTTTGAGATATAAAAGAAAGAAGCCAGCAGAGAGACAGGTAAACCTCATACCACCAAGAAAGCAGCGCCAGGAGCAGGGCGCATCCTTTGGATCTGAGATTCCTGAGCAGAGAATTTCCTAGTTCAGGGGCAGATTGATGACAAGAACTTTCCTCCAGAGCTGACAGCGAAAGCCTTCCCCTGCAGCTGACGCCCTAAATTTGGACTCCTAGCCTGCTAGACTGTGAGAGAACAAACTTCTGTTTGTTAAAGCCATCCACTTGCAGTATTTCTATTACAACAGTATTAGATGACTAAGACAGACATTTAACCAAAGATGACATTCAAATGGCCACCAAACACATGAAAAGATATTCAGTGTCATTAGCCACCAGAAAGATGCATATCAAAACACCATGAGATACCATTTTATTCCCCCTAGGATGACTAAGATTAAAAAAGAGAGAAAATCACAAATGTTGGTGAGGATGTGGGGAAATTTGAACCCTTGCTCTTTGTGGTTACTCTTTGCTGATGGGAACGCAAAATGGAACAAGCCTTGTAGAAAACAGCGTGGTGTTTCCTCAAAAAACTAAAACTAGGACTACCATATGCTCCATCTATTCCACTACTAGGTAAAGACAAAAAAGGCTTGAAAGCAAAGACTCAAAAAGAGACTTGCACACCAGTCTTCATCGCAGCACTATTCACAATAGCCAAAAGGTAGAGACGACCTAAATGCCCATCAACAGAAGAATAAAAAGCAAAATGTGATACATACATACAACGGAATACTACTCATTCAAGAGGAGAAATGAAGTCTTGATACATGCTACAATGTGGATGGAGCTCTAAGACATTACACTGAGGGAAATGAACCAATCACAAAAGGATAAATATTGTGTGACCTCATTTATATAAAATGATAAGAAAAAGAAACTATACAGAGACCAAAATTTATTAGTGGTTACCAGAGGCAAGAGGAAAGGGGAAAAGGGGGGTTAACAGTGATGGAAAAATCACATTGATTAATGATTAATGTACGGTTGCACAGCCAATTAATGTAATTTCTGTAAATACGTTGTATAAAGTTGTACTGGAAAAAGTTATGTGATAGATATAACTATAGCAATGACCCCACCCCACACCCCCCCTCCCACAAAAAAAGTAGCTGTTGAAGCTGCTTATGTATAACTAAACACCACACGGAATTTGGTTCCTTGGTTTGGAGGTTTAAGGTCATGGTTTCATGGGACATCCCACTCAGCTGGCCTAATACCACTTTTAGTGCTTCTGTTCTAGATCCTAGTTTGTTGCATAGTGCCTGGGGTCTTAAAAGCTTGTGAGCTGCCATCTGAGGCACAGTAATTGGTTTCTATTCATGTGGAACAACAGTGGAAGAAGAACAGTCAGGAACAGTAGGAGAATATGGAATGTGTGGCTAATTGCCTCCATGAACAACTGCCTCCTTTGCCATAAGACCAGAAGAACTGGATGGTGCCTGGTTACAATTATGGAATATTTTGACCAAAGATTCTATAGAAGAATCCTGATCAAAAGGAGGAAAATGTGGAACATAATCTCAAATTCTCATGGACTCCAGATTTCTGGAGCCATGGAGTCTGGATTAACTCCTAAAACTATTGCCCTGAGATAATCTTTAAACCTTAAACCAAAATTATTCCCTGAAGCCATCTTAAAACCCAACAATAGTTTAGCTTAACTAGTAGTTAATGTTTGCCTTGAGCATTGTGCTCTTTTAAGAACTATCTACACTGGATCAAATTGATAAAAGCAACTCAGAAGATTCGATAGGAAACTTAGGAGGCAGTGAGTTCATGTTAATGGGAAGGAATAACTTGGAAAATACAGATAAGAATGGTTACACATTCAAAAAATGTAATCAATGTCACTGAATTATACATGTAGAAATTGTTGAATATGTGTATCTTCTGTGGTGTATATCTCAACAACTACAAAAACAAAATAAATTATACATATATACATTTTAAAAGACAACAAATACACTGGGAGAAAAATATTATAACATATATAACATATAAAGGATTAATACTTAGAATATGTAAAGAACTACCAATTTGAGAAAAAGAAAAGCACCCCATAAAAATAAGGACAAATGAGACAGCACTAATAACTTATTTATCTATAATTACGCTGAATGTAAATGGACTAAATGCACCAATAAAGAGACAGAGAGTCATGGACTGGATAAAGAAACACGATCCATCTATATGCTGCCTACAAGAGACACACCTTAGACTTAGAGACACAAACAAACTAAAACTCAAAGGATGGAAAAAAATATATCAAGCAAATAATAAGCAAAAAAGAAGAGGAGTAGCAATATTAATTTCTGACAAAATAGACTTTAGACTTGAATCCGCCACAAAGGATAAAGAAGGATACTATATAATGATAAAAGGGACAATTGATCAGGAAGACATAACTATAGTAAATATTTACGCACCCAATGACAGGGCTGCAAGATACATAAATCAAATTTTAACAGAATTGAAAAGTGAGATAGACACCTCCACATTTATAGTAGGAGACTTCAACACACCACTTTCGGAGAAGGACAGGACATCCAGTAAGAAGCTCAATAGAGACACGGAAGACCTACTTACAACAATCAATCAACTTGACCTCATTGACTTATACAGAACTCTCCACCCAACTGCTACAAAATATACTTTTTTTTCTAGTGCATATGGAACACTCTCTAGAATAGACCACATATTAGGTCATAAAACAAATCTTTGCAGAATCCAAAACATCAAAATATTACAAAGCATCTTCTCAGACCACAAGGCAATGAAGCTAGAAATCAATAACAGAAAAACTAGGGAAAAGAAATCAAATACTTGGAAAATGAACAATACCCTCCTGAAAAAAGACTGGGTTATAGAAGACATCAAGGAGGGAATAAGGAAATTCTTAGAAAGCAACGAGAATGAAAATACTTCCTATCAAAACCTCTGGGACACAGCAAAAGCAGTGCTCAGAGGCCAATTTATATCGATAAATGCACACATACAAAAAGAAGAAAGAGCCAAAAGCAGAGAACTGTCCCTACAACTTGAACAAATAGAAAGTGAGCAACAAAAGAATCCATCAGGCACCAGAAGAAAACAAATAATAAAAATTAGAGCTGAACTAAATGAATTAGAGAACAGAAAAACAATTGAAAGAATTAACAAAGCCAAAAGCTGGTTCTTTGAAAAAATTAACCAAATTGATAAACCATTGGCTAGACTGACTAAAGAAATACAGGAAAGCAAACAAATAACCCGAATAAGAAACAAGAAGGACCACATCACAACAGAGCCAAATGAAATTAAAAGAATCATTTCAGATTACTACGAAAAATTGTACTCTAACATATTTGAAAACCTAGAAGAAATAGATGAATTCTTGGAAAAATACTACCTACCTAAACTAACACATTCAGAAGTAGAACAACTAAATAGACCCATAACAAAAAAAGAGATTGAAACGGTAATCAAAAAACTTCCAACAAAAAAAAGTCCTGGCCCAGACGGCTTCACTGCAGAGTTCTACCAAATCTTCAGAGAAGACTTAACACCATTACTACTGAAGGTATTTCAAAGCATAGAAAAAGACGGAATACTACCCAACTCATTCTATGAAGCTACCATCTCCCTGGTACCAAAACCAGGTAAAGACATTACAAAAAAAGAAAATTATAGACCTATATCCCTCATGAACATAGATGCAAAAATCCTCAACAAAATTCTAGCCAATAGAATCCAACAACACATCAAAAAAATAATTCACCCTGATCAAGTGGGATTTATACCAGGTATACAAGGCTGGTTTAATATCAGAAAAACCATTAATGTAATCCATCGCATAAATAAAACAAAAGATAAAAACCACATGATCTTATCAATAGATGCAGAAAAGGCATTTGACAAAGTTCAACACCCATTTATGATAAAAACTCTTACCAAAATAGGAATTGAAGGAAAATTCCTCAACATAATAAAGGGCATCTATGCAAAGCCAACAGCCAATATCACTCTAAATGGAGAGAACCTGAAAGCATTTCCCTTGAGAACGGGAACCAGACAAGGATGCCCTTTATCACCGCTCTTATTCAACATCGTACTTGAAGTCCTAGCCAGGGCAATTAGGCTAGACAAAGAAATAAAGTGTATCCAGATTGGCAAGGAGGAAGTAAAGCTATCACTATTTGCAGATGACATGATCGTATACATGGAAAACCCTAAGGAATCCTCCAGAAAACTACTGAAACTAGTAGAAGAGTTTGGAAGAGTCTCAGGTTATAAAATAAACATACAAAAATCACTTGGATTCCTCTACATCAACAAAAAGAACACCGAAGAGGAAATAACCAAATCAATACCATTCACAGTAGCCCCCAAGAAGATAAAATACTTAGGAATAAATCTTACCAAGGATGTAAAAGACCTATACAAAGAAAACTATAAAACTCTGCTACAAGAAATTCAAAAGGACATACTTAAGTGGAAAAACATACCCTGCTCATGGATAGGAAGACTAAACATAGTAAAAATGTCTATTCTACCAAAAGCCATCTATACATATAACGCACTTCCAATCCAAATACCAATGCCATCTTTTAAAGGGATAGAGAAACAAATCACGAATTTCATATGGAAGGGAAAGAACCCTGGATAAGCAAAGCATTACTGAAAAAGAAGAAGAAAGTGGGAGGCCTCACTCTACCTGATTTCAGAAGCTATTATACAGCTACAGTAGTCAAAACAGCCTGGTACTGGTACAACAACAGGCACATAGACCAATGGAACAGAATTGAGAACCCAGATATAAATCCATCCATGTATGAGCAGCTGATATTTGACAAAGGACCAGGGTCAGTCAATTGGGGAAATGATAGTCTTTTTAACAAATGGTGCTGGCATAACTGGATATCCATTTGCAAAAGAATGAAACAGGACCCATACCTCACACCGTGCACAAAAACTAACTCCAAGTGGATCAAAGACCTAAACATAAAGACTAAAACGATAAAGATCATGGAAGAAAAAATAGGGACAACCCTTGGAGCCCTAATACAGGGCATAAACAGAATACAAAACATTACCAAAAATGATGAAGAGAAACCAGATAACTGGGAGCTCCTAAAAATCAAACACCTATGCTCATCTAAAGACTTCTCCAAAAGAGTAAAAAGACCACCTACAGACTGGGAAAGAATATTCAGCTATGACATCTCAGACCAGCACCTGATCTCTAAAATCTACATGATTCTGTCAAAACTCAACCACAAAAAGACAAACAACCCAATCAAGAAGTGGGCAAAGGATATGAACACACATTGCACTAAAGAAGATATTCAGGCAGCTAACAGATACATGAGAAAATGCTCTCGATCATTAGCCATTAGAGAAATGCAAATTAAAACTACGATGAGATTCCATCTCACTCCAACTAGGCTGGCATTAATCCAAAAAACACAAAATAATAAATGTTGGAGAGGCTGCGGAGAGATTGGAACTCTCATACACTGCTGGTGGGATTGTAAAATGGTACAACCACTTTGGAAATCTATCTGGCGTTATCTTAAACAGTTAGAAATAGAACTACCATACAACCCAGAAATTCCACTCCTCGGAATATACCCTAGAGATACAAGAGCCTTCACACAAACAGATATATGCACACCCATGTTTATTGCAGCTCTGTTTACAATAGCAAAAAGCTGGAAGCAACCAAGATGTCCGTCAACGGATGAATGGGTAAATAAATTGTGGTATATTCACACAATGGAATACTACGCATCGATAAAGAACAGTGACGAATCTCTGAAACATTTCATAACATGGAGGAATCTGGAAGGCATCATGCTGAGCGAAATGAGTCAGAGGCAAAAGGACAAATATTGTATAAGACCACTATTATAAGATCTTGAGAAATAGAAAAAACGGAGAAGAACACATACTTTTGTGGTAACAAAGGGGGGAGGGAGGGACGGAGGGAGAGGGCTTTTTATTGATCAATCAGTAGAGAAGAACTGCTTTGGGCGAAGGGAAAGACAACACTCAATACAAGGAAGGTCAGCCTAATTGGACTGGACTTTAAAAGCAAAGAGGTTTCCGGGATAAAATGAAAGCTTCAAAGGTCAGAGGAGCAGGGGCTGGGGTCTGGGGAACATGATTTAAGGGGACTTCTAAGTCAATGGGCAAAATAATTCTATGATGAAAACATTCTGCATCTCACTTTGAATTGTGGCGCCTGGGGTCCTAAATGCCAACAAGCGGCCATCTAAGATACATCAATTGGTCTCAACCCACCTGGAGCAAAGGCAAAGGAAGAACACCAAGGTCACACGACAACTAAGAACCCAACAGACAGAAAGGGCCACATGAACCAGAGACCTACATTATCCTGAGACTAGAAGAACTAGTTGGTGCCCGGCCACAATCGATGTCTGCCCTGTCAGGGAGCACAACAGACAACTCCTGAGGGAGCAGGAGACCAATGGGATACAGACCCCAAATTCTCATAAAAAGACCATACCTAATGGTATGACTGCGACTAGAGGAATCCCAGAGACAATGCTCTCCAGAACTTCTGATGCCACAGGACAGGAACCATCCCCGAAGGACTGGTCAGCGGCGGGGAGAGAGATGCTGATGAAGAGTGAGCTAATTAAATCAGGTGGACACTGGAGAGTGTGTTGACAACTCTTGACTGGAGGGGGGATGGGAAGATAGAGAGAGAGGGAAGATGGCAAAATTGGCACGAAACGAGAGACTGAAAGGGCTGACTCAATAGGGAGAGAGCAAGTGGGAGAAGGGAGTAAGATGTATGTAAACTTACATGTGACAGACTGATTGGAATGGTAAATGTTCACTTGAAGCTTAATAAAAATTAATTTAAAAAAATAAGGACAAATGATATGAACCTGCATTTACAGGCAAAATAAAATGTCCAATAACTATAAGAAAGATGTTCAACCTATTAGTTCCATACTAGTAGTCATGGAAATGCAATTTAAGTAAGGGCTTTTTTTTTTTTTAACCATAAAATTGACCAAAATTTTTTAAATAGTGAAAATATTTCACACTTTTTTGGCAGGGATGTAAGCAATAAGGCCTTCTTTAAAGATCAATTTGGAAGGATCTACCCAACATTAATGTAACTATTACACTTCCAGGCAATATTTTCCAAAGAAATACTTGTAGAACATGCACAAACTTGAATGTAGAAGGATTTTATTTTAACACTGTAATAGTAAGAGCTTGGAGAAAAAAGCCTTAAAACTAAATATTAATAGAAGAATGGTTAAATAAATTACAGTGATCCATGCTATGAAATACTATACAGACACTGAAAAGAATAAAGTGGACTGTTGTATTGGCATAAAGAATCTCTAACGTACATCCAGTAGAAAAGAACAAGCCACAGATGCTTCTTTGTAAGACAAAACAAACAGCCACTATACTGACATATGTATGCACGTAATGGCACATGGCTGAAAGGGAACTGTCATATTTTATTCTATATCCTTGTTTATTGCCTGAATCTTTTATAAAAATGTATTCATATATTACTTGTATAATAATGCACAATTTAATTTAAAAACAATATTCAAAAAGTCAAAATTTTATCTCTTTTTGGGCATAAAACAATACTTTAAAACGTCCTGGAACGTATTGGTTCTGCCTCTTAAATTCTCTGCATCATCATGTCCTTATCTGTAAAATGAGGATTTTGTGCTTGACTAATTTCTCCAATCAGTTTTGGAAGAAGTAGAGCCAGAATGCTCCTTCAAGTGAGGATGGTGAGACTTCATCTCATGTACCTTGGGCATGTTATCAGGAGGGGTCAGTCCCTGCAGAAGGACATCATGCTTGGTAAAGCACCTAACTAACTAATTTCCCTAATAAACTTTAAATTTCTAGGAGGCTACAAAATATGATTTGAATACGTTTTCACTTTGTTGTTTTTTGCATTAAAAAAAAATTATATTTATCTTTTAATGCATCTGGTAGTGCAGTGGTTAAGAGCTCAGGCTGCTAACCCAAAGGTTGGCTGTTCAAATTCACCAGCTACTCCTTGGAAACCCTATTGGATAGTTCTGCTCTGTCCTGTAGGGTCACTATGAGTCAGTATCAACTCGACAGCAACCGGTTTTGGGGGGTTAACACATCAATCTTACAAGCACATTACTGTGGTGCAATGGATCACTTTTGTTGACCTTTCTCATTATGATCTTGTAACCCCCACCCAGGTGATTGGGGGGTGGGAACTGTGCAGATAGGGTAATTGTGGCCCATCAAAGGGATTGGTCACTTTCGCCATCCTGCTAGGCTTAAAAGAGAGCCAATTCCAGAGCCAAGAGAGGATTCTACCACCATCAAGGAAGGAGAACCAAGAGTGGAGCATGTTCTTCGGACCCAGGATCCCGGAGCTGAGAAGCTCCTTGGACCATGATGAGAGCAAGGGAGAGCAAGTTCTAACACTGAAAACAGTGAGAGCAGTGGCAGAGAATGGCAGGAGACAGCTCAGTGGGCTTCCGGGCCCAAGGAGTAAGAAAGTTGAGTGCTTTGGAGCAGGATACTTGCTGGCAGGGTAGGATGCCTTTGGGCACTTGGTGGAGCTAGGTCTGTCGACCCACTGAGCTACAGCCAAGTGTCTTTAGGCTGAAGCTTACTGGTGGAGTGGGATGCCTCTGAGCATGTATCAGCAAAGCTAAAAGAGCTTTGTAATACTTGCCCAGGCAGGGCAGAGGCCAAGGGCCAGAGAGAGGTGTGGCTGGGAGCAAAGCTGAGAAGAGGATCTCCTGATGAAACAACTGTAACCTTAGCATTCCTGAACCTGAGTTGTAATCTGTTACTTCCCTAATATACCCCGTAGTCATGAGTATTGTCAGTGAGTTCTATGTGGCCATTGCAATGAATTATCGAACCCAGCAGAGAAGTAGAGAGTGGTAGGGACGGTTGGTGTCAGAACAGGTAAAGATGGCGGAGAGAGGAGGCATGTCTGACCTCCACCTCATAGGAATCAGCCTTCGGCTGTTGCTCTTGATTCTCCTTCCCCCTTCCGAAGTCAAAGGAGGGCAGATGCTGCCCCCACACCATTTTTACAATTACCAATGTAATAAGTAACTCAATCTTTGTCTAAATAACAAAACTTTGTCTGCCATGAGTGTTGTTGTCTGCTTTTATACTTAGAATAATACAGAGTTTAGCTTAGTTCTTTATCTTATCAGAACTCCTATGTGGTCAATAGATTTTGCAAAAAAACCTAGGATGCAAATCACACAATTGTTTTAATTGAGATGAAATATTTGGCCATAGTGAAAGCTTCTGTGTTTCTTAAGATCTTTCCCTCAAATCTAACCTTTAAATCTAAGAGGGGTGGGGGGAAACAACATAATGTAAAATTTCCATGAGAAAAGACCAGGCCTTTCTCTAGAGGAAATAGAGTTTTATGATAGAAAATGAAGTCATTACATTTGAAATCTTTGCAAGAACGTGTTCTCAGTTCTTTAAGGTTTAGAGACAAAAGCAAAAGGACATTCATTTGAGAAGAAAGAGTATTTTCATGCAAAATTGCCTGACTAATTCACCCAGAACCTCCCCCAAATCATCACTACCTTAGCAGTGAACACTAGAGGAAAGAAAAAAGAAAATGAGATTCATTAGCAAAGATTTCTACCTTCATAAGCTACCCAGTCACTTAGAAATCAAACACAATTTGTACCCTAGTTCTGGAGGACATTCTTCAGTGTGTTTCATTTTAAAATAATCTTAGGTATCACATGACATTCCGTAACAATGGCCAAATGAAGCAAATTGAATCTTGAATAAATACCTCTTTTATCAATTCAGATAGACAGCAAATTTGAGCCTTTTACCTTGTCACCAACTCTAAAAAATCCTCACTTTCCTTTCTATGGAATCCTTTCTTTCACAGTAATTACAGAAACTAGCAAAAGAGATGCCCACGCAAGAGGGGAAGATATGAAAAAAAAACCTTCAAGGGTAGGGGTGGGCACTTATGGGCACACATGCACAACAGAGGTATCATCAGAAAGGGAAGAAGCAAAATCCAATTCAAATAGGAAGGTGCAAATACGTCCACCTACTTCCAGTTCTTCATATATTCAGTCACTGGACATTTTGAGGCCACTAAGTACAGAGGATACAAAAATAACTAAGGCACAATCCCGAGAGGGCACAGTCAAGTGGGAGAGACAGAAAGATAACAATTACAACATGGTATGAACCCTGCTATATCAGGGGCATGTGGAGAGCTAAGAAGGGAGCCAATGACTTTTGGGAAGTCAGGGAAGGTTCCATAAATAATTGAGTTCAGTTTTGTAGGATTAATAGAAATTCCAGAAGGATGCAATACAATGCCTATTATGTCTGAGGTAGTAATGTTAGTTATCAAAATCAATAGCTGAAAGCACCAACCCAAAGAAAGACCTAAATAGAAAGTAAGAAAGGTCTAATGCAGTACACACAGGTGGGGAAATGGAAAAATAAACAAGCTGAAGAACGAAGCAAGAATGCCCACTCTTACCATTTCCGTTCAACATTGCAATAACTACAATAAAACAAAAAGGCAAGAAAAGCAAACAGCAAAGACAGGAAAGGAAGAAATAAAACTTTATTCACAGATGACATGATTGTGTACATAGAAAATCCTAAGGAAATTACCAAAAAAATACTAAAATAAGTGAATTTAACAAGGTCAATATACAAAAATTAACTGTATTTTTATATAGCAGCATCAAACAATTGTAATATTAAGCAAAAAATATTTATGATAACATCAAAAACATGAAACTATTAGGGATAAATTTGTTAAAGGCTGTGTAAGACTAGTACTAAACAATGGAGATATGTGCCACATTTATGGGTAAGAAGACTCCATTCTTCCCAAATTGATCTACAGATTTAACGCAATCTCAGTCAAAATCCAAACAGGCTTTTTTATAGAAACCAACAGCTTTATTCTAAAATGTATATGGAAATGTCAATGATGTAGAATAGCCAATACAATCTCAAAAAAAAAAAAAAAAAAGAGCAACATAGGAGGGCTCACACTACTTGATTTCAAGACTTCTTATTGAGTTACACTAATCAAAATGGTATGGTGTTGGTATGGTATTGATTGCCACTGGATTGACTGGCAAGGGGCACAGGGAAGCTTTCCAGGGTGAAGGAAGTGTTCTATATCTTGACTGAAGATATAGAACACCTGGTTACAAGACAGATAACTTGGTAACATAATTTTTGAATACCTATTGTGTGCCAGTCTGTCCTAAGTGCTTGGGATGCATCAGTGGACAAAACAAAACAAAGGCAGAGAGATCCCTACTCTCATGAAAATACATTCTAGCAGGAGTTAGGCTGCTAACCAAAACGATTGGTGGTTTGAATTCATACGGCTGCTTCTTGGGAGAAAGACCTGGCAATTTCCTTCAGTAAAGATTACAGCCTAGAAAACCCTATGGGGCAGTTCTACTCTGTCACATAGGGTCACTACAAGTTGGAATCAACTTGACAGTGCCTAATAACAACAACAACAGGAGTTAGGGAAGAGGGACTAGTAAAGAAAAGTTATAATAAAGAAGCTATATAGCATGTCAGTAGGTTAAAGGAGAGGGTGGGGTAGATGCAATTTTGTAGTGAAGGATCAGAGAAGGTCCACTGAGTAGGTAACAGTATAGGAAAGACTTGAAGTTGTTGAAGGAGTTGGTTCAGTGGCAGATTTCTCGCCTCCCGACCCTGGTTCAATTCAGTCAATGCGCCTTCTGTGCAGCCAACCACCTGTCAGTGGAGGCTTGCACGTTGCTATGACGCTGAACAGGTTGCAGCAGAGCTTCCAGATTAAGGCAGGAAGAAAGTCTACTTCCAAAACTCAGCCAATGAAAACTTGATAGATCACAACGGTCCAATCCAAAACCAATTATGAGGATGGTGTAGGACCAGCAGCATTTCATTCCGTTGTGCATGGGGTTGCCTTGAGTCGGGGCTGACTCAACAGCAGCTAACAACAATTCCTTAGAGCGAGGAGCCTTTGAGGCCAAGAGAACTGTCAACGCAGGGCCCTCAGATGGGAGTGTCCTAGAACTAACGGCATAGCGACCAGTGTACTTGCAAGAGAGTGAGTAGAGCTGGGGGCACGAGGGAGCAGTAGAAGATGGGGTCAGGGACTTCAAAACTCTTGTTTCAGGACACTAATCTGTGATGTATACAGAATTACTGCCTATGTCCCCTGATTCCAGGAATGTAAAAGTATATAAAAAATTACAATCTTAACACAGTTGTAATTTAAAACATCACAACCTGAAAGAATTTTAAAATAATTTAATCGTCTCTGGAACTGTAAGAGGCGAATCCAACAAAAATATTAAGATCATTGAGCCCTGTCCTGGTAGGGGTAGAACAAGTATTTCAGCAGCTGGACTGACAAAACAACACCCCCTTTGCGCCCCACCCCCAGGCCCCATATTCTAGGGAAGGGTCTACTCTCTTGGAAAGAGTCGACATCTTGCTCCCTCAGCAAAGGGTCAGATCCACCGCCTACATTTTCCCACTACAGAGATTCTGCAGAGATCCAACTACTGCCATCTGTGAGGTCCCTTCTTCAACCTGTGGCCTGACCAAAGTTTAACAGACAAGTAGCATTATCAGTGTGGTATGGATTGAATAGAATTCTTCTCTAAAGATCTGGAGGGCACCTCCCTGCTGTCTAACAACATTAGCCCAGGGGAGAATGGAAGGAAGAGAGAGAATTGCAGATTCTTTAAACCAAACCCACTGCCGTCCAGTCGATTCCGACTCATAGCGACCCTATAGGACAGAGTAGAACTGCCCCATAGAGTTTCCAAGGAGCGCCTGGCAGATTCAAACTGCCGATCTTTTGGTTAGCAGCCGTAACACTTAACCACTACGCCACCAGGGTTTCCTTACACTGGTTAAATCTTATGCCCATGCTCTGACTTGCTACTTCCCTTGCTGCTGAGATCTGGTCAGAGACCTGGGGTGGAAGGTCACCGCTACATCCTCGATATGCCCTCTGAGAGGTAAAAACAAACCAAACAAATAAAAGCAGTGCTCATTTCCCAGTGTGGCTTTCGGACCCTGATCTATCCCTGCATTACCAAAACAAACAACAACAAAACCAGTTGCCATTGAGTCAGTTCTCACTCCTGGTGACTCCGTGTGTTGCAGAGTAGAACTGTACTCCACAAGATTTTCATGGCTGTGACTTTTCAGAAGCAGATTGCCAGGCCTTTCTTCTGAGGTGCCTCTGGGTGTAGGCGAACTGTCAACCTTTCAGTTAACAGCCATGCACTTAACAGTTTGCACCACCCAGGGACTCCATGCCTTGCACTGGGGGCAGACAAATGACCATTTAGGGTAAATAACAAACTTCCAAGACCTTGATAGCCACAGGGAGCCTTGGAGAGCCCTGTAGAGGCAAGCAGGCAGTTTCGAAATAATGTTACATAAATTCACCCTCACTTTGAAACGATTGAACTCACCCCTTCTCCCAACAAATTCTTCATCACAATTACCTTCACTTGCTGCATGTGCGGATTTGAAGTCGTCGAAAATGCTTTGAGCCTTTTCTTGCACTAACCAAACCGAAATACCAAAGCCTTTGCCATCAAGTGGATTCCTACTCAGCAACTCTACAGGACAAAGCAGAACTGCCCCAAAGGGTTTCTAAGGCTGAAATCTTTACAGAAGCAGACTGGTGGATTCAAAACAGTATCCTTTCAGTTAGCAGCAGAGCACTTAACCACTTTGCCACCAAGGCTCCTTAAAGTAAGGCTCAATAAGAGCCCTAAGCACTTGTTCTGACTTACCTACAAATTCTTAAAGACACCGTCAGGAACAGATCTCGTTCGTAACCTGGGGACTGCCTGTATGTACTATTTTCTAGTTTACCCCTGCAATTAATACCAGTTGTGGTGGAGCTGACTCCGACTCTTGGCAACCCCATGTATGTCTGAGTAGAACTGTGCTACATAGGGCTTTCAATGCCTGCTTTTTCAGAAGTAGATTGCCAGGCTTTTCTTCTGCGGAGCCTCCAGGTGCACCCGAACCACGTGCTTTTCATTTAGCATCCGAGCACATTAACTGTTGGCACCACTCGGGGACTCCATTAGTAACACAATTGAGTCGAATTTTGGCCAAATTCCTGTCTAACAGTCCAGTTCTATCATTGCGGACTCTATTCAAGCAGTTGGTGAGCTTCACGGCTCCATAAGAAATATGTATTCATCTATTTTGTGGTAATCAATCTCCAGCTCTTTTGCTTTAAGGAAATAGTCAGCATTTACTTAGCATGATGCTTATTAAATCAAAATCAAATGTGAGTTAATTAACCAGAAAGTGTTACCTAATTTCCTAATCCGTATTAATGCTGGTTTCCAGTAGGAAAGCCTTGATGAGAAAAACAACACTTAACATATGTGTATTTCCTCCGTTTTTCCCCACTGTATTCAGTTTTAATGTGTGTGACAAGTTTCCCCTCACCAAGTGCTTCCTCCTGTTTGAGTCTTTCTAAATGCACACGGAGGCCTCTTTATATATTAATTTCTGCTGGAATCACAAAACTGTCTTCTTTCATGTCTCCCCCCGCCAAAGGAACGAAAAGGCCTCTTGAGTGGCTATAAATGTCTCATTATAAACACTTAATTAAAAACTGCATCACAGTTAGAGTCAATCTGGTCTGCACTCGTATGCCAAAAAGCGAAGTCTTTCAAGCTGTGCATTTTTACCATTAACTTTCCAGAGGGGCTGTAGAATCTTAATCAATTCTTTAAGAGATGCAAATGTTCTTCTCCCTTTGGCTTAGCAGTAGCCATTGGGAAATACATATATAATTTCTTCCTGCCTCAGCATGTGCTGTGACAATAATCAAAGCCGGGAGGCCAAAGAAGATATTCCAGAGGATGTTCAACTTTTCCAACTTTCTGTCCTAGCCCATTTAGCTTGCAGCCTTCCACTCGACCCAGCCAAGTGGACAGCAAAAGTGCCTCTGTCCAAACACAGCCTGTCCCCAGGAGGGGAACCTTGCCTCCCAACCTGAGGACCCGCAGAGCAATGGGGGCAACGTATCTTCTCATCAGCAACAACCCTCCAAGGAAGCAGCCATTGTTACAAGACAGGGCTTCCTAGCTCGGGACTAAGCCCTGCTTAGGTTCTTGCCTTCTTCTGACCAAGAATGACCAGGAGAGGCTCAGAGGTTGCACACGAACAAAGGTTTATTAGGGACAGAGTAGAAGTCTCGTGACGGAGAGAGGAAGAGGGATATCCACCTACACTAGCCTCCAGTCTCTCACTGAACGAAGGATTCTCCAGAGCTTATGAAAGTTTTTAGGCAGGAAAAAGGCATTATCTTTATTCATTAGATGGGTGGAGATTTCTAGGAGAAGGGGAGGGATTATGGAAATCACATGCATGCGCAGTTAGAATTCAAGATGGACTTCCTCCCAGAGGTTGCTGGAACCAAAATGGAGTCTGTCACAAAGGCTACCGGGAGGTCCAACAGGGCTTATTTTGGGATGTTGTGCATGTGTGATGCCTCTGGATCTTGGTTTGAGCCTCAGCGAAGGGTGCCTTTTCATGTTTGTCTCATGTGGAAGGACATCCATAGGCCACGTTGATCTTTACCCCACAGGCTCTGCACCTGGTGAGGCCTTGAAAAACAACTCAGGAAGATTATCGGTAATTTATAGCTGAGCAAGCATGCAGGGCCTTGAAATGTAGCCCCTTATCTTGTCTAAGCACCTAGATTGTTAATTATAAGTAGTTTTCAGGTGCCAGCAGCAAAAGTTGTATGGTGGTTTTGCACTTAGATTTGGATTCAGAGACTACTTAATTATAGCTAGTCAAGCACACAGGGCCCTGAAATGTGAAATGTATAGCCTTTATTTAATTCACCTGCCCCATCTCTTCCCTGCCTCACCATGGCCCATGCAATTGCAAGATTTATTTCCTTCTCTTTTTTGCCTTCACTTGCTCAGAAGTTTGTTTGCAACAAATATTTGATCTTCAAAAAATTATTTGCTCTTCTTGTAAATAACCTCACCTCCAACCACAAAAGACAACAGATGGCACCAAGAAGGAACTTTCTCAACTCCTGACTATTCTGCCAGAAAAACTTATCTTTTTCCATCCTTCTTGTCCTCCTACCCAAGAGGAAGGTGTGTCCCTCCTTTGCACAAGGTTAATCCCTCCCCCAACATTCTAGAACCCTTTCCTACTCTAGATCCACAAATTTCTCGTTTTATACTTAACTGCTCCCTCTCACATCTACCCTGCCCTCTAAGCCTACCCCATCTTTACAAATCCCTCCTGCCACGGCACTGGGTTTTGTTTTTTTTTTTTTTTCGTTACTACTCTCCATTTTTTATTTTTCAGCCAAGTTCTTGATGGAATTGTCTTAACTTTACTGCTTCCATTCTCACTCATTATTCGACCCATTATAGAACGGTTTCTGATTCCATAAGTCGATTAAGGCTTTTATCGATAGCCTTTTGTATTATCTAACAATACGTAATAATTATTATATCCCCAAAAATCTTGCTGAATCCAAAGGGCACTTCTCAGACTTGTCTTACTTCTCTGAGACATTTTGCATTGCTGACCGTTCGTTCTTTCTTATGAGCTTTCATTTTGTTGCATTCCACGTCCTGTTCTCTATCAGCTTTGTTTTTACCTTTTTGACCATCGCTTCTGTTTCTTTCATCAGTTCCACTTTCTCTACCTCTTCGCTATTGACTCGACGGCAATGGGTTCTTGAATACTGAGTTCCTTTTGCAGCCGTCTTCTGTTCTCACTTTACACACTCACATCCATGGCATCAGCTACCACTTACACAACTATGAGCCTCAAATCTCTGCTAATATCCTAAGCTTTATGTTTCCAGCTATCAACCGTCTCTACCCAAATTTCCAACAGTCATTGTAACTGAAGTTCACAGTAGAACTCATGATCTTCCTTTTCTGATCTCCATGCTCTGACGTCACTTCCTCCTGTACCTGTGATCAAGGCGGAAACCTAAGGCTCATCCTACACCCCTCCCTTTCCCTCACCTACTACAACCAGTCAGTCGCCAAGTCCTAGCTTCCAATTAATCTCAGTCCGTTCCTCCAACTCTAGATGGAGGTGCTGCTGGGCACCTTGCCTTGAGTTCCCTGTCTCTCCAACCCCCGCTCCATTCCCTTGCTAGAGTGCTCTAGGGAACTTCATGTCCTTCCCAGGCAACCTTTCCATGTTCATCATCTACAGGCCTCCTAACACCCAATCCCAGCACCACCCTTACGCTGTAGTCATATGAGATCACTAGCAATTCTCACATACACTTGGGTGTTTCATGCCTCCATGCCTTTACACACCTGTTCCCTCTGCCTCAAAGTACTCGTATCCCTGGTGATGTCCCACCCATCCTTCAAAACTCAATTCAAAAGCCATCTCCTCTGTAACGTCTCCTCTTAACTGCTCTCCTTAGCCTTGGGCAGCGTTGAAAATTCTGATTCCCATAACAACTTCGGCACTTCTCTATTCTAATATTGATCATATATTACTGTAATTATGTGTTTACATGGCTGTCTCCCACACTAGGCTGTGAGCTCCTTAAAAGTCAGGATTATTTTCATTCTTGTAGCCCCAGCTGCTGGCTTCATGCCTAGTATCTTGACAGCTTTATGGAAGCACAAAACATAAGAGGTGATATAAACATGATGGTATGAATTTTCCAGCCATACCGTGCTCATGGAAGTATGTGAACCCCACACTTCTGGAGATGCGTGACTTCTGCTCAGCATGGGCCTCACCCCAACCAAGAGAAACCTGGAAATGGCACCATAACTTGCAGGTCCCCTGTCACTAACACTGTCTCTGTGCCTCCTGGGCCACGGGCATGGATCCCAGAAGTGTCCAGATACACACACTGTCTATACAGATAGTCACGTGGACAGCTGCTCGTGCTTACAGAGCAAGGAGAGGAGTATGTTCTCCATTTGGGGACCCCACCCCCTTTCTCCTACTGGCTTCCTGAGTTTCAGGTGGTTGGATCTCAGGACCAAAGGGTTTAAAAACTAAAAACAAATACAGATAATAATATAAGAAAAAACGACTGGATGGGAAAAAATGCCCTTGACCCTGCAGCAGTTCCTGATTGTCTGTGGCTATTGGACTTTTTTTTTTTTTTATTGGACTGGCAGAGCTCAGATAAATCAAACCAATGGGAAATCCCCGTGCCTTATTTGCATTTCTGATCCCCTCCCAAATAAGCCTTTTTTTCTAGCTACTAACTAGCAATGGAAACCCTGGAGGTATAGAGGTTAAGAGTTCAGCTGCTAACTAAAAAGTCGGCAGTTCGAATCCACCAGGCACTCCTTGGAAGCCATATGGGACAGTTCTACTCTGTCCTATAGGGTCACTATGAGTCGGAATTGACTCTGCAATTGGTTTTTGTGGTTTTTAACTAGCAACATTGGCCTTCCTTGCTTAAAAAAAAAAAAACCCTCCCTTAAATATGTTAATGAGTAATGACAATGTAAAAGAGGGTGAAACCAAAGGGAAAAAGAATCAAAAGAACAAGATTTTCCCACAACTGGGCCATCTTATTGAATGAAAATACTGTAACTTCTGTCTTTCCCTCGTAAGGGTCAGCCTGGTGACGCAGGGGTTAACAGCTACAGCTTGTAACCAAAAGGTCAGCAGTTTGAATCCAACAGCTGCTCCTTGGAAACCCTGTGGGCATTCTACTCTGTCCTATAGCATTGCTATGAGTTGGAATCAACTCGACGGCAATGGGTTTGGTTTGGTATTTTGGAAGCCTCAGGTACAAATGATCTGGACTAGTAGCTTCAAAGCACATTCTCCCGAGTCTCAGGGAAGTGCTTCCAGTGACATTGGGGTTGAGGAGAGGCTGTCCACGTCTCACTTTCAACCAGAAAGCATCAGCTTTTTTCTTATTTCAAAGCTACACTTGTATGGAAGATTCTGTTTGAATGAAGACATCTATAACTAAAACAAAAACAAAACACACACACTAATACATTGGCTATGATGAAATTTCATCTCACTTTCACAGAAATAAGCAGAGTCTCAGACTAAGAGTGGAGTTCTTGGGTAGTACAAATAGTTACCATGAGCAGCTGCTAACCGAAATGTCGGAGGTTCAAGTCTACCTAGAGGTGCCTCAGAAGAAAGGCCTGGCAATCTACTTCTGAAAAATCAGCCATTGAAACCTCTATGGAGCCACAGTTGTACACTGACACACATGGGATCTCCATGAATTGAAATTAAATCCACAACAATTGGTTTAAGACTAAGGACAAGCAGGCTGGGAGATCACCTGTGGCTCCCCCTCAGTGCAGCGTAGGAGAAGGGACCCCAGAATGAGAAAGAGGATCCAAGTTCTTCTCTGCTGTATGTAACTGCCTGTCTTTCCTGCTAGATTAAAGGCACCATGAAGGCAGAGGTCCCCTGGTGGCACAGTGGTTGAGAGCTCGACTACTGTGAGGTGTATCTCAGTAACAATGGTAATAGCTGCACTCAAGGAGCAACTTCTATGAGCACATACATCATTCAATCCTCACAAGGTAGATATTATTAACCCTATTTTATTATGAACAAACCGAGGCTCGGAGAGGTTAAGAAACTTGCCCGATATCACACAGCTAGTAAGTAGAGTATCAGAATTAAAACTGAGATACGTCTCACCCCAAAGTACAGAATCTTTTACAACTTCAGCCCTGCCACCTCTAGGAGCCCTGCCTTGTGAGCACACCCACCTGCCCCATTCATTGCAAGGACCCAGAAAGGTCATGTTTGAGAGGGACTTTACCCCTTACCAAGCACAGTGAAGCTGATGCCCAGGTGGCACTGCCCCCATGAACCTCCCAGCCCTGGAGGCTGACATGAGCTGCATCTCAGGCAGAGGTGTCCCTGATTTGACTGTGACAGAGGCAAGTCTGCTTGGCACAGTCCGCATTTGAACCAGCCTCATTTCTGTACCATCTTAGGTCGCCACTCTTGTTTTTCCTATTTCTCTCTCAACTTTTTCTAATCTGTATTTTATGTAAGCTTGTTAGATATTTTAGGTTGTATTTGGAATAAGGCAGGAGCATCATAAATAAGCCGCAAACACATTCCATGGGGGCAGAAGCACTTGAATGCCCCAGGAAAATCTAAATGCGCCCAAGGAGAAAGCCGCCATGTCTCCCTCCCTCCCCAACAGGAGCCACAGAAGCTCAGCATCCAGTCCTTACCCCTGCTGATTGCCAGGTGAGTCACGTAGGAATGCAACTCACCTCCAAAACCAATCTGCACCAAACCACCCCAGAGAAGTTGTGAATGGATGGATGAAGAGTCGTCAGGTAAATCTGAGACATGTGAAGAAAGCGGAGACTTTTCTAACCTTATAAAACACCACAGCTTGGGGAAGGAAGCCGGGATCAACGCTGCAGGATAGTCGAGGCTTGAGAGAACGTCCTGGGGAGCCTACTCATAAAGCCATTGGCCCTGACAGCCACGAAGAGGCCTGGTGCCATGTACCAGGGAAAGAGATGAAGGCAATGCTTTCAGAATGACAAGGAGAAAGGGGCCACCTGAAGGCTTGCTGACTTTTCCAGGCCCCGTGTCACCAGCACCCAGCTAAGCCTGAAACTGGATCTGAAACCAACCCAGCTTCAGGTCTGGGTGGGCGCTGGTGATGCTTTCATAGGACCAGGAGGCATTTCTAACATCTAACATGTAAATTAAATTACGGATCTCCCTTGCCTCAATGCCTTCAATCGTTTCCCATTTACCTTAAGACAAAATCCTAAACTCTCCCACAGCCTTCCAGGCCCTATGGAATCTAGCCGTGCCTGCCCCTCTAACCTGACCTCCACCCTCTCACCTTGCTCACTGTCAGGCCCCGCTGTTTCCTCAGCCTTGGATGGTGCCCCACCCAGGTCTTTGCACAGCTGAGCCAGCACCCTCTCAGTGGGAGCACCCTGACACCCCCTCTCATGAGCACCGTCCATCTCCTTGTGTGTTATTTCTCCAGGGTAGTTACTGCCACCTGAACTCATTTTGTCTTCTCTGATTTCTTGTTTCTGTTGCCTCTTCTGGCCAGAATGGGAGGCCCAGGAGAGCAGGTTTGCCCTCTTGTCCACCACCCAGCACTGGACAGTGGGTGGTTAAAAAGAGACAAGAACCATGAGAACGGCTGACCAACTAAAGCTCTTCCCATGCCTGGTCTCTGATTTAACCCTGCACAGTCACTCGTTCAGGCCACCCTCCAACACGACAGAAGGGACCGCCCAGCTTCCCAGGCCTGTGTGTGGCGTGGAATCAGAGCAGTCTGCCTCCAGAGCCGTGTTCTTGACCCTCATAGAGTTTTTGCCTCCACAACTACTTGGGGCAGAAAGGCAAAAGCCCAGAAAGGCAGAAGGGAGGAGCTTCATGGCTCTTCCTCAGACTGATCACCCTGCTCCAGAGCTACAACCCTCCAGCCTCCAGCCAGGCCTTGGGTGACAGTTATGGCAGAGGGCGCTGGCTCCATGGGAGTGCTCACACAGCACACGGCACAGTGCCCGCCCCCTTGCCAGCCTTCAGTAAAGCATTTGCTGATGAACGAATAAGAGGGAACATGGAGTAAGACGGGTGACAAAGACCAAATTCCTACCCTCCCTGATTCTGCAGTCCATGACGGTGCATCTTGGAAGCATTACGGCAGCACCAAACTTAAACCTGCACCTGAATCTCCTTGGAGAACCTCTCCGAAGTACAGATTCCTGCAAAATAAATAAAAATTAAAAAAAAAAAGTACAGATTCCTGGGCCTTGGGTGGAAGATTGGGAACCCAAAGCAGGGCTGGATTTAGGAATCATGGCATCTCTTATGGATTGAATTCTGTCCCCAAAAGAGCTATGTTGAAATCCTAACCCCCGCATCCATGAAGGTGACCTTGTTTGATAACAGTCTTTGAAGATGTTATCCGTTAACATGAGGTCATATTGAAGCAGGGTGTGTCCTAACCCTATATGTTATTGTTGTTAGTTGCCTGGAGTCAGCTCTGCCTCACGGCAACCCCGTGTTCTAAAGCGTGCCCAGTCCCACGCCACCCTCATCATCACTGGCATATTTGAGTAAGTGTGCCCAGTCCCATGCCACCCTCATCATCACTGGCATACCTGAGTCCATTGCTGCCTCGCAGCTTGGAGGGTTCATCTTCCATATCAGACAATGTTCTGTTGAGACCCACAGGGTTTCCACTGGCTGGTTTTCAGGGGTGTGACACCAGGCCTTTCTTCCTAGCCTGCCTTAGTCTGGCATCTCCACTGAGACCTGTCCACCATGGGTGACCCTGTTGGTATGTGAAATGCTGGTGGCATAGCTTCCAATATCATGGCAACATGCAAGCCACCACAGGAGGACAAACTGACAGATAGGTGGTGGAATCCAATACGAGTGATATCCTTCTAAAAGAGGAGAAGAGACAGAGAGAAGGAAGGCAGTCATGAGATGACAAAGGCAGAGATTGTAGGAGGCAAAGCTGCAAGCCAAGGAACACTGAAGGCTGCTATGAACAGCCAGAAGCTAGGAGAGGCATGGAACAGATTCTCCCTCAAAGGCCTCAGAAGGAAGCGACAGAGTTGATACCCTGATTTCGGACTCCAAAGTCTCCAGAACGCTGAGACAATAAATTTCTTTTACTTTAAGCCACCCACTTTATGGTGCTTTGTTATGGCTGCCCCAGTAAACTGTGACAGCAGTGTGACAGCAATATTAAAGGTTCAGCGATGGTTGGAAATCACATGACCAGGCTTCCCCTTATTTGGTCAAGGAGTCCCTGGGTGGTACAAATGATTAACACTGTTGGCTGCTAACCAAAAGACTGCAGGTTCGGGTCCACCTGGGGTGGCCTCGGAAGAACATCCTGGTGATCTACTTCCAAAAAATCAGCCAATGAAAATCTTATGGACCATGGTTCTACTCTGACACACATGGGGTCACCATGAGTCAGAATCAAGTCAACAACCACCAACTTTTTTCACTGATTATTTGGTCAATGGCCCAGAACTGCTGAATAAGGATGAGGCAGTACCACTCTGTGCTGTGTGGAGTCTTGTGAGCTATTGGGCATTTGGCAAGCGTTAAATGATATTAATAGTAATAAACCTTCCACTTTATCTGTGGAATAAATGAGGAATCAAGTCCTGTCCTCTCTGTAAATAGTTGGCTTACAAGTCTTGAGCAGAGCGTTATATAACACCCAGCTATGAGGCAGGAAAGTGAGTGCATCCTTCCTGAATGTAACTGGCAGCTGTGGAGAGAAACAGCAAGTCAGCATTCCGGCCAGGAGGAAAGAGAGCAAGCTCCTCAATGGAAGTATATCAAGTGCTACAAAAGAATCACTTGAAAAGAAGGTGACAGAAAAACACCAATGAAGAACCTGTCTTAAGGTGATCTGGGACCCTAGGTGAGTTTTAAGGAGCCCTGGTGGGACAGTGGCTAAGCACTCAGCTGCTCATCGAAAGATCCACAGTTCAAACCCACCAGCTTGCTCCATGGGAGAAAGATGTGGCAGCCTGCTTCCGTAAAGATTAATGCCTTGGAAGCCCTATGAGGCAGTGCTACTCTGTCCTATAAGGTTGCTATGAGTCATAATTCAACTTCAATGGCAATGGGTTTGCAGTGAGTTTTCAGAGATGCGGGAAAAGGTGAGGTGTGAATGGAGAGAAGTCTCATACTGAGCATGAGCAGTCTTTCCAGCAGGAAGATATTATTAATAACACTAATAATACTATAAAATGAGCGGTTGTAAGCCACTTTCCCTTCAGAAGGGTCAAAGCATTTTCTTGTATCATCCCACTTTAACCTCTCTGCAGTCTGACTTGATGGCAATAGTGGCTGGGACTGAGGTAGGGAAACTGAGGCATGGGAGGCTAAGGGAAACAAAGCAGCCTGCTCAGTCTGTGGCAGAGTCAGACCCAATGTGAGTGCTCTGATTCGAAGCTCAGGCTTCTTTTCACTGACTACAGCCAAGGTCTCATAATTGCAGTGATGAGGTACAATATGGCTCAGGAAAATGGGGCATTTGGATTATGAGTTGTTAGGCTCAGACTAGCAAAGTAGTTCATGTCTCTAAGGTGGGTTCCCCATGATTAAACACAACCACTTCTCAGCCTAACCCTTGGTCAGCAGGACTGAGAGACCAGGTGTGGTCTGGGGTGGCCCCAGGATCCAGTCAGGGCCCTAACCCTAGGGGAGAAAACTATGGAGCTTCTCAGTGGGACCTCTAGGCCATCCTCAGCCCCTGTCTTCCCCGCCATACTTTCCACAGGTGACTACCCACACGAGAGAAGGGTCTGGCCCACACTTCCCTAAGCTCCTCACCGTTCATCCAGGTCCCTGCAGGATAGCTCTACTTAGATTTTGCACCAGCTCCTCAAGCTCAGCAGGCCCAGGACGGCACAGTGGCCTTCCCTGCCTACACACTGCTCCTCTCAGCCTCCCCTGTCTCAGGGAGCACAGCCAAAACCCAGGTACTCTCCCAGGCCACTCACCAACCCTGCCCCTCTTTCACCCCCCACAGCCAGCTGGTCACCAAATTCTGCTTAACCTACCTCCTCAACAGTGCCTCCTCCTGGCCATGGCCTTGATTCAGATTCTCATCACTCCTTGCAGAGTCACTGCGCTGGTCTCTGAAACACATTGGGGACTCCCTCCCTGTCCTCTCATTTCAGCAACGCTGACAAAAAGGCACTTTGAAGGAGCTGAATGAAGATCCTTTGTGGCTCATATCACTTTTAAGGTGAAACCAAACTCTTCAGTACAACATCCAGGCCAAGAGCCCCCTGATTTCAGCAACACACTCCTCTCCAGCCTCAGCTGCAGCCATAGCCTCACCCCTGCCTGTTCCTGCACTCCAGCTATGCCATCGTGTTCCCTCCTCTTCACACCTAGGCTTGGGGCCCCTCCCCTCTTTCTCCTCCCGGATAACCCTGTGGATAGTGTGAATGTGTTTTGTACAAGGGAAAGACATGAACTGGGGGAAAAGGTGCAAAGGGTAGCATGTTATGGATTGAATTGTGTCCCCCCAAAATATGTATTGAAGTTCTGACTCCTGTACCTGTAGATGTGATCCTGTTTGAAAATAGGGGTTTTCATTTGTTATGTTAATGAGGTCATACCAGAGTAGGATGGGCCCTAAACCTAATCACTGCTGAGTTATAAAAAGAGAATAGACACAGAGAAACACACAGGGGAAGACGACATATGAAGACAAACACGGCAGATACATCTACAAGCTCAGGAACAGCAAGGATTGCTGGCAGCTGACTAGAAGCTGAACTAGACAAGGAAGGACCTCTATGTAGGTCCACGCCCTGAATTCAGACTTCTAACCTCCTGAACTGTGAAACAATATGTTTCTGTTCTTTAGAGTCACCCACTTGTGGTATCTTTTGTTAAGGCAGCACAAGCAAACTAAGACACCTGAGTCCCTAAAGCTGCAACTCAACCATTGCTCCCTGGCCAGGCCAGGCTGGGTGCTCTTTCCCTGCATCTCATAGTATCCTGTGCCTAGTCTTTGTCTCACCATGTTATAAATGCACGTGTCTGTGTTCCCCACTTGACCGTGACTTTGAGAGAGGAACAAGGCCTTCGTCTCTGCAGCCCCAGATCTTATGTAGCCCAGTGTCCGGTACACCATGGGCATCAAAGGTTTGTGGATGAATGATGCAGGTGGCGATGGATCACACAAGCTGTGATGCTGGCCAGTCACCTGCCTTCACCACAGGATTACAAAGGAACACATGGTCAGCAGGTATGAGTGAGCTCTGTCCACACTCCAGCCTCAAGGACAGCTAGGTTAGCCAGCAAATTTAGTCCATTTGTCTCGGACAGCCTGGTTCCCATAGCTGGAAACTTCAGCAGAGAAATCTCAGGAGCTCCAAACCCTGATCCCCAATGTCATCTTTTAAGCTCTGGTTAGAAATTGTCACCTGTAAAAATGACATGATGATGCCAGACCTCCTTGTCAACTTCACGAGGGGGGAGGAAAATCACCATCAATATCAGCCCAAAGCTGATTTCTACAAGATGGAGGTCAAAGATACCTCTACCCTCCAACCTTTTTACCAGTTATGACAACAGCCACCCCTCCCACGGCACTCTCTACTTCTCCTTTGGGTTCGATAATTTGTTGCCGTGGCCACACAGAACTCACAGACCATGTTCACAGTTACGTGGTTTACTAGGTTTACAATTCAGAATCAAGAATAACTCAGGATACAGCTCTTCAATCGGGAGAGCTTCTTCTCAGCTGTGACCACAGGCAGGCCTCTCCCTCCGCCCCTCGGCCCCTCAAACCCTCAGCCCCTTGGCCTGGCTTCTGTCTTGCTCCAGCAAGCATTACAAAGCTCTTTAGCTCCTCCAGTAAGTGCCACAGTTACCCCACACAGCCAGCAACCCTCCTGCCTGAAGGTCCTCAGTTCTCTTTGCTCTATGGGTCAGCATGCCCACCGTCGCCACCTTGCTCTGTGGGCCAAGAAGACACTGTGCAGTCTCGTGCTGGTCTCCTGGTTCTGCTGCTGCTGTTTCTCAGCTGCACTTGCTGCTGCTTCTCGTCATCTAGTGCCTTCTCTGATGTCACAGCTCTCTCTGTCTCCTGGGTCTTGGAGGTTCTCAGTGCAGGGAACCTGGGTCCAAAGGACGTGCTATGCTCCTGGCTCTTCTTGATGGCAATGAGGTCCCCTTCTCCGCTCCTGGGATTGGTTTCCTTTAAGCGTAGCAAAACAGCAAAACTGACCAATCCCCTCATTAAGGTTCCATGCACCTTATTTGCATTATTAAAGGCTGTCCAATCCTTGCTGGGCCACAAACACCTTATTTTTGTAGCCCCACCCAATCATTTTGTGGGAATCACAAAGACTATGGCTAGAAGGGCCATATTAAAGTACTTCACTACATCACGTTGCCAAAATGAGGGAAAACTTTTCTGAGTACCTTCCTCATGGATCTTTCTCCTGTGAATCCATTCTTCTAGATGAGGGTCCTTGGAGGGGAACAGCAGAAGACTCAGAGCTATTGCTAAATGTGCTATGACTTCTCTCCCGTGAAGTATTTCTCTCCCTGCAGGTCAAAGGAAGCTCCCCCTGGGCAGGTGTGCCCCTCAGGCAGGGCCACCCTTGTGTGTGCTAGAGCAGCCAAAACAGGCAACAGGCCCTTTTGCTCTATCAATATCACCTGGGCTATTCAAATCAAGTTTTGAAATTAAAACCACTATCTTTCTACTTGCCCCTGTGCAAACAGTTAATGGGCTTGATGAAAGTTTGGAGGTTTCCATCTACCTGTTGGCACCTCAGAAGAAAGGCCTGGTGATCTACTTCTGAAAAATCAGCCACTAAAAACCCTCTGGAGTGCAGTTCACTCTGACACGTGTGGGGTCATCACGAATCAGAGTGGACTGGGTGGCAGTTGGTTTGGTTTTTATCTTTCTACTTAGTTATGGTAATAATCCTGAAGACTAATTTGGAGGTTTGGGTTACAGCCATCCTTCAATGCCTGGCACACTCAAGATTGTACCTGTGCCAACACTTTAATTTCCAACTTAACCGTTTGTAAGCTGGGGCTGTTGTCTCTATGCAGGGCTGCCGGCACAGCAGGGCAACAGTGATGGACACCATGTTTGTCGTCACTCTTTTGTTCCCCACACACTCTGGTGGATTTGTTTTACACACATCCTTCTGATGTGCTAAGATCTTTCATGGTGAAATGACCAGGTAGAGAGGGGAAACACCAGCACAGGTGGGAATGTGCTCATTAAGGAAGGATCATGTCACTTCCCTTCTTTAGTGTTCTCAAGGATATGAGTTCCCACCATTGGAGCTTTCATTTTCCAACACTGTTTTTTAGTACCAATAATGGCTGGCTTTTTATTTATATAATCTCATTAATAATAATAAACCCATTTGCCATCAAGTTGATTCTGACTCACAGCAACCCCATATGTGTCTGACTAGAATTGTGCTACATAGAGATTTCAGTGGCTGATTTTTCAGAAATATATTGCTAGACCTTTCTTCTGAGGCACCTCTGGGTAGACTCAACCCTCCAACTTTTAGGTTAGCAGCCAAGCATGTTAACTGTTTACACCACCCAGGGACTCCATTAATAATATAAACAATAATTTATTGAACACAACTAAGTACCCTTAAACCTTCCCAGTAACCCTCTGAACAAGGCATCTTTATCCCCACTTCATTGGAGAAGAAACTGAGAGATTATTTGCCAAATGCTCACACGGTCAGTATGTTGCAGATCCAGGATTCCAGGCCAGGTTTGCTCATTTCCAGAGCACATTTTCTTAGCTAAATCACCTTCGACACCTTGAGATCTTGAGAGATGAGAATCAAAGTCAAAAACTGAAAGAGAATTCATTGTGTCCACTGCACTTCCAGAACAGAGCCCCGGAACTGATCTCACCAACATAATTGGAATCTTTTTCAGTTGTGTCCCCCACTCCTACCTCCTCTCAACTGTTGACGCAAATGGTGGGGTGAGGCAAGAGGCCACCTGCGTGGAAGCACAGACAAATCAGCCCAGAGAGAAGGAAATGGCCTCCTTGTACTCAAGGAAACCTCCAGCAGATTGGGCCCTCTGGGGATCCTTACACAGCCTCACTGGAGCAGCTGTGCCTTGGGGTCCTGTCTCCACACTACCTTATAGACTGAATAGAAATGTCAAGGCTCCTGTACACCTAACCTCAGCTCATAAAAGGAAAGCACAGACAAAAGTGTTTCCTGGGTTTGTGAGGGGAGAGGCCATGCTGGACAGAAGTCCGGGAGTGAGTCACGAGGGTGCACAGAAACTTGGTGTGTGGAGACAGGAGATGGAGAGATGGCCTCAGCTGACCCCAAAGACATGACCAAATACAGGAATTTTCTTCATTTTATTTCACTTCTAATTCCTACCAAGGTATAGTAGGCCTGGAAATGTTTACAAAACTGGACTCATGAGCATATGCTCCTGTTCTCCAAGGGGCTATGTCAGTTCTACGACAACGGTGTTGTTGTTGTTAGTTGTCATCAAGTGGGGTCTGACTCATGGTGACTGTCTTAGTTATCTAGTGCTGCTATAACAGAAATAGCACAAGTGGATGGCTTTAACAAGGAGAAATTTATTCTCTCACAGCCTAGGAGGTTACAAGTCCAAATTCAGGGTCCAGTTCCAGGGGAAGGCTTTCTCTCTCTGTCAGCTCTGGAGGAAGGTCTTTGTCATCAATTGTCCCCAGTCAAGGATCTTCTCAGCACGGGGACCCCAGGTTCAAAGGACAGACACACTATTTTCCCGGCTCTTGTTTCTTGGTGATATGAAGTCCCCACGTCTCTCTGCTCCCATCTCTCTTCTGTATCTCAAAAAAGATTGGCTCAAGACACAATCTGATCTTGTATATTGAGTCCAGCCTCATTAACATAACTGCTGCTAATCCCATCTCATCCGCATCACAGAGATAGGATTTACAATAAATAGGAAAATCACATCAGATAACAAAATGGTGGACAATCACACAACACCAGGAATCGTGGCCTAGCCAAATTGACACACATTTTTTGGGAGGACACAATTCAATCCATGACAGTGACCTTATGTACAACAGAACTAAGCATTGCCTGATCCTGCACCACCTTCATCATCATTGGCATATTTAAATCCATTATTGTGGCCATTGTGTAGTGCCTTCCGACCTAGGGGGCTCATCTTCCAGCACTGTATCGGACACTATTCTATCTAGAACAATACCCTCCCTGCCAGGTGACACCTCTGGCCCTCAGATCTCACTGACACAGCACCTCCTTCTGGTGGGGGTCTCAGCTCCAGGAAGCCCGGGTCTGCCTACTTCCTGTGTCCTCTCCTGACATCTCCACTCCCTTATCAAGCCCTCATCAAGCTGATACTGATGGAAATTGTTTGTTACCAGACAGCTCCCTGAGGGTAAGGACCAGATCACTGTATCATTACTGTGCATATAGTGGACAACAATGTGTTGAAAAGGTGCATTAATAAATGATAGGAGTAAATAAATACATACAGGTGTTACGCTTCATTTATTCCATCTGCTCTGAGAGGCCTCTTCCACCCCCTCTAAAAATCACCCTCTGGATCTGGCCAAGCAGGGCGCCAAGCCAAGGATCCTCCCAGGTTTCGACTGTGTCGCATTAAAAATACAATCCATACATCTGGGCCAAGACCCCATCCATCAGACACCAAAGGCCAAACCTGCCACCATCAATAACGGGGCTCATCTTGCTGTCAGGAATAGGAAATGAAGAAAGTGATGCCCACCCCACAGCTGAGGGACACCAGGAAGGGCACCCAAGTTGACAGATCTGAGAATCAAGGATGGGTCTGAGAATCAAGTAGGATTTCTGCATGCAGCGAGACAGGAATCACAGATAGCAAGCTTTGCAGTTGAGATAATATACTGAAGCGTCACCTCGTCATTCAGATGCACATGCATTTTGCACCTGGATTAAAGATATACTACACTCTCTTCTTTAATAAAAACGCGCTGCCAGCAAAAGTTTCCCTGCTTAGGAGAGGGAAAGCCAACTTATTACTAGAGTCGAAAGGAGACTGTTTATTTATTATTAAGGTTAATCTGATTAGGCTGGAGGATATTTTGGCATTTTGCCACCCTCGAAGTTGTCCAAAGAGGATTTTAGGGGAATAGCAACAACCTTCTAGTAACTCTGGAGTCCCTGGGCAGTACAAATGATTAATGTATTCAGTGCTAACCAAAAGGTTGGTGGTTTGAGTCCATTCACAGGTGCCTAGTGATCTACTTCTGAAAAATCAGCCGTTGAAAATTCTATGGAGCACAGGTCTATTCTGACACATGTGGGGTTTCCATGAATCTGAATAGACTGGAGGTCAACTGGTTTTCTAATGAACTCTAACTCCAGCATCCTCCCCTCTCCAATAAACTCCATGCAGCAGGACTCACACCTTCCACATCCTCCCCAACCCTTAGATTCATGAGAAGTGGTCTGTGGAAGACACTTATGTGGGTGTTTATATACTTCACAACAATCTCCCATCTCTAGAAAATGCCCCCTGGCCAAACTGAGCATTTCAGACATATCTCTGCTCTGTGACCCACTCTCCTGGTGATACCCCTCCCCCCCCCAAAAAAAAACAGAGGAACTTTGGAAGAAAGGGCTATGTCTTTGTTATCTAGTGCTGCCATAACAGAAATACCACAAGTGGGTGGCTTTAACAAAGAGAAATTTATTTTCTCACAGTCTAGTAGGTTACAAGTACAAATTCAGGGCATCAGCTCCAGTGGAAGGTTTTCTCTCTCTGTCGGCTCTGAAGGAAGGTCCTTGTCCTCAACCATCCCATGGTCAAGGAGCTTCTCAGACCCTATGTCCAAAGGACGTGCTCTGCTCCTGGTGCTGCGTTCTTGGTGGTATGAGGTCCCCAACTGTCTGCTTGCTTCCCTTTCCTTTTGTCTCTTGAGAGATAAAAGGTGGTGCAAGCCACACCCCAGGGAAACTCCTTTTACCCTGGGTCAGGGAGGTGACCTGAGTAAGGGTGGTGCTGCAATCCCACCCTAATTCTCTCAACATAAAATTACAATCTCAAAATGGAGGACAACCACACAATACTAGGAATCATGGCTCAGCCCAACTGATACACACATTTCTTGAAGGGATGTAATTCAATCCATGACAGGCCTACTACTCATAAAAAATCAGTCATTGAAAAATGGAGCACAGTTCTACTCTGACACATACGGGGTGGTCATGAGTCTGAATTGACTTAATGGTAACAGGAAAAATTAACTTGGTGGGCATTATAGCTTTTACCACTTTTCTTGGGCAAGAACTCATTTAGCACCATGAACACTACCCTTGGTTCTTTAAACTCCATCAGCACAAGCACTACAGATCCATTTATCTTCCCCTTCCCACTATACAGGGCCAGGATAGGGAAGGTGCCTCAGAAATGATAGCGGATGTGTTGGTGGTTGATCTAGACTCTCTTAAGGCTCTAATTAGCTTTTCGAAGTGCCATTGCCTGTGAGCAATTAAACTCTTATGGGGAGAGGAACTGAAAATAAAATTGCAATTATATACACATGTATATACACATGCCTTCACCGCTCTTCGAACTCCTTTCATATCTTGATCCCTGCATAACTTGAGAGCTGGGCCTGTGAAGAACAATTAGGACTGGAAAACTTCTTCCCAGCAGAATGAGACAACAGGTCAGTAGGTGTGATTCCCTACCTACAGCAGAGGTTGCAGAGGTGAAGCCTCACACACGCAACCTAGTGGGCGAAGTGCAATTACACATGTACTCCCCAAGCCCTAGCAAGACTACAGTGAAGCAGAGAGTTGAAATGTGCTTACGTTTGAGAATCAAGCTATTTGGTACCAACTGCCACTCTCTTCTTTCTGAATGAGAGAATTGTGCATTTGGGTGAAAGGAAACATTTCTCCAAGGAGGTCCTGATGCTAATAGTGACAGTTTACATGGGGCCAGTCAACACTCACCTACCCACAACCAAAGCCAGGAAACCCCAAGAAGCTCTGATGGCCAATAGGCACACACGTCAGCAGAGTCATGCACACTGGCACTTTGAGCAGGTTTTAAGAACCTGCCAAGAGTCCCAGGGTAATGCAAATGGTTAATGCACTCAGCTACTAACTGAAAGGTTGGAGGTTCTAGTCCACCTAGAAGTACCGTGGAAGAAAGGCCTAGTAATCTACTTCTGAAAACCCTATGGAGTGCAATTCTACTCTGACACACATGGGGGTGCCATGAGTCAGAATCGACTCCATGGGTTTAAGCAACTGGTTTAAGAATCTGCCAAGAGGGGCTATTCACTGGGCTCTCACACTTCACTAGCACACATATCACACAGGTACACACATGTACCCCCATTGTTCTTGCCCCCTCGCCCCCAGGGGCTTCTGCACGTGGTGCAGTACAAAGCAGTCACGGATGAACACAGGTAGGCGGAATGGCAGTGATGTTTTACGTCCTCTTGCTCCTTGGTCTTTGTTGTTGCCTAAACTCTCAAGCTCAAAACCTACATATCATGTTTGAATGACAAAATTATCTAAAACAATCATGTACATCTTACTTTCCATTTCAATATATCATATGAATTATGGGTCATGATATAGTTCAGAGGCATTTAATTAGACCATAAGACGCTTGCTGTTCCAATTTCCCATCTTTGGAAATATCAACTGAAATAGCTATAATATGCTGCATGGAATTCCCTTTCCATTTCACCTTCTCACCTAAACACTGAACCATACACACAAACGTGTTTAAATTCTACCTTTTTGCTGTCAGCTGACTTCCCTTTACCAGCAGATTGGATGGGCCATTATCTGCCTTCCCTCATCTCACCTTGTTCAAGGCTCCCTGCTCCACTTTCTAGCCACATCTCAAAGCACCAGTGCCCGTTCTCCCGTCAGTCCCTGGAACTCTACCATTCACGCCAGCTTCTCCACATGTTCACCAAGGAGAGGGCTTGGCCATCTCTCCTGACTAAATGTACCAACTGCCACCAAATGACAGCGTCCTGGGTGCCAACCACACTAAATAATTCAAGCCTAAATTGTTTCTGGTGAGCTTGAGGTAAATTTATCAGACAGTTCCCAAAGTCTACACTTCACTTAGAGACAAGAACTGAACATTTCCAGGGAAACAATCTGATCATTTGAAAACCTGACTGATGAGGCTCCATTCAGGTGAGGCTGGATGAGAGAAATGACAGACTTGATGGGAGCAAGGAGGCCCTCTACCTGAAAAGGAGACTCCCCTCCTGGACAGAAGGAAGGCAGGCTAGAGAGGGGCTTGTGGTAGAGTAACTGGAGAGCTGCAGGAGTGTGAGCTCCTTTAGAAATCTGTTTTAAAGCCCCATGTCATTTTGAAAGGTCCCTGGGTTATGGTTGGCTACTAATGTAAAGGTGGGCAGTTCAGAATCCACCCAACAGCACCACTTGAAGAAAGTCCTGGGGATCTGCCTCTGTAAACACTGCAGCCAAGGTAACCCTACGGAGCAGTTCCACTCTGTAACACGTGGGTTGCCATGAGTTGGAACTGACTCAATGGCAACAGGTTTTGTTTGTTTGTTTGATTTTGCTTTATGTCTTTTTGAGGAGTATTTGATGGATTTGTTTTGATACAAACTGCTATCTTATTAACTCTAAATTCAAATAATCTGCAATGTTCTTCTTATCATTGTTTATAACTGTGAAAAACTGGAAGTTCATGTATAAGAGAACATAGTTAAATAAAATAAGGTGACTCCACTCAATGGAATCATACAACATAATTTAAATAAGGGTTCTGAAGACAATGTTATACCATGGAAAATGTTTAAGATGTAATGTTATGTCAAAAAGCAGAGGGAACCAAAGCGTGCATAATGGCTTGTATGGATATGATTTCACATATTTTAATAAAGCTTGTGCAAAGAAAAATATAGCCTGGCAGACGGTTTTCCAGGATATAAATGGTGGATGTGTTTAGGTGGTGGGATTATAACTCTTTCCTTCTTCTTTATATGTACTTATATTTTCCAAATTTAATAAGCATACATAATATTTAATGAAATATTTTATAATTAATAATTATTTGAAAATATAAGTAAACTGTGTCAGAGGTCACACTAGAAAAGTCAGAGGGAACCTGAAAATGCAGGTAAGGGGACCACTAAATGAAACGAATCTGTTCATCCAGTGGAAGGCAGGGGGAAGCTGAAATGACTTAGAAATAAACAGAGCCAGTGCTCTCTTGCAAAATAAAATCATGGAACCCATGCCATGCCATGACCCACCTTTCTGTCTTCTTCTTCACCCCAGGAAAATGAAGGAGTAAATGATGTTTTTCTTCTGAGAACAAGAAGCAGGAGATCAAAAGTCCTTCCTTCACCTGGTGCAGGTTTAATTTTGATTCTCCTGTTGCTTACAAGGGCTAAACACCCTCCCTGCTCTGAAACTCCAAAAAATGAGAGCCAGACCCAGGCACTATATATACCCCAAAATGATACTGCAATTCCAAAAGAGGGTCTCAATTCATGAGAAGACTGTGTTCCTGCAGACTGTAAGCTCTGTGGGGAAAGGATCATTTTTGTCTTATTCATTATTGTAAACGCAATGCCTAGCACAGTACCTGGTACACAAGGACACCTCAAAGGATATTTGTTGAATTTTTTTTTAAGTATTTTCTTAGAATCAGGTTAGCATAAGCAGAAATTGAAGTTAGTTCAAGGCTAGTGAAAATTATAACAGCTACCAGTTGCCATCAAGTCAATTCCAAGTCATAACAACCCCACAAATGTCAGAGTAGAAATGTGCTCCATAGGGTTTTCAGTGGCTGATTTTTCGGAAGTAGATCACCAGGCTTTTCTTCTGAGGTGCCTCTAGATGGACTTGAATCTTCGACCTTTCAGTTAGCACCTGAGCTCATTAACTGTGTACATCACCCAGTGAAAATTATCCTTTATCATATTTGGGTATATGAGTTGTTTTTTTTTTTTTAATTTGCATGGCTATATGTTATTTAAATACACAACTTTACTGCTTTAATTGATTTTAACATTGACAAAACCAGCACAGTTATTCAGATGTAGGGGAAAGAAGGTGAAGCACCAACCACCTAGTGACAGCTTCTCTGAATTATAGACAGAATGCAAAGGAAGGAATCAAGAGTCCATGGAACAATGCCTTTGCAAACACAAACCTATGAAGTGATGATATTTGTTTCATGAGGAATTAATCCTAACCCCTCCCAGAAACTGTAGCTGTGGGACTGCGCTCGGCACCAGGGCTGAGAGGAGAATGGGGGCAACCATGTTTAAACCTCATTGACGGAGGAAAACAGGTGCCAGGATGAGTCCCCCATGATGCCGTGCTCTGAGTGTGGCCTGGAAGCCTGATTCAGTCAAAACTGCTTTTGTGCTACATTTGCTGTCATCTGTTTACAGCATGTCACTGGTTCTTGTGCTTCACAGACAGATAAATTTAAAGAGTTCACAAGCTTTTCCCTATCCTGTCAGCTTTTCAACTCTCTACCATCTCCTCAGTAAAGGACTCAACAGATTCTTCAGGATGAATATGAACTAATAACAACAACGGTAATAATGCTGTAAATAAGTAAAGTTCTGGCAGGTTTCAAACGCTCTCCCATTAAATTTCAGACCTCTCATTAACCTTTAAACCAACCAGTTGCCCAGAGTCGACTCCAACTCATGGTTATTCCATGGATATCAGAGTAGAACTGGGTTCCATAGGGTTTTCAACAGCTGATTTTTCAGAAGTACATCACCAGGCCTTCTCCCCAAGGAGCCTCTGGGTGGACTTGAACCTCTAACCTTTCATTAGCCTCTGAGTGCAGTAACCATTTGCACCACCCAGGGACTCCACACAGACTGCAGGGAAGGTCTATTTCTCATCTCCTCTGGAGCAACAAGAAGATCCAGGTTTCAAGTGAAAGCTCTAGGGGTTTAAGTGAGATAACATGTTACCTCTGGTTCTGTGGCATTTTCTTCCCTGATTTTTTTTTTTTTTAAGTAGGATAAACTCTCATCTTTCTGAGATGCCTTGAAATCATTCAGCATGAATGCAGAAGGATCAAGCAGGTGATCTTTCAAGGACTCCTCCACCTCTTTCATTATTATTGTGGTGAAATATATATAAAAAAATATTTGCCACTTCAAATCATTTTTTACACGTCGAATTCAGTCACATTATTATGTTCACCATATTGGGCAACCAGTACCTCTACCCGTTTCCAAATTCTGTCATAACCTTTAACAGAAACTCAGTGCCCCTTCAGCAATTGCTCCCTCTTTCCCCTTCCCACTCACCCCTGGGAACCCCTAATAAATTTTGGTCTCTGGATATTTGCCTATTCTGGATATTTTATATAAGTGGAGTCACGCAGTATTTGAAGGACTTCTCCATCTTTAAGATGTTGGACATTTAAGAGCTTAAAGCGGAAAGTATACCTTATCACTTGATGGCCAGTTCAACTCTAACAAACATTTCTCTATCTCCCAGTGCATGCTCCAACACTACAGGTCAATTTCTCCTCCTAGTTATTGGATACTGCTCACCTTTCCTCCAACTGAAGTTCTGACTTGTTTCCTCCATCCTCTTCATCCTACTCAAAAAAAAAAAAAAAAAAAAACCAAACCCACTGCCGTCAAACTGATTCCAACTCATAGCAACCCTGTAGGACAGGGTAGAACTGCCCCATAGGATTTCCAAGGCTGAAATTTTTATGGAAGCAGGCTGCTACATCTTTCTCCTGTGGAGTGGCTGGTGGATTCAAACAGCTGACCTCTCAGTTATCAGCCAAGCACTTAACCACTGTGCCACCAGGGCTCCTTTCCTCCTAGTCCAGTCCCTGTGAATTCACACTGTATCCTTTGTAATAAAGGAGGGATTTGCCCCTTAAATCTATAGTCTTTTAAAAGAGAAGGATTATTAACCTCTGTTTTGGTCAGATTCCCACCTAAGAAATTCCACTTTGCCTCCCTACCGTTAATTCCTCTGTCATTTTAATTAGAAATACTAGTTACTACCCCCCTCAAAATAAAGCCTGTTGCAGAGAGGGCAGCCTCTGAGATGATCAGAGGAGGCAATGTGTCAGCGAGGCGTGATTAATACCCCTGGGGCAGGAGCTGAGTACATGGGGAGCCTGTGGGAGTAAAGGTACGTCCAAAGGATCAAATCAGTGTTCACTTCATGCCTGCAGTAGGCAATCCTATAAGACAGATTTTTCCCTCCAGCATATTGCAGCATCTTCTGAGATTTAGAATCAAGACGAGAGCTGCTTGGTGATGTTTTGAGCATGACACATTTCCCGGTGTTGACTTTGTGATATCATGTCGTCTTGTTCTCTCTTAGAGAAACTCTGTGTGCCTGCCCTGTGCACCCAGCTCTGTGAGTCACTCAGTGATACATTGTCCAGGAAATGCAAGATGATGCTCTTCTAAAAACTCAGAATTCAGGAAATTGACTTCCGGCCTGGGATGGAGACAGAAAGCCAGAAGCTCTCAGGACAGGGCAGGTCTTTGTTTCTGGTTTTTCTTTTCATCTTGCCTCTCTGCTTATTTTTGGAGTTATTTAAGTATAGGATCCTACAAGGGATGGTAATTTATAAATAAGCATTCTAAGCAGTTATTGCTTTTGAAGTTTTATTTGCCTCACAAAGGACGTTTATTTTCTACCAACCCAAACCTTCTGTTATGAACAGCTATGTCAACTCACATCCTAAGAAACTTTTATCATCAAAAATCACTGAATATCTATATGCACATTATACAGTATGGTTGCTGGAAACAATTGGCTAAATAAGTTCTATCGGTGCCTAGAAGAATCCTACAGTACAAAACAATTTTGATAAACCAGCTGTCATCACGTCGATTCTAACTCATGACAGCAGAGTGGAACTGTGCTCAGTAGGGTTTTCAAGGCTGTGACCTTTCGGAAACAAATCAAGACTTTCTTCTGAGGTTGCCCCTGGCGGGTTTGAACCACCGACCTTTCACTTAGCGGCCGAGCACTTAACCATTTGCACAACTCAGGGACTATAATACAAAACAATCTTGATACACACAGATTTAGTGGATTTAAATGATGGAATAAATAAAATACCGAGAATAATCTGCTAAAGAGAAAATAAAAATTTAGCCTTATCCAAATGCTTCCAGTCTGGAAAATAAATCATATTTTAGACCCCAAACAACAGGAATTCAAATTTAAAATCCTTTTCATCTTCTGCCTACATCTTCCAATTTTCAGTAAATAAAAGAATTGGTCAAGCTAGGGTCTAGTGAGCAAAAACTGGAGGAAAAGATAAAAACAGCAGAAAATAATAAGCCAAGATGTTAACAAGGATAGAATCTCTTTCTGGCAAAGTTGGCCTTTCCAAGGCAGTACATATAGTACTTCTCACTCCTGGAGCTTAAGACATTAGGGCAGGCAGACAGATTAACTTGAGCCCAGACACCCAGGGTGGAAAAGCCATCAGGCAGACGATACATACATAACACCCCGTCACCTCAGAAACCTCAGAAAACACCATCCTTCTGCTTTAGAAATGTACTGTTAACAGGCAGGGCAGCGTTGTTTGGAGCTTTTATTGCTACAGATCTGATTTGGACTCAAATCTAGTTAAATCTAAAGAAGGTTTTCCCCATTAAGGGTACACCGTGTGCTCCATGGGTGGTATAAATGCTTAATGCATTTGGCTTATAACTGAAAGATTGGAGGTTCAATTCCACCCAGAGGTACCTCAGAAGAAAGGTCTGGTGATCTATGTCTGAAAAATCAGCCATTGCAAACCCTATGGAGCAGAGTTCTACTCTGACACACATGGGGTCACCATGAGTCAACTCGACAGCCACTGGCGCTGGTGGTGGATTCCACGGAGGAAGGACTACTCCAGATAGACTCTTCAACGGGCAAAGAAACCTCTGGAACCACCACTGAGTTTAGAAGTCAGCAGACAGTAGAACCTGAAAGGCTCATTTTCTTGGGCCCAGACACTCTAATAAAACTCAGGGGAATTTTAGTCCTCTGTGTCCCACATGCCACCTTGTCTAACAACATGTACCAGAGAGGGTCCCTTAGTCCTCTTTACTGGGCATGGGGCAGAGAACCCAGTGAGCCTCGCAAAGATACCTCATGGCCATAGGTACGTACATGCCTTTACAATGCCGTTTCTCTGGCTTCACTGCTGGAGAACAGGATGCAGAGGTGGCAGATGGGAAACTGAGCCAGGTTGTTACCTTGTTAAACTCCAAGTCTGGGATTTATGAGGCAACAAGAAAACCCAAGGAACCCCATATTGTGTTGTTCCTTGGATCTTGAGTTTCCTAGCCAGTCTGCCTTCCTCTTTCCACCTTTCAGAGTCTTATGTTTGTTTTACATCTACTGTCCAGGGTTTTTAGTTGTATTTTGCTGGAGCAATAGAGAAAATTATGTCTACCCCACATTCCCAGAAGTGAAAGTATCCCTTCCTTAGCTATTTAATGAAGAATCTTAAAAAAAAAAAAAAAAAAAAAGACTGTTGGCACAGGTGTTTTGAGAAGACAAAGCACTCAGCTAGCCATTATATTGTCATATAAATACATATTAAAAAATTTTAGTTACCATAAAATTTGAATCTGTATTTATTCTGATTCTTAACAGAAAGTTCGGTTTCTTCTTAAGGCAGAATTTTCTTGTAATGTTGGATTGTCTGTTTTAGCAATTCAAAAGGTTACAAATTATAGTCTTGATATCATAAATGTTGTTCTATGAAAGTACATTTGTACCCACTTGCTAATAAATGCTTGTATTTGTGGCAGAATTTTATCTCAGACCTTAACTATACCCTCCCACAAACATAAGCATTTATTAGCACGATGGCACAAAAACAACCTGTTTTGTAAGCTAGATGAAGTCAAAGGCTCTGTCTTTTTATTTGCTCTGAAAAATATATTAAGGTAAAATGTGAGTCCTGGAGGCAAAATTCAGTTCACCTCTCAGTCAGGATCAAATAACAAGAGCTCCCTGAAACCAGGAGCTGGTTACACAGGACCATATCACACCCGAGCCTCAGGCACCAACCTCACACACAAGTTGAGGCACGCTCATTCAGAGCTGCTTATGCCCTTTCATTCAGAGTTGGAGGGGGTCTCTGAAATGTTTTGATCAGTCCATGTATCTTAACCTGTTGCCGTTGAGTCGATTCTGACTTATGGCGATGCCATGTGTTACAGAGTAGAACTGTGCTCCATAGGGTTTTCTTATCTGTATTCTTGTGGAAACTGAGAAAGAGCACCCTAAAATTAAACTCTTTGGGGCACTTGACATGACTAAAAGAAGGCTGCCTCCAGGTCTGAACTCAAACCCTATTTAGGGAAGTCTGCTTGCTCTACTGAGAAGCTAACCTCTATACAGACCTAATCTTGTATCTAAGGAATTATTCCCTTTGTAACCAAGCTATGCAAGCCACCCCCAGGAACCACTTTGTGCAAGGTAGCTATGTTAGCAGAAAAGAATCCTATGATTGTTTCGTAAACATTCTGTAAATCCCTTACAGTCACCAAGTAGTAACTACTCAACAAAGCAGACATACTCTGTAAACCAATTATGTTAAGATTCCTTGCTTCAAGACATCCTGCCTCCCACTTCCCTCAATCACTGAACACCTATTACAAATTTGTACTGTTCCTGGTTTTACTGTATAAATAGGTCTGTGTGAATTCAATACCTTGGAATTCATTGTGGCTTTCCTTTGTGTCTCCCTGGTTCCAACTGTTTCTGAATCCTCAATAAATCTCTTTGCTTTACTAACAGACTATGAGTTCTTACTCTTTAACAAAGCAGATCGCAGGTCTTTCTTCTGTGGAGCCTCTAGGTGGGTTAGAACCACCAACCTTTAGGTTAGCAGCCAAGCACAAACCACTTGCACCTCCCAGGGACCTCCACGTATTTTGTTGTTATTGTTGTTAGGTGCCACCGAGTCAGTTCTGACTCATAGTGACACTATGTACAACAGAACGAAACACTGCCTGATCCTGTACCACCCTCACAATCCTTGATACGTTTATGCCCGTTGTTGCAGCCACTGTGTCGATCTGTCTCATTGAGGGTCTTCCTCTTTCTTGCAGACCCTCTCCTTTACTAAATTGGTTCCTCCTGATAACATGTCCAAAGTATGTGAGATGATGTTTCGCCATCCTCTCTTCTAAGGAGCATTCTGGCTGTACTTCTTCCAAAACAGATTTGTTCATTCTTCTGGTAATCTCTAGTATATTCAATATTCTTTGCCTAAACGTAATTCAAAGGCCTCAGTTCTTCTTCAGTTTTCCTTATTCATTGTCTGGCTTTTGCATGCACATGAGGCAACTGAAAATACCACGGCTTGGGTCAGGCACACCTTAGTCCTCAAAGTGGCAACTTCGTTTTTTAACACTTTAAAGAGGTCTTTTGCAGCACATTTGCCCAGTGTGACATGTTGTTTTATCTCCTGATGGTGTTCCCATGAGCGCTGATTGTGGATCCAAGTAAAATGAAATCCTTGACAACTTCAGTCTTTTCTCTGTTTATCATGATGTCGCTTATTAGTCCAGTTGTGAGGATTTTTGTTTTCTTTATGTTGAGGTATAATCCATACTGAAGGCTGTAGTCTATGATCTTCATCAGTTAGTGCTTCAAGTCTTCTTCACTTACAGCAAGCAAAATTGTGTCATCTGCATATTGCAGGGTGATAATGAGTCTTCCACCAATCCTAATACCACGTTCTTCTTATAGTCCAGCTTCTCGGATTACTTGCTCAGCATACAGATTGAATAAATATGGTGAAAGAATACAACCCTGACACGCACCTGTCCTGATTTTAAACCATACAGTATCCCTTTGTTCTGTTTGAACGACTGCCTCTTGGTCTATGTACAGGTTCCTCATTAAGTGTTCTGGAATTCCTGTTCTTCACAATGTTTCCATAATCCGCATAGTGGATGTTTTTACGTAGTCAATAAAACACGGGTAAACATCTTTCTGGTGTTCTCTGCTTTCAGCCAGGATCCATCTGAGATCACGATATCACTCATTCCACAGCCTTTTCTGAATCCAGCTTGAATTTCTGGCAGTTGCCTGTCGATGTACTGCTGCAACCACTTTTAAATGATCTTCAGCAAAATTTTACTTGTGTGTAATATTAATGATATTGTTTGATGATTTCAACATTCTGTTGGATCACCTTTCTTTGGAATGGGCACAAATATGGATCCCTTCCAATCTGTTAGCCAGGAAACTGTCTCCCAAATTTGTTGACATAGACGAGTCAGCACCTCCAGCATTGTATCCGTTTGTTGAAAACATCTCAATTGGTATTCCGTCAATTCCTGGAACCTTGTTTTTGGCCATTCCCCTCAGTGCAGCTTGGACTTCTTCCTTCAATACCATTAGTTCTTGATCATATGCTACCTCCTGAAATAGCTGAACGTCTACCACTTCTTTTTGGTATGGTGACTCTGTGCATTCCTTCCATGATCTTCTGATGCTTCCTGCATCATTCAATATTTTCCCAGTAGAACCCTTCAATACTGCAACTCAAGGCTTGAATCTTCTCTTTAGTTCTTCCAGCTTGAGAAATGCTGAGTGCGTTCTTCCTTTTTGATTTTCTAACTCCAGGTCTTCACACATTTCGTTATAATACTTTACTTTATCTTCTCTAGCCGCCCTTGGAAATCTTCTGTTCAGCTCTTTTACTTCATCATTTCTTCCTTTCACTTTAGCTACTCTACATTCGAGGGCAAGTTTCAGAGTCGCTCCTGACATCCACTTTGGTGTTTTCTTTCTTTTCTGTCTTTTTATTGACCTTTTGCTTGCTTCATGTATGATACCCTGGATGTCATTCCACAACTCATCAGGTCTTTCTTCATTAATGTTTAATACTTCAAATCTATTCTTGAGGTGGTCTCTAGATTCAAGTGGGATATACTCAAGGTAGTATTTTGGCTCACATGGACTTGTTCTAATTTTCTTCAGCTTCACCTGGAACTTGCATATGAGCAATTGATTGTTCCGCACTCTGCCGCTGGCCTTGTTCTGACTGATGATATTGAGCTTTTCCATCGACTGTTTCCACAGATGCAGTTGATTTTATTCCCGTGTATTCCATCAGGCTAGGTCCACATGTATAGTCTCCATTATGTTGTTGAAAAAAGGTATTTGCAATGAATAAGTGGTTGGTCTTCCAAAATGCTATTGTCCAATGTCCAGCATCATTTCTATCACCAAGGCCATATTTTACAACTACTGATAGTTCTTTGTTTCCAACTTTCCCGTTCCAATCTCCAGTAATTATCAATGCATCTTGATTGCAAGTTTGATCAATTTCAGACTGCAGAAGTTGGCAAAAATCTTCATTTGCTTCATCTTTTGCCTTAGTTGTTGGTTTGTGAATTTGAATAATAATCTCATTAACTAGTCTTCCTTTCGGACATATCGCTGGCAGCATTGTACTTCAGGATAGATCTTAAAATGTTCTTTTTGACTATGAAAGCAATGCCATTTCTCTTCAAGTTGTCATTTCCAGCATGGTAGACCATATGACTGTCCAGTTCAAAATGGCCAGCACCAGTCCATTTCAGCTCACTAATGCATAGGATATCAATCTTTATGTGGTCCGTTTCATTTTTGATGACTTCCAGTTTTCCTAGTTTCATACTTTGTACATTCCATTTTCTGATTATTAATGAATGTTGGCAGCTATTTATTCTCATTTTGAGTCATGCTGCCTCAGCAAATGAAGGTCCTGAAAGCTTTAGTCCACTCACATCATTAAGGCTGGCTCTACTTTGAGGAGGTAGCTCTTCCCCAGTCTTATTTTGAATGTCTTCCAACCTGGGGGGTTCATCTTCCATTACTATACCAGACAATGTTCTGCTGCTATTCATAAGGTTTCACTGGCTAATTTTTTTTTTCAGAAGTAGACTGCCAGGCCCTTCTTCCTAGTCTATCTTAGTCTGGAAAGGCCATTGAAACCTGTCCACCATGGGTGACTCTGCTAGTATTTGAATACCAGTGGCATAGCTTCCAGCATCACAGTAACACACACACAAGCCACCATAGTATGACAGACCAACAGATGTGTGGGACCATGTATCTTAAACACCATTAATTCTGGCAAGGAAAAAATGTATTACTAAAAGACATTGTACAAAATAACAAACAACTAATTTCACCAATGAAACTCCATTTATAACATGTACAAAATATCTAGTCCCGTTTTGATCAGAGATAAAAATGGCTGGAGGGGTTGAGCAGCTGCCTGCAGAGTGTGTCGTTTGGTTAGCTATCAACTCACCCTCCCAAGAAAGTGCAGTCTACTTAGGGCAACTGACAGCCCAAATCTGGGTTGACTCCAATCAGTTCATACACATACACTTACCTCACACTATCTACGTTAAAGTATTTTTTTGAAAAATGTTTGACCATGTAATGCATACACTAGTTAAATAATTCTCTATCTCTAGTGCTGCAAATGATTAATACACTGGGCTACTAACCAAAAGATTGGTGGCTTGAGTCCACTCAGAGGTGCCTCGAAAGAAGGGCTTGGTGATCTCCTTCTGAAAAATCAGTTGTTGAAAGCTTTGTGGAACAGTTCTACTCTGACACATCTGGGGACACCCTGAGTCGGAATCAACTCAAAGGCAACTGGTTACTGGTATTTTCTACAACTCACTCGGAAAGAACAGCATGTTCATATGTCAGTGTGTGGAATGATCCACATGATCCCTCCACACCAAAACTTGTAAAGCACATTACTGTTCTCTCTTTATGCTATTGCACAGACGAAGTAAATATTTCTTCCCCTTTTCCCATTTTTCACGAAAATATTCACTGACATCACCCTGCACATCACTGAGAATCCCAATTTGATTGCCAAGGAGTTAAGGACAGAGTTAAAGAAGAGGGTGAAGGTAGTGGGCAAAGCATTTTAGTTTTCACAGAAGTGGATCAGCTGGTAACCACCCTGGGTTATAAAGCCAACCCTTGTTCTTGCAAGCTTTTGAAAGTTGAAGGCCATTGCTTTTCTGAAGCTTATATTGTTGTTGTTGCTGTGTAGTGTCAGGTAGATTCTGACTTATAGTGACCCTACAGGACAGAGTAGAACTGCCCCATACAGTCTCCAAGATTAATCTTTTCAGGAGAAGATCACCAGGTCTTCTTCCCGCAGAGTGGCTGGGTGGGTTCAAATCACCAACCTTTCAACTAGCAGCCAAGTGCTTAACTATTACAACAAGCTCCTTGAAGCTTGTATTAGGGCAGAATAAACACAGAATTCCTTAGAAAGGCTGTTTTCAGACTTTTTTTAAAAAAAAAAAAAAAACAAGAGCAAAGCAATTCTAGAAGAACAGGGAAAAGGGGCTGTTAAGGTCCACCCATCTGCCTACCACTACCCACGCCCTTCCCAGGAGAGTGTTCTCAGAATGTAAGTCCTGCCCCAGACGTACTGAATCAGAATCTCTAGAATTAAGGCCCAATCAACAGCAACTAACAACAGCACCAGCAACATCAGCATATTTAAAAATTTCACATGTAATTAGGAAGACCATTGCCATAAGGCCTTCTAGAACATAGTTTGAAAATCACTGTTTTAGAAACTTAATAATTAACACAGAGAAAAAAAAATCTTATCTTTATGGAGAATATTAAGTGGAAACAGAACAACCAAAGCTCCAGTCCAAAATGAGCAATTAAAAAGGAACCGCCACAGGACATGTCTTCTGGAATTCGGAGCAGGAGTGTCCACACCCAGGAACCAACCCAGGTCAGTGTAACTGCCAGTGGCATTTGCTTCACGGAATTATGAAGTGAATGGTAATATAGGAAATGATGGTGCTTTTTTCCCTTTCAAATTCTTTTCTTCGTGAAATAACATTTTTTTAATAGTTAACTACAAATCTTATTGAAACATCTTCCGAAGGAAACTTGACATTTAAAGGGAAATTTATTAGTCAAGGAACGTCATTAATAAAAGGCGTTCTTTCTGAAGTTGACACCAAGGATCTAATTGATCAGCACCATTAGCCAACATCTATCACTGCTGAGATGGTGGGTAGAATTCCAATCAGAGCACAGAAAGAAGGGTATTTGGTAAAAGAATGTTGTGGAAAGTCAAATACACATGGACTAAACAAATACCTATATTGTAAAAACATATATATACATACATATATATATATATCACCTGATTAGCCCTCATAAGCTAAACCATTGCAAACAGATAGTGTTAATGTTAAACGTTGCTTTTATATAAACTGGTTTTTTTTAACTTGTATTGGCATTTCCTAATTTCTTTTCATTTTTTTTACTGTGCTTTAAGTGAAAGTTTACAAATCAAGTCAGTCTCTCATACAAAAATTTATATACACCTTGCTATATATTCTTAGTTGCTCTCCGTCTAATGAGACAGCACACTCCTTCTCTCCACTGTCTATTTTTGGGGCCAGCTTCTGACCCCCTCTGCCCTCTCATCTCCCCTCCAGACAAGAGCTTCCCACATAGTCTGATGTGTCTACTTGATCCAAGAAGCTCACTCTTCACCAGAATCACTTCTATCCCATAGTCCAGTCCAATCCCTGTCTTAAGAGTTGGCTTTGGGAACAGTTTCTGTCTTGGGCTAACAGAAGGTCTGGGGGCCATGACCTCTGGGGTCCTTCTAGTCTAGGTCAGACCATTAAGTCTGGCCTTTTTACGAGAAATTGAGGTCTGCATCCCACTGCTCTCCTGCTCCCTCAGGGGTTCTCTGTTGTGTTCCCTGTTAGGGTAGTCATCAGTTGTAGCTGGGCACCATCTAGTTCTTCTGGTCTCAGGCTGATGTAGTCTCTGATTTATGTAGCCCTTTCTGTCTCTTGGGCTCATAATTACCTTGTGTCTTTGGTGTTTTTCATTCTCCTTTGCTCCAGGTGGGTTGAGACCAATTGATGCAACTTAGATGGCTGCTTCCTAGCCTTTAAGACCCCGGATGCCACTCTCCAAAGTGGGATGCAGAATGTTTTCTTAATGGATTTTATTATGCCAATTGACCTAGATGTTCCCTGAAACCATGGTCCCCAAACCTCCGCCCCTGCTAAGCTGGCCTTGCCCATGCACATAGCCTCCCACTGAGGCATACCTGAAGCCTTCCTTTTTTCACTCTAAAGCTTTCCCACTGCCCTGCCTGCCTTTGAGTCTCTGTCAAATGCAAGGAATGCTGGCTGACACCCAGGCTATGGCAACCTCTAAATAAAGAGCCTTTACTTGTTCTCATTTGGGAACAGCCTTTGCTTGCTCATTTGTTTCCACGTTTTCAGTAAGTTTTCTGACTTCTCCCTTGTCTGTAAGGATTTTACAATTTGGCAAGTAGAAAAATAGCAATATTCAGGCATAACTTTTAATATTCTATGAACAAATTAGAAAGTCCAAGAAAAGAATAAGTAAATTAAAAAAAAAATTTAAAGGTATATGTATTTTCAAAGAATATTTAGTGGCAAGGTAAAGTGTTCTCCCACCACCCAGCTGTCAGTTTGTTGAGCTATGGAGGCTTGCACGTTGCTATGATGCTGGAAGCATTGCCTCCAGCATTTCAAATACCAGCAGGATCATCCCCAGTGGAGCTTCTCACTAAGACAGAGTAGAAAGAAAGACCTGGCCATTTACTTCCAAAAATTAACCAATGAAACCCCTGTAGATCATAACAGAATATTGTCCATACAGTGCTGGAAGATGAGCCCAGTAGGTTAGCAGGCACTCAAAATACACTATGGCTCCAACAATGAACTTGAGCATAGTAACAATCTCGAAGATGGCAGAGGATTAGGCAACGTTCTACTGTACATGGAGTCTTCATGAGTCGGAATCGACTCGACAGCAACTAACAAGAACAAAAAAGAGTTTTTGATACAGAGTTAAGTTAAAAAACAAAACTAGAGACTATGAAATTTTATTTTTAGCTGCAGTATAGTGAGTTTGATCTCACAAACATATGAGCACATATGTTTATTTAGAAATATACTGAAAAAAGGACTAGCAGGAAATAAAACAAAAACTTTAACGGTACTTATCTCTTAACTGAATATTATGTGTGTATATTATTTTATTCTTTACATATATGTCAGAATCAACTCGATGGCACTAGGCTTGGTTTTGGTTTTATATATATTTGGTTTCAAAATTGTAGACAGTAGATGCATATTAGCTTTATAATGAGAAAAAAATGTAAATGTATTTTTAAAGTGACCAAGTTTCCATTCTGTTGAAATAATTCTAGAATCTTCTACTTATTCATGCACTATTCATGTCTTTCTCACCAATAAAACCACCTCCAACCCATTTCAAAATACCCTTCAAGCACAAAGACATTGACCTCAAAATTGAAGATAATTGATGCTTTAATATTCTATGCTTCTATAAATATCTCTATATATCGCTTGGCGTATTTATTCCATACATAAAGAAGATACAAAAAATATGGGATGTTACCAGGAACCTATATGTCTTCCATTTTACTAACTAGGTTTTATAAATGAGTATTTCAGATAGTAACTGTTGAGACTTCACCTGTTGGGGAGGCATTGCTTAGGGATATAAATTGTACATACATCCTGTTCCTAATTAAGGAGAAAGATTGTCATACGTCATTGGTGACAACCTAACAGACAGCTGCTTCTGTGATGTTAGTTCTTGCATGAGTCAAAATGTTGCTTAGGAACTTGTGAGAATAAGAATAAGTTATATATAATGTTACCTGCCGGGCTGAGGACAATCACCAGACATACTTGCACAAGGCAAGAAGTTTGTTACGTAAAATATTTACTCTAGTTATCCCAGTGACATGCACAGCCAAGAGAAGGTTTGTAATTCAGGAGGGGAAATGAAAGGAAATCAACTGGGCTCCAGAATTGCTATAGAGGAGAGATTTGAGGGTGGGAATCTGGCTGGAACAGAGGAGAGGCACTGTATCTTGAAGTATAGTCAGAGAGTCCCGGGTTCAAGCCCCATGTATCCTACTATTACCTTTGAAACCAAAAACAAATCACCTAACTTCTTTGACTCTCATTTTCTACATTTGTGAAAGGAGAATAAATATATACAAATGGATAAGACAATTAAGAATGACATGAAGAAATACATCCAAATTATGTGGATCAAACATCTTTGGGTTCTCCAGTAAATGTTCATTCTTCTGTGGTTCATCTGTGAGGAAGAGAGCAAGGCACGTGGTGGTTGTCAGGAGCTGAATTTCAGGTGATAAATTAGGGAAGGGCTTTCTACCTGTATTAGTTTCCTAGGGCTGCTATAATAAATTACTGCAAACAAGTGGCTTAAAACAACAGAAGTTTATTGTCCCACAGTTCAGGAGGCCAGAAGCCCAAATTCAAGGCATTGGCAAAGCTGGATTCTTTCTGGAAGTTCTGAGGGAGAATCTTTTCCTTGCTTCAATCTTAGCCTCTGGTAATTGCTGATGATCTTTAGCATACTTTGGCTTATAACTGCGTCACTCCAATCTCTGCCTCCATCATCACTTGGCCTTCTTCCCTGTCTCCTCTGGTCTCTGTACTAAAATCTCCCTCTTCTTTCTCTTATAAAGATACCAATCATTGGATTCAGCATCCACCCTGATCCAGTATGATCTCTTCTTAACTTGATTACATTTGCAAAGATCCTATTTCCAAATAAACTCATAGCTATTGGGAATTAGGACTTCAACATATCTTTTGGGGGGACACAATTCAACCCACTATACTACCCAAGGTATCAAAGGGCGCTGACAACAAAAAGAGAAAGTGTTGGAGGCGGAGCCAAGATGGCGGACTAGGCAGACGCTACCTCGGATCCCTCTTACAACAAAGACACGGAAAAACAAGTGAATCGATCACATACATAACAATCTACGAACCCTGAACAACAAACACAGATTTAGAGATGGAGAATGAACTAATACGGGGAAGCAGCGATTGTTTCCAGAGCCTGGAGCCAGCGTACCAGTCAGGTACGGCACAAGCACAGAGAGCTGCTCCACCCCCCTGAACTAACCCCGGGAGGGAGACCAGCCGGTTCCGCGGGCGGTGTGGGACGCAGCAGGTAGGAGAAGTCCCCGGGAGGCAGTGACTGGTCTTGGAGCAGGAAGAGCAGCGTCCCAGCCGGGGAACCATTTCGCCGGGATTTGGACTGGACGCAGTGGATTTTCTGGAAAAACTAGTATCCCAGTGATGGCTCGGAGACAACAATCCATATCAAACCACTTAAAGAAGCAGACCATGACAGCTTCTCCAACCCCCCAAACAAAAGAATCAAAATCTTTCCCAAATGAAGATACAATCCTGGAATTATCAGATACAGAATATAAAAAACTAATTTACAGAATGCTTAAAGATATCACAAATGAAATTAGGATAACTGCAGAAAAGGCCAAGGAACACAGAACACACTGATAAAACTGTTGAAGAACTCAAAAAGATTATTCAAGAACATAGTGGAAAAATTAATAAGTTGCAAGAATCCATACAGAGACAACATGTAGAAATCCAAAAGATTAACAATAAAATTACAGAATTAGACAACGCAATAGGAAGTCAGAGGAGCAGACTCGAGCAATTAGAATGCAGACTGGGACATCTGGAGGACCAGGGAATCAACACCAACATAGCTGAAAAAAAATCAGATAAAAGAATTAAAAAAAATGAAGAAACCCTAAGAATTATGTGGGACTCTATCAAGAAGGATAATCTGCGGATGATTGGAGTCCCAGAACAGGGAGGGGGGACAGAAAACATAGAGAAAATAGTTGAAGAACTCCTGACAGAAAACTTCCCTGACATCATGAAAGACGAAAGGATATCTATCCAAGATGCTCATCGAACCCCATTTAAGATTGATCCAAAAAGAAAAACACCAAGACATGTTATCATCAAACTCACCAAAACCAAAGATAAACAGAAAATTTTAAAAGCAGCCAGGGCGAAAAGAAAGGTTTCCTTCAAGGGAGAATCAATAAGAATAAGTTCAGACTACTCAGCAGAAACCATGCAGGCAAGAAGGGAATGGGACGACATATACAGAGCACTGAAGGAGAAAAACTGCCAGCCAAGGATCATATATCCAGAAAAACTCTCTCTGAAATATGAAGGCGAAATTAAGATATTTACAGACAAACACAAGTTTAGAGAATTTGCAAAAACCAAACCAAAGCTACAAGAAATACTAAAGGATATTGTTTGGTCAGAGAGCCAATAATATCAGATATCAGCACAACACAAGGTCACAAAATAGAACGTCCTGATATCAACTCAAATAGGGAAATCACAAAAACAAACAAATTAAGATTAATTAAAAAAAAATACACATAACAGGGAATCATGGAAGTCAATAGGTAAAAGATCACAATAATCAAAAAGAGGGACTAAATACAGGAGGCATTGAACTGCCAGATGGAGAGTGATACAAGGCGATATAGAACAATACAAGTTAGGTTTTTACTTAGAAACATAGGGGTAAATAATAAGGTAACCACAAAAAGGTATAACAACTCTATAACTCAAGATAAAAGCCAAGAAAAACATAACGACTCAACTAACATAAAATCAAACACTATGAAAATGAGGATCTCACAATTTACTAAGAAAAACGCCTCAGCACAAAAAAGTATGCGGAACAATGAAATTGTCAACAACACACATAAAAAGGCATCAAAATGACAGCACTAAAAACTTATTTATCTATAATTACCCTGAATGTAAATGGACTAAATGCACCAATAAAGAGACAGAGAGTCACAGACTGGATAAAGAAACACGATCCATCTATATGCTGCCTACAAGAGACACACCTTAGACTTAGAGACACAAACAAACTAAAACTCAAAGGATGGAAAAAAGTATATCAAGCAAACAATAAGCAAAAAAGAAGAGGAGTAGCAATATTAATTTCTGACAAAATAGACTTTAGACTTAAATCCACCACAAAGGATAAAAGAAGGACACTATATAATGATAAAAGGGACAATTGATCAGGAAGACATAACCATATTAAATATTTATGCACCCAATGATAGGGCTGCAAGATACATAAATCAAATTTTAACAGAACTGAAAAGTGAGATAGATACCTCCACAATTATAGTAGGAGACTTCAACACACCACTTTCGGAGAAGGACAGGACATCCAGTAAGAAGCTCAATAGAGACACGGAAGATCTAATTACAACAATCAACCAACTTGACCTCATTGACTTATACAGAACTCTCCACCCAACTGCTGCAAAATATACTTTTTTTTCTAGCGCACATGGAACATTCTCTAGAATAGACCACATATTAGGTCATAAAACAAACCTTTGCAGAGTCCAAAACATCGAAATATTACAAAGCATCTTCTCAGACCACAAGGCAATAAAACTAGAGATCAATAACAGAAAAACTAGGGAAAAGAAATCAAATACTTGGAAAATGAACAATACCCTCCTGTAAAAAGACTGGGTTATAGAAGACATCAAGGAGGGAATAAGGAAATTCATAGAAAGCAACGAGAATGAAAATACTTCCTATCAAAACCTCTGGGACACAGCAAAAGCAGTGCTCAGAGGCCAATTTATATCGATAAATGCACACATACAAAAAGAAGAAAGAGCCAAAATCAGAGAACTGTCCCTACAACTTGAACAAATAGAAACTGAACAACAAAAGAATCCATCAGGCACCAGAAGAAAACAAATAATAAAAATTAGAGCTGAACTAAATGAACTAAATGAATTAGAGAACAGAAAAACAATTGAAAGAATTAACAAAGCCAAAAGCTGGTTCTTTGAAAAAATTAACAAAATTGATAAACCATTGGCTAGACTGACTAAAGAAATACAGGAAAGGAAACAAATAACCCGAATAAGAAACGAGAAGGACCACATCACAACAGAACCAAATGAAATTAAAAGAATCATTTCAGATTATTATGAAAAATTGTACTCTAACAAATATGAAAACCTAGAAGAAATGGATGAATTCCTGGAAAAACACTACCTACCTAAACTAACACATTCAGAAGTAGAACAAATAAATAGACCCATAACAAAAAAAGAGATTGAAACGGTAATCAAAAAACTCCCAACAAAAAAAAGCCCTGGCCCAGACGGCTTCACTGCAGAGTTCTACCAAACATTCAGAGAAGAGTTAACACCACTACTTCTGAAGGTATTCCAAAGCATAGAAAATGATGGAATACTACCCAACTCATTCTATGAAGCCACCATCTCCCTGATACCAAAACCAGGTAAAGACATTACAAAAAAAGAAAATTATAGACCTATATCCCTCATGAACATAGATGCAAAAATCCTCAACAAAATTCTAGCCAATAGAATCCAACAACACATCAAAAAAATAATTCACCATGATCAAGTGGGATTTATACCAGGTATGCAAGGCTGGTTTAATATCAGAAAAACCATTAATGTAATCCATCACATAAATAAAACAAAAGATAAAAACCACATGATCTTATCAATTGATGCAGAAAAGGCATTTGACAAAGTCCAACACCCATTCATGATAAAAACTCTTACCAAAATAGGAATTGAAGGAAAATTCCTCAACATAATAAAGGGCATCTATGCAAAGCCAACAGCCAATATCACTCTAAATGGAGAGAACCTGAAAGCATTTCCCTTGAGAACGGGAACCAGACAAGGATGCCCTTTATCACCACTCTTATTCAACATCGTGCTAGAAGTCCTAGCCAGGGCAGTTAGGCTAGACAAAGAAACAAAATGTATCTGGATTGGCAAGGAAGAAGTAAAGTTATCACTATTTGCAGATGACATGATTATATACACAGAAAACCCTAAGGAATCCTCCAGAAAACTACTGAAACTAATAGAAGAGTTTGGCAGAGTCTCAGGTTATAAAATAAACATACAAAAATCACTTGGATTCCTCTACATCAACAAAAAGAACACCGAAGAGGAAATAACCAAATCAATACCATTCACAGTAGCCCCCAAGAAGATAGGATACTTAGGAATAAATCTTACCAAGGATGTAAAAGACCTATACAAAGAAAACTACAAAGCACTACTACAAGAAATTCAAAAGGACATACTTAAGTGGAAAAACATACCTTGCTCATGGATAGGAAGACTTAACATAGTAAAAATGTCTATTCTACCAAAAGCCATCTATACATTTAACGCACTTCCAATCCAAATTCCAATGTCATATTTTAAGGGGATAGAGAAACAAATCACCAATTTCATATGGAAGGGAAAGAAGCCCCGGATAAGCAAAGCACTACTGAAAAAGAAGAAGAAAGTGGGAGGCCTCACTTTACCTGACTCCAGAACCTATTATACAGCCACAGTAGTCAAAACAGCCTGGTACTGGTACAACAACAGGCACATAGACCAATGGAACAGAATTGAGAACCCAGACATAGATCCATCGACGTATGAGCAGCTGATATTTGACAAAGGACCAGGGTCAGTCAATTGGGGAAATGATAGTCTTTTTAACAAATGGTGCTGGCATAACTGGATATCCATTTGCAAAAAAATGAAACAGGACCCATACCTCACACCATGCACAAAAACTAACTCCAAGTGGATCAAAGACCTAAACATAAAGACTAAAACGATAAAGATCATGGAAGAAAAAATTGGGACAACCCTAGGAGCCCTAATACAAGGTATAAACAGAATACAAAACATTACCAAAAATGACAAAGAGAAACCTGATAACTGGGAGCTCCTAAAAATCAAACACCTATGCTCATCTAAAGACTTCTCCAAAAGAGTAAAAAGACCACCTACAGATTGGGAAAGAATTTTCAGCTATGACATCTCTGACCAGCGCCTGATCTCTAAAATCTACATGATTCTGTCAAAACTCAACCACAAAAAGACAAACAACCCAATCAAGAAGTGGGCAAAGGATATGAACACACATTTCACTAAAGAAGATATTCAGGCAGCCAACAGATACATGAGAAAATGCTTTCGATCATTAGCAATTAGAGAAATGCAAATTAAAACTACGATGAGATTCCATCTCACACCAACAAGACTGGCATTAATCCAAAAAACACAAAATAATAAATGTTGGAGAGGCTGCGGAGAGATTGGAACTCTCATACACTGCTGGTGGGAATGTCAAATGGTACAACCACTTTGGAAATCTATCTGGCGTTATCTTAAACAGTTAGAAATAGAACTACCATACAACCCAGAAATCCCACTCCTGGGAATATACCCTAGAGATACAAGAGCCTTCATACAAACAGATATATGCACATCCATGTTTATTGCAGCTCTGTTTACAATAGCAAAAAGTTGGAAGCAACCAAGCTGTCCATCAACGGATGAATGGGTAAATAAATTGTGGTATATTCACACAATGGAATACTACGCATCGATAAAGAACAGTGATGAATCTCTGAAACATTTCATAACATGGAGGAACCTGGAAGGCATTATGCTGAGCGAAATTAGTCAGAGGCAAAAGGACAAATATTGTATAAGACCACTATTATAAGATCTTGAGAAATAGTAAACCTGAGAAGAACACATACTTTTGTGGTTACGAGGGGGGGAGGGAGGGAGGGTGGGAGAGGGTTTTTTTATTGATTAATCAGTAGATAAGAACTGCTTTAGGTGAAGGGAAAGACAACACTCAATACATGGAAGGTCAGCTCAATTGGACTGGACCAAAAGCAAAGAAGTTTCTGGGATAAAATGAATGCTTCAAAGGTCAGCGGAGCAAGCGCGGGGGTCTGGGGAACATGGTTTGCTGGGACTTCTAAGTCAATTGGCAAAATAATTCTATTATGAAATCATTCTGCATCCCACTTTGAAATGTGGCATCTGGGGTCTTAAATGCTAACAAGCGGCCATCTAAGATGCAGCAATTGGTCTCAACCCACCTGGAGCAAAGGAAAATGAAGAACACCAAGGCCACACGACAACTAAGAGCCCAAGAGACAGAAAGGGCCACATGAACCAGAGACCTACATCATCCTGAGACCAGAAGAACTAGTTGGTGCCCGGCCACAATCGATGACTGCCCTGACAGGGAGCACAGCAGAGGACCCCTGAGGGAGCAGGAGATCAGTGGGATGCAGACCCCAAATTCTCATAAAAAGACCAAACTTAATGGTCTGACTGAGACTAGAGGAATCCCGGCGGCCATGCTCCCCAGACCTTCTGTTGGCACAGGACAGGAACCATCCCCGAAGACAACTCATCAGACATGAATGGGACTGGTCAGCGGGTGGGAGAGTGACGCTGATGAAGAGTGAGCTAATTATATCAGGTGGACACTTGAGATTGTGTTGGCAACTCTTGTCTGGAGAGGGGATGGGAGGATAGAGAGAGAGGGAAGCCGGCAAAATTGTCAAGAAAGGAGAGACTGAAAGGGCTGACTCAAGAGGGGGAGAGCAAGTGGGAGTAGGGAGTGAGATGTATGTAAACTTATATGTGACAGACTGATTGGATTTGTAAACGTTCCCTTGAAGCTTAATAAAAGTTATTAAAAAAAAAAAAAAAAGAGAAAGTGTCAAGCCCAAATCCTCTAACACTGTTTTGTCCAACTGTGGGTCACAACCCATTAATATGAAGCACATCATTTTAGTGCTATGATTACCATTCTTTTATGAAATGGAATACATTAGAGTTCCTCAAATGTGGTAAGGGTGAATTTCATAGAATTCGTGTTTCAGTTTCATATATATGTATGTTAGTATGTGTCTACTGGGTTGTGATGTCAAATGTATATTTTACTATGGGTAGAGGTCAAAGTTTTGAAAATTACTTCTTTACAGAAAGCCAAGTTTCAGAGTCCCCATCCAAAGACTCACATCACAAATAATTCAGAGTTTGAAGAGAATGGGATTGGAACTGATTAGGAAGAGAAAGGACAGGATCCTAAGTGACTGCTGAAATATTTTGAGGCGCCCACATTCCCCTCATGTGCCAACCAGCTCATATTTGCAATAGGTACCTAACTCCCAGTACCTATAAGGATCTCATGTACAATTGTCAGGTGCCTTGCTGAGGCCCCAATAGCCTATGTCTACCCCTGTTATATGGTATAGTGTGTTGATATTATATTAAAAATACATTGCCATTGAGTTGATTCTGACTCATACGCTCCGCGTATATACTACAAGAAGGTCATGGGACAGAGAGGCTCACAGACGAAATTTAAATGTTCAAATCAATTTACAACAATTCATAACATTAAATCATTAAAATCATTTTATAACACACAGCAAGAAACTGCAGAGCCTTTCCTGCCATGTTTGATTATCAAAAGGCTGCTTATCCTACGAGGACCTAAAGCTCCTCTAATTTTCTAAAGCTTTTCAGGGCAAGTCTAACTCATATTTCTAATCATAATCTCTCTTCTGCTTAAATCCACCAGTCAAAAAAGTATCTAGCATCACCCCTGTCCAAAAGGTCTGAAGTGAAACAAAAAAAAAAACAAGGTGTTTCATAATCTCCAGAAATCCCCTTTATCCCAAAGAAGTCAATATTTTATTACAGACTGAAATTGTCTTAAGATATGTTACCAAAGGTCCAATACGATAGCTTTCCTTTTTTTTTTTTAAGCTTAAATTTGGGCACTGAAAATCTACAGGGACTTTCCAGAATAAAATATATGTATATATATAAACCCTCGTGGTGTAGCGGTTAAGTGCTATGGCTGCTAACCAAAGGGTCAGCAGTTCAGATCCACCAGGCGCTCCTTAGAAATTTTGGGGCAGTTCTACTCTGTCCTATAGGGACAATATGAGTCAGAATCAACTCGACGGCACTGGGTTATATACATATATGTTGTAACTTCTGTCTTTCTCATCATTTATTATTAAAGACATTTGCATGAGAGCAGGCTCCTGTTACTTGGGCATCCATTCAGACCTGCTGATAATTCTCGTTACAAGGTCAGGATCTTTTCCTGATGGAACAATGTGGCTGTCTCTCACAAAGGATTAAAGATGCAGGTGGCCACCGCTCAGCAGAAGAAAAGGGTTCCTCAGAAACAGCGGTTTCATACAAATGTCCTGAGAAGCAAAGGCAAGAAAAAACAGAAGATGTAATTTGCTGTTTTCAACAACGGCATTCATTTAAAAAAATAAGGGTTATGTATTTCAAGGCACTGTGCTACAGTGTGGGATACCAACATGAAAAAACGCAGCCTCCGTCCTCAAGGAACTTACAATTGAACAGGAGAGGTGAAAAATGAAAATAGAAAGTAGAATGAGATAAACTGTTGCTGTGGAGTGAATTCTGAATCATGGCGACACCACGTGTTACAGAGTAGAACTGCTCCACAGGATTTTCTTGGCTATAATTTTACGGAAGTAGATAACTAGGCCTTTCTTCCGTGCTGCTGCTGGGTTGGTTCAATCTGCCAACCTTTAGGTTCACAGACAATCATAAACCACTTGCGTCACCCAGGGAGAGATGTTACAAACACAGAATACATTGAGTTCAGAGAGGAGAGAAACCCCAGGACGCTGGCCTGGTCAGTGACAGCTGCAGAAAACAAGGACAGAGGTAAGCCTGGCAGGAGTTGGGTATATATATGGCTTCTGCTTTCCAGGTCAACTGTTCCCTCCGCTACTGCCACCAGCCTGCTCCCTCTCACTCCCCAGTCTATCACTTAATTATTGCATTCATAGTACTTATACCTTCTGGACTTTCTTTCCTTTTTACTTTCTTCTTTCCTTCCTCCATTCCACCCTCCTTTCTTCTCTCCCTTTGTCTTCCTCCTTCTCCTCTCTTTCTTTCCCCCACTTTCTCCCCCCTCCTTGTTATTCTGTGTTTCTGCCAACAGAATTCAAGCTCCACGAGAACAGTACTTTGCCTGTGCTCCCCAGCACCCTGAAGAGTGCCTGGCACAGGGTAAGTGCTCAGTAAATGCATGAGGGCAAGTCAGGCAAGACGACAAAGGCAGGCAAGTAGGAAATAAGGAGAAAGGGAAAAAGGAGAGGTCAGGGGTGAAAAAGAACAAGATATTTATGGGAAGGAACAATAGTATGATTTGGAACAGGAAGTATATGTAAGAGAGTACTGGAAGAGAAACTGGAAAAGTAGGTTGAGGACTCTGAACACCAAGGTAGGAAGTTTGCACTTCATTCTATGGAAATGTATTACCTAAAACCACTGTGCGATTAAGGGACAACTACTGCACATTTAGGAATATTCTACTATTGATCCTTTGGCAGCAGCAACCAGGGCAGGATTCAAAGAAAGATCAGCCTTTTGATGGCATGCCCTTGTTATGGATTGAATTGGGTCCCTCCAAAATGTGTCTTCTTGGCTAGGCAGTGATTCCTAGTATTATGTGATTGTTCTCCATTCTGTGACCTGCTGTATTTATCCTATGTGTTGTAAATCCTAGCCTCTACAATAATAATGAGGCAAGATTAGAGGCAGTTATGTTAATAAGGCAGGTCACAAACTACAGGATTAGGTTGTATCTTGAGTCAATCTCTTTTGAGATGTAAAGAGAGAAGTCAGCAGAGAGGAGAGGGACCTCATGCCACCAAGAAAGAAGCCCTGGGAGCAGAGCACATCTTTTGGACCCAGGGTTCTTGTGCCGAGAAGCTGCTAGACCAGAAAAGATTGATGACAACGATCTTCCCCCAGAACCGACAAAGAAAGAAAGATTTCCCGGGAGCCAGTGACCTGAATTCTTACTTCTAGCCTCCCAGACTGTGAGAGAATAAATTTCTGTTCTTTAAAGCCATCCACTTGTGGTATTTCTGTTATAGCAGCACTAGATGACTAAGACAGCCCTTAACCTTCAAACCCTGTGGGCAGTCACAATGCCCATTGCCAGTTCTTGTGTGGATGCATAGCTCAGGATGAAGTCCTGCTATGAGCTCACATACATGCACCAAATTTTATTGTGTTTTAAAGTGTAAGCATGGTCAGTTGCAGCACAGAATCATTTAATGGCCTTTCCTTTCCTATAACTTATGGATATTTCAAAGTTTGACATATATAACTTCTGCTGAGAGATCTGCCCTGAAGCCCTCAGCTCACCTAATTTGTAACCTGACCCTGAATGCCTTCACAGCCCGTGTCCCACCACTCGCCACCATGCATTTCATCAAACTACACCATCGCTTGCACATGCTGGGTCTCTTCTTTGTACCTTCGCTCCTGCCGTTCCCTATGCAATCCTTTACACACCTTTCTCTGCCAGTAAACTTCCACTCATTCTTCAAAACACAAAACAGCAACTTGGTATTATCTACCAAAATTGTTAGTATGCACCCCCTTTGATCCAGCAAATGTATGTCTATAAATTAAAAATAATTTAATTTGGCTCTTTGACTCTGGCTTCTGAAAATAACCCAAACAGATGCATTTGTTTTCCAAAACAGCTGGGCAAGGTGCTACACAGGCCCCACACCTGGAGAACTAACTTCAGGAAGGGAGGGAGGCCTGATGCAGTCAAGCATATTCATTGATTGACTGCATTGATTGGATCGATCGTAGTTATGCATGAAGGCCCAAAAACCAAAACCTAACCCAGTGCTGTCGAGTCGAATCCAACTCAGAGACCCTATAGGAGGGGATAGAACTGCCCCATTGGGTTTCCAAGACTGTAAATCTTTATGGAAGCAGACTGCCACATCTTTCTCCCATGGAGCAGCTGGTGGGTTTGAACCACCGACCTTTTGGTTAGCAGCCAAGCATTTAACCACTGTGCCACCAAGACTTCTTGCATTAAGGCCCAAGTCATGCATATACATTGAGGGCGCAATAACTAGGGGTCCTGGGACCTTGTAGTACTCTCTCTGGGACCTCCTGCATGTGCAAACATCCTGCACAAGAGCGGCACATCCCTGAGAACAACAGAAGCCCTGTGCCTGGAAATTTCCCAGATCTTGCCTGATGAATCTTTGCTTGTATCCTTTCTGGTTATGATAAATGGGTAACTGTGAGCATAGGTAACAGTCTCCGTGAATTTTGTTAGCCATTTTAGAGAAGTAATAAACCCACAGGGACAATGAGCCAGCAGGGGCTAGCAGTACAGAGTTGATTTGTGTAGACACAGCCCTGAGTGGAGGGTGATATGGAAAGGTTGCACGGACAGTTGATGAAGAAAGATAGAATCTGCCTAGCTTCTGACTTAGTCCCAGGGGACCGGAGGCGGGGGGGGGGGAGAGAGAGAGGGAGGGAGCCCAGCTGGTCTAAAGTGGAAGGAGTTGTGCAGATTCCTGAGCCTATGGCTGCTCCCCAGTGACTTGGCCCCAGGTGTCAGGATGGCTGGGGGTAAAATCTGATCTATCTCTGAGCGGTTAGGGTCAGAAAGAGAAACTGCCATGGAAGTGGCTGGCAACGAGGAGTGAAAATGTGGGAAAGTAAGGCACGGATCCACTTCCAGCTGGGAGTTGGATTTATGCTGATCCTTGCCACGCAGTTAGTGATAAAGGTGGGGTTTGCCCACCTTGCTGCTTTTACAGTACAATTTGTAGCCTCATCCTTCTGGCATTATCCTTTGGATTTTTTTGCACAGGGCAAACATCTCCTCCTCCGGGAAGCTGTCCTGGGCTTTCTCAAGCAGGGCAACTTGCTCTTCTGTGTCCCCGTAGCACACAGACCATTCCTTTTCCTACATTATTTATCCCACAGTGTGTACTTTTTTTTTTTTTTTTACAAGCTTGTTTCCTCATATTAAACCTGATCTCCTCATGGAGTTTCCATTCTGAAACAGACAAAAATGTGAGAACAAATAAGTACTTGCTGTCAGATAATAAGGAAACCCTGGTGGTGTAGTGGTTACGTGCTACGGCTGCTAACCAAGAGGTCGGCAGTTAGAATCTACCCAGCGTTCCTTGGAAATTCTATCGGGCGCTCTACTCTGTCCTATAGGGTCGCTAGGAGCCGGAATCGACTCAACGGCAGTGGGTTTGCTTTTGGTTTGGTCAGATAATAATAACAGCTATGAAGAGAGTAAAAGGGTAATGCGATTGCTGGGAGCCCCTGGGTGTTATCAAAAGTTAATGGGTTCGGCTGCTAACTGAAAGGTTGAAGGTTTGAGTTCACCTAGAGGCACTTCAAAGGAAAGACCTGGTGATCTACTTCCCGAAAAATTAGCCATTGAAAACCCTGTGGAGCACAGTTCTGCTCTAACACACTCTCACCAGGAGTAGGAATCCACTCGATGGCAACTGGTAAATGCGATCTCTACAGAAGGCATGAGAACCTCTGTATTCTACCTTGTTGTGTACTTACTGTGTTATTATTGTTGGCATCTGAAGAGCTGAACTCTCCTCGAAGTGCCTGTACTGTGCACTTTAATACTTCATGGTGTGTTGCAGCTGTCTGTGCCCTATCTGCTCAAGTATGCTGTCAGAGTGTGGAGAGCAGAAGTCGTCCCATACATCTTTTGCCTGTCCTCATGTCTCCTAGCACAGGCTACACAGCAGAATTTCAATTACTGCATGGCTGATTGACCATAAAAAATAACTCAGAGCACAGGTGCTACTGCCACCGAGTCAGGAGCATCCTCTAGGAATACAAACACCACACACATGGAAAGTGATGAGTCCCCAAATGGAATATGCCCTCTATTAACTTTAACAGGCATCTGTGCCAGGCCACGGGCTGGTTCACACAAAAGCTTGTAACTCTGATATGTAATCTCAGTTTAGGTTATTAACGTGGATTTCTGAGTCTTCATTTTGAAGCTTCTGAAGAAACCGACAGGAAATGAATCCTGCATATCCTCTGATGTCGGTGCCCGCAGTTTTCTGTTTTCTGATGGCCCCACAGCAGAGAATAATTGCTATCACTAAAAGGAATATATTTAAAAAAATAAAATCTTAATGCTTATTTATAAACTCCTTTCGGAATGCTGGTGAATGCTGTGGGAAATCAGTATTACTAAATGAGTGACATTTGAGGCATCTTGTGCAATGACAAATCTAAAACAGCTATTCTAAGAGAAAAAATTATTTTCTCAATTTCAACCTGTAATATTAACACTAAAAGCATGCATCAATATTGTCTAGCTATTCTATTTTCTAGAAGAGATTGTATAAAACCGTTATGTATTCTTGTGTATAATTTTAGAGTTTTACATTTTACACTTAAGGCTGTGTTCCATTTTTAGTTAATTTTTGTATAAGGTGTGAGGTTTAGATTAAAGTTTTGTGTTTTTTTTGTTTGCTTGTTGTTTTGTTTTGTCTATGGATGTCCAATAGGTCTAGCACCATCTGTTGAAAGGCTATCCGTTCTATATTAAATTGGTTTTGTACCTTTGTCAAAAATCAACTAGGCCTATTTGTGTGGGTATATTGATGACTATATATTCTGTTCTATTAATCTAGGCATCTATCTCTCTGCCAATACCATACTGTCTTGATTACTGTAGTCATACAATAAACCTTAACATTGGGAAAAGTAATTTCTCAAACTTAATTTTTCTTTTCAAGCTTGTTTTAAATATTCTAGGTACCTTACCTTTCTATATAAATTATAGAAAACTTTGTCAATATATATAAAAATCCTTACTGAGATTTTTATAGCAATTGCACTAAACTTGTAGCCCACCTGGGGGAGAATTGACATCTTAGGTTGAATCTTCCAATCCATGACCATGATATGTCTCTCCATTTATTTAGATCTTCTTTGACCTAAAACGTATGGAAGCTCTTTGATTGAAATACTTCTAGTCTTGTTTTTCACCAGGAGCAGGCAAACTAACTATTTTAATTCATTTGAGAACTGTCTTTAAAGTTCTACGTGTCAGGAAATTCTATTCCCTATTAAATTTTTGAATCAGGCACCCAGCAAAAGCAAACACAAATCATCTCTACAGAATAAACTTTCATCCTAGGCCTAAAGGAATTTTCAAAAAAATGAATATATTCAAACATACATCTGCAACCTAGAGTCCAAAACAAATAAGCACGTAGAGAAAAAAATCAAGACTGAGATTGAACAGAAAAAAAAAAAGACAGTAGAAACAGTCTGTAATAGTTAAGGTTGTGTGTCAGCTTGCCTGGGCCATGATTCTCAGTGGTTTGGCAGTTATTTAATGATGTAATTTGGCAGTTATATGATGATGAAATTTAGCAATTATATAATGATGTAATCATTGTCCATGATGTGATCTGATTTGATCAGCCAATCGGTTGTAAGGGGGAGGCTTTCTCAGGGGTGTGGCCTGCATCCTGTATTTATGGACATTCTGGCAAAGCTCATTTACTTGCTTTGGGGCCTGCATCCAGCTCGTCATCACCTGACCTCCAGTTCTTGGGATTCATCAGCCTCCAGAGCCTGTGAGTCAGTAGCCTGCTGTCTTACCTGCCAATCTTGGGATTTCTTGGCCTTTGCAGCATGTGAGCCAACAGCCTGCCATTTGTCCCGCTGATCTTGGATCATCAGCCTCTGCAGTTATGTGAGTCAGAAGAAGCCTCCAGCCTGATGCCTGACCAATTTTACTTCTTTAGAGAACCCAACCTAAGACATTTTATACTGAGAGTGGTCCAGAGAAATAAAATCATAAGGATGAGTTTTCTAAATTGGTTCTCAAGTCTGACTAGTCTTAAAGGCACTGATGACTCTGCCTCCAATGGTAAAGAAGGTGCTACTAATCCATGGTGTGAGTTGGCAATATTAATACACAAAATATCACCACCAATAAATCAAGTATTGGTGAGAAGCAAGGCTCTGGGTGATCACATACTTTTCTGCAATTCTTTCAGAGTGAGAAGTATAGTGAAGCTGGTTGGTTGAGCCTACTTTCACTAGACAAAGAAGTGAAAGAAAGAGATGAGCTCAGGGCTTCAGAATCAGAGCTCAAGCCCCCAGAAATGACCTCAAAGCTGTCACATGTACCTGCAAAGAAAGCCTTATTTCTGGTAGTAACAGAGCTGATGTTGCCAATAACCAAATTTAGAGTCTTATGGTAAGAGTGGCTGAATTAAAACACCAATTGAATTCACAACCTCAGATCGAGTCTGAAGTTAAAGTGAGGGCATTGATTGGGAAGAAATGGGGTCCTGAAACTTGGGATGGAAACATATGGGCAGATAATCAGGAAGCTGGAGACATTAAGCCCCTAAATTCCATTCAATCACTCCAGCCAACAGAACCAGCCCTCTCACCCACATCTGATGATATTAAGCCAGCTGTGCTTGAAGAGTCTCTCCATATGAGATATCATCTGAGGTGGCACCTGGGGTATTGCCTTGGGCATTGTCTGAGGCAGATGCCTTACAAGACTTTGCTGAATGATCTCAGGACCAACATTCACCACCCATTTTTGCTTCTAGACTTAAGTCCCAGTGAGCCCCAAAAGGTAAAGTACAAAGTGTGAACCAGGAGGAGGTATGCTACACTCCGAAAGAACTGCTTGACTTTTCTGATATATACAAACAGAAACCTGGGGAATATGTGTGGAAATGGGGGTGTAGGATAACAGTGCAAGGAACATAAAGTTGGATTGGTCTGAGTTTATTGATATGGGCCCACTAAGCACAGATTCTTCATTCAGTGTTTCACCTCATGAGGTTAGGAAAAGACCTAACAGTTTATTTGGTTGGTACACTGAAGCATGGATTACATGGTGGCCTACACTAAACCAAAGTGAATTACCAGACCTGCCTTGGTACACTGTAGAAGAATGTGTCCAAAGTCTTTGGAAAATTTGCATGTTAGAGTGGATTTATCAGGTTAGACTCACAGACCCTCACATGGAGTGCCCAGAGGACACTCCTTTAACCACAATGGTGAAGAAAAAATTTGTGAAGGAAGCAAGGGCATCCATGAAGACTGTTGTGATTGCTATTTTATGTAAGTCAGATTTGTCAGCGGGATCTTCCCTAATTGAAGTAAAATACCTAATTACAATGGGGATGATTAGACCCCGTGATGGTAGGGGCCAAGTGGTGGCACTTAATCGACAAAGACGAGGTGGGCATGGCTCCCATAATGCACAGCAGAGTCAAAGCAGCAATCACAATGGTCTGACTCACATGGACTTACGACTTTGGCTACTTAGTCATGGTCTCCCCAGGAGTGAAACAGATGAGAAATCTACTATTTGCTTTATCTGTACAAGTGGAAGAATTCTAGGTCAAGTGAATGGCAATCTAACTTGAATTGCTGGAATAGAGAGTCACAGCCCCTCAATCAATTACCAGATTTGAACCAGTTTACAAACCCATGGCCTCTTGAATGAAGGAGAGGCTGGATCCCCTTGAGGAAGGAACCCACTACATTGCCAAAAATTTATACTGTTAACCTTTCTCACAGCCACCCCCTAAAGGGATCTACAGCCTTTTGCAAGAGTGATTGTTCGCTGGGGAAAAGGAAATAATCAGACATTTGGGGGATTACTGGATACTGGCTCTGAAATGGCACTAATTCCAGGAGACTCAAGATGGCACTGTTGCCCACCAATCAGAGTGGGGGCATATGGAAATCAGGTTACTAATGGGCTCTTAGCTCAGTTTCATCTCATAGTAGGTTCACTGGGTCCCCAAACCCATCCCTATAGTAATTTCCCCAGTTGCAGAATGCATAATTGGAATGGATACACTCAGCATCTGGTGGAACCACCTCATTGGATCCCTGACCAGTAGAGTAAGAGCTATTATGTTAGGAAAAGCCAAATGGAAGCCATTAGAGCTAACCCTACCTGGAAAAATAGTAAACCAAAAGCAATACTGTATTCCTGAGGGCACTGCAAAGATTAGTGCCGCCACCAAGGTCTTGAAAGATGCAGAGGTGGTGATTACCACCACATCCCCATTCAACTTGCCTATTTGGCCTGTGGATCTTGGATAAGGACAGTGGATTATCAAAAACTTAACCAAGTGGTGATAACAAATTGCAGCTGCTGTTCCAGATGTGATTTCATTGCTTGAGCAAATTAACACATCTCCTGTTACCTGGCATGTAGCTATTGATCTGGCCAATGCCTTTTTCTTGATTCCAGTTTGAAAGGATCACCAGAAGCAGATTGCCTTCAGCTGGCAAGGCCAGCAATATACCTTCACTGTCCACCTCAGAGGTATATTAACACTCCAGCCCTATGTCATAATTTAGTTCAAAGAGACCTTGCTCTCTTTTCCTTTTGATGACATTATGCTGATTGGACCTAGTAAGGAAGAAGCATTGATGACTCTAGACTTATTGGTAAGACATTTGCATGATCTCATCCCATTGCTGTCAAGTCTATACCAACTCACAGCGACCCTATAGGACAGAGTAGAACTGCCCCATAGAGTTTCCAAGGAGCTCCTGGCAGATTCTAACTGCTGGCCCTTTAGTTAGCAGCTGTAACACTTAACCACTAAGCCACCAGGGTTTCCAGAGAACCTAGCACCATGTGCAAAACCTGCTTCCTCTTAACAAGCTGGCAGCGCCTCTCGGCTAGGAAGACCCTTCCCTAGTCTACACCACCAAGCCACTGGGCTCCCTTGGGGCAATTTTTTTCTCTTTTTCTCTTTTCTTAGTTTCTTATCTCTCTTTACCTTCCTTCCTCACCCTCCTCCTGAACACCTGGGACCATGTGCCATCTCTGCTCATTCTTGTTGGGCTGTACATCACCACTTTGCTAGGAACTCCCTTCTGGTGGGCTCCTTTGGGACATTTTTCTTCTTTTTTTCTCAGTTTCTTGTCTCTTTCTACCTTCCTTACTTTCCTTCCCTCAACCACCTGACATCTTCCCCCCCCCCAATTTCTTGTCTCTTTCTACCTTCTTTCCATTCGTTTCTCTTGACTACATGGGTGTGCCTCTCTCTATCTCTTTTTTAAATCTAGTTTCTTATGTCTCCCTTCCTTTCCTTTCTCCTACCCACCTAGCTGTGTTGCCATATCTGCCCCCTCTCGACAGTCTGTGCCACATTGGCCAACTAGAAAGCCACCAGCATGCAGTTTCCTTTGGTATATGCCACTCAAACAGCAGGTTCCCTCAGCACTTTTTTTGGGGTGGGTGGCTTCTGTATCTCTCTCCTCATTCTCCTTTTTCCCACACCCACTTAACTCAATACATTGTATCCTCCCCCACCCTCCTACCTATCTGCGCCATGCCTTGAGAATCGCACCCCGAGCAGCATAGTCATGGTCTAAAGGAACCTGCCCTACACTGCCCCTGGACCTAACCCTGTTAGCCCAACTACATGCTGCAAACGACCCATTCCAGCTCCTCCCCCTCCACTGGACCTACTTTGCTGCAGCATAGCTGAGTGGCTGGCCCTGCCCATTTCACAAGGTGGTGAGAAGTATTGTACCCACGGAATGGAACGGCAATCAGCAAAGAATGCTCAGCCTGCCTACTCAGATACAACCAAATAAAACAAAAGCAGGATAAAACAGACAAATCTACAATCAATAAACAAATAAAATAATTGCAGAATGTCCTGAAAATAGCAGACAATATGAAAGTACGTTAAAAAAAAAAAAAAAAAAAACAGGACGGGATGGTTCCAATAGGCATCCAGAATAAAACACCAGATGACCTTCCAGTAGAAGAAAAGATGCTGGAACTACCTGACAGGGAATTCAAATCTCTACTATTCAGTGCTACCCAAGAGATGAAGGAAAAAGCAGACAAAAATGAGGAAAAAATAGCAAAATCATAGAAAAGACAGACAAAAAAATGGGAAAAATCAGGAAAATAATGCAAGAACAAAATGTCAAAATAGACTCACAATTAGATACCATATAAAAACAGCAATTAGAAATCCAAAAGATAAACAACAAGATTTCAGAAATGCACAGTGTCATAGAAGGTTTGGGGAGGGTTGAAAATGGAAGACATGATCAGCGAAATCGAAGACAAATCCTTGGCTACCACTTTGTTTGAAGAAAACCCAGAAAAAAGAAGAAAAATTAAGAAACTCTGAGAATGATGTGGGATACAACCAAAAGCAAAAATCTGTGAGTAATTGGAGTTCCAGAACCAGGGGAGAAAACAGAAAACACAGAGGTGATCATTGAAGAATTACTGACAGAAAACTTCTCTAATATTGTGAAAGATGAAAAGATGACCATCCAAGAAGCTCAACGAACACCATATAGGATAGACCCCAAAAGAAAAGCACCAAGGCACATCATAATCACACTTGTTAAAACCAAAGACAAAGAAAGAAACCCAAGAGCAGCTCAGGAAAAGCAAAAAGTCACATGCGAAAGGGAAACAATAAAACTAAGCTTGGATTACTCAGCAGAAACCATGCTTCAAACCTTGAAAACTTTGGAAGAAAAAAATTGCCAACCAAGAATAATACATCCTACAAAGCTGTTGCTCAAATATGATGGTGAAATTAAGACATTTCCAGATAAACAGAAATGAAGGGAATATGTAAAACCAAACCAAACTTACAAGAATTATTAAAAGGAGTCCTTCGGTTAGGGAACTAACAACATCAGACAACAGCCAGAATCTAGGATGCAAGACCGCATCAGCCAGATACCAACCTAGGTAATGAGCTCCCAAAGATAAAACAAAACTAAAAGATTTACAACAGGAAACCAGAGAGGTTAATCTGTAAATGACAACAAAGTCAGAACAATAGAAGACGGAATAAACAGTGTAGGCAACCAACTTTCAAATGGAGAGGAAGTCAAGGTGATAAACCATGTAATAAAAGACCGGTTCAAACTCAGGAAGATAAGGGTAAATTTCAAGATAACCACAAAGAAAGTTAACAAACCTACTCATCAAAATAAGAAAAACAAAGTCTCAATAAAGAAAAAAATCTACAAAAATGAAAGAAACAAAAAAAATTCAGTACAGGAGAGTAAGAGGAACAAAGAAAATGTCAGCACCACAAAAAAAAAGCACTACAAAATGGCAGCAATAAGCTCACACCTACTAATAGTTACACTGAAAGTAAATTGGCCTAAATGCACTCATACAGAGACAGAGAGTGACAGAATGGATAAAGAAACAGAACCCATCAATATTCTGTCTACAAGACACACACATTAGAAACAAACACATAAATTTATTAAAAATGAAAGGATGGAAAAAATATATCAGACAAACAGTGACCTAAAAAGAGCAGGAGTAGCAATCTAATCTCAGATAAAATAGACTTTAAAACAAAATCCACCATAAAAGACAAAGAAGGGCATTATATAATGATTAAAGGGACAATTCATCACGAAGACATAATCATAAAAATATCTACACAACCAGTAACCAAACCAAAAATCTGTTCCATCAAGTCGCTTCCAACTCATAGCAACCCTACAGGACATAGTAGAACTGCCCCACAGAGCTTTCAAGGAGCACCCAGTGGTTTCAAACTGCTGATGTTTTGGTTAGCAACCATAGTTCTTAACTGTTACACCCTCCAAAATACATAAAATAAACTTTAATAGCACTGAAAAGAGAAATTGACAGTTCCACAACAACAGTAGACTTAAACACAACACACTTGGCAAAGGACAAAACATCTAAACATAAACTCAACAAAGATACAGAAGACCTAAAGGCCACAATCAGCCAACTTGACCTCATAGACACATATAGAACATTTCACCCAACAGTTGCAAAGTACACATTCTTTCCAACACACATGGAACATTCTCCAGAATAGACCACAAAGCAACCCTCAACAAAATCTAAAGCACTGAGATAATATAAAGTATCTTCTCTGACCACAATGCCATCAAACTAGAAATTAACAAGAACAGCAAGAAAAAAAAAATCAATTACATGGAAACTGAATAACACCTTGCTTAAAAACCACTGGGTATTAGAAGAAATCAAAGATGGAATTAAAAAAAAAAAATCCTAGCATCAAATGAGAATGAAAACACATCATAACAAAAGCTTTGGGACACAGAAGGCATGGTGCTCAGAAAGAGATGGGCACATAAATAGAAGAAAGAGACAAAATCAAAACATTAGCTACACAACTCAAACAAAGAAAGAGAACAGCAAAAGAAGTCCACAGACACCAGAAGAAAGAAAATAATAAAGAGCAGAGAAAAATACATAAATGAAACAGAGAATAGAAAAAAAAAAAAAATAGGAAGAATCAACAAACCCAAAAGCTGGTTCTTTGAAAGGATCAACAAAATCAACAAACCACTGGCCAAATTGACAAATAGAAGAGGATTCAAGTAATCCAAATAAGAAACAAAATGGGGGGCATTACAACAGACCCAACAGAAAGAAAAAGGATCATAACAGAAAAAAAAAAATAACAGAGTACTATGAAAAATTATACTGCAACAAATTTGAAAACCTAGAGGAAATGTACAAATTTCTTAGAAACACACCACCTACACAAACTAACACAAACTGAAGTTGAAAATCTGAACATACCCATAACAAGAGAAGAGATTGAAAAGGTAATTAAAAAAAAAAACTCCCAATAAAAAAAATCTCTGACTCAGATAGCTTCACTGGAGAATTCTACCAAACATTCAGAGAAGAGCTTAAACCAGTACTACTCAAACTATTTCACAACATGAAAAATGAAGGGATACTTCCAAATTTATTCTATGAAGCCAGCAAAGATATCACAAGAAAAGAAAATTACAGACCAATACCTGTCATGAATATAGATGCAAAAATTCTCAACAAAATTGTAGCCAATAGAATTCAGCATCATATATATACATAAAAAAAAAAATACACCATGATGAAGTGGGATTCATACCAGGTATGCAAGGATGGTTCAACACTAGAAAATCAATCAACGTAATCCACCACATAAATAAAAGAATCACAAGATCATCTCAATCGACACAGAAAAAGCATCCAACAAAATCCAACACCCATTCCAGATATAAACTCTCAAAAAAATAGGTGTAGAAGGGAAATTCCTCAACATAATAAAGGGTGTTTATACAAAACCAACAGCCAACGTCATCCTTACTGGAGAGAGGCCGATAACATACCCCTTGAGAACAGGAACAAGACAAGGATGCCCTTTATCACCCCTCCTATTTAATATTGTGTTGGAAGTCCTAGCTAGAACAATAAGGCAAGAAACAGAAATAAAGGGCATCCAAACTGGTAAGGAAGAAGTAAAACTGTCCCTATTTGTCGATGATATGATACTGTACATAGAAAACCCAAAAGACTCCACAAGAAAACTACTAGAACAAATAGAAAGATTCAGCAGAGTAGCAGGATATAAGATCAACATACGAAAATGAGTTGGACTCCTATACACCACAAAAGAGAAGGACAAAAAGGAAATCAGGAAAACAATACCATTTATAATAGCCCCTATAAAAAATAAGATATTTGGGAATAAATCTAACCAGGAATGTAAAAGACCTATACAAAGAAAACTACAAAACACTACTGCAAGAAACCAAAAGAGAACTACATAAATGAAAAAACATACCATGCTCGTGAATAGGTAGACTCAACATTGTGAAAATGACAATTCTACCCAAAAAAAAAAAAAAAAAAGCAACCTGCAAATACAGTGCAATCACAATCCAAATACCAACAGCATTCTTTAAAGAGATGGAAAAGCTAATCATTAACTTTATATGGAAAGGGAAGAGATCCTGGAGAAGTAAAGCACTATAGAAGAATTAAGTAGGAGGAACTGGCAATACCTGATCTCAGAAGCTACTGTATAGCTAAGGTAGACAGAACAGGCTGGTACTGGAACATGACAGATACATTGACCAGTGGAACAGAATTGAGAACCCAGATGTAAATCCATCCACCTACAGTCATCTGATCTTTGACAAGGGTCCAAAGTTCACCGAATGGAGAAAAGACCGTCTTTTTAACAAATGGTGCTAGTATAACTGGATGTCCATCTGCAAAAAAAAGAAGCAGGACCCATACCTCACACCATACACAAAAACTAATTCAAAATGGATCAAAGACCTAAATATAAAACCCAAAGCTGTAAAGATCATAGAAGAAAAAATAGGATTAATGCTAGAGGCTCTAATACACAGCATTAACAAGATACAAATCATAACTAACAACATACAAACTCCAGAAGATAAGCTAGATAACTGGGATCTTCTAAAAATTAAACACTTATGCTCATCAAAAGACGTCACCAAAACAGTGAAAAGAGAATCTATAGACTGGGGGAAAAATTTTGGCTATGACAAAACCGACAAAAATCTAATCTCTAAAATCTAGAGGAAAATCCAACACTTTACGACAAAAAGACAAATAATCCAATTAAAAAATGGGTGAAGGAAATGGACAGACACTTCACCAAAGACATTCAAACAGCTAACAGATGTATGAGGAAATGCTCGCAATCACTAGCCATTACCAAAAAACAAACCCCTTGCCATTGAGTCGATTCTGACTCATAGCAACCCTACAGGACGGAGTAGACTGCCCCAATAGTGTTTCCAAGGAACACCTGGTGGATTCAAACTGCCAACGTTTTGGTTAGCAGCCATAGCTCTTAACCACTACACCACCAGGGTTTCCCACTAGCCATTAGGGAAATGCAAATCAAAACCACAATTAGATAGCATCTCACCTTGGCATTACTGGTATGAATCAAAAAAAATAGATAATAATAAATGTTAGAGAGGCTGCAGGGACAATGGAACTCTTATGCACTTCTGGGGAGAATGCAAAATGTTACAAACATTTTGAAAATCGATATGGCACTTCCTTAGAAAGCTAGAAATAGAAATACCATATGATCCAGCAATCCCACTCCTAAGTATATATCCTAGAGAAATATGAACTGTCACAGGAATAGACATATGCAAACCCATGTTCATTGCTGCATTGTTCACAATAACAAAAGATGGAAACAACCTAGATGCACATCAACAGATGAACGGATAATCAAACTGTGGTACATATACACAATGGAGTACTACGCAAAGATGAAGAACAATGATGAATCTGCGAAGCATCTCACAGCATGGATGAATCTCAAGGACATTATGCTGAGTGAGATAAGTCAATCACAAAAGGACGGATATTGTATGAGACCACTACTATAAAAACTCATGAAAAGGTTTACACACAAAAAGAAACAATCTTTGACGGTTATGAGGGTGCAGAGGGGTGGTGATGGAAAAATACTAAATAGACAATAGATAAGTGGTGACTATGGTGAAGGGTAAGACAATACACAATACTGGGGAATCCAGCACAACTTGTCCAAAGCAAGGTCATGGAAGCTCCATAGACACATACAAACTCTCTAAGAGATCAAATTGCTGGGCTGAGGGCTGTGGGGACCATGGTCTCGGGGAAAAACCTAGCTCAATTGGCATAACATAGTTTATAAAGAAAATGCTCTACATTCAATTTTGATAAATAGTTTCTGGAGTCTTAAAAGCTTGTGAGCCAGCATCTGAGATACTCCACTGGTCTCACCCCAACCGAACCACGGGAGAATGAAGAAAACCAAAGACACAAGGGAAAGATTAGTCCACAGGACTAATGGATCACAAGTACTACAGCCTCCACCAGACTGAGTCCAGCACAACTAGATGGTATCTGGCTACCACCACCGACTGCTCTGACAGGGATCACAATACAGTGTCCTGGACAGAGCTGGAGAAAATGTAGAATAAAATTCTAACTCACAAAAAAAGAAAAAAAAACAGACTTACTGGTCTAACATAGACTGGAGAAACCCCAAGAGTACGGCCCCCAGACACCCTTTTAGCTCAGTAATGAAGTCACTCCTGAGGTTTACCCTTCAGCCAAAGATTATACAGGCCCGTAAAACAAAAGGAGAATAATTGGCACACCAGAACAGGAACAAGGACGAGAAGGTAGGAGGGGACAGGAAAGCTGGCAACAGACAACTCAAGGTTGAGAAGGGGAGAGTGTTGACATTTCATAGGGTGGCAACCAACGTCACAAAGCAAGATGTGTCCTAATTGTTTAATGAGAAGCTAATTTGTCCTGCAAACCATCTAAAGTACAATAAATAAATAATAAAAAGAAAAAGAAAAAAAATTCCTTGTGCAACAAAAATAAATAAATAAAAGATTCACGAGCTTAGGGGGCAGGGGAAAGAAAATTACCAGGGTGTCAGCGTACAAAATTTCTAGGCTGGATGAACCCAGACCGAACTGGAGTTCCACCGACAATAAGGCTGCAGGAAGAGCTCTCCCTTCCTAAATTCAGTCCTCTGGCTCACTCCCTATCTCAGCCCTTTTAATATGGAGAATAATTGTCAATTTGTGAGCTTTGAGTGACCTTAGATTAGGGGTTCTCGGCCAGAGGCAACCCACATTTGACAATATCTGGGCACATTTATGATTGTCATGTCTGAGGGTGCTACTGGCATCAAGTGGGTAGAGCCTAGGGATGCCACTAAACACCTTACAGTGCACAGCCCCCACCGAGTCATCTGCCTTGGGTTAATGAGCATAATTTCCTTCTCGAGGGAATTCTGAGACCTCTGTCTCCAAACCCAGTGTGTACTACTCCTTGCTCCTTGAAAAGTTACATTAGCCATTCCCAGGAGATCTAAAATACTGCGGGAAGTTATTCTCAAAAGATGCTCTTTGATTAAATCACAAAATTGTTCTGTGGTCAAATCAGTTTTAGAAAGGCTTGGTCAAAAAAAGACCAATAGGTTCCTTTCCTACAGGACTTCTTAGAGCCTGACAAGGTCAATAGCAATGGCTAAGGCCACAGGTCAGAGTGCAAATGGGCACCAAGTGTTGCAGCAAGTGCTACCAAGTAGGTAGACAAGGGGACTGGAGTCCAGCAATTCTGTGGATGGAGGCTGGGACCAAATATCACTCTTGTTACTCGCACCCCTTAACTGTCTTCATCCAGGCATCACGCTGGGTAAAGCCATAGAGACACGAGTAACAGTGGGACCGGGGACAATAAATACCTAAACAAAATTCAAATCCGGGGTTAATCCCAACTCTTTGTTTTGGCCAATAGCTGTAGTTTCCTGGTCTGAAAACCCTTCATCAGGGCTATTAGTGAGCAATGAGGCTGGCCGACCGGATTCAACGCTTTCTTACACATGGGCTACTGGGTACAGAAACTGTCAAAAAGTGGCCACTGGGAGGGAGAAAGGAAAAGAAGCCACAAGGTAAATAATTGAGGGCTAATTATGGACATTTGTGCTGTCTAAGGTAAAAGAACTGAGTGATTACAAACATGTCAGCCTTTGACATCACAGTTCCTGTGACAAGAGTTTAGGCCAAGAGCAGTTCTTCCCACCGTCAGAAGCAATTCCAAAGCCTGTCAGACCCCTGACACAAAGCTCACATCTGCAGCGAGCCCACCTGTGGTGGTCTCCTCTGAACCTATCCTATCCCTTGCACCTGCTACCATTTATTCACGTTAAATGGCATTGCAAATTGTTGCAATGATGTGGATCCTGACTGAAAGTCCTCAGCACTCATGCCTCTCTTCACAGACCTCGTATCCCCTACGGAACAGCCTCATCCCAGCCCACATCATTAGGAAGTTTGAGTCTCTTAAAAATTATTAGGTAGCTGGTGTGTTGTTGTGTGGCATCAAGTCAATTACGATTCAGAACTGCCCCACAGGGTTTCCTAGGCTATAATCTTTCTGGAAGCAGACTGCCACATCTTTCTGCCACTAAGTGGCCGGTGGGTTCAAATTACTGACCTTTCAGTTAGCACCTGAGTGCCTAACCATTGTACCATCAAGTGTGGACATCTGATAAATGAGCCACTGAAGCCTACTCTGGAGTTTGATTGGTAGCCATAGCCCTGGAAGAAGTCATTCTACACCACTTGTCACTGATAATCACATGGTGCGAAATGCCTGCATGTTCCTCTCTCTGTGTTAGTTATTTTACTTTAAAAAACATTTACAATGTCCTTACTATGTGGCAGAGACACAACAATCCTATGAGACAGATACATTTTTTATTCCCATTTTTGCAGATGGATAAACCAGAAGAGGTTAAGAAATTTGCCCAAGATCACACAACTAGTGTGAAAATGGCATGGGTGGGCATCTGACTTCCTCTAACTTCAGGAGTGGTGAAGGAGGGGGAGAGGATAATCAACATCAGCATCAACAGCCCAAGGCCGATTGCTATGAAGTGAAGGTCAGACATACTTCTACCAGTTTTGACATCAACCATCCCTCCCACGACACTCTCTACTTCTCTGTTGGCTTCATTACAAGGGCCACACAGATCTCACAGACCATACTCACTGTTATGAGTTTATTAGGGAAGTTATGAGTTTATTAGGGAAGTAGCAGGCTACAATTCAGGATCAGGAATGACTCAGGATACAGTTCTTTGATCAAGACATCCTCCTCAGCCTTGCTCACAGGCAGTCCTCTCTCTCTGGCCCTCAACTTCTTGGACCATCAGCCTTCCGCCTGGCCTCTGCCCTGCTCTGGCAAATGTTACAGAGCTCTTTAGCTCTGCCAGTAAATGCCTAGGTGCACCCCACTCCACCAGTAAGCCTCAGCCCAAAAGCGCTCAGCTCTCTCATTCCATGGGTTAGCACACCCACTGTAGCCACCTCGCTCCATGGACCAGGAAGCCCACCGTGCCATCTTTTATTGGTCTCCTGGTTCTGCTGCTGCCATTTCTCTGCTGCTGCTTCTTGCCATCTTGCACCATCTCCAGGGTTACAGTTCTTTCTCTATGTTTCCTGGGTCTAGGAGGTTCTCAGTGCAGGAATCCCAGGTCCTAAAGATGAGCTGCACTCCCATCTCTTCTTCTTGGTGGTAGTGAGGTCACCCTACACTGAGACTGGCTCTCTTTTTAAGCTTAGCAGGATGGCAAAACTGATCAATCCCCTTGTTAGGGTTCCATATACCTTATTTTTGTGGTCCCACTCCCACTAGGGTGTCATGCACTTTATTTGCATTATTAGCAAGCCTGTCCAATCCTCTTGGTGGGCCACAAGCACCTTATTTGTATAGTCCCATCCAATCTTTTGGTGGGTGTTAAAAGGCCATGGCAAGAAAGACCATATAAAAGCGATCCATTGCACCACAGCCTGTAAGCATCTAAGCCAAGCAATTCACCTTCAAGGAGCCCTGGTGGTGCCATGGTCAGGCACTTGGCTGCTAACTGAAAGATCGGCATTTTCCACCTATCAATCACTTTGCAGAAGAAAGATGTGGCAGTCTGCTTCCATGAAGATTACAGCCTTGGAAATCCTATGGGGCACTTCTACTCTGTCCTAAAGGATCACTAGAAGTCTCAATCATCTCAAATGTAATGGGTTTTAACCTGGCTTCAGAAACCAAGTTTTAATAAGTCTGGGCTCTACTGGCTCTTCATCGGCTTTGGGACCCAAGGTGGGAGGCTTCCAAAGTTAAATAACAGAATTAGTTCAGATATGATTATTGAGGCCAACCCTAAGTGTCCCATCCTAAATTCTAAATATATGGACATTGCTCACAGAAACCCTATTTCTAGTCCCATTTTATGGTTGGGTAAGCTAAAAGACACGAAGAGATTAAATAACTTTCTAAAGGTCACTTATAAAGTGTTCCCAAAATAATGCAAGACACTGAAGATAAAACCGTCAGCAGGTATCTGCAGTCCCTGCCCGAACTGAGCTTACCCCACAAATGAGAACACCAACCACTAAATAGGCACCTACAGCACACTTAATGAGGTTTTCCACACAATTCTGTGCTCTGTTGTTAGGTGCCCTCGAGTTGGTTCTGACTCATAGGGACCCTATGTACAACAGAAGGAAACACTGCCCAGTCCTGAGCCATCCTCACAATCGTTGCTATGTTTGAGTCCATTGTTGCAGCCACTGTGTCAATCCACCTCTTTGAGGGTTGAGAGAGAGAACTCCAAAATTGTATATTTGGTGTAAGTACAGGAACCTGGCCCGGGCCTGAGAACAAACTTTATTTTAAAACAGCAGTTTTATCATCCTTAAAAATACACCCTGAAGAATGTAAAATGGTACAACCCCTTTGGAAATCGATCTGGTATTTCCCTAAAAAGTTAGAAATAGAACTACCATACAACCCAGAAATCCCACTCCTTGGAATATATCCTAGAGAAATAAGAGCGTTTACACGAACAGATATATGCACACCCATGTTCATTGCAGCACTGTTTACAATAGCAAAAAGCTGGAAGCAGCTAAAGTGTCCATCAGCGGATAAAAGGATAAATAAATTATGGTATATTCACACAAAGGAATACTATGCATCGATAAAGAACAACGATGAATCTGTGAAACATTTCATAACATGGAGGAACCTGGAAGGCATTATGCTGAGTGAAATCAGTCAGATGCAAAAGGACAAATACTGTATAAGACCACTATTATAAGATCTTGAGAAACAGTTTAAACTGAGAAGAACACATTCTTTTGTGGTTACTAGAGGGGCGAGGGAGGGAGGGTGGGAGAGGGTTATTTACTGATTAGATAGTAGATCAGAACCATTTTAGGTGAAGGGAAGGACAACACTCAATACAGGGAAGGTCAGCACAACTGGACTGGACCAAAAGCAAAGAAGTTTCCTGAATAAACTGAATGTTTCAAAGGTCAGCGGAGCAAGGGCGGGGCTTTGGGGACTATGGCTTCAGGGGACATCTAAGTCAATTGGCAAAATAAATTCTATTAAGAAAATATTCTGCGTCCCACTTTGCAGTGTGGCGTCTAGGCTCTTAAATGCTAACAAGCGGCCATCTAAGATGCATCAATTGGTCTCAACTCATCTGGATCAAAGAAGAATGAAGAACACCAAGGTCACACGGTAATTATGAGCCCAAGAGATGGAAAAAGCCACACGAACTAGAGAGTTACATCATCCTGAGACCAGAAGAACTAGACGGTGCCTGGCCACAGCTGATGACTGCCCTGACAGGGAGCACAACGGAGAATCCCTGAGGGAGCAGGAGAACAGTGGGATGCATACCCCAAATTCTCATAAAAAGACCAGACTTAAAGGTCTAAGACTAGAAGAATCCTGGTGGTCACGGTCCCCAAACCTTCTGTTGGCCCAGGTCAGGAACCTTTCCAGAAGACAACTCATCAGACATGGATTCGTCTGGACAATGGGTTGGAGAGAGATGCTGATGAGGAGTGAGCTACTTGTATCAGGTGGATGCTTGAGACTATGTTGGCATCTCCTGCCTAGAGGGGAGATGGGAGGGTAGAGGGTGTTAGAAAGTGGCAAAATGGTCACAAAAGGAGAGACTGGAAGGAGGGAGTGGGGTGACTCATTAGAGGGAGAGAAGTGGGAGTATGTAGTAAGGAGTAAGTAAGTTTATATGTGAGAGACTGACCTGATTTGTAAACTTTCACTTAAAGCACAATAAAAATTTTATGTATATGTATATACATACACACACCCTGAAGGAAATATTTTTCTCTGTGGTCAAACAGAAGCAGGATGGCACAGCCTGTTCCCAGAGGGTCTTTTTCCTTTGTGATCAAGCAGATGGAGAATATTGACAACCTGTTCCTGGAGGGCTTGACACACAGCATTATCGAAAAATTTTCTTTACAATGGACCCCCAGAAAAGACATTCTTGAGAAAGCAATTTTAATAGTATGTTCTCAGACCAGCATTTCCTGTCACTGTCCTGTGATCCACCGCGTACCCCCCACCTGCGCGCACTCCTGCAATCTAAGAGAAATCACCAATCACTGACGTCCACCTACGCGTTACCCCTCAACCGCTGACAAGCCCCGGCTTTGAGAAAGCCCACCTCTCAACTTCCCTAATTGCCTAAAAACCAACTGGAATATTGTAAATCTCCCCGTTCTTTGTCTAAACTCTGTAAAAATGTTTGTGATTATCATGCCACTAGGACTTCGTGGTTTCATTTTCGTTAACCACACAGTTCCTGGTTCAAACTGTGTTGAACCTTTAATAAACCTCTTTGTTTTGCTTTTAAATAGAAAACCAGTTTTCACTACTATAAGGATCTTCCTCTTTTTCGCTGACCCTCTACCAAGCTTGATGTGTTTCTCCAGGGACTGGTCCCTCCTGATAATATGTCCAAAGTAGCAAGGCAAAGTCTCCCCTTCCTCCCTTCTGCGCTCTTTTTTTTTTTTTTTTAAGCCATCGCGTCGATTCCGATTCATCATAGCGACCCTATATGACAGAGTAGAACCGTCCCATAGGGTTTCATAGACTGAAATCTTTAAGGGAGCAGATTGCCAGGTCTTTTCTCCTGCTCTATGCGGTTGTGGGGAAAACGCATCACAAAGTTTAGTAAAGTAAAAAGAAAGCATTATTCACCATGTATTCAAAACGGCAAAAGTAGGAAGCGGACAAGCGTGCTGCCAGAGCTAATGTCTGCCGGAATCCCAGGAATGTTACAGAATGATCAGTATATATTAACATCACAGAATCGGTAAAATCATTGAAAGCTTCACCTTTTCACCGATTGGCTAAAAATTGCTAGATCAAGGTGATTCTACATTTTGAATCATTTTCCTAATAATCATTGGTACTGGTCAGGAGAGCTTTCATTGGTCCAACAAATTTTCTATTCACTAAATGCTAACAGATAAGAGTAGAAAGTCTTCTGTGTTCTGTTTGGTTGGCTTACGTGAAAGTCTCCCTAAAAAGATGTGTTCCAAGATTATCCTAGCTAGTCTTTATCTCAGGGCCTAGTTGATGTGTCCTTGTGAGTCCTTGTGAGCCCTTGTGAGCCCAGCTCCAGCTGGGTCACATTCTCTATGATCAAGGACAGGGAATAATGATTCCAATATTTTTCCTAAATCAGTGCTTTGGACAGTCAATTAAAAGAATGACTGGGAAGTGTCTGATTAAGCCATATTGGTAAAACAAAGTGCTTGTTTCTGAGGGCTGTTTAGGAAGACAACAGAGAGCCATCTGAAGAGAAATGAAAAATTCCACAAGCAATCACTTCTTGTCCTTCACCCTTCTGGGTCTGACTGGTAGTTGAGTGGATAAATCACTCATGTCCTTTGAGTGCCACTTGCAGCAAGTAGATGCATCTTCAACTCTATTGGGGGCATTAACATAACAGTATCTAAAGTTGAACTAATTTTTCGTCTTTCCCTGTCGGAGATTTCTGAAGAAATTACACTATAGTCAAGGAGACAGTTGGGTAAAATTGGGAAGTAGAGAAAATTTGACTTAAGAATCCTAATCTTCCAACTTCTACAAATGCTCTTGTGTCCTAGATTTTCCAATTCCATCTCCCAAGACACTGTGATCACTAAAGGCAATAGACCCACAGCTGAGTGGTCTGCAGCCAAGGATTAAAATTTTCCCTACACTCTTCCCTCCTTCCAGCCCTTATCTAAAACATCTTCTCTATGCCCCCTTCTTCAGAGCCCAGTGCACATGAGATAAAATATCAAGAGGCATTATAACGTAAGGAAAAGAGCAACTGAATTTAAATCAAGCTGGATTTCCAGTTTCACCACTTATCAGAACTGTAGGGCCTTTGGTAAATTCTTTGTCCTCAAAGCCCTCTGAGCCTCAGGATACCTAGTTCTCAAAGGCATACAGACTAGGTTGAAAGAATGTATGCAAAACTCTTTTTAATGTAGTGGAGAGCCATATGCACGGGTGGTGGTTCAGTGGTAGGAGGCCCAGGTTCAATTCCCGTCCAAGATACCTCAGGCACAGCCACCACCCAGCTGTCAGTGGAGGTTTGTGTGTTACCAAGAGGCTGAACAGGATTCGGTGGCACTTGCAGACTAAGCTGGTCTAGGAAGAAAGGCCTGGCAAAATCAGCCAGTGAAAACCCTACGGATCACAACGATCCAATTCTATTGTGCATGGGGTTGCCATGAGTCTGGAGATGATTCCATGACAGCTAACAACAGAGCAATATGCAGTTTTCCTAACTACATCACATAGAATTCTGGGAATTACAGAAGTTTGTCTAGCATGGAGTCAGATTTGCTGCAGTATTTGGTGAGATTATACAATTTTTTTCATGTATTAAGTTTCTGTGAGAATGTTATTTCTGAAACCCTGTCTGAGGAAACAAATACCTCATTTCTGGGTGGGCTGAGTTCTGGGAGTATCTGAGTCATACAGGTGTGATGAGCCTCAAAGGAGAAATTTCCTGATGCTTCCCGTTTTTTTTTTTTTCCGTTTTAGCAGCCCTGTATAGAAACAGCAAACACCTAGCAGTTTTATGTTCTTTACCATTTTTAAAGCGCCTTCTCACATAATTTGAAATGACCCCAAGGCAGCAGTTCCTAGTGCGATATCACAACAGATTAAAGGCAGAAACAGATATGAAAAATCCAACTGTCTTCTCTTACGCCAGTCATTGAAGAAATTGGCAAAAGCGTAAAAAGACAATGTGATTGTTCTCACAAAAAAAAGTTTTATTTGAAAAATTTTAATTAGCTTTCATAAAAATGTATTAATTATATTAATATATAATGGGCTTATTATTATTTTCAAATGAATTAATGCATTTTTTTACATTTCTCAGTTTTAATTTCTACTATGGTATTAATAGATACAATACACATCAACATAAGCTATGTAAAAGAGAGAAATTGATAGCAGGTATCTTGTTTTGATTTGGGGATTTTCTTACCCATGAACCCAAGTATTGACTTTAAAGATATCCCTGACAAAAATCACTCAACCGCTACTTTTCCTTCACCTGAAATTGCAAATCCTTTCTTTCCTGTTAAAAGCCAGGCTTACTAATTTGAATCTCAGAAAATGTGCCTGGGGGGTGGGGAGGCCACAGACTATCTTGTGAACCAATATCCCTTGACTCAGTAAAAGGGGGAGGGCAGGATTCAATCAATCATGTTAAAATTAGCTACCCGTTGATCTTCTATATTTCTCCCTCCTCTTCTCTTTATAAACTCCATTGTACCTAGGTTCTTCAAGCCATTTGTTTTTTCTAGAATAAAAATGGCCTCCCTATATACATATAGAACTACTAGAAATAAACCTTAAGTTCAAATTTTGGTGAATTTTGATTATTTTTAACGGGTAGGAGCCTCAATAATTTATAAGAGTATATAGGAGTCCTGAAACAGAAGAAAGTCTGAACATCACTACCCTAGGATGATACCCAGTGAAATGGAATTTTAGATATTTTTTATTGAAAGAATTATCACTTGGAAATGGCAAATTGTTGTTTGATTTCTCATCTTGAAGCCTTCCCCGTTTTCTGGACAAGTCACCAGAATACCCTTGAATCACTTAACAGACTTGTGCTGGCCTCAGGACTCAACTCCAGTTGATGCCACTCCCAGCCTCCACCCACCTCGTTGACACTAAAAAGATTTCTTGAGAGGGGCAGTAAATTTGCACTAAAAGCTGAGGGTTTGCAGTGGAGGTCAACAGGAAGTACCTGAGCCCCCCAAACCCTCTTTTTCTGCTTTACTGACTGGTGTTGCAAGTAGGGTAACTTCAATAGCTTCCCACGGGATCACCCTGAGTTCAGGGGTCAGGAGTATTAAAACAAAAATCATATGAAGCCAATAATTGGATTTGAAGGTTATTGAATATGTAATTTGAAAATCGGGGTAACATTTCAAGTAGAGTGTCAGAAGTGTTCTAAAACTGAGAAGAACCTCCAAAATTCTTATACCAAATCTCATTGGCATTGCCATGGGAAAAACAAATGAGAACAGAACTGATAACTTTGTAGCCAGGAAGGATTTTCATACAGCGTTGTCTTGAAGAGTAATTCAAATCATTACTGTTACACCCTAAACATAACTCCCAGTCTGACCTTTGGAGTCTGTTTCCCAAAACAGAATGAATTCTTCAAAAGAGCACAACACCTGAGACAAAATGGGCTTACCAGTTTATCCAGACCATTGTTTGACTCAAAGGTGGCTTTTAGGAACCACTTTTGCCGAGACTCAAGGTTCAAAAGGACACATAAGGGTAATGGCCTGTGTGGGTTAGCCCAACTTCCATGAAAGCCAGAAATCTGAATTCCAGGAGAATTAAAATGATTTTGTCATTTGGAGATAAAAGGGAACACCCAAATCTCACCAGGCCTTGGAGGCAGCTACCTACCTAAGACAGAGGTCCCCAGGCTGCAGAAAACAAGCATATTGCTTGTGAAATTGGTGGAAACTGGTTTAGGCACCATATTGACATTCAGGATAACCCTTTAGAAGTTTGACCACCATTTTCTGAACACATAATGCATGAAGTTATAGGTAAACCATTGCACCTGTGCAGTATGATTAAGAATGTTGCTGATGTAACTTGTATGAAATTCCTACTTCTAAACCCCTTTTAAAGTAACCTGCCACCTCACCCTTGCTCAGCAGTCTTGGTGGCAGCAGCCCAAGTGGTTTTCTTTCCTTGCACAATGAAATAAAGGTGCCTTTCTACTCTCCCACTTTGGTCTCTCTTTTATTGGCTCAGACAAGTCACCCTGAACAGAACCTGGGGTTTCCACCTGACAACATTTCTGGAAAGGCAGCCAGGAGTCATCTGTTCAGTTCCAGAGAAGAATCGGACAACAGACTGACCCTGATGCCTGGCACCACAAGGAGATTTCTCCCAGAGACCTTGGAGCAGCTCTGAAAGCTGATCTACCTTGGACCCAACAGTGATTCAGTGGAGGATGCAAAATGTGTCTAAGTTATCTGGTAAGTACCTAGGTAAGCCTTAGAAGAGTTCCAAGAAGCAAGAGGAATTGAACACTGAGGACATTAAAGGCTCTAGGTACCTGGGGTTTTTTGATAAATAACAGGGTAATTCCTAGGTAAGGCTTAGAAGAGTCCCAAGAAGTGGAAAGAACTGACAATTGAGGGCATAAAAGGCTCTAAGTATCTGTTATTAGATTAGTGCACCAAATTAGGTTGTGTAAGTGAGTGTGTGTGTCCAGAGATTGCGGAATGTTCAAGGGATCCCAGAATGCAGCCTGCTAGGATGCATCCTTAACAACTGGCAATATTTTGGGTCAGACCCTATGAAAAAGAAAATTTTCTTTTGTTATACTGCATAGCCTCAATATGAATTGGCAGGTAGGGAAAATTAGCTAGAAAATGGGTCTCTAATTGTAATGCTATCCTCCAACTTGATCTTTTCTGTATTGGCAAAGGTAAATCAGATGAAAAGTATTATGTGGAAGCTTTCATGACTTGCAGAGATTGCAGAAGAAATGTAAAATTCTAGCCCAGAGAGGGAGCCAGTGAATTGTGACTGCCAGTCCTCTCCTCTGACCCCGTGGAAGAATCCTTGCCCTTACCTGCCAGTATCGCTGCCCGCTTATGCTTCCATTCCAGGAGAAGCGGCTGCCCTGGCAATGATTCCTACTGTTTATACCTTCTCAGTCCCTATACCCATCCCTCCCAAGGCCTCACACCCTGGTGTTGGGCTTGCCACTCCATAAGTGCAGTGGAACGTCATTTGGGCACCCCAATTTGGCAACTAGGGAGAATAAAAGTAACATGAAGATGACTGATTCTCAGGAGAGCCATAGCACAGCTGAACCCAGGGGCATGCACCCCTCTGATAAGTCCTGGCAGGAAATGCCATCATGGTCTGTATCCACCAACCATTCTCAATGAGTGATCTCTATAACGGGAAAAATCATTGCCCAGGTATCAGGAAGACCCTAAAAGAATGCAGGATCTTTTTGTCTCCATCTTCTGCACTCATAACCCTAATTGGGCAGATTGTCAGGTGCTGCTAGATGTGATCCTGACCCCAAAAGAAATGTGTATGATCCTAGAAAAGGCTAGGGCTGGGGCTGACAGGAGCCATGACGTGCAGGCAGTAAATCAGCCAGGAACAGAGACTTTCGCAGTGGGGGATCCTGTCTATGATTAGAATATGGCTGAGGGATGGACCTGCCTTGCTTATCACAGGGAGTGCTTTTTAGAAGGGTTGAAGAAAGGGGTGCCTAAACAAAAACAACTTTAGCAAAATATATGGGATCAAACAAGAACAGCCAAAGATCCCTCTAAGATTCTGCAAAAAATTTATGAGGCTTTTAGACAGTTCGCAGATGCAGACCTCAAAAAGGTTCGCATGGTGAATATGATTTTCGCCAGGCAGAGTTCCCCAGACATACAAAGAAATGCTCCAGAAACTTGAGGGAGGTGTGGAGTTGGGGATCTCACAGCTCGTTAAGCTTACCTACCAGGTATATTCCACTAGGGACTGGGAACAGGAAAAGAGAAAAATCACCAATCAGAAAAGACAGACAGGTCACATTCCTAGCCACTGCACTGCAGGGACGTGACCCGGCTCCTTGGTACCCAAGAACAGGAGGGTCCCTCAGGGGAGAGGAGGCCCCGGACCCTGTTAAGCCAAGATCAGTGAACCTGGTGCAAAGAGACAGTGCCATAAATTCCTACCCAGAGGTAACTAAGAGCCTGGGGCTGCCCAGTGCCCCATGGTCCCAATGGAGGAAGGCTCAGATTGAAGAGGACCAGAAGCAAGTTCTCCACGAAAGACTGGTTATAATGAAGGTGGGAGGGGAAAACCTGTATGGTTTCTAGTGGACACCAGAGCAACCCACTCTGACCTGACCCAGAAAAAGACAACCCTGACAAAACAAACTGTGTTAGTTATAGGAGTCTTGAGTAAGAGGGAAAATCCTCCCTTCCTCCAGCCTCTAACCTGCTCCATACAAGGGAAGTCATTAACATTCATTTCTCTACTTGCCTGACTATCCCATTCCCCTGCTGTAAAGAGACTTGAGCACACTGCAAGCTCAAATTTCTATTGATAAAGGGATCATTCAGATGCAGGTACCACCAGAGAATTGATGTGCCTACACTAATGGCCAATCACCCCTGCCTCTCTAAGGCTGTAGGACAGAGCCTGTACCACACTGGTGACCAACTACGTGGACACTTGAGCTGAATCCATACAAGAAAAGTGAGTGGACTCCTAGGCTCATACACCTGGAAACAGCTCTAGCCATCTGGTGACAGGATGCTAGAGCTTCAAAGGTGCAAATAATCAGGCTAGCTCACTCAAGCAGCATCTTTGGGCATATCAAAACAAAACAAAGCAAGAAGCTAGGATACATAAAGCAAACATAAAATAAATTAATACAATAACTTATAGATGGCTCAGAGACAACAGTCAATATCAAATCACATGAAGAAGCAGACCATGATTGCTTCAAAAAGCTCTCAAAACAAAGAATCAACAAATCTTCTGGATGAAGATATTTTCCTGGAACTACCAGATGTAGAATACAAAAGATTAATATACAGAATTTTTCAAGAGATCAAGAAGGAGATCAGACAAAATGCAGAACAAGCCAAGGAACACACAGATAAAGCCGAAGAAGAAATAAAAAGGTTATTCAAGAACATAATGAAAAATTTAATAGGCTGCAAGAATCCATAGAGAGACAGCAATCAGAAATTCAGAAGATTAACAATAAAATTACAGAATTAGACAACACAATAGAAAGTCAGGGAAGCAGAATTGAGGAAATAGACGGCAGAATTAGTGATAACTGAAGATAAAACACTTGGCACCAATATATTCAAAGAAAATTAAATAAAAGAATTTTTAAAAAATGAAGAAAACTTAAGAATCATGTGGTGCTCTATCAAGAGAAATAACCATACAGTGACTGGAGTACCGCAACAAGGAGGGATAACAGAAAATACAGAGAGAATTCTTGAAGATTCCTTGGCACAAAACTTCCCTGATATCATGAAAGAGGAGAAGATATCTATCCAAGATGCTCATCAAACCCCACATGAGGTAGATCTCAAAAGAAAGTCACCAAGACATATTATAATCAAACTTGCCAAAAGCAAAGATAAAGAGAGAATTTTAAGAGCAGCTAGGGATAAACGAAAAGGCACCTACAAAGGAAAGTCAATAAGAATAAACTCAGACTACTCGGCAGAAACCATGCAGGCAAGAAGGCGATGGAATGACATATATAAAGCGCTGAAGGAAAAAAATGCCAGCCAAATTTTAAGAATCACATACCTAGCAAAACTGTCTCTCAACTATGATGGTGAAATTAGGACATTTCCAGATAAGCAGAAGTTTAGGAAGTTGTAAAAACTAAATGAAAGCTACAAGAAATACTAAAGGGAGCTCTCTGGTTAGAAAATCAACAATATCAGATATCAACCCAAGACTAGAATGCAGGACAGAGCAACCAGATACCAACACAGATAGAGAAATCAAAAAAATAAATCAAGATAAAATAATGCTCAAACAGGGAAACAGCAATGTCATTATGTAAAAGATGACAACATTAAAATAAAGAGGGGCTAAAAAATGTAGTCATAGATCTTTCATATGGTGAGGAAGTCAAGGTGATACAAAGAAATAAAACTTAGGTTTGAACTTAGAAAAATAGGGGTAAGTATTAAGGCAACCACAAAGGAGACTAACAATCCTACTCATCAAAATAAAATACAAGAAAAAAATACAGACTCAGCAAAAACAAAATCAACGACAACAAACGAGGAAAAGACAATACATAAAGATAAACTACTCACCACAAAAAATAAAGTGGAAAAAAGAAACTGTCAACAACACACAAAAAGAGTCATCAAAATGACAGCACTAAACACCTACCTATCCGTAATTGCGCTGAATGTAAATGGACTAAATGCATCAATAAAGAGACAGAGGGTGGCAGAACTGATTAAAAAAAACCCACAATCCATGTATATGCTGCCTACAAGAGACATACCTTAGACTTAGAGACAAAAACAAACTAAAACTCAAAGGATGGAAAAAAATATATCAAGCAAACAACAATGAAAAAGGAGCAGGAGTGGCAATATTAATTTCTGACAAAATAGACTTTAAAGTTAAATCCACCACAAAGGACAGGGAAGGACACTATATAATGATTAAAGAGACAATATACCAAGAAGATATAACCATATTAAATATTTACACACCCAATAACAGGGCTTCAAGATACATAAAACAAACTCTAACAGCACTGAAAGAATGAGATAGACAGTTCCACGATAATAGTAGCAGACTTCAACACATCACTTTCGGTGAAGGACAGAACATCCAGAAAGAAGCTCGATAAAGACATGGAAGATCTAAATGCCACAATCAACCAACTTGACCTCATAGACGTATATAGAACACTTCATCCAGCAGAAGCCAAGTATACTTTCTTTTCCAACACACATGGAACATTCTGTAGAATAGACCCCATATCAGGTCATAAAGCAAGCCTTAACACAATCCAAAACATCGAAATATTACAAAGCATCTGCTCTGACCATAAAGCCATAAAAGTAGAAATCAACAACAGAAAATGCAAGGAAAAGAAATAAAACACTTGGAAACTGAACAATGCCCTGCCCAAAAAAGACTGAGTTACAGAAGAAATTAAGGATGGAATAAAGAAATTTATAGAATCCAATGACAATGAAAACACTTCCTATCAGAACCTTTGAGACACAGTGAAAGCAGTGCTAGGAGATCAATTTATATCAATAAATGCACACATCCAAAAAGAAGAAAGGGCCAAAATCAAAGAATTATTCCTACAACTTCAACAAATAGAAACAGAGCAACAAAAGAAACCCTCAGGCACCAGAAGAAAGCGAACAGTAAAAATTAGAGTAAAATTAAATGAAATAGAGAGCAGAAAAACAACTGAAAGAGGTAACAAGACCAAAATCTGGTTCTCTGAAAAAATTCACAGAATTGGTAAACTATTGGCCAAACTGACAAAAGAAAAACAGGAGAGGAAGCAAATAACCTGAATAAGAAATGAGACAGGCTATATCACAACAGACCCAACTGAAATTAAAAGAATCATATCTAACATTACTATGAAAAATTGTACTCTAACAAATTTGAAAACCATGGATGAATTTCTAGAAATGCACTACCTACCTAAACTAATACAAACAGAAGTAGAACTAAATAAACCCGTAACAAAAGAAGAGATTGAAAAGATTGAAAACTCCCAACAACAACAAAAAAAAACCCTGGCCCTGATGGCTTCACTGGAGAGTTCTACCAAACTTTCAGAGAACAGTTAACACCACTACTGCTAAAGGTATTTCAGAGCATAGAAAAGGACGGAATACTCCCAAACTCATTCTATGAAGCCTGCATATCCATGATACCAAAACCAGGTAAAAAGACACCATTAAAAAAAGAAAATTACAGACCTATATCCCTCATGAATGTAGATGCAAAAATCCTCAACAAAATTCTAGCTGGTAGAATTCAACAACATATCAAAAAAATAATTTACCATGACCAAGTGGGATTCATACCGGGTATGCAGGGATGGTTCAAAATTAGAAAAACAATCAATGCAATCCATCATATAAATAAAACAATGGACAAGAACCACATGATCCTTTATAGAAAGCCAACAGCCAACATCATCCTAAATGGAGAGATTCTAAAAGCATTCCCCTTGAGAACACGAACTAGATAGACAAGGATGCCTTTTATCACCGCTCTTATCCAACACTGTGCTGGAGGTCCTAGCCAGAGCAATTAGGCTAAATAAGGAAATAAAGGGCATCCAGATTGGTAAAGAAGAAGTAAAAGTATCTCTATTTGCAGATGACATGATCTTATACATAGAAAACTCTAAAGAATCCTCAAGAGAGCTACTGAAACTAATAGAAGAGTTCAAAAGAGTATCAGGATACAAGATAAACATACAAAAATCAGTTGGATTCCTCTATACCAACAAACAGAAAGTCGAAGTGGAAATCACCAAATCAAAATCATTTACAGTAACCCCCAAGAAGATAAAGTACTTAGGATTAAATCTAACCAGAGACATAAAAGACCTATACAAATAAAACTACAAGACACTACCGCAAGGAACCAAAAGAGACCTACATAAAGGGAAAAACATACCTTGCTCATGGATGGGAAGACTCAACATTGTAAAAATGTCTATTCTACCAAAAGCAATCTATACATTTAATGCAATTCCAATGGCATTTTTAATGAGATGGAGAAACAAATCACCAACTTCATATGGAAAGGAAAGAGGTCCCAGATAAGTGAAGCATTACTGAAAAAGAAGAACAAAATGGGAGTCCTCACTGAGTTTGGAAACTATTATACCGCCACAGTAGTCAAAACAGCCTGGTACTGGTACAACAATAGATACATAGACCAATGGAACAGAACTGAGAATCCAGACATAAATCCATCCACATATGAGCAGTTGATATTTGACAAAGGCCCAAAGTCAGTTAATTGGGAAAAAGACAGTCTTTTTAACAAATGGTGCTGGCATAACTGGATATCCATCTGCAAAAAAATGAAGTAAGACCCATATGTCACAACATGCACAAAAATTAACTCAAAATGGATCAGAGACCTAAATATAGAATCTAAAATGATAAAGATTATGGAAGAAAAATAGGGACAACTCTGACATTTCCAATCAGTATCTGATCTCTAAAATCTACATGATACTGCAAAAACTCAAAAGACAAATAACCCAATTAAAAAATGGGCAAAAGATATGAACAGACAGTTCACTAAAGAAGACATTAGGGTAGTTAACAGATACGTGAGGAAATGCTCTCCATCATTGGCCATTAGAGAAATGCAAATCAAAACGACAGTGAGATTCCATCTCACTCTAGCAAGGCTGGCATTAATCCAAAAAACACAAACTAATAAATGTTGGAAGGGTTGTGGAGAGACTGGAAAACTTATACACTGCTGGTAGGAATGTCAAATGGTACAACCACTTTGGAAATCGATTTGGTGCTTCCTTAAAAAGCTGGAAATAGAACTACCATACGATCCAGCAATCCCACTCCTCGGAATATATTCTAGAGAAATAAGAGCCTTTACACAAACAGATATATGCACACCCATGTTCATTGCAGCACTGTTTACAATAGCAAAAAGATGGAAGCAACCAAGGTGTCCATTAACCGATGAGTGGATAAATAAATTATGGTATATTCACACAATGGAATAGTACTCATCGATAAAGAACAGTGATGAATCTGTGAAACATTTCATAACATGGAGGAATCTGGAAGGCATTATGCTGAGTGAAATTAGTCAGTTGCAAATGGACAAATATTGTATGAGATCACTATTATAAGAGCTCAGGAAATAGTTTAAACACAGAAGAAAATATTCTTGATGGCTACGAGTGTGGGGAGGGAGGAAGGAAGAGGGGTATCACTAATTAGATAGTAGACAAGAACTCTTTTAGGTAAAGGGAAAGACAACACACAATACAGGAGACGTCACCACAACTGAACTAAACCAAAAGCAAAGAAATTTCCCTAATAAATCGAGTGCTTAGAAGGCCAGAGTAGCAGGAGTGGGAGTCTGCAGACTGTGTTTTCAGGAGACACCTAGCTCAATTGACATAATAAAATCTATTAAGAAAACATTCTGCATCCCACTTTGGGGAGTGGTGTCTGGGGTCTTAAGCACTAGCAAGTGGCCATCTGAGATGCATCAATTGGTCTCAACCCACCTGGAACAAAGGAGAATGAAGAACACCAAAGACACAAGGTAATTATGAGCCCAAGAGACAGAAAGGGCCACATAAATCAGAGACTACATCAGCCTGAGACCAGAAGAGTTAGATGGTGCCTGGTTACAACCAATGACTCTTCTAACAGGAAACGTAACAGAGAATCCCTAGTGGAGCAGAAGAGCAAAGGGATGCAGACCTCAAATTCTCGTAAAAAGACCAGACTTAACGGTCTAAGACTAGAAGGACCCTGGAGGTCATGGTCCCCAGGCCTTCTGTTAGCCCAAGAATGGAACCATTCCCAAAGCCAACCCTTCAGACAGAGATTGGACTGGACTATTAGAAAATGAAAATGATACTGGTGAGGAGTGAGCTTCTTGGCTCAAGTAGACACATGAGACTATGAGGGCAACTCCTGCCTGGAGGGGATATTAGAATGCAGAGGTGAGTCAGAAGCTGGCTGAATGGACACGGGGAATATAGGGTGGAGAGAAGGAGTGTGCTGTCTCATTAGGAGGAGAGCAACTAGGAATGTATGCAAGATGTACATAAATTTTTGTATGACAGGCTGACTTGATTTGCAAACTTTCACTTAAAGCACAATTAAGAAACCAAAAATGCTTCCAAAAAAAAAAAAAAAGTGGTTATTGAGTTGATTCTTACTTATGACAACCACGTGTGTGCAGAGTAGAACTTTTTTTCTTAGTTGTGAGCCTTCAGGAGCAGATCGCTAAGCCTTGCTTCCAAGGCAACTCTGGGTGTGTTTAAAGCACTAAACTTTTGGTTAGAAGTCAAGTAGTCAACCGTTTGTGCCACCCAAGGACTCCTTCCCACCCGGCCCCGAGTCATTACTGCCAGAGTCGCAACAGCAGTGGCAGGGATGTCTGTATTTGGCAACCTCAATGCCGTCATGCTTTCTGTGGCAGACGGCCCTTAACTGGTCCTACTGTATGCCAACGTTAGGGCAATAATGACACAAGGGGGTGGAAAGAACAGCTGCAGCAGCCAAGAACAGTGCTCTTCAGGGATTAACGATTTTCCCCTCTGCAAGGTAGTATTAACCAAGGCTAACTGCCTGGATTAAGTCCCTGGGGTTCTTGGACTGATCACAGGCAGGGCCCCCCTCCCATCCTCATCTCAGACCCGGGACCTCCAGCTAATAAAGCCAGATTGAAGCTCAGGTGTATAATTTCAAAAACCAGTATGGGATGACATTCCTTGCACCTAAATTGATGAAGCCAGACACTCCAGTTTCACTTTTATTATTGTGGTCAGCAGAATAACAGCCTCCAAAGATGTTCACAAACTAATCCTTGGAACCGGTGAATGTGTTATCTTATATGGCAAAAGAGGCTTTGCAGATGGAATTAAGGTTAAGGACCTTGAGAGAGGGAGATTATCCTGGATTATCCGGGTGAGCCCAATAAAATTACATGAATTCTTAAAAGCAGAGACGCTCTCCAGGCTGCAATCAGGGAAAGAAGGAATGCCAGAAAAAGGGTCAAAGAGTTGCAAGAAGGGAAGGATTTGACCACCACTGCTGGCTTTGAAAATGGAGGCAGGGAGCCATAAGCCAAGGTATGTAGATGGCCTCCTGAAGCTGGAAGAGGGAGGGAAACAGATTCTCGCCTAGAGCCTTCAGAAGGAAACGTGGTCCTGCCAACACCTTAACTGGAGCCCACCGAGACCCAGGTAGGAACTTTTAATCTCGAAATTGTAAGATAATAAACCTGTGTTATTTAAACTGCTGAATTGGTGGTACTTTGTTACAGCTTCAATGGAAAGCTAATACAATTATTAATCAGTACCTTGTTCAAAAGGAATCCCTAAACTCGCCAACAAAACACTAGTTTGAGAATTATTATTTTTTTTTTTTATAACCTGAGTGTAGAGCAAGTAGACACCTCTGGAGCAGGTGAACCAGAGGACCCTAGGCAGCAGAGGCTCTGCAGGAGACTTGACTGAGAGCCCTGTGGTAGATCACCCCCAGAACCATGAGCAAGTGAGGCTGACAGATACTGACTGCGGACTATGATTATTGAAATCTGTCTGTTGTATGCTATCTCAGGTCTTCATTAATTTTGGAAGTAATCTTAGAAATCATCTAGTCCTTGCATCTGCAATAATGATTCCAATACATGATAAACTTCTTTTTGTGACATTGTGAGCTTTTTTTTTTTTTTTTTCCGGCAAATGGAGGCCTTGCATTTGGCTTCCCAGATGGAAAGGTATTTCCTCATATTTCTGGGCTAAGGCTTATGTCAGAAGAGGTTGAGGCAGTATACCACTGTGGTTAAGAGCACAGGCTCTGGAGTCAGGCAGCCTAGGTTTGAAAACTCACTTACCATTTACCAGCTGTTAGACCTTCAGCACTTTCTTCATTGACCTAGCTGGGCCTCAGTCCCTCAGCTGTAAAGTGAGAATAGACAGTACTTCCTCGTGGAGTTCTCCTGAAGGTTCAATAAAACGATGCATATAAAGTGCCTGACACATAATAAGTCATTAGCAAGTGTTTCTTAATGCTATAGACTGGATCTTTCAAGAGACCCAAGGGTTGCATTTACTTCATTGCAAACCAGAAAAAAGTGATACTAAATGAAATATTCATCCTCTTGTTCCTGCCTCTCCCATTAGTGCAGCTGAGAGAAGCAAGTCTCAGCTGCCAGCCAGATTCAAGTTGAATCATATCTGTCCTCAAGAGTAGATAAGGTATCCTAAACAACTCAAACAATAACACTTAACCCTAATGCTACCACCCATCTGTCAGTGTCATACTGTGGTGGCTTGTGTGTTGCCACCATACTGGAAACTATGCCATCAATATTTCAAAGACCAGCAGGGGTCGCCCATGGTAGACAGTTTTCAGTGGAGCTTCCTGACTAAGACAGACTAGGAAGAAATGCCTGGAGATCTGTTTCTGAAAATTAGCCAATGAAAACCTTAAAACTCACTTGCTTTGGACATGTCATCAGAAGGGATCAATTATTAGAGAAGTACATCATATTTGGAGAACTTGAGGACCAATGAGGGTGAGGAAGACCCTTAGATAGATTGGACTCAAACATGCCTGTAATCATGAGGATCATGCAGGACCAGGCAACATTTTATACTGTTATATATAAGGTGTCCATGAGTTAGGCTTGACTCAATGGCAGTTAACCGCAATTCTTATGGGGCACTTGTGATGTGCCACGTACTGTTCTAATCCATGTATATAGGGAGTAGACAGGGAGGTTGAGTAATATGCCCAAGATCACACAGCTAGGAAGTAGTGGAGCCAGGAAATGCACTCAGTGTGCTCTGAGGTCCATGTCCTTAATCATGACAGCATACTATCTTCAAATCAAGCCATGATATGAAATATAAACCTTGATAAATCCCACCTCATAAGTACTGACCACCTACCAATAGGCAAGTATTAATTGGCTTTTAATGATTTAAAGGAGTCAAAGCTTCTCAAAGAGTCAAAGGTTTCTTGGTCACTTTTCCACATGTTGGTGTGGGTCAGGCTTAACTGATTTTGTTGGGTATTACACTGGCTTTGCAATTAAAAAAAAAAAAACTAATATACCTTTTAATATTATTTCAGGAGGAACAAAAGAAGTACTTTAGGGATGAATTATTCTCCATGGCCTTATGTGGCCAGGGTATTGTATAAAAAAGGAAGCAGTTTGGGGAAGAAAATGTTAAGCTAGACATAGACCTAAAACAAAACAAAAAAACAAACCTGTGGCTGTCTAGTTGATTCTGACTCACAGCAACCCTATAAGACAGAGTAGTACTGCCCCATGGGGTTTCCAAGGAGTGCCTGGTGGATCCGAGCTGCTGACCTTTTCATTAGTAGCCGTAGCTCTTAACCACTACACCACCAGGGTTTCTGGCATAGACCAGGGACTTGAAAATATCCATTTGATCCCTTTATCCTTTGAGTTTTTCCCTATACATTCTACTAACACATTTTCCTCGCTGGGTAATTGGTTATTTTGCTTTTCAGTGGCTGCACCAGTGAACTCAGCTATGTTGTTGGCTCATCTCATCTCTAAGCTATGACATTCTACTTGCACTTTCCCTAGGTGGATCTCTCTACTTGCACTTTCCCTAGGTGGATCTCAAGAGGATATTTAAATATTAATTACTTGCCATAGTCCCTGTGAAGGAGGCCGCCTCTGCATCCAAAGAAGAGTCATTTGGGGTGTAACCCTTTCATGGTCCATGGTATACATGGTGTACCACCCACTTTTTCCAGCTCTCAGGTTCTTTGGTAGTGTACTTTTACCACTGCAAGTATTTGCTGCCCTCCAGTGTGGACTTGCATAACAGCAAAAGGTGAAAGAAACGTTAGTTGAAGTAAAATAGCTGGGCTATGAGGCTTGCAAGGAAGGTAGTGCAACCAGGTAGTGTGATCGGGTAAAAATTGTCTCTTTTGACTTTTGTACCCCTAGGTAAGATTTGTAATCATATTTATGGTTTCCTATTGCAGTGGTTAAGAGCTCAGCTGCTAACTAAAAGGTCAGCAGTTCAAATCTACCAGTCACTCCTTGGAAGCCCTATGGATAGGACTCTATCCTATAAGGCGCTGTGAGTTGGAATTGTCTTAGTGGCAATGGGTTTGGGGTTCTTTTTTTATGTGATAGTTAGGGAGCCCTGGTGGATTTGGTTTTGTTTTTTTGTGTCATACCTGGAAAACCAGAGGTTCACCCATGTAACCTAATGGAAGGCACCATGAAAAATATCAGCAACCAAGATCTGGTGGTACAAATGGGCGACTGCTAATTTTGAGTTCAAAAGCCTTAAAAGTTCTGTGGTAACCATGTAGTACCAGATAATACTTCTCAAAATCCATATTACAAACCAAAAATTTAAACACACTCCTGACTCAGCGTGTTTCCACTAATGAAAACACATGGTATCAAAAAAGAAAAAAAATCCAAGAAGAAAATATTTGGGCCTTGCTAAATGAAAGAAAAAGTCATGGGGATGGGGAAGCTTCAGGCTCCTCCTCCCTGCCTGGGACTGTAGCTGTTCTTGCTGCTCCAATGAATGTTTTGTTTGGCCCTGAAAATAATTTCCCTTCTCATCCTTTCTTGTGTTTCTTCGTCCTCATCTGATGTTAGGGTATTTCAGTTGAAACTATAAAATTAAAGCTCTTTATACTTAATTTCATTCCTTCTCCCCACTCAGCAGAAGCATTTCCCAAGAGTACTCTTATTGTTGTTAGTTAAGGATACTTGGCGGTTCAGTGGTTAAGCACTGGGCTGTTAACTAAAGGTCAGAAGTTGGAACCCACCAGCCACTCCTTGGGAGAAAAATGCGGTGGCCTGCTTCCATAAAGATTACAGCCTTGGGAACCCTTGGGACAATTTTACTCTGTCCTATAGGGTTGCTATGAGTCGGATCAATTCAACAGCAAGTTTGTTGTTAGTTACCACCCAGTGGGCTCCAACTCATGAGACCCTATCTATCCATGTACAACAGAATTAAGCATTGCCCAGTCCTGCGCCATCTCCATAGTCGTTGGTACACACAAGTCTATTGTTGTAGCCACTGTGTATTTTGAGTGCATTCCGACCTAGGGGACACATCTTCCAGCATTGTATTGGGCAATGTCCTGTTGTGATCCATAGGGTTTTCATCAGCTAATATTTGGAATAGATCATCAGGCCTTTCTTTCTACTCTGTCGTAGTCTGGAAAAAAAAAAAAAAAAAGAAGCTCCATTGAAATCTGTTCACCATGGGTGACCCTGCTGATATTAGAAATATCTGTAGCATAGCTTTTGGCATTACAGCAACATGCAAGCCACCACAGTACAACAAACTGACAGATGGGTAGTGGAAAAGGATTCTTAAAAAACTTTAACCAAAATGTTCTTGTATTGCAATGTTTGCTGCAAAACTTCTACCCCAGATGAGGCAGCTTTTCTGAATCAGTAATATAATTTGGAAGGTGGTTGATCCTTTGTATTTAAGCTAACAACCTCTTCCTGTATGACAAATAATATAATTAGCAGCAGAGGTGAAAAAAAAAAAAGTGAAGAGATTATTTTTTAGACACAAACACTCAATGATTTAAAGGTGAAACAAAACGTTCTATAATTTGTATATAAATAATTCAGCAGAAAAAGATGAAGTAAATATGGCAGTGCTAATTAAAATTTAGGAGATGAGTATATTAGATGTTTATTATACCATTTTCTCTCCTATTCAATATATTTGATTATTTCATAAAAAGTAAAAGAATGAAGAAAGTATGGTGGGGGGAAATGGAAAATCTTGTGACAGAGAACTATTTCTGGCGTCATGCTCCACATGGTTCTCTTTAAGCTTATATCTTCACTCCACTCCTTCATGTTGGTTGGTGTCTCTTTCCAAAAGGCTTCGTTTTGAACCAATTTTATCTCAACAGAACCAAAGCATGCCACCTTCTGTGTGCCCATTATATTTGGAAATGGCCTGAAAGCTATCGGATTTCCTCTTCTTGTGCCTCTTGCAGATGCTCAAACAATTACAGCCCAAAAGTGGTAATCTGTGGCACTCCAAGGAGATCTGCCTGTGGATTGGCTGGGGCCAGCTGGCCACAGAACTGGCAGGTGTTCCACGATGCCTTGAGAAGATGTTCTCCACATTGTCCATGTAACTATTCTCACTACCTTCCTTTGCTCATATAGTTCCCTTACATTGAACACCCTCCAGCCTTTTCTTAATTTCCCAATCCTGCTTTTCAATATTCAACCAAATTCATATAGTTCATTTTTTAATAAATCCACAGCTACATCTGTCCACACAGTTCTCCCCACTTTAGTGAAGTTTACTCCAACTCATGGACAAGACAGCAGTCATCACACTGTTCTGGGGTAACTAAAATTAGACTGCCCAAATCTAACAGCAAGTTGGAAGACCTTTGGTGTTTCACCCACAGGTGGGCAAGGCAGGACTGTCATTGTACAGGAGCTTTGGATAGAGATTAAAGCAGATGTACAAATAGGTTTTCTCTTAGATGATGACATGGTGTCAGCAGTGGGGAGTTCAAGGTGGAGGATTCTGAGACTGCCATCAGTACTTGGGAATGAGTGATGTAACTGATTATTGGTATCTGCCATGGAGCCCTGGTGGTGCAGAGGTTAAGCACTCAGCTGCTAACCATAAAGTCGGCAGTTCTAACCCACTATCTTCCCTGAGATGTGGCAGTCTGCTTCTGTGAAGATTTACAGCCTTGGAAACCCTATGTGGCAGTTGTACTCTGTCCTATAGGGTCACTATGAGTCAGAATCTACTCGATGGCAGTGAGTTTTGGTTATCTGTCATGGGTACAAGGGTAGGTAGAAGAGCCAGATGCCATATACCATCAATTCTCATTATTCATGGGTTCCATATTTGCAAGCTCACCTACTCACTAAAATTTATTTATAACCCCAAAATCAATACTCACGGCACATTTTTGGGCATGTACAGAGCAGAAAGAAACCTGGATTGCCCAAAGCACACATTCTCAGCTGAGACGATACAAGGCAATATTCTGCCTTCTTATTTCAGCTCTTATACTGTTGTAAAAGAGAAAAATTAATATCCGATATTTTACTTTAATTTTAAGGCTTTTTTCTTACCCACAAACCCAGATGTTGTTGTTACGTGCCGTCAAGTCAGTTCTGACTCACAGTGACCATACCCACAACAGAACAAAACACTGCCTGGTCCTGCACCATCCTCACAAATGTTTCTATGCTTGAGCCCATTGTTGCAGCCACTGTGTCAACCTATCTCCTTGAGAGTCTTCCTCTTTTTTGCTGACCCTCTACTTTACCAAGGGTGATGTCCTTCTCCAGGGACTCATCCCTCCTGATAACATGTCCAAAGTATGTGAGATGCAGTCTCACCATCCTTGCTCCCAATGAGCATAAATGTTGTACTTCTTCCAAGACAGATTTGTTCGTTCTTTTGGCAGCCTATGGTATATTCATGCTGGAAGATGAGCCCCCCAGGTTGGAAGGCACTCAAAAGACGACTGGGGAAGAGCTGCCTCCTCAAAGTAGAGTCAACCTTAATGACATGGATGGAGTAAAGCTTTTGGGACCTTCATTTGCTGATGTGGCATGACTCAAAATGAGAAGAAACAGCTACAAACATCCATTAATAATTGGAACCTGGAATGTACAAAGTATGAATCTAGGAAAATTGGAAATCGTCAAAAATGAAATGGAATGCATAAACATCAATACCCTAGGCATTAGTGAACTGAAATGGACTGGCACTGGCCATTTTAAATCAGACAATCATATAGTCTACTATGCTGGGAACGACAACTTGAAGAGAAATGGTGTTGCATTCATCGTCAAAAGGAACATTTCAAGATCTTTCCTGGAGTACAATCCTATCAGTGATACAATAATATCCATATGCTTACAAGGAACATGAGTTAATATGACTATTATTCAAATATACACACCAACCACTAGGGCCAAAGATGAAGAAATAGAAGATTTTTATCAGTTGCTGCAGTCTGAAATTGATCAAACATGTAGTCAAGATACATTGATAATTACTGGTGATTTTAATGCAAAAGTTGGAAACAAAGATGAAGGATCAGTAGTTGGAAAATATGGCCTTGGTGATAGAAGCAATGCCGGAGATCGAATGATAGAATTTTGCAAGACCAACGACTTCTTCACTGCAAATACCTTCTTTGACCAAAATAAACAGTGACTGTACACGTGGACCTCACCAGACGGAGCACACAGAAATCAAACAGACTACATCTGTGGAAAGAGACGATGGAAAAGCTCAATATCATCAGTCAGAACAAGGCCAGGGGCCAAGTGTGGAACAGACCATCAATTGCTCATATGCAAGTTCAAGCTGAAACTGAAGAAAATCAGAGCAAGTCCACGAGAGCCAAAATATGACCTTGAGTATATCCCACCTGAATTTAGAGACCATCTCAAGAATAGATTTGATGCATTGAACACCGGTGACCGAAGACCAGACGAGTTGTGGAATGACATCAAGGACATCATCCATGAAGAAAGCAAGAGGTCATTGAAAAGACAGGAAAGAAAGAAAAGACCAAGATGGATGTCAGAGGAGACTCTGAAACTTGCCCTCGAACGTCGAGCAGCTAAAGCAAAACGAAGAATTGATGAAATGAAACAACTGAACAGAAGATTTCAAAGGGCAGCTCAAGAAGACAAAGTAAAGTATTATAATGACAAACACATAGAGCTGGAGATGGAAAACCAAAAGGGAAGAACACGTTCAGTGTTTCTCAAGCTGAAAGAACTGAAGAAAAACTTCAAGCCTCAAGTTGCAATAGTGAAGGATTCTATGGGGAAAATGTTAAATGACACAGGAAGCAACAAAAGAAGATGGAAGGAATACAAAGAGTCATTATACCAAAAAGAATTAGTCATTGTTCAACCATTTCAAGAAGTAGAATATGATCAGGAACCGATGGCACTGAAGGAAGAAGTCCAAGCTGCTCTGAAGGTATTGGCAAAAAACAAGGCTCCAGGAATTGATGGAATATCAATTGAGATGTTTCAACAAACAGATGTAGCGCTGGACATACTCACTCTTCTATGCCAAGAAACATGGAAGACAGCTTCCTGGCCAACTGACTGGGAGAGATCCATATTTATGCCTACTCCCAAGAAAAGTGATCCAACCGAATGTGGAAATTATAGAACAATATCATTAATATCAATATAACACACAAGCAAAATTTTGCTGAAGATCATTCAAAAACAGCTACAGCAGTATATCCACAGGGAACTGCCAGAAATTCTGGCAGGTTTCAGAAGAGGACGTGGAACCAGGGATATCATTGTTGTTGTCAGATAGATCCTGGCTGAAAGCAGAGAATACCAGAAGGATGTGTACCTGTGTTTTATTGACTATGCAAAGGCATTCAACTGTGTGGATCATAACAAACTATGGATAACACCGAGAAGAATGGGAATTCCAGAACACTTAATTGTGCTCATTAGGAACCTTTACATAGACCAGGAAGCAGTTGTTCAGACAGAACAAGGGGATTCTGATTGGTTTAAAGTCAGGAAAGGTGTGCGTCAGGGTTGTATTCTTTCATCATACCTATTCAATCTGTATGTTGAGCAAATAATAAGAGAAGCTGGACTATATGGAGAAGAATGGGCATCAGGATTGAAAGAAGACTCATCAACTACCTGCGTTATGCAGATGACACAACCGTGCTCGCTGAAAGTGAAGAGGACTTGAAGCACTTACTAATGAAGATCAAAGACCACAGCCTTCAGTATGGATTACACCTCAACATAAAGAAAACAAAAATCCTCACAACTGGACCAGAGAGCAATATCATGACAAAAGGAGAAAAGACTGAAGTTGTGAAGGATTTCATTTTACTCAGAACCACAATCAACAGCCATGGAAGCAGCAGTCAAGAAATCAAAAGACGCATTGCATTGGGCAAATCTACTGCAAAGGACCTCTTCAAAGTAATGAAGAGCAAAGATATCACCCTGAAGACTAAGGTGCGCCTGACCCAAGCCATGGTATTTTCAATCTCATCATATGCATGTGAAAGCTGGACAATGAATAAGGAAGACTGAAGAAGAATTGATGCCTTTGAATTGTGGTGTTGGCGAAGAATATTGAATATACCAAGGACTGCCAAAAGAACGAATAAATCTGTCTTGGAAGAAATACAACCAAAATGCTCCTTAGAAGCAAGGATGGCAAGACTGCATCTTACATACTTTGGGCATGTTGTCAGGAGGGATCAGTCCCTGGAGAAGGACATTATGCCTGGCAAAGTACAGGGTCAGCAGAAAAGAGGAAGACCCTCAACAAGGTGGATTGACACAGTGACCGCAACAATGGGCTCAAGCATAACGATTGTAAGGATGGTGCAGGACCGGGCAGTGTGTCGTTCTTTTGTGCATAGGGTCGCTATGAGTCGGAGCCAACTCAACGGCACCTAACAACAACAACAACATGGTATATTCGACATCCTTTGCCAACACAATTCAAAAGCGTCAGTTCTTCTTTGGCTTATTCCTTATTCAGCTTTCACATGCATATGAGGTGACTGAAAGCACCATGGCTTGGGTCAGGTACACCTTAGTCCTCAAGGTAACATTTTTGCTTATATTAACCTGTCTTAGTCATCTAGTGCTGCTGTAACAGAAATACCACAAGTGAATGACTTAAACAAAAATAAATTTATTTTCTCACAGTCTAGTAGGCTAGAAGTCCAAATTCAAGACTTCAGCTCCAGGGGAAGATTTTCTCTGGAGGAAGGTCCTTGCCACCAAACTTAACCTGGACTAGGAGCCTCTCTGTGCAGGAACCCCAGGTCCAAAGGATGCGTTCTGCTCCTGGCACTGCTTTCTTGGTGGTATGAGGTCCCTATGTCTCCGCTCACTTCTCTCTTTTGTATCTCAAAAGAGATTGGTTTAAGACACCATCCAATCTTGTAGATCTCCTCAATACAACTGCCACTAATCCATCTCATTACATCATAGTGATGGGATTTACAGTACATAGGGAAATCACATCAGAGAACAAAATGGTAGACAATTATACAATACTGACAGACACTTTGGGGGGACACAATTCAATCCATGACATAACCGTAAAATTGCCTAACCTAAACTGCAAAGACTTTGACAGGCCCCGCAAGAAGATGCTCTATAGCAATGTAAATTTGTCTTTTTCTGCTAAAAGATAGCAGTAAATAACAAAATCGTTATTTCGTGATTTAATTTAAAAAAAGATGGTGTGCTTACGTACTTTAAATTTCAGAAGGTCTAATGGTAGGTTAAAAAAAAAAAAACCTGTTGCCATCGAGTCAATTCCAACTCAAAGCAACACTATAGGGGAGACTAGAACTGCCCCATAGGGTTTCCAAGCAGCAGGTGGTGTATTGGAACTGCTGACCTTTTAGCTAGCAGCTGAGCTCTTAACTACTGTGCCACCAGGGCTCCTGCAGGTAGGTAACCCAAACCCACTGCCATTGAGTTGCTTCTGACTCATAGCAACCCTATAGGATGGAGTAGAACTGCCCCACAGAGTTTCCAAGAAGTGCCTGGTGGATTTGAACTGCCCGCATTTGGTTAGCAGCTGTAGCTCTTAACCGCTGTGCAACCATGTTTCCTTATTGCAGGTAGGTCGTTGTTGCTGTTAGGTGCTGTTGAGTCGGTTCCGACTCATAGCGACCCTATGCACAACAGAACGAAACACTGCCCGGTCCTGTGCCATCCTTACAATCGTTGTAATGTGTGAGCCCATTGTTGCAGCCACTGTGTCAGTCCACCTCATTGAGGGTCTTCCTCTTTTCCGCTGACCCTGTACTCTGCCAAGCATGATGTCCTTCTCCAGGGACTGATCCCTCCTGACAACATGTCCAAAGAATGTAAGACACAGTCTCGCCATCCTTGCCTCTAAGCAGCATTCTGGCCACACTTCTTCCAAGACAGATTTGTTCGTTCTTTTGGCAGTCCATGGTATATTCAATATTCTTAACCAACACCACTATTCAAAGGCATCAATTCTTCTTCAGTCTTTCTTATTCATTGTCCAGCTTTCACATGCATATGATGAGATTGAAAATACCATGGCTTGGGTCAGGCGCACCTTAGTCTTCAGGGTGATATCTTTGCTCTTCATTACTTTGAAGAGGTCCTTTGCAGTAGATTTGCCCAATGCAATGCGTCTTTTGATTTCTTAGCTGCTGCTTCCATGGCTGTTGATTGTGGATCCAAGTAAAATGAAATCCTTCACAACTTCAATCTTTTCTCCGTTTATCATGATGTTGCTCTTTGGTCCAGTTGTTTTCTTTATGTTGAGGTGTAATCCGTACTGAAGGCTGTGGTCTTTGATCTTCATTAGTAAGTGCTTCAAGTCTTCTTCACTTTCAGCAAGCAAGTTTGTGTCATCTGCATAACACAGGTTGCTAATGAGTCTTCCTTCAATCCTGATGCCCCGTTCTTCTCCATATAGTCCAGCTTCTTGTATTATTTGTTCAGCATACAGATTAAATAGGTATGGTGAAAGAATACAACCCTGACGCACACCTTTCCTGACTTTAAACCAATCAGAATCCCCTTGTTCTGTCTGAACAACTGCCTCTTGATCTATGTAAAAGTTCCTAATGAGCACAATTAAGTGTTCTGGAATTCCCATTCTTCTCGGTGTTATCCATAGTTTGTTATGATCCACACAGTCGAATGCCTTTGCATAGTCAATAAAACACAGGTACACATCCTTCTGGTATTCTCTGCTTTCAGCCAGGATCCCAAATGACTAATTCTTTTTGTTATAATGACTCTGTATTCCTTCCGTCTTCTTTTGATGCTTCCTGTGTCATTTAATATTTTCCCCATAGAATCCTTCACTATTGCAACTTGAGGCTTGAAGTTTTTTTTTTTTTTTTCCAGTCCTTCCAGCTTGAGAAACACTGAACGTGTTCTTCCCTTTTGGTTTTCCATCTCCAGCTCTATGTGTTTGTCATTATAATACTTTACTTTGTCTTCTTGAGCTGCCCTTTGAAATCTGTTCAGTTGTTTCATTTCATCAATTCTTCGTTTTGCTTTAGCTGCTCGACGTTTGAGGGCAAGTTTCAGAGTCTCCTCTGACATCCATCTTGGTCTTTTCTTTCTTTCCTGTCTTTTCAATGACCTCTTGCTTTCTTCATGGATGATGTCCTTGATGTCATTCCACAACTCGTCTGGTCTTCGGTCACCGGTGTTCAATGCATCAAATCTATTCTTGAGATGGTCTCTAAATTCAGGTGGGATATACTCAAGGTCATATTTTGGCTCTCGTGGACTTGCTCTGATTTTCTTCAGTTTCAGCTTGAACTTGCATATGAGCAATTGATGGTCTGTTCCACACTTGGCCCCTGGCCTTGTTCTGACTGATGATATTGAGCTTTTCCATCGTCTCTTTCCACAGATGTAGTCTGTTTGATTTCTGTGTGCTCCATCTGGTGAGGTCCACGTGTACAGTCACTGTTTATTTTGGTCAAAGAAGGTATTTGCAGTGAAGAAGTCGTTGGTCTTGCAAAATTCTATCATTCGATCTCCGGCATTGTTTCTATCACCAAGGCCATATTTTCCAACTACTGATCCTTCTTCTTTGTTTTCAACTTTCGCATTCCAATTGCCAGTAATTATCAATGCATCTTGATTGCATGTCCGATCAATTTCAGACTGCAGCAACTGATAAAAATCTTCTATTTCTTCATCTTTGGCCCTAGCAGTTAGTGTGTAAATTTGAAAAATAGTCGTATTAACAGGTCTTGTAAGCATATGGATATTATCCTATCACTGACAGCATTGTACTTCAGGATAGATCTTGAAACATCCTTTTTGACAATGAATGCAACACCATTCCTCTTCAAGTTGTCATTCCCAGCATAGTAGACTATATGATTGTCTGATTTAAAATGGCCAGTGCCAGTCCATTTCAGTTCACTAATGCCTAGGATATCGATGTTTATGCGTTCCATTTCATTTTTGATGATTTACAATTTTCCTAGATTCATACTTTGTACATTCCAGGTTCCGATTATTAATGGATATTTGCAGTTGTTTCTTCTCATTTTAAGTCATGCCACATCAGCAAATGAAGGTCCCAAAAGCTTTACTCCATCCATGTCATTAAGGTCGACTCTACTTTGAGGAGGCAACTCTTCCCCAGTCATCTTTTGAGTGCCTTCCAACCTGGGGGGCTCATCTTCCAGCACTACATCAGACAATGTTCTGCTGCTATTCATAAGGTTTTCACTGGCTAATGCTTTTCAGAAGTAGACTACCGGGTCCTTCCTCCCAGTCTTTCTTAGTCTGGAAGCTCAGCTGAAACTTGTCCTCCATGGGTGACCCTGCTGGTATCTGAATACTGCTGGCATAGCTTCCAGCATCACAGCAACACACAAGCCCCCACAGTACAACAAACTGACAGACACGTCAGGGTGTAGGTAGGTAAAAAAAAGTAGGTAGAGGGCTAAAATTTTAACAGCCAGGCCAGAGACTACCTTGTGACCTGATATCAGCTAATCTCAGTAAAAGGGGGAAAGAAGGGTTCAATCAGTCAAGTTGAGATTAGCCAATGGTTGATCTTCTAGTCTCCATCCTCTTTGTAAGCTTCACTGTAACTAGCATACTTTGAGCCATTTGCTTCTGGGAATCTGAATGGTCTCTGTGTATGCATGTGGAATAACTGCTCAGAATAAACCTTATGTTTCAGTTTCTTTGAGTTTCGATTACTTTAACACTAAACAAGTGTCCTTTTTGCAGTCTATGTTTTCACGTTTTTTGCATTTTTGTGATTTTTCTCAGGGATTTAGCTGTTTAAAATGTCCCAGGTGTAGTGCTTTCTGGTGTTCGTAAGCACGAGAAGCCTGCAATGTGCCTTACAGAGAAAATGTATGTGTTAGATAAGCTTTGTTCACGTATGACTTGTAGTATTGTGGCTGTAAGTTTAATGTTAATGAATCAACAATATATAAGGTGTCTTTAAACAAAAATACACACGTAACAAGGCTATCTATTGCTTAATTGACAAAAATGTTGTGACCAGACACTTGCAGGAACCTAACCCTATATTTCCCCTAGGAGCAATAGTTCAGTAGTCACTAATTCAGTGTTCATAGCTACTTTGTAGAATATACCTGCCACAGATAAGAAGAATCAACCGCATTTGCCATCCTGACTTAGATCAGCAGTATACCAACAGTTTACTAAGGCAGATAATAAATGGAAATGGGAAAGGCCAAGAGTGTTAAGTCACCTACCATATGATACACTTTGAATGTAAGGCTTCTAGGGAAATGCAAGAGTAATAAAAAAATGATATCTTAATCCACTGTCAATCTTTAACACCACAGCTATTCAACAATGTGACTGTCATCAGGTGGGGCCATTTTATTCAATCATCCACTAATTTATACATTCACATCCCTTCAACAAATGTTTACTGAAAAGCCTCTGTGTGTATTTATTAATATAAACAAAATATAGGAGGCATTACAGCATAGTGGTTAAGCATTGGCTCTGTATTAATTTCCTAGGGCTGCCATAACAAAGCATCACAAAGTGGATGGTTTAAAATGACAGAAGTGTATCATCTCACATTTCTGGAGGCTAGAAGTCTGAATTCAAGGTGTCAGCAAGTCCATTATCTCTCCAAAGTCTCAAGAGGAATAGCCTTTCTTGTCTCTCCTGGCTTCTGGTAGCCCCAGATGTTCCTTAAGCTACAGCATAACCATCTCTATACATGCCTGTTTCCCCTCTTGTCTCCCTATATCTGTGTCACTTCTCCTCTTTTATAAGAACATCACTCATTGGACTAGGATAACTCTACTCCAGTATACTCAGGAGTCGCTGGCTGGTGTAAATCAACATGCTCAGCTGCTAACTCAAATATTAGAGGTTTGAGTCCACCCAGAGGCACCTCAGAAGAAATGCTTGGTGATATACTTCTAAAAAATCAGTCATTGAAAACTCTACAGAGCACAGTTCTGCTCTAACATGCACATGGGGTCTCTATGAGTAGGAATTAACTGGATTAACTGGATAGTAATTGGTTTTTCTACTCCAGTATGATGTTATGTTAACTGATAACATCTTCAAAGACTGTATTTCCAAATGACACCACATTCAATGGTACCAGGACTTCAACATTACTCTTTGGAGGACACAATTCAATCCATAACAACTTTGAATGTCTGGATTCAGATCCCACTCTACCACTTACTAACAAGGTTTCTAAAGATGCTTAGAACAATGTCTAACACATCTGTATAAATGACATGGGGGTGGTGTCTGACCTCCTCTAACTTCACAATGGGGAAGGAGAATCAAGATCAACAGCCCGAGGCTGATTCCTATGAGGCAGAGATCAGACATGCCTTCTCTCTTGACTATCTTTACCAATTCCGACACCAACCATCCCTCCCACAATACTCTACTTCTCTTTTGAGTTCAATAATTAATTGCAGTTGCCACACAGAGCTCACAGACAATACTCATGATTATGGGGTTTATTAGGGAAATAACAGGTTATAATTCAGGCTCAGGAACACTCAGGATACAGCTTTTCCATCAGGACAGCCCCTTCACAGCCATGCTCACGGACATGCCTCTCTCTGACCCTCAGCCACTGCCCTGCTCAGGCAAGTGTTATAAAGTTCTTTTAGCTCTGCCAATAAGTGCCCAGAGGCTCTCCCCACCCCCACCAGTAAGCCTTAATGTGAAGGCATTCAACTTCCTTGCTCTGTGGGCAGGGAAGCCCACTGCACCATCTCCTGTCAGTCTCTCCTGCTGATCTCTCCTCCTGCCAATTCTCTGCCACTGCCTCTCACCAACTTCAGTGTTACAGCTCTTTGTCTCAATCTCCTGGATCCAGGAGCTTCTCAGTGCGGGAATCCCAGGTCCAAAGTACATGCTCCACTCTTGGCCCTTTTTCCTTCATGGTGGTGGGATCCTCTCTTTTCCACCTCAGGATGGCTCATTTCAAGTCTAGTGGGATAGCAAAACTGACCAAGCCCCTTGGTAGGCCACAATTACCCTATTTGCACAGTCTTACCCAATCACATAGGTGAGGGTTATGAGAAAGGCCACACAAAAGCAATCCACTGCACCGCAACATAAAAAGCCCTTAACAAATGTCAGTTGTTACAATCATCAGCATCATCATCATCTTATAATAATGATTATAAAAAGAGGCAAGTGATTTAGTTAGGCAATACAGCACAGATGTTTTGATGGGATGACTAGTTTTGCATTCTCATAGCACCATGCACTCCTTTTGTAACCTTTGTTTTACTCTAGTTGTTCAGCATATTTCTTCCCTGCTAGGTTATAAACTTCATAATGTTGCCGGGTGGAAACCCCAGGTTCTTCTCAGCACGACTCATCTCAGCCAATAAACTGGAACAAAAACTTGGAAAGGTACCTTTATTTTGTTGCAGAAGGAAACGAAACAATAGGGGCTACTACCACCAAGACTGCTCAGTGAGGGTGAGGGGGATGCTTACTTTTAAGGGGTTTATAAGTAGGAAGTTCATACAAGTTACATCAGCAACATTCTTAATCATACTGCATAGGAACAGTGGTGGTTACATATAACTTCATGCCTTGCATGTTCAGAAAATGGCAGTTAAACTTCACCCAGAGGTGGCAAAGTTACTATGTATGAAGTACTAATGAGCTAAAAGGTTATCCTGAATGTTGACATGACGCCTAAACTGGTTTCCAACAATTTCCTCTAGTTTTGGGGCAGCGATTAAGGAGAGGGGAAGCAGGATTTTAATGTAAAGCTACAGGGTGTGTCAAGCAAAGGGACCAGAATTTTAATGTAAAGTTACAAGATGTACCAAGCAAGCTACTTGAGGCAGTGGAATTTTCCACAGCCTGGTGACCTCTGTCTTAATAAGGAAGAAGGATGTGTCTGCTTTATTGTATCGTTGGTCCATAATAATGCTCAATAAGTATTGCTTGACTGATTAATTGAGTGAGTTACTATGTAATAATCATAAAGAGAAAAGTGTGGCACATAGGAGGGTCAGAACAGGCTGGGGGGCAATAATCCCATGCCCCTGCTTGAGTGTTGGCTTGGGGTAAAGGGTAGTAGTCACAATAAGAAACAATACCCACTTCAAAAATTTTTGAATAGAACTAATTCTGCAAAGTGAACATAATTTCAATAGATATTTTATTGCATTTACATAATTAATTCCCCAAAATGCTTTTTCTGATTTTCCATGAATTTCAGTGAAGAGGAAATTCTAGTGTAGACATGATAATAAAAAGCAAAAAGGTTGTAATGAAAGGCAATTTTATAATAAAAGACCTTTTCATTTCTTTTCTGTAAAAGCACAGGAACACCTTCCAATTCATTTTTGTGGCCACCTCCCAAAGAAGTCTCAAAGCTTGCCAAACTCAAATATTGTTAGAACTCAAACAATTCTAAAACTCAAAGGAAGGCAAGTTTTTAATCACCTCTGGGATGTTCACTTTCAATAAGGATATTTAGGGCTAAGAAAGAATAGCTCAAATATAGCTCTAAGACTCTTGAGCTCTCTACTTTTATAACTCCATTGATGATAGAATTGTTGTTGCTTTGTCAAATCCTGCTGTAGTTTGACTCTTCTCAGTGGGAACTTGGTGATTAATAATGCCCTTAATTGCTTTTCCTCCTGCCCTCACAGCTGGTAGGAGAAGTGATGTATATCACAAAGAAACACTGAACCGAATTTTAAGGACAGAAAGGAAATAAGGATGTAGCGCTGTTGGATTCGGCCTTCTTCTTGCACAGTGGGAAGCACCAAGACTCTCTCCTTTGTGAACCAGAGCAGCCCAGCCCAGGTGCAGCTAAACAGGCTGGGGTCTGTTGTGATTCTGACTGACAAGGAAGACTTCCTAGAGCCCCAGCCTTTGGTTGAAGCTTTTCCCAGCTGCCTCACAGCCCTGGGGGTGCAGATTAATGAACTAATGATTTGGGTTTCCTTCCTCAAGTACCTCTGATAATTAGTTGATGCAAGAGCACAGGAACTCAAAATGCTTATTTTAGGTCACAGAGAACCATGGCTTTTCCGGTGCAGTGAATCAACTGTGAGTGTTCAGTAGGAGCTGAGACACTGTGGATGATGTCTGACTCAGTGCCAAGAAAGGAATCTAATCAAATGAGGAAGCACTAAGGAGGGCAAGGAGTGATGATGGGCAGTGAATGTGACTTGAATTTAGAAACTGATTTTTATATCATTTGAGATAATTCAGTAATTTCCCAAAATGACAGATTGAATTTATATAATTAAGTTCCCCACACTAGTGAAGTCTTGTCTGATAATTTTGTTGTTTTTTTTTTTGTTTGTTTTTAATACCAACTCGGTGTGGGTGGGAGGGTAGAAAAAATTTGGACCGTCTCAAGCACCAGATTGCATTGAACCTAAAAAAAAAAAAAAAAAAAGGCAAGAATCAAAAACACTGAGAGAGAGAAAATCAAGGAAATTTTGTCAACAGAACATCTACAAGATGTCTAGAGATCTACTGATTCTAACACGTGTCACTGATGCAATAAATGTAAATTTTCCCCTTTGTCTCTTGCATCCTTTCTGATGTATATTTTACTTAAGATTTCACAGGAAAAACTGAGAAAGGAGATTACATCATACACCCCGAGGGATTCAACTTAAAAACGTTCCATTTAATATTTTAGTTTTACCAAAGTTCTTTTTCCCAGCCAACTTGTTGTAGTTAGTTGCCATTGAGTCAATTCTGACTCTTGGTGAACTATATCTGGGCATTTCCCAAAGACTTTGGCTACTTCCTCCACAATTGTGAAGAACAATTCAGCTGAACTCCAGCTTCTACCCCTAAATTTGCATACCCAAATCATCTCAAATTCAGCCAAACAAAGGGTCTTCCAGCTAACAGAACACACCCACCTTGGAAAGTAATTGGCTCACTGTTATGGACTGAACTGTGTCCCCCCAAAACATGTGTTGTGAATCCTACTATACCTGTGGTAATAATTCCATTTGGGAATAGGGTTTTCTTTGTTATGCTAATAAAGCCACCTCACTGTAGGGTACACTTTAAATCAACCTCCTTTGACATATAGAAGAGCAGATTAAGCAAGCAATAAGCAAGCGGAGATGAGTGAAGGTAGATGCTAAGCCACATGAAGATCACCAATGAGCCAAGGGTTAGAAGCTGAAAAGATACAAGGACATTCCCCCAGAGTGGACAGAGACAGACAGCCTTCCTTCCTCTAGAGCCGGTATCCTGAATGTTAGCCTCCTAAACTATGAGAAAACAAATATCCATTAATTAAAGTCAAACATTTGTGGTGTTTCTGTTATAGCATCACTAGATAACTAAGACACTCATCATTTTTATTACTTGCACAAGCCCTTGTGTTGGAAATAAAAGAAATGATCCGTTTACAGCCCAATTTCTACTATTTTTGGCTTGCGAGGAGAGAAGAGAAGCAGGGTAGAGAGGGAAAAGGGGCAAAATCTTTTTCAACAGATGGGCACGATAAACTTAAACTTGCTCTGAATGGTCTTGGGATTTTTAGTTTTAAGTTTTCCAAAAAACAATCTCTTTAGGAAAATTGAGCAAACAAGGAGCCAACATGGTGCTATAGACAGAAGCACCACACTGTCTCCCCACAGCAAAGACCCCCCAAAAAACTAAGTAAAACAGAGACAAATGTCAATCCTGGACAAGGAGCCAGAGAGGTTAATCTGGAAATGACAATGTCAGAATAATAAAAGAGGGAATAAACAGCGTAGGTTTAGAATTTTCTAAAGGAGAGGAAGGCAAGGTGATACCAAGTAACAATACACTGCTTCAAACCTAGGAAGATAAGGGTAAGTTTCAAGGTAACCACAAATATTTAACAAACCTACTCATCAAAATAAAAAAAAGAAAAACATAAAGTCTCAGTAAAAAAATAAAATAAATGAAAAAAAAAATCCACAAACAAAAGGAACTCGGCACAGAAGAGTAAGAGGAACAAAGAAAGCATCAGCACTACAAGAAGACAGCAATAACCTCACTCTTATCAATAACAGCACTGAATGTAAGTGACCTAAATGCACCCATAAAGAGACAGAGAGTGACAGGATGGATAAAAAGATAAGATCCACCAATAAGCTGACTACAAAAGACACACTTTAGAAACAAAGACATAAATTCATTAAAAATCAAAGGATGAGAAAAATACATATAGCAAGCAAACAGCTAACAAAAATGAGCACTCTCAGTAAAGGACAGAACACCCAGAAAGAAACTCAACAAACATACAGAAGATCTAAAGGACACAGCCGGCCAACTTGAACTCATAGACATTATATAGAACACTCCACTCAACAGCTAAAAAGTACACATACTTTTCCAATGTACATGGAAAGTTCTCCAGAATAGACCACATCTTAGGCCAAAAAGCAACCCTCAACAAAATCTAAAACATTGAGATAATACAAAGTATCTTCTCTGACTACAATGCCATCAAAGTAGAAATTAACAAGAACAGCAAGGGAAAAAAAATCAATTACATGGAAACTGAATAACACCCTGCTTAAAAACCACTGGGTAAAAGAAAAAATCAGAGATGGAATCAAAAAATTCCCAGAATCAAACAAAAATGAAAACACTTCATACCAAAACCTTTGGAACACAGCAAAGGCAGTGCCCAGAGGTGACTTTATAGCAATAGACACACACATCAAAAAAGAAGAAAGGGACAAAATCAAAACATTAGCTACCTACCTGGAACAAATAGAACAGCAAAAGAAGCCCACAGCCACCAGAAGAAAGGAAATAATAAAGATCAGAGCAGAAATAAATGAAATAGAGAATAGAAAAACAATGGAATCAACAAAACCAAAAGTTGGTTCTTTGAAAGGATGAACAAACTTGACAAACAACTGCCCAAAATGACAAATGAAAAACAAGAGAGGATGCAAATAACCCAAATAAGAAATGAAATGGGGGACATTACAACAGACCCAACAGAAAGAAAAAGGATTGTAACAGAGTATTATGAAAAATTATACTCCAACAAATTTGAAAACCTAGAAGAAATGGACAAATTTCTAGAAACACACTCCCTACCCAAACTAACACAAAATGATGTTGAAGATCTGAACAAACCCATAACAAGAGAAGAGATTAAAAGGTAACTTTAAAAAAAAAGCCCTGGCCCAGATAGCTTCCCTGGAGAATTCTACGAAACATTCAGAGAAGAGCTTACACCCGTACTACTCAAACTATTTCAGAACATAGAAAAGGAAGTGATGCTTCCAAAATCATTCTATGAAGCCAGCATAAGCCTGATGCCAAAACCAGGCAAAGACACCACAAAAAAAGAAAATTACCAACCAATATCTCTCATGAATAGAGATGCAAAAATTCTCAACAAAATTGTAGCCAATAGAATTCAGCATCATATCAAAAAAATAATACACCACAACCAAGTGGGATTCATACCAGGTATGCAAGGATGGTTCAACATTAGAAAATCAATCAATGTAATCCACCACATAAATAAAAGAAAAGAAAAAAATCACAGGATCACCTCATTTGACTCAGAAAAGGCATTCAACAAAATCCAACACCCATTCATGATAAATTCTCAATAAAATAGGCATACAAGAGAAATTCCTCAACATAATAAAGGGCATTTATACAAAACCAACAGCCAACATCCTCCTTAATGGAGAGAGGCTGAAAACATTCCCCTTGTGAACAGGAACATGACAAGGATACCCTTTATCACCACTCCTATTTAACATTGTGTAGGAAGTCCTAGCTAGAGCAATAAGGCAAGAAAAAGAAGTAAAGGGCATTTAAGTTGGTAATGAAAAAGTAAAACTGTCACTATTTGTGGATGATATGATTTTTTTTTTTTTTTTTTTTATGATACTACACATAGAAAACCCAAAAGACTCCATGAGAAAATTGCTGGAACTAATAGAAAGATCCAGCAGGGTAGCAGGATACAAGATAAACATACAAAAATCAGTTGGATTTCTATACACCAATAAAAAGAATGACGAAAAAGAAATCAGGAAAACAATGCCATTTGTAATAGCCTCTAAAAAAATAAAATCCTTAGGAATAAATCTAACCAGAGACATAAAGGCCTATACAAAGAAAACTACAAAACACTACCGCAAGAAACCAAAAGAGATCTGTATAAATGGAAAAATATACCAGGCTTATGGATAGGAAGACTCAGCTTTGGGAAAATGACAATTCTACCCAAAGCAATCTACAAATACAATGCAATCCCAATCCAAATACCAACAACATTCTTTAAACGGATGGAAGAACTAATCATTAAATTTATATGGAAACAGAAAAGGCCCCCAGAGAAGTAAAGCACTATTGAAGAAGAAGAATAAAGTAGGAGGACTTGCAATACCTGACCTCAGAGCCTACTATTACAGCTAAGGTAGTCAAAACAGCCTGGTACTGGAACAACACAGATTAATTGACCAATGGAACAGAATCGAGATCCCAGATGTAAATTCATCCATCTAAGGTCACCTGATCTTCGACAAGGGCCCAGAGTCCATCAGATGGGGAAAAGACAGTCTTTTTAACAAATGGTGCTAGCAAAACTGGATGTCCATCTGCAAAAAAATGAAACAGAACCCATACCTCACACCATACACAAAAACTAATTTAAAATGGATCCTAAATATAAAACCCAAAACTGTAAAGATAATAGAAGAAAAAATAGGATCAACACTAGAGGCCCTAATACACGGCATTAACAGGATACAAACCATAACTAACAGCACACAAACTCCAGAAGACAAACTAGCTAACTGGGATCTTCTAAAAATTAAACACATTCATTAAAAGACTTTACCAAAAGACTAAAAAGAGAACCTACAGACTGGGGAAAATTTTTTGGCTATGACAAATCTGACAAAGGTCTAGTCTCTAAAATCTACAGGAAAATCCAACACCTCAACACAAAAAGGCAAATAATCCAGGTAAAAAATGGGCAAAAGAAATGAACAGACACTTCACCAAAGAAGACATTCAAGCAGCTAACAGACACATGAGGAAATCCTCGAGATCACTAGGCATTAGAGAAATGCAAACCAAAACTACAAAGAGATACCTCATCACCCCAACATTAATGGCATGAATCAAAAAAACAGAAAGTAACAAATGTAGGAGAGGCTGTGCGGAGATGGGAGCTCTTATGCACTGCTGGTGGGAATGCAAAATGGTACAACCACTTTGGAAAATATGGAGCTTCCTTAAAAAGGTAGAAATAGAAATACCATATGATCCAGCAATCCTACCACTGGGAATATATCCTATAGAAATAACAGCTGCCACACAAATAGACATACACACACTCATGTTCATTGCAGCATTGTTCACAATAGCAAAAAAATGGTAACAACCTAGATGTTGATCAACAGATGAATGCATAAACAAACAATGGAGTACTACGCAAAAATAAAGAACAACAATGAATCTGCAAAGCGTCTCACAACATGGATGCACCTTGAGGGCATTATGCTGAGTGAAATAAGTCAATCACAAAAGGACAAATATTGTGTGAGACCACTACTATAAAAACTCATGAAAAGGTAACAATCTGTGATGGTCATGAGGGAGGAGAGGGTGGGATGGAAAAACACTAAATAGACAATAGGTAAATGGTAACTTTGGTAAGCGTAAGACGGTACACAGTACTGGAGAGGCCAGCACAACTTGTCCAAGGCAAGGTCGTGTAAGTTCCATAGACACATCCAAATTCCCTGAGGGACCAAATTGCTGGGCTGAGGGCTTTGGGGATCATGGTCTCATGGAACATCTAGCTCAATTGGCATAACATAGTTTATAAAGAAAATGTTCTACATCCTACTTGGGTGAGTAGGGTCTGGGGTCTTAAAAGCCTGTGAGCAGCCATCTAAGATATGCCACTGGTCTCACCCTTTCGGGAGCAAGGGGAGATGAAGAAAACTAAAGATACAAGGAAAAGTTTAGTCCAAAGGACTAATGGACCAAAACTACCAGGGCCGCTACCAGACTGAGGCCAGTACAACTAGATGGTGCCGGGTTACACCATTGATTGCTCTGACAGGGATCACAATAGAGAGTCCCAGACAGAGCTGGAGAAAAATGGAGAAGAAGATTTTAGTTCACAAAAAAAAAAGACCAGACTTACTAGCTTGATAGAGACTGGAGAAACCACAAGACTATGCCCCCTGGACACCCTTTTAGCTCAGTAATGAAGTCACTCCTGAGTTCACCATTCATCCAAAGATTAGTCAGGCCCATAAAACAAAATGAGACCAAAGGGGCACAGCAGCCCAGGGGGAAGCACTAGAAAGCAGGAGGGAAGAGGGAAGCTGGTAATAAGGAACCCAAGTTTGAGAAGGGAGCATGTTGATATGTCATGGGGTTGTTAACCAGTGTCATAAAACAATATGTATACTAACTGTTTAATGAGAAACTAGTTTGTTCTGTAAACCTTCATTAAAAGTATAATATAAAAAAAGGAAAAAAAATTGAGCAAACAAAATACATTATTTCCATGACAATAGAGGGATGTCTAAAGCTATATGTTGACTTTTCTGAGAACATCTTTATACAGTGATCCAAAACCTCATTTCATTAATTGAATATGAATTTAAATGTATAAAAATGGAAGTAACCTGTTTCAAGATGTTGAATTTGCAGGAGCCGCTGGCTCCCTACCCCAAAATTAATACTGAAAAAAAAAAAAAGAAGCTTAGATTTACAGAACAGTGACTGTTCTTTTGTTGCATACTTAGAGTACTAACAAGAATTAAGTATGTGACAGACCATAAAAAGAATAGTAAATTCCAAATCATTGATATCTTACAAACATGGCTCTCTGACCATAACCCAATAAAACTTTTAAACAATAACTTTTTTTTAAATCTCATATGCTTAGAAACTAGCACATTATTAAATAATTCATTGGTTAAAACAGAAATAAAGAAATATTTAGAAGTGAATGATAATGAAGACACTAAAAAACCAAACCAAACCTACTGCCGTTGAGTCAATTGGAGTGCCTGGCAGATTCAAACTGCCAACCTTTTGGTTAGCAGCCTTAGCACTTAACCACTATGCCACCAAGGTTTCCAATACTACAAGTCAAAATTTTGTGGTATACAGCTAGTCATACTTGAGGAAAATGTATAGCATTAAATATATTTATCAGGAAACAAATACCCAAAATAAATGAGTTATGGATTTGTTTTAGTCATCTAGTGCTGCTACAACAGAAACACCACAAGTGGGTGGTTTTAATGAAGAGTTTATTCTCTCACAGACCAGTAGGCTAAGAGTCCGAATTCAGGGCACCAGCTCCAGGGGAAGGCTTTCTCTCTCTGTCTGCTCTGGGGGAAGGTCCTTGTCATCAGTCTTCTCTTGGTCTGGGAGCAGCTCAGAGCAGGAACCTCAGGTCCAAAGAATACGCTCTGCTCCTGGCACTGCTTTCTTGGTGCTATGAACTTCCCATGTCTCTCTGCTCTCTTTTATATCTAAAAATAGTTTGGCTTAAGACACTACCTAATCTTGTAGACCTCAACAGTACAACTGCCACTAATCCACCTTATTACATTCTAGTGATAGGCTTTACAACACATAGGAAAGTCACATCAGAAGATAAAATAGACAATCATACAGGGGAATCATGACCTAGCCAAGCTGACAGACATATTGGGAGAACATAATTCAGTCCATGACAGGATTCAACTAAAAAGTTTGAGAGTTACAGAACAAACCCAAATTCACACACACACACACACACACACACACACAAAAATAAAGGTGGTGGGGGAGGGAATAATAAAGATTTTTAAAAATCAACAATCTTCAGGAAAAAAACTTAAAAAATTAACACCAAAAATTCATTTTTGCAATATTAATAAAATAAACTTTTAGCAATAATGACCAAGAGAAAAACAAAAGCAAAACAAAACCAAACCCTTTGCCGTTGAGTCGATTCCAACTCATAGCAACCCTATGGGACAGAGTAGAACTGCCCCACAAGGTTTCCAAGGAGCTCCTGGTGGATTCAAACTGCTGACCTTTTGGTTGGCAGCCGTAACTCTTAACCGTTACACCACCAGGGTTTCCAGGGAAAAAGAAAGAAGATGAAAATAACAAAATACAGAAAGAATGCAAATAAGTAAAGACACAATGGAATTTCTTTTAAGAGTATTATAAGTAACAGTACATTGACAAAATTGAAAACCTAAATAAAATGAGAAAATACCTAGAAAAATGTAAATTCCCAAATTTGATGCAAGAAGAAATATTAGTCTTGAATATACAAATAAGTGTAAAAGCAATTGAAAACAAAAAATCTCAGGCTCAGATGGTTTCACAGTTAAGTTCTGTCAAACTTTCTTATAAAAATTATCTTATACAAGTTAATCCTGAACATAGAAGAGTAAAAAATGCCTAGTGCATTTTTATACAAAAAAAAAATTTTATAGCACTAGTGTAATCACTACTTAAAACCAGATAAGAGTAGTAAAAGAAAGGGAATTTATGGGTAAGTTATAGACATAGTTGCAAACATCTAAAATAAAATATCAGCTAACTGATTCCAACAGGGTATTTTTTAAATACATCAGAATCAAGTAAGCTATATCCCGGGAATGCAAAGGAGTCTATCCATGTCATTGATCACATACAGAATAAGGAATAAAAAAGTATATGATGAGCTAAAGTCCCTGAAAGTGGATTCTGACCTAATACCACAATCAAGCGTATACTCTAAAAGAACTGAAGACCTAAATACGAAGCATAAAATATAAAGTTAATAAAGTCTAGAAAAATATCTTTGTGATCTAACAAAACAAATGATGGCTTTATTATATCAAAATTAATTCTTTTTCAATGAAGGATACTATGGATAAAGTTAGTAAATTACATATAAGATATTTACAGTTTCTTAAGCTGACAAGTGAGTAATACATAGAATATATAATAACTCCTGCAAATCAATAAGATAAAGGCAACAAGCTCTATAGCAAAATGGGCAAAGGTATGAATAGACCATTTTCAAAAGAGGAGGCTGAAAGGCTAAAATGCACAGAAGAGATATTCCATTTCATAGATAATTAGAGAAGTACAAACTAAAGTAACAGTCAATTATTATTACTTTGCCCTTGTAGATTGGTAACATGTTGAAAGCTGAATAATGCTAAGTGTTTATAGAAATATGTACTCTTAGATGTGTAAACTACTACCATTCTGGAAAACATTCTGAAACTACTTAATAAAATTTAATATACATATATCCTCTGGCCCAGAAATTCTGAGAGAATACATCCAAGAGAAATGCATCCCAGAAGTTCTCAAATGAGTTCATGAGAAATACGTACAAGGACGGTCATTTTAACTTACCAAAACTGAAGAAGAAATAGAAAATCTGAATAATTCCATATCAATTAAATTAACTGAATTTATCAAAAACCTTCCTACAAAGAAACCTCCAGGCCCACATTGTTTCACATACGAATTGTATCAAATATTTAAGGAAGAAATAATTGCAAACTTATGCAAACGTTTTTCAGAAAATCGAAGAGGAATGAATACCTTCCAACTCAGGAAGTTGGAAAAGGCATAACCCTGATACCAAAAGCTGACAAAGACATTAGAAGAAAATTATAGACCCATATCCCTCATGAGTAAACACACAAAAATTCTTAACAAAATATTAGCAAATTGATTCCAGATTGTATAAAAAGGATAATGTATCATGATGAGTGAGATTTATCCAGGGCTGTAAGTTGGCTGAACATTTGAAAAACAATCTGGTTCACAGAATAAAGGGGAAAAAAAACATTTAATCATCTCAATAGATGCAGAAATTTTGGCAAAATCAATACCCATTCATGACTAAAGCTCTCAACAAACTAGAAAAATTGAAGCTTCCTCAGGCACCAACATAAAACCTACAACTAACGTATTTTAAAATAAAGACTAAGACCAGGAACAAAGAATGTCACTTTTCACTACCTCTATTCAATATTGTGCTAGAAGTCCTAGTCAGTACAATAAGATAAGAAAAAGAAAAGGCATAAATATTAGAAAGAAAAAAGTAAAGCTTTCTTTTTTCATGAATGACATAATTGTGGATGTTGAAAATTTAAAGTAATGAACATAATAACTTTAAGAATTAATAAGTAAATTTAACAAAGTCACAAGTCAGAAGATCAGTTATGCAAAAATCAATGTTATTTTTATATGCTTAGCAGCACATGATAGAAAAATGAAATTAAATAAGTAATACAATTTACAATAGCATCTAGAAACTTGTAATGCTTAGGGACAAATTTAATAAAAGATGCACAAGAAAAAGAAAAAGATGTCCTGGGGGGGGGGGGAAGCAATGCTAACAGAAATTAAAGGAGATATAAATACATGGAGAAATATACCATACTGGTGGACTGGAAGGCTTAATATTGTTAAGATGTCAATTTTCTCAATGCAACCCCAATCAAAATCCCAAAGGATTATTTTTTTAGGAGACAAATTCGTTCTATATGGAAATGAAAAGTTCTGAGCAGAGTCAAACAATCTTGATAAAGAATGAAGTTGAAGAACTCTCAATAACTTATTTCAGAACTTACTTTAAAGCTCCTTAGGGTTTCCAAGGCTATTAACCACTGCACCACCAGGGCTCCTCAATAGAAAAATACTCAGCAATAAAAAGGAATGAACTACCTCATAAAAATTAAAAACTTCTGTTCATCAAAAGACTTTACCGAAAAAGTGAAAAGACAAGCTACCAACTAGAAGAATATCTTCAGAAACCATATACCCAATAAGACCCTAATAACCAAAATATATATAAAACTTTGACAACTTAACAACAAAAATACAAATAATCTAATTATAAAGAGGACAAAGGACTTGAATAGACATTTCGTCAAAGAGGATATTAGAATGGCCACCAAGCACATGAAAAGTTGTTCAACATCATTAGCCATCAGAAAGCTGCAAATCAAAACCACCACGAGATACTATTTCACTCCCACTAGGATGGCTAAGACAACAAAAAACAGAAAATAGAAAATGTGGGTGAGGATGTCGGAAAATTGGATTGCTGCTGGGAATGTAAAATGGTACAGCCATGGTGGAAAACAACGTAGTAGGTCCTCAAAAAACTAAAAATAGAACTACCATATGACCCAGCAATTCCACTCCTAAGTATATACCCAAAAGGCTTGAAAGCAGAGACTTGTACACCAATGTTCATTGCAGCACTATTCACAATAGCCAAACACAAAAGGTGGAAACAACCTAAGTGCCATCAGCAGATGAAAGAATAAACAAAATGTGATATAAACATACAATAGAATACTACTCAGCCAGAAGGAGAAATGAAGTCTTGACACATGCTACAGTATGAATGGAGTTTGAAGACGTTGTTGTTAGGTGCCTTTGAGCTGGTTCCAACTCATAGTGACCATATGTACAACAGAACGAAACACTGCCCAGTCCTGCACCATCCTCACAATCATTGTTATGCTTGAGCCCATTGTTGCAGCCACTGTGTCAATCCATCTCCTTGAAGGTCTTCCTCTTTTCCAATGACCCTCTACTTTACCAAGAGTGATGTCCTTCTCCTGATAACATGTCCAAAGTATGTGAGATGTAGTCTCGCCATCCTTGCTTCTAAGGAGCCTTCTGGATGTACTTCTTCCAAGAGAGATTTGTTTGTTCTTTTGGCAGTCCATGGTATACTCAATATTCTTCACCAACACCATAATTCAAAATCATCAATTCTTCTTCCATCTTCTTATTCATTGTCCAGCTTTTGCATGCACATGAGGCAGTTGAAAACACCACGGCTTGGGTCAGGCGCACCTCAGTCTTCAAGGTGACATCTTTGCTTTTCAACACTTTAAAGAGGTCTTTTGCAGCAGATTTGCCCAATGCAATGCATCGTTTGATTTCTTGACTATTGCTTCCATGGGCGTTGATTATGGATCCAAATAAAATGAAATGAAAACATTATGCTGAGTAAAATAAGTCAGTCACAAAAGTACAAATGTCGTATTGGCATCGCTTATATAAAAAGACAAGAACAAGAAACAGAGACCAAAGTTTATTAGCAGTTACCAGGAGTGGGAGGGAGGGGGAAAAAGGGGATTATTGCTTATGGAATACTCAGTTTTGGTTTATGTTGATGGAAAAATAGTGTTGATTAAGGGTAAGCCTTTTTTGCAAAGCCAATTATTGTAAGTGCTGTCAATAAGTTGTACACCCGTAAAACGTTGAATTGGAGAAAGTTGTATCATAGATGTATTCACAACAATAGAACACACACAAAAAAAAGTAGTTGCTGAGACTGCGTATGTAAAAATCAAACACCTCATGGGATTTGGTTCCTTGTTTTGGAGGTTTAGGGTCGTGGTTTCATGGGACATCCTAGTTAATTGGCCTAATAACATGTTTAGTGCTTTGGTTCTACCTCCTAGTTCATTGCATAGTGCCTGGGGTCTTAAAGGTTTGCAAGCAGCCATCCAAGGCACAGCAACTGGTCTCTATTCACCAAAAGAGGAAGAAGGAAAGGAGCAACAGAGAAATAAGGAGAGTCAGGAATAGGAGGAGGATATGGAATGTGTGGCTGATTGTCTCCATGAACAACTGTCTCCTTTTCCATGAGATCAGAACAGGATGGTGCCTGATCAAAGATTTTACAGAAGAATCCTGACCGAAAGGGGTAAAATATAGAACAGAATTTCAAATTCTCATAGACTCCATCCTTTCAGGAGCGAGGGAGGCTGGATGAACCCCTGAAACTATTGATCCGAAATAATCTTTAAACCTTAAACCAAAAATATTCCATGAAATCTTCTTAAAACCAAACAATAGTTTAGCTTAACTAGTAAATAATGTCTGCCTTGAGCATTGTGCTCTTTTAAGAACTATCTACATGGGATCAATTACATGGGATCAAATTGGCAAAAGTAACTCAGAAGATTAAAAAGGAACTATAAGGGCTGTGAGTTTATGTTAATGGGGAGGAACGACTCAGAAAATGAGGGTGAGGATAGTTGCACAACTTGAAGAGTGTAATCAGTGTTACTGGATTGTACATGTAAAAACTGTTGCGTTGGTGTACATTTTGCTATGTATGTTTTCAACAACAAAATAAATTTTTTTTAAAGAAATGAACTATCGATACAACTGAATGAATCTCAAAAACATTATGTTGAGGAAAAGAAGCCAGACACAGAGAAATACACAGCATATGATTCCATGTATATGCGGTCTAAAGACAGGCAAAGTAATCTATGATGATAGAAATCAGAAACTGGTTGCCTATGGGAGCTGAGGGTTGACTGGTTAGGGGCATAAGGAACTTTCTGTGGTGATAGGAATATTCTATATCTTTATTTGGATGGCAGTTAGATGAGTATATGCATTTGTCAAAATCATCACATTGTGCGCTTAAGATCTGCACATTCCACTGTTGGTAAAATTACCTCAGTAAAAAATTTTGGATGACATTGCCAAGAGAAGGAGGAAGAGATATGGCCAAATAAAAGGTGTGCAAGTTTACTTTGAAAAAGAAAAGCGCAGTGATAAAGGGAGTCACGTTAGACATGAAAACCACACATCCCATTGATTGAAGCAATGTTTCCTGAGATTCACTGAAATTAAACTTTTCCAGTTCATTTAGCTCCAGGAAGTATTTTCTGAATGCTATAGGATTAATCTTTACTGTAACTAATTTTTTTTTTTTTTGAAGCAAACAGGTTTTCAGTGATTTTATTTCCTTTTTTTTGGTGTGTGACTCTTTCAATTTTCATAAATATCCAGAACCAAAATGAAACCTGCAAACAGCTTTATGTTATTCTGGTTGTTGTTTATGAAGAATTAACATGATACTTTTAAATAATTTTTTAATTAAAATTCACCCAGAAGTCTTGGTACAACCTCGTACACATATCCTGATATAGCTATAGCATTGCCTTGGGAAATCTACAATGTCCTGTTCATTTATTTTAATATCAGCCTTCATTCAGGTAATTGCAGGAAAAATTCAGCAAGCATGAAACACAGTACTATACAGTAAAGCTATGAATTTCTCAGTCCCTTTTAAACTAGCCTCAGTTTTGACTTTATTTTTGCATTCTGATATTCTAAGTCTTTTTCAATTTCCTTTATACAAAACTCAGCATTTACCTTCTTAGAACTCATCCTCACATATATTACAATCAGATTTGCCAATTTAATAAGTTAAACAATATAAAGCTTTCCCAATTCTGTTTTCAGTCACTGGTAAACCTAACCAGTTCTTTTCTTTACCTGAAATGGTCCACATTCAGTCTTGAGCAAAGGGAATAAAAGTGTATGTTCCAGCATAAGGAAAATGCCTAACTCGTATCTCCTTGGGGGAAAAAAAAAAAAAGACTAATTTCAAAAGTGTGTAACATATATTTCCCATATTTAATGTAAATGGTGGCAAGTTTTTAAAGCAAAAAATGTGTATATAGGATATAACTCATAAAACTTTCAAAAGGTCAGAATTCTCTGCTAAACCAAACCTGTTTCTATCAAGTCAATTCCAACTCATGGCAACCCAATGTGTACCCAAGTAGAACTGCGTTCCATAGGCTTTTCAGTGACTGTAATTGTAGGGAAGTAGATTGTCAAACCTTTCTTCAACAGCACCACAGGGTAGATTTGAGCTGCCAACCTTTTGGTTAGGAGCTGAGCACAAACATTTTGCACCACCCAGTTTGGGCCACTGGAATGCAAGTTGCAAGAGAGAACCGGTGGTATCTTCAGTTCACCGCTGTTACTCCTGCCTAGCATCATGCCTGGCAAATTATCATTTACTATTAGGTGCCATGGAGTCAGTTCTGATTCATAGTGACCCTATGTACAACAGAATCAAACAGTGCCTGATTTGCCACTCTCACAATCGCTGCTATGTTGGAGCCCATTGTTGCAGCTACTGTGTTCATCCATCTCGTTGACAGCCTTCCTCTTTTTCGCTCTCTACCTTACCAAGCATAATATCCTTCTCCAGGGACTGGTCCCTCCTGATAACATATCCAAAGTACGTAAGACAAAGTCTCACCATCCTCGCTTCTAAGGAGATTCTGGCTGGACTTCTTTCAAGACAGATTTGTTCATTCTTCTGGCAGTCCATGGTATATTCGATATTCTTCACCACACCATATTTCAAAGGCATCAATCCTTCTTTGGTCTTCTTATGCATTGTCCAGTTCTCACACGCACACAAGGTGATTGAAAAACACCATGACTTAAAAAGTGACATCTTTGCTTTTTAACATTCTAAAGGAAGGCCTGGCACAGAAGGTGCTTAATCAATGTATGCTGAGTGGACAAAAGAAGCTGTCATTTTCAACCAAATGAAAGGTTAAGAGGCACTGGCAGACCGTGATTAGTTGTAAAATGTATTGAGAGTAATTATTCCTTTTAAAGAACCCTTTTTTTCTGAAATCTGAATTGTTTTAAAATTTTTTATTTTGCCACAATTTTAAATTTACACAAGAGTTACACAGATAATAGAGACTTCTTATACATCCTTTACCCAGTTTCCACTAATATTAACACCTGATATAATCATGGCACATTTATAAAATGAAAAAATCAACATTGGTACAATACTATTAATTAAACTAAAGACCTTATTCAAATTTCACCATTTTTTCCACCAATGCCCTTTTTCAGTTCCATTATCTAATCCAGGATACCATGTTACATTTGTTTGTCATGGCGCCTTCTACTCCTGCCATTGGTGATGGTTTTTCAGTCCTTCCTTGTTTCCTCTTCATGATCTTGGCACTTTTGAAGAATATAGATTAGGTATTTTGTCAAATGTCCCTCATTTGGGGTTTGTCTGATGTTCTCAATAATTTGAACGAGGTTATGGATTTTGGGGAAAAATACCAAGGAAGCGATGTTCCCGTCTCATCGCCTGGTATCAGGGATACATGATATCAATATAATTTATTACTGGTGGGGATGTTACCTTGGCCACTTGGCTAAAGTGTGTCTTCCCTGTTTCTCCACCATATTTCCCCATACTCTATTCTTAGAAACTTAGAAACAAAGTTGCTAAGTCAAACATACTCAGAAGGAGAAGAATTAAGTTCCACTTCTTGGCAGAATTTGTGGATATATGTTAAAACCACCATAGTAATAAATATCTTTGGGAATATACTTCCAGGCTATGCATTTGTCATGCTTCTCCTTAAAGTTTCACCCACTAACCTTAACATTCATCAATAGACCTTGCCTGTAGCAGTTATTATTGTGGTTCAAGGAACTCTTTTTAAAATTTATTTACCTATGTAAACATTACGGCTAATTGAAAGTTACCGCTATAGTGTGACTTTCCCTATAACAGACAGTTGTTACCTGCAAAGTCAATGAAGCCTACTAGCTCACAGGGTTTTTGCTCATTGATTGGACTATTCTGTGGACTCTGGCAAGAGTTATAAAGCTTATCTCTTCAGTCTCCCTCCAGACAGTTTCTCCAGGTTAGTAAATCTAAAGAGCAATGTATTGGCTTTTCAGAATTCTCCTCCATTTGTTAGGAATGTCACTAAATTTAATAGAAATGCTTCATAATCTATTTGATGGTTTTCTTAGTCATCTACTGTCGACATAACAGAAACACCACAAGTAGATGGCTTTAACATTTAACAATTTATTTTCTCACAGTACAGTAGGTTCCAAGTCCAAATTCAGGGTGTTGGCTCCAGGAGAAGGCATTCTTTCTCTGTTGGCTCTGGAGGAAGGTCCTTGTCCTCAATCTTCCCCTGGTCAAGGAGCTTCTCAGGGGCAGAGACCCAGTGTCCAAAGAATGTGCTCTGCTCCTGGTGCTGCGTTCTTGGTGGTATGAGGTCCCCAACTCTCTGCTTGCGTCTGTTTCCTTTTATCTCTTAAGATAAAAGATCTTGCAGGCCACACTCCAAGGAAACTTCCTTTACATTGGATCTGGAATGCGACCTTAGTAAGTGTGTTTCAATCCCACTCTAATCTTCTTAACATAAAATTATAATCGTAAAATGGAGGGCAGCCACACAATACTGGGAATCATGGCTTAACCAAGTTGATAGACATATTTTTGGGGGGACATAATTCAACCCATGACAATATTCTTTCCTCATTTCATTATAGATGAACACTTCATAATTCATTATTATTATTCTTTGTGTCACACACGACAGATTTTAGGAGAGGAAGGGAGTACACATAACTTTTTTTTTTAATTTTTATTGTACTTTAAGTGAAAGGTAACAAAGTCAGTCTCTCACATAAAAACTTATATACACCTTGCTATATACTCCCAGTTGCTCTCCCTCTAAAGAGACAGCACGCTCCTTCTCTCCACTCTCTATTTTCATGTCCATTTGGCCAGCTTCTCCCCGCTTTGCCCTCTCATCTTTTCTCTAGACAGGAGCTTCCCACATAGTCTCATGTGTCTACTTGATCCAAGGACCTCACTCTTCACCAGTATCATTTTCTATCACATAGTCCAGTCCAATCCCTGTTCGAAGTGTTGGTTTTGGGAATGGTTCCTGTCTTGGGTTAACAGAAGGTCTGGGGACCATGACCTCTGGGGTCCTTCTACTCTCAGTCAGACCATTCAGTCTGGTCTTTTTATGTGAATTTGGGGTCTGCATCCCACTACCCTCCTATTCCTTCAGGGGTTCTCTGCTGTGGTGTACACATAACTTGACTCCACCATCTCTTACTAGGACCACCTCTCATCATTTGTTTATATGTCTGTCTCTCCCACTACATGAGGGAAGGGACCATGTCTAGACTGTATAATGTTGTTGTGAATTGCTGTCAAGTTGATTCCAACTCATGGCGACCACATGTGTGCAGAGTAGAACTGCTCCATACAGTTCTCAAGGCTGTGCTGTTTCAGAAGCAGATCGCCAGGCCTGTCTTCTGAGGTGTCTTTGGGTGGGTTCAAACTGCCAACCTTTCAGTCAGTAGTTTAGCATTTAACTGTTTGTGCCACCCAGGGACTCCAAAACTGTACATCCTTTGCCTAATAAAGAAGATACGCTCAATAAATATTTGAGTGAATGAATGAATTACTGAAATAATTACTGATATTGTTTTATGTGCTAAAAGTTGTCCTACTTATTTTATTAGGTGTAAAAGAATCAGCACTGGAGTATCAGGATACAAGATAAACATACAAAAATCAGTTGGATTCCTCTACTCCAACAAAAAGAACATTAAAGAGGAAATCACCAAATCAATACCACTTACAGTAGCCCCCAAGAAGACAAAATACTTAGGAATAAGTCTTACCAGAGATGTAAAATACCTATACAAAGAAAACTACCAGACACTACTGCAAGAAACCAAAAGAAACCTACGTAAGTGGAAAAACATACCTTGCTCATGGATAGGAAGTCTTAACATTGTAAAAATGTCTATTCTACCAAAACCCATCTATGGATACAATGCAATTCTGATCCAAATTCCAACAACATTATGTAATGAGATGGAGAAACAAATCACCAACTTCATATGGAAGGGAAAGAGGCCCTGTATAAGTAAAGCATTACTGAAAAAGAAGAAAAAAGTGGGAGACCTCACTCTGCCTGACTTTAGAACCTGTTATACTGTCACAGTAGTCAAAACATCCTGGTGTTGGTACAACAGATACATAGACCAATGGAACAGAAGTGAGAGTCCAGACATAAATCCATCCACGTATGAGCAACTGATATTTGACAAAGGCCCAAAGTCTGTTAAATGGGGAAAAGACAGCCTGTTTAACAAATGGTGCTGGCGTAACTGGTTATCCCTCTGCAAAAAAAAGAAACAAGACCCATACCTCACACCATGCACAAAAACTAACTCAAAATGGATCAAAGACCTAAAAGTAAAATCTAAAACGATAAAGGTCATGGAAGAAAAAACAGGGACAATGCCAGGAGCCCTAATACATGGCATAAACATTACACAAGACATTTCTAACAATGCAGAAAAGAAACTAGATAAATGGGAGCTCCTAAAAATCAAACACCTATGCTCATCTGAAGACTTCACCAAAAGAGTAAAAAGATTATCTGTAGACTGGGAAAAAGTTTTTAGCTATGACATTTCCGATCAGCGTCTGATCTCTAAAATCTATGTGATACTGCAAAAACTCAACAACAAAAAGACAAATAACCCAATTAAAAAATGGGCAAAGGATATGAACAGGCAGTTCACTAAAGAAGACATTAGGAGGCTACAGATACATGAGGAAGTGCTCATGATCATTAGCTATTAGAGAAATGCAAATCAAAACGACAATGAGATTCTATCTCACTCCAACAAGGCTGCCATTAATCAAAAAAACACAAAATAATAAATGTTGGAGAGGTTGTGGAGAGACTGGAACACTTACACACTGCTGGTGGGAATGTAAAATGGTACAACCACTTTGAAAATCAATATGGCACTTCTGTAAAAAGCTAAAAATTGAACTACCATACAATCCAGCAATCCCACTCCTTGGAATATATCCTAGAGAAATAAGAGCCTTTACATGAACAGACATGTGCACACCCATTTTCACTGCAGCATTGTTTACAATAGCAAAAAAATGGAAGCAACCAAGATGCCCATCAAAGGATGAATGGATACATAAATTATGGTATATTCACACAATGGAATACTACACATCGATAAAGAACAATGAGGAATCTGTGAAACATTTCACATGGAGGAATCTGGAAGGCATTATGCTGAGTGAAATCAGTCAGTTGCAAAATGACAAATATTGTATGGGACCACTATTATAAGAACTCAAAAAATAGTTTAAACAGAGGAGAAAATATTCTTTGATGGTTATGAGAGTGGGGAGGGAGGGAGGGAGGGGCTTTCACTAATTGGATAGTAGATAAGAGCTATTTTAGGTGAAGGGAAAGACAACACACAGTGCGGGGAGGTCAGCACAACTGGACTAAACCAAAAGCAAAGAAGTTTCCTGGATAAACTGAAAGCTCGGAAGGCCAGCATACCAGGGGCGGGGGTTTGGGGACTATTGGCTTAATAAAATCTGTTAAGGAAACATTCTGCATCCCACTTTGGACAGTGGCATCTGGGGTCTTAAACACTAGCAAGCAGCCATCTGAGATGCATCAGTTGGTCTCAACCCACCTGGAGCAAGGAGAATGAAGAACACCAAAGATGCAAGGTAATTAGGAGCCCAAGAGACATAAAGGGCCACATAAGCCAGAGACTACATCAGCCTGAGACCAGAAGAACTAGATGGTGCCCGGCTACAACCAATGACTGCCCTGACAGGGAACACAACAGCGAACCCCTGAGGGAATAGGAGAACAGTGGGATGCAGACCCCGAATTCGCATAAAAAGACCAGACTCAATGGTCTGACTGAGAGTAGAAGGACCCCAGAAGTCTTGATCTCCAGACCTTCTGTTAGCCCAAGACAGGAACCACTCCCAAAGCCAACTCTTCAGACAGGGATTGGACTGCACTATGGGATAGAAAATGATACTGGTGAAGAGTGAGCTTCTTGAATATGAGACTATGTGGGCAGCTCCTCTCTGGACAGGAGATGAGAGCACAGAGGGGATCAGAGGCTGGCCGAAGGGACACGAAAATAGATAGTGGAGAGGAGTGTACTGTCTCATTAGAGAGAGAGCAACTAGGAGTATATAGCAAGGTGTATATAAGTTTTTGTATGAGAGACTGACTTGGTTTGTAAGGTTTCACTTAAAGCACAATAAAAATTAAAAAGAATCAGCACTGCAGGTAGTAGAAGGTGAGAGGGTCAGCAGGTGTGTCAGTTTTGCTCAGGACTATAGTGCACACGGTATGCAGTGAGTGAAAGCCTCCACCCTTTGTTCCTCTCTGTCTTTGCCATTTCATCTGGTCCCATGGCTTGAAGAATATATATATGCTGATAATGCCCAAATTTATATCTTGACCCTCACAACCCCTGAGAAGCAGATTCATATACACAACTACCTATTCGATATTTTTACTTAGATGTGTAATAAGTGTCTCAAAGTTAATAGGGTCAAAATAGAATCTGGATTTTTTTCCTTCCCACAAAACTGTTTTCCCCAATCTTCCCCAAATTCTTAAATGTCAACACCTTCCATCTCATTGCTCAAGTCAAAACACTGAGTCATTTTCCATTTTTTTCTTTCCCTCACCTTCCATGTCCATCCCAATAGCAAGTCGTCATACCTTTACTTCTCCATCAAATCCATGTACTTACCTCTGTCTCCATGGCTATCATCCAAGTTCAAGGCACCATCATCTCTCTACCAGATTTCTGTAATAACTGCCTAACTTAAATATCTGCAGTTTCTATCCTGCCTCTTGGCCACTCATTCGTCACACAGGAGCAAAAGTGAGGCTGTCAAAATGTAGATCAGACCATCTGTCTCAGTCATCTAGTGCCACTTTAACACAGAGAAGTTCATTCTCTCACAGTCCAGTAGGCTAGAAGTCCAAATTCAGGGCATCGGCTCCAGGGGAAGGCTTTCTTTCTCTGTCGGCTCTGGAGGAAGGTCCTTGTCAGCAGTCTTCCTCGGTCTGAGAGTGTCTCAGCACAGGAACCTCAGGTCCAAAGGATGTGCTCTGCTCCCAGCACTGCTTTCTTGGTGCTATGAGGTCCCCGTGTCTCTCTGCTCACTTTTCTACCTCAAAAGAGATTGGGTTAAGATGCTATCTAATCTTGTAGATCTCATCAATAAGATAACTGCCGCTAATAGATCTTATTATATCATAGTGACAGGATTTACAACACATACCATAATCACATCAGATGATAAAACGGTAGACAATCATACAAGGGAATCATGACCTAGCCAAGTTGACAGGTATTTGGGGGGACACAATTTTATCCATGACACCATGTTAGTCCCCTGCTTCAAATTCTCCAGAGGCTCCTCACTGCACTCTCTAGGGTTCGCAAGGCCCTAAACAATCCAGCGCCTATCTATATCTCCAGGCTTACTACCCACAATCCTTCCCTCACTTACTGTTTTCCAGGAGAACTGGCTGCTTTCTGTTGATTGAACACCCCAGGCTAGCTTGTCAGATTTGGCAAATAAAAATACACAATGCCCAGTTAAATTTGAATTTCATATAAAAAAATGAATAATATTTTAATTGTAAGTATGATCCATACAATATTTAGAACATACATATATTTAAAAAAGAAAGTCTTCATTTTTTATCTGAAATTCAAACTTAACTGGGTGTTCTGTATTTTATCTGCCAAGATTAATTCCCGCACTAGAGCCTTTGCACTTGTTGTTCCCTCTGGAGCCCTTTGTTCACAGATTATTGTCATGTGACTGACTTTTCTTTGTCATTCAAATCTCAGAGCAAATATTACCTGGTAACCCAATGGATACACCTCATATACCTCCCCCCGACCCAGCCGCTCTCTATCACATTATCTATTTTTGTTCCCTTCTTAACACATAAGCTCTATTAAGGTAGGAACCTTGTGTGTCTTGTCCGTTTTTGTATCCCCATTACCTAGAACAGTGTTTGGCATATAGTAGGTGCTCAATAAAATACTTGCTGAATGAATGACTGAATATCTTCCCAATATACCAGTCTGGATAAAAGCTGAACAATGAAAAAGGGAGACAAAAGAAGAATCGATGCATTCAAACTGTGGTGTTGGCAAAGAATATTGACTATACCATGAACTGTCAGAAGAAGGAACAAATCAGTCTTAGAAGAAATATAACCAGAATGCTCTTTGGAAATGAGAATGGTGAGACTTCAGGTTGCTTACTTTGGACATGTCATCAGGAAAGACCAGTCACTGGAAAAGGACATGATGTTTGGTAAAGCAGAGGGTCAGCGAAAATGAGGGAAACCCTAAAGGAGATGGGTTGACATAATAGCCACAGCAATGGCCTCAAACAAACCAGTGATCATGAGGATGGCGCAGGACCAGGCGACATTTAGTTCTTTTATACATAAGGTCACTGTGAGTTGGAGCTGCCTCGATGGCACTGTCAAAGAAGAAAATCTTGTACTCTGTTAGCAGTAGGAAAAAAAAGTTTTATCATGGAATAATGTAGCTTGAGCTGGGTAAAAAAAAAAAAGTAGCACTAAGTAAAAATACAAAGTGCTTCATCGTCTCTATCAAGTTAGAGCTTTCTATCCACAGAGAACAAAGGAAATGTAACAGGCTAATGATTGATTCAGCTTCAGCTTTGGAGTCCTTTTAAATGTAGAAATCAGCCATTTGGCTAGGGCGGAGTGAGTTTTATCCTCTGTTCGGTTATACACATTCTTCCTAGGAACAAATTGTTTACATCCTGACACATTCTTCCCGGGAACAAATTGTTTACATCTTGACATTTTGCTTCCTGGGAATGCATGTTGATCCTACATTCCTGTCCTAAGATGAGTGGCTCCATGTTTAAATGCAAAGGCATTCAACTGTGTGGATCATAACAAATTATGGATAACATTCCAAAGAATGAGAATTCAAGGATATTTAATTGTTCTCATGAGGAACCTGTACATAGACGAAGAGGCAGTTGTTAGAACAGAATGAGGGGATGCTACGTGGTTCAAAATCAGGAAGGTGTGCATCAGGGTTGTGCCTTTTCACCATACCTATTCAATCTGTATGTTGAGCTAATAATTCAAGAAGCTCATTAACAACCTGCGATACGCAGATGACACAACCTTGCTTGCCGAAACTGAAGAGGATTTGAAGCACTTACTGATGAAGATCCAAGGCTACAGCCTTCAGTATGGATTACACCTCAACATAAAGAAAACAAAAATCCTTACAACTGAGCTGACAAGCAACGTCAAGAAAATCAGAGAAAATATTGAAGTTGTCAAGGATTTCATTTTACTTGGGTCCACAATCAACACCCATGGAAGCAGAAGTCAAGAAATCAAAAGACGCATTGCATTGGGCAAATCTGCTGCAAAGATCAATTTAAAGTGTTGAAGAGCAAAGATGTCACTTTAAAGACTAAGATGCACCTGACCCAAGTCATGATATTTCCAATCGCCTCATATGCATGCAAAAGGAATAACAAAGACTGAAGAAGAATTGATGCCTTTGAATTGTGGTGTTGGTGAAGAATATTGAATATATCATGGACTGCCAGAAGAATAAACTAATCTGTCTTGGAAAGAATACAGCCAGAGTGCTCCTTAGAAGCAAGGATGGCAAGACTTTGTCTCACATACTTTGGACATGTTATCAGGAGGGACAGTGCCTGGAGAAGGACGTCATGCTTGGTAAAGTAAAGAGTCAGTGAAAAAGAGGAAGCGCCTCAAGGAGATGGATTGACACAGTGGCTACAACAATGGGCTCAAACAAAACAATGATTGTGAGGATGGTGCAGGACCAGGCAGGTGTTTCATTCTGTTGTACATAGGGTCTCTAATGGGTCAGAACTGACTCAACGGCACCTAACAACTACAATGACATGTTAGAAACTTTCTGTTTGCATATTTCCCTCTTTTGATCAAGTCTCCTCTTTTGATCACCCACAAGGGAATACCCTGTTTCTGCATGGACTTTCTTTGCTTTACTGAGGAGCTTCAGTTAAATTTTTTTTTTTTTACTTCACCTTGCCAAGCTAATAGACCTCATCTTCAGGGTAAGTAGGTTTTATGGGGAACATCTGTATGGACAAGGCCACATTTGAGGAACATTTCTCAGTCAGGACAGAATGACAGAGATCAAGATGGAACATGCCCAGGGAGACAAAAGGAAAATGATTAAACAACATGATCATTGGTGAAAGTCTATGAAACTAGCATGATTTTATGTGTTGGGCCAAATGATTTTGAAGTACAGTGTTTCCTGAATAAAATATGTTGAACCAAAACAAAACAACATTTTATAATTACAATAATAGAAATGATGAGAAATAAAAAGATTTCAAAATAAAGTAGTAATTTTTTCCACCATCTACTCCAGGGAGGAAACCAGTTATTTATATTATCAGTTAGAAAAGGAACAGGATGGTTGAGGTGAGATACTATATGTTGCATAGGATTAACACAGAGCGTAATATTAACACTATTGTTGGGAACATAAACACAGTAATCAGATTTTATTATGGCACAGATGCCTCCGTGGACTGCAGTGAGAATGTCAAGGGCCATTCCATTTTGGAGTTCTACTTTTCTTATCATTGCCATTTCAGTATTTATCTCCTGAAGTCCATGGGCACCATCATTTAGGGAAGTTTGTATATATTTGCTTAATATTTCTACATATGCTGTAACATCTTTAAGCCCTACCAGAGGTGAGAATACCATCATGAGATAATCAATCCAATGAAATACCAATTGAGACCATTGAGCTATTAATATGAGTATATTACTTGGTAAAAGGAGTTCAGTTAAAATTCGTTCTTGAGTCCAGCTCAGGCCCAGAGTGCATCTTCCAATCCAGCCTGATGGAAGCCAGGACAAAAGTTGGTTCCACATAGCCAAAAGGTGCCATTAGTGGCTATCCAACAGATACCTAAGCATTGTAGCCAGTTGGTGGCAAATCAATAAATAACTTGTAATGTTATAAGGGATGCACATTCAGACACTGGAAGCCATCCCATAGGTCTAGTGATGGCTGGGTTATTCATATGGGTGTGGTTAGATTATTCCCAGCAATGGGGAGCAACCCGACTTAACCTCCCTGCTTGGGAGTTTACCAGATGAATCTGTCCCACAGTTGTTGATGTGGACCTACAATACAAAGAGTACTGTGTGTGGATTTGGAAGATTCTTTAGTTAGCTCTTCTTGGGCAACTTTATTTAGTAAAGTAAGAGTTGTGTTAATAGTAAAGGATAAGTTATGACCTGGGTTTTGTTCAGATCCAAAAAGAGGCCATTTATCAATAGAAAATCTAGTAATAGGGATTTCCTGCAGTAATGAACTATTTCTCCATTGTTCTTGTATCTATAGATCAAGAGCAACCCAATCAGATCCCTGTAGTGGAGAAACACACCAGGGAAGGCCAGGCTGACTTGAAGTTGGAAGGGTACCACATTTCCAACAATTAAATCTTTTAAAATGGTGAGCATAAGCATCTGCCCAATCTAGGAAAACAGTAGAGGCATGACTGTAACAAAGGTAAAAGGAAAAAAATATAAAGAAGTGGATTTTCAGGCCTAGTCCAGGGTCTTGGGTCAGCAGTCTGCTTCAGACGTCATCTGCTTCTGGCCACAAATGCATGTAAACGTAACCTTCAATTCTCCAGTAGTTGGCTAGTCCAAAGAGGAGTCTTAGCCTTTTTTAACTGTCACAGATGGATCCAAGGTTTTATTCCCTCTAATTTGGCTACACATGGATCGGTGAGGAGGATTAAAATACAGTCCCTTTCAATGAGGTTCTCATGAATCTCTCATTTGTTTTCTCTTCCAATATACATATTCTCCTGGGGCAGTGTTAGGCAGACTTTGGGAGTCTGGTGTCTGTCTGTCAAAGGCTTCTCTAACTTGTGAACGACATTCTTTAGGATATTGGATTAAAGACTGGCAATACTGCATTAATTCAGGTTGAACAATATTAGGTTGGTGCAGGCAACATCAGGAAGGATCATGGGTCTCCCAGTAATTATTTCACAGGGGGTAAATTTGTGAGATCCAAATTATGTGGGCTTCAGATTTAAAAGAACTAAGAGGAAGACTTTAGTCCAGGACAAATTTAAAGTTTCACAAAGCTTGGCTATTTGGGTCTTTATTATTCCATTAGTTCTCTCTACTAAACGAGAAAACTGAGGAAGACAGGGACAATGCAGCCTTTGATAAATGGAAAAACTCAACACAGTTCTTGGATGACTTGACTGGTGAAATGAGTTCCCTGATCACTACAGTAGCAGCCACAGCCCTAAGGCAGGGAGGGCATCCACTGGCTACAGCATCAAGCCATGGGCTATAATAACCTATTGGTCTTTGTTCTCCATGTTTTTCAGTGAGTATGCCTAAAGTGTTTCTGGATACTTCACGTACAAATAAGGAAAAATCTAGTTGGTAATTAGGAAAACCTAGATGGGGCATATTCACTAAAGCCCCTTTTAACTCAACTACAGTCTCTACGATATTCTGATGCAATTTGGAATGAATCTGGCTCAGAACCTTTAAAATATTTGTAATAAGGCTGAACCAACACAGAAAAAATGGAAATCCAGGCTTGACAATAGCCACAGAGTCCTAGAAACCCTTGTAGTTGTTTTTTTGTTTTGAATATATGAAAGACAAGAATGGCTTCTTTCCATTTAGGATCAATCGAGATGCCTTCTGCAGAATCAGATGGCCCAAATATTTAACATATTGTAGAGAGAAACTCCAAGAAGCTATTAAAGTGAAACAAAGAGATCTATTGAAAGTATAAAAAACATTTGAATGGGGAGACGTTAGCACACACAGAGTGAAAGGGATAGATATAGGATGGAAACCAAGAGCTAGTTTACAATATTCTGGTTGGAAACTGCAAGATCAGGAGGCAGGACAACTCAAGGTGGGGGCTTTATAGTGATTAGTTAGAAACATGAATGTGGGCTATTTGGATTGGTTAGTTTGAATACGTGACTAAATGGGGTTTTACAGGGCGGTTACAAGGTAATTATCTTAAACATTTCCTGAGGCTGCTGAGGGAACTCTTCATAAGGATCTTGCGTCAAGACCCTCACTTAAGAACATTAAAACATTTCTTTTGTTATGTACTTAAGTATGCGTAAGGACTTGACAGTTGCAAGGGAGATCCTTTGTTATGTACTTAACTCTGCTGGCATTAGGACCTTCCCTTAGCTCAAAGATAAAACAGTTTCTCAGTCACAGGATTTTAACTGTGTACCAAGGTCAATGATTGTTAAAGAAGTTAGCATGAGTCAAGATAGAGTTTGAACTCAGGCTTAGACAAGCCACTTTACTTTTGGTCAAGCACTTTTATTTTAGGGCTCCAGCACACAACCTCCTGGGTAATGCAGAAGCAGGAGCTTATAACAAAATGGGGTCAGGCCTACTCCTAGGCCAGCCACCATAAACATGCCAGGTGCCTCTGTTCTGAAGCTCTTATTCAACAGAAGGCTAAGCTAATTGAAATCTTGCTTTGGAAACCTTATGTCCACCAGCAGCCAGATGTTTTAATAAAGCTACACTATCTTCAAGGCAGGCCTTCTGGGAGGCTGAGCAATCTAGAAAATCATCAACATATTGCAGCAATGTGGATTTGTTTGTAAACTATGAAAGCTGCAAATCTGCATGAGAAAAGTAGGTAGGAGATTCAGTAAATCCTTGGGCCATTAGAGTCCAGGTAAACTGCTGATTTTCCCAGGTAAAAACGAACAGAAATACTGAAAAAGGCACACAAAGATCAATGGTAAAATCACTTGTATCTGAAAGGACACCGGAAAGTGATAAATGAGGATTAGGAACTACCGGAATTCTAGGAATAACAATAGAGTTGATGGCACTCAAATCTTGAACAAATCACCAGACCCTATTATTTGATTTTTTTTAATGTGAAGAACAAGGGTATTACAAGGGCTGGTACAAGAGACAGTTAAGCCTTCAGGAAGGAAATCTTTTATCATGGGAGCTAGTCCTTCTTTTGCTTCTCATTTGAGTGGCTACTGGGGGATCTCTGGCAGAAGTTTAGACAAATACATTTGGAGTTCTGGTGGCATGGTGGTTGAGAGCTCAGCTGCTAACCTGGTGCACACTGGGTCGCTATGAGTTGGAGCTGACTCATAGGCCCCTAACAACAACAACAATATCTTCAAATGGTTGTTGTGGTTAGCTGCCATCAAGTCACCCCTGGCTCATAGAAACCCCATACATAATGGAATGAAATGCTGCCAAGTCCTGTGCCATCCCAACAATTGGTTGTGGATCAGAAAATTTTGATCCATAGGGTTTTCATTAGCCAATTTTTTGGAAGTAGTTGCCAGGCCTTTCTTCCTAGCCTTAGCCTAGAAGCTCCACTAAAACCCATTCATCATCAAAGCAACATGCAAGCTGCTACTAAAAGACAGGTGCTATCTGAGTATGTTAGCTTTTTACACTGTAAAACCCTATTGATTTTAATTTACCTAACTCAAAATGTTGTTAATGCGCTTTAGTCTGAACTTCCTGATTTCCATTTTTTGCATTCTTTGCAATAAGGGAAATCATTATTAGTTCTTTGGGAAATTTTCAGCAAAGGAGAATGCCAGAACAGGTATTGCACAACATCCATACAGAGTCCGCAAGAGCCTGGTCACCAAGTTCTTATACTTTAAATCTATATTACTCATTTTCGAGCTTTAAAGTTGAATAGTCTTTAATTCCCCCTTGAGGCAACTCAGAAGAGGTTTAGGTTGAGCTGTTCCCCTGATGGTTGAGGGAGTGATTAATGCCTCTTTGGCACAGGAATGATTTCATCCAGGGAGGTGGCAGAAGTTCCAATTGCTTCCTCATCCTTAATCTTCAGTGCTCTCTAACTGCTATGCCAAACTTCTCCGGCACAGTCTGTGGGAAGCGAGCCACCGAGCGTGGAATTAATCGATGTGCTCCAAGCATGCTGGGCAGTCTGGCAGTAGGCACAACCATGCGACCACAAAATGGATAATTCGGGACATCAGCCCATTACAATATGTGCCCAAAGGGAACATGACTGGAAAAGGCCACTGTCCCTATGTATCCTTGGCCTTTGTTGACCTCCCTATAACTCACTTGATATTATACATTTTTGTGCCAAATAATACATCATAATAATGTTAAGTGCTTCAATTTACACAAGCTAGGGTCACTGAGTCAGAATTGACTCAACAGCAGTGGGTAAAGGATTGGAGGTTCTTCTCTGAGTCTTGCAGGCAATCATACATTCTGTGTCTCAGTTCTTGGTCCATCTATTCACTACTTCTATATCTTCCTGTCTTTTTATCTCCATAAAGTGAAACAAACAGTGTCCTCTTTTTTTCAATCCGGCTCTCCGCCTTCATAGCACCCAGGAGACATCAGCCCTGAATTGGAGAGACAAGGTGACCCCTGGTAGTAATACAGCTGATTCGATCAGGGTCCTTGAAAATTCTTTTGCTCACTCACTCGTTCACTCAATACATATTTTTTAAATGCCTTTAAGTCACTCTGTTAAGCACTGTGAGAAAATGAAGATGATTCAGACCCAGGGTCTATCCTGAAGGGGTTACTATTCACCAGCGGAGATAAAACATGCACATAAATAACAACTATAATGCCAGAAGACAGTGTAACCAAATCCACAGAAAAAGAGAGCCTGTAGGAGAAAGACGAAAAGAGAGTTCTCAAGTGCTAGTTGATGGGACCTGAGAAAGTTTCATAGAGAAGGAGGCATCTGAGGATAAGTTAGACCTGAACAGAATCCCTGAATGGTGCACATGGTTAACGGGCTTGGCTGCTAACTGAAAGGTTGAAGATTCAAATCCACTCAGAAGTACCTAAGAAGAAAGGCCTGGCAACCAACTTCTGAAAAATCAGCCATTGAGAACCTTATGGAGCAAAAAAAAAAGAAAGCCCTATGGAGCACAGTTCTACTCTGACACACATGATGTCGCCAGGAGTCAGAATCGACTCCACAACAACTGGTTTTACTGGTTTTACTGGAGGACCTGAAGCTTGGGAAGGGCACAGAAGTTGATTTGTGTGCCCGAGCAAAGATGCAGAGGTGGGACAGTGCACTGTGACCGGATCATACAGTATGTCCTGACGGTTCAGCACGGTGAAAAAAAAATACTAGTCTTGGAATCAAAGCCATTGATCAAACTCCAGCTTGGCTAGCTTTTAGTCCTGCAACCTTAGTCACTTAACTTTAATGAGCTTCAGTTTCCTTTTGTAAAGTGGGAAAGATAATTACTGTTTTAACTTGCTGGGTTATTGCACAAATAAAATATGATAACAGGTAAGTTAAAGTGCATAATTATAACTAAATTCACGCCACCTTTTCTCAAGACTTCTTCCTACTTGCCCAGCATTTCTGCCTCCTGATTGCTTCCCACGGCTTCCTTCACCTTGCCTTCAATACTTCTTCTTCGAACAGAGAAATAATAACAAGAATCTCATAAATAGTCATCCCCTTTCTTCTGAGGCTGAGTGTAGGCGGTATTGTTTCCCTTTTAAAGATGGCTCTAGATTGATGCCCCAGCTAAAGCAATCCACAGAATTTACAACTTTTGATGAGCCCCAGTGAGAAACATTAGCCTTACAAATTCCGGCACATCGGGGTTGGAATTTTGGGCTCTTCTTTCAGTGCCATTTCTCTGTGTTACAGATGTAGACAAGACAGCTTTATCATGGGTCACATATAGATCCTCAAACTGTTCATCCAATGATCAAGTCAGTATTTGAGCTCTAAGTCACAAACTTCAAGCAATTATGTTTGTATGATGAAACTCCTTCTAAGACAAGCCTGTAATCATAGAAAAATATACATATTCATGCACATTGTTATAATGTTGATCTTGATTATTTAAAATTGTATTTCTATAGAGGAATGCCGTCTTCTTAGTCCTGGGTCAAAAGAGCTGGATATAGCAAAAAGAAATTCATTGGGGCAGGATTTATGATTTCATTTTTGTATTCTCAATGCCTAATCTAGTGTCTAGCATATACTAGATACTCAATAAATATTCACTGGATGAACAAATGAGTGAGTGAGTGAAAATGACATCTCTAATCCTGCCTCTAGCTCCAAATTCCATCACAAGCTGGATGGTACATTAAAAAAAAACTCATGCCGTCAAGTAGATTGCTTCCAACTCACAGTGACCCTATAGGACAGAGTAGAACTGCCCCATACGGTTTCCAAGAAGCACCTGGTGGATTCGAACTACCAACCTTTTGGTTAGCAGCTATAGCTCTTAACCGCTATGCCACCAAGGTTTCCGGATGGTCCACTGGTACCTTAAATTCAACAGGTTAAAAATCAAAATCTTCTTCTTCCCCCTCAAAAAAATCCCTGTTTTTACGATTTTCTATTTCTATTAATGGTACTATCATTTTCTGAGTCGCCCCAGCTCAAACCTGCATTTGATTCCTCATCTCAAACTCTGTCCCTTTCTATCAGTTATCAATTCCTGTTGGTGGTTTCCTTAGGATAATCCTCACATCTGTTCCTTATTTTTCATCTATCTCTACTCTTGACCACCTGAGACCATGGGCCAGTTTATCTTCCTATGGTTGTGCTCATTTTGCTACCTTTGTCAGATAAATTGTCTGAACACTTTAACTGGCATTCCAGACCCCCGTGATCTAACCCATTATTACCTTTCTAGCCTAATTTGTACAGGTCCATTACATCAGCCAATCCAATTCAACTAGATTCCTTGTCATTCTCTCCAGGCCCTGCTCCTTTATTCAGACCTGGGAAGCTCTGTCTCCTGAGGTGTCCAGCTCAAACATTCTTCTTTCATAAGTCTTTAACAACTCCTCTAACCAGAGTAAGTACCCACTCCATGAACTTCCAGACTTCTCAGTTCAAGTCTTTCTTATGAAACTTAACACATGTGGTTCTGCATTTTAGAAGTTCGTGAACTTGTTTTTTGTTTGTTTTTTCATCCTTACTAGCTTGAAAATTCATCTGCTTGAAAATATATATGGAATAACTATCATGCTCAAGGAACTGATTGACACTGAGGATACAGCAATGAAGACAGTCATGGCTTCTGCAGTACAGGAGACAGGAGTGTTCAAGGAACAAAATAAAAGGCCAAAATCAGTAAAGAGGGAAGTAGATGAGGCCAGATCAGAGATGTAGGCAGTGCCGGTCCATGAGGGGCTTGCTGTTGTTGTCAGGTGCTGTTGAGTCGGTTCTGATTCATAGTGACCCTACAGGACAAAATACCTGGCTTCATGGAGCTTACGTTGGGGACCCCCACCCAATTGCAATCAAGTCAATTCCTACACACAGCAACCCTAAAGGACAAAGTAGAACTGTGCCATAAGGTTTCCTAGGTGTGTTTAATCCTTACAGAAGCAGACTGCTACATCTTTCTTCCAATGATCGGCTGGTGGGTTCGAGCTGCTGACCTTTCAGTTAGCAGCCAAGAGCTTAACCACTGTACCATCAGGGCTCCTTCTACACTGGGGAAGGCAGACAATAAGGAATACGAACAAGTAAAATGTAAAGTAAATGAGATAGTGATAGGTGCCCAGAAGGAAAAATAAAGCAGGGAAGGGGGTATGAAGCTCTCATTAATCCTCACAGCAACTATATGTGGTAGATACTATTATACTCTTTTTTTAATTAAAAAAATTTTTTGAGGGAAAAAGGAGGCTAAGTAACTTGTCCAAGTTTTATGGAGTTAAAGTAGATACCCTTGCCTCTCTGTCTGTTTTTTTACTGTGGTAACTTGCATGTTGCAGTGATGCTGGAAGCTATTTCATTGGTATTTCAAATGCCAGCAGGGTCACCCGTGGTGGACAAGTTTCAGCAAAGCTTCCAAACTAAGACAGACTAGGAAGAAAGGCCTAATGACTTACTTCTAAAAATTATCCAATGAAAACACTGTTGGTCACAACAGAGCATTGTCTGACTCATTTGCTTTGGACACATCACCAGGAGACATCAACCACTGGAGGAGGACTTCTCGTTTGGTGAAGCAGAGGGTCAGTGAGGGTGAGAGAGACTTTTGGTGAGAGGGACAGTGGCAAGGATAGACTTGAACATGCTGGCAATCGTGAGGATGATGCAGTACTGGGCGACACTTTGTTCTGTTGTACATAAGGTCACCATGAGTTGGAGCTGGCTCATGGCAGCTATCTATCTCTCTTTAAAGTAGATGAACAAGGGATGTACCAAGGGGGTCTGTAGAGGCTTTAGAGCCCAATCCCCAATAATCCCTATCTGCATCCCACCCCAAGCTTTGAAATGAGTCCTTGATGTTAAGAACCCTGGACGTGCAGACCCAATACCTATCAAATCAACACAAAGCACCATCTCATCATGACAGCCACTGCTCTGTGGAAATTCTGGATCTACCATAATATTCTGGAGGGCAGAGCTGGCACAGGATTTGCCCAATGGCAAACCGAAAGAGAGAATTATCACCCGTCTTAAAAACAACCTGTGAGGAAAGGTCAACACAAATGGACTAAACCAAAACCAAAGAAGTTTCCTGAATAAACTGAACACTTCAAAGGCCAGCATAGCAGGGGCAGGGATTTGAGGACCATGGTTTCAGGGGACATCTAAGCCAATTGGCATAATAAAATCTATTAAGAAAACATTGTACATCCCACTTTGGAGAGTTGCATCTGCAGTCTTAAACACTAGCAAGCGACCATCTAAGATGCATCAATTGGTCTTAACCCACCTGGAACAAGGAAAAATGAAGAACACCAAAGGCACAAAATAATTATGAGCCTAAGAGACAAAAAGGACCACATAAACCAGAGCCTACAACAGCCTGAGACCAGAAGAGCTAGATGGTACCTGGCCTCAATCAACAACTGCCCTGACAGGCAACTCAACAGAGAAACCCTGAGGGAGCAGGAGAGCAGTGGGATGCGGAACTCAAATTCTCGTAAAAAGACCAGACTTAAGGGTCAGACTGGGATGGGAGGGACCCCGGAGGCCCTGGATCCCAGACCTTCTGTTAGCCCAAGACAGGAACCATTCTCAAAGCCAACTCTTCAAACAGGGATTGGACTGGTATAAAAAAAAAAATGAGACTGGTGAAGAACAAGCTTCTTGGATCAAGTCGACACATGAGACTATGTTGGCATCTCCTGTCTGGAGGGGAGATGAAAGGGCAGAGGTGGCCAGGAGCTACCCAAATGGACATGAGGAGAGAGAGTAGAGGGAAATACTGTGCTATCTCATTAGAGGGAGAGCAATTAGGAGTGTATAGCAAGGTGTATATAAATTTTTATATGAGAGACTGAAGTGATTTGTAAACTTTCATTTAAAGCACAATAAAAATTCATTTAAAAAAAAACAAACCTGTGAGACTGGTATCATTACCCCCAATGTGGACCCCGAGACTTTAAAGATGGGCAAATTGAGGGAAGTTGTGCTTACACAGTGTCACACAGCCAACAATAGCTGGGGAGGATTCCAACCGACATTTCTCTGTCTTCTGAAGCTAATCTGGATGATGGATCCCACAGCAGGCTAAGGCTTCGTCAACGCTGCACCATGACACCCCTGTCAGAGCTGTATCCTCTGAGGAGAGACATCAGACAGGCCCAGGCCACAGTGGCCTGACTTTAGCACAGGACTTCAGAGAAAGTTGTGTGTTGGAAGAAGTACTTATGAAATCATTTTGGAGGAAAAAAAAAATTCCTCAAAAAGAAACCATCCTCAAAGAAGCAGCAGCAAAGAGGTTGGCTCAAGAGAAAGGAGGTCTTGGGTCCTAAGTATTTTTCCACTCCCTGAATTATATTTTGGCCCCAGCCCCACCCCCACCCTGTGATTAATAGAATTTCAAGAGCTATTCAGTCTCCGAGCCATTTTGCTTTAGGGAGCTCTGATTTGAAAAATGAGACAAGGAGTTTCAGCGCTGTCATCAATAGGAAATAAGGGGATGAAAAGAAATCTATTTAAATGGCTTTGAAATATTCACAATGAGAGCATCAGGCAGTTGCCCTGTTCTGCTCCTCTGCCCCCTTCCCCAGATAACCTGCTGGCATCGGTATAATGAACATAAGATAAGCTTAGACACCCTCAGCAGATGCAAAACCAGGCATAGAATGGCAGACGATGGCCTGAGCTCTTGCCCTCTCAGGAACTTGTGTCTTTAGGGAAATGGTTCAGAAGAGGGTGTCTGCCATGGCTTCTTTCAAGCAACGTGCAAGGTAAGAGGCGTTGGAGAGCAACAGGCACAAAGAGAAGGCATCTGGTTTTAAAGAAGCCTGTAAGGGACTATACGTTGGTATAACATGTTTGGATGTAATTTGACAAGATGCATCAAAAATTAAAATATGGATTCCCTTTGACCCACTCATTCCGCTTCTACGACACTTGTTAGAACAAGGGCCCAGATGTGCACGCGAGGATGTTTGCTGCCGCACTGTCTGTAATTTGAAAAACAGCTGACAAAGTAAGCAGGCATCAGTCAGGAAATGGTTATGTGCATTACGATTCCACTGTACAATGGTAAGTTATGCAGTGAGTCAATAAGATAAGGTAGATTTACGTGTTTCAACCAGGAATAAAGCCCATGTATGTTGTTGTGTTGATGTAAAAAAAAAAAAAAAAATTTTTTTAATGTTATTCTTTGCAAAAAAGTAGGTTGCAAGGCTGTATATATGGTATGATTCCACTTATGTAATACATGCAGATAACATGCTTGTGTTTGCATGTAAAAGATGAGGATGACATATACCAAACTGCCAGCACTCATGGACTCTGAGATGTGGGCTGAGGCTCGGCCTGGGGGAGAACAGACTTTCATTCCTTGCTGCATGTTGTTCTCCAGTAGTTGAATTTTGACAAGCGTGTGATATTTTATATTTTTTTTAAAGACTGGTAGGCCTCATAATGAGGTTAGCCACTCTTGGAGAGAGAAAAATTAAGCAAAACAGACACAGACATACTAGCAAATGAAGCAGTAAGTGGGTAATTATATGGTCCATTTCAGCTATTTCAAAGGAATAAAATTCAATGTAATAAACGATTGAATTATGAAGATTTTACTTTGGGATTTGCAGTACGCATTTGGACTCAAATTGCTTAACTTAATAAATTCTTATAAAAATATACTTTGTTTTTTTTATTTTATAAACGTTTAATTTTCTTTTCTGATCCGTGACTTCCCTCCAAGCCTGAGTACCTGCCTGGTGGGTATTTCCGCCAGGATGTTCCAGTATACTTAAAACTACCATTTATAAAACTAAGTCTATCATCTTCCTAAAATACTTCATTTCTTCCCAGATTATTCCCGTTTTCCCCATCACTCAAGCTTGAAACTCCAACTCTTGTCTTGTTCCCTGGGCAAATTAGAGGTCAAGTACTGCTTATTCTTCATCCACAGTATCTCTTACATCAGTTCCCTCTTTTCCATTTCTAAAGCCAGTCCCTAAATGTAGTCCTCCTTCCTCCTGTCACCTTGACCCTTTAGTATAAGTCTATAACATTGTCTGTATCTCCCCCCGCCTCGCAAGCCCCAACACACCATGTTTTGGTTGTTGTCAGTCGTCATCAAGTCATGGCAACCCTTTGTACAACAGAGTAAAACATCCAGTCCTGCACCACAATCACTGGCATGCTAGAGCCTGTTGTTGCAGCCACTGTGTGTTTTCAGTGCCTTCCAACCTAGTGGGCTCATCTTCCGGCACTATATCAGAAAATAGTCTGCTGTGATCCATAGGGTTTTCACTGGCTAATTTCCAAATGTAGATGGCCAGGCCTTTCTTCCTAGTCTGTCTTAGTCTGGAAGCTCTGCTGAAACCTACCCACCATGGGTGACCCTGCTGGTATTTGAAACACCGGTGAAATAGCTTCCAGCATCATAGCAACATGCAAGCCACCACAGGACAACAAACTGACAGGTGGTGGAGCCACTACCTTTTCGTTGTTTTCAGTTGCCATCGAGTCAATTCTGACTCGTGGCAACCTTATGAGCGTTAGAGTAGAACTGTGCCCCACAGGATTTTCAAGGGCTAATTGGAAATATATTACTAGGTCTTTCTTTGCAGTCTGTCTTAGTCTGGAAGCTCCACTAAAACCTATTGACCATGGGTGACCATGGTGGCCCTAATAGGCTATAAGCTCCTCAAAAGGATTCAGGTTATAGCTATCTGAGCACCTACTATCCTGCCTAGGACACAGTGGGTGCTCGATTAATATATTTTCAGTGAACAACAGAAGGAAAAGAGTAGCTGGTCTTTGTTCCTGGCAGGTTCTCCTTTTCCCACCCCCACCCAATCTTCTTCAATAGTCTCCCTTGTTGATCATTTAAATTCATCATCATCGTCACTGGTGTTTTACCACTTCTCAGATGAGACCATAATCATTTCAAACTCAGTCATGGATGGAATTTAAAGACTTTTTTATTTTCTTGATATATTCAATGGTTTTCAAAGAAAACTTGAAAAATTCAAAGCTATAGAAGCTAAAAAACTCCAGAATGTCCCTAAACTTCTACTGAGACTCTTACAAAACAGTAGAAATATGCATTTATGAATCATTAGAGGGGTAAAGACCCATTCCCTTAATTATCAATCCTTAAATATTATTTTACGAAGGGACTGCAGGATAATGAAGAACAGAGTCATGTAACTTCAAAAATGTCTAGGCAGCTCTCCAACTATGATATTCAGCTATTAGGAACTGTTAATATTCTATTACTCAGAGGCCTTTAGCACATTCTGCTAGCAATATAGATCACATAATATCAAACGACAAGGAGAGAACATGAAGTGTCCTAATTATGGTGTCTTTTAAAAAGGGCTGCCGTGACCTTCTCCCCAGAAGGAGAACTGTATCTTGCAAAGTCTGAAAACACTACAACCATTCTCTCTTAAATGGGCTACCATGGAAAGAGAAAGAACTACCTAAACGGAATAATGGCTAATATTTATTATATTCTTAGTATGTGCCAAGCACAGATCTAAGAGATTTTCACAATATCTTAAATTCTACAAAAAACTTGATGAGACAGGTATTATCATTACCCCCACTGAGTCCCATTGTAAGCAACATGTCCAAGGTTACTGTTATGGATTGAAATGTGTCCTCCAAAAATATATGTTGTAAATCCTAATCCCTATACTGGTTATAATCCCATTTGGGAATAGATTTTGTTATATTAATGAGGCAGTATTAGTGCAGGGTGTGTTTTAAATCAATCTCCTTTGAGAAACGAAAGAGCAGATTAAGCAAGCAAGCATAGATGGGGGCCACATGAAGATCACAAAGGAACCGAGGAACAGAAGCTGAAAAGAGATAAGGACCATCCCAAGAGCCAACAGAGAGAGAGAGCCTTCCCCCAGAGCTGGGTCCTGAATTCAGACTTCTAGCCTCCTAAATTTCAAGAAAATTAATTTCTTTTCATTAAAGCCACCTACTTGTCGTATTTTTGTTATAACAGCGCTAGATAACTAAGACAGCTACATAGCTTCTAAAAAGAAATTCAGGTGTAGTGGATAGAGGGATGCTCCACCCAGACCTTCCTTTAAGGAAGGACTTGTTCCAGCAGCTTCTCAGGGTTTGCCTCAGTTGCAGAGGGCTCCTACCCCAAGAGCACACTCTTCCCAGGACAGCCTGTACCCAATGGTGATTACAGAAGAGGTAAAAAGATCTGGCCTTTTTGGCTTTCTGAGGGACAACTCTGATGAGTCATACACACTCCAGCATTCCCAAGGGGCGGGCTGAGGCTTCTCCTGCTGCCCAAACCTGCTTCCTCCCTCCCCAGTCCACTGGAGTCAATCCCTATAAATACTCTGCATGCCAAACTCCATTCAGAGAACCCAACCCCCGACACCAGGATTTGAACCAAGTCATCTGACTCCATAGCCCTCACTCTTAACTCTTCTGTCTTCCCAGATAGAACCACAGACAGACTAAAAAAAAAAATCCACAAATTATTCTAAAGCCTCACCTTAGCTAATGATTTCTGCCTCCACTTATACCAAACGTTTGTCAGAACTGCTAAGAATAAGTGACATTTTTCTATGCTTTAGTCCAAAATCTGAAAAGAGAAAAATAAATAAATAAATAACAGATCTTCGCTAATATCTAGACCAATATTGGTCCCCAAAATACTTTTTGGAAATTCTAAGATATTCCTACTCGCTATTCTTAATAATCAACTTACCAATCCATATGCTTTCCTCTCCTGTCCATTTTACACCACTCACTGCTTTTAAGTGTGCACTATATGTTTATATGTAGGCCACACTGACAGATTTCATGGCTTCCATTTACTCTTAATGAGTGGTTGCATGCTCAACTTCTTTACCCAAGTAACTTTTAACTTTTCACTTTTCTGTGGAAAAATGCACAAAGGAAACAACAGCAACTCTCTTTCTCTTTCTCCTCTTTTTCTCTTTCTCTGCTTTCTTGCAATAAGCTAATGGGACAACTTAGAAACCAAGGCTAAAACAACAAGAAGTTCTCAGTGGTTTTCCTAATATCACAAGAGCCTAAGTAGAGACCAGCATGGCTTCCTGAATTCTAATGGAGCTGTCACTTGGGCACTGACACATGTTTAAGGTGGTAACATATGATCAAGAACTGAAGGAAGAAGTTCAAGCAGCACTGAAGGCATTGGCAAAAAACAAGGCTCTAGGAATTCATGGAATACTAATTGAGATGTTTCAACAAATGGATGCAACACTGTAAATGCTCACTCGTCTACGCCAAGAAATTTGGAAGACAGTTTCCCTGCCAATAGACTGGAGGAGATTCATATTTGTGCCCATTCCAAAGAAAGGCAATGCAACAGAATTCAGAAATTGCCATACAATATCATTAACATTACACGTAAGTAAAATTTTGCTGAAGATAATTAAAAAACTAGCACAGTGGTACCTCAACAGACAACTGCCAGAATTTCAAGCCAGATTCAGAAGAGGATGAGAAATGAGGGACATGATTGCTGATATCAGATGAATATTGGCCGAAAGCTGAGAATACCAGAAAGAGGTTTACCTGTATTTTGTTGTCTATGCAAATGCATTAGACTGTGTGGCTCATAACAAATTATGGATAACATTGTGAAGAACGGAAATTCCAGAACACTTAACTGTGCTCATGAGGAGCCTGTACATAGACCAAGAGGCAGTCATTCGAACAGAACAAGGGGATACTGCATGGTTCAAAGTCAGGAAAGGTGCATCAGAGTTGTATCCTTTCGCCACACTTATTCAATTTGTATGCTGAGCAAATAGTCTGAGACACTGGACCGTATATGAAGAAGAACGTGGTATCAAGATTGGAGGAAGACTCACTAACAACCTGTGATACGCAGATGACACAACCTTGCTTGCTGAAGGTGAAGAGGACTTGAAGCACTTACTGATGAAGATCAAAGACCACAGCCTTCAGTATGGATTACCCCCAACATAAAGAAAACAAAAATCTTCACAACTGGACCAATAAGCAACATCATGATAAATGGAGAAAAGATTGAAGTTGTCAAGGATTTCATTTTACTTGAGTCCACAATCAATGCCCATGGAAGCAGCAATCAACAAACCAAAAGACAAATTGCATTGGACAAATCTACTGCAAAAAACTTCTTTAAAGTGTTAAAAAGCTAAGATGTCACTTTGAAGACTAAGGTGCACCTGACTTAAGCCATGGCGTTTTCAGTTATCTTATATGCATATGAAAGCTGGACAATGAATAAGGAAGACCGAAGAAGAATTGATGCCTTTCAATTACGAAATTGGCAAAGAATATTGAATATACCGTGAACTGATAGAGGAATGAACAAATCTCTGTTGGAGGAAGTCCAGCCAGAACGCTTCTTAGAAATGAGGATGATAGGACTTTGTCACATGTACTTTGAACATGTTATCAGGAGGGTCAAGTCCCGGGAGAAGAGCATCATGCTTGGTAAAGTACAGGGTCAGCGAAAAAGAGAAAGACCCTCGATGAGATGGATTGACACAGTGGCTACAACAATGGGCTCACACATAGCAACGACGGTGAGGATGGCACAGAGTTTCCTTCTGTTGTACATAAGGTCACTATGAGTCAGAACCTACTCAACTGGCACCTCACAACAACAACATATTGCTTGGAGCTTCAAAAATACTTATCCTTTAACCTGCATTTTTTTTTTTAAATCCACATTTCTAATATGTATTTTATTCATTCAAAAAGGGACATAACTGCTGGAAGTGCTGGTACTCATTCTGATGACTCAGCAGGACTGTTTAAGTACGTCACTTGTGATTTCTCTCTCCTCACCGACAGGAGCCCACAGCTTCCTCTATTCACCATCAGGGAAGAATGAGTCCATGTGCACAGAGGATCCTTGGTGAGAAATGGGTCCATGTTTGATGTCTTGACCTCAAAGATAAAGAATCAATATTAGCACTAGAAATAATGCAGAAAGATACAGAACACAGGTAACACACTGGTTTTGATTCTGTTAGAATTTTATCATTGATTTTGGGTATGCTCTGGCAAAGGAAAGGGGCATTAGATATTCAGTTTAAAGAGAATATGGATTACTCATGCATTGAGATGGTCATATCCACCAAAACTCACTGCTATCAACCAATTCCGACTCATAGTGACCCTACAGGACAGAGTAGAACTGCCCCATAGTTTCCAAGGAGCGCCTAGTGGATTCAAACTGTCAACCTTTTGGTTAGCAGCTGTAACTCTTAACCACTAGGCCACCATGGTTCCCGAGATGGTCATAATAATCTCCTTAAATAGTTGATGACACAGACACCAAGGTCTTGTTCTCCAATCTCATTTGCATCTTCAGCTTTCTCTTGTTTGCTTTGGCTCTTCCTGTATGCCACCGTGGGGAACTGAATTAAACCCAGTTTGTGGTACAAATGTAAACAATGAAAGATGTGAAAAGGATTCCCACTCCTACCCCGCGGTCTTTACGCTGGGTGATTCTCCAATTTCCTAGCCTGTTTGTCCACTTCTTCCCTCTTCCAAGCACTTCGTTCCCTAGCAGGCTGACTTTCTGAGTGTTTCACGGAACAGCTCAAGACTCACTGCCGAAAGGAAGGAACAGCTTTGACCGACATTGGATAAACTCTTCCAGCCAGGCCTTCAAGATCTTCTTAGGCCCCAGCTGGCCCCGCAGAGTTTAAGCATCCAAGGCCAGAGCACTCCCCCTAGCATCTACACGGAGAAGTACAACGACGCCACCCTCAGAACTGGGAAAGATGACTCCTCCGTTCTGGAGGAGGCTTGCTGAAACAGGAGGAAACACTCAAATCTTTTCCTCAAAATTCTGGAGGCCAGATCTCCAGGCTCGAAGTTACCTAATAATAACCTGTGACAGTTTAAACCTAAGTCCTTCCACGCCAAGGCTGGGTGTTCTCTCACACTTGGTTTTAGTAGCATTATGAAGATAATTTCATTCATTCATATCCATACACATTTGTGAAATCAGTCTGACCTTAATTATGATGGGCTCAACAAAAGAGAACTACCCTGACTCGGCTATACATGTAATGACTGGAGAAAATTCACAGAAATCAAAAATATAGCCAACATTCTTTGTGTGCTTACCCTAACAGTAGAAAAGGATCACTGATGTCTAATGAACTGTACATTCCTAACAGTACTAATATCATATCATATATCATATCATATCATATCATATCATATCATATCATATCATATCATGTACTTTTGTGTTTACACAGAGCTCAGGAAGGTAGGGCCAAATAATAACTGCAATTATAATAGCTAACATGTATTTAGCACATATTATTCATCCAGTAAGAAACGAATCAATGCTTAACGTATTAATGACATTAATAAGGATTCATTTAATCCCCATAACAACCCTAGAAGGTATGCACTACTATTATTTCTATTTTATATATGAGGAAACTGAGGCTTAAATTAATGAAATAAATTGCCAAGGGTTAAATAACTAGTAAGCCACAGACCCAGGATTCAAAATCAGGCTGCTCCAGGGCCTGTGCTCTCAACTATGGGATACACAGTGACCATGAGGAAGTCTCTCAACTTCTCAGACATTCAGTTTTCTCCTCTGAAAAGTGAGTAAACCAGTAAACTTCCATAAACATGGAGGCTTGTCGTTTATCTCCTCTGCCTTCCAAAACCAATAAACATCATTTTTTAAAAAGAAGAATGAAAATGATATCCAACCAGAAGTAAAATGAGAATGGGACAGAAGGCAACAACAGATGAATGATTTCAATCTATCTTTTGGAAGATGGGTATTAGGTAGAAGGTAGCTATCTTAAGAGTGCTTGGTATTCCAACCTTAGCACCTTCAGAACAGGAATTCTGGCCAGGAAAGAGCCAGTGTGCCTTGCAGAGCCCCTGAGAAGCTCAGCACTTGAAAGCAAGGATAGGAAGTGAAGCTAAAAACAGGCGCGTATCTTAAAAACCTGTCCTGATTTGTTGATCTCCAGCTTCCCTCCTCTACATTATACAGCCAGATCAGAACTATCTTTCACACACACACACACACACACACACACACATACACGAAGAAGATTATTCTCTGGAGAAAGTGAGCCAGAGAAACTCCGATCTTGAGTATGCCGGGCACAGTAGTATGGCACAGACTTGAAAACAGAGGGAGGGAGGCAGATAATGAAAGTCTAATAATGTACTATAAGAACATCAACCCCTTTCCCCAGAATGCCAACAGACAGGTATACATACACACACACACCCTTTAGAGAGGAGGAGTCTGGAATATTCTTCTATAAGGAACTGAAGGTCTCAAAATACTTTCACATACTGGCATTTGGAGATCACTCTACAGTGAAACACACCAGTTTTACTTATGATAATTATGTAAAACAATTCACTGTTGAGCCAAGAAATGTTCTACAATTGTGTTTCTTTTCTCAACATTCTCCACCACCTCCTCCCACTCCATAGTTAGTAACTACTTTGGTTTTTATTTATTTATTTTCATTTTCTTAGTTTTCCATATATTTATGGCTATTTCCACCTTTCCCCCTTACTAAGATCCCATATATTTGACAAATGCTTTTTCTAAAATCTCCAACATGTCAGACAATATATTAGCTGCATTTCCTTCCTTCAAAGCCTCTCTCCCACAGTTGCCTGTTTTCTTGCTCCAGTTAAGGCTGATGTGCTCTGGGCCTGGTCCACCACAGTCAGCCTGTGACTTCCTTTGCAATTTTCCTGTGTGGGATACCATAAATCTTCACTTTTCATAGAACTCCCTTAAATTGCAGAAACTCCTACTGCAATTGCTTCCTGAGAAAGGGTGTATCTGAGAACCATGGCACTAGAATAGCTCTAAGGTTCCCTCCAAAGAAGAAAGTATGCTATAAAGTATTTTGGTGAACTACTGTTTTGCATATGTGAATTTTATTTTCTTAATATTAACAGTTTAAAATGGCTTAGTCTCTTTCATTAAATCTTTTTAAAATGTATTTTGTGTCTTCCTAGCTTTTGGTGGCCCAGTGGTTAAGAGCTCGGCTGCTAACTCAAAGGTCGGCAATTTGAATCCATGAGCCACTCCTTGGAAACGCCATGAGGCAGCTCTATTCTGTTCTGTTGGGTTGCTATGAGTTGGAATCCACCCGACAGCAAGGAGTTTGGTTCTGGGGGTTTTCATAGCTTTTAGAGTAAACCTTTCCTTATGACTGTGAGTCATCATTCAGCCAACAGAGAAGTCCTGCCTTCATCCTGGCACTTTGCTGGTGTCACAGTCCTGGCCTCAGCAAGCTCATAGTCTGTTGAGTAAAACCATCCTCCTAGACAGTATGCGTTTCAGCCATGGCCAACCTCACCTCTCTCCAGTGCATAGCCCTGATTCCCAGGCCCCACCCAAGTCTCACACCCTCAGCTCCACTTGTCATAAAAGAACTTTGATTAATTTTGTCCCTGACAAACTTTATCAAATATATGTAATGTACTGACCTTTTTTGGAAAAAAAAAATAAATAAAGCTTGTAAACACCTAAAGTTAAATTGTTTTTATTTTACTTAAATATATACAAATAAATATAGACCTATGTACATTATGTATTTAGCTCTTTTTTAACTATAAAAACTACAAATTTACAAAATAAATAAGACATTATAGTTAAGAGATCAGGCACCAGAATCAGAATATATGAGTTCAAATTCTACTTCCACGTTTACTAATTATGTGTCTTTATAAACATTATTTAATCTCTCCAGACCTCAGTTTTCTTATCTGTAAAAGGAAATGATAATTCATACTACATAGGTTGCTTGAGAATTAAATGAAATAATCCACATAAACTACTAATAAGTGCTCTGTAAATGTTAGCCATCATTTACATTGCTTTCATTATTATAAAACCAAACAAAAACCAAACTGAATTAATGTAATGTGATACATATTTTGCTGAAGCCAAGTAACCTGTATGAATATGGTACTAAGCTATAGCACAGGTTCTTTGGAGTCTCGCATGCCCATACTACCATCTGTGTGATAACTTTGTTTACCCACCATATTTTTTCAACTACTGGGAAACTTGCATTTGCTAAGTACACCACGATGGCACATCACCTTCTCCTGGAATGAAATACATCACTGTGCATTGTCTTCCTCTATTCTATTCTTGTCAGATTATAACAAAATATTAGCACAAAAGCAGACTCTGAAATTGCACAACTGTATTTGGTAATAAGATGGTCAGCCAGATTAGCCAGAAAATGTTTACAACATATTTCTTAAATTGTCATCAAAATGATAATACAATAAAGAACCTACCTCTGAAATATCTGAGAAACACTGACCTATGATGCAAAGCTAGGAAGAAGGCTAATGTTGGTGAGTGCCAGAATTTAGATCTTAAATGATAAGCCAACTGTAATAACATGAAAGTTAATAAATACAACTTCAAACTCTTATGCTTAAACAAAACCCAGTATTTTTCTTTGGTGGGGGGGCTTGTTTAAGCAATGAAAGTTAATAAATACGACTTCAAACTCTTATGCTTATGTACAAAAAATAAACCATACAAGCATAATTGGGAAGACATGCCCTGTCAGTTTGCAGTACCGTGGTGCCTAGTGTGTTGCTGTGGTGCTGGAAGCTTTGTCACTGGTATTGCAAATACCAGCAGGGTCACCCATGGTGGACAGTTTTCACTGGAGCTCCTAGACTAAGACAGACTAGGAAGAAGGACCTGGAAGTCTACTTCAGACAAAACTGAACAGTGAAAACCTTATGAATAGCAGCAGAATATTTTCTGATATAGTGCCAGAAGATGACCCCATCAGGTTGGAAGACACTCAAAATACAACTGGGGAAGGGCTGCCTCCTCAAAATAGAGTTGACCTTAATGACGTGGATGGAGTCAAGCTTTCAAAACCTTCATCTGCTGATGTGGCACAACTCAAAATGAGAAGAAACAGCTGAAAACATCCATTAATAATCAGAATGTGGAATGTACAAAGTAGGAATCTAGGAAAATTGGAAATAAACATTGATATCCTAGGCATTAGTGAACTGAAGTGGTCTGATATCGACCATTTTGAATAAGACAATCATGTAGACTAATCAAGAGGTCTACTATGCCAGAAAAGACAAATTGAAGAGGAATGGCATCACGTTTATCCATAAAAAGAACATTTCAAGATCTATGCTGAAGTACAACGCTGTCAGTGATAGGGTAATATCCATATGCCTGCAAGGAAGACCAGTTGCTACAACTATTATTCAAATTTACCCACCAACTGCTAAGGCCAAAAAAAAAAAAAAACAGATGAAGAAATTGAAGATATTTACCGACTTTGGCAGTCTGAAATTGATCAAACATACAATCAAGATGCATTGATAATTACTGGCAGTTGGAATCTGAAAATTGGAGACAAAGAAGAAGGATTGGTAGTTGGAAAATATGGCCTTGGTGACAAAAATGACACCAGAGATAGCATGTTAGAATCTTACAAGACCAATGACTCCTTCTTTGCAAATATCTTCTTTCAACAATGTAAACCAAGACTATACATGTGGACCTCATCAGATGGAATACACAGGAAGCAGATCGACTACATCTGTGGGAAGGGATGATGGAAAAGCTCAATATCATCAGTCAGAACAAGGCTAGGGGCCTACTGTGCAACAGATCATCAATTGCTCTATGCAAGTTCAAGCTGAAGTTGAAGAAAAGTAAAAATTAGAGCAAGTCCAAAACAGCCAAAGTATGACCTTGAATACATCCCTCTTGAATTTAGAGACTATCTCAAGAATAGATTTTATGCACTGAACAATGACCAAAGACCAGACGAGTTGTGGAATGACATCACACTTAAAGAAAGCAAGAGGTCACTAAAAAGGCAGGAGAGAAAGAAAAGACCAGAAAGGATGTCAGAAAAGACTCTGGAAGTTGCTCTTGAACTTAGAGTAGCTAAAAGGAAAGGAAGCAATGATGAAGTCAAAGAGCTGAACAGAAGATTTCAAACGGCGGTTTGAGAAGACAAAGTATTATAATGAACTATGCAAAGACCTGGAGTTAGAAAACCAAAAGGGAAGAACACACTCAGCATTTCTCATGCTGAAATAACTAAAGAGAAAATTCAAGCCTCGAGTTGCAATATTGGAGGATTCTATGGGGAAAATACTAAATGATGCCGGAAGCAGCGAAAGAAAATGGAAAGAAAACACAGAGTCACTGTATCAAAAAAATTGGTTGATGTTCAACCATTTCAGAAGGTAGCATATGACCAAGAACCAATGGTATTGAAAGAAGAGGTCCAAGTTGCACTGGAAGGACTCAAGATTCCAGAAATTGAAAGAATACCAATTGAGATATTTCAACAAACAGATGCAGTGCTGGAAATGCTCACTCATCTATGCCAAGAAATTTGGCCAACCAAGTGGAAGAGATCCATATTTGTACCCATTCCAAAGAAAGGTGATCCAACAGAATGTGGAAATTAATGAATGATATCATTAATATCACACACAAGTAATATTTTGCTGAAGATCATTCAAAAGGAGTTCCACCAGTACATCAACAGGGAACTGCCAGAAATTCAAGTGGGATTCAGAAGAGGACAAGGAATGACGGATATCATTGCTGATGCCTGATAGACCTTGGCTGAGAGCAGAGAACACCAGAAAGATGTTTACCTCTGTTTTATTAACTATGCAAAGGTATTCGACTGTGTGGATCACAACAAATTATGGATAACATTTCAAAGAACGGGAATTCCAAAACACTTAATTTTGCTCATGAGGAAACTGTACTTAGACCAAGAAACAGTTGTTCGGACAGAACAAGGGGATACTGCATGGTTTAAAGTTTTAAAAAAGTGTGTGTCCGGTTTGTATCCTTTCATCATATTTATTCGATCTGTATGCTGAGCAGATAATCCCAGAAGCTGGACTATATGAAGAAGAACGGGGCATCAGATTGGAGGAAGACTCATTACCAAACTGCAATATGCAGATGACACAACCTTGCTTGCTGAAAGTGAAGAGGATATGAAGCATTTACAGATGAAGATCAAAGACCACAGCCTTCCGTATGGATTCTACCTCCACATAAAGAAAACAAAAATCTTCACAACTGGACCAATAAGCAGCATCATGATAAACAGAGAAAAGACTGAGGTTGTCAAGGATTTCATTTTACTTGGATCCGCAATCAACACCCATGGAAGCAGCAGTCAGGACATCAAACAACACATTGCATTAGGCAAATCTGCTGCAAAAGATCTCTTTGTTAAAAATCAAAGATGTCACTTTAAGGACTAAGATATGCCTTACCCAAGCCATGGTGTTTTCAGTTGCCTCATATATATATGAAAGCTGGATAACAAATAAAGAAGCCTGAAGAAGCATTGATGCCTTTGAATATTGAATATAACATGGACTGCCAGAAGAACAAACGTATCTGTCTTAGAAGTACAGCCACAGTGCTCATTAGAAGCAAGGATGGCAAGACTTCGTCTCACATACTTTGGACTTGTTATCAGGAGGGATCAGTCCCTGGAGAAGGACATCATGCTTGGTAAAGAAGAGGGTCAGATAAAAAGAAGACCTTCAACGAGATGGATTGACACAGTGGCCACAATGATGAACTCAAACATAATGATTATGAGGATGGCACAGGACCAGGCAGCGTTTCATTCTGTTGTACATAGGGTTGCTCTGAGTCAGAACTGACTTAATGGCACATAGCAGCAACAACAACATTCTGATAATAGCACGTATTTTGAGAACCAAGAGATTGATGTGACTGTCAGTAGTGTGATGTGCTTGCTAAAAAACTAATGAGATCTTGGATACATTATCAGAAGCAAAGTCTCCAAAATAAAGGGAGCTCTACTCTGCTCTATGCAGATGAGATCACATCTACAGCCATGTATTTGGCTTTTTAATAGGATTATAGACTAATTAGAACAAGTCTACTGTGGTGATTTTTTTTTTTGCTCTGTGCCATTAAGTCAATTCCTACTCACAGAGACCCTATTTGGCAGAATAGAACTGCCCCACAGAGTTTCTGTTACTAGAGCAGATTGCCGGGTCTTTTCTCCCACAAAGTCACTGGTGGGCTCAACTGCTGCACTGTCCTTTAGGTTGGCAGCAAAGTGCTTACCCGTTGTACCACCAGGACTCTTATTTTGGTGACTAAAGACATAGAATTTGGAGTCAGAGATGGAAATTGCAATACTGGTTCTAGCAACTCCAGTATATTAACCTGTGCTTTCGCTTTCTTATCTGAAAATGGAGATATTAATAATACCTAGCTCACAGAAATGTTGAGTAATTAAATGAGAAAATATTTAGTACTTTTTAATGAATTCTAAAAATAAAGTGCTAAGCACAATGTCTGGTGAACAGAAATATTCTCTAAAAAAATAGTTTAAACATTTTTAAGTCCAAAGAAAGGACATGGAAATATGAATTTTCCTTAAATTCATTTCAGATGAAAAGTGATTAATAGATCTAGAAAGATTTTGCTGAGAGAAGAGTCACCTAAGAACATGTTGCAATGTTCAAATATTTGAAGGTTAGGTACGACACAGATGAAAGAACTAGAACCAATAAGTGGAAGTTACAGAGTGGCAGTTTTTTTGTTTTTGTTTTACTCAACATGTTGTTGTTGGTAGGTGCTGCCCAGTCAATTTCAACTCACAGTGACCCTGTGTACAAGAGAATGAAACACTGCCCGGTTAAGCCCATTGTTGCAGCCACTGTTTCAATCTATCTCATTGAGGGTCTTCCTCTTCCTCGATGACCCTCTACCAAGCATGACGTCATTCTCCAGGGACTGATCCCTCCTGATAACATGTCCAAAGTATGTGAGACATAGTCTCACCATCCTTGCTTCTAAGGAACATTCTAGTCATACTTTTTCGAAGACAGAATTGTTCATTCTTCTGGCAGTCCATAGCATATTCAATATTTGTCTCCAACATCACATGTCAAAGGATTCAATTCTTCTTCTGTCTTCCTTATTTAACATCCAGCTTTCCCACGCATATGAGGCACATTAGTCTTCAAGTTGACATCTTTGCTTTTCAACACTTTAAAGAGGTCCTTTGCAGCAGATTTGTCCAGCACAATTTGTCTTCTGATTACGTGACTGCTGCTTTCCTGAGTGTTGATTGTGGATCCAAGTAAAATGAAATCCTTGACAACTTCAATCTTTTCCCCCTTCATCATGATGTTGCTTATTAGTCTAGTTGTGAAGGTTTTTGTTTTATGTTGAGGTATAATCCATACTGAAGGTTGTGGTCTTTGATCTTCATCAGTAAGTGCTTCAAGTCCTCCTCACTTTCAGCAAGGAAGGTTGTGTCATCTGCATAACGCAGGTTGTTAATGAGTCTTCCTCCAATTCTGATGCCCCGTTCTTCTTCATATAGTCCAGCTTCTGGGATTATTTGCTCAGCACGTAGATTGAATAGGCATCGTGAAAGGATACAATCCTGACGTACACCTTTCCTGACTTTAAACCATGCAGTATCCCCTTGTTCTGTTTGAATGACTTCCTCTTGATCTATGTACAGGTTCCTCATGAGAACAATTAAGTGTTTTGGAATTCCCATTCTTCGCAACGTTATCCATAATTTGTTATGATCCATACAGTTGAATGCCTTTGCATAGTTAATAAAACACAGGAAAACATCTTTCTGGTGTTCTCTGCTTTCAGTCAAGATCCATCTAACATCAGCAATGATATCCCTCGTTTCATATACCCTTCTGAATCCAGCTTGAATTTCTGGCAGTTCCCTGTTGATATACTGCTGTAGCTGCTTTTCAATGATCTTCAGCAAAATTTTACTTGTGTGTGAGATTAATGACATTGTTCTATAATTTCCACATTCAGTTGGATCACCTTTCTTTAGAATAGGCATAAATATGAATCTCTTCCAGTCAGTTGGCCAGGTAGCTGCCTCCCAAATTTCTTGACATAGACAAGTGAGTACTTCCAGCGCTGCATTCGTTTGTTGAAACATCTCAGTTGGTATTGCGTCAATTCCTGGAGCCTTGTTTTTCACCAATGCCTTCAGTGCAGCTTGGACTTTTTCCTTCAGTTCCTGATCATATGTTATCTCCTGAAATGGTTGAATGTCAACCAGTTCTTTCTGGTATAGGGACTCTGTGTATTCCTTCCATCTTCTTTTGATGCTTCCTGTGTCATTTAATATTTTCCCCGTAGAATCCTTCAGTATTCCAACTTGAGGCTTGAATTTTTTCTTCAGTTCTTTCAGCTTGAGAAATGCTGAGTGTGTTCTTCCCTTTTTGATTTTCTATCTCCAGGTCTGCGCACATGTCATTATAATACTTTACTTTGTCTTCTCGAGCCACCCTTTGAAATCTTCTGTTCAGCTCCTTGACTTCATCATTTCTTCCTTTTGCTTCAGCTCCTCAACATTCCAGAGAAAGTTTCAGAGTCTCTTCTGACATCCATTTAGGTGTTTTTTTTCTTTCCTGTCTTTTTAATGACCTCTTGGTTTCATCATATATGATCTCCTTGATATCATTCCACAACTTGTCTGTTCTTTGGTCATTACTCAACATAGGAAAAATTTTCAATGACTAGTTCAAAATCTAAGTAGATGCCACAAGAAGTGGTGAGTTTCACAGCAATGGGGAGTTCCTTAACTACTCTGAGAGTCTATAAACCTATGAAGATCCCCTAACGATCCTCCATTCTGTGGAGTCTTTCTGTGGACATGTCATCAGCTTAGCAGTCACTTTAAGGTGGCAAAAACCCTGATGAGCAAAATTCTGTATCTCCAAGTCCCACAGTCATCTCAGTTTTTAATTCCCTGTCCTATAGTCCCTAGGCCAATTGCCCTTCCTTCCTCTCATAAAACTGATATACTTTTCATTTGGGGGGAAATTAGGAGAAAGTCATGACCCAAAACAAAGTCATCGCCTCCTTCAATGTCTAGCCCTAACACAGCCTAATTTGCTTCTACATCAGCCGTATTCTGCCCAAGCCTTCATCCTCTGTTCCAGTGGCACCTAATTAGCCCACTGGAAGTTTACTGTTTTTGCTGCTGTTGCTCTACTGTACTTTTACTGATCCCAAGAGTGAAGCAAGGACTGTAAGGGAGAAGTTTTATGGTGGCAGATGAAAGACATAGCTTGTAAACCATCACTGCTGTCCAGTAATGGAATCGGCTGCCCCTAGGGGTAATTACCGAGACTTCGTGGTTAGAGATGGGCAAACTAGATTACCTTTAAAATCCCTTTCAACCATAAAAATCTATTTAAAAATCTTCAAGTGGAAGTAGATAGCCAGAACTTTCTTCTGAGGCGCCTCTGGGTGGACTCAAACTTCCAACATTTTAGCTAGCACTTGAGCATGTTAACCATTGGCACCACCCAGGGACTCCTAAGAATTTGCACCTGTAAGTGTACAGTGATGTGATAACTCCAAATGGAGTCAAGGAAGAAAAATCACCTAGATGTAAAATAAATGAATCCGGATTGAAATAATATGCCTCTGGCTTGATATAGATGCTTTAATTAGAAAATAAAATAAAACAAAACTTTCAATTTCGTGTAGCTTACTCTGTGCTTTGCCAAAGATTAGTGTATTTTAAAAATAAATGTTTGCAGCACGTTACAAAGGAACAAGGAGTTTCCTAAAAACACACATGCAAATGACAAACAACAAACAAAATCTCTGTAATCTCCAAGTGAATTCCCAGGTCACCAATTATATAACATACTCTAAAAATGTGTAACAAGGCTTGACTTTCGTTCCTGATTCTACTTTCAGGTCATAAAAAATTCACCCAGTAGGGCATGAAATTTAATTCATAGGAGGTAGTTAGAAACACAAATGTATGTAGAAAAGAAGCTACTGTTGGATCATTCCAAGGCAGTTCCTGAAATAACCAACTGTAGCAACCAGTTAAAACTCTGCGTTTCTCCAGACTTACTGTACCAGTAGAGACTAGATAAACCCCCAGGACTACTGCCCTTTGAAACTCTTTGAACTTGAAACTCAAACCCCTCCCAGAGGTCACCCTTCAGCCATATGACAAATTGGCCCATAAAATAAATAACACCTGTCTTGGTTATCTACTTGCTATAACAGAAATACCACAAGTGGATGGCTTTAACAAAGAAATTTGTTTTCTCACAGTCTAGTAGGCTGGAAGTCAAAATTCAGGGTGTCAACTTCGAGGCAAGGCCTTCTCTCTCTGTTGGCTCTGGAGGAAGGTCCTTCTTATCAATCTTCCCCTGGACTAGGAGCTTCTCTGCACAGTAACCCCAGGTCCAAAGGATAAGTTCCACTCCTAGCACTATTTTCTTGGTGGTATGAGGTCCCCCGTCTCTCTGCTCACTTCTCCCTTTTATACCTCAAAAGAGATTGCTCGAGACACAATCCAATCTTATAGATTGAGTCCTGCCTCATTAACATAACTGCCGACTCATTAACATCATAGAGGTAGGATTTACAACATATAGGAAAATCATATCAGATGACAAAAATGGTGGACAATCACACAAAACTGGGAATCATGACCTAGCCAAATTGATACACATATTTTGGGGGGGGACACAATTCAATCCATGACAACACCCATGGATACTATGCACCTCAAAATAATCATCTAAGTGAAACCAAATGGTAAACATTTACCCTAGACTGAAGATGAGAAGGCAAAGGGGGACAGGGAAGCAAGATTAATGGGAACAGAATAACCAGAAAAGGAATAATGAAAACACTGATGTATCGTGAAAAATCTAACCATTGCCACTCAACTATATGTACAGAAATTGTGAAATAAGAACATAATTTCCTGTGTAAACTTTCACCAAGAACACAATATTTAAAAAAAAAAAACAAAACTCTACCTTTCTGACTTTATCACACGAGGAGCAATGGTGTCTTGTTCAACAATTTTATTCTTTCAGCATTATCAGGCACTTATGTGAAGATGAATGTGGAGGCTTTTGACATACTTCCTTCATATTCTTACAAGTATACACCCCTTCCAGAGAACATTCATTCTCTTCTTTTACAAAGAGCAAGATAATCTCAACTCTTGGAATTTCTTCTTTATTAAACAGGCAACTTGTGAATGGGCTGAAAAAAAAAATCATTAAATACATTCCTCTAGTCATGCAGTAACTTAGTTGCCATGGAAATCTTTGGTAAACTTGAAAAGTACTTTAGAGGGGTCGTTTCTAAGGCTTGTGTCTAAAATTCTAGAAATTTAAAAGTTCTGGAGGATAAAGAGGCTGAAAATACTTTTCTCTTCAATGCCTAACCATAAAGTCATCGAATTTAGCACAGCTCTTCACAATATGACATCCATTACACCTCTGACAATGATCACTTCATCATTTCCCACCTCAAGATCGTTCTCATAAACTGCCCATATCTCCCCAACCAAGTGAAAGCATTAATTCAGGTCTCTGTGGCAGTGCGGGGAACTAATTCATGAAATAAGCACTTTCTCGTAATAATCCTCAAAGCTTTTCACAATTGAGCACTGTAATTTTGGCCTTCCATCAATAATAGGGTGACAAAGTACACTCTGAGGCAGTTTAACAAAGGAACATCAGACAACTGAGGACTTGAACACATCCAGGCTGCTATACAAGGAAGCTGCTGTTGGGCAGGAGGCACTAATGACTCACAGCTCTCACTCACTCTGTTCATGAGCCATGGCAGCGCTCAAAAGGTTTCAGGAAACACTGTCTGGAAGACTTTTTGGCTAATAGCTATACTTGACAACTGACCTTTAATCTTTATTTCAAATTTTCATCCCGTCAGTAGCCAAGGATAATACACAATTATTTCTGAAATATGATTTCATGGCCTGAAGATGTTCTAAAGATTTTTCATCCAAAGAAAGATGCTATTATTGGCTTTACCAGACTCTGACTATATCTTGGATTTTTTTTAAAGAACTTAATAAAGTAAAATTAATGGTTTTGCTAAAACTGAATAAGTGGTCACACACTATTTGTTTCCTCTTCTGTGGTGCTCTCTCAGCCACATCATAGTAGGATAGCACTCACGAACAGCTGTGTGGTAGAAAAAGCACTGGTCTGGAAGGTAAGAGTCTGGTTTAACCTTAAGCAGACCACTTAATATCCCTTAGTCTATTGTCTCATCTGTGATCTATGGGGATTCAACTAAATTGGAGGGTATGTGGCTCCAACCAGTGTAGCTGGAGCACCAAAGGAGTGAAATGATGAGTTAGGCAAGGCCAGACCATACCATGCCTTGTAGAATTCCTCAAAGATTCTGATATTTACCCTAAGAGCAATAGGATTTAATCCACTGAAGGATTTCAGCAAGGGAGTGATGCAATCAGAGATGGATTTTTTTGGGAAGCTCACTGTACAGTTTGGGTTGAAGACCAAAGCAGATACATGGAGACTCAGTAGCCCAGGTAACAGACAGTAACCGCTTAAACTAAGGCAATGGCAATGAAGATGGAAATAAAAGAGAATGGATTTGAGAGGAATTTAGGAGGTAAAATCAAGAGCACTTGATGATGAAGGGTAGGGAAGGGACTTGTCAAAAATGGCTCCAAAGTTGATGGCTCATGCAACCAACTGGTTGGTGAACACATTGGCTAGAACGGAAAACACTGAAAGAGAACCAGGTATAAGAGAAAGGTTATAGTTCAGCTTTGGACAAATTGAGTTAGAAGTGCTTCTAAAATATCCAAATGGGGATGTCAACATATTAGATGGGTCTGGAAGGGATCTAAGCTGGAGATAAATATGAAAGTCACTGGTGGACGGAAGGCAACTGAAGCCATGGGTATGGAGTGAGTATAGAGTCAGGAAAGAACAGGCCCAAGAGCCAAGCTCTTGGAAGCTCCAACATTTAACAGCTGAGGACAGAAGTATGGTTTTTGAAAGGAGCTAGAAAGAAAGAAACCACATACATGTGAGGAAAATCACATGTGGTGTTACAGAATACAAGGAGAGAAATAGTTCTTGGAGAGGGAGCTCAACATTGAACTTAGTGACATGACGGTCATTGATGACCTCAGTGAAATTGCTCAGTGGAGTGGTGGGCTCAGAGCACGATTATATTGAGTTCTTTGAAAGTTTTTAAAAGTTAACCCAAAAGTTTTTAAAAGTCAACCCAAAAGTTAACCCACATAGTAACTTACCTTAAAAGAATATTGAAGGAGAGAGTCATCAAAAGAACACCTGAATAAATCGTGTCTTAAAAAAAAATGGATTCTGGGCAGATATCTGTTAAAGATCCAAAGTACTTTGTAAATAAAACTACAGTACATTCCCACACACCCAACCCCCATACCCAGAAGTAGTATCCCTTGGTTGAGAATTTATTAAAGTATAGGACAAGCCTTCATAATTCACAATCTCAACAAACCTTAGAGCTTTATTATACCATATTCTCATAATCTATGCCAGGAAACCACTAAACACATGAAAGTGCCTTACCGCAAGGACTTTTGGCATTTACTCATCATCAAGGACATTCACAAAGTACATTCTACGTACAAGGGACTGTGCTGGATGCTGATGCACCAAGAAAATGCCTGTAGATCAGTTTAAGCCTATGAAGGGACTACCCTGAGGGGCCCTACCTAGGTATGACATCACACTTACTCCCAAAGCAGGAAAATGCCCTGCATACCTACTAGAACATCCTCCTGTCCTGTTGCTTGATCTTAGAGTCACAAGTCAGAGTCGTGAGTCCCAGTCTCCATTTTGACACTTTCTGGGTATGTGAACTTAGGCACTTTGCAAGCTTGTTGTCCTCATCTGCAAAAGACAGGTAATATCTTTTTTTTTATAGTACTTTAGAAGCTTTACAGAGCAAACTAGCTTCCATTGAACAGTTTGTACACATATTGTTTTGTGACACTGGTTACCAACCCCACGACATGTCAAAACTCTCCCTTCTCAACCTCCGGTTCCCACTCACCAACTTTCCTGTCCCCTCCTGCCTTCTTGTCCTTGCCCCTGGGCTGGTGTGCCCTTTCAGTCTCGTTTTGTCTTATGGGCCTGTCTAATTTTTGACTAAAGGTTGAACCTCAGGAATGACTTCATTACTGAGCTAAAATGGTGTCTGGAGGCCATACTCTAGGGGTTTCTGCAGTCTCTGTCAGGCCAGTTAGTCTGGTCTTTCTTTTGAGTTAGAATTTTGTTCTCCATTTTTCTCCAACTCTGTTCAGGACCCTGTATTGTGATCCCTGTCAGAACAGTAGGTTGTGGTAGCCAGGCATCATCTAGTTGTACCGGACTCAGTCTGGTGGAGGCTGTGGCAGTGGACCATCAGTCCTTTGGGCTAATCTTTGCCCTATGTCTTTAGTTTTCTTCATTCTCCCTTGCTCCCGATAGGGTGAGACCAGTGGAGTATCTTAGATGGCCACTCACAAGCTTTCAAGACCCCATGTGCTATTCACCAAAGTAGAATGTAGAGCATTTTCTTTATAAACTATATTATGCCAATTGAGCTAGATATTCCCTGAGACCATGGTCCCCACAGCCCCCAGCCCAGCAATTCAGCCCCTCAGGGAGTTTGGATGTGTCTATGGAGCTTTCATGACCTTGCCTTGCAGAAGTTGTGCTGGCTTCCCCAGTATCGTGTACTGACTTACCCTTCACCATAGTTACCATTTATCTGTTGTGTATTTAGTGTTTTTCCATCCTCACTCTTCCCTTAGCTTGTAACCATCAAAGATGGCTTCTTTCTGTGTGTAAACCTTTTCATGAGTTTTTATAATAGTGGTCTCACAAAATTTGTCCTTTTGTGTTGACTTATTTCACTCAGCATAATGCCTTCCAGATTCCTCTATGTTGTGAGATGCTTCACAGATTCATCATTGTTCTTTATCATTGCATAGTACTCCACTGTGTGTATGTACCATAGTTTATTTATCCATTCATCTTTTGATGGGCATCTAGGTCGTTTCCATCTTTTTGCTATTGTGAACAATGCTGCAATGAACATGGGTGTGCATATGTCTATTCACATGATGGCTCTTATTTCTCTAGGATATATTCCTAGGAGTGGCGTTGCTGGATCATATGGTATTTCTATTTCTAGCTTCCTAAGGAAATGCCATATCATTTTCCGAAATGGCTGTACCATTTTGAATTCCCACCAGCAGTGCATAAGAGTTCCAATCTGCAGTCTCTCCAACATTTGTTATTCTGTTTTTCTGATTCATTGCATTAATGCCGGGATAAAAGACAGGTAATACATATCTTTAGATGGCATCAGGATGATCAAATGAGATGATACGTGGAAAGCACTTTGTAAACATGGAGCACTGTGCATGAATGTCCCTGCCCTCTCTGCCTTGGGGAAGCAGTCACATTGCAGAACTGGACATTCCAGCCTGCTCCACTGTGGACAAACCCTCAGGAGTAGCAATGAATAAATCAACCCCCCTCTTAAATACATGAAGCCAGCTATCACATCAGATGATGGCCGTGCTTGCAGGCCTCCTTTAGCCTTAATTATTGTTGCTGTTAGTTGCTGTCTAGTCAATTCAAACTCATAGTGACCAATCAGTTACCATTAAGTCAATTTGACTCATGGTGACCCTACATGTGTCAGAGTAGAACTGTGGTCCACAGAGTTTTCAATGGCTGATTTTTTGGAAGTAGATCACCAGGCCTTTTTTCCAAGGTGTCCCTAGTGAACTCAAACCACCAACCTTTTGATTAACAGATGAATATGCTAAGAGTTTGTGCCATTCCCCATTGCCATTGAGTCAATTCTGATTCATGGCAATCCCACGTGTTACAAAGAACTGCTCCATAGAGTTTTCTTGGCTATAATCTTTAAGAAAGCAGATTGCCAGACCTTTCTTCCACGATGCCCTGGGTATGTTTAAACCACCAACATTTAGGTTAGTAGTTGAATGCAAATGGTTTCTGTCACCCAGGGCCCCTATTTAGTAATATTCCCTCTTAAACACTTCTTTCTCCCAATAATGTCACTTTCTATCACTACTAGCTTAAGTTTTCATCAGGCTGCTCCCTTCTATCCTTCTCTACAATTTTCCAATTAGGCTCTTCTTCTAAGAGAATTGAGAGCAGGAAGGCAGGGAGGAGGCTGTAGAGTCCCCTGAACTTTCTGAAACATACGTTCCATGAGGAGGGTGGCTGCTATTGGAAGAAGCCTCATCAGTTTTCCAGCTGCCTCTGTGTGTGTATCTTGCTACGGACAGTGATTATGCAAATGTGATATTTGTTTTAATGAGCACGTCAAGAGTGTTTTGCTATAACATTAAATATGATTGAGTGTGGTATTAAAGGAACAACTTGATGACAACTGCATAAGAATATTTGAAGCTGTAAAAATAGAGGTCTGGCAAACTTCTTGTCTAATAGTAGCACAATCTCTGCTGGACAATAGGAGCCTGAATATTCTGTAAACCAATTCCCCTGATAGGAAAAAAAATACAGATATTCACAGTCCTTACCTATTCATCACTTCTGCCAAACTCCTTTGGAGGCACAAGAGAGAAGATTAAGTGGCCTGGGACTCCAATTGACCGGTTGACTAATCTCATAGGGGCAGTCTTTGAACCATTTTGGGACTTCCCCTGGAACTGTCCTGGGGCTGAGTAAACGTATTTTTTATTATGGAGACACAGCATGGCAGGGTGGCTTTGGAGTCAGACCACATTTGAGATGAATTCTGGTTATTGCCCTTTCCTTGTCATGTAATCCTAGAAAAGTTACTTACTCTTTGTGGACCTGGGTTTTCTCAACTGTATAGTGAAGACAAAGAATAAAGCCTACTTCATGGAGTGTTGTAAGAATTGAAGGAGTAAAGCACTCAGCACAGTACATGGGCCTTCAGTAAGTTGTTCATGTTCTTAGAGGCGAGGACTGCCAAAGGCATTACTTTCTGTTCACTGTCTTAGAAGCTGGGGAGAACATTTGACCCTAGGTTTTCCCTTCTATATTTTCCTCCCAACTCCAGCTTCAGCCTTCCTCACCCTAACTGCCCTTCTCCACCTGTCTTGCAAAATGTCAAACTCTCTTCTGAAGCATATCAGTAAATCTGAACTGACCAAAACTCTGGGGACTGCTGATCTCTTCTCTCACAGCATTGACAGTTATCTGATGGGGACAGGGGAGGAGCTTATTAAAAAGGAGGCTCTCCTATTTCAGCCCCCGGTATTTTATTATACATGGTTGGGTAGGGAGAAAAGATGGCTGCTATAGGGAAGAGTCTTGTCATTCTCTGAGACACAAACAGAGGCAGCAGTAAGGAAACCCACACATCAAAATTGAGCCAGTCACCCAGATAATAACTTTTAGCCAAAATCATTTGCATGTCTTTGATTTGGTGATTAGACTCTTCCTACCACAACACACTTCTACATATTTCACACAAATCACATAAGGTTGGTGGTGAAGAAGCAAACATCATGGGCTACCACTTGACAATTTTACCTTCCTATTCCTGACTCTAGAAAAAATATGTGATGGGAAATGCACAAACTACAACAAAAAAAGTTGACAGAGTATCTAAATTCTTAAGACAAATTTTAGAAAATCTGAAAGCTTCTGAGCAGCTTCTGTTATCATAAAGACAAAAACATATTTCATTATCTAGGAAGTCTGAGGATCAACAAGGACCAACAAGTCTGACCTTTAGGCTTACTCTCTTTCCAGCATTATCTAAGTCCTTTGTAACTTTGGGGCCAGCATTGGTAAAATTGGGAAGATTCTACTCTGTGCTTTTCAAGTTCTTATGGAGAATTCCTGTTCAATTCCCTCTCCTTAAAATGTCAAAGTCCTTATATGTACATATAAAAGTTTGCCTTATGAATTAAGGTCATCTATTTCCTGTGCCATCAGTCAGCCAGTGATAGTTTCAGGACTTGATCAGATAAAGCTGGATGTGTGTTTAGTCAATGGCTTCCTCGGGTTTTAAGTTTGTGTTCCTCTTGGGTTTTATTATAAAACAGATTTATACACTTCAAATACTGGAAGCTTTTTTGAAATGAAAATGTCTGAAATTTTTAGAGTAGCTTGCTAGACTATAAGATCCACATATCATCCAAAAACTTTAATAATTAAAGGCCTCTACCTCTCCCTCATGAAAAATGTAGCCAGAATTCCTAATGAAATAAAGTGATTTGAACTTTTAACTCATATAACATAGGATTAAATGTTTCCACACCAGTTTGCTCAAAAAGATACAAAAGGCCTAAATAATTCATTGACGGTCAAGAGTTAGATATCATTGTCAAACCCCAAAAATAGGGTTAAACTGAATGAGCAGAAAAATGATGTATAAAGTCAGATACAGCTTGGTGAGGCCTGCCCAAATGGGCAGCACTATAACACCTCACCCCTCACAGCAGAAATAGCAATTCGTCATCATATGCTACTATCTTTTTTATTTAAGAATAGCATTTAACAACCTTATTTTAGAATCTGATTCATTATCATTTTTAGGAAATATAAAGGCCTAAAACCTCTCCCAGACTATGTGCGATTACACTTAATTAAAGTTCACATCTTTCGCAGAAAGGTGGAACATCAGCTCTAATTTTATATACTAGTGAGCATCAGACTGCAGGTCAGGAGACCCAGGTCCTATTCCTGACTCTGTCACTACTTTTCTGGCTTGTCTTAGATGCCTCACTTCTTCCATCCATAATATACAGGCATTAACACCTGGACCTTGTCAGATTTCATAGGAACAGGTTATATCATCAGCATTTGCATATGTCACCATCCTATTTGCTGGAAATACAATAGTGAACAAGACAGACACATTCTTGATCTCACAGAGCTTACACTTACTCAAACACTGTTACTGCTATTCAATAACTAAGATGACACTTTCAGGATCCACTGTGGACACTTGAAGTCAATAAGTCAACCAACAAGTCAACAAATATTTATTGGATATTTACAATGTGCAAGGCATTGCACTAGATGCAGTGAGAAATAAAAATGTCCCTCACTAGACCATATGCTGCAAGAGGATAGAGGTTATGCTCATCATTACACTTCTCTATCCGCATTATACAGCAGAGGGCCTGGTACTCTTCAGGTGCTTGATATATATTTGGTGAATAAAAAAAGTCAGTATGTGAGTGGGAAAAAATCATGGGCCCTGTTCTCAGGGAGTTAGAATCAAACAGGGAATTTAAAGCACCTTTGATCCATGTATCAACCACAATAAACGAAATATGTTATTAAAAGATATGAAGGAGTTTGGGGAGGCAGAGGGAAACACCTGCCTGGCATAACCAAGGTCCTATCACATCAGAGCACTTTTCCTTTCAATACCTACAAATCAAAGTGCTCACGAAGTTTTCAGTAAGAAGCAAGAATTTATTTTCATGTAATTCACCAGTTTTTATGACTCCGTCTTACACAAGAAGCTGGTAAGAGCAATTGCTTCTGGGGAGAGGCATTAGAAGTCTGGAGGTTCAGGGATCTGATGGCCTGATCTGGGGTAGGAAAGATATGTTTTTCACTGTGTACTCTTTAGAGTCATTTCAATCCTATATCTTGGACATTTATGCTTTTTTATGTAAAATACTAACATTAAAATAAATTTTAAAATAAAAATAAATGACTCCTGATCCTCTTTACAAAAATTCCCTAAATGTGATCTGAAAGGTACATTAACTTCTTGGTCTCTTGTACTTTTTTTATTCAAAGGACATAAAGACACAACAGACATAAAGATGATTAATGTTCCGTACTAAAAACATCAATCACACAGCAGACTATACTGCTGTTGTTGTTGGTTCTCATCACTTGGCTCTGAGTCATGGTGACTCGGTCCTGCACCATGTTCACGACCTTTGGTGTGCTGGGGCCCTTAGTTTCAGCCACTATGTCAATCCATCTCATTGAGGGTTTCCCTCATTCTCACTGACCCTCTACCAAACATGAAGTCCTTTTCTAGAGACTGGTCTTTTCTAACGATGTGTCCAAAGTAAGCATTCTGAAGTCTTGCCATCCTCACTTTTAATGAGTATTCTGGTTGTACGTCTTCCAGGATCGATTTATTTGTTCTTCTGGCAGTCCCCAATATATTCATGTTCTTTGCCAACACCACAATTTGAATAAACTACCAATTTAATATAAAATTTAATTAAACTACCAAAGCACCTTTGCAACTTGAAACTCCAACCATTCCTTTTGGGGACATAAATTTTGTAAATATGAAATTTCCCTCCCAGCTAATCATCCCTCACCACAGAGACTTCCTTCCCACTGACACAAGGACCATAATTGGGTCTTGCTACTTCAGATAATATATGATTGTTATACTGAGGCTTGAAACAGACAAGAAATTGAAAGACACCACATTATGGATGAAATTATAAGCATACTTATTAAACAGTTAATTAAATATAAAGAACTAATAATATCCAATTGTGCAGATGGTACATTTTTAACTACCAATCCTTTCTCCACAACATTAAGTCAGGTTCTTGGTCTGGCTCTATTATGCTCTATGTTTTAACCTTGGGTCTTCTTCTAATGAATTGCAATTTATGCATATATTCTTATGCCACAGATATTTGTGGTGGCAACGCCCCAGATTTAAAGTTTTCCTAGACTCCTTTGAAGCTAGATGTGGCCAATGAGAAATATTGTGTCCCTTTCTGAAAGATTCCCCAGCTGCGAGATGCAACCCTTTTGTCCTTTCTTTCGCTTCCTTCTAGGAAGTGGTTTTGAGGATAAAAGGCACCTTCTGAGGATGGTAGCACAGCAAGGTAGCAGGCTGGGTGCCGGATGAGGTCATGGAGCTTCCATCCTGTAGAAAACTTGGTTGCCTCCTATGAATTTCTTTAATGTGGGAGGATAAACCATTGTGTGCTTAAGCCACTGTTATTTAGGGTTCCTGTTGTATGCTGTTTATATAAGTTTTCCTCCTCTCTCCTCTACATATCCTTTCTTCTTCGTGCTCACTTTTCTGTAATTCCTATACTTTCATACACTGGGATATACTCTAGGAGCCCAAATGAGGATATCAGGTCTAGGGGAGAGTCCCTCCTTGTCAATAACCACGGGCATTCCTTGGCTTGTAGACAGATGTCCGCATGGCCTCTTCCTCCTCTGTGTTGTCTGTGTGTCTATTCTGCTCTTTTTATAAGACACCACTCAGAAGGGACGAGGTTTAGGACCCACCCTACTCCAGAATGCCCTCATTGACATAACAAATGAAAACCGTTATTTCCAAACAGACTGACAGTCACAGGTACAGGGGTTAGGACTTCAACATATAGGACACAATACTAGGTGTTCTCTGTCTCTGGCTGCGGTGGCTGCTTCATCAGTCCTATCACGCTGCAATCTTCTACACAAAATGCTATACACTCTGCACTTCTGCGATTTTGCAGTAAGTTCCCACTAGGAACATCAGCTTCCTGAGGGCAGGGGTGGGCTAGTTTACTGTTGTATTGCTAGAACTTAGAGCAGACCACTGAACAGGTGTCTTAGGTAATTATATTTAGGCCCAGATTAACCTTTAGGTGCAAAGTAATGTTTTCTAAATTTCTACACCAAGGAAGCTGTAAACCTAGAGATCTTTGCAAATAGTCAGAATGTATGGCAACGATCAATGAGTACTGAGGGGTGAGATCTCCTGCGCACTCCTGGTCACTATGGCTCTCACCTGGCTTCACTCATGTACATTACCTGCTTGATTTTTGGGGGCATTGGAGTTACCATGCCCAATCTAGCAATTGTTCTCATAGGTTCAAGACCTCGGAGCTATGTTTTCAATCTACTATATCAAAGAAAAAGTAACTTGATTCAGCATGCCATGGAGAATCTGATACTAGAGGATCTTTAGAAAGCACTTGTGCCATTTTTAAATCATAAAGTCCAAACTCTTGTGGTGTTTCTAGTTATTTCCAAAATTCTATCTATGTCTGACTTTGGTTCTGCTGAGCAAAATGTTTATCTTTTAAACTATAGCAGTCACTTTTCATTTATTCCCATTTCTAAAATGATATCACATTATATTTATAAAATTTAGTTGTTCAAAACATTCCAAGTTTGCTTTATACGTTACATCTAAATTCAGCAAGACAGCAGAAGGACTGAGAGTCCAGAACAGAAACAAGAGACCATAAGGAATCATGATTTAATTACGAGAGAGCCTGCCTGAGGTCGTTGGCCCAGAGCATTCCCCAAATGGGCTCAGACCTAACCTGTGTCACCCAAAGAGGATAGGATCCAGGAGAGGGGAGAGGCAAAGAAGAGGGAGTCAGAAAGAGCCACCTCTGACAACTCTCAGCCTCAAGCACCCACGCCACCTTGACTCCAGTATTCACAGAAAGAGATCACAGCTGGGGCCCCAGTACAATAAAGGTGGTTGTCCTAGATCTTAGTTCCCTAGGCAAGGACAGTCCCCTTCTCTTGTAAGCCAGGAGATGACAGCATCACCGAAGGAAAATTTGAATTTTTCTAATTAAAACTCATGAGCTTATGACTCCCACTGGTTGTTACTAAGAATACCAGGAAGGGCTTCATAAATATTCAAACTTTTGTCCTCCACTTTATTTAGATGGTACCTCGTTCAGAGGGAACAGTGGTGGCTCAGTGGTAGAATTCTCACCTTTCATATGGGAGACCCTGTTTCAATTCCTAGCCAATGCACCTCACAAGCACCTAGTACCCATCTGTCAGTGGAGGCTTGCGTGTTACTATGATGCTGAACAGGTCTCAGTGGAGCTTCCAGACTGAGAAGAAAGGCCTGCCAATCTACTTTCAGAAAATCTGCCAATGAAAACACTATGGATCTCAATGATTCAATCCCATTGTGGCATGTGGTCCCCATGAGTTGGAAGCCAACACAAGTGCAGCTAACAACAACATTCCATTCAGAGCTTGCTTCCCCCGAGAGGCACTGGGTCTTATTCCCAAACTATTGATAGACAGTTGTGTAGATCATTTCCCTCTTCTTTTTCTAAAAGTATAGGAGGTATGATGGGAAGAAATCAAACATATATGCTACAGTATGTTACAACGTCTGGAAAGTTCTGTCACACTTTTCATATGCTTTCCCATAATGGCATTTTGCCTTTTCAGTTAGATTGACAGCTCCTGTAACACAGGCATCTTGTCTTTCTTTCACGAATCTTCCATAGCACTTGGTGTTGGTGTTCCATTGCATTTACCAAGTATTTGTTGATTCATGTTTGATACAAGCCAAAAAAGGAAAAAAATAAAGATATCCTATCATGTGTCCATTTTCAAGGCTGCAAACAGCATAAGACACTGTCACCGAGGCTTAGCAGAAACTCTGCAGTGTGCAGTGTAAGTATATGGTTAACCCGGGAGCTGTAAACAGAAAAGAAAAATACAATGTAACAAAATGTTCTCAACACTTATTTGCCTGCAAGAAATTGAGAAATTACCGTTTGGAAAGTATTGACAGTGTCTGCTAAATTGTCTGCTATTAAATACATTGTCAAGGGAATAAGCCCTTTTGTTACATATTGTAGGAAAACAGCTTTAAACAAGACACCAAGGGGAGGGGAAGAGAGGAGAAAAGATATTTGTTAAAACGTCCTTTGTTAAAACGGCAGTTGCCATTTCCCCTTTATTTTTACAGCTGTTAAAAGACCATTAAGGCAATAGCCAATAGTGCCAAATATTTCAAAATAAATACCTACATAAGTATATATTTATTTATATTTGGGTATTTTTATTCTAGGGTATAATATTGCCTTATTTAGCAACTCTTTTTACAACAGCTATGTAAGACAACCCACAGAATTGCCTCAAAGGAATTCTAACTGCTCTAGAAAAATCTTAGAAAATAATTGAATTCCTCCACAGGAGGGTTTCCAGTAAATCAATTACTGTTAACCAGTTGTCTTTGAACTCTAACCTGGCTGAGCACTGGAACAACAGCCTCCAGGCACAGCCCAGATTTACCGGAAACACTGATGAAATGCCTCAAGCCATGGGGAACAGGATAGGTGGTTAGACTCTCTCCAAAAACTCACAAGAAGCAGAAACAAGAGCTGAAGTGTAGCATTCCTGTGCTATCTTTAAGTCAAAGGAGGAAAGACACGTAGCAAGAGGCTATTGGCCTGCTCCCGCTCTAGATGCAGGATGCTGTTCAATGAGAAAGCACAATGAGAAGTCTCCTTGACTTTCTCCTGGTCCTGTGCATTTGACAAACATCTCTACATTGCTTCCCTTCCTGTGACCTTCCATCCACTCCATGGTTCCAGGTTCTCATCATTCCTCACTTGAACTATGGCAGCTGTCTCCTAGTTGGACTTCCTGTTTCCAGCCCCTCTCCCTTTAACTGACACGAAAGTGAGCTTCCCAGTTGGGGGGCAGGGGGCACTTGTGGGTCACTGGTAATAAATTCATTCAGTGGTAAAATTCTTGCCTTCAAATAAGGAAGGCTTGGGATCCATTCCCAGCCAATACACCTCATGAGCCATCTGTCTGTGGAGGCTTGGTTTTAGTAGAGCTCCCAGATTAAGATGGATTAAGAAGAAAGGCCTGGTGAGCTATTTCTGAAAAACCAGCCAATGAAAATCCTGTGGATCACAATAGTATGCTCCACAGCTGATCATGGAGGTGATGCAGTAGCAGGCACCGTTTCATTCTGTTGTGCATGAGTCAGGGGCTAACAACGAGAGGAAAAGAGAAAGTATGTAAAAAACAATTGTGATCCATAAGTCTACTAAAATATACAGCTATACCTAAGCATATGATGGTATTATGTTTGTGTAAGTTTAAAAAAAAAAAAAATACTTCTCAAGAGCAGGAAAGAAAATCAAAAAAACAGTGTGAATAATACCTTTAAAGTGCAGAAAGACAATAACTATCAATCTAGTTTCATATTCAACTAAACTAAATTTCATTAACTAGGGTAAAATAAAGACATTTTCAGATAAACAAAAGCTGCAAGACATTACTGAAGGATTTTATGATGAGGTTCTTCAGGAAGATAGAAAATGAACCCAAAAGAATTTTTGAAAGACAAGAAGGAAAAATGATCAAATAAATTGGTAACTACTAAACAAATAGGTAAATTTAAACATATTACCTGTTGTTGTTGTTGTTAGATGCCACAGAGTCAGTTCTGACTCACAGCGACCCTATGTACAACAGAGGGAAACACTGCCTGGTCCTGCACCATTCTCACAATCGTTGCTATTTTTGAGCCCATTGTTGCAACCGCTGTGTCAATTCATCCCATGGAAGGCCCTTCTCATTTTCGCTGACCCTCTACATTACCAACCAGAATGTCTTTCTTCAGGGACTGGTCCTTCCTGATAATACGTTTGTGTTAGGCTGGGTTCTCTAGAGAAGCAAAACCACTAAAACATACAAATATTGAGAGAAATGGCTCATGCTGTCATAGAGGCTGGAACATCCCAAGTCTGTGAGTCAGGATAGAGGCTTCTCATGATTCATGTAGCCGCAGGGACTGGTGAAACCAAGATTGGCAGGTCAGAGAGCAGGGCTGTTGCTCACAGGCTGTGAAGATCAGTGAATTCCAAGACCAGCAGGCAAGACCACAGGTAAGCTGCTAGCTCAAGTCCCAAGAACTGGAGGTCAGACGAACAGGAGCCAACAACAGGATCCAGTGCAAGCAAAAGGCCCATAAGCCTTGCCAGAATATCCACTTATATTAGATGCAGGCCACATACCCAAGGAAACTCCCTTTCAGCTGATTGGCTACTCACAGCAGATCCCATCATAAAGCTGATCACAATATCATATGACTGCCAAACCACTGAGAATCACGACCCAGCCAAGTTGACATACAACCTTAACCATTGCAGTCCACCCCTTGTCAAATTGGCATCTATACATATCTCCTTAAACCACACATAATCTCTGAATAAAGACCACTAAAAAGTCATACCTGCACCTGACATGATACAACGAACATACGTACAACCGAAAATGCACTAGCCCTGTTTACGTCTTATATTTTATAAGTGTAGAAAACAAAATATTTGAGGCACACATACAAAGCACAAATACCATAACAAATACAGTCCTCGTTTCTGCAACTAGTCGCATGGTTGTAACTGGTATTTAGAACTACATTCTTCTACCACCCATTCCATATTCCCTGTGCCCTCAGCAAGCAGCTCAGCTGGTAGTGGTTCTTTGCCTGGTGGGGTTACCCAAACCTTCATTCCTGAAGGGCCTGGGCCACTAGTAGTCATATCAGAATTGGGTTGCTGCAGTTTTCCATTGACTTTAATCACAGGGCATGGTAATACTAAGAGACTTCCTAAGGGATCTGCTGCATTCCAGACATAACCTTCTTTACCTCCATTATGCAATATCAATCCAAGCTCCTTTTGGTAATCAGGATCAGTCACAACAGCCAGTGTGGAAGCTCCTTTCTTTGCCTGTTGATCCAGAGGCATAAGGAGCCCAAAGTAGCCAGGTGGTATTATTAGCTTCCAGTTCAATAGAATCAGTGATGTGTCTCCAGGTAGGAGCATTCCTTCCTTTGGAACTAAGACCTCTAGGCCTGCAAAGCATAAGGTCACAGAGACAGGAAGCAAAAACCTTGCGAGTGGGTCACTAGGGGTAATAGTGAGTGGTGCCACTCCCATTTCCACCCCTTGATTCCTGGACCTATGAATACTAGCTATGGGAGAAACAGCACCATATATCAGACACTGGTTTAAAGCATTTAAAGCCTCCTGGATAACATTGCCCCAATGCTGCAAGGTATTGCCACCTAGCTGGTGCCATAATTGTGTCTTTAGAAGGCCATTCCATCATTCTATAAACCCAGCTGCTTCAGGATGATGGGAAACATGGTAAGACCAGTGAATTCCATGAGCACGGGCCCATTGACACACTTTATTTGCTATGAGGTGAGTCCCTTGATCCGAGGTGATGGTGTGTGGGATACCATGACGGTGGATAAGGCATTCTGTAAGTCCACGGATGGTGGTTTTGGCAGAAGCATTGCTTGCAGAGAAGGCAAATCCATATCCAGAGTAAGTGTATATTCCATAAGAACAAAATGCTGCCCTTTCCATGATGGAAGTTGTCCAGTGTGATCAATGCTACCAGGTTGCTAGCTGATCACCTCGCAGGATGATGCAATATCAGGGACTCAGTGTTGGTCTCTGCTGCTGGCAGGTTGTGCACTCAGCAGTGGCTGTGGCCAAGTCGTCCTTAGTGAGTGGAAGTCTGTGTTGCTGAGCCCATGCATAATATCCATCCCTGCCACCATAGCCACTTTGTTTGTGAGACCATTAAGCAATGATGGGAGTAGTTGGGGAAAGAGGATGACCAGTTTCCACAGAACACATCATTCTAATCACTTGACTGTTAAAATTCTCCACTGCTGAAGTCATCCTTTGGTGAACATTCCTATGTGACACAAATAACTTCCCTTAAGAGAGGTCTGTCTACATACCTCTTCCCCATACCTCCTTGTCTCCAATTTTCCAATTATGTTCCTTCCAAGTCCCTGACCATCCAGCCAAACCATTAGCCACAGCCCATGAATCAGTATACAATTGCACATCTGGCCATTTCTCCTTCCAAGCAAAGTGAACAACCAGGTGCACTGCTCAAAGTTCTGCCCATTGGGAGGATTTCCCTTCACCATTTTCCTTCAAGGAGGTCCCAGAAAGGGGCGGTAGTGCTGCCACTGTCCACTTTCAAGTGGTACCTGTATATCATCCAGAATTGTCTGCAAGCCAGGCATGCGTTTTCTCTTCCTCAGTCAACTGATCAGGAACTGATAAGGAACTCCCCATGAGGCCATAGGTGCAGGCTGGGAGGTGAGAGGTAATATGACAGGAGTGGAGACCATGGGCATTTGGGCCCCTTCCTCGGGCAACTTAATCGAGCCTTTGGGTCATGCTCGGACCCAGCCTTGTATATACCACTTCTATTTAATGACGGAGTGCTGCTATGCACATCCAACTTTATGACTCCGTGGGTCAGACACCACCCAGTTCATGATGGATAACTCAGGCCGCATGGTGACATGGTGTCCCATGGTTAAGCATTCACTCTCTACTAAGGCCTGGTAACAAGCTAAATCTGTTTCTCAAAAGCAGAGTAGTATCTGCAGAGGATGGAAGGGCTTTGCTCCAAAATCCTAAGGATCTGTGCTGTGATTCAACAATAGGGAACTGCCAAAGACTGCAAACAGCATCTCTATCTGCCACTGACACTTCAAGCACCATTGGATCAGCCAGATCATATGGCCTAAGGGGCAGAATGGCTTGCATGGTAGCCTGAACCTGTTGCAGAGCCCTCTGTTATTCTGGGCCCCACTCAAAACTAGCAGCTTTTCAACTCATTTAATAAACAGGCCAGAGTAGCACACCCAAATGAGGAATATGTTGCCTCCAAAATCTAAAGAGACCCACTAGGTGTTATGCCTCCTTTTTAGTTGTGGCACAAGCCAGATGCAATAATTTATTCTTCACTGGGCCCCTAGAAATTTCACTGAGGTGGAAGGCACCTGAATTGTTGTGGGATTGATTTCCCACCCTTTAGCACACAAATGTTTTACCAATAAATCTAGAGTAATTGACCCTTCTTCTTTACTAGGCCCAATCAGCATAATGTCATCAAGGTAATGGACCAATGTGACATCTTGTGGAAGGGACAGGCGACTCAGGTCCCTGCAGACTAAATACGGCTGCAGAGTTGATGCAGCCCTCAGGTAGGCAACTAAGGTGTATTGCTGACCTTGCCAGCTGAAGGCAAATTGATTCTGACGGTCCTTTGATACAGGTATGGAGAAAAAGGCATTAGCCAGATCAATAGCTGCATACCAGGTACCAGGAGGTGTATTAATTTGCTCAAGAAATGAAACTATATCTGGACCAGCAGCTGCAATTGGAGTCACCACCTGGTTAAGTTTTCTATAATCCGCTGTCATTTTCCAAGATCCACCTGTTTTTTGCACAGGCGAAATAGGCAAATTGAATGGAGATGTGGTGGGAATCACCACTCCTGCATCCTTCAGGCCCTTGATGGTGGCAGTAATCTCTGCAATCCCTCCAGGAATGCTGCATTTCTTTTGGTTTACTAATTTCCTAGGTATGGGCAGTTCTAATGATTTCCCCTTGGCTTTTCCTACCATAATATCCCTTACTCTATTTGTCAGGGGTCCATTGTGGGGATTTTGTCAGTTGCTGAGTATATCTATTCCAATTATGCATTCTGGAACTTGAGAAATCACTATAGGATGGGTTTGGGGACCCACTGCACCTACTATGAGACAGATACAAGCTAAGATTCCACTAATAACCTAACTTCCATATGCTCCCTCTCTGACTGGTGGGCAACAGGGATGTTTTGGGTATCCTGGAATTAGTCTCAGTTCAGAGCCAGTATCCAGTAATCTCCAAAAAGTCTGATTATCTCCTTTTCCCCAATGAACAGTCACTGTCGTAAAAGGCCATAGATCCCTTTTGGGAAGGCTGGGAGAAAGATTAACAGTATAAGTTTTTGGCAGTGTACTGGAGTCCTTCCTCAAGGGGACCTGGCCTCCCCTTCATTCAAGGGGCAGCATGTCTTTAAACTCACTCAAGTCTGCAAATTGACTGAGGGGAGGTGACTCTATTTCAACGATTCAAGTTAGACTGCTATTCACTTGACCTAGAATTCATCCACTTGTACAGATCAAGTAAATATTTAGTAGATTATCTATTTCACTCCTAGGGACACCATAACCAAGTATCCAACACCATAAGTCCATATGAGTCAGGCTATTCTGATTACTGCTTTGACTCTACTTTCCATTATGGTAACCACACATACCTTGTCTTTGTCGATTGAGAGCCACCACTTGGCTCCTACTACCACAGGGTTCAATCTGCCCCATTATAGTTAGGTGTCTTAATTCAGTTAGGGCAATTCCTACTGTCAAATCTGACATATAAAATAGCAATCACAGCAGTCTTCAGTGATGATGGGGCTCCCTTCACAAATTTGTTCCTCACAATTGTGGCAAAAGGTGTGTCCTCTGGGCACACCATATGTGGGTCTGTGGGTCTAACCTGATAAATCCACTCTAACATGCCAATTTCCCTAAAGCCTTTGGATACTTTCTTCTATGGTATACCAAGGCACGTCTGGTACTTCAACTTGATTTAGGGCATGCTACCACGTGATCCGTGCTTTAGCAACCCAACCAAATAAACAACTAGATCCTTTCCTAACTTCTTGAGCTGAAACACCTGAATGAAGAATCTATGCTTAGTTGGCCCATATCAATAAACTCAGACTGATCCATCTTTATGTTCCTTGCACCATTATCCCACACCCTTAATAGCCATGCCCACACATATTCCCCAGGTTTCTGTTCGTACATGTTAGGAAAGACAAGCAGTTCTTTTGGAGTGTACCATACCTCCTTCTGGGTCATGCTTTGTATTTCACCATTTGGGGCTCCCTGGGACTTAAGTCTAGTTATAGGTCTAGAAGCCAAAATGGCTGTGAAGTGTTTTGAGAAGATTCAGCATTGTCTTCAAAAGCATTGGCCTCAGGCAATGCCCCAGGCAATGACTCAGACAAAGTCTCTTTAGAAGTAGCTGTTTTAGTCTCCTTAGATGGTTGTGGAGGGACTAGTAGTTTTACTGGGGGTGGGAGGTAGGGGATGCAGTGGTCTAGCAGATAAACATGGAGTAGTCTCTTCAGTGGAAGTGAGAGGGTTGGCTCTGTTGGCAGATGTGATTTAACGGAATTCAGGAGCTCAGTGTCTCCAGCTTCCTGATTATCTGCCCATAAGTCCCCATTCCAAGTTTCAGGATCCCATTTCTTCCCAAACAATGCCCTCACTTCAGATACCTCTTGATGTTGGCACTTCAGTTTTTTTATGTGCAGTTATATGCTGCTTACAAGAAACATACCCAAAACATAAAGACAGAAAAGTTGAATGAAAATGGAAGAAAAAAATACGTATCAGGAAAACATAGAGAACTGAATGAAAATTAAAGTGCTGAACATCAAAATGTGGTAAGCTAAAATATACATCAACAGATGAATGGATAAACAAAATGTGGTACATATACACAATGGAACGTCGCTCAGCCAAAAAGAGAAGTGAAGTCCTGATACATGCACTAACACGGATCAACCCTGAAAACATTACACTGAGTGAAATAAGTCAATCACAAAAGGACAAATACTGTATGATCTCACTTACATGAAATACCTACAATAGGCAAATGTATAGAGATGAAAGTTTAATAGTGGTTATTAGGGGTGGGAGGGAGAGAGAGGGGGAAATCATTATTTACGGAGCATAAAGTTTCTATTTGGAGCCCTGGTGGCCCAGTGGTTAAGTGCTACAGCTGCTAACCAAAAGGTCAGCAGTTTGAATCCACCAGCGCCTCCTTGGAAACCTGATGGGCAGTTGTGCTCTGTCCTATAGGGTAGCTATGAGTCTGAATCAATGGGACCGCAACGGTAAGTTTCTGTTTATGGTGATGGAAAATTTGTCAAAGGATATTGGTGATGGTTGCACACAGAGAGAGAGAGAGAGAGAGAGAGAGAGAAACTCATATACAGGTTTCCTCCACTATCTGAAAGTAGAGTGTTCCTACGAAATCTTTCATAAGCCAAAGTTGCATGAATCGAAGAAGTAATTACCGTTAATTTATATAGGAAACTTTTTTGAGCTTTCCTAAACCCAAAAAATAACCTACCAATCATATCAAATAACATAAAACCCGGTGGGGAGCTGTGGAGGACAGAAGGCCCAGTGGAGCACGCCCATCGGCTGAGAGGACAGCAGCCACTTCCGCCTCCCCAACGCCTCCCCAACACCATGCGAAGACAAGAAGCCAGAGGAAGAGGAGGAGGAGAGCGCGTCAGCTGAGGAAGGCAAGGAAGAGATAGTGGTGTGAGGGATGGGGAGCAGCTGCTGGGCTTTCTAACCAGGCTGCCCCTCCACCTGGACTGCAGTGCCCTGGCCCGCGACCAGGACCCTTCCCCCCTTTCAGGTACATGCACTTCGAGTTCCCCAACTACTGCATACACCTCCCCCCCACCCCACGGGGTTACCTAGACGATCGCAGGGGACTGGCACCTTGTCTAGTATGGCAGACCTGGTTTTCACCTACTGAGCCCACCAACAGCGAAGCGAGTACGCCCCCAAACCAGCTGTTTACATAGAGTAACGCTATTTTCCCTTTTCGCCTTTTTCCATAAAAGGAAAACTCCTCTTCGGGATTCTTTGCATCAGCAAAAACAGATACTAATGTAAGTCTTTTCAAACAGTGAAGCAGCATAGGGCGAACTGCCAGATCGGTGGGAGGCTGTATTTATAATGAGCTTTTATAAAGCAATAGGAAAAAGAAGACAACTCACAGAAAAACAGTCAAAGAATACAAACAGGTTAATAATAAATATATCACAAAATAATAATTTCATGAGTAGTCAAAAATGCAAATTAAAAACAAATGTGGTATCATTGTTCATCCACCACATTGGCAAAAAATAGAAAGACTACTATTATCCAAAGTTGATGAGAGCGTAAACTGATAATAATTTTGGACTGTACATCAAAACTAAATATGCAAGTGCCCTTTGACTCAGGTATTCTATTGCTCAGAATCTATCCCACATGTATACAAAGATATACTTGCAAAAGTGTTCACTGCAACGTTGTAAAATGCAAATAATGAGACCAACTTTAATGTCCATCAATAGGGATGGCGTTATGGATTGAATTGTGTCCCCCCAAAATAAGTGTTGCAGATCCATAGGGTCGTTATGAGTTGGAATCGACTCCACAGCAAGGGGTTCGGTTATCGGTTTTATGCCCCTAGTTATAATTCCATTTGGGAATGGGTTGTCTTTACATTAATGAGGCAAGGTCTAAGATGAGTTTTGGGTCAATCTCTTTTGAGGTATAAAAAAGGCTAAGCAAGCTAGCAGAGATCGGGGAAGGAAGATGCCAACCCACATGAAAGTTGCCCAGGTACAGAAGGTCAAAGAGACCAGGACCTTCCTCCAGCGCCGACAGAGAGAGAAAGCCTTCCCCTGGAGCTGGCACCCCGAATTTAGACTTCTAGCCTCCTAAACTGTGAGAAAATAAATTTCTCTTTGTTAAAGCCACCCACTTGTGGTATTTCTGTCATAGTGGCACTAGATAACTAAGACAGATGGTTAAATTATGATGCATTCACATTATGGAATACGATGCAGTTTTGTTTTGTTTTTTTAATTAGAAGATTTCTATATACTGACATTGAAATAGCTTTAAGACAATGCAAGACAGAGATAGTAATGCTCCCCAAATGTTACATTCACTCCTGTTGCTCACACCCCTGGCAGTTAGATGGGTCCACATGACCAGTTCTGACCAATGGGCTTAGGAGGAAAGTGACATGTGTCATTACTGGGCTAAGGCAGAGAAAAAGCCCATGCCCAACTCTCCGTTTGCATTTGTCCTACGATAGCAACCAAGGATGGTGCAGTTACAAGATGTGAAATCTCCAGTAACCTAGGACCCTGAGTAACTCTGTGGAGCAGAGATATCACACACATGCACACACCAATCCATGAAATATGAGTGAAAAATAAATTTTATTGGGTTAGACCACTGGAATTTTGGCATTAATTTGTTAGTACAGTGCAACCTGATTAATGGTCAATTCTAGTTATATATATTGTTTAGTGAAAAAAAGGCAAATCACAGGACAAAAGAATATTATCTTGTATGTTTTTTAAACTGTATATATGTGTGTGTGTATTTACATATATATGAATGTAAATTTATCAAAGGCAACAATTTTGAGCCCTATGCACCAAGGAATTAACCCGAAAGGAAATTATAGTATTTTGTACAAAACAGTTCATTGCAGTGAAATGAAAGAGTGAAAAAAACGAATCACTACAAATGCCAACAATAGGAGAATACCTAAGATTCTTGGTGACACAGTGGTTAAAGCTCTCAGCTGTTAACTGAAAGACTGGCAGTTCGAACCCATCAACCACTCCTCAGGAGAAGGATGTGGCAGCCTGCTTCCATAAAGATTACAGCCTTATGAGGAAAGGGAGGGTTGAGGGGGGGGAAATCACTAACTAGGCAGTAGACAAGTGTTAACTTTGGTGAAGGGAAAGACAACACACAAAGACAGCACCAAAGCAAAGCCATAGAAGCTTCCTAGACATATATAAACACCTTGAGGGACCAAGTTGTTGGGGCTGAGACCTGGGGACCATGGTCTCAGAGGACATTTAGGTCAAATGCCATAACATAGTTCATAAAAAAAAATGTTCTACATCCTACTTTGGTAAGACGTGCCTGAGGTCTTAAAAGCTTATCAGTGGCCATCTAAAATACATCTATTAGTCTCATCATGCTCAGAGCAAAGGAGAAAGAGGAAAACCAAAGACACAAGGAAAATATTAGTCCAAAGGACTAGTGAGCCACGTGAATCACAGCCTCCACCAGCCTGAGCACAGAACTAGACGGTACCTGGCTACCACCACCGACCACTCTGTCAGGGATCACGATAGAGGGTCCTGGACGGAGCAGGAGAAAAACATAGAACAAAATTCAAATTCATGAAAAAAGACCAGGCTTACTGGTTTTAGAGACTGGAGGAACCCCTGAGACTATGGCCCCCAGAAACCCTGCTAACTCAGAACTGAAGCCACTTCTGAAGTTCACCTTTCAGCCAAAGATTAGACAAGCCTATAAAACAAACAATAACACACATGAGAAATGTGTTTCTTAGTTTAATCAGGTCTTCTGACTATTTTTAAATACCACACTTTGGTTGTAATAATTTGCATATGAGATATTCTAAAGGAATAGTTTGGACTATAAAAACCCCAGTTGTAGTAAGTTGAGATTTTGGTAATTCAAAACGGAGAGAAAACATGAGTGCCTGAAGACACTTACAAAATAATAAAAGATAAACCAATCTGCTACTTAAAGATACCACACTGAATACTGTTTTCAACACTAGTAATAAAAACTAACATGTATGAAACACTGTGTTCCAGACACTATACATACATTATTACATTTAATCCTCGTAACGGCCTGAGGAAGATACTATCATTTATCTTCATTTTACAGGTAAGAAAACTGAGGTCTACACAAGTTATTTAATTTGGACAGTGGCAGAACAAGGACTTGAACCAAAGTCTCTAACTTCAAAGCCTGTACTCATAACCATTCTACTGTCTTGTGGTGGCTTGATTCTGCATATTTTCCCCGTCCGATATATATTTAATTTCCCTAGTAAGCCATAACTCCTTGAAGCCAAGAACTGTATCTTATTAATTCAATAGACACTTACTGAGCAGGAAACACAAATATCACTGGCATTATTCTAGGATGTTCTATGTACTGTTCTAGCACTATAGCTAGAACAGTGAACAACACAGATGTAATCCCTGTTCTCAAAGAGTTTATTTTATGTGAGTGAGAGAGGACAGGCAATAAAAGAATAAATAAGTGCTGTAAAGACAATAAAACAGGATCACGTGGTGGATGCGAGGCTTCTTTAGATGGTGACCTAACGCAAAGGAACAGATCCTCAAATTAGACTCACATGAACCAAAGACTTTACACGATATCAAGGCTTTATTAATACTATCAAGGATACAGGCAATCAAAAGGCTCAGAAGAGAAGGTCTAAGACATCGAGGGCAGCTCCTCAGGTCCTTCCTTCCAACGTCGGACGTACACTCTTTAGCCCAGAAATATATATGAGGCTTCTAAGTGAGGTTCGCAGATCACCTCACATAGGAGGAATGATTAAGTTATTAACACCTCCATTCTATCTCCCGGAGAGTTGTAGAGTTTATATAACACTATCTAGGGAACTGTGCCTAATATCTTCAGAGATTCTGGGGTTATATACTAGAAGTAGCCCTTTAGCCAGGGACATTCTGTTGAGCACATTCTATAGATAAGATCTGTTACTCCTTGCAAATATCATGAGTCTATTTACTTGGAGGTCCAGCTGACAAGGTGATTAGACCACAACATCTGCCTTATTTTTTCCTCCTAGAAACGTACCCTAGTGAAGGAAGTCAATGGATCACTGACCTCAAACCCTTCCTCCTTGGATGATATGGTCAGGGAACACTCCTATGTGGAAGTGACATTTGACCCATCACTTTTCATACCCCAAAATTATTACAAATATTACCTATTGTCAGTTGTACGTGTCCCTAATTTCACATGAAAAACACCACACTTCCATATCCAACAATATTGTATACTAAGTAACCTTAAATTCTCCTGCTACAAACATCCACAAATTCTGGATAAAACAAAACAAACATTTTGAATTCATAGCTGAGTTCTCATGAAAACAGAAGAGAGTCTCAGTGGCCAAAAACAAAGGAAGAACTAAATACCAGAGTGGAAGTCTTGAGCACTGAAGTTATAATGGCCCAGGGTGTGAAAGGCATGGGGTGTGAATCTGCATAGCCTAGGAGTTTGGTTTTTACTGCTCAGAGGGATAGGGCCTTTGGGCCATGTAAGGTGAGAAAGTTGGAACTAAGATCTCCAAAGAAGTGAACATTCATGAAGAGCCTAGATGAAACAATAAACTAGGGGGAAAAAAAAAAAACAACCACTAGCAGAAGGAAATTATAAAAAAGAAGCTTATCTGACATGGCCTGGATCAGATGGTGGGGAAAAAAGTTTTCCCTAAATTTTAGCTATGGGTTCATAAAGTCTATTAAAAAAAATTTTAATTAGTGCCTGAGACATTTTATTTGCTCCATGAATATTGGCTAGATGCCTTTATTCATACTATTACCCTCTACTAGAAGGCCCTCCCCTTCTTCCTCCCACCAATTCATATTCTACCAAAGCTCAAAGGCCAACTCAAGTTCCTCCTCTTTCAGATAACCTTTCCCAGTTACCCTCTCCAAATTTCGTTTACCTTCCCTTCTACAGTGGAAACTCTGGTGCCATAGTAACTAAGAGCTATGGCTGCTAACCAAAAGGTTGGCAATTCAAATCCACCAGGTGCTCCTGGGAACCCTATGGGGCAGTCCTACTCTCTGTCCTATAGGGTCCTTACAGGGTCACTATGACTCAGCATTGACTCAACTGCAACGTTTGTTTTTTTAGTTTTCTGCAGTGGTTCTTAACCTTTTAAGGGAGGATAGAGAGTCACAGATGCCTTTGAGGATCTGATGAAAAGCAAAATCTCCTATTTATAAAAATCCACATGTCTTATACACACAAAATTTTACATAAATCATCAGGGGGTCCATGTCCCTCTGAAGCTCACGTGGAATCCCAATTAAAACCTCTGACTTTGAGTCTTTATCATTCCCCACCCTTCCCCCTGAGACCATCTTAACAAAAGCACAGAGCAATACAAGAGCTAAAGCAGGCATAGAGAGAAGCTCACCTCACGGATAACTGACTCTTAGAGAGGTGAAGTGACTTACTAAAGCCACACCCATTCTACAGAGGCCAAGAAGGAGCCAGAACCTGTCTTCCAACTGCTATGCTAGGGTTCTCTGGAAAAGTGTGTTTGAATAATTTATCATTGATTCACAGAACTCTAAAACTTAGAAATAATGTTAGACATTTTTCAGATGCGGTAATAATTCCTTGGAAAATTTGTCCTCAGGTAATCCGGCCAGAAATTACTAAGACTCAGAATGATAATTATTAAACATATCAGCAATGCTATTATATTTTACTCTGTGCTACATTCCTTGGGTTGAAATTCCCTCACTAACTTTCTCTGAAGCAATGCCTAAATATGAGGCTGTGTTAGTCATCTAGTGCTGCCATAACAGAAATACCACAAGTGGATGGCTTTAACAAAAAGAAATTTATTCACAGTCTAGTAGGTTACAAGTCCAAATTCAGGGCACCGGCTCTGGGGGGAAGGCTTTCTTTCTCTGTCAGCTCTGGAAGAAGGTCCTTGTCATCAATCTTCCCCTGGTCGAGGAGCTTCTCAGCCTCAGGGACACCGTGTCCAAAGGACACACTCTGCTCCTGGTGCTGCTTTCTTGGTGGTATGAGGTCCCCAACTCTCTGCTTGCTTCCCTTTCCTTTTATCTCTTGAGAGATAAAAGGTGGTGCAGGCCACACCCCAGGGAAGCTCCCTTTACCTTGGATCAGAGAGGTGACCTGAGTAAGGGTGGTGTTACAATCCCACCCTCACCCTCTTAACATAAAATTACAATCACAAAATGGAGGACAACCACACAATACTGGGAATCGTGGCCTAACCAAGTTGACACATACTTTTGGGGGAACACAATTCAATCCATGACATTCCACCCTTTGGCCCCCCCAAAATCACATCCTTGTAACATGGAAAACATATTCTCCCTGTCGTGTCATAGCAAAAGTCTTAGCTCCAAGTCCAAAATCCCAAAATCCCTCTACATCTGTGAAGTCTAGAATACAAGTTATCTGCTTCCAATGGTACAATGGCAGAACAGGCATAAGCTAGACATTTCCACTACAAATGGGAGAAACGGAGGGGAAAGAAGGCATAACAGGCACCAAGCAAGTCAGCATAACACATTACATTATCCCTCAAAGCTTTGAAAACAATCCTCTGTTCTCTGAGACAATTTACACAATAACCCTGCCCTCCAGCCTCTCAGTATTGGCCACACTCTCCGGATCCTGAGTGGAAGCCCCTCTGCACTGGGCTTCAGCTCTGCCTTCTGGGCCCACTGGGACAGCAAGTCTGCTCTCTCAGCTTTAGGTGCATAATTCTCCTAGTCCATCTGAGTGGCAACTCCACCCTTAGAAACACCAGAGGCCATGGCTCCACCCCTGAGGTCACGGCCATACCTTTTGAGACTGAGGCAGCTCAGCTTCTCGTGTTCTTTGTCTCTTCAGCTTCTGTTTCCTGGTTTCTTGTCCTCCTGGCTCCTTGGGCCTCACACCCACATCTGCCCAGCTGGGGCAAGCATTCATTGCTCCACCGAAAAGTGCCTGGAGGCACACCACTCCACCAGGAAGCCTCCTGCACATAGGCACTCCGCTCTCTAGCTCTGTGGGTCAGATCTAGTACTGTCTTGCCCTGGTCTTCTGGTTCTGCTGCTGCTGCTTCTCTGCTGTTACCGTTTCTCTGCCGCTGCATGTTCTCTGCTGCGCTGGTCCTCTGCCTCTGTCACAACTCTACCCATTCACAGTTTCAAAACCGCTTCCACATTTTAGGTATTTGTTAGGGCAGCACCCCACTCTCTTGGTACCAAATTCTGTCTTAGTTATCTAGTGCTGCCATAACAGAAATATCACAAGTGGATGGCTTTAACAAAAAGAAATTTATTTTCTCACAGTCTAGTAGGTTACAAGTCCAAATTCAGGCTATCAGCTCCAGGGGAAGGCTTTCTCTCTCTTTTGGCTCTGGAGGAAGGTCCTTGTCGTCAATCTTCCTCTGGTTGAGGAGCTTCTCAGGCGCAGGTACCCTATGTCCAAAGGACGCACTCTGCTCCTGGTGCTGCTTTCTTGCTGGTATGAGGTCCCCAATTCTCTGCTTGCTTCTCTTTCCTTTTATCTCTTGAGAGATAAAAGGTGGTGCAGGCCACACCCCAGGGAAGCTCCCTTTACCTTGGTTCAGGGAGGTGACCTGAGTAAGGGTGGTGTTACAATCCCACCCTCATCCTCTTAACATAAACTTACAATCACAAAATGGAGGACAACCACACAATACTGGGAATCATGGCCTAACCAAGTTGACTCATATTTTTGGAGGGACCCAATTCAATCCATGACAGAGGCATAAACCTGCCCCGATTTTATCATTTGGGGGAGTTCACGTCGAAGCTTTAAAACTTTTCTGTAACTGTAATGTAAGTTACATAATGAGGTCTAGATTTCAGGCCAGGAAAGACACAGACAAGATCACTCCACACTTCATTCTCCAAATCAACTTTATAAATATAAATATTTTTATAAATATTTAATAAATACATTTTCTACTTTCTTCCCTATAAAACATTTTTCAGAACTATCAGAGCAAAATGCTCTGTTCCCTGCTCATTTCTGCCCTTACCTTCCAATTCTCCAAAAAGTTTAGTGGTAAGCAAAGCAAAGAATCACAAATAATCTACAAAACGCTGCAAACAGCCTCCATATAATTAGACACTTATTGACACTTGTTCACAGTCTCCTGTGCACACGGGGACCTGTTTCACTCGGTGGAGTCAGTCATATGCCACCTTAGGAAATGAGATCGATGACTCAGAAGAGAGAGAGGTTTATAAAATGAGATATATTGATCAAAAACCTTGATAAACAGTCAGGAAAGGAAGCATTTTATAAGCAAATAATACTGGAGCACCTGACGAGTTGAGGGTTTTAACAACAACAACAAAAGAGATCACAGAGATATATCGTAAAGGCCAACTAGTCAAAACCCTTCATTTTCCAGATGAATGAGCTGAAGCCAGGTATCTAAACTATACTTCCTTTGCAACCCACAGGCTTTCCTGGGAGGGGAACCCATAATAAGTCAGCTTCCCCCAGCCAAAAATTCACAGTATCTTGGATAATGAGGCAAGGGAAATAAATATTGGAAAACGCCAGGAACTTTCTACATTCTAAATAATAAGTCATCTTTAGGCCTTGGGGAAAAGTACACACGCCACTAGCAACTGGATCTACTGCATTAACAGGCAGCTCATGTGCTGTATCCTCAGGATGCTGACAAGGACACAGTGACACCTACCTGGTATGAAGAGGTACTCTCTGCTGTCTTTCTTCAGGCAAGGAAAAACACCTAGAAAAGGGAAAGCATAGGCTACAGAATTTGTCTTATATGTGCCATATTTTTAGTTTTTCTGTCCACCGTTTTCATTTTGCATAGAACCCACTGCCGTCGAGTCAATTCCGACTCATAGCAACCCTATAGGACAGAGTAGAACTGTCCCATAGAGTTTCCAGGGAGCGCCTGGTGAATTCAAACTGCCGACCTTTTGGCTAGCAGCCGCAGCACTTAGCCGCTATGTGTTAATAATGTTCAGAAACAATTGTTAAGAGGCGTCAAGAATTTATAACTGTTTGGCATAGCAGTTAACTTCCCAGTGTTTTCTTAATATTGTTCATGCAGGAAATTTGGAAAAAGAGAAATCTGATGGGCATGTACTTCAGGTAGAAAGGATTTAGTATATGCTCATATATGCTCTATGTTGGCAAAGCCAAGCTAAATGGTGCATGTCAGCTAGGTTGCTCTGCCTATGGAAAAGGTACTCAGGACTCAATTGCCTAGTCTGGATTAAATCTACTCTAAAGTTATTTACAAAGATCGTTCAGATTTTATTTAATTAGAAAAACAAAAAGGAGGAATCCCTGCAGGGCACAAATGGTTAAGTGCTTGACTACTAACTGAAAAGTTGGCCGTTCAAACCTACCCAGAGATGCCTTGGAAGACAGGCCTGGTGATTTGCTTCTGAAAGGTCACAGCAGTTCTACCCTGCACACCTGGGGTCGCCATGTGTCAGAAACAGCTTGATGGTAACTAACAAGAATCAACACTGGTACACAAAACAGTTTCCTGAGCTCTAGGTTTGACTAAGAAAAACTTAAAACAGTTTCTTATTCATTGCAATTTTACTTTTATAAATTAAAATATAATCGAATAATGATGTTTATGAATGGATCTAAATTTTCTACATTAGTTTTTTAAGCGCAAATATCCCTAAAATTCTGGAACTTCCATTTTCATTTTTACATCAATCTTACATTCATATACTGAATTCCTTACAGTAAAATCTAAAGCCTGACACCAACCTCATTCCCTTGGTGACGATGTTTTACAAGTGAAAACCATCAACCAGTCATGTGGACTTATCTTACAGGTGGAGATAAAATTTTGGCAAATACAAAGACTGTTGTGTATTTTACAGAGAGCAAAACAACTTAAGTTCATTCCAAAAAGCTGACATCATTTTATTATCCTGAAATCCAAAGTTCTTTACAAACAAATGTACAAGGTCTGGTAATTATTCTGTCTGCTTCTACACCAACTACACAAAATCCGAATGCTTTATCTTTTGTCCTTTTCAAAAACCAAATAATGGGTTTCTAGTAGTGGTTTCTGATTAAACTGAAACACATGAGTATACAAAGTTTATAATGGCTAAAATTAAGAAATTTTTTTGAAATTCAATTTTCACTTCAAGTTCTTCCAAATTAAAATTATAAATCAGTAGAAATGAACCATGTGGGAATAATGTAATCATTTTAAGGGCCCTTTTCTGCTATTTTATCAAATTACTGGCACACTGAATTGCCTAGACAAAAGTACTCAAAATAACTATGTTCACTACAAGATCAAAGAATGGTTGAATCATCCCTAACAATTTCTGCTGCCAGAAAGAGGCAATTGAGAAACACTTGGAAAGTAAATCTAAGTTAATGTGGTATCAAAGGAATGATGGAAGAAATAGCATAAAAAATGTTTTATTGACCAAAGTGGCTGTGTTTTGACGGAGCTTGGAAGGTGCTACTTGCACGTCCTTAACTTTCTAGTCACTGGTTAGGGAAAAAAAGGTTCAGTATTGCTAATAGACAAAAAAAGCTCTCAATAGTTGCTACAAAATTATAATTGCTGGGGTTTTTTTTGTTTGTGTTTGTTTTTTTTTTTTGTCCTGCACCTCCTATTTGCTTTTTTGAGGAATCTTCGTGTGTGTGTGTGTGTGTGTGCTTTAGGTGAAAGTTTACAGAACAAATATAGTTTCTCATTAAACAATTAATACATTTATTGTTTTGTGATATTGGTTGCCAACTGTGTGACATGTCAACATTCTCCCCTTCTCAATCTTGGGTTCCCCATTTCCATTTGTTCAGTTTTCCCAACCCTTCCTGCCTTCTCATCCTTGCCCCTGAGCTGGCGTGTCCATTTAGTCTCGTATATGCGGTTGAGCTACATCTATTATTGTTTGTTTTATGGGCCTGTCTAATCTTTGCTGAAGGGTGAACCTCAGAAGTGACTTCACTACTGAGTTAAAAGGCTGTTCAGGGGCCATACTCTCGGGCTTCTCTAGTCTCTGTCAGACCAGTAAGTCTGGTTTGTTTTTTGGGGGTTTTGTGTGTGTGTGTGTGTGAGTTTGAATTTTGTTCTACATTTTTCTCCAGCTCTGTCCAGGACCCTCTATTGTGATCCCTGTCAGACTAGCCAGTGGTGGTAGTCCAGCGCCATCTAGTTGTGCTGGACTCAGCCTGGTGGAGGCTGTGGTAGTTGTGGTCCATTAGTCCTTTGAATTAATCTTTCCCTTGTATCTTTGGTTTTCTTCATTCTCCCTTGCTCCAGATGGGGTGGGACCAGTAGAGATATCTTAGATGGCCGTTCACAAGCTTTTAAGACTCCAGACACTACTCACCAAAGTAGGATGCAGAACATTTTCTTTATGAACTATATTATGCCAGTCGAGCTAGATGTTCCTTGAAACCATGGTCCCTAGTCCTCAGCCCAGTAACTCAGTCCCTCAGGGAGTTTGGATGTGTCTGTGAATCTTCTATGACTTTGCCTTGGCCAAATTGTGCTGACTTTCGCAGTACTGTGCATTGTCTTACACTTCACCAAAGCTACCATGTATCTAATAGGAGTGGGAAAGAAATACTTAGAAAACAAGCATAAGGAAGACTCACAGGACACATGATTAAAAACAGTTGTTTGAGGTCAGATCATGAACAGCTAAGACCAAGAACAATCATTGTTTTGTAAGGTAGAGAGGGAAGTTTTAGAGGAGAATGTGATTTGGCCAGATTCATGGAAGATAAACCTTCAGGACTGGACTGAAGAGAAAATGGAGGTAGGAAAATGTTAGGGTTCTCCGGAGACAGCATCTGGGGTTTAAGGCAGAAAACGAAATAAACAAAAAAAAGTTGCCATCGTGTCGATTCCAACTCAAGAGAACCCTATGTATGTCAGAGTAAAACTGTATTCCATAGAGTTTTTAATGGCTGATTTTTCAGAAGTAGATTGCCAGGCCTTTCTTCTGAGAAGCCTCTAGGTAGACTTGAACTTCTGACCTTTCAGTTACACCACCCAGGTACTCCAGTGGAAAACAGCGAGCAGTCAAACCTGGCAACTGAAGAAAGATTAATAGAGAAAATATTTTAAAAGATGAGGAGAGGGTTTAAGGTAACCCACAAAGAATAGGGCAATAATAGTGGACAGTCATAATCACCCCAGGCCTATAGGGCCAGGGCAGGGTCAGAGAAGCCCCCAAAGGGTGTCTGCACTAAGAGGGCTGCCTGATGGCACCAGAAAACCCACCAACCAACCCAGATAATTTGCAGAGGGCTGGATAAGCACAGCAGACCTCACTCTTCCCACTCTCTGATCTTCTGCCAATGCCTCCCACTGGCTGAACACAGTTGGAAGCCAGGGGCAGACAGCAGAGTGGAGAGAGGGCCTGGAGAAGTAGACAGAAGAGATACAGTCTAGGGGGACAGTGGTAAGGTCATGGCAGCAGGAATGGAAAGGGCACAACACAGAGACAAATTTAACTGGACGTTCAGGCTGATTAGATTTGGAGATGGGGAAAAAAATTCAAAGATGACTTCATAGTTTCAAGCCCAAGTTACTAGGTGAGAATAATAACATCAACTGATCCTGTTTTCACCAACCATCATATTCCTCAAAGGAGTCCCTAAGTGGTGCAAATGGTTAACATGCAGGCTACTAACAGAAAGGTTAAAGGTTCAAATCCACCCAGAGGCACCTCAAAAGAAAGGCCTGGCAATCTACTTTTGAAAAATCAGCTCTCGAAAACCCTATGGAACAGATTTCTGCTCTGAGACAAATGGGTGACCATAACTTGGAAACAACTCAACGGCAACTGTTTTTGTTGTTTGGTTGGTTGGTTTAAAGATGTATTTCTAAGAACCATCTACACAAAAGTAGCAACTGAAAACATGTGAGTGAATGAAATGGCAGAGAGAGCGGGGATAGAAAAGAAGTCAGGTCTGAACAGCAAACTTGAGAACCATCTTCATTTACGGGACAAAAGGGGGAAGAAATCCAACAAAGGGGAAGGGCAACATGTACAACTATTGGCCATATTGTTTAAACATATTTGCACATTTCTGGTAGGGCTTTTTTTCCCCCCTTAACACTGCACAGGTTTGCCTAAGTTAAGGATGACATAAGTGCAAGCTGGAGACCATCACTTACCCACATGCCTCAGCAAGATTATTTTTAAGCCCCAAATCGCAATCTTACTACTTTCACTCGCTTTGAATTTAACACAGCCAACATTTGTTGTTGTTGTTTTTAGATGTCATCAAGTCAATTCCGACTCATAGCAACCCCCATGTGACAGAGCAGAACTGCCCCATAAGGTTTTCTAGGCTGTAATCTTTCTAGGAGCAGATGGCCTGGTCTTCTCTCCCCCAGAGCTACTGGTGAGTTCAAACCTCCAACCTCTCGGTTAGCAGCCCAGCGTTGAAGCACCGTACCAGCTAACGTTAATACTTTTCTTAATTTAGGAAAGCTTATAATTCTTATTCTTTCAATCAATCACATGTAGAGTGCCTATTGTGTATTCAGCACTATGCTGAGCAAAAACCAAAAACCAAACCCATTGCCATCAAGCCGGTTCCGACTCACAGCAACCCTATGGGACAGAGCAGAACCACCCCATAGGGTTCCCAAGGAGCAGCTGGTGGATTCGAACTGCCAACCTTTTTTGTTAGCAGCCAAGGTCTTAATCACTGTGCCACCCAAAGTGATAATGAAATTCAGCCTCCAGTCATCAAGGAAATTAAAATCCAGTTGGACTATAAAAAACAATTTATTAAAACAATTAGGGAATAATTCAGAACTGACCTATATGATCCAGACCACTTTTCATCCAGTGAGAAGTCATCCCATTCAACACCTGTACTCTACTCTTTTTTTTCCTGATCCCGAAGATTGACAGAGGAGCTAAATCCTACATAGCTGCACACCCTACTAAAGGCCCAATCACACTTTATATTACTCCTCTCTTACCCAGTGTTCCATAAGGTTTCAGTGATCTTTGTATCCAGTGACTTACACATAGTAGCCATTTAACTTAGTATGCGTTGAGTGAATGAATGAATCAGCAGCCAAGTCAAGCACAGAGCAGTCGTATCAATAACCTTAACTCTCTCCTATGACAAACTGCAAAAGCTCTAAGGTTCAAGGCAGTTACCTAATGCGGCCTTTGATCTAGCCTTGGCCCCATGGAATGACTGGGAGTAAAGACTTAGTGCAGACAGAAAACCAGAAAATCCTCAACTTCTTTAATTTAGATAAGAGGAAGAAAGGACAGTCTAGTATAATGCCTGACACATAACCTGGGCTCAGTAAATGTCTGATGAATCAATGAACAAAGGAAAGGTAGTGAGCTCAAGAAAAGAGCAAACTCAGGGCCCACGTAGCGTGGGTGAGCTGTATCTAGGGCCCTCTATAGCTGAAACTCAACTGAGTCTGTTTCCCAACCACTTGTATGTTAATTTCTGCTGCTTAATTCTCCAGCATAAGCCTCCCTTCAGCCTCCAAATCTCGGTTAAAAAATAAATAAAACCTTTAGGTTACACAATCAGCAGTGCCTCCCAAACCTGGACGTGCATACTAATAATCATCTAGAATCTTGTTAAAATGAAGATTCTGATTCAGTCCATCTGGGGTTAGGCCTGAGACTCTGCATTTCTAATAAGCTCCCAAGTGATGCTATGCCGCTGATTAACCCTTTGAGTATCAAGAGCCTGGAACACATTGCAGACTAATGTATGTAGATACCTCCTGCTCCCACATTTCCTAGGTATATAACCTTAGACAAGTCATTTCACCTCTCCGAGTCTTCCTTTTCCATCAGTGGGCTAGGGTTAATAACAATTATAGCTAGCATTTATTGAATACTTAGTATGTACCAGGAACTAATGTTTCATATTTTTTAAAGTGTCATTATTTGACCCTTTTAACAACCCTGAGGTAACCTCATTTTGAGAATGTGCAGGGCTTAGAGACGTCATGCTTAGTAGAAAGTGAAAAAGGAGAGCCTCAATGAGATAGACTGACATAGTGGCTGCAACAATGGGCTCGAACATACCTATTATTATGAGGATGGCACAGGACTGGGCAACGTTTCGTTCTGTTATACATGGGGTCACTATGAGTTGGAACTTACTAGACAGCACCTAACAACAGGGCTTGAAGAGGTTATAAACAACCTGTCCAGGATGTATGTAAACAGTAAACTCAGATCTGATCTTAGGTGATTTGACTCAAGAACCTGGTGCTTAACCGCAATGTAACACTGCCTCTTCAACTTACCTCCCAGAGCCATCATGAATATTAAATAATTAGCTTTAGGCTGACATGCATTGACCAGTTCGCCCATGTTCCAGGGCCTAGTCTAAGCCTCCCTTGGGGCACATTAGCTTATTTAGCTTCCTAACAGTCTCGCATCTTACACGTTTTAAAATAGGCCCAGACAAGTTAAACAGAGGAAGGTCAAACTGCTCCTAAGTGGCAAATTCGAGACGTCCCTGGTGCTCTTTAGCTAAAGCCCCGGAGCTCTGAAGTACCAGCCATCTGCCCGCTCCCAAACCGACCCAAACCTTCTTCTGCACTTAGCTCTACGTTTATCTGTGCGATGTGTCCACACCTAGAACCTGGTGAGCGGATTAGGGCCCAAGAACAGCTGGGTGGCTACAAATCTTTGCAAGATATTTAACCTGAACTTGTAACACCGTCGCTCCGGAACCCCCTTGATCTCCTGCCCTAGCAATTGGCCCCGCCCCGAGGCCCCGCCCCCGAGGCCCCGCCCCGAGGCCCCCACCCGCAATCTCGGAGCCGCGGTCCCAATCAGGCTCTGGAACTTGTAGTCCGCGCTCCTCGTGCCAGCTCCGCCTACATCCGGGCGCAAGTCGAACGGCCCTGCCTCTAATACCATAAACTCTCCAACACCGCCCTCTGCCGGCTTTTGGGGAAAGGTCACCCAGACGGCAAGCCGGTTCCGGATGCTCCGGAAGTGAAGCTTTCTTTTCCGGACCGAGCATCTGGGCGTCTGCACGTGGTTGTTTTGCCGAACTTGAACCGGCGCCGGGGGAAAAGTGAGTTCAGCTTCAACCTCAGAGCTAGTGAGCTGAACCAGAGCCATGGAGAGTCAGAGCGTGGAGGAGCTACTAGCAAAGGCGGAGCGGGACGAGGCAGAAAAGCTGCAGCGTATCACGGTGCATAAGGAACTGGAATTGGAGTTTGACTTAGGCAATTTGTTGGCCTCAGACCGGAACCCCCCAACGGGACTGCGGTGCGCGGGACCCACACTGGAGGCTGAGCTGCGGAGCTTGGCGCGGGACAACACGCAGCTGCTCATCAATCAGCTGTGGCAGCTGCCCACGGAGCGCGTGGAGGAGGCGCTAGTGGCACGGCTGCCCGAGCCCACCACGCGCCTGCCTCGCGAGAAGCCGGTGCCCCGGCCGCGGCCGCTTACGCGCTGGCAGCAGTTTGCGCGCCTGAAAGGCATACGACCCAAGAAGAAGACCAATCTGGTGTGGGACGAGGTGAGCGGTCAGTGGCGGCGCCGCTGGGGCTACCAGCGCGCCCGCGACGACACCAAGGAGTGGCTGATCGAGGTGCCTGGCAGGGCCGACCCCTTGGAGGACCAGTTCGCCAAGCGGGTACAGGCCAAGAAGGAACGGGTGGCCAAGAACGAACTGAACCGGCTGCGTAACCTGGCCCGTGCACACAAAATGCAGCTACCCAGTGCGGCCGGCATGCACCCAACTGGACACCAGAGCAAGGAGGAGCTGGGCCGCGCCATGCAAGTGGCCAAAGTCTCTACCGCTTCTGTGGGACGCTTCCAGGAGCGTCTGCCCAAGGAGAAGGCGCCTCGGGGCTCCGGCAAGAAGAGGAAGTTTCAGCCTCTCTTCGGGGACTTTGCAGCCGAGAAGAAGAGCCAGTTGGAGCTGCTGCGAGTCATGAACAGCAAAAAGCCTCAGCTGGACGTGACGAGGGCCACCAATAAGCAGATGAGGGAGGAGGACCAGGAGGAGGCCGCCAAGAAGAGAAAGATGAGCCAGAAGGGCAAGAGAAAGGGGGGTCGGCAGGGCCCTGGGGGCAAGAGGAAAGGGGGCCCGCCCCACCTGGAAGGGAGGAGAAAAGGGGGCTTTGGAGGCAAGATTAATTCTGGGCCGCCTGGCTTGGGTGGCAAAAAGAAGGGAGGCCAGCACCAAGGAGGAAAGAGGAGGAAGTAATAGTTTTCACCCTTGGGTCCCCTCTGTAAACCAAAAACTATGCTAAACATTAAACTTTAGTTAAAGTAGCGGGATGCACAAGAAAGTGGCAGCTGCCTTCATTGAACTTGAGGTTAAAGGGACAGTGTTGCCCTCCCTTCAAGAGGGTATTTTAAGTGTTGGACTCTACAAATTAGTGTTATTCCTGCAACGGAGGGTTTGGCTGGAGTTTAAAGGACGCGTTTGAGGGCATCAGAATTAGGGCAAGAATTTGATGGAAAGTGGGAATGAGTCTATTCTTAAAACAGCCTTTTTCTTTTTAATGTTGGCTATAGGGCAAGAGAGAGTTGGTCATATATCAGAGACTTACTGATTTATACGTTTCTTCATTTTTATCAAAGCAAAGGGAAAGGAAAGATTACAAACATTTTCTCAAGTGGGCTTTAAAGTAACTATTTTAAAGGTTATTTAATAAAGCTGTGTCTGTATCCAGTGTTACTTTTAACTTCTTTTGGTAGAAATCAAGTGAAACCTGTCATCTGAATACCAGGTATAGAATCTTTTTATTCATTTTAGAAAAAACACAAAGCAGCTATATTATGGTTTCAGAGAGACCACTTTAGTTAGAAAAACTCATAACTTGTTTTGTTACCAAGTGTATTGAAGGTGTACAACAGATGTTTGTTTGAAAAAAAGATATTAAGCTTTTTCATGCTTTGAAAACTATTGGTTCACTGTAAATATAAGTGTGGGCGTAACTAAATAATGCTAATAATCCTCATTAATCCAGAAAATATTTAAAGTTTTCTGGATATTTAAGTCCCTAATTTGTTTTTCTTTTGGTTTATTTTCTTTTGTTTTTAGCTTCATGTTAAATAGGGTACCAGAGAAAGAGACCCACAAAGTCTTTAATTGGATCATTGTTATTTTTTGTTTTATCTGTCAGATTGACCTGAGCTGGTTTGATTAGAGGAGTCCCTAGGTGGTTCGCTCAACTGCCAACCAGATTTGGAGTTTTGAGTTCACCCACAAGCACCTCGGAAGAAAGGCCTGGCCATCTGTTTCTGAAAAATCAGTCATTGAGAGCCCTGTGGAGCACTGTCTGCGACACACAGGGTCGCCATGACCAGAGTTGACTCCTTGGCAGCTGCTGTGGTGGTGCTTTGATTAGAAGGGAAAATGTTTATGGCTGTCCTGGTGTACTTTTCTGCCCATCAGTCTCTTTCCCTAATAAAGATCTGAAAAGGATTCATAGTTGATCTAAAACCCAGGGGCACTTTTGTGCTGCTGTAGAGCAAAGGGCCACCCAGCTGTTTTTAGTCTGACAGTTGATAGGAAAAGGGAGAATTTGTCTTATCTTTCAGTTTTTCTGTGTAGTCTCTTACAAAGGTACTTGTAGAGGTTTCTGTGAAAAAAAATTCAGATTTCATTGTCGATGTGTAACGGTTATTAAAAACAAAGACGTTCAAATGTTACTGTCTTCAGATACTTTCTGATTAAATTAAAGCTGGAGGTTTTTGGTTTGGGCCATCATTAACCAAGTTTTCCCCTGAGAATGATAGGAACATGACACTGTTAAGGTCTTTCAGAATACAGTGTGATTGTGGAAAGTTTTAGCTAAGATCAAGTTAAACTATTTAATGGTACCATGAACAACAACATCAAAAACCAAGCAGTTCACAGTATTTGCTAATTTAACACCTTTTAAGTTCTTCCCAATTGTCAGGGTTTTTTCAGGTTTTGTTTTCAGACGTTTTTGATTTGGCAGTGGGATTCTAACACTGGCCTGTAAAATAGGTCTCTTGGGCTTTTTGAAAGATTATTGTTCACTGATAAAACAGTTTAAATTCAGTGTCTTAATCCGTTATTTAGCCCTGGAAAGACTTTAAGAAGGCAAAGTAGCATTTTAAAGGGTTCAGAGTGGGAAAATCTGTTCATCCCCCTCTCCCCAAGGTCTGCAACTTGTGAAAAATAGAGGATTTTAAATAGGCTTTCAGAAGTACAGAAGACTCTCACAGAGCAGTTTTCTTCTATGGCTATTTCAAAGCTGGGTGATGAAACTTTGCGCCTGATGCAACAGTAGTTTTAACTCCTGGAGAAACAGTTTTGGGCCCCTGTGGGGCTAAATCTCAAGCAGGTGACCTAAGCTGAGCAGGTAGGGGAGACGCGCCCAGTGGGCGGGAGGAGGAGGACGGCGGGGCCGGGGATTGGCCTGCGAGGGAGGAGGGTCTAGGGGGCGGGCTCGGGAGGCACAGTGGCGCAGCCATGGCAGCCGCCTGCAGGGCCCGGGTCGCGCGCTTGCTGAAGGATCTGCAGAGCGCAGCGTGAGTGTGGGGCTGGCGGGCGGGCGGGCGGGCGACTAGAGGATCCCACCGTGCCCACCGCAGCCACCTAGGTGTGAGTGGGCATTCTTCCGGTTTCAAGAACTTGAAGCGGGTCCCGCTGTGCACGGCCACTCCGCGCAGGGCCGTGCGCTGCAGCATTGTCACGTGTGCTGTGTGGCCTTGCAGGGCCCGGGGAAGCAGGTGTTCCCCTGCTTCTTGTTAGTTAAGGAAACTAAGGGCCAGACAGGGTAGTGCCTTGTCCCACGTCGTCGCAGGCCGTGGAGAGCTTGGCACAGTAACTGGAACAAATGCATCCACTCAATTATCACATGTTTATTGAGTGTATATTGTGTGCTGGACCCTGGTAGCTCAGTGGTAAGTAAAAGGTCTGTAGTTCAAATTCACCAGTTGTTCTTTGGAGCAGCTCTACCCTGTCCTATAGGGTCGCTATAGGTTGGAATCAACTCGAGGGCAACGGGTTTGGTTTTTGGTATTAGGTGCTAGAAACTACTCTGGGTGCTGGGGATACAAAGCTTCAAGGCTGTGAAGCAGTTCAGAGTCTGTGGGGGCAGGTCTAAAAGGGGCCTGTGCAGAGCACAGGGGCAGAGGGTGTCTACGGGAGGATGGACATGAGAAATGACAGTTACACTCCCCGGGCCGATTCAGGAGGTGCGCATGCACGTTATGACCTGTCTGATATACCCCACTCCAGAAATGCCTGAGACCTACTAGCTGCCTGGTAGATATTTGTCAAGGGTAAAACGCACAAGTCAGGCTAGGAAAACATGGAAGAGTTTTGAGTTAAGATAAATGGGAAGGGAGAGAAACTGAAGACAGGAATTTCCGGCAGAAGGAAGTATAGTACCAGAGCCCTCTAGATGGAAGTGAACTTGTAGCTCCAGGATCTATAAGTAGTTAAGGTATGGGTGTACCTTCATAGGAGGAAGTGAGGATGGAAAGACAAATGGTGAAAGACTAGGAACAAAATAAAAAAAAAAAAAAAAATAGCCCACACTTATTGTGCATTGCATGTGTCAGGTGCTGGCCTAGACACTTAACATGTACTGCCAATGAATCTACAACAGCCCTATGAAATGCTGTGTTATTTTCATAGTACAGATAAAAAATATAAAGGCATCGAGAAAAATAATCTGCCCATGTTACATGGCTAAGCAAATGACACAGCCGTAATTTGAACCCAGACATCTGGTTTCACAGTCCTGGTTCTCAGTCTACACTAAGGAATTCCAGTTGTGTCCTGTAGATAATGGAAGGCTACTGAAGCAATATTTCTCATGATGAAACACTAATAACCTGTGATGCCCCATGAAAAAGAGAATTCCATGGCCAAATTATTTTGAGAAACGGCATACTGCTGTTTACTCTTCTCGGAAGAGTCAGATATATATTAGCACAAGAAGGGCTTTGAAAAGTCCTATTAAAAAAAAAAAAAAGTTAAGCTGTGGTTAAACTCTATGTTCTAAACCTGCCATCATTTAAAAAAAAAAAAAAAAACTCATTGCCCACTAGTCAGTTTCGACTCATAGCAACCCTGTATGTTGCAGAGTAGAACAGTTCCATAGGGTTTTCTTGGCTGTAATCTTTATGAAAGCAGATTGCCAGACCTTTCTTCCTCAGGGCCACTGGCTGACTGGGTTCCTACCTAGCTGGGTTCCAACCGCCAACCTTTAGGTTAGTAGTCAGGCACAAACCATTTGCGCTGCTCAGGGGCCTCGTATCATCATAGAACTCTTTTTATCAAGCATCGTCATTAGTATCCCTGGAACCAGTGTAACACGGAACACGTTTTTGGAATTTTGCATGGGAAAGGAGGGTGGAATGGTTAGAATTATGATAGAAAGAGCAGTCTATCATAATGGATCAGTGTGGAGTAGAGAGGAACCACAAGGTTATTGTCATGCTCTAGCTAAAAGGTGATGACTTCAGGCACCCAGGCAGGGGCAGTTGATATAAGGGGTATGTCTTAGTTTGCTAGGGTTGCCATAATAAAATACCACAAAGTAGGTGCTTTGAAGAACAGAAATTTATCTCCTCAAAGTTCTGGAGGCTAGAAGCCCAAATTCAGAGTGTTGGCCTGGTTATGCTCTGTCTGTCTGTTCTTAGGGGAAGATCTTGTCTCTTTCAGCTTCTGTAGCCCCAGGTGCTCCTTGGCTTGTAAAAAGATCCTCACATGCTGTCTTCTGCCTGCCTGTGACTCTACTTCTGTGTCTGTCTTTTACATGAAGTGCCACTCAGAAGAAATTAGGACCCACCCTACTCTGGTGCCACCTAGTTTAATTTAACTGATAATACCTGCAGAGAGAGGCCCCATCTCCCCAAACAAGGTCACATACAGGAGTTAGAATTTCAGCCTACCTTTTTGAGGGACACAATTCAATCCATGACAAGTTACTCACTTCTATCAAGTAGATTCCAACTCATCGCGACCCTGTAGGACAGTAGAACTGCCCCATAGGGTTTCCAAGGCTGTAATCTATACAGAAGCAGACTGTCACATCCTTCTCCCGCGGAGTAGCTGGTAGGTTCAAACCACTGAGCTTTTGGTTAGCAGCCAAGTACTTAACCACTGTGCCACCAAGGCTCCTCTATGAGGATAAAAACAATCTCAGCTCCTCTCTCTGCCTCACCCCTCACATCTAATCAGTTACAAAATCCTCTTGATGTAAGCAGAGAGGCAGAGGGAGGAGTTAAGTTTCCTGGCTGGAAAGTCTCAGTAAACACTGAGGCCATTTACAAAGATAGGGATTATAGGAGGGGGTTAGCTTCAAGGGTAACTTCAGTCGCAGGACATACCCAGGTGAAGACCTCCAGTAGGTCGTTGAATATATTGTTCTGGAGCTCAAGAGTGAGGTTGGAACTCATCCATGTGTATAGACGACAGTTGAAACCATAGGTATAGAAGCAAAGGCCTTGGGAAACTGTAGAAGCAAATGGCTGAGGACAAAGTCCTGGGAAGCAGCACTGTTACTTAAATAGCAAATGGTGCTTTGTTTTTTGTTTGTTTGTTTTTCTGCACAAAATTTTTTAATAGGGTAAACATTTAAAAATTGGGAGAATTCACATAAAAATCTTGGAAAATGGCATCTTTGAGCCTGCTGGGATTGAAGTGGTGGCTGCTGCCTGTAGACAAAGCCTTTCCTGGTAGACCCAGCCTACAGCCCACACTCACCCCACATCACAGAGGCAGTGACCCCAGTGCTTCAGTCTCAGTACACTATCTGCCAAGCTTCCTTAGACATTTGAGTTTGCAAATGATTTGTAGGTTGAATGGAGGAAAAGGAACTAGCTCTTAAGGATATATAAGGCAAGACCAGAGAGGTGGGAGAAGCTCACTTCACAGATACGCAGTGCCTATGCTCTGTCAGGCAGGGTCCTCATTGCTGGGGTACAGCAGGAAAAAAAGCACATCAATATCCCTGCCGTCATGGAGCCGATGTGGCTCCATGGGAGAAAAACCAGACAATCTGCTTTCCTGAAGATTAAACCCAAAAACCCATTGCCGTCAAGTTAGTTCTAACTCAAAGCGACCCTATAGGACAGAGTAAAACTGCCCCACAGGCTTTCCAAGGAGCGCCTGATGGATTCAAACTCCTGACCTTTTGGTTAGCAGCCGAACTCTTAACCACTACGCTCGCTGCCAGGGTTTCCCCCTAAAGATAATAGCCTACAAACCTCTGCAGGGCAATTCTCTGTCACATGGGGTCAACTCAACAGCACCTACCAACAATAATATCCTTGAGAAGAAAATAAAGCAGGGAAGGGTATTGGGGGAAAGGATGTGACTTTAGAGTCAATGGTCAGAACAGGCCTCACTGTGTCAGTTTCCTGTGGCTGCTGTAACAGGTTACCACAAATGGGTGGTTTGAATCAGCACAGGTTTGTCCTCTTACAGTCATGGAGTTCAGAAGTCTAAAGTCAGTTATTCCGGGCCAAAGTCAAGGTGTAGGCAGGGCCACCCTCCCTCTGGAGGCTCTAGGGGAGAATCCATTCTTTGCCTTTCCCGGCTCCTGGAGCTGCATTCACTGTAACCCTTGGCTGGTGTCCTTTTCTTCTACCTTCAAAGCCAGCAGCATAGCATCTTGCATCAGTGGTCACATTGCCTTCTTCTGTGTCCTCTTCTCCCACTGCCTCCCTCTTATTAGGACATTTGTGATTATATTTAGGGCCCATTTGGATAATCCAGGATAATCTCAAGATGCTTAAATTAATCATACCTGCATGTGACAGAGTAGAACTGCCCCGAAGAGTTTTCCAGGCCGTAATTGTTATGGAAGCAGATCACCATATAAGGTAATACTCAGAGCATTCTGGAATTAGGATGTGGGTATCTTTGGGGGCCGTTATTTAGCCTCCCACACTCATTGAGAAGGTAACTTTTGTTTAAAGACCTGTTGGAGGTTGGAAGAGAACCATGTGGCTGTCTGGGGATGGTATCCCAAAGATGGGACCACATCTGACCTGTTTTCACATAAAAGTGACTGGAGCTAAGTGAGTGAGGGGGAGATAAAGCCAGAGAGGGGCCAAGGATGACCCCATGATTTTTTTTCCTGAACAACTGAAAGGGTGACGTTGACATTAATTGGGATAGAGAGGACTGTGGAGGACCAGGTGTTGAGGGAAGACCAGACATGGAAAACCTGCGATGCCTAATGTATGTCCAGGTGAAGATGTGAAGGAGGCAGTTGAACCTGGAGCTCGGGAGAGAGGTCTAAGATGGAAAGATAAATGCAGAAGTCACAAGCATAGAAGATATTCGAAGCCATGAGGCCAGGTGACGTCACTAAGGGAATGAGTGTGGATAGAAAAGAGACTACTCAGCATTCAGAGTAACAAGGATGAAGAGAAACCAGGCCAGGACAGCCAGCACAGTCAGAAGAAAAGCAGAGATGGGGGTCCTGGGAGCCACATGATCAGAGGATGCCACTGGTAGGTCATTATGATGAGGACTGAACTGGAATTGAGCAGCTTGTTAGCCAAGTGAAGGTCACCGGTGACCTCACCAAAGTCATGTCAGTGGAGTAGTGGGCATAAGCCAATTTCAGGAAGTTCCAGAGAGAACAGGAGAAGAGAAATTGGATAGTCAACTAAAGAAACATGTGGGTGGCAGCAAGAGAGGAAGAGAGACAAGAGAAGGATCTTTTTTAAATATATTGTGGGAAAAATCCACCACTGGTCTTCAGTTTGTGGTACTGTGGGGGCTTGCGTGTTGCTGTGATGCTGGAAGCTATGCCACCACTATTTCAAATGCCAGCGGGATCAACCATGGTGGACAGGCTTCAGCAAAGCTTCCAGACTAAGAGCGGGAAGAAGGACCTGGTGATCTACTTCTGAAAAAATTGGCCAGTGAAAACCATATGAATACTAGAAGAACATTGTCTAATATAGTGCCAGAAGATGAGCCCCTCAGATAGGAAGGCATTCAAAATACGACTGGGGAAGAGCTGCCTCCTCAAAGTAGAATTGACCTTAATGATGTGGATGGAATGAATCTTTCAGGACCTTCATTTGCTGATGTGGCACAACTCAAAATGAGAAAAAACACCTCTCCCTGTAACAATGTTTGCAGACATACTTTGACAAATACTGACCTAGAGAGAAGAGACCCCATGGCTCAAAATCATTTTTTACAGTATACCTCCAGAGGTTTAAATGAGAAGTAAAATTTTCTAAATTCTAAGATGAAAAGTGGGCAATGATTATGACTAACCATAATCAAATGTCTTATTAAAGTGTCTAGCCCTAAATTAAACAATTAAAAAGTGTTAGCTTTGTCCTGAAGTTTTGTGAGTAGCTGATCTTTGACTAACGGAAGTGCTGCAAGAAGGAGAGGTCAAGGGTGGAATATGGGCATGAAATTATTGAACACTCCTACCTTGCAATCCCCCACTTGCCTGTCAGTTTGTTGTACTGCAGGGGCTTGTGTGTTGCAGTGATGCTAGAAGCTATGCCACCGGTATTCAGATACCAGCAGGGTCACTCATGGTGGACAGGTCTCAGCTGAGCTTCCAGACTAAGAGAGACTAGGAAGAAGGACCCGGCAGTCTACTTCTGAAAAGCATTAGCCAGTGAAAACCTTATGAATAGCAGTGGAACATTGTCTGATATAGTGCCAGAAGATGAGCCCGCCAGGTTGGAAGGCACTCAAAAGATGACTGGGGAAGAGCTGCCTCCTCAAAGTAGAGTCGACTTTAATGACGTGGATGGAGTCAAACTGTTGGGACCTTCATCTGCTGATGTGGTGTGACTCAAAATGATAAGAAACAGCTGCAAAAATCCATTAATAATTGGAACATGGAATGTATGAAGTCTGAGTCTAGAACAATTGGAAATCATCAAAAATGAAATGGAATGCAAAAACATCGATATCTTAGGCATCAGTGAGCTGAAATGGACTGATATTGGCCATTTTGAATCAGACAATCATATGGTCTACTATGCTGGGAATGACAACTTGAAGAGGAATGGCATTGCATTCATCGTCCAAAAGAACAATTCGAGATCTATCCTGAAGTACAATGCTGTCGGTGATAGGATGATATCCATACTTCTACAAGGAAGACCAGTTAATATGACTATTATTCAAATTTATGCAGCACCCAGTAAGGCCAAAGATGAAGAAATAGAAGATTTTTATCAGCTGCTGCAGTCTTAAATTGATCCAACATGCAATTAGAATGCATTGGTAATTATTGGTAATTGGGATGCAAAAGTTGGTAACAAAGAAGAAGGATCAGTAGTTAGAAAATATGACCTTGGTGATAGAAATGACAGTGGAGATCGCATGATAGAACTTTACAAGACCACCAATGTATTCATTGCAAATACCTTTTTTCACCAACATAAACAGCGACTATACACATAGACCTCACTAGATGGAATACACAGGAATCAAATCGACTGCATCTCTGGAAAGAGATGATGGAGAAGCTTAATATCATCAGTCAGAAAAAGTCCAGGAGCCAACTGCTCATATGCAAGTTCAAGTTGGAGCTGAAGAAAATTAAAACAAGTCCACAAGAGGTATATCCCACCTGAATTTAGAGACCTATCTCAAGAATAGATTTGATACACTGAACACTAATGACCAGAGACCAGACAAGTTGTGAGATGACATCAAAGACATCATCCATGAAGAAAGCAAAAGGTCATTCGAAAGACAGGAAAGAAAGAAAAGACCAAAACAGATGTCAGAAGAGAGTCTGAAACTTGCTCTTGAACATAAAGTAGCTAAAGGGAACGGAAGAAATGGTGAAGTAAAAGAGCTGAGCAGAAGATTTCAAAGGGCAGCTCAAGAAGACAAAGCAAATTATTAAAAAGAAATGTGCAAAAACCTGGAGTTAAAAAACCAAAAGGGAAGAACACGCTTGGCATTTCTCAAGCTGAAAGAACTGAAGAAAAAATTCAAGCCTCAAGTTGCAATGTTGAAAGGTTCTATGGGGAAAATATTGAATAATACAGGAAGCATCAAAAGAAGACGGAGGGAGTACACAGAGTCGGTGTACCAAAAAGAATTGATTGACATTTAACCATTTCAGGAGGTAGCATATGATCAAGAACCCATGGTACTTAAGGAGAAAGTCCAAGCTGCACTGAAGGCATTGGTGAAAAACAAGGCTCTGGGAATTGATGGAATACCAACTGAGATTTTTTAATAAATGGATGTAATGCTGGAAGTGCTTACTTATCTATACCCAAAAATTTGAAAGACAGATGACTGGCCAGTCAACTGGAAGAGATCTGTATTTGTGCCCATTCCAAAGAAAGGTGATCCAACAGAATGGAGAAATTATCAAACAATATCATTAACATCACATGCAAGCAAAATTTTGCTGAAGATAACTCAAAAATGGTTGCAGCAGTACATCAACAGGGAACTGCCAGAAATTCAAGCCAGATTCAGAAGAGGATGTGGAAAGAGGGATATCATTGCTGTTGTCAGATAGGTCTTGGCTCAAAGCAGAGAATACCAGAAAGGTGGTTACCTGTGTTTTATTGACTATGCAAAGGCATTCAACTGTGTGGATCATAACAAATTATGGATAACATTTCGAAGAATGGGAATTCCAGAACACTTAATTGTGCTCAAGAGGAACCTGTACATAGACCAAAAGGCAGTCATTTGGACAGTACAAGGGGATACTGAGTGGGTTTCAAAGCGGGAAAAGTGTGCGTCAGGTTTGTATCCTTTCACCATACTTATTCAATCTGTACAGGGGCAGATTATCCAATAAGCAAGGCAAGCACAGTCTTACTTGTGCTTACTTACTAATCTGTAGTGAACAATTTCACATTTTTTTCACCACATCAGAGATTCTGCTTCTAGGTATGGCTGGCATCTAGCTGTCTCTCCCAGCCCCACAGCACCTTCCTACAGAATCAAAGATTCTTTTCAAATTTACAATCCCTGACAGGCAGATGACCCAGTAGGCAAGGTAAGCACAAGCTTACTTGTGCTTACTTACTAATCTGTAGTAAGCAATTTCACATGTTTCACCACAGATGGATATTGCTTATTAGATAATCTGCCCCTGAATCTGTATGCCAAGCAAATAATCCCAGAAGCTGGACTGTATGAGGAAAAACACAGCATCAGGATTGGAGCAAGACTTATTAACAACCTGCAATATGCAGATGACACAACCTTGCTTGCTAAAAATGAAGAGGACTTGAAGTGCTTACTGATGAAGATCAAAGAATACAGTCTTCAGTATGGATTGCACCTGAACATAAAGAAAACAAAAATCATCACAACTGGACCGATAAATAACATCATGATCAACAGAGAAAATACTGAAGTTGTCAAGGATTTCACTTTACTCGGGTGCACAATCAACACCCATGGAAGCAGCAGTCAAGACATCAAATAATGACCCATACCTGACACCATACACAGAAACTAATTCAAAATGGGCCAAACCTAAATATAAAACCAAAAACAATAAAGATCATAGAAGAAAAAATCGGGTCAATGCTAGAGGCCCTAATGCACAGCATAAACAGGATACAAACCATAACTAGCAATACACAAACACAAGAAGATAAGCTAGGTAACAGGGATCTTTTAAAAAATTAAACACTTGTGTTTTTCTGAAGACTTCACCAAAAGAGTAAAAAGAGAAACTACAGACTGGGAAAAATTTTTTGGCTATGACAAATCGGACAAAGGTATAATCTCTAAAATTTACAGGAAAATCCAGCACCTCTACAACAAAAAGATGAATAATCCAATTAAAAAGTGGCAAAAGGATATGAACAGACACGAAGAAGACTTTTAGGCAGCTAACAGACACATGAGGAAATGCTCCAGATCACTAGCCATTAAAAAAAACAAACCAAACCCACTGCTGTCGAGTCGATTCCGACTCATAGCGACCCTACAGGACAGAGTGGAAGTCCCCCATATGGTTTCAAAGGAACACCTGGTGGATTCAAAACTGCAGTCATTTTGGTTAGCAGCTGTAGCTCTTAACCACTATGCCACCAGGGTTTCCCACTAGCCATTAAAGAAATGAAAGTCAAAGCCACAGTGAGATACTATCTCCCTCTGACATCAATGGCATGAATCAAAAAAACAGAAAACAACAAACGTTGGAGAGGCTGCAGGGAGATTGGAACTCTTATGCACTGCTAGTGGGAATGCAAAATGGTACAACCATTTTGGAAAACGATATGGCGCTTCCTTAAAAAGCTAGAAATAGAAATAGCATATTATCCAGCAATCCCCCTCCTAAGAATGTATCCTAGAGAAATAAGAGCCATCACACGAACAGACATGCACACCCACGTTCATTGCAGCATTGTTCACGATAGCAAAAAGATGGAAACAACCTGAGGGCCCATCAATAGATGAATGGGTAAACAAACTATGGTACATACACACAATGGAATACTACGCAATGATAATGAATAATGATGAATCTATGAAACATCTCACAATATGGATGAATCTGGAGGGCACTATGCTGAGTAAAATAAGTCAATCACAAAAAGACAAATTTGTATGAGACCACTATTATAAAAACTCGTGAAAAAGGTTTACACACAAAAAGAAACAATCTTTGATGGGAGGAGAGAGGTGGGAGGGAAAAACACTAAGTAGACAAGAGATAAGTGGTAAATTTGGTGAAGGGTAAGACAGTACACAGCACTGGGGAAGCCAGCACAACTTGACCAAGGCAAGGTCATGGAAGTCCATAGACATATCCAAACTCCCTGAGGGACCGAATTACTGGGCTGAGGGCTAGAGAACCATGGTCTGGGGAACATCTAGCTCAATTGGCATAACATAGTTTATAAAGAAAATGTTCTACATTCTACTTTGGTGAGTAACGTCTAGGTTCTTAAAAGCTTGCGAGCAGTCATCTAAGATACTCCACTGATCTCGCCCCATCTGGAGCAGGAGAGAAGAAGAAAACCAAAGATACAAGGGAAAGATTAGTCCAAAGGACTAATAGAAGACAAGTACCACAGTCTTCACCAGACTGAGTCCACCACAACTAGATGCTGCCCGGCTACGAACCACCAACTGCTCTGACAGGGATCACGGTAGAGGGTCCTGGACAGAGCTAGAGAAAAATGCAGAACAAAATTCTAACTCACAAAAAAAAAAGACCAGACTTACTGGTCTGACAGAGACTGGAGAAACCCTGAAACTATGGCCCCCAGACTCCCTTTTAACTCAGTACTGAAGCCGCTCCTGAGGTTCACCTTTCAACCAAAAATTAGAGAAGCCCATAAAAGAAAATGAGACTAAATAGGCATACCAACCCAGGGGCAAGGACAAGAAGGTAGGAGGGGACAGGAAAGCTGATAACGGGGAACCCAAGGTCAAGAAGGGGAGAGTGTTGACACATCACAGGGTTGGCAACCAATGTCACAAAACAATGTGTATATTAATTATTTAATGAGAAACTAATTTGCTCTGTAAACCCTCATCTAAAATACAATTTAAAAAAGAAGAAGAAATCAAATGACTTGTATTGCCTTGGGCAAACCTGCTGCAAAAGACCTCTTTAATGTGTTAAAAAGTAAAGATATCACTTTGAGAACTAAGGTGCGCCTGACCCAAGCCATGGTATTTTCAATCACCTCATATGCATGGGACGGCTGGACAATGAATAAGGAAGACCAAAGAAGAATTGATGCCTTTGAATTACGGTATTGGTGAAGTATATTGAATATACCATGGGCTGCCAGAAGAATGAGCAAATCTGTCTTGGAAGAAGTACAGCCAGAATGCTCCTTAGAAGCAAAGATGGCAAGAGTTCATCTTAGTACTTTGAACATGTTGTCAGGAGGGACCAGTCCCTGGAGAAGGACATCATGTTTGGTAAAGTAGAGGGTCAGCAAAAAGAGGAAGACCCTCAAAAAGATGGACTAACACAGTGGCTGCAACAATGGGCTCAAACATAGCAACAATTGTGAGGATGGTACAGACCAGACAGTTTCGCTCTATTGTACATAGGGTCGCTATGAGTTGAAACCAACTCAAGAGCGCCTAACAACAATAATAACAACACTTGGGATAATAATATCTTCATGCTGATGGATGAGGTCTAATGAGGAGGCAAATTTTGACTGTGGAGGAGAGAGAAGGAAGCACTGTTGGTAGTGATGTTCTTGAGTAGATGAGAAGGCTGAGACTTAGTGCACAGGGGAAGGCTGTAGTCAGTAATACCAGGAGAGAAGACACAATCACCAGGCCAGATACAGGAAGAGGGTAAATGAGGTCCTTTCTCTAACCATGTTTCTCCGTTTCTCAGGGAGAGTCCGAAGAAGCCCACCAGTGGTTCCAGGCCCTCATAAGAAGGTGGGGGACTCCACAGCTTATTCTCCTCACCCCAGTTCTGTGTCTTGGCACACCAGGACAATGAGAGAAGAGGGTCAGGGGAATGGAAATGTCTACATTCATTTATTTATTCATTTAATCACTCATCCAATCAGTATTAAGGGCTTACTTTGTGCCTAACACTGTGCTAACCATTGAGGATAAAGTTGTAAGAAAGGGTACTAGATCTTGCCCTGCCATCTCAAAATTTACAATCCAGAGGCAGTGGCAACAAGAAAACGGCACCAGCAATACAGTGTGATTGACATTTTAGTGGTGAGGAGGTGCGGCACTCTGGACCACAGATAAAAGTGTCTAACCAGGGCCTGAAGTCATCTGAACTGACATCTGAACAACTGGAAAAAGAACCATAGTTAGCCAGACGAAGAGGGTGAAGAATGTTCCCTGCGGGAGAAATCACAAGGGCAAAGGTCTGAAGGCAAGAGACAGACTCACTCAAGGAAAAGAAAGAAGTTCAATTTTTCCAGAGCATGATGAGAGAACCAGCTAGATAGGTAAGCAGGGCCAGTCAGGTGGGGCCATGGCTGAATTTACCACAAGAGCCACCGAAGCTGTTTTAATCAAGGGAGTGATGTCATCAGGAAAATTACTCAGACTACAGTGTGGGGAATAGAGGTGGCCAACATGGAGCCAAGAGAAGCCAGTTAGAAACCTGGTAGTAATCCAGGTGAGAGATGCCCAGGACCAGGTGTTGACACAGGGAAGAAAAGTGGATGGATTCCATGGGAGAAATACTTAGGGAATGAGAACCCTTGGCCTCTGTGCTTGGCTGGCTGTAAAGGGTCAGGGAAGAGGAAGGTTCAGAATGGCTGAAGGCAGCTCAGGGCAAAACCCAACATTTAAGGAACGAGCAGGAGGGAAGAGCTAGAAAAGGAGCTGGAGAAAGCACAGGACAGTCAAGGGTCCTGCAAGCCAAAGAAGGAGCAGTGGGTCCAAGAGGGAGGGGGTGCAGAGCCAAGGAATGTGTGGGAGACCAGGAAATGCACCCAGCAAATGTCAGCAGGGAGGGGAGAACCAGGGGGTGAGCTGGAGGGGATGTGAGGATGAAGAGTTTGAGGCATGAAATGTCAGGATAAGAAGAGTCCAGTGGGGAGGAAGAGCTAGGAAATCCCAAGAAGGCAGAACTTTGAACCAGTTATTCTGGTTTAAACCCCTACTGAGATTTTGCATTTCCACCCCCAGATGTACTGAGTCAGAATCTACATTTTAACAAGATCTCCCAGTGATTCTTAGGCATAATAAATTTTGAAAGCCAGTGCTCTACTAGTGGGAAACACTGGTGGTGTGATGGTTAAGCGTTACAGCTGCTTACCAAAAGGTTGGCAGTTCCAATCCCCCAGGCGCTCCTTGGAAACTCGGTGGGGCAGTTCTGCCCTATAGGGTCGCTATGAGTCGGAATCCACAGCAATGGGGTCTGGGTGGTTTGGGGCTCTACTAGTGATTGTCAGAATTGGTCCCTAACCAGCAGCATTAGCATTGCCTAGGAGCATCTCCGCAAGGGTTGGAACTAGAAAGAACCAGTTGGAAGCCCTGCGCGAAGGCCAGATAGGGTGGAGAACAAACTGCATATAAGAAGGAGCAGAAATGGTGAACTGAGGTAGCCTCAGTGCTTGAATAAAGAGATAGGGTGGGAAGGAGCATGCGCGCCCACGAGCAACTAACAGGATATTGACGCCTTCGTGCTGGAAATCTTTGCGTTTGAATTTTTTCTTCACTTTGCCCGCTTTTTTATTCCTTGGAGGGTGTGAGGCAGGAAAAGTACTCCAAAGTAAAGCCCATCTCGGAAGGACACAGCGTTGGCATTGGCTGCTTTCGTGTCCCGAGCCGCGGAATTTGAGACAAACCGTGATTCGCCTGGAAACCCGCTGAGACCACTAGATGGCAGTCGTGATTTATGGCATCGCTTACACGCGCCAGATGGTCTGTTTTCATAATTCTCAGAATTTTTGAGATCACAACGGTCATCCCGTCTCACCCTTTTCCTTCCTCTTCCTTGGATGTTTTATTTCCAAATCTGATGGGGGGCGGGGGCTGTATGCAAGCAAGTATCTACTGAGACTCCACTGTGACAAGGTCCCCAAGGGAATGAATGGGAACATACTGCCCCTTTCCTACCCTCTGTCAGATCCGGAGCAGAAGGAGAAAGAAGCTGCATAAGGGACTGTCAAAGAAACGGGAGACAACCGGGACGGGGAGGGATGCAGAAGCCAAGGGAGGAGGGAGGGAGGAAGGTTTCCAAAAAAGAGGATGTGGGGCCTCTGTAGAGAAGCAGACTAGGGGTGAGACGAGGGGGTGGAATTTTGTGAGAAGAACCACACCGGTGTGAGTGTAATTTCAGTAGCTTGGTGAGCGGCGGAAACCGAGCGTCAGCGACCGGGGAGGGGAGCAGGGTGCGGAGACAGGATGAAGACGGAGGGGGTGGCTGGGGAGGGCTGCGGGTCAAGTGGTGGCTTTCCCGGAGGGACGGGGCCGCAGCCTCTTGGAAGAAAAAACACCTTAGAGACATTGGGAAAGTGCAAGGAAAGTTTCCAGCAGCGAGGGACAGGATGAGACCGTGGGATGGAGGGACTCTGGTGAATCTGGGCTAAGCTCCTAACCTATTAAGAGGTAGGACCCATGGAGACCAGCTTACACACACTGTATTCCCGGAGTGCCTGTGTCCGTTCCTCGCGGGCATTTGATAAAGGAATTTGTATTTAAAAAAAAAAAAAAAATCCTACAGTGCTGGAAACACTACCCTAGTTGCCGGGGAGTAGATTCCAACTCAGAGGGACCCCATGTGTTACACAGTAGAACTGAGTTCCGTAAACTTTTCTTGGCTATAATTTTTACCAGAGCAGATCGACGGGTCCTTTGCAGTGCAGCCGTGTGGGTTCAGATGCCAACTTTTTGGTTAGTAGTCCAACAGCCCAGAGCAAACTGTTCTCACCACCAGGGACCTGGAAAGACTCTAAAATCAACTTTTTGTCCGTCTCCAATTCCTATTTCTTCTATTGTACATTATATGCCAGTAATTATTCCTGTCGTAGCATTTTAGGACTAGTAAAGGCTTTTCATCTTTTGGTTTTCGTAGTCTCACTTTACATTTTTCTTTTTTTCTTAGATGCCAATGCCCAACTCATTCTCATACTTACTTCCAAGGTAATGCGCTTTGTGTTTTTCAACTAGCCACAATTTTGGGTTCTGTCATTGGCGTTTATAACACATTTAGGCAAAGTGTAAAGCAAGCAAATCAACGCCTGTAAGGGGGAGGTTGATGAAAACGGTCACCTTTTCACTGTGAAATTGCTAATACGTCAGTTTAACTACACAGTGTTAGCTGAATGTGTGTGGCTAGTTAAGTGTGTGTTAAAGTATATATTTAGTGCTATTTCATAATCTTTTTCTATCTTAAATAGATAGAATTAGAAAGCTGAAAATGGTGACACAGATAGGGTTTTAAGGTTGTCTGAGTGCATCAATTAACCAAGATGAAGACTTTCAAGGTTCTAATACATTTCAAAAAACAAAGAGGTAAAGAACAAGGTGGCTCCTAGAAAGACAAAACTTGTTGGTATCAATTTTTAAAATAACATTCTATTCTTGATCATTCAAAATAATGAAAAAAAGGCCCCCAGACACCCTTATAGCTCAGCAATGAATTCAGTCCTGGTATTTCCCCTTTAGCCAAAGATTAAACAGACCCATAAAAAGAAACGAGACTAAATGAGCACACCAGCCCAGGGGCAAGGACCAGAAGGCAGGAGGGGACAGGAAAGCTGGTAATGGGGAACCCAAAGTCGAAAAGGAGAGAGTGCTGACATGTGGGGTTGGCCACCAGTGTCACAAAACAATGTGTGTATTGTTTAATGAGAAACTAGTTTGCTCTGTAAACCTTCATCCAAAGTGCAATAATAAATAAATAATAAAGTGTATGTAAAAAAATAAAAATAATAACGACAAAAATTTTCAGTTCCCACCAACTTCTTAATCCTTTCCAAACTCCACTGTCCACAGAGTAGGAGGAAGCCGTTGTTGTCCTCAGAACGTCCTATGAATTACTGACGTAAAAGCTGGTTTTGGCTCTAGGAAGTAAAGGTCAAATCTAAACAAGGAGGCGGGGAATGGAAAGGGTGCCTGCCCTTACAGGAGCTGGGAGGAGGAGAAAGAGCAACTAACTGAGTGCTTTTTCCTGCGGGTGGAGTGGCTCACCCTTCAGGATAAGCCAAGAGACCTCCCGGTTCTTAACTAGGCGGAAGCGTTATCAGCCTGTAAGGCTCCCCTGGACAAATGCAGAATCTTTGTGATCAGCTGGTTTTCTCTGGTTCTTACTAGGTTTTAACAAAGAACCAATAATTTCCTATTAGGTGGAACGAAATTAGTAATTTAGAGAAAGATAATCTCACTGTTATCTACAGTCCAATTTATATCTTTCCTAAACTTTAGTAACAGGAATAATTTCTTTAAAGCCTGTAGGGACCAAAGAAATTTGAATTTTGATTAAGGGTGCTTTTGCCCTCAGGAAGCCAAAGTTAGTCTTCTAGCTGTGGTCTGTTTTTATTTAAAAAATGGTGGAAAAAATTGTTTTGTAGATGTTCATTTCATTTATCTTATGGCAATCAGGACTGATGTGAATAGGTAGATAAAAAGAAGAAATAAATTCATTATCTGGGTCCCTCATGCTTTTTCAGTGACAGAAAATCATTTTTACCATAATTAAAACTTGGTATTTTGCAAAGAAATACCCGCTTATAGTTTTATTAAATGTCATGAAGAAAACAATTATTTACCTGCTTTAAAAATGTAAATACCTTACTGTGATATGTTACCTCTATTAAAAAAAAAAAGAATCTTAAACAAATTATCACAATTGCTATAAGAAGTATAAAAAAAAACATACAAAAATTTACTAATAGTTGTTCTCTAACAATAACCCACTTTGGACCTTTAGCTCTGACATTGACTTTTATATTGCTTTTCATCACTGAGATTTAAGTAATGAAAACAAGCTCTGAACAAATTGTGTAGATTCTAGAGGAATTTTTACAAATTATGTTCTCAAAACTATTATCTTAATTTCAATGGAGAAAATATTTTAAATAACTTTATTTCCACAAAATCGGCATCAAATTAGCATGATTGTATGCAGATTTGAATTTTAATTGATTGTGCAGCAATGAAACCTGAAAGATAAATATATTTAGGCAAGACAGAGAAATGGCTATATTCCCTGCTGGAATGCCAATTTACTATCAAACAAGATTTTTTGCTTTATTTTTGAGGCTTACTCTGATGTGTTTTGTTTGTTTTTTATTTCTAGCTCCTGGACTGTCACCTTCTGGGAAAACAACAGATTATGCCTTTGAGGTAGATTTAATCAACCCATTCTTTCTTTTATGAATGACATGAGAAAATATAACTACAGTATTTTTTTAGTGCATGATTATTTCACTTTAAATTTGTTATTAATTGATGCTCTATAATCTAATTATTTAACCCATCAGCACTTATTTAGCAAAATACCTTGTCAGAATAATGGAATATAAATTATCTGATAATGTGAATAATAGCTAGAATACTATCTGCTGTGTTGTCATTAGAATACAATAAATTCCCACTTCTACAAACTCTCCAAATTTTATATATGTTAAATTTTGCTTACTTTTGTAATTATATCGATTCCAAAAGAGGTAAAAGTAATCTATTTAAGGAAAAGTAAAGGAAGAATTAATTGCAATGAGTTTTTAATCACACAGGAATTAAGAATTGAAATTATTTGCTTAAGTCCCTGTCTCCTCCTAGTGCAGGAGTCACCAACTGATGTGTGACCAGGAGCCTGACAGTTACTAACAGACTGAGCAGACTGGGTGAGGACCCTGCAGAATTCACTGAGGGCACAGTCCCCAGCTAAAGGGTGGAGCCTCCACTCAGCTCCACGTGATTGCTGAGTATCTATTGCTGACAATATAGGAATGCAAGCCCAGTGTTGCCAGATTATTCAAGAGAAATAGAAATTCAGATTGCCGCCTTGGATTTTTTTACCCTGATTTTTTAAAATTATTAACCAATCCAAAAAAAAATTAACCATAAACAAAATATATAGTTGATCAAAAGTGGCCCATCATTCATCAGTTTAAAAGCTCTTCTCTCAGCTGTAAACTTTGTGAGGTCATGTTTCTCTTGTTCATATTATATTACCAGAGCCAAGCACAGTAGCCCAGTGCCTGGAACATACCAGACACTCAATAGCATTGGGTGGATGGGAGAAGGGATTGATGGATGCAGGGGTGAATGGATAAATGCAAGGGTGGATGGATGGATGCAAGGGTAGATGGATGGACAGATTCAAGGGTGGGTGGATGGGTGGGTGGGTGGGTGGGTGGGTGGATGGACGGACGGATGGACGGATGGATGGATGCAAGAGTGGGTGGATGGATGGATGCAAGGGTGGGTGGGTGGATGGATGCAAGGGTGGGTGGGTGGATGGATGGATGGATACAAGGGTGGACGGATGGATAGATGGATACAAGGGTGGACGGATGGATGGATGGATGGATGGATGGATGGATGGATGGATGGATGGATGGATGGATGGATGGATGGATGGATGGATGGATGCAAGGGCGGATGGATGCAAGGGCGGATGGATGAATGGATGCAAGGGTGGATGGATGGATGGAAGGATGGAAGGGTAGATGGATGGGTGGACAAATGTAAAGATGGATGGATGCAAGGGTAGACAACTGGATGACTGGATAGTGAATTAGTGCATAAAGGGGCAAAAAATAAATGAAAGAGATAACCACATTTAAGCTGGAAAATAGAAAATCGGAAGAAATTTGATAGGGAATTTAAACATGGAGGTGGGAGGAGGCAGACATTTGAAGCTGAAAGAACAATTGAGAGTATACAATGTGTTTGGAAAAAGAAGTAATTCCAATGTTACTGGAGTCGAGGTTTTTTTAAAGAGGTGTAGTAAGTGTGAGGCCTGATTGACAGTGACTTGGAAGGCCATATTAAGGAGTATGTACTTTATTCTCCAGACAATGGGAAACCATTTCAGGTTTTTAGAAAAGGAGTGGCCAACTCTCTAAAGCACTCAAAACCCAAATCTTATTTTTCAGATGGCTGTTTCAAATATTAGATATGGAGCAGGAGTTACAAAGGAAGTGGGCATGGCAAGTATATGAGATTTCTGCAATCTCCTGCTATAAATGTTGCAGTTTTTTAAAAAAAAATAAGTGCTAATTAACAACAGTTGAATCTTTTCTTTTTAAAAACGTAGTGTTGAGTTTGTCAGAAGAGTCTGTTACTACTCTAATGCAATCAAACCTAACTGATGAATTATTTTTGTTATCATAGGACCTACAAAACATGGGCGCTAAAAATGTTTGCTTGATGACTGACAAGAACCTCTCCCAGCTCCCTCCTGTTCAAGTAGTTATGAATTCCCTAGTCAAGAGTAGTATAAACTTTACAGTCTATGATAATGTAAGGGTGGAGCCAACTGATACAAGGTATTCTTGTGTTGTTGTTTACTGGAAATGTAAACAGCACTATCACTGTTGTTTAAAACTTGCCCCAGGATTTATTTAATGGCATGGCAATTTATTTCTGAAAAATATGACATAATGTTTTGTTTTGTTTTGTTTTAACCTTCTCCAAGCTTCATGGAAGCTATTGAATTTGCCAAAAATGGAGCTTTCGATGCTTACGTGGCTGTGGGTGGCGGCTCCACCATTGACACCTGTAAAGCTGCTAATCTTTATTCATCGAGCCCTGACTCTGAGTTCTTAGATTATGTCAATGCCCCCATTGGGAAGGGAAAACCTGTGTCTGTGCCTCTTAAGCCTCTGATTGCAGGTAAAGACTTGCTTGTTTGACTTCACAGTTGCCAAAAGGCCTTGGGAGAGATGTAAGCTAATAATTTGAGGGTGGATGTTTCTCAAACATTCTGATTTTTTCATATCAGTATAAAGGCCTTGTTTGGAGACCAAAACAGATAGCAATTCATTAATTTTGGAAATCCTGGTCTTTGTTATTGCACTGATAGAGACAATTTGGGTCAATGGTAGGAAAGTTTGCAGGTTTAAGCAGTGAAGTTGCTATGTGTATGTGTTTGCAGGGGAGGGAGGTGCCTCATTGATACATGTTACCATATCCCTCTAAACTCCTCTTTGTTCCGTCCCATTTTGCCAGCCACCGTGGAGTTTAAGTGGAACATTCGCTATTATTTTTCTGGTGTTGACCCAACCCTCTCTTCCGGCTGATCGCTCTTCAGCTGACCTCAGGCTTTGTCTCTTTCCTGAGACATGTGGCCGGCATGGATGCCCTGTGCTGGGCGACATCTGCTCTGTGGCCGTCCCAGGCACAGACATGCAAATGCAAATCAGAATGGCATGTTGGTTCCACAGGGGGTCTTGGGGTCTTCTGGTCTTGTTTTCCCTCGCATCTTTATGGCTGCTAGCTTCTTCTTACTTTAGAGTTTTACAACTAAGATGTACTACTTTGGTAACTGGAAAATGTCCTTCAGGTTTTGCTCTCTCTCTCCCTCATCATGAAAGGGCCTTGTGATGGGATACGGGTTAGCTGACGGCAGATGAACTGTTTTGACATGAATTAGGAATCAGCAGGGAACAGCCTAATTGATGTCTGGCAAATGGACCCCTCTGGTGAAGCTGTGTCAGTACCACACAGAGGGACGATTAGTAAAGTTTAGAAACTTGACAGAGCTACAAAACCGCGAGCCCAGCAAAGGCAGAGCATTACTGTGCTTCTGCCAAGAGGGAATAAAGATGTCTTTTAGAGACGGCAAAAAGGAATTTTCTTGCAGGAGACGCAGAGTCATAATACTCGGCTGCAGCTGCTTCAGCTCCAGAGCTACAGGAGCCGAGGTGGCTAGAGGCCTCTCTGTTAATACAGACTCACTGAACATCATGTTAACTTTGTGCCTTATTTCCTCAGGCTGAATTAAGTATCTCTACTCACCTTTATTTTTTGTTGTTAGTTGCCATCAATTCGATTCCAAATAATGGCAGGTCCATGCGTGCAGAGTAGAACTGCTTGCTCCATAGGGTTTTCAAGGCTATGACCTTTTGGAAACAGATAGCCAAGCCTGTCTCCCAAGGTGCCTCTAGGTGAATTACAACCGCCAGTGTTTTAGTTAGTAGTCAAGCGCTTAACCCTTTGGCCACCCAGGGACTCCTTTACTTTTATTTAGATGCCTTGTTATAATTTGAGCCCTGGTGGCTCAGGAGTTAAGAGCTCAGCTGCTAACCAAAGTCTACAGTTCGAATCCACCAGCCCTCCTCGAGAACTCTATGGGGCAGCTCTACTCTGTCCTGTAGGGTCGCTGTGAGTCGGAATCAACTCTATGGCAATGGATTTGGATTGTTTTTTGGTTTTTGTTTGTTTGTTTGTTTGTTTTTGGGTTTTTTTTTGCTTTTTATTATAATTAACATTATTTTGTTCAAGTCCCAACTACCTCAGGAACTGGAAGTGAAACGACAGGGGTTGCCATTTTTGACTATGAGCACTTGAAAGTAAAAACTGGTAAGAACTTTGGCCATAGTTGTTGTTTTGTTTTGTTTTTGTAATCCTCTCTCCTACCTTTCAACACCCTGTTTTTTAATTCTGATACTTAAAACTCAAGGCATTATGGAACTAAGAGTAAGTGCATTTATGTGTTTTCTTTTCCCAAGTACATATAAAAATGTAAATCAGTCAAACAAACTTCCTTTGAGAATATCTATGAAAACCGTATGGAAATGCCGTAAACCTTGACTGACCCTTTTTCTACCCTACTTAGTCACTATCAGTGGAAATGGTTGTTCCCTTTCTTAATCATCTTTTTTATGTTTTTAAGTCAACTCTATTAAGATATAGTTTTTATACAATAAAATACATCCATTTCAAGAGTCCAGTTTGATGAATTTTGACAGATATATACACTCATGTTGCCACTACCACATCAAGCTAGAAAACATTATCTCCTCAGAAAGTTCCTTCATGCTCCTTCCCAGCTCTGCCCCCAGGTAACAACTGTTCTGTTTTCTGTCTTCTCAGTTATCTTTATCCCTTTGTCTTCTCTGCCTCTCATTTACTGCCAGCTGATGTGGTAGAAATGTCCCTCTCCTTGACTCTGGCTCAACAGCCTTCTTCTAGTCCTTTGTAGCAGAATACAATTGACATTCCACTGCACATTTATAGTAACTTGTCTTTTTAAAATTACATTCTCCTTTGACACTGTTAAAGATAATATGAGTAACAGTGGCCAACACTGAAATTCTGCCTACAGTTTATAAAACAGTTTTACATAATATTATGTCATTTGATCCTTATGACAACTCTGTGAGGGATGAGGCCCTGTGCTGTTATAATCCAGCCTTATAAATGAGCGAGCTCAGGGAGGCTAAGTTACTTGCCCAAAGGAACACAATACATTGTAGAGCAAGGGCCAAATTGTGGTGTGATGGTTAGCCAGCTCTGTGAAATTTAAAAATTTTTTTCAAAGCTCTGATTTGTAGCATTTGTCAATTCCCGTGGTGTAAGCACTCCCACCCTGGCCAGTGATGTTACTCAACTCAGAGTTGGAAGGAGATACATATGGTTAGCTTTTGTCAACCAGTAGGGCCCTCTCATGCATGCCGCTGAAAAACCCAGGCTTCTGTCTCCAAATCTCTTTCTACTGTTTCTTTCTGCCTCCCTACATGAGAATGAATCTTATCCCATATTTTTATTTTTTAAGATAACTATAGAAGTTAAGTTATTTAATTTTTTAAAATGCTGTTCATGCCTCGAGCCTCTCTTGAAAAGCCCCATGTTTTAGGCATTGCTTCCCGAGCCATCAAACCCACACTGGGATTGATTGATCCTCTGCACACCCTTCACATGCCTGACCGGGTGGTAGCTAACAGTGGCTTCGATGTGCTTTGGTAAGTCCTGGTCCCACCTGGAGGGGCTTTTTTAGTACGTGGGTCAATAGGCTGTATTTCATTGCTCAAAGCCCTTGATAAGCATTCATAGATCAGCAGCAGGTAGATCTGGTGCCAGGATTTACCCCTGGGTGGCTGCCCCAGGAGTCTGGCTCTCACCCACTGTGCTGTACAATTAATAAAACGTGGGTTAGCAGGATCTAGTTAACAATGACCCTCTTTTGGTATCATAGTATTTGATCAAGGCATAAAATGGTAAGTAGCTTCAACAAGGAAGTCGTTTTTCAGATTCAATGTGTTTTTTCAAGGCTCAAATGTTTAATAATGCAGCACCATAAAGATTTGTTTTCATTGGAAAGGAGTCATAGGTGGTCAAAAACAAGGAAGTGCTGTTCATATAAGTGTCATGTATTCATTTCTATAACAGTGATGATTGTCCGTGGACAAGGGGCTTGCTAATGGGATGTGCTGTTTTCTAAGTGCCAGGTAGCATATCCACAGGGAACGTGTCCCAAGTATCTCAAAGACAACTTACAATCTGAATGGAGGGAAGGATGAAGACAGCACCTTGAATCCATGTATTTTGAATGTCTCTTGTTAGCCATGCCCTGGAGTCCTACACTGCCCTCCCCTACCACCTGCGGAGTCCCTGCCCTCCCAATCCCATCAGCCGGCCAGCGTACCAGGGCAGCAACCCAATCAGCGACATCTGGGCAGTGCATGCGCTGCGAATCGTTGCTAAGTATCTGAAGAGGTATGTCACCCAGCAGGGGATAGAAACAGAACAGAAAAAGTGGGATCCGCCCTCCTGAAATGTCCTGAGCAGGACTGTTTACCAGAAGCTCAGTCAGTGGACGTAGAGAAGGGACAAGAGGGCTGGTGTGGGTGCCCCATGGGGACAGATGAAATCTGGATCCTCCTGTCTGAAAACACAAAGGCAGCTGCGAGGTGACGAAAAAAAAAAAAAAAAAGAAGCCCCTAAATTAGGAAGGATGTGGACAGGATAAATGGAGGCTGATTCAGCAAACCTTCAAAACTAAAGCTAGTGTGAGGTGGGATGTCCTTTGAGGTTTGGCCACTAGACCCTGCCCAAAGGACACCGAATCGACCCATTAAGTAAACTGACATGAACTCAATTTAAGAGATAAATGTATAGAGTTCACAGTACCAGGAGACTTAAAAGGGAGGAAATATAAAAGGGCTCCTAAAAGGTTTTGAAAAATTTATGAATGACATAGCCATAAGAGGCTCCTGAGAGAGCAAAGATACACCTCAGGATGGAGGCTGATAACAGACATTAAGACCTACGGAAAGTCAGACTCACCTTTTGTATTTATGCATAACGGAGGGAAAGGACACCGGCAGGTTAGGCCCACACGAAGCAAGGGGCCTCATTTGGCCTTGAGATCAAAAGCTTTCCTGGGGAGATGGGCTTGGAACTGCAATTCATAGCCGAGAAGGGGGAAACACAAAGACCACCACAGAGACACAGCAGCATTGGAGTAGGTGGGAGCAGGCACAGGTAATGGTCAGCCAGGGTGTTTGACAAGGACAGAAGGTTCCACAGGGCCATTGTGGGAGGTGAAGGAGTAAAATAGACAAATGACAGTCTGAAATCTCCACCATCTGCTACTTTAACTTGTTATAAGGAGAATAAGGAACTAACATTGGGTTTTGAAAGGAGATGCAAACACCTAATAAATCCAAAATGAGAGGCAAAAAAAACACGGTAGCACTTTTATTTCATGTCAGGAGCCCTCACGCAAAGTCACAGGAAGCTAAGTAAGAAGCGGCTTCGTCCTGGGGCGGTTACTCCAAGCAGTGTGAGCTGGATCTGAAAGCAGCCTTTCAGAATTTGCTTTTTCCAAGTAGCATTGGGGACATACAGAGTAAACAAAGGCTTGTCCTGCAATAACATCACACTTCCACAATAATAAATATTAGAATATGTGTGCAGTTTCCACAGACACCAAGAGAGGTCCCAGAAGGTCCGATCTGAGCTGCCTGGGCTGCATTTGGCCTGCAGGTAGAGCCAGCGACAGGGCGCACGTCAGTGAGCCAGTCATGCGGGTGCTTTCTGAGTACGCCTTTACTTTGAGTCCATTCACAGCCTCAGTCATGGTCACTGACAAATGAAGAAGAAGAATGAGTCCCAGGGTACTTTTCTGGAGCAGCTTTTACAGTCCAAGGGTCAGTGCTCTGCTCCCCCAGCACTGTTCTGTCACATGAGCAGCCTGACAGTGTATTTATTATACCTTTGCTGAGACCATCGATGGCAAAACGTGTTTGCCTTTGGTTTTCATTCAGAAGACAGAATGTCGTTTGAATTACTTGCCTGATTTTTCTTCCTACAGAGTAGCATTTTTTTTTTTCCAGATCTTTCCCTAAGGCGGCTCTTTATTCAACAGGAGATGCCAGTGTTGACGTGTTATTGTTAATTATTGATGTCATTCACAGGGCTGTCAGAAATCCTGATGATCTTGAAGCAAGGTCTAATATGCACTTGGCAAGTGCTTTTGCTGGCATTGGCTTTGGAAATGCTGGGGTTCATCTGTGGTAAGCTGACTCTCCATTTTATTTCTTCCCCCAAACTACTGCTTTTAAATTAAAAAAAAGTTTATGACTTAGGATAGGTGGGAAATTTAAATATGCTATCACTACCACCACACTGCCATTGAGTCAATTCTGACTCATAGTGATTCTATAGGACAGAGTAGAACTGCCCCATAGTCTTTCCAAGGCTGTATAATCTTTATGGAAGCAGAGTGCCACCTCTTTTTCTCTTGGAGCAGCTGGGTTCAAACTGCCGACCTTTCAGTTAGCACCTGAGCGCTTAACCACTGAACCACCAGGGCTCTTAAATATGCTATAGAAAGAAGAAATTTAATTTAGTGTTCCCAAATATTTTCTTAGTTCAAATGTAGTTTATTTAGTCACGGATCTTTTTTTTAACCACTTTATTCTTTCATACCATACAATTCTTCCATTTAAGTATATATTTCAGTCGTTTTTAATATAGTCACAGAGTTGTGTCGCAGTCACCAAAATAAGTTTTAGAATATTTTTATCATCCTAGAAAGAAACCTGTACCCTTTAGCTGTCACCCGCCAATCCTTCCGTCCCCCGAGTCCTAAACAACCAGTCATCTACTCTCTGTCTCTACACCAGTTGCCAGCGAGTAGACTCTGACTCTTGGCAGTCCCGTGTGTGTCAGAGCAGAACTGTGCTCCACAGGATTTTCAACAACTGAATGTTTTAAAGTAGATCATCAGGCCTTTCTTTCAAGTTGCCTCTGGGCAGACTGGAACCTCCTGTCCACCTTAAGAGTTTACATCACCCGGGGACTCCCTGTCTCTGGACATGTTATATAAATGGAATCATACAATGTGTGGTTTTTTGTGGCTTCTTTCACTTAGCATTATGTTTTCAGGATTCATCCATGTTGTAGCATGTATCAGTACTTCATTACTTTTTATTGCCAAATAATGTCCTATTTTATAGATATACCATAACTTACTTATCCATTTATCAGTTGATAGACATTTGGGTTTCTTCTACCTTTTAGTTATTATGAACAACATGGCTATGAATGTTGGTGTTTTTATGTGCACAAGTATTCGTGTGAATGTATGTCTTCATTTTTCTGGGGTATATACCCAGGAGTAGAATATAGTAACTCTGTTTAATTTTTTGAGGAACTGCTGGACTGTTTTCCTAGGTGAGTGCATGATTTCATATCCCACCTGTAGTGTATGAGGGGTCTAATTTCTCTACATCCTTACCACATGACATTGATTTTCAAAACCCCAAATATAGGATTTTCCCGTCCTAATTTCTCATAAAAAGAGAATCTTTGTCATTAGCCAAGAATTAATCTTTTTGATCAGAACTTTATTGATATGTTGCCTTAAAATTGAAAAACAGTGACCACTAAGAATTAAGAAGAGGCCTTTGCCAAAAAAAAAAAAAAAAGTGCAATGAAGTGGATACCCTCAAACTCTGCTGCTAATGAGAATATAGACTGGTACCACTTTTCCAAAAAGCAGTTGAGCAAAGTGTATCCAGGGCCTTAAAAATGTGTATATTCTTTGACCCACAAATTTCACTTCTGGGAGTCTAGCCTAAAGAAATAACTATAGGACCAAAGAATTTCCTTACAAGGGTGTTCACTCAAGTGTTATTTATAATTGAAAATTTGGAAGTAACCTACATGTCCAACAGCTTGGGAATGGTTAACTAAAACACAGTACTTAAAGAATAAAATAATAACAAAAAGGGCGACTCCTGTCTAGAGACAGAATGAGAAGACAGGAAGGGACCGGAGCTGGATGAATGGACACAGAAAACCCAGGGTGAAAAGGGGGGATGTCCTGTCACAGTATAGGCATTGCAACTAGTGTCACATAACAATATGTGTATAAATTTTTATATGAAAAATTAACTTGAGCTGTAAACTTTCACCTAAAGCACAATTAAAAAAAAGAATAAAATAAGGCCATTAAGAATAATGTTTTAGAAGAATATAAAATGATATGGGAAGATATTTACAAAGAATATTAAGTTACCAAAAGCAATGTATAAAACTATATACATGGTATGATCATAAATTAAATATATGCATAAACAGACTGGAATGAAATATTCTATAGTGGTTATCTTGAGGATATAGAAGCATGAATAATATACGAAGAGCATATACAACTTTTAGAATAAAGGAAACCACCTATCTTTTGGAAGTGGATAGGGTGATGGTAGCAAAACATAGTGAGTGTAATTAATGTCAATGAATTGTACTCCTAAAAATAGTTAAAATGACAAACGTTTTGTTATATGTATTTTCCAAAAAGAAAGCTTTAAAAAAATCACCTACAAACTAGAATTATGGACTTACTGATTAGTTGTTGGAAAGGTACCTTTGAAAGCTACATGAATCCTTTCACATCCTGAAATGCCATTAAGCAATAATTTTCAGAATACGTAGATCCCAAGAGAGTTAAAGCAGGTCTCACGGTACCCAGCCACTCAGAACAGACGGTGTCCCGTCTGCTTCACAAAGGATGATAGGCTGGGAGCATCTTTTTTTTGATAGACAATCGTACAGTTCACCAAAATACTTTTCCTTTCCACAAAATATAAATCTTTGGTGAACAAGAATAAAGTCATCCAATAACCCACATAAAAAGATGTACGGGCCATTTTATTATTGTAAAGCATTTCATCTTCAATATACTAATGGTAAATGTATTAACTTGTCACAGTGTTTATCTTCTGGACCATCTAGTAACCTATAATATTTTCCTATTTGTTCACTAAGAATTCAAGAAGGTATAAAGAATTTTTCAGGTAAAAGACAAACAAATGGTGCCTTTTCTTGATGGCAACTAAATTTAAATAAATCCTTAAGGTATAATTCAAGCAAGAGATTCCATCAAACTAGAATTGATTAACATAGCCTTTCTCACTAGATCAATCATTTATTTCCCAGCTCTATTAGGGGTCCCTGGGTGGTGCAGATGGTTTGCACTTGACTACTAACTGAAAAGTTGGCAGTTCTAGTCCATCCAGCAGCACCATGGAAGAAAGGCCTGGCAATCTGCTTCCATAAAGATTACAGCCATTAAAAATCCTATGGAGTGCTGTCCTACTCTGAAATGCATGGGGGCACCATGACTTAGAATTAACTTGATGGCAACAGGTTTGGTTTTGGTTGTATTAGTATGTAACCTGTGACGAATGTATCAGTTATGGGCGGGACAGATCCCAGGCAGGCCAGGTGTGCATGTAGAGTGCAGCGCACCGTGACTTTTAAGGCTCGCACCAACTGCATGGTCAGCTTGCACGGGAGCATGCCACCAGGGCAACGTCAGGGTAAAACGGAAAACGAATGCCCCAATGCTTCAAGTAGATTCTTGATTCTTAGGGGTGATAAGGTTAACTGATGTGTTTGGGAAGCTACTTCTGGATCAGCACTTTTTAATGACATCCTGTTCTATGAGCATTTGAATTCAAACACTTCAGAGGTCTTGTTCGTGAATCCACTAAACGTAGCGTGCACGTATGATAATTTATTTTTGTATCAAAGAAAACAGAATGTGTAACTTTGAGAAGTCACACTAATGTGGAGAGACTACGAAGGGCTCTCCCATAAGAGTTATTTTTTATTGTTAACTTGAATTCCTGTTATCTGCATGTCAACATAAGCAATCTCTTTCTTTTCTAGCCACGGAATGTCCTACCCAATTTCAGGTTTAGTGAAGACGTATAAAGCAAAGGATTACAGTGTGGATCACCCACTGGTGGTAAAAAATAGTCGATTCGTTAAATGTTCTATTCCTGTCAATTTGCAGAAATATGTTTGTCAATTCTTGATTTTTTGGGGGGTACAGGGTAATGTAATTCAGTGTTCAGAATATGCAGGTTGAGGAATAGCTGTGCCCATTATTCACCGTGTTTTACTTCTCTTCAGCCTCACGGCCTTTCTGTGGTAATCACCTCCCCTGCGGTATTCACTTTTACGGCAGAGATGTTTCCAGAGCGACACCTGGAGACAGCAAAAATATTGGGTATGAGCCATTACTCATAAACCTGTGACCCACAAATGTGGAGCATTTGTGAGGGTTACTTCTGAAGATAAATCATAAAGGGTAATATAAAAAAAAATGTTGCTTTGAGGTAATTTAATAATAAAATGTCAGTGACATGCCCAAAGTCCTCTATAGTACTAAAATTCCATAATTTTATGCTTCTAAGAGTCTAGTAACAATGAAATGGAACTAAATGTTGCTTATGTTAAATTTGTAGTAATATTTCCTTTGTTTTCATGAAAAATGTAACACTATACTGGTAATGTTATAAATGGCTTTTGCTATATTTAATAAATAATGAGTCTCTGGATGGTGCACAGTTAAGCACTTGACTACTAACCAAAGGTTGGCAGTTTGAACCCATCCAGAGGTGCCTTGGAAGAAAGGCCTGGCTATGTACTTCCAAAAGGTCACAGCCTTGACAACCCTATGGAGCACAGCTCTACTACACTATACACATGGGGTCGCTGTGAGTCGAAATCAATTACATGGCAATAAGTTTTATAATAAGCCATCCAGAGTGCTTTTTTAATCTTTAAGTAAACTTTTGGCATTTTTCTAATTCTTTAAAAACGATGAGTTATTAATGACATCTACTAGACATCTTCTAGTCTGGAGTATTTGATTAACTTTCAAAACATCTTATTCCCCTACTTGTGTTTAGGATAGGAAGGGAAAGACTAAAAAGAAAACTTCATTATGCTCTCCTAGCACCAGCCGTTGGAAAGATTCTTTCCAAGGTAGGAATGACCGCAGACATCCTTCTGCGTGTCCCCTTCGCCTCCACCTCTTCCTTCTACGCTCTGGCGTTTGTTCTTCCGCCCAGTTCCAGGTGACGTGCTGGTAACGTTAACAGAAGCAGCCCAGGGCAGATAAGCAGTGTGCGGGGGCTTGATTTCCCAGCACGAGCTGAGGCAAACATGCGAATTTCCCAAGGATCTTGTTTCTGTTTTCCCTTTTTGACCCGGATGTTGTTCAGCCGTAAGTTGGGGTTCAAAAGCCTTTGTACTATGCAAACTGTGTAAACCGGAGGAAGCCCAAATACTATCGTAGATTAGATTTATGGCAAACGGGAAAATCCTGAAGAACTCTAAGTTAACATTCCAGGCCACAGTGAAATTACTGAGAAAACAGTTTCTCTGTTAGACAAAACCCACCGGTTCTTTCTTCTTGCAGAGGAAATTTTGTTTGATATTATGCTGTACTCAGCCATTAAAGTATTTTGATTCTCTACGTAATCTTAGATTTTCCTAGCTTTAGACCAGTGTATTCTCTTTCCTACCATCTTTTTTCTAAAACACCTCACAGGAAAGCCCAGCGGTCTTGATGGTGTGTTTTATGGCAGCAGTCCCAGGAACATAAAAACCTAATAAACCTCATATCATATGTCACCTCCCCACCTAACCCATATTTTAGCTGCTGCTGTTTAATACAGACCGGTCTTGTCAAGCAAGGTTTACCTTCCATCCAGCTCTCTGCCACCTACCCCTGTATCTGGTTCTATTTATACCTCTTCCTGGATTACTAAAAACGGCCCTCACCGTCCTAAAAGAGAAAGGTTCAAATCGATTTACTAATGTGCGTCAAGTACATGGAGGTGAACGGAACATTCTGGTCTCCTTTTGAACAAAGCAAGAGGAAGTGGACTTGGAATACAGCATGAAGCTTTTGGATAGACTCCGTATAATTCCCCATTACGTTTGTAGAGTGCCTACCTTGTTGGCAGCCAGTGTGTTCCAGGAGAATAGGTAGGGGCGTGCTGAGGGCTTCCGGGTCAGTTCTCTGTGCCTGGGAATGTTCCCTTCCTCCTTGCCTGAAGGCAGGACTTGCTGCTGTACCAGATTTACTTCTCCATGATTTCATGTATTAATTATTATGTCACAATTCTGCCCTTACAGATCTCAGGTGCTGGGCAACCTTCTTCCCACTTCACCAGTGTGATTATTGTGTACACGTTAAATATTGCTTTCTCAGTCTTCATGTTCTTGGCTCTGTCCTGTTGGTTTGGTAATATTTATTTAAAAGAACCCACCCTACCCTCTGGCAACAGAGCCCAAAATAAAAGATTTCGTAGCTACGGAGGAGAAATATTTCCTTCTCTGAGCACACGCAATCCATTTTTGTCATACTTATTTTCCTACTTTGGGAGTTTTTGTATTTCTATACTCTTGTCGGAATCCACTGGACTGCACCTCACAATAACAACCACTCTTGTCTCACAAGGGGTTTGCAAAGGATTTGTCTTCTTTTTCCTCCTAAGACGATTCTGTGAGAGGAGACATGGAGCATTGACACCTCTAGATGTCAGCAGATTCAAAGCCTGGACGATTACATGACCTGCCTTCGCCTCTATCCAAACGCTAGCTGCACTCTTGATCTCCTTTCTGTGTCTCTTCTCTTTGCTCTCCTCCCCTCTTCTCCGCCCCACTAGCAGTTAAGAATGGCAGTCCTTTGGAAATGTGAGGGCGAAGTTAGCTCCCCCAGCCGACTTCTCTGGCAGAGGCTCTGATGCACTTCCGCACGGCCTTGCCCATCTGTCTGTCTGTCTGTCTGTCTTCTGTGGGATTGTGGTCCCGGCCTCGGCGTGGAGGCCAGCGGCGGCCCTGGCCCTCGGTTTGAAACACGTGGGCGTAGAAGCACATTATGTATTCGGCTGGTACCGGGACCACATTACTCCCGGGGCCGGCTTCCTCCTCTCTCCCCACAGTCAGGGCTTCGTGTCTTCCAGGAGCTGACATCCGCACTGCCAGGACCCAAGATGCGGGGCTTGTTTTGGCAGACACACTCCGGAAATTCTTGTTCGATCTGAACGTTGATGACGGCCTAGCTGCTCTGGGTTACTCCACAGCAGATATCCCCGCGCTAGTGAGAGGAACTCTGCCCCAGGTAAGAGAGGCAGCCACGCCCCTCAGTCCCTTCTGAGAAAGCACAGAGCTAGCCCTTCCATCTCCCAGGAGACGCGTGGTCCAACTGTGCGTGTTTGGGAGATGAGCGCCCACGGTCCTCCTGTGGCCCTCGGGCTCCTGTACACCCCGCAACTGCTCTCCCGTCCCGAGGGGAAGCGGCCAAGGTTCCTTCGCCTTTATGCTTTCCCATGAAACTGTGGCTTATATGAAGCATTTATGATACAAATGAAAGAATTCTTTACAAAACTTCCAAGGCAAAACAACCAAATCTGTCATGAGCTATGGCAAAACTTCCCCTCTCTCCATTTCTTCTAAGAGCCCTGGTGATGTAGTGGTTAAGAGCTAAGCTGCTAACCAAAAGGTAGGCAGTTCGAATCTACTAGCTGCTCCTTGGAAACCCTAGGGGACGGTTATAGTGTCCATATAGGGTCACTATGAGTTGGAATCAACTTGAGGCCAATGGGTTTGGGTTTTTGTTTGTTCGTTTGTTTGTTTATGGGTATGTGAAGATGTTTCAAAAAGGCCACTAATATTGTTTTCCATTACAGAGAGTTACGGATTCCTACTATTTTGTGACGAACAGACATGACCTTTAATTTAAGACCATTACCAAGTTGTTTCTTAACATATTCGGAAGATTGTAGATTTTATACCTATTTTTGTCACTTTGGGTGTTATTTAAACGTTGCTAAAGAATTTTAAATTGAGCTGACATCCTTTACTGAGTAGAATCTTAGTGGATTGAAAGTTTCCCCTCTCAAGGTTCCCATAAAAGGAGTTTACCCTTCCTTGGATTGTTTCTTTCATTTAAGATCAGATACCCTTGTGCTATAGCATCAGACCCTAATAGACCAAGATCCTATTTGCTGCAATTCAACATTCAATAGGCTGTTCAGAGCCATGAGGACTTGGTTTGTGGACCATGCTGTGTGCCCACCACACCCAGGGCACTCAGTATATTCAAGGAAACCCTGATGGCACAGTGGTTAAGAGCTACTGCTGCTAACCAAAAGGGTGGCAGTTTGGATCCACCAGGCACTCCTTGGAAACCCTGTGGGGCAGTCCTGTTCTGCCCTGTAGGGTCGCTATGAGTCGGAATTGACTTGACAGCAACGGGTATCAAGAATGGGAAGGGCAAGGATCACATAAATGCTGTAGGATGAGGCACTTCTGCCCAAGGTTACAGCATTCACGGACCAATTCCTGACACTGGAACAGGGCTAACAACTGGAATATCCACTCACATAGAATCCAGCTTACCACAAGTAGCAGTATTTTTCCTTCATTCCCGTGCAGTTAATTAAAGGCCTCAAACAAGCTTCTTCTTCACCACTTAGTAAGCACTTAAAATGTTAAAGATCTCACCACTCACATAAGACAATATTTGTATAGATTGGATTCACAAATTCACATGTCCATAGGAACCAGGCAGGTAGTGTCAATGAGCAAAGTAATGTAACACAGTAGGGAGCTGTGAGGACTTTGGTGAACTAGAAAGTACATGACCCATTTAATTGGATAAATAGCTGTCTGGTTATGATTTACTATTACCAAGCAGAAATTCAGGCTGTATTGTTGGTGGCATTGTTGTTAGTTGCCATTGAGCTGATTTTCAACTCACACCAACCCCATGTGACAGAGTAAAATTGCCCCATAGGGATTCCTAGGCTATAATCTTGATGGCTGAAGGAGCCCTGGTAGCTTAGCAGTTAAGCACTCAGCTGCTAATCAAAAGGTCTGCAGTTGGAACCCACCAGCCGCTCTGTGGCAGAAAAATGTGGCAGGCTGCTTCCTTAAAGATTTACAGCCTTGGAAACCCTATGAGGTAGTTCTGTTCTGTTCTGTCCTATAGGTCACTACGAATTGGAATCAACTTGATTATAACGGGTTTGGTTTAAACCTTCTGGAAGCAGATTGACAGGTCTTTCTCCCTCAAAGCTGCTGAGTGGGTTCAAACCACCAGCCTTTTGGTTAGCAGCCAAGCACTTAACCATTGAGCTATCTACCAGGGCTCCTTGCATTGTTGGTAGCACTTCCAGTTTTTGAGGGAAATCAGCAATCTGGATGTTTGTGTGAAGTTTTCTGATCTTCCAATGTACAGCCCAACATGGCCCAGGGGCCAGCAGTTTGCAAACCCTGATTTAGATTCAGGCTCAGTGGATTCAATTGCATCTAGAAACATCAATCAGTGAGAAGCAGAGGTTTCTCAGAGTTTAGCAAGGCCTTTACTATGCCCTGGAGCAAACCAACAACACCTCAGTTGTAAATCATAAGTCCAAAGAGCTAAATGCACAAAAACCATGACTCACGAAGGCCATCACAGTTACGTTATCCAAACCTACTAGGCTGTGTATTCCGTGAAGGCAGTACCCTGTCTGCTTTGCTTATCCATCCTCTACCTTACAACTAGCACAGGCCCCTGAAGCTTGGTAAATGTGTTACGTGAACACATGCCTCCAGCCCCTCCTAGGGGCTAAATCTTCTGTCCAGGTGAGCTCACCGGCTGCATGGTGGTAACTTCTTTGAGATATTCCCTTAAGCTGAATGGGATTCAGCCAAAGACAGGGCAGACTATGAAATGCTGTCCAGGGACACCAGAGACATTGTGGTTGCCGTGGTTTTAATGTAGCCCCTGTCTTTTATAGCATGGTCCCAGTGATACTGTCCATTTTGTAAGGGAACCTCTAGAAAATTCTTTTTATTGCCCAGGGGAGTGTTCAGGAATATGTGTTTGCCTACCTCCAGGAACGGTATCCATGATTTTCCAGTGAGACTGTCTGATATTCTTGGCTATCTAATTCCTGGTAGCAATGCGTCTTCCAGCCATGAGCATAAATTGGCAAGTGTTTACTGTTCTAATTCTACTCTGCTCAGACTTTCATTTTCATAAGCTGTTCCGGATGGCACTAGATCCAGACTAACATCTGAGACCATCCCCTAAAATAACAAGTTAATTAGGTATCATTGTGAATGCTGCAGGCACATGTCATGCTGGGAGATTACAGATAGCAGAACCTTAATTAGACAAAACTAATTTTTTTTTTTTAATTTCTTAGTTTGACAAAAGATTTTAGGTAAATTGAATTTTTTTTAGTATAAGTCATACCTAGGTTTTCCTCAAGCTTTATTCACAAAGCAGATTGTATGATGCCTTTTTTTCCTTTACCTGGCACTATCCAGTTCCATTTTGGAGTCAAGATAGATAGATAGTTAACCATTTGCCATCCAGTGGATTCCGACTCATGGCAACCCTGTATGTTTCAGAACAGAACTGTGCTCCATAGGGTTTTCCATGGCTGTGACCTTTCGGAAGTAGATCACGAATCCTTTCTTCCAAGGTGCCCTTGAGTGAATTCGAACTGCCAGCCTTTCAGTTGGTAGCCAAGTGCTTCACCATTTGTGCCACCCAAATGGTTTTGACCTGCCACAAACATGTATCTATCTAGGGACTCTAGATGGATAGACAGATAGATGTATATACGTGTATTTTCATAGACTCACAGGAATTTAGAAGGAATCTTAGATATAAGTGTCTTAGGTATCTAGTGCTGCTACAACAGATATAGCTCAAGTGGGTGGGTGGCTTTAACAAACAAATGCATTTCCTCACAGTTTAAGAGGCTAGAAGTCCAAATGCAGAGTGCCAGCTCTAGGGGAAGGCTTCCTATCTCTGTTAGCTCTGAAGGAAGGTCCTTATCTCTTCAGCTTCTGCCCCCTGGTTCCTTGGAGATCTCCGTGTGGCTTGCCATCTCTCTTCCCCCATCTCTGCTTCCTAGCTTGCTTGTTTAATCTCTTTTATATCTCAAAAGAGATTGACTCAAGATACACCCTACACTAACCCTGCCTCCTTAAACATAACAAAGACAACCCATTCTCAAATGGGATTATAACCACAGGTATAGGGGTTAGGATTTACAAACATTTTGGGGGGGACACAATTCAATCCATAAGAATAAGCCTCTGCATTTTGCAAATGAAGAACGACTGTGGGGCGGGGGGGAGGTTGGTGGTTTGTTTTGTCTGTTTTTGGCAGCAGTGACCACTTTAGAGGAATACCAGGGCAACTTCAGAATTTCACACATGTGGTAGACTAATCTCCACTTCTTAGTGTCTGTAAGACTCAAGGCAGTGAATGGGGTAGACTGGTTCCTGCATTGCCAGAAAGCTATTTCATGTAGTTGACATTTGATAAAGGATCGTTTATGTTCTGCAAGGAGGGGTCAGTTTTCTCTGGAGGGAACAACCAGGCCAGTCTTCTTGACCCCACACCACAGCCCGTACCAGTGGCAGCGAATAGCAGCACTGTGTCCGAAGGTTCCAACTGCCTCAGCCAGGCTGCGCGGGAACAGGCAAGAGAAAATTAATCTTCCAAGCTGGATTTCTCAAACCTCTGGAAAGAAACATTTGCATTTCAAATCAAAACATTTCATTACTGAGGAGAGCTGTCTACCAAAATGAGCACTTCCACGCCCCAGCAGACAGGCCAGCTGAAATGTTGTTATTTTATGAATGTGCTAAAAGTAGTAGTCTGAATTTATTTCCGTGCCTGTGTTAATCAGCCATTTCTTTGGGTCTTACATGTCTATAAATAATAGCACACGGCTTGACACATGTTAACTCTGAGAGAGCTTAGCTTTTGTATGGTATAGATGGTATGGACAGGGATGAGTCACAAGCTTTACGTGTGTCCTTGCCCACATTTAACCAATTGTTGGGATTAGAAAGAAACGGGACTCAGGTTTGTCTTCTAAGAGTCTGAAACCACTATGCCAAAAACCAATGGGATCATTTTAAGGGCATTTGAACTCATCAGGTAAGACTTTCTCCTGTTATAAACAGAATAACGAGGCAATAATCTTCATCCATAGCAAATGCTGAACTTAAGTTTTTGACCTGCCACAGACATATACATATGTCACTATGAACAAGTCTCTGCCTTGCTACAGATTTTCAAAAAATCCACTGGGATTTCAAAATTTACTCAACAGCCTTGTCCTCACTCTTCCTCTCCCATCTGTCCATCCTGCCTTCTTTTCATTACTCCTTTTACTTGGTAAGATTTATTGAGTGCTTACTACATACATGAAGAGCAAAACAGAGTCCCTTCCCTCCCTTATAGAGCTTGAGTTCTAGTGGAAGAAAACAGACAATAAACATCTAATCAAAGATACAAAGGCAGTCATTACTGGGAAAAGATAAAGACTGGGTAGGGGTAGAGGGTGATTTCACACAGGGCAGTGGGGGGGCAGCCACTAGGGACAGCATTCCTGGCAGAGGGGACACGAGGAGAAAAGCCCTGAGGCAGGATCAAGTTCATGTTCATGGGCCTGAAAGAGGACAGTGGGGCTAAGTGAGGTGAACCAATGGGAGACAGAGCCAGATGGGGTGAGAAACAGGGCTATATCCGGTCAGGCATTAGAAGCCTTGGTAAAGGGTTTGGGTTTTTTTGTAATTGCAATGAGAAGTCACTGGGGAGTGTTAAGCAAGAGAATGGTATGATCAGATTTATGCTGAACAAAAGTCGCTCTGGCTGTTGGGGGGGAGAATGAACTCTAGGGGGCGAGAGTGAAACAAAATAGGAAGCAGAAGGCTCCTTTAGGAGATTGTTCAGGTAGGACAGGAAGTAATAATGGTGACTTAGATGCAAGGTGTAGTAAAACAGGAAGTGAGCAACGGTCAGATTTGGGATTTATTTTAGAGGTAGATCTGACAGGCTTGCTGATGGATTGAATGTGTAGGGCAAGGGAAAGAGGAATCAAGGATGGTTTTCCCTGAGTTGTTGGGGGACATTTCTGAGATGAGGAAAATGTAAAGGTTGGGGGGGTGGTCAGAGTTCTGTCTGGTGCATGTGAACTTGGAGATGCCAGTATCCCCACTCCCCACCATCGTCATAAATTCAGCAAATAACTGTTGAGCACCTACTACATGTCAAGCAGTCCAGTCTGGTAGGCGCTGGGCATAGGGCCCTGAGCAAGTGAGCCCTGCCCTCAGGGAGCTTTGCTTTTCTGCCAGGTATGCACCCAAACCAACACTCATAATAGGAAAACAGACCAAGAGACCCATGAAAATGGAAGCAAAAAATGACTCATCATCTATTTTAGTATCTTTTAGGCCCAGAAACTTGGGCACAGGGTAGTCATAAGAATATTTTAATCCCCTCTCCAAAAGGGATAAAGAAGCTACTGACGGGTATACAAATAGCAATAGGACAAAGGGAAAAATACTATATGATTCCACTTATATGAAATACCTAGTATAGGCAAGTGTATAGAGACCAAAGTTTATTAGCGGTTAATAGGGGCGGGTGGGAGGGAGGGGAAAAGGGGAGTTACTGCTTAGGGGACACTGAGCTTCTGTTAAGGGTGATGGAAAATCTGGCAATGGATAATAGTAATGGTTAAACGACACAATAAACTAACTAATGTCACTGAATTGTACATACGAAGAATGTTGAGAAGGCAAACGATTTGTTTCATACATGTTTACCACAATAAAGAAAATAATCATTTGAAAAAAAAATAGCAATAAGATGTGCTCGCTATCTTAGCGGACTGATTAATCATTCAAGAAATTAAGCCAATCCCTGAATTAGTGTGGGGAAGTAAAGATAAAAGCTTAGTTAATATAAAAAAGGGAGTCACTTGTTGCAGGTAGCCTGAGAGCTGCTGTTCTTCTGATGAAGCCCTTTGAATATGCTTTAAGTACAAGTTGTCTTTGAAGTCGAGGACAGCCTTGTTCTGTTTCCCTGGCAGCAGACGCTGTGCCTGGGACAGTGCTCACCCACACCGAGAGCCTGCAGAGGTGCTTGACCTACGTGGCTTGGTCATTAGAACAGATGTTTTTCCCACGGTTGGTTTGGTTCTCTACTTTGGGGCAGAGACTATTGCTTCATGGGAAAGAGAAATTACCTAATAAGCTTCTGAGTTGAGTATCAGTTAGTACAAAGTACATAGGCTGTGTCTCGAGAAATATGATCTTCACACAATGGGATACTATTCAGCCATAAAGAGAAATGAAGTCCTGATCCATGCCACCACATGGATGAACCTTGAAAACATTGTGCTGAGTGAGAAGTCAGTGGCTAAAGGGCAAATATTACATGATCTCACTTATATGAAATAAGCAAATATATAGAAACCAAAGGCTATTAGTAGCTACCAAGGGTAGGAAGGAGAGGGAAAGGCGGGGTCGGATTAACCAGTAAGCAAGGTACACACAGGCTTAACTGTGTTTACTTACTAATCCTGTAGCGCACAATTTCACGTGGGTTTCACCACATCGTCAATGTGAAAAATAGGTGAAATTGTGCAGTACCAATTAGTAAGTAAGCCCATGCATACCTTGCTTATTGGGTAATCCATTCCTGGAGAAAGGGAGAGTTTTTGCTTAGGAGACATTGAGTTTATGTTAATAGGGGTGGAATGATAGGGAAAAGGATAGCGAGAATGGTTGCACAACAAGAACGTAACCAAGGTTACTCAATTGTACACATAGAAATTGTTGAGATGGCATATGTTTTGTTATGTGTATTTTTACCACAATACAATTGTAAAAAGAAATATGATTTTTAAATACAGGACTATTATCAAGTCATCGTTTCTTATAACCAAGTTGATTTACATAATTTTTTTTTTTTTTTTTTTTAGTAGCTTTTACAAACTGTCCCTGCAAAAACCCTGGGTAACTCCTTTATTTGCTGTTTCAGGAAAGGGTCACCAAGCTTGCACCACGTCCTCAGTCAGAGGAGGATCTCTCTGCTCTGTTTGAAGCTTCAATGAAACTGTATTAATTTTCATTTTTACTGAAAGAACCACCACTGGCCACCTTAGTTCTAAAAGCAGAAGTTCCTCTAGCTAGAGCTTTGTCTTCTCATCTCTACACATAACGTGCCAGCTACCAACCCTCCTGCAAGTGAAGTCGTTGGATTTTCACGAGATATATTAAATGCAGAAGATTCCCTGATGCTCAGAGTCAAGCTGCTTCCATAAAACAGACTGGACAGATGCCCACGATGTCGGGCCCTTGGGCAAAAACTCAGTGTCTGTCAAAAATGTGCACTCACATACCCTGTGCCAAGCGATCCCATGACTAGAAACATCTCCTGTAGGAATATGAGCCCAAGTATGTAAAGAAATATGGCAAGGATGTTTGTGGCACTACTTTTTCTAACAATAAAAAATTTGAAACCACCTAAACTTTCTCAAGTATATGTAAATATATGTGTCTATATATGCATGAAAAAAAAATCCAGAAGGATCAAAAAATTCAAAGTTATCACTGGAGAAATGGATTTTGGGAGGTGGTGAATTGAAAGAAAACTTCATTTGTTATAAATACATGTATTGTTCACATAGATTACTTTTCTGATTTTAAAAAAAAGAAGAATATCATTTTACTGCTTTAAGGCAGATTTGTCTAATTTTATAAAAATACTAATTACACTGATATTTAAAAGGTAGAAACAAAGCCAAATGGATTACTGTTTTGAGATAAACACTAACATCCAATATGGTAATTCCCTTTTTGGAAAAACGTTTCTGGTGCTGAGAATAAATTCAAAAGCAAGCATTTTGTTCTTAATGGCTTTATTGAGGTATAAATGACATGCTCTCAACTGCATATATTTAAAGTATGCAATTTGGTAGGTTTTGACATATGTATACACCCCTGAAACCATCGCTACAACCACGAAAGTAACTATGTCCACCCTCTGCCCGCACTGTGGCCTAGAAACTCTGAAGGCCATGAGCTGGGGCAATCACAGGACTCCCCCCATCTGTCTGCCATCTCTCAGGGCTCACTGGTTTTCATTGCCTAATGTCCTGTATGTTGAAAGTGTTTCGTGTTTTCTTCAGTTTTTTGGTTGTTTCAGGCAAGAGGATAAATCCGGTCCCTGTTATCCTGTCTTGGCTGGGAGCAGAAGAAAACAAGTAGAATTTTAAGCTTTCACTGGTATAAGGGTTTGAGTAGGTATCAGATCCTTCCTAAAGCCAGTGATGGTTCCATAATTTCCATAAAAGCCAGCCTGAAGGGCAGTAAAAGGGGTTGAGGTGATCAGTCTCATTTCTTAGACTATAAACTTATTTGGGGGTAGCTAGAAACTCTTTTTCTCAGGCAGAAATACACTGTTTTTACATAAAACCAAACCAAACCCATTGCTATTGAATCAATTCCGACTCATAGTGACCCTATAGAACAGAGTAGAACTGCCCCATAGGGCTTCCAAGGAGTGAGTGGCTGGTGGATTCAAACTGCTGACCTTTGATTAGCAGCCTGAGCTCTTAACCACTGTACCACCAGGGCTCTGTTTTTTACATAGCATATGTATTTATTTGTGGTGGCTTGGGGGATGGCTATTAAAGATCCTAGGGCATGAGGGGCACTAATGCCCTCTCTCCTCTAAAAGCAAGCAGGTTTGTAGTTTACAGACTTCAGCTTTGCAGACAGATCTAAAGAATATGGTGATCTGCCTCCCTGATCCTCCTACAGAATGAGCCTCCAGAAACTTCTACGGCTCCTTCTTCCTCACAAAGGTTACCACCTAGGTTTTCCTGCCTGCCCAGTCTTTGGAAGTATATATCCCACTGTACTTGTGAATTGACTCACATTTTAAATTGAATTAAATTTCAATCTTGTAAATAAATTATACACACATATATGTTATAAATACATATATATATAAAATAATATCAGGCCTTTTTAAAAAACAGATGAGGAAGACATTACGATGCCTTGTTCAGACCCACTATATAAAATCTTTATTTCATTTAGATTTTTAAATAAGATTTTAAATAATATTTATTGGCAATTTATGAATGTAAAATGTGCTCATTGCCAAAAATTGATAATGTGAAGATAAAGACAAAAGAAAATAATTGTTCATGTATAATTATTTCATAATAATTGCATCATCCAAATGATACCAAAATCAACAAATGATAGCCACTGTTAAAAAATTTGGTATATGCTCTTCCAGTAATTTTCTATGCCCAAGTATATTGGGTATCTATCTACATACATATATACACATTTTTTACTTAGAGATGATAGCATTAAGGTATAGTTTTAATTCCAATAGAACATTCAGATTCTTTATGCCAAATGCCCAAAAAGCAAGCTTATAAGCCAGTACCAACAGAATTTCAGCTATACCTTGCAGACCCTACTTAGCTAAAATTCCCTCAGCTTTTCAGGAGAATCGTGGAATCTGAGAGCAGAAATTGTGTGAATGAATTAGAGAACTTTCCGCCAATCTGAGGTCCTTCAGGAAACTTTAGTAAAAGTTGTTCATGAACGGCTCAAAATACATTTGTCATAACAAAAACTGTAAAACATTGAGGGAGAAAAAAAAATATATATATATCCACCTTTTTAAAAAGTCCAGGTGGGTTGTAGAACTCCCATAATATATTCTGTAACGTGATGTGGCATCAGAAAAACACCATTAGACTAGGGTTCAGGAGCCCTGGGTTCTGCTCCAGCCCATTGACCTGTCTGAGTCTTACCTTATACAACCAAGGCCCTCATCCAGCTTGAAAATGTGATGACTAGATTTTATTTATGTCCTAGTCTTTAATGTGAGGTTTTGAGTTTCAGAAATACAATGTAAAATAATTTGAGATATGAAAATACATTCTTTCTCTTCAATGTTTGAGGCCTTTGCTAACAGTACCCAGCTGTCTCAATATGACTCACCAGGAGAAGTGATTGATATTCATATTGATGATGAGTCTGAAGAGAAAGAATTTAAAGGTCAAGCATGAAGAAGCCAGATTTAGACAGCCTTAATGTTTTTTAATCTTAATACTCATTTAGTTCTTACAATTTAAAAATATAGAAAAGATGCATTTCTTACCAGCTTTTAAAAGAGTCTGAGATAGCGTCTTAGGACCATTTTTGTAAGCCAAACATAGGTAGCTCTCACATTTCAATGTTTCAGAGACAACAATTAAGTGCATTTTTCTAAGTCAAATCCTATTTTTCTATTGATTTCCTTAGTCATTGTTAGATACCATGGAGTTGGTTCCAACTCATTGCAACCGTATGTACAACAGAACGAAACACTGGCGGGTCCTGCGCCATCCTCACAATCATTGCTATGCTTGAGCTCATTGTTGCAGCCACTGTGTCTATCCATCTAGTTGAGGGCCTTGCTCTTTTTCACTGACCCTTACTTTACCAAGCATGATGTCCTTCTCCAGGGACTGATCCCTCCTGACAACATGTCCAAAGTGTGTAAGATGCAGTCTCACCATTCTTGCTTCTAAGGAGCATTCTGGTTGTACTTCTTCCAAGACAGATTTGTTCGTTCTTTTGGCAGTTCATGGTATATTCAATATTCTTCACCAACACCACAATTCAAAGGCATCAATTCTTCTTCAGCCTTCCTTATTCACTGTCTAGCTTTCCCATTCACATAAGACGATTGTGCGCACCCTAGTCCTCAAGGTGACATCTTTGCTTTTTAACACTTTAAAGAGATCTCTTGCAACCGATTTGCCCAATGCAATGCATCTTTTGATTTCTTGACTGCTGCTTCTATGGGTGTTGATTGTGGATCCAAGTAAAATGAAATCCTTGACAGCTTCAATCTTTTCTCCATTTATCATGATGTTGCTTACTGGTCCAGTTGTGAGGATTTTTGTTTTCTTTATGTTGAGGTGTAATCCATACTGAAGGCTGTGGTCTTTGATCTTTATCAGTAAGTGCTTCAAATCCTCTTCACTTGCAGCAAGCAAGGTTGTTAATAACGCAGGTTGTTAATGAGTCCTCCTCCAATCCTGATGCCCCATTCTTCTACATATAGTCCCGCTTCTTAGATTATTTGCTCAGCATACAGACTGAATAGGTGTGGTGAAAGGATACAACCCCGATACACACCTTTCCTAACTTTAAACCATGCAGTATCCCTTTGTTCTATCCAAACAACAGCCTCTGGATCCATGTACAGATTCCTCATGAGCACAATTAAGTGTTCTGGAATTCCCATTCTTTGCAATCTTATCCATAATTTGTCATGATCCATTCAGTCAAATGCCTTAGCATAGTCAATAATCCTTTAGAAGATTAAAAAAAAAATTTTTAGGAGTCATAACTCCACTTATATAGATTAATTTACTTGGTAAGGCAAGGAAAATTAAATGAATAGTATTCGAAAGTTTGTATAACACTTTCATGAAACTATGATGTTGTTGGTTAGCTGCCATATGCAACCCCATGCACAACAGAATGAAACACCATCCCTATGATCAGTTTCGGATCAGACTGTTGCGATCCATAGGACTTTCATTGGCTGATTTTCAGAAGTAGATCTCCAGGCTTTCTCCCTAGTTCATCTCAGTCTGGAAGCTCCACAGAAACCTGTTCAGCATCATAGCAACATGCAAGCCTCCACTGACAGATGGGTGGTAGTTACACACAGGGTGCATTGACCAGGAACCAAACCCAGGTCTCCCACATGGAAGGTGAGAACTCTACTACCGAACCACCACTGCCCCCATGAAACTATCGTACATGGTGTCATTTTTACTTAAAATACATGCACATCCCTAATTTATTTTGTGATACAAAATACTAATTTGTTCCAAATAGGTCAAGTTTCCATGATTTATTGTCAAGTGCCACAATAATCAGCGCCCTTTTTGGAGCACAGGAATGACTATATTGGGCTTGGCATTGTTTACTTAGCTGCGAACACAGCTGTGGAGTGTTCTCAAGTAGTCAATGAAGTACGTCTGCTCTTGTAAAATACAGACAAGTACAGTATCAAAATAGAGAGCAAAAATTGCTTTTCTGGCCTTTTAACCCCGAGAAAGATTAATGGTTGTTTGGATTAGAAACTGTACCCTAATGAGGGACTTGCCTCTGGGGACTGGGTATGAGAAAGGGGACTTTTCACCTCCAGGTCAACATTGCACATGCTGCCATGTCTCTGATGACCAGCAACCCCAAGTCGAGACAGCTGCCTGGGCTCCACCATTAAGGCCTAGTCCTCTGGGAGCTTTTGGGGAGGCCAGTCCTACATCCCAGCCATCACCATTACAATGGCCTCGGGGAGGCAGTCGGTCTCCATGGGCCAGCCAAACTTTGGGCAGAAATCAGTTCTTGAAGAGCTAGGTTGAATTACTGGCAGCTGGGGGTAGGGTGGGAGTCTACTTTCTCATGCTATTATTCCACTGTCTTTCCAACCACTCAAATTACTCTCAGAATAAATGCAAAAAAAAAAATCAAAAAAACAACCCACTACTGTCTAGTTGATTCTGTCTCATTGCAACCTTATAGGACAGAGTAGAACTGCCCCACAGGGTTTCCAAGGCTGTATATCTTTATGGAAGCAAACTGACACATCTTTCTGCTGCGAAGCGGCTGGTGAGTTCAAACCGCCGACCTTTCAGTTAGCAGTCAAATGAGTTGCTTAACCACTGCACCATCAGGGCTTCTTCAGAATAAATTCAACTGCCTGCAAACTGCAATAATTCTTTGAGATTTTGTCCCATGTGGAATCTCTCATGAAGCTATATGTAGGGCAGCTAACTTAAAAGTAACCCGTTTCGTATCTGTTGGTTTTAAATATTGTATTTTTAGTTTGCAGGCTTTAAATTGGTTTTCCAATTTATAATATGTCTAACTCATTAAAATAATCAAGAGGAAAAAGGAGATTAAAAACTACTCCTAGTCTCTTTACCCAAACACAGCCCTTATCATGTGGTGTGCCCCCTTTCAATCTTTAATCGTTTGTGTTGTGTTACCTCCTGCCTTTGGCTCTCTTCTCCTAAGCCTTGACATTTTAAATATTTCATAATCTTCGTCACCCTTGTTTTTAAAAAGTACACTGTCATTTATTGAATAGGAATTTAATAATTATTCCTTATTATGGGACATCAAGAGTGCTTCCAAATTTTTACTCCTACCAATAGCATTGCAATGAATAAATGAAAAATGTGGGTTTTTCCATACTTTAAATTAGTTCCTGCAATTGAATTTTTACTTTACAGTATGGACATTTTTATGGCTCTGAATTCATATTGTCAGATTATATATACCTCACTATTGTTTAAAGTGTTGCTTTGCCTCCCCTTCAGTCTTATGATCTTCAAAATCAATACTAGCGCAGAGCAACAGGAAGTGAAACAAAACTCACATGGATGTCCTGGGCTAGACTTTATGCAGACCTGCAAAAGTTAATTGGTTTTGCTTTAGGTCAGTCTGTGTTAACAGTTCACATGAACAGACTGAATTTTTCAAATAGAATTATGAACCTTACTTTAGTTTCATAGTATTGCCTTTAAAGCGAAGCTATAAATCACCAAGTCTACTTTTTTTTTGGTCACTTACATGTCTTTTCTCCTTCTAGAACCCGCTGCAGGCCACTGGACCAGTATTATTACATTCATAGTCCTCAGTTTTACAGTGGCTAAGAAAAAAGACCCAAGGGAGTAACATATAAGTGACCTTTTCTATGAGTGTTCTAGAAAAAAGGATTGCTGGGGCAGGAGGTTGATGAGTGAGACCATGGAATCTCCTTACCACCCTCACCAGAATCCCTTCCAAGGACCTAAGTTGCTCCTCTGATTTGGAACTACTCAAAGCTTTACAATGATAAGCATTGGCCCCATGATGGTTTTGGCAGCATTTACAGGGGCCAATGCGCTTCATGCCAACTATTGCGTATGAGAAAAGAGTGTGTATAAAGAAACATGTAATGAGGACCTGACAACATATAACCAACAGGCTGGGGTGCCCACCTGAGTAACGACAGGCCAATTTTCTTTCATTTTTAAAATCTCATTTCACCACTACATATTCACTGCTTAGCTCAGAACCCTGAAGAAGTGGGTGCCCAATGGACAAGCAAAACATGGATTTGGAGATAGAAGAATAAGGGTTTTGCAGGTGGGATTGTTGGACAGGGGGAATGATTACAGAAACATGACATTTGGTAGTTTTTTTTTTTTTTCAGTCAAACTATTGATCCAATAGTTTTAGTCAAACTATTGGAGCCCTGGTGGTGCAGTGGTTTAGAGCCAAGGCTGCTAACCAAAAGCTCAGCGGTTTGAATCTAACAGCCACTCCTTAGAAACCCTATGGGGCAGTTTCACTCTGTCCTGTAGGGTCTCTATGAGTCGACTTGATGGCAATGGGTTTAGTTTTTTCCAATTTTTTTTTTTTTTTTTTTTGATGATTTAGGAGCCCCTGGGCTACGCAAATGGTTAAGCATTTGGCTATTAACCAAAAGGTTGGCGTTTCAAACTCATCTAGAGGTGCTTCAGAGAAAGGCCTGGCAATCTACTTCCAGAAAGATCACAACCCTTGAAAAACCTATTGAGTGCAGTTCTACCCTCAAACACATGGGATTGTCATGAGACAGAACAGATGGTTTAGTTTTTGGTTTACTGATGCTTTATAAGTAAAAATATCAGCTCTTATGGAACACAGTGTCCTATTTATCAGGGCATCTGCTACAACTGACAGTAACAATAAACTAATAACAAATAATAATAATGGCTAACATTTATTGAGCCCTCTAACCTGTGTCAGGCTCTATACCAGGAATTATCTCGTTTACCTACTATGAGTGAGACATTGCTATCATCCTCCTGTACAAATGAGAAAACTAAGGCTCCCATTAAAAGAAACAAACACTATCTTCAGACAGCTAGCCAGGACTCAAGCCCCAGGTTTTCCTGCCCTATGTTCTTTTTTTTTTTTTTTTTTTTATGTTCTTAGCCACGACATTAGGCTGCCTCTTGAATGCCTTCTGTTGTCACAGGGGAGTTTCTTGAATCACATTTAATTGCTATATACATGTGTGCATGGTGCAGTCCCTTGAATACAGTCCTGCCAAAAACCAAACCCACTGCCGTCAAGTCAATTCCAACTCATAACGACCCTGCAGGACAGAGTAGAACTGCCCCACAGGTTTTTCAAGGAGCACCTGTTGAATTCGAACTGCCAATGTTTTGGTTAATGATCATAGCTCTTAACCAATATGCCATCAGGGTTTCCTTGAATATAGTAGGGGCTCCAAAAGTATTTGTGGGATAAAACCAGAAAACCAAACCCATTGCCATCAAGTCGACTCCTAATTATAGAGTCCCCATAGGACAGAGTAGAACTGTCCCATAGGTTTCCAAGGCTATAAATCTCTACGAAAGCAGACTGCCCCATCTTTCTCCTGTGGTGACACCGTGGTTTACAAACCACTGACCTTGCGGTTAGCGGTCAATCACTTTAACCCCAGGGCCAACAGGGCTCCTTAGTTTGTGGAATAGAGAAATGTATTTCATTAGAAAAGGCAGCAGAAAATAGAAGAGAAAAAGAAGCCTCTGCAAGCCTTTGACAAGCCAGTGGGAGGCCTCGCTGTCCATGCAGATGGCCCTGCAGGAGAGCCTATTACAACAGTTAGTAGGAGGGGAGAATCCCAGCACCACCTCCTATTAACTGTGAACCTTGGGTAAGTCACTTTATTTCAAGCACAAGCTTTACCTTACAGGGTTGTTATAAGCATCTATATGCAATAATGTATGTTAAATGCCTAGAAGAGTGCCAGGCACATGGCCGTTTCTCAGTAAATGTTAGTTCCCTTCCCTGATGCTCAGCATGAAGGAAGCCTTTCATTCCAGCAGCTGACTATAGGATCACTACGTGGATGTCAATCAGGCCCCAACAGTTTCCTAAGCTTCCCTCAGCATCGAAATTACCTGAGGTTCTAGCTAAAGATACAGCTGTTCCCAGAAATTCAGATTCGGTCCTCCTGGGTTGGAGCCCAGGCATAGTTGTTTCTAACGACAGCTCCAGGTGATTCCTGCTGTCAGCTAAGTTTGGTTGAGGAAAAGCAAAGCGCACCAACTTATGGCGACCCCACAGGTGTCAGAGTAGAACTGTGCTCCACAGGGCTTTCAATGGTTGAGTTTTTGGAAGTAGATCATCAAGCCTTTTATCCAATGTACCTCTGGGTGGACTCAAACAGCCAACCTTTCAGTTAGCAGCCTAGCACAGGCATTAACTGTTCCACTACCCAGGGCCTCCTTGTTTAAACCCAGATTGTTCGGCCCCACCCAGAGTTTGTATTTCTAACCAGTTCTAAGTGTTGCCGCTGCTGCTTGGGGACCACCATTCGATAACCGTTGAACCAGAGATTCGCAATTCTCTTATATTCCAAACGCAGTTGGCTAAGGAGATTCCTGCTGGAATGAGTTCTCCCCAGTGTGCTACAGGAATGTGGGCTGGTTCAGAGAGGTGGGACATCACCTGACAGGAGCCCAAGGCCCCTGGGGACAGGGCCTGTCCCATCCTTTCTCCACATGACTATTTGGCCGTTGGCTCCTACTCTCTGGTTTCCACCTTCTTTTCAATTAAGGCTTTCTAGCATGTGGGCAGTCTCTGCCCATCAGAACCCGAGGGGAGGAGACCCTGGCTTGCAACTCCAGCGTTGAGAAAGGCCATGGTACTTGCTTCAACCATGACTTTACTATTAAAAAGCACACCAAGTACCAGGGCACTGAGCTTTGTTTCAGTACAATCATGAAAAAGGGTGTAAAACTGCCAGCTACTAGGTTAACAGACAGGTAAAGCCGTTCTGTCTTACCTCTTTTAAAAACAAAATGAAAAGCCGTCCTTGTTACTTTCCTGTTTAAAAAGTTATGTTGTGAAAAGTTTCAATTTGGAACTGGGAAGTGGATGTAGAAAGAGTAAATTTATGTACAGTTGTGTGTGTAATTATTGGTCAAGGAACCATTTGATAAAAACTAGAAATACAACAAGCTGTGCTTCAAAGGGCCAAAGAGTAGAGGTTAAGAGGACTCACGTCCGATTAGAAAAAGGTGCACTCAGAGGCACAACAAGGTTCTGTATTCCAGCTCTTACTCCTGACCTCAGTTAGAAGGGTCGGGAAGGAGGAATGAGCCCTAGGTGAATAAATGATCACATGCAGTCACCACAGATGAGCAAAGGCTGGGACGGCTTGCCCCTGGAAAGTTCCTGAAACACCAAAACCTATAATTTTAGGAATTTGACTTAAAAAATCAAATTGGGAAAATAAATAAAAGATAATTACCTAGGTTTGTGGGAAGAGAGAGATGGAGCATCTTTCAAACTCTTACTAAGGGTCCGCTATGCCCAGGCCCTGAGATGGGGCTGGAACATAAAGAAGACATGACCTCTCCATTCAAGGAGCTCCCTGTCCTCAGGGCTCAAAACCAGAAAGTGGTGCAAAAAAAAAAAAAAAACATTGCCATCGAGTCCATTCTAACTCACAGTGACCCTATAGGACAGAGTAGAACTGCCCCATAGGGTTTCCGTAAAGTGGTGCAGGAGAGGAAAGTCTACCTGAGGATGCGCGCTCACCTTCTCCTGGCCTGTGCACTACGAGGAATTTTTCTTTGCTAACCCAGTTTTCCACCCTTAGTTGATCGGGAGGTGAAAGGCATTTATATCAGAAAGAACTGAGAGAAGAATGTAGTAAATTGGAAGGCAAGAAAAGAGGAAAGGACTGGAGGCAGCACAACTGAGTGTGAGAGGGTCTTGGGGGAGGTCAGAAGGGAGGTGAGGGTGGGGCGCCTGGCAAGCAGGACATTAGAACTAAGGAGGGAAAGAGGTTTTGTCTTATTTTTCATGTTGGTTGTGTGTTATGAATGGAACTCACTTTAAAGTTTCTCAAGAGAACAGCAATAAAGGCGTAGATTGTCTTAAAATTATTTCTGGATGACCCCCCCCCAAAAAAAAAACCCAAACAATTGATAAGTTGATACGATTCGTCCATTTTATTTGGTATCACCAGTTTATGTGCTCTCATTTGTGTGTGTGTGTGTACGTGTGTGTGCATTTGTTGTTAGGTGCAGTCGAATCGATTCCGACTCAGCAACCCCATGAGCAACAGAACAAAACACTGCCTGGTCCTACACCATCCTCACAATTCTTGCTATCCCTGAGCACATTGCTGCAGCCGCTGAAGGTCATCTTGCAGAGGGTCTTCCTCTTTTTCACTGACCCTCTACTTTACCAAGCATGATGTCCTCCATGGACTTGGTCCCTCTTGATAACATGTCCAAGGTACGTGAGACCAAGTGTCGACATCCTCGCTTCTAAAGAGCATTCTTGCCGTACTTCTTCCAAGACAGATTTGTTCTTTCTTCTGGCAGTCCATGCTATATTCAATATTCTTCACCAACACCCTGATTCAAAGGCATCAATTCTTTTTTGGTCTTTCTTATTCATTGTTCAGCCCTTGCATGCATGTTAGGTGATTGAAAATACCGAGGCTTGGGTCAGCCCACTTTAGTCCTCAAAGTAACATCTTTGCCTTTGAACACTTTAAACAGGCCTTTTGCAGCACATTTGCCCAATGTGATACATCCTTTGATTTCTTTTTTTTTTAATTGTGCTTTAGATGAAGGTTTACAGAGCAAATTAGTTTCTCATTAAACAATTAAGACACATACTGTTTTGTGACATTGGTTGCCAACCCCTATGATGTGTCGACACTTTCCCTTTCTTGACATTGAGTTCCCCATTTCCGTTTGTCCAGCTTTCCTGTCCCCTTCTGCCTTCTCATCCTTCCTTTGGGCTGGTGTGCCCATTTAGTCTCATATACGTGGTCGAGCTATGTGTATTACTGTTTGCTTTATGGGCCTGTCATCTTTGGCTGAAGGGTGAAACTCGGCAGTGACTTCAGTACTGAGTTAAAAGGATGTTCAAGGGCCATACTATTGGGGTTTCTCCAGTCTCTGTCAGGCCAGTAAGTCTGGTCTTTTTTTGTGAGTTTGAATTTTGTTCTACATTTTTCCCTAGTTCTGTCCAGGACCCTCAATTGTGATCCCTGTCAGAGCAGTTGGTGGTGGTAGTTGGACACCATGTAGTTGCGCTGGACTTGGTCTGGTGGAGGCTGTGGTAGTTGTGATCCATTAGTCCTTTGGACTAATCTTTCCCTTCTGTGTTTAGTTTTCTTCATTCTTCCTTGCTCCAGATGGAATGGGACCAGTGAAGTATCTTAGACGGCCACTCACAAACTTTTAAGATCCCAGATGCTACTCACCAAAGCAGGATGTAGAACATTTTCTTTATAAACTACGTTATGCCAATTGAACTGGATGTCCCCCAAGACCATGGTCCTCAGCCCTCAGCCCAGGGAGTTGGGATGTGTCTATGAAGCTTCTGGAGCCCTGGTGGTTCAGTGGTTAAGAGCTAAGCCCCTAGCCAAAAGGTTGGCAGTTCAAATCCACTAGCCGCTCCTTGGAAACCCTGTGGGGCAGTTCTACTCTGTCCTATAGGGTCACTATAAGTTGGAATCGACTCAACGGCAATAGTTTTTTGTTTTTTTTTTAATGAAGCTTCTATGACTTTGCCTTGGTCAGGTTGTGCTGACTTCCCCAGTCATACCCTTCATCAAAGTGACCACTTATCTACTGTCTAGTTAGTGTTTTCCCTCCCTACCGTTCTCCTCCCTAGTAACCATCAAAGGTTCTTTCTTTCTGTGTGTAAACCTGTTCACAAGTTTTTATAATAGTGATCTTATACTGTATTGGTCCCTTTGTGATTGACTTATTTCACTCAGCCTAATGCCCTCCAGGTTCATACATGTCGTGAGGTGTTTTGCAGATTCATCATTGTTCTTTATCATTGTGTAATATTCCATTGTGTGTATGTACCATAGTTTATCCATTTATCTGTTGATAGGAACTTAGCTCGTTTCCATCCTCTTGCTATCGTGAATGATGCTGCAATGAACATGGATATGCTCTGCGTTGTTTGATTTCTTGACTTCTGCTCCCATGGACATAGATTGTGGATCTGAGTAAACTGAAATCCTTAACAAGTTCAATATTTCTCTGTTTATGATGATGTTGCTTATTGGCCCAGTTGTGAGGATTTTTGTTTTCTTTATGTTGAGGTGTAATCCATACAGAAGGTTATTGTCTTTGATCTTCATCAGTAAGTGCCTCAAGTCCTCTTCACTTTAAACAACCAAGGTTGTGTCATCTTCATATCACAGGTTGTCAATGATTCTTCCTCCAATCCTGATGCCCCGTTCTTCTTCATTTAGTCCTGCTTCCTTATTTCCTCAGCATACAGACTGAATAAGTATGGTGAAATGATACAACTCTCATGCATACCTTTCCTGATTTTAAAAAATGCAGTATCCCCTTGTTCTGTTCAAACAAACGACTGCCTCTTGGTCTACATACAGGTTCCACATGAGCACAATGAAGTGTTCTGAAATTCCCATTCTTCACAATGTTATCCATAATTTGTTATGATTCACACAGTTGAATGCCTTTACATAGTCAATAAAACACATGTAAACATCTTTCTGGTATTCTCTGCTTTCAGCCAGGATCCATCTGACATCATCAATGATATCCTTGGTTCTATATCCTCTTCTGAATCTGGCTGGAATTTCTGGGAGTTTCCTGTTGATGTACTGCTGCAACCACTTCTAAATTATCTTCAGCAAAATTTTACTTGCATGTGATATTAATGGTATTGTTTGATAATTTCTGCATTCTGTTGGATCATCTCTCTTTGAACTGGGCACAAATATGGATCTCTTTCAGTCGATTGGCCAAGTAGCTTTCTTCCAAATTTCTTGGCACAGACAAGTGAGCATTTCCAGAGTTAAAGCCTGGACTTCTTCTTTAATTACCATTAATTCTTGATCATATGCTATCTCCTGAAATGGTTGAACGTCAACCAATTAATTTTGATACAGTGACTCTGTATATTCCTTCCATTTTACTTTGATGCTTCCTGCGTTGTTCAATATTTTGCCCACAGAATCCTACAATATTGAAACTCAAGGCTTGAATTTTTTCTTCAGTTCTTTTAGCTTGAGAAATACCAAGGGAGTTTTTCCCTTTTGGTTTTCTAACTCCAGATCTTTGCACATTTTATTTTAATACTTTTTCTTCTTGAACCAGCCTTTTAAATCTTCTGTTCAGCTCTTTTACTTGGTCGTTTCTCCTGTTCTCTTTAGCTACTCTATGCTCAAGAGCAAGTTTCAGAGTCTCTTCTAACATTCATTTTGGTCTTTTCTTTTCTTTTTAATGATCTTTTCCTTTCTTCATGTATGATGTCCTTGATGTCATCCCACAATTTGTCTTGTCTTTGGTCATCAGGGTTCGGTGCATAAATCTGTTCTTGAAATGGTCTCTAAACTCAGGTAGGATATATTCAAGATCGTACTTTGGCTCTCATGGACTTGTTTCAATTTTCTTCAGGTTCAACTTGAACTTGCACATGAGCAATTGATGGTGTATTCTGCAGTCATCTCCTGGCCTTGTTCTGACAGATGATATTTGCGTCTTCATTATCTCTTTCCACAGATGGAGGTTTGATTCCTATGTATTCCATCCAGCAAGGTCCAAGTGGATAGATAGTGGCGATTTATGTTGTTGAAAAAAGGTATTTGCAATGAATAAGTTGTTGGTCTTGCAGAATTCTATCATGTGATCTCAGCGTCATTTACATTACCAAGGCCATATTTTCCAACTACCGATCCTTCTTCTCTGTTTCCAACTTTCACATTCCAGTCACCAGTAGTTATCAATGCATCTTGATTGCATGTTTGTTCAATTTCAGACTGCAGAAGTTGGTAAAAATGGTCAATTTCTTCGTCTTTGGCCTTAGTGGTTGGTGTGTAAATTTGAATAATAGTTGTATTAACTGGTCTTCCTTGTAGGTGTGTGAATATTATCCTATCACTGACAGGATAGATCTTGAAATGTTCTTTTTGAGAAAGAATGTGATGCCATTTTGTCATTTTGTTCTCTTTAATTTGTCATTCCTGGCATAGTAGACCATGTGATTGTCTGATTCAAAATGGCCAATACTAATCCATTTCAGCTCACTAATGAGATATTGATCTTTATGTGTTATATTTCACTTTTTACAACTTCGAATTTTCCTATATTCATACTTCGTACATTCTATGTTCCGGTTACTGATGGATGTTTGCAGCCGTTTCTTCTCATTGTGAGTTGTGCCACATCAGCAGATGAAGGTCCCAAAAGCTGTACTCTATCCACATCATTAAGATGGACTCTACTCTGAATAGGCAACTCTTTCCCAGTTGTATTTTGAGTGCCTTCCAACCTAAGGGGCTCATCTTCTGGCACTACATCAGACAATGTTCTACTGCTATTTATAAAGTTTTCACCAGACAATTTTTTTTTAGAAGTAGATCGCCAGGTCCCTTTTTCTACTTTGTCTTATTCTAGTCTTAGTTCTATGAAATTTTATTACACATGTAGATTCATCCACTTCCGTCCATTCCCAATCTCTGTTGTTCTTATTAGGGGCTCTCAATTACCTTCTAAGATTGGCTTTTTCTTCACTCAGCAAATTATCAGAAGATTCATCCAGATTGTTGTATGTATCAATATTTTGTTCCTTTTTGTTGCTGGGTAGTATTCCATGATACTGATGTACCACTGTTTATTTAATAATTCAGCCACTGAAGGACATTTTGCTTTCTTTCAGTTTTTTGCTCTTGTGAATAAAGCTTCTATGGACATTCATGAACAGGCTTTGTATGAACAAAAGTTTTTATTCTCAGGAATAAATGTTCAAGGGTGCGATTTCTGGGTCATATGGTAAGTACTTGTTTAGTTTTGTAAGAAATTATCAGATTGTTTTTCTAAGGGCTGTACCATTTTACATTTCTATCAGAAATGTATGAGTGATCCAGTTTCTCCACATCTCTGCTCACATTTGATGTTACTATTTTTTATTTTAGCCGTTCTGATAGGCATGTAGTGAGCTCTCATTGTGGTTTTCATTTGCATTTCTCTAATGGCTAATGACATTGAATATCTTTCATGTGCTTATTTGCCATCTGTATATCCTCTTTTTGTGAAATGTCTATTCATGTCTTTTGCCCATTTTCTAATTGGATTGTTTTGTTCTTACTATTGCGTTTTGAGAATTCTTTATATATCCTAGATGCAAGTCTTTTCTTGGATACATGGTTGGCAAATATTTTCTGTAGCTTGTTTTTTCATACCCTTATATAGGGTTTTCACTGAGCAAAAGTTTTTAATTTAACAAGGTCCAGTTTGCCAATTTTTCCTTGTATGAATTGTGCTCTTGGTGTCACATCTAAGATCTCTTTGTCTAGCCTTAGCTTCCAAAGAGTTTCTCCCATGCTTTTTTCTAAAAGTTTTAGTTTTACATTTTACATTAAGTCCCTGACCCATTCTGAGTTCATTTTTGTATAAGGTATGAAACAGGTCGAGGTGCACTTTTTGCCTATGGAGGTCCAATTGCTCCAGCACCACTTGTTGAAAAGGCTATGTTTTCTGAATTGAATCGCTTTTGCAACTTTGTTGAAATCAGTTAGACATATTTGTGTGGGTCCATTTCTGGGTTCTCTATTCTGTTCCATTGATTTAGGGGTCTATCTCTCCACCAAAACCATACTTTCTTGATTAACATAGCCATGTAGTAGGCCTTAACACTGCCGGTGGCACTCCCTTCCTTATTCTTCTCCTCTTACTTCTCTTCCTGTCGTCAGTTTGTGTTATGCTCTAACCACCGGGCTTTACTCAGTCCCAAAGAGGAAAAAGAAATACAAGTTAACATTTATTTTGAGGAAATTGTGCAATAAGTTCTATTCAAAACACTTGACATACTCTTCGGTTTTATCATTTCAGCAGCCTTATGAATTATTATTACACCTTCCTCTTCACCACACACACACACACACACACACACACACACACATTGATTCAAGCCCATCATCTCTCACTTGGATTCCTGAAATAGCTTTCTTAATACGTGTTTCTCTGCCTCCATTTCTTAACCCCTTCCAATTCTCCACCCTGCCTACAGCATGGTTTTCATAAAACAGAAATTGTCTGATCACAGCTTTCCCTTAAAATCCTTCCGTGGCTCCTCATGGCCTTCAAGAGAAGGCACAAGCCCCACAGCAGACAATCAGGGCCATCATGATCTTATCCTGCTTTCTTGTCCAGCCTCCTGTCTTCACATGGACACTTCACTGCAGTCACATTGACCTACTCAGCTCCCCAAACACAGGGAAGAGTCTCAAGCCTCCAGAGGTTTGTCCAGGCAGTCCTCTGTGCCTGAAATACCCCGCTGAACCTCATCGCTCACTCTTGCCCGTTCTTCGCCCTTAGCCCTGTCACCTGTCCACCACCCTCCTCTCCATGAAAGTCAAGGGCCCTGAGCTGAGGTCGCCACTGAACTCCCATCTCCCATAACACCCTGTGCATGCCTCCATTCGTCACTCTGTGTTATAAACACATATCGCTCTGTGTACAATCATTTATTTTCTTGTCCACTTCCTTCTAATCTGCTAACAGACACTAAAAGACTCTTGATCATCTCTAGATCCCTGTCATCTAGCACAGTGTTGTTAGTTGCCATCGAGTCAGCTCCAACTAATGGGGACTCCACGTACAACAGAACAAAACACTGCCCAGTCCTGTGCCATCTGCATGATCGTCGATATGTTCTAGTCCATTGTTGTGGCCACTGTGTACTTTAAGTGGCTTTCAAACTAGGGGTCTCATCTTCCAGCACTATATTGGACAGTATTCTTTTGTCATCCATAGGGTTTTCAATGGCCAGGCCTTTCTTCCTAGTCTGTCTTAGTGTAGAAGCGCTGTTGAAACCTGTCCACCATGGGTGATCTTTTCATTGACACCAAGTCTTAAGTGCTTTTATTTGAAATACCAGTAGCATAGCTTCCAGCATCATAGCCGCACGCAAGCCACCAGGTATGACAGATTGACAGATGGGTGGTGATCATCTAGCATAGTGGCTGGAATACACAGCATTGAGTTATCAATAAGTATTTCCAGAACAGAATGATTTTTCTTATTCAAATAACCTGATTTTTAATTTGCCAAAATCTCAAATTTTCGGAGTGAATCAATACAAAACCTCCGGGCCCCAGATCCTCAGCTATAACCAGTGAATGGTGGAACTAACATTTCTTGCCTATTATATTCCAATATAAAAATCTGGCAAAAATCAAAAAAATGTTCTAGAATGCTCTTTTTAAAATTCCCATGCACTAAGAATGATGAGGGGTCCACAGAACTGAAGAGCCTCCTTTTACATACAGATCAATACACAGCCCGCTAGCTGAACCAATAAGGAAAACTCTATAAAGAACAGACAACTGTTTATCCACACAAAGGAAAATCTTCCTACTGGTAGGAAGGCCATTAACATCTCTGCAGCCTTTCCATTATAAATCTGACATTCCCTTCTTCAAAACCCAATTTGAGTGCTTGTGATATTTTGAAATGAAATAATAAAGCCATCAACACGCAATAAAAGCTATGCAATATTTATAACCAGGGGTCTCTAGAGTATAATTTTATGGTAAAGAAAATATTGAATTACTTGGCCTTGCTTTTAAATCCCTTAAAACCTTCAGCAGTAGAATGGGAGACTCAAACTCTTCTCTTGGGTCTTAATTTTTATGTGGCTTCTTATTCCTTTTTTATCCCTTCTAAAACTCTAAATCCCCTCAACGCAGCTCTGGCTCCTTTCACAGCTGAACTGGCAGCAGGCTGATCTTTTTATTGGTGGGTAATGGATTTGGTTTGATTGCTGACACGAGAACAATGAGAGGATAAACAGTTCCATTTGTGGCCATGAAATTCCCCATCTGTTGCGTGCGTTCATGACTGAAGACAGAGGGGCAGGGACAGCTGAATGAGCTGCCACTCCTGATGTTAATGACATTGTCATACAGGCTGAACATGTGGCTCCATAAATCAAAAACTAATAGCAACTCTGGTTGCTCATGTCATTGACTCACCAACCGTCCAAATACCCAAGAATTTACCATAAGGTTGAGCCTAGAGGCTGGATTTGCAATTCGGATCCCACCGAAAACCCTCCTGAGAGATAGCAAGTGACGCTAAAAATCCTTCTTTGTTGTCTTCCAAGTTAAAAAAATAAATAAGCAAACTCAGATATATGCATGAATATTGCCAGATGAAATAATGGGATGTCTGGAATTTATTTCAAAATAAAATGAGATGGGGGAGTAGATGAAGGTAGGGATGAAACAAGATTGGCAATGAGGTGATAATCGTTAAAGCTGAGTGGGGCTTATTGTACTATTATGTTCACTTTTGTATACGTTAGGAGCGTTTATATGTGTTAGCAGCTGTTCGTGATCAGCTGCTACCTAAAAGTTGGCAGTTCAAATCCACCCAGTGGCTCTGTGGAAGAAAGTCCTGGCAAACTGCTTCCATAAAAGATCACAGCCAAGAAAACCCTATGGAGCAGCCTACTGTGTGACGGGCGGGGTTGCCACAAGTCGGAACCACTCAACGGTGACAGTTTTGTTTGGTTTTTTTATATGCTTAAAATTATTCATAATTAAAGACTTAAAAAAAAATTGCAAAGATAGCTAGAAAATGGGACCATCCATTGTTCAGCATAAGCATTTTTTTCCCTAATGCTACATTTTCTTTTATATACATACATATACATTTGTGCTTTAAATGAAAGTTTACAGTTCAAGTCAGTTTCTCGTACAAAAATTTATACACACATTGTTACGTGACCCTAGTTGTTCTCCCTGTAATGTGACAGCACGCTCCTCCTTTCCACCGTGGATTTCCCATGTCCATTCAACCAGCTCCTGTCCCTCTCTGCTTTCTCATCTCGCCTCTGGACAGGAGCTACCCATTTAGTCTCATATATCTACTTGTAATGCTATATTTTCTTAAAGACATATTTTAAAAATTATGGTCACTTAACCAGGAAAATAGGTCATTGCCACCCAAGAGGAAGGCAACACAGTTTTAGCGGGAAAAGATCAGGTAAAATCTCCTGTTGTTTTTCAGGGACAGGTTCACCACCCACCGTACAAGTCCTGAGCACGTTCTGTGCTTGTACAGCCTAAACAGACCTCCCAGGCCCTGCCTTCTTATCTCCCACTGGGGTGAGTTACCTATTATTGCCATCACTTCTGCACTATGTGGCTTCTTTTCACTGATGCCCAGTCTTAGGTGCTTTAATTTATGGACTGGGGTCAAAAAACCCTGAAAATTAAAAGAACAATGGAAGGGGAAACAACAAAGGGGAAGTGACAAAGCTTTGTGCGAAAGGGCCTGTTTGGTGTCATTTCTGTTAAGTAAATCCTCTTAATGTCACCCAGGGCACTTTGTTTCAGGCCCAGCTGGATCCCCAAGGGAAGGTCTATGGATGTCTTTATTTATCTTGTTAAACAGCAGATTCTGGAGTCAAATTATAAAAACGTAAAGATTTTATTTGCGAGTAGACCAAATAGCTGCAGCAAGGAAGCCTGGCACTCAGGAGGAGCTACCAAGGACTGCAGTTTGAGAAAGCAGTTTCCTTTTATAAGAAGCTTTGAGGAAGGTATTTCGGAAAATAGGAAAGGCTCTGGAAAGTTGTCATTTAAGCAAAGGCAGGAACTTTCAAAGCGAGGGCAAGTCTGTGATTGGGCCAGGTGTTCTTTCTTTCATTTGTAATAGGTACAAGGGTCCTTGGCTTCACTACGATGAAGTCTCAAAGGAATGTGGGTTTGGAAAATACTGGTTAAGTTTATAGATGGAAGCACCTGGGGCTGGTCTAAACTGGTTATGGTCCTTTCTGGTTGACAACCTTGATAGTGTGGAAGGCTTGAAGGGGAGAATGGAAAATCAGTGTACCTACCCTGCTCCCATCACCAATTATATACAAAAAGAGTTACGATTTACTCAAGATAAAACCATTGAGCACTTGTGCTGTGCTCAACTCTGTGCTGAGCACTGGGGTTACCAAACTGAGAAGGGCACCTGGACTTACAGGGGCGAGCAGAAAAAAATAAATTGCAAGCAATCTCCACCCAGAGTGTAAGTACTACCGCGTAGACCAGGCCCCTAACGCTACCTTGGGAATTCTGCAGTAGAAGTGACACTGAAACCGAGAAGCAAAGTGCAGGAGCCAATAGAGATATCTGGCAGCACGGACAATCTCCAGAACTGTGATGTCCGATATGGTAGCCATGAGACCCTGAAATGTAACTAGTCCAAATATAAATGTGGCGTAAGTGTAAAACACCAGGTTTGGAAAACTTAGCATGAAAAAAAAAATCAAGTATCCCATTATTTTTTTTATATTGGTTATATAACATTTTGGATATATTCAGTTAAATAAGATACATTATTAAAATCAATTTCACCTGTTTCTTTGAACCTTTGACTGCTAGAAAAATTTTTAATTATGTATCTGGCCCACATTCTATCTTTTTTGGACAGTGCTGCTCTAGTAGCTGGAACTTAGAGGGTGAGCTAAGGAAAATATGAGTTTGAGGTCCATCCTGAAGGAACTCAGAGGCTTTACTGGTCCTCTGGAGTCAGCAGAAAAGGGACAAGAGTCACCTGACATCTCCCCTTGTTGTTGTTAGCTGCCATCAAGTCGGCTCCTGAAGCATGGCGACCCCCATGCACAATGGAGTGAAACACTGAATGGTCTTGCACAGGCACAGATGACCCAGTAAGCAAGGTACACAAGGGCTTAATTGTGTTTACTTACTATATCTTCCATGTAGTGAAAAACCGGTGAAATTGTGTACTGCAGATTAGTAAGTAAGCACAAGTAAACCCGTGCATACCTGGCTTATTGGGTACGCCATCTCTGGTCCTGTGCTACACTCCTGATTGGTTGCAGCTCAGACTTGTGATCCATAGGATTTTCATTGGCTAATATTCAGAAGTAGATTACCAGGTCTTTCTTCCTAGCCTATCTTAGTCTGAAGCTCGGCTGAAACCTGCTCAGCATCATAGCAACACACAAGCTTCCTCTGACAGATGAATGGTAGCTGCACGTGATATGCATGAGGTCAGAAATTAAACCTGAGGCTCTGGAGAAAAGACTGAAGTCATCAAGGATTTCATTTTACTTGGATCCACAATCAACACCCATGGAAGCAGCAGTCAAGAAATCAAACAATGTATTGCATTGGGCAAATCTGCTGTAAAAGACCTCTTTAAAGTGTTCAAAGGCAAAGATGTCACTTTGAGGACTAAGGTGCACCTGACCCAAGCCATGATATTTTCAATCGCCTCAGGCATGTAAAGGCTGGACAATGGATAAGGAAGACTGAAGAAGAATGGATGCCTTTGAATTATGGTGTTGAGGAAGAATATTGAATATACCACGGACTCCAGAAGTACAAACAAATGTGTCTCGGAAGAAGTACAGCCAGAATGCTCCTTAGAAGGGAGGATAGCAAGACTTCATTTCATGTACTTTGGACTTGTAATCAGGAGGGACCAGTTCCTGGAGAAGGACATCATGCTTGGTAAAGTAGAGGGTCAGGGAAAAAGAGGAAGACCCTCAAAGAGATGTATGGATTGACACAGTGGTTGCAACAATAGGCTTAAACAGCAATGATTTTGAGGATGGCGCAGGACCAAGAAGTGTTTCGTTCTGTTGTACATAGGGTCGCTATGAGTTGGAACCTACTTGACAGCACCTAAGAACTTTTGCCTGGAAGGTGAGAATTCTACCACTGAACCATTCATTCATTGAATTATCTAGCCATCTCAAAACAAAGCTTCTGGCCTGTAGTGGATGCTGTGGTATACCACCCAGATTCTCCAGGACCAGTGCACTCCTTCCCCCAGCTGCTGAGAGTGTTGATGACTGACAGCTCCCAGCTGAGCCCCCTCCAGAGCTTGCCCTCCACTGAGGAGAACCACCTTGCCCAAGGTCACGCCCCTTACCAGGACAGCCTCCATCCAGTGACAGTCAAATCGGAGGTCAATTAGGAGGCCCAGCCACTTGGCCCCAATTTGGGATAACTCTGAAGGGCCCGCCCAGTTCCAGAGTTCCCCACGGGGCTGGTTGAGGCTCTCGTTGGGACTACATGGCCACCCAGCTTCTTCCTCCACTCAATCCTGCTTCCTTCCCTTCTCCCCCAGGTATTGATCGTGAGAGCACTATCCAGTAAACTTCCTGCACGCTATTCTCCATTTCAGAGTCCGCTTCCTGGGACTTGACCTGCAACAAAAAAAAAAAAAAAAAAAAAAAATTTTTTTTTTTTTTTTAGATACCCCCAAATCACTTTCTCTTTCAGTCTTTTCCCGGCGCCTCTCTTTCTCATACACGCGCAGTCCATTGGTCAGAAGCTCTATTAGTTCTACAAATTATAACCAGAATTTGAGCACTGCTTACCACTGCTGCCATCACTGCCTTGATGCAAGCCCCCATCATCTCCCACCTGTGATATTGCAACAGCCTCCTAACTGCTCTCTCTGCTTCTACCCTTGCCACCCTCACCCATCTCAACAGAGTAACCAGAGTGAGAGTCACACGTCAGGTCACATCACAGTTCTGCTCAAAGCCCACCAATGCCCTTCCATTCCCTAGGGCTGCTGTACCAAATTATGACACACTAGGTGGCTTAAAACTACAGACATTTTATTTTCTCACGGTGCTGGAGATCGGAAGACCAAAATCAAGGTGTCAGCAGGGTTGATTCTTTCTGGAGGCTTTGAGGAAAAAATCCTTCCATGCCTCTCTCTTAGCTTCTGGCAGCTGTTGGCAAACCTTGATGTTCTTTAGCTTGTAGACACATTACTCCAATCCCTGTCTCTGTCTTCACATCTCCTTGTCTGTGTATCTTCTCCTCTAATTAGGACACTCAGTATTAGATTTAGGACCCGCCCTAATCCAGGTGAATCTCAGCTTGAGATCCTTAACTTAATTACATCTGCAAAGACCTTTTTCCCCAAATTAGATCACATTCACAGGTTCCAGGTGGACATCTTTTTTGGGGGGTGGGGAACCATTCAAACTACTATACTATCTCACGTGGTGTAAAAGCTAAATCCTTAGTGTGATCCAGCTTCCTGGGATGGTCCTAGTTTATACCTGTTGTACCTGCACAATTAATAGTGACTGCTTTCGATCTCAAACAGAGCCAAGTTTGGAGGACAAATTACATGGTCACCCTACCTGTAAGACCCTTATGAAACAGCCCTCTGCTACCTTTTGGGCCTCATCTATTACCTACCCCCTTGCTCAGTCTATTCCAATGACTCCAGAATAGTCCTCATACAGGTAGACCAACTCCTGACTCATGGCCTTTGCATGAGCTGTTCTCTTCCTTGAGATGCTCTTCCCCCAGATATTTGCAGGATAACTTCCCTCAGGTCTTTTCTCAAGATCTCTTTTTAAATGAGGTCTTCCCTGGCCACCCTGCTTAAAATTTCAAACCTCAACCCCTCACAACCCTATTCATTATTTTTTTTCTTCTTTTTTAACGTATCACTGTCAAATGCACTTTATATTCTACTTATTTATCTTGTTTATTATCTGTCTCATTCAGTAGAATATAAGCTCCATGAGTTTACATTGTAGCACCCCAGTGCTTCAGGAGTAGTAAACTAAAAACCAAACCGGTTGCTGTCAAGTTGATTCTGACTCACAGCGACCCCACGTGTGTCAGAATGGAACCATTCTCCATAGGATTATCAGTGGCTGATTTTTCAGACGTAGATTGCTAGGCCTTTCTTCTGAGACACTTCCGGGTGGACTCAAGCCTCCAACCTTTCGGTTATCAGCGAGTGTGTTAATCATTTGCACCACCCAGGGACTCCTGATGCATAATAGGTGTTCAATAAATACCTGTTGAAAAAATGAATGAATGAATACACAGTTATGGAATGCCGAGGACTGCCCCTGTCAGGGCTGAGAACTGTCTATGTTAAAAGTACATCCTTTTTTACTAGGCAGGAAGAACCCCAGCCACATAGCAAGCCTGATGTCCTTCTCCTTTATGCTGGAATTCAACAACCTCATTAAACTCTTTTTTTTTTTTTTTTTTATGTGCTAGACATTGTTCACTATGAATGGTAGAGGGCTCCGCGCCAGCACCTTAAAGAGAAAAATCAGGCTGTGGGGATGCTTCATGCAAAAACTCTGCTGATCATTATCAAAGAATTTTCTTCTAAATAAACATCCTACACAAGATCCCTCCTCCTTCCTGAATGTTTCTCTGGGAGAAGTTGCTGCAATGTTTAAGAGCACAGGCTTTGCAGTCAGGCTGCCTGGGTTCCTATCCTGGCTCAACATCTTAATACCTCTACGGCCTTAGACGAATGGTCCTCAACAGGGGCAATTTTATTCCCCTGGTATATTTGAGAACATCTGGAGACATGTTTGGTAGTCACAACTGAGGGGATGCTACTGGCATCTAGTGGGTCAAAGCCAGGGATGCTGCTAAGCCCCCTACAATGCACAAGACAACCCCCACCACATAGAATTATCTGGCCCCAAATGTCTAAGGCCCCTGCCTTGGACTAGTCACCAAACTTTCTGGGCCTCAATTTTCTCGTTTGTAAAACGGTGATGCTAGTAGTGTGCCTACTCATAGAGCTGTGAAAATTAAAAGTGAGTGAAACGTTCGTGCACACAAGTACTAATTTTTTTTAAGTATTATTAACGTTAAGCCTGCATCTCATCATCTTGATTATTGCAGAGCCTAATGGGACCAGGCGAGCTTTTCTTCTGCTCTGGCTCAAGCGCTGGCTGCAACCCTCTAACACATGAGCATCACTGGCCACAAGGACGGGGGCATGTTCATCACCAGGGCCAGACACCCACTCCAGTAGCGTTGCCAGAGTCTGCAATAAAAATACAGGACACCCAATGAGATTCCAATTTCAGATAAAGCAACGAATAATTTTTTTCTTTTTTTTTTTTAGTACCTTAGATGGTTTACAGAACAAGCCAGTTTCTCATTAAACAGTTATCTTTTGCACACATATTGTTTTACAACATTGGTGAAAAGCCCCACGACATGTCAACACTCTTCCTTCTCAACCTTGGGTTCCCTATTACCAGCTTTCCTGTCCCCTCCTGCCTTCTAGTCCTTGCCCCTGGGCTAGTATGCACCTTTAGTCTTGTTTTGATTTATGGGCCTGTCTAATCTTTGGTTGAAGAGTAAACCTCGGGAGTGAACTTATTACTGAGCTAAAAGGGTGTCTGGGGGCCATACTCTCAGGGTTTCTCCAGTCTCTGTCAGGACAGTAAGTCTAGTCTTTTTTATGAGTTAGAATTTTGTTCTCCATTTTCCCCAGCTCTGTCCGGGACCCTACATTGTGATCCCTGTCAGAGCAGTGAGTGGTGGTAGCTGAGTACCATTTAGTTGTACTGGACTCAGTCTGGTGGAGGCCGTGGTAGTTGTGGTCCATTAGTCCTTTGGACTGATCTTTACCTTGTATCTTTAGTTTTCTTCCTTCTCCCTTGCTCTGGAAGGGGTCTGACCATTGGAGCATCTTAGATGGCCGCTCACAGGCTTTTAAAGTCCCAGATGCTACTCACCAAAGTAGAATGTAGAACATTTTCTTTATAAACTACTTTATGCCAATTGAGTTAAATGTTCCCCAAGACCATGGTCCCCACAGCCCCCAACCCAGCAATTCAGTCCCTCAGACTTTGGATGTGAATATGGAGCTTCTGTGACCTTGTCTTGGACAAGTTGTGCTGGCTTCCACAGTATTGTGTACTGTCTTACCCTTCACCAAAGTTACCACTTCTCGATTGTCTATTTAGTGTTTTTCCATTTCTACCCCTCCCCTCCCTCATAACTATCAAAGATTGTTTCTTTTTGTACACAAACCTTTTCATGAGTATTTACAGTAGTGGTTTCACACAATATTTGTCATTTTCTGATTGACTTATTTCACTCAGCATAATGCTCTCCACATTCATCCATGTTATCAGATGCTTCACAGATTCATCATTTTTCCTTATCATTGAGTAATACTCCATTGTGTGTATGTACCATAGTTTATCCATTCATTTGTTGGTGAGCATCTAGGTTGCTTCCATCTTTTTGCTATTGTAAACAATGCTGCAATGAACATGGGTGTGCATATATCTATTCATGTGATGACTCATTTCTCCAGGATATATTCCTAGGAATGGGACTGCTGGATCATATGGTATTTCTATTTCTAGCTTTCTAAAGAAGCACCATATTGTTTTCCAAATGGCTATATCATTTTGCATTCCCATCAGCAGTGCATAAAAATTCTAATCTCCCCATAGCCTCTCCAACATTTGTTATTTCTTGTTTTTTTTTTTTATTTGTGCCAGTAATGCTGGGGTAAGATGGTATCTCATTGTGGTTTTAATTTTTTTTTTTTAATGGCTAGTGATCAAGAGCATTTCTCATGTGTCTGTTGGCTGCTTGAATGTCTTCTTTGGTTAAGTGTTCATTTCCTTTACCCATTTTTTAATTGGATTGTCTTTTTGTTGTAGAGGTGTTGGATTTTCTTGTAGATTTTAGAGATTAGACCTTTGTCTGATTTGTAATAGCCAAAATTTATTTCCCAGTCTGTAGGTTCTCTTTTAACTCTTTTGGTGAAGACTTTTGCTGGGCATAAGTGTTTAATTTTTAGAAGATCCCAGTTGTCTAGCTTATCTTCCAGAGTTTGTGCATTGTTGGTTAAATTTTGTATCTGGATAATGCCATGTATTAGAGCCTCTAGCATTGATCTTAATTTTTGTTTTATGAACTTCATATTTTTTAGCTTTATACTTAGGTCTTTGATATATTTTGGATTAGCTTTTGTGTATGGTATGAAGTATGGGTCCTGTTTCTTTTTTTTGCACATGGACATCCAATTTTGCCAGCACCATTTATTAAAAAGGCTGTCTTTTCCCCCATTTGATGAACTTTGGGCCCTTGTTGAAGATCAGGTAACTGTAGGTGAATGGATTTAAATCTGAGTTCTCAATTCTGTTCCGTTCATCAATGTATCTATTGTTGTACAATTACCAGGCTGTTTTGACTACTGCAGCTGTATAGTAGGTTCTGAGGTCAGGTAGTGTGAGTCCTCCTACTTTATTCTTCTTCTTCAGTAGTGGTTTACTTACCCAGGGCTTCTTCCCTTTCCATATAAAGTTAATGATTAGGTTTTCCATCTCTTTAAAGAATGTTCATATTCAGATCAGAATTGCATTGTATGTGTAAATTGCTTTGGGTAGAATTGTCATTTTCACAATGTTGAGTCTACTTATCCATGAGCATGGTATGTTTTTCCATTTATGTAGCTCTCTTTTGGTTTCTTGCAGGAGCGTTTTGTAGTTTTCTTTGTATAGGTCTTTTACAGCCCTGGTTAGATTTATTCCTAAGTGTTTTATTTTTTTAGGGGCTATGATAAATGGTGTTGTTTTCCTGATTTTCTTTTCATTGTTCTCTTTATTGGTGTATAGGAATCCAACTGATTTTTGTATGTTTATCTTGTATCCTGCTAATCTGCTGAATCTTTCTATTAATTCCAGTAGTTTTCTTGTGGAGTCTTTTGGGTTTTCTATATATAGTATCTTATTATCTACAAATAGGAACAGTTTAACTTCTTTATTACCAATTTGAATACTCTTTATTTCTTTTTCTTGCCTTATTGCTCTAGCTAGGACTTCCAGCACAATGTTAAATAGGAATGGTAATAAAGGGTATCCTTGTATCATTTCTGTTCTTCAGGGAAATGTTTTCAGCCTCTCTCCATTAAGGATGATGTTGGCTGTTAGTTTTGCATAGATGCCATTTATTACGTGAGGAATTTCCCTTCTATATCTATTTTATTGAGAGTTTTTATCAGGAATTGGTGTTGGACTTTGTTGAATGCCTTTTCTGCATCAACTGAGATGATCGTGTGATTTTTTTCTTTCCTTTTATTTATGTGGTGGATTACTTTGATTGATTTTCTAATGTTGAACCAGCCTCGCATACCTGGTATGAATCCTACTTGGTCATGTATATTATTTTTTTTCATATGATGTTGAATTCTACTGGCTACAATTTTGTTGAGAATTTTTGCATTGATATTCATGACAGATATTGGTCCATAATTTTCTTTTTTTGTGGTGTCTTTGCCTGGTTTTGGTATCAGGGTTTTGCTGGCTTGATAGCATAATTCAGAAGTATTGCTTCCTTTTCCATGTTCTGAAGTAGTTTGAGTAGTACTGGTGTAAGCTCTTCTCTGAATGTTTGGTAGAATTCTCCAGTGAAGCCACCTGGGCCAGGGTTTTTTTTATTGGGATTTTTTTTTTAATTACGTTTCAACCTCTTCTCTTGTTATGGGACTGTTCAGATTTTCAACATCATTTTGTGTTAGTTTGGGCAGGTAGTATGTTTCTAGAAATTTGTCCATTTCCTCTAGGTTTTCAAATTTGTTGGAGTATAGTTTTTCATAATGCTCTGTTATGATCCTTTTTATTTCAGCTGGGTCTGTTGTAATGGACCCCATTTCATTTCTTATTTGGGTTATATGTGTCCTCTCCTGTTTTTCTTTTGTCAGTTTGGCCCGTGGTTTGTTGATTTTGTAGCTCCTTTCAAAGAACCAACTTTTGGTTTTGTTGATTCTATTGTTTTTTTATTCTCTAGTTCATTTATTTCTGTTCTGACCTTTATTATTTTCTTTTTTCTGGTGGCTGTGGGCTCTTTTTGCTGTTCTCTTTCTATTTGTTCAAGTTGTGTAGCTAATGTTTTGATTTTGTCCCTTTCTTCTTTTTTTTGATGTGTTTATCTATTGCAATAAATTGACCTCTGAGGACTGCCTTTACTGTGTCCCAGAGATTTTGGTATGATGTGTTTTCATTCTCATTTGATTCTAGGAATATTTTTATTCCATCTCTGATTTCTTCTATTACCCAGTGGTTTTTAAGCATGGTGTTATTTGGTTTCCACGTAATTTTTTCCCTTGCTCTTCCTGTTGTTAATTTCTACCTTGATGGCGTTGTGTGTCAGAGAAGATACTTTGCATTATCTCAGTGTTTCCGATTTTGTTGAGGGTTGCTCTGTGGCCTAAGATGTGGTCTATTCTGGAGAAGTTCCATGTGAATTGGAAAAGAATGTGTACTTTGCAGGCGTTGGGTGCAGTGCTATATATATGTCTATGAAGTCAAGTTGGCTGATTGTGCCCGTTAGCTCTTCTGTATCTTTGTTGAGTTTCTTTCTAGATGTTCTGTCTTTTACCGAGAGTGGTGTGTTGATGTCTCCTTTTCAGTGCTGTTAGAGTTTATGTATTTTGGAGCCTTGTTAATTCTGTTCCATTCATCAATGTATCTGTTGTTGTACCATTACCAGGCTGTTTTGACAGTTTCTTATTCCTTTCAGAGCTTCGCTGAGTTCTTTATCTCTTCATTCGAGGCTTAGTGTTCCAGGGTCGACGTTTGTTTCTGTTTTACTTCATTTTTCAGGTCTTTGCTGTGAAGGGACAGCATGGTGCTTCCATCTATAGTGCCATGTTGGCCAGAAGTCCACAACAAACAATTTTTAAAGTAAGTATGTTCCATGCAATATTTGGGACATAGTTACACTAAAAAAATTAAAATTTCTTATTTATCTGAAATTAAAATTTAACTGGCTATCCTGTTGGCAACACTACACACCAAACACCTGCCCTCCGGTCAGGAGAGTCTTCTTCATGCTCAAAGGACACCACTTTGCATAAGTTAAAGATTGAAACCACCTCTCTCCTCTCTTTCTAAGAGGAACTGAAAGGAGAATGCTAAAATTATAAATGTATCTCCAATTTCACAATAAGTCACTGAAGCTTACACACAGAGGTTTCTCAGAGCTCCATGGCCTGTTGCCTCTGCACCGACAAAGAGCGGTGGGAGTGTGGTGGGAAGTTCAGGTTTAGGATCCTAACTAGGTTAGGGACACTATTCTATGAACTGGTACTAAGTCCACATTGTACGACTGTTGTAGAGCTAACATATGAAGTGCCTGGTGCATAATAGGCATTCAATGATAATGTTATGGCATAGTGTCTAGTACATAATAGGTTCAGATGTGCAGTAAAGGGATGAAACGTATACAGCACCAGCCAGGAGTCTGCGGGCCACATTCATTTGAGGGGGAAGTAGGAAAACTAAGCCCCTCCCTGGCCCAGTGTAGAACCCTCCAAAGAAGACGACCTCAGACTGAAACAGAATCTACTCAGCTTCATCCTGTGCAGGGCTTGCTATGGGTACTAGCAGGTGTGGTATATATTTATTATTGCATATGAGTTACAGAGAGTTAGCATTCTAAAATGAGAACTTGGCCATCCTGAACAAATTTTTTGCTCGTTTTATAAATTCTGCATAAAAGCATTTCATCCCTCCATGGATTGTAAAGTACCAGGGTGAGAAGGCAAATACCTGTATGATATGATCAGAGCACCTGGGATCACTAGAGTTGGTGTCATCCAGTGCGGTAACTCATGGTATCATTACCCCCCTCCCCCCACCAACTTCCTCCTGTACCAGACAATACAGAATTCTTAGTAATGTTTTTTGTGCTAATATTACCATTAATTGTAATTCCCATAAATAACTCCCTTTCCTTTAATTACTACTTCATTCTCCAAAACAGTTTCGTGTGTGTGTGTGTGTGTGTTTTAGGTGAAAGTTTACAGTGCAAATCAGTTTCTCAATCAAAAACTTATACACGAAGCGTTTTGTGACATTGGTTGCAATTTCCACAATGTGTCAGCACTCTCCCCCTTTCCCTTTATACACCAGGTTCTCCATGTCCATTCATGCAGTTTTCCTATTCTTCCATGCCTTCTTCTTTTTGTTTTTGGGCAGATGTTGCCCACTTGATCTCGTATACTTGATTGAACTAAGAAGCACAGTCCTCATTTGTGTTGCTTGTTTTATAGGCCTGTCTAATCTTTGGCAGAAAGGAGGACTTCAGGAGTGGCTTCAGTTCTGAGCTAGCAGGAGGTCCAGGGGCCATAGTCTCAGAGGTTCCTCCAGTCTCTGTGAGACCAGTAAGTCTGGTTTTTTCTTTGGTGCATTTGAATTTTCTTCTACATTTTTCTTCCACTGTCTGGAGCCCTCTATTGTGATCCTTGCCAGAGTGGTCTGTGGTGGTAGCTGGGCACCATCTAGTTCTTCTGGGCTCAGGCTGGTGGAGGTTGTGGTTCATGTGGTCCATTAGTCCTTTGGACCAATATTTCCCTTGTATCTTTGGTTTTCTTCATTCTCCTTTGCTACGAACATGATGATACCAATGAATTTATCTTAGATGGCTGCTTGCAAACTTTTAATACTACAGACGCTACTCACCAAAGTAGGATGTAGAACATTTTTTTATGAATTATGTTTTGCCAATTGACCTAGATGTCCCCCTAGACCATTGGTCTTCAGCCCTCAGCCCCAGCAACTTGCTGCCTCAAGGTGTTTGGATGTGTCTAGGAAGCTTCTATGACTTTGCCTTGGTCAAGTTGTACTGACATCCCCTATATTGTATGTTGTCTTTCCCTTCACCAAAGCTGACATTCTTCTACTATCTAGTTAGTAATTTCCCCTCCCCAACCCTCTTCTACCTCGTAACCATGAAAGATTGTTTTTTCTATGCGTAAACCTTTTCTTGTTTTTTTTTTTTTATAATAGTGGCCTCTTATAGTATTTGTCCTTTTGTGATTGACTTATTTCACTCAACGTAATGCCCTCCAGATTCCTCCATGTTGTGAGCTGTTTCTCAGAGTCATCATTGTACTTTATTGTTACATAGTATTCCATTGTGTGTATGTATCATAATTTGCTTATCCATTCATCTCTTGGTGGGCACTTAGGTTGTTTTCATCTTTTTGCTATTGTGGATAATGCTACCATGAACATGGATGTGCATATGTCTATTCGTGTGACAGTTCTTATTTCTCTAGGATATATTCCTAGGAGTGGATTTGCTGAATCTTATGGTATTTCTATTTCTAGCTTTTTAAGTAGGTACCCCTATTGTTTTCCATATGGTTGTACCATTGTACATTCCCAACAGCAGTGCATAAGAGTTCCAATCTCCCCTCAACTCTCCAACATTTGTTATTTTCTGTTTTTTTGAACGGTGCCAGGAATTGGGGTGAGATGGTATCTCACTGCAGTTTTGATTTGCATTTCTCTAATGGCTAATGATCGTGAGCATTTCCTCATGTGTCTGTTAGCTGCCTGAATGTCTTCTTTGGTGAAGTGTCTGTTCATTTCCTTTACCGATTTTTTAATTCAATTGTTTGTTGTTGTTGACGTGTTGAAGTATTTTGCAGATTTTCAGGATTAGACCTTTGTTGCATATGTTGAAGACAAAAACTTTCCTAGTCTATAGGTTCTCTTTTTACTCTTTTTGTGAAGTCTTTTGACGAGCGTAAGTGTTTAATTTTTAGGAGCTCCTGGTTATCTAGTTTATCTTCTCATATTTATTAGTGTTAGTTATCATTTGTATTGTATTTATGCCATGTATTAGGCCCCCAGCATTTCCCTATTTTTTCTCCCATGATCTTTATTGTTTTAAGTTTTATATTCAGGTCTTTGATCTATTTTGAGTTAGTTTTTCAGTTTGGTGTGAGGTATGGCCCCTGTTTCATTTTGTACAGTTAGTCATCCAGTTTTGCCAGCACCATTTGTTAAAAAGACTGTCTTTTCCCCATTTAATGGACTTTGGTCCTTTGTCAAAGATCAGGTAGCCCTAGGTGGATGGATTTATGTCTAGGTTCTTGACTCTGTTCCATTGGTCTATGTGTCTGTCTTTGTACCACGACCAGGCTGTTTTTACTACTGTGGCTGTATAGTAGGTTCTGAGATCACATAGTGGGAGGCCACCTACTTTGTTCTTTTTCTTCAGTAATACTTTGCTTATCCAGGGCCTCTTTTCTGTCCATATAAACCTGGTGATTAGTTTTTCCATCTCTTTAAAGAACACTGTTGGTATTTGGATCTGGGTTGCATTGTATCTGTAGATTGCTTTGTATCTGTATCTGTAGATTGCTTTGTATCTGTATCTGTAGATTGCTTTGTATCTGTATCTGTAGATTGCTTTGTATCTGTATCTGTAGATTGCTTTGTATCTGTATCTGTAGATTGCTTTGTATCTGTATCTGTAGATTGCTTTGTATCTGTATCTGTAGATTGCTTTGTATCTGTATCTGTAGATTGCTTTGTATCTGTATCTGTAGATTGCTTTGTATCTGTATCTGTAGATTGCTTTGTATCTGTATCTGTAGATTGCTTTGTATCTGTATCTGTAGATTGCTTTGTATCTGTATCTGTAGATTGCTTTGTATCTGTATCTGTAGATTGCTTTGTATCTGTATCTGTAGATTGCTTTGTATCTGTATCTGTAGATTGCTTTGTATCTGTATCTGTAGATTGCTTTGTATCTGTATCTGTAGATTGCTTTGGGTAGAAGTGACATTTTCACAATGTTAAGTCTTCTGATCCATTAGCATGGTATGTTCTTCCATTTATGTATTTCTCTTTTGGTTTCTTGCAACAGTGCTTTGTAGTGTTCTTTGTATAGGTCTTTTACAAATAAGGAATAAGGAAGACCGAAGAAAAACTGATGCATTTGAATTTATGATGTTGGCAAAGAATACTGAATAAACCATGGACTGCCAAAAGAATGAATAAGTCTGACTTGGAAGAAGTACAGTCAGAGTGCTCCTAGAATAGAGGATTGCGAGACTTAATTTCATATACTTTGGACATGTTATCAGAAGGGACCACTTTGGACATGTTATCAGAAGGAACCAGTCCCTGGAAAAGGACAGCATGCTTGGTAAGGTAGAGGGTCAGTGAAAAAGAGGAATACCCTCCAGGAGATGGACTGACACAGTGGCTGCAACAATGGGCTCAAACATAGCAATGATTGTGAGGATGGTGCAGGGCTAGGCAGTGTTTCATTCTGTTGTACACAAGGTGGCTATGAGTCTCAACCAACTCAACAGCACCTAATAACAACAACAGGTCTTTATTCCTAAGTTGTCTTTTTTTTTTTTCTATAGGGTCACTATGAGTTGGAATTGACTTAGTAGAAACAGGTTTGGTTTTGGTTTTATAAATGGTATTGTTTTCCTGATTTCTTTTTTGAAGTTCTCATTGTTGATATACAAGAATCCAACTGATTTTTGTACGTTGATCTTGTATCTTGCTACTCTGCTGAATCTTTTTCTTAGTTTCAGTAGTTTTCTTGTGGAATCTTTGGGGTTCTCTATGGATAGTATCATATCATCTGCGAATAGGGATAGTTTTGCTTCTTCCTTCCCAATTTGGATGCCCTTTATTTCTTTTCCTTGCCTTATTGCTCTAGCTAGGACTTCCAGCACAATGCTAAATTGGAGTGGTGATAAAGAGCATCTTTGTCTTGTTCCCAATCTCAGGAGGAATGCTTTCAGCCTCTCTCCATTGGGGATGATGTTGCTGTTGGTTGTGCATAGCCAAAACCAAACCAAATCCACTGCCACTGAATTGATTCTGGCTCATGTATATAGCGACCCTATAGGACAAAGTAGAACTGCACCATAGAGTTTCCAAGGAGTGCCTGGTGGATTCGAACTGCCGACATCTGGGTTAGCAGCTGTAGCACTTAACCACTACGCCACCAGGGTTTCCTGGTTGTGCATAGATGCTCTTTTTTATGTTGAGGAATTTCCCTTCTATACCTATTTTATTAAGAGTTTTTATCAGAAATGGGTATTGGACTTTATCAAATGCCTTTTCTGTGTTAACTGAGATGATCATGTGAATGTCTCCTTTTGTCCTATTCATGTGGTGAGTTCATCGATTGGTATTCTAATATTGGATACCTGTCATGAATCCCACTTGGCCAAAGTGTATTTTTTTTTTGATATGATGCTGAATTCTCTTGACTAGAATTTTGTTGAGAATTTTTGCATCTGCATTCGTAACAGACACTAGTCTGTAATTCCTTTTTTGTGGTGTCTTTGCTTGGCTTTGGTATCACGCCTATGCTGGCTTTATAGAATGAATTCGTGAGTATTCCTTCCTTTTCTATGTTCTGAAATAGTTTGAGTAGTACTGGTATGAGCTCTTCTCTGAATGTTTAGTACAATTACCCAGTGAAGCCATCCAGCCAGGCTTTTTTTTTGGTTAGGATTTTTTTTTTTTTTTAACCTCTTCAATCTCTTCTCTTGTTATGGGTCTATTCAGATTTTCTATCTCAGTTTGTGTTAGTTTAGGTAGATAGTGTGTTTCTAGAAATTTATCCATTTCCTCTAGGTTCTCAAATTTGTTGGGGTACAGTTTTTCATAAAATTCTGTTATAATCTTTCTTATTTGGGTCTCTTGTAATGTCTCCCATCTCATTTCTTATTTGGGTTATTTACTTTCTCTCTTGTTTTTCTTTTGTCAGTTTGGCCTATAGTTTGTTGACTTTGTTGATCTTTTCAAAGAACTAACTTTTGATTTGTTGATTCTTTCTTTTGTTTTTCTATTCTCTATTTCAGTTACTTCTGCCCTAATCTTTATTATTTCCTTTCTTCTGGTGCCTGTGGGCTTCTTTTGCTGTTCTCTATTTGTTCAAGTTGCGTAGCTAATGTTTTGATTTTGTCCTTTTCTTCTTTTTTGATGTGTGCACCTACTGCTATAAATTGACCTCTGAGCACCACCTTTGCCGTGTCCCTAAGATTTTGGTATGATATGTTTCCATTCTTGTTTGATTGTAGGAATTTTTTAATTGCATCTTTGATTTTACCCAGTTATTTTTAAGCAAGGTGTTATTTAGCTTCCATACATTTGATTTTTTTCCTTTGCTTTTCCTATTAATTTCTACTTTTATGGTGTTATGATCAAAGAAAATGCTTTGTATTATTTCCATGTTTTGGATTTTGTTGAGGATTGCTTCATGGCCTAAAATGTGGTCTATTCTGCAAATCTGATCAGCATCTAATCTCTAAAATCTACAAGATACTGCAAAACCTCAACAACAAAAAGACAAATAACCCAATTAAAAAGTGAGCAAAGGATATGAATATGAATAGGCACTTCACCAAAGAAGACATTCAGGTGGCTAACAGCTACATGAGGAAATGCTCAAGATCATTAGCCATTAGAGAAATGCAAATCAAAACTATAATAAGATACTATCTCACCCCAACAAGGCTGCCATTAATCCAAAAAACACAAAATAATAAGTGTCGGAGAGGTTGTGGAGAGACTGGAACACTTATACACTGCTGGTGGGAATGTAAAATGGTACAACCTCTTTGGAAATCAACCTGGCACTCTTTTAAAAAGCTAGAAATAGAACTACCATACGATCTAGTAACCCCACTCCTTGGAATATATCCTAGAGAAATAAGAGCCTTCACATGAATAGATATATGCACACCCATGTTCATTGCAGCACTGTTTACAATAGAAAAAGATGGAAACAACCAAGGTGCCCATCAGCAGACAGATAAACAAATTACTTTATATTCACACAGTGGAATACTACACAACAATAAAGAACAATGATGAATCCGTGAAACATCTCGTAACACAGAGGAATCTGGAAAGCATTATGCTAAGTGAGATTAGTCAGTCACAAATGGACAAATATTATATGAGACACTATTATAAGAACTCAAGAAAAAGTTTAAACACAGCAGAAAACATTATTTGATGGTTCCAAGGGTGAGGAGGGAGGAAGAGGGATGTTCACTAATTAGATAGTAACAAGAACTATTTTAGGTGAAGGGAAGGACAACACACAATACAAGGGAAGTCAGCACAACTGGACTAATCCAAAAGCTAAGAAGTTTCCTGAATACAACCAAACACTTCGAGGGACAGAGTAGCGGGGGGGGGGGAGGGTGGTCTGGGGACCATGGTTTCAGGGGACATCTAGGTCAATTGGCATAACAAAGTGTATTAAGAAAACATACTGCATCCCACTTTGGTGAGTGACATCTGGGGTCTTAAAAGCTAGCAAGTGGCCACCTAAGATGCATCATTTGGTCTCAACCCACCTGGAGCAAAGGAGAATGAAGAACACCAACGACACAAGGAAAATATGAGCCCAAGGGAAAGAAAGGGCCACATACACTAGAGACGCCATCAGCCTGAGACCAGAAGAACTAGATGATGCCTGACTACCACCAATGACTGCCCTGACAGGGAACACAAGAGAGAATCCCTGAAGGAACAGGAGAAAAGTGGGATGCACACCTCAAATTCTAGTAAAGAGACCAGGCTTAATGGTCTGAGACTGGAGGGACCTCAGAAGTCATGGTCCCCGGACTCTTGGTTAGCCCCAAACTAAAACCATCCCCGAAGCCAACTTTTAGACAAAGATTAGACTGGCCTATAAGACATAAAATGATACTGGTGAGGAGCGTGCTTCTCAGCTCAAGTAGACCCATGAGACTGTGCGGGCAGCTCCTGTCTGGAGATGAGATGAGACAGCAGAAAGGGACAGGAGCTGGTTGAATGGACACGGAAAATACATGGTAGAGAAAAGGAGTGTGCTGTCACATTGTAGGGAGAGCAACTAGGGTCATATAACAATATGTGTATAAATTTTTGTATGAGAAACTGACTTGAATTGTAAACTTTTATTTAAAGCACAATAAAATAAATGTGGCCTATTCTGGAGAATATTCTATGTGCATTGGAAAAGAATATATACTTTGCTGCTGTTGGGTGGCGTGCTCTATTTATGTCTGTGAGGTCCAGTTGGTTGATTGTGGCTTTTAGATCTTCTGTATCTGTGTCTTTGTTGGAAACCCTGGTGGTGTAGTGGTTAAGTGCTACGGCTGCTAACCAAGTGGCTGGCAGCTCGAATCCGCCAGGCGCTCCTTGGAAACTCTATAGGGCAGTTCTACTCTGTCCTATAGGGTTGCTATGAGTCAGAATCAACTTGACAGCACTGGGTTTGGTTTGGCTTTTTTTTGTATCTTTGTTGACTTTCTTTCTAGGTGTTCTGTCCTTTACCCAGAGTGGTGTATTGAAGTCTCCTACTATTATTGTGGAACTGTCTATTTCTCTTCTCAGTGCTACTAGAGTTTGTTTTATGTATTTTGGAGCCCCGTCATTTGGTGTGTAGATATTTATTAAGGTTATGTCTTCTTGGTGGACTGTCCCTTTAATCGTTATATAATCAAAAAAGTTATTGATATTGGTTCACAAATACTAATTACCACAATACTGTAATTAAACACTAGAAATTTTGACAAAATCAACGACTATAAAAACACCAGCAGCAACAAAACTAATAGTGCTTACTTGCAGTGCGTGCTGGTGAAACCACGTGATTTGAAGCATCGCTGTAATTGGGTAATTGTTACAGCTCTAAATAGAGTGCATTAGGAGGTCCAAAAAGTAAATCAGCATAGAGTTTTAGCCTTATAGGTATATTGATACATGTAAGCTGGGCTTACAAAAAATATTTTTGTCACTGTAACTAACAAGATATTTTTATAAAAAATAATAAATTGATGCTGAAACAGTGCACAAAAATTTTAGTCATTTTGGTGTCACCCCTGACAGTCTCACCCAGTATGGTCTGCAACTCCCCTAGTGACACCCCTACAGAGCACAAAAGCTAAACAGAATAATTTTGGGAAAAAATTAAACAATTGATTGGTTGTTGCTGCTGTTGTTAGTTGTTGCTGCATCAGTTCTGACTCAGGGCGATCCCATGCAAGCAACGTAGAACTGCTCCATAGGGTTTTCAAGGCTGTGACCTTTCTGAAGCAGATCACCAAGCTTGTCTTCTGAGGAGCCTGTGAGTGAATTCAAACGGCCAGCCTTCCAACCTTTCAGCTAATAGTTGAGCACTTAACCATCTGCACCATCCAGGGATAATATCAAGTATTGCCAAGACTCTGGGGATTAAGCCTTCTCATATACTTTTGGTGAAAGCATAAATGGATGGAGAATTTTGGGAAAGCAGTTTGGAAAAACCCCTCAAATTTTTAAACATTCATACGCTATGACCCATCATTCCCACAATTAGAAAGTCATCCTACAAAAATATTAGAAGACGTAAAGATACTTAACATATATAAGGATGTACTTGCAGTACAGTTTCTAATAGAATGATCTCATTTCTGTTTCTCAAAAAAACTCGTATATTTTTGCATAAGTATAAACAAAATCTGGAAGGATACCCACCAATCTATAAATATACCAAACCCATTGCCATCAAGTCGATTCCAGCTCAGAACGACCCTATACAGCACAGTAGAACTGCCCCATAGGGTTTCCAAGGAGCAGCTGGTTGATTAATCTGTAAATAGTGATTGTTTTTAGGAAGTTAGATTTGATTGGGGGATGTGGGCTTCACTTTTTACTGTGTACCCCTCTATCGTTTTACTGTGTACCCCTCTGTCGTTAAATTTTTATAATAAGCATGTATCGCTTTTATTATTTAAAAATATTTTAAACAGGTAATTTAAACAATTCTTAAGAATTGTTTTCTCTGGGGTCTTAAATGCTAACAAGCAGCCATCTAAGAGGCATCAATTGGTCTCAACCCACCTGGAGCAAAGGAGAATGAAGAACACCAAGGTCACACGATAACTATGAGTCCAAGAGACAGAAGGGGCCACACGAACCAGAGACTTACACCATCCTGAGACCAGAAGAACTAGATGGTGCCCGGCCACAACCGATGACTGCCCTGACAGGGAGCACAACAGAGAACCCCTGAGGGAGCAGGACATCAGTGGGATGCAGACCCCAAATTCTCATAAAAAGACCAGACTTAATGGTCTGACTGAGACTAGAGGAATCCCGGCAGTCATGGTCCCCCAACCTTCTGTTGGCCCAGGACAGGAATCATTCCTGAAGACAACTCGTCAGACATGGAAGGGACTGGACAATGGGTTGGAAAGAGATGCTGATGAAGAGTGAGCTACTTGTATCAGGTGGACACTTGAGACTGTGTTGGCATCTTCTGCCTGGAGGAGAGATAGGAGGGTAGAGAGGGTTAGAAAATGGCAAAATTGTCACAAAAGGAGAGACTGGAAGGGCTGACTCATTACGGGGAGAGTAAATGGGAGTATGGAGTAAGGTGTATATAAGCTTATATGTGACAGACTGACTTGATTTGTAAACGTTCACTTAAAGCTCAATAAAAATTATTTTTAAAAAAAGTACAAAAAAAAAACCTGCACAAATGTTCACGGCAGAACTATTCACAATAGCCAAAGGTAGAAACAACCCAAATGTCAATCAGCTGATGAATGGATACACAAAATGTGATCTACATCCATACAATGGAATATTAGTCCACCCTAGAAAGGAATGAAGTATTGACACATGTTACGACCTGGATGCTATGGGGCAGTTCTACTCTGACCTATAGGGTCACTATGAGTTGGAATAGACTCAACGGCACTGACTGGGTCTGGGTACGACCTGGATGAGCCTTAAAAACATGATGCTAATGTAAAACTACTTCATTTATGCTAAGTGAAAAAATCTAGTCACAAAAGACCACATATTGTGTGACTGCATTTATATTAAATGTCCAGAATAGGCAAATATATAGAAACAGAAAGTAGATTAGTGGTTGCCTAGGGCCGGGGGGGTATACAGGTGTGATGGTTAAAGGATACAGTGTTTCTTTTCTGGGCGATGAAAGTGTTCTAGAATTAGACACTGGTGATGGTTGCACAAGAAGCCTTGGTGGTGCAGTGGTTACACGCTCAGCTGCTAACCAAAAGGTCGGCTGGTTGAACCCACCAGCTGCTCCACAGGAGAAAGATAGGGCGGTCTGCTTCCATGAAGGTTACAACCTTGGAAACTGTCTGGGGCAGTTCTACTCTGTCCTATAGGGTTGCTAGGAGTCAGAATAGACTCTATAGCAACAGGTTTGGTTTGGGTTTGGATGGCAGCACAACCTTGTAAATACACTAAAAACCACTGAATTGTAAACTTTAAATGGGTGGGTTGTATGGCATGTAAATTATATCTCAATAAAGCAGTTAAAAAAAAAAGAATTGTTTTCTTTGGGTATGTTTCAGTACTTTAGTTGAGTTTCAGATTCATTCATTAAACATCATATAATTGATTGAATGCCCTGAGAGGTGTCTTAGTTACTGAGTGCTACCATAACAGAAGTACCGCATGTGGGTACTTTAAAGAACAGAAACTTATTTTCTCACAGTTCTGGAAGCTAAATGTACAAATCAGGGTTTCAGCCATGTCAATTCCTTCCTTGTCAATACCCCTGGGCTTTCCTTGGTTCCTTGGCGATTCTCACATGGCATCTATCTTTCCTCTTGTGTGCATGTGTCTGTGTCTAATCTGTTCTTTTGATAACTTGAAAGTAATTAGATTTAGAACCCACCCTACTCAAGCTAGGTCTAATTAACATAACAAAGAAAATCCTATTTCCAAATAGGATTACATCCACCAGTATAGGGGTTAGGATTCCAACACATACTTTGAGGGGCAGACACAATTTAATCCATAATAACGGGCAACACTGACTGGCTGTCGGGTTTCCTCAGGGGGTTTTTAACTTCAATTTAATATCAGGTCCTTGAAACTACATTTATGTCTTTTATCTTCTGCCTATAGCATTTTTTATAGCATGTCTCTTGTTAAGCATGTGGTTAACTGGAGTGCCTGGGTGATACAAATGGTTTAATGCTCTCAGCTGCTAACAGAAATGTGGGGAGTTTGAGTCCACATGGAGGCACCTTGGGAGAAAGGCCTGGAGATCCACTTCTAAAAAAATCAGCCATCGGAAACCATATGGAGCGTGGTTCTACACTGACATACATGGGGTTGCCATGAGTAGGGCTGGACTCAATGCAACTGTTCTGTTTTTAAACTGAAACCCAAATTTTTAAAAATAAATTGCTGCTGAGCTAGGTCACCTAATTCTGTATTTAACAATTTTCTTTTAATGTAAAGGGAGATGTTTACATTTAGCTTTGTTAAATTTCCTCTTGTATGTTTTAATCCAAGATTCCAGTCTGTTAATGTAATTTTGGATCTTGCTTTCTACAGCTCTAAGATATTCCTCTAAGTTTCATATTAGCTAAAAATTTAATCACTGTGAAGGTTACAAAATTTATAGACACAAAGACATCTTTTAGATGGTACTCTTTTTAGCTGAAATGACCAAAACCTACTTAAACTGAAGCCAAAAGGAAATGTATCAGATGGAGACCGAGGTCACTTACTGGCCCCGAGATAAGGAGTGAAGAAAGGCCAGAAAGCTACCAAGCCCGACAATAGCTTCCCCCTCCCTATCTCTGCCTCTCTTCCAGCTCTGTCTCCCTTAATCCCCGTACACCCACCCCTCAGTCTCCCTATACACCCTTTCACCCCCCAACACCCTCATCCTTCCCACTGGTCCTCACAGCTTCAGTAAGCACAGGTTTCTACATGGCTCCCTCATGGGGGCAGTGGGGGAAAAATACTTGTCCCCCCTCTCCCCAGCTAAAAATCTTTAAATTCAGATTTTTATTCAGGCCCCACTTAGTGGTCCCAAAGTCCATTTATTTGTACAGGCTTCCCCTCATCTTCATCTCCATTGGCCCTGAGAACCATCCTAGATATTCAAAGTTTACACCTTCCCTCTGCTCAAGTAAGCCTCCCAGACCAAGAGTTCACCCTCTCAGTCCCAATCTCCATTTCTAGGGAGCAGCAGTGGGGGTTAGGTGTCTACCTTGGCCCAATCAAATGTAGTCAAAGGGAGAACTTCAGGTAGAAACACACTTGGTTCCTACAGCTGCTAAAACAAAGTGCCACTAACTAGATGGCTTATAAGAACAGAAATTTATTATCTCACAATTCTGGAGGTAGGAGTCTGAAATCAGGGTGTCAAATCCAAAACCAAACCCGTTGCCATCGATTTGATTCCGACTCATAGCGACTCTATAGGACAGAGTAGAACTGCCCCATAGGGTTTCCAAGGAGCGCCTGGTGGATTCGAACTGCAGACCTTTTGGTTAGCAGCGGTAGCTCTTAACCACTATGCCACCAGCGTTTTCATCAGAGTGTCAGCCATGTTAATTCCTTCTGGGGTCTCTGAGGAAGAATCTGTCCCGTATGTCCCTCTCAGCTACTGGTGACAGCTGAGGATCCTTGGAATTCTTTGACTTGTAGATCATTCCAATCTTGCCTCCATCTCCTCATGGTCATTTTCCCTGTGTCTGTCTCTGTGTCTCTTCTCCTCTCACTCATATTGGATTAGGACCTTCCCACACACACTTCAATATGACCTCATCTTAATTTAACTAATTACGTCTTCAAAGATCCTATTTCCAAACAAGGTCACATTCACAGGCACAGGGGTTAGGGCTTCAAAATATCTTTTGGGAGGGCTCAATCCATCCCATAACCTTGGCTTTCCAGGCTGTCCTCCATGCTTGGTGTAATCTTCAGAAAACCAGGTGTAATATTTACAACTACCCAATGAGTAAATGCCCCCAAATGTGTCTACTATGGAAATATCAATGGACGCCAAGCTCTCAGTTTCCATGTCTGAGATGTGATGGCTTAGGCCCACCCGGGTTCAAAGTAAAAAAAGGTTCAAAGTAGGGAGGAATATTTTGGAGGTGAAAACTAGGGTACAATTTAATGGTTAAATACATTGGCTTTGGAGTTTGGCTAGGGTTTAAATTCTCCTTCTGCCACAAATTAGCTATTTTGATTTTGGGTGAGTTACTCAATCTCTTTATGACTCAGTTCCTTCACCTATAACATGGCAAAAATAATAGCTAGCTCATTGGGTAGTTGTAGATATTAAATGAGATAATATAGCAGGCTAGCTACCCCATAGCAAACATTTAATAAATGGTAACTACCATTATTAATATTCCTACATCATAATCTTCATTATTATTGTGAAGTGAAGCTATAATGGTGTAATGAAAGGCGGTAGGTTTGGCATGATACATGTGTGTTTCAACCATAACCTTATATTTGTATATATATGGAATACATAGGATAAGATATAGGGTATATATATAGGACAGCGTCTATCTGGTATAGGTTATGTTGTTGTTGTTAGCTGCCATCAAGTCGGTCCCTGACTCACGGTGACCCATGTACAACTGAAGGAAATGCTGCCCAGTCCTGCACCAACCCCACGGTCAGTCGCAGATTGGACCATTGTGATCCATAGGGTTTTTCACTGGCTGAATTTCAGAAGTGGATTGCCAGGGCTTTCTTCCTAGCCTTAGTCTGCTGAAAACCGATCAGCATCATAGCAACATGCAAGCCTCCACTGACAGATGGGAGGTGGCCGCACAGAAGGTACATTGGCTGGGAATCAAACCCAGAACTCCTTCACAGAACGTGAGAATTCTACCACCACACCACCACTGCCTCATAGGGTAATAAATACATAGAATGACACACATTAGGATACTTAGAGCAGTACAAGCATAAACTCCTGTGGCTGGTCACCTTAAGTGCACCAGGTCTCTATAAGAACCTGAAGGATTGGACAAGGACATGCTAACCGCATGGCCCACTAGAAATGTCAGCCTTGTCATGTACTGACATAAGCAAATGCGCTCTGGAGAAACAGTCCTTTTGTTTAAAATAGAAACTTTGAAGGAAGCCAAGTTAACACATGACAAAGTACTGAATATCCAGTTCTCCTGGAAGAAGGCAAAAAAAAAAAAAAAAAGCCCCTTCATTTCTGAAATGAGAAGGAGAATTGCTGGTAACCAAAATTCATGCTTTCTTTTTGACGAAATTCTCCAGCCAGGCTTGGTGCTATCCGAGTAGGCGATTTCACTTCATCATCACTTGACAAAAGACTTCCAAATTCACTGCGGCAGACACGGCAAAATAAAAATGTTAAATACCTCCTAGCAGGGGAGGGGACTAAGCCTCCACGCTCAATCAAAGGTTTGCAATAATAGGATTCACAAAAAAAAAAAAAAAAAAGACAGATGGGATTAGAAAATGTTGCAGTGAAGACTCTGGAATGAGATGAGATCAGAGCTGAGCCTGTCTTTTGTGGCCGGCACAATGATCCCCGAGCCAGATTGGATTAGGAAACCTCTCGACTAGGGCTTCGGAGCGAGGCCCCAAGCCCCCAGCACTTTGGGGAGAGACGGCAGACACGATGCATCAGATTTACAGCTGCAGTGATGAGAATATAGAAGTTTTCACCACCGTGATTCCTTCCAAGGGTGAGTACAATTGTCCTTGGCTGTGCTGCTTGGATGTGACCGCTTATGCAGGAGGCTCAGACAATCCCATGCTTTTTACTGTGTTACTCTCAGGGCTCTGAGGGCTGATGGGTTCTCGGTTTTAATGGTATTTTATTATTTATGTATTTATTTTTTCTGAAAAGGAGGCACGTGGATGAGCATCAATCATTGAGAAACAATCCATCTGAGGAAAATGAGCACAGTGAAATGACTCCCTGTTTCACTTTATTCAATGCAGGCAACCCAATGTGCCTATATGACAGCAAATTGTGATGGTGACAGCAAGCCGTTGTTTTAGAGAACAGAGACGAAAACAAAATTCCCAGGGCAGCTAAGGAGAGTCTTTCATTTTCTCAAGTGGCAAATGGGTTCTGAAATGAGAACCAGCTGGCTCAAAGTATGATTCCAAACTGTGCCATGTAATGTGAGGAGAAATCCTCTCAGCGGTGGCCTAAAGTCCAAAGAAGCAGACAGGTTGTCCCCTGACCCCCGTTCGGCCTCTCCACAGAACCCCAGAGCCACCCTCCCAAACTCAACCTGGAACTAGAGCTGCCAGAAAGGTATGAGGGGAGAATCTCGACTTATAAGTCCTTGTGCTCAGGGTGAACTGTGTTCAGTCCCAGGGAGGGGCTTTCTGTGAGGGCTCAGTGGACTCTATTTGCTCAGTTCTGGAAAGGTCCTTCACCCGTCCAAAGGTGGTCCTCTCTCCTGACACCTCCATCCTTGCCCTGCAGCTCTGTTTTCCCGGGAGAGCCTGTGATTTGGCTGAGCCCCTGGTCCCATTGTCAGGCATGAATGAAGTGGGCCGGATGTTTGCTGGTGTTGTGACTTCCCATTCAAAGAACTCCTTTCTTCCTCCTTCCCGTATCAGCCACCAACAGAGCCATTGCTGAGGGGAAGGGGGGCCTCTGAGCCTGGCCACAAAGAGATGGGGGGGCCTCTGAGCCTGGCCACAAAGAGACATACAGCAGAACGTAAATTAAGCTTTAGCCATCTCGCTTAAAGAGAGAAAGAGGAAAAAGAGCTAGGAGCCTGACCGTGTGCAGGAGTTGGAATTCTGTCTGGAGACTTCTAAATGTACCTGGAAAAGTCCAAGGTGACCTCTGACCTAGCAGTCCTACTTTTGGGTATGTAAAGAGCCCAGGGAAACTTGGACACATGTATGTTCATAGGGGCATTGATTCTAAGAAGGAGAAATTGAAAACAAACAAACCTAAACATCCATTAACAGGGGAATGGATAAAGCAGGGTATCATCATACTATGGAATACTCCACAGTCAGGTCAGGGGGAACAAACCAGATCTATGTATATGGACATACATATATCTCAAGAAAAACACAGGCTGAAAGATTATATATGTATGATAACATATATATAAATTTGGACACAAAACAAACTATGTATTGTATATATGCAATACAATATATACATACATGTAGAAAAGTAGGAAAACATAGACTGGAAAGACACAGATAGAACTGGGGATCTCAGTAGCTCTGGGAGGGAAGGAAGGAGAATTAAGGGAGAATAGAAAGGAGACCTCACCTTTACCTCTAATTTTTTATTTCTTTTATATGGGGGAAAAAATTTGTGAAGCAAATCTGAAAATGTTAAAAATGTGTCTGTTTTCTTTAATTTTATCCATTTAAAAATTTTTAAGGGGGAAAAGTCAAAGCTGTAGTTCCCTTTTTAATTAAAAGCTTATTATGCAATTCAGGAGCAATGTCACACTTCACTTAAATAAAACTGTTCAAAAAGGACCTTGGCTCCATTTGTTTAAAAAAAAATTAGAGTAGTCTTAATAAGCTGCCGTGTGACCTTGGGCAAAGTACTTAACCTCTCTGCGCCTAAGTTTCTGCTTCTCTGAAAGGGAGAAATAGAGCCCACCTCCCAGGGTTATTATGAGAAATAAATGAGTTAATATATAAAACATCTAGAACAGCACCTGGCATGTAGTAAGCACCATTAAATGTGTAACTTACAAAGCAATTTCTATTTTTATTCTGTATTTATATCAATATGTTCAGTCAAAGATGAATGTTTAATCCTCCTTTCCTTTCTTCCCATTTTCATTCATGGTCACCTCTTGATATTAAACCAAGTGCTCATGGGTGTTCATGGACATTTCAGTGGGCGGGAGGAAGATGTTCTCTAGAGAAGGTGTATTTGTAGGTTTACATTAGATCATAAATGGATGAAGTCCACCTCTTCCCACTTCTTGCTTTGCCTCATCTTGCCTTCTCCCAAGCCATCAAGCGGCAAGGCTCTCGGTGCTTCCTTTCCAACATATGCACACACACATAGAATTCCACCTAATATCTACATGTCTTTTAACCAAACCATCTTAACACCCCACAGAAATATGGCAACGGCAAATGCTATGGTGTTGCTTAAGTATTTTTTTAAAAGCACAAGATAAAGGTCAATTCTTACCTGAGGACAATTGTGTATTTTTATCTGAGAGAGAGAGAGAAGGACAAGCCCTAATGGTACAGTGGTTAAAGCACTCAGCTGCTAACCTAAGGTTCTGCAGTTCGAACCCACCAGCTGCCTGGCGGGAGAAAGATGTGGCAGTCTGCTTCCGTAAAGATTTACAGCCTCGGAAATCCTATGGGGCAGTTTTACTCTATCCCATAGGGTCGCTATGAGTCAGAATCGAGTTGAAAGCAATGGGTTTGTTTTGGTTTTTAGAGAGAGAGAAAGCCCTTCAAGGGAAAGATTATATAGACAGCAATTCACAGTAAATACAGAAGATAAAAACTGTGGTTTTACTAAGAAGTCGTACCAGATGTTATTTCCTGAAGCATACCAGAGTGGGTTAAATTCTGGGGTGAACAGTATCACAGCTTTCAAAATAAGTCCCCTGGGGATAAGTGGAGATCTATAATAAAAACAATGAGGAGGGGGGTGTGAGGCGAGCAGGGGAGCAGTAGGAGGAAATGGGGAAAGTTCCAGAAAGTGAAATCTTAACTGAATGCTGCAGTATGTGGGAGTCATCACTTATGCCTTCTGCCCATCCTTATCCTACAGGGGAAAAAAAAAGAGGAAAATAGCCACCACCACTTCCTGGGCACACTCTATGCCAGACACCAGCCTAGGGTTTTATAAAGGTTAGTTCTTTTAATCCTTGCCACAGCCCCCTGAGGCAGGCGCCATTATCTTATCCTTGTCTTACAGATGAGGAGAGTGAGATTGAGAGAGGTTGAGTAGTTTTGCCTGAGTCACACAACAGACAAGTGGTCCATTAGGATTCGCACCCAAGTCTACAGAGTCAGGAGCCCTGGCTACCAACCAGTGGGCTGTACTCCGGGGCTTCCTGCTGCAGGTGCTTTGCAGGCAGATAACGATAGCGACACTCATCTGATCGCTTCTGTGATATGTAAGAAGTCACTTCAAGTTTAAGCAGGGCAGTGACACGGTGGAACGTCAGTTCTAGGTAGACATTCTAGCAGCAATGTGGAAAAGAGAAGACTGGGCGTCTCCATTTTCAACAAAATGCATACCTTTACTGACAAGTAACACCTTAATAAAATGCCATTGAATCCTGCCTCTCTTCCAGCTCTACCTCCTCTATGCCCCTGCCCGCTGCAAAGCCAAAAGCTTCTTAACATTGTTACTGGAGCTCCATTGCCCTCATGGCGTTTTCTAAAACCATTTCTTTATCTCTCTTTTCAGCATCCAGCCCAGCCAGAAGAAGAGTCAAAAGCTCGCAACACCTCTTGGCCAAGAATGTAAGAACACTTCAATTTTGATCTCCTCTGGTTGGCTTTCAGAAACCCTTGGTGGCATATTGGTTAAGAGCTACAGCTGCTAACCAAAAAGTTCGGCCGTTTGAATCCACCAGGTGCTCCTCGGAAACTCTATGGGGCAGTTCTGCTCTGTCCTATAGGGTCGCTATGAGTTGGAATTGACTAAACCGCAGCGGGTTTGGTTTTGGTTTTTGATTGGCTTTCATTAAAAAAGCAATGTCCACACACACACAAAAAACCAGCAATGTCCAGCTCCTTCCGTCTCTCTACCCTGCTGTTAATAATCAGGAGGGCTTTCTAGTTCCTGTGTAGTTGCGGCTACACTCCTTCACTTAACCCCAGGAATTTACAAATGTCAACCAAACACTAGTCTTGAATTGAACCTCTATTCTTCCATTTTTCCCAAGCAGAGAGAGTAAACCTTATTTTATATGCACATTTCTTTCTCTTTTAAACAGCCCGCAATGTGGCTATAGCATCCCTAACCTAGATATTCTCTTATTGGTGGCATTTGTAACATTCCATTTTTTCAGTCTTATAAGCAGCAGTGCAATGAACCTCTTTGTTCAAAATGCTACAATTTTCTTTTGGGTTAATTTCTTGGTGTATAGCCCTCAAGTAGGTGAAAGGATAAGTATCACTTCATTCATTCATTCATTCACCCATCGGATATTTGTGTCCTTCCTATGTATGAGGCACTGTGCTAGATACAGGGGACAGAATAACAATGTTTTAAAATGGTTTCTGCTTACAGTTTTCTCCCATATTGCCAGACTGCTTTCCAGAAGTTCTGAACAATTCCAGACTTCCAGCAATGCTACCTGTGTATCTCCGACCTCACCAACATCGGCTTTCATTTTTCTGTATTATGTTCTGCTACAATAAGCATATGCCTCACCTGAAAATTAATTTACGTGTCTTCATAGCCTAATGATGCTGTGCGTTTCTCATTTTATATACAAATTTATTTATATAAATATTGTCGATTCATCTCTGCACTCTATTTCAAAATGTCAACTGCTAAATTGTTTCTTCTTGATTATACTGGAGTTTCTGCTTCTCTCCATCATAACTTTTCATAGGCTATGATTTTGATTTTTTAGGTATCTTGGGTTTTAAAAGCCTATTCTCCATTTAAAAAAAAAATAACAACTTTAAACCAGTGTCCTGGGAATGAGAGGGTTTTGGCTGCTGTTGTTTTTATACAGTTATTACTTTTTTAATTGCAAAAGTAGTACATAACCCAAGGCCATTGAGTCGACTCCAACTCACGATGACCCTATGCCACAGAGAAGAACTGCACCCATAGGGTGTCCAAGGCTGTAGATCTTTACAGAAGCATCCGGATACCACCTTCCAGCCAAATAACAAAAAACCCATAAAATAAACAGTAACACCCAAGAGGGACATGCTCCTTAGCACAATCAATTCCAAGAGATCAAAAGGGCAGTATTCGCCCAAAAGCAAAGATAAGAAGGCAGGAAGGGGTAGAAAATCAGGAAGAAAGGAAATGGGGAACCCAGGGTGGAAATGGGGAGAGTGCTGACATATTGTGGGGAATGAAGCCAAGGCCATAAAGCACTTGATGTACAAACTATCAAATGAGGATCTAAATTGCTCCATAAACTCTCACCTAATGCACACAAAAAAATCTGTACAGAAGTAGACTGGCACCTCTTTCTCCCATAGAGCAGCTGGTGGGTTTGAACTGCTGACCTTTTGGTTAATGGCTGAGCACTTTAACCACTGTTCCACCAGGGCCCCTTAAAAGCAGTACATGCCAATTATAAAATTTCAAATATTACGAAGATATGTCTGTGTATATATGTTTATATAGAGAGACTATATATATGAAACTCCAGTGGCATAGTAGTTAAGTGCTATGGCTGCTAACCAAAAGGTCGGCAGTTCGAATCCACCAGGCACTCCTTGGAAACTCTATGGGGCAGTTCTACTCTGTCCTATAGGGTCGCTATGAGTTGGAATTGATTCAACGGCAATGGGTGGAGTTTTATACACAGAAAATCCTGAGAAGCTCTACAGCATAGTGGTTAAATATGTAGACTTTAGAGCCAAATTGTTGTTGTTGGGTACCACTGAGTTGATTTCCAGCTCATAGCAATCCCATATGCCAGAGTAGAACTGCCCCATAGAGTTTTCTAGTCTGCAGTCTTTACAGAAGCAGATCTCTAGGTCTTTCTCCTGCAGTGTCAAACGTCAGATTGCCTGGGTTTAAATCCTAGTTCTACCAGTTTCTAGCTTCACAAGCTTGGACAAGTTGCCTAACCACTCAGGGACTCAACTCCTTAAATTAAAATGGGGATAATAAGAGCACATATCTCAAGAGTCATTGGAAGGAGCAAACGACTTAAGACACGTAAAGTGCTTAGTCCAGAGCCTGACACATACTGAACATTCAGTAATCTCTGGTGTTCTTTTAAGTGAAAATTTCCCATATACTATCATATACTTATTATGTTTTATTGTCACATAATACTATTTTGCAATTTGCTTTTTTTTATTTAATCAAACTTGAACATCTTTCCATGCCAGTTAGTATATATAGATCAACCACATTCTTTATAGTGGCTGCATAGCATACCATTGTATCAATCTATTTATTTACCCAACCAAGTCGGAAATTTTCTAGATACATAATTGAACCAAATCATCAATAAATGGAATTTTTCCATTTTTTCTATTACAAACAATGCCACAAGAAATATTTTTAAATATATGTGCATGCTCTTATGGGAAAGTTTTTGAGGATAAATATGAAAATGCTGGGTCAGAGGATATAAATATTGAAAAAATTTTAGTCTTTACCAAATTCCTAACAACTATGTTTTTTAAAGTTCCTTGTTCAGAATACTCTAGAATTATGGTATCAATCTTGTTAATCTTTGACAATCTGATAGATAAAAATCTTTGTTTTAATTTATAGTTCTATAATTCTTTTTATAGATTTATTGATCATCTCAATATTTTTTCTACTGACTTCTTGCTCACGGTTTTTGCTCATTTTTTTGTTAGTTGTTATGTCCTTTTTCAGGACTCTTGAAAACATTTATTTACCACCATTCTTCACTTATCCATATGGTTAGGTTCCAAAGACCAGGCTATTATGCAAAAATCGATATTATGTTAAAAATGGAGGATGACAACATCATTACATAAAACTGCCAAATTACATTATCATGTAACTGCCAAACTACTGAGAATCATGTCCCAGCCAAGCTGACACGTAACCTTAACTATCACAGTCAGTGTTACTCTCACCTAGCATCTTGGCACTTGTTACTATCAGATGTACATCATTAATGAACAAAATAGTCAGATTTTTTTTACTATTGTCGTAAGTGTAAAATGTCAGATAATGAGATAGTCAATAAGTGAGGAGAAGATGTATTAAGGAAGAGACGGGCTTTTAATGGATAGAAAAAATTCTGATCTTTCTTATGGTCCTTGAAAACTAAAGGCCACAGTCTAGCAGGAAAATGCTCCAAACTTTTGAGGAGCAAGAGTGAGATATTCCCAATAATGGAAGGGAAAGGAAATGTTTGTAGATCGTTGATAGTTTAGTTTCACAACAGAGTCCTTGGTCTTTCAGTCAAAGGTTTTGAGTTTGGCTTTACTCTAGATATGAAGTAGCCACAAGTCATTCATGACTCAAGGAGTATCTCTTAGGAATTAGGAATATTTACTTCACAACCAAGCTCTTGCCTTGACTTTCTAATCTTAAACCACACTTCCCTCCACGTGTCCAGATCAATCCTTACCCAAATACCAAGTGGCTTTACAAGGTCAGAAAGATGGTTATAAAAGAAACTAAATCATTATACTTTCCAGTAATTAAAGAAGGTTCTAGGGAAGAAACGTCACAGGAGATTTAGAACCCATATAAATGACATAACTCTCAGTGGCAGACATGAGTCCATAGACAGATGAGATACACAAAGCCACCGAGACATGGGGCACAGCCTCCTGTAATATCCAACTAACTTCAACATTTGGGAGATAAAATACTATTTTATTTTTTAATATTGATTTATTAAGGAACACAATGCAAAATCAAGACTTTTTAAGATTTAAAAAATGAGTCCTGCTTTCAGCTGGGTACTTTTTAGGAGCATGTTCTCAGGTCCCCTGGGAGTGGAAATTTTTGAGAAAGACTGATCAGCTTGTGGTTTATGGTTTCCGCTCTCAAAAATATTTTTATTCAGAGAAAAAAAAATGATTCAAATACATGAATACATATAAAAATTGCTTTTGATTAAAAAATCAGATCAGAATTTTAATTAAAAAAAATCAGTGGCCACCGGACACACTTTCAACTCAGTTCTGAAGTCACTCCTGAGGTTTACCCTACAGCCAAAGATAAAACAAAACAAGACTAAAGGGGCACACCAGCCCAGAGGCAAGAGCTAGAAGGCATGAGGGGACAGGAAAGCTCGTGACTGGGAACCCAAGGTTGAGAAAGTAGAGTGTTGACACGTTGTGGGGTTGGTAACCAATGTCACAAAACAATATGTGTAATAATTGTTTAATGAGAAACTAGTTTGTTTGGTAAACCTTCATCTAAAGTACAACAATGATAATAATAAAATCCCATGCCAAAAAAAAAAAAAAATCAGCTCTTATCTTCAAAGATTCAATCTTCTTCCAGGTGGAACATCTTAGAAACACCCTCCGACCTTTTGAGCACATTTCCCCTAACAAGTTAGCCTAACTCATCCTCTGCTTGTAAAACTCAGTCCCAGCCGCAAAGACCATTCAAACTAGAAGAGACAGGATAGGGTCTCTTAATCCAAACCCTTCACTTTACAGATGGGGAAAGTGAGTCCCAAAGAAGAAAGAATGCTCTGATTTCTTGTGTCCTCAGCAAGTGGTCTTTTGCTTCCACTCGGGTTCCTTTGTGCCTTCCGCAATTTGGCAACCTGAAAGCAATTGGTCATCTTGCCCAAGAAAACCTTCTGTATTTTGCAACTGCTCTACCAATGTTTACAACCTTCTTCAGCCCCAAATTCTTACTTGGATCTATTCCAACCCCTTAGGCTACCACATAGCTGGAGGTCAGAGTCCTGGAGGTCAATGTCTCTTCCCTCTCTGAACCATACTTGGCATCAGTCTTCTCCTCCCTGTGGACTCGAGTTATTCTTTCTTCTGAACCCAGGGTACAGCCACACAGTTTCTTCTCTAGACAGTCTCAGTCTCACCAGTCTGCCTTTGTTTTGTTTGTTTTTGTTTTTCCAGGTCCTTTGGCAGTTTTATTGGCCTGATCATCCCAATGCCCACCGACATCACAGAAGTGGCTCAAGGGAATAAACCTAGGCAAAAACGTGTGGGTCAGTACAGCTTGGCAGCTAATGGAGCCAGGTTAACCATGAGTCCCAGCCCCTTTCCTAACAAGCAGTGGGCCATCATTAGGAAAGATGGAGACATGAGATTGCAAATGTAACAGTCTCCCCAGATTTCCATCTTTTGGAGAAGGGGTTTGCCTGGCGATCTCCTGATTTTTCAAAATGCCCTGAGAAATCAGCACTTAAAATTGTTAACTGGTTGTAGGCACTTCTGTGGGTATTAGGAAGAGCATTCATTTGGGAGTCAAGGAACCATGCTTCTAGTCCTGGCTCTGCCCCTTAGAGCTCTGTGACCTTGAGTAAGACACACAGCCTCTCTTGGACTATTCCCTTATGTGATAAATAAGAGAATTGGGTAGAAGATTTCTAGGGATTCCTTTAGCCCCAAATCATGATGATTCTCCATCACCTGGGTCTCTTGCCTGTCTTTCTCTCTACCAACCCCCTAAGGAACCCTGGTGGTGTAGTGGTTAAGCACTCAGCTTCTAACCAAAAGGTTGGTGGTTCCAACCCACCAGTTGCTCCATGGGAGAAAGACGTGGCAGTCGGTTTCTGTAAAGACTACAACCTTGGAAACCCTATTCTGTCCTATAGGGTTGCTATGAGTAAAAATCAACAATGGCAACAGGTTTGGTTTTTTTGTTTTGTTTACCAGCCCCTTAGGCTGGCAAACAGAAACGAGAATCAAAGATATCAGCAGATGGGAATCCGGGGCTTTTGTGTTTCTTTTCTATCTCTGACCTCTCTAAGACCAGCAGGGGAACATCAATTTACTGGAGTTAAGCTTGTTGCACTAGCACAGCCCCTTCTTTCAGCAGGCAGTTTGCTGACCCGGAAAAGGAATACCTCAGCATCAAACCCTTCTTTCACCTCCCCCTACCTTATTGTTAACCTCCATCACATCCCACCCCTCCCCCAGTTCCCTAGTCCCAACGATGACTCCTAAATATGCCTGAATTGTGGTCCGCTTTCTCCAAAGGCCCAGATGAATGAGTCTGGGTTCTAAAATTGGCCCAGGAAGAGTTAATTTCCTGACCCAGATAAGGTCAAATTTGGTATAGATTAGTTTTCTAAGCAAAGGAATAGTTGCAGTAAACGGAAGCAAAGAGTGACAGCTTCTCTGATTTGACCCTGTGGGAGGCATGGGACTGTGGCGTTCAGAAGATCTGAAGCCACTCTCAGATGCTGTAGGCAAATGTGTGGCCCAGAGAACACAGCAAGCTGTGCTCCTCAAATCTACTGAGTCTCAGACATTCAGTATGCTTGGGGCAGCAAGGGAGGAAGGAATATCCCCTTTCCACAGAGCCACTAAGCGCCACAACTGGAAGTTGAAGTCTGGTCTGCCTGACCCCAAACAGAATCACCTTCGTCACTGACACTGACAATCTAATAGGAGAAAAAAATGACTGTTTTAATTTACATTGATTTAATAATTAGTTGTCGAGCAACTTTTCATGTTTATTGGCTATCTGTATTTCTGCTATAAATTACCCACTCATGTTTTTGCCCCCTGTTTTTTGTTTTTTTCCATCTTTATTGGTTTGTAAGTGTTCTATTATGTAGGGGTGATTCCCCATCACATTTACCAAATGTTTTACTCAGCCTATTTTATTCTAGTGGGATTCTTTTACATAAATTTTTGTTCTGTCCAGGTCAAGAGTGTGCACAGGGATTCGTTTTCCCCATAGCCTAACGTTTATTCCAACAATAATTTATTAAAGATCTAATCTTTCCGCAGAGTTGAAATACTACCCTGTTAACGTACACAAAATTCAACCTTTTTTGCTCCAGCATCTTCCAAAAGCCATGCAATTGTTATACATGGACAACTGAGGGAGGCTTGTGCAAGGCTAGACTGTAAGGGCTGAGATGGTCCCCCTCACTCACAGGAACCTCCGTGTCCCCAGGATGTGGCAGATCAGGTTCTCGTCAGATATCTGTGGACAGAACAAGCAAGCAAGAGCATGGCAAAATGCGAACCTCAGTGGAGGTGCAATGTGCAACTGGAGGTTCTAACGAGCTTCACAGAGTGAGGAAATTCAGAGTAAATGAGCCCAGTGTCCTGAGTATAAATAAAAATATGCTGGATATGAGCCAAAGCCTGCTAAGGTTCCTTATCGACTCCCTGGATCGAGATAAAACGGCCAGTACTACTTGTGTCAAGTTTTTACATTTAAATTATTTCAATGATTTAAGTGTTTTTAGTCATGATTTTAAGGCGCTTTTTGGTGGGTCCTGACCAAAAATGGTAGCTCCCCTTAATGTACTTCCCAAAATAACTATTCAACAGGTAATTATAACCAAAGTATATCAAATGTATCCTTCTGAATACACCTGTATTGGTTTCCTGTGACTGTCGTAACAAACTACCACGAACTAGGTGGTTTATAAGAGTAGAAATTTATTGCCTCACAGTTCTGAAAGCTGAGAAAGCTCTGAGAGCCCAAAATTGGGGTGTTGGCCGTATTGATTCCTTCTGAGGGCTCTGAGAAATTGTCCCATGCTTCCCTCCTAGCTTCTGGCGATGGTCTGAGATCCTTGGCATTCCTTGACATGTAGGTGCATCTTCACATGGCCACTGTAGTCTCCATTTCTCTCTTCCCTTTCATAAGGGTTACATAGGATTAGGAGCCCTAATGGAGCAATTGTTAAGAGCTACAGCTGCTAACCAAAAGGTCAGCTGTTCAAATCCACCAGCTGCTCCTTGGAAACCCTACAGGACAGCTCCACTCTGTCCTACAGAGTCTCTATGAGTTGGAATCAACTCTACAACAATGGGTTTTATAGGATTAGGACACACCCTCCTCCAGTATGACCTCGTGTTAACCTAACTGACAACATCTTCTAAGACCCTATGTCCAAACAAGGTCACAGTCACACATATGACTTCAAGGATTAGGACTTTAACATATCCTTTTGGGGGACATTATTCAATCTGTAACAATGCCTTACTATTCAGCCCTCGGCCTTTCCACTTAAACCAAACCAAACGTGGTGTAGAACTTGTCCTCCCCACCCCACCACACTGGCAAACACATGGAAGAAGTGAAGTGTGAGCTCTAGGGACCATGCCTGCTCTGTTTGCCAGAAGTTTCTTTTTTAAAATACGTGAATCAGGGAGGCCTGCTCTCCCCAGACCTTCCCTCAACTAGAGCCTCCACAGAGCTGCCCCCTGTGAAGAAGGGCTTCCACTTACCTACCAAGACTTTAAGTTCACAATTTCCTCACTTGAGAAATAGTCCATCACGTTGTCAAACCACTTGTCCCGCCACCAAGATTTTTGGCCTGTGGCTCAGGGTCCTGACTTTGTGAGGGGGCTGAAGTTGAGAAACTCCCAATACCACCGTTTTTGGCACCGTGGTACCATGTGGCAGTCTGAAGTAAAAAAAGAAAAAAAAAAAACAAACAGTATCTGTTTATGAACAGTTGTCTACCCAGGTTTTTGACTGCCCCTAGCATTCACTAGAGTAGGGAAGGTGCCAAAAACGCATGGCCAACACAGGATCGTCTGCAGAGCTACGGTCCTGGGCCTTGGCCGTCAGCCCCGAGGTTCCAGGAGACTAGTAAGCTGACTGACCCTCCTTCTCCTCTCAGGTGGTGATAGAGTCGGATCTCTACGCGCCTCGGCCCTTGGAGCTGTTGCCCCATCGCAGTGACCGCCTCCAGGGCCGCGACGGCGAGGCCCGCAGGTTTGGCAGGCTCCAGAACGCACGGCAGCAAGGACCCCATGCCGCCAAGACCCCCGCCAGACCCAGTGAGTTCGTCCTGGCCAGAAGTTCCCGGACCTCCCGGGGGCGGGGGGAGCAACCACCTACTTGCAGCCAATTACGCTCCTAAGAAAACAGCTGCAGGCAGGATCTGCCCTCCCGGCGCCCTTAATCACCCCATGTGAGCAGGGCACTTGTGGTGTGGGGATGATTTTTTTTTTTTTTCCACGTAAATGCTGTGAAAGCACCTGCTCTGAGCCTGGCCCACAGCATCGCCACATTACACCTTCCACCTGTAAGACGTTCTAAAGATCAAAGACTTGGTTCTGGGCGTGTAATGAGTAGAGATGTTTTCATTGCTGTATTGTTCGAAGGAAGCAGTGCTGTCTCCAGTGGGAGGTGAAAACCATCATGCTCTCCAAGGAGAGAAAAATGGTAGCCAGCATAGACAGGACCCATAAAGCAAAGGAAGCATGAATTATTTATTGGACAGACACGGGGGGAGGGTGTAGTCACACCACCAGTAAACCAGTTGCCCTGGAGTCAATTTTAACTCATGGCAACCTCACATATGTCAGGGTAGACCTGTGTGCCATAGGGCTGTCAATGGGTGATTTTTCCGTAGTGGATCATCAGGCCTTCATTCCAAGGCACCTCTGGGTGGACTTGAACCTCCAACTTTTCAGTTAGCTGTGGAGCACATTGACCATCTATCTATACCACTAGGGACTCAGTGTAATTTAATTACACAGGCTCTTCAAAAACTGCCGTTTTAAAATCTTATCATTTTAAATTTGAATAACAGACTATTTCAACAATCTATAAAAAGAATTGAAGAGCAAATTTGTTTTGAAAACTGGCAACATTATAGTATTATTTCCAATACTATCATAAAAATGACTTCCATCTCAAGCAGCCCAAATAGGAATCTGTGGCTAGCCCACTAAAGCCTACACGGCATTTTGCCTTTAATTGCTGGTTTCAGTTATTTCTGTTATGTCCCGCAGCTTAAAATTATTCATATTTTATTTCTAAAACTACACAACAGAAAGTCTGGAGTGTCCTCAAAGCCTTTGGGTGTCGACAATGTTGTCTGTATGTTACAAGAACTGAAATAAGACTCATTTTTCCACCTTTTTGCCCATTCTTCCATCTTTTCACTCTTTCCCCTTTCATAGGCCTCTAAGGTTTCTTTGATCTTGTTCTTATGATCCTACTTATAAGAACTCATAAATCGAGCTTCATTCTCTAATTAAGCTATTACATATACATATATGTTTGTAGAATGAAAGCATTAGGAAAACCACAATCTGTCACATGCAAATGAAGAGGAGATAGGTTTTTGTCTGTGTCTATATATAGGTGAGTGGGTGTATGTGTGTAGAAAGAGAAAGAGACAGAATATTTTTCTTCACTACAAAATCATAAAGGAAATTTAGAGCCATGCTTCTCAAATTTTAATGTGCTAAAGAATCACCTGGGAATCTTGTTTGAATGCAGATTTTAATTGAGTAGGGCTCGGTGGGACTGAGATTTTATGTATCTAACAAGCTCCGTAATGATGAGTAGCAAGGACCTAGTGATCATCTAGTGTGGGGGTTCTCAGTGTGTGGTCCCCTGAGCAGCAGAAGCAGCATCACCTGGGAACTTGTTGAAGTTTTGGCTCCCACCCCAGGCCTACTAAATCAGAAATTCTGGGGAGGGACCCAGCAATCTGGTTTTAACAAGCCTTCCAGGTAATTCACAGGTCCCTAGGTGGTGGTTTGACCTCAACTGCTAACATAAAGGTTGATGGTTGGAACACACCCAGTAGTACGCAGAAGAAAAGCCCTGGCGATCTGCTTCTGTTAAGATTGCAGCCAAGAAAACCATATGGAGACCCTCTACTCTGGAGCACATGGGGCTGCCGGGAGTCAGGACTGACTCAAGGTCAACTAACAACATCAGGTGATTCTGCTGCATGCTGAAGGTTGAGAACCACTGCTCCACTGCAACTCCTCCTTGGTCCTCCCCTCCCCCAAAAAAAATTTACAGAAGAGAAAACTGAAGCCATAGAAACTGTTTGACCTACTCAAGGTTGCACTGCTCATTAGCAACAGAGCCCAGATGAAATCTCAGGTCTCCTGACTCCCTGGCTATCGCCTCTTCCCCCAGAGAGATACGTCTTCCCAGCTGTCTCGTGTGAAGAGTCACTTCCATTCCTTTCTAAATAGGTGGTGGAGAATTGTACTGCCCGAGCCTGTCCTTTATTTTGTAAGACAAAACCCACTGCCGTCGATTCAAGAGCAGTTAATTATGAAATGTAGAGAATCTGCCCAACATGTGACAGTCAGCTCATGCAGGCAATGTGCTAGTCAGGTTTAAAAAAGAAAACAAAGATTGAGCTGGGCATGGGTTCAACTTCTTCAGCTCCCCCAAGCTGATAGACCCAGAGGTGTGGGAGAGAGGGAGGGTTTTTAGCAAAGCCAGATCCCGGTGGACCTGTTGTCTCCCATTCTACCATCAGAAGGAGGCACACCTGAAACACAAAGCAGTCTCAGAGCTCAGATCTCAGATCTGGTGGTTTGGCTTTTCTGAGCTGTAGGAGAAGGCTCCTGGGTGCTGTAGCCTTCTCACACAGAAGAAGCATGTTCTGGGATACTCTGGACATCACGGGAAATTAGAATACAGGGACCCAGCTGACAAATTCTCTCCATGAGGCCTCAAGCACCTGAGCCTCAGGTGCCTGGAAAAGGTACAGTCACACCTCCTGGGCCTGTGAGGTTCGGCTGGGAGGATGTAGGGAGTGCCGTGCCCTCTTTTGCTGCCTGCTGGAACTTCCACCAAGATGTCCTCAGCATCTCAGTATCCACTTGTTCGTAGCTCTCTTCCCATCTCAGCTAGGCCACCATCCCACTCCAGCCAAGTGCTGGGGTGTTTCCCCCACCACCTCCCCATCCATCTCCCACCCCACCCCTCACACAGTAGACACTGAGAGGGTCAGCTCCTAGATATTTCTTATCTCGCCTTCTCTGTACCTGGCTCAGGCTCACTTTGTCCCCTGTGGGTAGCAGCCAACCCTGGCCCCTAGCCTGTAGTCCACCCTCCCTCTACAAGGCTACCAGAGGCCTTTTTAGACACAAACCTGTCTCAGGGCCTCATTGCTCCCTACTCTCAGGAGACCATGCTCAAGGCCCTTCAGGGCCCATCCCTCCTCTGCAGCCTCCAGGGCTGCCTCCTTGCCCCCAGCATCCTGTTACTCAGAGCCATCCTGAGCTGCGGTGTGATTCTGTGTCTGCTCCGTTCCATTCCCCTGGACCTTCACCGATGCTGTCCTCTCTGTGAGATGGCTCTCCTTGTGTCTCTTCACCCAGCAAATTCCACCTCCTTCCAGACTGGGCTGGAGACCTTCAGTTAAGCTTCCCTAGCCCCATAAGACTACCAAAGAGGTCAGCTTGCCATTCCCTTACATCATCCTTGCCTGGCTTCACCATAACTTTTATGTGTCTCTAAAGCCTCAGTTTCCTCATCTAGAAAATGGGAACAGTTATCATAGCTACCTGTTAGGGTTGTTGTGAGGATTAAATGAGATACTATTTACATGCTTTGCACTCAGTACAGTGCCTGAGACACACAGTAGATACTCGGAAATATGTGCTGCTATTATGATGACTTATGCCAGGTTACTGTGTAGTATGGCTTGGTCTGGGTAATCTCATAAGTTTTCATTTTATTGATATTGAGATGTTTCCTTGAGGGGGGGTGTTTTATTCCTATATGCTGGAGTGCAATAGGATGGGGCTAGTGCTGGAACATCTGCCCCACGAGAGGACTGGCTTGAAGCCAACCTTCCTCTACCTATTGCCAACTACTCCAGCTCAGTACCTGGATTCTTAGAAGCTGCAGGCTTTAGGTTGAAGCTACTCCGAAATATGTTGAGACATCAGGAACAAAGGCAAGCTTCTCCCCAGATACATCCCCCAAATCTCAGGACTCTGATCTGATCAACTCCAGTCCTTCCACGGAATGGGGCTGCACTTCCCACTGAGGGCAGGAGTTCTCTGCTCATTCTAAAAGAGGGGTGTCAGGAGCATCATGTTAAATATTAATCCCATCTGTGGAGGCTTAACTTCTGGTGGCCCCTTGTGAGGGGAACCTCAGGCAAGGAGGGAGTGAGGGCTTGTTCTCCAAGCACTTACTGTGCCCAGAAACAGTGCTATCCAAGAATGCCAAGGTGCAGGCCATACCACCCGGCAGCTGCTCCATTGCCTGACCCTACTTCCTGGTTTTTTCTGCTACAGAGGCCCTTAGTAATTCCCTGCTTGTAGTTGATTGGTTATGGGATAATTGATGCAGAAACAGGGGAGGCAGAACAGAGTACCCCTGAGTAACTACCGCCTCTGTTCAACTCTGCAGTGGGGCTTTCCGATCCCAAATCATCCAGTCTGTGTGGGAGCCGAGCATATGGGAAGTCTTTGGTAAGTAAAAGCTGTACCTGGTTATGCTCTAAACTTCTCACTGTGCCTGTTTCAACTATGTCTGTTTTAACTAACTGTCCTTTGTTCCAGGCCTGAGAATTATTAGAAAAGCTTAACCAAGGGTTCCTTACTCCTAAAAGCTTGTCAGTTGACCCTGTGTTGTGTTCTCATGGCACCCACCAGCTGCTTCTGTTTCTCTTGCCAGAAATTTAGCTCTCAGACAAACAGAAGAAGGTATTACCCAATGGACATCTCTTCAAAGGGAGAAAGAACTCGTTTCCAGCTTAGGTCCCTGCCAGGTGGAAACGCCTTTTTAATTCCCAAGTACAGCTACAGGAGTCAGGAGATGTAAGGTTCTCAAGCACTGCAAAAACACAAAACAGCAGAAATCTCAGGAGAGGGGGCCTCCTTTGGAGGACATCTGCTCAGGTCAGGGTATCTGGAAGCTGACACTGAGATCAGATTGGGGTTATTGTCAGCTGCCATCAAGGTCAACAAAACACTGCCCAGTCCTGCACCATCCCTATGATCATCTGGGGCTCAGACAATATTCCCTTGCAATCCATAGAGTTTTCATTGGTTGATTTTCAGAAGTAGATCACCAGGCCTTTCTCCCTAGTCTTAGTCTGGAAGTTCCATTGAAACATTCGGCATCATAGCAACAGACAAGCCTCCACTGACAGACAAGTGGTGGCTGCACATGACGTGCATTGGGAGGGAACCGAACCCAGGGCTCCCTCATGGAAGGTGAGAATTCCACCATTGAGCCACCAAGACCTCAGTGGAGTTTGGGGTACAAAATGTGTATTAGGGATCAACACCAATGACGGGAGAGGGAAAGTGGGCTTTAGGAAAGAGAGAAGTCCAACCATCATGCAGGCCGGACAGCTCCAGCAGGGAGCTCAGGGTGAGAACTGCCCGTCAGAGTTGTCTCGAGTGATGCCAGAACGGCCAAGCCTTTATGTCCCCTCCTCGCTCCATCACCACGTGGGAGCCACCCAGGAAACACGTGACTTTGGGCCAGGGGCCCTCTGCAGTGGAGGCTGACCCGGAAGGTCCTCGAAGGAGGATCCAGGTGGCACATCTCCAGGTCCATCTCAGCATCAATCTGAAAAATACACACCTCCTTGGTTTTCTTCTGGGAATTAATGTCAGCTCCCACTCTGTTAGCACCGTCAGTGGTGGAGTTGTAGGTGAGGCTGAGGGCAGCCTAGGAAATTCTGGGCTTTTTTGATAGCTCTCAAGATTCACAGAATCATAAAATGGCAGAACTAGGAGAGACTTGCAAGGCTGTCGGCAGCCACCTCGTCCTTATTTAATAAATCATGCAGAGATGTTGAGAGTTTCACTGGTGGACTTGGCAGGAAATTTAATGCAGAGATCCCATTCAACCCATCACTGTGCTACGAAAACCACACAGAGCGACAGGGATGGAACAAGCTATTCTCTGAGGGAGCCCCCTGCCCCAATCTTGTACTCTGGGTATATGGGGGAGCCTAGGTTGTTGCACAGGGGATGGTTGTTAAGCTGTGATAGGCCAAGCAGCTGCCTTTGTAGGGCTCACAGAATGACCCAGGTGAAGGGGAAGAGCAAGTCTCGAGTCTCGCTGCCCCCAGCAAGTGGACAAGTTCAGACAGCGCTCTTAGCAGCGAGGTGGCCGCAGCTGGGAGGCCAGAGCAAGTGGACTGGGATAGGGTGGTGCTGGGGACACGGCTACAGAGGGAGGCAATAGTAAAATGGAGAAGGGAAGAGGCCGGCTGGCCCCCGCCCTCCTGGGCCTGAGATGTGGGCTGGGTCCTATAGCTCACAGAGGCCATCATCCCAGGGCCTGAAAGCAGCCCAGAGCCCGCAACCAGCGCAGCTACATTTGAGTCAACACTGACCTCCACCGAATGAGGTTGGACTAAAGAAAGACAAGAAGTGGGGAATGAGGCCCTTCCCTCCGGAGCGAAGGAAGGGTGGGCGTGGCTCTCTTAGGTTGTTGGCCCCTGAGGAGGAAGAGTGAGAACTCCGGAGGGGCCACAAGGTGGCGCAGTAACTCTGCCCGCAGTGTAGGCCAGCTCAGGAGGGCAGGCGCGGGGTGGGAAAGACCGGTGCCCTCAGCTTGAGGTGCCCCAGAAATTCCAGGAATGTGCTGCCTTTAAGCCTTTGATGGGCCTTGGGGTGGAGGGACAAAGCCCACTGACCTCTGGATTGGTCTGACCATCAGTGAATTTTCAATTTAATATGAATTGCTTGAGCACTTACCACCTCTTTTGGAAGGGCTGAGAAGAGCCACAAACCGGGCCATGCAGTCTTTCTGGGGAAGAGGATACTGGACAAACATATGGAACAACCAGAGAACCATAAAAGGATGCACTTGGTGGGAAGCCAAGACATGTCAGATAGACTCAAAGTGCTACAGGGACATCAGGACAGAGAAAGATCCACTTGGGACCCAGCCAGGGCAGGAAGATGTGAGCTCTCAATCCAGTCAAGGAAAAGCCAAGAGAAGATGCAGAGCTGTGTACAAGCACTGGGGTGTGGTGGCATTGGGGGAGACAACAGCCTGACCAGCCCTGAAGGCCCGCAGGGGCATAACAGTAGGGGGTGCTGCACAGATCGGGTGCAAGCTGCTGTGGAGGAGCCCTGAAGAGCAAGGTACAGAGCTGGCCTAAGTTCGCTGTAGAGTGGGGAGTATTTATGGGTTTTAGATTAAGGAGTGATGTGGTGAATTTAGTGAGTCTGGTAGGAAACAAGAAGATCCCAGGTGACAGACCCTTGAAAGTTTTATCAGTGGAAATGGAGAGCAGGGTAATCCAGGCAGTATTTCAAAGCAAGGATCTGCAGGAGGTGACAACAAATTGGATACAGGAGCAGGAAGTAAGGGGGCGACAGAGATCTCAGGTGAGACTGAGTTGCCATTTCTCTAGATCAGTCGTTCTCAAAGTGGGGCCTCCAGCTAACATTGTCGTCAGCACCTGGGAACTTTTTAGAAATGCGAATTCTCAGGCCCCACTTCAGACCCGCAGAATCAGGAGTTGGGCTGGAACCCACCAATCTGCTTTTAGAAGCCCTCCAGGGAGTCTGCGGCCCATTGAGGTATGGAAACTATTGCTGTAGGCTCATTGTTCTTCAGACAATTTAGTCACCCCTCTTCACATGGCCCCAGTCAGGGCCAGAGTTGGGGACATGGGGACATCCTCACATTCCTTACCCCTCCTCCCTATACAGATTCCCCCCGTTCCCAGGATTTCAGTAAAAGCCCCTGCGGCAGTGGAGGCGGCAGCCACAGGCTCTGAGAAGAGTGCTGTGATGACAAAGGGGTAAGTGCTGGGCCCGCAGCTCCGACCCGCAGGGCTCCCCACCATCCTAATCCTTTGCAGAAGAGAAACAGGTGGCCTGTTTGCAGGCAGTCAAGATGCTAAAACAAAAGCCATGCCAGCTGTAAATTACTTTTTAATGAGGGCAATAATCCTGGCTTTCTGTAGTGCCTGGTCAACTGTTTCCCTAGGACTAAGCTGAAGTGTTCGTGATAGTTTCCAGTCCATTAATGCCAGCTTTTTCAGTCTTGAAGAAGTCTCGTTTGGGAGGATTTTTGGCTAATTAGGTGAGTGTAATCATGAGCCACATTCAGAGCCTCGCACAGGCACACTGGTATCAGAAATGCCTCAGAAATTAGGTCAAAGGCTGCTGCCCACAGGTAAAGAAGTATGTAAAACACAAGATAAGGCTTTTAAACAAGCCTTATAACTGCTGTGTTACTGTTAGCTTTGGTCCAGATCAGCAGCTAGGTTGAACCCCAGGGGTATATGATTCCAAAAATCATGCTCTTTCAATAGTTGGTGCTCTGACATCTGCCCTTTCTAGGAAGATTGTTTGCATAGACATAGAATTACCATACGATCCAGCAAGTCCACTCATAGGTATAGACCCAAAAGATTTGAAAGCAGGGACTCAAACAGATACTTGTATACCAGTGTTCACTGGAGTATTATTCTCGATAGTCAAAAGGTGGAAACAACCCAAGTGTTTTTAAACAGATGAATGGAGGTACAAAATGTGATACACACACACAAACACAATGGAATAGCATTCATCCAAAAAGAAAAATGAAGTTCTGATACACGCTACAACACGGATGACCCTTGAAAACAGTATGCTGAATGAAATACGTCCAATACCAAAGGACAAATATTGCATCTCCCTTACATGAACTATCTAGAATAGGCAAATTCATAGATATGGAAAGTCCATCAGTGGTTACAGAGACTGGGAGCAGGGAGAACGGTTAAGGGAAGTTATTGCTTAGTGGGTACAGAGTTTCTGTTTGGGGTGATGAAAGATTTCATAGTGGTTATGGTGGCACATTTTTTAAATCCTATGTTTTTTTTTTTAAGGTGGCACTTTTTTTAAAATCCTATGTTTGCATTTTTGAAAAATAATTAGAGTAAATTCAAGGTTACACTTATTTTAAAAAATGATAAAGATTGCTTGCATAGAGGAGGGAAGGATGGAAAAGTAGCATAGTAAAGATGCTTTGTACCTTACTACTCCTAAGAGGCTCTGACAGGTCAGACACGGAGGGCAGCGCCAGGAGCAGAACCTCAGGTCCCATAGGCCAAAGTACCCTGGGGCTCCTTCTTCCTCACCCCTTGTGAGGCTAACCCCGGGGGAGTCATTCCTGTGGAGATCCCAGCAGTGACCCTCCAACCACGAAGAGCTTGGTCATGTACTGTGCTAGGAGAGGAGCAGAGAGCACTGGCCACTCTTCTCTAGGGGAAAATGAAAACCCTGGTCAGTGAAGGGACTGCCCTCCCCACTCACCCCTGGCCTTTCATTAGCTCCAGACATCTCAAGAAGATGGCTGAAGAGTATCCAGCCCTTCCCCAAGGAGCAGAAGCCTCCCTACCACTGACAGGAAGTGCTTCCTGCGGTGTCCCCAGCATCCTCCGGAAAATGTGGATGAAGCACAAGAAGAAATCTGAATACGTGGGAGCTACCAACAGTGCCTTTGAGGCCGACTGAAGGTGACCCTCCCCAATTGCCTTGCATTGGCCAAGGTTCACTGGACAAGGGGAGAAAACCTGAGGATGGGTACAGAGCCACGTTCACCTTTGCTAGTAGCTGATCGGAACATTATCCTCCCTTACCAACCAATTGCCCTGGCTTAGGGCACAGGAAAGGAGTTTCCCTCGGAGGCAAAATGAAACTAGTCCTTCTTAGAATTGCTAAAGCTATGGGTCTGAAAGTGACTTTGAGAGGTCATAAATTTATATTCCTATCTTTAAGCAAAACCATACCAAAATCAAACTTGCCTAACCCATTTTAAAGACCTTTAAGGAAGAAAGGAGGAAATCCCTCTGTCTTCCTTGTGAGTTGCTCTAATGGGAATGCTTTCTGATGTAAATGTAAGAGCTTGATGTTTGAGGCAACTGTAAACACAACGGTTCCTACTATTCCTGTTATCACACTTATTTCACTTTCATGACGTATGATTTTTACTGACAATGCATTACATATTTAGTAGTTCTAATACCCACTAGAGAGTGTCATCAAGATCAGTTTTGATACTCATCTGGCATGATTGCATGAATTCTCTATTCTTTTATGTATAGTGTTTCTATAGAAAAATATGATTAAAAATTAAATGTTGAATGCTGATGTTTTCTCAAGTGGCATAGCCTATTGAAACTAGTAATACCTTATTTTGGGATCATGATTTTAATTTTTGAAAGTGCTGTCCCGTTCATCATGTCTTCTCATCTCCACAAAATTGCTGTTGAAGAAAGCACAATTATTCCCAATCTATAGATGGGAAACCTGAAGCATGAGGAGGTTATGTGACAGCAGGTAGTGGAACGAGACACCAGGTCCTCAACATCATCTCCAGGTGACTCGCTGTATTGCTTACTCTAACAACTGATTTGAGGATGCTTTTGCAACTGAGTGGTGGGAGCATGTCTCTGGGGACTATCTTTGAAGGGAAGAATCTAATGCAGTTGGAACAATTAAGTGTTCTGAATGAAATACATCATTACCTATTAGGTTGAACTAGAAGAAATGGCCATTTCTGTAGGTCAAAACAATTGAATATCATATGGTTCAACCCAAAATATAACACTATGCTTTCCTTCTTTCAACCAACTCCTTCTTCACCAACTCCACTGTCAAGTCATTAGCTTTAAAATTATTTTATAATAATAATGATGATGATAATAATAATAGTTACCATTTATTAAATGTCTACTATGTAGCATCATACTGGGTACTTTATATACATTATCCCAATTTTTCTAACAACTCTGAGTTAGGTGGCCTTACCCATGTAATAAATTTAACCAAAGAGGTTAAATGATTAGTCTGAAGGCATACAGGTGTCAGACTACAATGCCTGTGTTATATCTACTCCTACACACAAAATAGTTCAGAACATAGAGAAGAACCAAGGTTAGTAACAATTCTCATCTCAAGCTAAACATGATTGATTGGTAGAGGCTGCCTAAGTGCTGTGTTCAGATGGAATCTGAGATAAGAGTGCAATAATCAATTAGTAATGCCTGTTATGGAAAGGAATAGTGGCATATGCCCGGAGTATTTGCCATCTCTGGCCTAAACTCTGCCCCTAGAGGCTTGTTTACCAATTCAGAGGTGAACAGAGTTCTCTACATTAATCCAACTCACTTAATGAGGATTCTATAGTGAAATTTAGGCTAAGACTGTGTTGGAAATTGCCACATGCTGGTTCAAAGAAGAGTTTAGCCACATGCCAGGTCTTCAACTCAGCTGTTACTTGTATGACTATTGCTCTGTGGCCACGTGTTACTTTTTGCTGAATTATCTATTTCCATACCCCAGGTGAATCATAAGAAGACATGGGGAAAAAGAGGGCTGAGTTTCCAGGCTTTCAGCTTGTAAATCTTTTCTCTTCAACCATTGTTTTAAATCCAAACACCCAATCCTCACATCCAAATGTGATTTGGAGACCTGGGTGCCAAGTGGTTTTTTGATGAGGGGCTAGTCTCAATGAATGGACTATTCAATAGAATTACATGATACAGATTTTGGGGTCTACAGCAAAGCTAGGGCGCACACGGGTGATCTTGCTGAGCCTATCAATCAGAGTATCCTTAGACTATTTTAACTTATTTAATTTATATCTGATGTCCTGTACTTGTATGTGGCAGCTGGAGACTTATGTAGGATGAAACTTATTTTTAACTTAAATATTTCGTGGTGAAGTGTTTGCCTTGTATAGAACTTTTGATTTGTTTTGTTTTTTGGCCAATTGAAATAAAGTAAGCTTTGTCTGTGACGTTAATAAACCACCACAAGAGCGTGCCAGAGGCTCACTCATTGAATGAGAAGGAAGGGTTTCACAAAGGGAAAGAATTACATATCTGGACCTCACTGCCCCTTTGCCTATATGAGAGGGAGCATAGGAAAGAACCCAGCATGTTCTTTCCATCCTAAGGTGATGTCTGGTTTTGATATCACAAGCCTTGTCCCGCAGTCAATACCACAGCCGTTTCTGACGGGGCTGCCCTGCCCCCACCGGCCCTCTCTAGGCTTCCTCTCCTCCTGCTAATGCTGACACCTCAATCCCCACTACAATCGCCAAGGGGCCCAGTGGCCACTACAGCCCGCTGGCCTCTCACCCTCAACCTTTCTCCTCTGCTGCCACCTCACGTTCAGCCTCTCGGAAGTCAGCCTCTCGGAAGTCAGCCTCAGTGACTCATGTTGCAGCTACTTGCTGAAGGAGGCCAAGGCCAGCAGCAGACAGCCGTCCGGGAATGACCCCGGCTGGAGCCTTCTCTCGCCAGAGGCAACAGGGTTCCAGGACATTTAGGGTAATAAAATCGCCTCTGTTAGGACCAAGTCCAATCAAATATTTCAGTTCTGACTTGAGAGTGCTCTGTGGCAATTCTCCCTGCCCCACCCAGCACTTCCATTGCCTTTAGAGCAGGCAGATGGGCAGTGGGTAGGAAACACAGCTCCAACCAGAGCCCAGTTTTAAAAGGAATCATGTGACAAGTTGTCTCTGACTTGAAATTGGCAGAGACAGAGGGATGAGCAAGGAAAAAGACAGGCGAAAAGATGACTCTTCTAAGGATTTGAATTTGCATTTTGTTTTTCATTTCTTATAAGAATGTCAGCCTCCATTGAGAAGTTTGTGGTGACTCCATCACCAAATGGTTGCAGAGAGAAAGATCTCATTCTGCAGACCAGAGCAACTCCTAAAAAAAAAAATTTTTTTTTTGGTCCCTTTGGGCCTGGGACAAGACTCACACCTATTAATATTGTTTGTTAGGAGGGAGCCAGTAGATGGGAAAGGCATGTGCCACCAAAGGAGAGACAGCAGAAGGAATCTGATGAGACATGTTCATTGGCCGGGCCCCTGAGCCTGGGCCAACCACGTTCCTGTCCCCTTGCTGGGGTCTGTGGAGGAGCCAAGTAGAGAGGCTGGTACTACCTCACGTTATAGGCCCTTTCCACACCCTCCGACTTCTCAAGACAGGAGCAGACCTAGAGACCCAAGCGCTAAGTCTTGAGCCCTGGCCTGGCCCCTTACACAGATTACCTTGAGGCTATCACCCCTGCGGAGTACCTAGATGATGCAACCGGTTAAGTGCTGAGCTACTAACTGAAAGGTTGGTGGTTTGAATCCCCCCAGGGGCTCCTCGGAAGAAAGTCCTGGAGATCTACTTCCAAAAGATTACAGCTATTGAAAACCCTCTGAAGTACAGTTCTACTCTGATATACACAGGTCACCATGAATCAGAGTAGACTCCATGGCAACTGGTTTGGTTTGGTTTTATCCCCCGTGCCCCGGAGGACATGCAGCCAAGACTGCCTATTTGCCTTAGAGGAACCCTGCAGTTTTCCCGGAAGGAGAGGGGGCTCTGGATCTTGCCCAGCCCCAAATAACCAGGCAAGTACCTGGAATTCTGAGAAACTGCTGACCAGTGTGTTGGATCCCATCCAAAGAGGGGCAAATTGAGTTTCCTGTCATTTGTCCTCTTGGGCCCCAGGCATTCTGCAGGGAGAGGCCCCATTTCAACTGTCACCCAGGTTTTGCTCCTATCAGACTCCACTCAGTTTGGGATTCAACCTAAAGTAAAGGAAGCAGTGAGCAGCTTCCCAGCCCTGCAGTTGTGCGTTTGGCAAGAGTTTGGGGGTTGGGGGTTGGGGGGGCTACACAACAGGAGTTCATCAGCAGGCCCGATGAACAAGACACAGCCATTTCTAAAATCACAAATGTCACAGCTAGTGCTCCAAGTGTGAGCACATTCTCAGGGTGACAGCTTTCAGACTTAGGGCAAGAGGCAAAGCGAACACTGGAAATGGTTCCTTTGTTTCACTCAGGACTAGTTCTGGATGAGGCAGGTTTATTTCTAGTGCGCCCCCTCTCCCCGGCCGACACACATACACCTTACTTTTCATCCTGCTCCTTGCTCCAGTTTCCCCACACCCTGCTCCTTGGCCCCTAGCGGGGCCTGAGCCCTCTCTATGGCCTCTGCCCGCCAGGGCTGCCACCTCTCTTGCCCACGCAGGGCCATGCATCCTGGTCAGCGCATGCTCTGAACTCCCCAGCTGCCAGAAACGCTCACTGGCTCAGAGCTTGAGAAGCCGTTTAACTTCGTGCAGACTGTTTGCTCAATAACAAAAAAAATCTTCCTCCAAATGTCCTAGAAAAGGTTAAACAACATAATCTGAGCTAGCGTCCAGCTGGCGTGCACCAGTACCACTGCGCGTGGGTGAGCACAGTGCTGGAATACTTCCACCCTGCTGAGTAATGGCAATGCCCTCAGCTCCCAAGCGCCCCCATATGCCCTGGCTGCCCAGCCCCTCTCCTGGGAGTCGGGGGCCCATCGCCCAGCGCTCTGGCCAGCGTTTGTTCTCAGTGATCCTATGCCCACGCTGTGCCAGGTGTCAGAGTTTTGACCATCCTCCTCGACACTAACACATTTGAATGTTTCTGTCTTACACACTGAGGTGCAGAGCACATAAATGTAAGGGGGGCTGACGCATGTAGGGGTAATCCTTTAAACTGTTATCAGTCGTTTGTAACCTAACCCTAGGTGAATGGTGGTTAAGTGCTTGGCTGCTAACTGAAAGGTCGGCAGTTCCAACCTACCAGCTGCTCCTGCCAGGGAAAAGATGTGGCCGTCTGCTTTTCTAAAGATTACAGCCTTGGAAACCCTATGGGACAGTTCTTCTCTGTCCTAACTCCACAGCAATGGGTTTGGTGGTTCCTGTTTTTCCTCTTTTTTTTTTTTTGGTAGATGAAGGACTGGAGGAAGGAGGAAGGAGGGAATGAGGGAAGGAAAGGTTAGAAAGGTCTCCAAATGGGAAAACAAATTCAGGCTATTTTTTCTACTTCGTCTTAACCAGTTGTCATCAAGTCAGCCCTGACTCATGGTGTCCCCATGTATGTCAGAGTAGAACTGTGCTCCATAGGGTTTTCAAGGGCTGATTTTGCAGAAGTAGATCTCCAGATCTTTCTTCTGGGTGAATTTGAACCTCCAACCTTTCAGTTAGCAGATGTACATGGTACATTTTAATTGTTGCATCCCCTAGGACTCCTCCACTTTGTCTACAGCCCTATTTATCCCCTAACGGCATTTAAAATTCCTTGGATTCCAAGTGCAGTAATCCTCAGAAGCAAATATTCTCCATGAAGAAGGAAGGAAATGGCCGCCAAAGGTGATCCAGCAGGATTCTACTTGCCAGGCCTGTACACATGGACACCGAGGACCTCAAGGTGGTGGGGATGAGAGTGGACTCAAAGGCAGGAAGTTCAGTGCTAAGACACAGCTCACCACTTCCTTGAAACGTGCTCACGAGTCTGTGTGCATGTGTGTGCTCGTGTGTGTGTGTGTGTGCATACATGTGTATGCATGCACGTGTGTATGTGTGTCAGTCAAGTTGTTTGAGTTTCTTTGAGCCTCCATTTTTCCTCATCTGTGAGACATGGATTAAATTACCTGCCCCATCAACCTCACAGACTGATGAAAGATCAAAAGAGAGCTGTGCACAAAAGGGCTTTGTAAATTATGAATTGCTCTTCTGACATATGGTGTTATGATTATCCACTCCATTCGGAAAGAGGCTGAGCTGGGTGTGGGGAGAAGTGACTCAGATGCTCAAGACAGGAGTGAGGGCTAATGGGCTAGTCAGGGACTGAAAATAGAATCCGTTTTCAGAGCCCCAATGCCAGGCTCCTGGGCCAGGCCCATGAGCGGCTGGTGGGCAGGGGCTCCCACTGGCAGAACCCTTAGCTACCTGCTCCCCAGTGTGGCCCTCAAGATCTGCACCTGCACCCATGACAGCCACAGAGCCACCGGTCAGCGCTGGCCTGTGACCCTCAGTTCACAAGCAGTAAGAAGAGGGCGGGGACCGCTCCTTTCACTTCACTGGTGAATTCAAACGCACACTGGTGAATTCAAACGGCGCCTGCTGGTACTCCGGGAGCTGCCTGCTCGCTGCCAAATGCCAGCCCTGGCTTCTTGCCTATATTCCCTGCCAGCAAAATTCGCCTTGAGATAAAGCTGCAAAGCATGTTGGCCAGAGACCACAGGCCGTGCCCGCATGCTTTGGCCCCTACCCACCTCACCTCAGCCCTCTGTCTAGGGGCAGGTAGCAGAGACCCGTACCCATAGGGTGGAAGCTCTCCCAAGGAACCAGGGCCTGGTGGTAAGCTGGCCAGATTGGGTGTAACTAGGCAGGGATTTGATGTTTCACAATCACTCCACTACGGCATTCCTGCCGCTGGCTCAGGCCAAGGAAAGCAAGGTAATAACTCAAGGAACAGTGACTTCACCAGGAAAGCAGGCTTCCTAGTCTCACAACAAAGCCCACATCCTAAATCACCCAGGAGATTCATTTTGTCCTGAAAACCCCCAGAGAAATGTGGTCCTGCAGGGCAGAGCAGGTAGCAGGTGTAGATGCAGGCTGGGAGCAGGGCTAGGCTTTTCCCCACTGCCTGAAGATACACCGTCAGGGAGAGGGGGCTCAGCCTCAAGGTCCTGTCCCTTGCCACAACTCAAAGAAACCAGAACCAAGGCAATGCTATTCATCATCCTGGCTCTCCAGGACCTAGGCCAGGCTCTCCAGATCAGTGTCCCACTTCTGCCATTGCTGGGAGTGGGAAGCTATTGTGAAATGGCTCAGCCGGCCCTGTTTCATTTCCCCCATCTGCTTCTTTTCCTCAGGAAGTGGTGAGAGGCGGAGACGAGGAATGAAGCAGGAAGAAGGAGGAGAAGGAGTGCTGGCTGTCCTGGCTGTTTATCCCCTGGCTTGTCTGGCCTGAGAAGAGGGAGAGCAGAAACCCGCCCCCACCTCTGACACCTGGGCAAACACACCCCTAGGCACCCAGGGCAGAGTGCAAGGGGCTACCTGAAGCCACAGGCTGGACACGCACATCTTCCTATACCCTCTGGTGGGGTGTGATGGACTCTTTGCATGAAAACAAGTACAGCTGTATTAACAAGAGCTGATATTTATTTGAATGTTTACCATGTGCCGGGCACAGTGCTAAACACTCAAAGTGCCTTAGCTCGTTCAGTTCTCCAAGCAACGCGAGAAGAGAGCTCTTTCGTTTACCCCTTCCTTGACAGAGGCTTAGAGAGTTAATTCCACCACCTATCTGTCAGTTTGTCTTGCTGTGGTGTTTCTCATGGAAGCTATGCCACCAATAGTTCTAATACCAGCAGGGTCACCTATGGTGGTCAGATTTCAGAAGAGCTTGCAGACTAAGACAGACTAGGAAGAAAGGCCTGGTGATCTAGCTTTGAAAATTAGCCAATGAAAACCCTATGGGTCACAGTAGAATATTATCCAATATAGTGCTAGAGATGAGACTCCTTGGTTGGAAGGCACTCAAAACACACAATCTCCACAATGGACTCAAGTATACCAATGATTGTGAAGATGGTGCAGGACTGGGCAGCATTTTATTCTGTTGTACATCGGGTTGCCATGAGTAGGAACTGACTTGACAACAACTAACAACAACAGTTAACTAGCTTACACAGCTAGGTCACACAACTATTGGTGGCCCATTAATGAATCAGGCACTCTAACTCCGGAGCCCAGTACATGTAGATGTCCCCAAGATGTCATACTAGAAGCTAGTGCCAGGTGCCCTGGGACAGGGGCTTTCGCCACACCAAGGCACCGTCCCTTTGCATTGAGGTGGCCCACACCAAGAGAGGGCAACTTTTACTCGAATATTTCAGCTGAAGGCTGAGCTCTCTCTAGAGCTGTTGGTACCAAAGCAACAACAATAACAAAAACGAGCTAAGTTATCAGGTGGGGGAGAGGAAGGGAGGCTTCCGCATGGTGGTGGTAGGTGAGGTCAGAGCCCTTCAGAGCAGGGTGAAGAAGGCTGGGTCCCCCTGAGATAGGGGACACTACTGGGACAAGGAGAGACGGTTGAGTTCGGTGTGCGGAGAGAAAGGCTGGGTCCCCCTGAGATAGGGGACACTACTGGGACAAGGAGAGACGGTTGAGCTCGGTGTGCAGAGAGATGGCGGTCACATGTCCGTGCTAACAGCCTGACTGCATGTGACAAAGACTTTGCCAGAGCCTCATGTGTTCAAGAACCCCCTCCACCCTTTGTGTTCTGGAAAATAGCTACTGCAAAGAAGTGACCGCCAGTTGTCACAGAGCCAGTTCCGACTCATGACGCCCCCGTGTGGACCAGAGTAGAACTCTGCTCCGCGGGGTTGTCAGGGGCTGACCTTTGGGCCGCAGGTCACCAGGACATCCTTCGGAGCCACCTCTGGGCAGACTCAAACCTCCAACCTTTTGGTTAGCAGCAAGCACTGTTTGCACCACCCGGGGACTCCGAAGCACTGACCGAGACAGCCTGAACGATCAGCTCTGCTGGGTTAAGCTTCAGACAGGCTCCTTCCTCCCCCTCCCCATCTCCCATGATCTAGGCTGTCTTATCACAAGGAAAAGAATCACCCTGAGCAAAAAAAGAAAAAAAAAAAACCTTTGCCGTCAAGTTGATTCTGACTCCTAGCAGCTGTATAGGACAGAGTGGAACTGCCCCATAGGGTTTCCAAGGAGCGGCTGGTAGACTCGAACTGCCAACCCTTTTGGTTAACAGCCGTAGCTCTTAACAACCGTGCTGCTAGAGCTCCACATTGTGAGCCCAGAGGTACTAATTGAAAACTTGGTAGATCAGCCCCCCATCCCAGGGGTCAAGCCCCTTAACCGGCTTCAGTACTTTTCCACTAGCCCACCCCAGCCTTCAGAAACCTTGCAGCTTCTTCTTCGGCAGGTGGTTCTGCTGCGGTTATGTCAGAGAATGTCCTTGATTATGGGCTATGTCAGCAACTTACACTTTTTTAAAATTTCTAAATTATTACTTTTACCTTTTTATTTACTTTTAAAACAAATTAGCAGTTCTCAAGTATACTTTTATTGTAAAACAATACCAAACAATATAGAAAGCTATATATGAACAATTGAAGGTTTTTCCTCCCTCCCCGCCTTCCTCAGAGGTCACTTCCTCAGAGGTCACTGCTATCACCAAGGTGGTGTTTTCATCCAATATAAATACGTAGGCCACTGATTCTCACATGGTTAAGGAAGAAAAAAAAAGAAAATTCTTCCCACTGTACTTCCAATTTCTCTGTAAGTTTAAGATTGTTTCAAAAAAATTTGTTTTTAATGAACAACAACAACAAAAAAAAAAAACCCAAACACAAGCCTTCAAAGAAAATGCACTCTTAGGTTGGGGACCCCCAGGGTACATCTTCACAGTTGTCTGTTATTAGAGGCACTGAAAGTAAAAACGTTTGGGAAGGTTAAGATCTATATGGGATCAAATTGACAACAGCAACTCAGAAGATGGGAACCATAGGGGGCAGTAAGTTTATGTTAATGAGGGAGGAACAACTTAGAAAAGGAGGGTGAGAATGGTTGCACAACTCGAAGAATGTAATCAATGTCACTAAATTGTACAGGTAGAAACTGTTGAATTCGTGTATGTTTTGCTGTGCATATGCTCAACAACAACAACAACATCAATGTTGGGGAAAACATGCTTGGGAAGGAAGTGGGAGTCACTGCTTAGAGAGAGCTAAGCTCTGCTAATGGTGGAATAATTTGGAGAAAGTGGTGACGGTTACACAACACTTTGAATGGAATCAACACTGTTGAATTAGCAAATGTTTTCTTATATCTATTTTTACCACAATTTCAAACAAACGAAAATGTCTGGAAGTCCAGCCACACCCAAGGCAAGCCGTCTGGAAATGTGAGATCCTCTGAGCTCACAGGAAGTGGGGAGTTCCCTCTTCGGGGATGCATAATCCCCGGGTCTCCCCAGGCCTGCCTGCTTCCCCTTTGGTGTTCCAGCGTAAAAGGTGACATAGGGAGCAATGTCATCATCGACTGCAAGTTCTCCATCACCTAGACGCACTGTCACCCCTGCCCTACCCACCGCCACCAGGGCAAAGTTGTCTGGAAGAGTCTCATTACTCTTTATTGGTTGCAATAGGAAGCCACTCTTCAGAAGAAAGGGGTCCTGTCACTCTGGGCTCCTGCTCCACATGGCAATGCTTTGCTGGCACAACACTGACAGAGATATGTGGTAGGAGGAGACAGGGTATGGGGCGAAGTTCCAAGCTTGTCAGCATTCCCAGCCTGGGAACATCCAGGCTCCTGGAGTGTTGTCACCACACAACGTCTGCACAACGAAGTCTGCTCCTACCTGCTCCTGAATTTCTTTATGCCTCTCTGAACTCAGGGCAAACGGCATGGATTATTTTCCGCATTTCCAATGACTTGTTTCTGTTGGACCATCTTTTATTCTAAGAACCAAGAAAAAGCTAGAAACTCCTTCAGTGTTCCTGACCAGAGCCACAGCTAGTTTTTCGAGGGAAGAAATGCTGCCCGTGGCTCCAGGGAAGCAGGATGAGAAGCCCGGCCCTCAGCCAGCCCATTACTCAGCAGGTGAGCTGATTGCGAAAGACGCCTCTTTGTCCCAGCATAGCCCCAGTGTCCTGGGTAACAGCACAAACAGTGTGGAGGCCTCACAGGTCAGTGCCCTGGCCTCCCTCACTTAAAAATTCCCTGAATAACGTGAGGCACAGAAAAAAAAACAGGTAGGTTTCTTGATGTGAGAACATTTCTTCAGCCTCAGAACATTTTAGTCTCCATCCTCTGCCTGTAAGTGCAGTTAATCAGACCATGGGCCTAACTGCCGCCCAACGGATTCATTACTGCCAGAGGTCCCCCACCCCGACCCCGACCACCAACATCTGGATTCATGACAGGGATTTAAGAAACACACCCTCCTCCTCAATTTAATATTGTATTTTTAAATATAATTCCTGCCTTTCTTATAAAACAATAAAAAAGCAAACGTTATTCTAAAGATACACAGAATTTAGCAGTGCCTACTAAAAAAAAAAAAAAATTGGGGGGACAGCCAAGAAAAAGAGGAGGGTAGGAAATATGTACTATAAGAAATGAGCTGGGAATTTGAGATGACACTCAGCAAGGAAGAGAAAAACGAGAGGGATCTTAAAGAAACTTAGAATCAGAAAGGGGGATGATTTCAGATAGGATAAGCTCTTTGTTCTGGAATGATGTAGACACTGGGAATGCAAAAATGAAAAAGATACTCCTTGCTCTTGACGGGTGAAAGCAGTCTAGAGAAAGACACTGACATAAAGAAATGGGAACACGATGTGATTTATCTTTTAAAACTGAGGAATTTATAGGCTGCAAAAGGGAAATAAAGGAGTGAGCAACCAACTGGGGAAGTCAAGGTGAATGATGAGTGGAAATTTTGCTAAGAAAACAAAGGACCTAAGGGCATTCCAGAGATAAGTCAGGTAGATAGGACTTGGAGGAAGGTACATAGAAACCAGTTTAGGGAAGTTTCTCTTACTGTGATAACAAGGAGCATTATTGGGCAAGACTTCTGGCAAGGGGGTTAGAGAATGGAAATATAGGTCAACCTGAGCTCAAGGGCGTGGTGGGTAGGGAGGAGACAAAGCATGGCCTTGATTGTACTTTGTATATAGGCCTTCATCTCAGATTCCTTATGTATCAACAGAAAAAATAATACTCTTCAAAGTTATAAGAATTTACATATGGTACTGATGACAAATCATCTAATATGGTTTTTTGTTCACAGGGGGCATTTACTAAGTGATAGTTTCTATTAAGAGTAGAAACCCCATAAATATCTGTTGAACTAAATGAGAAGTTTACTGCTACAGATTAGCTCTATTACCAGTTTACCCAGGGGAAATTAAGACAATCCATCTTCCTGGGAACTAGAATGTTTAAGAAGGTAGGATTGGTTCTGTGCCCTATAAAGGAGAGAAGAAAAGCTCTTTCAAAGCTCCAGCCTTACCAGCTATGTGAAAGGAGCTGCTGGAGGGGCATTGTCAGGTCCTGCAGACAGCCTTCACCCCAGCTCCACCCTGAGAGGCTGAGGGACATCACCCTCCTCCCTCAGAGTCTTGGAGGAATGGGATGGCTGGGAGATGTGGAGCTTGTAGCAGTGACAGAGCCCCAAGCTTTGTGCCACCTACAGCACAGGAACAAAAGAGACCCCCACTCTTCCAGCTGGTTGTGCCTCATGACAAGTAAATTGAGCAAAGAGAGTTGGAGCCGACATTGGGGGAAGGACCTCACTCTACTCCATTCTCCAGTATGGCCCCCTTCAAGCAGGTTTTCCCCAACTTCTATGATATAAAAAAGAAACTAGTTGCTGCTGAATCAACCCTAACTCATGGTGACCCTGACTCAAGGCAACCCCATGTGTGTCAGAGTTGTTGGTGTTAGGTGCCGTTTTGACTCATAGCAACCCTATGTACGACAGAATGAAACACTGCCTGGTCCTGCGCCATCCTCGCGATCCTTGTTATGCTTGAGCCCTTTGTTGCAGCCACAGCGTTAGTGTATCTCCTTGAGGGTCTTTCTCTTTTTTGCTGACCCTCTACTTTACCGAGCATGATGTCCTTCTCCAGGGACTGATACCTCCTGACAATGTGTCCAAAGTATGTGAGACGCAGTCTCACCATCCTTGCTTCTAAGGAGCATTCTGGTTGCACTTCTTCCCAGGCAGATTTGTTTGTTACTGGTTAAGGGAGGGGAAAAAACTCTACGATTCTGCACCCATCCCTTTGATGATTTACATTAATTTTTTAAATGTCACTTAAATGGTTACCAACATAAAATCAAGCATAAAATCATCACATTTTTGCTTTTGTAGAACAATAAAACTCAAACCGAATATTCCCTGCGTTAATTCTTGGAGACTTTATATTCCAGGACACCTCTGTGTCACCCACGATAAAGCAACTTCAGTGGATAGAGATCAGTGATTTGTAGAATCACATTCAAACCTGGATTGTGCAGAAAAGCTGGTGTGTCTCTGCAGAAACAACTTCTATGTTTCCCTGCAGAGAATCTTCTAGAACTTAAGAAACTGATATCTTCCCAGAGTTTGGGGCCAGCAGCTGCCCCTCAGAGGCCTGAGCAGGTAGGAGGGCAGGGAAGAGATACCAGGCGGGGTAGGGCTGGGTCCGCATATGAATGTCCACCTCCATAAGCATTGTGTACTTCATGCCAGTTTCACGTGTTTGGTTTAGCAAAATAAATAAAAGAATTAAAAAAAAAAAATCTGTTGCCATTGAGTACGACTCACAGCGACCTTATAGGATGGAGTAGAACTGCCCGTAGGGCTTCCAAGGAGCACCTGGTGAATTCAAACTGCCGACCTTTTAGTTAGCAGCCATAGCTCTTAACCACTGTTCCACCAGGGTTTCCACAAAAGAATTAAAAAACAAAACCAAAACACCAGGGTTTCCACAGAAGAATTAAAAAGCAAAAAACAGAGAAATAATTTTTAAAGCATCCCATGCATAAATAAATTCTCTCTCCCCAGGCCAAATCCCCCAGCAAGTACACTTTTTGTTCATGACCTTGGCTCACTGTCTGGCCACACAACAGAGAATGTCACTCCGGCTGCTTCCAGAGCTGTTGAAATCAGGGTGGTATTTGTGGAAATATCTATCTCCTCTATGGAACTGCAGTTCTTTAGAAACCACAGTGAGAAATGCCATATCCAAAAAAAAAAAAAAAAAAACCAAGCCTTGCTGACAAGTCGATTCCAATTTATAGCAACCCCATAGGACAGAGTAGAGCTGCCCCATAGGGTTTCTAAGGAGCAGCTAGTGGATTAGAACTGTCAACCTTTTGGTTAGCAGCCCAACGCTTAACCACTGTGCCACCAGGGAGAACTACCATATGACCCAACAATTCCACTTGTACATATATATCTAAAAGACTTAAAACAGAGACTCAGACAGAGACTTGTACACCACTGTTCATAGTAGCACTATGCACAATAGCCAAAAGGTGGAAACAACCTAAATGCCCATCAGCACTTGAATGGATAAGCAAAATGTGGTACATACATACGATGAAATAGTACTCAGCCAGTAGGAGGAATGAAGTCTTGATACATGCTACCATATGCATGGAGCTGGAAGACATTATGCTAAGTGAAATAAGTCAATTACAAAAGGACAAATATTGTATGACCTCACCTATATAAAAAGACAAGAAAAGACAAATGTATAGAGAACAAAGTTTATTAGTGATTACCAGGGTTGGGAGGGAGGGGAAAAGCGAGGGCAGTTAACGGTGATGGAAATAACAAGTTGATTAAGGTTAGTGTTGCACAGCCAATTATTGTAATCGCTTTCAATAAGTTGTATACCCGTAAAAAGTTGAATTGGCAAAAGTTGTGTGGTAGATACATTTACAACCATGACATACACACACAAAAAAAGAGTAGCTGCTGAGGCTATTTATGTTCAACCAAATACCTTATGGGGTTTGTTTTCTTGGTTTGGAGGTTTAGGATCATGGTTTCATGAGATCTAATTGGCCTAATAATGTGTTTAGTGCTTCTAGTCTACCTCCTAGTTAAACGCACAGTGTCTGGGGTCTTAAAAGCTTGCAAGCAGCCATCCAAAGCACAACAATTGGTCTCTATTTGCCTAAAGCAACAGAGAAAGGAGAGTCAGGAATAGGAGGAGATATGGAATGTGTGGCTACTTGTCTCCATGAATAACTGCCTCCTTTGCCATGAGACCGGAAGAGACAGATGGTGCCCAGCTACAATTACTGAATGTTCTGGTCAAAGATTCTATAGAAGAATTCTGATTAAAATGTGTAAAACACAGAACAGAATTTCAAATTCTTATGGACTCCAGAGTTCCTGGAACCATGAAGGGTGGATGAACCCCTGAAACTATTGTCCTGAGATACTCTTTAAACCTTTAACCAAAAATACCTCTTCTTAAAAGCAAACAATAGTTTAGCCTAACTAGTAAAAAATGTCTGCCTTGAGCATTATGTTTTTTAAGAACTATCTCTATGGGATCAAATCGACAACAGCAATTCAAAAGATTGAAAAAGAACCTTGGGGGCAGTAAGTTTATGTCAATGGAGGAGCAACAACTCAGAAAAGGAGGGTGACCATGGTTACACTACTTGAATAAGGTCATCAATGTCACTAAATTGTACCTGTAGAAACTGTTGAATTGGTATATGTTTAGCTGTATATATTCTCAGCAACAACAACAAAATAAATAAAATTATATATATATATATATATATATATTTTTTTTTTTTTTAACTGAAAATGATCACTGCCTCCAGATTTGGGAGCTAGGGTGCTGGGATCAGAAATGAGGAGAAATTTATTTCTCATGATACACTCCTTTGAGCTGTTTGAATTTTTTTTTCTTTACATGTCTTTTACTTATTTCTTTAAAATCATTTATAAAACTGTACTAGTATTTTTGAAAAATCTTTTCAAAATGGGTTAGCCCCAAAGGGATTGTCATCATAAAGGAATTTAACAATATTAAACAATGCCTTATAAAATGGATGTTTAGAAACTTATTGGAAACATAATTGAGCATTTTCTGAACAGCCTGTTACTAAGGAAAAGGGATCACATTGTGTTCCTATGACCATCCTCCTCTCCCATCCCCTGCCCCCTCTAGTGTCTGAAAAATAATTCAGTTAGCACAATCAGGAGACTTACAAAAAGCAGAGGTATTTGGGTATCTATTATTAACTGAAAGTCACGAAGCGTTGGTGTTGCAACTCAGAGGGCAAAATTAGAGAACTTGAGGTGCAGACATGCCAAAACTCAAGTGGACTCTCAGAAAATAAGCAGATTCTCACTGCTATGGATCGAATGGTGTTCCCCAAAAGCATATGTTGAAATTCTAGCCCCTGTATCTGTAAATACGACTCCGTATGTTAATAAGGTCACACCAGAGTACAGTGGGTCCAAAACCCACTTCTGAGTTACAAAAAGAGCAGCATAGACATAGGGATACACAAGTGGAAGGCAGACACTTATATGACATAAGCAGGATAGTTAAGTCCATAGAGACAGAAAGAAGATTGGTGGTTGCCAGGAGCCAAAGGGTGGGAGGAACAGGGAGTGACCACTTAACGGGCACAGTTTTCTCTTGGAGTGATGAAATTGTTTTGGAACTAGATAGAGGTAGTGATTACACAACGATGAGTGTTCTAAATGCACTGACTTGTACACTTTGAAATGGTTAATGTTATGGAATGTGAATTTCACCTCAAATTAGAGAGAGAGAGAAATCAACGTCAGGTATCAGTACCAGAATTTTCACAATCAATTTTCTGGCTTCCTTTTAATCATCTGCTATCCTTTAAAAGCGCAGTGCTGCAAGTAGCAGCAGTGTTAGAGTTTAATTCTAACATCTCCACGACCTTACTTCTAAAACATGTCCATCAACCAACTTCTGGCCTGAGAGGTCTGTTTGCAGAAACCAGCAACAGGTATGACAAGTGCCAAGATGGGTCTGGGGTATCCTGAAGGTTAGTGGAAGGGCTGTGATCAGAGGGGGAAGATAGGCTCTCAAGTACAGCATCTTTCGTTAGTGAGTTTCACAGGATCAAGAAAAGCAGGTGAGCCACCCAGAGCCTTAATCTTCCTAAAAATCACCTGACGGGATAGTACAAATGCTGATTCCTGTGACTTCTCACCCAGAGGTTATCATAGGTTAGGATGGGCATTAAAACAACAGAAACAAGTAGTTCAGATACTAGTGGTCCAATTGACTTTAAAGCCTCAATGAGTGAGTGACTGAGGTTTTGTTCATTTTCATTTCATCTTCACTCCATTTCATGTTGCCCACAATTTTTTGGAAAGGAAGTAGAATCCTAAAAACTCACTGCCATAGAGTTGATTCTGACTCATAGCGATCCTACAGGACAGAGCAGAATTGCCCATAGGTTTTCCAAGGCTGTAAATCTTTATAGAACCAGACTACCATATCTTTGTCCCTCAGAGAAACTGGTAGATTTGAACCGCCGACATTTTGGTTAGCAGCAGAGCACTTTAACCACTGCACCGCCAGGGCTCCTAGAATCCTAAAAAAAAAAACCGAACTCATTGCCGTCAAGTCAATTCCAACTCATAGCAACTGTATAGAGTCCTAAAGGAACGCTTATTTAAGTATTCAGATACATCATTGTATACTCACTTTTGATTTATATCCAACCTGTTTCTAAAATTGCAGAAGTACTTCCATGCCTGAGCAGGATTCCAGGATTAATGATTAGGTAAGACTAGACTAGCAGGACCTCAAATTCATAACATATCTGTGAGCAGTTACTACAGGCCCAGCACCTGTTTTCACGGCTACTTGCTCTTGTGTAGTCCTTGCAACAACCTTATTTTATAAATGAAAAAGTAGAGGTTCAGAAAGGTTGAATAACTTTCCCAAGTTCACACAGATTAATCAATGGTAGGGCCCTGCTTCAGCTCCAGATCTTTCTATTACCTCCCCAGCCCAAGCCGCACTGTATTTATAGAACTAGACAAGCAAGCATGAAATCACTTTTCTTTATATTTAATAGAAAAAGGAAAACACTCTTGAAAATGTTTTCTAATGATGGCTTCCTGAGCATGACCAATAATAACCCCCCCCCACAAATGGGAAATAATTTGGCTCTTTGTGGTTTAGAAATGTTGCCCCACCCTCAATGTCGTACCTGTGAAGTCCACTGGCACCCTATTTACGGTGCCCTCCATTTGAGCCACATGAACGTCCTGGGACAGGAAAAGAGTGGAAATTTCATTAAACATCTGAGCTCTTGTTTCAGGAATGAGTGACTCAGGTGCCTCTCATAGCCTTCTTGTCTAACCAATCAGCTTCATTAAGAAGGCACAGTCAGCGCATGCTTGATGGGACTTTGGCCTGGGAGTCCTGATGTTTAGCATATGCCTAAATTTTGAGCACCAAACCTGCAGACAAAAACTTCAGAAAGCTCTGGGACAAGTGACTTAATGTCCCTGACTCAGTGTCTTCATGTGTAAAATGAGGCTAATAATACCTACTACCTAGAGAAGTTATGAAGCATAAATATGATGTGGAGGTAATGAAATTACCTATATAGTCGATGCTGGGTCGATATGAGCTCCCTTCTGGATTGCCAGGAGAAAGAAAGAAGGGTTTTAGAATACTGGTCAGCTAAAGTGCATCCCCGTTGTCTTCGTTTCTTCAATCAACACGTGTTGTGTGCCTACTGAGTGCCAAAGACACAACGGAGAAGGAAGGTGGGACACAGGGTGTAGACTTCTGATGATCGTGCAATACGAAGAATGCAGACACAGAAAAGAAGATGCAGGAGGACTCCATAGGGAAGGTTGGATTGTGCAGGGCTGGGAGTAAGAGGTTACTAGTGAACAGCAAAAGCAAAGCCACGGAGGTACGAGAAAGTACGTGCAGAACGGACAACATCCATTTGATGGGAGTAGAGTGTGTGGTAGGAAAGGGTGGAAGATGAGGCTGGAAAGAGGGAATGGAGAGTAGCTAAGGGCCTAGAATGCCAGGGTGTAGGGTAATGCTATTCAGCTATATGCATCCCCTTCTAATGGAGTCAGTTTTGCTCTTCCCCAAAGCATAAAAAAAATAAAAATTTTTTTTTTTTTTTTTTTTTTTATCCAAAGCATGCTGGGGATGAATTCAGGATGGACTCGGGCTAAAGTACAAGGCCAGGAATGACATGACTGGGCCGGTGGCCAAGGTCGAGGAACACCTTAACAACAAGAAGAAAAATATCTGGGCCTGGACGTGAAGTCCCTGGGAACGCTGGCTGCCCAAGGACTTGGGGAGAAAAACAATAAGCCTTAGTCCCAGCTGGAATGGTATATAAGCTTGTGTCCCCTGTTAGGTGGTTGCAGAGCGCTAAACTGGTCCAGCTGCCACCCTGGGCCAACTGTCCCAGAAGCAAGCTCTCCAAATAAACCATATGTCATGATCGCTGCTCCATGCGGCCAACCTTGAGTCCAGGTGTCACTGGGTTGTTACACAACACACGGTAAGCAGTTGTTTTGGATTCTGGTTAGCAATGGGCTGGTGGTCATATAAGTTCACAAGAAGAAAGTTCTCTGAAGAGATCTGTATTAGAGAAAGCTTCCACGAGCAGCTTGGTGAAGGATATGATTGATAGTGCCAAATGCTGAAAAAGTGATCAGAAAGAAGAAAGGAAGGAGAAATAACAAAGAAAGGCTAAGAACCTGGACATGCCATGAGTTCTATAATTAGTACTTGAATAGTCACATGAATTATAGTAATTCACGTGCACAATACAAAAACCCCGTATATAGTGACTGCCATATGCTAAGTGGTATATTTTTTCTAAGGCACATTCCAAAGTGTTCCTAGGAGCCTATGGTGTCCAAACAGGCATATGGCCCAGTCAATTCAAAATGGCCTCTCTCCCTAGGCAATGAGTCAGCTCCCAAAGGAGGTAATTTTCCACAGAACTCCTTGATATCTTTTCCTGGACTCAGTTTTTTCTGAGGGACACACCATGCCCTGGAACATAGTTTTGCTTTACCCATTAATTCACTCATTCATTCAGTTAAACAAATATTTGTAAACACCCACTATGTGCTAGCAATTTGAACGATATGTGGAAAAATATAGAGCTAGAAGGGAAGGATGGCATCTGTCTTCAAGATTGATTACATTCTAACATACAGCATAACTATAACAAAGTTAATCTGCTATAACGGCTTGAAAAACAGCACAAACAGAAAATTATGGGAATTCAAAGAGAGAAAGGTGATTTGAGAAACTTAGTTACTACACACAATTTGAAGACTGTGCATAGATCTTTGCTTCTCAGAGTGTGGCCCACAGAACCAAAGGACAGACATCACCTGGGAGATTGTTAGCGAGGCAAAATCACAGACTCCGCCCATACCCACTGGATCAGGATCAGCATTTTAACAAGATCCTTTGGTGATCTGTATGCACATTAAAATCTGAGACACACAAGGCCCTAAAGCTGGCTTTAAATATTTTTTAAGTAAATAATAAGCAGAAAGCGATCAAAACTAAACTCCCTGTCTGGTGAGATTAGTCTAACCACAACATAATCTTTCAAAATTAGCACTTCTTTTCCTTAAGTGCATCTTTTATTTCCAACTCTTCCATTATTCAACCTGGAGAGGGATGCAGGTGTGTGGAGCTCAAAGAAGAAAAGAAAATGGTAAAAAATACGTTCACTTTGGGAAGCAGACAGGGCTGGCAAGCTACCAGCAGATCCGGTTCTAGAAAATAAAGTTCAAAAGCTTTGAGGTGGTCGGAGGGCATTGCTCTTAGATCTCGGTTCACCTACCTTACAGGCGTCCTGCAGCACTGCCATATCAGCGCCATTGCATGCAGTTTTGTTTATCGAGAAACATTTGAGTAACTACTAAGTACACAGCAAGAGCTAAGTGCTCTCAGGTACATAAAGGCGTGATCAAAGACGTGCGGAAATAATTATATAAGAGTGGGTAGAAAGCAAGTAGTTCCAAAAGATGGATACAAACAAACGAACGTGTTTGGATTAAAAAAAAAGAGAGAGAGAGAGAAAATCCTTGGCTCAGGAGATCCAGGAAGGCTTTATGCAGGGGCAGCAAAACCAACTGGGTCCTTTGGCAAGGATGTGGAGAAATTGGAACCCTTGTCCACTGCTGGTAGGAATGTAAAATGGTACATCCACTGTGGAAAACAGTTTGGCTGTTACCCAAAAAGTTAAACATAGAATTATCATAAAACAAAAAAAAAAAAAACACCATTGCCATCAAGTCAATTCCGACTAATAGCAACCCTATAAGGCAGAGTAGAACTGTCCCATAGTGTTTCCAAGGAGCAGCTGGTAAATTTGAACTACCAGCCTTTTGGTTAGCAGCCTGAGCTCTTAGCCACTGTACAACCAGGCTCTAGAATTATCGTATGACCCAAGAATTCTACTCCCAGGTATATGTATCCAAGAGACTTGAAAGCTGAGACTCAAATACTTGTACATCAATGTTCATTGCAGCATTATTCACAATGGCCAAATGGTGGACACAACCCAAGTGTCCATCAACAGAAGAATGGATGAACAAAGTGTGGTATATATACCACATTTGAATACTACTCAGCCATAAACAGAAATGAAGTTCTGATACATGCTACTATGGATGAACCTTGAAAACGTTATGCAGAGTGAGATAAGTCAGACACAAAAGAATAAACACTATAGGATCTCACATGTATGAAATATCTAAAATAGGCAAATGCATAGAGACAAAAGTTTGTCAGTGGCTACCAGCGGCTGGGGGATGGGAAAATGGAGATTTATTGCCAAAGGGACACAGAGTTTCTGTTTAGGGTGATAGAAAACTTTCGGAATAGTGGTGATGGTTGTACAATAAGGTAAATGTAATTAATGTCACTGAATTGTACACTTAAAATGGTTAAAATGGCAACTTTCTATTACATATATGTATATGTAAAACCACAAGAAAATTAAAAGGAAAGAAAACCAGCTGGATCTTGAATGATCAAGAGGATATAAGAGATAGAGAAGTTTAGAAAGAGTGTGTAGCCCAGAAAAACCGTGGAGGTGGGAAGATAAAGGGTTTCTCTGGGGAGATGAGAGAATCCGATTTGGTGGGGTTATGAAAGAACAAGCTGGAAAGGAAGGCTTGGGGCTAGATCATGGATGGCCCCAGATAATTTCATTAGGTGGGCAACAGAAAGCTCTTGATCAGCTCTGTGCTTTGGAGTTTTTTACACCTGCATTCTTTGCAGATGAGCAAATGTGGAGGAGAGGGTGGAACCTTATGAGATTCCTCCCATAACTTTCAACATTTCCGGTTAAAGACAAGAGTTATTATCCTCTTCTTCCATGTCCTTCCACCACCTCCCCCTTCCTGCTAACCACGCAATTAACATATGCCCAGCATCTCAAATTTAAATGGGGCTGGATTCGGGTCCTGCCCCCACTGAGGCCTTGTCTGAGGGGTGGGAAGTGGCATGAGCTCTGTTCCCACAAGGACAGCCACAGAGAGGGGGGGCACGCTCTGACGGTAAGTATTAAAGCCATCGACTTATCAAAGTTCAGGGATTTGATGATTATCATAGGGTATGTCCGAAAGGAGAATATGACCACATAAGAAACCTCATTTGACAAGAATTTCCTTTCACCTGTGTGTGTTTCTGGGTATGCACTGTTCTAAGAATAGACATTTGGCCCCCTTTCCTGTGAACCTGATTCCACTGGCCCAGCTGTTTCTTGTCTCTCACAATAAAAAAAAAAAAAAAAAATTTTTTTTTTTTTTAAAATAGAGTCATATAATTTGGGAGCTGGATGGAACTATAGAGGCCATTTTGCCAGCTCCCTCATTTAACACAGGCTGAATGACTTGTCCAACTGCACACAGCTAGTTGGCCAAGCCTAGAGCAGAAACTTTTTAACAAATATAAAAGCTGGAGGAGGGTCCCTGGAGTCCTCCCACCCTTGGAAGTGGAAGCTTCTGTCACTCATGTCTGCAAGGCTGTTGCATTCCTGGAAAGCACCACGCCTTCACATGGATGCCAGCACTACCCCCACTAGCTACAGCAGGTGGCCCACCTGCAGGGTCCAGCCTGGGCAGTACCATGGCTCGCATGCAATGTTCTGGGAGCCTTTTTTCACTTTCAAGAACAGAAATGTAATGGAATATTAAACTGTTTAGAAGAGAGTTTTAAGTTAAGCAAATGCAACTTACTCTGCTTGCCCTAGGCCGAAGTACAAAGAAACTCCTGTGAAATCACTTCCTCAACGGGAGCTAAGTGGGATATCTCAGTGCTCTGTGGAGGTGATGAGTTGTTCTTCTCTTTTGTAATCTTTATGGAGAATCACTGTACGTGGAGGATGAAGTTCCCCCTGGTAAAGTGTTCAGGGCTTGCCTCTGCTCAGAGAGAGACAAGGACACCTCCTTCTCCAGGTCATGGCCACAGGTCTCACTGGGTCAAAATATCTCCCAGGGCCTTATTTGTCCTAGATTTCAATTTAAACTTACGAAGGAAAAGAAAGATGGTGTCTTAGTCATCTAGTGCTGCCATAACAGAAATACCACCAGTGGACGGCTTTAACAAAGAAAAGTTTATTTTCTCACAGTCTAGTAGGTTACAAGTCCAAATTCAGGGAGTTGGCTCCTGGAGAAGGCTTTCTCTCTCTGTCTATTCTGGAGGAAGGTCCTTGTCCTCAATCTTCCCATGGTCGAGGAGCTTCTCAGGCTCAAGGACCCCTGTCCAAAGGATGCACTCTGCTGCTGGTGCTGCTTTTTTGGTGGTACGAAGTCCCCAACTCTCTGCTTGCTTCTCTTTCCTTTTATCTCTTAAGAGATAAAAGGTGGTGCAGGCCAAATCCCAGCAAAACTCCCTTTACCTTGGATCAGGGAGGTGACCTGAGTAAGGGTGCTGTTACAATCCCACCTTAATCCTCTTAACATAAAATTACAATCACAAAATGGAGGACAACCATACCGTGCTGGGAATCATGGCCTAACCAAGTTGATACACACATTTTGGGGGGACATAATTCAAACCATGACAGATGGCCTTTAAATAAGGTGTCAGAGCATATCCAAACACTGCAGGTCCTTCGCAGTTTCCCCTTTGACTTTGGTTTCTCCAGTCACCCTTTGCCCTGCTTCCAGAGAGAAAAATACTAAAACTCAACAGAGTCTCCGTGGCATTGTTCTGTCTGGTCCCACAAAGATTCCACTCTCTTTTTAGAAGACCAGTGACACACCACCCAAACATAGGACATCTGTGCATGTTACCCGAGTGTTTCCTTAGAAATGCGGAGTTACATTGGGAGGGTAGGATTTGGTCAGATTGACCATGGGCAAACATATCGGAAGTGACTTTTGGGGCCTCCATGATTTTTTATGATATATCTTCTCTCTTTGTCCCAACCCCACAGTAGTGACCCTTGCAGATTCTCACCCTGGTCTGCCTGTCCTCTCTCTCTCTCAAAACTCACTACAGACCGTTACTGGACTCCTCATCCCACTCAGAGTACGTTTGGGCCATGCACCCAGCCGTGCGCCCATGCCCTGCTTTCTGCTTAAGAGACACCAAAACCCAGAGCAAGGTGTGCTCATTAGAGTCAGGATCCTCACTGCCTCAGTGTAAGAAGGGCTCTGGAGCAAGACCCAAGCCTGAAGAGGGCATTTCAGATCTTTAACCAGTCAGTGGAATATTTACAGAGTTAAAAGGGGCTTTCATAGACAGAGCATGCCCTGACATCTCCTCTGCCCAGGACAGTGGTGTTCTAGAACTTATGGCTCAGAAGGGCCTTTCTGTGTGAATCCAAAGAACTGGGCCATTTATCACCTTGTCTACTTAGAAGCAAGGGTGGTGAGACTTCCTCTCACATACTTTGGACATGTCATCAGGAGGGATCAGTCCCTGGAGAAAGACATCATCGTGCTTGGTAAAGTAGAAGGTCAGCGAAAAAGAGGATTGACGCAGCGGCTGCAACAACGGGCTCAAATATAGCAACGATTGTGAGGATGGCGCAGGACCTGGGAGTGCTTCGTTCGGTAGTACATACGATCACTGTGAGTCAGAACTGACCGTGGCACCTAACAACAACAATTGTACGGTAACCGGTAACCAAGCCTCGGGCCAGGATAAGTCGTATTTTCCCTAGCCAGTTCTGCTGCCGATCCTGGAGAAAAGGCCACCTGGAGGTACAGGTCATGGGATATTTGGCTACAGATGGAAGTGTGGCTCTGTCCGCCCACCTCCTACCACTCCCCCAGGTCCCCACCTCACGCCCAACACGCGCGCCCCCTACCTGCCAGGCCCTGCTCTGGCCCGGAACTCGGCTGAGATGTAAACTGGGGATTCTCTGTTGGGCCTGCGGTCCCTCCCTCCTCACCGCGGTCCTTTCTGTTTGCACGAGCACACACAGCCGCTCCCCTACGGGACGCACTGGACCGAGCACAGATCCCATCCCTCACGTACACCCTCCGCGTTCACGGAATCTTCATAACAATAGCTCCGCCGGGGCCATCAGGAGCTCCCCGGGCGCAAACAGCGCTCTCGTCTCCATTCTGTGGAGGCCAGATGGAAACTCCTCCTCACGTGTTGGCCCAGATCTGACCGAGCAAAAGGCTTTTATCGCGGAAGAGCCCCGTTCCAAGCGGCAACCCCTCCCCTGAGCACAAAGTCAAAGAGACATGTGTGCAAAGGGCTTGTCACAGAAAAAAGAGGGTGGTTTTTTTTTTTTTTAAGAATTTTCTCTTCCCGCCAAAATGTCTTGTGCCGCCGGCGGCAGCAGCAGGTCGGTGGAGAGCTGCCATCTGACCCCCCTGTCACGTCCCTAATTGCTTCCCATCTGGTGTCTGGCACGCACAAAGGCCGCTGGGGCGCCCGCGGAGCCCGCCTGGCACGGCCTCCAGGCCCCAGGCGTTGGCGCAGCCCAGGAGGCGAGGCCCGGGACCACCACCGCGCACTGGCCCAGGGAGGGCTCTGGTCAGCCGCTCTCCTGGGCAGGCACTTGCTATGACCTGGCTTGGGTCAAGTGATGTCCCATGGAGTAGCCCTCAGCAAGAGAATGTGCCCGACGACGAGCCCTAGGACCCCATCAAGTGGTTGGCAGAAGGTCAACGTGACTCAGCAATTCAAAACTCTGAGGAACACATCCTGGGATTTGATTCAGAACCATCCGCAGACTAAGCTGCCAAGTATTCACAGCACCACCTCTTTTGTTTAATAGCGAAAATTTGGAAACAACTCTAAGAATTAAGAATGGGGCGTGTAAATTGTGGAAACATCCACCAGATAAAATACTGAGTAGAGATTTTTTTTTTTTTTTTAGTGATTAAAGATGACACTGTATTGCTATGGAATGATATTCACAAAATATTCTTTAATGAAAAAAGCACGTTACCAAGTAACACCTACTGTGTGATTCTATTTAAATACACACATATATACATGAAAAAGTGTTATACGTCAAAATATTAACAGCGATTATTTCTGGGAAACAAGTGTATGGCTGATTTTATCTTATTTTTAATATTTATATCTTCTGATTTTTAAATATTTTCTATAATTAACCATGTATTATCTGTATAATTTTTAAAAAGAAAAGAAAAATGAAGACAATAATATAATAAATAATATCTACTTAGAGATATTATTTAAAGCCATGGACTAGATGAAGTTGCCTGAGGGAAATACAGAGGAGAGAAGGGGCTCAAGGGCAGAGGTCTGGGGACTCCAGTATTTAGACGTTGGATGAGGGAGGAGGAGAAGACAGGAAAGGAAATCAAGAAGGGGCAATCAGTAAGAAAGAAAAAAAACAGAAGGGTTCTGGGGACCAAATGAAGAAAGCACGTGAAGCAGAAGAGTCAGTTCTGTCACATGTCCCTAAGAGGTCAAATAATAAAGGTAAGGGCAGGACTGAGCATCGGTTTTGGCGAGTTGGAATTTTATCACAATAAGATGGGAAGTGGGGAAGTGGAGCCGTGTGTGAAGAGTCACAGAGAAATGGGAGATGGGGAGAGACCCCCAGAGGGTTGCTTTTTAAAATGGGAGATACATCAACACTGTGGTAGGATGATGACAACTTTCAAGTCAAGAAGGAGTAAATGGCCACGTAGTGATGGATGCTGAAGAGAGAAGAATTGCAATTACAAGTTTGGGTGAGCAAGAAGACCAAGGATCCTGCTCACAGGGAGGTGGGCCCGAGAGGGGCTGGGCAGTTTCCCCTCTGTAACAGGAGAGAAAGTAGAGGGGTGGGGAGTGCCGCAGGGAGCTTGGGAGGTCCTCAGGGGGAGGGGAGGGAATGAGGTAGGTAGTCTAGTCAGATTGTCACTATTTTCTCAATAAAACAAGGCTCCAGGTAATCAGCTCAGAATGAATGGAGGTTTCAGGAGTGAGAAGGTGAGAATCATTGCCTCAGAGAGGAAAGGAATCTGTTGCCTAGGGCCATGTGGTGGGATAGTGTGGCCACTCTGAGGTGAGGTTTGTGGTCATCGAGATCTACTTGACACAGTTGGATGTGATCCTCTGGGCCCCTTAGTTGCTCTGGAGAATGTGGCGAGTACACCAGAGAAGACTTGCCCAGGGGGTATAGGCAGATGACCAGGGGCATTCTAGAAGGCTGCCCCACAGAGAGAGCTTCTTGCCTCTGACCATTCCTTCCTGATGTGCTTGTGTGCCACTATACCTCTGCTGGAATTAACTTCTCCCACCCCTGACTAAAGCCTATTCTGATTTAAGACTCAGATTAGGGCTCACATCTTCCAGAAAGCTGAGTGGGGAGCTGTCAGCGAGCACATTAATATAATTACGTATATGTACCTGTTTATAAAAATTGGACTAGGAGTTCCTTAAGGGCTAGGAATGGATTGTTTTTATCTCCTGAATTCTTAGTACAGAATTTAGCAAATTGTAGGAGCTAAATAAATATGTGTGAAAGAAAGAGATGGGGTGGGGAGAGAAGGGAGAGAGGGAGGGAGGAAGAAAGGAAAGAAGGAGAGAGGAAGGAAAGAAGGAAGAGAAAAAGTGAGGAGGGAAGGGAAGAAGGAAAGAAGGAGGGAGGGAGGGAGGAGGAGGAAGGAAGAAGGGAAAGGAGAAACAGGAAGGAAGGGAAGGAGGGAGGAAAGGGGAGGAGGAAGGGAGGAAGGGGAAAGAAGAAAGGAGAAAGACAGAAGGAAAGAAGGAAGGAACATATGAAGGAAGGAGAAGGAAGACGTTTCCTCACTTTAGAATTGAGAAAGTCAAGGCTCAGAAAGGTAAATTCTTCTAAAACCAAACAATAGCTACGTATACATATCTGTTATATTGTCAGACAGGTCATTAGAGGTAGAATGACATTGAACCTGATTTGCTTGTCCCATTGTCATTATTAATAGCACCACCTTTTGAGCTACAAACCATCCCAGTTTAGATGATAGATTATACGAGCATCCCAGTTATAGCAACTGTCAAGTCAACAAAGACCCTCTGAGTCACCCTTACCAGAAAACCCTTTCCCATCTGGGTTCGCATTCTTCCTTTACAGAGCAGCAGTACCTCAGAGCCTGGACCAAGTCACCAGTGGACCTTGAGTACAGCACTGGGGATGGATGCAAGGGTCCAAACATTCAGAACAATCTGTAGACTGAACTCAGCTTATTTTCATTTTTCCTTTGGTTTCGTGCCAGATCCTCACTTTTGACTGTCCTTCCACAGCCCTATAGTATCAAACACTAGTGTGAACTGACACATCTTTTAAAAAATGTTTTGCTCTTATTTTGTTACTGAACAAAACAATTTTTAACAGCTTTATTGATGTATAATCCACAGACCATAAAAGTCACTCGTTTTAAGTGTTTAAGTGAACAATTTTTCATAAACTTATGGAGCTGTGCAACCAACACCACAAATTTATTTACATAATGAAAATCATGGCCTGTCTTGAGCTTTCATAATATGAATTATTTAATGCACACAACCGTGTCTCCATACACTCCCTCTCTTTCGTTCTCTCTAGAAACACTTCAATTTTGTAATAACTCATATCTGTCTCAGAAATGGCTTCATCTCAACCGTTAAGAAAATAATGGGAATTATAAAATAATGATCATGTTCTCATATTCTTGAGTATGATAGTATTTATGATTGTACTTTTGGGTTTTGTCTTTGCTTTTTTGTTCTTTTGGCAGGACACATTCCACCTTATGTGTTTGTGAGAAGGGGAAAAAAAGAAATCAGAAATGAAAAGCTATCCCTTCCCTTACACTTTAGGAGAAAGTTGATAGGTGACATCTGATGATTTAATTACACAGCCCAAAGAAGTTCCACCTCCAGGCTCCTCTCATCACTATCACCCAAGCATTATGCCTCCTGGGCTAGCTACTCAGCTTTGTGGTTATTAAGAAGTAGACATCCTGCTTGTCATTTAAAGCCATTTGCTCTGGATTATAAAAGAAGAAAATCCCTGCAGCTGCTGGGAATGCCAATGGGCCTTGTTTTCCCATGGGCCCCTTTGTTCTTTACCACAGCTCAACACTCTAACCAGGATTCTGGGTTTAAACTTGCTGGTTATCTTCCATCACAAAACTTAAAAAAAACATCATCATGGCTGCGATGCCCAGTTTAATTGAAGTAAACTATTACTATGTTCTTATACATTGAATACGATAAAAATCAACTACAAAAATAAAAAATCAACTACCCTGCTAATTAAGACAAGTGGAATTTCCAATACCAATGTGCCAAAAAACTTAATGGCAACAGGGCTGAATCCTAACTTCTCACCAAGATTGATGACCTAGTGGTAAAAAGTTATAGTGAGAAAAACTGATTAAAGGACCTCAAACTACAGAAATAAGCTACCATTGCACCTATAAAACCCATTGTCATCAGGTCAATCCCGACTCACAGCAACCATTGCACCTATAAAAAAAATAGTGCTCAGAAATTGCAGAAAATTTAGGTCTTATCTTCACACCTATTCCCCAAATTCGTTTTTGACTCCATGGTGCCATCAAGGAGCCCTGGTGGCACAGCGGTTAAAGCACCCGGCAGCTAACCAAAAGGAAACCCTGGTGGTATAGTGGTTAAGTGCTACAACAGCTAACCAAAATGTCGGCAGTTCGAATCTACCAGGCGCTCCTTGGAAATTCTATGGGGCAGTTCTACTCTGTCCTATAGGGTCGCTATGAGTCGGAATCGACTCGACGGCAGTGGGTTAGTGGGCTAACCAAAAGGTTGCTTGTTCCAACCCACCAGCTGCTCTGAGGAAGAAAGATGTGTCAGTTTGTTTCTGTAAAGATTACAGCCTTGGAAACTCTATGAGGCAGTTCTACTCTGTCCTGTAGGGTCTCTGTGAGTCAAAATCGATTTGATGGTAATGGGTTTGGTTTTTGGTTTTGGCGCCATCATACTTCCTCCTCTGGGAAGTGAATAGTAAATCAAATATAAAGTGTAAATTACATGTACTACTTTAAATCAGATGTGTCAGAGATTCCTCAACCCTCATAGTGTACCGCCCTCTCTAGAAGAATCCAAAGCCCCATTTAACAAGGGAGATAAGACATGGATACAAAGAACAGGCCTTCAGAGCAGAACGGGGTAGAGCTAGGCTAGGGCTACAACATTCAGGAACATCAGAGAAGAGAATATGTGTCCCCATCTCTTCCACAACAGCCTTCTTTTGCTTACCAAAAGTCTTGGTAAACTTTTCATTTTGAAATGATTTCGCACTAAGAGAAAAGTTGTAAGAATACAAAGAACTTGCACCTAGCTTTCAATGCAGCTTCACTAATTGTTGACATTTTTGCCATATTTATCATTCTCCTTCTCCACACAGATATATGTATACACACATGTAAGTATACACACACAAATGTATATACACGCACACATATATAAACATACACATATACATTTTTTTTTTCCTTGAACCGTCTAAGAGAGTTACAGACATCAGGCTCCTTTATCCCTAAAGACTTCAGAGTATTTGCTGGGAACAAAGATATTCACTTACACAACCGCGGCAAAAAAAAAAAAAAAACCAAACCCATTGCGGTTGAGTCAATTCTGACTCATAGTGACCCTAGAGGACAGAGTAGACCTGCCCCATAGAGTTTCCGAGGAGCGCCTGGTGGATTCAAACTGCTGACCCTTTGGTTAGCAGCCGTAGCACTTAGCCACTACACCACCAGGGTTTCCACGACCACAGCACAATCATCAAAATCAAGAAATTTATCATCAAATCCAATACTATAATCTAAAAATCTTATTCCAATGTTGCTAATGCTCCCAATAGTGGCCTTTATAGCCTTTTTTTCTTCTGATCCAGCCTCCAGTCTTTCCCAAACTCTTAAAGCACTTTTCTCTCTACCCCTTCCTTTGGTCCCCAGGAGAAAACATCATGTGTGTTTGGTAAACTTTTCACACCTCTCTGAGGAAGCTTTAAGCAATCCGAGCCTTCGCTTTAGTCTTGCACAGCTGTGATTGGTACATGCGGCTCACACAAGCCCTGTACACAGGATGTACTCAAAGAGTATTAGTTGGTTAATAGAATAGAAATAAGTTTTCATCACTTGATCCATTACTGCCCAATGGTCACTAAGTAAACCATGCCTCGGTGACCTGTCTCATTCTGCTGCCAGGCCTAACTTTCCCATTGTTGGGTGAGAATAATATATATTCACATCCTGTTAATGCTCGAGTTTTAAAAAAATAATTCTTTGATCACACTTAGAAAGATATAAGCTCCCGTATTCCTTCAGGATAAAATTCAACCTCTTACTGGAGTTTCAAAGGCCCTTTGGGATCTGGCCCCAGTGTGCATTTTAATTGTATTGTTTCTTACTCTGCATTCTACACTTAAACCAAAGGGAGCCACCTGTCTTTCCCGAAGTATGTCCTTAATTTTCCACGCTCCAGCCTTTAGTCACTCTTGTTCCCTCTGCCTAAAATGCAACTCCTCCGTCTCCACTGATCAAAATTACACTCCAGCATTGGAGACTACATCAAGTACAGCAAACTTTTGTTGTTCTCGCATATATTCATGTCTACATTCACTCCACAAATATTTACTGAGCACCTACTATATTCCAGGCATTGTACTATGCACTTGAACTACATTAGTGAATGAGGCAGGTATGGCTTCTTGCTCTCTGAACCATCCTCGCCCCTGACAATCAGACTTTCTATTCTGAGAATTTGAGTCTGGGTTTCTATTCAGAATGACATGTTTTCTTGATGTAATGTAGCAATAGTTGGTCATTTGGCCAACAAGAACGCCTCCCCTTTGTAAACAATTCTGTAATTGATAGGCACATTCACATTCATTATCTCCTTTCATCCAAACCTGGTGAGGCTAGTGACAAAGACATCCCTATTCCCAGTTCATAAAAGAGGACACAGAAATTCAGAGAGGTTAAGTTGACCAGCCTAGACTGGTGTCAACGCTAAGCCGAGAATCCTGGCCTTCTGCTCCTTTTGTCGAACTTTACCACCCCCTTTACATACAAGGGAAACCCTGGTGGCGTAATGGTTAAGTGCAGTGCCTGCTAACCAAAAGGTTAGCAGTTCAAATCCACCAGGTGCTCCTCAGAAACTCTATGGGGGAAGTTCTACTCTGTCCTATAGGGTCGCTATGAGTTGGAATCGACTGGTTTTTTTTTTTGTTTTTTTTTAACATACAAATGAAATCGGATGTGAAGGAGGCATAAGCAATATTACGCCTCCTGTCAAGTTGGCCCCCAACTTGGTGACCCCATGCACAACAGAACGCCCCATCCAGAATTCTACCACTGAATCGCCACTGCCTGCAGTAAACGGTATCTGCTGTTGTGCTTAGCTGCCCTCAAGTCAGCCCCTGACTCATGGTGACCCCAAGTACTACAGAGCAGAACTTCTCCTTAGGGCTTTCTTGGCTTTAATCTTTACATAAGCAGATCACCAGGCCTTTCTTCAACAGAGCTGCTGGGGAACTTCGAACCACCGGTCTTTCAGATAGCAGCTGATCTCAAACTACTTTTTATCACTCAGGCTCCTAAGCAGTATTAGCTCTACTTCATAAATGAGAAAGCTCATGTCAGGAATTTACTGCAAAACAAATGCAACCCAGTGGCATTTGGAAATAAAATTCTGTCTTACTTCTTCCTTCAAGATACTAGAGATCAGATGACAATGCACTGGGAGGAAGGAAACAATTTTCCAGAGTTTATTTGAATTTGTAAGTATAATTGTTGGTAAATTGACCTTGCTTTATGAACATTTAAAATTTGGGATGACTAACATTGTAATTTGTTAAACCAGTAAGAATTTTAAAGGCAAGTAATCCTTCTGTGTTTCCAGTTTTGTCTTACACCTAAAGTAACTTAACATCTCAACAAATTTAGAAAAAAATGAAAAGAAAGAAAAATTGCTCATAATTCTAACAACCACTGTTGTTAGCTCGAGACAAAAAATTCTACATTATAGCATTTAAAATTTGCATACCTTGCTTTTATTTTTTCAGCTGATATTCTAGTTATACTTTTCTGTGTTTCTATATACTCCAAGAATAGAACAAGTCTTGGACTCAGAAGAATCAAGTTCAAATCCCAGCTCTACTACTTAACAGCTATGTCCAAATGCAGATACAGGTTTTAGGGGACCCAAAGCTTTGACAATCTGAGGTGGGGGTGTGTCTTTAAGAACACAAAATTATGGATGCAAAAGTTGGAGCAGAATTTGGCCATATCTTTGGAATGAGGAAGAAATCAGATGCATTTCTGGAGACTTAAAGATTTAAGCCTTTTCTTCTGCGATAGCATCAGGCAGTCTACCAGAAATGCTTAGATGGAAATGCTTCCCGATTGCCATCTGGTTTCCCCGCCTACTCTGCACTGTGTGACCCCCAGCACTCACAGGGACCTGGGCATGTGGGGCCTGGTGTTTCAGCTTTATTAGCAGCACCATAAATCCTCCTTTGCCAGTAGGATCTTGGGCAGTTCGAATAATCCCTCTGGTCTTCAGTTTGCCTGTCTATAAAGTGGAGTAATAACAATACCTAGCTGTGGTGGTTGCTGTGAGGATGAAGGATATAATACAAAAACCAGGGCAGGAGACAGTGGGTACCAGGCAGCCTGGTTATTATTCACTGGACGCCAGTGACCAGGAGGTGTGGGCTATGTATGGCGCACACTCTGCCCTATAAGACCCTGCGCTGTAAAACCCTGCGTTGCTCCACTCTTCAGAGACCAATCCCTTTCTGTTTTTATTATTGTCATTTTTCAGCAAACAACCTATGCCTTCCTTCCTTATGTAACTTTTAATGGATTTTTAGACTAGTAGATTTTGTTAGTTTTTACAAACTCTTCTCTAGCAATTTATGGCTAAAATAGAAATTAGAGAAAGCAACAAGTTATCTGGGTCTTCCCCTTAATTATTTCTTCTGAAAAGCAATGCCTAATAAAACCTGATTTGGTTTTTGTTTTTGATGCGTTGAAACAACTGGCAAAAAGGTTAGGAGACTCAGGAGATTCAATGGCTTTGGCGTGTGAGCAGACGGGCCATTCAGAACCTTGCAGTTCTAATTCGGAGCAGTCTCAGATGAATTTCCTCCCCAAGCTGGTCTGTTTGGGGAACAAAAGCCGGGAGCTGTGCTTGCTTCACGCCCCACTGGAAGCAAACGCCTCTCGGGCCCACCCCTCTGGTGGTCCCTATTCATCAGAGGGGCTCACAGTCATAGCCCTCACAGATTGGGCTTTTACAAATCACTACAGGGAAATCCAGTTTAGCCAACACATAAAAGCTTTCCTTGATATCCTCAGGAAGCCACCACAGTCCTTTTTATTGTATAAGTCACCCACAAAGATTTCTATTAACTATTTCCTGTTACTACGACAGGAAAGGCACCATTTGCTGCAATGACTTTTCCAAAATGCTATGTAAATCCTGAAGCTGACCACTGAAAGTTGTCCCTAAATTATTTATTCCACAGCTGACAACATAGATTCCTTCAAGGATCATATTCGTGAGGTCTCCAGGTGACTGCATTTTACTTGATATTTGACTGGATCTGACAAATAGGAGCTAATTGGGTACCTGAAAAACAATGCACAGCCTTGGAAGAGGTGCCAATACCCCAAGAGGCAAGGGGGCGAGAGCATCTCATTCCAGTTTAAACACCTAACTTCGGTTTATTTCCGCTTTTGTGGAAGAGCTGCTTCCGCTATTACAATTACTCCAGCCTCAGGTCAGAGTTACCTTACCAAAAAAAAAAAAAAAACCTGTAGCCATGGAGTCGATTCTGACTCACAGCAACCCTACAGGACAGAGTAGAACTGCCCCGTAGAGTTTTCGAGGAGCGCCCGGCGGATTCGAACGGCTGACCTTTTGGTTAGCAGCGGCAGCTCTTAACCACTATACCACCAGGGTCTCCTGAGTTACCTTATCTTATACAATAATGCAAAGTTCCTGAGTGGTGCAAACTTAACTGCCTGCTGCAACTGAAAGGTTAGGGTCCACCCAGAGGCGTCTCAGAAGAAAGGCCTGACAATCTACTTCCAAAAAATCAGCCACTGAAAATCCGTGAGTTAACTCCACAGAAACTGGCTTATATAATACTAGAAGAAGGACTAGTGGGGTAGAATGGCAAGGTGGGTAGGAGAGATGAACCTAAAAAAGGAAGCTTGGCACCATTTCAGAAAGCAGATGTGAGGCTAAAGGGCAGGAAAATGAGTTCAATGCAACCGTGAGGACTGAAGAGAGGAAAAAAGTTACCAGCCAACTAGTTTCAAAGAGTTGAGTGGTGAGGTATAGCTATTACTTCCCAAGGCTTCTCTTTCTAAATCTTAGCATTACTCTTTCATATTTAAGAATATATTTCAACAATTCTACTCCTAGGTATATACTCAAAAAATTTTAAGAGCAGAGACAAAAACAGAAGCTTGTACGTCAATGGTCATTGTAGCACTACAGGTAGTCCCCAACTGAGGACGTATTTGGAGTTACTTTGAACGGCACTCACAATCCTCTGGGTTGTGTGTGTGTGTTTTGGAGCATCTTATCCTTAGCAACATGCCCTACATACAATGTTGCAGCGTGTAATTTGCTGATGTTATCACTCTCAGATGTTCACTTGCAGATGTTCAATTCTATGATTTACCGTTCACTGCTGTATAGATTGGAAACCCTGGTGGCTTAGTGGTTAAGTGCTACAGCTGTTAACCAAGAGGTTGGTAGTTCAAATCCACCAGGCGCTCCCTTGGGAACTCTAGGGGGCAGTTCTACTCTGTCCGGTAGGGTCACTAGGAGTCCAAATCCACTCGACGGCAGTGGGCTTGGTTTTGTTTTGTTTTGTTTTTTTACTGTATAGATTTAGTTTTTGAAACTAAATCAAGAGCTTCAGTTGCTTGAAAACATGGACCCAAACGCTGATCGAAATAAGACGGACGCCACACCACCAGTTGCAAGGGAAACAAAGCGGAAATTTATTGCCTGCACAGACAAGGAGCAACCTGAGATCTAGTGACCACAAGGCCACGTGCTCGCTGTCTGCGGGGGTTGAGGAACTTTTTATTTCCAATAGCGTCTGGTGGTTGGGTTTGGTGCACGGAACTCTGCCCTCAGCCCTCCCATGTTCACATTGGGAGGTCCGGATGTCGAATCGTGTAGGTGATGCTCAGGTCCAAGGACAGATTGAGGACACAGCTCTTCAGGTCCTGGGCATGCGCCAAAATCTCCGTTCGTGATTGCACAGGATTCTGGCAGCAACAAACCGTGGCTAGGGCCGCAGTGTGGTCGGGCCGGACGGCAGTTAGAAACTGTGGCTTGGCAGGCTGGGGGGAGCGCGGGAGCCGGGGGCCGAGGCGGAGGGCCGGAGTCTGGGCGGAGGCTTCAGACTGACAGGCCTTTCTTCCAGCTCTCACTGATCTTCTGACTAGAAACACCATCTCCATTCCCAGGGTAATCCAGATGATCCAGGACCTTCCACGAGTGGAGTTATTACCACGACTGACAAAATGCCAACGTCATCCACCTCTTCATCATCAGAGTACATTTTTTATGATTTGTGTATTTTTTATGAATGTGTTAAAATATTACTGTAAGTTTATATGTAATGTTTCCAACCCTCAAAGACAAATCAAGATTGGATTTATAAAGATACTGATAATAAAAGGCAATAATAATGAAAACTAAAAAAAAAAAAAAAAATGGGGTATTTGATGTCAGAACCAACTGACAATGGTGTTGTCAAAAAGGCACCCTGTCCTAAGTGGGGAATTACCTGTATTCACAATAGCCAAAAGATGGAAACAACTCAAGTGTCCATCAACAGAAGAATGACTACACATACATACATACACGTATGGTACATACATACGATGTATGTACATACATTGTGTGGTACGTACATACAGTGGAATATTACTCAGCGATAAAGAGAAATGAAGTTCTGATACATGCTGTGACATGGATGAGCTTTGAAAACATTATGCTCAGTGAAATGAGTCAGTCACAAAAAGACATACGTATGATCCTGCTTACATGAAATATCTAGAACAGGAAACGCATAGAGATCAACTTTATTAGTATTTACTAAGGAGCAGGAAGGGGCCCTGATGGCACAACAGTTAAGCACTCAGCTGCTAACTGAAAGGTTCTTGGTTCAAATCCACCCAGCAGCTTCGTGGGAGAAAGGCCTGGCAATCTGCTTCCATAAAGATTAGAACTAGAAAACCCTATGGGGCAGTTCTACCCTGTACCATGAGGCCATTATAAGTCAAAAACAACTTGAGGGCACCCAACACCACCGCCAAAGGTAGGTGGGAAGAGGAGGGGGGTGGGGTATTCATTCCTTAAGAGGCATTGAGTTTCTGTTAAGGGTGATGAAAAAAACCTGGAAATGGTGATGGTGGCACAACGTGGCGAATGTAATTAATGTCACTGAATTGTACACGTAAAAAAAGGTTGGAATGGCAAATGTTTTCTTATATAGATTTTACCACATATACACAGACACAAAGATCTTTAAGTATTTGGAGAAAATTGAACACCGTTGCTAATTTTCTTAAAGACAAAGGTAAATTTCTAATAAGTAGGTTTGGTAAGAGAGTTGGCTTTAAATTTTTTGATTAAATTTATAAAAGTGGAAAAATATATCTGCTTTGATTTATCAGTGTTTGACTTTATGGCAAGCCTCATGATTTTAAGTCTCTTAAGATATTTGACTCACCTATTTTCACCCCAGTCCAATGGCATGGGAAACTTGGACTAATCCCTACTATTGCCCTTCCCAAAGCTTCACTCCAAGTTTCTTCTCCACATCTTGAATTTTGGTTTCCAAATTCTTCAAACATTAGCCTAAACCGAATTTTTTGTTTTCATCATCAATATAACTTTATAAGAAGTTCCTGGGTGGTGCAAAAGGTTAATTAGCTCAGCTGCTAACCAAAAGGTTGGAGATTCAAGTCCATTCAGAGGTGTTGTGGAAGAAAGTCCTGTCCACATACTTCAGAAAAATCAGCCATTGAAAAGCTGTGGAGCACAGTTCCCTTCTGACACACATGGGGTGGCCAGGAGTCAATGTCAACGCAGTGGTGGCTGATCTGGTGGTTGTATGAATGGCATAGCTTTCTGATCTCCTAATAAGGAGATCATGTCCAGCCCTGTGTCTGGGGAGAGTGCTTCCTGCAGTAGACATACATAGATGTATATTTGTAGGATAAATGAAGGAATGAAATAGAAACCCTTTTCTGTGTTAGAAAAAAAAAGAATAAAATGATAATAATTTAATAGGAAAAAAAAAGCATTTAAGATAAAGTCCAGCATAATGGGGCTACCTGGGTAGCTTCTTTTCATTGTCTACAATTTCTGAGTGTCTTATAATATGTTATATTTACTCTATGATTTAAAATCTGACCATATAAAGACAATGGACTCTAATACATTCTGTGTATCTGTCACAATGCAACAATTCACACTGACATGGTAGGCTGAATCATGGTCCCCCAAAGATGCTGAAGTCTGAATCCTTGGACATACATGGTAAGGGACTTTGTTACCTTACATGGTAAAAGAGAATTTATGAATATGTTACCTTACATGTTAGAAGGGACTTTGCAGATGTGATTAAATTAAGGATCCTGAGATGGGGAGGTTATTGTAGGCTATGAGTCAGAATTGACTCAGTGGCAATTTTTTTTTTTTTCAGTTGTAACCTCGGAAGTATCTTTTAAGAAGGAGTCAGGGGAAGATGTGACTACAGAAGAGGACTGTCAGACTGATACAGTGTGAGAAAGACTAGACCAGCCATTGCTGGCTTTGAAGATGAAGGAAGGGGCCATGAGCCAAGGAATGCAGGTAGTCTCTAGAAGCTGGAAAAGATGAGGAAATCATTTTCTACTGGAGCATCCAGAAGAAATGGAGGCCTGCAGACACCTTGATTTTAACCCAGTCAAACTGGTTTTGGACTTCTGACTTTCAGCCTGTAAGATATTAAATTTGTGTCATTTAAGCCTTTAAGCTTGTAGTAATTTTTTACAGCAGCAATACAAAATTAATACAGCAGAGTATACTGTAATAATTTCTCATTTTACAGAAAGATACCAAAGATATTTCTATTCAAACTTTTGTGATACAAGCTAATTAAAAACAGTGGCTTTAATAAGGTAAGTTTATATGCCTTGAGCAAATACACACTGACAAAACGATGGGCCAGAAGCCTGTGGGTGGCAGGAAACCAAACCAAACAAAAAACCAGACCCATTGCCATCGAGTCAATTGTGACTCATAGTGACCCAGGGAGTGTAACTGCCCTATAGGATTTCCAAGATGGGCCTGGTGGATTAGAACTGCCGACCTTTTGGTTAGTAGCCAAATTCTTAACCACTACACCGGTAGGAAACCAACTAGCCTAGAAGTTAAAACCGGCTAAGAAAAATCCATTAATGTAGGGCCCAATGTAGACTCTTTATTAGTATGTTGTTTTTAAATAATTTGCCCAATACCTGCCTCTATATGCTTTTCAAATCATTTCAAGTTTTTAAAAAATATTATTTCAATCAACTCTAGAGTCCCGTAGGACTTGATAATAATAGTGAATATAATATGCTGACAATTACAATAACTGATAAGGCCCTAAATACATAAGTTGGGTTTGATTTTTGTAAAGTCAATATAGTCATGGTAACAGAATGTAGAAGTTTGTACAGGAAGGTTCTGCCAGAAATGTCTACAGTTTATAACTGAGAACCAGAACCAGGGGGTCAAAGGGCTTGTTTTAAGACCTGACTTTCCTTCTTCCAATACTCCCCAAGCAGGTGCCATAGTTCTTGTACCCTCCTGAAACGTTGAAAGGTGAAGAAGTCATGTCCAGGTATGCATACTATGACGCCTGCAGCAGGGGTCCCTGATCTTAGCATGCTTCATTTCAGTATGCTAAGCAGAAACCTGGAAGACCCGCCCAGGTGAGGGGTTGCATGGACTGGAGGTGTGTACAATGTAGAGCCCTGGAGGTAAATGCCAACCAATAAATCATTTTTGCTTCGTTCTATTCATATTCTTTTATCTCTCTCCCTCTATTTCCCCAATTGGAAATTCCCCTCAAGCACCATTTCCTCAAGGAAATCTTCCCTGCTTAACCACCCCACTAGTTGGGTTCTTTCATTATAGGCATCCATAACATTGTATTCCTTTTCTTTGAAATGCTTATCATGACTTGTATTTATATATTCATTTGGATCATTTGTTTAGTGTGTCTTTCTCTCCACCTGTAAGACTGGAACCAGATATGATTTATCCCTACTAGTATACGGTTGCTGTTGTTAGTTACTGTCAAGTTGCCTCCGACTCATGGTGACCTCATGGTATAACAGAACGAAACGTTGCCTGATCCAGTGCCATCTTCATAATCATTGGTATGTTTGAGTTCATTTTTGCAACTCTTGTGTCAATCCATTTCACTGAGGGTTTTCCTCATTTTCATTGTCACACTACTTTACCAAATAAGATGTCTTTCTCCAGAGATTGATCTTTCCTGATGATGTCTCAAGTAAGCAAGTCAGAGTCTCCTCATCCTTGCTTCATTCAAGGAACATTCTGGTTGTATTTCTTCTAAGACTGATTTGTTTGTTCTCTTGGCAGTCCATGATATATTGACTATTCTTTGCTAGCACCATAATTCAAATGTATATCCAGTATTCTTCACCCACACCACAATTCAAATGCATCAATCCTTCTTCTATCTTTCCTTGTCATTATCCAACTTTCACATGCATATGAGGAGATTGAAAAGACCACAGCTTGGCTCAGAATCACCTAAGTCATCAAAGGACAAAGTTTGTGATGTTGTTGTCATTGCTAGATGCCACCAAGTTGGTTCCAACTCATAGCAACCCCATGCACAAGAGAATGAAACACTGCCCGTTCTTGTGCCACTATCACAATCGTTGCTATGTTTGAGCCCATTGTTGCAGCCACTGTGTCAATCCACCTCCCTGAGGGTCTTCCTCTTTTTCATCGAGCCTCTAATTTACAAGCATGATGCCCTTCTCCCCGGACTTGTCCCTCCTGATAACAAAGTAAGCGAGAAGTTCCACTATCCTCGCTTCTAAGGAACATTCTGGCTGTACTTCTTCCAAGATAGATTTATTCATTCTGGTAGTCCATGGTGTAGTCACTATTCTTTGCCAACACCATAATTCAAATGTATCAATTCTTATTCCATCTGTTTTTTCCGTTGTCCAGCTTTTGCATGCGTATAAAGTGATTGAAAAGACCACGACTTGGGTTAGGTCCAACTTAGTCATCAAAGTGACAATGTTTGTAATAGGACACAATAAATATTTGTTGAGTGAATAAATGAACGAGGAGCTCAGGGCATGTATGATTCCAGGCCCCTTTTCTCCACCCGCTATAACAATACTTTGCTAAGCTGTAAATAAAGTCAATGTAGGTGACTCAAAACCAAAAGATAACACTCCAGAAGATTTAGAAAAATTTGTTGAGGGCCCAGTGGGAGCTGGAACTCTTCAGAGAGCTACAGATCTAGAAAGGGAGCTAAGGCTAAATAGCTCTAACAAAAGACAGATGTCATGACAACCACAAGGGAGGGACAGACAAAGAGCAGTGGGAATTCGGAAGAGTCAGTGTTACTTCATTTTCGGAGTTATGTGGCCCTATTCCATGAGCCAGCATTCTTAAGAATACTCCACACTGGCTTGTCACTCTTTTCATCACATCCATTTGGCAAATGGATAAACCCTGAATAAACTCTGCTGTCTGTTTTCTCTGCTGCTGCACCAGATCCGCTGAGCCCTGCTGAGAATGGCAAGGGCAGGGCAGGTGTGTGTCACTATGTATTCATTAGTGTCTTGGCCTGTGACTGTGCACCAGCTGAGGGGACAAGTGGGACCCAAACTAGCACAAAATCTTCCTTATGGACCTAGCAGAGGGCTTAACTCACATTTGGCAACCTAAAATGAGTCCTTCCTGTTGCCTGGCAGTTTTACTGGGTTTCCTTTCCCCACTCTTCTCAAGGATTATTTAAAAATTTCTTTATTCTCCTCAGATCGCTGACCATGTCTCCCCTGCCAACAGTTCCTCCCTCCCTGACCGCCCCCAGCAGATGACCTTGCCTCTTACTTCACAAAGAAACTGAAATTGAGGATTTGCCCCTGCTGAAGAGTGTTCTCATCCAAGGGCAGGTCTTCTTTCCCAGGCAACCCACATCCAAAGATAGACCCCAGGCTACAGAAACGTGGTCTCCTCTCCAATTTGGGACAACTGGAAGAGCCATCTGAGTTTCAAAGCTCCCCTTAGAGTTGGCTGAGGCCTTCACTGGGGATGCATTGCAGCTCATCTCCCCCCAACCCCTTCTGCTCTATCCTGCTTCCTTCCCTTCCTCATGTGCTGATCGCAAGGGTACTCCCTAATAAATTTCCTGCATGCTAATTTCCATCTCAGAGTCTGCTTCCTGGGGAATCCATGGCCAAGGAGGTCTGGCCACGCTGCTCCACTAGCCTCCTCTGGCCTGCACCTCCATCACAGTCTATTTCAGCCACCTTTGTTGTGGAGTTTTTGACTATGGAATGCTTGCCCCCACCGTGGAGACTTTACTTGCCCCTACATGCCTCTTCAACCCTCTTTACCTATTCGTATCATGCCCACCAATCTGTCAGATCTCATTGCAAGCATACTTTCTCCAGAGGAAAAGAGATCAGGTTTCCTTGTCACACCCTGTCATGTAATTGTATGTCTTTCCTTCATGGCACTTAAACTTCTGCCTCTCTCCTCTCCCAGGATCTAAGCATGCAAACAGGGCCTGCCTGTTTTTGCTCACCATTGTGTCCTTAATGTTTCACATAGTGCCAGGTGGTGTGTTAGATGCTGGACATACAGTGGGGAGCAATACAAAGTCCCTGCCCTCATGGAGCTTACAATCCACCAAGAGTGACAATAATGTAAAATAAATAAATAAAAACCCAGTAGAAGCCCTCTTATCTTGACATTATTTGCACTCAGAGTTAATGAAGCAAAAGTGTTCAATAAACTAGAGAGAGGCCTTACTAGCCTCCTAGCCCTGGGGGAACAGGGAACCTCGGGAATGAAGAACGTGGGCTGTAAAAAATGGCCTGACAGAAGTGCCTGACCTCCTGTAACTTCACAAGGGGTAAGGGGAATCAAGACCAACAGCCCAAGGCTGATTCCTATGAGGCAGAGGTCAGACACACCTCCTCTCTCTGCCACCAATTCCAGCACCAGCTCTGTTTCTCTCTTCTGGTTCCATTAGCTTCTCAGCGCAGACTTCATATAGTACGGGGCATTAGGATTGGAGGAAGACTCATTAACAACCTGCGTCATGCAAATGACACAATCTTGCTTGCTGAAAGTGAAGAGGACTTGAATCGCTTACTAAGGAAGATCAAAGACCACCGCCTTCAGTATGGATTACACCTCAACATAAAGAAAACAAAAATCCTCACAACTGGACCAATAAGCCACAGTATAGTCCCACCCAATTACTTGGGTGGGAGTTAACAAGACCAGGGTCCAAAAGGCCATATAAAATGGTCTATCACCCTGTATGGGCCCATCAGGTAAGTGGATTAAGTGAACATTGGTTAAAAGAGCTTTAACTCTAAATAAACAAGATAATAGGTTGTGCTTTAATGAAGTTGATGAGATGCAACTAGTGGAGTAACTAGTGGAGGCCACGTTAGATAGACGAATATTTGGTGACAGCTGATTTGCTGAATATGAATATTTCAGACAGGGTGGGAATGAAAGCATGAAATTGAGGTGGAGGAAACAGAGTGAGTAAGGATTCAGAGATAGGTAATTATGGGGCATTTATGAGGAACTGCAAATATTTAGTTTGGCTTGAGTAAAGAATTCATGCAATGGAGTATTATAATTTAGAGTTCAGATTATGTATACCAAATATACATAATAATTTGGTATGTTTGGTATATATAGCCCAAGGAAATATTCATTTATTTCATGCAAAAGTTTAGCATAAATTTACTTTACCAGGAGAAATAGGCCCAGAACAAGGACCAAGAATAACTGATAGCTTTAGATTCTTAGAAGTAAGCATATAAATGGAATAGTATAAGGAATTTTGCTCTGGGCATTTTTTTTTTTTTTTTGGCTGTGTTGTCTAACCTATACTTAATTTTTAAAAAATTTGCTATTGACAAATGTACATATAGAAAAGCACAAATAGAGCTTGAAATTTTACAGACTGAGCACAACCATGAAACCAGTACCCAGACCAAGAAATGGGACGTTACAGCATTCCAGAAACCCCTTACGGTCAGCCCCACCCCCAACCACTGTCTTGGCCTCTAACACCATAGATCAGTTTTGTCAATGTTTGAATTTTATAGAAATGCAATCAGATACTATGCACTCTGTTGTGCCCTAGGCATGGTCTTGAATCAGCCCAAACCTAGGAACCTGAGGATGATAGAATCCTAGCTCAGCATTTATTATGTGAACTTGGACAAGCCTCTTATCCTAAGCCTCTTTCCACATTCATAAAAATGGATTATAACAGTGTTTACTTCATAGGGTTGTTGTGAGGATTAGGTGGGATAATGTATGTAAAGGATTTAGCACAGTGATTAGCACATAGCTGCAGCTGCTACATGGTCCTTGGACTTTTTTAGTCTGTGAACTTGCTGGGTGGGATAAGACTTCAACGAACAACCTAGCCCAGCCAGTTTTCCTAGTGTTGGGGAAAAAGAAATTCACATTTTATCCTGGCAGTGTCTAACCATTGCTTTTTTCACAAACAAGTATCTATAAATATAACAAGGAACTCAGCTACTTGATCGCTTTTCTTTTTGGTCAGAGGCTAAGAAATGCCATTTCTGTTAAATACTTACTGGTCTCCCTCCTAGAATATCAGCTTTTTTAAAGGAAGAGCAAGCCCTGTTTATCATAGTACCCCAGCATCTAGTACCAGGCATAATAAGCACTTGATTAATTAATAGTTGCTAGGAATGGAGTCCCTGGGTGGTACAAACAGGGTTACCATGCTTGGCTGCTAACCGAAGGGTTGGAGGGTCTAATCCATCTAGAAGCACTTCAGAAGTGACACACAGGGTCACCGTGGGTCAGAATCAACTCGAGGGCAACTGGTTTACTGGCTAGTTGAATGAACACAAAAGTGGTTAACTGTATTAGGGCTTGGGAAATGATGTCAGAATCCGCTCAAACATGTTGAGTTATGATTGGCAAGATTACACTAGTAAAATCAGAGTAAAGTGAATCTCCCTTCCCTTCAGTGCTGGCCAGGAAAATCCACTCAGTTCTGTACATTCTGTACTTGGAACTTGAATAAGCACACAAGTTCTGAGAACTTCAGAAACAAGGGCAGTACACTACACTGCTTTTAGTGCTGAGAGGTTTTCTCAAACTTAACAAACACCAAAATATGAAAAAAAAAAATTCTTTTTCCTGTCAGCCACAAAATTTTTTTCCAGGTACCCTTTATTTTGGTTTTCTGCTAACCAATATATTTCACATATTCTTGAACCATATCTGTGTGTTTTTAAAAAACAACAAAAAATAGGCAAAAGTGCGGCATTCTGATGAAATCTCACTTGGTTCGTTTTACCCTCTACTACTTTTCACCACTCACAGAATGGGAAACACCTCTTCAAAAAATATCATGTTTTACATTGCAAGTTAAAAAGTCTGATTGGCTGACAAGCCTATCAGTCTATAATTAGATAAATCAAGCCAGAATTTTTTTTTTCTAATTTTCAAGACAAATTTTTTAAAAATAATTTTTATTGTGCTTTAAGTGAAAGTTTACAAATCAAGTCAGTCTGTCACACATAAGCCTATATACACCTTACTACATACTCCCATTTACTCTCCCCCTAATGAGTCAGCCCACTCCCTCCCTCCAGTCTCTCCTTTCATGATCGTTTTGCGAGTTTCTAACCCTCTCTACCCTCCCATCTCCCCTCCAGACAGGAGATGCCAACACAGTCTCAAGTGTCCACCTGATACAAGTAGCTCACTCTTCGTCAGCATCTCTCTCCAACCCATTGTCCAGTCCCTTCCATGTCTGATGAGTTGTCTTCAGCAATGGTTCCTGTTCTGGGCCAACAGAAGGTTTGGGGACCATGACCGCAGGGATTCCTCTAGTCTCAGTCAGACCATTAAGTCTGGTCTTTTTATGAGAATTTGGGGTCTGCATCCCACTATTCTCCTGCTCCCTCAGGGGTTCTCTGTTGTGCTCCCTGTCAGGGCAGTCATCGGTTGTGGCCGGGCACCATCTAGTTCTTCTGGTCTCAGGATGATGTAAGTCTCTAGTTCATGTGGCCCTTTCTGTCTCTCGGACTCATAGTTGTCGTGTGACCTTGGTGTTCTTCATTCTCCTTTGCTCCAGGTGGGTTGAGACCAATTGATGCGTCTTAGATGGCCGCTTGTTAGCATTTAAGACCGCAGACGCCACACTTCAAAGTGGGATGCAGAATGTTTTCATAATAGAATTTATTTTGCCAGTTGACTTAGAAGTCCCCTTAAGCCATAGTCCCCAAACCCCTGCCCTTGCTCCGTTGGCCTTGGAAGCATTCAGTTTATCCTGGAAACTTCTTTGCTTTTGGTCCAGTCCAGTCCAGTTGAGCTGACCTTCCCTGTATTGAGTATTGTCCTTCCCTTCACCTAAAGTAGTTCTTATCTACTAACTAATCAGTAAATAGCCCTCTCCCCCCACCCCTCGTAACCACAAAAGAATGTGTTCTTCTCAGTTTATACTATTTCTCAAGATCTTTTAATAGTGGTCTTATACAATATTTGTCCTTTTGCATCTGACTAATTTCACTCAGCGTAATGCCTTCCAGGTTCCTCCATGTTATGAAATGTTTCACAGATTCGTCACTGTTCTTTATCGATGCGTAGTATTCCATTGTGTGAATATACCGTAATTTATTTATCCATTCATCTGTTGATGGACACCTTGATTGCTTCCAGCTTTTTGCTATTATAAACAGTGCTGCAATAAACATGGGTGTACATATATCTGTTCGTGTAAAGGCTCGTATTTCTCTAGGGTATACTCCGAGGAGTGGGATTTCTGGGTTGTATGGTAGTTCTATTTCTAACTTTTTAAGAAAACGCCAGATAGATTTCCAAAGTGGTTGTACCATTTGACATTCCCACCAGCAGTGTATAAGACTTCCAATCTCTCCGCAGCCTCTCCAACATTTACTATTTTGTGTTTTTTGGATTAATGCCAGCCTTGTTGGAGTGAGATGGAATCTCATCGTAGTTTTAATTTGCATTTCTCTAATGGCTAATGATCGAGAGCATTTTCTCATGTATCTGTTAGCTGCCTGAATATCTTCTTTAGTGAAGTGTGTGTTCATATCCTTTGCCCACTTTTTGATTGCGTTGTTTGTCTTTTTGTGGTTGAGTTTTAACAAAATCATATAGATTTTAGAGATCAGGCGCTGGTCGAAGATGTCATAGCTGAATATTCTTTCCCAGTCTGTAGGTGGTCTTTTTACTCTTTTGGTGAAGTCTTTAGATGAGCATAGGTGTTTGATTTTTAGGAGCTCCCAGTTATCTGGTTTCTCTTCGTCATTTTTCATAATGTTTGTATTCTGTTTATGCCTTGTATTAGGGCTCCTAGGGTTGTCCCTATTTTTTCTTCCATGATCTTTATCGTTTTAGTCTTTATGTTTAGGTCTTTGATCCACTTGGAGTTAGTTTTTGTGCATGGTGTGAGGTATGGGTCCTGTTTCATTTTTTTGCAAATGGATATCCAGTTATGCCAGCACCATTTGTTAAAAAGACTATCTTTTCCCCAATTAACTGACACTGGGCCTTTGTCAAATATCAGCTGCTCATATGTGGATGGATTTATTTCTGGATTCTCAATTCTGTTCCATTGGTCTGTGTGCCTGTTGTTGTACCAGTATCAGGCTGTTTTGACTACTGTGGCTGTATAATAGGTTCTAAAATCAGGTAGAGTGAGGCCTCCCACTTTCTGCTTCTTTTTCAGTAATGCTTTACTTATCCGAGGCTTCTTTCCCTTCCATATGAAGTTAGTGATTTGTTTCTCCATCACATTAAAAAACGTCATTGGAATTTGGATTGGAAGTGCATTGTATGTATAGATAGCTTTTGGTAGAACATTTTTACTATGTTAAATCTTCCTATCCATGAGCAAGGTATGTTTTTCCACTTATGTAGGTCCCTTTTAGTTTCTTGCACTAGTACTTTGTGGTTTTCTTTGTATCGGTCTTTTACATCTTTGGTAAGATTTATTCCTAAGTATTTTATCTTCTTGGGGGCTACTGTGAATGGTATTGATTTGGTTATTTCCTCTTCGATGTTCTTTTTGTTGATGTAGAGGAATCCAAGTGATTTTTGTATGTTTATCTTGTAACCTGAGACTCTGCCAAACTCTTCTATTAGTTTCAGTAGTTTTCTGGAGGATTCCTTAGGGTTTTCTGTGTATAAGATCATGTCATCTGGAAATAGAGATAATTTTACTTCTTCCTTGCCAATCCGGATGCCCTTTATTTCTTTGTCTAGCCTAATTGCTCTGGCTAGGACCTCTAACACAATGTTGAATAAGAGCGGTGATAAAGGGCATCCTTGTCAAGACAAATCTTAATGTCACATATAGTAACACATTAAGGAAGAGAACATCAGGAAAGTAAACCCCTTTGCTAGGTCTGATGCAAGCTGTGCAGGAGTTTAATTAACACGAACTTTTTCTTTTCTGGAGCCCTGGCAGCAGCGCAGCGGTGAAGAGCTCAGGCTGCTAACCAAAACATCAGCAGTTCGAATCCACCAGCCACTCCTTGGAAACCCTATGGGGCAGTTCTACTGTGTCCTCTAGGGCCGCTATGAGTCAGGATTGACTCCATGGCAGTGGGTTTGTTTTTTGTTGGTTTTTCTTTTCTGTAACTAGGAGATTAAAAAAAAAAAAAAAGGAAAAATACAAATATCAAGAAAAAAGGCACTTCACTGTGTTGATGAGTAGTTACTTTGATTAGGCCAGTCTTCACTTGATTGCCGGAGTTGGGAGCAAAAGTACAATTCACAGACAGGTACCATCACCACACACTGCCATCAACTCGATTCTGACTCATAGCGACCCTACAGGACAGAGTAGAACTGCCCCATAGGGTTTCCAAGGCTGTAAATCTTTATGTAAGCAGATTGCCATATCCTTCTCCTGCAGAGCAGCTGGTGGGTTCCAACTGTAGACCTTTCGGCTAGCAGCGGAGGGCTTTTAACTGCTGCGTCACCAGGGCTCCTACAGATAGGGACAGGGTTATAAAATGAGCTACAGGATCTTAACAAAGTAATTCATATTTCTTGGTTATAAAGCAAAACTGGTTTCATACAGATAACTAAGGGACCAATTCACTTCCTCTGCATAAAATAAGTATGGTTAACAGTCCTTAAAAGGGTCGTGACTAGTTTTCAAAAAATATTTTAACACTAAGATTTTCTAAAGCAAGCACTATGCTAGATACAGGAATGAAGGAGCCATAAATAGCAATCCCTACAGAAATGTAAAGTCCAGTGGGAAAGTTTGATGAAAGCACTAGAACACTCAGGAAATGATTCACAGACCTGTGCTAAAAAGCTGAGTAAGATTTTAACAGGTTAGGAAGACAAAAGCAGTAAGGCAGAGAGAACATTACAAATGCAGGCATGAAAACAGGGGCATTCCCATGTATGTTCTTGGAAGTGCCAAGTTACCAGCATGATTGAAAAAGAAGTGTGGAATTGGGAAGTAAAGGAGGAGAAAGCGCATTAGTATTCAAGTAATAGAGAACCATGCAAGATCTTCAAACAGCAGAGATGTGATCAGATCTGTGGGCTTTTTATTTTTTGTTTCTTTTTGCTTACACACAAAGAATGAGTCTAGTCCCATCAGCAGTTATATTTTACACTTTAAATTACCAGACTGGCATCCTGGTTTCACGTGTCAGTTTCCTAAGTTTGCTAGAAGTCTTCTACTGAAAAGTAAACTCATTTGCAGTGTGTTAATCCAACAGAAGACTACAGATAGTATCTGGATGGTGGTGAACTCACTAAGGTAATGTAATACAGTAGACGTGACTGGGTGACCGGTTTGCCTTGCCCAGGTGACACTCTAGTGTCATTGTGCAGTTTCTTGGTACTTCTATAAAATGGAGATCAGAATGATTAGTTCAGTAATCCAAGTAACAGATGAAGGAGCGGAATTAGAGCAGTGGCCTTTTGCAGGCTGAGAATTTGTAACAGATTTCAATGTAGGGGTGAATGATGGGCAGATTACTCTGTGGATGAAAGAATGGGCAGGTCCAAGTTGAGAAAAAAAGAAAATTTACTTTGGATATTGCATTTAAGGTGTCAAACAAAATAGTCATATGGAAACATCTAAAAGGCAGTTGAAAATATGACTTGGAAAAAGACTCGGTAAAGAGATCGAATTGTGTTAAGAGAAAAAATTACCTATAAAGGGAATTCTAAGGGAGAAAAAAGGACTAAGAACAGAACCTTGGGTAAAGTCCTTACCGGTTCAAGAATACCATATGACCCCAATACTTTGCAACGTTTTCTTCTTTTCAAAATGGGCAATTGAGGGCTTGACATAATTAATGCCAGGATGACCTGTAAGTTTTTTTCTGCCTGCTTTCTCCTTTCTGCATACTTTTGTCAATGACTTTGTTTTGTTCTGTCAGGCCACCTGGCCACCTGTAATTTATGACCCCCTATTACATAAAGATTAGAGCCCAGATGTCTGGAATGTATCTTTTCAGTCTGATAAGGAGTCTCTTGTAACTATCTTGTAATGTGTAACTCGTCCGGCCATCTGTAGGCTATGTGCCTAAAAGACACTATGTCCCCCTTATGACAATGACCAAAAACCAAACCAAACTCATTGCTGTCGAGTCAATTCTGACTCATAGCAACCCTACAGAACAGAGTAGAACTGCCCCATAGAGTCTCCAAGGAGCACCTGGTAGATTCAAAGTGCTGACCTTTTGGTTTGCAGCCTGAGCTCTTAACCACTGTGCCACCAGGGTTTCCATGACAGCAACACATAAGCTCTAAGATAATATAAAATTGCCTTTCAGGACTCTATAAAGACAGCCTGCATTGCTGTTGGACTTCCCATTGATGTCACCTCCTAATAAACTTTCTCTTTCTGACTTGGAGTATGTTTCATTGGGTCCACTGCTTGAAGGCATGGACCCTATTTGGGCAACAACCATAAAACACAAAAACATTTTCTTTTAAAACAAAATGAATAATGCCAAGTCAGCTTGTACACAGATGCTTTATTTTGGATGTTCATATTCATCAGCATTGTATGCAAGATTCTCTTACAATAGCTTTCCCAATACACCAAAAAACTCAATTTAGTCAGGGTAATTGTTATATGAATGTGAAAACCTTATAACAAAATGGGAGTATTATAAGCGTGTAGTCAGTTCCCATGCAAGTATGGCTGCTCCATGTATGTCTGGTACTTTTAGAACATACTGAAATTCAACTGAACACAACAGTATAAAGGTGACTTAAGATGCCTGACATGTTTAAGACTAAAAATCTTCTTGCAAAACGCAACAAAACAGTTAACTGGAGGATTCAACCAATACCAATCCAAATATGTGCTATGTTCAATAAGACCAGGGTTACCTGCAATACATCACATGTGGGATAATTTAATGCTCAAGAAAAATTATGCTGTAAAAAATATAGCTCTTCCTAGATATTATACTTTGGTGATTAGAGACTGCATACATCCAAACCAGCTAAGGGTTTCAATAAAAAAAAAAAAAAAAGAAGAACCATTACTGTATTTTTACACACATAATGCGCACCTTCTGCATTTGCTGGCTGAGCCCTCCCCCACGAGGTACTTTCGTGAGTGCGCTATGCTAATTTTTTTTTTTACAGTAATATGTGGAAGAGGACTGGCGTGGCAGCGCTTGTGGGGGCGCCTGTGGGGGTGCCTCGAAGAGGATAGTGTGGCGTGGCCAACAAACACACAGAGAAGGCATGCATTATTTGTGTAAGAATATGGTATATGCTATTAATTCAACGTAACTGAAATGATCCAGTATGATTTTGCTACAATCATTGGTTTTACAAAGTGAGATTGCTGTGAGAAGTTCATTAAATAGGAAGCAATCAACATACTTAACAGACACTGCTAAGAAGATTCGAATTGGTTTATCTGTTATCAACAAGGCATAATCTTAGTACCATACATTTTTTTCACTTCTCACTACATTTAATATGCAAAAACTAGCAAGTGGATTTAAATAGCTTAAAACCCTTTTAGGTCTACTGCTCAAGAGCTAGGCATTAAAATACTTGGTATTTCAATTTCTAGTAACATAAAAACAGATCAGACAACCTTAAGCTTTTTATTTTTTTTTAAGGCTTTTGATTTTTAAGTATTTTGGTATTTGCAAGAACTTGCTTGGTAATGGCTGATTCCGTTAACTTGAGAACTTGCCATCATTTGCCTTTTTTCTTCTCACACAGTGCAAGTGGTGTTTGCTCTTTCCTTCTCTCATAGCAGCAAGCCGACTCTGCTACTTCCTATAGCAGCATACTTCAGGAGTGGAGAGGGAGAGAGTGTGTCAATTATAAATAATTAAAACTACAGTGTACAATTTTATTTATCTGTCAGTGTTTAAGTTGACAGCACACCATTATATGTCTCAAAAAATTACATAAAATCTACCACAAAAGCAAATTAAAGACATTCTTTCAAGAAAAAGTAAGTGCAAACACCTAAAACAGGCAACTGAAGCAACTGTTGTAACCTGCAGAGAAATACAAAACATTTATAAAAGGACAAAATTTTTTTTATAAATAAAAGATAATGTTCTTTACTTCTGAAACATTGAGTAAATATAATAAACTTCTAAGTGCAGACTGTTTTTAGGGACCAAGGTACCATATTATTTCTTAAACAAAATAAAATGCAAAAATTTCAAACACATATACAAATCATCAGATTAATTTATAGGATCCCCCCAATATAATTTAAAAAGAAAATATTAAATTATTATTTAGTACATTTTTAGAACTACTTTATAACCAACATGATTTAAAGGGCATAGTGCAACATTTAGGTAGATGTGACACACAGTATAGATATTGTATTCTTTGTAGCTATAACTTACTACAGTTTCATACTTAAAGGACAAAATTGTTCTTTACTATGTTAGCTGTAATGACAGGAAACAACACTGGCTTCTAGATGCCCTATATATATATAAATATCTACATTTAAGCTTTAAAAATGAAAATAAATTATAAAAACAGACTTCTTTCCAATTTACAAAGTTTTCCTGCTCCTACATACTGTACAATACATTCAACAAAACTCTCAGCTCTTCTGAGATTTATGAAGAAAATACTGACTCCTTACTAATAAGGAAAAAAACCCTTTTCAATGCTTTTTGTTTTTAGTACCACGCTCAAATAAATACATTTAACACTGTAGTTAATTTTACTGTTTTTGAAAAATACCAAGAATTAGTAGTGCAACTTCCTATCCTTCCTTTACATTCCTTTTCACTGTGTTTCTCTGTAGACATCAGCCTAAGTAAGTCAGCACACAGGCAGAAGCACTTCATAACACCACGTATGCTTTCCATACAGAAACTAGTTTCAGAAATCATTACATATTACAACAAAACTGCAGCATCAAGAGAGTAGCAACACGTATCTCGTGAAGAAAATATGTGAAAGTTTACTCTTAGGAAATCTCTGAACATTCTAATATTATTTTCCCTGTCTTGTTCTTTAAAAACAAATTTTAAAAATATCATTTCCTAAAAAATAACCTATGAAATTGCCTACCCCTTACTTAAGTGGCTTAACTTTTTGTCTGCCCAATATAAAAAAGTATGCAAAGCATTTCAGGCCTGTATTAAAATGTTAAAAACAATTAATTGACAAAAATTTCATTGTAACCTAATTTAGTGTAGAATACAGTAGGGAAGTCAGGCATTTCACCAGTCCTGGTAACAATTACAGTATTAGAGCTCTTGAAGTGCTGCTGGTGTAAGTGCTCAGGTATCTTCTGGCTTGTTCAGTCATGATAAGTTGGTCTTCTGTCTTCCCATAAACCACCGTTTCCCACTCACAATTTGACTAGGAAGAAAATATTAATAGCGATGTGAAAATGACCATAACAACTATCTATACTACTTCACAATAGACTTTTAAAAGCCAATTATTTTTAGCTGTCTCTATTGCTCGCAGGCCTCTGGAGGCAGGTTAAAAGTGTTGTCCCCAAGATATAGCTCCCAAATCAAATGAGTAAGTCTTGATGTGGAAGAAAATGTCAGCCTTTGTTGCTCTCACACTCTTGCAGAAAGACTGAAACAGAGGATGTAATGTCCAAAATGGTGTGAGAATGCTGTATGTCTTACAAATTAGGACATGTATTGATAATACGAAATCAAGGCGATGTTTGATTCGTTTTCTTCCTTTATCAAGGTGTGTAGGTCATTATATTACAGATAAAACCTGCTATGCAAACCTTTTCCTGAAAAGTTCTGTTAGTTAAATGCTAGGAACTCAAATCATTTTAAGTGGATTAAAAGGGTGTGTTCTTTGAAGAGCAGTGGCTAAGCCAGAGGTGAGGAGGCCATATTTGATTGGCAAAGATGCTTTCAAGGAATGCGTAAATGTCAGGAATGCTAGTGCGGCAGTCACCATGGTATAAAGACAACTTCCTCCTCAATGAACTCTCAAATTCTCTGGGGTGAGCTCTCAACACGGTAAAAAACTTTCCAGTTTTCATTTACAGCTACATACTGGCTGCATAGCAGCTAGAAGAAGGATTTTGTCTTATAATTTCTGAGCCAAAAAGTTCACTGGGAACCATTATACCAGTAAAATCACGTTGCAACTGCTTCCAACCACTTACCCTTTCATGATAGCAAATTAGGGCTATACGTATTTGTCATAGGAGAAGGGGTGCCAGAAGTGGATTTAGGGTTTTTTGGCTACAATTCCAATCATTTAGTTTATATGTGCCCTGATGTCAGGAATGCTAATCTCTCAAAAATCCAAATCTAATTTGAGTAACAAAATAACGGGGAATGTTTAGTTGTTGTTATAGTCAATTTCAAGGAGCCTTGGTGGTATAGTGGTTAAGCACTGGGCTGCTAATTGAAAGGCAGTCTGCTTCCGTAAAGATTTACAACCTTGGAAACCTTATGGGGCAGTTCTACTCTGTCCTATAGGGTCGCTATGAGTCGGAATTGACAATAGCAAAGGGTATATTCAATTTCAGATTTAAAAGAAAAAATATAATTTGTGATCAGTAAATCCAAAGTGATAATTGAATAAACAACAACAAAAAAACACTAAAAGAAATTTATAAATCCATACCTGAAGGTTCTTTTCCAATTTGACAACTTTGGAAGTGTTAGGGTTTGGTTTCTTTTTAGTAAGTGTACATGTTTTGTTGGTTGAATTTATATCCTGTTTTTCAGGAGTCAAGTTGCACCTATTGTCATGTATTTCCAATAATGGTATCATTAATAAAGATGTTGAAAATATATTTTCTGACTAAGGGAGAGAAAAAAAAAAGAGGAAAATAAAATAATTCAAAAATGGAGACAAATAGAGGGGCTACTGAGTAAGTGGTAGTGGAAGACCTGTTCTTTTCCCTTCAAGAACACTTTTGGCTCCTATGAAATTCTGGTAATATAGTAATATTAAGTATTTCAGAAATGAATCAAAGATTAGCCCTGAAATTTAAAGTTTTGAGAAATATCATTTTTTGACATCATACATAAGAGGGCAAACGCCTCTCAAAGCACAACAAATATAAACAAAACAAGGCTGTAAATAAAATATTCTCTACAGTTGATAAGTTTCTCTCTGAAGTAGGCAGAATGATACCAAAGGAAACTGCATGAATCACTAATTAACTGGTCACATAATGAATAAAAGATAAAAACTAGGGCTTAAAGCAACCATTTTAATTAAAAAGAACTCTGTACAAACCTGCATGTCGGAAATGTCTTCAGTGAATAGCTGAGGGTCTGGTTCTTCTTTTTCCCAATTATCTAAGACTAGTGATTTTCTGACTTTCTTTACAGAAGCCGTATGCTGGAATGAACAATTTACAATGGAAACATTACAGCAAAGTAAATAGGACGAAATGGACTTTCATTAACCATAATACTAAAAGATCACCTCTTGTTTGCAGCTTTTGTAAGCAGGTTCATCTTCCTCTTTCAGGAATATGTCTGTTCCAGTTTCTTCTTTTAAAACTTCCCGAATGTCTTCTTCCAAGAAGGCAAGTGGCTGCGACTGAATTGTTTTTAAAAGGGTTTTACTTAAAAAAATTTTTTATAGTAATATTTCTTACTCCCCATGCATACCAAACCCTTCTTGTATTCTTTTCCACTATTGACATAATTTTCTCCTAGTCCTTATAAATATATAAATCAAATTAAATTATGTAATCAGTTTTATGCAAACATAATATTGCATACTGAAAGCATTGAATGAAGTGTGGTACCTTCTTCATTCTAAGCTACTGAACAAAAACCTTCCTGCTTCAACTAAGGTCTTCAGAATCGGTTAGCAGAAAAGAAAGAACATTTCCCAAGCATTTTCATTTAAAGATAGAGGGGAAAAGGGACTGTCGAACAAACTGGGAATGCACTAGTTCTCCTTATTCTACATTTACTGCACTTATTACATAGCATGTGATTACTAGTTAACGTGTTTCTCTTACCGCTAAGATTGAAAGCAGTGACCATGACTTTTTCATCTTTGTACACCCAGCCTTAAGCTTAGAGCTCAGACACAGTGTTCAAGAAGGAAATCTGTGTATTTGCATGTGAATGTGAGCTTAGTAATGAAATAGTTTCAAACTATTATTTGTCTAGCTTTCTATCAAATAGCTAAGCATACCTTATAACTCAGGACATTTTAAAAACTATGTCAAATTTACACCTAAAATTAACCAAGGGCTGCTTTAAAAAAAAAAAAAAAAGGTAAACAAAGCTCCACTAAATAACAAGAGCTATTTATCGCATGGTGTGCAGCAAAATTTAGCTTAACTGGCAGCACGTGATGACCAGCAGCTTATGTTTCCAGCCAGCAAAATCAGGGAGAATAGCATTCATGTATAACTGAGATTTCACAGAACTTACAAAGACTTTTTAAATGAAAACAGAATTCTAAAAGTATTCTCATCTGCCCCGAGCGTACGGCCACCAGACACCCTTTCAGCTCAGTACTGAAGTCACTCCTGACGTTTACCCTTCAGCCAAAGATTAGTAAGGCCCATAAAACATAATGAGGTTAAATGGGCTCACCAGCCCAGGGGCAAGGAGGGGACGGGAAAGCTGGTAATAGGGAACCCAAGGTCGAGAAGGGGAGAGTGTTGACACGTCACGAGGTTGGCAACCAATGCCACAAAACCGTATGTGTATTAATTGTTCAATGAGAAACTACTTTGTTCTGTAAACCTTTACCTAAAGCACATACACACACACAAAAAAAGTACTCTCATCTGGAGCCTGAAACATACAGGAGTTATGTTAGTGTTTCTGTGAATTTTTCCAAGAGCTTTTGCTTTAAGGATTCACTATGTAGCCTGGGTGTTCTTAAAAAGAATCTGGAGTCTATTTTTTCCCCTATGAGAATACAAATGCCCTATGCCCCTAAGGTAGTGGCTAGGACAGAGATGAATTCACTCACTAAGCAGAATTATTTTCTTAGTTGTCCTAATATGACAAAAGAAAAAACTGCTGCATTTAACACACCCTAAGTAAAAAGTAAAAAAAAAAAAAAAAAATTTTTTTTTTTTAAGTTTAACACTACCAAAGTTAAGGGAGGTTTATATTTTTAAGACTTAAGAGTTTTTAGCCTTTTGAGTAATTTTTAGTAAACATTAGAAGAATCAATGTTTACTAAAAAGGCAACAGACATTTAAGATGTATCTGATTAAATTCCAAAGCCAATCTCCAAAAAGTGTATTTGATTTAAAGTAAGATATGCTGGAAAGCTCAGTGGTTAGCACATATTAGATGTTCAGTAAATAACTGAAAGAGGATGAACAGGAGAAAGGAAAAATCAGCTTTCCACAAGCATATGTACGAGCCTATAGATTTTTAGAAATTTTAGTCACTAAATATTTACCTTCATTTTATCTTAAATTAGTGAAGAAAACTATCAGTTTTGGCAACAGTCAAATTCTACCCAAACAGCTGTCAGTACCGTCGGTAGGTATTAAATTAAAAATGCCAGAGCACTAGGAAACAAACTGATGGGGACTTCATTCTAAGTACTTTGAAAGCTATTCTTTCACATACTCTTATTAAGATAGAATTTTTCTCCAAATTATATGCTGGCCAAATGATCCTGAGGCACCATAAAATTTTTAAGTGCCTTCGAATCACTGTTGACTTGTCCAGCCTTCCACCAATCTGATGTAGCTGACACAGTCCCCATTACATCCCCAAGCCTAGCACAGTATCTGGCACCTATTAGATAATCAAACAATATTTGCTGAATTAATGATGAATTAAAAAAATGAATAGTAAAGTATTAAAACAGATTATGTAAGTGAATTAGATCATTCCATACAATGGAATACTATGCAAACATTAAAAATTATGAGATAAATATATACGGGCATACCTTGTTTTACTGCACTTGGCAGATACTGCATTTTCTATAAATTGAAAGCTTGTGGCAACTCTGCGTCAAGCAAGTCTATTGGCGCCATTTTTCCAATAGCATGTGCTTACTTTGTGTCTGTGTGTCACACTTTGGTAATTCTCACAATATTTCAAATTTTTTCATTATTATTATGACTGCTATGGTGATCTGTGATCAGTGATCTTTGATGTTACTCTTGTAATTGCTTTAGGGCGCCACGAACCGTGCCCAAGTAAGACGGCAAACCTAATCAATAAATGCTGTATGTGTTCTGACTGTTCCACCAATCAGCTGTCCACAGCCCCCGCCCCGCTCCCTGCTCCCCGTTTCACTCCCTCTCCTCAGCCTCCCTATTCCCCGAGGCATGACAATATTGAAATTAGGCCAATTTATAACCGTACAATGGCCTCTAAGTGTTCAAGTGAAAGGAAGAGTCTCATGTCTCTCACTTTAAATCAAAAGCTAGAAATTATCAAACATAGAAAGGAAGGCACATTGAAAGCCGTGATAGGCTAAATGCTAGGTCTCTTGTGCCAAACAGTTAGTCAAGCTGCAAATGCAAAGGAAAAGTTTTTGAAAGAAATTAAAAGTGCTACTCCAGTGAACACATGAATGATAAGAAAGCGAAACAATCTTATTGCTGACACTGAGAAAGTTTTAATGGCTCGGATAGAAGATCAAACCAGCCACAACATTCCCTTAAGCCAAACCCTAATCCAGAGCAAAGCCCTAACTCTCTTCAACTCTGTGAAGGCGGAGAGAGGTGAGGGAGCTGCAGAAGAAAAGTTTGAAGCCAGCAGAGGTTGGTTGGTGAGGTTTAAGGAAAGAAGCCGTCTGGATAACATGAAGTGCCAGGTGAAGCAGCAAGTGCCAATGCAGAGCTGCTGCAGCAAGTTGCCCGGAAGGTAACTGATGAAGGGGCTACAGCCCTTACACTGGGAGAAAAGGTCACCTAGGGCTTTATGCCCAGAGAGGAGAAGTCAGTGCTCGGCTTCACAGCTTCGAGGACAGGCTGGATCTCTTGTCAGGGGCTAAGGCAGCTGGTGGCTTTACACTGAAGCCAATGCTCACTTACCATTCTGAAAATCCTCAGGCCCTTAAGAATTATGCTAAATCTACTCTGCCTGTGCTCTACAAATGGAAGAACAAAGCCTGGATGACAGCACAACTGTTTACAACCTGGTTTATGAATATCTGAAGCCCACTGTTGAGACCTACTGCTCAGAAACAAAGATTCTTTTCAAAATATTACTGCTTATATTCACTGGGAACTGCTGGAAATTCAAGCCGGATTTAAAGAGGATGTGGAACCAGAGATATCACTGCTGATGTCAGATGGATCCTGGCTGAAAGCACAGAATACCAGAAAGATGTTTACCTGTGTTTATTGACTACGCAAGGCATCAGACTGTGTGGATCATAACAAATTATGGATAATGTTGCGGAGACTAGGAATTCCAGGACACTTACTTGTGCTGAGTAATCTGTACACGGATCAAGAGGCAGTTGTTCGCACAGAAACAAGGGGATACTGTGTGATTTAAACTCAGGAAAGGTGTGCATCAGGGTTGTATCCTTTCGCCATACCTATTCAGTCTGTATGCTGAGCAAATAATCTGAGAAGCTGGACTATATGAAGACGAGCATCAGGATTGGAGGAAGAACCATTAACAACCTGCGTTGTTCAGATGACACAACCTTGCTTGCTGAAAGTTAAGAGGACTTAAGCACTTACTGATGAAGGTCAAAGACCACAGCCTTCAATATGAATTATACCTCAACATAAAGAAAGCAAAAATCCTCACAACGGGACCAATAAGCAACATCATGATAAACGGAGAAAAGACAGGTTGCCAAGGATTTCATTTTACTTGGATCCAAAATCAACAGCCATGGAAGCAGCAGTCAAGAAATCAAAAGATGCATTGCACTGGGCAAATCTGCTGCAAAAGACCTCTTGAAAAGCAAAGATGTCACCTTGAGGACTAAGATGCACCTGACCAAAAGCCATGGTGTTTTCGATCACTTTATATGCATGCGAAAGCTGGACAATGAATATGGAAGACCGAAGAAGAGTTGACACCTTTGAATTGTGATGCTGGCGAAGAACACTGAATATACCATGGACTGCCAAAAGAACTAATAAATCCGTCTTGGAAGAAGTACAAACAGAATGAGCCTTAGAAGCAAAGATGGTGAGACTACATCTCACATGCTTTGGACATGTTATCAGGAGGAATCAGACCCTGGAGAAGGACATATGCCTGGTAAAGTAGAGGGTCAGAGAAAAAGAGGAAGACTCTCAGGGAGAGGGATTGACACGATGGCAGCAACAATGGACTCAAGCATAGCAACAACCGTGAGGATGGTGCAGGACTGGGCAGTGTTTCGTTCTATTGTGTGTAGGGTCGTTATGAGTCAGAATCCACTCAACAGCACCTAACAACAACAACAACACTGACAATGCGCCTGGTCACTCAAGAGCTCTGATGGAGATGAACAAGGAGATTACTGTTATTTTCATGCCTGCTAACACGACATCCATTCTGCAGCCCATGGATCAAGGGCTAGTTTTGACTTTTAAGTCTTACTATTTAAGAAATACATTTTGTAAGGTTACAGCTGCAATAGATAGTGATTTCTCTGATGGATCTGGGCAAAGTAAACTGAAAATCTTCCGAAAAGGATTCACCATTCTAGATGTTCTATTTGTGATTCATGGGAGGAGGTCAAAATATCAACATTAACAGTAATTTGGAAGAAGTTGATTTCAACCCTCATGGATGACTTTGAGGGGCTCAAGACTTCAGTGAAGGAAGTAACTGCAGATGTGGTGGAAACAGCAAGAGAACTAGAGAAGTGGAGCCTGAAGATGTGACTGAATTGCTGCAATCTCACGATAAAACTTCACCTGATGAGGAGTTGCTTCTTATGGATGAGCAAAGAAAGTGGTTTCTTGAGATGGAATCGACTCCTAGTGAAGATGCTGTGAACATTGTTGAAATGACAACAAAGGATTTAGAATGTTACATAAACTTAGTTGATAAAGCAGCCGCAGGATTTGAGAGGACTGACTCCAATTTTGAAAGAAGCTCCGCTGTGGGCAAAATGCTATCAAACAGCATCGCACACTACAGAGAAACTGTTCATGAAAGGAAGAGTAAAATTGATGCGACAAACTTCATTGTTGTCGTATTTTAAGAAGTTGCCACAACCACCCCAACCTTCAGCAACTACTACCCTGATCGGTCAGCAGCCATAAACATCAAGGCAAGAGCCTCCACCAGCAAAAAGATTATGACTCACTGAAGGCTCAGATGATGGTTAACATTTTTTTAGCAATAAGGTATTTTCTAATTAAGGCATGTACATTGTTTTTATAGACATGGTGCTATTGCAGACTTAATAATCTACAGTACAGTGTAAACAAAACTTTTATAAGTACTGGGAAACCAAAAACTTCATGTGATTCGCTTTAATACTCGCTGTAATGTGGTGGTCTGGAACCAAACTCGAAGTTATCTCTGAAGTGTGCCTGTACGTTTATTAACTTAGTTAAATTTTTAAAAAACGCTGGTTACAAAACAATGCATAAAGCGTGATCTCAGTTTTGTTATGTGTACACATATAAATAAAAAGTCTAGCAAGCCCTAAAAAGAATATGATTGCTCACAGTATTATACGGAGATAAGTGACAAAAAGACTTAATTAATCCTACTATATACCCTCTAAAACAGTAATTTCAAAAGAAAGAAAAGACTAGAAGATTTGACAGTATGAGATGCCTTGTGGTAGAAAATGATTAAATCAAGCAAACTAGAATTCATTAATGAATCTACACAAATATGACTAAAAATAGAAGAACATTAACTGAAGTACCCTAAGAAGTGACCAATATTTTTCAAGATCCTATTTTTTTCCTAATGAACCTAATGTCAGAAATCTGCATCTGCTTCAGGGAGGAAGGGAGGAGAACGTTGACATGTTCAGGGGTTTGCAACCAATGTCACGAAACAAGCCGTGTATAAACTGTTAAATGGGAAAATAATTTGCTCTATAAACTTTCACCATAAATTTTTTAAAAAAAGAAAGAAATCTGTATCTGCCTAGAATGCCCCTATGCTCGTCTAGGGTATTTCAAAGTTGACAATTTATATGCAAGTATATTTTTTATAATCAGGAGAACATTTGCCACCTCGGAATCGACTCGACAGCACTGGGTTTTCGGCTTACCCGTCCTGAGCTGCTACCACTAGTACCACCACTGTCAGAGTAACAGTAGCAGCAGGTAAGCACCTACCACTTGAAACTCAGACAAGCACCCTGATTTCTATCATCTCTTTTATCTTCACGATAACCCTCTGGGGTGTGTTTTATAATCTCCGCTGCATAGAAGAGGAAACTGAGCCTCAAAGAGGTATCCTGTTCAATCAGCTTCCTAAATATTATTTTGAAAGTGTTTATGTATACCAAAATGTTAAAATAATTTTACACTACTGCAGGTAACCAGTACTGAAACTACTAAAAGTGTGGGTTGTAGTATAGAAAAGGATTCCACTAGAGTTGATTTCCTTTCTCTAGATGATATAAAGAAGGTAAAAATTCAAAATGAACCAAGCAAAGGTTTGTTTATAAGTCAAGGAAAAAAGATTAACACAAAGGTAAACTTAGATCAAATTTTACAAGTTTCAGAGCACATCTTTTTTAAAACGTTAAAAATCAAAGATGTTAAAAATCACAATTTGTGTTATTAAAAGTAGGAAAATTCTTAACGATAAAAAGAATATACATACCACAATTTTAAGAGGTCCATATTTTTTCTCCTGAGCAGCAAGTGCATTCTTAAAAGGAGTAGGAGTTCTTGGTGTGGTGCCCAGTATGGATCTTCTAATAGTAGGTGTTCTGAACCTAGTTAATCATTGAGACATTTCTATTACAGTCAAATCTGGACTAGTTAAGGAAGGGAAGCCATGAGAAAAGCACACACTAAATATTCTTGTATATACACATGCTGTATTTAAACATTCCAGGGCTATTGCAAAATATGCCTGCCTAAAATAATTCTTATTCTAATCAATCACCCTAAAAAAACAAAAGAAAAAGGACTAACATAGAAAAATGACTAAAAGCATTATTTTGCGTGAAATTAAAGTTTTAGACTACATTGAGCTGAGTTTTTTCTTTTACTATCCTAGGGATAAAACATAAGATTATTATTACTTTTTAATTCGAGTCCCACATGTATAGGGATTATGATACATGCATAAATGGACAAAAAGCTAATCTACTATTGAAATTACACTTCCCATTTTCTCTAACACAATGATTTATACCTACTCACCCTACATTTTCCTTTTGATCTTTGGGGGTTGTTTCCTTATGGAGAGGAGTGGTAATGAGAACTTTCTGCCCACAAATCGGGGTTGATGTAAATGAAGGATTTTCCATATTAAGTTGTTCATTTCCAGGGCATGTGTTAAAAAACTAAAAAGGGAAGAGAGTTTAAAAACAATTTTTAGAACATCAAAATCCCTACACAAACATTAAACTGATAAGATTTTCTAATTATTTCCTCATTTCTCTTAGGAAAAGATTATCAATAATATACATGTAAGCTCCATGACAGTAGGAACTCTGTTTTGTTCAGTGCCACCTCCCCAGGTCTTAAAACAGTGTTTGGCCCATAAAGGCATTCAAAAAATAGTTGTTTAAAAAATATTCAGATGTTATAAAACACGATATAAAAATTTTAGAACAAAACAGTATCAAATAAAAAAAAAAGCTATGTATAAAAACCATAAAAATCCAAAAGTTTTTTTAGCTCTATTTTTAGTATTATGACTATTAGAGCAAATAAATAACCTTAAGTGGACTTTTCTATGAGAATACTTTAAATTCAGAATATAATAATAATTATATTATTGCTGATTAGGAGTATAGCTGGAAAATTTGTCTAGCTAGAGCACAGCACAGAACGTCTGAACAGCCAAAATTGATATCACAGAGTCCCCTTCCCAAATTATACAGTTACTCACTGGATTGTAATTTACATATAGTTATGAAGTATTTATTTTCACAGCCAAGAGATTAGAAGCAGTGGTGTGAAGAAGTGGAAATTACTTTAAGGTTACTCATCCCTGGAATGAGTTCTACGTCTACCACTTGAGGCTCCATGGCAATTTACGTAACTCTTTTTTTTAATACTTGTAATTTGTTCAACCCTAAGATTAGCGTTCAAGTCTTCTTAAAACCCTGCAGTAGTGTCTCATCACAGACAGCTTAAAATCCAAGTTCTTTATACTCATGACCCCCTTCCCAACCATTCTTCACCTGAAAATTTACTCTTCAACAATGGCTGCATCCTGCTAGCGTGCAAAACTCCAAACACAGAAAGCTGTGAGTGTGTCCACGGCGGCTTTGCCACTTGGGGAAGAGTGTGGGGGAAAGAACTATTCACATTATGTCTATGTAAATGGCATTCTCTGAAGCGCGGGGTGGGGCAGGGGGGGCACAATTTTCAGAGATCACAGTGATTGTATACTGCCAGATTTTCCTTATCTTCTCAGCCTCGAAACATACCCCCACCAATATTCCAACATTCTCCAATGCCTTTTTCTCCCCATAAAATTTAACTTCTGTCAAGACACTTCCAATAAACCCCAGCTTATACCTCCTTGGACAAGTTCCTTAACTTCTGAATTTCATTCCACCTGCCTCCTAAGGTGTTTTAAAAGAGGATTACCTGAATTTCTGTATAAAAAGTGCCAGCACACAGCCTGGAACATGGCAAGTGTTCAATAAGAAAGACATAATTATAAAATAAGAGGCACTGCTTGACCAAGTGTAAACATCTGCTGCCCAGGGACATCACTACAGGAGAACACTGACAGCCTAGGAAACCCTGACACACGGTCTCACAGGGAGCAGTTGTCTTTCTATGTTTCTTCCAGTGAAGATTAAGAAGGAAAAGTCAATAGGTAGACTAAAATCTAAATTACTCTACATAGCTGAGGTCTTTTTATACCTTATGAGGTATATCTGTTGAACAGTACATCAGGAAACTTGATCCCAATTTTAGCTCTACCACTACATAACTTCGGGCAAATCGTTTTACCTTTCTGGGCCTATTTACTGATGATCTCTACAGAGGTGTAGAATTATATACGTGTATCTGAAAAGTCCGCTTTAGATAGTGGGAATAGTTGTACAACTTGAAGCATGTAATCAATGTTACTGAATTGTACATGTAGAAATCGTTGAGATGACATATGTTTTGCTCTGTATATTTTCACCAAAATAAAATAAAAATTTTAAGTCCCCTTTAGCTCTAAAAATTGTAGGATACTATAATCAAAGTAATACACTTTGTGATATGCCTTTTGGTCAGAGTTTAGCACTCTCATGGATACGTTCAAACGCATTATCCATTTTTATGTGTTATCAGAGCAACCACCTCTAGTAAGAATATTAAAGATCTAATTTAATCTAGCTCATTGACATTCTGGGAACATTAAAAAAAACCACTACTTACCTGTGAAGGAGAAAATGGTAGTGTTTTCACTGGTGTGTGTTTTAGTGCTGTATTACCACCATCATTGAACGCACCATCGCCAAGTTCGCTGCCTGGGGAATGACCCCCTCGCATTCTTTTCTTCTTTCTGAGGATGGTTGGTGGAGTGCTAAACTTGGCCATGTTTGGAGATGTTACAGGAATAGTCTCACTGTCTCCACCGTTACAACTGTTTTTTTTTCCTTCAAGTACAAGACTGACATTAAGTTGACATTCCATAGGTCCTTCATTGTGTTGAATCCGCATTAGTTTAACCGGAGTGGACTTGACAGGAGAAGTAGCAGCATCAGAAAGATCAAAACTGGTAACGTCACTCCATGCTACAGGATCCTGCAATAAATTAAAATTTTAACTAAAGTTAATGCTATAACCTGGTTAAATCTGATTTTTAGCATAAACCAAAAAAAAAAAAAAAAAAAAAAAAACCCCACTGCCAGCGAGTTGATTCCGACTCATAGCCACCCTATAGGACAGAGTAGAACTGCCTTATAGTTTCCAAGGAGCGCCTGATGGATTCCAACTGCCAACTTCTTGGTTAGCAGCCGCAGCACTTAACCACTATGCCACAGGATAATAAAAATGAGTAACTCTATGGAAATTATCGTAGAAATAGGCTTTCCTTAAGCAAGACCATTTGAGAAGAATAGATTGTGGCTTTCCTACAACTTCAGTTTGGAACGTTCCAATAAAATAATACTTCATCTAATTCAGTAGCTGAAAAGTAACTGTCAAAGTATTTAAAATGAAAGGAACAAACTATTTTAAAGTTATTGTCAGAGTAAATCAAACATAACACATCATAAGACTTTACATTCTACTTTACATCAGAAAAACACTATCAAATTCTACATTTGGTAACATGTATGGAAAGCCTTAAAAAATGTTCATAGTCAAAACAGCCTGGTACTGGTACAGCAACAGACATACAGACCGATGGAACAGAATCAAGAACCCAGACGTAAATCCATCCACCTATGGTCAGCTGATTTTTGACAAAGGACCAAAGTCTTTTAAGTGGGGGAGAGACGTTCTTTTTAACAAATGGTGGCTAGCAAAACTGGCTATCTGTAAAAAAAAAAAAGAAAAAAGAAACAGGACCTATACCTCACACCATACACAAAAACTAACTCAAAATGGATCAAAGACTTACATATAAAACCAAAAATGACATGGGAGAAAAAACAAACAATGCTAGGGGCCCTAATATGTGGCATAAATACGATACAAACCATAACTAACAACACACAAACACAAGATAAACTAGATAACTTGGAGCGTCTAAAAATTAAACACGCTCATCAAAAGACTTCACCAGAAGAGTAAAAACAGAACCTACAGACTGGGAAAAGATTTTTGGCTATGACTTATATCCATCTAATATCAAATCTCTAAAATCTGTAAAATACTTCAATACCTCAACAACAATTAAAACGATGGGCAAAGGATATGAATAGACATTTCACTAAAGGACACATTCAGGCAGCTAACAGATATACGAGGAAATAGTCTCAATCATTAGCCATTAGAGAAATGCAAATGAAAACTACAGTGAGATATCATCTCACCCCAACATTAATGGCACTATTCAAAACAACAGAAAATAGCAAATACTGGAGAGGCTTTGGGGAGATTAGAACTCTTATGCATTGCTGGTGGGAACGTAAAATGGTACGACCATTATGGAAAACGATATGGGCGCCTCCTTAAAAAGCTGGAAATAGAAATATCATACCATCCAGCAATCCCACTCCTAGCTATATATTCCAGAGAAATAACAGCCATCACACGAATAGACATATGCACACCCATGTTCACTGCAGTATTATTCACAATAGCAAAAAGATGGAAACAATCTAAGTGCCCATCAACAAATGAATGGATAAACAAATTACAGTACATACACACAACGGAATACAACGCAAGGATAAAGCACAATGATGAATTTGAGAAACATCTCACAACATGGATGAATCTGGAGGCATTATGCTGAGTGAAATAAGTCAATCACAAAAGGACAAAACATTAGAAGAGACCACTATTATAAAAACTCAAGAAAAGGATTACACACAGAAAAACAAAAATAATCTTTGATGGTTACGAAGGAGGGGAAGGGTGAGTCAGGAAGAGGAAATCACTAACTAGATAGTAGACAAGTATTAACTTTGGTAAAGGGCAAGACAACACACAATATAGGAGAAGTCAGCACAACTTGACTAAGACAAAGTAATAGAAGCTTCTTAGGGACCTTAAGATACCAAGTTGCTGGGGCTGAGGGCTGGGGGATCATAGTCTCAGGGGACATCTAGTCAATTGGCATAACACAGTTCATAAAGAAAATGTTCTACATTCTACTTGGTCACTAGCACCTTGGGTATTAAAAGATTGCGAGCCGCCATTTAAGATATATCTGTTGGTCCCTTCTCATCCAGAGCAACCAAAACAAACAAACCCACTGCCATCAAGTCAATTCTGACTCATAGCGACCCTATAGGACAGAGTAGAACTGCCTGATAGAGTTTCCAAGGAGTGCCTGGTAGATTCAAACTGCGGACCTTTTGGTTAGCTGCCATAGCACTTAATCATTACACCACCAGGGTTTCCATCCAGAGCAAAGGAGGATAAAAAAAACCCCAAAGACACAAGGAAAATATTAGTCAGAAGGTCTAATGGGCCACATGAAGGACAGCCTCTACAAGTTTGAGCCCCGAAGAAATAGATGGTGCCTGGCTACCACCACCAACTGCTCTGACAGGATCACAGTAGAGGGCCCCAGACAGAGTGGGAGAAAAATGTAGAACGAAATTCAATCCAGAAAAAAAGACCAGACTTATTGGTCTGACAGAGACTGGAGGAACACCTAAGACTATGGCCCCTGGACACCCTGCTAACTCAGAACTGAAGCTACTTCCAAAGTCCACCTTTCAGCCAAAGATGACACAAGTCTATAAAACAAATGATAGCACATGTCAGGAATCCAGTATACAAGATCAAATGGACAAATCTGCCCAAAAGCAAAGACAGGAAGGCAGGAAGGGACACGAAAACTGGACAAATGGACACAGGGAACCTGAGGTAGAAAGGAGGAGAGTACTGACACACTGTGGGGATTGCAACCAATGTCACAAAACAATTTATAAATTTTTGAAAGAGAAACATATTTGCACTGTAAACTTTCACCTAAAGCACAATTAAAGAAAAAAAAAAAAGTTCATATACCTTGATCAAGAAATTAAATTTAACCTAAGGACGTAAAAACAACTTTGCACAAAGCTTTATATATTGTTATTTGTAATACTGAAAAACTGGACACCAGCTAAATGTCCAATGATAATAGTATATCAGGTATATAAATTTTGGTAAATTCATCTGGTGGAATATTATGAATCCATTCAACACCAAGTTTAAGAAACAGTTACTAAAATAAAGACATGCTCATGATATAACATGGAAAAACAAAAAACCCCACAAACATAATACTTAAACGTATATGTGGTATGATGCCACTTTGGGGTTAAAAAAACATGCAAATGCGTGTATTTTATATGTATACACATATGTGTTTCCATATGAAAAGAAACACCTCAAATCGTTAATTCTGGGCTTATGGGGAATTTTAATTTTCTTCTTTACAGTTTTGTCTAGTTTTCAACGTTCTCTAAATGTACTTGTACAATTTGCATAATAAGAACTAATTGCTTACATATGTATTTTCCACACACAAAAAAAAACCTAACTGGTACTCCGAAAACTAGGAATAGAAGGGAAATACCTCAATATGATAAAGGGCATTTATATAAAAAAAACAAAAACACACAGCTAGCCTCATATTCAGTCAGGAGGGACTGAAAGCTTTCTCCCTAAGATCAGCAATAAGATGAGAATGCCCACTTGCAGCACTACCAGCACAGTGCTATTCAATATTGTACTGGAAGTTCTAGCCAGAGCAATTGAAGACTAAATATATAAAGGCATTCAAACTGGAAAGAAATAAGTAAAACTATTTGTAGATGACAAGGTTCTATATATAGAAAATCCCAAAGAATCCATAAAAAAGCTACTAGAGCTAATAAATGAATTCAGCAAGGTTGCAGGATACAATATCAAAACACAAAAAGCAGTTGTGTTTTTATACAGTAATGGTGAAAAAGCTGAAAAAGAAATTATGAAAACAATTTCATTTACCACAGCATCTATAAAAGAATACAGTACCTAGGAATAAATTTAACCAGGTAAGTAAAAAACATGTACGCTGAAAATGATAAAATTTGCTGAAAGAAATTTAAGACCTAAATAAATGGAAAGACATCCCATATTCATGAATTAGAAGACTTAATTTGTTAAGATGGCAATACTACCCAAACCACTGTATAGATTCAATGCAATCCCTACCAAAATTCCAATAGCCTTTTTGCAGAAATGGAAAAACCAGTCCTGAAATTCATATGGAAATGCAAGGGTCTCCAAACAGCCAAAACAATCTTGACAAAGAACAAAGCAGGAGGACTCACATTTCACATAAACTACAGTAATCAAAACAGTCTGGTACTGATATAAAGACAGACATATATACCAATGGAATAGAACTGAGAATCCAGGAATAAGCCCATACATCTATGGCCAACTGATTTTTGTCAAGGATACCAGGTTCATGCAATGGAGAAAGAATAGTCTCTTCAATAGTGCTGGGACAACTGGATCTCCACATGCAAAAGATCTAAGCTGGACCCCTATCTCACATTATATACAAAAATTTGCTTAAAATAGATCAATGGCCTAAACATTAGAACTAAAACCATAAAACTCTTAAAAGAAAACATAGGTAAAAAGCTTCAAGACCTTGTTTTTGTCAATGAATTCTTAGATATGACACCAAAAGCACAAGCAACAAAAGAAAAAATAAATGGGACTTCATCAAAATTAAAAACATTTGAGCATCAAAGGACTTTTTCAACAAAGGACAAGAGAACCTACAGAATGGGAGAAAATATTGGTATATATCTGATAAAGGTTTAATATTCATAATATATAAAGAACCCTTACAACTCAACAAAAAGACAACCCAATTAAAAAAAAAATGGGTAAAAGACTTGAAAAGACATTTCTCCAAAGAAGATATACAAATAGCCAATAAGCACGTGAAAACATGTTCAACATCATTAGTCATTAAACAACAACAACAAAAAAACCTAGTGCCAACTAGTAGATTCCAACTCATAGCGACCCTACTGGACAGAGTACTACTGCCCCATAGCGTTTCCAAGGAGCAGCTGATGGATTTGAACCGCCGGCCTTTTGGTTAGCAACCATATCACTTAATCACTGCATCACCAGGGCTTCTCAGGAGTCATTAAACCCAAACCAAAACCCACTGCCGTCAAGTTGATTCCAACTCATAGCGACCCTATAGTCATTTAGGGAACTGTAAATAAAAACCACAATGAGACTTCACACCCACTAGGATGGCTACCATCAGAAAAACGGAAAATAACAAGTATTGATGAGGATGCAGAGAAATTGGAACCTACCTCATTGCTGGTGGGAATGGAAAATGGTGCAGCTACTGTGGAAAACAGTTTGGCAGTTCCTCAAAAAAGTTCAACAGCATTACTATATGACCCAGCAATTCCACTCCAAGATACATATCCAAAAGACGTGAAAAGCAGGGACTCAAAACAGATACTTGTACACCGATATTCAGTGCAGCATTATTCACAACAGCCAAAAGGTGGAAACAACCCAAGTGTCCATCAACAAATGAATGGATAAACAAAATGTGGTACCTACACAATGGAATATTAGTCATAAGGAGAAAAGAAGTTTTGATACGTGGATGAACCTTGAAAACATTAAGCTGAGTGAAATAAGTTAGACAAAAAAAGACAAGTATTGTATGATCCCACTTATACGAAATATTTAGAATAGGCAAATACATAGAGACAAAAGTGGTTATTGGGGGCTGGAGAAGGCGGAAATAGGTAGCAACTGCGTAAGGGATACTGAGTTTCTGCTTGGAGTGATGACAAACTTTTGAAAAGAGACAGTGGTGACGGTTGTACAACTCAGTGAATATAACTAATGTCACTGATTTGTACATTTAAAATGGTTAAAATGGCAAACTTTTGTTATATATATTTTACAATTAAATTTTTAAAAAACAAAACTAATTATTAAATTTTTAAAATCCTATACAAGGCATTGACTTGTCACCACAGGGTAAATCTGGAGTCCTCATTAGCTCCCTCTCCTGGGTGCTCTGCCTCCAGTTCTCCCAAGTCCTCCCCGACCTTCCCCGGCTGCCCCAGCCTTTCTCACCTGGACCCTTCCAGTAGCATCCTCACTGGTCTCCCTTCAGTGAAGCTGCAACCCACATCATTCATTCATTCACTCAGTAAACAATGATGGTGTGCCTGCTTTATGTCAGGCCCCTACTGGATGCTGGGGCCTCAGATATGAAAACAACCATTCCTGACCTCTTGGAGTTCTCATGTAAACCTATGGAGGACAGCCAGAGTCGGAGCCCAGATGGAGGAAGAGGAGTCAGGGAAGGCTTCAAGGAGGCAGGGTTTGCCAGGGGAAAGGAAACAATGACTTTGGGAAGTGTTTTTTTCTTTGAATTTCAAAAACAATCATAGACGTTCTTTGGTTAGTGTAATACATTTACACTGTATCTGATTGCCGGCCCACATATACTATTTTTCTTTCCAAATATACTTAAACTTTGCCAACTATTTACTATAGTGATCTTCAAGAAAATAAAATATTCCTATCAACACTACATAACTACTCAGTAGGTTTTTCTGTGGTCAGCTCTTTACTGGGGGGCATGCTAGCAGAGTGTCAGACTTCTCAAGTTTAAGAAGTGTTGTAAGAACCATGCTGAGTGAAATAAGTCAGCCACAAAATGATAAATACTGTACGATGCCACTTATATGAAATAGGCAAAAGCTTATTAGTGGTTACCCGGGGTGGGAGGGAGGGGGAAAGGGGAAGTCACTGCTTAGGGGGCACTGAGTTTCTACGAATGATGGTGGAATAATTTGGAAATGGATTAACGGTTGTACAACGTGATGAACGTAACCAATGTCACTGAACCGTACATGTAAAAAATGGGTGAATTGGAAAAAAAATTCTATACAAGGCACGCACTGCAAAATATCAGAACCAAAATTAAGCATGGCATACAAAGTAATGCTTAATATACAACTTGGTCAGTGTCCAATAAACTGGAGTTTCTGAACATGAAATTATGTAACTAAAACTGAACTTGTGATAATCTCGCAATTTCAAACTTACAGATTCAATAAGTTCTAGAGTCTCTGCAAATTCTGGAATGGTCTGTAGAGATGACAGCACAGCATTTGCCTCTATGGCCAGGAACTTTGTGGGTGAATTCTGCTGAGCAGACACAGTCTGATTCTCATCCATACTGTAAAACTCACTTGTGTGCTCCTCGAGGCTATTTAGAGTATTAGACATGCTATCATCCATAAGGAAACTACCAGACCAGCTAGAAAAGCTTCCAGTCTGCTAAAAATACAAAAGAAATATGAGTGTTATTTGCCATTTTCAACATAAGCATAAATTTTGATTTCAAGTGAAAGTTTTTTTCTAGGACAACATATTTCACATTTATCTCAGTTAAAAATATAGTAGCATATAAATTGTCTTTCATCAAAATTGGTATAAAAACTTTTCATTAAACCTCATAGCCTGAACTATATTTCTTTTTTCTAACTGAATGTTTTTTCTTTTTTTAAAATTGATCTATAAAATCATGATGAGATAAAGCAAGTATTTACATGCAACATAAAGATCAAAATTCTAGAACCTGGCCTCTATCTACCATTCAAACTTCATTCCCAGCACTTCAACTTACAAATCCTCCTTTCAGGGCTTACCTATTTAAAAAAAAAAAAAAACTGTTGCCATCAAGTTGATTCCGACTTACAGTAACCCTACAGGACAGACTGGAAGTGCCCCCATACAGTTTCCAAGGCTATAATCTTTCCGGAAGCAGACTGCCACCCACATCTTTCTCTTGTGGTGGGTGCAAACCTTCCACCTTTCGGTTAGCAGCCAGGCACTTAACCACTACGCCCACAGTACCTGCGATTCCCCAGTGAGTTATACTGTTTTACTCTTTACACATACTACTGCTTTCCTCCATATAGAATACTCTTCATTCTACTGACGAGGAAAACTCCTATCACCTCATTTAAGATACAGTTCAAATATTGGAAAGGACTCCTTCTAAATTATATACTTTTACCTGTTCACAGGACTTCTTCCAAGAATCCTTCCCTGACTACCAGAACCTAAATGAGGCACCTCTCCTATGTGAGCCCATAAAATTTTGTAACTTGGTTTATCAAACTATATCCTCTGTTTCTCGTCTGTCCTCAATGCAAAGTAAATCCTTTGAAGTCATTTTTCACAGCTCTCCAGAGATGTATGCTGGCAATTATCTTTTGAGTCTAATTTCCTAGTTTCTCATAATAAATAAGAAAAGAGGCCTTGAAGAGTCATAAAGTAGAAACAACATGTAAACCGCATAGCACTGTCCAACAGAACTTCCTGAGATGATAAAAATGTTCTGTATCTGTGCTGTCAAATATGGGAGCCACTAGACATATGGACAACTAAAGTGAGCCTAGTGTAACTAAAAAGAACCTAATTTTTAATTTTAAATTAAATGTGGCTAATGGCTACCATATTATAGAGAACACACTGCACAACCCACAACAAGCATTCAATAAATGATACCTACTACACACAGGGTCGCCATGAGTCAGTGGCAACTGGTGTGGTTTTGGTTATTACTACAGGTAGTCCCCGACTTACGATGGGCTTCCATTCCAAAGTTTCCATCATAAGTCAGTTCTGACGGAAGTTTAATATCTCATTTTTTTTTTTTTTTTTTAGTTTTCATTATTATTGCCATAGTCTGCTGTAGGGGAGTGTTTTCAACAATAAATCATAACATTGAATATCTGCAAGTGAACATCTGAGAATGATAACATCAGTAAATTATATGCTGTGACACTGTGTGTACATGGTACTAATGAAAAGATTTACAAAGAGAAAAAAACAGACGGTCGTCAAGTGCGGTTGGTGGCAACTTGAATATGTCGTAAGTCGGAGACTACTTATATTAAAAATAAAAATTAATTTCTGGAACATGCTAGAGAATAAAATAAAATGTTAAGTCACAAGTGAAGTAAAGTAAAAGTTTTCAACAAGTTGCAAAACAAGTTCCATTTGTTTTAAAGTTTCCTAAAAATAAATTAAATCAATCTTATTCATTAGCATAGCCACCTTCTGAGTTTATAATCAATTTCTGGAGATAGCTTCCAAACCACATGCATTTCAATCGAGTTTGCAGGTAGGAAAAAGATCCAAAAGACAAAGAGGGAAGCCACTAGGCCCAATGGAAAAACCATAGGGTTAAAAAAAAAAAAAATTTTTTTTTTTTTTTTTTATAGCATTGCAATCATATAAACCTGAATGTGAATCCCCCTACATAATTTTAGGCAAGTTAAACTCTCTTAGCTTCTGTTTTCTCATCTTTAAGGATATTCCACCTACTTCACAAAGTTAATATGAGGCTTACACAAGAATACATATACAACATCTATTATAGTGGTACATAATGAAAATGGCAGTAAAACGGTAGTCACAATTATATAATTGTTAAAAATACTTTATATGCGTATGGAAAATATCCTATTAGCTGCAGCAACTTCTCTCTAGAATCCATGATATCCTTATTCAAACAGATCTTTACGAAACTAGATTTTAAGTAGGAAGTTTTACAAATTGCTTTCTTCCTTTTTTAATCCACGTCTTAGTTACCTACTGCGGCTATAGCTGAGATACCACAAATGAGTGGCTTTAACAAACAGAAATTTGTTTTCTCTTAGTTTAGAAGGCTAAAAGTCTGAATTCAGGGAGCTGACTCTAGGGGAAGGCTTTCTCTGTCTGTCAGCTCTGAAGGAAGGTCCTTGTCTCTTCTGAGCTTCTGCTCCTGGGCAATCTTCACGTGGCTTGGCATTGCTCCTCCTGTATCTTTGCTTGCTAGCGTACATTTAATCTCTTTTACATCTCAAAAGAGATTGAAGATATACTTTACACTAACCTGCCTCATTAATGTAACAAAGATAATGCATTGCGCCAAGTGGGATTATAACCAAAAAACCCATTGCCTTCCAGTTGATTCCAAATCACAGTGACCCTACAGGACAGAGTAGAACTGCCCCACAGGGTTCCAAGGTGCAGCTGGTAGATTCGAACTGTGAACCTCTTTTGGTTAGCAGCCGAGCTCTTAACCACTGTGCCACCAGGGCTCCAACCACAGGCATAGAGGTTAGGAGTTACAACACTTACTTTGTTGTTGTTGTTAGGTGCCCTCGAGTCAGTTCCAACCCATAGTGGCACTACGCACAACAGAATGAAACATGGCCTGGTCCTGCACCATCCTTAAAAATGTTATGCTTGAGCCCACTGTTGTAGCCACTGTGTCAATCCACCTTGTTGAGGGTCTTCCTCTTTTCTGCTGACCCTGCACTTTGCCAAGCATGATGTCCTTCTCCACAGACTGATCCCTCCTGACAACATGTCCTAAGTATTTAAGACACAGTCTTGCCATCCTTGCTTCTAAGGAGCACTATGGTTGTACTTCTAAGACAGATTTGGTTGTTCTTGTGGCAGTACGTGATATACTCAGTATTCTTCGCCAACACCACAATTCAAAAGCGTCAATTCTTCTTCGGTCTTCCTTATCCATCGTCCAGCTTTCGCACGCATATGAGATGACCGAAAATACCACAGCTTGGGTCAGGTGTGCCTTAGTCTTCAAGGTAACATCTTTGCTTTTCAACACTTTAAAGAGGTCCTTCGCAGCAGATTTGTCCAATGCAATGTGTCTTTTGATTTCTTGACTGCTACTTCCATGGCTGTTGATTTTGGATCCAAGTAAAATGAAATCCTGGACAACTTTAATCTTTTCTCCGTTTATCATGATGTTGCTTACTGGTCCAGTTGTGAGGATTTTTGTTTTCTTTATGTTTAGGTGCAATCCATACTGAAGGCTGTGGTCTTACTTTAGGGGAACACAATTCAATCCATGACATTCTACCATCTGGCCCCTAAATATTCATGTCCTTGCCACATGCAAAACACATTCACCTCACTGTATTATCCTGAAAGTCTTAAATCAACTCCAAATCTTAAATCTCATCTTCTGAATCATCTAAGTCAAATATAGGTGAGATTTAAAAAAAAAAAAAAAAATTTTTTTTTTTTTTAGGCATATTCCATCCTGGGGCAAAATTCTGATTCATCTGTAAACCTGTGAAATCTAGACTACAAGTTATCTGTTTCCAAAGTACAATGGTGAAACAGGCACAAGGTGGACATTTCCATTACAAATGGGGGAAGTTGGGGAGAAAAGGGATAACGGGCACCAAGCAAGTTCAAAAGCCAGTAGAACAATATACATTAGCTCTCAAGGCTTGAAAATAATCTTCTGTTTTCTGAGACCGTTAGGCAATGACCCTGTCCTCCAGGCTCTGAGTGTTGGCCATGCTTCTGGACTCTGGGTGGAAGCCCCTCAGCCCTGGGGCTCAGCTCCTCCTTCCAGCCCCACTGGAACGGCTTTCAGCAGCCCCATTTTCCTAGTCCATCTGAGTGGTGATCCCACCCCGCAGCCTTAGCAAGCCTCATTCTTCTGCCCCTTGGGTATAGCAGTCCCACCCCCTCAGCTTTAGGCAGTAGACCCATCCTCTTAGCCAAAATGAATGGCAGCCCCACACTCCTGAACCAAGTTGGTGAAGATCTGACTCTTTAAAACTTAGGAGGCTGTGGCTCTATTCTCTGACACCCTAAAGGTCGTAGGCCCACTCTTTGAGAACAAGGCAGATCTGCTTCCCGTGCTCCTGCCAATCTCTGAGCTGCTCCAGGGACGGTTCTTTCTTTTTCTTGAAGGACAACAGGTATAGCTCCTTTGGTCCCTTTTCTACCTGTAGAATTCCAAGAGGCAGACAGCGTTCTTTCCTTTCGTTCTTTCTCTGACCCCTTTAGTCTAAGCTGATGGGTTTTCTGCTGTGGTAGTTGGTTAGAACCATATGTCATAGGCTTAATTTCTTTAACAAAAGATTATGTAGACCAAAAAAGTGAAAAAACAAGCTACCAACTAGGAAAAAACCTTCAGAAACCATATATCTGACAAGAATCCTACTAACCAAAATATATATAAAACAACACTTAAAAACAAAGAGACAAATAACCCAATCATAAAATGGGCAAAGCACTTCAACAGTCATTTCAACAAAGAGGACATTCTGATGGACACCGAACACATGAAAAGATGCTGGGTGTCATTAGCCATTAGAAGATGCAAATCAAAACCATAATGAGATATCATTTTACTCCTACTAGGATAGTTTATATTTAAAAAAAAGGAAATAACAAATGTCGGTGAGGATGTGGGGAAACTAGAACACTTATCCATTGCTGGTGGGAATGCAAAATGGTACAGCCATTGTGGAAGACAGTGTGGTGGTTCCTCAAAAAACTAAAAATAGAACTACCATATACAGCCACTGCCGTTGAGTCAATTCCAATTCATAGCAACCCTATAGGACAGAGTAGAACTGCCCTATAGTGTTTCCACGGCTGTAAATCTTTATGAAAGCAGACTGCCACATCTTTCTATCATGGAGTAGCTGGTGGTTTTGAACAGCTGACCTTTCCGTTATAAGCCAAGAGCTTTAACCACTGTGCTACCAGGGCTCAGAACTACCATGACCCAACAATTCCACTCTTAGATATATACCCAAAAAACTTGAAAGCAGAGACTCAAAAAGAGACGTGTACAGCATTGTTCACTGCAGCACTATTCACAGTAGCCAAAAGGTGGAAACAACCCAAATGCCCATCAACACATGAACAGATAAACAAAATGTGGTACACACATACATATAATGAAATACTACTCAGCCAGTAGGAGAAATGAAGTCTTGATACATGCTACAGTATGGATGGAGCTTGAAGACATCATGCTGAGTGAAATGAGCCAATCACAAAAGGACAAATATTGTATAACCTCACTTACAAAAAAAAGACAAGAAAAGGCAAATGTGTAGAGAACAAAGTTTATTAGTGGTTACCAGGGGCAGGAGGGAGGGGAAAGGGGGATTAATGGTGACAGAGAAATCACACTGATTAGCATGTGGTTACATAGCCAATTATTTATAATTGCTGTGAATAAGTTGTATACCTGTAAAAAGTTGAATTGGCAAAAGTTGTGTGACAGATGTATTTACAATGAGCAAAAAAAAAAAAAAAAGAGTAATTGCTGAGGCTGCTTATGTACAATCAAACACCTCATGGGATCTGGCTCCTTGATTTGGAGGTTTAGGGTCATGATTTCATGGGACATCTTGGTTAACTAGCCTAGTAACGTACTGAGTGCTTCTGTTCTACCTTCTAATTTGCTGTGTAGTGCCAGTGGTCTTAAAAGCTTGCAAGTGACCATCCAAGGCACAACAATTGGTCTCTATTCACCTAGAGCAACAGAGGAAGAAGGAGAGTCAGGAATAGGAGGGGTATATGGAATGTGTGGCTAATTGCCTCCATGAACAACTGCCTCCTTTGTCATGGGACCAGAACAACTAGATGGTGCCTGGCTACCATTACTGAATATTTTGAGAAAGGATTCTATACAGGAATCCTGGGCGAAATGCAGAACAGAATTTCAAATTCATGTAAAAAGACCAGACTTAATGGTCTGACAGAGACTGGAGGAATACCCAAAACTATGGCCCCCAGACACTCTGTTAACCCAGAACTGAAACCATTCCTGAAGCCTACTCTTCAGACAAAGATTAGACAGGCCTATAAAACAAAAAATAATACACGTGAGGAACGTGCTTCTTAGTTCAATCAAATAGATGAGACCAAATGGAAAGCTCCTGTTCAGAAGCAGGATAAGAAGGCAAGAAGGGACAAGAACTGGTGGAATGGATACAGGGAACCCAGGATGGAAAGGGGAAGTGTGCTGTCACATTGTGGGGATTGCAACCAATGTCACAAAACAGTATGTGTATAAATTCTTTAATGAGAAATTAACTTGAGCTGTAAACTTTCAGCTAAAGCAAAAAAAAAAAAAAGATTGTGTAGCCACTTCCTTGGTGAAAATTCTAGGATATGTGTCCTTGGTTTATATGACAGAATTCTCCAAATCTTTAAGTTTTATTCTTATTTTGCACAGCTCATTTTTAGGTCCATCTCTTTCCTCTTGCATTTTACTATAAGCAGCACGGAGAAACCATGTGGCCCCTTTAAGACCTTGCTTAGAAATCTCCTCAGCCCAGTATCCAAGTTCATCACTTACAAGTTCTACCTTTTACGAAATATTTGAACAAAATTCAGACAAGTTTTTTTTTTTTTTTTTTTTTTGCCATTACATAAAAATCATCACCCTTCTTCCATTGTCCAATTACATGTTCATCATTTTCTTTAAAGCCTCATCAGAAGCACATTAATGTCCACATTTCTAGCAACATTCTGTTGCTGGTGCCATATGTATTCTCCAAGATGTCAGAGACTTTCTCTACAGCTCTCCTCACTTCCTTCTGAGATCTCATCAGAATTGCCTTTGACATCCATAATTCTACCAACAGTATCTTCAAAACGCTCTAGGCTTTTACTATTTAAAAAAAAAAAAAAAAACCAAACCCATTCCCATCAAGTGGATTCCGACTCATGGCGACCCTACAGGACAGAACCAAACTGCCCCACAGGGTTTCTAAGGAGCAGCCAGTGGATTCAAACTGCTGACCTTTTGGTTAGAAGCCATACCTCTTAACTACTGCGCCACCAGGACTCTAAGGCTTTTACTTTTAGGCACCTCAAAACTCTTCTAGCCTTTACCCATTACCCAGTTCCACAACCACGTCCATATTTTAGGTATATCTTAGAGCAGCACCCCCTTCCCGGTACCAAATTCTGTCTTAATTATCTAGTGCTGCTATAGCAGAAATACCACTAACAGGTGGCTTCAACAAACAGAAATTTATTTTCTCATAGTTTAGGAGGCTAGAAGTCGGAATTCAGGATACTGGCTCTAGGGGAAGGCTTTCTCTGTCAGCTCTGGAGGAAGGTCTTCAGCTTCTGCTCCCTGGTTTCTTGGAGGTTTCCATGTGGCTTGGCATCTCTCTCCCCCCATCTCTGCTCGCTAGCTTGTGCTTAATCTCTTTTATATCTCAAAAGAGACTGATTCAAGATACATCCTACACTAATCCTACCTCATTAACATAACAAAGACAACCCATTCCCAAATGGAATTATAACCACAGACATAGAGGTTAGGATTTACAATACATATTTTGGGGGGACCCAATTCAATCCATAAAAAAAAAAAAAAATTTTTTTTAAATGTTACTTCTTTAATCTAGTTACATTTTCCTGTCAAATTAAAAATGATACACCACTATCAAAAATCCAAAATGGTTTAAACATGATATAATCACCTACAAATGTTGAGTCTCTAACCAGAACAATTTATTTGCAGCTTCTTAATGAAACCAAAATTAACTTTAAGATAATCATGCTCAGGCCTTCCCCATGGCTTTTGCTGTTTCAAAACAAAAATTCCATTTCCAAGGGTATATATCTTGTCTATTACAATTAACAAACGTCCTTTTTATGAATACTCTCTTAAAGAGTATAAAGAAATTACCAGTTGACTCACAGTGCTATTTCAAGATCCCAGGTTATTCTGTCTTAGTAATTTGATCTTAGTTACCATACTGACAACTGTTCCCAGTCATCCTAAATGTATTATCTTCTCTTTCAGCCCCTAACAAAGAAAAACCCTTTTTTTAAATGTACAAAGGCTCAAAATATTGTTTTTAACATTTTAAATAGTTAAGTATAAATTTATGTGCCCCTCCATCTTTTTAGGCCATCTAGCATAACCTATTTAATTTAGCTAGAATGATTACCATTTATTCTGATTTGATACTCATACTTATCCTCATCAACCAAATCTAAGAGTTATTTATCGAACAACGTCTTTCACCTCTAGTAATCAAAACCCAACAACTGCATAACATTTCTTCTTTCGAAAAGCATTCTTTAGAGACCATAAAATCTAAATGTTTCTTTTCCACGTATTTTTAATGTTATTATGTTTTTCAACTTACGGAATTCATATCCCAAGTATAGCAAATCCTGGGAAAAAAAATTTTCGAAGGCAGAGTGAAAGTAATTTGAGTATATAAATTTCTATCCAAACCCAAACCCACTGCTACAGAGTCAATTCCAACTCCTAGCGACCCTGTAAGACAAAGTGGAACTGTCCCATAGGGCTTCGAAGGCTGTAAATCTTTACGAAAGCAGACTGCCACTTCTCTCTCCCATGGAGCAGCTGGTAGGTTTGAACCAGGGACCTTTTGGTTAGCAGCTGAGTGCTGTTAACCACTACACTACCGGGGCTCCTATAAATCTCTATTAAAATATTTTTAAGTTTTATTTTTTCTACTAAAGCCATTATTATAAAGAATGCCTAAAATAAAACCAAAGCCTACTGATGAAGCATAAGACAGTACACAATACTGGGGAAGCCAGCACAACTTGTACAAGGCAAGGTCATGGAAGCTCCATACACACATCCAAACTCCCTGAGAGACCAAATTACTGGGCTAAGGGCTGTGGGGACCATGATCTCAGGGAATGACCAGTTCAACTGGCAAAACATAGTTTATAAAGAAAGTGTTCTACATTCTACTTTGGTGAGCAGCATCTGGGGTCTTAAAAGCTTGTGAACGACCATCTAAGATACTCCATTGGTCTCACCTCATCTGGACCAAGGGAGAATGAAGAAAACCAAAGACACAAGGGAAAGATTAGTCCAAAGGACTAATGGACCACCACTACCACAGCCTCCACCAAACTGAGTTCAGCACAACTAGATGGTGCCCGGCTACCACCACTGACTGCTGACAGAGATCACAATAGAGGATCCCGGACAGAACTAGAGGAAAATACAGAATAAAATTCTAACTCACAAAAAAAAAAAAACAGACTTACTGGCCTGACAGAGACTGGAGAAACCCCAAGAGTATGGCCCCCAGACAACCTTTTAGCTCAGTAATGAAGTTACTCTTGCATTTCACCCTTCAGCCAATGATTGGACAAACCCACAAAATGAAACCAGATTAAAGGGGCACACCAGCCCAGGGGCAAGGACTAGAAGGCAGAAGGGGACAGGAAAGCTGGTAACGGGGAACCCAACATTGAGAAGGGAGAGTGCTGACAGGTCGTGGGGTTGTTAACTAATGTCATAAAACAATATGTGTACTGTTTAATGAGAAACTAGTTCTGTAAATTTTCATCTAAAGTACAATAAAATAAATAAAACCAAATCCTAATCTAAAGCACACATCATTTTCACAAATTTATATCAGATTATACCATAAATCTGCTTGACATTTACAATTTAAGAAACATCTTAATTCAGAACATTGTAAAACATGTTCGAAGAGATACATATCAAAATCAGGCAATCTCAAAGTTGCAAATCAGGAAAACTATTCTTAGCCCATATTAAAATCTGAAGTCATACTGAATGTTTTTTTACATGTTGAAATACTAAATTCAACGATGATGAAAACTAAAAAAGCATACATATGAAAGATTCTTAGAATAATATTTAAACACTTAAGGTTATTTCTTACTGATGGAACTCGCTTTCTTCTAACTTCATTCTCAGCTGACATAAGAAGTAACTCAAGTTCCTTTATTTTCTTTTCCTTATCAGGATCTTCATCAATAAAGGGTTGCTAAAATAAGTAAGAGAGAAAAATAGGCTACTTAAATAATTGCTGTATTAAATTTCTGATTTTTATTTTCTTCTATCCAATGTGAAATAATTTTCTCTAATAAGGTTTAATGATACTAAATTCCAAATACTTAATATCACAATCCATCTGTTACCTGAAGAGGTGTTGACAAATATTTTCAATTAAGCAGAAAAGTTTTTTTTAATTTAAATGCATAAGATAAATATATCTATATCAGTTTAAAAATGTATGTTCGAAGTAAGTTTCAGTTTATTCAATCTAAATACATACATTCTACCCAATTTAGCAAAAAGATATCCATTTACAACTTGAAGTTTAAGTTGAAAGAATGAAAGGACCACCATACTGTTTTCAACCACCTTACATTTGCACAGTTTATATTTTTCAAACTCACTCACACACTTTCTCCTTTAATGCTATAATACTCAAAGAAAATAGAACAGATAGTACTGTTTTTACCCTAGTTTTACAGAAGAGGAAACAGGCACTATTAGACTTTCAAAAAATATATTTAAAATCATTTGCTTTGTTTTTATTTTGTTATATATAAAAAGTTACCTGAATAAAGGCAGAAGAAGGCTGAACATGTTCTATACAATTGCCTTCAGGTGACACATACTGATAGCCTGGAATCTAAAAGTAATTAAATTATTAATATCTAACATATACACTATATACATTTCTTAAACCAGAGGCAAAGCACAAAAGTTTTGGGCAAAATAGCCACACTGAAAAATTTATAAAGTACCTTTGAAAATTCGAAGCTATATTAGTTTGTTATCTATTAACTACATCTCTGTTCTTAGACCCTTATTAAAAATATTAAAACCATCTGATCCTACCTGACTCACTCACCAAATGGCAATGCAATTGAAAACCAAAGTGTAAATTAGATCTAATCTCCCCTTCAAGTTCAGAGTACAAAACACATTAATTTAATTTGGGATCTCAAATTTCACATCCTTAAAATGCCATGTTCTTACGTCATGCTGTTGTATCCATTCTGACTCACAGTGACCCTGTGTGACAGAGGAGAACTGCCCCATAGGGTTTCCCAGGCTGTAGTCTTTATGCAATCAGATTGCAGGTTTCTTCCCCTGTGGAGCCACTGGTGGGTTTGAACAGCCCATCTTTAGGTTAGCAGCCAAGTGCTTAACCATTGCACCACTAGGGTTCCTTCTTAAGTCATAACACATAAGAAAAACCTTTAACTTCTCCCAGATGAAATAGAATTATCCAGCCTAGGTTTATCAGCCAATCAGTGTACCTATCATCTACCAATATATATTTTAAATCTGGTATTTGAAGGATTGCTCTTCTCCTGGAGAAGGCAAAATAAATGCATTCTGTCTCTCAGAGGAAGGGCCTGGTTAATATGAAGCACTCACACCGGCAAAGATTAAAGTAAGTTTTTCAAAGTTTGTATCTCCTACTCTTAATACCACTCCATGCCAATCTCTGGGTAGAAAGATAAGAAACAGAAGATTTCTTCTCTTCCTTGTCTTAGAAAAGCAATCAGAATTAGTCATGTGCTTTGAAAAGACACTGTAACAGACCAAGAATCATTCTGCTGCTTTTCTAAAACATCTGTCATAATCGAAGTTGCATGGGAACACAGTATGCAGTGAGGAAGTAGAAAAGAATAATTTTTAAACACTTTAAGATCTAGTAACTATAAGATAGCCTACTTTCCGTGATGTTCTACCTAAATCACTAACCATTACCATATTTTTATGTAAATAATGCACACCTTGTACATTTGTTTTCCAACTGTGCTCCCCAGCCCCTGCAAGGTATTTTCATAAGCACGTTATGCTAATTTTTTTTACAGCAACATAAGAAAAAAATTTGACATAGCGGTGCTCCTGGGCGGATGGGGCAGTACAGCCGGCAAACGCAGAAGGTGTGCATTATTTGAGTAAAAATATGGTGTGCATATATAACTTCTACTATGTTTTTCTTGTGTGCTGTCAAGTCAGTTTAGACTCACAGCAACCCTGTAGGACAGAGTATAACTGCCCCATAGGGTTTCCAAGGCTGCAATCTTTATGGACGCGGACTGCCACATCTTTCTTCCATTGAGCGGTTGATGAGTTCAAACTGCCAACCTTTCAGTTAGCAGCCATGTACTAACCACTACGCCACCATGGTTCCTTACTTCTACTATAGGACTTAATTTTTTCAATACATGATTAGTATCATTTATTGCTCAACTTAGGGAGCCCTGGTGGTGCAGTGGTTAAAGAGCTCAGCAGCAAATCTGAAGGTCGATGGTTCAAACCCACCAGCTTGCTCCATGGAAAATGTGGCAGTCTGCTTCCATAAAGATTTACAGCCTTGGAAACCCTGTGGGGCAGTTCTATTTTGTCTTATGGGGTCACTATGAGTTGGAATCAACTTGATGGCAGTGGGTTTTTTTTTTTTTTTAATTGCTCAGTTTGGTAATTAAAAGGGACTAGAAACATTTTTCTCAAACTTTTCATAAAAATTTATGACAGCATTTCAAGCGATCTGTTTTTTTCTTTTGAGTATTACGTTATAATAAAATTAGAATTACCTTCTTAATAGTATAAATTAACTATAAATTAAAAAGTCTTTTGAAAAATATTAAAAGTACGGTAAATAATTCTTAAAGTACAAGAAATGTCCCTACCTTTCTAAAAGGGAATATGCTTTGGTTGAGATTGTTAAACACTCCCTTGATCCCAAATAATGTTTAAAATTATCTATCAGTAAAATAAATAAACTTAAATGATAACTTTTCTAAGATAGAAGCATGTTTAATTTATGCTGCTGAAATTTAGGACTCTAAAGAAATAATGTAAATCTTAAGGTACTGAATATCACTAGATAACTATACTGCCTTCACATTTTCCTATTTGTAAATTAAGATGTCATCAGTTTTTAAGGTGGTTCTTTTAAAATTATGCCTGAAGAACTTAAAAATGTCCATTTAATGGGAAAAAATCAGATGTGACATGGAGTAAGCACAGATTTTTAACACCTCATCAAATTTCATTTTTTGGTAGATATTATTAAGTCCTGACTTAATCTTTACATTTTATGTGACAAGAACCAAAGATTGGTGAAGGTTAAAAACAGCATGATGGGCAGATTGGGAAATGTAAAACAACCCTTATGAAAACTCTTAATTTCTGGCAGGTAGGAAAACGTACTGTTGGGGATAACACAGGTTTCACTCCAGAATGCTTCCTAGAAGGGAGAATGGAGAGACTTCATCTTACGTACTTTGGACATGTTATCAGGAGGGACCAGTCCCCAGAGAAGAACATCATGCTTGGTAAGGGAAAGGGTCGGCAAAAAAGAGGCAGACCCTCAACGAGATGGGCTGACACAGGGCCTGCAACAACGGACTCAAACACAGCAACGATTGTGAGGATGGCACAAGACCAGGCAGTGTTTCATTCTGTTGTACATAGGTCACCATGAGTTGGGACAGGCTAGATGGCACCTAACAACAACAGCTACTTTAAGGAATCAGTCAAAGCAAAGACTGGCATCAGCCAACTGATGGATTATTGGGGGGAAAAGCAAAGCTGAATGTCATTTAAAGAACCAATTATTTATCACACCCCAAAATGATAACTTCAGTAATTCTGTTTTCCCTTTTAAACCATTTTATAAATACCTACCCTCTTAGAGGTAAGCAATACTACAATTATAAAAAAAAAAAATTTAATGAAATCTATAAAAGAGGGTATTAAAGCACAGATGACTATTACTTTTGAATCATAAATGAAAATTCAAATTATTGTTTTAGGATATGTACATACTAAGTTTCTTAACTAGATTATGTAAAAATTACATATAACAGGAAATATTTTAATGAGTTTGTTCCCAAAATATTTATGAATCAAAACAAATGGAGATAAAACTCCACTCATAATTTAACAGCTAGTTATGGCATTTTTTTTTTTTTTATGGCATATTTTTTCGGTTAGGAACCAAAACCAAAACCAAACCCAGTGGCGTCAAGTCCATTCCGACTCATAGCGACCCTCTAGGACAGAGTAGAACTGCCCCATAGAGTTTCCAAAGAGCGCCTGGCGGATTCGAACTGCCGACTTCTTGGTTAGCAGCCGTAGCACTTAACTACTATGCCACCAGGGTTTCCTTTCGGTTAGGAAATTTAAATATTTATTTCCCTCTTAATATATGTTCTGTCTACCCTATTAAGAAACCAAACACTGTCCCATACAGCAACTAAAGAAATTTTTTAAATAATAAAGGTATTAAAAATATGTGCCTGAACAGGTATGTAAAACTGATTCTGGGTTTGCAAATGATCCATAGTCGCACAAGGTTTGTGTTGAAGTTTAGATGAAGATCGTTCTGATTTTATTCCATCTTGTAAGTAGCCCTCCTGTTCCACTTTTCTTCGCATAGTAGAATTCCAATGATTTTTGATAGAATTATCAGTCCTATGAAGTGAAAGTCGATAATTTAAGAAGAAAAACAGAGTCCACAAATTTTAACACCATGTAAACTGTACAAAATACTCAAAACACACTTTTATAGTTGGTATAATTAGATGCATTTTTACATTCAAAAGATAAAACATTTAACTCCAAAACTAAAATTAAAAACAACGGCAACTCAAAAGATTAGACAGGAAAGTTATGAGGCAGTGAGTTTAAATTAATGGAGAAAGAACAACTCAGAAAAGGAGGGTGAGAATGGTTACACAACTCAAAGAATGCAAGCAATGTCACTGAGTTGTATATGTAGAAACTGTTGAGTTGGTGCACGTTTTGCTCTGTATATTCTCAACAACAAAATAAATAAAAATTTTCAAAAACATACTGAAAGTTTAAGTTTTACTTGAAGTAAATCACATAGTCATTCATTTACTTAAATAAATGTCTACATATGCCAGGCACAGTTCCAAGCACTAGAGACACAGCAGTAAACAAGACAAAGAAAGTCCCTGATCTCATGTAGCTTACATTCTAGTTGGAAGTAGAGCAGCAGGGAAGGGGAAAAGAATAGAAAAACAAAAAAGCAAATAAGAAGAAAAATATCAGGTAGTGCAATAAATAATTTTAACAGAATAAGAAAAGTACGTGTCTAGGGCAATCTTGATTAGGTGGGTCAGAGAAGGCCTCTCTGAAGGTGACAGCGAAGCTACAATCTGAACGACAAGAAAGAACCCGTCATACAAGAACAGAAAAAAGCATTCCAGACAGAGCTTAGTGAGGGCCAAGGTCTAAGCCAGGAATAAGCGTGGACCTGGAAAAAAACCATGATTTACAGAATCCCAGTATCGTTTCTGCTTCTGAGAACAAAATATCTACAGGAAGAAAGAGTTCATTGGTCTCCCCTTTTACCTAAGCTTTCCTTTATAAAATAATAATCTTTAATTTAGAGTTACTCGTAGTATAAATTCCATCCATCATAAAATATAGGAGCATTTACTAAAAACCTCCTTCATGTTAAGGCGCTAAGCTAAGCTCTATAAAAAGTGAAAAGATGTAAAAGGGATTGAGAACATCGGCAATTCCCAGACCAGAATCAGTAACTTGGATAAAAAACTTAACACTATGCCTTAATTTATCTATAAAACAGAAAAGCTATTTTTGCTCTATTACAAAAGTATATGAAAATTAATTAAGAATATATGTAAAAGCACTTTATAAGCTATTAAGTACTATGCAGATAGAGATTATATAAAAAAAAAATGTAAATTCATATTTTCTGATGGAGGTATGGATTTTCCTGAGGCTGCTGGTCTATTGTACTAAAGACTATTAGGTAAAATTTGAAGCAGTGAAAAGTATAGTACACTTAGCACTAAGTGCCTCTGAGGGAAATTCCATTTTTTAGACACATGGATATACATATATATATATATATATATGTATATATATATATATGTATATATATATGTATATGTATATATGTATATATATATGTATACTACTCTCATGGTTTGAATGTCATAATTAATTAAGAATTCAATTTTTCTTAAAGCACTTTCACAGTAGTTTATTTCAGTCAGTGTATTTGTTAATTCTCTGGTCTTATGCATAGAATGCAATACAAAAGAAATCTCTTAGATTTAAATTCCACCCCAATGGAGCTTATACATACACTTCCTGGCTAGGATTCATATACAAACATGATTTTGGGAATGCATTAGATGGATCAGAAGCAGATCTAAAGTTACATCATTTTATTGCTATAAACAGTAATTATATATCCCTTAGCACAGAATTTATTACAAATAGTCTCAAAGGTGGCTTATATTAAATTTTAATTCTAAATAAAATACATCATAAAATACATCATAAGGTACTTGCAAATATATTTAACGGAATTATATAAAGATCACGTTTAAGTACAGAAAATGTATCTAAGTTTATATAAGCACCTTCCAGGAAGCAGTTTGGCAATTTCTGCCCACCGATTTCCCAGTCGCTTGTGTGCTTCATAGATTATCCTGTCCTCCTCCTCTGTCCAGGAAGATTTCTTTACCTCAGGATTCAGGTGGTTATGCCACCTTTCTCTACACTGCTTGCCTATTCGTCCTTTTAAATGTTTTGCAATTAAAGACCATCTTTTTGGTCCATATTTCTGAACTAATTCAATAACCTAAAAAACAGAAAAAGAAAAGTTTAAAAAAAAGCAGTACCTTGACAGAACTTAAAAACATAACTCAAGAAAGCCATTTTAAATAAATGCATTAAATCAAAATCACAGCCACAACTTACAAACAATAATTTTACGAACAAATACTCCTTCGGCATTTTCCAAGTTCAAAAACTGATATCAAACTTATCTAAAATACAAAAAGGGCTTATAGTGCCTTGTAAGCTAAACTGCTTTCATAGGAAATTAATTTGAAATAACAGTAAAAGAGTTGAGACTTGTGTATCTGTAGAGAACTACTGGTTTTTCATTTCTCCCTTTCTCAAACCAAAAAGTTACAGATCATACTTTTTAAAACTTATTATTTGGCCAACAAATAAATCAGACTAGTACTTGAACTTTTTTTTTTTTTTTTGGTGGCTTTGAGTTTTTTGAGTAGCTGTAAAAAAAATAAAAAAAAAACCCCAAACCTGTTGTCATTGAGTCAATTGCAATTCCAACTCATAGTGTCCCCATATATGACAGAGTATAATTGTTCCACAGGATTTTCTTGGCTGTGATCTTTATGGAGCAGATGGCCAGGGCCTTCCTTCCACAATGCCACTGGATGGGTTTGAACCACCAACCTTTTGGTTAGCAGTCGAGCACAAAGCCATCCAAGACCTTGAGTGGCAGTAAGGATACTATAATTCTCCCACTATATTAACAACTTGTATGCCATAAAGGGCATGAACTAAAGACCAATTCCTAGTGGAGGGCAGAAATTCTCCCATTTCCTCAAATTTTTATAGTACAAATAATTTCCTTGTTTTTTAAATGACCAAACCCTTTGGAAACATGATGTTCTGTTTGTGGGCCCATTTTAGTAAAGAAGAAAAGTTAGGAATGGCTTCTCTATATATGAAGTTATTACATGTAAAAATAAATTTAAAATCCCTTTTTAAAAAGCTAATTCAATTTTTAACAGGAAAATATACCTGAAATGTTGTCAATGTAAGCTCTAAGCAAAGGTGACTAAGCTGATAACAAAGTATTTTTCCTTCTGCAAAACAAACTCTCAGAAAGAAAGGGCTGTACATATTATACTTGCTTTGACTTAATTCAGAAAAAACTACATTTCAAGATACCCAATATTTAATTCTTACACAAGTAGCTGCCAGAAAACAAAATCAAAGTGATTTAAACATATAATTTAAGTGTCAAAACAACACACTAGGAAGAAAAATAAGCTAGTCCATCAACATTGTGAAAACAAAAATATGAACACATTACCCTCTGATCTTCTTCTTTAGTCCAGGGACCTTTTATCAATTCTGGATTTAAAACTTTCTGCCATCGATGCTGGCACTGAAAATCAGAACGATTCTGAAAGAATTTAGAAAATTTAGTTATTGAATAACTGTCTTTCAGATAGCAAGTCAGCCCAAACTTAATGTCTCATAACCCTTAAGAACCAAGTCTTCAAGAATAGCGCAATCAAAGCGTCCACCAGACTGAGTCCAGCACAAGTAGATGGTGTCCGGCTACCACCACTGACTGCGCTGACAGAGATCACAATAAAGGGTCCCAGACAGAGCTGGAGAAAAACGTAGAACCAAACTCTAACTCATGGAAAAAAAAAAAAACAGACTTACTGGTCTGACAGAGACTGGAGAAAGCCCAAGATATGGCCCCCGGGCACACTTTTAACTCAATACTGAAGTCACTCCCCAGGTTCACCCTTCAGCCAAAGATTAGACAAGCCCATAAAACAAAACAAGACTAAATGGGCACACCAGCCCAGGGGCAAGGATGAGAAGGCAGGAGGGGACAGGTAAGCTGGTAATGGGGAACTGAAGGTGGAGAGGGGGAGACTGTCAACATGCTGTGGGTGTGACAACCAATGTCACAAAAGAATATGAGTATTAATTGTTTAATGAGACATTAGCTTGCTCTGTAAACCATCTAAAGTACAATAAATAAAAATTTTTAACCTTTGCTTTTGAAAATACATTGTTAAAAATGTAACACACAAAACACAATTAAAGACAATGTGGTACACTGTAAAAAAATTTAACTAACATCACTCAACAATTTGTGTGGAAACTGTTAAATGGAACCTAACTTGTGTAAACTTTCACCAAAAAAACACAACAAAAATAGTATTTAAAAAAAAGAATAGTGCAATCATTCAACAGCATCTTTTAAATATGTATAATATTTATTTTACATGCCTAGGTGCCAATTCTTTTTTTCATTAAAGTCATCATCAGTACTTATACTACAAATAAAAACCAAATATATTTGGAATTAAAGTTTGTATCTCTAGACTATGTCTTATAATATAGTAAGCAGCACGGCCATGACACACATACCACCATAAAGAAATGGAGCTAGGACTGAGAAATAAGAGTGAATAGACAGAAAACTATAAAAAGCAGACACACAAACTCAAATAGCACAGCAGTCTGGACTTATATAGAAGAGCATTTCATAACTCTATATAATTAAAAAAGCCCTCAAAGACATTATCAGACTACTAAAATGGTATTAAAAGGATAGTAAAAAATGATGACCCACAAGTTATCAGGAAATGTTAAAAATACCTATATAGAAAATGTGCATTACATTTCAATTATTTAAGCGTCAAAGTTTAAAAGGAAAATGAGTTTACCAGGATAAGAAAAACTTGATGTGGAAACATCTCAAACTCCAAAAAATTAATAATTGAAGCCATAATTTAGTTACTTTGTTATCTGCTAACTCCTACTTACTACAAGGCCATGTCATTAATGATTCACAATTTATAAAGATATTAGTGCACGCACAGGACCACAGATCATCTAGACAGATATAAAGGGAGAGATGCAATTACTCTGTCAACCAGTGGCTCTGTTTTTGTGCCCAGTGAAAGTCAAATTACTTTTATTCACACTGAGCTTCTTCCTTTATGGCTTCTGTACATCAATGCCAATCCCTTCTAACACTATCACTTTCTTCAAAAAATGTTCTTGGGAGCATTTCTCTGTTACATTGATAAAGATAATGTAAATGTAATGTAAATAACTTTCCTAATAATTATTATTATTTTTTTTTTTAATAATTATTTAGCTTCCATTTATTTAGCACCTGATGTCAGGAACTGTACCAAGCATGTTATTTCTAAATCTCACAATACTACAAACAAGTTCTATTATCTACATACCATTATCTATATACCATAAATAAAGAAGTTGAGGGTCAAAGAAGTTATTTTTCCAATACCAAACAGCTAGTGATACTGACATCTGAACAAAATTCAGATTGACTCCAAAACCTATGCTCTTTCCATTATTTGGTCTTGATTTTCAGGTTATTTGAGAGAAAAGCATTGTGAAAATACAGGAAGAACATAGATGATGACCTGCTTTCTGAAACCCAAAGCAGGCAAAATCAAAATACAAATACAAATATTTTGTCTAACTACCAATAGCGTAGTAAGGACAAACAAAATATGTGAGATAATACTTTGTAAATTACAAAATTACATTAAAATGAATAGTATGTGAATAGCAGTATGGTGAACAGTAACCATAAATTAAAAAAGAAAAATCAATAGCACCTTAAAATGTACACTTTACGTGACAAACTTTTTTCAAGAGTTTTTTCTGATTTGGCAGTTATTGGTTAGACTTCAAAATATTTCAATTATTTCCAACTTCTCTCAAAACATTTCAACATATATCAGCAAATATTCATAAATCCGAACTCAAACAGAACAAGTCATTTTTGTTTTAGATTAGTAATCTTGTTAGGCCTCTGGATAAACGTATTACTAGAAAATTAAGACTTTCTAAGCCATTAGCAACTACAGGCAGACAAGAACAATAAAGATGAGTCTAGGGAGAAGACCTAAATCTAAAATACATAAACACATTTTTGAAAAACAGCAAATGTAACCCAATGGCCTAAATCAGCCACGTTAGAAATATAAAATAATGTTTCACTTACTTGAAGATGACTAGCGATGAGAGTCCAATCATCAGTTCCATGCTGTTCAACCAACTTCTTTAACTTATCATCCTATTAAGACGATATAAAAATTACAAAGCTTTCCCTACACCCCATTCCTCTTCCCCCAAATACATATACCTCTCCAATTCTGTCATGTCTATCTTGTGAAATAATTACCTCATCTCTTGTCCATTTTACTCTGTTCCAGAGTTTTTTCAATCCTTTTTGCTGTGGTACTTCATAATCATGATCAGCATACTGAAGGTCATCATCCTCATCCTCACTACAAAAAAAAAAAAAAAATTCATGAAATTGAGAATTTTTTTTTAATTTTTTAGTTCAGTCATTGAACCTATCTGTGTGAACAGGTATTAGTGAAGAAGAAGCTATTCAGACGAAATGACAGTAATTCAATTTGATTATTCAAAGCATAAAAAAATTAAGTCATATAACGGGGAAGAGCTATAATTCTCACTGACATTATAGAGATGAGACTGGATACATTACCAAGGTACAAATTATAACCTTGATACCACGCTAATGGATACAACCTTTATTCTAATGCTACAAAGTGTTTAAATATTTTAAGTAAAGGAATAAAAGAAAACATTTTTACTTGTGTTTTAGAAAAATCACCAGCAGCAATATGGAGAACGGGAGGAAGGAGAACCAATTAGGAATCATTAACAATAATCCAAGTAAGAAATTGTCAGGACCTAACAAGTGGTAGGAAACCTTGGTGGCGTAGTGGTTAAGAGCTACGGCTGCTAACCAAAAGGTCAGCAGTACGAATCCACCAGGCGCTCCTTGGAGAAACTCCATGAGACAGTTCTAACCTACCCTATAGGCTCCCTATGAGTCAGAACCAACTTGACAGCAATGGGTATGGGTAAGTGCCAGACGCTGTACTACTCTTATGAGATTTCTCTCTTAAAAGTTCACAACACTAAAAAAGGAATATTACTACTATTCCCATTTTACAGGATAGGGAACTCTGACTGAGAAAAGTAATTTCTAGCCCACAATCACAAAATATGGCATGACTGAACTCCCAAGTTTACCTCTTAACCACTATACTACAATACAGTGGGAAAATGGGGAAGAGGATATCAACAAGCTGGAAAATACCAAAGACAAACAATGTAAATCTTAAAATCAGAATAAGGTTTTACTTCTAACTTAACTACTTTGCAACCTTTGACATGTTAACTTTATGGGGCTTTAGTTCAGTCATTTGTAAAAAGAGACTAATAATCATATAACACACCCATATAGCACTTGGCACAGGGTGGCCCAATATTAGTATTATGTGTGTAGGCTGACTGTCTAACAATATTCAAAATTATTTTTGCTTGTAAAGTTCAACTCTTCTCCAAAAATCCATTCGGATTTCAAAAAGCAAAAGCTCAAAGATGTGTTTAACCTAAAGCCAAACACCAAACTGATTCTGACTTATGGCCATCCCACGTGTGTCAGGGTAGAATCGTGCTTGATAGGGTTTTCGGTGCCTGATTTTTCAGAAGTAGATGGCCAGGCCTTCTCACCCCCCCACTAAACCGAGGAAAAATCCATTCGGATTTCAAAAAGCAAAAGCTCAAAGATGTGTTTAACCTAAAGCCAAACACCAAACTGACTCTGACTTATGGCCATCCCACGTGTGTCAGGGTAGAATCGTGCTTGATAGGGTTTTCGGTGCCTGATTTTTCAGAAGTAGATGGCCAGGCCTTCCCACCCCCCCACCAAACCAAGGAACCTCTGGTTAGCAGCCGAGTGCGTTAACCATTTGCACCAACCAGGGACTCCTGTTTAACTTTACTACGATATATTTAAGCACATGCAGGTAGTTCATAGGCTCTATCTGCCTAGATTATATATATAGTGTATAATTTTAATCTTATAAAGTTGAAAAATGAAGGCCTAAATTTAATATATATAGTATACAGATTCTTTGCAGGAACCTCAAATTTCCCTTGAACTGTTAATTTCATAGAACCAAAATCCTTAATAACTGACCAAGCAAGGCACTAAGATTCCCTATTACCCCACCTATGATGCTTATCTAACTGCTTCTTCAATTCAATTCAGTTCACTTCAATATTCCATGCTCTTTCTCGCAGAAGCCAGTCTACTTGTAACAATAACCTACCAGTCCTACTTCCATATATGCTTGGTTTTTTTCAACTATTCTGCAAATAAAAACAAAGGTTTAATACCCTATTTGCAGCCATCTTCGGCTATCAGAAATATCAGCTGATTAGCCAAGATTAAGTTGTTAAACTGGAGATGCTACAGAATTCAATGATTTCATAAATTTCTAAGAAATTTAACTAAATCAGAAAAAGCACCATACTGTAGCTTTCTGACCAGTTCATATTGTCACTGCACCTACCCTTCCTTCTTCTTAATGTCTGCCAACCTTCCCAAGCAAACAATAAGCTTGTGAGTGCAGGGATGGTGTCTATTATGTTCACCTCTCAGGACCAAACAGCACTTGCCACTCAAATATCTGAATTAATGAGTAACCTTTCTTATTTTCACCTCCCCCAGGGCTCTATACTCCAAAATTACCTAACTCCCTTCCAACCCAGTCAAAACTGCCATCTTCCAATACAGGTGATCTCAAGCAGATATGAGAAAGAAAGAAAAAAAAAAAAATTTTAACAAATGAAAATATCTCTAGAAGGTCAAAGCATTCCCATTTGTTAAAAGAGATTTTCAAAATCCAAATACACCTCCAAGTGGTAGAGTTTTAAGAAGCAGAACCTGGTGAAAAAAAACAAAATTCAGTGCAGAAGTGGTTCTTCGGGGGTATCTACTTTAGTGCCTAACCTTTCCTAGATGCCCCCACAAAACTATCCCTTCCTACCATCCCACATTAAGGTGTTAGCAAAGAATACTGAATATACCATAGACTGCCAGAATGAACAAATCTGTCTTGGAAGAAATACAGCCAGAATGCTCCTTAGAAGTGAGAATGGCGAGACTTCATCTCACGTACGTTAGACATGTTATCAAGAGGGCCCAATCCCTGGAGAAGAACATTGTGCTTGGCAAAGTAAAGGGTTGATGAAAAAGGAAAACCCTCAGTGAGATGGATTGACACAGTGGCTGCAACAATGAGCTCAAACATAGCAACGACTGAGGATGGCACAGGACTGGGCAGTGTTTCGTTCTGTTGTACATAGGGTTGCTATGAGTCGGAGCTCACTCCATGGCACCTAACAACAGCAACCATCCCAAACATTCCTCAGTCATGCTTTTCACAGATTCTCTTCTCATGCCCCAACAGCTTCTACAACAGTATATTGGAGACTGCTTAAAAAACAGTTTACTTCTAAGTCAAAAAAATTTTAACTTGGGGATTTGCCCATATAAATCACGAAGTATCCATATGACATCTAATGTGTGTAGAATCCACCTTAAAGTTCTTATCAAAATCTTCACCTGTCTGAATTTAATATTCTAAAAGTTTGAATCCAAAAATGTTGTATTGGTCAAAAAGACTAGATTCAAGTAGTAATTTGCCTGAAAGTTTGTTTTAACTTTACAACTCTGCCTTATTTTTTAAACTACATACTCTCTTTGTGAGAAATTTCTATTTCTACCTGAGGTTTCATTCTCTATTTTGCATGACCACTAGCTTTAGACACAGAGTTACACAGCCCTTCAATGTTCAGGAAGCTGGGTTTTTTGAGTTGGTGAGTGTGAAGGAGCATTAAAGTAGAATTCTTAGAATCGCCTCTCTACTACTGGGACTTTCCTAGAGTCTATCTACATCTTAGCTTTGGCATCAATTTTTTCTATGTATTTAAGTGATTGCTGAAAGGATAAAAGAACTTTCAAGTAAATGTGACAGAAAAAGATCCTAGAAACCTATCAATACCACTAGCTACAACAGGAAGAGTCCTGAGAATGCCTATAATTTACCAAGAACAAAAGGAGAAGGGATAAAGCCCTACAAGAAACCTCACCAAAATTCCACTTTTACTGTTTAAAAAAGACCACTGCTCAATAATGGTTAAACAAAACAAAACAAACAAACAAAAACAGACTTATTGCCGTCAAGTCAATTCCAACTCATAGCAACCCTATAGGACAGGGTAGAACTGCCCCATGGGGTTTCCAAGGACCACGACCTTTTGGTTAATACCTGAGAGCTCCCAATAATGGTTAGATAGACATCATCAAAACATATATGCTCTATTTTTCTGCTTTATATATATATTTTTTTAAAAAAAACATGTTTTAGCATTTCTGTATTGTAGCAATCAACCTTGGCAATATGTGGCAATTAAATAAAATCAGCTTCCTGCTGTGTAGTTAAATAAATAAGCCATTTCTAGCCTAGGGTTTTTTTTTTTTTTTTTTTTTTTAGCCTAGAGTGACTAATCTGAAAGGCAGCAAAAAAGGTGAAATCATTCCTCCAGTCACAAAGCAAAAACAGAAGAGGAATTTGGTCGCTGAATCTCCTAAGACTTGGTTTCCAGAATCATCCCGTCAGTTTTCCAAGTCAAAGAAAATATTTATTTTATAACTGTCTACAAGACCAAATTTAAAGTTTTCTAGATTATGAATTAAAAAAGTGATTTGGGTGATTATGACACAGCAAAATGAAGCAAAGGGAATAAATATACTATAACTCAACAGACCAGGAAAACGGTTAAGAGTAACTTTACATTGGGTGTAAGTTATCAGGCTCTGGTAGTCATGGCGAAATAACACACAAATTATTCATTCAGCATTGTTAAGATAAAACATCTCGCAGAAATTTAATTTTAAAAAACACCAATTATATCACCTGAAAAGAGTAAAATGAAGTAGCCAAAGGAAGAATCTGAGAATTTTTAAACTTTATTTTAAAAGAAACTACTGGTATGAAATTAAAGAACTATCAGTAGTTCTATAAAATTGGCTCTAATAAAATCACAACTCAATCATATTTTTAACTACAAATGGCCTCAAGTCTGAAACCTTTACTATCATCAAAAAATACATCTTTATTATAATGTATATTGAGGACAGGGTAACTGTACACTTAATTTTTTAACTCCATTCAATTTATGAAAATTGACCAGGTTGATTTAGTAAAGTGAAATCAGGCCACCCAGTGGTTAACATGCGGTACTACATACATGAAAATTTTATTCTTATATCTGGGTTGTGCAAACCAGCATCATCATTATAGCAATACAAATTTTTCACATAATCTTTGACCATTATAAATAGCAATAATTAAATACTAAAGAGAGTTGTACCTCATTATCTATAAACAAAAATAATGGGAGAACATTTCTCTTACTTCCCCTGATGCGTGTACATTCTTAAATGGGAAAAAGATAAATTACAAAAGGTCTTGAAAATAGGGTATATATTAAAGCTAGAAGCTACCTTACAGATCTCCTAGTCCAATTAAGAGATGAAAACGTGGGGCACAGGGTTTAACTGCTTTCCCAAAACAATACTGCCACATAATAATGCTGACTAAAGAATCAGTCTCATATTTAGGTATTCTTTCACCCATAACACCCACTTTGGTTGAAACTACATAATAAAATTACTTCCTACACACATACATACCCCACTGAAAACCACCTTCCTTTTCAAGAGCTAGCTTTTATCTTTGTAGCTTCTAAATGACATTTTCAAAAGTTTATTTTTAAGGATAGATCTGGCTTTTAAAAACAAATTATTTGTACATAAATATGCTCAAAAATAAAATACATGTTAATAACAGACCAATATCAATTTTAGTACTGCCTGTAAATTATGAAAACCCCCAGTGGGATCAAAAACTAATTAAAGTCACAATAATAAAATAAGCCTTTTCCTTTATGTAAATCTAGCTTAGTGACACCACAGCTATCCTGAACACAAGCAAAAGAGCCAACATCCCTCAGTTGTTTCACACTTGAGGTAGCACTTTATGTTTTACTGTCATTTTTTTTTCAGCTGATGGAGAAAAAGTATATTACAGGATTTATGCCTATAATCTTATGCAAAACTTTTAAACAGCAAAGTATATTTTTTTACTCAGATACTTAAATGGTTGTACATTGGAGATCTCAAAGTACAGTCTGAAGTAGCTGAATTATTTCCTGTTTCTTTTGACTACAAATTAGGCTCATGTATATTTTTAAGATACTTAATTAGGTAAAAAACAAAAGACTAGACTGCTCAATGAATAGACTGTTTCTCTTTTAAAACATTTCACATTTTATTACCCTCTAAGGTAAATAATCATATTTACATATACAAGAAATATCATTTAGAGCAGAAAAGACATTCACGTATGAAGACCCTAAGAAATCTGAGTAATTATTCTGAGATAATTTCTCACCACATCCTTTACCTGTACTCCCATAAGAGAGTGTAGCTTGACTCCACCACATTACTGCAGACTTAGGACTCTTCAAATCACTCTATGTTTTAATATATGTAGCTGACAAAGAATTAAAATCAACAGTGCAATATATGTTTAGGTTTCAAAGCTCACAGAATTGTCAGTAACAGAAAACAACATATGTGATTATAAAATGGACACAGAACCGGTTAGGGAGGAGAGGGTTCTGACATTCAAACATCCGTGTCTAACCATAACTTTAAGTGCTGGGAACAGCATTAGCCAAGAAAAATCAACAACAATACTAATAGGTAGATAATGCCACACACTGAAGATAAAAACTTTTGAGTTGACATAAATTTTCACTTGTCACCCTGCTTAATGAAGTTACTTTATTTACGAATTGTTTGTATTTAAAAGTTCAAATGAAAAGGCCTAAACCAGTACTTCAGTAATCATCATTACAGGACCTTTTAAAATCTCTTTTCTGAAGATCAAGAGGTTAACTGGGTCCTTGAAGTTCTAGAACAGTGGATTCTAAACCAGAGGTGGTTTTGTTCCTCAAGGGTCATTTGGCAATGTCTTGGAGACATTTTTTGTTACTGGCATTTATTTACCGAGTAGAGGCCAGGGATGCTGTTAAGAATCCTACAATGCGGAGAACAGCCCCCGAGGACAAAGAGTCATTTCATCCAAAATGTCAATAGCAGTAAGGCTGAAAATCCTGCTCTGGATAAGTGGGTTTTTCATGTGTATGTGTGTGTATACATTTGTTCCAGCTCAAGGGTCTGCCCTATACTGTAGTTGCTACAAAATAATAAACAAGGACTTAATTTACAGTTTATGTTGATTTCTGCAAAATATTTTGTGCATACTAGAACCTAAACCAAACCCACTGCCATCAAGTCGATTCCGACTCATATTCAGACCCTGTAGGTTGGAGTAACACAGAGTTGGGCTTCCAAGGAGCAGCTCATGGATTTGAACTGCCAGCCTTTTGGTTAGCAAACGAGCTCTTAACCATGCACCACCAGGGCTCCTTGTGCATACTTGGTGCTTAACAAATGAATAAAGCACAATATGTGTAGTTACTTCCAATTTTGAGTTTTTAAGAATCTTCAGTAAATGAATCCAAGTGATAAATTTCGGCTGAAGAAACACATCTCTAGTTAAGAAGGCTGTGGATCTAGATAAATAAAAACATTGTGAAATTATGCCAAACATCTTTTCAGGTTTACATGATACTGCAAATTAAAAAACACCCAGGGTTCTTCTGTTTCCATCATTTAAGTGGTTACTCCACACAATTTAGAAGTAGCTGCTATAGTAATTGGCTTTTGTTTTTGTTTACTATAGTCATACACAGATAAAAATTAGATGTATAAATTTATCCTAGCATTTTCCAACAACAACAAAAAAAATGTGCCCTATCTCTGTGCAACACATAGGTACAGTCAGAACCAAACACGGACACTCAAAATATTACGTGAGTGAAATACATTGTTTTATTTTAAGCACAAGCTACTGATAGTAACGATGTGACATCCTCCCAGTAGAAAATATTTTAAAATATACATAAGCTGAGAGCATGGGTACGAGTGATTACAGAAAACAGGAGAAAGGTACTTTCTCTTCAGCTATTCCTCGGAGAATTTTCCATACCTTTCAAGGTAGCCAAGTTGAGAGTGGGGTCCCCGCCCAGGTTTATCAAGAAGTTCCTAGTTAACGGGTACAGTGATTCAGAAAAGAGAGTCCCTCTGAGCCCCGTGTTCCAGTCCTCCAGGCAGGACACTGCCGTTTGTATCTGCGTAGCTGTCCCCTGAAAGCGCGCAGACTTACCTGGCCAGAAACCCTTTCCCACCGAGAAATGGCTCTGAGCAGTTAGGGGGCTGGACGCGCGCTGCGGGGAGGATCAGCTCAAAGGAGCAACCTGGGCAGCTGTTACTCCATTTCTGTGTTTTAATCACAGTGGTCCCCAACTCTCCACACGCCGCGGGGGCCTCCCCACAGAGGGGCCGCAGCGGCTGTGGGGCAACGGGCAGGCAAACTCTACCCCGGCTGGGGAGGGCCCGGGGAGGGACGGGGGGACGGGAGAGGGAATCTAAGCCAGATGGCGCCGCCAGGCCTGGGCAAAGGGGATGTCACCCACCTGCGCGACCTCTTCGCCATCCTTCAAGTACCGCATAGGCGCGGGCTGGGCGGAGACGCAGTTCAGCCTCCTCCAGCCTCAGGCGAATGCTCCTTCTCCCCGACCTTCCCGCTAACTTCCCTCGCACCCTCCCCGGAGCTGCCGAGCGCGGAACGCACGTCCCCGCAGGGCAGGACGGAGGGACAGAGGGGCGGACCGCGACCCGCCCGGACCCGCAGCCCCGCTCCTAGCCCAGCCCTGCCCGGTCAGGGATGCCCCGACATATCAGGAGGCGCGCTCTCGCCCTCTGCCTGTCCCTCCGCCGCCCTTCAGCCTCCTCGCTGTAGTCCCAGCGCGGCTCCGCAGAGGGCGACGACCCCCGCCCCGCCCCGCCCCGCAGCGAGCAGCTCTGCAGGGCTCGCAGCCTCCTGCAGGGTTTTGTCCGCACCGCCGAATCTCGCGCCCAGCCTCCCTCAAGAGCCGCCGTTTGAATCTGCGCACGCGGCCCCGAACCTCATTGGCTGTGGCGGCCGCAGCGGGGGGGAGGGGGAAGGGTGGGGCGGGGAGAGCGCGCGCGACTGAGGGCGGGGAGGGGAGCTGGAAACTGGGACTGGAACTCGCGGGAGTCGGGGCAGGAGCCGGGAGCTGGGGGTGGGGCCGCGAGGGGCGCGCGGGCCGCGCTGTGACAGGAACCGGAGCGCGCCCAGCGCAGCAACGCGAGGGGGCGGGCCCTCGAGGGCCGCGCGCGGCCCGCTGGGAAAGCGAGTTCCTGCGCTCGCCGAGGGCTGAGTCGGAAGCCGGGGCGCGTCAGTCCCAGCCGCCGCCAACTGCCCGGGCGGGCGGCCCCGCGGGTGGGCCGGCGTACCTCCTTGCAGCCGCTTCTCCGTCTCCGTTCTTCCCTCCTTGGGTGTATCCCAGCTCAATAGGAGGTGAAGTCTTCAGACTTGAGATGAATCTGACCATAAACCTACGCGGCCGTTATTTTTTAAGCAAACATTTAAGCTGTCTTTGCCCAGACATCATAGTTACGGGAGTGGCGAAGATTGTGGCAGGAAACCGAATTTCACCTATTTTTTTCCCCCCAAGATGGCAGGAGTGGGACAGGTGAAAAAAGGTTTTCATCAGGAAACGTGTTTAGAACGGGAAAGGGAAGTAATTCATCTGCGGCTGGTCTTTAAAGTGCTTAATCTCCAACCCCGCTGTACAGGAGTTATTCGGTGTGCATCGTGGAGGAGCCCTAGACCGGGAGGAACATGCAGGGAGACAGGAGTGCGCTGGGAATCTCGCCCAGATTCAGAGTAGCTTTGCCTGATGAGTACGGTAGTCAACAAGTGACCGTCCTTCCGCAAGAGACAGAGGGAAAGGAGCTGCATTAGAGAAACTTCTAGCAGAGGTTCCAAGTTCAGTAGCTACGAATTGCTCAAATCAAGTAGATTAACTATATTAACGATTAGAAATGGCCAAGGATCCAAATTTGCAAGGCAACATGCTCTACTGCATAGAGCACTGAACCACATATTAATATTGTAACATTAACTGGCATTTTGCTATTTTGACATTTCACGCGTCATCTTTTGCAAATCGGAGATGCAGGTGCAAATGTGAATTAAGAGGAGCTTGCATGCAAGTTACTGTCAAAACACCTGCCATCTTATAGTTCCTTTTTCTCAAGGTACGGGTTCTGGGAAGGTAAAGAAGCTTTTCTTGTAAATCATTCCTGTGTTGCTGGTCCACTTTAAAAAACAAAACAAAACAAAAACACCTAATTTAGAAAGCAATGTCATTTGGAGTCAGTGTTTTCTTATTTATTCCTAGTCATACACTACTCCGTCATTTATATTCTAACAGCAGAGCTTCTGCCGTATTTTAGGATATAGTCAGTTTTACACAAAATAAATTTTTAGAACTTGAAGGCAGGCGTTTGAAATTTTGACAGTAAAATAAATCCCTCTCATTTTACAGGCAGGAAAAAAATTTTCCTCGGGAAGATAGAACATGGCAAAATAAATTAGTCATAAAACTAAAGACAAAGTGTGGAACTAAAGTGGTAAGTCATTTGAATTTACATACTCTATCATAAACCAGGCTGGTTTTGGATAGTTAATGCTTCTCAAGTTTGTCCAGTGAAGTACCTGCCCTCAAGGTAGAGAGGATTGAATACTAAGGGGAGCAGGAGGGGGAGGAAGTGTCTGGGAGCAAGTGTTGAAAACTTCTTTGAAATCTCTCTTTAAAAACTCATGTAAAATTTTGCATTCTATTCCATGATAAATATATTCATGTTTTTATTATAAAAACATTAAAAACTGCTTTACTAATTCACTTTCATACTCCACATCTCTAAGTAAATTGCTTCCCAAGAAAAATGCACCATGGTCATCCTTCAGACAGCTGTCCCTCTTCTCATCCTCCCCCAGTCAAAGGCCAGATACTCAAAAAGTTTGCTTATACTAGTCTGAAAAGTGCCTAAAAGATTGTGCTTTTAATAGAGTTGTATCAACCATTCTCATACAGGGATTTTTTTTTTTTTTTTGTCTGTTTTATTCCCTGCTAGATCCACACAGCCCCTGGAATAGTGACACAGCAAGATTTTGCTCAATAAAATACTGTATCTGTAGAATGAATGAATGAAAAAGGGCAAAAATAAGCAAGCACTTAAATATTCGTGGTCACAAGTTGGCAAAAAAAAAAAATAGATTTGAAATAACACTTTGTAAATACTAAATTGTTCTAAACCATGCGAAAAAGATTTTAATAATTTCTTGATGGGGGTGTTATTGAAAACTGATATAATCCTTTTGGAAAGCAATATCAAGCAAAAGTCATAAGGATGTACATAGCCTTTGAAAGACATTTTATGTTGATAACTGAATAGAAGCAAAAAAAAAAAAAAAACCCTGTTAAATCCAATGGACACTTGAAGAAATAAATCCTCATCTTACCTGCCCTTTCTACTGCATTTGACTCGATTACTGCCTTTTAATTGAAACTTCATCTCAGTTTCTGTGACATCACCTCCATGATGTCCATTCTATACATCCCTCAAACCACTTTGCAAGCCCCCAGCTCTGCCTGCTCCTTCAAGGTTGGCATTCCCCAGTATTCAGTATTCAGTTTTTAGCTCTGTTCTCACTTCACACTGTCCTAAGGAATCTCACCCACTCCTGTGGTTTCAATCATATCCTGTAAGCACAGGATTCAACAAATCTTTACTTCCAGCCCCAACCTCCCTCCTGAACTAGATCTCTCTCCACCTGCAAGAGCTAAAATCCCAAAATTCAACCTCTTTATAAGAACAGGATTCACCTTTTTATTTATTCTCTTTCCATTAGCCTCTCCTCTCCATCCCTACTGCCAGTGCAAGCTCTCATCTCTCTCTCAGCTACAGGAAGTCTTTTAACTGATTTCCCAGCCTCTAGTTTTGTCCAATCCAATACATCCTCCATATGGCCACCTGAAGGATCTTTTAAAACATAAATCTGTTTTTTTCTGCCCTGCTTTTAAAAGCAAACAGAGTAGTGGTTACCTAGAACTGAGGGGAAGGGTTGGGAGGAAATAGGAGTGATTGCTAATGGTTATGGGTTTCTTTTGGGGGTGATGAAAATGTTCTAAAATTAACTGTGATTGTTGCACAACTGTGAATATACTAAAAACCATTGAGTTGTACACTTGAAATGGGTGAACTGTATGGTATGTGAACTATAGCTCAATATTAAGCTGTCATATTAAAACAAAACATAGCTTTCATTGGCTTCCCATTGCCTACAGGATAAAGTCCTTAATATGACAATAAGGTAACTTGATGATTTGGTCCTACACCTATCACCCAGCCTCATAAAAACTATTATCTGATAAGCAGCTACACACTAAGTTGCACTATGTTAAGTATTGAACATACATTATCTCATCTATGTTACTAATAGAATTCCCATCTTACAGATGAGGAAACTAAGGCTAAAGTGGTTTAGTATTACTAGAATATAAAATTGGAAATGAGATAGCCTAATAGAAAGATCTGAACTCAAGATGCTTAGGAGAGGAGGAGGTTCTAGTTAATCTAAGGCATAATACTTTACAGGTATTAGAGTAATTATGAGTATGTCACTTATTTACCTGCACCTTATTTTTAAGTGCATTTTCATGTGCAATTTTTGTTTTAAGTTGGTACTGGGTCTCAGTTTAGAGATCTAGGTTCAAATCTGACTCTGGTATTATTTTCCTAAGTTAACCATCTCTTAGCTAGTTGTACCTATAAAAATTAACTTATTTGAGAAATATGATAGTAATTTAGAAGCCAGAATGATGATTTTTACTGGTAATGGGTTGAGGTGCTACACCTGGAACTGCTTTTGACAACAAACATAAAGGATAAAGTAACAAGTAACTTCAAATACTTATACAAGAGTTTACAACTATATAATGCAACAGAATAAACACCTGATCAAGAATCAGGACAGCTGAAACTTTCTATGTGATCTTGGTCAATTCATGTAATATACTTGAATTTTTTGTACACATCATGCTTTCCATGCCTCTGTGCTTTTGCACATATTTATCCTCTGTCAAGTATGCTCTTCTTTGTCTGTAAAATTTCTGTTTACTCATCAAGACCCAACTCAGATGTTACCCTCTCTGGAAAACCTCCCTAAATCCTCCCTCTACCACTCCCTAAAGATTCCATTAATCATTATCTTCTACCTCTGTTCCTGGAATATATCTCTGCTGATGCATTTATCACATTTCAGTATAATCTGTTCTTCTCTTATTCATTCTCTTAACCTAACAGACTATGAGTTCATTTATCTCTATAGTACCAATGTCAATTGAGTAGGTGTTCAATAACTTTGTTAAACTGAACTGAGTGATAAGATTAATACTAAATAGTATTTCTTTTCATCTAAGAATGAGGGATCCCCTATGCTGTGTGCCTAAATCCTTCCTATTACACTAATATACATGAGGATCCCTCATTCATGGGGTAATGTGATGGGCCATACACATGCTGTGTACACAGTGGGTTTGTGCTACAGCTTAGAAAACACTGAGCGTGGAGAATCTACTGCTTTTATAGCAAGCAGCTCGCAACAAGGAGATGCTACCTCATCTCTCAAGTTTACCAGCTGCAAAAATAATCCTGAGAAATATCCTGGGCAAAAGAGTGGTCAGGGTCTTGGAATCTTGGCACACCCAGCAAGATGTGTGTAGGACTGCAAGAGGGCCAAGGAGGACTGTCTCTCTCAGTAGTAGCCATATCAGTATCTCTAAAGGACAGGCCTATAGTCCATTCTTTGAATGTCATCTCCCTATTTAATTTGTCCTTTGTTTTTACACATTCAGTGAATGAATGAAAGATAAAGAATGGTTTTTGCTTATATTTTTTAGCCTTGCTTCTTCGGCAAAAAGCAAAAACACTACGCTTCCTTTGAAGTTAAAATGTCTTCAGTTTACAAAATGATGGCGCCACCTAGAGGAGACAACAAGTCCTGAAATTACCCTGTGTAATTTCATTACAAATTTAAGTCCTGGGCTTTTGGTTCAAGATGGTGGATTGAGCATATGTGATTACCTATTCTCCATACCTGGTGGTGTAGGGGTTAAGAACTACTGCTGCTAACCAAAAGGCTGGCAGTTCAAATCCACCTGGTGCTCCTTGGAAACCATATGGGGCAGTTCTACTCTGTCCTATAGGGTCACCGTGAGTCAGAATCAACTCAACAGCAATGGGTTAATGGGTTTATTCTCCATCCCAAACTCATGTTATTACAAATGCAGAAAGGGGAATGAACCCAAAATAGCTACAGGTGGAACAGAAGGAACATCAATGGACCTGTATTAATGTATTTCTGGAAGAGAGAAATTAGGAGCATACTGATGTATAAAACAGCATAAGGTGCCCACGGCCCAGAAACTATACACAGAAGGATACAGAAGTGGGACCTGAATTTTCCAGTGGGATCTGGAAGCTCCAAATGAGGAAGCAGAAGGTACAGTGAGCAAGAGCGAACAGTGGGACATAAAACAGGAAGACAAACCACATATAGAACAGCTGTACTAACTGATCTCCCCTATAATCTATTCTTACTTTCCTCTTATGGAACAATTGCTGATGCATTTATACCCAGCTAATAACCAGAGGAAGAAGCTTTGGTGGTGCAGTGATTAAAGCGCTGGGCTGCTAAACGAAAACTTGGTGGTTCGAATTCATCAGCTGCTCTGTGGGAGAAAGATAATGGCAGTCTGCTTCTGTAAAGACTTATAGCCTTGGAAACCCCATGGGCGGTTCTGCTGTGTCCTATAGGGTCACTATGAGCCACAATCAACTCGATAACAACGTGTTGTGTTTTGTTTTGTTTTGGTTAAAAACCAGAGAACTGTTTGCTAAAGAAATTGAAGTACCGTATCTTCCTTGGGACAGCTTCTAGTGTGACATATTGGTGTCTCACACAAAAAAAGACCTTCTCATTTTGACCTCAGCTATTTATTAATCAAACTATAGATTTTTTTTTCTAAAAAAGCAATTATGGTTTTTGAATCCCATAAAAACCTTGAAAATGTAAAAATAACGGTACAACTGGTAAAAGTTAGGAAATAGAATGGGAAGATGAGGACTATTAGAAAGCATGTTGTTGTCATTGTCAGGAGCCATTGAGTAGGTTCTGACTCATAGCAACCCCACCTACAACAGAACGAAACATTGCCTGGTCCTGTGCCATCCTCACAGTCGTTACGCTTCTGCCCATTGTTGCAGCCACCTTGTCAACCCATCTCCTTGCGGGCTCTCCTCTTTTTCGCTGACCCAATACTTTACCAAGCATGATGTCTTTCTCCTGTGAGTGGTTCCTCTTGATAACATGTCCAAAGTACATGAGATGAAGTCTCACCATCCTTGCTTTTAAGGAGCATTCTGGCTGTACTTCTTCCGAGACATGTAGCCCTGGTGGTGCAGTAGTTAAAAGAGTTTGGCTGCTAACCAAAAGGTCAACAGTTCAAATTTACCAGCCGCTCCTTGGAACCATATGGGGCATTTCTGCTCTGTCCTATAGGGTCACTATGAGTCAGAATCAACTCAATGACAATGGGTTTGGTTTGGTTTTGGACTTCCAAGGCAGATTTGTTTGTTCTTCTGGCAGTCCATGGCATATTCAGTATTCTCTGCCAACACCATAATTCAAATGAATCAATTAGAAAGCAGATGATAATTTTCTCATTGTACATACTGGGAAGCCAAGAGATAATGTCTAAAATTGATGGCTCAATTAATAGAGATTTAAGTATATTATTTAAAGTTATAAAAATAAGCTAAAAAGGGCAAGGGAACTCATCTTTGATAATGGGAGAATCAACAAATACTGCCTAAAGTTGGTAATATTAAGAGATCAGACCTATAAGCATCTTGTTGAGGGTGTGTAACTAACTTTATGTAGGTTATGTACATAACCATCAAAAAAGAAACAGTTGAAAATGGGATGGGGAAAGCTGGGTACCTTTATATAGTTTTGAACTGTTTTTAACCATGTACATGTATTGCTTTGAGAATAGTTTTTAAAAGGGAAAAAGGGCCCTATTTCAGTAAGAACTGTTACAGATTATTTTTCAGATACTTAATTTTTCTAATAATCACACTGTACCAAAAATTAAGTAGCATTATAAAGTTTACAGTGCTATCATAAACACCATACTGCACTGGGCAAATTTGCTGCAAAAGACCCCTTTTAAAGTGTTAAAAAGCAAAGATGTCACTTTGAAGACTAAGGTGTATCTGACCCAAGTCACGGTATTTTCAGTCGCTCATATGCATGCGAAAGCTGGACAACGAATAAGGAAGACCAAGAATTGACGCCTTTGAATTATGCTGTTGGCAAAGAATACTGAGTATACCATACACTGCCAGAAGACAAACAAATCTGACTTGGAAGAAGTACAGCCAGAATGCTCCTTAGAAGTGAGGATGGCGAGACTTCATCTCACATACTTTGGACGTGTTATCAGGAGGGACCAGTCCCTGGAGAAGGACATCATATTTGGCAGAGTGTCAGAGGAAAAGAGGAAGACCCTCAACAAGATGAACTGACACACTTGTCTGCAACAATGGGCTCAAACATAGCGATTATGAGGATGGTGCAGGGCTGGCCAGTGTTTCGTTCTGTTGTACCTAGGGTTGCTATGAGTCAGAACTGACTCAACAGCACCTAACAACAACAAAGTTTACTATAATAGCCAAATCACTTGCCATAAAAAAATCACATAATGATAATCTTAAGTTTAAAAGCAATATTGTAAGTACAACTTAAGATAAACATTTGGTTACTAGACACTTATTATGTTGGAAACAGAAGGCAGCAAATACTGATTCAGGGCAATGAGAAACTAGAGGAAAAAAATGGAATTTAATCTTTCTATAATTCTGGTAATATTGAAAGAAATCAGAATAATTGAGGGCTTTCTAAATTTTTTTTTTCTACTCCGAATTTGATTTTGCTTTACTGTTCTGTGATACATCCATGCATCTAATTTGCACTGATCACATTCAGTAGCAGAGGCGTGTTTTCATTTCAAAGAAGCTTGTATATGAAGCTGGTGCTAGACACTAAATGCAGAATCTCATTTCCTGCCACAACTTCCCTTTTCCCTAGGAATCTTATTTTCACAAACTTTCTCATTTTTATCCATTCAACTGTGTGCCACTACTCCTTCAGAGGAAGGATGTAGGGTCTAAAGTGTGACAAACACTTAAAAGCTTGTAAGCAGCCACGTAAGATACAATTATTGGTATGTATTCATCTGGGTTTTTTTTTTTTTTACTCATCTGGAGCAAAAGAGCAAGAACTCAAAGAACAAACTAATCTACAGGACTAAGAGCCCACACAAACCACAGCCTCATCTATCCTGAGACCAGAAGAAATATATGGTGCCGGGCTACCACTACCAACTATTAGGACCAGGGACACAATAGATGGTCCTGGACAGAATGGGAGAAAAATGTAGACCAAACTAAAATTCTTTAAAAAAAGGCCAGACTTAACTGGACCAGTAGAGACCAAAGGAACCCCCGAGACTGTCGCCTGAGACACCCTTTAAACCTGGATCTGAAACCACTCCCAGAGATCACCTTTCAGTTAAGTAACAGATTAGTTCATAAACATCACTCCAGAGTACTATGCTCTTTAAAAAAGAAAAAAAATCAACTATATGAGGCCAAACGGTCAACATTTACCCTAAAGCAAAGATGAGAAGGTAAGGGGGGGTTGGGAGGGAAGCTAGATTAACGGAAACAGAACCAGAATGGAAATAATGAGAATGCTGACACGCTGTAAAAAATGTAACCAATGTCACTGAAAAATGTGCATAGAAATTGTTAAATGGGAACCTAATTTGCTGTGTAAACTTTCACCAAAAACAATAAAATATTATTTAAAAATAATATAGTGATAAACATAAGCATCTTACTGAATTTTGCTTGATGGACTGGTCTAGGAAGTAAAATATTTTTGGAGGTGTCACACTTACTAATTTGATTTTTAAGCATCCTATTGGAAACCCCGGTGGTGTAGTGGCTGAGAGCCACAGCTGCTAATCAAAAGGTCCGCAGTTCAAATCCACCAGGTGTTCCTTGGAAACCGTATGGGGCATTCTACTGTCCTATAGGGTCACTATGAGTTAGAATCAACTTGATAGCAATTTTTTTTTTAATTGATTCTTCAGGTCTCAGCTAATACATTACCTCTCAGGAAGCCTTCCCTGACCATTAGCAGGTCAGCTTAATTCCTCCTGCAGTGTAGACCCACTCTACCCAGCATCTCCCATATATCTGCACTTAATTGCTTGTTTAAATGCCTTTCTCTCCCTCACTAAAAATACAAGCATAAGTAAAAGCAGAAAATATGTATTATTCTCATCATTTGTTTTTCCTTACAGTTAGAAAAGTACCTGGCACACGGTTGCCCCTCAAGTAACTGAATGAATATATATTTTCAAAGCAAGGAGATTGTAGTACAAATAAGGAGAAGTTGCAGGTGACAGATTCTACCCCAAAAGAATACTAGAATGTAAAATAAATGACAATCTATATTTACTTTCAAGGAACAAAAGCAGCTATTTAAAATGCTTTTTTCCCCATAACCCATTGCCATTGAGTCGATTCCCATTGCCATCAAATCGATTCTGACTCACAGCGACCCTATAGGACAGAGCAGAACTGCTTTATAAGGTTTCCCAGGCTGTAAATTTTCACAGAAGCAGACTGTCACATCTTTCTCCCACATGCTGACCGTAAAGATCTAACAGTAAAACTAAATACTGCTAAAAATTTTAAGGCGGGTTAAATAAACTTTCTTTTAGTGAGAATTCACCTTGCTTTATTTCTAACTAGAAGTTCAAATGGTAATTTGGCTACCATAAAGAGCATTTGTTTTAGAAATTAAAAAAAAAAAAAGGCTGTCTTTCGATTACAAAAATCACTAATTAAGGGTACTTAAAAAGTTGTGTTCCTTCTTATTCATGTGAAATAGTTCTGCAACACTGCTGAATTTACAATTGTCCACCTTGTAGCTCTGTTCTCGGTTTTTTTAAATAACAGCTAGTCATTTCTCAGCTACAGCCAAACAAAAAACATTTAATTCTTAAGAAAAATGTTACTCAGTATTAACAGATAGTATTGCAAATATCTATCCCTTGCTTTATGTAGTACTTATAAAAGTATTTAGCATAAGGATAATATACCTCAATACCCACTGTCGTCGATTCAGACTCGTAACAACCCCATAGGTTTCTGAGGCTGTAAATCTCTAGGAAGCAAACCACCACATCTTTCACCTGCAGAGCTGTTAGTCCTTTCAAGCCTCCAACCTTTCAGTTAGCAGTCAATCACTTTATCACTACACCCCCAGGGCTCCTTAAAGATAATATACAGAGGTGGCAAACTTACAGAAATGACACAGCCCAGGTTTTTCCTAGTTCAGTAGTAATAGCTTGGAACAGCTTTGAGAGAACACTTAAAATCAACAGAAGGTTAAAAAAACAAAAATCCCTTATGCAGTAGTTCTTAATCTTTAGTGTGCTTTCAAGTATGGGGAAAAATAGCTTTTTTAAAGGCAAATACTTGAGTCCTCTCCCCAATCCTGATTCCGTAAGTTTTCCAGGTAGTTAAGATACATGCTCATAAACTGTACTTTGAGAAACATCGCCTTTAGAAAACCTTCTTCCCAAACCAGTAGACAAGTTTAGTAAGTAACAATAATTATTCTGGGTTCTTGAAATGAGATAGCTAGACTTTTACCTAGATCAATGATTCTCAAATTTACCCAGATTAGTCATCTAAGAAATTCAGAAACCCTTCCTTACAGCACTTCCAAATTTGGTGGAAGCAAGAAAACAAAGTGAACGAAGAAAGAAGATAGGGCAGAGGCTTGGAGCTCAGAAGGGAAATTAACAGAAAGTGAAATTAAAGCCTGGTGCTTTATCTTAGAAACCCTGGTGGAGCAGTGGTTAAGAGCTCGGCTGCTAACCAAAAGGTCGGCAGTTCAAATCCACCAGCCGCTCCTTGGAAACTCTAGGGGCAGTTCTACTCTGACCTATAGGCTTGCTCAGTTGGAACTGACTCAACAGCAACAGATTTGTTGTAGAAATGCTAAACATTCCATAGTTTGGCTATATTTTAAAGGAGTCCCTGGGTGGCACAAATGATTAAATGCTCCACTACTAGGTCAAAGGTGGCAGTTCGAATCCACCCAGAGGCGCCTCAGAAGACAGCCTAGAAGACAGGTCTGACAATCTGCTTCCACAAGGTTACACAGCCTTGAAATCCCTTTGGAGCAGTTCTGCTCTGTACATATGGGGGTCACATAAGGTCACCATGAGTCACAATAGACTCCACACCAACTAAAAACTGTATCTTAAAATCAATTCAAAGCAGTATACCTGAAAACGATCAGCAATAGATGTCTGTAAAGACATGACCACTAAATTTTATTCCTTTGCTAAATTACGAATATAGCATTGAGGTTAAGAACAAGAGCTATGGAGTCATAAACATCTGGGTCTAAATAGCTCTGTCACCAATTACGGCACTTTGGGTAAACTGCCTAAACTATCTGAACCTGTTGCCTGAAAGATGAAGACATTAATGGTACCCAACCACAAAGAGTTGTTTTGAGGGCTAAATTATTGCCCGTTATGTGTTTAGCATACTCCCTGGACATAGGGAAAGGGATCACTAAATATAGCTACTCTCAGCCTTCCCCATCATCTGAAGCCAGTGGTTTTTTCATTGTTAACCTGAACTTTCCTGATACGCAACCAAACCAAATAAGACGATAAATCAAATATAAAAATGTCATTACTTTACATTTAAACCTCATGCTATACATGTTTCCTTGTCTATACAGAGAATTGACAGGCAAGAATAACCTCCCACCCCTACCGCAGATTCTCACACAATTTATCTGTTTTTTAGATAAGGAATTATGAGGTATGACAAATGGAGGGAAGAGTACAAGTTTGAAGAGCCTGTAAATTTTTTCTATTTGGTATACCAGATACATACAGTTTAGAAAATGAATTTAAGACTTACTTCAATTTTTCTATATACATTTTTTAATGACTAGAAACAATCAATTACGCAGTCAGAACTGTAGTTACTGGAGTCTGAAAGAGCCAGTCAATAAAAATAAAATCCACGCTGAACTGATGTAGCCATAAGAGCCATTGCCATCGAGTAGGATGTTTATCTTATTTTATTCACCAGAGAGCTTTTGATAGCTCTAGACTATCTTGATGGTAAGTGACATGTGGCATGCATGGCCATTATGTTTAGTTTACTTGGGCCTCACATCCATGTCACCTGTCCCATCAACACTATGCCCTCAGTGAATGAAACCACAATGGCATGGTCAGCGGAAGAGGAGGGTAACAATTGTAGAAGCACAAGGTTACAGATCAAAGGAACACTACCTATCACTGACTTCAGACCCACGATTTTTGTGATCAAAAATGGAGGTCCTGAAAGGCTCTATGACTTGCCTTGGGCCACAGAAAAGTTAGTCACAGAGCACAGACTGTTAGTTCTCCAGAGTCTGTGTTCCACATGGTCATAAAGTCCTTGCATAAATATTTGAACTTATAACCATCCAGCTTTTAGTCCATTAATTACATACCAGAAATAAAATTTTAGTTGTGATGAATCATTTAAATAATGTGTCCCCTATATGTGAGGATTGTTCCCACATAAATGGCAAGTGAATTATACTGAATTACTTTGATATATGAATAACTATATTAATAGCAAACATTTGAGTATTTACCATGTGTCAGAGATTGTTCGTATCACCCGGTATGTGTTAACTCATTTAATTCTCACAGCAACCCTGGGAGGAGATGTCATTATTAACCTCCTTGAGAGGAAACTGCAACACAGACAGGTCCACAAGCACCACAGTAAGTGGTGTGCCAGGACTCGAACCTAGGAAGCCTGGCCTCTGAGCCTATGCTCCAACTACTAAGTTAAATGATCTACTCTAAATAACATGGACATTTATACTAAATCTTAAAAAAGTAAATATGTCAAGTTTTGATCACTAAGCTGTACAAATGTGATTCAGTACTATTTTCTATACTTTCCTTCTTTTCTTCATTTCTAAGCACTAGTTTTCAAAAACCAGCACAAAACCAATTAAGACTCTACTAGAACATGTCTTTGTTTCATTTGTTTTTATTCAGTAAGTGCCACATGACCCAAATATGTAGTATGTCTAAAGAATTTTTGCTTACTCTTTTCTAATTGGGTTCATTTCATCTAGCATTGAAATCTGTATTAGGCAGAGAAATTACTATCCCTGTATGTATGATATCCCACTTAAGGAAATTCTGAAAAATCTTTATTACACTATTCTTTTATAAAATGTAACCAATTTGCATGCATTGTAATATTAAGGTATAATCCCATGGAAACTAAAGAATAACAAAAATTGCTTTAAAAAGCTAACGTAGGGAAGTTTGGGGGGGGAGAATCATGTGTATTACATAACTTATTTTATTATTGATATAAAACTTCAAATACTGTACCGTGAAGTGTGCTATAGAACACTACACACTATTACCAATGATTTTATCATCCGAATGTAATATATACAGCAATCACAAATCAGAAAATGGGTAACAGCCAGTGCCTCAGAAATGATGTAACATCTATGCCATTTTATTTTTACCAAGCAGTTAAAGCACTTGCTATTTATTTTTTTCTAAATATTCATACTATTACCACTTACTTTCACATATACTGAATAGCACTTCCCTCGAAAAAGTATGCTTTTCATTTCTTGGCACTGATTCTTAAAGTCAAATAAACCTGAAAATACTGTTAACTTTTTCAGTCTTTTATTGCTCCACCACAGGCATAAAGGCTCAGGAAGGGGCTTCTGCATTCTAAAGAAAAGTATGCAGTACCTTAAAATTTCAAATACTAAGTAATTGATACTCACAAGCAGATAACATCAACTAAAACTTTTTTACTAGTTTTTCCTTTTCGTTTACAAGAGGATAATCATTGTGTTAATATTATACTACAAAGGCATGTAGACTCCATAATTAAAAAAATTAAATGTCAGATATACAAGTAATGGCATTTTCTTCAATAATTCACAATTTTTATAATTTCTAATATTTTGAAACAAATGTTAAAATTTCCACGATTTAAGTATCATTAAATATGAATTGAAACACTTAGCATCTCAAAGAATTATCAAGAATGGCAGAACTTGCAATTACCCCTATAAATCTTACATTGGTAATACAGCTCCCCTTTGTTATTTTATTCCCTAAGTATACTTTCAACTATGCCATGTTTACAAATGAAGAGTTCTGGTTTGAAAAAGTAGTTTCTTATATAATTAACTGTGAACAGTCTTGAGGTTGTATAATTTTGTTAAATTGTATGAGAGCCTTGAAACGTAGGATGTATCCACCCCATCTTACATAATATACGTATCTGGCTTACTAATGTTATAAAAGGTCATTTTAAATGCATATTAAGATGAATGGAGTTTAATCCAATTTTGCAAAGGCTTAAATGGAAATCTTGCTTTGAGAACCATGAAAACCTCAAAATCTGCTCCGTAGTATGGGCCAATTAAAATTACTGTTGAAAATAAAGACAAAACTGTGTTGATATTTTGAAATAGATGTTTTATGATACTGTCAATATATTAACCAGCTGAAGTATATCTAATGACAGAAGCTACTTTATACAAGTTTATTTCATTAATACCTAAATCTTAGTTATTAGTAAGGTTTAAATTTTTAGAGAACTGTTCCCTAGCAGCCAGTATTAGTAGGTAACTACATAAAATAATACTGTTATAAATTTTACATTTAGTAGCTAACATATGTCAGTACAATTCTCAAAAACCTGTCAATAGTTCTGACTCATTATAACTAATGAGTAACAAGTGATCTTCCCTGAGGTAAAAGACCATATATGCAAAAACCACTGCTCATCTCCAATTAAGTTGGATACTTAAAAATAATGGCAATAAAGACCAGTGCCTAGGAATCACAGATGCCTTTCAGACTGATACCTCAACTGCAAACAGTAGCCTTGATTATAAAAACTAAACTAAAAATCATCAGAAGATATAAAGCAAATTTCACAATCAATAGCATTTGCTAAATTTCTCAGATCTCCATTTTAGTATTTTCCAATAAAACACCTGAAACACAGTAAAAAGGGGAAGTGGGGAATGAGCTTTAGGCTTGCTCTTTAACTAGTTCCTGAATACCCATATAACCATCGGGGCTAACTGTATGTTATAATATTTGGCAGTGTCTTGTTTTCTTCAATTTCAACTAGTTTCTCATTCTGAGTATTCTAGACAAACACCCTCTTCAATTATACCTGGATTTTGGGTCACCTCAAACTTGGTATGATTAGCTGTAAAACAGATTACTGAAGAAAAAACATTACAATTTTATTTCAACTTTCAGTGAAACACTGTAAATAGTATTTAATCATAGGACTGAATTACAGGGACGATGTTACTTCTAGGGCTAAAAATAACTGTTTTAAGATCTTTAGCTTGGATTCAAAGGCGTGGTAACATAATAAATGGTAATATAAAAAAATAGTCATTCTATAGCAAAGTGTTTGGTTATGGTTAGCATAAGGATGAGAAGGAAACTCTTCCAAAATATCCTTGTAAAGATGATACCTGGCCTACTTCTCAAAAGTTTTGGCTGATTTAAAATAATTTCAAGGAATGTGATCATTTCTCAGAATCAAGCCTTTTATTCTTTATCAAGGGGGAACGCAAGCTATTATTGTAATATTAATACCTGACTTCTAAATGGCGTTGCTGTGGCAAGAGAAATTACTCACGTGTTGTCAGAGATGAAGCCCATCTTGTAACTTGTGCATGTGCATTCTAATTTACACTAAATGCAAGTACTTAATATAACAGAGAGGAAGATAAGATTTATTTGAGTTTTTGCTTTATGCTATGAGATTATACATATCAGTTATTAACCTAATACATCAAGTCACAGGTGAAGAAAATATTTGTTAAAGAAAAGGTGATTATCATTTACCTGGAAGCAGTGCATTAGCTTGTTAAACAGTATTCCTGCATTTAAACCAAAAAAAAAAAAAAAAAAAACGCAAAGATGTTTCAGTGGCTGAGAAAGTAAAAAATAATTATAGTGGTTAGTGACACCTGTAGTTTTTAGTTTAAGACACACAAGCCACCTCTACTAGCTAAGTGGGAAATATTATTCAGTAGCTGAATCTCTCACTTGATGCAAAACTAGTATACAATATAAAAGTTGTAAATTTCCCTCCAATTTTGATATAAAGATGTCTGAAAGTAAATTTAGAAGAACGGAGACAGAACATAGTAATTTAAGAAAAGCATGTGATAAAATTAGCCCAAATATGTATCTTGCTCAGTTATCACCTGCACAATGCCTAGATTCTCCATTCTTTCCTTAATCTAAATGGAGTAGTTATTTAATAAGTGGATTCAATTAGAGATACTTTCATAGAAAGAAGACCAAAACCTCCCTTATTTGGAAACGCAAATTAAAGCACTGTCTATATTCCTTATGGATCAACAGGTAGAGATTTTTAAACACCTGATAATATACTTTCTAATGTACATTTTCTCAGAATGCAAAGACAGTTTTGCATCTGTTACATGTGCAAACAGAGAAGGCCAGGCTTTGAATGCTCTAGATAAGAGACTGTATTAACATACATTTTGTCTTTCATCCATTCAAATTCAACTTAATTGGGTGAACAGAGGAAATAGATGGATTGAAATGTACATTTCAGAATACAGATTTGTAGAATAGGATAAAATAGTGCAATACCAATCTCAGTATAAACATTCTTTGTCTTTAAGGAATAAGCATGAGAGCTGCTTCTCAAGGAAGCTGGCAGGAAAGATTTGATGAATACACTATTTAAGCAAATGCCATGTTGATCAGGGTATGATGCAGCAAAATCTGCATCCCAACTCCAAGTGAAGCCAATGAATAAAGAAAATCTTACGCGTTCTAAGAAGGAAAGGAAACATTTTTGGTTCAAAGGGGCTCAAAGACACTTAGCATATTCAAGCTTAAACACCATTGATCAAAATTGTAGATCAGTGTAACTCATTCATAAAGATAAATTCTTATTTATAAATTCTCTGTGAATCTGACAAACTCTGAAAATTAGAGATCATTAACTATTGCTACCATTATTTTTGTACTTTCTACCACACTGTGCAATCAACTTTTCTGCAAGATTAAAAAAAACAAAAGAATTAGGTGGTACTTGACCAAGTCAGGATTCAAATAACAATGGTAACATATTAACAACAGAGCACACAATTGGCTGTGTTGGCTCAGACAGCAACTTAACTGAATCACATTGATTTTATCATTGTAGAATAGACTTCTTTTCCCTAACTTTGCTCAAATAAGCAAAATATTTATCATTACACTCTATTCACAGGATATTTTCATCAAGAATACAGATCTCTACGAATGTGTTTACGTTCACGGAAATGCCAGGATCCTATAGAGCCTAATAAATCATTTTAGTTCAATAACCTTCAACTTTACATAAATTTCTGACACTCTAATAAATATGTGGGACAGTTTACCTCGATGACATCAACATTAGCAAAATCTCATTTTCTCCCCAGTTCTAACCTTTCAGATAACAAACATATTTAGCAAAGAGAATTTTCATGTTTGAAACATTAAGACTTTCATGGAATTAAAATCACAAAGAACGTCCAATGAACCACATATACTGAAGAAACGCATCTGAGCAGATCTAATAACTAATTTATAGATAATTCAGAGCCAGTCTGGGCAGCAGTATATTAAAAGCTATTGCCAATCACACACTTGCTATCATGCACTGAATAACAAGATATAATCTTTGAAATATACATACAAGATTTTTAATGGCTAATCAAGTTATGTGGCCCAGCCAACAAATATTACATATTCACAATAAACACTCTGCCCTTATTAGCCTCTAATTAAATCAAGAGTGATCCATTGGTTCAGCTGTGTTAGTCATCTCAGCATCTTGACTATCCATCTCTTCAGGCTCCTCCACGGAATTTCCCTTTTGTGCTTTTGACCTTGTGGCAAATGCTGCTCCCAGTGCATCTGCCACACTGCTATCAGTTGTTTCTGTATTCAAATTTTCAGTGTCACCAGTTAAAGAAAAAGATTCGGGCAAGCCAGTCTGAAGAGTCCCAGACTTGGCAGCAGAACTCACAACTTCTACTTTCCTTTGAGGAAGATCAGACAGTGACTGCTCTGTACTTTGATCCCGCAAGTGCTTGTCCATTGAAGCCTGAATAGAAGAAACCATTTCCTGCAATTTTTTTCGCTGGGCCTCAACTAAATCAGGATCAAGCTGCCTGCTGTCTCTCATTGTCACTACTCCAGGAGCTATTCGAATAAGCTCACTGTTACTAGGAGCAGCTGTGAATACAGAAGGCTCTGTTTTAGTGGAACTATTACTAAAGTCTTTCCCTGTACTATGCTTTCTTACTACTGGAGTTTCCCTAGCTCTTGGATCAAGGTGTGGGTTACTGGATGCAGTTCCTAGAGAATGCCCTTTTCCCTGAAAGGCAGCTACATTATGCAGTTGCTCAGATTTCTTTTTCACTACTCCACCACTACCTAACTTTAGTAACCCATGTGAGGGACTCGATTCCCTACTTCTTGTAGTAGCCTCTGCTCGAACCTGACTTACAGCCTCTTTAACTAAATCTTCAACATCAGGACCGATGGGGAAATGTCCTGCAGCATCCACACATAACTCCAGTCTATCTTCAGAAGCATTATAGACAAAGGTTTTGCCAGGAAGATGTGGAAAAGTACAATGCTTGCCATCAGCCATACCTAAAAAAGGGGAAAAGATATTTAATATTTTAAAATTATACTTATGGTATTAACAAAAGTGTGAAAACAATTACAGTTAAAACTGAATTTTCAATAATGATTTACAGGTAGCAGTTTTTAAATCAGAATTAACTAGAATTTAATGCAAAAAAAAATCACCACAAATGTTAAAATAGTCCTCCCATAAGATTTATTAAAAAAAAAAAATTATACTACTAGCAAAGCTGGGAAAGGGGCTTGAAAAAAAAAAGCTGAGCTATAAGGAAAACATAATATAAACCAGTAAGAAAATGTAATTTCATTTTCTAAAACTCAAATCATAAACTTTGTAAAAATACAATACCTACATGGGCAAAGTAAGATATACCTAACTTCTTGCACACTACTGAACTAAAAATTATAAGTAATTCTAATGAATTACAGAACGCCAGAATAAAAGCTGTTTCCACAGTGCATCACAGGTATATATTTTTCAAAATATTAAAAAAAAAAAAATGAGCTTTCAAAATAAGATATTCCATAGTTAAAGTAGTAGTTACGGGGCACATCTAGAAAAGTTAAGATGAATGAATGCACTATGACTTTAGTGTAACTCCAAGAACCATCATTTAGTCATAGGAATTAAAAAGCCCTATTCAACTCAACGTCTCTTGAAATCCTTGTATCTCATGTTGCTACTCTTACTCTCTTCTGCTAGGCCTGCTGTTATCAGGCATCCTCGAGTTGATTTCAAATCATAGCGACCCCATGGGACAGGGTTTTCTAGGCTATGATCTTTACGGGAGCAGATCCCCAGGTCTTTTCTCCCACAGAGCTGCTGGGTGAGTTCGAGCAGCTAAGTCCTTTGCGCCACCGACGCTCCTTCTTCTGCTTGGCTGTTGCTGCTGCTGTGCATTTGAGTTGATTCTGAGGCACAGTGACCCCATGTGAAGTGGAACTGCCCCATAGGGTTTTCTAGGCTGCAATCTTTACGGGAGCAGATCGCCACATCTTTCTCCCACAGAGCCTCTGGGTAGGTTTGAACTGCCAACCTTTAAGTTACTAGTCCAGCACTTAACCACTGCACCACCAGAGCTGCTTCTGCTGGGTTAGAACCACCTGAATAAGTCTGAGATACGGGAGCTCTTTAGAGGCTCCACTGCTATTTACAGTAAAAGCTGTAGAAGCTGGAACCTGTGTAAGGCAAAAACCTGTCAGAGAAGGAAAACCTAAATATTTCCCACTAAAAGAAGCAATAGAATAGTAGTGAGAATGCACCCTTTCAAAGGAAAAAAACTTGTGAGACACAGAAAAGCAAGGCAGTCCCATTCAGTTCCAGCTCTCACAGGTTTCACTGTACTTCTCATGGTCAACTAATTCAATAGTAAGGATAAGAACTTCATTTTATTTTTTAGGCGAGGGGCTTACTCTCCCCACTGGGTTTTCCAAAACTTTATACTTGCTTCAACTTAGATATACAAAAAAAAAAAAAAAATTATGTGTTTTAAAGTATCCAATATCCTTACATTTTAAATTTGTCAAAGTATACTCCAAGTATGCTAAAGCAAGAGTTTTCAAATTTTATAAAATCATAAACACTCTCTTTTAAAAAATTAAGTTGAAGACTTTTAATAATATATGGTATATATGCGTATGTATGTGGCAAAACAAAGGCAAAAACAAACTTGTTAAAAATCAGTAAAATTTTTAGTAGGTGCTATAGAGGGAGTAGGTGAATGAACTCTAGGATGACCTGTGGGCATTTAGGTGGTCTCCAGATTTGGGATATTAAGAATAACCAAAAAACCAAACCCATGGCCGTTGAGTCGATTCCGACTCATAGTGACCTACAGGAGAGAGTGGAATTGCCTCCATGGGGTTTCCAAGGAGTGGATGGTGGATTCAAACTGCTGACCTTTTGGTTAGTAGCCAAGGTCTTAACCACTGTACCACCAAGGCTCCTATTAAGAACAGCACCCCAATTATTTATATAATTAACACAGTAAAATAAAATGAAAAGAACAGCACCCACCAAAAAATCTACAGTTGTTCACACGTACCTCTTTGAAAATATTCCAAATAACCAGAGAAAAGAACCAAACTGCAAATGAATAAATAAAATACAGTAGTAGTAGCCCAGAAACAAGCATTAATTTCAATGGTAGTAAAAATATCAATAAAATTAATAAAAATCCAACTAGAATCTCCTCCCTGTATAACATTTTCAGCAGAGAGAACTGACAAAAATTAAAGTCAAAGATGTGGTCTAAAGAATACCTTTCAGGGCATATGCTGGAATCAGTACACGTTTTACCATCCCCCTACCTCAGACATCTGTAAACTATCGTTCAGGAACCAAAGTTAGCAAAGAAGATAATTTTGAATGGTAAGGCCAGGGATACCCCCAGGGAAATCTTTCAATAGATAAAATCTATTGAGCCTCAGTAAGTATGAGGAACTAAAACAGACTGAGGATCAAAAATAAAATATAATTCCTGGGAGACAGATATAAACAGATCATTATAATACAATCTATTAAGTAAAAAATGATGGATATACTACTACTCACCTCACACAATTAGTTGGAGATTAAATGGGAAAACATATTTGGCATGGGGAGTGAAGCAAGATGGCGAAATGAGCAGACACTACCATTTACTCCCCCAGCAACTAACTCACTGAACAATGAATAAAAACAAGCACAGACAGGGATCTCAGAACTTCAAACAGCAGCTGAGGAACTGGAGAATTGGGGTGAATCCAGAAGCCGAGGAGAGGAGGAACCGGCTAGCACAGAAACTGAGAGATCCTACCTGCTAACATAGGGAGCATGCGCTCACTGCAGCCATTTTGGGACGGGACTAGGTAATGACAGGAGCAGGGAATACAGGAAGGGAGCTTAACTGAGGAAGCTCTAGCCAGTTTTTTTTTTTTTTTTTTTTTTTAGGGCAGCACAAATTGGCCAGGAGAGTTCATGGGCCATGCAAGTGGAGGGGATGAAAGAAGACCCTAACACTGCATGCAGGTATTGATGAACCTCATTGAGGCCTAAACTAACACGCACTAAGACCAGGAAGAGCTGCAAGGGCAACAGGGCAAGGGGAATGATCCAGACTGACAGGCAAGCAGGAGGCAGCCCCCAGCAAGACACCATGAGTAGTGGGTATACCAATGCAGGAGTGCCAGTGAAAGACTGAAAAAAGAACCCTCACTGTCACCACAGTAAAGTCAATCCCCACCAGGCATACCAGCTGAGGCATCCAGCGAACACCTCCCCGCCCCCCGCCCCCCCCCCCCACACATGCATACTGAATCCCTGAGACCAAATATACAGATCTCTCAAATCAACTTGGGGCGGCGGGGACCTAAGGATAAGAGAGCCATCTAGTGGTTCACAGGAGAAGATACCAGTCCTGCTGCGGCTGAGACGTTCTATCTAACAGGAAACCTAGGGGATAAGGTATGCTGCCTCCTGGGGATCCCAGGCCTGTGACTTGTGGGCAGAGCAGTCTGTCACATATTTCTCCCACGGAGTGGCTGCATATAGGCCCTGGCCTTCCTGTTGGCAACTGGACAACTGGCCGCTCCCCAACTAGGGCACCCAAATGGAAAATCTTCCCACAATAAACAATAAAAATTTTAAAGAAAAGATAACAAAATGGCTCAAGTTCAACAAAAACTAGTAAAAAACACAAACAACAAGGGAAGAAGAAACACTGAAAAGCAAACATGAAGAAGAGGAAATCTCTCCTATGAAGGCCAGAATAATGCAAAGAATTGGTAATTTTCAGACTATGGTGCTAAATATCTTTAAAGAAAGTGAAAAACACAGAAAACAAACAGGTGGCTTTCAGGAAGCAAATGGAGGAACAAAATGAGAGCTTCAACAAGGACTGTGAAAATATGAAAAAACCAATGAGAACTACTGGAGAATAAAAGATCTGAACTAGAAAAGGCAAGAGAAACACCCAGCAATACAGTCAACCAAGCAGAAGACAGAGTATCTAAACTGGAAGACAAAATAACTGAACTCATTAGGTCTCAAGAGAAACAAGAGAAAAAAACAAAGAAAAGCAAACAAAACCACAAAGAAATATGGGATTTAATTAAGAAATCTAACATCAGAATTATTGGCATCCCAGAGCACTACAACAACAATAAAGGCACTGAAACAATTTCTCAAGAGATAATCAGAGAGAATTTCCCAAACCTGAGCAGAGAACCAAGCCAGCAAATAAAGGAAGCTACACAAACCCCACTGAGAAGAGACACACAGAGATCAACTCCACAACATATCCTAATAAAAATCTTGAAAACCAAAGAATTTTGAAAACAAGAGAAAAACACAATTAACACACCAAGAGTCTTTCATAAGAATCAATGCTGATTTCTTCCAAGAAACACTAGAGGCCAGAAGACAATGGAGCAACATGCTGAACCAAAACAATTGCCAACCAAGAATACTTTACCCAGCAAAGCTGTCATTCAAAAACAAGAAGGTAATCAGGACATTCCCAAACAAACAGAAGCTCTGGGAATTTGCCACTACCAGACCAGCTCTGCAAGTATTACTCAAAGGAGTACTCCAAATGAAAGAACATTAAGACATAAGCACAAACTAAACCTATCGAATACAGGTTACATATTGGTGTTAATGGAGACACACCAAGAGAAATGAGGGAGGGAGGAGCATATCAAGAATAGATTTATTATGTTAAGTTTGTATGTTAACAGTTATTCATATGCCAGATGCTGTAGTTACTCTAAGTCATGTAATGTAACATATGTGGTAACCGCTAAGAAATCACTAAGAGACGAGCAGAGAAGCAAGTAACAGGAAGACTCATCACAAGAAAGAATCCAAATACAAACAAAAACAGAAAAATCAGTATAATAACAAACAAGATACAAAACACTCAAAAACAAACAACAAAATGAATGAGTTAAACAATTCACTTTCAGTAATAAACGTAAATGGTCTAAACGTCCCATGCAAAAGGCAGAGAGTGGCAGAAATGTTAAAAAAAAAAACATAATCCATCCTTCTGCTGTCTACAAGAAACACACCTTAGACATAAGAACACAGACCAAAAATAGACGAATGGAGAAAACATTCCATGCAACCAGTAAACAAAAAAGAGAATGGCCATACTGGTACCAGGTAAAACAAACTTTAAATCAATCTGTCACAAGAGATAAAGAAGGCCATTACATAATTAAAAAAAAGGTTCAAATCAACAAGAAAACATCACAATTACAAATACATACGCACCTAACAGCAATGCACCAAAATACATAAAACAAATTCTAACTAACACGAAGAGACAACGCCGTAATAGTCATAGGGGACTTCAACACATCAATTTCAATTATAGACCGAAAAATCAAACCCACTGCCGCGGAGTCAATTCCGACTCAGCAACCCTGTAAGACAGAGTAGAACTGCTTCATAGGGTTTCCAAGGAATGGCTGGAGAGTCAAACTAAAGACACTGAGAACCGAAAACTATAAGCCAACTGGACCTAACGAACATATACAGAACACTCCACCCAGCACCAGAACAATACACATTCTTCTCCAGTGCACATGGATCATTTTCCATGAAGAGCATATTCTCGGTCACAAAACCAGTCTCAACAAATTTAAAAAGACAGAAATCATACAAAGCATCTTCTCAGACCATAACGGCATGAAACTAAAAATAAACAGGTTAAATAAGGAAAAAAAAAATTATGTGGAAGCTAAATAATATAGTACTGAAAAATTACTGGCTCATACAAGAAATCAAAAGTGAAATTTAAAAATGCCTAGAATCAAAAGAAAACGAAAACACAACATATCAAAACCTTTGGGACACAGCAAAACCAATACTCAGAGGGAAATTTATAGCAATAAATGCCTACATTAAAAAAAGATGATTCAAAAATCATGAACTTAAACCAACAACTTGAACAAATAGAAAAGAAGAGCAAAGGAAGCCAAAAGCAACCAGAAAAAAAGAAATAATAAAAATCAGGGCAGAAATAAATGAATTAGAAAATAGAAAAACAACTGAAAGAATTAACAAGAACAGAAATAGGTTCTTTGAAAGGATCAACAAAATAAACCACTGGCTAGACTGAGAAAAGAAAAAATACAGAAGAGGCAGCTAACCAAATTAAGAAATGAAATTGGTGACATTATAACCAACCCATCAGAGATAAAGATCCTAACTGATTACTATAAAAAACTCTCTCAAAAAATTTGAAAATCTAGAGGAAATGGACAAATTCCTAAAAACACACAACCTACCCAAATTAACACAAACAGGTAGAAAATTTAAACAGACCCATCACAAAAGAAGAAATTGAAGATGCCATCAAAAACTACCAACAAACAAAAACCCTAGGACCAGATGGTTACACTGGAGAACTCTACCAAACATTCAGAGAAGAGCTGGCACCAGTCCTATTCAATCTCTTCAAAAATACAGACGAGGAAGGAACACTACCATACCCCTCCTATGAATCCAGCATAACCCTAATACCGAAACTAGGCAAAGATATCATAAAAAAAGAAAACTACAGCTCAATATCCCTTATGAACATATACGCAAAATTTTTCAACAAAATTCTAGCCAACAGACTATAGCAATATGTCAAAAAAATCATATACCATGATCAAGTGGGATTCATACTAGGATTACAAGGGTGGTTTAACATCAGAAAATCAATATAATCTACTACATAAAAAAAAAAAAGGAAAAGAACCACATGATCGTACCAATTGATGCAGAAAAGGTATTCAATGAAATTCAACACCCCTTCCTGATAAAAACTCTCAGCCAAATAGGAACAGAAGGGAAATTCATCAACACAGTTAAGGGCATACATGAAAAACCAAGAGCCACATCATACTCAACAAAGAAAGGCTGAGAACCTTCCCTCAGAATGGGAACGAGATAAAGATGTCTACTATCACCACTCTTAATCAACATGGTACCGGAAGTCCTAGCTAGAGCCGTAAGACAAAAGAAAAGGTATCTAAACTGGAAAAGAAGTAAAATTATCACTATTTACAAATGACATGACCCTATATATGGGAGACCCTAAAGATTCCACAAGAAAAATGCTGGAACTAACAAAAGAATTTAGCAATGTTACCAGATACATGATCAACACACAAAAATTGGTTGGGTTCCTCTACAAAAACAAAGATTACTCCAAAAAAGAAATCAAGAAAACAATACCACTTACAACAGCCCTCAAATCAATAAAATACCTGGGGATTAACCTAACTAAAAAAATCTGATGCCTTTGAATTATGGCATTGGTGAAGAATATTGAATATACCATGAACTGACAGAAGAATGAACAAGTCTGTCTTGGAAGAAGTAGAGCCAGAGTGCTTCTTGGAAGTGAGGATGGTGAGACTTCCTCTCCTGTACTTTGGACGTGTCATCTGGAGGGTCCAGCCCCTGAAGAAGGATATCATGTTTGGTAAAATAGAGGGTTAGTGAAAAACAGGAATATCCTTGAGGAGATGAATTGACAGAGTGGCTGCAAAAATGGGCTGAAATATAGCAACAGTTTTGAGAATGGCTCAAGAAGCAGCAGTGTTTTATTCTGTTATATAGAGTTGCTACAAATTGTAACCAATTCAACAGCACCTAACAACAACAACCTAAAGCAATCTACAGATTCAATGCAATTCTGATACAAATCCCAACAACATTCTTTGCTGAAATAGAGAAACTAGTGACCAACTTCATATGGAAAGGAAAGAAATCGCAAATAGCCAAAGCAATACGGAAGAAAAAGGACAAAGCAGGAAGCCTCACACTCCCTGGATCTAAACATACTATACAGCTACTGTAATCAAAACAGCCTGGTACTGGTTCAACAATAGACACATCAATCAGTGGAATAGAACTGAGAACTCAGAACTAAACCCAAACAGCTATGAGCACCTGATTTGCGACAAGCGCTCAAAGTCCATCCAACGGGACAGAGACAGTCTCTTTAACAAATGGTGCTGCAAAACTGGATATCCACCTGCAGAAAATTGACACAGGACCTATACTTCACACCAAACACAGAAATTAACTCAAAATGGTTCAAAGACCTAAACGTTAAACCTAAAACCATAAAATTCCTGAAGAAAACTATGGGACCTAATCATCTGTAAAAATAGGATAACAAGCATTAAAACAAATACATGAATAAAAGAAGACAAAATAGGTAAATGGGACTACATAAAAATTATAAACTTCTGCTCATCAAAAGGTATTATCAAAAGAGTAAAAAGAACCTACAGACTGGGAAAAAAATATTTGGAAAAGACATACCAGATAAGGGTCTAATCTCCAAAATTTATAGAGAATTTCAACAACCCAACAACAAAAACGCAAACAACCCAATTATAAAATAGGCAAAGGAGAGGAACAGAACCTTCACCAAAGAAGACACCAACAGACACAGGAAAAGATGCTCATGATCATTAGCCATTCAAACAAAACAGTTCTGTCAATTCCGAATCATAGCGAACCTACAGAACAGAGGAGAACTGCCCCACAGGGTTTCCAAGGAGTGGCTGGTGGATTCAAACTACTGACCTTTTTGATTAGTGGCCGAGCTCCTAACCACTGTGCAACCATGGCCATCAAAACCAAAAAAATCCAAACCCATTGCCATCAAGTTGATTCCAACTCATAGCGACCCTAGAGGACAGAGCAGAATATCCCCATGAGGTTTCCAAAGAGCACTTGGTGGACTCAAACTGCTGACCTTTTGGTTAGCAGCCATAGCTCTTAATTACTATACCACCAGGGTTTCCACCAGGGCCATTGGAGAGATGCAAATCAAAACAGCAATAAGATAACAATAAAATGGCACTGATTAAAAAAACAGAAAACAAATGTAGGTAGGGATGTGGGGGAAACTGGAACCCTTATTCCTTGCTCCCAGTGAAAAACCCAGTGCCGTCGAGTTGATTCCGACTCATAGTGACCCTATAGGACAGAGCAGAACTGCCCCATAGAGTTTCCAAGGAGCGCCTGGCAGATTTGAACTGCCAATCCTTTGGTTAGCAGCCGTAGCACTTAACCACTACGCCACCAGTGTTTCCTATTCATTGCTAGTGGGACTATAAAATGGTATAACCACTATCAAAAAATGATTTGGCACTTCCTAAAAAAACTAGAAATAGAGCTACCTTAGAATCCAGCGATCCCACTCCTAGGAATATACCCTAAAACCAAAAAAACCAAACCCACTGCCATCAAGTCAATTCCGACTCATAGGAATATACCCTAGAGACCTAAAACTACTGACAGGACCAGACATATGCACTCGTATGTTCACTGTGCTTTATTCACAATAGCAAGACAATGGAAACAACTGAAGTGCCCATCAACATATGAATCCATAAGGAAATTGTGGTACAAACGCACAATGAAATACTACACAACCATAAAGAACAATGATGAGTCTGAGAAACATATAACAACATGGGTGGACCTGGGGGGCATGATGCTAAGTGAAATAAGTATATAAGAACAAATATTGTATGATCCCTCTTTTCTAAGAAGACAAGAACAGATAAATATAGAGAGACCAATGTTCATTGGTGATTATCAGGGAGAAGGCAGGGAGTGATAAGTACATTTTAGAACTTAAAGACTTGTTATTTTAGGTGATGGGAAATGTGGCTCCGAGTGTAGAAATAGTGAGCATAGCACCACCACAGTGAAGAATATTTGAGTACTAACAGAAGGGTAGAGACACGAAGAGAATGCAGACAATTTGTGATAAATGTAACTAATGTCAATGAACAATTTATGTGGAAATTTGTTAAAAACAAATTCACTGGGGGATGTACAATTTTGCAACAAGGGTAATAACAACTAAAAAATATGTGTTTAGTTACACAGATATATTAGCATGCATAAATATTACAAGAAGGCATATATGAATAACCGTAGACATATGTACATACATGTTTATGTGTACTGCAATATTTTCAAGTATAATACAAAGCGCACAGGGGGCAGAGATATGGATACCTCCTGGATACAACCAAACACCTCATGGGATAGGTCTACTGTGTTTGAAGGCTTAAGATCTTAGTTTCACGGAGAACTCTTTCAAGTGGCAAAACACAGTCCATAAAGGCAATGTTCTACATCCTAGGTTGGTGAGTAGTATCTGAGGTCTTAAAAGCTTGTGAGTGGCCATCTAAGATGCAACAATTGGTCTCTACTCATCCAGGGATAAAGAGAAAAGAAGGAAACTAAAGATTCAAAGAAAAAAACCAGTCTACGAACCAAAAGTCCACACGAACAATGACATCACCTACCTTGAGGCCAGAGGAATCAGATGGTGCCTGGCTACTACTACCGACCGTTCCGACCAGAGACTCAATAGATGGTCCCGGATAGAATGGGAGAAAAATGTAGAACAAAACTCAAATTTCTAAAAAAAAGGCCAGACTTACTGAACTGGTTGAGAATTGATGAGCCCCCGAGACTACAGCCCTCTGATACTCCTTAAACTTGGAACTCAAACCACTCCCAAAGGTCACCTTTCAGCCAAATGACAGATTGGCCTATAAAACAAATAATATCACCTGTGAGTACTGTGCTCCTCAAAATATTCATCTAGATGAAACCAAATGGTAAACATTTACCTTAGACCAAAGATGAGAAGGCAAGGGGAAGCTGGGAAGCTAGATTAATGGGAACAGAACAACCAAAATGAAAATAACGAGAATACTGATATATTGTTAAGACTGTAACAAATGTCACTGAACAATATATATAAAAATCATTAAATGACAACCTAATTTTCTGTGCAAACTTTCACCAAAACACAATAAAATACATAAGAAAAAAGAAAACATGCAAAGCACATACTACAGTGCCTAATATAAAACAGGCAGTCAGTAAGTTTTAATTCTTCTATTGGATCAAATAGGTTATGCACGTCAAGCCTAACTTTTAACAATGGATTATTTAAAATAACAACCAAAGCACAAACAGCAAAAGACTAAATAAATAAATGGGACCTTATAAAAATTAAAAACTTTAGTTCATCAAAAGACTTTACCAAAAAAGTGAAAAAACAAGCTACCAGCTGAGAGAATACCTTTGGAAACCATATATTCAACAGGAATCTAATAACCAAAATAGATCTCAAACTTCGACAACTTAACAACAAAAAGACAAATAACCCAATCATAAAATGAGCAAAGCCCCTGAAGAGACACTTCACCAAAGAGGACATTCAAATGGCCACCAAATATATGAAAAAAATCTCAAGGTCATTAGCCATCAGAGGTATGCAAATCAAAATTACAATGAGATGCCGTTTCACTTTCATTAGAAGAGCTAAGATTAAAAAAAAAAAAAAAAACAGAAAATAACAAATGTTGGTGAGGATGCGGGGAAATTGAAATCCTTCTCCACTGCTGGTAGGAATGCAAAACAGTACAGCCCTTGTGGGAAACAGTGTGGTAGTGCCTCAAAAAACTAAAAATAGAACTATTATATGACACAGCAATTCTACTCCTAGGTATATACCCAAAAGACTTGAAACCAGAGACAGCCCTTGTGGGAAACAGTGTGGTAGTGCCTCAAAAAACTAAAAATAGAACTATGATATGACACAGCAATTCTACTCCTAGGTATATACCCAAAAGACTTGAAACAAGAGACTCAAAGAAAGTGTATTACACCAATGTTCATTGCAGCACTATTTGCAATAGCCAAAAGGTGCAAACAACCTAAATGCCCATTCATATATGAATGAATAAACAAAATGTGGTACACACATACAACAGGATACTACTCACCAGTAGGAGAAATGAAGTCTTGATAACATGCTACAATATGGATGGACCTTGAAGACATTAGGCTGAGTGAAATAAGTCAATCACAAAAGGACAAATATTGTATGATCTCAATTACATAAACAGAAAAAAAAAAAAGGCAGAAGTAAAGAAACAGAAATGTATTACTGGTTACCAAGAGCCAGAAAGGGACAGAGAAAGGGGAGGTTAACAGAGATGGAAAAAATCACATGGATTAAAGGTAGAGTTGCACAGCCAATTACTATAATTGCTGTCAAGAAGTTGTACACCTATAAAAAGTTGAACTGGCAAAAGTTGTGTGACAGATTTACAACAACAACAAAAAAAAATAATAAAAAAAGAGTGGCTGCTGAGGCTGCTTATGTACAACCAAATGCTTTATAGGATTTGGTTTCTTGGTATGGAGGTTTAGGGTCATGGTTTCATATAGGACATTCCGGTTAACTGGCCTAGTATGTTTAGTGATTCTGTTCTATCTCCTCATTGGTCGCACAGAGCCGGAAGCCAGAAAAAGGAAAGTCAGGAATAGGTGAAGGATATGCAATGTGCGCCTAATTTCCTCCATGAACAACTGCCTCCTTTGCCACGAGACCAGAAGAACTGAATGGTGCTCGGCTACCGTTACTGAACATTTTGATAAATGTTTCTATGGAGGAATACTGATCAAAAGGGGAAACATGCAGCACAGAATTTCAAATTCTCATGGGCTCCAGACTTCCAAGAACCATGATGGTTGGAAAAACCCCTGAAACTACTGCCCTGAGGTAATCTTTAAAGCGTAAACCAAAATATCCCCTGAAGTCTTATTAAAACCAAAAAATTATTTAGCTTAACTAAAAGAAAGCCTGCCTCGAGCATCATGCTCTAAGAACTATCTGTACGGGATCAAGATAACAACAGCAACTTGAAAGATTAGATAGGAACCTTGGGGGCACTGAGTTTATGTTAATGGGGGAGAAACAACTCAGAAAAGGAGTGTGAAAATGGTTGCACAACTCAAGAATGTAATCATCACTGAATTATACATAGAGAAATGGTTGAACTGGTGCACGTTTTGTTGTATATATTCTCAACAACAATCTAAAAAAAAGTCATGCAATTGTCTCCAGTCGACTAGTGTGATATTTTCCCTTGGTTATCCCTAGAAAGAGTCATATTCCCACACGTGTTCATTACAGTATTATTTAGTGAAACACTGGAAACACTCTAAACCTTCAACAAGAACAGAATGGTTAGTTATGGCTTATCTACTTGATAGAAATTATATGCAGTTAAAAAAACTGACATAAAAGGAAACCTGTGAAGCAGCCTTAGACACAGCAAAACGTACATGATATTAAAATGCCAGAAAACAAAACCAAGGAAGTACTATAACTACAATCATGCTTAAAGTGTGTTTCAGGGCTTCGAACTGGTTTGAAACGGTTCAGTCATGGCCAATGAAGCAAAATCAGAACAGACCCAAATTTTTTAAATTTGGGTGAAGTGGACCGATAACCAGAATGGGAAAAATTATAGGTCAAAGCCCTAGAATGGGAGACTCAGATGAGGCATAGTGAGCCCTTTCAGGAGCCTGACGCTGGAAGACTAGATTATTGCCAGGACTGTAGAGAGCAACACACATTCAAAGCAGCGTAGTCAGCCACCATCTTTGAACGAGGCACCATTTCCGACTCTGCAGTCAAGAGATTGGGTTGCTATACAACACGCACGCTGACGTTTTAAGAGGGAGATTACGTTTCTAGTAGGGCTTCCACTCATAATTTTTTCTGTTTGGGTATCACTCCAGTTCACCAACATTTTAAAAATTCAGGTCTGTTCAGGTTTCAATTCATCGGCCATGACTGAATGAGGCAGAACCAGTTTGAAGCCCTGATGTATATGTATAACATAAATTAAATACTGAGAAATTAGAAGTGATGTTTACCATTTCTATAGTTTCTAGACTTTTTAATTGTTATTTAAAAACTTTCATTTAAAATATATATTTAAAAAATCACTGCAAATATTTTAAGTGCTCTGATTCCTTTAAGCATAATCATTTAAGTTCTGTATAACATATAATCCTTCAAATTTTAAGAATCAAGCTGTATTAAAATTTCTATATCACATGTCAATAATTCCATTACTAAGTAGGCAGATGTATGCTCAAGAAAACTCTTATACATATGCACCAGATACTAACAACTATAGCAACATTGTTCCTCATATCCAAAAACTGGAAACTACCTAAAAGTGCATCAGTTGAACAATGAATGGTGTTAAAAATGATACAGTAGAATACTATGCAGCAGTGAAAATGAATGAACTATAGTTATACCCATCAACATGGATGAATCTGAAAAAGTGTTGCAGAAAAGAAGTCACAAAATATATAAAGCATAATTCCGTTTTTATAAAATTCAAACAAAAGCAAAACTGAACATTATGTTGTTAAGGGGTATCCACGTAAGTGTTATCGCAAAATCTACCGTTCATCTCTGCATTTACCTCTGAACAAAGACCTGCAAGCGAACTTACCATACTTTAAGCCTACTGATTTTTAAATAACTTTCCAACTATAAAGAATAGAACAGTAACAGTCCAATTCGATCTCAGATGGTATGACTCCAGAGTTCTAAATTATACTGGGTAATATTTCTGTTAAAATATATCTTTAGGGAGGACTTAAGCAAAGTAAGACAGGTATATTCTTTTCTTATTTTTGGAAAGTGTGGGTGTTTTCCTGGGAACCAGGAAGGCTTAACATGCTTTTTGATTCTTTGACCACGGGATAATAATAATGATTTGCCACATGTATCTGTCCAAAAATAGGGATAGAATTTTACTACAAATATTAGAATAAACTGCATTTTAGAAGGTAAGACAATTTTCTAAGGATAATTCATTTCAAATTACTGTGTTACAGTCAAAAGAAAATTTAATTAATTCTGCACATAATGGCTAGAATTCTAATAATAATAAACATTTGCTAAGCATTTCTTAGGTACCAGGCCCTTTGCTAAATGGCTTATGCGCATTATCTCATTCCATCCTCACAACAACCCTCAGATTATCATGCCTACTTTATGAATAAAGGGAGAAAGTGGTACAACTAGAATTTCATCTCAGATGGTCTGATTCCAGAACACTAACCAAACCCCAAACTCATTGCCATCAGGTCAATTCTGACTCATAACAACCCTATAGGACAGAGCAGAACTGCCCCATAGGGTTTCCAAGGCTGTAAATCTTCACAGAAGTAGACTGCCACATCTTTCTCCCTCAGAGCAGCTGTTAAGTTCAAACCATCATTCTTTGGGTTAGCAGCCAAGTGCTTAACCACTGCAGCACCAGGGCTCCTTCCAGAGCTCTAAATTACTCCCTAATAAGGATAAATACCTCAACTAACATGTTTTAAATAGAACAGCTTTATGAAGATATAACACACCCATTTAAAGTGTACAATTCGATGGCTTTCAGTACATTCACAGAGTTGTGCAATCAGCACCACACTTTTAGGACATTTTCATCATTCCAAAGAGAAACCTTGAGCCCATTAGCAGTCATTCCTCATCCACCATCTCCTTTCCAGCTGTAAACAACCACTGATCTACTCTCTGTCTAGGTTTGCCTCTCCTGGACACATCATTTAAGTGGAGTTACGTGGTCTGTTGCAACTAGCTTCTTTCCCTTAGCATGTTTTCAAGATTTGTCCATGCTGAAGCATGTATCAGTACTTCATTCCTTTTTATTACCAAATAATTTTCCATTGTATGAATACAGCAAATGTTATTTATCCATTCATTCACTGAACATGTGGGTTGTTTCCACCTTTTGGCTATTATGAAAAATTCTACCATAAACCTTCATGTACAACTTCTATGTGGACATGTTTTCACTCCTCTTGGGTTTATACCTAGGAGTGCAATTGCTGTCTTACTGTAACTCTGTTTACTCTTTTAAGGAAGTGACAGACTGTTCTCCAAAGCAGCTACACCATTTTCCATTCCCAGTAGCAGTGTATGAGGATTTAATTTCTCTATATTCTCCCCAACACTGGTTATTTATTATCTCTCTTTTTGATTGTAGCCACCTTTGCGGGTACAAAGTCTTATTTGATTGTGGTTTGATTAGCCCCGATGGCTAATGATATGGATTATCTTTTCATGCGCTTAGTAGCCATTTGTGTATTTTCTTTGGAGAAATGTCTGTTCAGATGCTTTGCCCATTTTAAAATTAGATTCTTTTTCTTTTGATTGTCAGGTGTTAGGAGTTCTTTATACTCTAAGACTCTACAGAAGAATCCTGATCAAAAGGGGAAAAATACAGAACAGAATTTTAATTTCTCATGGAATATAGACTTTCTGGAGCCACTGAGGCTGAAGGAACCCCCAAAACTATTGCCCTGAGATAATGTTTAAACCTTAAACCAAAAATATGGTGAGTAGTATCTGGGGTCTTAAAAGCTTATGAGCGGCCATCTAAGATACTCCACTTGGTCTCACCTGTTTGGAGCAAGAGACAATGAAGAAAACCACAGACACAAGGGAAAGATTAGTCCAAAGGGCTAATGGACCACAACTACCATTGCCTCCACCAGACTGAGTCCAGCACAACTAGATGGTGCCTGGATACCACCACCGACTGCTCTGACAAGGATCATAATAGAGGGTTCTGGACAGAGAGGGAGAAAAATGTAGAACAAAATTCTAACTCAACAACAACAACAACAAAAAAAGACCAGACTTACTGGTCTGACAGAGACTGGAGAAACCCTGACAGTATGGCCCCAGGACATCCCTTTTAGCTCAATAATGAAGTCACTCCTGAGGTTCAACCTTCAGCCAAAGATTAGAAAGGCCGGTAAAACAAAATGAGACTAAATATGCACAGCAGCCCAGGGGCAAGGATAAGAAGGCAAGAGGAGACAGGAAAGCTGGTAATGGTGACGAGAAGGCAAAGGTGTTCACATGTCCTAGGGTTGGCAAACAATGTCATAAAACAATATGTATATTAACTGTTTAATGAGAAGCAAGTTTGCTCTGTAAACCTTTATCCAAAGTACAATAAAAAAAAAAAAAAGGGTTAAAAAAGACCCCTGAAGTGTTCTTTGAATCATGCCTTGGAGTCGATTCAGACTCATATAATAGTTTAGCTTAATCTGTAAACAAAGTCTGCCTTGAGCAGTGTGCTCTTTTAAAGAACTAACTATACGGGATCAAACTGACAACAGCAACTTGAAAGGTTTAGACGGCAAGCTTAGGGGGCTGTGAGTTTGTATTAATGGGGGAAGAACAACTGGGGAAAGGAGGGTGAGGGTGGCTGCACACCTTGAAGAATGTAATCAATGTCACTGAACTGCATATGTAGAAATTGTTGAATTGGTGTATGTTCTGTTGTATATATTTTCAACAACAAAAAAAGTTTTTAAGAGTTCTTTATATTCTAAATAAAAGTTCACTATCAGACACATAATCTCCAAAAATTTTCACACATTCTATGGATTGTCTTTTCATTTTCTTGATAGTATCCACTGAAAACAAAGTTTTTAATTTTGATGAAGTCCAATTTATCTCTTTTTCTTTTATCGCAGTATTCTGGGTGCTATACGTAAGAAAGCTTTGCCTAACTCAAGGTCATGAAGATTTCACTCCTTATTTTCTTCTAAGAGTTTTATACTCCAGCTCTTATGTTTAGGTCTGCAATTCATTTTGAGTTAATTTTTGTGCACGGTATGAAGCAGCCCAACTTCATTTCTTTGCAGGTAGATGTCCAACTGTCTCACTGCCATTTGTTGAAAACAATAATTTCAAACCAGGAACATAAAACTATTTAGAACATTTTCAAGACAGTCATTCCCACCTCACCACTCCCCCTAAAAAAACAAGGAAAGTAATTTTCAGTTGCATGGAAGACAGTGCACACTTATCCAAATTACTGGGAACCCTATAACCAATCCTAAGTAACTACTAACTTGTAAAAATTATTGATATTCATATATTTCAAAAGGTAGAATGAAATGAATGATGGCAAGTGAAAAAAGGCTTACTGGGGAAATATATAGCATTAAATGCTTGTATTAGAAAACAAAAATTTAGACTCAGTAATCTAAGCTCCTACTTAAATCAGAAAGAGGAGAGCAAATTAAACCAAAGGCAAATGTAAGGAAGAAAAAAATAAAGATGAGAGCAGAAACCAAACCAAACCAAACTCACTGCCTTCGAGTTGATTCCGACTCATAGTAACCCTAGAGTATAACTGCCCCACAGGGTTTCCAAGGCTGTACATCTTTATGGAAGCAAACTGCTACACCTTTTTCCTGCAGAAACCAATGAAACTGAAATAAGAAAAAAAATTCAAAAACCCATAAGGCCAAAAACTGTCTCTCTGAAAAGTTGCTAAACCATTAGCCAGGTTGGTCAGCAAAACAAGAAAACAAAAAAAGAGGCACAAATTGCCAGGATCAGACATGAAGGAGCTACAGATCCTGTGGACATTAAAAGGACAATAAGGGAATCTCATAAACATCTTTATGCCAGTAAATTTGGTAACTTGAATGAAATGAACAAATTTCTTGGGGAAGGGGGAAAAAAAAGAAGCTAGCAAGGCCCTCACAAGAAGAAAGAGGTAACCTGAATGAAGATTACTCTAGCTCAAGAAATTTGATTTATAGTTAAAAACAACCAACAAAGAAAACTCCAAGCACAGATGGTTTTACTGGTAAATTCTAGCCAACACTGAAAAAAAAAAAAAAAAAACAGTATTGAGGCTATCACAAAATCTTCCAGAAGAAAAGAAGAAGAGGGACACCTCCCAGCTCCATTTTATGAGGCCAATATTACCCTGATTGTAAGACATTACAAGAAAGCTACAGACCATTATCCCTTATGACCAGTGTCACAAAAACCCTCAATAAAATATTAGCAAATTGAACCCAACATGCAAAGTTGGTTCAACATTCAAAAATCAATCAACATAATTCACCATATTAACAAACTAAAAGATTATGATTATACGATCATCTCAATATAGTAGGAAAAAAGCACATACAGGTTGGAAAGAAATACTGTCTTTCATTTATAGAAGACATGATGACTTACATAGATAATCCCTATCTGTTAAAGTGCTATTAAGACTAATACATGAGTTAAGCATATACTAGCAGTCAATAGGAAATTGGAATTTTTAAAAAGTACCTCTTATAAAAATATCAAAAATAATTTAGGTATACATCTAACAAAGTATGTTTAAGATTTGTATGCTGGTAACTACAAAATTTAGATGAGAGATGCCAAAGAAGACCTAAAAAATGGAGAAATATAACCTTTTCATGATTGGAAGAGGAGCCCTGCTGGCACAATGGTTAACAGATGATTGGTGCTAACCAAAGGTCAGTAGTTGGAACCCACCAGCCGCTCCAGGGGAGAAAAGACCTGTCCATTTCCTCCCATAAAGATTACAGCCTAGGAAACCTTATGGGGCAGTGGTACTCTGTCAAATAGAGTTGCTATGAGTCAGAATCAACTCAACAGCGCACAAAAACAAAAGCAATCGGAAAACTCAATATTGTTATCAGTCGTTCCAAATTTGATCTATATACCAGATGCATTACAATCAGAATTCCAGGAGATATTTTGTAGATATCAATAAGCTGATTCTAAAATTTATATGGAGAAGCAAAGGACATAAAATACCCAAAACAATTTTGAAAAAGAAGAAAGTTGGGAAACTCACACTAACTAATTTCACAATTACGATAAATCTACAGTTATCAAGACTGTGGTACTGGCAAAAACAGAGTTATATATATCACCAGAACAAAAAGAGATTCCAGAAATAGACCCACATATATATGGTCAGTTGATTTTATAAAATAACTTTACTGAGGTATATTTTGTGTATCATATAATTCACCCAAAACCTGTCAGAGAAGGAAAATGTTTGCGGTTTCCTTCTCTGACAGGTTTCCATCTTACACGGGTTCTGGCTTTCGCAGGTTTTACTGTATTTTCCACTAAAATAAGTGATAGAAAAGTGGTAAGACTGCACCCTGTCAAAGGCGGAAAACTTGCAAAACCTGGAAAAACAAGGCAGTCCTATCAAGTTATGGCTCTCACAGGTTTCACTGTATTTACAAAACACCTATCTTATAAAGGACACATGCCCAAAACTCAATAAAAAAAAAAAAAAAAACGAATTAAAAAATGGGCCACAACAACAATAACAAAAATACAGATAGGAAACAAGCTCTTAAAAGGATGCTCAACATAATTTGTTGTTGTTGTTGACAGAATATTTTTAAATAGTAGTATAGCAGAAAATATAGCTGACCATGTCAGGATAATAATCCATTTTAACTAGGCAGACTGCTAAAAAAACGAGTATCTACCTAAAATTAACTTTGCAAATATTTTTAGAAGAGTACTATCAGGTGTGAACTTTCTTAACCTTATAATAGCTTGAGTAACTACATTATCTAAGAATAATAAGAGAAATTAACTGTACCCATGGTTTTCTTCATAATATTGTAGAACACACCACCCTGTTGGAACATGTGAGGAAGTCCCTTTGCGTAAGACCATACATCTTCTCCTGTAAGATAAAAATAGATACAGTATTAGCAACAAACAAGAGAGTTCAACCCAGGGTTGCTTTAATATGGATTAGTCCGGAACAGAGGTTGCACTGTAAAATGCACGACCTAACCAAAGGTTGCAGCTACTGCCAACTGTCATAGAAGGATGCAGGCCCAATGCTTCAAGACCATACGGCTTTTTAAAAAAAGCCAGAGATCCAGGTTTTTAATGTGATTCTCCCAATTTTTAAAGGTAGGAACTAATTCAAAATGCCCAACAACAGAAAATGCTATAGAAAGATATTTATTTTTCTAAAGTAGAATATAGAATTGTATATTCTGTTTATACTTACATTAAAACTAAGTAAAAACAGATGGAAGGGGCCAGAAAGAAAAGCAAAGAGATACAAGCTAATTAATGTATTTTGTTACTGTTCCAAAATTGATTTTTTAAACAGAAATTTTTGGGGGGGAAATGACTTGCTCAATGGATTCAAAATAACCTTCAGATCATGTAAAATCTACAAGCAAACCACCAATTTCACAAAAACATTTTCTTAAAAACACCCTTCGACAGGCCTATTTCAGTAAGAAGTACAAATGAAAAAGAATAATAATCACTGTTCAAGAAGTCAATAAACAATGAAAGAAAGAAAATTATTTTTGGTTTGTAGACTATGTTAGTTTTTATTTGCTTCTTTATACTTTACTTTCTAATCTGATAATGTATATGCAATAACTTTTATAATCAGGAAATTTTTGAGTTAAGGTTAACTTTTATCTTTCCTATTAGCAAAGATCTTATACTGCTAGATCTAAGCTCTGAATGGTGATGGTTGATGATGCTAATCAATCACTATGTATTTACAACCTCTCAGAGCTCTAACTTCTTCCTGTATTCGTAAACATGAACATAAATTTGTACAGCAGCTGGCTAAAGTTATGCTCAGTAAACTGGTTTAAAGTACACAAATTTAAAAAGCCTTGGTACTTAACGGTTTCATTTAACCAGAACATTTACTTATATATAATACTTGATTCACTGACAATGCAGTACTATTAAAATATGGTTATACTTAAGGGTGAACTCACAGAAGTTTAATTTTGTATTCTGAATATTAATAAAATCCTTTTGCTGTCGAGTTGATTCTCGCTCATAGTGACCTATAGGACAGAGTACAACTGCCCCATAGCACTTCTAAGGCTGTAATCTTTACAGAAGCAGATTGCCACATATTTTTCCCACAGAGTAGCTGGTGGGTTCGAACTGCCAACTTTTCAGTTAGCAGCTGAGCTCTTAATCACTGTGCCACAAGGCTCCTTTGGCTATTAATAAGAGCCCCCAAATAGAGAAATATTAATAACTCTGCTAGAAGCTCTGATTCCTGACCTTATCATTAAACTTCATTTGAATAAACTATTTCTATGCTTATGTCCTGTCACTACTACTTAATATATTTATTTTATAAAATATTCTAGAATATAATTTATTTGGAAGAAATCTCAAAAGATTATATAGCAGCACTTAACTTTTTCTGGTAAGAATCTGAACAGGTGCCAAAAGAATGGTAAACACTTCAGAACTGACCACCTGAATATTCGTAAGAAAAATTATTTTTCTTAGTACTTTACACACCTGAGTACGGTAGTCCTTATTTACGCAGACAGATCACTTCTTACTTTATTGCTTTGTTTTCATTATCACCCCCTAAGGAGCCTTTTTAGATATTTTCCTAATAACCACCACCAGCCCAATTTGAATACAACAGATACAGTGCATACCTATTTTTGTACTTTATGTATATCTGAGCTTTATACTTAAAGACTTTTTTTCATCCTTCCTCTCCCAAGAACCCATTTTCACCCCCTTCAGAGTGCTAACAGTCTCATTGAGCATGTATGCTCTACTGCTTGAAGAAAAGGGTAAACATCATCTAATGATCCCTGGTGGTGCAGCGGCTAAGAGCTCAGCTGCTAACCAAAGATCTGTGGTTGGAACCCACCAGCGGCTCCAAGGGAGAAAGATGTGGCAGTCTGCTTCCGTAAAGATTACAGCCTTGGAAACCCTATGGGACAGTTCTACTCTGACCTGCAGTGTCAATATGAGTCAGAATCAACTCAACAGCAGTGGGTTGGGTTTTTGGGTGACCTCTGTTAGCTACCCAGTTCTGCGCAGGTACTTTACATACATTTTTTGTCTTCATTGCCTTTTTTTTTTTCTTGTCTTGGTTTTAACAATTTAACACCAACCACCAAACTGCTCCTGTTCCTCAAAGGCCAATAAATGCACTGCCATCGAGTCAATTCCAAATCACAGCAATTCCACAGAACAGAGTAGAATTACCCCATAGGGTTTCCAAGGAGATGCTGGTAGATTTGAACAGCCGACCTTCTGGTTAGCAGCTGAGCTCTTAACCACTGTGCCACCAGGATTCCATACATTCTTTATGTGTCACTTTCTCCAGAATCATTCAAACTGGTGGTTAGTTAGGTAGGTATCTTTCCTGCATGTCTCTCTGCATATGAATATCACTGCCCTTATCATACTGCAGGTTCATTTAGTTTACTTTTCTGTCTCCCCTTCTAGACTAGAAGCTTTTCAGTTTCAGGAAAAGGTCAGTGGCCTATCTGACTTCCTATTCCCAAGGGTACGGCACAGGGCACAGTGCTTGACAGACAGCAGCACTCTTAGTGTTGGTTAAATGAACGCATATGAAGGAATATTACAAATGAGTTTTTCCTTTTACACAATGCCTAAAAGCAGTCCAGAAAAAATTTAACTAAAGCAGCACAATAACTGTTCTTTAATGTTACACAAAATATAACTAATGGTACCATCCATTTTCTCTTTAAGAATCTAACAACATGTAGAAATGGTTGAATCGGTATACGTTCTGCTGTGTATATTCTCAACAACAAATGAATTTTAAAAAAGAAGAATCTAATAAAACAAAATCATAGCACAAAGAGAAAGAACTGTTTTTCTACCATTTCAGTAGAAAGCAAACTCTTAGAGAATGATTGTTCCATAAAGCATCTACAAATCTTATGTTAATTTACATTTTCCTATTAGTATTCAATTAGCTTTACTTTATAATTCAACTGTCTCTTCATAATGCAATAGTAAAATCCTTATATTTGATTTAGCGTGTGTGTATGCATATATAGAGAATACTCTATACCACTGTCATACATAACTTCTGTTTTCCTAAAATCCTTCCTCCTCACAGCCTTCCACTGTCCTACCTGAACAGTGGCTATCTATGGCAATGGTGTTATGATTTTTTTTAACCTGATTTTTCTATTTAAAACCTATATTAAGTAAATTTTAATTTTCAAAAAGTACATTAAAATGAGTATTACCCTAACTTTTTCTAAAATAATAAAATCATGGGGCTAAAACTGTTCACCATTCTATAATTTCCTAATTTTCGATATTTAAAAATATAATTTGAAGTTACTATTTGAAATTCATGCTGCAAATGAGTAAAATTTAACATTTATACAAAATATATTTTTAAAACCCCAAAAGAAATATCTAAAACTACCTCTGAACTCAACTATATGCTACCATAAAATAAACTGACCAAACTGGATTTAAACTAGGCACACAGGACTGTTAGTAGTAGAATCTCAAAGGTATTCACTGAAAGAACTGTTGCCATGTCTCTACTCTTCCTGTAGATTGTCTTGTCTAAACATTTATCTACCTGATCTGCAGTCAGAACCTTTCCTAAGAAAGACATACCTGTTTCTCTCCTGATACTCAGTCTCTTAAGTGTATCCAGCCCATGCAGCTTTCAGTGCCATCATCATCATTAAAGGATATACTTCTCATACACATGCATGCACACAAGCACAATTGTGTGTAAGTGTGTACACACAAACACAAACACAGTCTGAAAGGATACAATCCCATATTTAACAGAAAGAAGTACTGTCACATCTTACTTTATACCTACTTCTCTGAGTTTTTAATATTATTTTGTAATTGAAAAAACATTAAGGAAAACCTCAAGGTGCAATAATGATATTCAGATACAATGTCACCCAAAATGTAGGTGTTTGAATTCCAACTGTAATTCTGGAAAATTCTAAAGCATTTACAATATCAAGAGGTATTATGAAATTACAAAATATTGTATACTTTAAATTTTTTTTTTAAATACTCATACAGTTCTTTCAGGACAAGAGAAGGTATATCGAAATCAAATAAGTTTCTCAATTCCTGAAAGGCTGGTAATCTTTGTAGTAAAGCAAGGTAAATAATATCAGTAGTAGTTAAATAACTCCAAATTGACAAATTCTAATTTTCATCTAAATCTATCTTTGCCTCTTGGGGGGAAGAAAAAGGACTAGTTAACGGAATACTAAGAAAAACGAAATTAGCCTAGCATTCATGATGGATGATGTACCATCTATCATCTCTACCACAAAAGATGACCCATAAAAAACTGATCTACGAGAAACTTCAGTAACATTTTGCAGTGCCTTGTCTTGTTCACTATTTCTACTCAACTGTTATAGAATTAGTAAAGAAGACAACCTGCAAAAAATTAAGTTCAATAATCTCTAGTGGTTTGGATAAAGCAGATTAAAACAGTATGTGAAATACTACAGGTAGAACCTTTTTTTTAACTACCATCACAAGACTCAAAGTGGCTAGTTCTATGAACGATTCATACCGAACAAAAGACAGATGCACCGTGTTGCTCATAGAAATAACAAATATAAATTCTATTTAATAAATATTCTACTTAGAAAAAAAAGGAAAAACACACATCCTTGGCTATCTCAGTCAATGTAATGAAGACATACAATTCTTTTCATATTTAAATATTTTAATCAAATATGAGAAGTTTTTCAAAATGCTATATTGGTGATATTTTAGTTCTATATTTTTTATGCATATAGAAAAGAAAGCTGGACATCTGTTGATGAAAGCTATAAAAGCACTGGATTTCCGCAGTTCAGATCCAACAGGTAAGTTTATGGAGGGCAAGCAGTGTGTCTCATTCATGTCTGTATGCCTAGCATGATCTCTAGCTCATAGCAGACATTTATTTTATTGAAATAATCTTCATTCATTCATTCAACAAGCATTTCTTTGGTACCAACAAGCATCGCCAGGACTTGTACTAGGTAAAAAGGTACACGTCACTGAATAAAACAGCCATGTTCTCTGCTTTTGTAAAGCTTATAACATAATGTGAAAGTAAACAAATAAGTACATAATGCAACAAATATGATAATTAAAACTTGTGACAGGTGCTATGAGGGAAATGAACAAGGTGCAATGATGAGACCTACTTAAGAGTGGTCAACAAATATCTACCAATCCCTTAGGTAGGGTTGTCAGGAGAAATCCTCTCAACATAGTGGTATTTAAGCCTAAACCTGAAGGATGTGATGGAGCCAGCTATTCAAACACCATAAAACTTGATGAGTTATGTTCTAAAACTGTCATAGCAGCAGTTTACACCTGGTAATTCACAAAGTAATTTCTGCACTTTGCAATTTTCTAAATAAGCTCTGTCATTTTCCAGCCCTCTCCGATCTAAACATCAATAATTTCCCAGCACTCTTTACATATGGCTATATGTATATAACTATCCCCAAACTGACATTTTTACAAATGCATCACTTTTTATAAAGAATATCTTCTACATAATTCAATTAGATGAAGAAAACTAATATTTATGAAGGATCTAATAATACAGAGCAGACACTGTACAAGTACTTTACCTTAAAGCAAAGTCTCTCCAGTATAAAATCAGCAAGCCACTCTGTTACACTCAAACTGTGCCATAGTAGTAGAAGTAGATTTAAAGATACTTATGGATTTGTTGGGGGCAGCAACATAAATGTTGGGGGAGGGGAAGTGTGAAGAAGGAAGGACCATAACAGGAAGATATTATCTTTGAGAATTCAATGCAGTCCAGAGTCTAGTTCTCAGATATTCAGGTTCAGATACCCCAAACCAAACCAAAAAATAATTATAAATTAGAATATTTTAATAATTGTCATTATGAAATATATAGCACAGTGATCAGATTTTTCAGACTGTTCATCATAGCTCGCCCATGCCATTGTATTAATCTATGATGGAGAACACAGCCTCCCCAGTGGACAGAATCCTCATATGCACTCTCATTATCGCTACAAAGCTAAGTGAGTGACCAGAATAGATGCTTGATGAATATGGAATCAGGTAAAGGGACAGACATCATTCATCCAGGCCATGGTGAGGCCTGATCAAATATTCCTGTCCTTCAACAGAGTACCTATCTAGTTGCTAGAATTTTCATGAACCCAACTGAAACATCCTTTTCCTTTGTACAGCAACGTATATAAACACTGCCAAATTCTGCTTTTCAGACTTTTTTCCGTGCTCAGTGCTGACCATCCGTTCCATTTCTGTTGACAAAGCCTTTCTTCAGTTATGTTAGTGTCATCTATTTAGTTCAGTCAAAAAACATTTCAAAGTGCCTACTACCTGCTGGAAACTCTGGTGGCGTAGTGGTTAAATGCTACAGCTGCTAACCAAAGGGTCAGCAGTTCAAATCCACCAGGAGCTCTTTGGAAACTCTATGGGGCAGCTCTACTCTGTCCTATAGGGTCGCTATGAGTCGGAATCGACTCGATGGCACTGGGTTTACTACCTGCTAGGCACTGTACTAGGCGCTGGGTGAACAATGAAGGACATGAGCCACATCTTCAAGAGTTCATCTTCCTGTTTCTGACCCAGGAGATTGATGGTCTTTTAAAATGCCTTCTGCATATATCTAATTTCATCCATTCTGTGCTGGTATTATTTAATTTTCAGAGTTCTTGAAGTACTTTACTGTTGCCCTGATATACTATCTACAAGATGTATTTTGTGTAGAGGAGGCAATCGAAGTACTAGGGAGCTAAGTAGCTTGCCTAAAATCACTGTGTTAATAAGTAGTGGAGCCAAGATTCAAATTCCAGGTCTGTCTGACTCCAAAGATCACACAGTCTTTCCTCTATTCCATGCAGTCTCTAGTAAACGTTTCCCCTAAAATCAGTTTCCAAAACTCCGAGAGATAGAAATACGTATTCTCTAGCTCAGTTCCTGATGTATCTTCTAACTCAATTACTGTATCTGCTAAACTAAAATCAGCAATACCAAGTATAAATTTGTACATGGTTTTTAGATCTCTTATTATATAACTACTAGGTCCCCAAACTTAATAAGCCAGGAGTAAATAACCTTCCCTCCAGTAGGTCGTGGCCTGACTCACTGGTATTTAGTACCCGTAAGAAAACAGAAACAAAACACAGATCACTTTTCTAGTTGAAAGCTTTTCTAATTTCAGCAAAAATAAGGCCCTTCCAACCTGTAATATATTTAAATTTTTCTTCATACTTTAAACCTTAGTAAAGCATATTAACAGCGATGAAACCACAAAGATTAAGCAAATAAAAATGGTAAAAACTGCACCATTAGATGGTATCACAAATCAGCTAAAGCTTTAAACTATGTATTTGGTTGATATTTTCCTTTAACTTTGCTGAATTATTAAGAAATACTTCTTAAACGACTCCAATACCATCTGCCTCTGTTTCTTACGTTTCTCAGTTGCTATACTAGTTCTTTATAATCAATAACAAAGATTCACTCGGCAGTGCAATTAGTTAAACACAAACCGTAGAAAAGAAAAACGTGATGAACTAGGGAAGGGAGAACGGGAAATGGAAGAGAGAGAATATTAGGTGGGGGTACAGTGAGAATATAAAAACCAGAAACTGCAATTCATCAGACAGGAAGTCCTGAAATCACCTGACATGCAGGAAATGAAATTTAAAAATAAATGAAAGAGGCCAGGTGGGCAGGCTCAAGGCTTACCGGGCCTAGGGGGGTAAATGCAAAGGCTTTAAATGGATAAATTACAAGTCTTTAAAAAAACAAAAGAACAAGATCTATTTAAATAATCTGGTGACAGTTAAGTCACTACTTTCACTTTCTAGTTATGTTTTCCTCATATGTACTCAATAGAGAACCACATTAACATCTATCCATTAACTGTCAAAAAACTAAGTTTCTCCTAAAACATATAGTTTTTGTACAACGACCACAGATTTTCCCCAAAGACAAGAGAAAAACTCAGTGTGTTGTATTCACAATTAAGTTACATACCATCCAAGATAAATTGGTCTTACCCATTAACGTTGCTAAAAGACACAAGGAGTACATTTCTTTATCAGCTTGCTCCTGAAGTTCCCTAGACGAAAGTTTGCTCGTAACAGCAATCTCTTCTTGTTTCACAGCGTGGGCTGAGTGTGCTGCAGTAGACTGGCCACCTTCCGCTTTACTTTTTAGAATCTCTATTGTAATTCTGTCACCATGCTGTAAAGGAACTGGCTCCTTTTCCATTCCTGCTTGGGGTGGCATTAACTCTTTAGGAGGAAAACCATATCGAATACACTGCAAATATGGTGGAATGTTGAATTCTCTGGCTATACTTTCCTGAAGTTCAAAATAGGTTGTTGAAGACTTAAGTGTAACCATGGACTGTCGTCCATCATTAGTTGTTATTCGGATTTTCTTCTCCTTAGAAGTTGTTGGTGAATAGGGAGCCTTGGTAGGTGTAGCAGGTGCAGAGGATGGACCATCACGAATGGCACTGGGAGAAACAGTCCTGGGCTGTCCTTTCTGTTCTTGTTTTAACTTCTCTGTTTTCCGTTTCTGCATTACAGAAGCCTGTTCCGTAATATTCTGTTGAATAGTTCTTTCAGTTTTACTCATATTTAGCTCCTCTTTGTGCAAAGTTTTTGTTTTCTGTCCAGTAAGAATAATTTTAGTTGGGAGCTGAGGCTCTGACTCTTGTCCTTGTACATCTCCAACTCTTTGGGCATGAGCACCATCTATATTTACAGGAGTATAATCATCAGGATTCTTTTTGGCAGTCTGATGCAATATAGTATTGACAACTTTCTGAACTAGGATTTCACTCCCGAATTCACCAGGAAAGTGCTTGGTAACAAGTTTCATTGCAACGTCATAAACATTACTATTCAAAGAGGAATCACTTTCATACTGGAACCAGTATACTGTTTCTCTGACCACTCTTCCACCCCATTCCAAAGTAATAGGAAAAGCTTCCGGCAGATTGTCATACTCTTTACCATCCCAAAAGTGTTTGAATCCACAACCACATTTGCCACCAGTGGACCTAGAATTAGTTCTATCCCCATCCAAATACACAATAGACCCATCTCCTCTGACCCTTCGCACAGATGTGCCATGGCACCAATTACATGCCGTTAGGTTACTCAATCCATAGTCTGGTACCAAAACGTCTTTCACCGAATCATATGAGCAAACCAAATTGTTCAAGGGAAAGCTATAATTTTTGTCAGGCCTCAGCTGTCCATGAGTACTTTTTGCCAGGTTATACAATTTCCCTCCTGGAGCCAACCACTCTGGAGGAACATGAAGTTCAGAAAGGGCACCACAGAGCAAACATTTGTGAAGACGATTATCCATTACTGCTTTTTTAGCAGCTGCTGTGACTTCTTCAGGCTGAACTCCTATCACCCCAGTCCTCCTGTAGAAATACTGATGGACATCAGCAACCAAACTAGGATGGATACCATGTTTGTCCATAAAGACTTCTTCCATAGCAGCCACAAGCCTAAGTAGGTATTTATCCTGCAAACTTCTGTCACCTCCAATAACACAACCGCCATCATCCTCAAGTTTGATGTACTTTTTAATAAGGTCCTGAGGCACACCCCATGCTTTAGGAAGCAAATTCATGGGCAGTTTGGGTAAAGCAGCCCCTTTTATGCCTACCAAGGGGATATAATGGTTTCTACCAGAGCTACTCCATGCAATGCAGATTGGTTTGTTCAAATGACCATCTTTTCCAGTGCACTTCTCTGCAGGGATGAGCCCAGGCAGAAAGGTGGCTGAATAATCACCAGAGCTTCTCATGCCACTGAGAGAATCTAACAGAATAATAGGACGATGTAACACATTGGCAAGGCCAAAGATGTGGATGTTCCTCAGCCCCAAGGGAACGCCCTCAGGTGGTACAAACAGAGGGTCACACTCATTGATAATGTCCTCCCACTCAGCGGCATCGATGAAATCATGGAACAGGGCTTGATACTGGGCCAGGTGCTGCTGAAAGTGCTGTTTAAGATTCTCTCTCAAGGCATGCCAGAAGAGCTCCCTGCCTACTAGAGCCCGGGACACAGCATGCACCAGGCAGTGTCCATCCCCGTCCACATGCACTGGAATGAGACATTCCTGACTTTTATTGGCCCGTTTGATGTCTTCAAGAGTGTCATGCAAATACAGGAGGCTTCCAGAGCGGTCTTTGCCATAGCCCACCGTGTTAACATGCTCCGGCTCGATAAGGAAGGCGCGGTCACCCAGTAAAGCGCAATCGAACAGTTCACCCTGGTTCATGTCCCGGAGCAGCTTAGCCCGGCCTGTCTGTTTGTCCATTCCATAGCGAGCTAATATGGGCGACAGCAATTTGCAGTGGTAGTTGGAAAGGCCCATCACCTTTACCAGTTCCGTGTTCTTCTTGGGTGCCCCTGTCACCCCTAGCAGCGCGTTCCGCAGCAGATTGTGTAGCACTACGTCCGGGTCAGTCACCTCTTCCACCCCCAGCAGCTGTTGCTGCTCGTGCCGCTGTCCGCACTCGGTGCACTCGATGCTGACTGAACCGGAGGCCGGGAAGAACAGACGCGCCTGGCACTTTGGATCCGGGCAGCTCCCGGAGAGGATTCTCCGGTCTCTCCGCTTCGAGAGCCCCCCCGGAGCAGCCGCCGCCGCCGCCAGAGGCGGCGGAGTCTGCGGAGCCTCCGGGGGAGGCGGCGGCGGCGGTAGCGGAGGAGGCGGCGGCGGCTGAGACATAGCTCTCGGCTGTCGTGTCTCGCTCCGCGTCCCAAGCGACCCTCAAAGGCTCATAGCACAAACACCCACCGGCCCGACTCGGTCTAGTCCAGGCCCAGGACGAATCACTCTCCTTTCCCTACCAGCTCCTCCTCCTTCTCCTAAGCAAAAGCGGAAGCGCCCGACGTTGTTTCTCTTCTTACTTCTTCACTGCTGTAGCCGTTGCCCCGAACGTAACGGCCACCACCCCAACCCGCACTCACACTCACTCACTCTCGCTCTCTCTCCCTCAGACACACAGACATACACGCCCTCACGCAAAGTGCGCAGGCGCAGCTTCCGGGCTGCCCTCTGGGAATTAGAGTCTTCCTGCCCCTCTCCTGGCTATTAAATGCTGCAATCCTGGACCCAGAAGAAACTACAAATACCGTGAGGCCAAGCGGCGCAGCGCCGGCAGAGAGGAGGAAGAGGAAGGCAAAAGGAAAGGGGGCAGAAAGGAGAGCGGTGATTCGCGTAGCCTGCCGGAAGTTGTAGTTTTAACTGCATCTTTTTTTTGTCATCTTCCCCACTCTGGGGCCCAAGTAAGACATCCTAAGACACCACATTTCCTAGGATGCTTTGCGGTGCGTCCGGTACCACTTCCCCTTGGGCGGAGAGGAAAGTACAGGGAAGCTTGGTGAAAACGGCGTTAAAGGGAATGGGTGTCCGAAGCAGGGGGACTGAAGTTCACAACTCCTAGAAGGGGTGGGGAGAGGAAAGGTTCTCAGTGAAGAAGGTACAGTAAATAAATGTCCAGGGGTATGATGGGCTGGGAAGTTGAATGAAATGGTTAGTAGTCTCGGCTGGAGGTCATATGAGAAGGGAGAAAATAGTGAATTGATTCTCGGGGTGTCTCTCAGGGTCTTTTTTCCGCCCCACCTCGCCATCCTCATTTCTACTGTTATCCCAAGCCACTGAAGCGCCTGAGCAGCTACCCGCCTTTTCTGCCTTTTTTTCCTCTCTAGGCAGGGTCGCTGAGGCGCCATTTGGTTTCTCGTTGCCTGTACGTCTTTGCCATTTACAGTACAGATAACAATATCTTGGGTCGTACAGAGTTTTATATGCATATACAGAACCTACTAACGAAATATGATTCTGTATGCTTCTTATACTCTCTCCAGAGAATAACAGCTCTCACTTGTTAAGTTCTTAACATATGTCTGGCACAGTGTCAAGCATTTACATACAAGAAATCATTTGACCTAAATCATAATTCTATTAGGAAACATGTATAGAGAGGAAATAACTTGCTTAAGTTCGCACAGCCAGTAAGTCACTGGAGAGACATTCAGACTTAAATATGTACCCATTTTATAGACGGCCGTAGGAAGGAAATGTTAGGCCAGTATTAGTACATTAGCTCGCAACTAACGTTTGTTTAGTTTTGTAGAGGGTCAGCGAAAAAGAGGAGCACCCTCAATGAGATGGATTGACACAGTGGCTGCAACAATGGACTTAAGCATAATAACGATTGTGAGGTTGGCACATGACAGGGCAGTGTTTTGTTCTGTTATACATACAGTCCCTATGACTCAGAGCCAACTCAATGGCATTTAACGATAACATTTGGTTACTATTGTTTTATAGTTTACATAGATAATCTCATCCTCACCCCAGTCCTGTAATACTTTAACCAGGTATTGTTGATCTCATTTCCAGTTGTGGAAACTGAAGCTAGGAGAGATTAAGTGTTCAGATACTATTTAATTCAGATTTCAAATACATAAAAATGCTAACTTCATATTAAAGTAATAAGACTGCTTTACATAGTTATCAAGTAATATGCAATAAAAATGGACATTCCAGGATTTCTTGGTGTCAGAATTTTTATTAAAAAATGAGATCTGAATATCTCAAACTAGCAGCAGCAGGTCCAGAAGTTATTAATATATTTGCACAAAAAGGAATCCCTGGATGGTGCAGTTATGCTCAGCTGCTAACCAAAAGGTTGGAGGATAAGTCCAACCAGAGTTGCCTGGGAAGAAAGGTCCGGTGATCTACTTCTGAAAAATCAGCCATGGAAAACCCTGTGGAGTCCGATTTTACTCTGACACTTATGGGTTCACCATGAATCAGAACTGACAGCAACTGGTTTTTTGTACAAGCAGGCATAGTTGCATTGACATTATTAAAGTAAAAATAGAGACACATTTAATATAGTAGAAGATAAGAAGCTCAATATTAATGCTCTTAAGCCTAATATTTTACAGTCCAAATTAATATTAATTTTAAATAGCTAGGACCAGATAACCAGTGTTGTTGCAGTAGGAGAATGCTTGTCACTGCTGTTGAGTTACTTTTACTTCTTTCTCTTTTTTTCTTTCTCTTCGTTTAGAACCTGAAGGGTACTTTAGGGATGAAAGAAAATAAAGTTCAGGAGTTTACTAAAATGAAACGCTTGTACCTTCATTCCAGTATTTTCTAGGCCAAATCAACTATTTTGAGTTTTTACAGAAGGGTGTAACCCTTCTCTCTGTACCTGTTTAGCTGCCTTCTGAACACAGTCTAATTTAGTTCCTTCCATGAGCATGACACAAAAAGTCAGAACAAGAAATACGTGACATATTTTCCATATTTATAGTTGCACAAGACAAATTTTAATAGGTGAGAGAAGAGCAGAAGTACAAGCCAGCATACTTTTTTTTTTGAGTCATTTGCATAAATCCTTCCATATTCTAAGACAGGAGTGCATCACAATGATCACGTATAGAATTTAAATCTAAGGCAGTCCGCAAACAGGAGTTTCAAGTGGGCAGTGGCTTATTGTGGGAAATTATGTGTGTATCCTAAATTAAAGCATCAGCACTAGGTGTCAGCAAATCACAACCATTGGAGAACTCCTCAAACTGAGAATTGGTAGAATAGCAATAAACGAACAGTGCATACTTAACAAGGACGCTTCTCACACAGTATCTTCCATTCCAATACTAATGTTCACAAAGCCTGCCATTTGCCAGAGTGTGTCCCATAAATTCTATAGATGTCAGTATGGATAAACAAATTATGGTACATACACATGGTAGAATACTATGCAGTGAAAAAGAACAATGATGAATCTGGGAAACATCTCACAACATGGATAAAGCTGGGGGGTGTTATGCTGAGTGAAATAAATCCATCACAAAAAGACAAATATTGGATGAGACCACTATCGTAAAAACTCAACAAAAGGTTTACACACAGAGAAAAGCAATCTTTGATGGGTGAGAGGGGGGGATGGCAAATCAATAGATAGTAGACAAGTGTTAACTTTAGTGAAGGGAAAGGCAATACACAATACAGGGGAAGTCAGCACAACTTGACCAAGGCAAAGTCACAGAAGTTTCCTAAACACACTGAAACACTTTGGGGACTGAGTTGCTCAGGATAAGGGCTGGGGACCATAGTTTTGGGGGTATCTAGGTCACTTGGCATAACATGGTTCATAAAGAAAGTGTTCTACATCCGACTTTTGGTAAGTAGCATCTGGGGTCTTAAAAGCTTGCAAGTGACCATCTGAGATGCATCTATTGGTCCCATCATGTTCAGAGCAAAGGTGAATGAAGAAAATCAAAGACACATGGAAAATATTTCCCCAAAGGACTAAGGGACCACATGAAAAACTGCCTCCACCAGCCTGAGCCCAGAAGAACTAGATGGTGCCCAGCTACCACCGCTGACTGCTTTGACAGGGATCACAATAAAGAATACTGGACAGAATGGGAGAAAAATATAAAACAAAATTCTAATTCACAAAAAAAGACCAGACTTACTGGTCTGACAGAGACTGGAGGAACCCCCGAGACTGTGGTCTCTGGACACCCTGCTAACTAGGAACTATTTCTTGGTTCAATCAAATATATGAGACCAAATGAGCAACTCCTGCCCAAAAGCAAGATGAGAAGGCAGGAAGGGGCAGGAAAACTGGACAAATGGACATGGGGAAATGAGTGGAAAGGGGTAGAGTGTTGTCACATTGTGGGGATTGCAACCAATGTCACAAAACAATCTGTATATAAATTCTTGATTGAGAAACTAGCTTGAGCTGTAAACTTTCACCTAAAGCACAAAAAAAAAAATTTTTTTTAAGTTACGTTTGCTTGTTTTGCACATTGTTTTACCTAGATTGTACATTTTGGTGTAAACCAGGGATGCTGATTAAGATAATGGGCAACTTGACACTACTATTGCTATGTAGCTATTCCACACTCCTCTGGCTACAAACCATTTTGAACCTGTAGCACAGGCATACACTTTAGGCGAAGCTCATGCAGACAAATATTGCCTCTTATTATAGTTTCTGCTTTTATTAGTGTGCTGGAAAAGGTTGTCTTCATCTCTGAGATCGGTTAATGCTTGCCCATGTTTTGTGTTAATATATGGGGGTTTTTTTACATGGAATTTTTTAATCCAGCTGACATGTATTTTGTATATGATATAAGGGAGAGATTCAATTTTTATTTGTTTTCTTGCTTATTTATTTTTGCAGAATACCAGTAGTCCCATAATCTTGGATTAAAGCATTTTTTATTTTGTTTTCAGGTGCAGAACCCTTCAGATTAAAAACCCAATGCTGTAGAGTTGATTCCAACTCATAGCAACCCTGTAAGACAGAGTAGAGCTGCCCCATAGAGTTTCCAAGACTGTAAATCTTTATGGAAGCAGACAGCTGCATCTTTCTCCTGCAGAGCAGCTGGTGGGTTTAAGCCACCAATCTTTCGGTTAGCAACTGAGTGTTCAACCACTGCGCCACCAGGGCTCCTTCAGTGTTTTCATCTGTTAAATGAAAGTGGTAATTGCACTGCCTGGTGATCTGCTTCCATAAAGATTACAGCCATAACCTTCCATAAAGATTACAGAGTAGAGCTGTGGAGCCATGAGTCAGAATTGACTCAAAGGCAATGGGTTTGGTTTTGTTTTTAATAAGATTATGATAAGGATTAAATCAGTGCATGTGAAAGTGCTTAGAACAGTGCCTGGGAAATAGTAAGTGTGCAACCATTGGCTGATATTAATATGATGATAATTCATGTGTGCAGAGATGGAAAAGAGGAGGAAATAAGTGTACCTACTATGTGCCAGATACTTCCATGGTTTCCTTATTTGATCTTTTTGAGTTAGATATCGTTCCCTTTCAACATATGAAGAAACTAAAATTCAGGGAGGTTATGTATGAAAGGAAGGAACCCTGGTGGCACAGAGGTTAAGCACTTGGCTGCTAACTGAAAAGTCGGTGGTTCAAACCTACCAGCCACCCCGCAGGAGAAAGATGTGGGAGAAAGTTGTGGCAGTCTGCTTCCTTAAAGATTACAGCCTTGGAAACCTTATGGGGCAGTTCTACTCTGTCCTATAGGGTTGCTATGAGTCAGAACCAACTCAATGCCAATGGGTTTAGATTTTTTGGTTTTATGTATGGAAGGGATAGAACGAATCATTAGGCCCATTTCTAGGAACAAGGATATGATGAATACTGAAAGCCACATGGCCAGGAGATGAAACAGAGCTGAGGAATGAGACAGAAAATGGGCCTGCAAAATTGTACAGTCCTTTAGGAACAAGGGTTAGTGTTTTAAGACACGGGATTGGGTGAGTGAACCATCTGGTATCAGAAAACTGGTCTCTGAAAACCTGACTCTTTTTATGCTGGTTGTATTTTCTGTAAATGTTTCCTGTTTTGTTCTCCCTTTTATATGCTAAAATTATTTCTGAAATATCAGTCTATCTTATTTGCATTTTGGGGAGCAAAAAGAAAAAGGGGATCTTTGGCCGTCTTCTGCTGGAGCTTTCCAGGAGAATGTGTCAGCTAGAGACCAGGTATGTTGAGATTCAAATGCAGGAATCTCAAAACGGAAAAGATATGCAGGAAGGTAAAGGCCGCTTCCCCAGAGGCTTCCGGAGTTTTCTCTGCTCTAGCCTGGAAAGGTTTTGTACAATGTTTCAGTGAAGACGACTTTGACTTGCTCACCTGTCCAGCATGACTCATCCCTAAGAGTAAGTGAAATTTTACGGTATTTATGTTTTTGTGACTTACGGAGCGTGGTGGAAAGGGCATGGACTTTGAAGTCAGATAAGCCTGGGGTAAATGCCTGGCTTTGTCACTTATTAACTGTGTAATGTTGGGTGAGTTAGTAAACTTCTCTGGGCGCCTTCATCTTTGAAGTGGGAATAACAAAACCTTTCTCATAGCATTGTGAAAATTGAATGAGGCAGCAGAATTGAAAGTGGAAGTAGAACCTCTGGCACGCACAGGCACTCAGTGCCCTCCCTTTCCGTCAGATTGTGGGTTCAGGGTAAGCACTTGGCCATGTCTTCTATTTATTTTTATAGTTTTCTACTCTGTCTGGTGCAGTGCATAGTGCCTTGTTTACAGTAAGCATCCTATAAATGCTGACTGAGCATTGGCAAACATGCTCAGAAACTATATTGGCTAAATAAATCTTAGGTGTATTTTAATATTTATCAATCTATTTATCTTGTCATAGAGGAAAAAAGCTGACAAGTGCAGATAAATAAATGTAGTGTCCCTGCTTGAGGCCACTTGACTCCAGGGGAGATAGAGGCTAAGCTCTATCCCTCTCTCCTTGCAAAGCCTTGGTTCTGGAGCCCAGCGCAGCCTCCTGAGGGCACCTGGTTTTTATTTACGCAGAGGCAGCCATCTGTGAGGTAAGCAACAGTCTCTTCCCTTCTGATGAGAACGGGTTCCTTTAATAAATCATCTGTTATGCTTGATTTAAATTTCTTTGTATTTTTGTATTATGAAATACAGTATAAAGAAAATAATGTGACACCTATTTACCCATGATTGAGATTGCTGTAATTGTTTTTAATGTCTTTTGCTTTTTTTACTTTGTAAAATTTTATTTGTGGTGGCATATATATAACAAAACATTCGCTGTGTCAACCATTTTTACATGTACAATTCAGTGACAATAATTACACCCATCTACCATGTTTTACCATGTTGTTTACCCATCGCCTCTATCCATGTTCAGATGTTTTCATCATCCTTAACAGACGCTCGGTGACCCGTTAGCAACCTCCTCATTCCTCCCTCCCCTGAGCCCCTGGTAACCACTAGTGTATTTTCTATTTCTATAATTTTGCCTATTCTAGACATCTAGTAGAAGTGGGCTGATTTATTTCACTCAGCATAATATTTTTAAGGTTCATTCATGTCATAGCATGTATCAGGCCTTCATTTTTCTTAGTGGCTGAATAATATTCCATCGTATGGATAGACCACACTTGTTTATCCATTCGTCTGTTGATAGGCACTTGGGTTGTTTCTACCTTTTGGCTGTTGTGAATAATGCTTTAAGTAAGTATCTGTTTGAGTCCCTGCTTACAATTCTTTTAGATAGATACCTAGGACTGGAATTGCTGAGGAGCCCAGGTGGTGCAATGGTTAAAGCACTGGGCTGCTAACCAAAAGGTAGGGGGGTGGAACCCACCAGCCGCTCCATGGAAGAAAGATGTGGAAGTCTGCTTCTGTAAAGATGTACAGCCTTGGAAACCCTATGGGGCAGTTTTACTCTGTCCTATAGGGTCACTATGAGTACGGATCGACTCCACAGCAACATTTTTTTTTTTTTGTATAGTAATTCTATGTTTAACTTTTTAAGGAACCACCAAACTTTGGGTTTATTTTTTAAAGCATTTTTTATTTTGACTTAATTTCAGACTTTTAGAAAAACTGTAAGAATAATTTTAAAAATTCCCATATACCCTTCAGTCAGTTTCCCCAGTGTTATTATTTTACCACATTTGCCTTATCCTTGTCTCTGTATATTACATATGCAGATTTCCCCCAATCCGTTTAAGAGAAATTTGCGGACATGATGTCTCTTTATCCTTAATTATTCCAGTGTTTCTTTCCTGAAAACAAGGACATTCTCTTATATAACCACAGTTCAATTATCAAGATCCAGGAAATGAACATTGATACAGTAATATTATCTAATCTACAGCCCTTATCCAGATTTCACCATTGTTGTAATATACTCTATAGTAAAAGAAAGTCTTGGATTAAAAAAAAAAAAAAAACTCAGGTCATATATTGCACTCTGTTGTTGCGGCTCTTTAGTCTCCTTTACTTGGAACAGTTCCTCGGTCTATATTTATCTTTCATCACGTTCACATTTTTGTAAGGACCCTGGCCAGTTATTTTCGTAGAGTGTCACTCAATTTGATTTTGTCTGATGTTTTTTTCTTTCTTTGTTGTTGTTGTTGTTTTTGAGAAATATGACACTTTAGGTACAGCTAACATTTCATCTCTTGTCCCATCCCACTGTCTACCTCCCAGCCTCTCCCTTCCTTTGTCAGGGAACCTGTTTTCTTGCCTGTTTTATCCTTTTGCTACACGTGATCAGATCCATACATAATGAATGTTTCATGATTGTTGAGACTTGTTTGTGATGTAGCGCACAATCACTTTTGTAAATATTCCACATAACCTGAGACAGAGTGTGTACTCTTCTTGAAATGCCTTAAAAGCTGCCAAGCACCTACAACAGTGCCTGGCGTGGATTACAGATGGAACGTTGAGATCCGTAGGGTTTTCTGCGGCTGATTTTTTGGAAGTAGGTCACCAGGCCTTTCTTCCTAGTCCATCTTAGTCTGGAAGCTCCGCCGAAACCTATTCAGTATCATAGTAAACACTGTATAAATGTTAAAATTTAAAATCAGTAATATGGATGTAGTATTACTTGCTCAAACTTGTTAACTGTCTTGTTCAAGTTTTGTATATTTAATGTCTCAATTTTTGGAGCAGTGTATAAAAACCTTGCTTGATCGTTTCAGTATTCATGTAATACTTATGGGACTGGAAGTTTGATAAAGACGTGTTTCTTAACTGATTCAATATACTGTATAGTTACTGAGCACATAACATGGTCCAGGCTGTGTACCGGTATTAGTTTGTAAAATGGTAAACAAAATACACATGGAGACTTTAGGAAAGTGGGAAAATATACATGAAACGAATAAACTCAAATAAATTGTGAAAATTGTAAGGGGGGAAAAGATTATTGTTGTTAGCTGCTGTTGCGTTGACCCCCAACTCACAGTAACCCCGTGCACAACAGGAGGAAATGCTGCCCAGTCATACCCTATCTCCATGATGGGTTACAGATGGAACGTTGTGATCCATAGGGTTTTCTGCGGCTGATTTTTTGGAAGTAGATCACCAGGCCTTTCCTCCTAGTCCATCTTAGTCTGGAAGCTCCGCTGAAACCTATTCAGTATCATAGCAACACACACGCCTCCTCTGACAGCTGGTGGCTGTGCTGGGACTCGAACCCAGGCCTCCCACATGGATAAGGAGGAAAACAATGGGTGGGGGAGTGTGCTATAAGGAAGTGTTGGAGGAGGATGTCCCAAGAGGACTGAACCACTTGGGAAGGTCCTGGGTCAGGACAGACCTTGGTCACTGATGACATAAAAGAAGCTGGCGAGGCTGGAACATAGTGAGTGAGGGTAGTGGCTGAGCAGTACCTGGAGAGACAGAGGGGGCTAGCTCATGTAGGGCTGTATGAGCTGTGTTAGAGCTTCGCTTTTATTTCAAGAATTGAAAGCCATTAAAGGGTTTTTAATAGCATGAGGTGACTGAGTTTATATCTTTACATTTAACTCTAGCTACTTTGTGGAGAATGATTAGAGAAAGGGAAGAGGGGAAGCAGAGATACTGCTCACGGCAAATTTGGCGAACTGGAGGTTGGTGATGACCTCAGAGTGTGCTTTTCCTCTGGTCAGAGAGCTCACTAAAGCCACAAATGAAACCAAGGCTTAAAGGTACTTCATCTGTGAAGAACTGTTTATGCCGTTTGTGACGCTCTTGGTGATCAGCATAGACTCTTTGTAAGTCCGGTAATCCATGATCCTCCTCCACCCCCTATTTAAATTTTGCATCTTTTTTGTTAAAAAAATTTTTTATTTTGAAACTTTTAAACTTGCATAAAAGAAGAGATAGTACAATAAACTCCCATTACCTTGATCCAATAATTATTAAGAATTTGCCAGCATTTGCTTCATTTGTTTCCTTTGCTGAAATATTTAAAATATCAAATGTCATATAATTTTGTCACTTCGTATTTCAGGAATGATCTGTAAAACATGAACATTTTCTTATATGCCACAAAGCCATATTCACAAAACTATCAATAATTTATTGGTAACTCCTCATACCAATTCCACAAGCAAATTTCCTGAATTGTCTTAAAAATGTCTTTTTACAGTTGGTTTGTTCAAATCAATACCTAAATAAGATCCATACAGTACCTTTGGTTTTATACCTTTAAGTCTCTTTTAGTCCAGGGTTCTGCTTTTTCTTTTCTTCTTCCTCCCTCCCTCCCTGCTGCCCTTCCTCCCTGCTTTTCTTTCTTCCTTCCACATCATTGACTTGTAGAAACTAGATCGAGTGTTCTGTAAAATGTCCCAATATTTCATTATAAAAACTTTTAAATTAGAAAAGAAAAATCAAAACAAGGAGTTTGAGGCTTAACTTTAAATTTCCATTAAGCCAGAGACCATCTCTCTGGAATGTTCTTTGAAGTGTCTGGCTTACAACACAGCCCAGTGAACCATAAAACTCACCACACTTGGCATGCATATGCAAGCTGTTCAATAAGAGTGCTTGTGCCTAATGTTTTAATTTTATCATCTGTCTTCTCAGGTTCTTGACCTGCTTACTCACTGTGATGTGTCAACTCTTATTACATTAACAGAATCTGAAAATAGCACACTGTTTCTGAAGCTTTTTTTTTTAAAAAAAAAACCATTAAGACAATGCTTTAGTTTACTAAGCTCAGCCTTCCTCATTTCAGAAATTAGAAAATTAAAAACAGGTGAACTGGAGGCAGCATCAGTAAAGCCTAGCTTGTTTTCATTTTAAGGATGCACAGAAAAAACAGTGACCAAACAATACACGTTTATTCACCTCCATGTCTGTCTTCACCAAGGAGGATGACTTTGATTTTTTTGCTCTAATTAGCCTCTGTTGCTGATGGAGCAGAGAGTGTTATTACCTGCAGGAACTAGAATTGCAGCAGTAGTTCTTTTGGTTTTGTTGCTTTAACGGGTTGTAGTGCATGAGTATTATTGCAAATTTAAAGTTAAAAGATCTTTAAATAACCATCTAATGTCAATCATTTTGAATTATTTACTAATTTGATGACTCAAAGCAAGGGCATGATTCTAAATCAAGCAACAATCGTAATATACAGAAAACTGAGTATTTAATATTATTTATCTTCCACAAGTCAAAACACAGTATCTTGTATTGAATTTCTTCATTCATTCAACAAATACTTACTGAACACCTAGCTCTGTTACTTATTAGCTGCACGACATTAAAGAAATCATTTAACTTTTCTGAGCTATAGTTTTCTTTCTTTCTTCTTCTTTTTTCATTATTTGTTTACACTGTTTTCATTTTCCAGTGTACAGGGAACTCCTTATCTTATGCATCTTTCTATTCCCAGCACCTAGCTTGTACTTGGCACATGCAAGGTGCTCAATAAATATTTATTGAATGAATGAATGAAGGAGTACTAAGGGCAGCAACTGCAGGTAAAGTCCAGGTGTTAGGACTGTGATAGACACCGTTCTTGGGGAAGATGTTTTCTCCCCTCACCTTAGAAAATGAGTGACTGTTGGTCTAAGGCTGCAATCTTCAGATTACTCTTTGCCAATGATTGAACGAAGGATAGGCATGTATCCATTTCTTGCCCATGAAACACAGGGGAAGGGTCCAGGAGGCTCTGAGGAAAGATTTTGCTTTCTTAATTAAAAGAACAAATCATCTGATGTTCCCCCTTTCCACTCCTTGTCTTAAGCATCTTTTGATTCCCAGTGCCTAGTTTAGTATCTGACACGTAGGTGCTCAGTAAGTATTTGTTGAATGAATGAATAAATAAATACTACAGGAAGCAATTGAAGATAAAGTGCAGGCACTGCCTTGCATGTGGATGTGATGGCTGGTGCTGCAGGAGCCATATTGCCATCATGAAGGAAAGGCTGAGCACCCCAACCAACCTGGAGCATCCATCCATCTCCTGACTTCTTCCTATGTGAGAAAAGCAAACCCACACCAATTTAAATTTCTATTAGTCAGGATTTGTTGTTGTTACTTGCAGCCAAGAGCATCCTAACTAGTACAGGGGTCATATTCTTTTCATTATTGCTTTCTTGCCACTGACTATGTCATTAACACCTCTCCTATGGATACATTTTCACAGTCTCGGGAGGAGAAAACTTGAGATTTTCCAAGCCTATGTATTTCTGCATCTAATTTTTGGTGTGATCTAGTTGTTCACAATCTATCTGGGGACTGAAAATAAAAAAATTTCACACAATGAAGTTTTGATAAAGTGTTCTGGGAACACAGAAACAAATGACTGTTACTAGTGCTAAACTATTTTAAATATATTCTACCCTCTTTTTTTTTCTAGTTTCAACGATCGGGAAAGACCCATCCCTGATCTCTTGCCACCTCAGGTTTCCTTCGACAGTTGCAGCTGAGCTCTCATTTCCACTGGGCCTCTGTCACTGGTAAATTCTGCAAACGGAACTACTGTGGAAATGACCAGTAAGTAAAATAAAGTCTTTATTCTTCTATTTCCTCATGGCTGAGCCTTATAAAGTCAAGACAATCAATTAGTTCTTATTCAAAGTGACTATACAAAAGGAAATCAAAACATTGATGTAAACAGCTAATTTACTCATAGACTTTCCTACAACCTTTCTCTCTCTTCAACATGTTATACTTTTCTTATGTAAAATGAACATACCCCCACTTAATTTATGGAGAGTTCTGAATAACAAATGAGGCAACGAGTTTAAAGTGTAGCTTGAGTAATTCTGGGTGTGTCCATTGGCACAGGCCCAAAATACCACTGGCAGGAAGGCCTTTGACAAGAGATACATATTAGTTATTGTGAGGTAAAAGAGAAGGAAAGGTTGGGAGCCAGAATCCCTGAATCCTCAATCAACCATCTACTGTGTCTTCACTCACCCTCCCCTGATCCCTATAACAGATGAGTGTATAGAGGACCAGTCCATTGATACAAGCTGGAACCTCAACGTAGTATCCGGGATGAACTGGGTTACTCAGTGGTTGATCTTTCCTCAATCCCGCATTGATAATTAGTCGCTCTTTTCCTTATGTTCCCATAGCTCTTTGCATTCATTATATCCTGCCTTGTATTATATTTACAAATACAAATATATGACTTCCATTAAAATATAAGTACCTTGACAGCAAGGATCTCATCTTATTCATCTTTATACTTTCTTGTGCTTAGCATAGAACTTTTTAATGTAGAAGGAATGCTTGATAAAATAGAGGATCAGCAAAAAAAGAGGAAGACCCTCAAAGAGATGGATTGACACAGTGACTGCAACAATGGGCTCAAGCATAACTATTGTGAGAAGGCACAGGCCTGGGCAGTGTTTTGTTCTGTTGTACGTAGAGTCACTGTGTGTTGGAACTGACTCAACGGCACCTAACAACATTTTATCTAAAATGATACAACCAAAAAATACTCTCAAATAGATGGGGAGAAGAAGTAAATCTTTCATACAGTCTAATCATGAGAACACATCAGACAAGCCCAAATTGAAATACCTGACCCATACTTTCCAAAAGTGTCGAGGCCATGAAAAGCAAGGAAAGACTGAAAATCTGTCACATGTTGGAAGATACCAAGCAGACAAGATGGCTAAATGCAACATGGTATCCTAGGCTGAATCTTGGAACAGAGAAACGACGCTCGTGGGAAAACTGGTAAAATCTAAATGAAGTTTGTGATCTAGTTAGCAGTGTTGTGTCAATGTTGGTTTCTTGGTTTTGACAACGATACCGTGGTTATATAAAATGTTAACACTAGGGAATGTTGGATGAAGGATACTGTGTACGAGAACTCTCTGTACCACCTCTAAAACTTTTCTCTAAATCCAAAATAAAAAGGTTTTAAAAATTAACTTCCCTTTCTAAATGATTATCTTGAGAGATTGGATAGTTATTCCATTAATGCTGTCGTTCCTCAAATTATTTTTGAAGTCCGTCTTTTAGATTTGTCTTCAAAAGCCTAGAATCAAAGGTCATAAAAATCAAGAGTCAGAAGAGATCTTAGAAGTTATCTAATCTCCCAACTAATACAGGGAATTCTGCCATGTACCATAATTTATTTACCTACTACCCTAGTGGTTGATATTTCCTTTACAAAGTTCATGTGGAGATTTTTGTACATGTATCTTTGGGGATATTCCAGTACGCTAGATTTCAAGAAGTTGAATTACTGGGTCAAAGGAAATGCACATCTAAAATGTTAAGTCCTACCAATTTGCCATCCACAAACCTGTATACTTCCACCAACAGTATATGGGCTTACTCTAAACATGGGATGATATAAATCTTTTACATTTTTGCCGTTCTAATAGAGAGAGGCCTACCAAGTTGGGAGCAGTGGGAGCAGACTACCCCATAGGGAGGAGTATTCTATCACTGACTTTTTTTTTTAGAATTGCCAGAGCATGAAGACATTTGATTACTTTTAAAAAATTCTCTAAAGACGATATACTCCCTTATTGCCTAACTCCTCCCCTCTGACCATTCCACTACCTATCCTCCTTTGGTATATGTGATGGTTAAGATTGTATGTAACTTGGCTGAGCCATGATTCTCAGTGTTTTGGCAGTTGTATAATGTTGTGATCACTTCCCTTTTGAGATGTGATACATGATCACCCCCATGATGGGATCTGCTGTGAGTCAGTACTGGTAGGGGCAGGGCCTGTGGGGGCAGGGCCCCAGCCTTTATCTCTCCACCCTCTTCTGCCTAGCTCTTTCTTCTCTGCTTGCCAGGGCTTTTGCTTGTTCTGGATCCTGCAGCTGGCTCCTGTTTGTATGACCTCCGATTCTTGGGACTTGAGCTAGCAGCTTACCTGTGGTCTTGCTTGCTGATCTTGGCATTCCACGATCTTCACAGCCTGTGAGCAACAGCCCTGCTCTCTGGCCTGCTGATCTTGTTGGGTTCGCCGGCCCTGTGGCTACGTAAAATCAGGAGAAGCCTCTTCCCCGACACATGGACTTGGGACATTACAGCCTCTACAACCACGTGAACCATTTCCTTGATATTAATCTCTCTCTATATATATATTTATATGCTTTACTGGTTTTGCTTTTCTAGAGAACTCAGCCTAAGACAGTACACCTCTGCTAACTAACTACTACACCTCTGCTAATAGGTAAGAATTCATGTTGCTTTAATTTGCTTTTCTCTGATTAATAGATTGAACATCTGCTTACTTGTTTATTGGCTATTCGTATTTCTCAGTGAATTGCCCATTCATAGCCTTGACCTAGTTTTCCTTTTGGTTATTTTCTTATTGTTTTATAGGAACTCTGTTTACTGTGAATAATATCCTTTTGTTACACATGTTGCAAATATTTCCTTTTTGTGTGTCACTCATCTTTTAACTTTATGGGATATTTTGTTATAGGGAAGTTATGTTGTTGGTGTTTGGGGGAGGTTATGAATGAGTTTTTATTTCATTTAAATTAATTTTAGAATTAAAAATACTAGGACCACATTTCAAAAGCTATCACGACTCCAAGCAGGAAATCCACTGTGCTTACCTGAGCAGGGAGCAATGCCCAGGATCGAACAAAGAATGGAAAGAGTTCTGGGGTGCCCATCTTCCATTCCTACTATTCCATCCCACCCTATTACCTCAGGATCTTCCTGAGAGGAAGGATGGGAATAAGTAAAGCAGGCCTCTGTACGAAGGCGTTTAATGTTTATGTAATATAAGCAATCCATCATTTCTTTGACGTCTTCTCAGTTTTGTGTCAGTCTAAGGAAGTTTCTTCCTACCCAAAGTTTACAGAGGGATTTTTCTAAATTTTTTCTAAAGAGTTTTATGGTTTTGTTTTTTACATTACTACTGATAATTTATGAATAGCCAGCGATCCCTCTACTGTTTATTAAAAACAAACCAGTCTTCTCCCACTGATGTGAAATGCCACTTTTAGCATGTATGAAATCCCATGTATGTGGGCCGGGCCTGGGTTATTTTCTGGACTCCATACCAAGCCATTGATCTAGTTGTCTTTTCCTGATCAGTATCACTCTGCCCTATTAACTATATTATAGCTCTTTTTAGTATCTTATAGGGCAAGTCTTATTTTGTTAACAGCTATTTTTTAAAGCTTTCTTGACTATTTTCAAACATTTACTCTTCTCAATAAACTAGAGAATCAACTTTTAAGTAAAAAACTTTCATTAGGATTTTGATGAAAATTGCATTTAATTTACAGATTAATTTGGAGAGAATTGACTTTTATTTTTTTTTTTAACAGTCTGAAGGCTTCTTATCTAGGCATGAATCTAATTTCACAGATCTTTGTATGTCCTTCAGTAAAACATAGTTTTTAAATGGATTTTCAACATTTTTTATTAATTTAGTTTCTAGAGATTTTATAGTTGTGATTATTATGAATGGGATATTTTTCCATTACATTTTCAAACTACTTCTTGCTGATATATAGTAAAGCTATTATTTTTGTATATTCCTTCTGTATTTAATACCTTTTTTTTTACTAATACACATTGTTTACTCAACCTCTCCCCCACTTTGGGGTATTAAGTTGTTCCCAGATTTTGGCCACTTTGTCATAAGTACGATTGCTATAAACATCATTAATCAGAAAAAACTTTCCCTTCAATTTTTTTCCCCACACTAAGGGCGGGGGGGGGGGGGACAGATTAAAGAATATATGTAACCTTTGTAGCTCTTATTATATAAGGTCACAGTGAGTTGGAACTGACTCAGTGGCAACAGGTTTTTCTGTGTAATCTCCTGAAGGGCTAAACCCCTTTCCAATTCTACCTGTAATGATATCGTACATCAGTAGCAACAATGACAAAGATAATGATGACAATGATAAGGAGACATTTATTGTGAGCAGGGCATTGGACTATGGGCTTTCCATGTGTCTTAGTTATCTAGTGCTGTGATAACAGAAATACCACAAATGGGTGCTTTAACAAACAGAAATTAATTTTCTCACAGTTTAGGAGGCTAGAAGTCCAAATTCAAGATGCTGGCTCTAGGGCAAGGCTTTCTTTCTCTGTCAGCTCTGGAGGAAGGTCCTTGTGTCTATGAGCTTCTGTTCTTGAGCAATCTTCATGTGGCTTGGCCTCTGTCTTCCACCATCTCTGCTTCTTTCCTTCCTTGCTTAATCTCTTTTATATCTCAAAAGAGATTGACTCAAAACACATCCTACACTAATCCTGCCTCATTAACATAACAAAGACAACTCACGCCCAAATGGGATTATAACCACAGACATAAAAAAAAATAGAGGTTAGTATTTACAACACGTATTTTTAGAGGGCACAATTCAATCTGTGTGTATCTCATTTAATCCTCACAATGAGTCTATAAGATGCTGTTACCATCTCATCTGTACAGTTAGGGAAACTGAGCCACAGAGACGCCAAGTGAATTACCCATGATCTCACAGCCAGTAAGAGGTAGAATCTATCTGGCTTGTCGTGTTCCAGGGTCAAGGCCTTTTCCTTAGGTCTTCTCCAATACTCATTTTTTTCCATTTATATATATATTTTTTAATTTTTATTGTGCTTTAAGTGAAAGTTTATAAATCAAGTCGGACTCTGATACAAAAATTTATAAACACCTTGCTATATACTCCCAATTACTCTCCCCCTAATGAGACAGCACTTCATTTATATTTTGAAACTTTAAAAGGTATATGAGACCTTAAAGTTGTCCATTTTGAATTTCTTAACTAATAAATAGACCATTTGATAACATGCTTGTTAAATTGCTTTTCCATCTCCTTTGGCCACTTATCCAATAATCTGGTGATGTTAACTGTATATTCGTGACAACTCTCTGTATATATTGAGTAGAAAGTTTTTAAGGATTCTATTTTTCCCCACACCTTTACAAATACTCTTAGGTTCTCCTGCCTATTAATCCTTCCTTTTCTTTATTTTAATTTCTACCTTCTGTAAATTCTCTTTATCTGCAAATTCTATTGCCAGCATGTATAATAGGATATCAAGTAGTTGTGCTTACGTGGAATACCCATATCTCATTAATGCAGTAGCAGTAGTAGTAAAAAATAATCATTTCAGCTTTCAAATACTAAGTGCTTAACACGTATTAGGGTATGTGCTGGGGACACTATATACATAATTTTATTTAATTCTTACTAAAATTCAGTGTGATATTATCCTCATTTTGGAGATGAAGGAAGTGGCTTAGAGAGATTTAGCAACTTGCCCCAGGACACACAGTTAACAAAAACAAAACCTGTTATACTCCACAGCTCATGCTCTTGACTACTACACTGTCTGGCCCTCTATTACGTGTGAAGTTGACTCTTTCTTTGAGAAAATAACATTAAATGCATGTTAAGAAAGAGAACTTATACAAAGTTTCTTAAAAATTTTAATAAGGACGAGACTTTAAAGTTTTACCAAATGTTTTCATAGTATTTATAAAGAGTTTTGCCATCTCCCTTTAAAAAAGATCCTTGCCTACACATCCTAGCTTCTTCCTCTTGGAGTTTTTGGGCATCACCACCCTGGCCTCCAGGGGGCACTGCTTCCCCTTTAATAGCTTGGCTCAAGCATTTAACTCATAGTTCCGGGAGCACCAAAGAAACCAGGGAAAATATTTAAACAAAACTTTACAAAAGGCTCCAGACTAACAGAAGTCAAAAGAGCACAGAGGGTGTATACAGCTGGATAATTTGGTTCACTGAACGCAGTGTAGGCATTTTCAGCTTTTGATACTGAAAGGATTCCTCCTTACCTCATTTCCCTTTGTTTGCACAAAGCAGATACCACTTTGTCCTATATAGCATAGTGTCCTCAACCACTACGGTTGTTGTCCCACCTAAAGTCTTCCTTCCAAATTCTAGTTTCTGGTTTCAGTGTCTGCCTGTCTCCTAGAAAATGCACATGAACCCCATCAGCCTCTTCTGGGACTATGGCACAGCCTACCCCTAGGGTTGTAGCTTTACCCTATTGTTGAAAACCAACTCGGTGCCGCTGAGTCCATTCCGACTACTAGGACCCTATAGGATAGAGTAGACTGCCCCACAGGGTTTCCAAGGAGTGGATGGTGGATTCCAACTGCCGACCTTTTGGTTAGCAGCCAAGCCCTTAACCACTGTGCAACTAGGGCTCCACCCTGTTGTTAGAAGATGATTATTTATGGGTCTGTCATGTCCCACATGTCTTGCTCAGTATGCCAACAATGCAAGGCCCTGATCTCTTATATTACTTGTCAATTATTGGTAACAAATTACCCCAGAATTTAGAGGCTTAAAACAACAAAGATTTATTATCCAATAGTTTCCGTTGGTCAGGAATCTGGGTACAGCTTAGCTTGGTGCCTCTGACTTGGGGTCTCTCACAAGGCTACAGTCAAGGTGTAAGTTGGTACCCTGTCATCTTGAGACTTGACTTGGGGAGGATTCACTTCGAAACTTACTCATGTGGCTATTGGAAGGCTCAGGTCCTTGCTTATTGTTCCTTGCCATGCTGGTGTCTCTATAGGGCAGCTCACAGAGTGGCAGCCGGCTTCCCTCATAGCAAGTGAGTGAGAGGACTTGAGAGGGCACCCTAGACAGAAGCCACAGCCTTTTTATAACCTCATCTCAGAAGTGAAGTCTCTTCACTTCTTCTGTATTCAGTTAGTTAGAAGTGAGTCAATAAGTCCATTCCAGAGTCAACAGGAGGGAATTACACAAAAGAGTGAACACTAGCAGGCAAAGATCATTAACGGTCATCTTTAGAGATTTTCTACCACACACCTCTTTACTCAAGCTATTTCTGTGGTTGTGTTTGCAGTGAGCAATCCTGAAGGATGAAGGAATGTCTCCTTCTGAGATAAAGCTTGCTAGTAAAGCAGTGGATTCTCCAAACTCAGTGTTCCTCAGCTGCAGTGCAAACCTATCTTGCCTGGGCCCCTTCTTATCACCCCTGTGAAACTTTAGGAGAAGGGAAACCGATGCAAACATGCTGTGCTCATGCTTCTTGCTGTGCTGTATTATTTTTCTCTGACCCAGCTGTCTCGTGTCTTCAGCCAGCGTCCATGAAACAGTAATAGGCCAGCTTGTTGGCTTGGAAGTAGGATTAAATTAAATTCCAGTCCTGACAACTTGACTCAACAGGAAAACCTCACGAGGATTGTCTATAGCCCTGTCAGACTAGCATACACACAAGAGATTCATGTACATCTTTATTAGACACAGCAAACACTTACGTGCCAAGCATTATTCTTAAAGTTTATAGATATAAACTCATTTAATTCATGAAGTAGGTACTATTTTTTAAATTTCCATTTCATAAATGAAGGAAAAGAAACACAAAATATTTCGTAACTTGCTGCAAGTCACACAGCTCATAAGTGTCAGAGCCCTGTTGTTCAGACACAAACAACCTGGCTGCAGAGTCTACTGTCTTACCCACTACATCATACTGAGGGTTGGGAGGGAGTGGTGGAGAGAGGAGATAGAGGGAGATGGGGAAATAGAGAGTTAATTCATCAAAACATTTGTTGAGGTCATCAATTTAAGGCTAACATTCCTAACACAGTAATGTTATGGCTCATTATTTCACTGTATATTTCAAAGGAGCCCTGATGGGGCAAAAGGTTAAGAGCTCAGCTGCTAATGGAAAGACTGGTGGTTTGAACCCACCCAGAAGCTCTGTGGGAGAAAGACCTGATCGTCTGCTTCCGTGAAGATTGTAGCCAAGAAAACCCTGCGAGCAGTTCTATTCTGTCTTACGGGGTTGCTATGAGTCGAAAACAACTCGACACAGGGCCAGATTAAGGCATGTGAGGGCCTTAAACACTGATAATCTGTGGTGCCCCCTCCTCAGTTTACTCACACATTTGAATGGGATATGTGAGTTATGTATGTATATATATACACGTATATATATACACATATATTTGTATATGTGTGTGCATATGTCCTAGCTATCCGTAATGTAACTTCTTTTTAAATGTGTCTATAATAGTGATTGAACACTAAGCGACATATGCCATTTTAGCTGAATGAGATGAACTGGATTATAAAATTTTTAGTGAATATGGGCTTGTTTTAGGCATCTAGTGCTGCTATAACAGAAATACCACAAGTGGATGGCTTTAACAAAGAGCAGTTTACTTCCTCACAGCCAAGTAGGCTAAAAGTCCAAATTCAGGGCGTTAGCTCCAGGGCAAGGCTTTCTTTTTCTCTCACCGTTGGACCTCTCATCAATATTCCCCCGGACTAGGAGCTTCTCCACGCAGGGATCTTGGGTCCAGAGGACCCGCTATGCTCCTGGCACTGCTTTCGTGGTGGTATGAGGTCCCCAACTCTCTGATCGCTTCCCTTTCCTTTTTCTCTCTTGAGAGATAACAGGTGGTGCAGGCCACACCCCAGGGAAACTCCATTTACATTGGATCAAGGATGTGACCTGGATAAGGGTGGTGTTACAATTCCACCCTAATCCTCCTTAACATAAAATTACAATCACAAAATGGAGGACAATCACAGACTACTGCGAATCATGGCCTAATGAAGTTGATACACTCATTTCTTGGGGGACGTAATTCAATCCATGACAGGGTACTAAGATTTTTACTATATACCACATTTTCTACAAAAGAACATTCCAAATATTCTACAACAAAGAAAATGAGTCAATAATCTTAGTTGTTTCAGCAATTAATGTAAAATTCTGTTGATCTCCCACAACAAAAAATTGACTTTCACCAATTTTGTTTTAAATAGCTCATACTTCAGTTTTGATGCGTGCTTTGTGATAAGTGCTATAAGTATAAATGAACAAATGTGAAGCTTTCATGAAAGAAAATTTAATGATCAGAAAATAAATATTACAACAAATTACTATATTTTATTTTTAGATAGATCTTTCATCTCTGTCTTAGTTATCTAGTGCTGCTATAACAGAAATACCACAAGTGGATGGCTTTAACAAAGAGACATTTATTTTTTCACAGTCTAGTAGTCTGGAAGTCCAAATTCAGGGTGTCAGCTCCAGGAGAAGGCTTTCTCCCTCTGTGGGCTCTGGAGGAAGGTCCTTGTCCTTAACCTTCCCCCGGTCTATGAGCTTCTTCGCACGGGACCCCTGGATCCAAAGGATGCGCTCTGCTCCCGTTGCTGCTTTCTTGGTGGTGTGAGGTCTCCCACTCTCTGCTCATTTCCCTTTCCTTTTATCTCTTGTAAGATTAAAAGGTGGTGCAGGCCATACCCCAGGGAAACTTCCTTTACATTGGATCGGGGATATGACCTGAGTGAAGGTGTTACATCCCACCCTAATCCTCTTTAACATAATCTAATCTTACCTCATTAACCACAGCAGAGATTAGGATTTATAACACATAGGAAAATTATATCAATCAGAAAATGGAGGACAACCACACAACACTGGGAACCATGGCCTAACAAAGTTGACACATAATTTTTGGGGAACACAATTTAACCTGTGACAATATCTAACATATTATAATTAAAAACATCCCTTTCTGGTCTTAAAACCTAGCAAGCGGCCATCTAAGATACATCAACTGGTCTCAACTCGCCTGGAGCAAAGGAGAATGAAGAACACCAAAGACACAAGGAAAATATGAGCCCAAGGGAAAGAAAGGGCTACATAATCCAGAGACTCCATCAGCCTGGGACTGGAAGAACTAGATGGTGCCTGGCTACCACCAGTGACTGCCCTGATAGGGAACACATCAGAGAATCCCTGATGGAGCAGGAGAAAAGCAGGATGCAGACCTCAAATTCTAGTAAAAAAGAACAGACTTAATGGTCTGATTGAGACTGCAGGGACCCCAGAGGTCATGGCCGCCATACTCTCTGTTAGCCCAAAACTATAACCATTCCCAAAGCCAACTCTTCAGACAAAGATTAAAGTGGACTATATACTTTTTATAAGATATAAAATGATACTGGTGAGGAGTGTGCTTTTTAACTCAAGTAGACACATGAGATTATGTGGGCGGCTCCTGTCTGGAGGCGAGATGAGAAGGCAGAGGGGTACAGGAGCTGGTTGAACGGACATAGGAAATACAGGTTGGAGAGGAGTGTGTGGTCACATTGTAGGGAGAGCAACTAGGGTCATACAACAATGTGTATATAAGCTTTTGTATAAGGAACTGACTTGAATTGTACACTTTCACTTAAAGCACAATAAAAGAAAAGAAGCGACATTCCTTACTATTCTTTGTTCTCACAAATTTTCAATTATTTCATCAAAATTAGGCTGCTGAACAATATCGATTTCCATACATAACAAGGAAAATGAATCAAGTCTTTCCTGAATCGTTGTGTGCTGAGGGTTTTGAGTCTCTTTAGGGATGAAAATGAGTGCTTTGTTGTGCAGTTTGTGATTATTAAAGTTAGGAATATGTGTAAGGCAATTTCAAAGTTGGGAAATACACTATGTATTTTATCTCCTATTATGAAGTAGTACATACCTACATGAGTAAAATTTGTCTTTCCTGAATCTGTAAACTGAGGTCTCATGTAAGACTGAAATTATTGCACTTCTCCATTAAGATTTGTGTTTAAGTCATTAGGACAGGCCTGCACCAGTTTCTTGGATGCCTTCATGTATTCTTCATCAGGTATATCCACATTGCTTAAGAAGGCAAATCTATTTGAAAGAACTTCATACACTTTCGCCCTCCTTTCCATACAAGGTTCAGGTGTATCAATGATGGTGTAGTATGTGGTTACATGAAACTGATCTTCTGGAGCCCTTCTGTCATTTACTTGTTTCTTTCTAATGCTTCTGCAATGGTGAACTACTTGCTAGTCAGTATTTGGCAGTATTTCTTTTGTTCTGTTTTCAAAATCTTCTCTTAATTATGTAAATACCCTGTTAATGGCTGGTAGGGATCCATACATGTCTTTAAATTTACTTCTGAATCTTGGAGAGCTTGACTTGTCTGATGAAAATGCTGCGATATATCATTCCACATGACCAACACAAATACATGCTGCAGTGTTTGCATTTTATTGGTGATGTTTTCAGCTTTTCTTTTGGTATCTCCTTTTTATGTCTGGTCTTCAGCAATATTTTCTAAATACCTAAAATCTGAGTGAATGATTTCAGATTGCACTCATTGCTATAGCATGCGCTTCCTAACGTGTTACAAAGACATTTTAATACTCTGTCATTGCCTAAATATATTTTAAGAACTGCCCATTGGTGAGTAAAGGTGGCAAAAAATGTGTAGAGTAACTGAACAGTAGAAAAAAAAATCAGCTGTTTCCGGACAACAATCTACTGTGCCACATCCCGTAAGATTAAGTGAATGCGCAGCACACGATATGAAAACAGCATATTCATTACATTATAAAGTTTTCAGTTGCATGCCTTTATAACACCCTGACATACTGGCAACGTTGTCATAGGACTGCCCTCTGGACTTAGAAAAAGCCAAGTTGCAAACTTCACATAAATAGTGAAGTACTTGGTTCGCAATTTCTTCACTGGTATGACTTTTTAAACAAGTAAATGTGGTAAATTGCGCGACATGTTTTTTATCCGTTGGAGACATGTATCTTAAAACAGTACTTAGCTTATCTGATTGAGAAAGATCAGGAGTGGAATCTGCAAACTGAAATATTGAGCTATACTTTTCTCACCAAAAATAATTGATTGAACTTTATCACTTATTAAGTTTATTAATTCTTCACACATTGTTTCAGACATATATGATGAGTTGTACTTTCATGTGTTACCATTTTTAGAGACATGACCTGCTAAAGTTGATAAAACTGAGCAAAAAGTTCAAGTAAACTCTAAAAATTTCCATTTTATGAGAACTTAAACACTTCATTTCTTCCTTGAAAAGATAAGTCCACATTCAGCCATTGTTATAATGACAGCAACAGTGCGTTGCAAACAGCTTTCCATTACTGACATTCTTCATTAATTTGTTTTCAGTTCATGAGTTAAGCCAAAACCATGTCTTTGGTTTAAATATGACACCATACAATCTTTGTGAATTGAACTGTTTTCATGTTTATCAATCATATTTGAGTTGCACCAATCGCTAAATCCATCCATAGCAAATTGAGAATTAAATGATTTAGGACTGAATAGTTTGCAAACAAAACAATACACAGAGCCATCTGATGGAGAATACAGTAACTACTCCCTCTTATAATTTTCACCATTAGCTTTGCAATGTAGAAATATATTCCGGCTACAGAACCTTGTTTGTTTACCACCCAGAAGTTTTTGACACAAATTTTCAAATGGTCCACTGTGATGTTAAAAATCATTTGGCCCTCTTTTGTTCCAATAATTTACATCATTAGAAGAAAAATTATTCCACAAAGTAGGATCTGTATTTCTGTTATTTATGGGGTCTGCAGATGCAACAATGTCAGATTCCAAAATAGTTTCACTTTCTACATCATCAGTAATTTTTTTACTATAGCAAGGAATGGATGGAGAATTTGCAACAAATTCTCTTGTATTCGTATTGCAAATATTTAAGCACAAGCAGTACTAGTACAAAGATTTGCACCCATTAAACTTAAGCATGCAATACAAGAAGTCTTTTCTGCTTCCTTATGTTTTTAAAAGGAAGTTAATTTTTGAATTGTCTTTAAAGCCTGTTGTGGTCCAGTCGACTCCGACCCATAGCGACCCTATAGGACAGAGTAGAACTGCCCCATAGAGTTTCCAAGGAGCGCCTGATGGATTTGAACTGCCAGCTTTTTGGTTAGCCCCCATAGCTCTCAACCACTACGCTACCAGGAACGTGGTGGACCCACAAATTATTTTCTCCTCATCTTCTGTGAGTTTTTGTTTTTGCACTCCACTTAGTTGTTGTCATTTCATTTTACCTACATACAAAATTATGCCACTTTTAAAATTTGGTTCTACTGTAGCAAATAAATTTGAGTAATTGAACATAAATAAATTTATTAAAAAAGTAAAATTTATAAAATAAAATTTACTTTTGCATTTGGACATCAACACAAAACTTTGTATTTGAAAGCTAGTAAGTAAAAAAATTTGATTTGGAATGTGTAATTTTGTTTTTCAGGTCTGAGACAGTCAAGAGAAATAGTACTTACAAGGCAGTTGGAAATAACTTCATTCATTTGTCATACAAACACAAGGACCAACTTTACTGGTCATATTTATAAATGCTTTGATTTGACATGCTACATTTGGCTTGTTAGGATTTCATTTTTTAAATTTTGCAACTATATTCAGATTACATATATAAAATGCTTTGAAAATTACACTGTACTTGAAGTTCAAAGTATTACGAATAGGTAGCTGTGTGTAGTGAGTTTTTGTTAAACTCACTCTATGCCTGTTCAAGTCCCCTATGCCCTCGGCCTCTTCTTTCTACCCATCACCTCCTCCTTTCCTCAGTAGTGTAAATGGCAGGATCCCCACTTGAGCGCTATTCCTCTGCCCCATCGTCCTCCTTCGAACCTTCCCAATCCAGGTTTGATCCAGCTGTCCACCTCCTCCATGGCTGCATCTGGGCTACAGAGCTTTGCCAGAGAAAAAGCGTACAATGGTGAGGACTGTTTCTACTCTACGACTTGCAGTCTCCTCCCTCAGCTCACCCCTCAGTGTTTCCTCCAATTACTTCTGTATTTCTCAAATCAGAGCTTTATATTTCAAATATGTATGAATAAGTTTTAACTGTAATTTTCTCTTTTAATGTTGTACCATTTGAATAAATAACCACAATAAAAATATTTTTTAAAAAGTCTTATACTGTTTCTTCCTAGTTTATAGGTGTAATGGTATGCCTTAATTTTTTTTAATTAACTTCTATTAAGCTTCAAGTGAACGTTTACAAATCCAATCCGTCTGTCACATATAAGTTTACATACATCTTACTCCGTACTCCGACTTGCTCTCCCCCTCTTGAATCAGCCCTTTCAGTCTCTCCTTTCGTGACAATTTTGCCAGCTTCCCTCTCTCTCTATCCTCCCATCCCCCCTCCAGACAAGAGATGCCAACACAATCTCAAGTGTCCACCTGATATAATTAGCTCACTATTCATCAGCATCTCTCTCCCACCCACTGACCAGTCCCTTTAATGTCTGATGAGTTGTCTTCGGGGATGGTTCCTGTCCTGTGCCAACAGAAGTTCTGGGGACCATGGCCGCCGGGATTCCTCTAGTCTCAGTCAGACCATTAAGTCTGGTCTTTTTATGAGAATTTGGGGTCTGCATTCCACTGATCTCCTGCTCCCTCAGGAGTTCTCTGTTGTGCTCCCTGTCAGGGCAGTCATCGATTGTGGCCGGGCATCAACTAGTTCTTCTGGTCTCAGGATGATGTAGGTCTCTGGTTCATGTGGCCCTTTCTGTCTCTTGGGCTCTTAGTTGTCATGTGACCTTGGTGTTCTTCATTTTCCTTTGCTCCAGGTGGGTTGAGACCAATTGATGCATCTTAGATGGCCGCTTGTTAGCATTTAAGACCCCAGACGCCACATTACAAAGTGGGATGCAGAATGTTTTCATAATAGAATTATTTATTTTTTTTATTAATTTTTATTAAGCTTCAAGTGAACATTTACCATTCCAATCAGTCTGTCACATGTAAGTTTACATACTTCTTACTCCCTTCTCACACTTGCTCTCCCCCTATTGAGTCAGCCCTTTCAGTCTCTCGTTTCATGCTAATTTTGCCGTCTTCCCTCTCTCTCTATCTTCCCATCCCCCCTCCAGTCAAGAGTTGCCAACACAATCTCAAGTGTCCACCTGATATAATTAGCTCACTCTTCATCAGCATCTCTCTCTCCCCCGCTGAGTAGTCCTTTTCGTGCCTGATGATTTGTCTTCGGGGATGGTTCCTGTCCTGTGCCATCAGAAGGTCTGGGGAGCATTGCCTCCGGGATTCCTCTGGTCGCAGTCATACCATTAAGTATGGTCTTTTTATGAGAATTTGGGGTCTGTATCCCATTGGTCTCCTGCTCCCTCAGGAGTTGTCTGTTGTGCTCCCTGACAGGGCAGACATCGATTGTGGCCGGGCACCAACCAGTTCTTCTGGTCTCAGGATAATGTAGGTCTCTGGTTCATGTGGCCCTTTCTGTCTCTTGGGTTCTTAGTTGTCGTGTGACCTTGGTGTTCTTCCTTTGCCTTTGCTCCAGGTGGGTTGAGACCAATTGATGTATCTTAGATGGCCGCTTGTTGGCATTTAGGACCCCAGGCGCCACATTTCAAAGTGGGATGCAGAATGTTTTCATAATAGAATTATTTTGCCAATTGACTTAGAAGTCCCCTCAAACCATGTTCCCCAGACCCCAGCCCCTGCTCCGCTGACCTTTGAAGCTTTCATTTTATCCCGAAACCTCTTTGCTTTTAGTCCAGTCCAATTAGGCTGACCTTCCTTGTATTGAGTGTTGTCTTTCCCTTCACCCAAAGCAGTTCTTATCTACTGATTGATCAATAAAAAACCCTTTCCCTCCCCCCTTCGTAACCACAAAAGTATGTGTTCTTCTCCGTTTTTTCTGTTTCTCAAGATCTTATAATAGTGGTCTCATACAATATTTGTCCTTTTGCCTCTGACTCATTTCGCTCAGCATAATGCCTTCCAGGTTCCTCCATGTTATGAAATGTTTCAGAGATTCGTCACTGTTCTTTATCGATGCGTAGTATTCCATTGTGTGAATATACCACAATTTATTTACCCATTCATCCATTGACGGACACCTTGGTTGCTTCCAGCTTTTTGCTATTGTAAACAGAGCTGCAATAAACATGGGTGTGCATATATCTGTTTGTGTGAAGGCTCTTGTATCTCTAGGGTATATTCCGAGGAGTGGGATTTCTGGGTTGTATGGTAGTTCTATTTCTAACTGTTTAAGATAACACCAGATAGATTTCCAAAGTGGTTGTACCATTTTACAATCCCACCAGCAGTGTATAAGAGTTCCAATCCCTCCGCAGCCTCTCCAACATTTATTATTTTGTGTTTTTTGGATTAATGCCAGCTCTGTTGGTGTGAGATGGAATCTCATCGTACTTTTAATTTGCATTTCTCTAATGGCTAATGATCGAGAGCATTTTCTCATGTATCTGTTGGCTGCCTGAATATCTTCTTTAGTGAAATGTGTGTTCATATCCTTTGCCCACTTCTTGATTGGGTTGTTTGTCTTTTTGTGGTTGAGTTTTGACAGAATCATGTAGATTTTAGAGATCAGGCGCTGGTCGGAGATGTCATAGCTGAATATTCTTTCCCAGTCTGTAGGTGGTCTTTTTACTCTTTTGGTGAAGTTCTTTAGATGAGCATAGGTGTTTGATTTTTAGGAGCTCCCAGTTATCTGGTTTCTCTTCATCATTTTTGGTAATGTTTTGTATTCTGTTTATGCATTGTATTAGGGCTCCTAGGGTTGTCCCTATTTTTTCTTCTATGATCTTTATCATTTTAGTCTTTATGTTTAGGTCTTTGATCCACTTGGAGTTAGGTTTTGTGCATGGTGTGAGGTATGGGTCCTGTTTCATTTTTTCGCAAATGGATATCCAGTTATGCCAGCACCATTTGTTGAAAAGACTATCTTTTCCCCAATTGACTGACACTGGGCCTTTGTCAAATATCAGCTGCTCATACATGGATGGATTTATATCTGTGTTCTCAATTCTGTTCCACTGGTCTATGTGCCTGTTGTTGTACCAGTACCAGGCTGTTTTGACTACTGTGGCTGTATAATAGCTTCTGAAATCAGGTAGAGTGAGGCCTCCCACTTTCTTCTTCTTTTTCAGTAATGCTTTGCTTATCCAGGGGTTCTTTCCCTTCCATATGAAATTGGTGATTTGTTTCTCTATCCCCTTAAAATATGCCATTGGTATTTGGATTGGAAGTGCGTTATATGTATAGATAGCTTTTGGTAGAATAGACATTTTTACTATGTTAAGTCTTCCTATCCATGAGCAAGGTATGTTTTTCCACTTAAGTATGTCCTTTTGAATTTCTTGTAGTAGAGCTTTGTAGTTTTCTTTGTATAGGTCTTTTACATCCTTGGTAAGATTTATTCCTAAGTATTTTATCTTCTTGGGAGCTACTGTGAATGGTATTGATTTGGTTATTTCCTCTTTGGTGTTCTTTTTGTTGATGTAGAGGAATCCAAGTGATTTTTGTATGTTTATTGTATAACCTGAGACTCTGCCAAACTCTTCTATTAGTTTCAGTAGTTTTCTGGAGGATTCCTTAGGGTTTTCTGTGTATAAGATCATGTCATCTGCAAATAGTGATAACTTTACTTCCTTCTTGCCAATCTGGATACCTTTTATTTCTTTGTCTAGCCTAATTGCCCTGGCTAGGACTTCTAGCACGATGTTGAATAAGAGCGGTGATAAAGGGCATCCTTGTCTGGTTCCCGTTCTCAAGGTAAATGCTTTCAGGTTCTCTCCATTTAGAGTGATATTGGCTGTTGGCTTTGCATAGATGCCCTTTATTATGTTGAGGAATTTTCCTTCAATTCCTATTTTGGTAAGAGTTTTTATCATAAATAGGTGTTGGACTTTGTCAAATGTCTTTTCTGCATCAATTGGTAAGATCATGTGGTTTTTGTCTTTTGTTTTATTTATGTGATGGATTACATTAATGGTTTTTCTGAAATTAAACCAGCCTTGCGTACCTGGTATAAATCCCACTTGATCAGGGTGAATTATTTTTTTGATGTGTTGTTGGATTCTATTGGCTAGAATTTTGTTGAGGATTTTTGCATCTATGTTCATGAGGGATATAGGTCTATAATTTTCTTTTTTTGTAATGTCTTTACCTGGTTTTGGTATCAGGGAGATGGTGGCTTCATAGGATGAGTTGGGTAGTATTCTGTCATTTTCTATGCTTTGAAATACCTTCAGTAGTAGTGGTGTTAACTCTTCTCTGAAAGTTTGGTAGAACTCTGCAGTGAAGCCGTCCGGGCCAGGACTTTTTTTTGTTGGGAGTTTTTTGATTACCGTTTCAATCTCTTTTTTTGTTATGGGTCTATTTATTTGTTCTACTTCTGAATGTGTTAGTTTAGGTAGGTAGTGTTTTCCAGGAATTCATCCATTTCTTCTAGGTTTTCAAATTTGTTAGAGTACAGTTTTTCATAATCTGAAATAACTCTTTTAATTTCATTTGGTTCTGTTGTGATGTGGTTCTTCTTGTTTCTTATTTGAGTTATTTGTTTCCTTTCCTGTATTTCTTTAGTCAGTCTAGCCAATGGTTTATCAATTTTGTTAATTTTTTCAAAGAACCAGCTTTTGGCTTTGTTAATTCTTTCAATTGTTTTTCTGTTCTCTAATTCATTTAGTAATTTTTTGAATACATATATATAATTAGAACCAGGTTATTAGCTAAGCTGTTTTCTATGCAAATAATATAATCTGGTGACTAATTACTACATATAGAACCTGGCAGATAAGCATATCTATCAATGGAGATTCTTCCAAAAGGGCTTATGCATTAGGAAGGAGGAAGGGGAAAAATAACAGGTAGGTTAATATGTTTTGAGTTGCTTTAATTGCTGGTTAGACAGGCCTACTTTAAAAAGATTCTGTGGAAAGGGGGAGTCATAGTCTTTTCTTTGGCATGCCTCAATGCCCGAGGATATGCCTTCTTTGTCTTCAGTGTTATGGACCTTCTCCACTTCAAGGAGCGTAGTCAAAATCTGTTCAAGTCCTTCCAATGTCTTCTGTTTTAGCATGACTGTGGACTACTCCCTGGGTCAGTATTGATTCCTAGGTCTACACCAGTGGTTTCAAATTGGCAGCCCGTGGGGCAGGTTTGGTTGATAGATGTGGTTTATTTGGTCTGCACAATATTAAGAAATCTCAACTAGTTGTTAGCATTTTGAAATTGTGTTATTTCACATAAAATGAAGATTTCTAGCTTTTATTGGAAAATTAGTAGATCTGGCAACATTGGACCTATGCTCCCACATAGCAACAATCAGCTGTAGCAACCGTCAATTGTTCTCTTTAGAGAGAGCATGCACTTTGTATTTTCCACAGTCCCCAACACACCCTACTGCCCGTCATTGAGACTGATTATCAGTTGCCATTTATCACCTCACTTTTACCTCTTTTGACAATCAGCATTTATGTTACCTCCCAGGTATTTTAGGCATTTGAGTTTGTAAACTCTTCTATAACTTCTTCATGGTGCCTATTATCCAACACCACCCATTGACATTGGAAGCTGTGGGCTTAGAGTCAAATGGACTCAGCTGTGCCCTTTTTCAGCTGGGTGACCACGTAAGGTTATTTCAGCTCTTTGAATCTCTGTTACTTTATCTGTAAAACAAGAATAATGACAAGATTATTATCAGGATTAAAGGTTATAATATTCATAACATGCCTCAAATAAAGCCTAAAACCTAGAAGAGGCAGGAAACCCTCAGTGAGTGTGGCCTGTTTTCTTTAATAACTCCTGTTGTTACAGATGGAATTTTGTCCCCACAAAGATATGTGGAAGTTCTAAGCCCTGTACCTGTGCACTTTACCTTGTTTGGAGATAGGTTCTTTCTTTGAAGATGGTATCAGTCAAGGAGGTCATTCATACCAGAGTAGGGTGGATTCTAATCCTTCTGAGTGGTGTACAGGCAGTCCCTGGGTTATGAATGCCTGATTTATGTACAACCCATAGTTAAAAACTAATCCTCATAAAGCCTATTATGTTAAAAATTCAAGGTACATACAATGGTTTGTAATAAATGGGCGCTACTTGGTGATGCACATCAAAACATTATTATCGTTACCGTCTTATTATGTTTAAGATGTTTTAGTTTATCTGGAAGTGTTTATTTTATGTGTAGAAAGGTACACTACGTACTATATACTAAGACAAACATTTGACTAACTGACGTTAGATATGAACCATACCTAACTGCTCTGGCTTAGGTACAAATTCAACTTAAAGACAGACTTAGGAGCAGAACTCGCTCATAATCTGGGGCTGCCTGTATTATAAAAGGGAGATAGCCATGAAGACAGAGTTACACAGTGGGAAGATACCGTGTGAAGATATATCTACAAGTCAAGGAATGCCAAAAGACTCCTGGAACTGCTTGAAGCTGGAAGAGACAAGGAAGGATCTTCTCCTAGAGCAGACAGAGAAAGCATAGCCTTGCCAATGCCCTGAATTTGGACTTCTGTTCGCCAGAACCATAAGACAGTAAATTTCTGTTCTTTAAAGTCACCCACTTTGTGGTATTTTGTTATGGCAGCCCTAGGAGGCTAAGATACCTGTCCTTAACTCTCAGGGGGATGACAGAGGTGCTCCTGTTAGTCTCAAGCATTGCTACCTTATAATTAATTCATATGATACTCTCGGGTAAAAAAAAGACCTAGACACAAATCAGAAAATAAGAAACCAGATATGATTTAAGTAACATTTATTTTCTGTTATTGCCAACTGCCATCATCAAGGAACCATAACGGGTTAAGCTGTCTGTCAGCTGATAGCACTTACATTGCTTGGTGGATAAACTTATGGTATGATAAATCAAACTCTTACGATTAGTTTTAATGAAAGTGGGGATATTACTAATGACCTTACAGAAATAAAAAAAGGATTATAAGACAATAGTATGTACAGTCATACCCCAGATAACCTACATGAAATGGACAAATTCCTAGAAATGCACAAATTACAAAAACAGACTCAAGAAGAAACAGAAAATATAAACAGACCTATAACAAGTAAAGGGATTGAATCAGGAATCAAAAACCTCCCATGAAAGAAAAGTCCAGAACCAAATGACTTCATTGGTGAAATTAAAAAAAAAATTACCGAACATTAAAAGAATAATTGATATCAATCTTTTTCAAAAATTTCCAAAAAATAGAGGATGAAACACTTCTTAACTCATTCAATCATTCCCCTGTTACCAAAGCCAGCCAAAGACACCACAGTAAAAGAAAACTATAGATCAATATCTCTTATGGGCACAGATACAAAAATCCTCAACAAAATACTAGCAAAGCAAATCCAACAGCATATTAAAATTATGGCCAAGTGGGATTTATCCCAGGAATGCAAGGGTGGTTTGACATAAGAAAATCAATCAATGTAATACACCACACTAATAGGATGAAAGAAAAAATCCACATGACCATCTTAATTGATGCATAAAAAGCATTTGATGAAATCCAACACCCTTTATTTATAAAAATATTCAGAAAACTAGGATTTAGCTAGTTTTAGCTAGTCCAGGTGCCTTGCAATTCCATATATTTGAGTATTGACTTCCACTTCCAATGCAAAAGGTCATTGGAATTTTGATAGGAATTGCATTAACGTGTAGATCACTTTGGGTGGTATTGACATCTTAACAATATTAAATCTTTCAAACCACAAATGCAGGTATCTTTCTGTTTAAATAAACAAATGTTTTTTAGTTTTCAGTAATGTTTTGTAGTTTTTGATGTAAACACAAGTCTTTCACTTCCTTGGTTAAACATATATATATATACATATACGGAAACCCTGGTGCTTCAGCGGTTAAGTGCTACAGCTGCCAACCGAAAGGTCAGCAGTTTGAATCCACCGGTGCGCCTTGGAAACTCTGTGGGGAAGTTCCACTCTGTCCTATAGGGTTGCTATGAGTCAGAATCGACTTGACGGCAATGGGTTTGGGTTTTTGGGTTTGTTGTTGTTAGGTGCCGTTGAGTTGGTTCCCACTCATGGCGACGCTATGCACAACAGAACGAAACACTGCCCAGTCCTGTGCCATCCTTACAATCGTTGTTATGCTTGAGCTCATTGTTGCATCCACTGTGTCAGTCCACCTTGTTGAGGGTCTTCCTCTTTTCCACTGACCCTGTACTTTGCCAAGCATGATGTCCTTCTCCAGGGACTGATCCCTCCTGAAAACATGTCCAAAGTATGTAAGACACAGTCTCGCCATCCTTGCTTCTAAAGAGCATTCTAGTTGTACTTCTTCTAAGACAGATTTGTTTGTTCTTTTGGCAGTCCATGGTATATTCAATATTCTTCGCCAACACCGCAATTCAAAGGCGTCAATTCTTCTTCTGTCTTCCTTATTCATTGTCCAGCTTTCACATGCATATGATGCAATTGAAAATACCATGGCTTGGTTCAGGCAAACTTTAGTCTTCAAGGTGACGTCTTTGCTCTTCAACAGTTTAAAGAGGTCCTTTGCAGCAAATTTATCCAATGCAATGAGTCTTTTATTTTCTTGACTGCTGGTTCCATGGGTTTTGATTGTGAATCCAAGTAAAACGAAATCCTTGACAACTTCAATCTTTTCTCCGTTTATCATGATGTTGCTCCTTGGTTCAGTTGTGAGGACTTTGGGTTTATATACATATATACATTTATTTAGCTGTTGTTGAAAATATATACAGCAGAATATACACCAATTCCACAATTTCTACATGTACAGTTCGGTGACATTGATTACATTCTTCAAGTTGTGCAACCATTCCCACCTTTTTCAAATTGTTCCTCCCCCATTAACATATATTCGCTTCCCCCTGAGTTTCCAATCTAATCTTTAGAGTTGCTGTTGTCAAGGCAGATATTCTTTATTATTTAAGCTAAACTATTGTTTGGTTTCCTTGGTTAAATTTAATCCAGGTATTTTATTCTCTTGGATAATATTGTAAATAAAATGTTTCCTTAATTTCATTTTCAGATTGGTCATTGCTGGTGTATAGAAACATAACTAATTTTTCATGTTGATCTTATACCCTGCAACTTTTTTGAATTTGTTTATTAGCTCTGTTTTTTTTTTTAATTTTTATTGTGCTTTAAGTGAAAGTTTACAAATCAAGTCAGTCTCTCATTCAAGTTGCCCTCTCCCTAAAGAGACAGCACACTCCTTCCCTTGACTCTCTATTTTCGTGTCCATTCGGCCAGCTTCTGACCCCCTCTGTCCCCTCTGTGTCCTCTGTGAACAGGAGCTGCCCACATAGCCTCATGTGTCTAGTTGATCCAAGAAGCTCACTCCTCACCAGAGTCATTTTCTATCCCATAGTCCAGTCCAATCCCTGTTTGAAGAGTTGGCTTGGGAATGGCTCCTGTCTTGGGCTAACAGAAGGTCTGGGGACCATGACCTCTGGGGCCCTTCCAGTCTCAGTCAGACCATTAAGTCTGGTCTTTTTACGAGAATTTGAGGTCTGCCTCCCACTGCTCTCTTGCTCCCTCAGGGGGGTTCTCTGTTGTGTTCCCTGTCAGGGCACTCTTCGGTTGTAGCCGGGCACCATCTAGCTCTTCTGGTCTCAGGCTGATGTAGTCTCTGGTTTATGTGGCCCTTTCTGTCGCTTGGGCTCATAATTACTTTGTGTCTTTGGTGTTCTTCATTCCCCTCTGGTCCAGGTGGGTTGAGACCCATTGATGCGTCTTAGATGGTCACTTGCTAGCGTTTAAGACCCCAGACGCCACTTTCCAAAGTGGGATGCAGATTGTTTTCTTAATAGATTTTATTATGCCAATTGACCTAGATGTCCCCTGAAAACATGGTGCCCAAACCCCTGCCCCTGCTATGCTGGCCTTCGAAGTGTTCAGTTTATTTAGGAAACTTCTTTGCTTTTGGTTTAGTTCAGTTGTGCTGACCTCTCCTTTACTGTGTGTTGTCTTTCCCTTCACCTAAAATAGTTCTTGTCTACATCTAATTAGTGAATACCCCTCTCCCTCCCTCCCTCCCCACTCGTAACCATCAAAGAATATTTTCTTACCATATTTCTTGGGTTCTTATAATAGTGGTCTCATACAATATTTGTCCTTTTGCAACTGACTAATTTCACTCAGCATGATGCCTTCCAGATTCCTCCATGTTATGAAATGTTTCACGGATTCATCATTGTTCTTTATCAATGCGTAGTATTACTTTGTGTGAATATACCATAATTCATTTATCCATTCATGTGTTGGTGGGCACCTTGGTTGCTTCCATCTTTTTGCTATTGTAAACACTGCTGCAATGAACATGGGTGTGTATATATCTGTTCATGTAAAGGCTCTTAATTCTCTAGGATTTATTCCATGGAGTGGGATTGCTGGATCGTATGGTAGTTCTACTTATAGCTTTTTAAGGAAGCACTAAATCGATGTTTTTTTTTTTTTTTTAAATCGATTTCCAAAGTGGTTGTACCATTTTACATTCCCACCAGCAGTGCATAAGTGTTCCAAACTCTCCACAACCTCTCCAACATTTATTATTTTGTGTGTTTTGGATTAGTGCCAGCCTTGTTGGAGTGAGATGGAATCTCATTGTAGTTTCGATTTGCATTTCTCTAATGGCTAATGATTGTGAACATTTCCTCATGTATCTGTTAGCTACCTGCATTTCTTTGGTGAAGTGCTTGTTCATATCCTTTGCCCATTTTTTAATTGAGTTATTTGTCTTTTTGTTGTTGAGTTTTTGCAGTATCATGTAGATTTTAGAGATCAGGCGCTGACCAGAAATGTCAGCTAAAAACTTTTTGCCAGTCTGTAGGTAATCTTTTCACTCTTTTGGTGAAGTGTTTGGATAAGCATACGTGTTAGCTCTAATAGTTTTTGTGGAGTCCCTGGCACAAATAGTCATGCTGTGGACTACTAACCAAAAGGTTGGCAGTTCACACCCACCCAGAGGCTCCTCAGAAGTAAGGCCTAGTGATCTGCTTTTGAAAGATCACAGCCTTGAAAACCCTATGGAGCGGTTCTACTCTGCATACATGCTGTCACCATGAGTCAGAATTGACTCAACAGCATCTAACGAGAGCAACAAATATTTTTTCTGGATTCTTTGGTATTTGCTATGTATAACACCATGTTATCTGTGAATAGAGATGGTTTTACTTCTTCCTTTCCAACTGGAATGTCTTTATTTTATTGCCTAATTGTTCCAGCTAGAGCTTCCAGTACAATATTGAACAAAAGTGGTGAGTACAAATATTCTTATCATGTTTCTGATCTTAGGGGAAAGCTTTCAGTCTTTCACCATTGAGTATGATGTTAGCAGTGGGGTGTTCATAAATTTCCTTTTTCATGATGTAGAAAACAGTTTCTTGGTTCCTCAAAAAGTTAAATGTAGAATTATAATACCCAACCCAGTGCCGTCGAGGCGATTCCAACTCATTGCGACCCTGACTCAGCAATTCCACTCCTAGGTATACCCAAAAGAAACGAAGACAAGTAACCAAACAAATACTTGTACATGAATGTTCATAACAGCAATATTCACAATAGCCAAAAGGAGGAAAAAACTCAAATGTCCATCAATGGATGAATGGATAATAAAAAGCCATACATATATACATACACACACACCCACTGTATTTTTACTCAAATAATGCATGTGTTATCCATTTTTTGCGAACTGTGCAACCCCTGCATGTGTTGTTTTCCTAAGGGTGCTATATATATGTGTGTGCACAGTAGTTATGTAGGCACATTATTTGCAGAAAAATACAGTGTAAATATATATATACACACATAATTCAATCGCATGGATGAACCTTGAAAAAGTTATACTAAGTGAAAGAATCCAGACACAAACGATTGCACTGTATGATACCATTTATATGAAATATCCAGAATAAGTAAGTCCATGGAGATAGAAAGCAGATTGGTGGTTGCCAGGGGCTGGCGGAAGAGGGAATGAGGAGTAATTGTTTAATGGGTATGGAGATTTATTTTGGGGTGATGAAAGGTTTTGGGACTAAGTAGAAGTGGTGGTTGCACAACATTGTGGATGTACTAAATGCCACTGAATTGTACACTTTCAAAAGGTTAATTTTTGTTATGGAAATTTCTTAACAATAATAATAATTAAAAAAAATAAGTGAAGGGGGCAGTAAATGAGGCCTAGGAAGTCATGCGTTCCTGTGTCTTGCCTTGAATACCTCAGATCACTCATTTTTATTTGCTATTTGGGGAAAGAAGCATATGATTCTGTTTTAGGCATTTAAGAAATTTTTATTTCTATGATCTTAGTGTACAGCTGTATTTTTCTCTACTTGTTTTTCCTATGATTATTCTCCAATGTAAATGAGTAATAATTAAATATTATTTATCCTAGTGATGCATTGAAATAACTAATAATGAGATGTAATTTGAAAGAGGTGATTGAAACCAAATAACATGCTCATAAAACTTCCAAATATTATTGTGCTGTGCTTGAAGAAGCAAAACCCAAGGCAGAATTGATAAAATAGTTAAGAATACGGTGTGCCAAAGTATACATTTAAATAGTGAAAGCAAACCACATAGCATAAGTAAAAATTTAAGGTGTTTCCTTGGAGTCCTGGTGGCACAACAGTTAAGAGCTCATCTGCTAACGAAAAAGGTCAGCAGTTGGAATCCACAAGTCGATCCTTAGAAACCCTGTGGGACTCAGTCCTATAGGGTCACTATGAGTCAGAATCATTCAATGGCAATGGGTTTGTTTTGTTTTTTCCTCATTTTTACGGAGATATAATATCCCCTTGAAAGCATGGTATGTCTTTGTACCTCGTACCTTCTCTGTGTCTTACACAGTGCCTTGTATAGGAAATGTTTGTTAAATCAGTTATGTACACACACATATATATCTATATATAGTGAAATCTGTCACAGCCAGGACTCGACAGGGCTGCAAGTTTTCCACCTTTGACAGGGTGCGATTTTACCACTTTTCTATTGCTCATTTTAGTGAAAAATATTTCCTTTTTCCTTTTCTGGCAGGTTTTCACCATGTACAGGTTTCAGCTTTCACAGGTTTCACTGTGTATATATTCACATAACACATATTGCAATCATCAAAAAGCATTTTGCAGATATCTAGAGAAGAAAACAAGTCATAGTTAATTTAAATGGCATAAAAACTAAGTTTCAAATTCAAATATCAATTTACAGTGGGTCATTATCTATTTAAAAGCAGGGTGGGGAGGGCGGCGGTATGGAGGTAGGGAAAGGAACTGAGACACCATTTTAATTCTCCTGGAATCCAGATTTCTGGGGTCCATAGCGTTGAGCTGACTTACCCATATGCCCTTAGTTGTCATTTTAAAACTTGAGCCTTTAAGGAATTGTTTTTCCTAAAACATAAAAATACGTATTGCTGTCAAGTCCATTTCCACTCATAGCAACCCTAAAGGACAAAGTAGAACTGCTCCATAGGGTTTCTAAGGTGGATTCGGACTGCCAACCCTTTAGTTAGCAGCCAAGCTCTTAACCACTGAACCACGAGGGCTCCAGTAAACAGCTGAGTAGAGATGATTTTGTTTGGGCATTGGGCTCTTTTGGAGAATTATCTATGTGCAGTCAGTTTTGAGGAGCCCTGGTGGTGCAGTGGCTAAGTGCTCAACTGCTAACCAAGAGGTTGGTGGTTCAAACCCACCAGCTGCCCTGTGGTAGAAAGATGTGGCAGTCTTTTTTCGAAAAGATTACAGTCTTGGAAATCTTATGGGTTTCCCTACTCTATCCTAGGGACTGGACAGCAATGGGTTGTTTGATTTTAGTTTCAAGAAACAGGAATTCCAGGGTCTGATTGGAAGCTGTGTTTTAGGATATATAGTATGCCCTTAAGGACTCTTTTTACAACTGACTGACCCTGAACCCTGACGCAGGCTGTGACTGTCTCCTGAGACACCAACATGAAAGGAATTTACAATGACCTTAAGGTAACTACCCTACCCAGACCCCGCCTATATGACCTACTTTCACAATCCCCTCTTCCAAGTGCCTTCCTGATACTTTCGGTTTGACGCTGCCTGATTCGAATCATATCTACTCACAATAAACATACTGTTACAATAATTTCTGGTGTTTTGCTGAGCATTTAGGTTTTTTTTTAACAGAACTGAGAAGCAGATGATTTTGTAGGGTTTGGTTGTGGGCATAGTCCCTTATTACATGTTTCATAAATGACCTTGAGCCAACTTAAGGGGCAAGATGGGCAAACCCTACCTTTATTACTGTGTAGTAAGGATTACCACGAACCCAATTCCCATCTGAAAGTAGGCCCAGGCTTCACCTTCCCATATCTCCATTTCTCATCACCAGCCTCTTTCATGGCACTTACTCTCTCACTCTGACTACCCAGAGTTAGGTCAGAATTCATCCCCAACCACTGGGGCCAGGTCACTGGGTACCAACTATAGGTTCAGGAGTCTGCACAACTTCCTGCATTTCAGAGCAGCTGACCCCTCCTCTCTCTTTCTAGCCCCCTGGGGTTAGGTCACAAGCTAGAAAGATTCCGTCTTTCTCATCCACTGCCCGTGTGTAGACTTTCTCTGTCATTCAGCTACCCAGAGCTGTGTCTTCACAAATCAACTGCCTACACAGCCCTTTTCTGCCCACCAGCCACCCAAAACCAGTTCTTCATGAATTAGGACCCCATCTATACCATTGCCTGTGCAGTTCTCCTCTGAATTATCCACTCCAAGCTAAGTTAGAGTCTCATTGCCTTTTGTGGATTTAATTCTCTATAACAGCTCACAAAATTCATAGAGACTATTATCTATACTTACAGATACTCATTTATTTTAACCAGAAAAGATACAAGCAAAGAAATGGATTAGGCAAGGTCTGGGAGAGTTCTCTGCAAGAGGCTTCCATTGTCCCTAGGGATGTGCCACACCCTCTCCTGTATCTGGATGTTCTCACCAATTCAGTAAGCCCCAAAGAGAGAGCTCCAAGGTCCAGGGTCCCTTAGTCATTGGAGCCTCAACGAATATGCATGACTAAGACCTTAACACATAGGCATGAATCAATGAATATGTATGATTGATTCCATCACGCACCTCTCCTTTTCTAAGGTTGGCTGCCAGGGTGGGGCCTGTGCAGCCCCAACTTATTTACATATGTTTAAGTGATGCCTGGCTCTTTAAAAAACCAAGGAGCACCTTGATTGCTTCAGAATTTCAAGTTTATTTTACAGAAACCAGAAACAAAGTCCAAACCAAGTTTTTTGTCCTACAGAGATCTAAACCACTTTGAGGATGGGGATTACGTTTTTAGTATCTATCTCTCTGAGCCTAGTACAGTACCTGGCACACAGTAGGTACTTGTTATTTAATGAAGAAAGAAGGGAACAAAAGGCATTACATTCTTACAAACTAAAGAATAGGAATGATGAAAGGTAATTATAATCTTTCATTTTCAATACGCACTCCACCCTTAAAAAATGCTTCAGCAAGCACACTCACATATAAGTTATGTATTTGTGACTCCTATACTAATATGGAAACCCTGGTGGCATAACGGTTAAGTGGTATGGCTGCTAACCAAGAGGTCAGCAGTTTGTATCCCCCAGGTACTCCTTGGAAACTCTATCAGGCAGTTCTACTGTCCTATAGGGTCGCTATGAGTCAGAATCCAGTTGACGGCAGTGGATTTTGGTTTTTTTATACTAATATGGAAACCCTGGTAGTGTAGCTGTTAAGGGCTATGGCTGCTAACCAGAGGGCTGGCAGTTAGAATCCACCAGTTGCTCCCTGGGAACCATATAGGGCAGTTCTACTCTGTCCAATAGGGCCGCTACGAGTTGGAATCTACTCAACGGCAACTTTTTTTTATATTGTATAACCCAATGTCATTGTTACCGCACTCCAGATTTTGCTCAGTGCAGCCCTGAGACAGGAGTCAGGTGAAAGCTAAAGAAGAAAACTTTATTTGGGTGGCCAAGCAAAGGAGCACACCGGAAAAGGCCTTGCCAAGATGGCTCCTCCATGGGCAGGCACTGGAATTTATACATGGGAAGGAAACAAAGTAGGAGTGGGCTCTTCTTCAGGGCATGTTCGGGGCGTGGTACATCAGGATTGGGGGACAGTGCCTGTAATGATGCTGACATCATCGGTTTGGCTTAGTAGCGCTGGGGTTGTGATGGAGGGAAAATGGCGACTTAGCTCTGCCCAGCTGCTGTGTGGTGGCTGCCTGTCTTGCTATCAAGTTGATTCCAACTCATAGTGACCTTGTAAGATAGAGTAGAACTGCCCCATAGGGTATCCAAGGAGCTGCCGGTAGATTAGAACTGCCAGTCTTTTGGTCAGCAGGCAAGATCTTAACCACCATGCCACCAGGGTTTCCCACTACCCCACCAGGGCTCCATATATTGTATACATTGTAAAATACAAACCCTAAATTTATAAAAATGACATAATACATTTAATTAATAGCATAAAAGCCTTTTTTGCTTTCACTTGGTGCTTTTTTACTTGATACTTTATTACTTCATAAAAAATCCTGTCTTAACACTGTGTCTTAATCAACCAGCACTACTATAACAGAAATACCAGAGTGGATGGCTTTAACAAAGATAAATTTATTTTCTCACAGTCCAGTAGGCTAGAAGTCCAAATTCAGGGCATCAGCTCCAGGGGAAGGCTTTCTCTCTCTGTTGGCTCTGGAGGAAGGTCCTTCTCATCAATCTTCCCCTGGACTAGGAGCTTCTCTGCACAGGAACCCCAGGTCCAAAGGAAACACTCTGCTCCTGGTGATTCTTTCTTGGTTTTATGAAGTTCCAGCTCTGCTACTCTCTGCTAGCTTCCCTTTTCTTTTATCTCTTGAGAGATAAAAGGTGGTGCAGGCCACACCCCAAGGAAACTCCCTTTACATTGGATCAGGAATGTGACCTGGTAAGGGTGTTATAATCCCACCCTAAAAATTTTTTAATCCTCTTTAACATAAAATTACAGTCACAAAATGGAGGACAACCACAGGATACTGGGAATCATGGCCTAACCAAGTTGATACACACATTTTTGCAGGGGACATAATTCAATCCATGACACACTGATACAGTGATTTGAAGGTCTCATTCTAAGTCTAGTTCGTAGTTTATTCTAATAAGGAAGTCCCTGACTTAGAATGGAGTTCTGTTCCTATGACTTCATAAACTGGTAAATCAAATACGTCTTTTTTTTTTTTTTTAGTTTTCATTATTATTGCCTTTTACTATCAGTATCTTTATAAATCTGATTATTGAACATTTGTGAGTAAACATCTGAGAACGGTAAAATCAACAAATTACCTGCTGCAACATTGTAAGTAGTACTTATTACTAATGATAAGATGTACAAAAAAACCCAGATGATCGTAAGTGTGGTTGGTTGTAACTTGAATATGCCCTAAGTCGGGGACCACTACTTCATTTTAATGGTTGTCATAGCTGAAAAAAATATTTTAAAAAGACATTCAGATTTAATTGGAAGAGATGCATTGCCATTGGCTATACCTTTTAAAGTACTCATTTTCTTTTTCAATCCCATTAACCAGTTCTGCAGTTTTTTGTTGAAATTTGGCTAGCAAATTTTCATTTTCTCTACAGTCAATCAGTTTTTGCAAACTAATTTGAAGGCATTGCATTTTACATTTTACACAGCTAAACTTAAGACCCACTGAAACTCATTAAGAAAATCTTTAAACAAGTAGAAAAGCACGTTTCTAAAATTTTAAAGTGTGCGCGTACTCGAGTTTTAATAGGTAAGACACACACACTGTTTTCTGCAACAAAGTCACATATGGATGGAAATATTTTCAAGCATCATTTTCCAAAACGATCTCTCCAAAGTGTTCTTTTCAAAGCACAAGTACACTTAAGAGTGAGGGGCAGTTACTCTCTCACCTGTTGCTAAAGCTTTACCATAAAAGGAAAGTGTATGTGTGTGTACATATTATCTTCTATGTAGCATACCATTCACAAGCATTATCACAGAAAAGGTAAAGAAATTTGGAACCATTGTACTTTTGTCAGAGAAAAATGCATAATTCATCTTGATGTTCAACTACTCTTTTAAGTAATTATTTTAACTAGTGCTTATATAATGCTTATTTTAGTGGTAGATATTACACGTGGAGCTTTACTTATATTAACTGATTTAATTCTTAGAACAACCCAATGCAGTATATTCTATTATTACCTCCATTTTATAGTTGAGGAAACTGAGCCCCAGAGATGCTAAATGACTTGCGCAGGGTTACATATCTGGTGATGGAAGAACAATGTCAAAATCCAGGCAGGGTGGATCCAAGACCTATCCTTTTAGCCACAAGGATTTAAAATAACTTTATGGAAACCCTGGTGGTGTAGTGGTTAAGTGCTATGGCTGCTAACCAAAAGGTCAGCAGTTCAAATCCTCCAAGTGCTCCCTGGAAACTCTATGGGGCAGTTCTACCCTGTCCTATAGGGTTGCTATGAGTCAGAATCTACTAGTCGGCAGTAGGTTTTTTGGTTTTTTGCTACAAGATAAAAATTTTTCATGGCCACTCCCTGTCATGGACTGAATTATGTCCCCCCAAAAATGTGTGTATCAATTTGACTGGGCCATGATTCCCAGTATTGTGTGGTTGTCCTCCATTTTGTGATTGAAATTTTATGTTAAAGAGGATTAGGGTGGGATTGTAACACCCTTACTAAGGTCCTATCCCTGATCCAATGTATAGGCAGTTTCCCTGGGGTGTGGCCTGCACCACCTTTTATCTTACAAGACTTAAAAGGAAAGGGAAGCAAGCAGAGAGTTGGGACCTCATACTACCAAGAAAGATGCACCAGGAACAGAGCGCGGTAGACACGGGGTTCCTGCGCAGAGAAGCCCCTAGGAGAGGGAAAGATTGACAAAAAAGACCTTCCTCCAGAGCCAACAGAGAGAGAAAGCCTTCCCCTGGAGCTGATGCCCTGAATTTGGACTTCTAGCCTATTGGACTGTGAGAAAATAAATTTATCTTCGTTAAAGTCATCCGCTTGTGGTATTTTTGTTATAACAGCACTAGATGACTAAGACATTCTCATCTCAGTACCAAGGATAACATAGTCTATTGAAAAAATTTGTTTTTATAAAATTAACTTTTTTTTTTTTTTTAACTACCTGAGTGGACGCCTATACTACGCAAAACTGCAATACTCATTGCGGATGAATGAGGGCACCATCAACAACCCCTTGAAGTTGTGGAAGCCCTGCCCTTTCTCAGGATACCTCAGGGATGCAAGTCTGACATGACTAATCAATGACTGTAGGAGCATGCCAGTGTCAATATGCGTATGAAATAATAAAGATTAATTTTTTTCTTACTTTTTAGACAAAACAAATGGACGTTGTGATATTTTCTTTCTGAACTGTGGCAGATCGCCTTGAGCACCTCTGGGATGTAGGCCCTCCACTTTGGATGTATTTTGTCTTAGCAAATACGATCACACTAAAAATCACCCAGAAAAAAAAAAGTTTCTATAAAATAGGTGCAGAGGAGTTGAACAGTATAATCAAAACAAACCTCTAAATACAATTTGAGAAATAAAAAGAGGCTAAACAAGCATTTAGTGTTCACATTTAAAAATTCGATAATGAAAACTTTGATTTTTTTATTTGTTTATTTTTTCTGGTTCACATGCTCTTATTTTTGCTGTGCTTTTTTTTTTTTTTTTAAGCGAAAGTTTACAATTCAAGTCAGTTTTTCATACCAAAATGTGTACACACATTGTTATGTCACCCTAGTTTCTCTCCCTACAATGTGACGACACACTCCTCAACTCCACCCTGTATTTTCTGTGTTCGTTCAACCAGCTCCTGTATGCCTCTGGTTTCTCATCTCACCTCTGGACAGGAGTCTCATGTGTCTACTTGAGCTAAGAAGCACACTCCTCACCAGTATCATTTTATGTCTTACACTCCAGCCTAATTTTTGTCTGAAGAGTTGGCTTCAGGAATGGTTTTAGTTTTGGGCTAAAAGAGAGTCCGGGGGCTGTGTACTTTGGGGACCCTCCAGTCTCAGTCAGACCATTAAGTCTGGTCTTTTTACGAGAATTTGAGTTCTGCACCCCACTTTTCTCCTGCTCCATCAGGGACTCTCTGTTGTGTTCCCTGTCAGGGCAGTCATTGGTGGTAGCCAGGTGTCACCTACTTCTGGTCTCAGGCTGATGGAGTCTCTGGGTATTGTGGCCCTTTCTGTCTCTTGGGCTCATATTTTCCTTGTGTCTTTGGTGTTCTTCATTCTTCTTTGCTCCAGGTGATTTAGGACCAATTGATGCATCTAAGATGGCAGCTTGCTAGCTTTTAAGAAATATGATTTTAAACGTAAGAATAATACTAGGTTGCATTCTTAGGGATGTGAATTGAAGAGCTTAGAGAGGAGGCTCTCACTATACTAAGGACTTAACAGATCCTTTATAGAGTTCCATGTCTCACACTGGACATCTCATCTAAAAAGGAATGTGTAGAATTTGGAAAGAGTTCATATGAGAATTGTAAAACATTTAAAAAAAAAAAAAGAGGTGTGAGGAAAAAAGTTGAAAGAACTGGGGTTGTTTATCCTAGCAAATCTAGAGACTGGTATATGAAGAGTTATGATCCTATAAGGTCTATTTAAATCTTTGAGACATCTGGTTGAGCCAGATACAGACGCTTCAGAGCACTCGTTGAGAAAGTAACAGCAACTCACCTCTCTAAGCCAGAGGCTATTAAGCCTTTGCATTTGAAATTGGTTCAGTCATTAATTATATGTAATTGACAGTAACTAACTGAGTCACCAAATGAACAGTGTTTAAGAAAAGCTATTATTCCCTACTGATAAGCAACTGAAATAATGGTTATCTTCAAAGTCCACCTAGCTGGTTTGAGCCCAAAGGCCTTATATAATTCTCTGAACATTGTAACTGCTGACATGACATATGTAAATAAGGTTTGTCAACTATTAACCGACCTAGTTTATGTAGGTAATAGACTATTCGAAAGAGAGACAATGAGAGAGGAAAAAAGGGAGTGATTTATATTTGATTCTTCTTTGACACTAGTAATAACCATATTGAAAGACAATGCGATTGTCTCATTCTCTAATAGGGAAATATAATAGTTTTACTTCAGATATTATGGTCTTAGCAAGATTTAAAGTGATTTCTAGCTACTTTTTTTTTTTTTTTATCAAAAAGCTGACACTAGCAGTTTAAGGGTTCTGATCTCCTAACACTTCCTCTTGGTTTTTCTCAAGAGTCTAATAATAGAAATTGAGAAAGTCCTGCGATTTGAAAAGGCTTATATTTGTGCCAGTGTAATCTAGCTTTAAAATAGAGTTTTCCCTTTATTACGAAACACATTTTCAATTTCAGGATTTCAGGATTGAGTTTGAACCTACTAATTTGGCCCAAGAAATGGTTTGAGCTTTGGGTCGAACCCTCCTCCTCATCCCAAAGACTCAGCCACAAAACATACAGACTCTGAACCATCTCCCTGATGAAGCAAACAAGTTAATTCTGCTCTGTGCTAAGGCAGTATTAACCAGTCTCAATTTCAGTTCCTGTGAGTGTCTGAGGTTTTGTTTGTCTGTTTTTTAACTACATCTTGGGTTACTTTGTGTTTATTAAATTGTTTTGCTCAGAAAATTCGATTAATTAGTCACTTAGGTTTTCCCAGATGCTTATCAATTTTTACATGAGGCTTTTCTTTTTCATTGTTTTCCTAAGCCAATTCATGGTTAGGATTATGTCTTCAACTACCTTCCCAATAAAGATGGTTTTATTTTGTTTGAAGCTGTAGGCTCCTGTGATTGGTGTATCAACTGATAAACATAGCTGGAAACTATAGCAACACTTGGGATATCTGACCCACTTAAGTAGACCAGTCTATAGAAGAACGAAAGAAAACATGCTGTAAAAGCAATGCAAATAATATAAAACAAAAACATGTTTGCTTTTGCAATCATGTATTTGATTATGTTATTTTTACTTCTAGTCTTGTCCTTTTATTCTAATACCGGCCCTCACTTCCATAGCCAGTTGACTTATGAATAGAAGTCATTCAGGTCCTGCGACCACCATTTTATCAACTTTTCTCCTTAAGGGAAGTGATATGTCTTACTTATGCCCCTCAACTCTTCTAAGGTTACGAAAAAAGAACTACGAATAAGAAAGGACTTTCTTATGATATTAAAAAGTCATGGTTCCATACCAAGTACTATTTTATTTATGCATTTTTTCACTTTTTCCAAAATTTGTATTATGAAAAATTTTAAACATACTGAAATATCGTGTTTTAGGTGTAAGTTTACAACTCAAGTTAATTTCTCATTCAAAAATTTATACACGTACTGTTTTGTGACATTGGTCGCAATCCCTACAAGTGTGACAACGTGCTCCCCCTCTCCACCCTACGTTCCCTGTGTCCATTCGTCCAGCTCCTGTCCCTCCTGCCTTCTCGCCTTGTTTTTGGGCAGGAGTTGCCTATTTGGTCTCATGTATTTAATTAACTAAGAAGCACATCCTCATGTGTCATTGGTTGTTTTACAGGCCTGACCAATCTTTGCCTGGAAAGTGGGCTTCGGGAGTGGTTTTAGATCTGAGTTAGCAGGGTGTTCAGGAACCATAGTCTCAGGCGTTCTTCCAGTCTCTGTCAAACCAGTAAGTCTGATCTTTTTTTGTTAATTCTGCATTTTTCTTCAGCTCTGTCCAGAACTCTTAGCTGCGATCCCTGTCAGAGTGGTAAGTAGTGGCAACCAAGCACCATCTAGTTCTTCTGGGCTTAGGCTGTTGGAGGCTGTGGTTCATGTGGTCCTTTAGTCCTTTGGGTTAATATTTTCCTTGTGTCTTTGGTTTTCTGCATTCTCCTTTGCTCCAAAAGTGATGAGGCGAATAGATGCATCTCAGATGGCTACTTGCAAACTTTTAAGACCCAGACCCTGTTTACCGAGGTGGGATGTAGAACATTTTCTTTATGAACTATGCCAGTTGACCTAGATGTCCCCGAAAGCTACGGTCCCCAGTCCCCTGCCCAAAAACTCGGGTCCTCAAAGTATTTGGATATGTCTAGGAAACTTCTATGCCTTCACTTTGGTCAAGTTGTGTTGACTTCCCCCATATTGTGTGTTGTCTTTCCCTTCACCAAAGTTGACACTTGTCTACTATCTAGTTAGTGATTTGCCCTCTCCTCCCTCCCCACCCTTGTAACCGTCAAAGAATGTTTTTTTCCTGTGCATAAACCTTTTCTTGAGTTCTTATAATAGTGGTCTTATACAATATTTGTCCTTTTGTGACCGACTTATTTCACTTAGCATAATGCCCTCCAGATTCATCCATGTTATGAGATGTTTCACAGATTCATCATTGCTTTTTACCATTGCGTAGTATTCCATTGTGTGTATGTACCACAATTTGTTTATCCATTCATCTGTCGATGGGCATTTAGGTTGTTTCCATCTTTCTGCCATTGTGATTAATGCTGCAATGAACATGGGTGTGCATATGTCTATTCATGTGATGGCTCTTATTTCTCTAGGGTATAACGCTAGGAGTGGGGTTGCTGGATGGTATGGTGTTTCTATTTCTAGCTTTTTAAGGAAGAGCCATATCATTTTCCAAAGTTGTTTTTACCATTTTACATTCCCACCAGCAGTACATAAGAGTTCCAATCTCCCCACAGCCCCTTCAACATTTGTTATTCAGGTGCCATTTTAGAGAAAAGGCTTTCCACTTTGAATGGGGAGAATGAAAACCAAGCAGTTACTTCATTGGAATTATTATCTAAAAAAATAACATTATATTACCTGGTTAGGTAGTTTTTTATCTTTTTGTTTGGGTCAATAGTTTACAGTCCTCTTAGTCTAATTTTCAAAAATTCTGCATACAACTATTTCTTAGTATTTCTTTTATGATTTTTTTTCTGTTTCTTTTAGGTTTTCTGGAAAAAAAACCTAAAATTTTACCATTTTTTAATTTTATTTCAAAGATAGTTTTGGATTTTAACGTATTTTTAGAGCTATTAATAATGATGATAATACCTACTGAGTTCATTTGATCTTCAAAAAATTCCATGAGATAAGCACTACTATTATCTCTATTTTACTGTGGAGGAAAAAAACACTGTTTTTATCTTCATGTTATGGATGAGGAAACCAGTGCTCGAGGGATGTAATAATTTGCCCAAAGTAGAAAGTGGCAGAGCCAGGGCTTAAACCTGGGTCTGTCTAATTCCAAAGTTTGTGCTCAAAATCCCTACACTATAGATAAAGTAGGTGACCAAATGCTTGCCCTACCTGTATGAACAGAAGCTTATTTCGAAACAAAATATTGGGACATGTAGTCTGACCAAAAATTTTATTTTTAAATTTTATTTACATAGAATTTCTTTAAAAGCATAAATGTTAGCTAGACATTTAGATGAACATTCGACAGCTTTTCTTTTACAGTATAAACTTAAAAGAAATTAGAAATGTAACAGAAAATAGGAGTATGATCACTGTAAGTAAATATGATTAATCAAAGTGATCAAAGTGTGCCCTTAAAACTTATTTTAAGCTAAAAAGCCTTTAATATTTTGTGACTATATCTATTTCTTGTTCCTGAGAACTTGAGCTATTAAAATTGCAGTTCTCAGATTATGAAGGCAAAATACATAACCTCTTTTTAGTTGAACGTAGGTCATCCCACTTCCCTCCTTAAAAAACTTCTAGGAGGTGGTCTGTGTGTGCGTTTCCTACGCAGAAGGGGGATAAATTTATCCTGGAAATGTTGTAATGCTTCCCAGATGTTTGTTTAAAATAATAAAAAAAAAAGCCTAAATGTGGTGATAGCCAGGTATTTGTCTCTAAAGCAAGAATGATGTCATTCCACTTGTAGTTTATTGACACAGGACTTCCTTTTGTCTGAGAAAATTTTCAGCACAGTGAATATGGCTTTAATTAAGAGATACACTGAACGCTTGTTGATTTTGTTAGAAGGAAGGAACTTCTCCAGCTTTTCTGTGCCTTATTGTGTAGATCACTTTGTGTGTGGATTACTGTGAAAACATATAAAGGACCACTGGCAAGGTGTTCATTTGTATCTACTGGGTACTGGGCTAGGTATTCTTATATCCATTTCCAATATTCCACTGAGAACCATTGTTTAGAAAGTTCTGTAGGATTATTACCATTTGAAGTATAAATGTACTTGGATTCACCATTTATTTAAGATGGAGAAGCCCATACTATGGTAATGTTAAAAGTGAGTACACTTATCTTTACCTGTGAGACTAAATTTCTGAATATCCTTTTAAAATATAGGGAAATGTCCCCCGAATTTAGGGTTGTATGCATAAATTCCAGTTCCTCTAATTACCTTTGGACAATTATTTGCTTATAGATATGTGACACATTCTCTGGTATTTTATGATCTGAAGTACAGATCATTGTCCAAAATCATAAGCATGATATGCACATGGGAAACTTGAGTTGTTTTAGTCTATCTTCAAGTGGTATTTGATAAAACCTAAATTACAGTGGTGGTGTGGACCAAACCAAACCAAACCAAACAACCACTCTACTTGAAAACCTTAAGCGCTCTAGGCCACATCCACCGAATCACCTAATTCTTAACTCTCCATTCACCTTCTGCTCCTCTCTTTTTCTTATCTGGATAAGGGGGATGAATAACAGAGCCCCAAACATAGGTCCTGTCTTTAAAGAAAGAGCAAGAATAAACTGTAAAGTATGCCCTCTGCTGACCTGGAGATTAATGAGAACGCAAAAGGAGATCTCAGATGTGTGGTGAGGAAATTTCTTTGAACACAGCATCTGCCAACTTGTGAAAATTCTCTATAAACACAAAGCCAAAACTCTTTCTGATTGAAAAAGCAGAAAACGGTTCAAATAATGCTAAATGAAGCCGAATTGTTCCCCCTAAAAGATCTGCATACTTATTTCACTTCTGAGTTTCCAGTTTACACCAGCGCCACGCAGGCCGCTCCCGCGGTGGCCCTTCTCCCTCTGGCGCCCCGGCCGTCCCGCTCGCCCACACCGGGGTCCTCTTCGCCCGCCTGCCGGGCGCTGTGACCCACGCGGCCGTCACTGTGGGGTGAGCAGCGGGCACCAGCGGAGACTGAGCCCCTAGACAGAGCCCACCGGGGTCCCCTCTCAGAACTCTCCGCACACGGCAGACCGAGAAGGCTGTTTTCCGAGGGTGGACGCGGCCGGGGCAGGCCGGCGGGGGTGAGCAGGGGCCGCCCAGCGCGCAGCCCCCTGCCCGGCGCGGGCCGCCTCCAGCCCGCCGTTCCCGGCCGGTTCCGCGGGAGGAGCCGTGACGCGTCAGGGAGGAAACGCTGGCGCCCGGCGGCCCTGCCGGGAAGGAGGAAGCGCAGGTCCGCTCGGCTCCGCGCCCACGGCGCCTGGAGGCAGCACCGCGCAGCCAGGTAGGTACGGGTCCGCCGGGGCCCAAGGCGGGTGGGCGGGCGGCAGGGTCCGCGCGTCCGGGCCGCGGTCGGAGCCCCCTGGGCCGGAGGAGCGGCGGCGGGCGAGGGTGCCCCGGCCTCGACTGCCGTCTCTCCTCGGAGCAAACGTGACTTTTCTGAGTCCGCTGACAGCACCCTCTCCTCACCCCGGAAACCTCCGAGGGAAAGAGCAATTCCCCTGCCAACCCTCGGATCTCTGAGTTTATGGTCTTTGTTTCCTGACGTTAACTCAGATCCTGCTTTGAGATTCCTAAACGCCTGAGTGGTGTCTGTCGATGAGTAGACACTGTTCACTCTTGCGCAGCATCACAGGACAGTAGGATCCCGGAACCCGGAGGGTGGTAGACCGCCACCTGAGGCCGAAATTAGGTGCGCGTCTCCTGCGGGGATCCGAGACCGGGGAGACCTTGGGAGTCCAGGGGCCAGGAATCAATCACTTGTCTTTTTGCCAGCGGACCTGTAGTCTGAGACTTTGATGCGTTGCTGTTATAAATTCTCCAAAATTTGAAACCTTTCTGTCTTTCTTCAAGTGTATATGGCTCTGTTTTCGCAGTTTCAGGGTTGGTATTTACCATTTAGAAGTGCTTTGAGATTTTTGGTCAATTATAGTAGTGGTTACTTGTAAAGTTAAAAAAGGGAAATGATTAATTTCTTGGAACTTACAAACTTTCATTAGTTTTGCACCGTGATTTCTGAACCATAAGTGGGCTTCAGTCCTGCACTAGAAATTATAGGGTGAGATGCAAGAACAAATACAGAGCGCTACAGTGTCTAAATCTGTGGCAAGGTAAGAAATAGTCCACTGTTGTGTAATTTGATTCTCAACCTTGTCACTGGATTCAGAATTCACTCAACCAATCTGAGAAGTGCCTAATTTATTTAACAAACACATAAATAATGCTTACTATGTGTTTGGCTCTTTTCTAAGTAATTTATAAATATTCAATCAAATTATTAACTCAATAGTCAATTATAGCGGCTCTGTATTTTTTTTTTTTCTGTGTATTCTTGAGTTCTCCAAATGTCATTGCAAGACTACAAACATTTGAGCAAGTTTCGGGTATGTTTTAAGACTGGGTGTGCCTCCTGGCTCCCTTGGCTACCAGTCCTGTAAGACCAGCCAACCCCTCCACTCCCTGGGGGAAAGGAGTCTGGATCTACTGGAATGTGGCGACCTGTTCCTTATAGATCTCGGTCAGATCCTCAGCTGTCTCTGTAGGATGGTCTCCCTCATCCGCCATGTGCCTGTCAGCTAACTCTGGAGAGACCAGAACTTCCCTCTTTCTTCAACTGCCACTTTAAAAGAAGCTTTGTTCCTAATTTATTTGACAATTGATATGACACAGTTTTGATTTGAAAGTCAAATTGAACTTGAAACGTACTATAGAGCATTTTTGTTTGTACTGGTCAACATAACAATGCTTTTGTACTGCCATTTGTTTGTAACATTGAGTTGATGGGTCAGGTTTGTAGGTGTCCATTTTGTAATTTGCCCATATACAGAGAGAATCCTTTTCAAGAATACAGTGTCCTCTTCAAATAAGCGCTTTGGCCCGATGGCCAGATATGTAGAGACCCAAAATGGTAAATAAGCTAGACATGGTTCTTGTCATAGGGGTGATTATGAATCTAGTGTCAAAATCTGCATGATATATTTATTACCTTATTCTCTCTGCCGTGTCTTTAAGTTTCCAGGGAGCTGATTAGATGAGAGTATAAAGCTTATTTCAAAGGATTATGAAGTATCCTTTGGAAGCAGAAAGGCTCACTTTCTTCCGACATAATTTATGGCACAACAAACTAGTGTCATTCATGAATTCATTTCAACCAAATGATAATTAACACTTTCATGGTTTATGAAGAGCTTCTAGACATACTCATTTGCTCCTCAGAGACCTTGTGAGGTTGGTAGTAATTTTTCTTACTGTTTTTACAGATGAGGAAACTGAGGCCTAGAAATGTTAATATTTAGCCAAGATTGCACAGCTAGTAAGAGACAGAGCTTGAACTGAGAGCTGTGTGCTGACAGGGGAGACTCGTAGTAAATATTTGTGGAGTGAATGGCTCCCAATGACTTCACATTCCTTGCTCTTTCAAAATATTAAACCCACTGCCACAGAGTCCATTCCAACTCATAGTGACCCCATGTGTTACAGAGTAGAACTGAGCTCCATAGGGTTTTTGTTAGCTATAATCTTTATGGAAGCAGATTGCCAGGCCTTTTTTCTATGGCACTGGGTGGGTTCGAACTACCAACCTTTCGGTTAGTAGCCAAGTGCAAATTGTTCGTGCAACCCAGAGACCTTTTCAAAACATTATGCCTCTCAAAATATCATCATAATTGATTTGTGCCTAAGATATTTCTAATTCTTAATCTAATTCCCCTCTTACTTCAATAGTATCTGGTACAACAGATTATCTACAAAAGGGATCGGGAATACCCTCTGGACTCATTTCTTAGGATTTGTCATCTCAGTTTTTGAAAAAGCAAATACTGTAGGTTGCTATTTTTTTCCCTCTCAAACATTTTACCTTTTTTCTCTGATTTTTAAAGAGGTTAGTTTGAACATATGATTTTAGCGTTTGTTTGTTTTTTTTTATTGACAGCTTTCTTGTGTCTCCCTGCTTTGTTACTGTCAATTTTAAGGACTGTAAATCACTGCAGGTTTTCAATGTGAGCAAACCCAATTAAACTACTTACATTTATGATCAAGTTCAAACACAATGACTATAGGTATCGTGATTTTTTTTGAAGTGTCCGCCATTACTGTGTTTTTTTGTAGTGTTGTAATCATGTTAGTATAAAGGGTCTTCTTTTAAAAAAACAAAAACAACAAAAAAACCTCAGAGTTGATAAACCTTATATATCTTTCAAGCATAACCCTCTGTATCCTAAAGTATGTGATCTCCAGATGGATAACCTTTAACTAGAGAGAAAAATATGGCCATTACCTGGTGGGCAGAATTGAGAAGGGCTTTCAGGGAGAAGGAAACCCTGGTGGCGTAGTGGATAAGTACTAGAGCTGCTAACCAAAAGGTCAGCAGTTCGATGCCACCAGGCGCTCCTTGGAAACTATGGGGCAGTTCTACTCTGTCTTACAGGGTTGCTGTGAGTTGGAATCAACTCGACAGGAATGGGCTTGGTTTTTTTTTTTTTTTGGATCAGGGAGAAAGGAGAGATGGGGCAGCCTTTCCCATAAGGGGTATTTTAAAAAACAAACAAACAAAACCAGTGCTGTGGAGTCTTCAATCCATAGCAACCCTGAAGACAGAGTAGAACTGCCCCACATGGTTTCTAAGGAGTGGCTGGTGGATTTGAACTGCTGACCTTTTTTGTTAGCAGCCATAGCTCTTTACCACTGTGCCATCAGGGCTCCACAGGGGTAAAAAACCCTTAATGAAGCCAGACTGAGTCATCTGCCAGTCAACATTCTTCTGTGAGGGGGTGGAATAAAATAACTTTTGAAACCTGCCTTGTTTCAGGAACCACTTTACCTTTTTCATCCAATCCTCCTGTTTTCTTTCTTTCTCTTTTAAATCCGTGTAAATTACTGACTGAACTGCTGATTCGTGAAACTCAAATTATATAACATGTTATTCCTGACAGAAACAGCTCCTGTGTTATTTTAAGCGACCCAGTGACTCTGCTTTCCTTTACCTATTCCATGCCTTATGGTGGAGCCTTTTTTCTCATTTCACTTTTCTTCCCCCCCTGTGGTAGACAAGTGATAACTTAAGAGGTGCCAATTCTGCATCTTGTAGTTCACTTCAAAGTAATTTTGACTCAGTTACTAACTTTGAGTTAATTGCAATTGCTGAGGGAAACAACACGGAAATCAGATAGATGTTGAAGGCCAGTTCAGAGCATCAACTAGTAAATTGTTATCGCATGCCTGAAGCTGACTCAGGGAGTTTTCAAAGAGAATTAGGGCAGCGTACACTGTTCTTGCCCTTGTCCAATTTCTCCGGTCCTTAGTTCATCTCCTTGTGGCCACTATTTCTAATTATTCAAAATAAAATTCTGTTTCTTTGGTTTGGTTGGGGGTGGGAGGCGAGTGAAAGAAGGGAGGAAGGGAGAATTGTTTTAGGGTAAGAGATTCCAAAAACCCAAACCAAACCCAGTGCCGTCGAGTCGATTCCAACTCATAGTGACCCTATAGGACAGAGTAGAACTGCCCCGTAGAGTTTCCAAGGAGTGCCTGGCGGATTTGAACTGCTGACCCTTTGGTTAGCAGCCATAGCACCTAACCACTATGTCACCAGGGTTTCCGTATTCTGGTAATATGTAAAATGGGAAATAGGAATTGTAAGGGTGAAATAAGAGATGCCAGTGCCGGTTCACAGTGGGGAATTTATGCAGAGTGTAGCTCCACCCCCCACAACAGGTCGATAAATATAGGTAAGACCTACATGGGATCAATGAATGAGGAAGACCGAAGAAGAATTGAAGCCTTTGAATTGTGTTGGCGGAGAATATTGAATATACCACGGACTGCCAAAAGAATGAACAAATCTGTCTTTGAAGAAGTACAGCCAGAATGCTCCTTAGAGGCAAGGATGGCGAGACTGTGTCTTACATACTTTGGACATGTTGTCAGGAGGGATCAGTCCCTGGAGAAGGACATCATGCTTGGCAGAGTACAGGGTCAGGGGGAAAGAGGAAGACCCTCAACGACGTGGATTGACACAATGGCTGCAACGATGAGCTCAAGGATAACAACGATTGTAAGGATGGCTCAGGACCGGGCAGTGTTTTGTTCTGTTGTGCATAGGGTCATTATTAGTCAGAACCGACTCGACGGCACCTAACAACAACAGCAACACATGGGATCAAAGAAAGTCTGAAGAGGATTAGAAACAGAACCCTGGTGGCATAATAGTTAAGAGCTGTGGCTGCTAACCAAAAGGTCAGCTGTCCAAATCCACCAGGTACTCCCTGGAAACCCTATGGGGCAGTTCTACTCTGTCCTGTAGGGTCACTATGGGTTCTCTTTGATTTGGAATCAACTCGATGGCAATGGGTTTGGTTGATTTTTGGTACTGAAATGAGAAACCAGTTACCCTTGAGTTGATTCCAACTCATGATGACCCCATCCGTGTATGTCAGAGTAGAACAGTGCTCTATAGGGTTTTCAATGGCTGATTTTTCAGAAGTAGATCACCAGGCCTTTCTTCGAAGACACCTCTAGGTGGACTCTAACCACCAACCTTTCAGTTAGCAGCCAAGTGCTTAACTGTTTGTGCCACCCAGGGATGCCCATTGGCATAATATGAATGGGCATATTCCTTTGTATCACAAAGTGCAGAAGTATTATAGGTGGCTCTTTCTTAAGGCCATGAAATGAGTTTGTTTGCAGGTGATTAAAATGTAAGGAGGCTGGTTTAGTTTTAGTGGCTTTTAACTTGAGAATAACGGCCTGTATTTTGTATTTTTTTAAAGGCTTACTCTGTTTTGAGAATGCCTATAATGTTGAGATAATAATGTCATTCTTTTCACTCCTGTGATTTTAGAGACATGACACTGTATTTACGTAGCATGTAATTAGTATGATTCAGGTTCATTGCTGCCACTCAGGTTCCTGATGTATCTGCTATGCCAGTCAATGTCAAACATTTTTTTCATAATTAGAAGGGATTTCACATATAATACATTCATGTGCAAAATCTGACTCACTGATAGACTAGCCGATCTACAGACTGGTGGATGAATTGTCCCAAGTACATCAGGGCTTCACCTGGACTTAGCTGATTTGGTTGCTTGAGCTGGAAAATGAGAAGAATTTTATTACTCTTATTTTTCAAATAAAGATAGATTAAAATTAATTTAAAAATAATCTGGTTTTTGACTCAACATACACACATGCAGACGTATATATGTATAGGATCAGCATGTAGTCTATATAATCTAATGCACATGTATATTATGTATTAAATAATAACAAGCTAAAGGAAATTTAGGAATCATATCCTTAGTTTCCCCATAAAATGCTGTATGTGCATCTTTGTTTTTCCTATTTTTATTTTAGTTTGTCTCCTGTAGTTTTTAAACATTATTTTTTAATTACAAAGGTATGCATGCCCTTAAACTCAAACAGTCGAGAAGTGGATGAAATAAAAAGCTGAGTTCTCCTCTTCACTCTAAGCTTACGCACGAGGATAACCACCTTTATGTTTTTATATCTTAGACTTTCTTCCATGCTTATATATAAATGTGTGTATCCATTTATGTACATAGAGTCTTAACCATGTGGGAATCATTCTTCAATTTCTTAATTAACACTTTATGATGGACATCTGTGGATTTACAATTATTACTTTTGACAGCTGCATAGTACTCTATTTTATAATTAATAATTTAGCCATTTTTATAATGCATTCATTTTCTGTTATCTTTTTTTTTATATGTTCACCTTTTATATCTTTTAAAATATATTTAGATCACCAAAGTAATACGTTTTTTAGAAAAACGAAGAGGAGAAAATAAGAACCACCAGTAAGCCCACTTGGCTACTAACCAAAATGTTGGCAGTTCAAATCCACCAGCCACTCCTTGGAAACCCTCTGGGGCAGTTCTACTCTGTCTTATATGGTCACAATGAGTCGGAATAGACGTGACGGCAATGGGTTTGGTTTTTTGTTTTTTAATTAACATTTAGTAATATATCCTTCTAGACTTTTATTTGTGTGTGCGTATACATATTTTCAGTGCAGTTTTCAAAATTTCCTTTATACAGACTTGCTTTGTTGGTTAGAGAATTATGTTTATGAAGCTAACCAACGTCATAGATTCCATGCACTTTTGAACTGGTTATTTTACTGTGTTTCCTGGCCACTTGCCATACCCAAAGCTGGCTAATACTCTTGGAAATTTATACTACTTACTGCACATAAAGGGCGTGAGGTGAGGATGTATGAATGGACTAACAGATTCATCCAAATAACATAAAGTACGGGTCCTTTTAATGGGAGTTAGTCGGTATTTGGATTATATATATTTAAACATATTTAATAGAACAAATAAAACAAATGATAGAATATTCACATATAACTGATTATAAAGGAGAAGTGGAAAGAATGAACTTGAACCAAGGAGAGATTGTTGAATTCAAGTGAAAATTAGAACAGCAGAACTTGAGATGCCTTGAAATATTTACTGAGTCACGAGAAGTAAATCATTTGCAGTAATTGGTTGAACAAAGCTCCTGTCAGTGATAGGAATAGGTGACCTAGAAGTTTCTCCTAATCCATTATATTATCTGCTGCCTCAGAGTTAGTGACACTTGGTTTAGTATAATTTCATGCACACAACTCCTTAGTTACATACTAATACAGCCAGTTTTCCCAGAGGGCATCTGTCTGCTAAAATCTCTCTACCACCTTTTCTTCTCCCACGGTGTTTGTGCACAAGCAATGTCCCACATTTTCTTCCTAGATCCTTTAACTGTCTTCTCCCCTTCTGAGAGTTAAGTCCTCATTTTAACCTTGTTCTTCTTTCCTTTTCTCTCAGCTCTTGCTTCAAGAAAATTTCTCTCTGTCCTTTCTCCATCCCACTCTCTTCATTTTGTCTTGAGCAAAGAAGATACTAATCATGGATATACATTTGAGAGCGGGCCTTTAATAAGGAAAAGGAAAGCTTTTAGTTTGGGAGGAAAGGTAGACATTATAAAGAGCTAGTGGCTCCAATCCTCAAAGCCCTTGAGAGTACCCAGTAATTTCTTTAAAAATTTCCTCAGAAGTCTCCACCCACCTTCTCTTCTCTAAATAAACTATTTTTCCTTAGGCATTGGCATGCACTATAAAATTTAAAACTATTTATACTTTTTTTTTGGTTCATGTCATTGCAACAGCATCGTTTTCTTCTATTTTATTTTCTGCTGCAGATGTCAACCATATTATGTGTAGAGTAGTTTTTTGGTCTTGAAAACTAACTCCCATATATAACCACTGTTCCTTTTAGAAAATATATCCAAAGTTCTAAATATCTGGCTTAAAAATAAGCTCTTTGTTTTTCAGTAAGTTGAAGACTACCAGTGTTATCTTAGACCAAAGTTAGCAGTCTTTGAGAAGTAGTATGCCTAGATTCCCAACCCCCTTCCTTCCAGATTTTTATCAGTAGAGGTATGCATGTGGAGAGAGCGTGGGTCTGCCTACTGTCCTTGGGAGCTAGAGGGAAAGCAGCTTTGGTTTCAGGAATGTTAGATGGTTATTTGAGACTCTCACAACCAAACCAGTTTCCATTGAGTTGATACCCACACATAGCGACCCTATAGGACAGAATAGAGCTGCCCCATAGGGTTTCCAAGGCTGTAAATCTTTACGGGTAAACAGACTGCCATGCCTTTCTCCTGCTGTGGGACTGGGAGGTTCCAATGCTGACCTTTCAGTTAGCAGCCAAACGCTTTAATTACTGCACAACCAAGGCTCCTTAGAGGCTAGGTAAAAAAAAAAAAAAAAAAGCGAGCCCGTTTCCGACTCATAGTGACCCGATAGGACAGAGTAGAACTGCCCCATAGAAGTTCCGAGGAGTGGCTGGTGGATTTGAACTGCCAACCTTTTGGTTAGCAGCTAGGCTCTTAAAACACTGAGCCACCAGGGCTACAGAAGCAAGGTAAAAAACAAAGAAACAAACTCATTGCCGTGGAGCTGATTCCAACTCATAGAGTTTCCAAGGAGCAGCTGGTGGATTCATACTGCCAACCTTTTGGTTAGCAGCCAGGTTCTTAACCACTGGGCCATCAGAGCTCCAGAGGCCAGGCGGAGGTGAGGAATTAGGCACAGGCCCCTGCATGAAGTCCCTGGGTGGCATAAATGGCTAACTCTCGTATTTGCTCTCTGAGAGAGGTTGGAGTTTCAAGTCCACTCAGAGGTGCCCAGGAAGAAAGCCCTGGCCATTTACTTCCAAAAAATTAGTCATTGAAAACCCTGTGGAGTACAGTTCTAGTCTGTTGACAACCCCGTGGAGCACAGTTCTAGTCTGACGAACACCGGGCCTCCTGGCGTCAGAGTCCGCTCCGTGGCCGTTGGTCGGCTGCCTGCACGCCAGCCTCGGCGGCCTGTCAAGGGGCTGGGGCCATCTGAGGAACACCGGGCCTCCTGGAGTCAGAGTCCGCTCCGTGGCCGTTGGTCGGCTGCCTGCACGCCAGCCTCGGCGGCCTGTCAAGAGGCTTGGGCCATACGTTGCAGAGAGCTTTGCCCAGTGAGAGTAGCTGCTTAAGCTGCACTGAGAGTAAAAGCGTACTTTTTCATAAACATTAATGAAAAAGGTTTGGAAAAGATTTTTTTTTCAGCCTCCAAACAGCATGGTGCTAAAATTGATGATGGCTTAAACAGGAAAGAACGTACTGTGTTATTTGGTGATTTGAATGGGGACTATTGTTAATAAAAGGCTCTGGGTGGCACAAACGGCTTGCTCTCAGCTACTAACCAAAATGTTGGCCGTTTGCCCTCACTAGTTTTACCACAGAAGAAAGGCCGGGCCACCTACTCTGTAACAAACGGGGTCACCATGAGTCGGGATCAGCCGGTTAGCAGCTTGGGTTATTTTGGTTTACTGTTAGTAAACATTCAGAAGTAAAACTTTGTTATACGTTCTTTTTAAATAGTTCTTTTTTGTTGTTATTTTAGACATATGTGGCTGTACGTAGTTGACAATTTACTTCATTCTGACACAAGTACCGTTCTTTCATTTTTAATTGATCTCCTATTAGCCTACTGGGAACCCTGGTGGCGTAGTGGTTCAGTGCTATGACTGCTAACCAGAAGGTCGACAGTTCGAATCCACCAGGCGCTCCTTGGAAACTCTGTGGGGCAGTTCTACTCTGTCCTATAGGGTCACTATGAGTCGGAATCAACTCGACAGCAATGGTGTTTGGTTATTACCCTACTTTCTCTTCTCATGAATATTTGGTTTAATTTTTTTGTCAAATTAATGAAGTATAAGGCACTGTAATGTTTTAGCAGAGAAGAGTTTTTAGGAGGCTTATAAAACCCCCCTCTTTCCCCTTGAATTTTGTTCCCCCCTTTATATTTCCTTCATTTCACATTCTCACGAACATTAACACGGTTTATTTCTGTTGTGCCTTTTAAAATCCACTCAGAAGCAAACAAAGATCCCTGTCTCAGTGAAATTATTTGGTGCTTTCACTGGACATTTTGGGATTAAAATTTTGTCCTTGAGGTACAGAACAGCATATATAAAATACTGCCTCTGTAAAGGAAAAAAAAGGAAAAAAATAAGATATTTTTGCTTTGCTTATTTAAGCATTAAAAGACTCTGGAAGAATACACAAGAAATGAACAGTATTCACCTGCTGGGGGCAAGGGGATGGGAACTAGGTGGATAAAACCAAACGAGTTGCTGTCAAGTTGATTCTGACTCATGGCAACCCCCATGTGTTGTAAAATAGAACTGTGCTTTATAGGGTTTTCAAGGCTGTGACGTTGTGGAAGCAGATTGCCAGGCCTTTCTTTCATGGTGTGTCTGGGTGGGTTCAAACCATCAACCTTTTGGTTTGTAGTCGAGTGCTTAACCGTTTGTACCATACGGCAACTCCTACTGGGTGGATGAGGACAGGAATGGGAAGCTGACTTTTCACTGTGTCCTTTTTTATGTTTTTTGATTTTGAACCATGTGAATACTAACCTGTTGTAAAAATCATGCCCCTGGGTTCCTTTAGTTTTTTAAATAGATCCATATATTTCCACCGTCCCTTTTCCATATAGGTCTTTAGTAAGGTTGTTGTTGTTTTAAAGCTTTTTTTAAGAATGCATGTATAGTCTAGTCTCAAAGGACTGGTAATATTTTGTAGGCACCTTGCCCTGGCTTTTAGCTCTCTCAAGTGCTGTAACTAAGATTCATTATGAAGCCTTCCATTACGAAATTCTGATACTGCAAATACTGCCAAACCTTGAGTTATTATTGGCTCACTCAAAGAACCACTTAATTGAAATTATCCGCAGTATTTTTCCAACTGGATACCCACTTGTTTCCTAATAAAACTATTAGATAATACATAATTAGTTCAAAGTTTTAGTTTATTTTTTCCCCATGATGTCTCGTAGCTCATCATGGTTATAATTTACCTACTTAAGATTATGTAAGTTTGGTGCTTTTAAAAGATAAAGGTTGGTTTACTTTTAGCATTTAGATAATTCAGTTGTTCTCAGTTGGACATGCTAAGCCAAATATTTTATCAGGATCTTTGTACTTTTTATCATTTGTGACCTGTATTTTACCTTGTGGAAAGCGAAGAGAAAGGAATTGGTATTTATTGAGTACCTACCATTTGCTGGATGCTTTAGAGACATTTAAATACTCACATAATAACTGTGTGGGGTGGGTGGGTGGTTTTATTTTACAGATGAGCTTGTTGGGGCTTAATGAGGTTATGAAGGTCGCCGGTGCAGGGTTGTATGGAAAATAATAATGTGGCAGAGCTGATTTAAACCTAAACTCTCTGGCTTTACCACAAAGTCCACTGTGCTACTGATAATGGTGGTCACTAGTTGACTCCTCTCCTGGTGCCTCATCAGAGAGAACAAGCAGAAATAATCCAGGTTGCCATCCAGCTGGTGCTTAAATGAATTTGAAACAGGCTTTGCATTTCTACTTTAATATTCTGAGACAATATTAATGTTTTAATCTAGAAACTGGTGCCAGACTTCAAGAAGAAAGCTTACCGGAAGTGTTCTAAATATCATACATTTTGTGTCTAATAAAAAAAAAAAATTAAAATTCCAAATTTAGCAATAATTTCCCCTTCCTCCTTTCCCCCAGCCCCTGGAAACCACCAATCTACTTTCTACTTCTATATACTTGCCTACTCTGGACATTTCATAAAAAATGGAATCATATAATATGTGGGCTTTTGTGACTGGCTTCTTTAACTTAGCATGTTTCCAAGGTTTATCCATGTCGTAGCATATATCAGTATTTTAATTCTTTTTATTGCTGAAAAATATTCCACTATATGGATATACTATATATTGTTTATCCATTCATGTATTGATAGACATTTGGGTTGTTTCTATTTTTTAGCTATTATGGATAATGCTGCTATGAATTTTCATGTGTAAGTTTTTGTATCGTCAAATGTCTTCATTTCTCTTGGATGTATACGTAGGACTGGAATTGATGGGTCATATGCTAATTCTATCTGAGGGACTGCCAAACTGTTTTCCAAAGTATTTGCATCATTTTACAGTCCTACCAGCAAAGTATGAGAGTTCAACTTTTCCACATGCTTGCAAACACTTGTTATTGTCTGTTTTATAATTTTAGTCATCCTAGTGGATATGAAATATTATCTCTTGGTTTTGATTTGCATTTCCTAATGACTAATGATGCTGAACATCTTTTCATATGCTTATTAGCCATTGGTAAATTTTCTTTGGAGAAATATCCAGACAGATCCTTTGTCCATTTTTTAACTGAGTTGTTTGTCTTTTATTGTTGAATTGTAAGAGTTCTTTACATATTCTGTATACAACTCTCCCTTACCAGATACATAATTTGCAAATATTTTATCCCATTCTGTAGATTTTCTTTTCACTTTCTTGATGGTATCCATTGAAACACAGAAGTCTTTACTTTTGATACATTCAAATTTATCTTTTTTTTTTTTTTGTCACTTGTGCTGTTGGTATCATATCATCTGAAAAACCATTACCTAACCCAAGGTCACAAATATTTACTCCTAAATTTTCTTTGTAATAGTTTTACAGTTTTTCTAAAGACACATCCAAACCTGCTGAGGGACCGAATTACTGGAAGGAGGGCTGTGGGGACCATGGTCTCTGGGAACGTGCAGCTCAATTGGCATAACATATTTTATAAAAAAAATGTTCTACATTCTACTTTGATGAGTAGCTTCTGGGATCTTAAAAGCTTGTGAATGACCATCTAAGATACTCCACTGATCTCACTTTGTCTGCAGCAAGGGAGAATGAAGAAAACCAAAGACACAAGGAAAGATTAGTCCAAAGGACTAATAGACCACAACTACCACAGCCTTCACCAGACTGAGTCTGGCACAAATAGACGGTGCCTGACTACAACCACCTACTGCTCTGACAGGGATCACAATAGGGGGTCTCGGACAGAAAAATGTAGAACAATATTCTAACTCATAAAAAAAGACCAGACTTACTGTCCTGACGGAGACTGGAGAAATCCCAAGAGTATGGCCCCCAGACACCTTTTAGCTCAGTAATGAAGTCACTCCTGCGGTTTACCCTTTGACCAAAGATTAGAGAGGCCCAGAAAACAAAACGAGACTAAAGGGGCATACCAGCCCAGGGGCTAGAACTAGAAGGCAGGAGGAGACAGGAAAGCTGGTGATAGGGAACCCAAGGTCAAGAAGGAGAGAGTGTTGACATGTTGCGGGGTTGGTAACCAGTGTCACAAAACAGTATGTGTACTAATTGTTTAACGAGAAGCTAGTTTGTTCTGTAAACCTTCATCTAAAGAACAAAAATTTAAAATATATATATAAAAAAAGAGTTTTGTAGTTTTATCTCTCACTTTTAGATCTATGAACCATTTTCAGTTATTTTTGTTTATGGTGTGAGATAGGGACCAACTTCATTCTTTTGCATGTAGATATCCAGTTGTCCCAGCACCATTTGTTGAAAAGACTATTCTTTTCCGCATTGAATTGTCTTGGCATTCATGTCAAGACTGTAGTTCATGTTGAAATGTAGCATAAATTTAAGAGTTTATTTCTGGACTCTCTGTCCCCTTGAACTGTATGTCTGACTTTATGCCAGCACCACACTGTCTTGATTAGTGTAGCTTTTAAGTAAGTTTGGGAATCAGGAACTGTGAGTCCTTCAACTTTGTTCTAATTTTTCAAAATTCATTTGACAGTTCTGAGTCCCTTGCATTTCCATATGACTTTTTTGCATCAGTTTATCAGTTTCTGCAAAAAAGGCAGCTGGAAGTTTGATAGGGATTGCATTACATTGTAGATTAATTTGGAGAGTCAAACCAAAACCAAACCCACTGCCATCAAGTCGATTCCAACTCATAGCAACCCTATAGGACCGAGTAGAACTGCCTCATAGAGTTTCTAAGGAACGCCTGGCAGATCCGAACTGCCAACTTTTTTGGTTAGCAGCTGTAGCACTTAATCACTGTGCCACAAGGGTTTCCAATTTGGAGAGTATTGCCATTTTAATACTATTAGGACTTCTGATCCGTGAACATGGATTGCCCTTTCATTTATTAAGCTCTTCTTTAATTTCTTCCACAAAGTTTTGTAGTTTTCAGTGTACAAGTCTTTCACCTCCTTGGTTAAATTTGTTCCTAGGTATTTTATTCTTATTAATGATATTATAAATGATAAATGGAATTATTTTCTTAGTTTCATTTTCTGTTTGCTTATTACTACTGTATAGAAATATAGTACATTTTTGTATATTGATTTTATATTCTACAACATTGTTGAACTTATTAGTTCTAATAGTTTTTTTTGGTCGACTCTTTAGGATTTACTATATATAAGATTATGTTATTTGCAAATAGAGAAAGCTTTGCTTCTTCCTTTTTAATCTAGTTGATTTTATTTTCTTTTTCTTGCATAATTGCCCTAGCTAAACCTTCTACTACAATGTTGAATAGAAAAGGCGAGAGAAGATATCTATTTCTTTTTCCTGATTTTTTTGGAAAGTATTCCATTTTTCTCTGTTAAGTATAGTGTTACCTGTGGGCTTTTTATAGATGCCCTTTGCCAGGTTGGGGAAGTTCCCTTGTATTCTAGTTTGTTGAGTTTTTTTTTTTTTTTTTATCAGGAATGGGTATTAGATTTTGTCAAATGCTTTTTCTACGTCTGGTGAGATAATCGTATTTTCCCCTTTTTTCTGTTTATATGATATATTACATTCATTGATTTTCAGATGTTAAACCAACTTTGTTTTCCTGGGTTAAATCCCACTTGATCATGGTATATAATCCTCTTTATATGTTGCTGGATTCTATTTGCAAGTGTTTTTTTGAGGATTTTTGCATCTATTTTGGTTGGTAGTTTTCTTGTGATATTTTGTCTGGTTTTGGTATCAGAGTAGTATTGGTCTTATTGAATGTGTTGGGAAGTGTTCTATTTTTGGAAGAGTTTGGGAAGGTTTGGTGTTAATTCTTTTTTAAATGTTTGGTAGAGCTCCTCGTGAAGCCATCTGGGCTGGTCTTTATAAGAATTTTTTTTTTCTTTTTAATTACTTGTTAGGTCCCTTCACTTGTTGTAGGTCTGTTCAGATTTTCTGTTTCTTCTTGAATCACTTCAGTAGTTGGTGTCTTCCTATGAATTGGTGCATGTCATCTAGGTTATCCAATTTATTGCTATGCATTTCATAGTATTCCTTTACAATTCCTTTTACTTATGTAAGATTGGTAGTGATGTCCTCTCTTTCATTCCTTATTTTAGTAATTTGAGTCTTTTTTTCCTTGCTCAGTCTAGCTAAAGGTTTGCCAATTTTGTTGATATTTTTAAAGAACCAACTCATGGTTCCACTGATTTTTTTCTATTGTTATTCTTTCTGTATCTCATTTATTTGTACCCTAATTATAACTATATCCTTCCTTCTGCTTGCTTTGGGTTTAATTTTTCTTAGGGTAGAAAGTTAGGCTATTGATTTGAAATCTTTCTTCTTTTTTAATAAAGACATTTAAGCTATAAATTTCCTTCTAAACACTGCTTTAGTTGCATCCCACAAGTTTTGGTATGCTGTTTTTGTTTTCATTCATTTCAAAGTATTTTCTAATTTCCCTTGTGATATCTTCTTTGACATATTGGTTAGTTAGGAATATGTTTTTTAATTTCCACATAATTGTGAATTTCTCAAATTTCTGTTGTTATCGATTCTAAGTTAATTCCATTGTGGTCTGAGAACATGCTTTGTATGAGTTTAATCCTTTTAAATTTAATGAGGCTTTTTATTGTCTAATGTATGGTCTGCCCTGAGCAATGTTCTATGTATACTTGAGAAGAATATGCATTTTGCTTTTGTCATATGGGATATTCTGTAGATGTCTGTTAGGCCTAGTTGGTTTACAGGGTTGTTCACATCTTCTCTTTCCAAGCTGATCTTCTACCTAGTTGTTCTCTTTAACACTTTTTATGTATTTATTGAGGTGAAATATACATAAAATTAACTATTTTAAATCATACAATTCAGAGGCATTTAGTACATTCACAATATTGTACAGTCACCACTGCTGTCTAGTTCTAAAAATTTCTATCACTCCAAAATAAAATCCTATACCCATTAAGCAGTTATTCCCTACTCCCCACCACCCCCAGCCCCTGGCAACCTCCAGTCTGTCTTCTGTCTCTATAAGTTTAGCAGCTCTGGGTAGTTCATATGAATTGAATCATATTATGTATGACTTTGTGTCTGGGTTCTTTTACTTAGCAAAATGTTTTTGAGGTTCATCCATATTGTAGCATGTATTAGTACTTCATTCTTTCCTTTTTTATTTTACTTTTCTTATTGTCGTAAAATGTAAACTAACCTAAAATTGGCCATTTTAAGTGTTTAATTCAGTGACATTAATTATAACTAAGTAATTAATTATATTCACAATGTTGTACAACCATCACCACTGTCTATTTCTAAAATTTTTCATCACCCCAAACAGAAACTTTGTACCCGTTAAGCAATAACTCCCCATTCATCCCTCCCTTCAGCCCCTGGTTACCTATAATCTACTGTTTCTTGCTATGAATTTGCCTATTTCGTATTAGTGGAATCATAATATTTGTCTTTTTGTATCTGGTTTATTTGACTTATTATAATGTTTTCAATTTTATCCATGTTGTAGCATGTTTCAGAACTTCAATTATTTTTGAAACCGATTAGTATTCCATTGTGTGTGTGTATCACATTATGTTTAGCCATTCATCTGTTGATGGACAGTTGGGTTGTTTCCACATTTTGGCTACTGTGAATAGTGGTACAGTGAACACTGATGTACAAGCATCTGTTTGAGTCCTTGTTTTGAATTATTTTGGGTATATGCAACCTTAAGTTCAGTGCGTTTTCTCAGGTCAATGATTCTTTTGTGTCTATGTGATAAGAGTTTGCTGGTACAGTGTTCTGGAATTTTTTTTTTTTTTTAAATATTAAAACCCTAAATTTTGGTGAAAGTTTACGCAGCAAATTAGGTTCACGTTTAACAATTTCTACATAATTTGTTCAGTGACATTGGCTGCATTTTTGGAAATTTTTTTCATAACAGCATCGACACCTAACTCAAATAAATTAACATTCCTATTTTGATCAGTTTATTTGCTAGGAATGAAAAGTCTGTTAGCATGAGACTGAGAAGACGTCTTCAAAAAAATATAACAACTAGCACTGCATCTTCATGCTAACCAGAAGTGGAAAATGCTTATATTTTCTTATTTTTTATGGTGACATTTGATCTACACCTATGTATATCGGAATTTGCAGTGGTAGAAAAGGCCATGGGATACCCAGTTAGTCGAAGCAATTTACAATGTATCAACATATGAATACCAGGAAACTTTACCTCAGACAAAAACACATGGACATTTTAAGGCCATGGAACATATATTTATGAAGACAGTGTAATTTGACTTTGCAAGTCATATAAAAATTATTCTGTATTTTAAAAATAGACTTTTGTTTTTGAAATTATAAATAAGAAAATGCCCACATTTTAGGTTTTTTTGAAAACTGTATTTGTAGCAAAGATGTCACTTTGAGGACTAAGGTGCGTCTGACCCAAGCCATGATATCGTCAGTCACCTCATATGCATGCGAAAGCTGGACAATGAATAAGGAAGACCAGAGACGAATTAATGCCTTTGAATTGTGGTATTGGTGAAGAATATTGACTATACCATAGACTGCTAGAAGAACAAACAGGCCTGTCTTCAAAGAAGTACAGCCAGAGTGCTCCTTGCAAGCGAGGATAGTGAGACTTCATCTCACGTACTTTGGACATGTTATTAGGAGGGACCTGGAGGACGCCATGCTTGGTAAGAGAGTCAGCAAAACAGAGGAAGACCCTTGACAAGATGGAGTAACACAGTGGCTGCATCAGTGGGCTCAAACAGCAGCGACTGTGAGGATGGTACAGGACTGGGCAATGTTTTGTTCTGTTGTACATAGGGTCACTGTAAGTTGGAACCAACTAGACAGCACATTTGTAGTTAAAATAATCTCTCATCGAATGAATGACAGTGTATGACAGTGGCCATTTTGGAAGGCCATTTGGTCCAGGCAGGTAATATTTATTGGTTAGAAAGAAACCTGACAAGGCATGCGTGCCAAATATAGCTGGAAAATCACATCTTTTCTAGATTATTGGAGGGGCAGCAGTTCAGAAAAAAGCATAGGTTGAAGAACAAGCAGCAGCTACAGAAAAGCCAGGTAAGAAAGTGATACTGGAATAAGTTTTGAAGCGAATGTAGTAGGAGGAGGTAGCAGCAGGTCCTTGGCAAAGGGGCAGGTACCCAAAAATGCATCCCTGGGCCTTCTATTGCTACCTTTGATGGGGAAATTTCAGAGAGTGAAGTGTATTGTTGGAACACACGCCCCTCAGCCGTATAGTTATTACAGTAATTGAACGATCTCTTTCCGTTTAGTTCGTGTGGTAGTTCTCCCTGTTGGCAACACTGAATGTCCAAAGGAGTGAATGTGATCTTTGTATTAAGTCTTTTCTAATCTTAGGAACTGACTTATGAAAGAGATGATGGATGTGAAACTGGTTGGTATAGTGAAGGGCACAAAGTAGGCACTTGATAAATGTTTGTTTTATTAACCATGATGTTCTATAATATTTAATAGCCTTTGGCTAGGGAATGTAGAAAGCCTGGGTTCTAGCATTGGATCTGCCATCAGCTTAAGTGACTTTAGCAAGTGACTTTATTTTCTTTGACTGTAAAATGTGCAAGGTTCCTTCCACCTCTGAAATTTCTATGATTTTACTAAATTCATATAGAAAAAAATCAAAACTTTAAACAAAGATTATTCTTTTAATAAAGGTGGAAGTTTTTTTTATTGTTGTTGTTCTCAACTTTAACAATTTTAAGCAGGGTACACTAGATGAATAAGATTCTTTATAGCATTATCTAAAGCCAGGCACTGATTTATTTGAAAACAAAGAGTTTCTTTACAGTATCATTTAGCCTGGCATTGCCATGAATCCAAGAATTATTCTACACTAATCAGAGAACAGTAATGCAGTTGTACTTAAATTCAGAGTTCCACATGGCCATTCACCAGAGATGAATGGAGGTGAACAACTACTTCTAACTTAATTTGCAAAAGTTCTAAAATGTGCTGGTGGGAAATTCACCACAGGGATCACAGTGAAAAGCAGGTTGCGGATGTGAAACTATCGTTGCTTTTTGTCGTCTTTGGATATGTGTGATTTCTAGTAACAAGTTAGTAATTTACATAAATTTTAGAAGCATTTTTTACCATTTTGATAAGTTGGTGTGTGGGTGTGACTGTTAGAGATTGACTGGTATGGCTGGTACATTTTTTTTTTTAAAGGAAGTCAGTGCGTCGTTTTCAATAATGTTAAAGTAATACACTTTACATATGTGTTCGAAGTTTTCTGGGAAAACCCGAAGGCAAACCATCCAAATGTACCATGATTTTTTTTTTAAACTCTTACTATTAAAGTCTGTTTATCATAACTTTGTGTGCATTTTCTTAAGTTTCAAAAGGAGGGAAAAGTGGAAAACAAGTTGCGAAACACGAACTTAGGTAATGGATGGAGGTTATGAGTCATTATGGCTTATTGCGTAAGTATGTACAGAAGTAGAAGAATCTGTCAGGCATATAGCTAGCTCTCTTAAAAGGACAGATTCCCCAAATTGTTAATGAAAAGAGTGGTGTATATGTTTAATGCAGGGCTCCTTCCATGCACTTTCTAATCACAAAAATGTAAAGCTTGGGTCATCTGAAAAAGGTTTCTGGGTAAGTGATTGTGTGGAAGGCCGTACCTTCGGTGGGTATATACCCACTCCTCACTTATCAACATGGTTAGGTCCCAAAGACCAGGTTGTTATGCAAAAACTGGTGTGATGCAGAAGTGTGAGGATGACCACATCAGATCACAAAATGGAGGATGACTACGTCATTACATAACTACCAAATTACATCATTACATAACAACCGAACACTGAGAATCATGGCTCAGCCAAGTTGACACATAACCTCAACCGTCACAGCCAGCGATACTCTTGCCTTGCACCTTGGCATTTGTTACTGCCAGCTGTACGTTGTTAATGTGCAAAATAGTTGAATAGTAGATTTTTTACTGTCGTAAATGCAAAATGTTAGATAATGAGATAGCTGTTAAGTGAGGAGTAGGTGTACTACTCTGGGTAGTGTTTGCGCTTGAACCTTCCTAGGTTCTAGTCCTTTCCTAAAGCATTAAATAGGCTTTCAAACTTATAGGGGAAAAAGCAAGAAAAGCACACTGCCATTTATCCTTCTGAGGTAGTTAGCTACAGACTGAATATTTTGAGCTTAATGTCTGTCATTAAAGTCTACCACTCAAGCTTCAATTTTGGTGTTTCTTTTTGTGATTATAACAGAATGAGTCTTTGGGCTTTGGTGTTAACTAAAACCTTTATCCAAACTTTGGTGTAATCGTGTAAAAACAGAATACATTAATTAAAATGTATATGTTATAAGAAGGTCACAAATGGAATGAATGTCATTGATGGGCAGGCATTGTTGTGTATAAAAATAGCAGGTTGGCTCAGGTAACTTATTATCTATTTTCACCTCCTGTGTGAGATTATACCAAACAGTGGTTAAGAGTGAGGGCTCTGGACTTAGCCTAGACCCTAGTTCAAATAGACTCTTCCATCAGTTATAGTTTCTTCATCTGTAGAATAGGCATAGCAACAGCACCTACCTTTAGGGTTGTTTCAAACCAAACCCATTTCTGTTGAGCCAATTCTGACTCATAGTGACCCTATAGGACAGAGTTGAACTGCCCCATTGGGTTTCCACGGAGTGGCTGATGGATTTGAACTGCTGACCTTTTGGTTAGCAGCCGTAGCTCTTAACCGCTGTACTACCAGGGCTCCTTAGGGTTGTTATTAAGTTTAAATTATGCTTGTAAATCACTTACTTAGGACAGTGTTTGCGACATTAGGTGCTTAGTAAATGTTAGTAATAGTATTCTTAATGGATAAAATTTTATGGCCTTACATTTGTTTTCATGCTTGTTAATTACTTACTTCAAAGGAAGACATATGGTATAACTGTTACTTAATTAAGTCCTAAGAAGCTGTGGAGGAAGGAGGTCTGGAGAATGGCAAAGAAAGGAGAAATCTTTAGAGGTGACTACTGACCTAAACATTAAGACAATAAGCCCGTTCCCCTAATTTCGTGTCCCCCGGTGTCTGATTTCAGCCCATTGACTTTTTTGGTCCATACTAGCTCTTTATGGATGATTTAAACCTACTCTTCTCAGTTTTACATCCATTCTGTGCTAACAACTTCCAAATACAGGGATCCTACCCTGACCTTTATCCTTTGACCTTCACACTGGTATGTCCAGTTAGATAACTAACTTCATACAGTGCTACCCCACAGGTAGTTCAATTTCAACATGCATAAAACAAAATTGATTTTCTTTGCCCTCCTCCTGGTACCTCACTCCCAATTTGATCTTCCTTTTACTGTTCCTATTCAATTTATGGAAACCCTGATGATGTAGTGGTTAAGAGCTACAGCCGCTAACCAAAAGGTCAGCAGTTTGAATCCACCAGGAGCTCCTTCCAAACTCTATGGGGCAGTTCTACTATAGGGTTGCTACGATTAGGAATTGACTCATTGGCAACGGTTTTATTCAATTTATGGTATCACCATCCATCCAGAAGCCTGAGAATTATTCTAGACTTCGTTGTCTGCATGAAGACTACATTCTAGGCTGCACTGTCTTCATTGTACTGCCTGCATCCTATCGTATGCAAAGTCCTCTTGATCCTACTTCCTAAATATTTATCACCTCTGTCCCCTCTGTTCCATTTCTACCATACCCTCTTGAGGCCCTCATTGTGTCCTGCCTCTTTCAATGGTCCCCTCTTAGGTGATTTCTCAAACTCCAACCCATCCTCCTGACTGCTTTCGAAGTAATCTAAAAGGTAGATCTGAACATTGTTATCCCTAATATAAATGCCTGCCAAGGGTCTTCATTGCCTGTAAAATCAAGTCCAAGATCCTTAGCTTGATGTATCAGACTCATCATGATCCTCTGATCTGTACTTATCTCCTGGGCTTATGCTTTCAGCTCTAATAATAGTCATTACACAAACTATGCTAATTCACTCCTCTGTGCCTGGAATACTGTCCCTCCTTTGTTCAGTAGCTTGTCTATTTGTTAGTACTGAGCTTCAGAGCCACCTTCTTTCCTAACCTTCCTTTTCCTCCCTTGAGCCCTGGCGGCACAGTGGTTAAAATCTACGGAGAGCTATGGCTGCTAACCAAAAGGTCAGCAGTTCGAATCCACCACCTGCTTCTTGAAAGAACCCTGTGGGGCCCTTCCTTTTCTGTCCTGTAGGTTCACTAGAAGTCAGAATCAACTTGATGGCAATGGGTTTTCTTTCATAACCTTCCTTTTCCTCCCTGATTCCCCACACTGAGCCATATACTATGCTTCCACAGTAACCTCTGGATCCTTCTATTCTAATATGCTATTGTATTGGAATTACCTTTCTTGCATATCTTTCTCCATACTCTTGCAGATCATGGGAAAGTCTTGGGTTCCCCAAGTCACCTTCAACAGGGTGAAGGTGCTTATTAGTCTGTTTACTTCCAGAAGTAAGTCATTATTATCATTAAAATAATTTATTGACGTAACAGCACTAACAAAATAAAAAAAAAGAATAAGTAAAAATGTGATTTGGTTGTATTAAGTTCAGTCATTTAAATGGACTCTTTTCCCTTTATACTTAAGCATCATAGGCTCCCCTTACTCTACCAGAATCTAACACGATTGTGGCTCAGCTCTCAACAATTCCATTTCATCAAATGTCAGGTTATAGTGTATGAAGTTATTTGATAACTTAGCATAGCTCACAGAACATAGTAGAGCCTCAGACAAGGGTGAGGTGAATTGAGTTAGTGAATACTAAGCTATATCCATGCAAACTCAGCCTTTGTGGTTGATTGCTCAAGCTTTATGGTTATCTGCTCACACCTTAAAAAAACAGGATTAAAAAAATGGAGGAAAAATTTCCCCCATTCCATCTTGCATACCACAAGAGGATAATCTTCTTAAAGCCCTGTTTTAATTGCATGCCTACCTTTCTTAACCTATAATAGCTCTTTATTAGATTGAGTCCAAACCGCTTACCCTGTCTTACCTTTCCAACCTAATTTTGGGCGGTATTTCTATAGAATAAGTCTGCTACTCTTAGACCACTTTATTTTCTAGGCAGAGTACACAGGGACTGTAGGTTGGCTGTTTCTACTTGGAGCAGATTTTGACTTTTCAAATCAAGACTTTAACATAGACTTTAGAATTCTATTTTGGTGCACTGAACAAAATCTTTGTATTTCACCAAATATTTATTCAATGTGGGCTCAGCACTGTGCCAGTGCCTGGGCTTCTGTGATAATCAAAATAAACACAGGCCCTGCCCCCATGGAGATTCTGGTCTAATTGCGAAAACAAATAAACGATTATAATCCGGAGTGAGAAGTGCTAGGATGGGGGAGCACCCCAGGAGCCCACAGCAAGGGCACCTAACCCAGCTATGCATGGGATCAGGGAAGGCTTTGCAGGGTTGGTAACATCTAACTTGATGTCAGTTGAAGGATGGTGCATTATAGATTGTAAGAACAGCAAATGCAAAAGCCTGTTGGGAAGAGAAGGCAGCCTGGTAGCACAATGGTTAAGTGCTTGGCTGCTAACCCAAAGGTAGGTAGTTTGAACTCACCAGCCGCTCCTCAGGGGAAAAGACCTGGTGATCTGCTCCTATAAAGATTAAAAAAAAAATAAAAAAAAAAAAAAACTACAGCCTCAGAAATCCTATGAGCAGTTCTACTCTGTCACATGGGGTCGTTATGAGTCAAATATCAACTCCATGGCACCTAAACACTGAGAAGAGAGCCAGTACACTCAAGAAAGTAAGAGAAGTTTCTTAAGGCTGGATCTTGGGGACCAAGGGGACTATCTATATTATTAGTAGATAATGAAAGAAAAGAAAGGATATCTCTTTGTCCTATCAGGGACTTGATTGCTCTTTTCAAATCTGTTCAACTACTTTTTTTCTTTCACGTAAGTTTTAGGAGGAAAAAAGTTCAGAATGAATAAAGTTCTGTTGGCTCACTCACTTCACTCAGCTATATTTCCAGCCACGTATTATGTTGTTTTTCATTTATGTACTTTTTATGCCTATAAATTAGCGAGTAAGTCATACTCATGACGCAGACATCACTGAAGTTTTCTAGCACACCACTACTCCGTACTGCTCGGGTCGTGTTCCCTTCCTTAGGACTCCATTGCTGTTAGAATAGCGTCAGTGGCCTTAGCAACCTGCTTCTCTATTCCTGTTTACTATTCCTTCTTCATCCAGACTCACCCTTTTCTCTGCCTTGCCTTTAGCGTACCCTGTGATTTCTTGCTTTTGAGCCTTTAGTTACCTTCTTTTCACTTGGAATAGCCTCCTCCCTTTCACTGCCTGTCAAAATATTATCCTTCCTTGAAGACTCAGCTCAAATACTTCTATCAAGTCTCTGATTTTCTTACCATTATTCTTCCTGCCCCCTTCGATTTTCTACTCCAGAGTGTTTTCTTTTTAGTAAAATATACCAAAATCTTTTGCAGTGTTTTTTAAAATGTGGTTTGTAACCCATTGTGAAATCAGCTTAGTGGATTGCAACCAGCATTTAAAAACTTGGAATAAAATAAATCAGAATAGAAAATATCTAAATATGTTGTATACATGATAATCTTAATTGATGCAGAAAAGGCATTTGGCAAAATTCAATACCCTTGCATTATAAAAACACTCAACAAATAGGAATAGAAGGGAAATCCCTCAATATAACACAAAGCATTTAAGAAAAACCCACAGCTGACATCACACTCAAGGAGCCCTGGTGGCACAGTGGTTAAGCGCCCAAATACTAACTGCAGGTCAGTGGTTCAAAACCATCAGCCACTGTGCAGGAGAAAAGACTTGATGATCCACTACCAGCCTACTAAATTGTATTGGGCAGTTCTACTCTGTCCTATAGGGTTGCTATGAGTCAGAATTGACTCAATGGCTCATAACAATAACGTAAAAAATAGAAAAATCCAAACAATCCACAAGAAAGCTATTAGAACTAATAAATGAATTCAGCAAAGGGCAGGGCACAAGGTCAACACACAAAAACTTGGGTATATTTATACATCAACAGTGAGCAAGTGGAAAAGGAAATTAAGGGAACAATACCATTTACAATAACAGCTAAGAGTAAAATACGTAGCAATAAATTTAACCATGAATATGAAAGACTTGCACACAGAAAACTAAAACGTTACTAAAGGAAATCAAAGAAGATCTAAATAAATGGAAAGTCATTCTATGTTTATGGGTTGGAAGGCTTAATATAGTTGATGTCAGTACTACCCAAAGCAATCTATAAAAACCCCCATCAAAATTCCAACAACCTTCTTGGTACAAATGGAAAAGCCAATCCTCAAATTTATATGGAGGGACGAAGGACCCCAAATAGCTAAAGCAAACTTATTTTTTCCTTTTAAAAATTTTTTATTTATTTTGTTGCTATTGAGAATATACACAGCAAAATGCACACCAATTTAACTATTTCTGCATATACAATGCAGTGATGTTGCTTACATTCTTCGAGTTGTCCAGTCATTCTCTTTTTCCAAATTGTTCTTCCTCCTTTAACATAAACTCACTTCCCCATAAGTTTCCTATCTACTGTATTTTTATGCAAATAATGTGCACCTTCTTCGTTTGTGGGGAAACCCTGGTGGTGTAGTGGTTAAGTGCTACAGCTGCTGACTGAGAGGTTGGCAGTTCAAGCCTAACAGGCACTCCTTGGAAACTGTATGGGCAGTTCTACTCTGTCCTATAGTGTAGCTATGAGTCAGAATCTACTCAATGGCAATGGGTTTGGTTTTGGTTTTCTACCTTTGCCAACGGCTCCCTGCCATCGCTGAAGTATTTTTGTAAGCGCTGCTACATAGCAAATAATGCATTGGTACATAGCACTGCTTACGAAAACACTTTACAGGCGGAGGGGGTGGCTGGCAAACAAACGTAGAAGATGCACGTTATTTGCGTAAAATATGGTAATTTTTTTAGTTACTGTTGCTGATTTAATCCCATATAGATAGTTCTTAAAAGAGCATAATGCTCATTTTAAAGACATTTTTAGTAGTTAAGCTGAACTATTATTTAGTTTTAGCAAGACTTCAGAGGGATATTTTTGGTTTAAGGTTTAAAGATTATTTCAGGGAAATTAGGCAGCTGTTCATGGAGACAATTGGCTACACATCCCACATTCTCCTCCTTTTCCTGACTCTCTGTCTTCCTCTGTTGCATCAGGAGACTAGAGACCAATTGTGCCGTGGACAGCCGCTTGCAAGTAAAGCAAACTTTAAAAAAAGAAAAAGTTTATTTTTACCTAAAGTAATCTTGAAGAAGAGTAAAGTAGGAGGACTCACACTTCTGATTTCAAAACATACTTTAAAGTCACATTAATTAAAACAGCTTAAACTCCATTGCTGTTGAGTCAGTTCTGACTCACAGTAACCCTATAGGATGGTGTAGAACTTCCCCATAGGATTTCCAAGGCTGTAATATTTATGAAAGCAGACTACACATCTTTCTTCTGTGGGTTCAAACTACCAGTATATCGGTTATCAGCTGAGCGCTTAACCACTGTGCTACCAGAGCTCCTAAAACAGCCTAAAAATCCAGAAAAACCAAACCCATTGGTGTTGAGTCAATTCCAACTCATAGTGACCCTATAGGACAGGGTAGAACTGCCCCATAGGGTTTCCAAGGAGCACCTGGTGGATTTGAACTGCCAACCTTTTCGTTAGCAGCTCTAGGCCTTAACCACTATGCCATCAGGGTTTCCAAAACAGCCTAGTACTGGTTTAATAATAGACATTATAGACCAATGGAATAAATTCAGGGTCCAGAAGTGAATCTATACATCTGTGGTCAACTGATTTATAAAAAGAGTGGTAAGTCCATTGAATGGGGAAAGAAGAATCTCTTCATTAAGTGGTGCTAGGATAATTGGATTTCCACATGCAGAAGAATGAATCAGGAGGCAAGCCTCCCACCATACACAAAAACCAACTAAAAATTGATCAAGGGCCTAAATGTGAAAACTGAAACCATAAAATTCTTAGAAGAAAATGTAGGGGCAATGCTTTGGGACCTAGTTTTTAGCGATAGACTGTCAAATATAACAACAAAAGCACAAGAAGCAAAAGAAAATGAATAAATGGGACCTCATAAAAATTAAATAATTTTGTTCATCAAAGGACTTATTTTAAAAAAGGGAAAAGACAAAACTCTAGATGGGGGGAGAGTTTTGGGGATCCATATATCCATTAGGGGTCTAATTATCCAAAAAATGTCAAATACTTCTACACCAACAACAAAAAGACAATCCAATCAAAAAATGGGCAAAGGAGCTGAACAGACATTTCACCAAAGAAGATATTCGGGTGACCAATAAACACATGAAAAGATGCTCAAAGTCAGTAGCGTCATTAGGGGGGTACAGACCACACCAGATGACACTGTCGGGGAGGTGACACCAATATGACAGTCTATAAAATATTTGTGCAGTGTTTCAGCAAAAAATTATTTTTTATGAAAATATCCCTGTAGTTATTTATAACAGTGAAAACGTGTTTCATAGGCCCAGTTTACATGCATCAATATACCTAGAAAGGTAAAACTCTAAGCTGATTTACTTTGTGAATGTTCTAATATGCTCTGGTCAGAGCTGTCATTATTACCCAATGGCAATGATGCTTCGAATGAGGTGGTTTTGTACGTACAAGCTACAAGCATGTGCTGTTGTTTTTGTTGCTGCTGGTGTTTTTATACTCACTGATTTTGTCAAAATTTCTAGTGTTTAAGCTATAACGTTGTGGTAATTAGAATGGGAGGGGTGACACCAGGAGTTATTGCACTAGGTGATACCAACCCTAGTGACGCCACTGCTCAAAGTCATTAGGGAAATGCAAATCAAAACCACAATGAGATACCATCTTAGCCCCATTAAAATTAAATGATCAAAAAAAAGGGTGAGCGGGAAACAATAGGTGTTGGCTAGGTTGTGGAGAAACCGGAACCCTCATCCATTGCTGGTGGGAATGTAAAATGGTACTGCTACTGTGAAAAACAGTTTGGCAGCTCCTCAGAAAGTTGAACACAGAACTACCATATGACCCAGCAATTCCATTTTAGGTATATATCCAGAAAAAGTGAAGGCAGGAACACAAACAGAAACCTGTACACCCATGTTCATTGCACACTTTTCACAGTATTTAAAAGGGCCACATAAATCAGAGATTACATCAGCCTGAGACCAGAAAAACTAGGTGGTGCCCAGCTACAACCAATGACTGCCGTGACAGGGAGCACAACACAGAATCCCTGATGGAGGAGGAGAAAAGTGGAATGCAGACTTCAGATTCTCGTGAAAAGACCAGACTTAATGGCCTGACTGAGACTGGAAGGACCCCAGAGGTCATGGTCCCCAGACCTTCTGTTAGCCCAAGACTGGAACCATTCCTAAAGGCAACTCTTCAGACAGGGATTGGACTGGACTATAAGATAGAAAATGATACTGAGGAGGAGTAACCTTCTCGGCTCAAGTAGACACATGATACTATGTGGGCAGCTCCTGTCTGGAGGGAGATGAGAAGGCAGAGGGGGACAGAAGGTGGCTGAATGGACACGGGGAATACAGGGTGGAGAGAAGGGGTACGCTGTCTCATTAGGGGGAGAGCAACTAGGAGTGTATAGCAAGGTATATATATGAATTTTTGTATGAGAGACAGACTCGATTTGTAAACTTTTACTTAAAGCACACACACACGAAAAAAGTAAAAAAAAAACCTTAAAGGTGGAAACAACTGAAATGTCCATCAGCAGATGAATGGATAAACAAAATGTGGTATAAACATAAAATGGAATAATACTGAGCCATAAAGAGAAATAAAGTCCTGACTCATCCTACAACACGAATGACCTTGAAAACATTATGCTGAGTGAAGTAAGTCAATGGCAAAAGGACAAATACCCTATGATCTCATTTACATGAAGTAAGCAAATATATAGAAACCAAAAATTATTAGTGGTTACCAGGGCTGAGAGGGAGGGATGTTGGAGAGTTTTTGTTAGGGTACCTTGAGTTTATGTTAATGGTGGTGGAATAATTTGGTAAAAGCGAGAAGGGTTGCACAACTTGAAGAATATAATCAATGTCACTAAATTATACATGTGTAAATTGTTGAATTTGCATGTTTTGTTGTGTATGTTTCCACCACAATGAAAAATATGTTGTACATAAAAAGGAGAATCATTGTTTCACAGTACTGTATGGTGGCTCACCATGTAAAATTCATTTCTTACTGTAGGTCTTGGTCAAAAAGGTTTAAAAAACACTGCTCTATACCATAGTATTATAAGGACCCCTTAAGTGCCACAGTGATTATGTGCTCGGCTACTAACTGAAGGATCTGCCATTCAGATTAAAGACCTGGCTATTTGCTCTTGGATAGATTACAACCTAGGAAACCCTATGGGACAGTTCTACTGTATCTTATGGGGTTGCTATGAGTTAGAACTGACTTGATGGCACACAACAACAACAACAACGTACCATATTATGGACAGTATGTGTTTTAGCTTCCCAATTACATTATCTGTTACTTGAGGGAGTTTCACAAGGGCTGTTATTACTCTACCTTCACCATCCTTATACGGTATTTTCGGTGTTACTTTGTTTGTAATCATGATGGCTTTCTTTGAACTTGTCTCTTAATTTTTCCTAAACTCTGTAACAGCCTCACAACAAAATTTTCCACACAGTCAAATCTAGCTTATTTGTTCCCACTCCATCTGGAGCAAGTGAGAATGAAGAAAACCAAAGACACAAGGAAAGATTAGTCCAAAGGACTAATGGACCACAAGCCTCCACCAGACTAAGTCCAGCACAACTAAATGGTGCCCGGCTACCAGCACCAACTGCCCTGATAGGAATCACAACAGAGGGCCCCAGACACAGCTGGAGGAAAATGTAGAACAAAACGCTAACTCATAAAAAAAAAGATCAGACTCACTGGTCTGATAGAGACTGAAGAAACCCCTAGAGCATGGTCCCTGGACAGACAACCTTTTAACTCAGTACTGAGGTCACTTCTGAGGTTCATCCTTCAGCCAAAGATTAGACAGGCCCATAAAACAAAACAGACAAGACCACACCAGCCCTGGGGCGAGGACGAGAAGGCAGGAGGGGACAGGAAAGCTGATAATGGGGAGCTCAGGGTCAAGAAGGAGAGAGTGTTGACATGTCGTGGGGTTGGCAGCCAATGTCCAAAAACAGTATGTCTATTAATTGTTTAATGAGAAACTAATTTGTTCTGTAAACCTTCATCCAAAGTATAAACAAACAAGCAAACAAAAAAACTAGCCTATTTGAATATCTTAGTTCCATCCCTCCCCTCTATCCCCTGAAAACTTCCTTCAGAAGTCAGCTGTCTTACAGTTCCAATCTGAACTGCTGCACCCCTGTCATCGTGGGAATTCTCTTTGCCTCTTACCTGGGCCAGATCCCTCCCTGACTCTTTTTTTGGCTTATTCTGTCCTTCTGATAGAGCACATAGTCCAAAAGTTTCCTGAAAAAGAGTGCATAGGAGGTGATTTTTTTAACCTTACGTGATCTGGAAATGCCTATATTCTACCTTCCCATTTGACTGATAGTTTGGCTGGCCATAGAACTTGCTGAAAATTGTTTTTCCTCAGATTTTTAAAGGCATTGCTCAATAGTCTTGTAGTTTCTACTATTGCTATTAAAACGCCATACCATTCTTATTCCCAAACTTATGTGACTTGTTTCTTCCTCTCTGAAAGCTTTTAAGAGCCTCTCTTTATCCCTGTGACCTGCCTTTTGGGGGCCTTTCTTCAGCCAGTATGGTACTCAGTGGACTGTTTCCATCTGAAATTTCTGTTGTTCATTTCTTATTATTCTTTGATGATTTCATCCTCACAGTTTTCTCTTTCTTAAACTTCTGTTAGTTGTGTGTTGGGTCTCTTGGATTGATTCTCTATTTTTCTTCTTTTTCTGTTCCATTTCTTGTTATTTTTATTTTACTTTCTTTAAGAATTCCTCAACTTGTTATAAACTCCAAAGTCTTGAAAGTAGAGGCTCAAAGAGAGCCTCATACACCAGTGCTCATTGCAGCACTATTCACAATAGCCAAAAGGTGGAAACAACCTAAATAACTCATCAACAGATGAATGGATAAACAAAATATGGTGTATACATACAATGATTCAAATACTACTCAGCTAGTGGGAGAAATGAAGTCTTGGTACATGCTACAGTATGGATGGAGTTTGAAGACATTATGCTGAGTGAAATAAGTCAACCACAAAAGGACAAATATTGTATGACCTCACTTATAGAAAAAGCAATGTATAGAGACCCAAGTTTATTAGTGTTTACCCAGGAGGGTAGGGAAGGGGGCTAATGGGGATGGGAAATTGCATTGATTCAGGGTAGGGCTGAACAGCCAATGATTATAATTGTTGTAAATAAGTTGTACACCTGTGAAAAGATGAGTTGGGAAAAGTATCCTAGATATATTTACAACAGTGAGCAAAAAAAAAAAAAAAGAACAGCTGCTAAATCTGCTTATGTACAGCCAAACACCTCATGGGATTAAATTCCTTGGTTTGGAGGTTTAGGATCATGGCTTCATGCGACATCCCAGTTAGCGGGCCCAATGATGTTCTACTCTGTCTCCTACTTCCTTGTGTAGTGCCTGGGGTCTTAAAAGCCTGGAAGCAGCCATCCAAGGCACAACAGTTGTTCTCTATTCACCTGGAGCAACAGAGGAAGAGAGCCAGGAATAGGAGGAGGAAATAGAATGTATGGCTAATTGCCTCCATGAACAGCTGCCTTCTTTGCCATCAGGCCAGAAGAACTAGGTAGTTCCTGCTACCATTACGGAACATTTTGAGTAAGGATTCCATAGAAGATCCTGATCACAGGGGAAAAATGTAGGAAAGAGTTTAAAATTCTCAAAGACTCCAGACTTTCTGGAGCCATGGAAGATGGGTGAACCCATGAAACTGTTGTTCTGAGATAATCTTTAACCTTTAAACCTAAAGCACCTCCTGAAGTCTTCTTAAAGCCGAGCAATAGTTTAGATTGACTAGTAAAAAAGGTCTGCCTTGAGCATTATGCTCTTTTAAGAACCATCTATGTGGAACCGAGTTGTCAATAGCAACTTGAAAGATTAGATAGGAACCTTAGGAAGCAGTAGATTTATGTTAATGAAGGAGGAACAACTGGAAAATGGAGGGTGAGAATAGTTGTACAACTCGAAGAATATAATCAGTGTCATTAAATTGTACATGTAGAAACTGTTGAATTGGTGTATGTTCTGCTGTGTATATTCTCAACAACAACAATAAAACAAATGAAATTTAGAAAAAGAAAAAAAAGCATTCCTCAACTTTACCTTCTAACTCTTTTATTGAATGTTTGGCTTTAGCTGCCATTGTTAATTTCTAAGAGCTCTTTCTTATTCTGATTGTTCCTTTTTGTTTTTTTTTTTAAAAGTATTTTTTGTTTTGTTGTTTGTTCTTTTTGCATGCACATAATATCTTCTGCTTTTATGAAGACATTTTTGTAGGGAAAAACTTTTTGTCTTTCATAGCATTTTATCTTCTGTTTTTATTTTTTCTCGTTTCTTTGATTCATGTTTTGTTTTGACTTTGGCCTTTTATGTTAGAGGTTGTCCTCAAATACTTGGTGATAATGGCTGTTTTTTGTATTTAAGAGTGAGACACTAAAAAAAATTTAAAAAGTAATGAAGGACAACTACGGTAAATACTATGGCATATATAATCATGCAACAACAGTAATAACCATCAGTAATTTGAGAGTAGATACATAGGCTAATGGTGTTTGGGACATAGGCTAATATGTATGCTAAACAGGTGAGGGGGTTGTACAGAAGTACACTCATGTACATATATAGGCATAGTAGTGGATATTTCTACATACGTATTTGTGAATGCATGTATATTCATATATAGAATACAGCATATAGGGGGCACAGTGATAGAAACTACTTAGACATCAAGACTAAACTACTAGACTTGACGGCTAAGGACCATAGTCTTGGGACATCTAGATCAACTGACAAAGTTCATAAAGGTAATGTTCTACATCCTAGCCTGGTGAGTAGCGTCTAGGGACTTAAAAGCTTGCGAGCAGCCATCTAAGAGGCAACTATTAGTTTCTTCCTGCCAAGAACAAAGGAGAATGAAGAAAACAGAAGAGCCAGTGAAGCAATTAACCCAAAGGACTAATGGCCCACATGAACCACAGCTTCCTCTAACCTAAGACCAGAAGAACTGGAATGGTGCCTGGCTACCACTACTGACCACTCTGACTGGGATCACAATAGAAGATCCTAGGTAGAATGGGTAAAAAATGGAGGAAAAAATCCAAATTAAAAAAATAAATAAGATCAGATTTACTGGTCTGAAAGAGACTGAAGGAACCCCTGAGACTATTACCCTAAGACAACCTTCTAACTTGAAACTATGGACACTCCCAGAGGCCACTGTTCAGCCAAATAATAGACGGGGCTATAAAATCAATAATAACACCCGTGAAGAATGTGATCCTTAGAAGAATTGACAATATGAGACCAAAAGGGCAACATTTGCCCAAAACCAAAGATGAGAAGACAGGGAGGGCAGGGAAACCGGACGAATAGAAATGGGGAAAGTACTGACACATTGTGGGGATTACGACCAAGATTATGAAACAATTTGTGTAAGAATCATTGTTTTGAAATTAATTTGCTATGTAAACTTTCACCTAAAGCACAATAAAATGTTTAAAAAAAAAAAAAGGAGAGAGAAGAAAAAAACTCATTAATAGTTCTGGTTATGTGGGTAGTTGTTAAAATGAGCCAAGTTTTTAATGGGGAACATCACAATTTTTTTTCCAGAGACAAAGCCTCTTACCTCTTGCCTGTTGCAGTAAATCCTGAGCCTTTCCCCAAATTCTATAGGGTAGGTCAGTTCGCTTCTTCTGTTTTTTTGTTTTTTAATAATTTTATCGTGCTTTAGGGGAAAGTTTGCAATGCAAGTTAGTGTCTCATTCAGATATTTATACACAAATTGTTTTGTGACATTGGTTACAATCCTACTCTCCCCATTTTCTCCCTGGGTTCCCTGTGTCCATTCATCTAGTTTTCCTCCCTCTTCTTGCCATCTTATCTTGGTTTTGGGCAGGAGTTGCCTATTTGGTCTCGTATATTTGATTGAACTAAGAAACATGTTCCTCGGCTGTGTTATTGTCCTGTTTAATCTTTGTCTGAAAAGCGGGCTTTGGGAGTGGCTTCAGTTCTGAGTTACCAGGGTGTCCACAGGTAATAGTCTCGTGGGTTCCTTCAGTCTCTTGTCAGACCAGTAAGTCTGCTCTTTTTTTGTAAATTTGAATTTTGTTCTGTATTTTTCTCCCGCTCTGTCTGGGACTCTCTATTTTAATCCTGGTCAGAGCGGTCGGTGATGGTAGCCAGGTACTACTAGTTCTTCTGGGCATAGGCTGGTGTAGGTTGTGGTTCATGTGGTCCGTTAGTCCTTTGGGCTAATATCTTCCTTTGCTCTGGATGGGATGCAAGCTTTAGATGAATCTTAGATGGCCACATGCAAGCTTTGAAGATCACAGATGCTACTCACCAAAGTCAAATGTAGAGCATTTTCTCTATGAACTATGTTATGCCAGTTGACCTAGATGTGCCCCCAGACAATGGTCCCCAGCCCTCATCCCCAGCAACTTGATCCCTCAAGGTGTTTGGATGTGTTTAGGAAGCTTCTGTGACTTTGCTTTTGTCCCCCTATATTGTGTGTTGTCTTTCCCTTCACCAAAGTTGACACTTACTTGTCTGCTATCTAGTTAGTGATTCCCCTTCCCTCCCTGTAACCATCAAAGAATGTTTTTTTTTCTGCGCGTAAACCTTTTCTTGGGTTCTTATAATAGCGTTCTCATGTAATATTTGCCCTTTTATGATTGACTTATTTCACTCAGTGCCCTCCCCATTAATCCATGTTGTAAGATGTTTTGGGGATTCATCATTATTCTTTATCATTGTGTAGTATTCCATTGTATGTACATACCATAATTTGTTTATCCATTCGTTTGTCCATAGGCACTTAGGTTGTTTCATCTTTTAGCTATTGCGAGTAGTGCTGCTGCAGTGAACGTGGGTGTGCATATATCTATTCGTGTGATGGCTCTTATTTCTCTAGGATATATTCCTAGGAGTGGCATTGCTGGATCATATAGTATTTCTATTTCTAGCTTTTTAAGGAGTCACCATATCATTTGCCATAGTGATTGTTCTACTTTACATTCCCAACAGCAGTGCATAGAGTGCCAATCTCTCCAAAATCTCTCCAACATTTGTTATTTTCTTGTTTTTCTGACTCATGCCAGTAATGTTGGGGTGAGATTGTATCTTATTGTAGTTTTGATTTGCATTTCCCTAATGGCTAACGACCGTGAGCATTTCTTCATGTCTGCTAGCTGCCTGAATGTCTTCTTTGGTGAAGTGCCTATTCATATCCTTTGCCCATTTTTTAATTGGATTATTTATCTTTTTGTTGTTGAAGTATTTTGTAGGTTTTAGAGATTAGACCCTTGCTGGATATGTCATAGCCAAAATTTTTCCCCAGTTTGTAGGTTCTCTTTTTTACTCTTTTGGTGATTTTTTTTTTTTTTGATTGTACTTTAGATGAAGGTTTACAGGACAAACTAGCTTCTCATTAAACAATTAGTACACATATTGTTTTGTGACATTGGTTGCCAACCTCACGACATGTCAACACTCTCCCTTCTTGACCTTAGGAACTACCCCTCCTGCCTTCTCATCCATGCCCCCAGGCTGGTATGCCCCTTTAGTCTTGTTTTGTTTTATGGACCTGTTTAATCTTTGGCTGAAGGGTGAACCTCAGGAGTGACTTCATTACTGAGATAACAGGGTCTCTGGGGGCCATATTCTTGGGGTTTCTCCGGGCTCTGTCAGAATAGTAAGCCTGGTCTTTTTTTGTGAGTTAGAGTTTTGTTTTACATTTTTCTCCAGCTCTGTCCAGGACCCTCTATTATGATCCCTGTCACAGCAGTCAGTGGTAGTAGTGGGCACCATCTAGTTGTGCTGGACTCAGTCTGGTGGAGGCTCTGGTAGTTGTGGTCCATTAGTCCTTTGGACTAATCTTTCCCTTGTGTCTTTGGTTTTCTTCATTCTCCCTTGCTCCCGAACGGGTGAGACCAGTGGAGTATCTTAGATGACTGCTCACAAGCTTTTAAGACTCCAGATACTACTTGGTGAAGTTTTTTGATGAGCATTAAATGTTTAATTTTTAGGAGCTTCCGGTTATTCAAGTTTATCTTCTGGAGTTTGTGCATTGGTAGTTATGGTTTGTGTCGTGTCTGTGCCATGTATTAGGGCCCCTAGCATTGTCCCTATTTTTTCTTCCATGATCTCTATCATTTTAAGTTCCATATTTAGGTCTTTGTTCCATTTTGAGTTAGTTTTTGTGTATGGTGTAAGATATGGAACCTGTTTCATTTTTTACAAATTGACATCAAGTTATGCCAGTGCCATTTTTTAAAGAGACTGTCTTTTCCCCATTTAATGGATATTGACCCTTTGTCAAATATCAGCTGCTCGTAGATGAGTGAATTTACATCTGAGTTCTCAATTTTGTTCCTTTAGTTTTTGTGTCTGTTGTTGTATTAGTACCAAGCTGTTTTGACACTCATGGCTGTATAATAGGTTCTGTGATCAGGTAATGTGAGGCCTCCCACTTTGTTATTCTTTTTCATTAATGCTTTACTTATCCAAGGCCTCTTCCCTTTCCATATAAAGTTGGCGATTAGTTTCTCCATGTCATTAAAGAATGCTGTTGGAATTTGGATCGGGATTGCATTGTATCTGTAGATAGCTTAGGGTAGAATAGATATTTTCACTATGTTTGGTCTTCCTGTCCATGAGCATGGAATATTTTTCCATTTATATAGGTCTCTTCTGGTTTCTTGCAGTAGTTTTGTGTAGTTTCCTTTGCATCGGTTTTTTACATCCCTGGTTAGATGTGTTCCTAAGTATTTTACCATTTGGGGGGCTATTGTAAATGGTATTGATTTTCCAATTTTCTTCTCAAAGTTCTTTTTTTGATGTAGGGGAATCCAACTGATAATTGTACATTGATCTTGTATCCTGCTACTTTGCTATTGGTTCCAGTAGCTTGCTTGTGAATTCTTCAGATAGGATCATTTCATATGCAAATAGGGATAGTTTTACCTCTTCTTTACCAATTTGGATGCCCTTTATTTCATTTTCTTGCCTTATTGCTCTACCTAGACTTCTACCACGTTGTTGAAAAAGAGTGATGATAAAGAGCATCCTTGTCTGATTAATGTTCTCAAGGGAAATGCTTTGGTTTCTCTCCATTGGGAATGATGCTGGCTGTTGGTTTTGTATAAATGCCCTTTATTATGTTGAGGAATTTCCCTTCTGTTCCTATTTTGCTGAAAGTTTTTATCAGGAATGAATTTTGGACTTTGTCAAATGCCTTTTCTGTGTGGATTAAGGTGATCATGTGATTCTTTTCTTTTGTTCTATTTATATGGTGGATTACAGTGATTGATTTTCTAATGTTGAACCATTCTTGCATACCCGGTATGAATCCCACTTGGTCATGATTATTTTTTTGATATGCTCTTGAATTCTATTGGCTAGAATTTTTGGGTCTATATTCATGAGGGATATTGGTAGTTTTCTTATTTTGTGGTGTCTTTGCCTGGCTTTGGTATCAGGATTATGCTGGCTTCATAGAGTGAATTTGGGAGTATTCCTTCCTTTTGTATGCTCTGAAATAGCTTCAGTAGTATTGATGTGAGCTCTTTTCTGAAAGTTTGGTGGAATTCTCCAGAGAAGCTGTTCAGGCCAGGGCTTTTGTTTTGTTTTGTTTTGTAACCTCTTCAATCTCTTCTTTTGTTATGGATCTGTTGGGATTTTCTACCTCAGTTGGTGTTAGTTTAAGTAGATAATGTGTTCTAGAAATTTGTTCATTTTCTCTAGGTCTTCATATTTGTTGGAGTATTGTTGGTCATAGTATTCTGTGACGATCCTTTTTATTTCAAATGATTCTGTTGTGATATCACGCGTACCATTTTTTATTCGGGTTATTTTGCTTCCTCTTTTTCTTTTGTCAGTTTGGCCATGGTTTGTCGATTTTGTTGATCCTTTAAAAGAAACAACTCCTGGTCTTGTTGATTCTTTGTATTTTTCTGTTTTCTATTTCATTTATTTATGCTCTAATCTTTATTATTTCCTTTCTTCTGGTGACTGTGGAGGTCAGCTCACTTCTGTGCCCCCTATGCAGGCCCTTAGGTTTCACCCTTTTCCCTCTGCCCAGTGGCTTACAGCCCCTTCAATGGCTGCTTTCATTTAGTGTGGAGTTTGTATTTTTTTCTATTGCTTTGAGGTGACTTTTGAGAGAAGTAAAAGGTAGAAACGTTTTTATGCCAGCACTTTAAAACCAGAAATCCTTTCCCAAATGTTCCAATTTATAAGTTTCTCTGTATAAATCATTAAAAATAGAGAGAATATGCTAATCCTGCTCCTACACAGGGATTTTGAGACCTAACTAATCAATGTTAATGCATTTATGAGGATGAAATCCTTTTGAAAGTATTAATTGGCATGTTGTATTCCAAGGGGCATAGAAAGAATGCTATGTAGATTTTAAATTACTTTGTACACTTTCCCATTTCAAAAAGAGAAAATTTGTTTTCCTTGTAACTTTAGATTTTGATAGGCCGGTGTTTGTTGCTCTCTCTTGACCAATTGAAATATCTATAGAGTATGAATCAGAAGATGATGCATAACACAAAGCATGTAGCAATGTGAGATGTAACATGTAGTAATGTGAGATGTCGTTTGTGCTCATGGTAGAGGTTTACCTTAAACACTGATTTTAAAGTCATAACTTCATTTTAATGTAATAACGAGTTACATATAAAAGATGATCTTCAAGTAGTTTAGGCAGCCACACAATTTTTTGAATAAATAGTATAGATGGTTGTTTTAGGAAGTCCAAGGCTAGTCTTACAGGAGGGCAAACCAAAACCAAACGCGTTGCCGTCGAGTCGATTCTGACTCATAGCGACCCTATAGGACAGAGAAGAAGTGCCCCATAGAGTTTCTAAGGAGCACGTGGTGGATTTAGACTGCCGACCTTCTGGTTAGAAACTGTAACACTTAACCACTACACCTCCAGGGTTTCCTATAGGAGGACAGAGGAGACCAAATCTGGTACAGTGCCATGTCATGGAAGAGTTGTATTACCATGTGTGATCCTGTTTCAGTTCTTTGACAGGTGTGCCATTGTAGTATAAAACTAAAAAGCCTTTTGTCTTTTAAACTCTTGGCCACTTGGCAGTTTAGTTTTTTTTTTTTTTAGTTCTATTTGCTAAACTTTTATCAAAGATTAATGCAGTGAGCTTTGTACCATAGTGTGGCAGACGGAGCACAAACATTAGGGTTAAACAGACCTAGGCTTGAATTCCAGTGAATTTGAGTGAGTTACTTAATGTTTTAATTTCCACGTCTCTAAAATGGAGATAATATGATTTTTCTTTAGGGATTGCATGAAATAATATATGTAAATCCCTTAGCACTCTGCTTGGTTCCATAAATGTTAGCTCTTCTTATTGAGGTATGTAAAGCATCTAGCACAGTGATTTTTCCTCCTACTTTCCCTCCTACTTATTCAGGATGTTCTGCTGATTCAAAACTAGCAGTAGAAAGTTATATAATATAGATCCTTGCTTCTAATTCTTAGAAGATTTAATTTGGAGATAGTTTTGGTAAATTTAAAAAACACTGCCACTGAAGTTTATTTAATGCTCAGAGCTTTCTAAAGAACTGATCCTATGTGTGCTGAATTGCAACCCATAAAAACAATAGTTAGTTGCTGGAGGGAACACCAGATTTTTGAAGTAATTTATTTGCCAAGATACTCTGGTTTTGGATATTACCTAGAGGAATTTATAAATATGTCAAAGTCTTGATAGATTCTTCCTTTTTATGTTAATGCAGTGTAAAGATGCTGGGCTCGTCCTGCCTTCAGGGCATGTTTAATGCTGTCCATGTATTACCAGCATTGTGATCCTCCTGGACCTAAGGCAGCCCTCCGTCTGGAGGGGCCCATAGAACCAGTCCAGCACCACCCTGACATAGTCCCTCTGACATGACTTATTGTGAGATCAATAAACTCTCTGCCTTGATGAGTAGAAAGAGCAGACTCATTAATTTTAATTTTGAAAGCTTCGTTCATAGTATTGTCATCCATTTGTCTGAGTTACTTTTACAAAGATGGTGGGCTCATCAATTTGAAAGCCATCATGTCAGAATTTGCCACTAGGGATTTCTGACTTTGCTACTAAATTATTACCTGTGAGCCCCTCACTAGGTATTCTAGTTGTGTGAATGCCTATATGAGAGAATGGTGCAGAAAATATGAAAGGGAGTAACGGATGGATCTGTTTTGTATTATTCAGAGAATTATTCTTAAATGTACTTTCTGAAATTAACTACTTTTGGACAATAAAGACAAAATGGATAAATTTTGTTTTGTTTCATCTGATAGAAAAGTATTACTGGGTTGAGTTTCTTGCATTTTGTAAAAATGGCTTGGGAGAGGCATTTGACCTCCTCTAACTAAAAAAAAAAAAAAAAAATTTTCTTTTTTTTAACTTCATAAAGGGGAAGAAAAATCAAGAGCAACAGCCCAAGGCTAATTCCTATGAGGCAGAGGTCAGACATGCTTCCTCTTGCCAGCCCTTTATACCAATTCTCACACCATCTGTCCCTCCCACTGTATTCTCTACTTCTCTGCTTGCTTTGGTAATTCATTACAGTGGCCACACAGAGTTCACAGACCATACTCAAGACTATAAGATTTATTAGGGAAGTAACAGGTTACAATTCAGGTTCAGGATACGGCTTTTTGATCAGGACAGCTTCTTAGCTGTGCATGCAGGCACACCTCTCTCTGGACCTCAGCCTCTACCCTGCCAGGGCTACTGTTAGTTACAAAGCTCTTTTAGCTCTGCCATAAGTGCCTCAAGGCACCCTGTTCCACCCATAAGCCTTGGCCCAAAGGTGCTCAGCTCTAGCTCTGTGGGTCAGCAAACCTGGCTCTACCAAGTGCCTGGAGGCACCCTGTTCTTCCAGCAAGCCTCCTGCCCAAAGGCACTCAGCTTTCCCTCTTCATCAACCAGGAAGCCCATTGCTTCCTCTCCTTCTGGACTCCTACAGCCTTATGAAGACCACCATCTTTCTGCTGCTGTTTCTCACAGTATTCAGTGCTACAGTTCTCTTTCTGCCTCTCCCTGTGTCACTGTCTCTCGGTCTTCTGTGTTACAGCTCCTACTCTTGTTCTCAGTGTCCTGGTTCCAGGAGCTTCTCAGCACAGGGCTCCTGGGTCCAAAGGACACACTTTACTCCTGGCTCTTCTTTCTTGGTGGTGGCGAGATCCTCTCCTCCTGCCTCTGGAATGGCTTATTTTAAGCCTAGCAGGATGGCAGATCCCTTCGTTAGCGTCCCATATACCTTATTTGCATAATCCCACTCAGTCACTGTGAGTCACAAAGACTATGGCTGGAAGGGCCATATTGAGCAATTCATTGCACCACAATTTGGAAGACTGTTATTCTAAATGCTAAAGGTCAAAATCATGTAGCTTAATGGATACTTTTTTTTTTTGTATTAAACTAGCAATTTGTGTTTATATGTTTTTATTTGAAAAGTAAAAAGTTCTAGGCATTTAGTGGACTTAGATTTGAATTACTTAAAATATTTTTGATAAACTATTCACCCTTTCTTTTTTTTAACATATTATTAAGTATAAACGGCAGCTATACACATGAAACTCATCAGATGGAATACACAGGAATCAAATCAACTACACCTGTGGAAAAAGGCGATGGAAAAGCTCAATGTCATCAGCCAGAACAAGGCCAGGGGCCAGCTGTGGAACAGACCATCAATTGCTCATATGCAAGTTCAAACTGAAGCTGAAGGAAATTAGAACAAGTCCACAAGAGGCAAAGGACGACCTTGAGTATATCCCACCTGAATTTAGAGACCATTTCAAAAATACATTTGATACATTGAACACTAATGACGAGAGACCAGACAAGTTGTGGAATGACATCAAGGATATCATACAGGAAGAAAGCAAGAAGTCATTAAAAAGACAGGAAAGAAAAAAAAGACCAAAATGGATGTCAGAAGAGACCTTGAAACTTGCTGTTGGATGTCGAATAGCTAAAGCGAAAGGAAGAAATGATGAAGTGAAAGAGCTGAACAGAAGATTTCAAAGGTTAGCTCGAGAAGACAAAGTATAGTATTATAATGACATGTGCAAAGAACTGGAGTTAGAAAAGCAAAAGGGAAGAACACACTTGGCATTTCTCAAGCAGAAAGAACTTGAGAAAAAATTTGAGCCTTGAGTTGCAATAGTGAAGGATTCATTGGGCAATATACCAAATGACTCAGGAACCATCCAAAGAAGATGGAAGGAACGCACAGAGTCACTGTACCAAAAAGCATTGGTCAACGTTCAGTCACTTCAGGAGGTAGCATACGGTTAAGAACCGATGGTACTGAAGGAATAAGTCCAAGCTGCACTGAAGACATTGGTGAAAAATAAGGCTCCGGGAATTGACAAAATACCAACTGAGATGTTTCAACAGATGCAGCACTGCAAGTGCTTACTTGCCTATGCCAAGAAATTTGGAAGACAGCTACCTGGGTACCCAAATGGAAGAGATCCATATTTATGCCTATTCCCAAGAAAAGTGATCCAACCAAATGCAGAAATTATCTAACAATATCATTAATATCACATGCAAGAAAAATTTTGCTGAAGATTATTCAAAAGTGGTTGCAGCAGTACATGGACAAGGAACTGCCAGAAATTCAAGCTAGATTCAGAGGAGGATATGGAACCAGGGACATCATTGCTAATGTCAGATGGATCTTGGCTGAAAGGAAAGAATACCAGAAAGATGTTTGCCTGTGTTTTATTGACTATGCAAAGGCATTCAGCTGTGTGGATCATAACAAATTATGGACAACATTGCGAAGAATGGGAATTCCAGAACACTTAATTGTGCTCATGAGGAACCTGTACTAGACTAAGAGGCAGTTGTTGGAACAAAACAAGGGGATGCTGAGTGGTTTAAAGTCAGGAAAGGTGTGCATCGGAGTTGTATTCATACTTAATCAATCTGTATGCTGAGCGAATAATCGGAGAAGCTGGACTATATGAAGAAGAACTTGGCATCAGGACTGGAGGAAGATTCATTAACAACCTGCTTTATGCAGATGTGGAAACCCTGGTGGCGTAGTGGTTAAGTGCTACAGCTGCCAACCCAAGGGCCAGCAGTTCGAATCTGCCAGGCGCTCCTTGGAAACTCCATGGGGCAGTTCTACTCTGTCCTGTAGGGTCACTATGAGTTGGAATCGACTCGACGGCACTGGGTCTGGGTTTTATGCAGATGACACAACTTCGCTTGCTGAAAGTGAAGAGAACTTGAAGCACTTACTGATGAAGACCAAAGACCATAACCTTCAGTATGGATTACACCTCAACATAAAACAAGAAACCTCACAAGCTGCCCAGTAAGCAACATCATAATAAACGAAGAAAATATTGAAGTTGTCCAGAATTTCATTTTACTTTGATCCACAATCAACACCCATGGGAGCAGCAATCAAGAAATCAAACGACGCATTGCGTTGGGAAAATCTGCTGCAAAAGACCTCTGTAAAGTGTTAAAAAGCACAAATGTCACTCTAAGGAGTTAGGTGCACCTGACTCAAGCCATGGTGTTTTCAATTGCCTTATATACATGCGAAAGCTGGGCAGTGAATAAGGAAGACTGAAGAAGAATTGACACATTTGAATTACAGTGTTGGCGAAGAATATTGAGTGTACCATGGACTGCCAAAGGAACAAACAAATCTTTGTTGGTTGAAATACAGCCCGAATGCTCCTTAGAACTGAGGGTGGTGAGACTTCGTCTCACGTACTTTGGACATGTCAGGAGGAATCAGTGTCTGGAGAAGAACATTATGCTTGGTAAAGTAGAGGGTCACCGAAAAAGAGGAAGACCCTCAGTGAGATGGATTGATACAGTAGCTGCAACAATAGGCTCAAGGATAACAACGATCATGAGGATTGTGCAAGACCAGGCAGTGTTTCTTTCCGTTGTACATAGCGTCTCCATGAGTCAGAACCAACTCGACAGCACCTGACAAAAATGTGTGTTAGTAAATCTGAATATGGGAAGTGAAAAAATTGCTTCAGATTTCTTGTTGTTTGTACAAAAAAAAAAGTTTTCTTTGCATTCAGCTTTGCCTATTTACATCTTCTACTATCTGGAAGTAAGATGACTTTAAGGAGCTGAATTAATTTTTTACTGTGATATTTGAAATTCTGCAAATTCCAGAAAAAAATGACTCAGTAATGGCTATCATAATTGTCTTAACTTCATAATTCATGGTTATTGCCAATGCTTTCCTTTCTGCTTATCTGAAAACATTTTGCAAATGAAATTTATGTACATTTCTAATATAATGCCCTCCCAAGTAATCCTGTTTTGCAACTTTAGAAAGTTTGCTCCCTTTTTAAATTTTCTTCTTTCCCACCTTTCTACTTAAGACATTTCATATTTGCCCCTGCCTGAGCTAGGCACCTATTTATGTAGGTGCTGGAGATGTCGTAAGAGATCAAGTTCCAGTCCTGCCCGCAGAGAACTTCAGTTTCCACGGGAGAGAGGGATATTTGCAGGCAGTGTTCTTTGATAAGGGCTGATTCATATTTGGTCTTAAGAAATGGAAAGAGTGAGCAAAAGGCTCAGTTTTTTAGTTAGAAAGAAAACTTCTTGATTTTTAAAAATAAAATACGCAACACATTTAAGTACTTATCTATGTATTCATTTAGTAAGTTATTTCTGTACCTGTATTTGCAAAGCTTAAAAGAAAAAGAAAAATACTTTATTATGAGTTTCCTGAAATACTGTTATATTTTCGTGTTTGGATTCCATGAAAAAAGAGAACTATTTTTCTCATTGCCTTAGTACTTTTTTCATACCATGAGTCATGACTTCTGGAAACTTCTTCAGAAAACATATGCAGTCATTGATCACATCCTGTGGTTATTTTAATGAGATCATAAGTATGCATAACATTTAAAATTATGTAAAACACATCGGATGGTGCTTTGAATCCACATACATTTGTACATTTAATAAATGTGCATGATTTAATAGTGGCTTCACGATAAGAAAAAACAGGTACCCATCAGAGGCTTGAATTTCTGATGATTAAAAGTCATTTACTGAGAGGTCAGTCCAGAAGGACTATAAAGTGTCCAATAGATTTGGCCATGAGGAGAGCATTTTGCCCTGTGTCAGAGCAGCATAGTCGAGGTGGAAGCTGATGATGTTAGGTTGAAGAGTAAATAGTAAAGGAGCAAGAGCAGACAATAATTGAAGAGTCTGTGTTCATTCAAATAAATTTATTGAGTGTATAATAGGATGACCAGTCACCTGAGGCCACAGGGTTTCCTGGGATACAAGACTTTTAGTGCTAAAACCAGGATCAGACCAGTTACTGTCAAGTTGACTCCACCCATGGTGACCCCATGTGTGTCAGAGTAGAACTGTGCTCCATAGGGTTTTCAATGGCTGATTTTTTGGAAGAAGATCACCAGGCCTTTCTTCCAAGGTACCTCTGAGTGGACTTGAACCTCCAACTTTCCAGTTAGCAGCCAACCGTTAATCATTTGCACCTTCCAAGGAATGAAAACCAGGACAGCCCAGGCAAACTGGGGCAATTAGTCACCCTATGAGCCAGACACTGTGCTAGGCTCTCAGGATGTAAAGAAAATGGACATGCAAAGAATTATCATATGATATCATGAATTTAGAATAGAAGTACATTTAGGGGGCTGTGGTGACACAAATGGGGATACCTCCTAGGCTGTGAAGATGATCAGAGAGAAGGGGTCATGGCGAACGTGGCACAACTGAAATGAGTCCAGAGAAAGCAGCAGGAGTTACAGGGAGGCAGAATGTTTCAGGCAGAGGGAGGGTGCAGAATGTGGTTTTCAGAGAAATGCCAGTTGTGTTTTCCAGAAAGAGAAGAAGAAATAGCTAACTGGCCTGGGGAAGGGAGCCCAGGTGCTTATACCAGTGGTTTGAGGATGTGGGGGATGTTGAGGGAGTGTAAGCCTGATGGCGGGTATGTTTTCAGTGACTCTGGAGGATTGTTGATACAGAGGGAGAAGAAAAAGGGGAGGGAGCTTGAGGAGAGTGAGGAAATCACAGGTTTCTGAGATGATCAAACGAGATCATATTAGGTGAAAATCTCTGAAAATTACAAAGCATTTTAAAAAAAACAGCTAATGCTTCCTTTATCTCTTTATCTCAGGCACTAAATATTGTACCAACATTATCATGATCATAACAACCATAAGAGATGGGCACTATTATTATTTCTATTTTGCAGATAAGGAAACCCAAGCACAAAGAAGTTAAAACTTACCCAAGGTTACCCAGTTCCTAAGAGGCAATGGCCAGAAATCTGTAAGTTCAGTAGAGCCCTTCACTCTTAAACTCTGTGCTTAATTCATTCCCATCTGTGATCTGAGGCAACACTCAGAACCATCTCTTGCAGCATTGTTATCCCAGGTCCGGTCAATAACCAAGATAGAATCTTGCCCAAAGGCACAGGAGTGGTTACGATGTATGACTAGGCATGTGTAGGAGAGAACAACTAAGGGTACTGTGTACATTGATGACACTTTTCTCCACATAGCATTCTTTCCCAACTTGCAAAATTAAAAATAATAATAATCCCACCCTCTCTAGTCATTCTTCTGTATTTTGGTTTTTTGAATTAAAGTGCACTTACCCCTAGAAGTCACAGACATCACTTAACTCCTAACCAAGTTGCAAGATTATTAATACCCCTAGACTTCAAATGTCTAGGACCTCTGAACTCCAGTTGCCCTCTGAGCCCTGAGTCTTTAGGAGGTGGTAGAGGTTCTTTGGGACTTTGTTTTATTAGTAAAATCCTAGTGCAGCATGGGAGAAAACTTCAGAGACATGGAGGTGGAGATTCTATAGCTTCAGTAGAATTGTCTGTGAAAGTTGGGGTTGACTATCAAAGGCAGACAAGGGTCCCAGCAGCATGGGGTCAAGTTGGTTTATATGTTTAGGACAGTCACAGATTGGGGATTTTCTGTTTAAATTGTTGCCAGTTTTGGCCTTAGATAATTTCAGCATTTACAGGTGAGAAATGAGAGATAATGCAAGGTTAAGGAACCTTGCCCTATTTTTATATTGTTAGTTAATGATTGAGCTAGAACTAGAGTTAAGTCCCCACTCTCTTAACCCAGTGTTCCAGGGGGATTAAAAGCCAGTGAGACTTTATCACCAGGATTACTGGTTTGCTGTGTATTAGTTTCCTAGGCCTGCTGGTCACAAATTATCACAAATGGGGTGGCTTACAAGAATAGACATCCACTTATAGTTCTGGAGGCTAGAATTCCAAATTCAGGGTGTGGGCAGGGCCATGTTCTCGGAAGATCCTTTCTTGTATCTCCCAATTTTTGGTAGCTCCAGCATTCCTTGGCTTGCAACTGTAACATAATTCCATGATGGCTGGCTGACTTCCCTTTCTCTGTCTCTTGTAAGGATGCCATTCGTATTGGATTAGGACTCACCCTACTCTGGTATGACCTTATGTTAATTTAACTGATAACACCTTCAAAAACCCTATTTCCAAAGGAACTCATAATCACATGTTCACGTGTGTTGTTGTTGTTAGGTACCCTGGAGTCCTAGTCGGCTCCCACTCATAGCAACCCCGTGTTCAACAGAATGAAACACTGTTGGGTCCTGCGCCATCCTCACAATCGTTGCTGTGTTTAAGTCCATTGTTGCAGCCACTGTGTCAATCCATCTCTTTGGGGATCTTTCTCTTTTTCACAGACCCTCTACCGAGCATGATGTCTTTCTCTAGGGACTGGTCCCTACTGATAACGTGTCTAAAGTATAGTACATGAGATGAAATCTTGCCATCCTTGCTTCTAAGGACCATTCTGGCTATACTTCTTCCAAGACAGATTTATTCGTTCTTCTCGTAACCAGAAAGAACAATCTCATTGCCGTTGAGTCCATGTTCTTCTGGTAGTCCATGGTTTATTCAATATTCTTCACCAACACTGTAATTCAGAGGCATCAATTCTTCTTCAGTCTTCCTTATTTGTTGTCCAGTTTTCACATGCGTATGAGGCGATTGAAAATCCCGTGGTTTGAGTCAGGCAGAATAAGCACCTAAATCCTCAAAATGATGCCTTTTTTTCCCCGACACTTTAAAGAGGCCTTTTGCAGCAGATTTGCCCAGTGCAATCACACATGCAATTTGCCCAATTGATTTCTTGACTGCTGCTTCCAAGGACGTTGATTGTGGAGCCAAGTAAAATGAAATCCTTGATAACTTCAATCTTTTCTTCATTTATCATGACGTTGCTTACTGGTCCAGTTATGAGGAGTTTTTGTTTTATGTTGAGGTGCAATCCATACTGAAGGCATTAGTCTTTGGCCTTCATCAGTAAGTGCCACAAGTCCTCTTCAATTTCACCAAGCAAGGTTGTATCATCTGCGTATTGCAGGTTATTAATCTTCCTCTCCTATGCTGGTGCTGTGTTCTTTTTCGTATTGTCTGGCTTCTTGGATTATTTGCTCAGCATATAAAGTAATAAGTATAGTGAAAAGACACAATCTTGATGCACGCCTTGCCTGATTTTAAAACACAGCATCCCTTTATTTGAACAACTGCACCTTGATCTATGTACAGGTTCCACATGAGAACAACTAAGTGTTCTGGAATTCCCATTCTTCACAATGTTCCCCATAATTTGTTATGATCCAACAGTCGAATGCCTTTGCGTAGTCAATAAAACACAGGTAAACATCTTTCCGGTATTCTCTACGTTCAGCCAAGATCCATCTGACATCAGCAACGATATCCTTCGCTCCACATCCTCTTCTAAACCTGGCTTGAAATACCAGTTAGTATTTAAACATATTTTTTGGGGAACACATTCAGCCCATAAGAGCTGGTATTTCTCTTGTGGATGTTAGCAGCCTCAGTACTCAAAATGCTCCCTGGACACCCTCAGAGACCTTGAACTTTTATCTGTGCTGTGTCGTGTTGACATACAGCATTCCGTCTTCACTCATTGAGTGACCTTAGCATGTCAGGCACCATACTAAGCCCTGCAGGTAAAGTGGTGAACATGACAGTCTCTGTCTTCCTGAAGCTTAGGGTATGGTAGGAGAGATAGTCATAAAATAATCACAAGAAGTGCTTAATTATATCTGTATGATAAGTGATGTGAAAGATAAGTATAGGCTGCTATGTAAGTATAAGAGGGGCCCTAACCTATGGCAGGAGTCCTTGGGTGGTGCAAACAGTTAACACACTTGGCTACCAATCAGAAGTTTAGAGATTTCAGTCCACTGAGAGGTACCTTGGAAGAAAGGCCTGGCGATCTACTTCCAAAAAATCAGCCATTGAAAACCCTGGAGCACAATTCTACTGTGACACACATGGGGTTACCATGAGTCAGAGTCAACTCCATGGCAGTTGGCTGTTTTACCTAAGGCCAGGGTGAAGGAAAACTTCCCTGAGGAACTACAATTCAGGCAGATTCCCAAAGGCTGCGTAAGAGGTAAGCAAGGAAAGAATGTTCCAGGCAGAGTGAATGGAATGTACCAAGGCTCTGAGGAGGGTTGTGGTGGCTAGTTTAGTATTTAAAAGAACTCTTTCCATCTACTTGGAGCATAAGGAATAATAGCATGGTATCCACATTTACAAAACAAACAAACAAAAAAGCCTTTAAAGTTATGGATTTCCAAAAGACTAACCAAAAATCATGAAATTGAGTCATGCATTTGCCATTTTAAAAAGATAATAATCTGCATATGAAAATTGATGTATTTGTGTATTGATAGCCTAATCGCCCCTGTTTCTAAGTGTATTGTATTCTCTTTTGCCTGGAAGGACCTTTCTTTTCCTTCCTGCCCCTGAAAATCTAATTCATGGTTCAAAATAGCCAAAATCTTACCTACCTCCTGCTTTTTCTAACTGTTTAGGCCCATACTTGGGTGTCTCCTTTTGCTGATTGTATATACCAGCTATTCTCAAACTTTTTGGTGTCAGAACCCCCTTACAATCTTAAAAATTATAGGGGACCCTAAAGAGTTTGTATTTATGTGGGTTGTTGATATTTTCTATATTAGAAATTAAAACTAAAAAGTTAAAAAATATTTATTTACATTAAAGTAATACATCCATTACATGTAAATGTCAAACATATTTTGTATGAAAAATTACTTTTTCTAAAACTAAAAAATAGTGAGAAGAGTAGCATTATTTTACATTTTTGCAAATCTCTTTAACAGACAGCTGGATCCAGCTTCTGGTGGCTCCTTGGCTTGTGGCTGAATAACTCTGCTTTTGTCTTCACATGGCCTTCTCCCTGTGTCTCTGTGTCTGCTCTTCTGTCTCTTATAAGGGTATTCGTCACTGGATTCAGGGCCCACCTGGATAATGCAGGATGACCTCATGTTGAGATCCTTAACTTAATTGCATCATACTACCAAGAAACAAGAGCCAGGACCTGGAGTCTCTGTACTGAGAAGCTCCTAGACCAGGGGAAGATTGATGACAAGGACCTTCCCTCAGAGCTGACAGAGAGAGAAAGCCTCCTCCTGGAGCTGGCACACTGAATTCAGACTTCAAGCCTCCTGAACTGTGAGAGAATAAATTTCTCTTTGTTAAAGCCATCTATTTGTAGTATTTCTGTTATAGCAGCACTGGATAACTAAGACAGGCTCAAAAAAAGAAAAAGAAGAATATTAAAATCAGGTTATGACTTTTTAATCAGTTTTTAAGGTAAACCTCACACCTCACTATCATGAGCACTAACAACTTTTCACGTCACTACATTCAGCATGTTATGAATCATCTCCTGATTCATACTCTGGATATTTTAATTGGCCATAAGAGAGCAACAAACACTGGCCTGTAAAATCTAAAGTTACAAGGAAAAAAATGTCTTTTTTTTGGAATGGGAAAGCATACAAATTAATTTAAAATCTACATAGCATTCTTTCTATGCCCCTTGGAAAACAACATGCCAGTTAATACTTTCGAAAGGATTTCATCCTCATAAACGCATCAACGTTGATTAGTCAGGTCTCAAAATCTATGTGTAGAAGCAATACAAACCTATCCTCTCCATTTTTAATGATTTATATGGAGAAAATTATGAATTGGAACATCCAGGAAAGGCCTTCTGGTTTTAAATAATGTGTGTATGTCTGTTCATGCCACTTCTATTAGATCTCTAGGTTATATACCTAGGCATGGGATTGCTGGATCATAAGGTAGTTCAATTTCTAGTTTTTTAGGAAGCACCATACCATTTTCCATAGTGATTGTACCATTTTGCAGTTGCACCAGCAGTAGATGAGGATTCTAATCTTCCTACAGTCTCACCAGCATTTGTTGTTTTGTGTATTTTGATCAGTGCCGTGTTAGCAGCGGTGAGATGCTATCTTGTAATTCTGATTTACATCTCTCTAATGGCTTTAATGGCTAATAATTGGGAATGTCTTTTCATGTTTTTGTTGACCAGTTGAATGTCCTCTTTGGTGAAGTGTCTGTTCATGTGTTTTGCCCATTTTTTAATTAGGTTGTCTTTTTATTGTTGAGCTGTTGAAGCTTTCTATATATTTTAGAAATTAGACCCTTATCAAGTATTTCTTTCCCAGAGATTTCTTCCCAGGCTGTAGGTTGTCACTTTAGTCTTTTGATAAAGTCTTTTGATGAACATAAGTATTTAACTGTTATGATAATCTCTGTATTTCTTATAAATTGGTAGTTAGAGCTACAGACTTGATGAGTTTTGGATTTAGATTTTTTTCTTTGCAAGAATGCTTCATGAGTGATGGTGTGTTTTTCCATCAGGAGGCATATCATGTCTGTTTGGCTTTCCTTTCATGAGGTTAACAGCCATTGATGACCATTCTCTAGATGCATTAATTCATGCATTAATTCATTAGGCATTGGGAAATTATGGTATTCTAAGTCTATTCTTCTTTATTCACTAGCTGGAATTATTCTGTAAAGAGAGACTTTCCTTCTTTAAGCCTTGAGCCAAAACTACCCCTGAAGTCACCTTTTAGCTAAATAATGTGTTATATCCTAAAGTAATGAATACTACCCTTGAGTATTGAGCTCTTTTAAAAAATCACCTATATGAGTCCAGATGGTCAACATATACTCTAAAGCATAGACAGAAGGTTGGGGAATATGAGACTAAGTTAAGGAGAATGAAACAACTAAAATGGAAGTAATGAGAATGTTGATACAATGTGAAGAATGTAATCAATGTCATTGAATAATATGTGTAGAATTTGTTGAGTGGGAACCTGTTTTGCTATGTACACTTCTACCAGAAATACAATAAAATACTGTTTTAAAAAAGGGAGAGAGAAACTTCCCCTCTTCAACTATTTGGTTACCCTGGTGTGTGGTTTGTATTGGAAAGGCAGGATAAAGCCTTGATTCCTATTCCATATTTTCCAGTTTCCAAAATTATGAATTAGTTCCCTAGCATCATCCAAAGATAACCAATGAGATTTGTTTTCTATTATCTTTTTAAACTCCAGGACTTAAACATTTAATGTGTTCCAGCTCATTGTTATTATTATTCGAGGTAAGGCCAAGATGACGGAGTAGTCACATGCTTCCTGTGGCCCCTCTTACAACAAAGACCCCCAAAAACAAGGGAATCAATTATATACGACAATCTAGGAGCCCTGAACATCAAAATCAAAGTTGAGGAATTGGCCTGAGCAGCAGGGTGAGGGAGAGATGGTTTAGAAGCAGTAGGCTGGATCTGCTGGCATGCATGGTGAGACAAGTATTGGCACTCAGGATGTGTTTTTCACATCGGAAGAGACCGAGAGGCGAAGAGTCTGCTCAGTCCTCCAGAACCAGCAAGAAGTGGCACTCAGTCAGCAAAAGATAAGTACACGTGTCTAACTTACTGCACAGATCAAAAAACACCCCCTTTGGGAAGAAGATCTCTCTCATTTACCTGCCCTCTCCCTGCTCTGCACTGGGTCTGGGCTGGCTTCAGTGACTGCTGTGTCCCCTAGGCTGGAAGTAGGACCCGTCATGTGCTCTGAGCCATTCTCCCGGTCTTGGAGAGGGAACAAATTAACAAACATGAAAAAATAATCTGCTGGCTCCCCTAAGCCAGGAAGTCAGGGCAGGCACAGCTCCCTTGCCTAGGCATAGGCATAAGGGGTCCATGGACATTGAATGCATTTGACTCCTGCATAGACCTGTGTGGGCCCATTTCAACAGCGTGGGTGCTCATTAGCATAGTACAACAGGGTATATACCTCAAGCCAAATTTCAGCTAGCAGCTATAAGGTGGGTGGCAGGTTTGTGACATTTGACACTGCTCTGCCCATTAAGCAGGATCCCCACCTACCCACATCAGGGACCTGAGGACTGGTAGCTCCACCCATGTCACCTAGCCACCCCCCACAGGGGTCCAAGAGTAAGTGGTACCTCCCAGTCCTTACAGCCAACAGCACTGGGTGCCCATAGTCTGGCTGCAAAACCCACCCACCTATGCACTCTAGGGGACAGGGACATGCTTTTTTCCCAGACACTCAGGGACAGCCGTCAGCACCCTGCCTTGCTCAGTGCATGACCCTGTACTGCAGCCAGATACCTGTGCCTACTCCAATTACCCCTGTCCGTCTCAGACTGTAGGTGAGAGCTTGCACCACACACTTGGTGACTGATTACCTGGACACCTGAGCTGAATCCATACAAGAAAAGTAAACAGACTCCCAGGCTCACATACCTAATAACAGCTCTAACCACCTGATGACAGGACGTTAGAGCTTCAAAGTCGCCAATAATCAAACTAGCTCATGCACGCAGCCTATTTGGGCATATAAAAACAAAACAAAACAAGAAGCTAGGACACAGTAAGCAAACATAAATAAATGTAATAACTTATTCATGGCTTGGAGACAACGAAAAAAACAACAATGTCAAATCAATAAAGAGGCAGACCATGATGGCTTCGGCAAGCTCCCAAAACGAAAAAATCAAGAAACCTTCCAGAGGAAGAGGATTTCTTGGAATTAACAGACGTAGAATTCAAAGGATTAATATACAGAGCTCTTCAAGAGATCAGGAAGGAGATCAAGCAAAACACAGAACAAGCCAAGGAACACACAGACAAAGCAATAGAGGAACTTAAGAAGGTTATACAAGAGCATAACGACAAATTTAACAGTCTGCAAGAATCCATAGGGAGACAGCAAACAGAAATCCAAAGGATCAACAATAAAATTTCAGAATTAGACAACTCAATAGAAAGTCATAGGAGCAGAATTGAGGCAATGAAAGTCAGAATTAGTAAGATTGAAGATAAACTACTTGATGCCAACTTATTTGAGGAAAAATTGGATAAATGAAATTTAAAAAATGAAGAAACCCTAAGAATTATGTGGGTCTCTCTCAGGAGGAATAACCTGTGAGTGATTGGACTACCAGAATGGGGGGGGGGGGCGGGATAACAGAAAATACAGAGAGAATTGTTGAAGATTTGTTGTCAGGAACCTTCCCTGATATCATGAAAGATGCCAAGATATCTATCCAAGAAGCTCGTTGAACCCCACCCAAGGTAGATCTCAAAAGAAAGTCACCAAGACATATTATAATCAAACTTGCCAAAACCAAAGATAAAGAGAGAGTTTTAAGAGCAGCTAGGGATAAATGAAAGTCATCTACAAGGAGAGTCAATAAGACTAAGCAGAAACCATGCAGGCAAGAAGGCAATGGGATGACATATATAAAGCCTTGAAGGAAAAAAAATGCCAGCCAAGAATTACATATCCAGCAAAACTGTCTCTCAAATATGACGGAAAAATTAGGGCATTTCCAGATAAACAGAAGTTTAGGGAGTTTGTAAAAATCAAATCCAAATTACAAGAAATACTAAAGGGAGTCCTCTGGTTAGAAAATCAATAACATCAGATAACAACCCAAGACTAGAACACAGGACAGAGCAATCAGATATGAACCCACACAGGGAAGTCACAAATAAATCAAAGCTAAAACCACTGAAAATAGGGAAACAGAGATGTCAGTATGTAAAAGATGACAACATTAAAACCAAAAAGAGGGACTAAATAATGTAGTAATGGATCTTTCATATGGAGAGGAAGTCAAGGCAATACAAAGAAATAAAAGACTGGTTTAAACTTAGAAAAATAGAGGTAAATATTAAGATAGCCACAAAGGAAACTAACAATCCTATACATCAAAATAAAAAACAAGAAAAACATAAAGACTCAGCAAATACAAAATCAACAACAATGAAAAAGATGAAAAGAAAATACATAAAGAAAAATGACTCAGCACAGAAAATTAAGTGGAACAAAGAAACTGTCAACACCACCAAAAACAGACATCAAAATGTCGGCTCTAAACTCATGCCTATCAATAATTACGCTGAATGTAAATGAACTAAATACACCATTGTAGTCATTATTCTTTATTCTCAATTTTCTCATCTTTGGTTAGCTCTTCGAGTTGGCTTCTGAGGCCTTTGACATGATTCCGGTAGGCAATGATATCATATCAGAAAGTAAGGGAGTTAAGACCTTCCAGGCTCACCTTGTGCATTTCCTGTCCCAGATCTGCAATTGGCCGATTCTACAAGGAGCCCTGGTTCATATTAACGGGGAATATTTAGACAACAGTCCAGGTGCTAGGGGTGCTCATTTCACCAATTGACTTTCGGCTCTTTCTGTGGCTAGAGCTAGGAAATACATATATATGTATATTTTAAAGGTAAAATACAAAATGTATTCATACTGATACTTCCATCTGAAATTCAGTACTACACATTTTTTACTTAAGCTCATCTATATCTCCTTCCTCCCATACCATATTTCTTCTTGGTTCTTAAGGACACCAGGGTAATTACTCACTTACTTTATCCCACAGCACAAACAGGATTTCAGATTAATAATAGTACAAAGTGGTTACTTGAATAGCGTTTAAGGTTTTTTTTACAGTTCTTTTTGTCTTTAGGATTTATTCCACTAGGAATATACTTTGTATTGAAAGAGCTTCTATGATCAGTTTAGTTAAATCCATTTGTTTAATTTTGAGGAGGAGCCATTTTTAATCTTTCCTGCTTATATTTCATATTATATTTCCCATGGAGCCCTGGTGGCACAGTGGTTAAGAACTTGGCTGCTAACCAAAAAGTTGTCAGTTTGAATCCACCAGGTGCTTCTTGGAAACTGTTCAGGGCAGTTCTACTCTGTTTTATAGGGTTTCTTTGAGTCGCAATCTACTTGATGGCAACGGGTTTTGGTTTTGGTATTGGTCATCCTGCACTTTCTGTATTTAATAAACTTCATTTCTTATTGTAGCAGTAATAGATGATGAGACTGAAAATTTTTAAATTTTGTACAGTGAATGTACCATGTGTAGAGCCCTGTAGGGAGCTGTGTACGTATTAAGTAATCAATACTTGCTGAATTAAGTTGAATTTTTATTATACTTTCTGCCAAATAAAATGTTAGTCTTCAGCTAATGGAGATATTAGCTAAATCAATGACTAGTAATTTATAAATCATGATATCAAGGATTTATAATTTATAATTGTTTTTCTTCTTTCTTTTCCTCATTCTCTATAAATGACTTTGGGTGTCTCTTTTTATGTTTATGTTATTCCATTATTAAAAGATATGTCATTATGATACAGATTCAGCATGAATAAAGAAAAACTAAAAAGGAAGAGAGTTAAGAGTTTTTTAAAAATGACAGTTTTTAGAGCAGCTTTTACAGAAAAATTATATAGAAAGTTCCCATAAACCTCCCATCAGTTTTCCCTGTTATTAACATTTTATTTGTGTGGTACATTTATTACAATTGATCAAATGTTATTATTAGCTAAAGTCCATAGTTTACATTGGGGTTCACTTTTTGTGTTGTACCGTACTATAGGTTTTGACAAATGTATAATGTCATGTGTCTCGCATTACAGTATTATACAGAATAGTTTTACTGCCCTGAAAATGCCCTGTGCTCCACCGATTAACCCTCCTTCCCTCTCCCTGAACCTCTGTCAACCACTGATCTTTTTAATTAGGTAAAAGGTGAACCTAAAGTAAAATCTTGCAAGTAACTTCATATGAATGAAGTTGTTATTGCTGAGCCCACTTTTTTTGATTACTGCCATTCTAGTGGGTGTGAAGTGGTATCTCATTGTGGTTTTTATTTGCATTTTCCTAATGACTAACCACGTTGAGCAATTTTTCATGTGCCCATTGGCTATTTGTACATCTATTTGTCTATTCAAGCTCTTTGCCGATTTTAAAATTGAGTTTGTATTTTTGTTGATGTTAGAGTTCGTTATGTATTCTGGGCAGTATAACACCCTTATCAGATACATGATTTGCAAATATTTTCTCCTACTCTGTGGGTTGCCTTGGCACTTACTTGATAATATCCTTTGATGCACAAAATTTCTCATTTTGATGAAGTCCAGTTTATCTATTTTGTTGTCATTGCTTGTGCTTTTGGTGTCATACCTAAGAATTTATTGCCGAATCCAAGGTCATGAAGATTTACCCCTAAGTTTTTTTTTTTATTTAACATTTGTTGGTGTTACTGTAAATAATATATTTAACATTTTTTTTATTTCCAATTGTCTGTTGTTAGTATATGGAAATACAATTGACTTTTGTATTCTACAAACCTTGTGAAACTCACTCAGCTCTATTTGCTTTTTGTAGATTCCATCAGATTTTCTACATAGACCATCATGTTATCTGTGAATAGAGACAGTTTTACTTCTTCCTTTCTACTCTGGATATCTTTTATTCCTTTTTCTCCCGATTTCCCTGGCTATAACCTCCAGTACAGTGTTGAATAGAAGTGGTAAGAGCAGGTATCCATATTTGTTCCTGATCTTAGAGGAAAACTTTTCTAATAGAAGCATTTAGTGCTATATGTTTCCTCCTAAGTATTGCTTTTTTTTTTTTAAACTTTTTTTTTTATTGCTTTAGTGTGCTGATGTACTGTTTTTATTTTCATTTGTTACAAAAAATTTCTAATTTTCCTTTTGATTTCTTTTTTAACCCATGAGGTACTTAGAATTGTATATGTTAATTCCAAATATTTGGAGATTTTCCAGCTATCTTTCTGTTATTGATTTCTAGATTAATTTCATTACAGTAAGAGATCAAACTTATATGACTTGAATCCTTTTAAATTGAATAAAACTTGTTTTATGGCTCAGAATATGGTCTATCTTGGTAAATGTTTTGTGTACACTTGAAAAGCATGTGTTTTCTTCTGATTTGGTTGGAGCGTTTGACAAATCTCAAGTAAGTCAAGGTGGTTGATAAAAAAATGTTTTTTTTTTTTTTAGCATCATTTAAATCTTCTTTATCTTTGCCGATTTTCTCTGAACTTGTGGTGCTAATTATTGTGAAAGGGGTTTTGGAATCTGACTGTAACTGCGCATGTGTCTCTTTCTGCTCCAGTTGCTTCATTGTTTGCTTAATGCACTTTGAAGATCTATTACTATTAGGTACATAAGTGTTTGGGATTGTATGTCTTCTTGATGAATGGACCTGTTTGTCATCACAAAATGACCTTTTCTATCCCTCTAATATTATCTGTTCTGAAATCTACTTTATAGGATATTAATTAGCCACTCCAGTTTTCTTTTGACTAACATTAGCATGGTATATCTTTTTCCATCCCTTTACTTTTTTTTTCAAAATTTTGTTGTTTTTGTTGAGAATATACACAGCAAAACATATACAATTCAACAGTTTCTCCATCTACAACTCAGTGACATTGATTACATTCTTCAAGTTGTGCAACCATTCTCTCCCTCCTTTTCCTTTTGCCCCTCCCCCATTAACATAAACTCACTACCCCCTAAGGTTCCTATCTAATCTTTTGAGTTGCTGTTGGCAATTTGATCCCATATAGATAGTTCTTAAAAAGAGCGTAATGCTCAAGGCAGACCTTTTTTTACTAGTTAAGCTAAACTTGTTGGTTTTAAGAAGACTTCAGGTGATAATTTTGGTTTAAGGTTTACGGATTATCTCAGGGCAATAGTTTGAGGAGTTTATCCACCTTCCATGGCTCCAGAAAGTCTGGAGTCCGTGAGAATTTGAAATTCTTTTCTGCATTTTTCCCCTTTTGATCAGGATTTTCCTATAGAATCTTTGACCAAAGTGTTCAGTAGTGGTAGCTGGGCACCATCCAGTCCTTCTGGTTGCACAGCAAAGGAGGCAGTTGTTCATGGAGGCAATTAGCCACATATTCCATATCCTCCTCCTATTCCTGACTCTTCTTCCTCTGCTGCTCCAGGCAAATAGAGACCAATTGTGCCTTTTATGGTGGTTTGCAAGCTTTTAAAACCCCTAGGCACTACGCAATGAGCCGGAGGTGGAACAGAAGCACTAAACACGATATTAGACCAATTAACTGTGATGTCCCACGAAACCATGACCCTAAACCTCAAAACCAAGGAACCAAATCCCATGAGGTTTTTGGCTGTACATAATCAGCCTCAGCAGCTACTTTTTTTTTTTTTTTTTGTCATTTTTGTAAATCTGTCACACAACTTTTGCTCATTTAGCTTTTTACAGGTGTACAAGTTCTTAAAAGCAATTACATTAATCAGCTATGCAACCCTTAATCAATGCAATTTTCCCATCGCCATTATCCCCCCTTTTCCCCTTCTTTCTCTCCCTAGCAACCACTAAAAAACTTTGGTCTCTATAATAATTTGCCTTTTCTTGTCTTTTTCTATAAGTGAGGACATACAATATTTGACCTTTTGTGATTGACTTATTTCACTCAGCATGTCCTCAAGCTCCATCCACAACGTAGCATGTATCAAGACTTCATTTCTCTTACTGCCTGAGTAGTATTCCATTGTATGTGTATTACACATTTAGTTTTTCTATTCATGTGTTAATGGGCATTTAGGTTGTTTCCACCTTTTGGCTACTGTTAGTAGCACTGCAATGAGCACTGGTGTACAAGTATCTGAGTTTCTGCTTTCAAGTCTTTTGGGTAGATGTCTAGGAGTGGAATTGCTGGGTCATTCCATCCTTTTACTTTTAATATATTTGTGTCTTCATATTTGCAGTGTGTTTTTTGTAGGCAGTATATAGTTGAGTCTTGCTTTTTTCTCCAATGTGATAATCTGTGTCCCTTAATGTGGATGTTTTGACAATTTATATTTAATTTCTTTATTGATATAAGTTAGGCATAAGTCTGTTACCTTGTTATTTGTTTTCTGTTTGTTCCATCTGTTCTTTGTTTTCATTTTCATCCTGTTCTGCCTTTTTTTGGATGAGTATAATTTGTGACTCCATTTTATCTCCTTTGCTGGCTTATTAGTTATAAATCTTTTTTCTTCTGATTTAATGGTTATTTTAGGGTTTAAGTATACATCTTTAACTTATCAGAGTATATCTGCAATTGAATTACAGACAGTCCCTGGGCTATGAATGTCCGACTTATAGGCAACTTGTACTTAAGAACAGACTGCCATAAAGCCTATTATATTAAAAATTTGAGTTAAATACAGTGGTTTGTAATAATGAACGTATGCACTACATTGTGATGCTCATGAAAACATTGTGTGGTTTGGAAGTGTTTTTTATGCATAGAAAGGTAAAATATATACTAGGTACTAAGACAAACATTTGAGTAACTGATGCTAAATCAGAACTACATATACATGTTACAATTTACCTACAAATCCAACTTAAAGACAGACTTAGGGACAGATGTTGTTCATAACCTAGGGACTGCCTGTATACCACATCACATGTAGGATAAGAACCTTACATACTTCCATTTCTCTCCTCCTGGACTTCATGCTATTGTTGTCATACATTTTACTTTGTAGATATGCTATAAACCACAATAAATTATTGTTCTTGTTTAAAAAATTGTTATATTTTAAAAATATTAAAATTATTTAAAAAATCATATATTTACCCCTGTAGTTACCATTTCTGGTGCTGCTATTCCTTTGTGTAGGTGTTTTTTTTTCTGGAAATCTGTCATCATTTCCCTTCTGTCTGAAGGACTTTCTTTAACATTTTTAACATTTTGTGGGGTGAGTTTGCTTGTTATGAGTTCTTTCAGCTTTTGTTTATCTAAAAAAACCTTTATATTGCCTTTGGTTTTGAGAGACATTTTTGCTGGGTATAGAATTCTTGGTTGACAGTTTTTTGTTTGTTTTTAATTCACTACTTTAAAGATGTTGCTCCACTGTCTTTTTGCTTGCACTAGTCTGTTAAGAAGTCTGTTGGTCTTAATTTTGTTTCTCCATAATGTTTTTTCCTCCAGCTGCTTTTAAGATGATTACTTCATCACAATTTTTTTTTTTAGCAATTTCATAATGATGTGTCTTTATATAATTTTCTTAATATTCCTAGTATTTGGGGCTCATTTAATTTTTTTGAATCTATGGGGTTATGGGATTATAGTTTTCATCAAATTTGGAAAAATGTCAGCCATTATTTCTTCAAATGTCTTTTTGATTCCTTACCCCAACCCCATCTTCCTCTTCAGGAACTCCATTTACACATATATCAGAAAGCTGGAAGTCGTCCAGCAGCTCATTGATTTTCTTTTTCTTTTATTTTTAAAAAGTTTATTTTTCTCTGTATGATTCTTTTTGGAAATTTGTATTGCTATGTCTTCCAAGTTCACTGATCTTTTCTTCTGCAATGTCTAATCTACTAATCCCATCTAATGGATTTTTTGTTTAAGACATTATGGTTTTTATTTCTAGATGTTCAGTTTAGAAATTTTTTATACCTTTTTTGTTTTTACTTAACTTTTTAAATATAGGAGATACAGTTATAATAACTGTTTTAATATCTTTGTTTGCTAATTCTAACAACTGTATCAATCATGAGTCAGTTACAGTGATTGATTTTTCTTCTTTGAGTCATATTTTTCTACTTCTTTGCATGCCTAATAATATTTGATTGAATGCCAGACATTGTGAATTTTACTTATTGGGTGCTGCATATTTTTATATTCCTATAAATATGCTTGAGTTTTAGTTTGAGATACAATTAAATTACATGGAAACAGTTTGATCCTTTTGGATCTTGCTTTTATGGGTTTTTGGCAAGACAGGATATACATTTAGTCTAGGGCTAATTATGCCCTGAGGCAGTACCCTTTTGAGTACTTTATGCCTTTGAATTACGAGATTTTCCTGTCTGCCTGGTGGGGATAGCTAGTATTCTCAGCCCTCTGTGAGTACCCAGTACTGTTCTCTTTAATGTTTTAAGATGGTTCATTCTTTCACTGGCTTTGGGTAGGCTCCTCACATCATGTGCTGATCAGCACCCTGCTGAATACTCCAAGAAGACCCTCTGCAGATCTCTGCAATTCTCTGTACAGTTATTTCCACTCTATCCTGTGAACTTTAGCCACCTTGTTTTCCTGGATTCACAGTTCCCTCCACTCAACTCAGGGAGCCTGCTGGTGTTTTCTGCATTCCCCTTCCCTCTGCCATGGCCCATAAATTCTCTGAGTGTAGTAAGCTGGGTGATTGTAGAGCTCACCTCATTTGTTTCCCATCTCTCAGGGATTACTTCCTTCATTGATGAATGGAAGTATCTTGGAAACTATTGTTTTATATGTTTTGTCTGACTTTTGTTATTGTCGGTGGTAGTGTTTCAGGTGGGAGGGCAAATCTGGTCATTGTTACTCCATCTAGCTGGATTTGGAAGTCCCTGAAGGCTCTACTCTTAACAGTCACCTCACGTTTTGAAGAGAGGAAGAGGGAGGTTGCAGGATTCTATAAACAACTGCCTCTGGTATAATCACTCTGGAAAATGAAGCATGTCTGTTGTCTAGTCTACCTATTTAATATTTAGCCCTGGTAGCATGGTGGTTAAGCGCTTTGCTCCTAACTGAAAGGTTGGTGGTTCAAACCCACCAAGTGCTCCATGGGAGAAAGATGTGGCAGTCACCTTCAGTAAAGATTACAACCTTGGAAATCCTATGCGGCAGGTCTCCTCGGTCCTACAGGATTGCCATGAGTCGGAATTGACTCAACAGCAATGGCTTTGTTTTTTGGGTATTTAATACTTCTTAAATCTCTAGAACATTATAAAGGTTTGTTCTGAGTTGTGATTTATAGATAGTTTGAGCCAGGTTTCAGAGCTGTGGGGCCTCCCTTAAATGTGCCAGTAACATTTTCTAAAACACAAGGGGCCATTGATAGATTGCAAATCAGCCTTCACTCTTACTTGGTAGTCATTCTGCAAACCTGGTTCTGCTTCTACTTGTGCCATCTGGGTAAGGTTGCAGTCAAGGAAACCTTATTTTCTGAGGGTCTTGATAGTGTGTAGGGCCCCCTAACGTAAGGGAATTTACTGTGATTTGAGGGATTATTTCTGGGACACTGAAAACCTTTCTAGTCCAACTCCAAGAAGTGCTATGTGGTTCTTGTTTATCTGATTCTTGAGAATTTATTTGAAATTTAAAGGGCAAATTCCCCCAGTCTTACTTGTCTAAAAAAGAAAAGACCACTTACCTTAATTACAGCAAGGGAGACAGAGGTTTTAAAGAAAGTTGAAAATAGTCATAGACTTATTAAAAATATTTTAGGGTTTCCCAGGCTGAAATCTTTATGGAAGCAGACTGTCATCTCTTTCTCCTGAGGTGGTTTGAACTACTAACCTTTTGGCTAGTGCCAAGTACTTTAACCACTGTGCAGCCAGGGATTCTTTTAAGCATTTTTTATGGATATATCATTTATTTAGACAATGGGTGACAAAGAGTGGATAAGCTATTTTTATTTTTTACTTCCCTCCACGAATCTCAAAGATATAGTTTCCCAAACAAATCTTATTTAATAATAATTTATTTTCTCATTCTTACGAATGGTTCACAAGAAGCAACTGGTGTTATTTAAGAATTATAATATTTCAGACAAAAACAGAGAATCTTGCTGTTACAGGTGACCTGAACACCCTAATTGTAGATGAACATATAATTTCTTTAAGGCTTTTTGAGATATTGAAAGTAGTTTTTTCTTCCTAATTGCCTGGGAACATCTAGTATGTGGCTTACGGTTCAGTTTTGGCGGTAAATATTATAAATAACAGAAAACAAAGCAAAGGTAGCTCTGCTAGTGGAGCAGGTCCTAAGTGTTACAGCAGTTTGTTGGGTAGAGAACTCCCTGAGCTGTACTGCAGTCAGGAAGGTAAGACATTGAGGACTGAGAAGAGGGTATTCTGAGCTGGGAAGCAGTGGGTGTGCATGTGCAGTGGCAAGAATGTTAATTGTAGGTTGTGGATACTGTACTCTGCTAGACAGACAGTGCACAAAGAGAGCTGTTGGAGATTAGGTGGAAAAAGTAGGTTAGGGTGAGATCAGAGATCCTGAGTTCTTAGAATTTGAACTTTATATGGGGATGGCAGTGAAACACGGGAGAGTCATTGAAGAGATTCTGCAAAGGAGAAATCCAAGGAGCTGGTGAAAAACTGTGAGGTCTGAGAGAGAAGAAGAATCAAAGGTTCTGAGCTAGGAGAAGAGTGATACTACTATTGCAAACAGGAAAGTCAGAAGGGAGAGTGTGAATGAAGCGATCCCAGAGATCTCTGAAGCTGTTTCTAAAAATCCCCATTTTCTCTGTGTGGATCCCCACTGTACAGACCTTTCCTATATTCCCTGTATTCCTTCTCCTTTAAGGGTTGAGCCTGGCAGGGTGAACTCTGGTAGGGAATTTAGAGGTCATGTGGCCACTAGGCCTAATTCCTTCATTTTACAGATAAGGAAATTGAGGACTCCAGAGATTGTGACTGCCCTAGAGGCCACACAGCTGAGCTCGTCTCTTGCTAATATGTATCTAGGTTCAATTTTCTGAAATTCTTGTAGCAAAGGTTACTGGGTATAAATCCTGCTTGTTGTAAAAAGCAAGCCTGTGTTTCTCTGCCATCATTCAATTAGTTACTGACTTGATTCCTCAAATTGTTTTTCACCTTCCAAACTCAAGCACATTAATAGTTAAAATAATTACTTCCAAGGGGTCTGATTTTCCTTTATCCACCCACTCAGTTGCAAGACTTATAGTTGTACTCTATAGACATCAGAGACAGGCTGGCCTGGGTGTAATGGGTCTGAGCTGTTTGTAATCTAAATCCGGGGTGAGAATTCTGACTGGGGGTCAGTTTCCACAGTGTTTAAAATGGGAAACAAGGATGTGTGGCAGAGGTCAGAATTGCTTCTTTTCAGGGTCCCTCTGAACCTTATTCCAAAGACTTCTCACTCATACCCGTTGCCACTGACTCATAGCACAGTAGAAATGCCCCAAAGGGCTTCCAGGGAGAGGCGGCTGGATTCAAACTGCCGACCTTTTGGTTAGCAGCCAAGCTCTTAACCACAATGCCACCAGGGCTCCCTCTCACTCTTAGAACCCCGAATTCATGTGTCATCCTTGCCTGCCTGCGGAGATTGAGATTATGCTAATATCCTGAATGAGTGAACCCTGTTCTTTTAAAGCGTCTACACTTTAGCTCAGACCTGGGGAGAGTGCCATCTCTTTCCTCTCCCAAGCCTCTCTCTTCACCTTTTCCCGGTGGCTCGCTCTGGTTTTCCCCTTCCATCTGCAGGCGGCCGTGGGGCGGAGCCTGCCGTGAGGGGGCGCGGCCCGGCGGGGAGCGCGGCGGGGCTGCAGGGGGCGGGCGGCGCGGCTACCAGCCCGGCCGAGTGTGGCGCAGCTGTGGCGGCGCTTCCCGCTCGCCCGGCGCCGGGGGTGGGTCCTCGAAGGTAAGCGGGTGGCCGGCGGGGCTCGCCCGGCGAAGCCGGTGGGGACGGGTCCCCGTAGGCGTGCCCAGAGCAGGTGCGGTTTGGCGAGGACCGGCCCCGGTGCCACTTCGGCGCCGAGCAAGAGCTCCGGGCGCGGACGCGCGTCTCTTCGCCCGAATCTCGCCCGCTGGGGACGCAGGGACGACCCCGGGTCCGGCTCCAGCTTCGCAGCGCTTGTCCCCGGCACCCGCTGCCGGGCGGGAAACGTTTGACTCACTCTACCCTTCCCTCCCCAAATCTCGAGAAGCCTCAGGTACTCTAGAGTTTTTATATTTAAAAAAATATATTTATAGTTCGTGGTTCAGGGCTGGAGGAGAAACTCGGTAGTGAACTTGAGGCGCGGCTTTAATTTTATGTAATTCAGCTTGCAAGAAGGATGCGACTGATAATGGGACTGTTACTTAAACAAGGACACCAGGGTTTACGTAGGCAGTGTATCATGGAGATGAAGCGCGCACGCTTTGAAGCTAGATTGCCTGGGTTTGAATCTGGTTTCACTACTTACTACATGTAAAGACTTGGACAGTTTGCTTAGCTTCTTTATGCCTTAGTTTCCTTATGCATAAAATGGGGATAATGATAGCTCCAGCCTTATAGGATTGTTAAGGTGAAGTGCTAGTGCCTGGCACCTAGCGAGGCCACAATAAATGTCGGCCAATTGCCTCAAGCCTGGAAACCCTGGTCCCTCAAGCCTGGAAACCCTGGTGCTGTAGTGGTTAAGTATGACGGCTGCTGACCGGAAGATAAGCAGTTCGAATCTACGAGGCGCTCCTTGGAATCTCTATGGGGCATTTCTACCCTGTCCTATAGGGTCGCTATGAGTCGGAACGGCTCGACCACAGTAGGCTTTGGTTTTGTTTGCCTCATGCGTTCAGACGGGCATTAATCTTCAAAGTTTTCATCACTGGAAAACCTATGCTTTGCCTTTCTCAGAGCTGCTGCGATTGTGAGAAATGTTTAGGAACTCCTTTGGAACATTTCCATACGCTGAGTCCCAAAAGAAAAAGTCTCATTACTTTTCTCTCATACCAGGGTCTTACCTTGGTTTCAAATCAAATCCATTCTCAAATGATACAGAAACCTCAGAGTCTTGAAGGGTGTTCTAAAAGGATGAAAAAAGGCAGACTTTTATCATCTGTGTAGCCTCGTTTAAGTTCCGGTAGGCTTGTTTAAAAGAAGTAGCACTTTATGTAGTCCTTACTAGTTGTGCTGTTTTGGGTGGATGCCTGTTTGTACTATTATTGCAAGACGGCTTAACCAGAACGCCCAAATACTTAAACATTATGGAACCCATAGCATGCCACAGAGAATCTCAGAATTGAAAGGGATCTGAAAAATGAGATCAGCCACGCTTTGCAGATAAGGATGAGGCCCAAAGACCCAGAACAGTAAGTGGCAGAGTTTAGACTAGAATTCAGCTCTACTGATCAACATATTATAAAATCAAAGGAAGATATTACTTATAGTTTCGATTTTTGACAGTTTTATGGTGCTGTGAATGGTTTTTCTCCTGGCAACATTCTGCTTGGTAGTTTAATTGCATGATTCATGATTATTCTGCAGCACCTTTGATTTAAATCACAAGTCTCAAAGTTGCTACATCAATTATTGCCTTGAGAACAAGATGATTGTCTCCTTAAGCTTTGTACAAACATGTTCTAACAGTCTTTGGTCTTGTTTTAAAATGCAGCCCCTTTCTCCCACGTGGGAGCACAAACAGCCAGTATAAACAAATTGACCTACAGGCAGTTTGTTATCACTGCGTTATTGATGAGATTTTCTTGATTGGGTAAAATAGAGTCAGGAGGTGGAACCCTGAATGTTAGTCCTGGGAAATAGGACTGGGTCACCAAAGAGATATGTTGCAATATTGCTGCTAACTTCAAAAGGATTCCAGTATGAAATTATTCAGAGATACTGGTATTAACTGCTGACTCTTTCCTGGCTCCTGGCATAGCTCACACCCTAACCTGTAGGTATTTGTTCACATGTCACCTTTTTGTCAGATCCTCCTGTTTAAAATTTCGTACAACCTCAAACCTCCATATATATGTATGTGTGTGTGTAAAACCTGTTGCCATTGAGGCAGTTCCAACTTATGGCGACCCAGTGTGTTACAGAGTAGAACTGTCCTTCCTGTGGTTTTTTTTTGGCTGTAATCTTTCTTTTTTCTTCTTTCTACTGCGGTGCCACTGGGTAGGTTTGAACTATTAACCTTTCAATTAGTAGCTGAGAGCAAACCTTTTTACACCATCCAAGGACCTGTATTTATATATATAATATGTATTTATATGTTTATTAATTTGTTGATCATCTGTTGCCTGCCACTAGAGGGTAAGTTCCATGAGGGCAGGTGTGCTTACCAGTTATGCTCCCCACCATATCCTGAGTGTCTAGAAGCATGCCTGGCACGTGGAAGACGTCACATGTGTGGATCTGATGCAGACATTTCCAGCATGGCTGGTCATTACATAAGGCAGTTCACTGTTATTTTGATGTCTGTCCCACTCTTCCCTTTCTAGCTATTTCTCCCAGTTTGTTACTGTTGTTAGTTGCCTCGAGTAGGCTCCAGCCCGTGGTGGCCTTACGTGTAACAGAGTAGAACATTGGTTGTCTAGTCCTGCACCATCTCCATGATCGTTGGTACGCTGGAATCCATTGTTGCGGCTGTTGTGTCGTTCCGTCATTGAGGGTCTCTCTCATTTTTGCTGACCCTCCACTTTACCAAACGTGATGTCATTGTACAGCAATTGATCTTTCCTGACGACATATCCAAAGTAAACAAGGCGAAGTTTCACCATCCTGACTTCTAAGGAGCATTTCAGTTTTTTTCTTTCAGTTAAAAAAAATACTCAGTATTAATTTTTCCTCCTACTTTGTTCCCCACATGCAAACAGCTACTAACTTATTTCTCTTACCAATTTTTTGCAATCCTGTCATTTCTGTTGTTACCAAACTCCTATTTCTTTATGCTCCTTCATTTCATTCCACCCTGAACACCTACAGCCATGCAATTCCCTTTTCAGATGCCTTCTTGGTGCTTCCTCAACTGCAGAATGAAGTCCCGAGTGTGTAGCCTGGCATTCGGGGTTCTCCAAAACATGATCTCAAACCAACTTTTCCAGCCTGTGTCTCCTGTGAATAAGAAAAGCGATTTCCAATGACTGCTTGTAAATGTGAATCAAATAAGGCTTTAATGATAATGCCCCATAAAATCCCAAAGTAGGTGTTACACCACGACAGTTTCTGTTTTTATTAATGAGTGGGTCTTCTCCCCCCCCACTTGGACAGGGATTCAGACACACTAGACTAATGGCTATTCCCTGTTTGTACCGAGGATGTTCCCACTTGCTGTATTTTTGCTTCTGCCACCCTTTCCATTTAGAGTCTCCATCCTTCAAAACCTCCCTCACGTGTCACCCACCCCAAAGGCTGCCTAGATAAGTTCATTTGGAGGTGAATTTTCCTTGTCTGAATTTTCATACCTCTCTTAAAGAATTTATCATGGTCTACTTTGAGTTGTAATTCTTTAGACATTTGTCTTTTTTTTTTTTTTTGGCTACATATAAACTCCTAGACAACAAGAATTCCAGTTACTTTTAAAAGAAAAATAGGACACGGACTCACTTATCTGCCTTGTAAATAAAAGTGAACTTTTGACTTCTGTTTACTAGGCCTTTAAATCATTAAATATTGGGCTTCAACAAATGAGATTCATTTCTAGAGTATGGGCAATCAAAGAAGAAGGCAGGGAGAGATTCAGTAGTAAATAAAGAAAATACAAATGAAGACACCGAGATCTGAATTCATGGGAGGGAGTGAGTGTAGGGAGAACAGCATACCCAATAACCACATAGATGGACAGACAGGCAGATACTTAAAAAAATTCATGATAAACTCAGGAAACAATCAGGACAAGACAGGCTTTATGGAGCAACACATGCAGCTTTGGGTTTTCTTGTGGGGTATTATTCAAAGCCTGCCTTCCTTCCTCCCTCCCTCCAAAAACCCTGTTGCTGTTGAGTGGATTCCGACTCATAGTGACCCTATAGGACAGAGTAGAACTGTCCCATAGAATTTCCAAGGAGCGGCTGGTGGATTTGAACTACCAACCTTTTGGTTAGCAGCCGAGCTCTTAACCACTATGTCACCAGAGTTTCCTATCCATCTCTAGGCACAAAAAATACTGTCTCTGCTTCTTTGTTTGCTGAATGGGATAGAACTGAACGTTCTCTTTTTCTCTCTGGTCTGCAGAAAGTAGTTTGCCTCCTTTTCTTTCATGGATCAAAAAAAAAAAAAAGTTCATGACTTTTTCTTTATTTTCCTGGCTATACGGAGAAGATATATGCCAGAAGCTTTTAGATCTTCAGACAAAGGTGATAGATACAAGATACAGTGGGATCATTAGGGGGATGCGAAGGATAGAGACCATACCAGGTGATAACTGTCAGAGGAGGTGACACCAAAATGATGGTCTATAAAACTTTGATGTAGTGTTTCAGCAGAAATTTTATTTTTTTAATAAAAATTTCCCTGTAGTTATAACAACAAAAAATGTTTTCATAAACCCAGCTTACGTGTATTAATATACCTACAAGCAGGGGCAGATTATCCAATAAGCAAGGTAAGCACAATGCTTACCTTGCTTACCAGATCATCCGTAGTAAACAATTTTCACGTTTTTTTCAGCACATTACAGACTCTGCTCCTAGGTATGGCTGGCACCTGTCTCTTTTCCAAGCTCACAACACCTACCTACAGAATCAAAGTCCCTTTTCAAATTTATAGCTGCTCACAGGGGCAGATGACCCAGTAAACAGGGTAAGCACGGGCTTACGTGTGGTTATTAATCTGTAATACTACAGGTTAGCAAGTAAGCGCAAGTAAGCCCGTGCTTACCTTGCTTATGGGGTAATCCAGCCCTGCCCACAAGGCTAAAACGCTTTGTTAATTTACTTATTGAACATTCTAGTGTGATCCAGTCAGAGCTGTCATTATGACCTAATTACAATGGTGTTTCACATCATGTGGTTTTGTCTGCACGCGCTAGAAGCACGCACAGTTGTTTTTGGTGCTGCTGGTGTTTGTCAGATTTTCTGGTGTTTTAGCTACAATATTGTGGTAATTAGCATGGGGGGTGGCACCACGAGGTACCGCACTGGGTGACCTCAACCCTAGTAATGCCACTGATAAGATACTGGAATTTGTCTGTTGTTGAAGCTTTTGTTAAACTTTTATTAAACTTTCTATCACTAGCAACATATTTTGCTTCATTTTTCATTATAAACATTCTCTTACATATTCCAATAGAGTCCACGTTTTTATTTTACTCGTGACTATTTCAGATTAAAACTTGACTCTAGAAGTTTTGTAGAAATTCTGCATCTTAAGTTTGTCTTTGCTTCTCTACTCCTGCCTTCCAAACCTTGAGATTTTCCCATCCTAGGGCATACATTAGCCTAGCTTACTTTCTTTGTTCTTGATTTCGAGTACTTAATGGTAAAGGTCTGCATTTATTTTACCGTTCCTGGAATGAAGCTGCAATTCAGAAGCAGGAGATGGTAGGGAAAACATGCATTAACAGAAAAAGAAACCAAACCAAACCTGTTGCTGTCGAGTTGATTCTGACTCACGGTGACCCTACGGGACAGAGTAGAACTGCCCCATACAGCTTCCAGGGAGCACCTGGTGGATTCAAACTGCCGGCTTTTTGGTTAGCAGCCATAGCAGCCATAGCTCTGTACTACTACGCCACCAGGGACATACATAAATGTCCTAATTTTTGAACTGTAAAAACTTTAAGGTAAAATTCTGTGTACTACCTTTACTAGTAACATAGCCAATGTACCATCAAGATTTGAAACTAATGTACTACAGTTTAAATAAGTACTATAATTTAAATGTATAATTGGTTGTAATTTATGTGTGTTGGGAAATCTTTTTCAGTGTGCTAACCAGTAAAGCTTTACTGTCAGAAAAAGAATCCCGAAAGCAAATGTTTGCTTTGGAGTAAGGTTTCCTTTATCACACTGTATCAGCCTCTGTTTACCCTGAGTTCTCCTTGTTTGTAAAAACCCTGGGCTAAAGGTATAGTGTTATCAGGTGGGATCATCCCTACAAATCATAAAAGCTGGGACACAGAGTAATTAGGTATTCTGCACATGGTAAGCACAATGTAGGTATTTGTTAAATAAAAAAACCAAAACCAGACCAGCTGCTCCTGAGACAGTTTTGACTCTTGGTGACCCCACGTGTGTCAGAGTAGAACTTGGCTCTAGGGTTTTCAGTGGCTGATTTTTTAGAAGTAGATGACCAGGCCTTTCCTCTGAGGTGCCTCTGGGCGGACTTGAACTTCCAGTGTGTCAGTTAAGAGCCATTTGTACCACCCAGGGACCCATTTGTTAAATAAGTAAATCTATATTTTCAGGCAGGATTTTATTAAGATATTATAGTGTACTGGTATGTATAAAAAAAAAAAATTTTTTTTTTTGTTTTTTTTTGGTATGTATAATAATGGAGTGATCTAGTCAAGAAGGAGAAATTGAGGATTTAGGAGACTGATGAAAGAATGAATGAGCTACTGGATACTTTGAAGATCTCAGTTGCATACTTTGGCAAGTTGGAATTTCCAAGGCTGCCCCTCCACATGTTTGTTGAATGAGTAAATGAAACAAACGAGTGTTTATTAGGGCCTAGTAAATGCATGGCAATGAATAAGTCAGAGTTGCTGTACTCTGGCAGGAGAGGCCCAGAATAAACAAGAACAATGTACCCTAGATGTAATAAATGCTAAAAAGAGTATTAGGCTGATGACATAAGGTTAACTTGGGGAGGGTGGGCATGAAGGCTTGCTGAAGGATGCAGCATTTGAACAAAGGCCCGAAGGTGAAGACTGGGGGGAAAGGCATTCCAGGTAGAGGGGACCCAGGTTGATGAGGCTGGAGATGGGAAAGGCTTGGCAGGACGAGGACTGGGAATGAGGGTACTGTGCCTGCAGTCTAGTGAGTAGAGGGGTGAGAGATCTGGTGGAATGCAGCTGGGAGGTGGGCAGAGGTTAGGCCTTGTACATGCTTGCAGGCAGCTGGGAATAATTCAGACTTTGGGTTTTACCTGAAGGGCAGTGGGAAGCCAGGGAAAGGCTGTGAGCAGGGGAGTGAAACAATCAGATCTACAGTTATAAAAGGTTACTCTGGCTGCTGTGGGAAGAATGGATCGGATGGAGTTAGAATGGAAGCAGAGATGCCAGGTGTGAGGTTCTCCCAGTAGACTTCATGAGGCACGATGGAGGTTATCTTTGCTTCATCTTTTGCCGCATCAACCTGCATTCTTCTCTCAACCTCCTTGGTCAGAACTGACTTTATCGGAGGCCTCCTAGGACCAGCAGTATTTTACTGTTGCTAGTGGTGCAGTGGTTAAGAGCTTGGCTACTAACCAAAAGGTCAGCAGTTTGAATCCACCAACCGCTCCATGGAAACCCTATGGGGCAGTTCTGTCCTGTTCTATAGGGTCACTATGAGTTGGAATCCACTCAACAGCAACTGGTTTGGTTTTGGTTTTTCAGTTCTGTGTGAACTTCTCCCTCGCTTTTCTCCTGTCTCACTTCATTTTGCAGTGGTCCACCCCACCCATCACTGCACCCATGGCCGCAGTCCTCTAGGACTGTCCAAGGGAGTGTTTTGTGTTCACGTCTGCCCGGAAGATGTGCTGGGAATATGCCTCTGAATGGAAAAGCTCGGGAAGCCAGGACTAATAGGGCAGGCGCTGGTGCTAGGGAGCCCAGGATGGCGACTGCAGGCACCGAAGGATAGGGCAGGACATCGCTGCCACTGCTGCCAGCCCTGCCCTGCCAGTTCTGGGCTGCCTGGAGCATGTGTTATCAGCTGAAAGGAGCTTAGGGCTTTCCTCCTCGTCCTGCCAGTTTTGGTTCTAGCGTGGAAAACAAAGGGCTGCCAGTGGCCGCTCGCCTCTTCACCCAGCCCATTCCTTCATGTCTGTGATAAAATGGAGCTAGTGTCAGGGAATCCGCAGGCTCATTACTAACTTTTGTTGGCGTTCTCAGACACGTCTCTCAAATTGTTGGGTGCAGACTATTCTGCTGTATTATCTCAGTCCCAACGCTGGATATTCTGCATGTATTTTATTTTAATTTGTATGTCACTTTATGAAGAATCAGGATAAATAAATTATGCCTCAATGAGAGATGTGATAAACCCGGGAAAAACTAGGACTGCTTTGTGATTATAGAATGAGGGGAAAATCAAAGAGAAGGTGTGGTGGGAATTAGAGGAAGGATCTATTAGTAAGGAAGGAAAACAGGAAAAGTTGTAACTGATTCATCCTGTGATGGGGGTGGAGTAGGTTACTATGTATCTTCCATTGCCAGGTCCAGGTTTTTAGTTTTTTTAAACCTATTTTGCAATGAGCCTAATTTCCAGTTATGACAAAGATATGCTTTGTTTCTCTTGAAACACTTCAGATTTGTTTGGAGCTAGCATCCTGAGAGGCGGAAATAAACCGTTTCAGATTATATACTATTACAGTTGAATTTCAATAAAGTAACCAGTTAGTTTGGGGCTGGAATTTCCTGGGAAGGCTCTTTTATTATAGTTTAATATGAAACCCATCCACTTGATCTGTTCTCAGGAATATTTTCTGCCCTCGCTCCCACCCCCATTTCCTTTTCTTATTCTCTGGGTCAGTCCCGTTTTCCAAACCTGTTCTCATCCCAGGCCCCATGCTGAGCCTAGGCCTGTGCTTAGATTTTCTTTTGTGTCTTCCTTGCCTGGCTCAGTCAGTCCCCTCCCATAAAAAAAAAAAAAAACCTCCCATAGGCACCCTTATTCCCAGATACAGCACCTGTTCTGCCCCCTGCTAAAGAACTTGTAGAGATCTTCCAGGCCTAACTCCTCCCTTGTGGGACAGGCTTGTTCCTAACTCCCTGTACACCTTGGTGTGACTCACTGACCCTCTCTCACTGCCATATTAGTTAAGGGTGGATGCTGATATTTGTGATTGTATCTACCTTGTGATCTGGAAAGCATCCTCAAGTCAATATCAGGCAGCCTTTATGACTTGAAGGTAACTGGGTTCAGAACCTGCTTATTTTTTAGGGGTAAAAGAATCATTTGATTGTCATATAAAATATTTTTTGGCTGTCCTGAAACAAAGATGGACAAGATCCAGGACAGTAATTACATACAATGGACAAAAAGATGGGCACGGTGATGAAGAAAAAAAATGCTCTAAAAAGTAAAAAATATAATTATATCATCAATGTAATACAAAGCCTTGGAAACCCTATGAGGCAGTTCTGCTCTGTCCTGTAGGGTCACTCAGAGTTGGAATTGACTCGACGGCAACGGGTTTTTTATGTTATATATTATCCTTGGAGTCTCTGGGTAGTGCCATCAGTTAATGCACTCAGCTGCTAACCGAAAGATTGAAGGTTTGCGTCCACCCAGGGATGCCTCAGAAGAAAGGCCTGGCAATCTACTTTGGAAAAATCAGCTATTGAAAGCCCTATGGAGGCCACTTCTATTCTGATGTACCTGGGGTTGCCATGAGTTGGTATCAGCTCTATGAAAAACTCTTTTTTTTTTGCATCATTTTATACTTGCAAATTCACTGCCCCACCTAAGATCTGTCTGCCTCTGAGAGTTCTATTCTCGTCTGACCCGTTTCTTTCTGTCTTACGGGCCTTGTCTGAGCTGATGCGCTGGCTGGAGGTGAAGGTTAGCTGTCCGTTCTGGGTTAGCATCTGAGTGCAGTCCCACTGGAGCCTTGGAACCCATCTGCAAGGTTATCCTGTGACTCTCCAGCAGTGTGAGAGCAGGTTCTTTTCCTGTTTGTTCTGATACCTGTGAGCCTCCTGGAAAGTTCCAATTTTTATTTTTACATGAATGGCACTGCAATTTGTCCTGTTCTTTTTCAGTTGTGGAGGTTCTTGTTATCAGTCCTCTTCTCATTCAGTTTTATGCAGCTGCCAGGCCAGAGGATGATTCTGCAGAATTTTAATTGCTTCAGTTTTAAAGAATAAATATACATTAAGTTTACAGTAATAGCAGGGTTGCTCTTTCATAATTTTACTTCTAACCACTTAGAAATCAGTGGACGCACTTCTTCATGCTCCTCAGAGGACTCTCTAGAGCACATGTATGTGGCAGAGGAGGTATGTTTGGTGGGACAGATAACAGCACAGACCCCCAGGTTAGACCACCTGGGTTCAAATCCCGGCGCCACCACCTTGGTCAGGTTACTTCATCTTTTTCTGCTTCATTTTCTCCTCGGTTTCCTCTCAGTAGGACTTTTTTGTGGAACAATCAAATTAATACATGTAAAACACACTCTTTGGCTTGTAATAAGCTTAGCCAATAAATATTAAGTATCATTAGGTTGCTGGTTTGATTTAGGATGCAGGAAAGAAAATCTTACTTGGGGAGAGGCAGTGTGGTATAGTAAACAAGCACGTAGATTTTGGAGTCAGGCACATTTGGATTTGAATACTGGATCTATTGTCTGTCAGCTGGGTACTAGCTTGGGCAAGTTATTTAGCCTCTCTGCATATTTCTTCACAGCAATATCTCCTTGCCAGTATAGGATTTTACGGCTTCTTTTTTTCCCAGAGAAAATTGGAAGACAGGTGTGATCGCTTTCAAACTTCTGCTCCCGTACCTGCCTGGCTTTATTTTTAGCTGGGATGAGAATAAATGACAGTCTGGGTTCGTGTACCTTCCCTGTGGTCTTGTAGCTTACCATGCGTACACAAAACATCGTATTTATTCACTGTGAAATTCTTCTTTTGCTTGTCAGTCTCCCCTACTAGATAAGTTTCTTGTAGGATTTCTTATCTTTGCCTTCTTACTGTCTAGTTTGTGATGAGTGCTCGATCAGTGTTGAATTAATGGAGAAAAACTAACTCAAAACAAATTACTATACATTAGATCCAATTTCTGCCACCTATCTGTCAATTTGACATACCGGGGCAGCTTGCATATTGCTGTGTGCTAGAAGCTATGCCACTGATATGTCAAATACCAGCAGGGTCAACCATGATGGAAGGCTTCAGCGGAGCTTGCATACTGAGACAAACTAGGATGTGGTGCACTTCCCACCAGTGCCGGGAAGGAGAAGATGCTGTGTTGCTCTGGCCCTTGGTGGGGTTGGGTGATATGTGGTTGAGCACAGCAGAGTAGAATGCATCCAGTACTCCAGCACTTTCAACTTCCTTCCTCTGCAGTGTGCCAGGAAAGTTCTATCATCTCGGCCTCATTGCCTGGAGGGCACCCTCAGTCCAGGCTTAGTCAGTCAGCCCAGCAGATCTTTAGTGCCCCTCCCAGGTGCTGAGACCAACACATTAAATCTGGAATCAATGGAGAGTACAACCATACTCATGAATGAACTCCATCTAGTCTTAAATTTAGGCCTCCTGCATCCATCATCCTTTGGATTTGCTCCCATACATGCTCCCCAGCCTCCTGAGGAAAACTGTTCAGATTCTGCCCATTTTTTTAAATACGAAAATAATCTTATCCCAGAGTATATTCTGAACTTCTTCCTCAGCTCTTTTGGTATCTGACTTCCATCGCGGGCCTGAGGCAGTGAGTGGTGGTAGAGTGAGTGGGTGGAGAGGAGAATTGGCAGCCCCTCGTGAAGCAACTTCAGAGGGTTTCAGGGGGAAGTTGGGAGCCTGGGTCTCCTCAGAGGGAGGTAGGTTGCTGCTTTCAGCAGGGCTTTTCAGGTGAATTAGGAGTTTCCGCATTCTTAGCCCCGGGTGTGTCTCTTCAAATGCGTGCTGCCACAGTTCAGGATCATTCTCCTTTCCAACCAGTGGCCGTTATGTTAGCATAAGAGACATTAAACAGTTGCTTATTTAATCAGCTCTGCAACCCTTATTGTTGGTCCTCAGGTATGTCAGCTCTGCAGCTTTGAGATTTTCCACCCATCTGTTTGGGAATTCAAGGCTTTCAATTTTTCTTTGCTTTGTGGACATTTCAAGGACAGCCAGAAGCAGCCCTAGCCTATGCACAGCCTTTGAAATCACCCTTTTCATCAGCCACTTGATCTTCCAGCACCTTGCCTGCCACTTGCAATCCATCCTGTGCCACGTGGGGACGGGGTTGGAGGTAATTTGAGTGAACATAATATCACTGTATGCCAGGTTATCAGCTTCCCATCCTGTCCCTCCACAGGAAAGTTATCAGTGCTCCCATCAAATGTAAGGCTCATTTTTGAGGGTCTGTTTCTGGAGCCATTCTTGGGACCATTACCGTATCAGTCACTAGTGAGAAACACATAGCATGTTCAAAAGTGATTGAAGGGGAGCTAGCAAAGGGGCTCTTTACTGAAATATGTTGCGGGCAGGGTTAAGGAAACCAGCAAGATATGCTCCCCACCAGCCCCCACTGACAGTATTAGAAAGCCTTTACTACTCCTTGGCCTGAAGGCACGAATTGTCTGTGGGAGAAAGACCACCTGGTAGGAAATGTGGCCTTAGGTAGAGAAACCCCCGCCTGTCAGGCGGGAGCAGGGGGAATAAATCCTGTAGTATCTTACCCTCTGGTCTCCTAACTGGTTGCCATCAAGTCGATTATGACTCATTGTGATCCCATGTACGTCAGAGTAGAATTGTGCTCGGTAAGGTTTTCAGTGGCTGATTTCAGTAGAGTGCCAGGCCTTTCTTCCAAGGTACCTCTGGGTGGACTTGAACCTTCAACATTTTGGTTAGCAGCTGAACGTGTTAACCATTTACCCCACCCGGGGACTCCCTGGTCTCCTGCAGGTGCCCCACATTGGCTGAACCCAACTAGAAGGCAGAGGACAAGGGTAGAAGTAGTGTACCTAGGTGTGAGGTCCGTAGAGGTCAGCTTCCGGCATGTGGCTGGGTGGAGAAAGCTCTGTTACAGTGACTTCCTGAGATTAATCATCCAAGGAAACTGGCAAGCTGACCATTAAAAAGGTGTTATTTGATGTCACTGGAAAGTATGGACTGCTTTGTTTAGAAAAGGTGACATGAGTGTGACATCTGAAACCTTCTGCCCATGGGTGGAATGATAGTATGACATAATTGCATCTGTTCTGTATGGAAATCTACTGTAATGTCTCAGACCAGGTGTGTAGTACCTAAGAATTATTGTATAAGGGTTGTTAAAAATGCAACATAGCACAATGGTTAGGGCTTGGGACTCTACAGCCAGATAGCCTGGGCTCAAATCCCGGGAAGGAGAATTATTCAACCTCTCTGTGTCTCAGGTGCCTCATTTGTAAAAAGGGGAAATCACGTTAGCACATAGGATCATTCTGAGCATTAAATGAGTTACTGTTTGTAAATTACTTGGCATGTAGAAACATTAAGTAATGTTTATTAAATAAAATACAAGGACTCCTCAGGTCTTGTGTGGAGCCCAGTGACCTGAATTTTTCAGCAAGCTCCACCAAGTCATCCTGATGAAAGAAGTCTGAAGACCACACTTGGAAGAACTCTGCTCTGAATGCATCAAGCTACAGTTCCTTTAGGGGACAGTTAGCCCCTCAGCCACGTGAATTGTAGAGAATAAGTTACAAGAAACTCCTATCTGCAAGGAAGGTAGATGGGACGCAGGTGTTTGATTGTGGGTGAGCTGTGGTGATAGGGATATGACAGAAACTAAATCTCTAAACTGGAGTTGAGACTTAAACAGTCAAAAGTGAATTACTGCCAGAAGTAACATGAAATGGGTCCTGTGAACAAGAAATGAGAAATCATATTTTTAAGTTGTTTTGCTAATCAATTCTTTTTTTTTTTTTTTTTTTTTCCTGTTGGTTAAGGTTGCATGATGGAATTTGAACATTACCTCGAGAGGTTTTATATTTTGGATTAGTTAATTGTGTTGGTCCTCTGCTGACTGTTCCTTCGGATTCAGTTTTTGGTGTCCTTTTGAGGCATTAAACCCAAAGAGATTATACCATGGACTACAAGGAAAGCTGCCCAAGTGTTAGCATTCCCAGCTCTGATGAACACAGAGAGAAAAAGAAGAGGTTTACTGTAAGTATGTACCATGAAACATACGGAAAACATTGAATATAGAGAATATTTCCATTTCTGTTCTCGTTCTTCCTTAGCCTAGACTGTCGCCCCATCTCCACATATCTAGATTTTACCTGTCTTTCAAATGGCATCTCCTCCACAAAGTCTTCCCTGTCTATCCCAACTGGAATAAAGGCCCCTGTTCTGGTGCAGAGTTTTACGTATTTGCTTATCCCCTTGGAGAAGCTTGTGGAGCTGGTGGACCCACTGGCCACAGATGGTGCGTGTACATACCCTTGGACCTGTACGCACGCTCACACCATTTTGTGGGCACTGTCAAGGATTAATGGACTTCTGAAACCATTGATCGTGTGTTAGGAACCGCTGTCACAGAATTTCCACAGTATCTTTCTTAGGACATTTATCATTTTCTATCTCAGTTTTAAAAATATTTAATCTCTCTTTTTTTTTCACCTAAAGAGGCAAAGCCCACTTCTGATTTTACTTTTTATCATCATAGTAGGTACGATTTTTGTTGTTAGCTGCTGTCAAGTCAGCCTTTGACTCGTGATGACCCCGCGCACAACTGAAATAAAATGCTACCCCGTCCTGCACTGTCCGTCCTTGTGATCAGCTGTGGATCAGAGAGTGGTCTGCTGTGATCCATAGGATTTTAATTGGCTGATTTTCAGAATAGCCAGGTGTTTCTTCCTAGTCTGTCTTAGTCTAGAAGCTCCACTGAAACCTGTTCAGCATCATAGCAACACACAGACTTCCATTGACAGATAGGTGGTGGCTGTGCAGGAGGTGCATTGTCCAGGAATCGAACCCAGGTCTCCCTCATAGGAGGCAAGAATGCTACTGTTGAACCCCCAATGCCTCATGTTCTGTAAAACAAAAAACCGTTGCCATCAAGTCGATTCCAACTCATAGCGACTTAAAATGCATTCTAGTTACAACGACCTGCACTTACCACCATTGTTTTTTTTTTCATCGTTAGTAACGTGCTACGTACAGTGTTGCAGCGCATAATTTGCTGATGTTCTCATTCTCATGCCAACCCCCAAAGACAAATAAAGATCAGATTTATAAAGATACTGATAATAAAAGACAATAGTAGTGAAAACTTAAAAAGAAATGAAGTATTCGACTTATATCAGAACTGGCTTATGACTGAGTCGTCGGAACGGAGCCCCGTAGTGATTTGAGGGTGACCTGAACGGTGAATATTTGAGGAGTTAGCTTGTCAGTGGCTGTTCTTAGAAAACACCAGTTGGTTTTCTAATTAGTGTCATGAAAAATTCAATCTTGCATTCAGTTCCGGTAGTCCAGTTCATATATATATGGAGATCTCTTAGTACCAGTACCCCCGAGAAAATGCCTTATTTTGTCTAGAACTGGTCTGGTCTTCCTTGCAAACCCCTATTCGCTGGGTAGTATGAAGAAACTCATTTAACCCAATTCTGTTGAACGCTTAGTCTAATAATTTAAACAGTTCTTAGGTAGTGTTCAGCCTTTTAGGTGAAAAAGCCGAGGCCATCTTAATTTTACTGTCTTCTCTTTTTTGAACACAGCCTTGTGGTTTATGAGGGGAGGGGCTCCCTTTCACTGTGTGCTGAGTCAGTGACTAAGCTCATGGGAGCCTGATGAAGGTGCTTCCATTCATGTAGCACCTCTAGATCCTTGCCATTCCAGCTGTGGAGAGACTTGCCTGACAAACCACCAGCTGTGGCTGGCCTGGTCCATCCCTGCCATTTTGCTGGCACCTGCAGTTGATGAAAGAACTTGTGATCTATTCTTCGTTAGCTGGCTTGACCAGTATCCGGTGACCACTTACTGCTCACTCAGCTTCCCCTTGGCTCTCAAAAATTGTAGAGGCCACGGAGTCTCTGACACATCCTTTACCTGGTCCTTCTGGCTCAAGTGGTCTACCCCAGCCTCTGACAAGGGGTCACCTGATCCTTGTCAGCTGAGCTCCAGGACAAGTGACTTTCACCTCAGAATCTGTGTCACGTGGTAATTGAGGAAAGCTGAGGAGTTAAACTAAACCCTCTGTCTGACCACTCCACTCTGCCCACATCAGTAGGTAGGGTGTCCTGTGTTGGTGCTGGTTGTTCCCAGATGGTGGCTTTCTCCCAGGATCCTGTGCAGGGAGCTGGGAAACCACCCCTCTGCTTTCTCTAATCCCTTCCTTAACAAATACACTTCCCATGCCCTGCCCTGAGGCCCAGAGCTGAGAGATTGGAATGTGTGTCTGGCCACTTACGTCTCCCTCAGTCTCTCTATTTTGCCACACTATCTTAATAAACTCATTTTGAGTCATGCCACATCAGCAAATGAAGGTCCCAAAAGCTTTACTCCATCCACATCACTAAGGTTGATGCTACCCGGAGGAGGCAGCTCTTCCCCAGTGTGTTTTGAATGCCTTCCAACCTGAGGAACTCGTCTTCTGGCATTCTATCAGACAATGTTCTGCTGCTATTCATAAGGTTTTTACTGGCCAATTTTATAAGAAGTAGATTGCCAGATCTTTCTTAGTTTGTCTTAGTCTGGAAGCTCCACTGAAACCTGTTCACCTTGGGTGACCCTGCTGATATTTGAAATACAGTGGTATAGTTTCCATAGCAACATACAAGCCACCACAGTATGACAGACTGACAGATGACTCAAAATGAGAAGAAACAGCTACAAACATGCATTAATGATAGGAACGTGGAACATATGAAGTATGAATCTAAGAAAATCGGAAGTTGTCAAAAATGAAATGGGTATCTTGAAGATAGATATCCTAGGAATTAGTGAGCTGAAATGAACTGGCTTTTGGCCATTCTGAATTAGACAGTTATGTGGTCTACAATGCTAGTAATGACAAATTGAAGAGGAGCAGTGTTACATTCACTGTCAAGAATATTTCAGGACCTATCCTGAAAAACAGTGCTATCACTGATAGGATAATATCAATATGCCTACAAGGAAGACAGGTTAATATGACTATTACTCAAATTTAAGCACCAACCACTAATGCCAAAGATGAAGAAATTAAAGATTTTTTTTTTTTTTTACCAATTCCTGCAGTCTGAAATTGATCAGACATGCAGTCAAAATAAACATCGATAATTACTAGTGATTAGAATGTGAAAGCTGGAAACAAAAAGGATCGGTAGTTGGAAAATATGGCCTTGGTGATAGAAGTGATGCCGAAGATTGTGAGACAGTAGAGAAGCTCAGTGTCATCAGTCAGAACAAGGCCAGGGGCTGACTAGGGGACACACTATCAATTGCTCATATGCAAGTTCAAGCTGAAGCTGAAGAAAATTAAAACAAGTCCCCAAGCACCAAAGTATGACCTTGAGTATATCCCACCTGAATTTAGAGACCATCTTAAAAATAGATTTGATGCATTGAACACTAATGACCAAAAACCAAATGAGTTGTGGCATAACATCAAGGGTATCATACATAAAGAAAGCAAAAGGTCATTAAAAAGACAGGAAAGAAAGAAGACTAAAATGGATGTCAGAAGAGACTCTGAAACTTGCTCTTGAATGTAGAGTAGCTAAAGCAAATAGAAGAAATGATCATGTAAAACAGCTGAACAGAAGATTTCATAAGGTAGCTCAAGATGACAGTATAAAGTATTATAATGAAGTGTGCAAAGACTTGGAGCTAGAAAACCAAAAGGAAAGAACACATTCGGTATTTCTCAAGCTGAAAGAACTAAAGAAAAAAATCAAGCCTCGAGTTGCAATAATTGAACGCTTCAACGAACGACGCAGGAAGCATCCAAAGAAGATGGAAGGAATACACAGAGACACTCTACCAAAAAGATTTGGTTGATATTCAGCCATTTTGGGAGGTAGCATATGATCAAGAGCTGATGGTATTGAAGGAGGAAGTCCAGGCTGCACTGAAGCATTGGTGAAAAACAAGGCTCCAGGAATTGACGGAATACCAATTGAGATGTTTCTACAAATGGATGCAGCACTGGAGATGCTCACTCATCAATGCAAGAGATTTGAAAGACAGCTACCTAGCCAACTGTCTTAGTTATCTAGTACTGCTGTAGCAGAAATACTACAAGTGGATGGCTTTAACAAAGAGAAATTTATTTCCTCACAGTAAGTAGGCTAAAAGTCCAAGTTCAAAGCATCAGCTCCAGGGGAAGGCTTTCTGTCTCTGTCAGCTCTGGAGGAAGGTCCTTGTCCTCAATCTTCCCATGGTTGAGGAGCTTCTCAGGTGCAGGGACCCCAGGTCCAGAGGCCACGCTCTGCTTTGCGTCCTGCTTTCTTGGTGGTGTGAGGTCCCTAACTTTCTGCTTGCTTCCCTTTCCTTTTATCTCTTGAGAGATAAAAGGTGGTACAGGCCACACCCCAGGGAAACTCCCTTTGCCTTGGATCAGGGAGATGACCTGAGTAAGGGTGGTGTTACAATCCCACCCTAATCCTCTTAATATAAAATTACAATTACCAAATGGAGGACAACCACACAATACTGGGAATCATGGCCTAACCAAGTTGATACACACATTTTTGGGGGGACATAATTCAGTCCATGATACCACCCGACTGGAAAAGATCCATATTTGTGCCCATTCCAGAGAAAAGATCCAACAGAATGCAGAAATTATTGAACAATATCATTAATATCTCATGCAAGTAAAATTTTGCTGAGGATAATTCAAAAGTGATTGCAGCAATACACGGACAGGAGACTGCCAGAAATTCAAGCTGGATTCAGAAGACAACATGGAACAAAGGATATCATTGCTGATGACAGATGGATCTTGGCTGAAAGCACTGGGCCACTAGGGCCCCTTCACACCCCATTCCCCCTTTCACTCTCTGTCCCACTTACCCTACTTAATTTTTTAAAAGCAGTTATCACCATTCAGCATATTTTGTGTTTATTTATGTGTGCCTTTCCTGACTAGGGAAACCCTGGTGGCGTAGTGGTTAAGTGCTACGGCTGCTAACCAAAAGGTCGGCAGTTCGAATCCGCCAGGCGCTCCTTGGAAACTCTGTGGGCCAGTTCTACTCTGTTCTGTAGGGTCACTATGAGTCGGAATCGACTCGATGGCACTGGGTTTGGCTTTTTTTTTCCTGACTAGAATGCAAGGCCCTTTAAAGCAGGGACATCCGTCACTATTGTTTTACCAACACCTGGAACAGAGGTAGTAGATGTTCAGTGAAAATATTGCTGAGTTCACGTGTTAGTTTCTGGTCACATACAGTTCAGTCCTCTGTCCTCATGAAACTTGCTTCTAGTCAGCCCAGATAGAGCCCACACCCACCCAACACAGACTCCATGCCAGCCTCAGTAGGCCCAGATGCCTGTGTTATACGAACAAAAAGAGACATTGTGTTACTGAATATTCAATAATTTGCTTGTACTCTAGTTCTTATCTGTGTTTTATATAGCTCAATACCATGAAGCTTCTAACAGAGAAATGCATTGCATTCTAGGATGTCTTGATGTAAACCAAGTCTAAATTATACTTTAATTTATTCATTTAGCAAATTGTCAGTGAGTTTCTATTGTGTGCCAGGCACTGTTCTAGCCACTCGGGGATACAGTAGGGAGCAGAGTGACACCTCTCTTGCTCTCAGTGAACTTACCTTCTGGTGGGGCAAGACAGAGAAGCAAGTGCTCAAATAAAAATAAATAATTTCATATTGTAATAGGTGTTTTGCTTCTTCCTGTGAAATTCTGTATTTTTCTCTAATGAAAATATTTTTTTGAATTTAAAGAATTTTTGGTTTTGCCTATTGGCATTTTATTAGAACTTTTTTAATAAGCACTTGTTCATAAATCATACTGCTGTTTAGTAACTTCACAAGGTTTAATCTTACTTCCTATAAATGTATTTGGAGCAGAGCTGTTTCAGCCTGGAGCTTAGGCTTGGACTCTAAACTCTACTTGCATAACCATGTGAGGCAACTTCACCTTTCTGAGCCCCGCTGTCCTCACTAGGAAGTCAGCACGAAGAATTCAAGAAACGTACAATCGTATAAGCCTAAGTGTCTGATCCTTCTGTAGCATTCTGATCCTGAATGACACATGAAATAAATCTGTACTCTAGTTTTTTTTTTTTAGTCTTGGTAGCATGACTCAACCTCACTGACCCCTTGACTGGGTTCTTTACTCCCTTTCTGGACTCTCCACATGGAGGCTATGATCTTACAATTGATTATAGCATCTTATATCCAGTAGCTTCCTCTAAGATAACTTGATGCCTTCTAGTTAGAACCAAATTACTACCCTGTAGCTCACGTAGAGTGCCTGACTGCTTTTTCTCTCAGCCTCTGAGTGATGCATCTCTGGCCCGGGTGACTGAGACCCGGGTGAGATCTCATCCTCTTCCTTGCAGAGGGATATGGCTTTATATTCTGGGGTGTCTCCATGAAACTGGGCTTATTAATGTGATCATACCTTAAACGCACATATTATAGGATTCATATAGTAAAATCACTTATAGTATGATGGAGGCATTGCCGTCACAGTGTTATCTAACTATGAACTTGTGAGCGTAGCTTCCTGCCTTTCCTAGGAAAGGACAGTTTGTACGCATTTGTATGCCCATCTTTAAAAATAAACCTGGCTTCTTCTTTTAAGCTGTCTAACAGACTTTGGGCAATTGTATTGTAAACCCAAATGGCAACTTATGTCTCTTTCTTCTACTCTTTTCTGTAAAATAATGAGATTGATAACCCAAGCCACATGTTGGTCATCTTTATTCCTCTTCTGTCTATGTCAGTATAGATTCTTGTTATTTTCCCTTTAGAAATGATATAAGACCTTTGGGGACCCGAACTGTTATTTCAACATTGGTATGTTAAACTAAACTCTGGAAATACCTGTGGGATGAATTAGGAGAGTTAATTCTGTATTATTAATATTGATGGTTTTGGTACTGGTTAAGTCTATGAGTTTGGGCAAGTTACTTAGCTTTGGGGGGCCATCAGTTCCTTGTATGTCTAGTAGGGGTTGGAATATTCTGCTTACTTCATAGGGTTGTTGATTAAGATTATATATAAAAATAATAAACATATTAAGACAGTATTAAGAAATCTGAGGATAATTCTTGAAAAAGTCTGTGTAAAAGATGACCTCGAAGGAGGAAAACTAACATTTAATTGAGTGTTTACTATGTGCTGGGCAGGGAGCCCTGATGGCACAGTAATTAAGGGCTCAGTTGCTAACTGAAAGGATGGTGGTTCAAACCCACTGGCTGCTCCATGGGAGAAAGATGTGGCAGACTGTTCCCATGGAGATTACAGCCTCGGAAACCTTGTGGGGTAGCTCTGCTCTGTCCAAGAGGGTTACTGTGACCCAGAATTGACTGTACGGCATCAGGTTTGGTTTTGGTATGTGTCAGGTATCATTTTTGGAAGTAAATACCTTATAATTTCAGGGTAGTGGTTACTGCTGTGTAAGAAGAGAGGGGAGTGGCGGCAAAAATGTTACAATTCAGTAGATTTAAATAGTGGGTGAAGTCTCTGGATGGTACAAACAGTTAACACACTTAGCTAATAACCAGTAGATTGGAAGTTCAAGTCTGCCTAGAGGTACCTAGGAAGAAAGGCCTGGTGATTTATTTCTGAAAACTCAGCTATTGAAAACTCTATGGAGCACAGTTGTACTCTGACCCACTTGGGTCACCAGGAGGTGGAGTTGACTTGATGGCAGCTGGTTAAGTAATGGGTACTCCGAAAATTACAGAAATATTTGATAACATTTTAAAAATAAAATGTTGCCTTTTGATAATGTAAAATAAGTGTTTTAGTTGATATGCCTGTATATGTTGGTGAGTCATATATAAACATTAATATTTAAAGTTAGCTTCATGAGTATGAAAACAGGTTCTGTGTATTTAAATGGCTGATGAATTTGTTTATGCAGTTAAATTTTATTATGTTTTTTTTATTTCCACAGGTTTATAAAGTTCTGGTTTCAGTGGGCCACAGTGAGTGGTTTGTCTTCAGGAGATATGCAGAGTTTGATAAGCTCTACAACACTGTAAGTAATAGTCTGCTTTTTATTTAAAACAAAACCTCTGAGAAAAACCCAACACTAAGATTTATTTAAATGATTTAAATTAATCTTCATATATATCAGACAACCAGGAAAGGGTAAGAGGTTTTTCAGAAATATCCTGACTTTGAAATTCTTAAACAAGATTGGGAAGAAGAGACTGTTGAGTAGTTCCAAATAAACCCCTGGAGATATGGGAACAAGATGTACAGCTTAACGTATGTTTTAATGTCATGTTATTGCCATGTGCCAAGGCATTGATTCTGACACATAATGCCTCCAAGTGACAAAGTAGAACTGCACCATAGGGCTTTCTTTCTTTTTTTTTTTTAATTTTCATTGTGCTTTAAGTGAAAGTTTACAATCCAAGTCATTCTCTTGTACAAAAACTTACATACACCTTACTATATACTCCTAGTTGCGCTCTCACTAATGAGACAGCACACTCCTTCCCTCCACTCTCTATTTTCGTGTCCATTCGGCCAGCTTCTGCCCACCTCTGCCCTCTCATCTCTTCTCCAGACAGGAGATGACCACATAGTCTCATCTGTCTACTTAATCCAAGGAGCTCACTCCTCACCAGTATCATTTTCTATCCCGTAGTACAGTCCAATCCCTGTCTGATGAGTTGGCTTTGGGAATGATTCCTGTTTTGGGCTAACAAGGTCTGGGTACCATGACCCCTGGGGTCCTTCTAGTCTCAGTCAGAGCATTAAGTCTGGTCTTTTTTCAAGAATTTGATGTCTGCATCCCACTGCTCTCCTGCTCCCTCAGGGTGTCTCTGTTGTGTTCCCTGTCAGGGCAGTCATCGGTTGTAGCCAGGCACCATCTAGTCTTTCTGGTCTCAGGCTGATGTAGTCTCTGGTTTATGTGGCCCTTTCTCTCTCTTGGGCTTATAATTACCTTGTATCTTAGGTGTTCTTCATTCTCCTTTGCTTCAAGTGGGTTGAGACCAATTGATGCATCTTAGATGGCTGCTTGCTAGCATTTAAGACCCCAGACACCACTCTCCCAAGTGGGATGCGGAATGTTTTCTTAATAGATTTTATTATGCCAATTGACTTAGGTGTCCCCTGAAACCATAACCCCCAAACCCCTGCCTCTGCTATGCTGGCTGTCAATGTGTTCAGTTTATTCAGGAAACTTTTTTGCTTTTGGTTTAGTCTAGTTGTGCTGACCTTGCCTGTATTGTGTGTTGCCTTTCTCTTCACCTAAAATAGTTCTTATCTACTAATTAGTGAAAATCCCTCTCTCTCCCTCCCTCCCCCCTCTTGTAACCATCAAAGAATATTTTCTTGTCTGTTTAAACTATTTTTTGAGTTCTTATAATAGTGGTCTCATACAATATTTGTCCTTTTGCAGCTGACTAATTTCACTCAGCATAATGCCTTCCAGATTCTTTCGTGTTATGAAATGTTTCACGGATTCATCATTGTTCTTTATTGATGAGTAGTATTCCACTGTGTGAATATACCATAATTTATTTATCCATTCATCCGTTGTTGGGCATCTTGGTTGCTTCCATCTTTTTGCTATTGTAAACAATGCTGCAGTGAACACAGGTGTGCATATATCTGTGTAAAGGCTCTTATTTCTCTAGGATATATTCCAAGGAGTGGGATTGCTGGATCATATGGTAGTTCTATTTCTAGCTTTTTAAGGAAGTGCCAAATGGATTTCCAAAGTGGTTGTACCATTTTACATTCCCACCAGCAGTGTTCCAGTCTCTCCACAACCTCTCCAACATTTATCATTTTGTGTTTTTTGGATTAATGCCAGTCTTGTTGGAGTGAGATGGAATCTCATTGTAGTTTTGATTTGCATTTCCCTAATGGCTAATGATCCTGAGCATTTCCTCATGTATCTGTTAGCTACCTGAATGTCTTCATTAGTACAGAGCCTGTTCATATCCTTTGCCCATTTTTTAATTGGGTTATCTGTCTTTTTGTAGTTCAGTTTTTACAGTATCATGTAGATTGTAGAGATCAGATGCTGATCAGAAATATCACAGCTAAAAACTTTTTCCCAGTGTGTAGGTAATCTTTTTCCTCTTTTGGTGAAGTCTTTGGATGCACATAGGTGTTTGATTTTTAGGAGCTCCCAGTTATCTAGTTTCTCTTCTGCATTGTTAGTAATGTTTTGTATACTGTTTATGCCATGTATTAGGGCTCCTAGCATTATCCCTATTTTTTCTTCCATGATTTTTATCGTTTTACATTTTATATTTAGGTCTTTGATCCATTTTGAGTTAGTTTTTGTGCATGGTGTGAGGTATGGGTCTTGTTTCATTTTTTTGCAGATGGATATCCAGTTATACCAGCACCATTTGTTAAAGAGACTGTCTTTTCCCCATTAAACTGAGTTTGGGCCTTTGTCAAATATCAGCTGCTCGTATGTGGGTAGATTCTCATTTCTGTTCCATTGATCTATGTATCTGTTGATATACCAGTACCAGGCTGTTTTGATTATAATAGGTTCTAAAATCAGGTGGAGTAAGGCCTCCCATTTTGTTCTTCTTTTTCAGTAATGCTTTACTTATCTGGGGCATCTTTCCCTCCCGTATGAAGTTGGTGATTTGTTTCTCCATCTCATTAAAAAATGTCATTGGAATTTGGATTGGAATTGCGTTGTATCTATAGATGGCTTTGGGTAGAATAGACATTTTACAATGTTAAGTCTTCCTATCCATGAGCAAGGTATGTTTTTCCGCTTATGTAGGTCTCTTTTGGTATCTTGCAGTTTTCTTTTTTGATCAGGTCTTTTACGTCTCTGGTCAGATTTTTTCCTAAGTATTTTATCTTCTTGGGGGCTACTGTAAATGGCATTGATTTGGTGATTTTCTCTTCAGTGTTCTTTTTGTTGGTGTAGAGGAATCCAACCGATTTTTGTATGTTTATCTTGTATTCTGATACTCTGCTGACTCTTCCATTAGTTTCGGTAGCTTTGTTCAGGATTCTTTAGGGTATTCTGTGTATAAGGTCATGTCATCTGCAAATAGTGATACTTTTACTTCTTCCTTGCCAATCTGGATGCCCTTTATTTCTTTATCTAGCATCATTGCTCTGGCTAGGACCTCCAGCACAAGTTGAATAAGAGCGGTGATGAAGGGCATCCTTGTCTGGTTCCCAATCTCAAGGGGAATGCTTTTTAGACTCTCTCCATTTGGGATGATGTTGGCTGTTGGCTTTGTATAAATGCCCCTTACTATATTGAAGAATTTTCCGTCTATTCCTGTTTTGCTGAGAGCTTTTTTCATGAATGGGCGTTGAACTTTGTCAAATGCCTTTTCTGCATCAATTGATAAGATCATGTGATTCTTGTCTTTTGTTTTATTTATGTGGTGGATTACATTAATTGTTTTTCTGATGTTGAACCATCCCTGCATACCTGGTATGACTCCCACTGGGTCATGGTGAATTATTTTTTTGATATGTTTTTGAATTCTATTGGCTAGAATTTTGTTGAGGATTTTTGCATCTAAATTCATGAGGGATATAGGTCTGTAATTTTCTTTTTTTGTGGTGTCTTTACCTGGTTTTGGTATCAAGAATATGCTGGCTTCAAAGAATGAGTTTGGGAGTATTCCCTCCCTTTCTGTGCTCTGAAATACCTTTAGTAGTAGTGGTGTTAACTCTTCTCTGAAAGTTGGTAGAACTCTGCAGTGAAGCCGTCTGGGCCAGGGCTTTTTTCTATTGGGAGTTTTTTGATTACCTTTTCAATCTCTTCTTTTGTTATGGGTTTATTTAGTTGTTCTGCCTCTGTTTGTGTTAGTTTTGGTAGGTAGTGTGTTTGTAGAAATTGACCCATTTCTTCTAGGTTTTCAAATTTGTTAGAGTACAGTTTTTCATAGTAATCTGCTATGATTCTTTTAATTTCAGTTGAGCCTGTTCTTATATCGCCCCCTCATTTCTTATTCAGGTTATTTGCTTCCTCACCTGCTTTTCTTTTGTCAGTTTGGCCAGTGGTTTATCAATTTTGTTAATTTTTCCAAAGAACCAGCTTTTGGAAAAAGCTTGTTAACTCTTTCAATTGTTTTTCTGTTCTCTATTTCATTTAATTCTGCTCTAATTTTTATTATTTGCTATCTCTTGGTGCCTGAGGGTTGCTTTTGTTGCCCTCTTTCTATTTGCCCAAGTTGTAGGGATAATTCTTTGATTTTGGCCCTCTCTTCTTTTTGTATGTGTGCATTTATTGATATAAATTGACCTCTGAGCACTGCTTTTGCTGTCTCCCAAAGGTTCTGATAGGAAGTGTTTTCATTCTCATTGGATTCTATGAATTTCTTTATTCCATCCTTGATGTCTTCTATAACCCAGTTGTTTTTGAGCAGGGCATTGTTCAGTTTCAAAGTGTTTGATTTCTTTTCCCTGCTTTTTCTATTATTGATTTTTATTTTTATGGCCTTATGGTCAGAGAAGATGCTTTGTAATATTTTGATGTTTTGGATTCTGCTGAGGCTTGCTTTATGACCTAATACGTGGTCTATTCTAGAGAATGTTCCATGTGCACTAGAAAAGAAAGTATGCTTGGCTGCTGTTGGTTGGAGTGTTCTGTATGTCTATACAGTCAAGTTGGCTGATTGTGGCATTTAGATCTTCTGAGTCTTTATTGAGCTTCTTTCGGGATGTCGTGTCCTTCACCAAAAGTGGTGTGTTGAAGTCTGGTACTATAATTGTGGTGCTGTGTATCTCACTTTTCAATGCTGTTAAGAGTTTATTTTATGTATCTTGCAGCCCTGTCATTGGGTGCATAAATTATTTAATACGGTTTTATCCTCCTGGTATATTATCCCTTTAATCATTATATAGTGTCCCTTCTTATTCTTTGTGGTGGATTTAACTTTATAGTCTATTTTGTCAGAAATTAATATTGCCACTCCTGCTCTTTTTTAATTGTTGTTTGCTTGATATATTTTTTTCCATCCTGTGAGTTTTAGTTTGTGTCTCTGAGTCTAAGGTGTGTCTTTTGTAGGCAGCATACAGACGGATTGTGTTTTTTTATCCATTCTGCCACTCTGTCTCTTTATTGGTGCATTTAGTCCGTGTACATTTGGCGTAATTATGGATAGGTATGAGTTTAGTGCTGTCATTTTGATGTCTTTTTGTGTGTGTCATTGACAGTTTCTTTTTCCCACTTAGTTTTTTGTACTTATGTTTATATATTGTCTTTTCCTCTTATTCGTTGTCGTTGATTTTTGTTTCTGCTGACTCTCTATTAATTTTTCGTGTATTTTATTTTGATGAGTGGGATTGTTAGTATCCTTTGTGGTTACCTTAATATTTACCCCTGTTTTTCTAAGTTTAAACCTAAATTTTATTTCTTTGTTATCGCCTTGTCTTCCTCTACATATGAAAAATCCATGACTGCATTTCTTAGTCCCTGTTTATTGTTTTAATGTTGTCTTCTTTTACATTATGACATTGTTGTTTCTTTGTTTTGAGCATTTTTTTTTTAATCTTGATTTATTTTTGTGATTTCCCTATTTGGGTTGACATTTGATTGCACTGTCCAGTGTTCTAGTCTTGGGTTGATATCTGATATTATTGATTTTCTAACCAGAGAACTCCCTTTAGTATTTCTTGTAGTTTTGATTTGGTTTTTACGAATTCCCTAAACTTCTCTTTATCTGGAAATGTCCTAATTTCACCTTCATATTTGAGAGACAGTTTTGTTGGATATATGATTCTTGGCTGGCAGTTTTTTTCCTTCAGTGTTTTATATGAGTCATCCCACTGCCTTCTTGTCTACATGGTTTCTGCTGAGTAGTCTGAGCTTATTCTTACTGCCTCTCTGTTGTAGGTGACTTTTCGTTTATCCCTAGCTGCTCTTAAAATTCTCTATCTTTGGTCTTGGCAAGTTTGATTATAATATGTCTTGGTGACTTTCTTTTAAAGATCAACCTTTTGTGGAGTTCAGTGAGCATTTTGGATAGATATCTTCTCATCTTTCACGATTTCAGGGAAGTTTTCTGCCAACAAATCTTTAACAATTCTTTCCATATTTTCTCCTATCCCTCCCTGTTCTGTACTCCAGTCACTCATAGGTTATTTCTCTTGATAGAGTCCCACATGATTCTTAGGGTTTCTTCATTTTTTTTAATTCTTTTACCTGATTTTTCTTCAGGTATATTGGTGGCAAGTGCTTTATCTCCCATCTCACAAATTCTGCCTTCCACTTCCTTAATTCTGCTCCTCTGACTTTCTGTTGAGTTGTCTAATTCTACAATTTTATTGTTAATCTTCTGAATTTCTGATTGCTGCCTTTCTATGGATTCCTGCAGCTTATTAAATTTTTCATTATGTTCTTGAATAACCTTTTTAATTTCTTCAGCTGGTTTATCTTTGTGTTCCTTGTCTTGTTCTGCATATTGCCTGTTCTTCTTCCTGAGCTCTTGAAGAGTTCTGTATGTTAATCTTTTGTATTTTGCATCCAGTAATTCCAGGAATACACCTTCCTCCAGAAGATCCCTTGATTCTTTGTTTTGAGAGCTTGTTGAACCGATCGTGGTGTGCTTCTTTATGTGATTTGATATTGACTGTTGTCTTCGAGCCATCATAAGTTATTGTATTAGTTTATTTTATGTTTGCTTACTGTATCCTAGCTTCTTGTTTTGTTTTGTTTTGATATGCCCAAATAGGTTGCTTGAGTGAGCTAGCTTGATTATTTTCACCTTTGAAGCTCTAACGTCCTGTCACCAGACGGCTAGAGGTGTTACCAGGTATATGAGCCTAGGAGTCTATTCGCTTTTCTTTTATGGATTCAGCTCAGGTATCCAGGTAGTTGGTCATCAAGTGTGTGGTACAGGCTCTGTCCTACAGTCTTAGGATGGCAGGGGTGATTGGCGTAGGTAATGGTATCTGGTTGCAGCAGGGGATCATGATCTGAACAAGGCATGGGGCTGACAACCATCCCCCAAGTGTCTAAGGAAAGCATGTTTCTGTTCCCTAGAGCACACAGGGGGTTGGGTTCTGCATATGGACTGTGGGCATCCAATGCTTTTGGTTGTGAAGACTGGGAGGTACCATTTATCCTTGGACCCCAGTCGCAGGTGGCTGGATGACCTGAGTGGAGCTACCGGTCCTTAGGCCTCTGATGTGGGTAGGTGAGAACCCTGTTTAGTAGGCAAATCAGTGTCAAACATCAAACACCCACCTCTCCACTGCAGAGATGAAACAGTTGCAGTCTGCCAACAAGGGCCTATTCTCCTAAAATAGGCCCGTACAGGTCGATGCAGGGGGGAAAGGTTTTCAAAGTCCACAGTCCGTTTATGTCTGGATAGGAGTTGCTTCTGTCCTGAGGCCCCCAGGTTAGTGTAGCTGACAGATAGTCTTTCCCCCAGTTGTGAATTTATTCCTTCTCCAAGGCTGGGAGAATGGCTCAGGTTGTGCAACAGGACCTATTTCAGGCTCAGGGAAGTCAACAGCCACTGAGCTGGCTTTGGGGTGGGGGGCGCAGTAAAATATACGGAAGTACTTAGTTTTTGCCGAGAGCACCATTCTTTTCTGGTTCCGAAGGTGTGAGTAGGCTGTGCGGGTGGGTGTTTCTCCCTGAGGAAACTGTGGTAGAGCGCTACCACCAGCCCACTGCACCTGCTCCCAGGAATGGTGCCTCAGGGTTCCTGGCAATTCAGGTCCAGCAACTCCTCTCTGCTGTGAACTGTTTCACCATCCCCTTACCGCTCAGTCCATTTCTAACTTTGCCTTTGATGTTCAGGGCTTCTAGCTTGTCATAAATATAATCATTTCATTTTTTTTTTGGGGGGGTCTTTGTTGTGAGAGGATTCACCAGAAGCATCTCACTACTCCGCCACCTTGGCTCCACCCCCCACAGGGCTTTCTTGGGTGTAATCTTGATAGAAGCAGATTGCCAAGTCTTTCTCCCACAGGGCCACTGGGTGGGTTCGAGCTGCCAACTTTTCAGTTAGCAGCTGAGCGCTTAACTATCATTCCACCAGAAAACCCCCAAACCCATTGCTGTTGAGTCAGTTCCAGGTTATAGCCAGCCTGTAGGACAAGGTAGAATTGCCCACAGGGTTTCCAAGTCTGTAAATCTCTACAGAAGCAGACTGCCACATCTTTCTCCTGCAAAGCAGCTGGTGGGTTTGAACTGCCAACCTTTTGGTTAGCAGCTGAGCATTTAATCATTGTGCTACCAGGGCTTCTTTAGTGTTATAGACTATTAGAAGTAAATCTTTTCTGTCTAGCTCTTTAATAATTGTTAATGATCATGTGATTTTTAGTTAAATTGTTAGCTAGTGTTAGGTCTGAAAGTCTATGTCATGAAGCCCACTCTTCTTTCTGTAATTTCACTCACAGTTAATGATAAGTCTTACATGCTAGGTCTTACATGCTAGATTGCTTTTAAAACTTCTGACAGTTACCTGGGGGTGAGATCTAAGAGGTCCTTAGCTATTTAAATTTCTAAAACCAGTTTTTATATATTCATGAATAAGACATTAAATGTTAATCATAACCTAGCGTTTGCATTCATAAATATAGTCATCCTTCAGTGTCCACAGGGGATTGGTTCCAGGACCCCCACAGATAACAAAATCCAAGGATGCTCAATTCCCTTATATAAAATGATGTAGTATTTGCGTATAATCCATGCATATTCTCCCATATACCTTAAATCATCTCTGGATTACTTATAATATCTAATACAGTATAAATGCTATGGATTCAGGTTAGTGTTCAGTGTGTGGCAAATTAAAGTTTTGCTTTTTGGAACTTTTTTTTCTTCCCCTAATATTTTCAGTTTGAGGCTGGTTGAATCCACAGATGCAGAATCTGTGGATATGGAGGGCTGACTGTATTTTCTTAAGTAGCAAGTGAGACCGTCAGGTAGTTGTAACACATCAGGCCGATCCTTACATAGGTACCTGTGTTGTGAAGAGTATTGCTTTAAGTTGGTTGGCCAGGTAGAGGAAGAGATCCATATTTATGACCATTCCAGCGAAAGGTGATGCAGCAGAATACGGAAATTATCGAACAATGTCAATATCACATGCAGGCAATATTTTGCTGAAGATAATTCAAAAATGGCTGAAGCTGTACTTCAACAGGGAACTGCTAGAAATTCAAGCCAGATTCTGAAGAGGACATAGAACAAGGAATATCACTGCTGATATCAGATGGATCTTGGCTAAAAGCAGAGAATACTAGGAAGAGGTTTACCTGTGTTTTATTGACTACACAAAGGTATTCAGCTGTGTGGATCATAACAAATTATGAATAATGTTAATTGTGCTCATGCAGAACCTGTACATAGATCAAGAGGCAGTTGTTCAAACAGAACAGGGGATACCACATGGTTTAAAATCCTTAAAGGTGTGTGTCAGGGTTGTGTCCTTTTACCATACTTTTTCAGTCTGTATGCTGAGCAAATAATTTGAGAAGCTGGACTATATGAAGAAGAACCCAACATCAAAATTGGAGAAAGACTCATTAATAACCTCTGATACACAGATGACACATCTTTGTTTGACCAAGGAGGTGAAGAGAACTTGAAGCATTTACTGATGAAGATCAAAGACTGCAGCCTTCAGTGTAGATTACACCTCAACATAAAAAAACAGAAATCCTGATAACAGGACCAATAAGCAAAATCATGATGAATGGACAAAATATTGACATTAACAAGGATTTCGTTTTACTTGGATATACAATCAGTGCCCATGGAAGCAGCAGTCAAAAAAATCAAATGACCTGAAGGTAGTCCCCAGCTTAGGATGGGGTTCCCATTCCTACAATTCCATCGTAGGTTGGTTCTGACATAAGTCGAGTACCTCTTTTGCATTTTCAGTTTTCACTATTGCTTTTTATTATTAGTATCTTTATAAATCCAATCTTTGTGTGTCTTTGGTGGTTGGAAACATTACATATAAACTTACGATTTTAACATTAGCACTTCCCACTTCTAAGCCAAAAAAAAAAAAGGGGCGATCGTAAGTGTAGTTTGATTCAACTTGGATACACTGTAAGTTGGGGACTGCCAGTATTGCATTGGGCAGATCTTCTGTAAAAGGCCTCTTTAAAATCTTAAAAAACAAGTACATTGCTTTGAGGACTTAAGTGTGCACCTGACCCAAACCATGGTCTTTTCAGTTGCCTCACATGCATGCAAAGGCTGGACAATGAAAAAGGAAGACTGAAGAAGAATTGCTGCATTCGAATTGTGGTGTTGGTGAAGAGTATTGAATATACCATGGACTGACAGAAGAATAAATAAATCTTTCTTGGAAGAAGTATAGCCAGAAGGCTCCTTAGAAGCAGGGAGGGTAAGACTTCATCTCGCTTACTTTGGACATGTCATCAGGAGCAACCAATTGCGGGAGAAAGACATGCTTGGTAAAGTAGAGGGTCAGAGAAAAAGAGGTAGATCCTCAAAGAGATGGATTGACATAGTGGCTGAAAAGTAGCAACAATTGTGAGGATGGCCCAGAACCAGGCAACATTTTGTTCTGTTATACATGAGGTCACTATGAGTTGGAGGCGACTCAAGGGTACCTAAAAACAGTAACATTGCTTTGAGGTAATATGTGTGTAGGAGGCCAAAGAACTCTCCTCAGTGAGTAGTTATAGAATCCCACATTACTGAGAAAGCTATGGATTCCATGCTTTGAGGCAATTGTACTTCAAATCCTAAATATGAAATTCTTTTGATATCATCTAGTAATAAATAAGGATCTCCTGTGTCATTGTTTAATGAACAGTTAACCTTCAGAAAAATTGTTTTATATTTAAGAAGGTAATTTTTTTGATGTTCTTAACCCTGTCTCTTGATTTTAAAAATAGGGATACCATAGATTGATATATAAATCTGTGAGTTATCATTTGTGAGAATTTTTAAATATGAAGGAAGTTAAATATATACCTCAGTTAAAAGATACGTTATTTCCTATATGGGTTAAAATGACCCAAACATTGTCTAGCTGCACAATTTCCCATGCTTTGCTACGTCATAAGAGTGGGGCTTCTGTTTCATCTTTACGTAGCATTTTGCTATATCCATATCTGTTCAAAAAAATACACAACTGATGTGCTAACTGAAATTTAAGTTTTTTAATAATGTTAAACCCATTGTTATCTAGTCAATTCCGACTCATAGCGACCCTATAGGACAGAGTAGAACTTCCCCACAGGGTTTCCAAGGAGTGGCTGGTGTATTCGAACTACCAACCTTTTGGGTAGCAGCCAAATGTTTAACCACTGCACCACTAGTATAGGAAAAAAAGAAGTGGCATTTTATAAATTCTAATATTATTATTATTATAAATATTAGAATTAATACAATGCCATTTTTTTCCTGTATAAAATTAATGCATATTCTGGAACATCTGGAAAACAGAGGAAGGTATAACTAGATTAAACTTAAAACTCACCCAGGTATAAATGGTTAAGCACTCAACTACTAACTGAAATGTTGGTGGTTCGAACCCTCCCCAAGTCGTCTTAGAAGAACGTCCTGGTAATCTGCTTCTGAAAGGTCACAGCCTTGAAAACCCCGTGGAGCACAGTTCTATTCTGCAACACACTGGGCCACCAGGAGTCAGAATCTACTTGTGGGCAACTGTTTTTTTTTTTTTTTAAATAATAGTGCTACAGAGATTATAACTGTTAATAATTTTACTGTGTTTTCTTCTGTTCTATAGTTTCTCTTTAATGCATATGTAACTGGACTTAACTATATAGATATAGTTTTAAATATTGCTTAATCAGAGGATACTGAGATAGTCTTGTTTTAACTGTAACTGAGGGTCACACTTTTGAAACAAAATAATAGCCAGTACAAGTTTATGTATGGGAATAACTTCTGTAATTTTTTAGTGATATTTAAAAACTTTGTATAAACTTCTTAGAGCAATAATATCTAATTCTGTTCACAGGACTACTAATAACTGAAAATTTGTGGCTTCTTTTTCTGTTTTGCTTAAAATATTACATAGACCAGATGTACCTTCTAAATAACTGTTCACAAGAGGGTGTAGGGTTGGGAGTGCCATGAGGAATCAGCCATGTGGCCATCTTCATGGAGAAAAGGCTTAGGATCTTCATGCTAGTTTCATGATTCAAATAGCTGGTAATTAATTAGATGGCATATTAATACATGAGTATCTTTAAGCATCAAGGCAAAGTAGGAAAGCTTGTTTTGGGGACTTCCCCCCTTACGATCACCTTCATTCTCTCTTGATCAGATACCTCATTTGAAACTCCAGAAAATTTTCTTTAACGTCTAGTTCAGTTTTTATTATCCATCTCCCTCATTTCTCCTGTATTTTTTCTTTACTTTTTTCGTTTTGCCATTTTGTGTGTCTCTCTTCTTGTGTAACTCCTTCCATTTCTGCTTTCTGTGGTGAGGGGCAAAGAAAAAAGCAAGAGAATGGTATCACTTGTGTTGTTTACCTGGCCTGGACTTCCCTAAGTTCAAAAACACAAATGCTTTCCTTGTGTTCCTTTTAGAATAAAAGAGTAGACAGAAGTAAAATTTCTAGTTTTCAAGCATTTTAATTGTCAACTTAAATGTGTTGTTTATAAGTGTAGTTTGAATTTTAAAACTTTTTATTATAGAAATTCTCAAAATACATACAGTAGAGAGACTAGTACAAGCACAAAATATAATGTAATCTACCATCTATTTTCAACAGTTACTGATACCTGGCCAGTCTTGTTTCATTGCCACCCCTGGCCAGCCCATCGTAATTTTGAAGCAAATCTCAGCCATTATATCATTTCATCTGTAGGTAATTTAGTATAGACCTCCAAAAGATAAGGATTCCTGAAACACAATACCACATCACACCTACATAAAAAATCTACAATAATGTCTTAATATCAGAATATCCACTGAGTGTTTATGTGATTGGTTGACAAGTCTCTTTTAATCACTAGGTTTCCCCCTCTGTCTCTCTTTTCTTTCCTTTACAATTTTTATTTGTTGAGAAAAGCAGGGTCATTTGTCTATAGATTTTTCACTGTCTGGATTTTGTTGATAGCGCCCCCATGCTGTAGAGTGATTAATACATCTTCTGCTCTTGGCATTTCCTGTCAGTTGGTAGTTGGACCTACAGTTTTGTTGTGTGTATACAGTGTTTTGGCATCAAAGGTATGATAAAAATAGAACCCAGTTTTTTTAATTGATTGTTCAAAATTTAATTTTTTCAGGGCCAAGTGGTACCTTGTATGGTGATAAGCAAATTTTTATATTTAGTAAATATAAAATTAAATATATAATACATTTTATTATTATATAATTGTGTAATCATATATATTAGACTATTAATGGGAGGAAAGTTAAGACCACAGATGTTAAAAACAAATTCATTAGCATTCTTAGAAAGCTATTGTCAATCTATTCATGCAATGAGAACACAAAAATGACATCTTCTCCTAAGGTTATACATGATGGAGGACAGTCAACATTTACACGACAGGTTCTAGTCTACTCACTTTACATATATGATCTCTAAGCCTCACAACAAATCTGTAGGATAAACACTAAAATTATTCCCATTTTACAAGTAAGAGAACTGAGGCACAGAGCTGTTAAGTAACTACTTGCTCAAGGGAACATACTGTTTTGTGTGTGTGTGTGTGTGTGTGTTAAGTGAAAGTTTGCAAATCAAGTCAGTCTCTCATGCAAAAATTTATATATACCTTGCTATGTTTTTTTTTTTTTTTTATGTACTCCTAGTTGCTCTCTGCCTAATGAAACAGCACACTCCTTCTCTCCACGCTGTATTCCCTTTGTCCATTCAGCCAGCTCCCTTCCCCCTCTGCCTTCTCATCTCCTCCCCAGACAGGAGTTGCCCACATAGTCTCATGTGTCTAGTTGAGCCAAGAAGCTCACGCCTCAGCAGTATCATTTTCTGTTCCGTAGTCCAGTCCAATCTCTGTCTGAAGAGTCGGCTTTGAGAATGGTTCCAGTCTTGGGGTAACAGAAGGCCTGGGGACCATGACCTCCGGGGTCCTTCTATTCTCAGTCAGACCATTAAGTCTGGTCTTTTTATGAGAATTTGAGGTTTGTATCCCACTGCTGTCCTGCTCCATCAGGGATTCTCTGTTGTGTTCCCTGTCAGGGCAGTCATCGGTTGAAGCTGGGCACCAGCTAGTTCTTCTGGTCTCAGACTTATGTAGTCTCTGATTTATGTGGCCCTTTCTGTCTCTTGGGCTCATAATCACCTTGTGTCTTTGGTGTTCTTCATTCTCCTTTGCTCCAGATAGGTTAAGACCAATTGATGCATCTTAGATGGCTGCTTGCTAGTGTTTAAGACCCCAGATGCCCCTCACCAAAGTGGAATGCAGAATGTTTTTTAATACATTTTATTATGCCGTAGGTATTAAGTGTTTTATTTGGGACAAAATAGAATGATTAGTCAGTCTATTCTATTTTATTTGTATAATTTAATATTGTATGTTGGGTGATCATATATTTAAAAGCATGTCTTATGGATTTTCTTTAAAATCAGATTGTATTTGGTTTGGTGCATATATCTAGAATATTTATAAAATTAAGTTCACGTAATTTTTTTTTTTTTAATTTTAGTTAAGAAAACAATTTCCTGCTATGGCCCTGAAGATTCCTGCCAAGAGAATATTTGGTGATAATTTTGATCCAGGTAAGTAATAACTTCATAGACTGGCTATTAAGTCATGGTTGAAGTTTGAAGAAGTAGTTAACATATCCGTTGCATATATAGCAGTGCAGGGCTTTAAAAAGCTAATTGTTCTCATGCTTTATGAAAATAACCTCTCAGGAAGGTGTTTCCTGTATGCCAGCTATCATTTTAGGCATTTTATGTGTTTTAATTCATTTGATCCTCACTATAACCCTGTGAGGTGGACATTATTGTTATCAGCACTATTTTATAGTCAAAGAAACTGAGGCACTGTTAGGTTAATTAGGTTGTTCAGAGTCACATATAGGTAGTAAGTGGGAGACTTGGAAGTTAAAATCAATCAGTAAGGCTTCAGGTAGATTTGTTGATCATTAAGAATAGTTTGGGGATATTTTTCTACTTGTAAGTGTTTTTTTTTTTTTTAAGTCAGTACTATGAAGGACATCCATCTGCATCCACAAAAATTTATTAAACATATGCTTTTTACCTTTTTTTTACATAGTACCCTGCAGGCAGACCTTTGAATAGGATACCAAAAAAATGTCCTAGTATTCACCCTCCAGGAACCTTTAATATCTACCAATATACAGGGTCTCAGGAACCTGGAGCTTGTATGGCTGAAGTCAAAAGCGTGAAAATTTTCCCTAGTATCCAAAAAATCAGTCCAGACCACAGATGGCTACTTACGGAGAGATAGAAGTCTCTATCCACCAGAAATGCCATCAGAAGAACCATTTATTTATGTGACTGGTGAATCCTGACTGGCTGATGTCCTCCCTCCCCGCATCTTACCTGTCCAGCTGATTTGCTCGTAGCCTTGTAGCCTCTTAAACCTGTGATGCCTCACATCTCTGCTGTTCTTGGTCACAACTCAGAATATAAGCTATGTGTTCCCTCTGTCCAACCTAAACTTATACCATTTTCCATCCCAAACCTCTTCACTGTGTCCTGTGGAATTCTGCCCAGGAATAACAAACTCTTCTTCATCCTCCATCTTTTTCATATTTGTTTCACATTCTTGCTTTAATTAAAACCTGGCTTTCCCCCCGAGACTGTTGGATTGCCCCTGTAGCCCTCTCAATTGGAAGCTATTTATTCTTAAGTTATGAACCTGAGAATTGGAGAATATTCTCACTTCCCCTCTTATATGTAGAAATTTTTCTCTTGGGAGAATTTAACACACTTCATTGTAATTGCTAATTGCTAATCTGTCTTGTAGTCTGTAGACTTTGTGAAGGTGGAGAAGACTATGCCTTTTTTATTGATTTACAGTGCATGGCAGATACTAGTTTCTCAATAATATTGCTAAGTACATGATTCCATTTATGAAAAGAGGCAAGAAAAGATTGAATTTGCACAACAAAGCCAGGTTCTAGATTCTGTAGAATTGATGCTTAGGCCAGTGGCTTTTGTACTCTTGTTTTGTTTTTAGCAGAAGAGTACTTTTTTCCCCAGTGGAATCTGATAGCAGGCCTATAATACGTAGAACAAATAAAAGTGAAACTGCTTTGTTGATGCAGCAGTGAAATATCTCTGTGGAGCATGAGCTGAAAGACATCATTATGGGCAGTGTTCATAGGCAGCCTGCAGGCCTTAGATAGTGAGGTGGTGACGTGACATGAAGCCAACAATATATAGTGTATAATAAGCATGGCTGAGAGAAGAGGCTAGAGGGACAATGGGAGGCTGGTTAAGGGAATATACTGTTAATCCTGGCATTAGATAATGAGAACCTGGCATTAGACAATAAGAACCTGGACTAGGGTGGAAGTGGGGCTAAAAAAGGAGCCTTATGCCAAAACTCTTTAACTGAGAAGTCTGCAAGAAAGCTTGGTGATTGCCTAGGTAAGGAGGATATATAGAGAGGAGAATCACAGATAACCGCCTGACTTATAACAGACTAGCTAACAGAGAGAATTAATTATTTTGAAGTGGCAAAAGACATTTAAGAGGAATCAAACTGCATGTTAGTGATGGCAGGAGACTGAACTCAGGGTGGAGTTCTGTAGAGCCCTTGGTTGAGCCCTTGAGATAGAACCATTTCATCAAGGAATGAAGGCAAAGAGATAAAGGCCTGCAACACTGCCTTCATTGTTAAAGGCAAAATATTAGACCAGATGTGCTATGGTATTTCTTATGTTTTGATGGATTAATTATTTAACACTAAAAATTCATTTTTATTGAAGGACAATTTGAAAATCTATCTTGAGCATAGTATGTATGAGTTGGCAGCAGTGAATGAGATTGTATGTCACAGACATCTTGGAAAGCCCTGCACTGGGAGATCAAATTTAAGTCAGACTCAGAAATGCAAAGCCTGATAACGAGCTTGTGTGGCTAGGCTTTGGGCAAACAGGTGTTCTCCTGCTTTGCTGGTGAGAATGCAGAGTGGTACAGTAGATATATAGGGGAATTTGGTAAAACTTGGCAAAATTACGTATGCATTTCCACTTTGGCCAACCACATACATCCCAAAGATACACTACACATGAAGTGATGTATGTACGAAGCTATTTATTGTGACATTATTTTTAAAGGCAAAAACTGGAAACAACCCGAATATCCTTCCAACATAGCAATATAATGCAGGTGTAAAAAGAATGAGAAAGCTGTCTGTTTATTACCATAGAGTGATCTCTAGAATAGATTGTGGAAAAAAGCAATGTGCAGATGAATGTGTATAGGAAGGGTGTGGAGACTTAAAAGGAAATAATGGGACAATGAACCAAAAACTAATAAAACTGATGACTTTAAGGAGGAGGGAAGGAACAGCAATGGAAGTTAGATGTCCCTGAATGAATCTCATTTATAGTTTTGATATTGGGAGCATGTGAATACTTTAAACAATTTAAAAATAAAACTAAAAAAGTAATCTTTAACCATTGAAAGAAAAAAACCAAATTGTATTTTGATTGATGGGGCAAACACAGGAAAGATAATAATTTTAAATGACTTTAAAACACAGAATTTCCACTATGGGATATATGCTAAGGACAAAAAAAAAAAAAAAAAGCTCAAAAAGAGATTTTATACTGCATTCAATAGTTTTATTGTTAGTAATTATAAAGTTATTATTTTGAAAAAATATGTGTCTATCTTATAGTAATTCTGTTATTGTCATGAGAACCAATATTTTAAATGGAAGAGTAGATACAAAATCAAATATTTTAAGTAAAAACCCTCTAAATTTTTTTACTTTGGAAATATAGTATAAAATTATGATTTAGTTTTCTCTTTCTAAAATAATACATATTTCCTAGCTCTATCCCCTGGAAAAGGAGCTTTGGTGGTGCAACAGTTAAGTGCTCAGCTGCTAACCAAAAGATTGGCAGTTCAAACCCACCTAGCTGTTCCAAGGAAGAAAAATCTGGCAATCTGCCCCCCTAAAGATTACAGCCTAGAAAACCCTAAAGGGCAGTTCTGCTCTGTCACACGGGATTGCTGTGAGTCAAAATTGACTCGATGGCACCTCACAACAATCCCTTGGAAAGGCCTAAAAGCAGCAACAAATCACTTGTAGGGAACACCCCCAGCGTCCAGGTGTGATCTCTAAATACCATTTTCCTCTTAAAGGAAGAAAGGCCGATTCCAGATCCAGGGCAGGAAATGTACAAGATGATCCTAGCACATTTTGTCTGAAAGCAAAGAAGCTATGTAGGATTACTGGTGTTTTCTTAAAAGGACACAAGGAGCCCAATTGTTGGGACTTTCCCTGGCCAAAGATGGGGCAGTTTAGAGCATGAAAAAAGAATAATTATTGCAGTGGGTAGAGCACATCAATATATAAGCATTTTTCAGTTCAAATTGACTCTTAAAATTAAAAAAAAAAAAAACAACCAGATGCCTTAGAGGTTTATTAGAGTACCAGTTTATTATTCAGAAAATTGATAAATAAAAAAGTCAAACATTTATCCTGCCTTTTCTATGTGAAATATGATTTCTGGTTAGCCAAAGAGATAATGATGGAAAGTATTTCATTATAAAAGAATCACAGGTAATAAACACAGAAGGAATGACGGAATTGGAAAACCATTGTACAAGCTCTAATGAATTAATGGGTCTAGGCAAAGACCATCAGTGATCTGAAGATTTTATTGGGGCTGTAGGATCCACTTCCAAGATAATTCCCTCATGATCACCTGGAGAAGGCTTCAGGTTCTTGCCATGTGGGCCCCTCCCAGAGCTCCTAGAATGTCCTTCCAACATGGCAGCTGGCTTCCCCCAGAGTGAGTGATCCAAGAGGATTAGCAAGGAAGAAGCCTCAGTTCCTTTTATGACCTAGTCTTGGAAGTCACACAGCATCACATCCATCATATTCTGTTCATTAAAAGTGAGTCATTAAGTCCAGCCCACATTCAGGAGGAGAACCAAGCTCCATCTCTTAAGAGGAGTGTCAGAGAATTTATAGGCATTATGCAGTAAAGATATCATAACTTTATTTATTTATTTTTTAAGATATTACCAGATAGAGATACACGCTGATGTTTTTACCAAAAAATAAAAAGTTTTCTAGGATTTGCTTTCAAGTACTTCCCCCCCACAAAAAAGTAGGAGATGGGGTGTATTAAAGCTGAGTGATGAGTACATGAGTATATGTTGTTCGCTTACCTTTTGTGTATTTTAAAAATTTTTTCCACAATAAAAAGTTAAAGTAATTAAGTCATCTCTAAGACAAATATCCTGAAACTTCCCTTTTTAACTTACCTAGTATTTAACAGCCATTGTACAGTATCTTCCCTTACATCTTTCTGAGGTCTTATGCTGCAGCTGAAGCCCAAGTTTTCATTCTCTTTTTTTCACATCTTTACTGTGGTGGTTGCCAACCTCTCTAAGATGTTTTACATACTTGACGGCAGTTTTTAAGAATGATTTCTGCCTATATTTTTCAAAGTTAAAATTTCATTCTGAATTTTAAAGTTTTTTTGTAGGATGTACTCAGAGATAGATGTACTTCTAAAATTTTGGCTGGTAGGATCCTGACATAGAGAAACAACTTTATTTCTCAATTTTGATCTCTGCTAATTGAAGAGAAATAGGTTTGTACAAAATAAAAAGATAAGAGGAGGCCCCAGATAAGTAAAGCATTCCTGAGAAAGAAGAACAAAGTGGGAGGCCTCACACTACCTGAGTTTAGAATATATTATACTGCCACAGTAGTCAAAACACCCTGGTACTGGTACAACAACAGATGCATAGACCGATGGAACAGAATTGAGAATCCAGACATAAACCTATCCACATATGAGCAGCTGATATTTGACAAAGGCACAAAGTCTGTGAAATGGGGAAAAGACGGTCTCTTTAACAAATGGTGCTGGCATAACTGGATATCATCTGCAAAAAAATGAAACAAGACCCATACTTCGTACCGTGCACAAAAACTAATTCAAAATGGATCAAAGACCTAACTATACAATCTAAAATGATAAAGATCATGGAAGAAAAAATAGGGGCAATGCTAGGAGCCCTAATACATGTTATAAGCAGTATACAGAACATTACTAACAATGGGCAAACACCAAAAGAGAAACTAGATAACTGGGAGCTCCTAAAAATCAAACACTTATGCTCATCCAGAGACTTCACCAAAAGAGTAAAAAGATTACCTACAGGCTGGGAAAAAGTTTTTGGCTATGACAAATTGTACCAGCCTCTGATCTCTAAAATCTACTTGATACTTCAAAAACTCAACAACAAAAAGACAACCCAATTTAAAAGGGGCAAAGGATATGAACAGGCATTTCACCAAAGAAGACATTCAGGTGGCTAACAGATACATGAGGAAATGCTCTCGATCATTAGCCATTGGAGAAATGCAAATCAAAACTACAATGAGATACCATCTCACCCCAACAAGGCTGGAATTAATCCAAAAAACACAAGATAATAAACGTTGGCGAGGTTGTGGAGAGACTGGAACACTTACACACCACTGGTGGGAATGTAAAATGTTATAGCCACTTAGGAAATTAATTCGGCACTTCCTTAGAAAGCTAGAAATGGAACTACCATACGATCAGCAATCCCACTCCTTGGAATATAGCCTAGGGAAATAAGACCCTTCACACAAACAGATACATGTATACTCATGTTCATTGCAGCACTATTTACAGTAGCAAATAGGTGGAAGCAACCAAGGTGCCTATCAACGGATGAATGGATAAACAAATTTTGGTATATTCACATAATTGAATACTACGCAACAATTAAGAACAATGATGAATCCGTGAAACATCTCATAACGTGGAGCAATCTGGAAGGCATTATGCTGAGTGAAATTAGTTGCAAAAGTACAAATATTATATGAGGCCACTATTATAACTCAAGAAATAGTTAAAACACAGAAGAGGGTGGGGAGGGTATTCACTAATTAGATAGTAGACGAGAACTATTTTAGGTAAAGGGAAAGACACGCAATACAGGAGAGGTCAGCACAACTGGACTAAATCAAAACTATAGAAGTTTCTTGAATACAGCTGAACACTTTGAAGACCAGAGTAGCAGGGACGGGGGTCTGGGGACCACGGTTTCAGGGGACATCTAGGTCAGTTGGGATAACAAAATATATTAAGAAAATGTTCTGCACCCCACTTTGGTGAGGGGTGTCTGGGATCTTCAAAGCTAGCAAGTGACCAGCTAAGATGCATAAATTAGTCTCAGCCCACCTGGAGCAAAGGAAAATGAAGAACGCCAAAGTCACAAGGTAAACATGAGCCCAGTAGACAGAAGGGGACACATAAACCGGAGACTACACCAGCCTGAGACCGGAAGAACTAGATGGTACCCAGCTGCAACCAATGACTCCCCTGACAGGGAACACAAGAGAGAACCCCTGAGGGAGCAGGAGAGTAGTGGGATGCAGACCTCAAATTCTCGTAAAAAGACCAGACTTAATGGCGTGACCGAGACTAGAGGGATCCTGGAGGTCATGGTCCCCAGACCTTCTGTTAGCCCAAAACTGGAACCATTCTCAAAGCCACCTCTTCAGGGATTGAACTGGACTCTATGACAGAAAATGATACTGGTGAGAAGTGAACTTCTTGGCTCAAGTAGACACATGAGACTATGTGGACAGCTCCTGTCTGGAGAGGAGATGAGAAGGCAGAGGGGGTCAGGAGCTGGTTGAATGGACACGGGAAATACAGGGTGGAGAGGAGGAGTGTGCTGTCGCATTAGGGGGAGAGCAGCTAGGAGTACATAGCAAGGTGTATATAAGTTTTTGTACGAGAGACTGACTTGACTTGTAAACTTTCACTTAAAGCTCAATAAATAAAAAAGGGACAGGAAAAAAAAAAACCTTTCTCCGTTAAAAAAAAAGATAACTCTTCATTATTTCAGGTCTTCGAATTCTTGTAAGGCGAAAACTTTCTACCCACCCAGATCTTAGTAGGATTTGGTGTAGGCATCACCTTCTTAGGAAATTTCTCCTAAGAGCTGGTCTCGAGGTGGGGTTGTGGACCTACTCTCTGCTCTCCCAGCAGCGTGTGAATTCCTCTCTGTTAGTACTCTTGGTGTACCTGAGTGTAGTGATTTATGTGAATCTGTCTACCACTAGAGTCTGAACTTCTTAAGGCTAGGTACCTTGCTTAATTAAACATTTTGATTATTTCCAGTGCCTTGCACCGCGTACAGTGTGTAATAGGTGTGAATGAATGAACAAATGAATGTATGCGTGCCATTTTCAGCTTAATCACTGATTTTGGAAAGCCTACTTAATATTAGGTTAAAGATTTAAAATATCACTTACATAATTTAAACTTTGAGAAATAGTTGAGGATCCTGAATTAGGTACATTAATTTTGTTAGCTTGTCCTACTCTTTGTGTATGACCATCACAAAATGTTATAACTGGGGAAAAATGTTATAGCTGGAAGGAGACCTTACAGATCATCTAATTCTGTCCCCTACTTGACAGATGAAGTAAAGGAAGACTTTGTTGAGGTTACACAGCCCGCAAGTGGCACAACTGAGGCTCAGAGTTACCTCTTGGACTCTGACTCCGGTGTTCTTTCACTATAAAACCAGTTGCTGTCAAGTTGATTCTGACGCATGGTGGCCCCGTGTGCGTCAGAGTAGAGCTGTGCTCCACAGGGTTTTCAATGGCTGATTTTTCATAAGTAGATCACCAGGCCTTTCTTCTAAGACACCTCTGGGTGGACTTGAACCGCCAGGCTTTCAGTTAGCAGCTGAGCATGTTAACCTTTTGCATCAAGCAGGGGCTTTTTCTAATACTACTATTATTGTAATGATAATAGTAGTAATATTAATAACCATGCTATTGTTTGCATTTATGACTGTGAGTTAACTTCTTTCACTTCCATTTCATAGATGAGGAAAACTAGGGCTTCGCAAGGTTAGACCACTTCACCAAGCCACTCAGCTAATGTGGCAGAGTTAGACCCATCCAGGTTTGTTTGTCTTGGAAGCTCATTCCCTGATTCCTATACTCTACTCTTTTATGCACTGTGCCTTTAAAAACAAAATTCACAATCTTTTACGTGACTTGTTTTTAAACACGTTACAAAAATCTTACCGTTTCCTAATATGAGAGGTGTGGGTTAAGACTCAATGATCTGTGGCTCCTGTGGGCTTTAGATGTCCTTTGGTTATGATTATAATGTGGTCACTCTGGCATCAGTAGTGGTACTGCCACTAAAACCCAAGGGCCCTTCAGTTCAAAGTCAATGACTTTTTCCCTGCCCTGTACTGTTGAAGGTGGTCTCCTCGTGGGTGATTTTTCTTGCCACAGGGAGAAATCTGCATAGGTCAGTTTAATATTCATCCTGGAGACTAAAGCTTTCATCTTGTTACCACACCATTAAGTTCTTTCAAATTTCCTATTTGATATTTCTTTTCAGTTATAGTAGGTATATTCACCTAAGTTCTTGAGTCAAGAGGTTTAAATATGTGTGTGTGTGTGTGTGTGTGTGTGTGTGCGTGTCTATATACATATATAGGGAAACCCTGGTGGCGTAGTGGTTAAGAGCTATGGCTGCTAACCAAAAGGTCACCGGTTCAAATCTACCAGGCGCTCCTTGGAAACCGTATGGGCCAGTTCTACTCTGTCCTATAGGGTCGCGATGAGTTGGAATTGACTTGACGGCAACAAGTATGGGTTATATATATATATATATATATATATATATATATATATATATAAATCTCCAACCATAATTCTTAAAGATACTATGTCAGCATTATATAAATTTCTTGAAACTTACCTTGTAATGGGCTGGTACACATTTTAGCATTACCTGGAAGTTTTCCAGGTATTTGCTTGCTGAATGTTGAAAAGTTAAGCTTAAAATTTCCCCTGTATTCTGACTACTACTGGGCTTCTTGTTTTAGACCTGACTTTTTTCCTCTCTCTTCTTACATAAAGCTTTACATAGGGTTTTCAAAACTGTTTAAAATAAAGTCAACGAAAGTAAAGTCTAGTAGCGCTTAGTGCAGCATGGGCTCTTGCTCACTGAAGAAAGGAATTTCCTTTCTTCCCAGCTGGTCTCCAAAGGCAAAGTGTAGCTTCGGTAACTCTCCACAGAACAATTTAAAGCTGCTCTTCTTTTTCCCATACAATCATTAGATTTTCTTTAAATATTCCTAATGCAGTCATTCATTTTAGTTCTTCCTCATATCTCTGTCACCTTAGATATGTAGGTGAGATATGTTACTAAGTCCACTTCCCTAGAAATAACTGTCTTTTCAAGTAGTTGTTAAGGTAAACCTCACATGTGCTTTAGTCTTTGGTGACACGAAAAATGTCCTTGAAGAGATTTTACAAGATATCTTCCTGAAATTTCTGAAGAAATTCATAAATGAAAGAAAAGTATCAAGTGCTTCTAGACCCAAGAGGCTAGATCTAATTCCAGTTTGTTCTTTGACAGCCATGCCTGATATTTGAGAAACAGAAGTAGACCTACATGACCCATAATAAACACGTAATTTTGGTGGTAAACAGTACCCATTAAAACCTTTATGAGTAGAAATCAATTTACTAATCCAAAGCTTATTATTAAGTGGAATATACTTTTTAGGCAATATTCATGCAGACATTTCACTGTCAGGAAACATTTTCTCCATTCTCCTGTGTCTTCACTTTTTTTAGAGTAGTATTTACCAAGAATTCAGGTTTAGAATGATGTCTTTTTGACCCACACAATAGCCAGTAGCAACAACGAAAATAATAATAGTTAATGAGTTTGTTCCTACTATGTGCTAGGCATTCTAGCATTATCCCATTTAATCCTATAACACCGTTATAGCGTGTAAATATGGTTATTATCCCCATTTTACAAGTAAGGATTTAGTCTTGGAAATGTTCAAAGTCAGTTAGCTAATAAGTAGCAGAGGGAATGTATTTGAATAAAGTTTGACTATAAGAAACCATTTTGCCTAACATTTATTGCTAAACTATTACCTTAGCCTCAGTTATCAACAATCAAAATGCTTTGGAGAAAAATCCCTTGACTCATAGAAACCCTAAAGGTGCTAGACAATTATTTGTTAAGAAAGTGTACCAGTGCATTTTCTTAAAAGGGTTTTTTAGCAGCAAGAGCAAAAACCAGAGTTTTGGCTGTCCTTAGTTCACCAGTCAATTGCCGTTCCCCATTTGCAAACGATTTCCATTTATTCTTGTTTCTTTAATTTGTATTTTTTCAGGTTGTTTATGTTTGTTTATTTATTTATTTTCTTCATCTTTTTTGTTAGTTTCCTGTTCAACAATTTATACACATTTTGTTTTGTGACATTAGTTGTAATCCCCTCAGTGTGACAGTGTTCTACCCCTTTCCTCCCTGAGTTCCCCATTTCCATTCACCCATCTTTCCTGTCCCTTCCTGTCTTCTGAACTTTGTTTTTGGTCAAATGCTGCCTTTTTGGTCTCGTATGGTTGATCGTTCTGAGAAGCACGTTCTTGGTAGTGTTATTATTCACATTATAAGCCTGTTTATTATTTAGCTGAAAGGTGATCTCTGGGAGTGGGTTCAGCTTTTAGAAGAGTATCTAAGAGCCATAGTGTTGGGGGTTCCACCAGTCTCTATTAGACCTGTAAGTCTAGTCTTTTTTATGAATTTGAATTTTGTTCTACATATTTCTCCTGCTCTGTCCAGGACCTTCTGGTGTGATCCTGATCAGAGCAGTCAGTAGTGGTAGCTGGGCACCATGTAGTTCTTCTGGTCTCAGGCGAGTGGAGGCTGTAGTTCCTGTGGTCCATTAGTCCTTTGGACTAGTTGTTTTCTTGAGTCTTTGATTTTCTTCACTCTTCTTTGCTCTGGATGGGAAGAGACCAATAGTTGTATCTTATTCATATGGTTTTCAATTATCAGTCATATGGTGTTAATTTTTACTCATTGCCTGATAGTACATGAAGAATTGGACAAAGCAAAGTATCTCTCCAAATTTTGTGACGAGTCCATATATAACCTAAAATGGGTATTTTTGTAGAATTTTCTTTTTAGAGATAAGTATCTGCTTTATTTTAATTTTTAATCATATTTATTTTTTAAAAATATGTGTGTTTCTAAGTATTCCCTCTGTAAATTAAGAAATAGCTTCTTAATCATAACTCACTATCTTGAACTGTCTAATATAACTGCATTGATGATAATTACATTGTCTACTATAAATAATCCTAATAGTTTGTCTTTCTTAACAGACTTTATTAAACAAAGAAGAGCAGGACTGAATGAATTCATCCAGAACTTAGTGAGGCATCCAGAGCTTTACAACCAGTAAGTCATTTTCATTGTGTATCTAAAGCACTAAACCCAGACTTTAGAATAAAGATACTAATAATATCTGTGGAATGCTGTGTGCTAAATATGTTTGTAAAACCTTCGTCTACCATTTTTCCCCTGCTATTCATCATAAAAAAATTTTTTTTTTATTCATCATCTCCTTTTTTCTCTGTCAGCTCAAAGCTCTAGTTATATTTTCTTCCTTTTGTACTTGTATTAGTTTTGTAGATTAAATATGAAATAAATTTGCATATTACATAGTTAAAAAAGACATTGCTCATTATTTGATGTTTTATTTATGCATGCCCTCAAAAGTATTTATTAAGTCCCTGCTGTGTGCATTGTGAATACAAAGATAAATGAGCTCTGAACCTACCTTCCAGGGGCCTGAGCTGCCAGTCTAGGAGAGACAGACGTAGAAACATATCACTGAAGCCAGGTCCCTGGTGTTGCAAATGGGTTAATGCGCTCAGCTGCTAACTGAAAGGTTGGTGGTCTGAATCCACCCAGCAGTGCCTGGGAAGAAAGCCCTGGTAGTCTGATTTTTAAAAATCAGCCATTTAAAACCTTGTGGAGCACAGTTCTACTCGGACACATGTGGGGTCGCCATGAGTTGGGATTGACTTGATGGCAGTGGTTTTTGTTTTTGTTTTAAAGTTTCACAGTAGAGCTGCTAGAGGATAACAGAGAACAGTGTAGCCAGCTCTTCTTGGGGAGGTCAAGGAAGGCTTCTTGGGACTTAAAGGATGTGTCGTTGCTTAAGACACAAAGGTAGGCAGAGTGTTCCAGGCCAAGGCAGTGGTTCATGTAACAGAGGTTACATAAAGCCTGAAATGTTCAGGACATTAAGTACAGGTAGTCCCCAGCTTACAATGTGTTTGAGTTAAAATGAACTGCATTTGAGACAGTCTTTTTTTCTTTTGTACATCTTACAATAATATGTACTACATACAGTGTTAAAATATATCTGTACGTTTATATGTAATATTTCTATCCCCCAAAGACAAATAAAGATTGGATTTATAAAGATACTGATAATAAAAGGCAATAATAAAGAAAAAAATGAGGTATTCGACATACATCAGAACCTACTTACTACCGAATCATTGGGATAGAACCCTGTCGTCGGGGATTACCTGTAGTAACATTCCATGGTGAGTGGAACCCAGAGTGGGAGTAGGTTTTTGGAAAGGCGATGAAGCTGAAGGAGATAGAAAGGGTCAAGCGCATGTGTGACCACCTCTTGTTCCACCTGGGGTACTGTTCTTTTCTCTTCATCAACCCAGACAAGGCCTCCCTATCCTTTCAACACAGCATTCCAGGTGGCTCTTTAAGATGAAGGTGCTTTCCTTTCCTGGTGCCTGTCTCCTGTTAATGAGTTTAAACTTTATTCTGTAGGCCAGCAGCTCCCAGTGAGGGGAGGAAAATTGATTCATATAAGAGATACCTAGGAACACTTAGATAGACCCATGGTTTGGGTAAGGTTTTAATTTTTGAATTTGATAGTTGGTTCATGGATATTCATTATATTGTTGTGATTTTTAATTTACACACATATATGAAGTGTTCTAAAATAAAAAGGATAAAGTAAAATTGTCTGGGGAGTTTTCCCCAACTCACCTATAAAGTATTCCTTATGGGCATTGATGTGAACATGATGTACTCCAGCAGCCTTTTTAGAATCACAGCACTGAAGAACTACATTTTGGAGCATTTATTCTAAAAGCGATTACCATTTGTGTAGTTTTTTTGACACACCCATCACCAGAAGCAAAACAAAAAATCAGTGGTCGATTCCAACTCAGCTAGTTTTTTTTTTGGTCACAATTTAAAGAGTGCTTCTGCTTTGTTAATTTACTACATCTGTGACCTAAGACAAATTGGCTTTACTGAATCTCATTTTTTTTAAATATAAAATTAATTATATTTTTTGCCCAGTTTACAATAGTTAGATAAGCTAAAGTATAAAAGTGTTTACAATTCTTGTCCAGCATCAGATGTTCAACAAGTTAGCTGACTCTGAATGAGCTCCTTCAGGTCACACAGATGGTAAATGCTAGAACTACACTTCCTCTCACCACGGCCTTCTGCCCAGAGCTGTGGGTTTCCCAGGATGCTCCTGGGATGGGATGGGCCAGGGAGAGGCCCAACGCCTGGGTTAGCACTGGGATTAGCCAGTGCAGTAGAACAGGTGTCTTCCCATTCAAAGCCTCCAGCAGGGGGCATAAAAAAATAGGGACATTAAATTTGGGAGACTCCTTGAGCTCAGGCTTCTATGTCTGGTCTGTTCCTCAGCAAAGAGCCTTTTATTATTTGGGTCTTCTTATAAGGAAAAAAAATGTATTAATGTTATGTTTTAAATATTATGCCTTTCCGAAAGGGCTAGTTCTGTGCTGTCTTCGTAGACGTACCCTTCTGCCCTCTAGCTATTGTTGCGTGCACTTGCAGTTAATTTGAATTGGCATATTACTGGCTTGTTTGAAATAGAATTCATACATTCAGAGCCTGAATTTGTTCCTTTGACAGGCATGGAATAAGCATGCAATAAATGGTGGTGGTTGTGTTATTACTACTGGTATTTTGAACAATGTTACAGGTTACTCAGAATTTGAACAATGTTAAAGGTTACTCAGAACCTTTAACACTATATATTAAATAGTCAATATTCATTCTGGATCTAGAAGTGTGGTATTATAAAGATCTTGTATTTTGTTTTTAAATTTTAAAAGCACTTGATTATTTAAGTTGCCAGTTTTTTAAAATATTATGCATAAAATTCATAATTCTTAAATGTATATATAACTCAGTGAATTTTTACATACATGTGTACCCTGTAACTACCACCATTCCAGAGGACATTTCCAGCACCCCCAAAAAAATTAGTCAAGATTTTTTTAAAACCTAATTTTTACCTGACATTTTATTTTTAATAAAAGGTCACCATTTATATTTTCTGGGTCTAATCTGTTGTTAACAGAACTTTGTTAAATCTTCTGCTCTTCAAATGAACGTCAGACCGTTATAAAATAGTGCAGATTTAGGAGAGAAAGAAGAGAAGCCAATCAGCAAATGTATCTTGAACACCTACTGTGTGTCTGTTATTACTGTGTTAGGGAAATGCACCTTAAAAGTCGCTTTACTCCAGTTAAGCTAATTTTTAAATGACTTTATTAAAGTTGAATTAAAAACAGAAATAAAATATGTTAGGCTTTATCTAACCTCTGGATGAGAATGGGTTTTCTAAGTGCATTAGAAATGAATGATCTATCACAGAGTAAAACAGTGATAAATTTTACTAATAAAAACCTTTGAACTCCAAAAATCTTAAGTGAAAATGAAAATATAAAGAAAATTTCCCATGGTAATGGACAGTAGATAAATATACTTAACATGGAAAGAGCCCATACATATAGTATATACTTAAGACCGCCAAAGAAAAATAGACAATGAACATAAACCATTTATGAAAGAAGAGATGCAAATGGCTAATGAATTACCAGAGAAATGGAACACTTCCTTATCTATTTAAGAAACTCAAATAGAAGCAAAACTACAGTTGCTCATTTCTTTTTTTTTGGCAGTATAGCACATTTAGAAAATGCATAAATCATGGCTGTACAGCTCAATGAATTATGAGAAAGCGAACACACCTTAGTTGCTACCCCTAGGTCAACAAACAGAACATTACCAGCATCCTGTAACCCTTCCCATTCCATCTCTCAGCCTCTCTTCCTTCCTTCTTTCCAAAGGTAACTACGATCCTGAGTTTTAACAGCAAAGATCAGTTTGCCGTATTTTTTAAAATTTATATAACAATTTATACTGTATATATTTTCTGGTTATTTAGTTCAGCATTCTGAGATTCATCCGTGTTGTTGCATGTAGCTGTAATTTGTTCATTTTTCCTGCTACGTAATATTTCATTGTATGAATATATCAGAATTGATCCATTTTTTTTTCTGCTGGTGGACATTTGAGTTGTTTCCAGTTCCTGGCTGTTATGAATACCGTTGCTGTGAACCTGTCTTTTGGTGCACGTGTGCAAGCTTTTCAGATGTATCCTGGAGTAGAACTCTTAGGTCATAGGGTATATGTATATTTAACCTTAGCAGATAATGACAAATAGTTTTCCAAAGTGATTATACTAATTTATACTTGGTCAGTGTATGAGAGTTCCCATTGCTCCACATCCTCACCAGCACTTAGCAGTGTTAGCCTTTCGGTTTTAGCTATTCTCCTAAGTGGGCTGTGGTTTACTGTAGCTTTAATTTGCATTTCACTCATTACTAGTAAAGCTGAGTACCTTTTCTTTATAATACTATACTCTGCTTACCAAATTATCAGAGATGCTAATACTAATTGTAACACTGTTAACCAAGGCTGGAGAGAGTCTTTAGTATGTTCATATACTGCTAGGTGAGTATAAGTTGGTACAACCTCTCTGGAAATCAGTTTAACAAAATGTATTCATACTTGAAACCAAATAATGCATGCAGCCTTAAAATGGTTCATACTTGAGACCAATTTTATTTTTTAAAATCTATCTGGAAAAATCATAAATGCAGTTGTAGTATTATGCACAAGAATGTCAATTGCAGCATCATTTATACTAGTGAAAATTATATAGTGAAAAGTTGGAAGCGATCTGTATATCCTAAAGTGGAGGAATCACTGAGCAACTCAGTGCACCCATATTACACAGCATCATACTTCTATCGAGAGTAATTGTTCACAAAGTGAAAAACAGTAAGGTGAAATATTTGAAACATCAACCAAAATGAAACCCAGGGCCGTCGAGTCGACTCATAGCGACCCTATAGGACAGAGTAGAACTGCCCCCTAGAATTTCCAAGGAGTGCCTGGCGGATTCAAACTGCTGACCCTTTGGTTAGCAGCTGTAGCACTTAACCACTACACCACCAGGGTTTCCATTTGAAATATAAATTGTGCAGAGAAAAAGACTGAAATGAAATATTCCAAAATGTTAATAATGGTTACATCTGTGTGGTAAGATTGAAGATCCTTTTTCCTCCCTTAAAATTTTTTTTTTGTTATTGGTATAATATTCACATAACATAAAATTCACCATTTAAACGATTTTAATTGTATACTTAAAAAAAATTTTTTTTTAAAGTATACAATTCACTGGTTTTTAGTATATTCACAATGCTCTGCAACCATCATCACTGTCTAATTCCAGAATACTTCCATCACTCCAGAAACAAACCTCCTACCTCCTTTCTCCTCTCATGTCAACCACTTATCTACCTTCTGTCTCCTGTAGATTTGCCTGTTCTGGACGTTTCACGTAACTGGACCCATGCAATATCTGCATCCGTCTTCTTTAACTTAGCATAATGTTATAGCATGTATTAATGCTTCATTCCCTTTTATGGCTGAATAAGGCCCCATCATATACACATACCACATTCTATTTTTTCACTCATCAGTTGATGGACATTTGGGTTGTTTCTCCTTCTTGGCTGCTGTGAACATTCATGTATAAGTATTTGTTTGAACACCTGCTTTCATTTTTTTGGTGTGTACCTAGGAATGGAATTGACTTTTTGAGGAACTGACAAACTGGTTCCTATAGCCTCTGCACCATTTTACATTCCCATCGGCCCCTTCCCTTTTAAAAAATGCCTATTCATCTTCCTGCATCTCCTACAATGAATGTATATTACTTTGTCTTTAATTATTAAGAACAATTTGGAGGGCGAGGTACCTCAGGCATAGAGATTTAATCATTCCTCAGGGTTATCATTAGTCCATGCAAGACCCCTTTTTCATTTTAGTCCATTTTTTTCTCTTCATCTTTGATCTTCATACCCATTTATTTGTTCATTGTCACTGGGATACCCACTTTAATATGTTTGATATGTGTCCTTGAATATATGTTTATCTTTGGAAATTTTAGAAGAAATTGTGGAAAATTTAGCGTTTATACATAAATTGTACTATGCTATAGATCTCATTGTTTTTTCATCAAAATTACTGTTAAGATCTATCCGTGTTGCTGTATGTACCTCCAGTTCATTGTTTCTGAACTACTTGTATTTTCTGACAGGTGGTGACTGTAGTTTACTTACTTATCCCCATAGCAACAGATAACTGTTTTCCTTCCAGCTCACTACTGTAGAGAATGCTGCAGTGACCATCCTTATGCATGTCCTTCACTGGACTTGTACATAAGTTTTCCTAGGGTTTATCCCTAGAAATGGAATTTCTGGGTCCAGGGCAAATGTATATACAGTGTTGCCAAGTATTGTTAGATTGCTTTCTAGAAGAGTTGCCTCTACTCCATCCTCAACAGCAATACGTGAGGGTGTCTCTTTCCTCTTACTCTTTTGGTATCATCCATTTCTAATATTTGCCAGTTGATGGATATGAAATGGTATCTATTATTTCAGTGTGTATATCTCTGATTACTAGTGAAATTAAGCATCTTCATAAATTTACTTACCATTTGGGTTTCCCTTTCATTGAACACAGCTTGTTCATATCTTTTCACATTTGTTTGCTGGACTCCCTAACTTTTTTTTTAATGAATGTGCTACTTCTTTTATAATAATGAATATTAATGGGTTTTGTTTCGCTTTCTTTCTGTAGATGCTAATATAGTTATTTTTATTTTTGTTTTCATTTTAGAAGGAGAAAAACTGCAGAAATGCTTCGAAAGTCCTAACAAAGTTATTTTTGTTGTTAGTCCAGATGTTAGAGCATTCCTTCAAATGGACAGTCCAAAACATCAGTCAGATCCATCCGAAGACGAGGATGAAAGAAGTACTCAGAAGGTAGTAAAAGGGATGGTATTTTTTTAACAGCACAAAAAAAAGTAGTAGTAAAAAGTAAAGTATTTACCCACGTTACCATCACCCAGACCTAGTAATTATTAAAATGTTAGTAGTTTTTCCCCATATGTTTTGAAAAAGTATCTAATCTTTTTTCTTTTCTTAATTATACAGCATATGCAATTTTATATCCTTTCTTCCCTTTGCACCTTATTTTTTGGTCGTTGTGTAGTCTTAGTTATTGTCACCATACGTGAAATTATTGTTTTGAATTTTGGTCAGCAGGAAAGGCCTTTTCAGCTAGAATGTTATATACACCTTCCTCTGTATTGTCAGGTTTTGGTAGAGCAGTCCCTGCACGTGCATCTGCTGGCATGTTACATCATCAGTATGTGTCCCTAATAAAGCATAAAAAATGTCCTTGTTTTTTAAAGTAGATCATGATGCCTTAATAGCAAGTAAGTAAATATAATAAGCTAGTGTCCTACTGTGAAGATACTTTCAGCATTTACCTTAAAAAATAATGTGGGAAAGATAAATTATGACAGTTTGACTCAGTGAATTATTGTATAGCAATTAAAGTTATAATTCAAATGTTATGTACATATAATATCTTTGTAATTCATAATTGATTTTAACTGTTGTTAAGTGTAAGCATGAAAATCAGAAATGTTGGGATAATGGGTTATAGTACATTTCTATCTGTATAACATCTTTTAATTTTGTCATGGCTCTGTTTTTTAAAGATATTATCATAAATTGTGGAACATGTATTATGTCCCAGAGCAGAAATGAAAATAAATCACCCTCACTGTATTCGTAATTGTCATTTTTCAGCTACTTAATCTTGCAGACTTTCTTTTAAATAAAATCCTCATTTGGAAAATAGATTTTATTAGTTTTTTGCAACCACTAAAACCAAACCAAACCCAGTGCTGTCGAGTCGATTCCGACTCATAGTAATCCTATAGGACAGGGCAGAGCCGCCCCATAGTTTCCAAGGCGCGCCTGGCAGATTTGAACTGCCAACCCTTTGATTAGCAGCCGTAGCACTTAACCACTAGGCCACCAGGGTTTCCTTGCAACCACTAACCACTAAAAAAAAAAAAACCACTAGAAGGTAGTAATTTCCTTCTCTAATGCCTCAAGGGAATTCTCAGTGAAAGAACAGACTGAACTTCTGCATCTGTGACATGTTTGCTCCTGGGACAACATAAAAGGATATTTTTATTTTATATCTGCTCAGCTAGTCGAAAGAGAAACAAACTTGGAAAACATTTGTAACAAATAAGGCACAAGAAGGAATAACATCTGTAAAAAGCTCATTCAAGTGGATTTTTGAAAAGAGTAACACTTTAAGACCCCAGTAGATAAAAAAAGGACATGGAGAAATAATCTTAGTAAACAAATATATGTGAAAATGTTCAACTTTGTTGCTAATAAGAAACGAAAATTTTAAATGTGAGAGTTTTTTTTCCCTCCCAAATTAGCAAAAGTAGATAAAATACCTAAGGGCTGATAAGGGTAAAGATAAAAGGTATGGTGGACACCTGTGGGCATTACTCATATCACTTAGGAATTGATGCAAAGAAAATAATTCTTCACATGGAAAAACACAAAGGTGCTCATTTTAGCATTATTTATAATAATGAAAAATTAGGATCAAAGTAAATATTCATCAACCAGATAGTGTTTGTCCCTATATAGATTAAAATTATTAAAGTATTTTTAAAGATAGTATTTAATGTTTTTGACATACTATTAAGTAAAATCAGTATACAAAATTTTATATGCATATTTGCAGTGTGATTACAGCCAGTTTTTTAAAAGCTGTGCAAAGAATATTGGGAATTGCTATAAAATATTTGCAAATCCATTTGTTGGTAATATTAGGGATTAAAAAAAATTCTTCCTAATATTTTCCAACTGTAAGTATGTGCTTTTTTAATTGAAAGATTAAACTATATGAGACTATTTTAACAAAGAATATAATCATATAACCATGATTTTTCCATGTGTTGCTTGCTAATCAGGTACGAGTATAGGTGTAGGTCATTTAAAAAATGTCTTGCCTGGCTATAGGAGACAGCAGGCTGTTTTTGAAGAAAGAACCAAACTGAAATTCTGATTCTGGCTCCTGTTCTGCCACTTGTTAGAGCTGAGTTTTGTTTGTGTTTTTCCATTTCATCCATAAAATCTGGATCTTAGACTAGATCACTTGTTTTAAAATACTGACAAAAAGAATTTCTTCCAAAAAGGGAAAGAACCATACTTAATTTTATAGTTGTAACTACTAAGTATTCTTAAGTGGGTAACTAAAGGAAATTCTGAGCTAGAAAATATTTTACAGAGTGTCTAGACCTACCGCTTCATTTACAGAAACAAATAGAGGACAAGAGAAGTCAAGAAACTTATGATCTTAATTAGCGTTCATTCTGTTGTTTCTCGCTCTCAATTTACTGAATAGATGCAGTCTTTAAAAATAGTAGATACAGTGAAAAATTGTCTAGTTATGTATTCTAATGACCTTATTATTTTTAAAATGTGCACCATTGGGAAAATCATTGCCCAAAATAATAAAAAACATATTACATATTAACATAATTCAAGGGACAAGCAGCCGTTGTCTAATCCATGCTTTTATAATTCTCTTCCCTCCTCTATATAAGAAAAATTCATTGAATGGAGAATTGATTTGGTTCTCTGCACAGTTATTAAAAGAATAAGTGTGTTAAAATTACAACTTAGTTTGAATTATGTTGTCAGGTTCTATGGAACACTATAATATTTAAACATAAAAGACTACTGGTGTATTAAAATTAGGCCACAACAAAGCAAATCTCATTTAATGAACCGGAGTTTGTATACGTTTTTTTGTCTTGCGTTAGACCGTTGTGGTGCATTGTGGTTCTAGGATTGAAAATTATTACATGAAAATTTTTATTGATATCAGGTACAAATAAATTTAATTTGTAACTAAAAAGCTGGTGCTGAAGTTTTTTTTTTTTATAGTAAGAAACTTATTATACTTAGGAACTTTTGAAAAATGAGACTATTTGCCTTTTATTGTTAAAAATAGCTTGTATTCTGAAGATTGGATTGTCTGTACATTTCAAGTGAATTAAAGTAGAAATACATATTTCCATATGTCTTCAATAAGAAACTGCTTAGATAAAATTTTTTTGGTTCTCATAGACTTCAGGAGAAGTTTTTAAAGCTTTTATATATATAGCTTATATAAAATATAAGTATATAGGGCTATAGGAAAAGTATGCATATTTGAGACATCTGTAACTGATTCAGTTCTTTGAATGGATAAAGAATTTCAGAGTGAATTAATGTGAGGCGGAATTTATTTATCTTTGGCTTTAAAAAAATTTTTTTTTTTTTTATAAAAATTACACACACTGACAGGATCACTAGATCTTCTAGGATTGTGAGTTAAATTTCTAACTAATTATTAGTAAGCTAGAATCTTTTATTAATTAAATTGCCTTATGGCATTCTAGGTGAGTAAAGATTTGCTTTTAAATTAATACCAGGGATTAAATTTACAGTGTTAACTGTTGCAAAGAAAAAAGCCTGTCTAAAATCTGCCAACCAGCTTATAATGCTGCAATTATTTGCTCTAGAAATAAATTTGTTGTTGTTGTTAGGTGCTGTCAAGTCAGTTCTGACTCATAGTGACCCTATGCACAACAGAACAAAACCCTGCCCAGTCCTGCCCGTCCTTAGACAATCATTACTGTGTTTGAGCCCATTGTTGCAGCCACTGTGTCAGTCCATCTCTGTGAGGGCGTTCCTCTTTTTTGCCAGCCCTCTACCTTACCAAGCATGATGTCCTCCAGGTATTGGTTCCTCCTGATAACATGTCCAAAATATGTGAGACGAAGGAGGAGCACATTGGCTGTACTTCTTCCAAGATAGACTTGTTCGTTCTTCCGTGGCATATTCAATATTCTTCGCCAGCACCATAATTCAAAGGCATCAGTTCTTCTTTGGTCTTACTTATCATTGTCCAGCTTTTGTATACATATGAGGTGATTGAAAATACCATGGCTTGGGTGAGGCACACCTTAGTCCTCAAGGTGATGTCTTTGCTTTTCAGCACTTTAAAGAGATCTTTTGCAGCAGATTTGCCCAGTGCAGTATGTCGTTTGATTTCTTGACTGCTGCTTCTGTGGGCGTTGATTGTGGTTGCAAGCAAAATGAAACCCTTGACAACTTCATTATTTTCCCTGTTTATCATGATGTTGCTTATTGATCTGGTTGTAAGGATTTTTGTTTTGTTTATGTTGAGGTGTAATCCATACTGAAAAAAGTTTACCTACCATCCAATTGGAGTTCCAGGGCGATGCAGACAGTGAAGCACTTGACTACTAGCTGAAAGGCTGATGCTTTGAACCCTCCCAGAGGTGCCTCAGAAGATAGGCCTGGTGATCTGCCTCCAAAATGGGGTCACCATGATTCAGAATCAATTCGATGGCAACCAGCAGCAACCATCAGATTAAAACTGAAAATCCAGCATTTGCAGTCATCATCTATCTTTAATGAGCTGTTATTAGAAAATTTGAAAAATAGTTTTTGAGCCTGCTTTTAAAATGTAAAAATGATTGCTTTTAAATTGCAGTTTCAATATCCACCTCTTCCAAAGAACTATCCACAGTTAATATTATTCATTTGCCAACTTTGAGCTTGATTTCTCACTTACCTTATTCTTTAAAACTGCTCTCAAAATCTATGATAATAAAATTATTGTGTCTGTATTGATTACAAATAATATTGTTTCCAAATTAGACTGTAAGTTCACTAAGAATCAGGACTTTAGGCTTCTTTAACTTAGCAATACAACAAATATCTGTGGACAGTTATATATACATTATTTCAAAAACATTCATTGACTGATAATCTTTGAACCTCCAATGAGAATGTTATTGTTTTATTTTGTTTTTTCCCATCCAAACAGCTACACTCTACCTCACAGAACATCAACCTGGGACCATCTGGAAATCCTCAGTAAGTTTAATTTGTTTGAAATAATCCTTTAACTAAATGTTTGGAAGATATTTTTTGTGGGTGTGCTGATTTACATAATTATACCAATTTAACTAGAAACCTAAGAAATACAGTGGTAGTTGGGGTGAATATAGTACTCTCCTATGCTTGGCTGATCTTGCCCTAGCTTTTCATAGCTTTAGTAGAGCCCTGAGGAGTTTTTAGTCCACAAGTTGTTAATTGGGTTCAGCTATTTTTGCCATTGTTACTTTTCTCGGGTTGCGTGTGTATGTATAAAAATCAGTAGACCATATTTCCCAAAGGACCCTCAGTCCTGTGAGCTGCTCTTTGAAAAAAGCATCTGTGCAGGCTTAATTAATATTCTCCTGGTGCTCAGTGTTGCTGGTGTAGCGTAGTTGTTAGCCAGTTTGTTCCAGAGGAGGCATGATGGACATTAGCATATTAAAGGCTATCAAATTTTGTTTAACCGGTCTCTCCCATATTCCCATATTTATTTGACCACAGGGGAAATTTCTTTTTCTTTAACATTTTGAGGAATATAGTTTGAGAAATGCTGAAGACCAGCAATGGCAAATACACACTTCATCTTGAGTGTCAGCTCCAGCAGTTAATTAGAAGCGAATCCAAGGAAGGTCTCCAAGGATACTTCTTGGCTCAGTTTGAAGCAGTACCCTGACTGACTAGTGATGTTGACCATGGGTTGGAGGAAGAGTGTTGTTTTGCTCCTCCTTGCTTGTAATTGTCCTGACAGCCATGTTAGATTAATTCTAAAATATTCTTTTATCACAGGGCACCATGCTTCCATTGCCTTTTGTGTCTGCTTCAAGAGTTGAGTATAGGCAGACAGGAGAGGTAGTCCACGCACTGGGGCCTGAGACACTTCAGGGATGCTTCAACATTACAAGGTCAGGGAGGAGCCAGTAAAGGAGATTGAGAGAGTAGTCAATAAGACAGGAGAGAAACTAGGAATGCCGTGTCCTGAAGTCAGGAAGGAAGTGTTTCAAGGAGGAGAATGTAATCAACTGTGGTGAGGTTGCCGTAGGTCAAGTAGGGTGAAGACTGAGACTTGAGCACTGAATTTGGTAACGCAGTCATCGGTGACCTCTGTGAGCAGTTACAGTGGCGTAGTGAGCCCGGACAAGAGCCTGACATGAAAGGGTTCAGGAGAGAACTAAAGGAGAGGACAGCAGGTATAAACAGTGAGTTTAGACAACTTAATTGAGGAGTTTTGCTGCAAAGGAGAGCAAAGAAATGGGATGGTTACTGGCAGGGGAAGTTTGGTTTTACACCTTCTTTTCTGTCATTTACAGAGTGAGTTGGTCGGGCAGCACAGAACAGAAATTTGCTTTCAATTAGGGTTATCACCAGCGGGTAACAGTGAGGCCTAGAGTATGGCCTCAGGTAGCCTGTATACTCTGTTTGAGAGATTTCATGTTTTTTCACTGTTATATGTTTGTTTGTTTGTTTTAAAGCTATTTCAATATCTCAGCATATCATTAAAGAACAAAATAGTTTAAAGAGCAAGTTTTTTTAAGAAGAAAAGTATCTACTTTTGTATTTATCGCACTAATCTTTACCTAGCCCTGGTATTACTCTCATGTTTGAATTGAGTATTTCTTTCAATATGTGAATTGAAGGAAATTTCAAATCTAAGTGTATTCATTTCCCACTTCCTAGTACAAGTTAGGAATTTAGGTCATGTTGAAGGAAACAGTTCTTCTGGCTGCTTAAGCTCAACCTTCTGCCTCTGTGCACCTTTGACTATATACAGCCTATGCTGCTTTTACCTGATAGGTTGATAAAAATAAAAGGACGATCTTAGTATTCCTTCCGACTTTTCTACTTCTGGCTTTCCTACGTTACCATCTGTGGGAATAAGCACCAAGGTGTTTTGTCTTTAATATATGATAGGTGATGTACTATGTTTTACACAAATAGCACACGAGTTGTACGTTTTTTGCCAACTACGCGGCCCTGTCAGGCATTATTTTCCTAGGCGCACCATGCGCATTATATGTGTGGGTGCGTTATTTATGTGGGTACATCACTTGCAAAAAAAATACGGTATATGCAAAGCACAGTGATGACTTTTTCTCCACCAGAAATTTTTCTTAGCAACTTTTACTAGATGTCCTAGCTAGTAACTTCTTTTCAAAAGAATTTTTAGATACCGGGGAGTTCTTGGGAGTCTCTGGGTGGTACAGACCTGCTAACTGAAAGGTTGGTGGTTGAGTTCACCCGTAGGCCTCTTGGAAGAAAGACCTGCTAATCTGCTTCTGAAAAGTCATCCACTGAAAACCCTACAGAGTATGGTTCTACTCCCGTACACGTGGTGTTGGTGCGAGCCGGAATCAACTTGATGACAACGGGTTCTAGGTCGTCCTTGGAACGTATCACTAATTTACATAGTTATTCAATTTCCTGTATAATAATATTGGTGAAGTCACAGTTAATAACATTGGTTTAGATAGAAACAGTTGTTGGTATTAGTGCCGTCAGTTGATTCCGACTCATGGCGACCTCATGTGTGCAGAGTGGAAATGTTCCACAGGGTATTCAAGACTCTGACCTTTCAGAAACAGATTGCCAGGCCTTTCTTCCTAGACACCTCTAGGTGGGTCTTCTGAGGCACCTCTGGGTAGGTTTAAACTACCCTGGGTGGTGCAGATGGTTAAGAGCTCCACTACCAGCCTTTCATCTAGTAGTGTAGCGCTTAACCATTTGGCCCACCCAGCTGCCTAGATAGAATTTTAACATAATGTAGATAGAAACTACATTTTGTTGAAAATATATATGTTGTTGTTGTTAGAGGCCGTGGAGTCAGTTACAACTCAGCAACCCTGTATACAATAGAACGAAATACCACCCAGTCCTGCTGCATCCTCACAGTCTTTGGTAGGCTTGAGCCCGTTGTTGTAGCCACTGTGTCAATCCATTATCTCATTGAGGGTCTTCCTCTTTTTCACTTTCTACTTTACGAAGCGTGATGTTCTTCTCCAGGGACTGGTCCCTCCTGATAACATGTCCAAAGTATGTGAGACAAAGTTCACATATATATATATATATATATATATATACTTTTAAGTCACTCTTAAGCAGAATTTGTAGAGGTTTAAATAAAGTTATAAAATGTTTTATCTAATCAGAAAATATATATATGATTACTACTCGTTACTGCCTGTTTTATATTAAAGATGAGATACTACCAGTGGGAAAACGAGAGTTATCATGCTGAAGTGTTTTGTATTGAACGTTTTCTTATTCCAGTGAGGTACTATATTCCATAAAGTTTATGTTCTACATTGTAGTTTGATAAGTAGCATCTGGGATCTTAAAAGCTTGTGAGCGGCCATCTAAGATACAACTATTGGTCTCTATGCATCTGGAGCAAAAGAAAAAGGATGAAACCAAAGACTCAAAGAAGAAATCAGCCTACAGGACCAACTGCCTACACGAACCACAAGCCTCACCTATCTAGAGACCGGCAGACTAGATGGTGCCCGGTTACCACTACCAACCATTATGACAAGTGACCACAACAGATGGACACAGATAGAATGGGAGAAAATTATAGAATAAAACTCAAAATCTTAAAAAAAAGGCCAGACTTACTGGGCCAGCAGAGACCTGGGGAACCCCCGAGACTATCACCCTAAGATACCCTTTAAACTTGGAACTGAAACTGCACCCATAGCCACCTTCAGCTAAATAACTGATTGGCTCATAAAATTAACAATATTTCCTGTGAGTACTGTTCTTCTCTATTTTAAACAACAACAACAATCATCTATTTGAGACGAAATGGTCACCATTCGCCCTGGAGCAAAGATGAGAAGGTTAGGGGGTGCAAGGAAACAAAAATAATGGAAACAAAACAACAGAATGGGAACTAATGAGAATGTTGATACAGCGTGGAAAGTGTAACCAATATCACTGAACAATATGTGTACAAATTGTTAAATGAGAACCTAATTTGCTGTGTAAACTTTTACCAAAAACTCAATAAACTATTAAAAATAAATAAGGTACTAAGAAATGTTTAAAAGTTAACATCTTTCTAATTTCTATGAAGCTAATTTTTGTCATTGTTAATTTATTTCAGTGCCAAACCAACAGACTTTGATTTCTTAAAAGTTATTGGAAAAGGCAGCTTTGGCAAGGTAAGAGAGTTTTTATTTTTCCATTCAGTAAATAAGTACTTATGGAATACATGCTTTCTATAAGTGAGGCCACATATGCAGAATACAGAGTTAAGATACTTTGCCTACCAGAGTATTAAGGGAGATAAGACATCGACTCAAATTCTAAAATAAAATTCATTTATTCAACAAGTATTTATTGAGTACCAGCTATTTGGAAAGCACCTTATTGGTCCCTGAGTAGATAGTGTTGTGCAAAACTGGCATGATTACTACATCTGTGATGCTTACAGTCTAGTGGGGGAAATAGTCAATTAAAAATATACAGTCAAAAGAGAAATGAAGTCTTGATGCATGCCACGACATCATTATGCTGAGCAAAATAAGTCAGTCTCAAAAGGACAAATACGGTATGGTCTCACTTTTATGAAATAAGCAAATGTATAAAACCCACTGCCATCAAGTTGGTTTCAACTTATAGCGACACCATAGGGTTTCCAAGGTTGTAAATCTCTATGGAAGCAGACTGCCACATCTTTCTCCCATGGATCCCCTGATGGTTTCGAACTGCCAACCTTTTGGTTAGCAGTGGATTGCTTTAACCACTGCACCACCAGGGCTCAAATATATAGCAACCAGAAATTATTAACTCACCAGGGGTGGGAGAGAGAATGGGAGGGTACTTTTTGCTTAGAGGGCATTGAGTTTATGTTAATGGTGGTGGAATAATTTCCTTAAGTCATTACACAGCTTGAAGAATGTAATGAATGTTGCTGAATTATACATGTAGAAAATTGTTGAATTGGCATATATTTTGTTGTGTTTTACACACACTAAAATACACACACACAGAGATAAATAATTACAGGTAGTAATGGGGTTGTGAAGGAAATGAAGACAGGATAATAGTGGGAGAAATCCTTACTTAGATGGGTTGGTCAAGTATGACTTCTTTGAAGCGATGCTATTTAAGCTGAGGCTGATTTACACAGCTGGAAGGAAAGGAATGTTTAAAGACCCTCCTAATTTTAATACAGTGAGTGTCCGGTGAATTACATAATTTGACAAGGAACAAGAATCAGTTAAGGTCAAGGTTATCAGGAAAAACTTCACAGATGGGGTTATCAGAATGATCAAATATATTTAAGTGTTTTTTCCATTATACTTCAATGTGTAGTAAGAATGAATATGTATGTGCTTAATTATATTTTGCTGTATATCCATAGTCCATAGCTTTCACTATCTCTAGTTTGTTTCCTATATAGGGTTGTTATGAGTCGGAATCAACTCGATGGCAGTAGGTAATTTGTCTTCTAAGTTCCCTAGAGACTAGACACTGTAGTCATAAAATTAAACCAGTGTATGTTTATTCATTCAACAAATATATATTGGCCACCTGCTATGTGCTTGGCATCGTGATAGTACAAGCAATAGAAAGTTAGAAATGAATCTTACTCTTAAAATGCTCAGAATCTTGGGATCCTAGAAGATAGTACAACATTAAAAACAAGCAGCATTATTTTTTGGAAATTTCACATTTAGATCTAGAGCCTACCAGGAATTGATTTTTGTGTAAGATGTGAGTCATAGGGTCACAGTTCGTTTTTTCCCCTGTGAATATCCAACTGATCCCACACAATTTATTGAAGACTCTTCTTTCCCCACTGATCTGCAATGCCACCTTTGTCATTTATCAAGCGTGCATATATGCCTAAGTCTATCTCTTTTTTTTTTTTTCTATCTCTAGATTTTATATTTCTATTTCTAGGTTTTATATTTTGTTTCATTGATTTATTTGTCTATGAATGTATCAATGCCACAATAGTAGCTTGATATAACAGAACAAATCCTTACTTCTTCTTCCTCTTCAAGAGGCTATTCTTAGCCCTTTTCATATCTGTATAAATTTTAGAATCCATGTATCAGTTTCCACAAAAAATCTGTTGGATTTTGATTAGGATTACATTGAATCTGTAGATCAGTTTGGGGAGAATTGTCATCTTTACAATATTGAGTCTGCCAAAACATAATCACGATATTTTCCTTTGTTAATTTAGCTCATCCTTAATTTTTTTTAATGTTTTATAGTGTTCTGTATAGAATCTTACATATCCTTAATTAGATTTATTCTTAGATGTTTCATTTTTATGCTGTTGAAAACTGGTGTTAATTATTAAATGTGAATACTTTGAAGAAGCGTGCATTTCGTATGACAGATTGCTCCTATTCCTAGCTACGTATCCAACAGAAATGCATGCATATATCAACTGGGAAAGGTGTACGTGAGAAATGTTCATAGTGTCGTTATTCATAAACAGTCTCAATGTCTTTCAACGAAAGAGTGGCTCAATTGTTGTGTGTTTATGTAACGGGAGATTCTACACAGTGATGAAAATATGCAAACTATTCTACATGTCACAACATAGATAAGTCTTATGTAATTTAGAGTGATGGAAGCCAGGCAAAGACTATATGACTCTAATTATATAAAGTTCAGAATAAGTTTAGAAATAGTGACTATCTCTGCAGAGGAAGGCGTGGGTAGTGATTGACGTAGGGCAAGAGGGAGGCTTCAGGTTACTGGCAGTGTTTTATTTTTTTGCCTGGATGCTGGTTACATAGGTGTGTTTACTTTCTGACAATTTATTGAACTGTAATGTTTATGAGATTTTCTATATGTATGTTGTCTCAGTTTAAAAAATAATCACAAAGTAGATGGTTTTAAAGAACAAAAATTTATTGTCTCATAGGACCAGAGGCTAAAAGTCCAAATTCAGGGTGTTGACTCTAGGGGAAATTCCTTCTTTTTCTCTTTCAGCTTCTAGTAGCTTCCAGCAGTCTTTCGTGTTCCTGGGCTTGTAGTTGCATCTGTCTTTGTTGTCATATGACATCTGTCTCCTGCCTGTGTGTATGTGTCTCTGTGTCTGTTTTCCCTTCTCATAAGATATCACTCAGAAGACATTAGGTTTAGGACCCACCCTATTCCTGTATGACCTCACTAATATAACAAAAGAATAAAACCCTTTTTCCAAACCAGGGTCACATTCAAAGGTACAGGGGTTAGGACTTCAGAATATCTTTTTAAGGAACATAGTTTAATTCATATCGTACACTGCATTGGAGACCTGGTGGTGCAGTGGTTAAGAGCTTGTTTGCTAACCAAAAGGCTGGCAGTTTGAATCCATCAGCCGCTCTTTGGAAACTATATGGAGCAGTTCTGTTCTGTCCTATATAGGGTTGCTATAAGTTGGAATAAACTCGATGGGAATGATTTTTCTTTTGTATGCTATATTAAATTAAAAAAAAATTTTTAAATCTTTCAGCACTACTAAATTAGCAATGGTTTAAGGAAGAAATCACAGATTTCTTAGTGTCAAATGAAAATGAAAGCACAACATACCAAAACTTACGGGATGCAGCAAAGGCATTCCTCATTGCCATCGAGCCAATTCCAACTCATAGTAACCCCATAGGACAGAGTAGAACTGTCACTTAGCATTTTCAAGGCTGTACATCCTTACAGGAGCAGACTGCCACGTCTTTCTCTTGTAGACTGGCTGGTGGGTTCAAACCACTGACCTTTCGGTTAACATCTGAGCACTTAACCACTATGCCACCAGGGCTCCTAGTAGCAAATGCATTATAGGGAAACTTGAACAATAAATGCCTACACGAAAAAAGTTGAAACAGCTCAACTCTACAACTTGAGAAACTAGAAAGAGAAGAGCAAACTAAGCCAAAACCTACCAGAAGAAAGGAAATAAAGATCAGAGCAGGAATTGAAAAAAAAAAAAAAAGAATCAACAAAACTAGAAGTTGGTTCTTTGAGAAGATCAATAAAATTGACAAACCTTAGCTAGACTGAGAAAGAAAAAAAGGAAAAGATACAAATAACCAAAATAAATAAAAGAGGAGACATTACAACTGACCTAATAGAAATCAGGAGAATTCTGACAATATTGTGAACAATTGTACAGCAACAAAACTGGATAACATAGGTGAAACAGACAAATTCTTAGAGGCATACAACCTACCCAAACTGACTCAAACGGAAATAGAAAATCTCAGCAGACCTGTAACAAGTGAAAATATTGAATCATTGATCAAACCCCCCCCCCCAAATAAGTCTTGGACCAGATGGCTTCACTGGGGATTTCTACCAAACGTTCAGAGAAGAACTGACACCAGTCCTGTTTAAACTCTTCCAAAAGAAAGAGAAGGAAGGAATATTCCCTAATTCATTCTGTGACGCAAACATAACCCTGATACCAAAACAAGACAAAGATACCACAAGAAAAGAAGACTACAGGCCAGTATCTTGTATGAATATAGATGCAAAAATCTTCAACAAAATACAAGCAAATAGCATCCAGTAGCACATTAAAAGAGTCATATACCATGACAAAGTGGGATTTATTTCAGGAATGCAGGAAAATCTATCGATGTAGTATACCACATCGATAGAACAAAGGAAAGGAACTACATGATCATCTCTATGGATGCAGAAAAAGCATTTGATAAATTCAATACCCTTTCTTGATGAAAAGCCTCAAGAAGATTGGCATAGAAAAGAAGTTCCTCAATATGATTCAGGACATATATGAAAAGCCAACAGCCAGCATTATACTTAAGGGAGAAAGATTGAGAGCTTTCCCCTTGAAATCAGGAACAAGACAAGGGTGCCCGCTCTCTTCAGTTCTATTCAGTATTCAGAAGTCCTAGCCAGGGCAATAAGATTGAGAAAAAGAAATAAAACTATCCAGGTTAGAAAAAAAGAAGTAAAATTCTCTCTATTCATGGATGACATGATCCTATATATAGAAAATCCCTAAGAGTCTTTAAGAAAACTTATAGAACTAACAGAGGAATTTAGCAAAGTTGCAGGGTACTAGATCAATAAACAAAAATCAGTTGGGTTGCTATACACCAACGATGAGAAATCTGAAAGGGAAATTAGGGAAATGATGCTATTGTCTAGGAATAAATTTAATCAGGACTATGAAAGACTTATACAATAAAAATTACAAAACAGTGCTAAAAATGATTAAAGAAGACATAAATAGAAAGATGTTCCTTGTTCATGGATTGGAAAACAATATTGTTAAGATATCAGTACTACTCAAAGAGATCTATAGATTCAACGCAGTCCTGAACAAAATTCCAATAGCCTTCTTTACAGAAATGGAAAAACCAGCCCTCAACCTTATATGGAATGGCAAGAGGCCCCGAATAGCTAAAGCATTGTTGAAAGAGAAGAACAAAGTAGGAGGACACACTTTCTGATTTTAAAACATACTATATGGCTGGAGTAATCAAAACAGGCTGGTACTGGTATAACAATAGACACATAGACCAATGGAATAGAATTGAGAGTTCAGAAATAAACTCATACATCTATGGTCAACTGATTTTTGACAAGGGTGCTAATCCATTTGATGGGCAAAGAAGGATCTCTTCAATAAGGGGTGCTGGGAGAATTGGATTTCAACATGCAGAAAAATGAAACGGTATCCATGCCTCACGCCACACACAAAAACAAATTCAAAACAGATTAAAGATCTAAATATGCAAACTAAAACCATAAAATTCTTGGAAGAAAATGCAGGTGCAATGCTGTTGGGCCTAGATTTTAACAATGGATTATCTACTGTAATAACAAAAGCACAAACAGCAAAAGACAAAATAAAAAAACAGGACCTCATAAAAATTTTAAACTTTTGTTCATCAAAAGACTTTACGAGAAAAGTGGAAGGACAAGCTGAGTGAGAATATCTTTGGAAACCATATATCTGATAAGAATCTAATAAGCAAAAAATATATATAATTTCAACAACTTAGCAATAAAAAGACAACCAAGTTATAAAATGGGCAGTAGACATTTTACCAAAGAGGACATTCAAATGGACACCAAACACATGAAAAGATTATCAACATCACTGGCTATCAGAGATACAGATCAAAACCACAAGGAGATACCATTTTACTCCCACTAAAATAAAAAAAACAAAACAGAAAATAACAAATGTTGGCAAGGATGTGGGCAAATTGAAACCCTTCTGTTGTACTGGTAGGAATGCAAACTGGTACAGCCTTTGTGGAAAATAGTTTGACAGCGCCTCAAAAAACTAAAAATAGAACTAACATATGATCCAGTAATTCCACTCCTAACAAGACTTGAAAGCAGGGACTCAAACAGAATTGTACATCAGTGTTCACAATATTGCAGCACTATTCATAGTAGCCAAAAAAATTGAAACAACCTAAATGCCCATCAGCAGATGAATGGATAAACATACATACATACAATGGAATACTACTCAGGCAGTAAGAGAAATGACCTTGGTATATGCTACAATATGGATGGAGCTTGAAGACATTATGCTAAGTGAAATAAGCCGATCACAAAAGGACAAATATTGTTTGACTTCACTTATGAAAAGACAAGAACAGGCAAATGTATAGAGACCAAAGTTTATTAGTTATTACCACGGGCAGGAGGGAAGGGGAAAGAAGGGATTATTGCTTATAGAGTACTGACTTACGGTTTATGGTGATAGAAAAATCACATTGATTAAGGGTAGAGTTAGGCTTGCACAATTAATGTAATTAGTTGTATACCTGTAAAAAGTTAAATTGGCAAGAGTTGTGTGATAGAAACATTTACAACAACAACCTTCCCCCCAACCCCCCCAAAATAGAGTAGCTGCTGAGGCTGCTTGTTGTTAGGCGCCATCGAGTCAGTTCTGACTCATAGCGACGCTGTGTACAACAGAACAAAACACTGCCCGGTCCTGAGCCATCCTCACAATCGTTATGCTTGAGCCCATTGTTGCAGCCACTGTCTTAATCCATCTTGTTGAGGGTCTTTCTCTTTTTTGCTGGCCCTCCACTTTACCAAGCATGATGTCATTCTCCAGGAACTGATCCCTCCTGATAACATGTCCAAAGTATGTGAGACATAGTCTTGCCATCCTTGCTTCTAAGAAGTGTTCTGGTTGTACTTCTTTCAAGACAGATTTGTTCGTTCTTTGGCAAACCCAGTGCCGTCGGGTCGATTTGGCAGTCCATGGTATATTCAGTATTCTTCGCCAACACCACAATTCCAAGGCATCAATTCTTTGGTCTTCCTTATTCATTGTCCAGCTTTCGCATGCATACGAGGAGATTGAAAACACCATGGCTTGGGTCAGGCACACCTTAGTCTTCAAGGTGATATCTTTGCTTTTCAACACTTTAAAGAGGTCTTTTGCAGCAGCTTTTTTTTTTTTTTACCCAAAGCAATACGTAGTTTGATTTCTTGACTGCTGCTTCTATGGACGTTGATTGTGGATCCCAGTAAAATGAAATCCTTGACAACTTAAGTCTTTTCTCCATTTATCATGATGTTGCTTATTGGTCCAGTTGTAAGGATTTTTGTTTTCTTTATGTTGAAGTGTAATCCAGACAGGACTTGAAACCAGAGACTCAAACAGAATTGTACACCAATGTTCACAATATTGCAGCACTGTTCATAATAACCAAAAGGTTTGAAACAACGTAAATGCCCATCAGATGAATGGATAAAGATACATACATTGTATGTACGTACATACAATGGAATACTACTCAGGTAGTAAGTCTTTGATCTTCATCAGTAAGTGCTTCAAGACCTCTTCACTTTCAGCAGGCAAGGTTCTATCATCTCTATAAGGCAGGTTGTTAATGAGTCTTCTTCTAATCCTGATGCCCTGTTCTTCTTCATATAATCCAGCTTCTTAGATTATTTGTTCAGCATACAGATTGAATAATCATGGTGAAAGAATACAGCCCTGACGTACACCTTTCCTGACTTTAAACCATGCAGTATCCCCCTGTTCTGTTTGAATGACTGCCTCTTGATCTATGTACAGGTTCCTCATAAGCACAATTAAATGTTGCAATATTGCACAATTAAGTGTTGCAATATTCTAATATTGAAAGATTCTATGGGAAAATATTAAACAAAGGAAGCATTAAAAGAAGATGGAAGGAATACACAGAGTCACTATACCAAAAAGAATTGGTTGACATTCAACCATTTCAGGAACTGGTGGTACTGAAGAAGAAGCCCAATCTGTACTGAAGGCATTGGCAAAAAACAAGGATCCAGGAATTGATGGAATACCAATTGAGATGTTTCAACAAACGGATGTAGCACTGGAAGAGGCTGCTTATGGACAACCAAATACCTCATGGAATTTAGTTCCTTAATTTGGAGGTTTAGGGTCATGGTTTTGTAGAAGTTAATTGGTCTAATATCGCGTTTAGTGTTTCTGTTCAACCTCTTAGCTCCTTGCATAGTGCCTGGGGCCCTTAATAGCTTGTAAGCGGCCACCCAAGGTACAACAATTGGTCTCTATCCACCTGGAGCAACAGAGGAAAAAGGAGAGTCAGGAATAAGAGGAGAAAATGGAATGTGTGGCTAACTGCCTCCATGAACTGGCTCCTTTTCCATGAAACCAGAAGAACTGGATGGTGCCTGGCTACCATTACTGAACATTTTGATCAAAGATTGTGTAGAAGAATCCTGATCAAAAGAGGTAAAATGCAGAACAGAATTTCAAATTCTCATGGACTGCGGACTTTCTGGAGCCATGGAGTATGGATGAACCCCTGAAACTATTACCTCGAGGTAATCTTTAAACATTAAGCCAAAAATATTCCCTGAAGTTTTCTTAAAACCAAAGAATAGTTTCGCTTCACTAGTAAAGAATATCTGTCTTGAGCATTGTGCTCTTTTAAGACTGCCTATGTAGTATCAAATTGACAACTGCAACTCAAAAATTAGGTAAGAAACATAGAGGAAGTGAGTTTATAGTAATGGGGGAGAAACATCTCCAAAAAGGAGTGTGAGAATGGCTGCACAACTCAAATGTAATCAGTGTCACTGAACCGTACATACAGAAACTGTTGAATTGGTGTATGTCTTGCTATATATATTCTCAACAACAAAAATAAAATGTTTTTTAAAAATCTTTCAAAATGGTTAGAAACCATTTAAGTGCAGTAAAACAAATACAAAGCAAAGCAGAATACTACAAAAAAACAGAAAAGCAAACATTGAAATGCAAATTCACAATCTACTTGGAAATTACAAAAATATCTGTGATTCCAAAAAAAAAAAAACCTCAAACCTGTTGCTGTCGGTTCTGACTCATAGCAACCTTAGAGTTCAGAGTAGAACTGCCCCATAGTGTTTCCAAGGAGCACCTGGTAGATTTGAATTGCTGACCTTTCGATTAGCAGCCATAGCACTTAACCACTGCGCCACCAGGGCTCCTGTGTGATAAACTAGACATAAATAATGACTACATTTATTCTAAAACCCTTCTCCAGCAGGTGGCCTGTATTCCTACTTCCACTTTCCATTTATCCATTTGATTCTTAACCTTCTATCTGTTCTCCAAATCTACAAAAAAAAGAGCCTACCTGACAGGAATCAATCCTTCTTAATTGCCACGTTGTTGGAATTATTTTCTCAGCATTGTACTTGAAGATGAACCAGTTAAAATATTAGAGAAGGAAAAGTAATATTGGTAGGAAAAAAAAAAAAAAGTAGGAAGTACCAAGAAAAAGACAAATTTGAGGAGGAACGTTCAACAGAGTTAAATGCTGTAGAGAGGAAAAGAAATGAGAAAAAGTCCATCAGTTGAGCGTACGCCATTTTCACCTTGAAGATATTTTAACTCCAACTTTATGAATATCAAACTTTTTTTATTAATAGATTTTTTAGAACAGTTTAGATTTAGTTTAGAGCAGTTTTAGATGTACAGAAAAATTGAGTAGTGTAGAAAATTCTTGACTGCCCACAATTTTCCTCTATTGTTAATATCTTACATGAGAATAGCATATTTTTTTCCAATTATTGAACCAATATTGATACATTATTAACTAAAATCCACAGTTTATTCTGATTTCTTTAGTGTTTACATAGTTTCCTCTTTTCTGTTCAAGGATCGCATCCAGAATACCACATTACATTTAATTGTCTTGTCTCTTTAGACTGTGACAGTTTCTCAGACTTGCCTTGTTTTTGTTTGTTTTTTAATGCTAGTTGTCATTTTATTGACTCTTTTGTAGGGTTTACTTGTTTTTGATGACCTTGACAAGTTTTGAGGAGTACTGCCCAGCCATATTGTAGGATGCCCCTCTGTGGAATTTATCTGACGTTTTTCTCATAATTAGTTTGGGTTTATGGGTTTAGGACAGGAAGAAAAGCCAGGTGTAAGGTGCCGTTTTCATCACATCTTATCAAGGGTATATACTGTCTACATGATTTATGAGTGTTGGTGTTGACCTTGATTACCTGACTGAATAGTGTTAAGTTTCTCCACTGTGAAGTTACTCTTTTTTCCTTCTTTCCATACTGTACTTTTTGGAAGGAAGTCACTATGGCAGCCCACACTTGATGAGTAGGTAAAGTCCCCTCACCGAGGGCTGAGTATCTATATAATTTATTTGGAATTCTTCTGCCTGGGAGACTTGTCTCTTCCCCTCATTTATTTATGCAATCATTTATTTATTTCAGTGTGGACTCATATTTTATACTTTGGATTGTAATTCAGTGCTACTTTATTCCATTGTGCAGATTGTTCCATCTTTGGCCATTGGGTACTCTTTCTCTTGGCTACTGTGTCATTTTGACATACCCTCATCATTGCTCATTTTTTGTTTTTGAACCACTTACTTACTTTCTGGCACTACAAGATGCTCCAGCTCGTCTTTTATAGTTCCTGCCTTAATCCTAGAACCAGCCATTTCTCTAAGGAGCCCTGGTTCCTTTTACTGTAGAATAGTATTGGAAACCAACATCTGGGTATTACATGTGCTTGTTGCTCCTGGGTGTCATTTATTTTAGGCCCTCTCAGCTGACAGAATAAATACGTGTCTATTCCAACCCAAGTATATGCATATATCTATAAACATTTCTTTGTGTAACCATCTATATAATAAGATAAACAGGAATTCTTACCATATGAATCACCCTAGCCTCCTCCCCTTACTTATCTGTAAGCTTCTGCTTCAACGGTGAGAAACCTGGCTCCCACTATTCGCCATCCATTGACTGTATTTTTACACAAATAATGCATGTCACCTACGTTTGCTTGCTCTCTGCCCCCCACCCCGCTCCCGCCAGCAAAGTATTTTTATAAGCATTGCTGTGCGAGTTTTTTGGCAGTACTACAATTTTAAATCCATACCCCTGTGGGAAACAAATTTATCCACCAGAATACATGCTTACGTACAGTTCCTTTTGCCTTTAGTCCTACAGACTGCACTCATTTCCAGAGTTGTATAGGTCAGCACTGTCTCTCTGTCCCACTTCAGGGAGGTCGTTTCTTAAATTTGCAGCCTCTTCTAGCTTTCTGCATATTCTGAAAAGTGCCTACCTGCAATCCAGCCCATTATAGAAACTCAGCTGCACATGGTGCTTCTGTCTCCGAACTCTTCTGAATTCAAAACCTGTAGGAGAAATCTAAATATTAAAAAGATGCATTTTGCTCACCTAAAAGTCACTGCTGCTTGTTTTTTTTTTTATAAAGCCATGAAATTTTAGCGTCAATAGTTTCTAGGGACCTCAGGACTCAGAACTCAGAACTCTTTCTGTATTCTCTTTCTCACTTTGTCTCTTTCACTGTAACACACAGTAGCACATATAAAAAAAAAAAATCCCTCCCAAAAGACACCCACATCCACCCTCACACACAGAAGTTCTTAAGCAGCGTAGATATTGTCACTTCAGTTCAGTGAAAATCTCAAATACTAATACATTAAGTGACAAAGAAATGGTGCCTGGCCATTCAAATGATCAACGCTCCTTATTGCTTCATTAAAATATCTAAGGAAAAGTGAAATTATAGAAGTAAATTTAGTAGTTGCTTTTCAGTTGTCAAAGCAAAAAGGTGAACTTTCTTTTTATACGATTTTAGAAGTATTAATTTATTCACAATTATATCTATCCAAAATATTGGGATGTGTAATAGTATACACCATCTTTAACAGGTTCTTCTTGCAAAACGGAAACTGGATGGAAAATTTTATGCTGTCAAAGTGTTACAGAAAAAAGTTGTTCTCAACAGAAAAGAGGTAAAATAAGATAGCTACTGTTTTTCGTAAGCCCCATTTTCTCAGTTAACAGAATTGTTTTCAGATATGTAATAAAAGTTGATCCTTTACCTTTTTTCCTAGCAAAAACATATTATGGCTGAACGTAACGTGCTCTTGAAAAATGTGAAACACCCATTTTTAGTTGGATTACATTATTCTTTCCAAACAACGGAAAAGCTTTACTTTGTCCTGGATTTTGTTAATGGAGGGGAGGTGAGTTTTATAATTAGTTTTCTAATGTTGATAATGTTTAGGGAATATAAGATAAAGCTGAAGTTCTTCTTATAAGTTCTAGATGGACAGTCCATCATCAACAGGTATTTTTTGAGTATTCAAGGTACTGGCTAAGCATATGCTAGATGCAGAGAAGTATAACCTGGGCTCTGTTTTTAAGCAGGTTATGGTGTAGTTGAGAAGGTTTATGAAAGAACGTTAGTATGAAGCTATAGACTTCATGCATAGTTTTGTCACTAAGCTATATAGCAAGAAATAATATACTGAAACATTAGAATAAAACATGATTTATAATTTAGGTTATTTTGTTTCAGCAGTTGTATATAAATATTACTCCAGCTTTTCCTTTTCTAAAATGAGTCAACTGTTGATACCAGTCAAATGAATGTCCCTCTTATTGAGGGTTCTGGGGTGACGTGAGTTTAGAAAATGCTTCGTGTAATCCCCTTTCTTGGTGATTAGGGAAGTTCTGCCTTAAACACAGCCAGGATTTCTTTTAAAAAGAATTCATCTCCAGCCAGTTGCTACCACATTGGAATTTAGGCCTAATGCTACAGAGCTTCCTTTTTTGTTTTCCTAGAGAAAATAAATAAATAAATAAAATATATATTTTAAATCCCTAGTTTTTAAATGTTACCGACTAGTTCTGAATTTTCTAAAAACAACATTTGGCTCAAGTGCTGTAAATTATATGTGTGGGTTGAATTTGATCTGCTAGCCACAAGTTTTCATATATAACTGAATATATGAATAGTTGGTTTTTTTAATGAAAGAACGGTTTGAAAAGGCCCAATGAGACAGGTAATTACATGGCACTATCAAGATCTTTGGCCGTTACTGATAATCTTTGCCGGAGTTGTTGCCCAGAGTGGTGAGATTACTATCAAAATGAGGCTTGAGAAGGCAATGGGAGACAGCCAGCAAGAATACACAAAGACGCTTGATTGAAGAGAGGATTTCTAGCTGGGAGAATCACAGTTCTGTACTTTGGGGCATTTTTGTCTCATATTCAAAGTACTAGCAGTTACTGTTTTTATTTTTACAGGATGTATTTGTTTCATCTTATGAATCTTAACATTCATATTTTCAATTCTACAGCTATTTTTTCACTTACAAAGAGAACGGTCCTTTCCCGAACACAGGGCTAGGTTTTATGCTGCTGAAATTGCCAGTGCGTTAGGTTACTTGCACTCCATCAAAATAGTGTACAGGTAAAGCTCAAAATATTATGTCTAAAAATTTCTTTTTAATATTTTATGTCAGCTAATATTCAGTTTTATTTTTCTTTCCTTGCACTTTTATAGAGACTTGAAACCAGAAAATATTCTTTTGGATTCAGTAGTAAGTATTATCTTTTAAAAAAACTACTCGTTCTCAATTTTTTTTGTTTTTATGCTTAGTGGAAAAAGTCAGTCTCAAAAGCTTACAGAGTGCACAATTCCATTTACATAACTTCTCAAAATGATGAAACTGTAGAGCTGGAGGGCGGACGAGTGACTGCCAGGGCTCAGGGCCCATGGAGGGCGGAGAGTACAGGGATAAAAGGGTGGCATATGGGAGTTCCTTCATGGTGGTGGCCACAAGAATCGGTAGTTAGGATAAGATTACATAGAACTCACCCACACATAAATGCGTGCACATAAAAAATAGTGAAAACCAAATGAGGTTAGAAGTCTAGGGAACAATATTGTACCCATGGCATTTTCCCAGCTTTGATACTGCGCTGCAGTTATATAAGATGTTATCATTGGGGAAAACCGGATGAGGGGCACCCATGACTCTGTGTACTGTTTTTGCAATTTCTTGTGAGTTTACAGTTATCTCAAAATAGTTAATTTGTATCTATGCATTGTTTTAATCTTTCTGCCCCTTTTTTGTCAGGGACATGTTGTCCTAACTGACTTTGGGCTTTGTAAAGAAGGAATTGCTATTTCTGATACCACGACAACATTTTGTGGAACACCAGAGGTAAGAAACCTGTTTCATTTGTCATTTATAAAAAAAAAACATTTATAAAGCATGTGTAAAATGTAGATATGAGCCACAAATTACATATACAAAATTTGAAATAAGAAAAGTAGAATAAAAACTGTCATTTAACTTCCAGCCACCTGGGAATTACTGATATAGATGCGTACTGAACATTCAGAGTTTGTTGGCAGTTGATATTTTTAAATATGATTGTGAGATACCACAGGATCGTTTTGAATAATCCAACAAAGATAAATTATACTTGGTTGGTTTGAATTTTAATTCTTTTTAGAAGTCCTGAATCAGTGATCAAAATGCTCTTAAAATGAATGGCGGTGATGGTTATACAACTCTGTGCATATGTACTAAAAACCATTGATTGTCCATTTTAAATGGGTGAACTGTATGGTGGACGGATATCTCAATAAAGCTGTTATTTTAAAACATGAACGGAATCAAATATGGTAGACTACTAACATTGCCTGTATCTAACTGAAGAAAAAAATTGAAGCCTTGAGTTGCAATATTGAAGGATTCTATGGGGAAAATATTAAACTACTCAGGAAGCATCAAAAGAAGATGGAAGTCTCACTCCAACAAGGCTGGCATTAATCCAAAAAATACAAAATAATAAATGTTGGAGAGGCTGTGGAGAGATTGGAACTCTTGTACACTGCTGGTGGGAATGTAAAATGGTACAACCACTTTGGAAATCTATCTGAAGTTTTCTTAAAAAGTTAGAACTACCCTACAACCCAGAAATCCCACTCCTTGGAATATACCCTAGAGAAATAAGAGCCTTCACACGAACAGATATATGCACACCCATGTTTATTGCAGCTCTGTTTACAATAGCAAAAAGCTGGAAGCAACCAAGGTGTCCATCAATGGATGAATGGGTAAATAAATTGTGGTATATTCACACAATGGAATACTACGCATCGATAAAGAACAGTGACAAATCTGTGAAACATTTCATAACATGGAGGAACCTGGAAGGCATTATGCTGAGCGAAATGAGTCAGAGACAAAAGGACAAATATTGTACAAGACCACTATTATAAGATCTTGAGAAATAGTATAAACTGAGAAGAACACATGCTTTTGTGGTTACGAGGGGGGGAGGAAGGGAGGGTGGGAGAGGGTTATTTGCTAATTAGTTAGCAGATAAGAACTACTTTAGGTGAAGGGAAAGACAATACTCAATACAGGGAAGGTCAGCTCAACTGGACTGGACCAAAAGCAAAGAAGTTTACGGGATAAACTGAATGCTTCAAAGGTCAGCGGAGCAAGGGCGGGGGTTTGGGGACTATGGCTTAAGGGGACTTCTAAATCAATTGGCAAAATAATTCTATTATGAAAACATTCTGCATCCCACTTTGTAATGTGGCGTCTGGGGTCTTAAATGCTAACAAGCGGCCATCTAAGATGCATCAGTTGGTCTCAACCCACCCTTCATTCCCAAAGGAGAATGAAGAACACCAAGGTCACACGATAAGTACGAGCCCAAGAGACAGAAAGGGCCACATGAACCAGAGGCTTACATCATCCTGAGACCAGAAGAACTAGATGGTGCCCGGCCACAACTGAAGACTGCCCTGACAGGGAGCGCAACAGAGAACCCCTGAGGGAGCAGGCGAACAGTGGGATGCAGACCCCAAATTCTCATAAAAAGACCAGACTTAATGGTCTGACTAAGACTAGAGGAATCCCAGCAGTCATGGTCCCCAAACCTTCTGTTGGCTCAGGACAGGAACCATTGCCAAAGACAACTCATCACAAAATGGAAGGGACTGGACAAAGGGTGGGAGAGAGATGCTGACGAAGAGTGAGCTACTTGTATCAGATGGACACTTGAGACTGTGTTGGCATCTCCTGTCTGGAGGGGAGATAGGAGGGTAGAGAGGGTTAGAAACTGGCAAAATTGTCACGAAAGGAGAGACTGGAAGGGCTGACTCATTAGGGGGAGAGTAAGTGGGAGTATGGAATAAGGTGTATATAAGCTTATATGTGACTGACTTGATTTGTAAACTTTCACTTAAAGCTCAATAAAAATTATTAAAAAAAAAAAAAGAATGGGAGAGGATATTTGTAAAAAAAAAAAAAAAAGATGAAAGGGAAGCTAGCAGAGGAGGGGACCTCATACCACCAAGAAAGGAGTGCCGGGAGCAGAGAACGTCCTTTGGACCCAAGGTCCCTGCGCAAAGACTCTCCTAGTCTGCGGGGGGAGATTGATGAGAAGGCCAACAGAGATAGAAATCCTTCCCCTGGAGCTGACACACTGAATGCGCACTTTTAGCCTACTTTACTATGAGGAAATAAACTCTTTGTTAAAGCCAAAAAAAAAAAAAAGAAGATGGAAGGAATACACAGAGTAACTATACCAAAAAGAATGTTCAACCATTTCAGGTGGTACCATATGAGCAGGTACCAATGGTACTGAAGGCGTTGGTGAAAAACAAGGCTCCAGGAATTGACGGAACACCAACTGAGATGTTTCAACAAACAAATGCAGTGCTAGAAGTACTCACTCATCTATGCCAAGAAATTTGGAAGACAGCTACCTTGCCAACTGACTGGAAGAGATCTGTATTTATGTCTATTTACAAGAAAGGTGATCCCACCAAATGCAGAAGTTATCGAACAATATTGTTTATACCACACACAAGTAAAATTTTGCTGAAAATCATTCAAAAGCGGCTCCAGCAGTGTATGTACAGGGAACTGCCAGAAATTCAAGCCGGATTCAGAAGAGGATGCGGAACCAGGGGTGTCATTGCTGATGTCAGATGGGTCCTGGCTGAAAGCAAAGGACACCAGAAAGCTGTTTATCTGTGTTTTATTGACTGTGCAAAGGCATTCAACTGTGTAGATTATAAAAAATCATGGACAACATTGCAAAGAATGGGAATTCCAGAAGACTTAAGTGTGCTCCTGAGGAACCTGTACATAGATCAAGAGGCAGTTGTTCAAGCAGAACAAGGGGATACCGAGTGGTTTAAAGTCAGGAAAAGTGTGCACCAGGGTTGTATCCTTTCACCATATCTATTCAGTCTGTACATTGAGCAAATAACCTGAGAAGCTGGACTATATGAAAAAGAATGGGGCATCAGGATTGGAGGAAGACTTATTAAAAACCTGCATCATGCACATGACACAACCTTGCTTGCTGAAAGTGAAGAGGACTTGAAGCACTTAAACTGATGATCAAAGACCACAGCCTTCAGTATGGATTACACCTCAACGTAAAGAAAACAAAAATCCTCACAACTGGACCAATAATAAATGGAGAAAAGATTGAAGTCATCAAGGATTTTATTTTACTTGGATGCACAATAAATACCCACGGAAGCAGCAGTCAAGAAATCAAAAGATACGTTGCACTGGGCACATCTGCAACAGACCTCTTTAAAGTGTTGAAAAGCAAAGATGTCACCTTGAAGACTAAGGTACGCCTAACTGAAGCCATGGTGTTTTCATTTGCCACCTATGCATGTGAAAGCTGGATGATGAATAAAGAAGACCAAAGAAGAATTGACGTCTTTGAATTGTGGTGCTGATGAAGAATATTGAATATACCACGGACTGCCAAAAGAACGAACACATCTGTCTTGGACGAAGTACAACCAGAATGTTCCTTAGAAGCAAGGATGGCAAGGCTATGTCTCACATACTTTGGACATGTTGTCAGGAGGGATCAGTCCCTGGAGAAAGACATGCTTGGTAAAGTAGAGGGTCAGTGAAAAAGAGGAAGACCCTCAATAAGATGGATTGGCACAGTGACTGCAAGAATGGGCTTAAGCATACCAACAATTGTGAGGATGGCATAGGACCAGGCAGTGTTTCATTCTCTTGTACATAGGGTCGCTATGAGTCAGAACCGACTTGATGGCACCTAACAACAACAATAACAATAAAAAAAAACCCGTTGCCATCAAATCGATTCCAACTCATAGCAACCCTATGGGACACGGCACCTCGTGGATTTGAACTGCCGACCTTTTGGTTAGCAGCCGTACCACTTAACCACTATGCCACTAGGGTTTTCACAACGACAACAGGTGATATCTATATTGGTTACTATTATATTTCCCTGTTTTTCTATGTGGTTGAACCATTTCATAATAAAATCAGCATTTCTTCAACAAAAGAAAATAAAGCAAAAAACGTGAAAAAGAATCATGTATCAGAAGTTATTAGCTGGAGCGTCCCATTTCCTAATCATACCAGCTAGCAGAAATGTGTCTATTTGTGAAAACAAGATAATCCTTGCAATTTATGTAAAAGCCTTGTTATCTTTTCTGACTTCACACACACATAAACACAAAAACTTAGTTTATCTTAAGCTGTCCTGATTTAATCTATTTCTAATGACCTTAGGTGCCAGGTAATATTTCATCTTTATTGCGGAGCACTTGCAGGTGCAGTGTTGACAGAGTATGATGACCCTGGTACCATTACAAAATGTTCTGATCAAAGATTCTGTAGAAGAATCCTGATTAAAGGTGGAAGGTGGGAGGAGAGGTGTAGAACAGAATTTCAGTTCTCATGGAATCCATACTTTTCGGAGCCGTGGAGGCTGAATGAGCCCCCAGAACTATTACCCTGAGATAGTCTTTAAACCTTAAACCAAAAGTATCCCCTGAAATCTTAAAACCAGACAGTAGTTTAGCTTAACTAATAAAGACTGTCTGCTTTGAACTTTGTGCTCTTTTACAATCTATCTGTATGGGATCAAACTGACAACAGTAACTCGAAAGATTAGATAGGAAGCATGGGGCAGTGAGTTTATGCTAATGGGGGAGGGACAGCTCACAAAAGGATGGTGAGAATGGTTGCACAACTAGGAGAATGTAGCCAGTGTCACTGAATTGTACACATAGAAACTGTTGATGTATTTTCTGCTGTGTACAGTCATTCTGCATAACGGCTATTGAGGCAGCATCTGACTGCATGTATGTCTGTGATCCCATAAGGTTATAATCGAGTTTTGAAATCCTGACTGGAGGACAGTATGTAGCGGGCGTAACTGGATGTAGTGAACACAACAGCTTCGCACACACAATATGCATATCTCATGTCTCTTGTTTACAAAGCTGTTGTGCTGCCAAATGTATAATGGGTACAGTATATATATAACTTACAATACATACATCTTGATATAATAAATGCCTATTTTTTTATGTTACTGGCTTATGTATGTACTGCACTGTACTTTCTATCATTATTTTAATGTGAACTTTCCCTACTTGCAAATAGAAAGTTCAGTGTGTAACAGTGTATGCTTTGACTCATAGGCAGCAGCATCCAATAACATGTATCATGCGTTTCTTGAGTGTTGTAGCGTTGTTTCTTTTAAAAATATTACCATGAAGTACGTCATGGCTCCCCAGTGCAACAAAACCAGCGCTAGTGATCACAGCAGCAAGAGGCAAAGAAAAAGTATCAATTTGGAAATAAAACAAAAGGTTATTAAATAACATGAAGGTAGAAAATCAGTGAATGCTGTTGCTTGCGATTTAGGCATGTTCGCACAACGTCCAAATCACATAACATCCTATTTCACAGAATGTTTTGTGGACATTAAGCAGCACATGACTGTATTCTCAACAACAACAAAAATAAAATTATTTAAAAAAAATGATAAAATGGCTCACGTATGACTTCTGATCAAGATCAGAAACTTGATAAAAGCATCTATAAACCAAACCAAACCCCTTGCCATCAAGTCAATTCCGACTCATAGTGACCCTATAGGACAGAGTAGAACTGCCCCATAGGGTTTCCAAGGAGTGGCTGGTGGATTCGAACTCCTGACCTTTTGGTTAGCAGCCAAGCTCTTAACCACTGCGCCACTAGGGCTGTAAAAGTATCTACAAGTGATGATTATTTGCTTTGTAATGTACTGTTTTTTTCCTTTCTCTCTATAATCTAACCCAAGCTTTCATATGTATTTGTAGTCATTCTATTTTGGTTTATGTATAAAGACATGTTTTTTGTGAAGATACATGGATTTCATAGTTAACAAAATGTTTCTTAAGTCCTATAGATTTTAGAAAGAAAACACAGGTTATTTTGTTGCCTAAATTTAAATGTGAGCAGGAAATTGTTAAACTTCTAAAAATTTATTTGGCCATTTCTTTGGATCATATTAAAAAAAAAAAACTTAAGAGGAAATGTTTTTCTTACATATACTTGGTGTGAAAAGAGGAAATAGGTATTCTGGAATCTACAGTTCAAATTCACCATCTTATATGTGTGAAATTGTGATGTGTTTAAAATTTTTTCAAACTAAAATGTTAATAACCATCTTACACTTACACTTCAGGAAACTTAGACTTTCCTAAATAACATATTTAGAGAACTACTGTTGTAATTTTCAAATAAGAAAAATTAATTTCATTTTTCCTTGAAAAGGAAAAAAAGGATTATATTTGACACAATAAGAACTCTTTCTTCAAGGAAAAAATGTGATGAATAATATCTAGAGGAACTTCTGAAATTAATCTTATAAAAGACTTTCCCCCAAAAATACGTATTTTACGACCCACTTAGTATGAAAGATCCTACACTGTTGTCCTCTTCCGTTTGTGTTAACTGCATCCCAATTTCTGGAGGAGGTGCTAGAATATGTGTATTTTGAAAAAGTGCCCCAGTCGATTCTCAAGAGTACCCCCACCTAAGAACCACTGGGACAGAATGAGGACATCCTCCCAGCCTACTGAAAATCGAGATAACAGGTTTTTAGTGTGATACTAAAACCTAAAATTTGTTAAATTTCTGAATTGTTCCTAATTTTAATTGTCTGAGTTGTTTATTGAAATATTCTAATATTTAATCTTTGTATAGTACCTTGCACCCGAAGTAATCAGAAAACAGCCCTATGACAATACCGTGGATTGGTGGTGCCTTGGTGCTGTTCTGTATGAAATGCTGTACGGATTGGTATGTACTTCTTTTCTTTTGTGACTATGTCAGTATATTGTGATTAATTTGAGGTTTCTCTTTCTGATAATCTTGTGAAAATGCTAACAGAGTAGCAGAGCAGTAACCTGGTTAAATGAATGAAAAAACACTTTAGGGATATGCACAAACAGGATAACTTTTCAATTTGTTACTAGCTTTTTTGAATTGGTGTAACTATTTTTCTGTCATATTAATCACTAACTTCAGACATTCTCATCCCACGGTCATTTTTAGAAATAGACACCTAGTTGTAACATTAAAATTACTTTCCTTCTTTAAACCCAACAATAAACCAAAACCAAACCAAACCCATTGCCACTGAGTCGATTTTGACTCATAGAGACCCTGTAGATAGTTTAGCTTTATTAGTAAAGTATTTCTGCCTTGAGCATTGTGCTCTTTTGAAGAATTATCTTTGCAAGATCAAATTGACAACGGCAACTTGAAAGGTTAGATGAGAAGCTCAGAGGGCAGTTAAGTTTATGTTGAGGTTGGTGAAATAATTTGGAAAAGGATAGCAAGAATGGTTGTACAACTTGAGGAATGTAGTTAGTGTCGCTGGATTGTACATGCAGAAACTGTTGAAATGGTATATCTTTTGCTGTGTATATTTTCATTAAAAAATAAAATAAAATTACTTTTCATTGTGTTTACTCCAAACATCATTCCTGCCTAATTTCAAAAAGGTGAAAGAAAATTTTGTTTTTATCAACATACCCAACCACCCAGTGCCGTCAAGTCGATTCCAACTCATAGCGACCCTATAGGATAGAGTAGAACTGCCCCCATGAAGTTTCCAAGGAGCGCCTGGCAGATTTGAACTGCCGACCCTTTGGTTAGCGCTGTAGCACTTAACCGCTACGCCACGAGGGTTTCCGGCAATATACTGTTTTATTTCAAAAGATAATTTATTTGAGTATTTGCCTTGTAGTTTGTTTTTATAGGATTTAATTAATACATTGATTCTCAGCTTTTTCACCACTGGGGATTCTACATTCCCCTTCTCATAAACACCATGTCCTGAAGATTGCACGGGAAAAAAGTGAAGCTTACTATGTAATTAATTTCCTCAATTTGTATTAAAAACCCATAAAGCCAGCGAGATCTTATGGTTAACATGAGTTAGTTTTCCTGCATTGAATTAATGTTCCAACCAAAACCAAACAGTTTAGGTAGTTTACATATCCTTATAGGAAGTAAATGTTTGCTTTTCTTTAGACATTTTGAAATATTTGGAATAGCTTCTAGACTCTCTTCATTATTCCTTAGTTGTCCAGCAACATCATGCTGGGAACCACGCAGTAATACCCTATGCTGCCACTGCTAGGGAAACCTTGGTGGTGTAGTGGTTAAGTGCTATGGCTGCTAACCAAAGGGTTGGCAGTTCGAATCCGCCAGGCGCTCCTTGGAAACTCTATGGGGCAGTTCTACTCTGTCCTGTAGGGTCGCTATGAGGCGGAATCGACTCGACGGCACTGGGTTTGGTTTTTTGGTTTGGCCACTGCTGGTGCTAATGCTAAATACTGCTGTTAGCTGAGACCTGAGCTCGGTTTTTGTGTTGTTGTTTTTGCTGAAAACTGCAGCTCTCAGTGAAATTCTGCACATGATGTACATTTTAGAGCATTTGTTGCATGTTGCTAATTTTGAATGGTAGATACCAATGAAAGCCAACAGTATCTTTGTCCTTGACTAGGATCCCCTTGTTGAAAGATCCAGTTTTATGGTTATGGTTAGAACATTTGATAACCACTTTTCTCCAAGTGTGCAGTGTTTACCTTCTTGATATTTCAATATCCTTTGAATTTCTTTATAGAGAACTTTGAAAATATAAAATATTAACGTCGTATATAAAATCCAGTTGATTCAAAAGGGAACGTTTGAATGAGACTTAATTTTTATTAACTATTTAAAAATAAAGTTAGATTAAAAAAAACTAAAGTTTTTTTTTCCCCCTATAAAAAAGAAAAAGTGACAAGCCTATAAGTTCCCTTTACTTTAAAACTAAAGGATGTAACTGGCTGATTCACATGTTGATGTTGTGTCCCCAGTACAGAGTACACCCATAATGTTGTCATTGTCACAAGTACTTAGGAAGGACTGCTATCTTCAGGTCTCCATCTCACTTTCTTTTAATTAGTGTATTTCAAAATCTGCAAGAAATTGCTTAGTGTTGGTGTGCGTTGAATCTCTATTTCCAATAATTTTATCACCATGCCCATGAGGAGGTTGGTTATTGTTTCTTCTAAAGCAGATACTATTACAAGTCTCATACAATTTAACACTTGCCCCTAAGGTGCTGATGAACAAATGAACTGGCCCTAATTCATCCAGTGAACATGTATTAAACTCTGCAGTGTGCTGGGCCTTGGAATCTCAGGGCACCAGGAGACCACACTACAAATGTGCATGTGCCCAAAAGGCCTTGGGCGTCTGCAGCTGTCCAGACTGCCACCTGCAAGTGGAGACCAAACCTAGAAACCCATTGTTGTCAAGTTGATTCCAACTCATAGTGACTCTGTAGGACAGAGTAGAACTGCCTCATAGGGTTTACAAGGCTGTAAATCTTTCCAGAAGCAGACTGCCACAACTTTCTCCTGTGGAGCAGCTGGTGGATTCAAACCACCAACCTTTTAGTTCACGGTCAAGCACTTTAACCTCTGTGCCACCAGGGCTTCTAGATGAAGGCCAGACCCTACTATTTTAACCCCAATTTTGTTATAGTTCAGTTACCACTTAATTTATTTTGATTTTTTTTTTTTTAGCCTCCTTTTTATTGCCGAGATGTTGCAGAAATGTATGACAACATTCTTCACAAGCCCCTAAATTTGAGGCCCGGAGTGAGCCTTACAGCCTGGTCCATTCTAGAAGAACTCCTTGAGAAAGACAGGCAAAATCGACTCGGTGCCAAAGAAGACTTTGTATGTAACATCTTTGCCAGTACTGACTTGATTTAAGCTTATTTAAGATTGGGAGGTAAATCCTTACTTGTGTGATGACTAGAACTATTAAAGAATAGCACCGTGAAAAAGAAGCATACATGTCTCAACAGTTGTCAACAATGTTTATATGGAACTGAACAGTGTTTTAAGCACTTTTCACATGTATTTTTTCAAAACACAATCATTTGTTTGATTTTTGTTTTTAACAATTTCCTCTTCCATCCCTTCTTTCTAAAAAATGTTGTGTTGGCATACATTTTTTATAACTATCTAAATTTTTAAATCATTTTATTTAACAAGAATTTATTAGGTGCTTTCTGCTGCATGAGGCAATACCTTTTGCTTTGAACTAGCGTTAAATCACTTTGTTCTGAGAATTTGGTGACACCTTGAGATTATAATGGAATCTGCAGGTTTGTTTATTTTAATTCAGGGTAATTAAATTGCTAGTATAGTTACCAGTGGTACGTTAGTGTGTCTGTAAACTCACAGACGATTGAGGAACATGAACTTTTAATTTTCTTTCTCAGGAATTCTTGGAGGCTGTTCATCAATCTTGAACTTGATCTGTGGCTAACAAACTTTTCTAATAATGTGTCCCACCCACAGCCGCTGCCCCACCCGCAGCTCAGCGGGTAGCTCTACCAGTATTTTCCTGTTGAGCTCCGATTCTGTAGTCCACTGTTTCAGTCGCTCTTACCCCCATGCTCCTTGGATCTTTTGTTAAATTCACTGGCAAAAATTGCAACCCTGGGTGAATCCACTGTCTCTCACCTCCTGGACTGCTGAACAATGTGAAGGAAAGTTACACAACTGGGCATGGTGAAGCCACTATAAAATCGTAGTCACCAAGCTCTTCTGCGTTTCCCTACTGCCTGATAATACTCCTATGTTTCTCTGTTCAGCTGATTCTCCTACTATCTGTAATAACCCCAAGTCAAGTCAACCCCGACTCATAGCAACCCTATGGGGCATCTCTACTCTGCCCCATAGGGTTTCAAAGCAGCGCCTGGTGACTTCCAACGGCGGACATCTTGGTACCTCTTAACCACTACACCACCAGGGTTTCCACCCTCTGTAATAGCTAGTTCAAACCTTCTCTCCAAACTTTCTGATTCCTTTTCTTCTTCCTCACTTTTAGCAGATGCCTCCTATTTTATAAGGAAAATGGAACCTTTAGAGGGGAACTAACTCAGCTTCTTGCTACCATCTTTGCAGACCTACATGCGTCTACACCTAATATTTCCTTCTGTTATAGTGGAAAAGGTCAGTTTCTCCCTCTGCACTAGACCCCGACCCCTTGCAAAGAGCCCTGTGAATGCTTTTTTCTGAACGGACAACTGCTCCCTTTTGTTCTGGTTCCTTCCAATCAATAATTAAATGTCATGACGTCTCCATTATCTTAGAGCAAACCAAAACCCCTCAGCCCTACTGTCCTGCAAGCTGCTACTCTGCTTCTCCCCTCCACAGCCAAACTCGTTGAAGGTTTTCTGTACTCGCTGTCCCTTTCCAGTCGCTTCTCATTTCTCAGTCTACCACAGGATAGCCACTAGAACTGCTGGATGCTTCTGTTCCGTAGCTGGAGCTCTCAGCAGCATTTAAACTTGCAGTTCTCGCCTGTCCCCTAGGGTTCAGCAAGAGCACACACCCATCTCACACTTCCCTGTCTGTATTTCTGAGGCCTCCTCCATAGCCTTCTTTGTAGACTCTTCTTCAACCTGACCATTAAATTTTGCAGTTTCTTGGGGCTGTCCTAAGACCCTCTTTTCTTCTGCTTTGTTCTCTTCCTGGACAGGAATTTGTCCCATGACTTTAGCTACATGTATATCGTTATCTCACACATTTATATCTTCCATCCAGACCTCTCTTCTGAACTCTTGTTTTTATTGTGCTCTAGACTTTTTTTTTTCTAGACTTACATAACATCTGTCCGTTCAGCACTACCACTTGGATTTCTTGGGAGTAACTCAAACTCAGCATGTTTTAAAAAATTCTCCCTGCGTTCCCTTTCTAACTAAATGACATCACTGTCTATCTGTTCAGGTCAGAAATCTGAGTATCGTTCTTGATTCCTCTCTCTTCCTTACTTCCATATTCAGCCAACACTCAGGTTCTGTTGCATCTGCCTACTAAATCTTTCCCACATCCGGACACATCTCTTTAGCCCCACTGTTACTACTGTTTTCCTAGCCACTGGCATGTTTTGTGTGACTACAGTGGTAGATATTTTTTCCTTTGTCTGGACTCTCCAATCCATTTCCTCATTACAGTCAGGATGTCTTAAAAAATAATAATAATACTATTGTGACATTCCCGTACCAAAAACTCCTTGATGGCTTCCCATAACCCTAGAATAAAATCTAAAATTGTTAAAGTAGTCCATGTTATATGGCCCCTGTCCACCACTTCAGCTTCACCTGTGTGAGAGTCCTCGTCCTTCCCTGTGCTGCCTCCATACTGGACTCTCATTTTCTTGACCAAACTAACATCTTTGCCACCTCAGAACCTTTATATTCTGCCTGGAACATTGTCCCCTCATTCTTTTGCCTGGCTGATTCTTACTCACCCTTCAGATCTCTGATCAGACGTCACTTTCTCTAAGAAGTGCTTTTTAACCCACCAAACTAGGTTAGATCCTACTTTTACACTCCCATGGCACTTTGCAGGAAAAAAAAGCTGGAAGCAATACCTGTGCCAACTTTCAATAATGGCAACTAGAGTGAAATACTTTTTTTTTTAATAATTTTTATTGTGCTTTAAGTGAAATTTGCAAATCAAGTCAGTCTCTCACATAAAAACTTATATACACCTTGCTAAAAAAAAAAAAAAAAAAACACCTTGCTACGTACTCCCAATTACTCTCCACCTAATGAGACAGCCCGCTCTCTCCCTCCACTCTCTCTTTTCATGTCCATTTCACCAGCTTCTAACCCCCTCTACCCTGTCATCTCCCCTCCAGGCAGGAGATGCCAACATAGTCTCAAGTGTCCACCTGATCCAAGAAGCTTAGAGTGAAATACTTTCTTGGTAGTAGAACTTACCACCTTGGTTTTAGCTCTGTCCCACGGTATAAAACTCTCTTGTCCTGACTTCTTCTTTCCCTCACCTATTCAGGTAATAATGGTAATTCTTTGCACATATGTGGTGCCTTTTATAGCACTTTATTTTCATATTTTCTTTATATTCTCTTCATAGCACTTTTTGAATTTTCTGCTGTTCCTTAGAACAGTCTTGTGAAGTATCCATGGCAGAAATGTTAACTGCATTTTACCTACGAGGAAGCTGTGGCTGGGAGTAGGATAACTTAGGTTAAAGTAGATAGTTCTAAGTAACTGCCTTTCACATCTGGCCTGTCAGTCTTTCCACACACTGTTTTACCACATGAATAGCATAAGCATGTATCAAAAAGAATAACTGAGGAGCAAAATGGTAGTGTTTTGACATCTTAAAATTTCTTCAGAATTAGTGAAAACAAAAATATTTCTTTAATATTCCAGCTTGAAATTCAGAATCATCCTTTTTTTGAATCACTCAGCTGGGCTGACCTCGTACAAAAGAAGATTCCACCACCATTTAATCCTAACGTGGTATGTATATATCCAAATCTTTGTTTCCAAAATAGTGTAAGGTAAAACTGTAGCTCACTGTAATTGTAGCAGTAGACCTCAAAATCTAAACTTAGATGCTGCTACCTCAGAACTGAAGCCGCTCCTGAAGTCCACCCTTCAGCCGAAGATTAGGCTGGCCCATAAAACAAACAATAACGTATGTGAGGAACGTCCTTTTTTTTTTAAATTTTTATTGTGCTAGGAATGTACTTCTTAGTTCAATCAAGTATATGGACCAAATGGGCAACCCCTACCCAAAAGCGAAGGCAAAAGGGACAGGAAAACTGGTTGAATGGACACGGGGAACCCAGGGTGAAAAGGGAAAGGGGGAGAGTGCTGATGCGTTGTGGGGATTGCAACCAGTGTCACAAAATAATTTGTATATAAGTTTTTGAATGAGAAACTAATTTGCACTGTAAACTTTCACCTAAACCACAGTAAAATTAAAAAAAAAAACCTAACCTCAATGCGATAGTCAGTACCTAAATATTTGTGAAATATGTCACTCGGGGTGATTTATTGCTTTTCACAGAGGGCCAGTAGTATTATATTAGGTTGATAAAAATCTTCCAGCACAGTAATTGTGAAGTATTTTTGTTGGAGCATGTTTAAGAAAAGGATGAGCTCATTAGGTTAAAAATAAAAGATGTAAATTAAAGCAACTGCATTTCATTTTTATACCTGCTAAAACATTTTAAGTGACACTGATGCACATTTTTTTCTACACTGACATAAAACCAAATACAGGCAAACATTTTTAATGGTAATGTAAATTGTTACAACCTTTTTGGAAAACAGTAAGACCGTATACCATAAAAATGTTCATGTTAGCTTGATAATCTACTGGTGGGGATATTTCCGAAGGCTACATCACCAAAGATGTGCTTTACAATATTAACAATGTTGGAGTTTTTTGGAAAAAACATGTAACAGGGAAATTATTAATAATCATCAGTGGGCCGGTAATGTTAGTGACTATTGATAGCTTCCTGTGTACCAGGCATTGTGATATACACTTTTGTGTGCACATAATACATAATTTACTCTTCAAATAAGCTACGAAGTTACTACTGTTACTATTGTTATTACTATATGTGTTTTATAAATGAGGAAATGGAAACTAGAGATGTTATATAGCTGGATAAAAAGCAGCAGAGCCAGGATTGAAATCTATTTCTGACTCCAGCATCGGTATTCTTTCTGTTAAGCAACATTGCCTTTTCTGGTTACATAAATGATAATAAATATTAAAATGAGCAGAACATCTTTATAAAGTTAAATGAAAACTTGGTAATTACGATTTTATAAGTTATGATTGTAACTGTAAAAATACGGATGAGGACTGAACAGAATATCAACCAAGAATGATTTGGTGTGGCAGGATCATAGGTGAGTTATCTTCTCTTTTATTTCAAGATTTGCTATTGCTGTGAAACTTAGGGAGTACTTTTTAACGTTAGAGCAGGGTCATGATGGCACCGCGGTAGAGTGAGTATTATTTAGTCTACTTGGACTTTGTTAAAGTCTAGTTTCTGTGCATAGCTCATAGCTGGTATTAGAAAAAAAAAAAATAGGTGCGATATTGTACACTTTTAGACAACACAGCATTTGTAAACTTATTTCAGGTAGTTCATCCAGAAGTGACTTTCGGAAATGACTGTTAGGGACAGTTTCTATCCCTAATTTCTGGGGTATAGTAGGAACCCAGGACACTTAAGAATGATTTACTTTTTTCTTTATGTTGAGAGTCACTGCATTTAGGTATCCTCAAAGAAATGTATCATCAGGCACACGAAGGAGTAAGGGACTCTTTCTAAGCAGCTTTAAAAATGGAAACATTGACTTCAGTCAGATATCTCCAGGTATCTACGTCTAATTCTGTGTCTAATTGGAAGTTGTTAACTTCTCAAGTCTTTACTTTGTTTTTTTCTGACTTGGATTGTGAGGTTTAATTTAGGTAATGCTCGTAAGGTGTCTGAGTGAGTGGCACATACTAGGCGTTCAATAAATATTAGTTCCCTTCTGCCTTTCCTTCTGTTTGGGAATTTGTCAGTTAAATATATATAGGCACTTAGGTAGAAAATACAAAGAAAAATGCCTTCAAGAAGACTACAGTTGATTGAAGAGGCAGAATATTTAAAGAGAGAAGAAAAGTTAAATAACTGTGTGGTTAGCATGTATTAGGTATCCAGGTATGTGGATTGAATTGAAATATGTAATGTGAGGCAACAAAACAGATGTCTTATAATAATTTATGGCTATATCTATAGAGGAAAAAAGGAGCTGACAGAAATTCTTTGATGCTTACTCTTCCTGTCAACAAACTGAATTCATTTTCAGTCTGGTTGGTGTCTTAAATTTTAAATAAGGTTACCCCATTTTTGCAAATAACACGCCCACACATACAACACGCCTGGGAAAATAATGTGCAGGGGGTTGCACAGTTGGCAAAAACGCATAACGCATAACGTGGGAGTTATTTGCGTAAAAATAGTGTAGCTACTCTCTCAGTACCAGCCATGAAGTCATTTGCAAAATGCTTATAAAGGCAAATATGATAACGTTTGCTTTCGTTTATTGAGTGCCTTCTAAGTGTCAGATTCTGGGAATTTTATGTATTAACTCATCAGATCCTCACAGCAGAGTTAAGAAGTAGGCAGCAGTATTTGTATTTTCCAGAAGAGACAAGTTCACAGTTAGGGTAATTTACATAAAGAATTACAGCTAGCAGATTTCACAGCAAGAATTCAAACTTTAGTGTTGTAGTCTAGAGCCTGTGTGTGTGTGTGTGTGTGTGTGTGTGTGTGTGTAATTTCTAGCATTCTTTCTTATCTTTGGGGGATTTCCTCACATGGAAGGCTCTAGCATTCTGTGTTTCCCTGGTCTCTGCTCAGACAGGAGCCCTATCAGGCTATTTACATCCTTGGCTTATTTTACCTGTTCTAAATCTCCATCTGTTCACCTAGGTTAGACTTGATGGCTTGTACATTTTAAGGATTCCCGTCCTGTTAGAAGTAGCCCTGTGGCACAATGCTTAAGCACTCAGCTGCTAATCGAAAGGATGGTGGTTCAAAGCCAGCCACCCAGCAGCTCCACAGGAGATAGACCTGGCAGTTAGCTTCCATAAAGATGACAGCCAAGAAGCCCCATGAGGAAGTTCTACTTTGTCACATGGAGTTGCTATGCGTTGAAATCTATTGAAAGGCACTTAACAACAACAACGACAACTTTCCCTTAGAACCAAGATAGCCTAGGGTTTCAGGGATGGGCTTTAAGAATGAATCATCTGAGTTTGTATCCCAATTTTATTTGTAAATGTATCCGAAGGGAAGTGTCTGTTAGCCTTCGTCAGATAAAGGGAGATTAACACTTACTCACTGTCTTAGAACCTGGTGGAACAGTGGTTAAATCCTTGGCTGCTAACCAAAAGGTCAGCAGTTGGAACCCATCAGCTGCTCCTCGGGAGAAAGATGTGGCAATCTGATTCTGTGAAGATTTACAGCCTTGTAAACACTATGGGGCAGTTCTGTCCTGTCCTATAGGGTTGCTGTGAGTCAGAATCAACTTGATGGCATTGGGTTTGGTTTGGGGTTTTGGGTCTTAGAATGTGGATCCCTGGTGGTGCACTGGTTAAGAGCTCGGCTGCTAACCAAAAGGTCAGCAGCTTGAATCCACCAGCGGCTCCTTGGAAACCCTATGTGGCAGTTCTGCTCTGTCGTATAAGATCACTATGAGTTGGAATTGACTCGACAACAACGGGGTCTTAGAACCTAAGCAGCCTACATGCTTCGTTTCCTGTGTGCCTTGTCCCACTTAGGCCCTCGCCACATGCTTCATGATGTTGTCTGTAGCACAATGAGAGTCATGTCCCACAGTTTTATTTATAACCCCTTTGTTTCATCATCACAAGACTTCACCCACCCAGAATTGAGGAGCAAAATGGTGGCTCAAATGCAAAATGCTAACCTTATAACCTACCTGATCCCTTTCTCTGAACTTGCAGGTGGTGATGGGTGCAGGAGAAGAGGATCATTACAGTGCTTGGGGTTGAATTAGCATAGATTACCCCTCTTTGATGCTGGCCTTCTTCACCCCACCTCCCTCCCCTCACCCTGCAATAAGACCCTTCACTGTTAGAAGTACAGGCCATCTCACCTAAATAGTGAAAATCAAGAAAGGAAAAGCAGAAGAGTTGTTTCAAAGAAAAGATGAAGTAGGAAGACATCTGAACTTGCCAGGAATAAATATACAAATTCATAATATAATTTTATTGAAGGACTAAATTCATGAAAGAAAAGCTAAGGTGAATAATGGTATGCTTTTGATGTTTCAGGCCGGACCAGATGACATCCGGAACTTCGATGCAGCATTTACAGAAGAAACAGTTCCATATTCTGTGTGTGTGTCTTCTGACTATTCCATAGTGAATGCCAGTGTGCTGGAGGCGGATGATGCATTCCTTGGCTTCTCTTACGCACCTCCTTCAGAAGACTTATTTTTGTGAACAGTTTGCCATTCAGAAAACATCGAGCAAATATAAACCTACGGAAGGGACTGAAATTCCTATTTGTGTGAATATATAAAAATTATGTCTAACCAGTGCCTCATTTTTACAGTAATGTTGAAAACTATGAAAAATGTATTTTCTGCTGTATGCAAGAAAATAGGGCATTTCAGAGAGCTAAGTTTTGAATTAAAATTTGTATTCTTGTTTATTAAGCTTATTTTTAAACAGAAACTTTAAAAGCTATTATTCTTAGCATTAACCTATTTTTAAAGAAAACTCTTTTGCTATTGACTGTTTTTTCCCTCTAAGTTTACATTGACACCTACCCAAACTAGACTGTTTCTCAAGAATCTATTTCAGTTCAGTTAATATATATTAATGTCTTTGTAACTCTACTCTGACTTTCGCTTTTAAGTCAGAACTATGCAATTGGTACAGGATGGTTTAAGACGAAACCATATCTTTCAGCATTAAATCACTGTTTGAAATAATCAAGTCACGGTAGGGTTAAAATGTGTAAAAGCTTAATTAACATATTGGCTACTAGTTAAACTTTGAATAACCGGTCATTATACAGATTGTTTAAGAATTAACAAAAAGAGATCCTTTGCTTTTGAAATACCAATTCAAATTTGCGAATTATTTTTTTCTTTTGGAGGAAAAGGAGAAGTTTAATAGTTAGAAATTTTAAGTGTTCCCAAAGATCTGAAAAGTACTAAGTACAGCTGGATATTTTTTAGGTGGTGCCAAAAATGAATGTTTCTGTGTCATGTATTTATATTGCAGATATATTCTATTTATTTTCACATTGTTAGTTTTTGGTCTTGTGAATGTTTAATACACTGTTAAGTAGGTCTAGATCTTGGCATTTGCTTTTGCAAACAATTCTTTCAGAACTGTCTTCCTAATTAGTTAATAAGTGAAAAAAATTAGAGCTCTTTAGAATAATTACCTAATTGGGAATCAAAAAGTAGAGTATCAAATTCTGGGTCAATATAAATATGTACAGTTTTTCACTATGATATAACAAAAGTTAAAAATAATTCAAGCAGGTGCATATTTAGAATCTTATGTCTGTTAGAAAAAGTACAAGAAGCTGACCTTAAATCATTACATAGTCAGGAAGGATGTTGATGTTGTGGGAGAAGAACCACCATGTCTTCCAATGTTTTGAGAAACCTCAGATGCAAGGCCTTCTAGCCACGTGTCTTTGCATTCGTGTTGTTGGAGCGATCATGATGTCCCTGGGGGTTGCATCTCTCTCTCAGTTTGCAGTAGCTGAACCAAGAAAGAAGGCATATGAAGGTTTTGCAGAAATTGTGAGTCCAGGGAAGATTTTGAGGAGATGAGGGAAGCTGATATCTTTCAGAGTGTGAAATGATTTTGGAATGTAAAGAATTTCTTTGGACCGAGTTTCTTAAAAGTTGTCACTGACCTATGTTCCTGAACTATGAATCATGACCCTGTGGGCTAAGGAATAGTTTCTCTTGGAAAATAAATAATTAACAAACAAAAAAAATTACGTAGCAGCTAACTCACGCACTTGTAAAAGAGAATAATTATAAAGAAAAAAATTTTTAAAGGCTGAACTTGGAATTCTGTTTCTTCGTTTGGTGTGGTTTTTCAAGTCATTTGGAAACATCACTGTGAAAGGGTTTAGTGATCCAGTTTCGATGCCCCAAGGATAAGCATTTCTTCAGGTATTTGTCTTGAGAAAGAAATCACAAGAGTATTTCACATCAATCCCATTTGGCTTAAAAATGTTCTGCAGAATCAGAGGGGGGATGCTTTTGTTAATACTATTTACATCCACTACACTGAATCTTCCTTCAGAGGGAAGACTTTAATTTTTACACTGTAAATATTTGGTTCATTTGGCATTACAGTAAATAAGTTGTGTAACTTCTGCTTTTATACAAAGTTCCTTGCTTATTATAGAGCAAAATAAAAGCTAGCTTCTTGTATGATTTTCTTTTTTTCTCAGCCACTCCTTAATTAAACTGCCAGAAATGGAAGTGCAATATTGTATATTTTTAAGAACAAATTTTAAATAGGATTTTGATGTTTCTCGGATCTCAAGAAATCTATATAGATAATAAAAGATTAATGATCAACTAATTCCTGTCATTATTTGAAATTAATATAAGTAATGTTGACAGCAATCATTGCAAAAATAAATTACGTGTGTGATGGAGAAAAATGTAAAATTTTAACAGAAAATATGTGGACACCTGTAAGTTACGAGATTATCATATGTTGGTATTTTTAACGTTAGGGAACAAAATCTCTTCCAGATTTTATGTTTATGTCTTCTCTCAGAGCATGCCAGTCTTTTAGAAATAGTCATGCGTTGCTTTTAATGTCCAAGATATGTTCTGTGAAATAGGACATTATGGAATTTGGACGTTGTGCAAATACCATATTATATACTTAGCAAAGATATATGGGAAAACTTTTTTTTTTTTTTGGCTTCCAAATTGATACTTCCCCTTTGCCTCTCGCTGCTGCTAATCACTAGCACTGGTTTTGCTGCCTTTCAGAGCAATGATGCACTTCAGGGTAATATTTTCGAAAGAAACAGATAATGTTACAACACTCAAGAAGCAGGGGATACACAGGATTGGATGCTGCTGCCTGGGGAGTGGAAGCGTAACACTGTTATATTGTAAACTTTTTATTTGTAAGTAGAAAAAGTTCACATTAAAATAAGGATATAAAGTTCAGTACATACATAAGCCAATAACAGGTGTTTATTATGACTATCAATACCTGTGTTATAGGTTTCATATGTACTGTTCCATTATATCCCTGGCGGCACAGTTGCTTTGTATATAACAGACGTGAGACATGTGTGTTGCATGCGGGAAGCTGTTACATTTACTATGTCCACTACTTCGTGTTCTCCGATCGGGACCTTATGAGACTTGCCCAAACAGATGTTATGCAGTACATGACTGTATTTTTGCCTTTTGAATACTTGAGCCATTTCGTGATGATTATTAAAATAAATTCAACATTGTAAATGATTCGGTAACATTCTTGTTTCCTATAGCTCTTATTTTCTTGCATACAGTAGAGCGTAGTGCTTTCCAACCGTTGCTACATCGAAGCTAACACAGAAAATTAAAAACTTTGGCACACCTAGGGGAGATGTTAAATGGCATAGACACAGCAGCAGGTGCAGTGCATTAATATATACAAAACTATATGGGCATACCTTGGAGATATTGCGGGTTTGGTTCCAGACCACCCCAATAAAGCAAATATCACAATAAAGCGAGTAACACAAAATTTTTTGATCTCCCAGTGCATATAAAAGTTCAGTTTACGTTACACGGTAGCCTATTACGTGTGCAATAGCATTATATCTAAAAATATATGTATATATAGAACCTTAATTAAAAAATACTTTGTTGCTAAAAAATGCTAACCATCATCTGAGCCTTCATCGAGTTGTAATCTTTTTGCTGGTGGAGGCTCTTGCCTTGATGTTGATGACTGCTGCTGACTAATCAGGGTGGTGGTTGCTGAAGGTTGGGGTGGCTGTGGCAATTTCTTAAAACAATGAAGTTTGACGCATCAATTCACTCTTCCTGTCACAAAAGATTTGTGATGCTGCCTGATAGCTTTTTACCCACAGTTTTTTTTTTTAGAACTTATTTCAAAATTGGAGTCAATCCTCTCAAACCCTGCGAGTACTTTATCAACTATGTTTATTATGTAACATTCTAAATCCTTTGTTGTCATTTTAATAATGTTCACAGCATTTTCACCAGGAGTACATTCCATCTCAAAAAACCACTTTCTTTGCTCATGCATAAGAAGCAACTCACCCGTTACAGTTTTATCATGAGATTGTAGCAATTCAGTCACATCTTCAGGCTCCACTTCTAGTTCTCTTGCTGCTTCCACAACATCTACAGTTACTTCCTGCACTGAAGTCGTGAACCCCTCAAAATCATCCACGAGGGTTGGAATCAACTTTCCCCAACTCCTGTTAATGTCGATATTTTGACCTCCTCCCATGAATCACAAATCTAGAACGATGAACTTTATAGAAAAATTTTAATTTCCTTTGCCCAGATCCATCAGAGGCATATGCTGTTGTCAGATGCCACCTGGTCAAATCCAACTCATAGTGACACTATGTACAACAGAACAAAACATGGTCCTGCATTAGCCTCGCAATCGTTGCTATGCTTGAGCCCTTAGTTGCAGCCGCTGTGTCAGTCCATCTCATCGAGTATTTTTCACTGACCCTCTACCAAGTATGATGCCCTTCTCCAGGGACTGGTCCCTTCTGATAACGTGTCCAAAGTAAGTGAGACAACATCTTGTTATCCTCGCATCTAATGAGCATTCTGGCTGTACATCTTCCAAGGCAGATGTGTTCCTAATTCTGGCAGTACATGATGTATACGATGATTTGTCGTCAACACCGTAACTCAAAGGCATCAATTCTTTTTCAGTCTTCTTTGTTCATTGCCCGGGTTTCACATGCATATGTGGTGACTGAAAATACCATGGCTTGGGTTAGGTGCACCTTAGTTCTCTAAGTGACATCTTTGCTTTTTAACACTTTCAAGATCTTTTGCAGCAGATTTGCCCAAAGCAGTATGTCATTTGATTTCCTGACTGCTGATTTCATGGGTGCTGATTGTGGATCCAAGTAAAATGAAATCCTTGACAACTTCAATCTCTTCTCTGTTTACCATGATGTTGCTTAGTGGTCCAGTTGTGAGGATTTTTGTTTTCTTTATGTTAAGGTGTAATCCATATTGAAGGCTGTGGTCTCCGATCTTCAACAGTAAGTGCTTCAAGTCCTCTTCACTTTCGGCAAGCAAGGTTGTGTCATTTGCATATCACAGACTGTTTTGAGTCCTCCTCCAATCCTGATGCCGTGTTCTTCTTCATATAGTCCAGCTGCTTGGATTATTTGCTCAGTATACAGATTGAATAAGTATGGTGAAAGGATACAACTCTGATGCACATCTTTCCTGATTTTAAAACACACAGTATCCGCTTGTTCTGTTCAAACAACTGCCTCTTGGTCTATGTACGAGTTCCTCATGATCACAGTTAAGTGTTCTGGAATTCTTATTCTTCACAATGTTACCTATAATCCGTTAGGATCCACACAGTCAAATGCCTTTGTGTAGTCAATAAAACGCAGGTAAATATCTTTTTTGGTATCCTCTGCTTTCAACAAAAATCCATCTGACATCAGTAGTGATATCCCTCATTTCATGTCTTCTTCTGAATCTGTCTTGAATTTCTGGCAGTTCCCTGTCCACATACTGCTGCAACCGCTTTTGAATGATCTTCAGCAAAATTTTACTTTCATGTGATGTTAATGATATTACTCAATAACTTCCGCATTCTGTTGGATCACCTTTCTGGAATGGGCACAAATATGAATCTCTTCCAGTTGGTTGGCTAAGTAACTGTCTTTGAAATTTCTTGGCATAGATGAGTGAGTGCTTCCAGCACTGCATCCATTTGTTGAAACATCTCAATTGATATTCCATCAGTTCCTGGAGCCTTGTTTTTCACCAGTACCTTCAGTGCAGCTTGGAATTCTTCCTTCAATACTATCGGTTCTTGATCATATACTACCTCCAGAAATGGCTGAACATAGACCAGATATTTTTGGTACAGTGACCCTGTGTATTCCTTCCATCTGCTTTTGACGCTTCCTGCATCATTCAATATTTTCTCCATAGAATCGCTCAATATTGCAATTCGAGGCTTGAATTTTTCTTCAGTTCTTTCGGCTTGAGAAATGCGGAGCATGTTCTTCCCTTTTGGTTTTCAAACTCCACGTCTTTGCACATTTCACTATAATACTTAGTCTTCTCAAGACTCCCTTTGAAATATTCTGTTCAGCTCTTTTACTTCATCATTTCTTCCATTTGCTTTAGCTGCTCTGTTTTAAGAGCAAGTTTCAGGGTTCTTTTGACATCCATTTTGGTGTTTTCTTTCTTTCCTGTCTTTTTAATGACCCTTTGCTTTCTTCATGTACAATGTTCTTGATGGCAGCTGTAGTCTTACAAAATGTATTTCTTAAATAAGAAGACTTGAAAGTCAAAATTAATCCTTGATTCAGGGGCTGCAGAATGGATGTTGTGCAGGCATGAAAACAACATTAATCTCCTTGTACAATCTCCATCAGAGTTCTTGGGTGACCAGGTGCATTGTCAATGAGCAGTATATTTTGAAAGGAATCTTTTTCTTGAGCAGTAGGTCTCAAGAGTGAGCTTAAAATATTCAGTAAACCATGTTGTAAAAAGATTTGCTGTCATCCTGGCTTTGCTATTTCATTTATAGAGCACAGGCAGAGTAGATTTAGCATAATTCTTATGGGCCCTAGGATTATCGGAACGGTAAATGAGCATTGGCTTAAACTTAAAGTCACCAGCTGCATTAGCCCCTTACAAGAAAGTCAGCCTGTCCTTTGAAGCTTTGAGACCAGGCATTGACTTCTCTCTAGCTATGAAAGTCCTAGATGGCATCTTCGGCCAATATAAGGCTGTTTTGTCTACATTGAAAATCTGCTGTTTAGTGTAGCCTCCTTCATCAATTATCTTACCTAGTGGGGCAGTTTTACTCTGTCTTATAGGGTCGCCATGAGTCGGAATCGACTCGAAGGCACTGGGTTGGTTTTGGGTAGATCTTCTAAATAACCTGCTGCAGCTTCTATATCAGTGCATGATGCGTCACCTTGCACTTCTATGTTACACAGATGTCATCTTTCCTTAAACCTCATGAACCAACCTCTGCTAGCTTCAGACTTTTCTTCTGCAGCTTCCTCACCTCTCTTAGCTTTCCCAGAATTAAGGAGAGTTATGGCCTCGTTTGGAGCACTGGTGGTATAGTGGTTAAGAGCTTGGCTGGTAGCCAAAAGATCAGCAGTTCGAATCCACCAGCTGCTCCTTGGAAACCCTATAAGGCAGTTCTACTCTGTCCTATAGGGTCGCTGTGAGTTGGACAGAATTGATTCGATAGCAACATGTTTGGTTTGGTTTGGTTTGGTTTGGTTTGGTTTGGTTTGGTTTGGTTTGGTTTGGTTTGGTTTGGTTTGGTTTGGTTTGGTTTGGTTTAGGGTCTTGTTCTGGATTAGTCTTTGGTTTAAGGGAATGTTGTGGATGGTTTGATCTTCTATCCACACCACTAAAACTTTCACCATATCAGCAATAAGGCTGTTTTGCTTCCTTATCATTCATATGTTCACTGGGGTAGCACTTTTAATTCCCTTCAAGAACTTTTCCTTTGCATTCACAACCTGGCTGTTTGGTGCAAGAGGCCTAGCTTTCAGCCTATCTTGTCTTTCAACATGCCTTCCTCACTAAGCTTAATCATTTCTACCTTTTGATTTTGAGTGAGAGACATGCTACTCTTCCTTTCACTTGAACACTTAGAGGCCACTGTAGGGTTATTAATTGGCCTAATTTCAATATTGTCACATCACAGGAAATAGGGAGGCTGAGGAGAGGGAGAGAGAGGGGAGAACGGCCGGTTGGTGGAGCAGTCAGAACACACAAAACATTTATTAATTTCACTATCTTATATGGACACGGTTCATGGTGCCCCAAGACATTACAAGAGTAGCATCAAAAGTCACTGATCACAGATTGCCACAACAGATATAATAATTATGAAAAAGTTTGAAATTTTGCAAGGATTATCAAAACGTGACACAGAGACACAAAGTGAGCACATGCTGTTGGAAAAATGGAGCTTACAGACTTGCTTGATGCAGGGTTGCCACAAACCTTCAGTTTGTAAAAAATACAATAGCTGTTAATTAAAGTGAAGCACAATAAAATGAGGTGTGCTGGTACCAAAATAATTTTTTCATATAAGAAATTTATAAAGGGAGCCAAAAACACTGTTCAGGTATTATTTCAGCAATGGTAAATATTTGAATAGTGATTTAAATATTCTGAATTTTTGTCACTAAAATTTATCACTATAAAAAATTTATTATTACCAACATCATTTAAGCATACCATAACTGGTACAGGGATTATCTACAGAAATATTTTGAGTCCTTCTTTGGAATATTATGTACTACATACTGTATAAAAAGTGGGAGTATGTGTGCAGAAACATTTTTGTTCATACTGGAATAATTTCTTCAATGAAGTGTGTTTAAACTGATAATTTGTCATATATGCAGTTTGGAAGTTAACTGTATTTTTTATGTGAAATTTTCTGCCACTTGCTTTTTTAAAGGCAACTTTCTACTTTTGTGGGTTTTTGCAGATTATTCCATATCCCATGCTTTGTTCAGATGCTCAAAAGGGTTCACTGCTATAAAAAGATTGGGGTTCTTTCTTTGCCACTTTTCTTCCCCTTTATTCACCAATATTAAGATAAATTGCTCTCTAACTTCCCTTGATAGCATTCCAATTTGAGATTTAAATCATTTACTCTATTAGGTGTCTTGGCAATATCGTATAGTCATCCATTTGTAATCCTTAAAACATATCATTTAGTAGTTAAAAGGATCCTGACACAAAGGTATTTCTTATTTCGCTGTTTTATTTTATATTATTCCTACTTTTACAATGTAATTACACCAGAAAGAAAAATCGTTTCTCAAAATATAACTTTTCCTATAATTTATCCAAAGTCAAGATATAGAACAATTTAACACATATTGCACACAGAAAAAGGCCAATAGAGATTTATAACTTGAGAGTTATATTTACAGCAGTGGCTTAGCCCAAGATCCCTACAAATGAAAAAAACTATTTTACATTTTGTGCAGAAAGTGATGGATTGCTATGAGCGTTAGGAAATAGTTTAAAACAGAATTACATCACTCTAGATAACCCTAAGGAGCCCTGATGGTGCAGGGGTTAAGCAACTCAACTGCTAACTGAAGGGCAGGAGAAAGATATGGCAGTCACCTTCCATAAAGATTTATAGCCTTCTGAGTAGCATCTAGGATCTTAAAAGCCCGTGAGCAGCTATCTAAGATACGTCTACTGGTCCGACCCTATCTGGAGCAAGGGAGAATGAAGAAAGCCAAAGACACAAGGGAAAGATTAGTCCAAAGGACTAATGGACTACAACTGCCACAGCCTCCACCAGACTGAGTCCAGCACAACCAGATGGTGCCCGGCTACCACCACCAACTGCTCTGATAGGGATCACAACAGAGGGTCCCAGACAAAGTGGGAGAAAAATGGAGAACAAAATTCCAATTCACAAAAAATAGACCAAACTTACTGGTCTGACAGAGACTGGAGAAACCCCCAGAGTATGACCCCCAGACACTCTTTTATCTCAGTACTGAAGTCACTCCTGAGGTTCACCCTTCAGCCAAAGATTAGCCAGGCCCATAAAACAAACAATAATACACGTAGCTCAACCGTGTATACGAGACTAATATGTACACCAGCCAAGCGTCAAGGACCAGAAGGCAGGAGGGGACAGGAAAGCTGGACGAATGGAAATGGGGAACCCAAGATCGAGAAGGGGAGAGTGTTGACATGTCTCAGGGTTGGCAACCAATGTTACAAAACGATATGTGTATTAATTGTTTAATGAGAAACTAATTTGCTCTGTAAACCTTCACCTAAAGCACACACAAAAAAAAGATGTATAGCCTTGGAAATCCTATAGGGCAGTTCTACTCTGTCTTATAGGGTCGCTATGAGTTAGAATTGATTGGATGGCAATGGGTTTGGTTTTTAGTTTTAGATAACCCTGCTTACTGGAAGAACCAGGCATGTTTGGTGATTTTGAAAATCTTTCACTCAAACGTCACTTGTAAACTTTTATAGTAAATTCTGTCTTATGCTGGAATGTAGCTCATAGGTTCATCAAAGGTTCTAATATATTTTCAGCATTATTAGCTTTATTGGGGAGCAGAGATTTCTAATTCAATTTTAGTTAAATCTTTCTGGGGAACTCTACAATGAGTTGTCAATACTGACTGTATTTTTCAAAAATAATGTGCCCAGTAAATAACACACACAGCACACCTAGGAAAACAATGCCCTAGGGGGTGACACAGTTCGCCAAAAAAAAGCATATATCACGTGTATTATCTGCATGAAAATATGGTAAATGTTTTCGTTTTATCACTTAACTCATGGAATCCAGAAGACTTATATACAATAAAATTGGCCTGCTTAAATTTCATCTCAAGAGTGTTGGAGTTCTTTCAGTTCTTTGCAGACATTAGTTAATATAATCTTGCTGTGTTAGATTTTTGTCTTATGCCTCAGTGATAGTAATAATGAAAAAATTATGGTTTACTTTGTTAAATGATACATTGATGTTGACTGCTAACACTTTAGTATGCTATTCCCTAACAATATGCACAAATTAGATTTGTCAAAATTTATTGGACTTTAAAACTCAAGATCTGTTTATTTTCCTGTATGTAAATTACACCTCAGTGAAAAATATTAAAAGACCCCCCCAAAAGTCATCTATATAAAAGGGAAGGAAAAAAATAATAAAATGGAAATTATTCATAATCCTACCACCTTAAAATACTGGGTTACCACCTTAAAAGAAGTATTTGAGCCATTTTACCATATTACATATAAAAATGATCAGAAATTTGGAGCAAAAGAAAAACTTAAAGGTGAGGCATATAGGGTGGGGGGTAAGATAATCTGGGTAAAGATTACAAAAATGCATAACAGCAGGTCTTTTATAAAAGGTTGCTGGAAGAGATACAAAAACTGGGAGGGGAGGGACTCTGGTTTGTGTAAGAGTCTTACACATACACACATATACCCTAAATAAAAAATTAAGATGAACCTATTGGTTAAAAGGTATTAAATGTCATAAATCTGCCTGGCAAAGACTCTATGCAAATGTATCTAAAAGTTAATAATTCTTCTTGCATAATACACACTTGTTTTGCACATTAGATATCTACTTCAAATTTTCAACTTATTGTGCACTTCCTAATTCTCAACTTACCCCTGAGAATTTGTTTCTGGTGTTCAGTAATAGTCTAGTAATAACGTGCTGTATTTCATGAGCCCTGGTGGCTCAGTGGTTAGGTACTCAGCTGCTAACTGAAAGGTGGGCAGTTTGAACCCACTAGCTGCTCCACAGGTGAAAGATGTGGCAGTCAGCTTTCTTAAAGGTTACAGCCTTGAAAACTCTATGGGGGCAGTTCTCCTGTGTCCTATAGGCTTGCAGAATTGGAATCGACTGGACAGCAATGAGTTTGGTCTTTTGGTTTTAAGCATTCCATAATGGCAATAAAATTCTACTTTCAGAGAACTTGCAATGGGTGATAGAATACTGAATACTTGAGGTTTTAAATTCTATTCCTATGTCTAAGAGATATTTCAAAGGATGTATTACTTTCTGTCTTGAGTGGTGAATTGTGGTGCACAACAAACTATTAGAAAATCTTAGTGAACTCAGTGGATATAAAAATCCATTACTGCTTTGGCACAGAAATGAACTCTTATAATTATTAACTGATTAATTAAAACATCAAAATATATGGATACCTTCTTAAAGAATTTATTCTGTCCTAAAATACAAGGCCCATCACCAGACCATAGTCTATCCTTCTCATCTAAATTAAGTATTCATGACCATGGACTTGCAGTACAAGAAAATGTAGACAGTCCCTTTGCTGTTGGAAATTGATTGCCACCACAGGAAAGTATTTTCTTCACCTCACCACTGATATAGCAGCACTGGTGGCACAATGGTTAAGTGCTTGGTTGCTAACCAAAAGGTTTGAACCCACCAGCAGCTCAGTTCCAAGGAAGAAAAAACCTGGCAATTTGCTCTTGTAAAGATTACAACCTAGGAAACCCTATGCGGAAGTTCTACTCTGTCATATAGGGTCCCTGTAAGTTGGAGTCAACTTGACAGCACAGAATAGACACTAATATAGATTCTATTCCCCCCTCTCCACTCCCCGAAAAACTCTAAGGTATTTTGTCACCCTTTGTCATGGATTGAATTGTGTCCCCCCAAAATATGTGACAGCTTGGTTAGGCCATGATTCCCAGTAATGTGTGGTAAGCCTCCATTTTATGATTGTGAATTTAAGTTAAAGCGGATTAGAGTGGGATTGTAACACCCTTACTAAGGTCACATCCCTAATCCAATGTAAAGGGAGGTTCCCTGGGGTGTGGCCTGCACCACCTTTTGTCTTACAAGAGATAAAAGGAAAAAACGAGAGAGTGGGGGTCCTCATTCTACCAAGAAAGAAGCACCAGGAACAGGGCGTGTCCTTTGAACCCAGGGTTCCTGCGTTAAGAAGCTCCTGGGCAGAGGGAGGGTGGTGTGGAGACTGAGGAGAAGGACCTTCCTCCAGAGCCAGCAGAAAGAGCAAGACTTCTCCTGGAGCTACACCCTGAATTTGGACTTCTAGCCTACTAGGCTGTGAGAAAATAAATTTCTCTTTGTTAAAGCCATCCACTTGTGATATTTCTGTTATAGCAGCACTAGATGACTAAGACAGCCTTATCAAAGATTAAAAGGATGGTCTCAATTACTTTTCCATGGAAAGCGGTCCAATCCTCCTCTCCTTCCCAAGCCCCTCCTCCCCCACATCTCCATGCCCCATACAATGAAACAGGATTGATAATCATATAAAGTAATACTAACTGGGGAAGGGTCGGCACAGTTTCTAAGTTTTGTGCCTTTGTTGTTGTTTGTAATAGCATGATTAAGATATAATTCTCGAAATTTTAGAACACTTCATCTCCCCCAAAAGAAACCTGTACTCTTTATCCATCACTGCCTCATTTCCTCTCACTCCTTCCACTCCCTGGGCCGCTAATGGACTTTCTGTCTCTATGGATTTGGCTACTCTGGACATTTCTTGTAAACTGAATCATACAATGTGTGTGTGTGGCGATTTCACTTAGTGTAATGGTTTCAAGAGTCCACCATATTGCAGCATGTATCAGCAGTTAATTCTTTTTTGTAGCTAAGTATTTCATTGCCTGGACATATAACATTTTTTCTATTCATCAATTGATGGACGTTTGAGTTTTCACTTTTTGGTTATTATGAATAATGATGAACATTCTTAACTTCTTTGTGTGGACAAATGTTTTCATTTCATTTACAATATCCTGGGTCATACTGTAACTCTAGGTTAACCTTTTGAGGAAATGCCAAATTGTTTTCCAAAGGGCTGTACCATTTTAAATTCCCACCAGCAAAATTTTTAAGCTTTTAAACAAACATCAACACCCTGGTCTGTGGTAACAATGAAAGCCAAAGGATGTCCTATATCTTCTTTGCCTTGCAGGAGGGAACAACGGTTAAAAAACCTAAAGCTGTTGAGCACAGACACAGCTATTGCACTACACCGACAGAACAGTGCACTGGGCCAGCCTCGCGCCTCGGTGGGTTTCCCGGCAGCCCCAGCGCCCGCACCGCCTACGGGTACGCGCATGCGCAGGTGAGGGGGCGGGGGAATGCTCTCTCAAGTGGCGTCTCCAGGCGGCGCGCGCCGGCGGTCAGGCTGGGTTGGTGTGACGCGGGTAGAGTTCACTGCGGGGTGTAGAGCTGTGAGGTCAGCCTTAGGGGAGGTTGCGGCTGTGGTTGGATGGGATCTGTCTTCCAGGGTGTGAGGCCTGACTCGCTTTCATGCTCTTTGGTTGTGAGGTGTTTTCAGCCTTCCTGCTCTTGTCCCCTCACAAGCGGAGAAGACAAGAATTGACTCCTGTTGCAAGTGAACCAACGCTGGAGTTCTGTAGGCTGTGGGAAGGCTTAGAAAATTTTATCCCAGTTATCGTATTAAATGCTTTTTCACAGCCTTCCGTGACCTTTTCCCCACTTTCCCATTCTTGAAAGTGCATCCACTATTCAGGACTTTGGCTTTACACAGGTGACCTCCGGAGCTTTGTCTCTAGATGCTTCTATGGTTCTGAACTCCAGGCTGTGATTTATGTCACTCTGCTGGATGGATCCATTTGGGTGTGCCAGGAGCCCGCCAAAGTCAACATACCTCAAATGAATTTTTCCTTGTCATTTCCCTACTCTTCTCCCTGGATTTCATATTTCCATTAGGGCAACATCATCTACCCACACCCGTATTAAAAACTCAGTTATCCTTTGACCACTTCTCCATATTATACAAGCTGGTCACCAGGTCCAGCGTGAAATCTTTAAAAGTTTGGAATCCATCTCCTTTGTTCCATTCGGTTCTTAATCCCTTAATTCAGGGCATCACTACTGCAGTAGCTAGAAACTGATTCTGATCCATATTTCACACTGGCAGCAGGCACTGATTTCCAGAATAAAAATCTGACCGTGTTACTCCCTTGTTTTAAAAAAAAAAAAAAAAGCCCTTGATGGCTTCCCTTTAATCATCACAGATTTCAAGAGCTTTCATAATCTAGTCTCCCCAACCATTTCATTATTAATAGCCCCCCTTCATCCAGCCCCAGAAACCTATGTTGCAATGTAGCAGGGATGAGATGTCTTGAACACAACATACACTTTAAGATCATTGACTTTGTGGCCACAGAGAAATAAACTCTGAGGTTTCACTCCTATTAAATACTGAAAAGGACAGTCTCAAATTACTTTCCTTTGGAAAATGGTCTGGACTCCAGGTAGTAGGGGGTGTGCTCCAGTAGAGCAGGACTGATAATTGGGTGAAACAATATTAATTGGGGGGAGGGGTAACTCCTATCTCTGGGAAACTTTCTCCTCTTCTCCTTCTCCTCCAGTTAGTGAGATCTTACTCACCTATCAAATGTCACCTTTAAAGTAGAATTCTTAACTTCTCTGTGACCCCACTGTACTCAATCAAAATGTCTTAAAACTAGATGTGATTATAGAAAATATTAGCATGACCTCCAAATTTTGTGAAATATTTCATATATGTTTTTCTTTCTGTGCTCCCTAGTATATTCATGTTTCTGTTATAGCATTACATTATACTGTAATTGTTTATGTGTTTGATGTCCTTCACTGGATACTTTCTGAAGAATAGGGACCATATTTTACCCATTTTTGTATCCTGGACTATGCCTAGGACAGTCTAGTATCTGATAACTAGTGGATAGCCAGTAAGTATTTGATAACGAATAAATACATTAGTCATTATTTCTGACTTCTCTTAATTGGCAACTCCTTGAAGGCCAAATCCAATCATAATCATTTTATGCTTGGCATGTATTGTTCGCAATTAACGTTTACTGTCTTTAAATGAATTTTAATGTTTTAATGTGGTCACTGACACAAGGTTTAAAGCTGGAAAGAGTTCTTAATCATCTAAACAACCCCTTCATTTCCTGCAGATGAAGATATTGAGCCAACAGAGGTCAGGTGATTTTCCCAAAGCAACCCGGAAACGTGCTGAGTCTAGAACTACGTTTTCTGATTTCCCAGGTTAGTACTCCTTCCACTACCCTATTACTTAGACTGAACTTATGAAACAGTTTTTACCACTTTCTGTTTTTAAAAACAATACCTAAAAATGGACCTCGCTGTCCGATATGTTTATTTCAACAAGCATTTTTTCAAGTATCTACTCTGTAAAGTAATATTTGAAGCAAGCTCCTGTTCTTCAGTTTGTTGTCTTGTGGAGGATTCTGTAACATATGTTGATAAAAATGTTACTTGGCAAAAGAAGACAAAGCTTTATTTCCCCTTGGTTAGGAATTTTTTTAAATTAGTATTTTGACTAGTTTTATTTCACCCTCAATTTTAATAGTTTGTAATGTTTTACCAGAGGTCTTTACTTAAAAGTAAAATTTAATTTTTTTTAATTTCTAGGTTTTCTCATCCTTTCTGTGAGTTGCACTGCCTGTACTTATTTACTAGCAACAGTGATTTAATCAGTTAGTAATAGAGAAGCATAATTAACTAGGAGATAATGTCAAATCTAAAAATGAAAGAGGCAGCTCTTATCTATCTTGACAGAAGTGGAGGCCTCCAAAAATTTATTGAAGATTGCAAGTATTACAATGGTATGTTCAGCAAAGTAACTTTATTTTAGAAACTTTAAAATAAATTCTTACATGTAACTATACTGACTTTTAGAATTGTTTATTTCTACAGATTCAAAACAAAGTTATGCTGTCTATCGGTTCAATATTTTAATAAATCCCTCTGATGTTGTTGAATTAGATGCTGAACTTGGAAATCACATTTTACACCAGCCCTTGAAAGCTGCTCAAGTTTTTCAGTCAGTAAGTTAAAGAAAGAAATAATTTTATGCCACATGGAATTTTTGGTAACTTTTTTGTTTGTTTCAAATCACAGGTGTGTTTTATTGCTATTAAGACTCTTTCATTAATTGGACAATTACAGACTGAAACTCAAGTAAGTTTTAGTTTAATGAAGAAAACTAAGGTATAATACTTTCAAAATGACTCATAAATATTTTTATAGTCATAGATTACTTTGTTTATTAAAAATTATACTAAATTTTTTCAAAGTTCAATGGAATATTTTACACATATCTTTACTTCCTATATCATTACTTATAACATTAAGTGTTTTTATACTGAAACATTTCAAACATATACAAAAGGGAAGATAATAATAGAAGGAAACTTCGTATACCTACCACTCAGAGTCAGTAGTTTACAAGATTTTGCCATACCTGCATCATCAATGCCAAAGGCCAGACATTCTGTCATTTTACCCCTGCATACTTCAGGATCTACTTCTAAAAAATATGGGCATTTTTCTTATATAACCACATTGCCATTATGACCCCTTAAAAATATCAATGATTCCTTTGTATCATCTAACATGTAGTCCATATTTAAATTTCCCCAAAGCAGTTGGTTTGTTCACATCAAGGTCCAAACAAGGTACAAACATTATAATTGGTTCTTATGTCTCATTAAATCTCTTAATCTATACCATTCTTTCCCGTTCTTATACCATTGACTTTTTGAAGAAATTACTTGTCCTGTAAAATGTCTTACAATCTGGATTTGTCTGCTTTCTTTTGTAGTGTTATTTAACTTATTCCTCTGTGCCCCGAATTTTCTATAAAATGGGGGTTGGCTCTAAAGACTTGCTTAGATTCAGGCTTAACTTCTTTTGATGAGAATCCATCATAGTTAGTGTCATGTATTTCCTTCTGCGCTACATCAAGAAGGCTATTATATCTCTTATGCCACGTTTAGTAATGCCACCATTGATAGGTGGGTTCAGGTGATGTCAGCTTGATCAATTCATTACAGAGTTTCCCATCACCTGATGGTTTTAGCAGCCACTAATAATCATTGCCTAGATCCATTATTTAATTAAAAAAAAAAACCCTTAGGAGTTAAAAATCTGTGATTTTCTAATTATAGCATTCTTTCTGAATTTATTAACTGAAATTATTCTACGAGAGAAATTTTTGTCAACTATTTGGCTACCCTGAAATATACCTTGTACAGGAAAGGCAGGATAAATGTTTGATTCTTTCTCTTTATCAATATTCAGAGAGTAATGAGTTAAAATCCTAGCAGCTTCCAATGATGACCAATGACTAATTAAAAAAAAAATTAATATCACTAGGAATTCATGAACTTTTATGTATCTGAAATGTTTCAATGAATCACTGTTATTCTTTTTGATGTTTATATTATCCTATTTTGGGTCATTGGGAGTCTCAAGTTTGTTCCTGTGTCCTTTTGACACAATCCCACTATCTTGGGTTTTTTCAGGCTTAAAACAAAAAATATTTATTATATCACAGTTTCTGTACATCAGAAATCTGGGAGTAACTAAGTTGGATTTTCTGTCTTTAGCTCTCTCATGAATTTGTAATCAAGCTGTTGGCTAGGGCTGAAGTCTTATCTGGAGCCTGAACTAGGAGAGGCTCCACCTCTAAGCTTACTCATGTTATAGTTGAAAGATCTCAGTCCCTTGCTGGCTATTGGCCGGAGGCCTCTCTCAGTTCCTCACCACATGAAGTTCTCCACAGACCGCCTCACAACATGACAGCTGGCTTCCCTCAGAGTTAATGATACAAGAGAGAAGGCACCAAAGATGAAAGCCATGGTCTTTTGTTTTCATTAATATGAATTTCATTAATTATGTAACTTTTTGGGAGTTCTGATTATAATAGTTTTATTATAGCAAAAAGGATAAAAACGAAGAGGCGCATAGTTTAGGCGAGGTCTGGGATGGTTACCAACTTGGAGCTACCATGTCCCAAAAAGGCACTCCCTACCCTCCTATGTGCATAGATGTCTAACTTGAACCAGAAAGCCCTCCACCATTAGTTTTTTATAGCTCCCTTGGTTTCTGGAACAAGAAGATGTCCCAGATCCTTGTGTTACATTTTCTGCCCCAGACCCAGAATCAGCCGTTTCTCCCAAGGGGTTCTGATAACTTTTAGTGAGAGATGATACATGGAGATCACAATCTGGGCTCTAAGAGTGTTTATTGCTATTGAGGTGTCATTGTTTTATAAATCTTATCAGTGGATATAGCCAGGAGATGTGTATTTTTAAGAAAAAAATGAGTTCATAGTGATATTTCTGATTAAAATGTAAAATTATAAGGTTTTTAATTATCTTTTTAAATTTTATACTTGTATCTCTCCTCTTATGCTTAAAACCTTGATCCCTAAATCATTTACTTGATTTCCTTTACTCTACACTTAGATACTTTTGTTAATTGTAATGCAAGTTCAATTGGATCTGCGGTTTTTATTAATACCATTTTTATTTTCTTATTAGATTAATATAGTGCTGAAATTAACACATTTACCTCCTCTGCCAAGTTATGGTCTTGATCTTTGCAAGTTTCCACTCGATTATACATCTCAAAGATTTTATGTGATGCAAGGAATTGTGATTGCAATGACAACTGTAACCAAGTACACACAGGGTGCAAGATTCCTTTGTTCAGATGAAGCATGCCCTCTTTCACAAGGTAAATATTAGAATATAAAATCAAACCATTGAGCAATGTATTATTTAATCCTAAATCATGGTTACCATTCATTATGAAATGTTCACAGAATAGAAAGAATGGAATAAAATTCGGTGTGCCCTAATGTTTATACATTTACTTTGTATAATCTTGAAATATTTTTCTTTTTGGTTCCATTTAACAACAGGTACTCCCGTAACGCTTAGCTACTTGTTCTTCTCACACATTAGTTCATGACTCTGTTTTTGCTCGTGCTGTCCTCTCTCCATGTAATGTCTTCTTCTCATTCTTTTGACTTAAGTTTAGTTCAGTCCTTCTACAGGGAATTTTTTCCATTCATCCTCACCTCTCATTGGGTTGGATGTCCTTCCTCTATTCTGTCTCTGCACTCTGTAAACGAATACCTCTGTCAAAGGGTTAAGTTCTGGGCTACTAACTGAAAAATTGGCAGTTTGAGTCCACCCAGAGGTATTTCAGAAGAAAGGCCTGGCAGTCTTCTTCCAAAAGGTCACAGCCATGAAAACCCTATGGAGGGCAATTTTACTCTGAGACACCTGGGGTCACCATGAGTCAGAACTGACTCAATGGAAACTGGCTCGGTTTTTTCTTGGTTTTGTCATTGTAATTGCCATGTATTAAAATTATCTGTGTAAGCATCCATGTCACAATCCCTGACAAGAAAGAGGCATGCAATAAATTAATTAAACCGCTCTGAACGCACATGCAAAACTGAATTAATTATACTTTGAATTAAACTAATTAAAAACGGATGACTGAACTTGGAAGCAAATTTAGCGTACTGCTGTTTTCTTTCAGGATTTCAATATATAAGAGTGCACGTGCCTGGTGCTACAGAATCTGCAACAGTCAGAAATGACTTCTTGTGTCATCTATGCGCTTCTTCACTTCAAGAAGACAGAAAATTTAGAGTACTTGGTGGTAAAAATGCATTTCCATTTTGTAATTACAGTTTTTAAAATAGTGTTTGATATCTCAATGTGGAAATGAAATTGACTGTATTCCAATAACTAATTATTTTTTGTCCTTTGCCTTAAGATAAACAGATTGTTGAAGTAATTACTGCAAAGGCACTTTGTGCTTTTCAGGGAGTTTCTAACAACCAGCCATTTAGGTTTCAATCTCTTACAATTTTCCTGAGAGGTGAGTAAGTTGTGTTTGAACTTAAAATAAATTGCTATAAAATATTGAATTGATTTATTTATACTAATATAGAATGATACTTCTGTAACCTGGTGTTTAAGAATCATAAGTGTTTTTATTCTTGAGTGTTTTTAAAAAGTCATATTTAGCTAATGTATTACTCATTCATCCATTCATTCATACAACATTCACTTAAAAAGATACCAGTACCAAAATAAATAAATAAAAAGTTACCAGTATCGACTATGTCCCGAGCACTGTGATATGTCCTGAGATCACAGGCATTTTAAGGTAATGATCTCCCATTATTCTATGTGTATGTGTCTTATGTAAATATTGTGTTAGAATATAAGCTTCATGAGGGTAGGGACTTGATTTTTTTACTGCACAAGTATAGGCTCAAAAATATCTGTTGAATGAATGAACACTGACTAATGGTGGGCTGTGGCGAGGTGCACGGGTAAGGATCTGTGGGAGACAGGGTCTGACAGGCAGGAGGAAATCATTATCAGGATCATTCACTCAGGGAAGAGGTGAGTCTTCACTGAGAAACCAGAACAATGAAAATGAGGATAGGGGTCAGCCCCCTCCTTTTGACTAAAATTGAAGGAATTAAACTGTTTAAAAAGAGACATCTTACATATAAATCAGGTAGAGGAAACTCAAGTGTTAGGAAAGCAGAGTTTCAAGTAAGAACTCTTTCCCCATGGTTTGACAAGGTCAAGGTAGACATGTGAGCTCAGATGATAGTAAAAAAAACCAAAAAAGTAAATTTTATATATAGCAATTACTAAGTATACTTTTACATATATTAATCATTTAGTCATAGCAACCCTATAATGTAGGCTCTACTGTTAGCTTACGGTGAGGAAACTGAGGCACAGAGATATTAAGCAACTCACCCAAGGTCACACAGCTAGTAAGTACCAGAGCCTCAAAGTCTGTGCTTTTAACTACTTTACTATATGCTGTAGACTCGACAGCACTGGGTTTACTGGTATATTCTATTTAAACTATAGATTGCAATATAAAAAAATAAGTAGCTAATCAACTTATATTTTAGTAGAAAAGCCTTTCTTCAAATAAACTCTTACATAGAACTCAAATAAATAGAAAAAAATCAAATTAATAAAAGCAGGCCTTTTTGAGTTGGCATGGGAAGAGATACCTAGACTTCCCAGCCTTCCTCTTGACTTTTCCTTCACTTCAGGATGCAGCCACTGAACTGTAAGATTCCACGGAGCAGGTGAAAAATTATTCATTTAGAGAGATGATAGTCTCTGTTTTTATTGTCTCTTGGAATTCGTTCTGCATCCTTTAGTTGGGTTTTTTCTTGTTTGGTTGGTTTTGCTTTATTGTTTTTTATTTTTACTTTTCAGATGTTAAGCCTGCTTCTTCCCTTTCAGAGTCACATGTTATACCAGTATGCTCTCTAGGGCCAAAAAGAAAGATAGAAAGAAAAAATAGAAATCACTCTTTGATCTTCTTCACAGAGGAAAATGAATCCTTGCTCCTCTTTGTAAATCTGTCTTTTATAACTTCACAACCATCCAAATTCAAACTGTGGAATGGAAGATCAAGATTTTTAGTGTTTTTTTTTTTTTCCCAATAAAATTTGAGCTTGTGCAAAAGGTCTGTCCAATCTGGCAATGTAAGAGAGGAACAGAGAAAAGTGCAAGACTTTGACTTTGGAGACCGGCAGACCTAGATGTGAGTTTCAGTTCTAGTCACCTACTAGTTATTAGCCTTTTACAAGTCACTTAACCACTCAGTGCTGGAGATAATAATACCTATTACACAGTTTACAGGTAGTGATAATGCATGTAAAAGCATCTTGCTTGCATTGTCGACAGTGAGTGGTGGCTTTTAGAATTATTTTCTTCCCAAATGGAATTACTAATTACACATTTGTTTTAATTAACATTCCTTGTGCTTTAATGCAAAGATATTTCATATTATATACAATGACTTTTTTCCTTTTGATTATAAGAGAGTATCTAGTTGCTATATTACATATTTATGGAAGTTAATTCATCATTGCATGTAAGTATCAAAATTTATCGGCAATAATGTTGTGTCATATTGCCATTCTATATGGGTATTATAATAAACAAAATTAAATAGTTTACTACTAACTCAACTACTGAATTATTACTGGCTCTGGATCTTTGAACCATATGATCATGTACAAGTTTCATTTAATGAACAGATATTTTCTTCTGTGTTTAACAATTTTAGATGAATCGGTGAATAAAATGAGTATAGGAAATGAGTATAAAATTATTGGAATTCCGACCTGTGTCAAAACCTCACAAACTGCTGTCTGTGTAGAGGCAAACAGCATCACTTTTTGCAATCCAAGAGGTAAGGAAGATGCTAGTGTCATAAATCGTTCAGTCTGTTCATCAAATAATGACTGGCTGCCTATGCACTGGACACTCTTCTAAGCACTAGGGATACGGTTGTGAACAGAACAGTTAAGGTTCCTGCTGTCATGGGACTTAAATTCTATGATAGACAGTCGATAAACACATAAACTAATCAATAAGACAATTTTATAATATAATAAGTGCTATAAAGAAAATAAAACAAGATAATTTTGGAGAACTTTCCTGGCAGCCATGATTGCCTTCTTTGAGTTAATCCTTATTTTGGTTCTTTATAATTAGCAATGAGACATATTTCAGTATGCCAAGAGTTAGAGATTAGTCAAAGATTTTTTCTACATTACCCTTTATTCTCTAGCTAAGGCAATGCTAAGTAACTGTTGGAGTGTGAGAGGAAAAAACCAATAAAATAGCATCCTTTTCCCATCTGAATTCTCAACCAATCGAGAAATAAGACAAAAGAGTAAGGTACGTGAAGAGCAAACTGTCTCCTTTATTACCGGTAATTTTCTTTAACAACTCCTGCATAATTAGGCATTAAGTGAACAAAAGCAGAGAGCAGGCCTACTCTTTTAACTTGGCTCACAAATGCCTAAATGTAGGAAAGGCCAATTAAATCTTAAACGAAGATTTTTTGGAATCAATAGATAATCAGCTGCAGTAATAGGGGCCCAAATTGAATTTAAATGCAAGTGGATTCTAGATACCTTTGCTTATCTTGAAGAGAAAACCCCTTAAAAGAACAAAAATGCTGAAGAAAGAAATTACTGGTGGACAATAGACATTTTAGTGAGCTTTTTAATGTTTTCTGCTATGAAGACTTTCAGAATGTATTGATTTGGTAGCAGAACTTGGTGCACACATACATATGGTTATGTGCTCAACCACCAGCTAAAATGTTGGCTATTCAAACCCACTTAGAGGGACCTCGGAAGATAGGCCTGGAGATCTGCTTCCGAAAGGTCACAGCCTTGAAAACCCTGTGGAGCAGTTCTACTCTGCACACGTGGGTTTGCCGTGAGTCAGCATTGACTCAAACAGCAATATGGGAGCCTCATGATCTGGCTTTGCTTTGTTGTTATTAACTGCCGTGAAACTGCCCCCAGCTCATGGCGATCCCATGCGCAATGGAATAAAATGCTTCCTGGTTCTGTGCCATCCCCAGGATTGGTTGGGTCTCTGTACAGAAGGCAAGAATTCTACCACTGAACCACCAATGCCCCCTGGCTTTGCTTACATGTCTTAAAAGGAGAATTAGGGATTTGCTTGCAACTACACAGAGCCTATCTGTATGGACACGCTGGGTGACTACTTCCTTTTATTACATTCCCTGGGATAGAAATGATAGGCCAGAGTGACCACTAATTATAATTCCATTATAAGGAAACAAATATGGCATTAAAAGAACTATCACTTGATAATATTTTAGATAAGTGGAATAGATATCTACAATGTTATTTTCTTCTTGTTTTAAAATCCTTCCTAATATGTGTTAATATTTACTTTCAGTTTCTTCAGGAATTAGCGACAACTTCAGGTGTCTTCTCTCCTTGACATCCAGCTCACGCTGGAAGTTTACAGCAATACTTGCCAACATCTTTGCATCACACATTGTTCCTCCTGGGACTTATAATTTGCTCAAACTCTGTTTGTTGATGAGCCTAGTACAGACAAGTGATCGTAACAAGGAAGTGGAAGATTGCCTAGATATTTTGATTATAACAAATGATACTCTACTTGTAGACAGGTAAAATATGTGACAGATTCGAAATTATAAATTGTATTTATAAAGATTTGTATAAATCTTTTTTATGAGCGTTACTACAAGAGAAATATTTAGAATATATCTGAGCAGTATGAGTATTTAAATCAGTTTTTATTAATGAAGTTCAAAACTTTCAAAACATGAATCGAGAGATAGGATATTTGCTTTCAGCAAGTCTCATCATTCAAAATTTCAATAAATTTCCCTTCTCAGACCTTTACAAATAAATGTATCTTTCCTAGGCTTCCTTTTCCACCATTTCCTAGCTCAGTGTTCTGCTTTTGTACTTTGTTTTCATTTTTAAATAATCTCCCCGCTAAGTGTGAAGTCATTTTCTCATTAATCTGAAAGATTCCATTCAAATGTCGATTCACCTGTATCCAAATAAACCTCTGTCAAAAATTCCAAAATTACTATTTTGGGGGAACATCACCCTAACCTTGCAGTGAGCCTCTACACAGCATTTTGGGGCTCCCCACTAGCAAATACCCTTTGAAAAGGCTACATAAATGTGCACAAAGCTAGGAATTCAGTTGCCCACTCTAAATCATTACAACCCAGTTTGTCACAGTAGAATTGTGCTCTATAAGGTTTTCAACGGCTGATTTTTCAGAAGTAGGTTGCCAGGCCTTTCTCCCAAAGCACCTCTAGGTGGACTCGAACTTCCAAACTTTGGGTTAGTAGCTGAGCTTGTTAACTGCACCACCTAGGGATTCCCAGCTAGTAATAAGTTCCTCATATTAATATCTTGTATGAAATTCTAAAACCAAAATTATAGGATGGATTTTAAACAAAAAAAAATTCAAATGAACATTAACTTAATTGGACAGATGATGTTTTGCTGAAACTACATTGCCACTGACAATGTGATACAGTGCTGACTGGTACAGATTGCACCAATTTATTCTTCCACTGATGGAGCATGAGTGTATTTGTTTCCTCACAGCCTCAACACGGAGTATTATCAGACTTTTAAATCTTGCCATCTGATGTGTGGAATATGGAATTTTAGTTTAATTGGGAGTAAGCTTCAGCATCATTTAGAGCTTATTAAACATTTGCATTCTTTTTCGATGAGCAGGCTATTCTTGACTACTGTCCGTTTTTCTATTTACATTATTTTTTACTGATTTGTGATACCGCTTATAAATTAAGGCCTTTGTTGTTTTCCTACTTGTCATTAGCCTTTTGACTTTTCTTACGGTATTCTTTAAGGTAAAATTTATATATAGTGAAATAATCAGATATTAAGTATACAGTCCGATGAGTTTGACAAATGCATGTAACAACCTCCACAGTAAAATACAGAACATCTTCCTCACCCCAGAAAGTTCCCTCATTCTGACTCTTCCAGTCAGTTCCCATATCCACAAGTGAGTTCTGTCACCACAGACTAATTTTCTTGAACTTCACATAATGAAATCATACAGTGCTTATTCTTTTGGGTCTAGCCCTTTTCACTCAGCATAATGTTTTTGTGAGTCATTCAGTTCTGTGTATCAATAGTTCATTGTTTCTTTTACTCATCTTATGAATGTACTACTATTTATTCTCCTAGTGATGGATGTTTGGGTTTCCCATGTTTTGTCTGTTATGAATAATCCACTGTAAGCAAACTTGTACAAGTTTTTTTGTGAACATATGTTTTCATTATCTTTTGTAAATACCTAGGAGTGGAGCTGCTGGGTTATAAGGTAGATGTGTATCTAATTTTATAAGAAACTGTCAGTTTTCCAAAATGGCTGTACCATTTTACATTCCTATCAACAATGTATTAAAGTTCCAGTCGGTCCCATTCTCACCAACATTTGGGGTTGTCAGTCTTTTCCATTTCAGCCATTCTAACCAGTTGACATAGAGTCAATTCCAACTCATGGCAACCCCATGTGTGTCAGAATAGAACTGTGCTCCATGGGGTTTTCAAAGACCGATTTTTTTTTTTGGAAGTAGATTACCAGGTCTTTCTTCCAAGGCACCTCTGGGTGCACTCAAACCTCCAACCTTTCAGTTAGCTGAGCATGTTATCCATTTGCCTGTAAAATGCTCTTTCATTGTGGTTTTAATTTGCATTTCCCTGATTACTACTGATTTGAACTGTTTTTCGTGTGCTTATTGGCTACTCCTATATCTTCTGTTATGAAGTGCCTGTTCAAATCCTATGCTCACTGTTTAAATTGGATTGTTCTGGATGCACATCCTTTGTCACATATAGGTATTGTGGGTGTTTTTCTCCCAGGCTCTAGCTTGTTTTTTTATTTTCTTAAAAGTGCCTTTTCAACGGGACTAAACCAAAAGCAAAGAAGTTGCCTGAATAAACTGAATGCTTCGAAGGCCAGCGTAGCAGGGGCTGGGGTCTGGGGACCATGGTTTCAGGGGACATCTAAGTCAATTGGCATAATAAAATCTGTTAAGAAAACATCCTGCATCCCACTTTGAAGAGTGGCGTCTGGGGTCTTAAATGCTAGCAAGCGGCCATCTAAGATGCATCAATGAGTCTCAGCGCACCTGGATCAAAGGATAATGAAGAACACCAAGGACACAAGATGATTACGAGCCCAAGAGACAGAAAGGGCCACATGAACTAGAGACTTAACATCATCCTGAGACGAGAAGAACTAGATGGTGCCCAGCTACAACCGATGACTGCCCTGACAGGGAACACAATAGAGAACCCCTGAGGGAGCAGGAGAGCAGTGGGATGCAGACCCCAAATTCTCATAAGACCACACTTAATGGACCCTGGTGGTCATGGCCCCCAGAACTTCTGTTGGCCCAGGACAGGAACCATTCCCGAAGCCAAATCTTCAGACATGGATTGGACTGGACAATGGGTTGGAGAGGGATGGTGGTGAGGAGTGAGCTTCTTGGATCAGGTGGACACTTGAGACTATGTTGGCATCTCCTGCCTGGAGGGGAGATGAGAGGGTGGAGGGGGTTAGAAGCTGGCAAAATGGACACAAAAAGAGAGAGTGGAGGGAGGGAGTGGGATGTATCATTAGGGGGAGAGTAAATGGGAGTGTGTAGCAAGGTGTATATAAGTTTTTGTGTGAGCGACTGACTTGATTTGTAAACTTTCACTTAAAGCACAGTAAAAATTACATTAAAAAACATGAAAAGGTTTACACACACACAAAAGTGCCCTTTGATGAGCTTCTGATGAAGCCGAATTTATTAGTTTCTTTATGTTTAGTGTTCACTGTTTAATAAATCTTTGCCTAACCAAAGGACATGAAGATATTATTTTGTTTTCTTCTAGAAGCATTATGGTTTTCATTTTATGTTAGGTCTTTTTTCCATCTCAAGTCATTTTTGTACGTGGTGTGAGAAAGGAGTAGGGTCATTTTTTCTCCTGTAAATTTATCCATTTTTTCTATACCATTTGTGGAAAAACCTTTTATTTTTCTTTTGAATTGCTTTGGTACCATTGTTGAAAATCAATCAGACTGGTATGTGTACTTTGATCTGTTGGTCTAATACTTACGCCAATATCACATTGCCTTGATAATTTTAGTTCTAGGTTAAGCCTTAAAATAGGTGGTTCAACTTTATTCCTCATTTGTAAGATTTAAAAAAAAATTATTTTAGGTCTTTTTCATTTTTTTTTCCCTTTATTGAAATTTAGATGGGGGTTTACAGGTCAAACTAGCTTCTCATTTAACAGTTAGTACACATATTGTTTTGTGACACTGTTTAACAACCCCGTGGCAAGTCAACACTCTCCCCTCTCGACCTTGGGTTCTCTATTACCAGCTTTCCTGTCCCCTGCTGCATTCTAGTCCTTGCCCCTGGGCTGGTGTGCCTATTTAGTCTTGTTTTGTTTTATGGGCCTATCTAATCTTTGGCTGAAGGGTGAACCTCAGGCGTTGCTTCATTACTGAGCTAAAAGGGTGTCTGGGGGCCATACTCTCAGGGTTTCCCCAGTCTCTGTCAGGCCAGTAAGCCTGGTCTTTTTTTCTTTGTGAGTTAGAAATTTGTTCTACATTTTTCTCCAGCTCTGTCCGGAATCCTCTATTATGATCCCTGTCAGAGCAGTCAGTGTTAGTAGCTGGGCACCATCTAGTTGTACTGAATCCAGACTGTTGGAGGCCGTGGTAGTTGTGGTCCATTAGTCCTCTGGACTAATCTTTCCTTTGAGTCTGTAGTTTTTTTCATTCTCCCTTGTTCCCAAAGGGGTGAGACCAGTGGAGTATCTTAGATGGCCGTTAACAGGCTTTTAAGACCCCGGACAAGTAGCCAGTGTTTTGATTTTTTCCCTTCTTTTTTTGACGTGTGCATCTGTTGCTATAAATTCACCTCTGACCACTGTCTTTGCTGTGTCCCAAAGATTTTGGTATGATGTGTTTTCATCCTCATTTGATTCTAGGAATTTTTCGACTCCATCTTTGATTTCTTCTATTACCCAGTGGTTTTTAAGCAAGGTGTTATTCAGTTCCCATGTAATTGATTTTTTTTTCCTTGCTCTTCCTGTTGTTAATTTCTACTTTGATAGCATTGTGATCAGAGAAGATACTTTATATTATCTCAGTGTTTTGGATTTTGTTAAGGTTGCTTTGTGGCCTCAGATGTGGTCTATTCTGGAGACCTTCCATGTGCATTGGAAAAGAATGTGTACTTTGCAGCTGCTGGGTAGAGTGTTCTGTATATGTCTATGAAGTCGAGTTGGCTGATTGTGACATTTAGATCTTCTGTATCATTATTGAGTTTCTTTCTAGATGTTCTGTCCTTTACCAAGAGGCAAAGATTTATTAAACAGGGGTGTGATATTCAGCACATGGTGCAGGTAGGCAGCAGGGAGGGGGGAGGTTGTGATGTGTGGAGCTAAGACGGATATGGGAAAGAAGAGAGAGAGGAGAGAGAAACAGGAGCCAAAAGCACAAAACAAAAGAGTGTTGAGCGATCTTGCCATTGGAGCAGAGAGATAAGAAACCAAGAAATGAAGAAAAACAAAAAGGAAAAGAGAAAAATAAATAAAAATTAAAAAAAACAGGAAATGCCCCCAGGGATCCCACCAATGACCAGGGAGGTAGCTCCCAGGCCTCAGGGCATAGGCCATATAGAAGGGGTGGAGACGGCACACAGCACCAGGTATTCAAGAGACAGGAAAAGAAGGTTAGTGGAGAGAGATGAAAAACTGAGAAACGGAGAAAAACAAAAAGGAAAAAAGAGAAAGAAGAAAAAAAAACAGAAAAGCCCCCAGGGATCCCACCAGTGCAGCTGTGCAGACTGGGGAAGTGGCTCTCTAGCCTTGCGGTACAGCTTGGCTAGAAGTGGCAGAGATGGCACACAGCGCCAGGTATTCAGGAGACAGGAAAGGAAGGAAAATAGAGATGAGAAAATGAGAAATGAAGGAAGAAAAAAAAAAAAAAAAGGCCCCCAGGGAGCTCACTGGCACAGGTGTGCAGACCTAGGAAGTGGCTTGCAAGCTGCTCAGTACAGCGTGGCTAGAAGGGGCTCCCAGGCTGCGAAAAGAAAAAGAAAACAAACAAAAAGGCCCTGTGGATCCCACCAGCATGATTGCGCCAACCAGGAAGCAGTTCCCCAGCCAAGCGGCACTTCACAGCCTGTCAAGAAGAAGTATAGATGGACACAGAGCCAAGTGTTTGAGGGGAAGGAGGGGGAGGAGGTGAAAGGTAGGGAAGAAACCAAAAGAAGCTGAAAAAAGCAATGCCAGCAACAAAGAAATGGCACTGAAGGAGCTGGCCGGTGTGGGTGGGGCAAATCCAAGTAGCAGAGCCAGTGCCTGCCAGGACTCAGTTGCTTGGCCCACTGGGAAATGGTGGAGGCCTAGCAGGGGGAAGAATAGTTGGGGCGAAGGGCACAGAAAGAGTGTATCTCTGCTTACTGAGTGTTCTGTCTTCTGCTGGGAACTCTGTGAAGCTGCTTTCCCATACTCCCTGTTCACCAATCTTCTATGTGAGTCCAAGATGGTGAATCTGCAGTGCGTTAGCTGAGAGGGGACTTCTGCTTGTATCTCTCCTAGCTCTCTGTTCTCTGTCAGTTTCTTATTCCATTTGGTGCTTGGCTGAGTTCTCTTCCCTTCATTTGACACTTAGGGTTCCAGGACTGACAATTGTCTGTTTTACTTAGTTTTTCAGGTCTTTGCCATGGAGGGACAGTGTGGTGCTTCTGTCTGTAGTGCCATGCTGGCTCCTCCTCTGCATTTTCTTATAGTTTAGAATCAATATGTTAGTCCTCCTGACCCCTCTCCACCCTCCCCTGCTCCAAGAAAAAAGCCAAATGGAGACTCAGATAGGGTGAGGTCTGGGAGGGTTCCAAACGTGAACCTTCTGTCATCCTCAGGATGTTACTCTCTCAACATCAAATTGTAACAATACTCAAAAGGTATTATCAACCTTTTAGTCCTAGTCCTTGCCCCTGTACTGGTGTGCCCCTTTAGTCTTGTTTTGTTTTATGGGCCTGTCTAATCTTTGGCTGAAGGGTGAACCTCAGGAGTGACTTCCATACCGGGTTAAGAGGGTGTCCATGGGGTCATACTCTCAGGGTTCCTCTTGTCTTTGTCATACCAGTAAGTCTGGTCTTTTGTGAGTTAGAATTTTGTTCTACGTTTTTCTCCAGGTCTGGTCTGGGACCCTGTATTGTGATCCCTATCAGAGCAGTCAGTGCTGGTAGCTGGGCACCATCTAGTTTTGCTGGACTCAGTCTGGTGAAGGCTGTGGTCCTCGTGGTCCATTAGTCCTTTGGACTAATCTTTCCTTTACGTTTCTGATTTTCTTCATTCTCCCTTGCTCCAGACAGGGTGAAACCAGTGGAGTATCTTAGATACCCACTCACAAGCTTTTAAGACCCCAGATGCTATTCACCAAAGTAGGATGTAGAACATTTTTTTTATAAATTATGTTATGCCAGTTGAGCTAGATGTGCCCCGAGACCATGGTCACCAGCCCTCAGCCCAATAATTCGGACCCTCAGGTAATTTGGATGTGTCTATGAAGCTTCTATGACTTTGCCTTGGTCAAGCTGTGCTGACTTCCCCAGTATTGTGTACTGTCTTACCCTTTACCAGAGTTACCACTTACCTATTGTCTAGTTAGTGTTTTTCCCTTCCCACCCTTTCCTTCCCTTGTAACTGCCAGAGATTGTTTCTTTCTGTTTGTAAACCTTTTCATGAGTTTTTATAATAGTGGCCTCATACAGTATTTGTCATTTTGTGATTGACTTACTTCACTTAGCATAATACCCTCCAGATTCATGCACGTTGTGAGATGGTTTGCAGATTCATCATTGTTCTTTATGGTTGCATAGTATTCCATTGTGTGTATGTACCATAGTTTGTTTATCCATTCATCTGTTGATGGACACTAGGTTTGTTTCCATCTTTTTGCTACCGTGAATAATGCTGCAGTGAACATGGGTGTGCATATGTCTATTCATGTGATGGCTCTTACTTCTCTAGGATATATTCCTAGGAGTGGGATTGCTGGATCATATGGTATTTCTATTTCTAGCTTTTTAAGGAAGTGCCATATCATTTTCCAAAATGGTTGTACCATTTTACATTCCCAGCAGAAGTGCATGAGAGTTTATTTTCTGTTTTTTTGATTCATGCCAGAAATGTCAGGGTGAAATGGTATCTCATTACAGTTTTTTTTTTTTATTGTGCTTTAAGTGAAACTTTACTGTTCAACTTAGTTTCTCATACAAAAATTTATACACACATTTTTACGTGGCCCTAGTTGCTCTCCCTATGATGAGACAGCACCCTCCTCTTTTCCCCCTGGATTTTCTGTGTCCATTCAACCAGCACCTGTCCCTTTCTGCCTTCTCATCTCACCTCTGGACTGGAGCTGCCAACTTAGTCTCATGTATCTACTTGAACTAAGAAGCGCACTCTATACAAGTATCATTTTATGTCTTATAGTCCGGTCTAATCTTTGTCTGAAGAGTTGGCTTCAGGAACGGTTTTTTAGTTTTGGGCTAATAGAGAGTCCAGTGGCCATGTCTTCAGGGGTCCTTCCAGTCTCAGTCAGACCTTAAGTCTGGTCTTTTTACTAGAATTTGAGTTCTGCACCCCAGTTCTGTCCTGCTCCATCAGGGACTCTCTGTTGTCTTCCCGGTCAGGGCAGTCACTGGTGGTAGCTGGGCACCATTTAGTTCTTCTGGTCTCAGGCTGATGGAGTCTCTGGCTTATGTGGCCCTTTCTGTCTCTTGGGCTAATTATTTTCCTTGTGTCTTTGGTGTTCTTCATTATCCTTTGCTCGAGGTGGGTTGGGACCAATTGATGCATCTTAGATGGCCACTTGCTAGCTTTTAAGACCCCAGACGCCACTCACCAAAATGCAGAACATTTTCTTAACCTTTGTTATGCCAATTGACCTAGATGTTCCCTGAAACCATGGTCCCCAAACCCCTGCCCCTGTTACTCTGTCCCTCCAAGTGTTTGGTTGTATTCAGGAAACTTCTTAGCTTCATTTAGTCCAGTTGTGCTGACTTCCCTGTATTGTGTGTTGTCCTTCCCTTTACCTAAGATATTCTTGGCTACTTTCTAATTAGTGAATACCCCTCCCCTTCCCTTGTAACCATCAAAGAACATTTTCTTCTGTGTTTAAACCTTTTCTTGAGCTCTTATAATAGTGGGGAAACCCTGGTGGCATAGTGGTTAAGTGCTACGGCTGCTAAGACTCGACGGCAATGGGTTTGGTTTTTTGTTTTATAATAGTGGTCTCATACAATATTTGTCCTTTTGCGACTGACTAATTTCACTCAGCATAATGCCTTCCAGATGCATCAATGCTATGAGATATTTCACAGATTCATCATTGTTCTTTATTGTTGGACAGTATTCCATTGTGTATATACCATAATTTGTTTATCCATTTGTCCATTGATGGGCACCTAGGTTGTTTCTATCTTTTTGCTATTGTGAACAGTGCTGCAGTGAACATGGGTATGCATATATCTTTTCATGCTGGATCATATGGTACTTCTATTTCTAGCTTTTAAGGAAGCACCAAATCGATTTCCAAAGTGGTTGTACCATTTTACATTCCCACCAGCAGTGTGTAAGTGTTCCAGTCTCTCCACAACCTCTCCAACATTTATTATTTTGTGTGCTTTGGATTAATGCTAGCCTGGTTGGGGTGAGATGGTATCTCATTGTAGTTTTGATTTGCATTTCTCTAAGGGCTTTTTTTTAAGGAGCCCTGGTGGCACAGAGGTTAAGAGTTCAGCTGCTGTCTTCGTCATCTAGTGCTGCTATAACAGCAATACCACAAGTGGATGGCTTTAACGAAGGGAAATTTATTTCTTCACGGTAAAGTACGCTAAAAGTCCAAATTTAGGGCATCAGCTCCAAGGGAAGGCTTTCCCTCTCTGTTGGCCTTCTCATTAATCTTTCCCCAGACTAGGAGTTTCTCCATGCAGGGACTCTGGGTCCAAAGAACGCGCTCTGCTCCTGGTACTGCTTTCTTGGTGGTATGAGGTCCCCCGTCTCTCTGCTTGCTTCTCTTTTATATCTCAAGAGATTGCCTCGAGACACAATCCAGTCTTGTGGACAGACTCCTGCCTCACTAACACAACTGCCACCCATTGTCCCTCATCAACCTCATAAAGGCATGATTTATAACATATAGGAAAATCACACAATTCCAGGAATCATGGTCCAGCCAAACCAATACACACATTTTTGGGGGGACATAATTCAATCTATGATAGCCGCTAACTAAAAGGCCCACAGTTTGAATCCACCAGCCACTCCGTGAAAACCCTATGGGGCAATTTTACTTCGTCCTATAGGGTCACTGAGTTAGAATCGACTCAACAGCAACAGGTTTGGTTTGGGTTTTAATGGCTAGTGACCTTGTGCATTTCCTCCTGTGTCTGTTAGCTGCCTGAATGTCTTCTTCGGTAAAGTGTCTGCTCATATCCTTTGCCCATTTTTTTTAATTGGATTGTCTTTTTGTCATAGAGGTGCTGGATTTTTCTATAGATTTTAGAGATTAGACCTTTGTCGGATTTTCATAGCCAAAATTTTTTTCCCAATCTGTAGGTCCTTTTTTCACTCTTTTGGTGAAGTCTTTTGATGAGCTTAAGTGTTTAATTTTTAGAAGATCCCAGTTATCTAGCTTATCTTCTGGTGTTTGTGTGTTGTTGGTTATGGTTTATGTGCTATTTATGCTGTGTATTAGGGTCTCTAGTGTTGATCCTATTTTTTCTTCTGTGATCTTTATACTTTTTGGTTTTATATTTATGTCTTTGATCCATTTTGAATTAGTTTTTGTGTATGGCGTGAGGTATAGGTCCTGTTTCATTTTTTTACAGATAGATATCCTGTTTTGCTAGCACAATTTGTTAAAAAGAGGTCTTTTCCCCATTTAATGGACTTTGAGACTTTGTCGAAGATCAGGTGACCGTAGGTGGATGGATTTACATCTGAGTTTTCAATTCTGTTCCACTGGTCAATATGTCTGTCATTGTACCAGTACCAGGCTGTTTTGACTACCACAGCTGTATAGTAAGTTCTGAGGTCAATTCTAAGAGTCCTCATACTTTATTCTTTTTCTTCAATAGTGCTTTACTTATCCAGGGCCTCTTCCCTTTCCATATAAAGTTAATGATTAGTTTTTCTGTCTCATTAAAGAATGCTGTTGGTATTTGGATTGGGATTGAATTGTATTTGTAGACTGCTTTGGGCAGAATTGACATTTTCACAACGCTGAGTCTAGCTATCGAAGAGCATGGTATGTTTTTTCCATTTTTTGTAAGTCTTGTTTGGTTTCTTGCAGTAGTGTTTTGTAGTTCTCTTTGGATAGGACTTTTATGTCCCTGGTTAGATTTATTCCTAAGTATTTTTTTTTTTTTAGGGGCTATTATAAATGGTATTGCTTTTTGTAGTTCTCTTTATTGGTGTATAGGAATCCCTATGAGTTTTGTATGTTTATCTTGTATCCTGCTACTCCAGCAAGCTATTTTTGTGGCAAGAATTTTAAAGCTAAACTAGACTAATCATATTCCTTTCTAAAAATTTAAATTTGAGAAATGAAGAGACTGAGGCAATCAGCAGCAGTTAGCAAAGAGGTTAGAAACCAAAAGGATTATGAAGCATTGCCATGATATATAGGAAGCAGGGGCAGCCATGATAAGCCATTTGCAAGCCTAAATGCAAAAACTATGAATGAGCAAAAGAAAGCAATCCATAAAAAGAAGAAGGTTCAGTTCAAATGCATCTCTCTGTAGCTTTCTCTGACTCCCTTCTCAGGAGAAATAATACTCCCTTATGGATATTCTCAAGGAACCCTGGTGGCGCGGTGGTTAAGCACTAGGCTGCTAACCGAAAGGTCGGAAGTTGGAACCCACCAGCCACTCTACAGGAGAAAGATGTGGCAGTCTGCTTCCTTAAAGATTATAGCCTTGGAAACCCTACAAGGGCAGTTCTACCCTGTCTTATAGGATTTCTATGAGCTGGAATTGACTCACAGTAACAACTTTGGCTTTTTTTGGTTTATACATATTCTCAAGACATTATTTCAGTCCTTACCACATTGAGTTTTAGTTTCTTTGTTTGTTTATGTCTCTCTTCCTAGGCTGTGAGCTTTCCAAGTTAAGGACGAAGTCTTGACATGTGTTTTTATCTCTAGCGCCTAGTTGGCCTATCACAAGTGTTCAATAAACATTGAGTTTTGGAGCTGTTAATGTATTATGACCTCTGAAAGTCAAATATTAAATAATAGTAATGAATAAATTAATTTTTTCCCTAGGCTTTTGAAGTTTACTATAAACCTTGTACCCCGTGGTATACATCATCCAGTCTCTTCTGAAATTTTCCCTACCCTAGCCAGGAATAAGTATGGAACTGGAGCAGTTAGCATTCAAGCTGGCAGTGCTTTGCTAGCTAAAGGTGGTATCTGCTTTACAGGAGACTTATCTTTACACAAAAAAGATAAACTTGAACAACTCCAATCAGGTAAAGAATTTTTTTCAAATTATTTTTCATTTATTTAACCTACAGTTTCATCGTTGTCAAGAAGTTTCTTAACAGTATTAGGAATTGAGAAGTTATAATAAATGACATTTCTCATTTCAGTTTTATGAAAAAAGCAGAGGAATTTAATGTGCAAATGCACAGTTTTAACCTTTGTTCTAAGTTGTGCTAACACATGACTTTGCTTGGGCCAAATTTATAACTCACAAAGATAGGGACAGATATGGACTGAGCAGAAAGCAGTCAGGGCATTGCACATTTGGCATACCCAGTAGGAATGTGCAGCGATGCTGAAGGTACCTGGCATAGTGCCTCTCCTAACGAGAGTGCAGAAATGGATTTTTGACCACAATGCCAAAGCAAGTCAATGTGGAAAGCCAAGTTTTTTCAACCAACGACGGAGGAACAACCACCTGGTATATGGGAAAAAATGAATTTTGGCTTATACCTTACAACCATACACAATAATTAATTTGAGATGGATCATACCTAAATGCAAAAACTAAAACCATGAAGCTGTTAGAAGAAAATTTAGGAAAATATCTTCATGATATTCTAAGGCAAAGATTTCTTAGAACCAAGAAGCACTGAACATAAAAGAACAGATAAATTCATCAAAACTAAAAAGTTATGCTCATCTTATCGCTGTTGTTAGGTGCTGTCAAGTCGGTTCGGACTCATAGCAACCCTATGCGCAGCAGAACGAAATACTGCCCGGTACTGAGCCATCCTTACAGTCCTTGTTATGCTTGAGCTCACTGTTGCAGCCACTGTGTCAATCTACCTCGTTGAGGATCTTCCTCTTTTCTGCTGACGCTATACTCCACCAAACATGATGTCCTTCTCCAGGGAATGATCCCTCCTGACAACAGGTCCAAAGTATGTAAGACGCAGTCTCGCCATCCTTGCTTCTAAGAAGCATTCTGGTTGTACTTCTTCCAAGACAGATTTGTTCGTTCTTTTGGCAGTCCATGGTATATTCAGTACTCTTCGCCAACACCATAATTCAAAGGCGTCAATTCTTCAGTCTTCCTTATTCATTGTCCAGCTTTCTGATGCATATGATGCAATTGAAAATACCGTGGCTTGGGTCAGGTGCACCTTAGTCTTCAAGGTGACGTCTTTGCTCTTCAACACTTTAAAGAGGTCCTTTGCAGCAGATTTACCCAATGCAATGCATCTTTTGATTTCTTAACTGCTGCTTCCATGGCTGTTGATTGTGGATCCAAGTAAAATGAAATCCTTGACAACTTCAATCTTTTCTCCATTTATCGTGATGTTGCTTTTTGGTCCAGTTGTGAGGATTTTTGTTTTCTTTATGTTAAGGCACGATCCATACTGAAAACTGTGGTCTTTGATCTTCATTAGTAAGTGTTTCAAGTCCTCTTCACTTTCAGCAAGCAAGGTTGTGTCATCTGCATAATGCAGGTTGTTAATGAGTCTTCCTCCAATCCTGATGCCCTGTTCTTCTTCATATAGTCCAGCTTCTTGTATTATTTGCTCAGCATACAGATTGAATAGGTATGGTGAAAGAAGACAATCTTGATGCACACCTTTCCTGACTTTAAACCAATCAGTATCCCCTTGTTCTGTCCAAACAATTGCCTAATGATCCATGTAAAGGTTCCTCATGAGCACGATTAAGTGTTCTGGAATTCCCAGTCTTCACAACGTTATCCATAATGTTATGATCCACACAGTTGAATGCCTTTCCATAGTCAATAAAACACAGGTAAACATCCTTCTGGTATTCTCTGCTTTCAGCCAGGATCCATCTGACATCAGCAATGATATCCCTGGTTCCACGTCCTCTTATGAAACCAGACTGAATTTTTGGCAGTTCCCTGTTGATATACTGCTGCAGCCGTTTTTGAATGATCTTCAGCAAAATTTTGCTTGTGTGTGATATTAATGATATTGTTCTATAATTCCCACATTCGGTTGGATCACCATTCTTGGGAATAGGCATAAATATGGATCTCTTCCACTCAGTTGGCCAGGAAGCTGTCTTCCATATTTCTTGGCATAGGCGAGTGAGCATCTCCAGCTCTGCATCTGTTTGTTGAAACATCTCAATTGATATTCCATCAATTCCTGCAGCCTTGTTTTTCGCCAATGCCTTCAGAGCAGCTTGGACTTCTTCCTTCAGTACCGTCGGTTCCTGGTCATATGCCGCCTCTTGAAATGGTTGAACATCAACTAGTTCTTTTTTTTTTTTTTTTTGGTATAATGACTCTGTGTATTCCTTCCATCTTCTTTTGATGCTTCCTGTGTCGTTTAATATTTCCCCATAGAATCCTTCACTATTGCAGTTCAAGGCTTGAATTTTTTCTTCAGTTCTTTCAGCTTGAGAAACGCCGAGTGTGTTCTTCCCTTTTGGTTTTCCATCTCCAGCTCTTTGCATATGTCATTGTAATACTTTGCTTTGTCTTCTCGAGATGCCCTTTGAAATCTTCTGTTCAGTTCTTTTACTTCATCAGTTCTTCCTTTTGCCTTAGCTGCTCGACGTTTGAGAGCAAGTTTCAGAGTCTCCTCTGACATCCATCTTGGTCTTTTCTTTCTTTCCTGTCTTTTCAGTGACCTCTTGCTTTCTTCATGGATGATGTCCTTGATGTCATTCCACAACTTGTCTGGTCTTCGGTCACTAGTGTCCAATGCATCAAATCTATTCTTCAGATGGTCTCTAAATTCAGGTGGGATATATTCAAGGTCATATTTTGGCTCTCATGGACTTGCTCTGATTTTCTTCAGTTTCAGCTTGAATTTGCATATGAGCAATTGGTGGTCTGTTCCACAGTCGGCCCCTGGCCTTGTTCTGACTGATGATATTGAGCTTTTCCATCGTCTCTTTCCACAGATGTAGTCAATTTGATTTCTGTGTGTTCCATCTGGCGAGGTCCATGTGGTCCATGTGTATAGTCGCCGTTTATGTTGGTGAAAGAAGGTATTTGCAATGAAGAAGTCGTTGGTCTTGCAAAATTCTATCATTCGATCTCCAGCATTGTTTCTATCACCAAGGCCATATTTTCCAACTATTGATCCTTCTTCGTTTCCAACTTTTCCATTCCAATCACCAGTAATTATCAATGCATCTTGGTTGTATGTTTGATCAGTTTCAGACTGTAGCAGCTGATAAAAATCTTCTATTTCTTCATCTTTGGCCCTAGTGCTTGGTGAGTAAATTTGGATAATAGTTGTATTAACTGGTCTTCCTTGTGTGCATATGGATATTATCCTATCACTGACAGTGTTGTACTTCAGGATAGATCTTGAAACCTTCTTTTTGACAATGAATGCAACACCATTCCTCTTCAAGTTGCCATTCCCAGCATAGTAGACTATATGATTGTCCCATTCGAAATGGCCAATACCAGTCCATTTCAGCTCACTAATGTCTAGGATATCAATGTTTATGTGCTCCATTTCATTTTTGACAATTTCCAATTTTCCTAGATTCATACTTCATACATTCCAGGTTCCGATTATTAATGGATGTTTTGCAGCTGTTTCTTCTCGAGTCGTGCCACATCAGCAAATGAAGGTCCCGGAAGCTTTACTCCATCCACGTCATTAAGGTCGGCTCCACTTTGAGGAGGCAGCTCTTCCCCAGTCATCTTTTGAGTGACTTCCAACCTGGGGGCTCATCTTCCAGCACTATATCAGACAGTGTTCCACTGCTATTCATAAGGTTTTCACTGGCTAATGCTTTTCAGAAGTAGACTGCCAGGTTCTTCTTCCTAGTCTGTCTTAGTCTGGACACTCAGCTGAAACCTGACCTCCATGGGTGACCCTGCTGGTATCTGAATACTGGTGGCATAGCCTCCAGCATCACAACAACACACAAGCCCCCACAGTATGAAAAACTCACAGACACGGGGGATGCTCATCTTAGCTACATTTTGCTACCCAAATCTTAAATCCTCTGATACCAGAATTTAATGAATATTTGCAAGTTACAGACGTGGGCAATGGAAACAAAAAGTTATAGTGGTTAAAAAAAAAAGTTATGCTCATCAGAAGGCACCGTTTAAAAGGTGAATAGGCAAGCAGAGATTAAAGAAAGCAACTGCAATACATATATCTGACAAAGGACAGTTATAATTTCTACAAGGCAATAACTAAAAAAAAAAAAAGCCCACCCTCAAAATGGGCAAAAAACTTAACCAATCACTTCACAAAGGAAGATACAAAACGACAGCTAACACAAGAAATGTGCTCAGCTTATTAGTCACCAGGAAAAAGAAAAACAATGAGATCCCAGTGCTCACAAGCTAGCCGGCTTCGAGGGAATGGAACAAGTGCGGTCTCACAGGGCCCTGCTCTCAGAAGAGCCTGGCGCATGGTTAAAAGCTCAGCTGTCACCATCTCTGAAGTTTTAATAATTTTACCTTTGAGCCTATGTTTTGTAAATGAAGTTCAATGAGACAATAGAGCTTGAGGGTAGGCAGAAGAGATGGGAGCATGCATGTTTCCATGGTGCCTTGCCGCGGCGTTTCACGTACTGCAGTCGCGTCACTGTGCAGCTTCCATAACACTCTTGTACCCTCTTCCAGTCTCCCAGAAGCCCCGCAGGAATTCCGTGCTCGTGTTCCGTGTCAACACAACTCGACTGAGTTAAGGGAGCTAATAGCACCCAGAGGCCTCGCTTTCAGTTCTAACCCCACTTGCTTCCCATGCAGAAAGAAGGCAGTGGTGTTCTAAGCAACACAAACGACCTACGAACCCTGTAACATTCTTTTTTCCTGGTTAAAAAACCAAACCCCTTGCCACCCCGTTGATTCCATCTCATAGCAACCCTATAGGACAGAGTAAAACTACCCCATAAGGTCTCCAAGGAGCAGCTTGATGGATTCCAACTACGGCTTTTCCAACCACTTATGCTAAAATGATAATATCTGAGGAAAAGGAAAGATAGATCAGCCCATAGTTCCTTTTCCTTCCAATCTTTCCTCACTCATCAGTAAGCCAAACGTAGATAAAAAGTGTTGAAATGTGTGCCTATCGAGAAATGAAATAAAAACAGTTCTGTACATCATTTCCACTGTTCAAGTAAGAATGAATACATATGCATGCACAAGCTACAAAATTTCAGTGATTCTGTGAGTTAAATGCTCATATATTTGCATTTAAGATTGGCATTGCACAATATAAAGATAATTGGTAGAATTCCTGCTAATATGTTAAATTTTCATTTTTTCTTTATTTAGAATGATGATTGCCCCTATTACTTTGTATAATAAAACATTTTTAAAGGAAAACACTTCACGCACACACATTATATATATGTATATACTATATATATACATGGAAACCCTGGTGGCTAGTGGTTAAGAGCTACAGCTGCTAACCAAAAGGTCAGCAGTTCGAATCCACCAGGCGTTCCTTGGAAAACCCACGGGGCAGTTTTACTCTGTCCTACTGGGTCGCTATGAGTTGAAATCGACTCAATGGCAATGGGTTTGGTTTTTGGTTTTATATATATACATTTATATCTTTAACAGCAGTTTTTCTCCTGCTTTTTGAACAAGAGGCCCATGTTTCATTTTGCACTGAGCCCTGCAAATTACGTAGCTGGCCCTGACTACAGTGATGACAAAAATTAAAAAGATTGACAAAAACAAATGTTGGCAAGCATGTGGAGCAACTGGAATTACTGTATATCTGGTGGAAGTATAAAATGCTACAATCATTTTGCAAACTGTTCTGGCAGTTTCTATAAAGTTAAATGTACATTTACCCTATGACTTGAGAAATACAGACATGTACACAAATGACTGTTGTCATGAATAGAAAGAGCTAATTTGAGAAATATTTGGGAGGCAAAACCTAGGAATAGAATTGACTCCTTAAGTCAAATGAATATAAGGGGTACCGGAAGGCTAGAAAGGAGACTAGGAAGTCTTCACGTTTTTTGTTTGGGTTTTGAGCAGATGGCTGGTGATGCCATCAAATGTGAATAATGAACAAAGGAAGAGCCTTTTAAGGGGGAAAATAATGAATTTGGTTTTGAGTATGTTGAATTTGAGATATATTCTCCAGTGAGAATATTCTCTCCATTCATATTCTCTCCCAGTCTTTTCCTCTTTCACACTCACATGGATGTCCCTCTATCATTTTTTTCCATGTAAAAGTACACTACTTACTTTTAGCCTTTATTGTAAGCCTGCACTATGTGACCAATCTCCCAGTCCTCTGCCTACTCCACCCAGATGCCTGACCACCATTCTGGCTACATGCTTTGAACTGCTGGTTCTTATCAAGCCATGGGGCACATAAACATTCACATATTTGTCTTGCCTTGTTCTTTTTAGGGCAGATGATCTAATTTAGCCATATCTTATAAAACAATCAAATTAACTTTGTCTTCACTATTCGAAGTTTGGACAGCAATATTCTATTTAATATTTGTTTTTGATTTGTATATATATATAGACCAAAATGAACTTAAGTGACAAATGGGTAATGTCTTTTGACTTAGTTCTGGAGAGCAGAACCATTACAGTTTACATCCCAGGAAAGAAGTTTGGGGATGATATCGATCAACAAATGACTTTCCCAGTTCAGTGCAGTTTTTGGTCTTTTATTGATATGGATTCATCACCGAAGAGAAACGTGCAGAAAACCAACACTCTAATTGGTCAAATGGTAAGGTATTTATTGATAAAATATTTCCTAGAGAATGGATATTGGTGATGGTTGCACAACGTGATTAACGTAATTGATATCACTAAATGGCATACATTGAAAACATTAAATTGGCAAATGTCTTGCTATATGTATATTTACAACAACAAAAAAATTTCCCAGGAAATTTAGTCACAGATTTTAACATGCCTTCTTAGTATTTTTGTTATTAACCCATTTGTATACTTTATTCACTACTAGAACTAAATAATAATGTGATTGTTTAAAAATTTTCATGTTTTTCAGTCATGCAAATCAGATGTCTGCTCACTAGAAATTACTGAGTAGGTAGTTGAGGAGTCTTTCATGAATAATGTGTAAGAAAATAAAGATTATTTTTTTTAAAAATTGATCTCAACAAAGTCCCATGCCATTAAAGAATCACTTATGTATTTATGATTATGTTATTTCCAAATTGCTTGTGAAAATCCCAGAGTTTGCCTTGCCTTTGACTTCTTGGTTTGATGTAGGATTGCAGCTTGATTCCAGCTAATCTTGTGGAGGCTTTTGGGTTATTGATTAACTGCAATGAATCATCTCCTTGCAACCCACTTCTCCCTACTGTGCAACATACTCTAAAGAAAGCCATTGACCCTGAAGGGCTGCTTTATGTAGCTTCTAAACAGTTCACAACCGAAGATTTTGGAAAGGTAATTAAAGTGATTACCCAGAATACTTGTGCTAATGTTTCTCAGTTTAAGACTAGATGGAACATCACTTTGAGCATTCAGGTTTTTCTTAAATTTAGGATTCTTTTTTCCAACTTGCTTCTAGCTTTTAATCATTTTAAGGGTATTATATAAAAAAAAAAATTTTTTTTTTTTTGTATAGAAACTATTTAGGATCATAATAAACAACTAAGGAAATGGATGTTTAAACGTTGAGTTTATTCTTTGTACCACTGTCCAAATCACCATAGCTTAAAGAATCTCAATGAAAAGAAAACCAAAATAGATAACTTTTATAGAAAACTATGAGAGGCTGCATAAGATACACAGTTATTTGCATTATACCGACTATTCAAAGGGATTTCCTTTATGTGGATGTGAAAATCCTGGTGGTGTAGTGGTTAAGAGCTACGGCTTCTAACCAAAAGGTTGGCAGTTCAAATCTACCAGGCGCTCCTTGGAAACTCTATGGGGGCAGTTCTACTCTGTCCCATAGGGTCACTATGAGTTGGAATCAACTCAATGTCAACGGGTTTGGCAGAGTTCTGACTTTATGGAATATCTAGCATGACTCATGAACCCATTTTAATGTCCTGACATTATGAAAACATGTGTGGCATATTCAGAGAACCTGAGAGTAAATGATAGAAATTTAGTAATGACTCTCATAGCTATTAAAGGTGCACCAGTATTTACAACTGAAACTCTTTAAATATTTACTACGCAGAAGTCTGCCCTTAGCTGAGTGAAAGTATGTGGGTAGGGTAGATGTACAAAAGGCAGGGGATATTGGGAACTGGGAATCCATGGGTCACTAAAAAATTTTTATACCTGCCCTCCTTGTAAACAAATTGTGTGGGACTTGAAAAATGAATTATGATCATTGTTTATTCACACAGATTAGAACAGAAAAAAAGACTATTTATGATACAGTAATTTTTTTTTTTTTAGTATACGAGAAAAAAAGTAGTTAGTTTGTAGGAATTAGGGTACTAAATATAGACACACTAACTACCCAGAGAAATTTCTGCCCAGTTTTTTCCCGGAAAAAAAAAAAATCTATGCATTTACTAATTAGTCAGCAGGTGCTTACTGAATACTTTATACGTACAAGCCTATTCCTGTTCTTTTACATTCCCACAGAGATAAAAAACTTTCTTCTTTAAATAGTTGATAATTGGAGACAAAGACAAGATATATGAAACAAGGCAAAATTTAAGTGCTAAGCTGGGTGGTGCTAACTCTAAGTATTTAGGAACTCAGAAAGGAAGATACCAATGTAGAATCAAGAGTTGGGAAGACTTCATGGAGGAGGTGGGACTTCAGTTAAACCTTAAGAAAATGTAGTGTCTGCTGCTTAAACTTTCACCAAAACCACAATAAAATATTTTAAAAAGGAAGGAAGGAAAAGAAGGAGGGTAAGTAGTTGTAGGGCCCGTGGAAGAAAGTTATAAGGAAATAAACTGTTAAAGAATTAAATCTAATGAAAAGGGAAATGAGCTTCTGAGGGAGGTAAGGCTTCCTCCCACTGGAAGTAACGACGTGATAGTCAAATGTATTGCACAGAAAATTTCTGCACTGGGAGAGAGAAAAAGGTTACTCTGTGTGAGCTTTAATATTCTTTACAAGTAGAAGATTTTATGATTCTTAAGTGGTCTATGACTTCAGGATGGCTCTAGATATTTACTCAATTTTTATATAAATATGCAAAATCTTTAAAATGTGAATATACTTTGAAATTTTTTAATAAAGATTCCATAATAAAGTTTGAATCTCTTAAATTTTCATACTTTTTATTTAGCTACTGGCTTTTGCAAAGAATTTGCATGTAGAATTCAGCTTGGAGGCAGAGAGAATGATTCATGGCTATTATCTAGCGAATCGCAGAATCAGAACAGGTTCTATATGTGGATCAACACTGTCAGCATCTGCACTAAAATATTTGTAGGTATTTAACTTAAGATTTTAAAGCCAGTATTGACTTTTAATTGACACGTTTATCTGTTTTGTTTCTTTGTTTGATTGCTGGTCGGTTGGTTTACTTTGTTCAAAAGAATTTTAGGTGGCTTAACAATTCCTTTTGTCATATTGTTAAATCATTTGAACCTCCAATAATTTGTTTTCACTAAATTCATTATCACTGGATCCCTGTATGACATTTGTCTGGGAAAAGTACTCTGATTTCAAATGCAAATGATTGTTTTTTAAAATGTAGCTGTTTATATTCCAGGAGTTTTGTAGACTCCAGAAAAGATTCTTCTTTGAATATATTGTTCCTTGTACTTTTAGATATTTTAACAGACTATTATTGTTTTCTGGAAAAGCTAAAAAAAAAAACTAATTTTTATTGTCAAAGTATGGACACAATAACAGGAAAGTCTAAAATAAAATGATGAGTAAAGTGTCTTGCTAACCCTACCCATCCCTATTCCACTCCCTAGAGATAATCACTGTTAATAGTTGTGTGTGTCCTTTCAGAAATTACCGATTCAAATACAAGCATATACGTATATATATTTAAATGTCACATAAATGACATATTTAAATATGTAATATTTGAAATGAATACTTCATTTAAATATATAAACATATACATATATATTTTATCATAAGGATATATTGTTTTTGCCGAAATGGAAACATGCATGGTATACATACCATATTCTCCGCACATAAAGAACTACCTCATTCTGTTTTAATAGGTGCATCAGCTTTACAGTGTGTGGCTGTACCATAATTTAAATAGTCCCCTACTGACAGACTATTATTTCATTTGGTATAGTATTAAAATATAACTGCAAAGAAATTATGAAGTAGGACCAGGAATAAAATAATCCACCAAATAAGTAAATATCTTGTTATAACCACAAGATAAAATAAGATAGAAATAAATTATGAAGTAGAGCCAGGAGTTAAATAGTCCACGAAGTGAATAAATACCTCATAAAAATTGCAATATAAAATAGATAAAGAACTGGCAGGAAGTATCAAGTAAGGGTATATAAGCGATAGATATATTTAGGAAAGTTATTTCCTCAATGATATATTTATCTTCATAAAGGTGAAAAAAATGCTAAAGATCAGTCAAGGTAGAAACCAGCTCTTTGATAATAAATGTTTTTAAATGGGAAATGGAATTGTATAGTGTGTTCCATTTTCTGCAGTAATCTTTAAAATACTCAAATCATATTATACTAGCTTAAAAGCTTTTAAAGTCTTATTGTTTTTCTCTGCAGCAAAAAGATATTCTGTATTTAAACTCCCATAGCCTCAGTTTACATATGACTATATTGATCAAAAAAAAAAAAAAAAAAAAAGGCAGAGTTAATTTTAATGTGATAACTCTACTTTTTCAAATTACAGAAATAAACACTGTGAGTGGCAGTAGGGTTTATGAAACCAGCAAAGCAAATGAACCACGACTCAGCAGAGTCCTAAGCCCTGACTTTTTCTCCCACTTCTACAGGCAGGTACCTAATAACACCACCTCTGCCTTTCTAGAGAAGTGAAGCTGAATAATACTTCCTTTTCCCTGAAAGTGTCTATGTGTATTCTGTCCTGGTCAACATTTTTAGAAGGGGCTTGGATGAAGACTTCAAGAACATGATAATCAAATTTATAAATAAACTGGAAAGATCTTCACAGGCTCAAACGATGATCTTAGCCTACAAAAAAAAAGTTAATAGGATAAATGTAAAGTTCTCAATTAGATCCAATCTCTTAGCACAAGTATGAATGTGCAGCAAAGAAGGCTACGACTTAATATCAAACGGTATGAAGGACTTTAAGTTTCCTTTTTTTTTTACATTTAAGAGTAAACAGTATATAACATGGTTGTTAATAATTCTGAGGCTTGGGATTGTATTAATAGAATATAGTATCAAGAGCAAGGAAATGCTAGTTCTGCCTCTACTCTGTTAGTCAAATCTCACCGGTAGTAAATGAACTGAAAAAGAGTATTAGCCAGCTCAGGTTATGAGAAGAGCAGCTAGGATGGTGAGGGGCCTGAAAATTATGTCTTGTAACATATTAAACGAACCAGGAATATTTAACTTGGAGAAAAGAAAACACGGGGCAGCTGTAAGAGCTGTCTTTGAATGGTTGAAGAGCTGTCACATTTAAGAGGGATTAGGCTTCTTCCGTTGTCCCAGAAGACAGAACCAAGGACCAAAGTGTAGAAACTGCAGTGAAGCCAATTTTAGCTTGTATTTATATAAAGTTTGTAGGTGGGTCACAAAACTTTCAAATGGCTTTACTTTTTTGAACTCATAATAACCATATAAACTATTATTATCCTTGTTTTATAGCTGAGCTTAAAAAAAGATTTAGAAATTCAAAGATTTATACAGTCACACAGCTAGTAAATGCTAGACACTGAACACGGGTTTTCTCATTCTCAAATCCAGCAATCATTCAAGTATGTGTATCACATCTGCCTTACTGAAAGCTCAAGGCAGATCTTTCAGGTAATCAAAACTTGTTTTAAAAAACAGAAAAATTAAAAAAAGAATGAATCATGTGGGACTCTATCAAGAGTAATGACCTATGAGCGACTGGAGTACCAGAACAGGGAGGGGTAACAGAAAACACAGAGAGAATTGTTGAACATTTGTTGGCAGAAAACTTCCCTGATATTGTGAAAGATGAGAAGATATCTACCCAAGATGCTCATCGAACTCCACATAAGGTAGATCTGAAAAGAAAGTCACCAACACATATTATAATCAAACTTGCCAAAACCAAAGATAAAGAGAGAATTATAAGAGCAGCGAGGCATAAACGAAAAGTCGCCTACAAAGGAGAGCCAATAAGAATAAGCTTGGACTACTCAGCAGAAACCATGCAGGCAAGAAGGCAATGGGATGACATATTTACAAAATTGAAGGAAAAAAAACTGCCTGCCAAGAATCATATATCCATCAAAACTGTCTCTTAAATAAATATGAAGGTGAAATTATGACATTTCCAAATAAACACAAATTTAGGGAATTTGTAAAAACCAAACCTAAACTACGAGAAACACTAAAGGGAGTTCTTCGGTTAGAAAATCAATAATATGAGGTATCAACCCAAGACTAGAACACTGGGCAGAGGAACCAGAAGTCAACCCAGACAGGGAAATCCAAAAAAAAAAAAGCAAGATTAAAAAAAAAAAAAAAGCTCAAAACAGGGTAACAGCGATGTTATTATATAAAAGAAGACAATATTAAAATAATAAAGAGGGACTGAGAAATGTAATCATACACCTTCCATATGGAGAGGAAGACACGGCAATACAAAGAAATAAAAGTTAGTTTTAAATTTAGAAAAATAGGGGTAAATAATAAGGTAATCCCAAAGGAGACAAACTATCCTACTCATCAAAATAAAATACAAGGGAAAAATAGAGACTCAGCAGAAACAAAATCAACAACAATAAATATGAGGAAAGGACAATATATAAAGAAAATCTACTCAGCACATAAAATTAAGTGGGAAAAAGAAACTGTCAACAACACACACAAAAAGACATCAAAATGATAGCACTAAATTCATACCTATCCATAATTACCCTGAATGTACATGGACTAAATGCACCAATAAAGAGACAGGGAGCGGCAGAATGGATTAAAAAACAAGATCTGCCTATATGCTGCCTACAAGAGACACACCTTAGACTTAGAGACACAAACAAAGACTCAAAGGATGGAAAAAAATATATCAAGCAAACAACAATCAAAAAAGAGCAGGAGTGGCAATATTAACTTCTGACAAAATAGACTTTAAAGTTAAATCCATCAGAAAGGATAGGGAAGGACACTATATAATGATTAAAGGGACAATACACTAAGAAGATATAACCATATTAAATATTTATGCACCCAATGACAGGGCTGCAAGATACATAAAACAGACTCTATCAGCATTGAAAAGGGAGATAGACAGCCCCACAATAATAGTAGGAGACTTCAACACACCACTTTTGGTGAAGGACACGACATCCAGAAAGAAGCTCAATAAAGACACGGAAGACCTAAATGCCACAATCAACCAACTTGACCTCATAGACATATATAGAACACTCCACCCAACAGCAACCAAGTATACTTTCTTTTCTAGTGCACATGGAACATTCTCTAGAATAGACCATATATTAGGTCATAAAGCAAGCCTCAGCAGAATCCAAAACACTGAAATATTACAAAGCATCTTCTCTGACCATAAGGCCAGAAAAGTTGAAATCAATAACAGGAAAAGCAGGGAAAAGAAATCAAACACTTGGAAACCCTGCTCAAAAAAGACTGGATTATAGAAGACATTAAGGATGGAATAAAGAAATTCAGAGAATCCAATGAGAATGAAAACACTTCGTATCAGAACCTTTGGGACACAGCAAAAGCGGTGCTCAAAGGCCAATTTACATCAATAAAAGCACACAACCAAAAAGAAGAAAGGGCCAAAATCAAAGAATTATCCCTTCAACTTGAACAAAGAAAGAGAGCAACAAAAAAAACCCACAGGGACCAGTGGAAAACAAATAATAAAAATTAGAGCTGAACTAAATGAAACAGAAAACAGAAAAACAATTGAAAGAATTAACAAGACCAAAAGCTGGTTTTTTGAAAAAAATCAACAAAATTGATAAACCACTGGCCCAAATGACAAAAGAAAAACAGGAGAGGAAGCAAATAACCTGAATAAGAAATGAGATGGCGATATTACAACAGACCCAACTGAAATTAAAACAATCATAGCAGATTACTATGAAAAATTGTACTCTAACAAATTTGAAAACCTAGAAGAAATGGCTGAATTCCTAGAAACACACCACCTACCTAAACTAACACAAACAGAGGTAGAACAACTAAATAGACCCATAACAAAAGAAGATGTTGAAAAGGTAATCAGAAAAACTCCCAACACAAAAAAAGCTGTGGTCTTAATGGCTTCACTGCAGAGTTCTACCAAAGTTTCAGAGCAGAGTTAACACCACTACTACTAAAGGTATTTCAAAGCATAGAAAAGGACAGAATACTACCAAACTCATTCTATGAAGCGACCATATCCCTGATATCAAAACCAGGTAAAGACACCGTAAGAAAAAGAAAATTATAGACCTATATCCCTCATGAACGTAGATGCAAAAATCCTCAACAAAACTCTAGCCAATAGAATTCAACAATATATTAAAAAAATAATTCACCATGACCAAGTGGGATTCATACCAGGTATGCAGGGATGGTTCAACATTAGAAAAACAATTAATGTAATCTACCACATAAATAAAACAAAAGACAAGAATCACATGATCTTATCGGTTGATGCAGAAAAGGCATTTGACAAAGTTCAACACTCATTCATGATAAAAACTCTCAGCAAAATAGGAACAGAAGGAAAATTCCTCAACATAATAAAAGGCATTTACACAAAGCCAACAGCCAGCATCACCCTAAATGGAGAGAGCCTGAAAGCATTCCCACTGAGATTGGGAACCAGACAAGGATGCCCTTTATCACCACTCTTATTCAACCTCGTGTTGGAGGTCCTAGCCAGAGCAATTAGGCTAGATAAAGAAATAAAGGGCATCCAGATTGGTAAGGAATAAGTAAAAGTATCTCTATTTGCAGATGACATGATCTTATACACAGAAAACCCTAAGGAATCCTCAAGAAAACTACTGAAACTAATAGAAGAGTTCAGCAGAGTATCGGGATACGAGTAAAACACACAAAAATCAGTTGGATTCCTCTACACCAACAAAAAGAACATCGAAGAGGAAATCACCAAATCAATACCATTTACAGTAGCCCCCAAGAAGATAAAGTAAAAGACTTATACAAAGAAAACTACAGCACACTTCTGCAAGAAACCAAAAGAGACTTACATAAGTGGAAAAATATACCTTGCTTGGGGATAGGAAGAGTTAACATTATAAAAATGTCTATTCTACCACAAGCGATCTATACATTTAAGGCAATTCGGATCCAAATCCCAAAGACATCCTTTAATGAGATGGAGAAACAAATCACCAACTTCATATGGAAGGGAAAGTGGCCCTGGATAAACAAAGCATTACTGAAAAAGAAGAACAAAGTGGGAGGCTTTACTTTACCTGATTTTAGAACCTATTATACTGCCACAGTAGTCACAGCAGCCTGGTACTGGTACAATAACAGACACATGGACCAATGGAACAGAATTGAGAATCCAGACATAAATCCATCCACATATGAGCAGTAGATATTTGACAAAGGTCCCGAAACAGTTAAATGGGGAAAAGACAGTCTTTTTTAACAAATGGTGCTGGCATAACTGGATATCCACCTGCAAAAAAATGAAACAAGGCCCATACTTCACTCCATGCACAAAAACTAACTCAAAATGATCAAAGACCTAAATATAAAACATAAAACAATAAAGATCATGGAAGAAAAAAATAGGGGCAACATTAGGAGCCCTAATACATGGCATAAACAGTAAACAAAACATTATTAAGAATGCAGAAGAAAAACTAGATAACTGAGAGCTCCTAAAAATCAAACACCTATGCTCATCCAAAGACTTCACCAAAAGAGTATAAAGACTACCTACAGACTGGGAAAAAGTTTTTAGCTATGACATTTGGGATCAGCGCCTGATCTCTAAAATCTACATGATACTGCAAAAACTCAACTGCAAAAAACAAATAACCCAATTAAAAAATGGGCAAAAGATATGAATAGACACTTCACTAAAGAAGACATTCAGGTAGCTAACAGATACGTGAGGAAATGTTCACGATCATTAGCCATTAGAGAAATGCAGATCAAAACTACAGTGAGATTTCATCTCACTCCAACAAGGCTGGCATTAATCCAAAAAACACAAAATAATAAATGTTGGAGAGGCTGTGGAGAGATGGGAACACTTATACACTGCTGGTGGGAATGTCAAATGGTACAACCACTTTAGAAATCGATTTGGCACTTCCTTAAAAAGCTAGAAATAGAACTACCATATGATCCAGCAATCCCATTTGTTGGAATACATCCTAGAGAAATAAGAGCCTTTACACAGATATATGCACACCCATGTTTATTGCAGCACTGTGTACAATAGCAAAAACATGGAAGCAACCAAGGTGCCCATCAACGGATGAATGGATAAATTCTGGTATATCCACACAACAGAATACTATGCATCGATAAAGAACAGTGAGGAATCTGTGAAATATTTCATAACATGGAGGAACCTGGAAGGCATTATGCTGAGTGAAATTAGTCAGTTGCAAAAGGACAAATATTGTATAAGACCACTATTATAAGAACTTGAAAAACAGTTTAAACTAAGAAGAAAACATTCTTTTGTGGTTACAAGAGGGGAGAAGGTGGGAGAGGGGCATTCACTAATTAGATAGTAGATAAGAACTACTTTAGGTGAAGGGAAAGACAGCACATAATACAGGGGAGGTCAGCACAATTGGACTAAACCAAAAGCAAAGAAGTTTCCTGAATAAACTGAATGCTTCGAAGGCCAGCGTAGCACGGGCAGGGGCCTAGGGACCATGGTTTCAGGGGACATCCAAGTCAATTGGCATAATAAAATCTATTAAGGAAACGTTCTGCATCCCACTTTGAAGAGTGGCGTCTGGGGTCTTAAATGCTAGCAAGCAGCCATCTAAGATGCATCAATTGGTCTCAACCCACCTGGATCAAAGGAGAATGAAGGACACCAAGGACACAAGATGATTACGAGCCCAAGACACAGAAAGGGCCATGTGAACCAGAGACTACATCATCCTGAGACCAGAGAACTAGATGGTGCCCAGCTACAACCGATGACTGCCCTGACAGGGAACACAACAGAGAGCCCCTGAGGGAGCAGGAGAGCAGTGGGATGCAGACCCCAAATTCTCATAAGACCACACTTAATGGTCTGACTGAGACTAGAAGGACCCCGGTGGTCATGGCCCCCAGACCTTCTGTTGACCCAGGACAGGAACCATTCCCGAAGCCAACTCTTCAGACATGGATTGGACTGGACAATGGGTTGGAGAGGGATGGTGGTGAGGAGTGAGCTTCTTGGATCAGGTGGACACTTGAGACTATGTTGGCATCTCCTGCCTGGAGGGGAGATGAGAGGGTGGAGGGGGTTAGAAGCTGGCGAAATGGACACGAAAAGAGAGTGGAGGGAGTGGGCTGTTAGGGGGAGAGTAATTGGGAGTGTGTAGCAAGGTGTATATGGGTTTTTGTGTGAAAGACTGACTTGATTTGTAAATTTTCACCCAAAGCACAATAAAAATTATAAAAAACAAAAAAAAGAATGGCTTGCCTTATGAAGCAGTGAATCCTAGGAAAGTTTCAATAGGGACTGAAGGAGTAGCATGGGATGCTACAGCAGAAATTCAGTTATCTGATGGGATTTTGAAATCTTAAGATTTTTTCTAACGCTGAAATTCCAAGATCGTATGAGGACTTCAGGTGGATGAAGAACTGGGAGAAAACATTCAGGATGTCTCTAAGAGATAAATATTTTTAGGTTAGGTTAATTTCCCCAACTGTATGTTTATCGGAACAGAACTTGGGAGTGTGGGGGTGGAGGGTAGAATGACAATGGTAAGCCAGAGTGGAACTCCTCTTTGTCAGGATACATGCTTTCTGGAAAAATCTATTCAAGTTAGTACAAAAAAAATGCTTTAAAAAGAGACAAAAAATTTTTTAAGTAAGAATATGTTGATTTTTTAAGGTGTGGCTAATGTTCATGTATGTCTTGGTTTGGAGCCCAAATATATATCATTTTTATATCTACACACTTGATTGGCTTTTTTTTTTTTTTTTAGAGTTTCCCTATCTGAAGCACATGCTCGACTGAACTTAAGGAATAAAGTGCTTAAAGAAGATGTGCTAATTGCAACCTTATTATTTGAAACATCGCTCACATTAAAATATGGTAATTTATTACATGCCTAATGATCACTACAAATATTTTTATTTAAACTTCAGTACTCTTGTCTATTAAAGTGCTACATATATTTTTTAAATTATTTTAAAGAATAATAAGCCTTTGTCAGGTGAGGCCTGCCTGTTTGGTTTTGAACATTTACTATTTATAGGTAATGTTATCGTTATTGGATATTAAGTTTTTTATTATGCATGGTTGTTTCTATAACTGAACTCTTGCATTGCTTCAAGAATTCTGAAAAGATTCTAAATGCAATATATGAAGACATTTTAATTAAAAAACCTTTTGCCATTGGGTCAGTTCTGACTCATAGCGACCCTATAGGACAGAGTAGAACTGCCCCATAGGGTTTCCAAGAACGCCTGGTGAATTCAAACTGGTGACCTTTTGGTTAGCAGCCATAGCTCTTTACCACTATGCCATCGGGGTCTCCATTTGCTTTTTTTAAAAATATATTTGATTGCCAAGCAGTCCCCCACAAGGGTTAGGCACATAGCCAAAGAAAATGTGGTCCTTTTGCATAACCACCTTCCCTGAATCACTAGCCTTAGTACTATGACTACAGCATTTAATTATTTTAAATGAGTGGAGCTTGTAACGGTTTTGCTAATAGAGACAGAAAAAGGCTCTTATGGGTAAGGAGAGTTATTCTCACAAAGTTCTTTGCTGAATTAGATGAGACACTGCTTTTGATGGGAGGCATCTTCCTTCAAATCAAACTTTGGTTCCAACGTCGGGACTTAAAGAATGTAACAACACTGATTCTGTACACGTGTTTAGTGTTTAATTTGCTTTTAAATTAAATTTACATTATAGTAATCTTTCCCAAAGATTCACTGAATTGACTAAATCAAGCTTTCTTGACTTTGGATCTGTGGGTGCTTAGAAATTCCTAAGAGTTTGTGAATCCCTAAATTGTACACAAATCTGAGTATGTGTGTGCTTTACACATTTTCCCCTAGGGAGATGGATTGTAAATTTATGATGTTTTAGAGTCTATGACGAATGTCAGAAAACAGTATGCGTACTAATTGTTTAATGAGAAGCTAGTTTGTTCTGTAAACCTTCATCTAAAAAAATAGGGTGAAAAGGCTAGATATATCGAGAGAAGATACTTTTAAAGCATTATGTGCAGTACAGAGAAACCTACCACCACAGAAAGGCGAAGATCAAAGGAGTGAATCCTTAAAAAGGTAGTGGGCAGGGCATGGAACCCGAGCTTATCTGGGAACGGTCATTTACTCATTTTATAGAAGGGAAGAAAATGGATACAGTGCAAGGTGGTTTGTAAATTTGGCTATATGAAGGTGAGGGGGGCTCCTTCGTATATACCACTCAAAGTCATCAGCTGAAGATGAAAGATTGGAGAAGACTGGAATATAATAGTCATTACAAGGGAGAGAAGAGCAAGTTTACTGGAAGAACTCAGCAGGCTTGCCAGGCAGTGAGTGCCTAGCCAAGGTTGATTGGGATTCATTTTCTGCCTAGCAGCCTGAGTGCAGGCACAAATAGCCAGCTTCATGCAGGGGTGAGGTTTTATTAGGTGAGTGTGGTGGAATGTTGTAGAGGGGAATGGAGTGGAAAGATTTCCAAGGGAAGGACCCTTAACTTGGTTAGAGAGCAAAGTCAATTAGAGGGAGTTGACCAGAGGTCTCTGAAATGAAGACCTGGCACACTTGGCACACTACAGGAAGTAGTGCAGGGGAGTGGGACAATTGAACTGATGGTTTTGAAGATAAGTTTGTGGTGATGTCAGTCTCACGTGCTATGGGAATGTTTGGCGAAATGGAGAAAGGTTTGGGACGCTGGGAGGTCAGGAGTTAAACAGGTCATTTATGCGGAAATCACTGAGTGGAGGAGTTAGGGAGGAAGACTGAGCCAAATGCTGAGAGCTGCTTGTTGACAGCACTATGGAAGGGAAGGTTTGTTAAGCCAGGCTGCATAACCATCACAGTAGGAGGGATTTTTACCAAGGTTAACAGGAGAAAGGTCAGGAAGCAGCAAAAGGGCAGTAAATTGGGCAAGGATCTATCCTCTAACACTAGGGTATGTGGAGTTCTGAGAAAAAGGAGTTTCCCTTTAGAGAGCCATGAGGAAAGGCAGTGTCCTCAGAGGACAAAAAACTCTCAGGTAAGCCAGTGATGAAAGGAGCAGTCACAGAAGAGTCTGAGGCTATTAAGTATTTACTGATGACAGACAGTTCTAGGGAAGTAGGAACCGTCTACTCTGCCATCAGTCATACAGCTGGCCTGCCATATTTCAGTACTCATTCAGTTCATCAGTGAAATATAGAACATAAAAACTTGACTCCTACAGCTATCAATGGTTTTTAATTACTGAGAAATGTACTATGGTGATGTCTTCATCCTGGATCACTCATTAGCCTTTATCAGGTAAAAAGATGTTTCCCTATCTTCCAATACCTCTTTCCCTACTTCTACCATCTCTTCACATCAGTTCTCAGCTTCAAAACTGTAATGAATGCTTCAATAGATCACAAATTTTAAAGTCTGCCAACTTTGAAGTTTAAAGATCACATCTTTCTTCCATTGGTCCTGGTACATTGGTATGTGCACATTTACTGAGCCATTAGTTTTAAAGTCAGCTTTAAATAATAACTATTGAAAAACTCTACTGAATAGGTTGGGACTTAATTTTCCAACTTTCATTACAGATTTTGGTTGAAAATGTGGTTTTATATTTTGCATTTTAAGAAGTATTTCTCATGACCCAGTTACACTATATTTCCTTCTTCATTTAGGGGCCACTGTATTTTGTGTTGCTCCAAATGCAGTATTCCCATTTGAACTGTATAATGAAGAATACTTAGAGCAGAGAGATGTCTATCTGACTCAGTGCCAACAGCAGCTCCAACAGTTTATTGCCACGTATGGACCTGGACCAGCTATTTTCTCCAGCGATGAATAAGCAATCTGAGGAAAATGGTTTTCTTCAGTCCTATTTACATAATGGAAAAAAGTTTGAGTGTATGAATATGATTTTGAAGTAATGCTTAAAGTAAAACTGTACATTACAATGCCTTAAAAAAAATAAGATTATGATGTCCTCAAAAGTAATGGCAAATAGGGGAATAACTAATCCAAACCCCTAAAACCAATAGTAGAATTTTTAAAACTGAAGAGAAACTTAAAACTTAGAACAACATGATAAAAACTGCCAAGGAAAATAAAAAACTTCAGGTTAGCCAAGCATTACCAGTGGTGAGCACATAAAAGAACAAAGCATGTTGCAAAACAATGTGAAAATACTTTTATGATGTAGTTCACTCAATTTGTCGCAAGATGGCAATAACACTTTAAACTAGAATGTTTACTTACAAATTATGACTTTTTAGACTTTAGAGTGTCACGTGCATTATATAAACATATTCTAAGTTTTAAAAGTTCTGAATATGTAAGTCAGGAAAAGTCTTGCAAGTTTCCTATATTTAAGCCAGGTTAAATGAAAAATATCATTTGCATTGAATCAAGAAGCCAGTAATTTATGAATTGGCTCTTTAAATCTAACTGACTACAAGAATGGAACAAAGTTGGGGGAAGAAAAATTGCAAGCCCAGTCTTCATTTTTGAAGAAGGTTATTTATCTGCTTAAGGTAGGGGCATCAGTAGAAAACATACTTATCTTACAAATTGTTTTTGGTTTTCACTTCTTTAAATCTTTAATATTCTTATTCAAAAGCAAAGTATAATTACAAAACTGCAATTTTATTAACAAGATATTACCGTGCTTCAATTGTTTTGAAACTGACACTTTGCAGAGCTTAATCCTAAGCTGGGCAGTTCTCCCACTCACTCTCTATAAGATCGACAAGTAATTTACTATTTTATTTCCTAGTCATTCATTCAACATGTATTTACTGAATACCTAATAGTGTCAGGGACTATACAGCTACTGAGTTTTCAGAAGGCAAAGCTCATTTTTAAAAACAATTTTTTTTTTTACATATTACAATTCTGTTCTTAGTGCATAGGTTACAAAAGGAAAAATCTTTACTAATGGGCAATTCCACTGCTATTCAAAATTAATAGGGTTAGAATATTTCAATGAGCTGTCTTTCAGGTATGACAGCAGGTTTTTACGGGGAGGCCAGATAAAGATTTTTTAGTTACGTAGTATGGAGTGGTTAGGACCTCTCCAGAGAATCACCACCTACAAAGGAGCTTGTTACTGACAAAAACATTATATCCTCAAAGTACATTATAAACAAGTCTGACTAATGACTATGAGAATGGAGCTGTTTAAAGACCTGAGATATATTTTTTAAAAAAACTTTATTGCCAAGCAAATAAGATATGAAGCATCCAAACACGTATTTTCTATATATTATTGTGAAATAAGGTTATCAATGTCAAATATTTTCTTCACTTGCTTCTATTCATGTCTTCATGACCAAGTCTTCATTTTTCCTTCCCAAAATGTTATATGTCACACCTCAAAAAAAGAAAAACCACAAAAATCAGAAACCAAAAGTAGAAAGCATCCTACACTTAAAAAATGAAATACCTTTGGAAAAGGAAATCAGACCCCTCACACGCAAAGGCATTTTTAAGAGAAAACGGCCTCAGCCTTCTAGAGTTTATCAGTACCTATGAACTACTGATGGGTGTGATTGCTTACTTGGTTGCTTGTTTAACTTGAGGCAATGAAGAATTCTTAAATACCATGGTTAAGGACCTGAACATTCATCCACAGCTACCTATATGCTGAGGAGACAGAACATTTCACCAACTTGAATAAAAAATTACGTACTTCAATAATTCACATAATCAATATAAATTACTGACACCTCAGTTTCAAGATTATTTTCTTCAAAGAAACCCTCAGATGGGTAAACGGCAAAAAGTAATTTAAATCATCATTGTGCCAGTTATTAAGCCTATCTATGTACAAAATACACATTTCAGGTATTGTTCTCCAGGTACAATACCCCCCCAAAACATGCAATAACTTACATGTAACTTTTGCTTCTACTTGAAACATGCAGTTATGGTCCTAGCAGTTTTTTCATGGCCATTCTCTTTGACAAATCTTCAGAAAACATTTATCACGGTGACCTTTATACATCTTCAAAACTCAGGCTTTGTTGCATCTGGAAATTAAATATTTCCTTGTGATTCTCATTTGTAGTTCACATCTGTTTGGCACCTTATATGTAAGGAGTGGTCTACTCATTATTAAGAACCATAAACAATCACACTTCATCAACCTTCCTGACTCCCAAACCCCTCTACCAGCATTGAGATTATACAGTAAAGGAGTAATTTTCTATCTGTTGTTCAACACATCTCTTAACAGAATAAAGGAATATACTTGCTGCTTAATTTTGGTAGCCAAAATTGACAAGCCCAAAAGTCTATAATGATTTGAGTAAGTCCCTTTGGTCATTTCTGGCTTATTGTGAAAAGTAAATCTCCAAAATGCTAAAAAAGTTTCTATATTCTCGTTTTAGATCTAGATAGTATGCTCAACCTTAAATGCTTTACTGAGCTTATATCAAAGTTACAGCAAGTTAGGTCCTTGACACTGCACAGAATTACAAGTACCTATTATCCGAGAGTTTCTGGTGACTGAGTGTATGATGTTTCCAAAGTTACACATTTCTAAGTTTGCATACTGTGCTTTAACAGTAAAAGTAAAGTTTCTGGGGACTGAGTGTATGATGTTTCCAAAGTTACACATTTCTAAGTTTGCATACTGTGCTTTAACAGTAAAAGTAAATTCATAAGAGAAAAAAAAAAAATTTTTTTTGTAACTATACAGTTGTCCCACATTTTACTGACTAATCCATTGCCATCTACTCGATTCACAGCACCCTAAAGAATTCCATAAATGGACCTTTCCAAGCTGGAAATGGTAGTCATTACCTTAGCCAAGAAAACTGGTATAAACATTTATAGTATCCTTCACTGTGGCAGCATGGATTTTTAAGACATGATGTTCCTAATGAATACCCGGCCATTGATTTTCTGCCTCAGAGTTTGACAAGAATGAAATATGAGCTAGGTTAAAGGTTATATAAAAAGTGTGCAGACCTCCACCTAAAAGCATTACATGGCAAACCTAGGAGGGTTTCAGTTCCGGGATATGTTATGTTGGCATCATTACTGGACACAGTCCTACAGAATTAAGTCCCAAGATGCCTAAGCACGCTTAGGTACAGTAAAGGGCACGGTCAGGGCCACAGATCATGTCCTACGTACTCCAGAAAGATAAATCATTGAACCAGGCAGCCACTGGGAATGATTTATGAAGATGTATCAAAAGCTGGACCTGGCACAACAATTTATCTTTCTCAAGTCTTGAAATGCTAAAATATTTCACATAATCAATATGATAAATAAAAACTACTGGTTTAAAATATGCGTCAAGGAAACTGCGAAAGTTACATAATTGTATTTTTAAAAAGCTCAAAACAAGAAAATGAACATTTAGAGGCACAAAGGTACAATTTAACCATTTTCCATCCCACTCCCCCTAAAACCCAAGGGACTGGTGATGAACACAAAACTCAGCTGGTGAGTACCTCTGGATGGGAGGCAGGGGTTGGGTTGTGGTATTGAGGCCAGTTTTTAAATGGCTTGGTAGGTTTGCTTATATTTATTCTTACACTTCAGAGCTTATATTCATTACCGATATTTTATCATTTGAAATTTTCAAGTATATCTCAACACTTAGCGATGAAAATAGAACTGAAGCCACTTAGGCCTCAAATCAGTAATATTCAGATATAAACCACTTTAAGCCATCACATTCCCGCTGTTAACAACTGGCTCAGATGAAGCAATGTATCCCTAATTTTGTGGGGGTGGGGGTGAATCACATGAATAAAACAAGTCTCATCAAAGAGGCAATCGTTCATTTTTTGAGTAGGTAATAAGCTCCTCTAGTCTCCCGGCTGTTGAATTTCTTCTGTATCACTTCCAGAAATTCACCTCTATGTACACACAAGTTTCCACATGGAGAGCAGGCATTTAAGACTTTAGGGTCTTCTCGCATACTGCATCTTCAATACCTAGCGTTTAGAGCCAATTTACAGTGAAACATCCAGGAACAAGGGCCGAAAAGCAGTAGCCGCCCAAGAGTCTTTTCTCCGTAGTCCGTCAGCTGTGTTCTATTAACATTCAAAACAATCACAGTCAAGTACGGTGGCCTTAATATTCAGGAGGTAATCACGCCCCTTTATAACATGCCCTTTTATTAAAGAAAAATGCCCACTTGAGGGAGCCAGCAAACTTCAAGGCCGCACATACAGGTTTACTGGGCACACAGGGCATGAAGCCACTGGTCGTTCCTTCCAGCCGCGTCGGGCTCACCTGAGTCACAGAAGGCCCCCGATTAGTTTGCGGCGAGGACCATCGAAACCGGCGTTTATCATGGAGAAAGATTACCTAAGACTTGCAGGTGGAAACTCAAAACGCGACTGCACTGATGGTGCGCAGGTCGCTTTGGCACCCAAAGGGAGGGAAAGCCCGTTAACGAGTCAACAGGGACGAGTTCCCGGGGCCACCGCCCCGCGCCCTCCGAAACGACCGGGTCGGTCTCGCACCCACGGCGCGGGAAGACTCGAGGCAGGCCATGGCCCGGGCACGGAGCCGGGCTCGGAAGAGAAGGAACTAAAACCGCAGGGAGTCCCACCTTGAAGAGCCCGGCTACCGGGCCCGCGGGGTCTGCCGCCGACGCCCCGCCGCAGAGCAGAGACCGCCTCCAAGACCCTTCTACCTCGGCGGCCGCACGGAAAAGGAAACGCCCCGGTCCCTAAAGGCACTGAGGCGTTTCCGGTCTAGCCCCGCCCCTTCCGGGGTCAGCCCCGCCTCTTCGAGCCTGGCGCGCTGTAGGTTGGGAGGGTGTTGGGGCGCGCCCTCGTCGTCACCCTCATCGTGGGGCCCCTTTGCTGGCCTTGGCCCAGGTGAATTTTATATGGGGGAGCTTTGGAACTTCTGTGGAAGCTTTTAAGACTCAGGAGTGTCTCATCAAGAGCTATTTGCATTGAATATGCGAATATTCAAATATGACCATCTTGTAATAGGGTTACAATGAGTCGAAATCGACTCAATGGATTTGGTTTGATGTCTTGTAATAATACAAATGATAGAAAATTCTCGAAAAAGAAGGGTCTCCTATTCCTACTACATTGCTTGATCTTCTACTCCCTCATAATTTTTGGTATTTAAAAAACTGGTGGTAATAAAAAAATGGACAACCCAAATTCAGAGTAATCGTTCTAGAATCTACCCCTGCACACACACAGAAGAACCAGTTGCCAGAAAAAAGAGAAGCTGTTATATTTTTTCTGTAGTATATAAATAAGCTACCTTGTTATTCTTTATAATAATAGAGTTTTTAAATGCTATTTATATATAAATGTTTCTTAGCATTTATAAAGCAGTTACCTACCTCATTTATGAGCATGTTCTGTTATGATTTTCGGTCTTTGTATTTTATTACTCTTTTTTTCTCTTGATCATTAACTACTGATTGCAAAGCAGTAAGCTTGGTGCTGGAGGAAACAGGTCTATGATCTTGCTGCCACAAAGAATACACATAAGAGCATGTAATTAACTGAATCAGTAAAGAACAAGTCATCTTTCTTTTAAAAATTAGGAATCTTAAGAAACTGATAAAAAACTCAGTACAAAATGTAAGTTTGCTTCAATTTTCAGTCAGCCAATACTTTTATATAGAGAGAAATCCTTTTGTAAAGTGAGCATAATATCAATTTGTTTTGCTCGGTTTAAATTTTCATACTATTTCTGTTTGCTGAGTGATTTACAGGGGTTTAAAAATCTTTTTGGGGGGCCCCACATAAAACCTGTTCCTTCTGTCAGGTAGTGGTTTATGCCTTAGCCTACAATCCCAAATTCTGTTTGCTGTCTGGATCTTACTGCACAACCCATATTTGCAACTTGTGTATCCACCTCCCCCTGACCTTTGCCTGTGACTGTGTAGGCAGCCTTGGGAACCACATTTACAGAAAGGTGCAGAGGAGGGTTAGATTGAATGCTGAATCTAAGATGCTGTAGCCACAATTAGGCAAGTTTTGGATGCCACTGAGCCCAGGGCCATATGAAAAGGAATTGGAGACCAACATGGACACTTTCACTAGCACAGTGTTCTCCAGAATAACTCTCCAGTTTGTTACAGCTTTCTGTTGCCTCTCTCTGAAGGTGCTCACATGACATTCATCAACCTCTGCTAAAAAGAGATACTTGAGCTGGAAGGGTAGACTACGGAAGGGACCACCTCCTTAAAACTTAATATGTTCTTTCTTCAGATTAGATGCAATTAAATTCCATAGCTAAAATTTAGGTGTTCCTAAAACTGCACAGCCATCTATTTACAGATGATCACTTTAAGTTCGTAAGTTCAATTGGCTTTCAAAAATGAGAAGTACTTTGTTTCATATTATAAGAGATCCAGAGATAGGTGATTCTAACTTAAAAAAAGAAAAAAGTTGCCACCTAGTCAGTTCTGACTCATGGTAACCCCATGTGTTGCACAGTAGAATTGTGTTCCATAGGTTTTTCAAGGCTGTAATCTTTCAGAAGCAGATTGCCAGGCCTTTCTTCCAAGGCCCTCTGGGTTCAAAGTGCCAGCCTTCAGCTTGTAGTCAAGTGTTTAGCCTTTTGCAGCACACAGGGACTCCAAGGTTACTCTAAACCAATCGAAACGCAATTGCCTTGGAGTTGATTGACTTACAGTGACCCGTTGTGTTACACAGGAAAACTGAGCTCCATGGGGTGTACTCTTTACAAAAGCAGATTGTCAGGCCTTCAAGCTTTTGCTTAGTAGTTGAGTATAAACTGTTTATGTCACCCAGGGACCTAAGGTGGCTCTAAAACCAACAACAAAATCAGTTGCCATCAAATGGATTCCAACTCATGGAGACCCCATGTGTGCTGAATAGAACTATGCACCATAAGGTTTCCAGTGACTGTGACCTTTCGGGAGTAGATCCCCAGGCCTTTCTTCCTAGTCTGGTCTGACAGACAAGGTAGTGGCAGTGCATGAGGTGCACTGGCCAGGAATCCATCTCAGGTTTCTCCATGGGAGGCACGAATTCTACAACTGAACCACCAGTGCCTCACAAATAAATGGATAGCAGATCCATGTGTGTTGATCAGGAAACTTTTATTTTCAAGATATATTAAATTTAAAAGGCTAGGTGCAGAAGATGTTTAGTAAGATCTTATTTTTGGTTAAATAAGAAGAGCATACATGTGTATGATTGTCTAGGCAAAGAGTATTTTTGAGAGGCTACCAAAGAAACTCTACAATGCATTCATCTAGGGAGTAAAAACTAGGATTAAAGGGGAGAGTGATCTTTTTATTTTATACCATCCTATACTGTTTGCAGTTTTACTATTTGTATGCATTGATTTTATAATTAAATTAAAAACTAATTATTAAAATAGTGCATTTTCTCTTCAGGCTACAAAAATAGACCATTTCTCCATAGGGCGAGGAGAGTGAATGAGCAGAATTCTATGTAGTTGAAACATTTCAGCAGTATAGAGATACTTGCTTTAAAAAAAAAAAAAAAAAAATTTTAAGGAGTTTTCGAAATAAACTTTTATAGAAGTTTAAAAAAAAAGTTCTTAGATTTTTCCCCCTTAGCCCATCACTCTCTTCTTCATCTCCTGACTAGCGTTACGAAGAGTGTTCAGCTTTCTCCAGTAAGGACCCCATCCCCGGGGATCACTGCTTATTGCTGAACCGAGTTAATGCCGCTGTTTGCTAATGCAATTAAACCTCATCAAGGGAAATGGTTCATGGTTTAAATATGATACAGCAGTTTACAAAAACTAACTATAAAAAAGTAGTCGTTCTTAGATAGTATAACCAGGGTTACCCTAGAAAGCTTACGTTTATATTTTAAAGATAAATGTGGCTTAAGGACGTATAAATGTAATTTTCCTTATAAGCTGTCAGAACCTATAGTCTACACTTGTAAATCTCATTAGTAAATTAATACATTTGGCCATAAGTCTTTTTTCCTATTAGTGAATGATTTGGAGAGCCCCCAGGTCCCCTAGATATTTGCAGCAGAAAATCCAGTTGGAACTGGAGGTTGGCTGTAACAGCCATATCCTTGTGTTTTCCCTTGCTCAAAGGTAAGCATATCAAAATAGAATTAATGCAAGAGCAATGTAAATGATCCTAGCCATAAATGCATAACATTTGTATATAAGATCTTTTTACCTGAGGCGAGATTATTTTTAAACATAATATGGACATTGAAATAATCATGGCATTTGTACCTCTCATCAAGGTTGAAGTCCCAAAACTGTTAAAAAAAAAAAAAATTGTCAGGAAGTAGGGCATTGATCTGAATGAAAATTGACTCTGAAACACTTGAAGTACATGAACTTTACCAGGATAATTTTGGTGAAAATTACCTAAATTACTCATGATTTCTGCCTGGATCTAAAACAATGAGTTAGCTACAGTGGTTTCAGTTGTGAATGTGAGACACTAGGGTTTTCCTTTACTGTTTAAAAATTTAACTTTTATGTTAAGAATCAATTTTGCAAATCACTACTTAAGTCCTATCACAAATTCTGAATGGAATGGAATGTTTTAAAATTATTCAAGCTAGCCAATGGGATCTGAGAGGAAGTCCACTAAGAGACTGCAGGGAAAGTTTTCTTCTTTGGTGAAAAGAGATACATGGGAAGAAACAACTCTTCTTTCCCCAGACGTTGTCATTTGTGCAATAACGGCCAGCATCAAGGCAGCCATCTTCAGTCAGGGGAAATCACCAGAGGGTGGTAAACTGGAGAGAGAAGGAACCCAGGAACTTAAAGACATCAAATAGTCACCAAATTAGCTAGCCAGGGAACCACTCCAGTTTAGGCCTCTTGTTATGGGAAATAATATTTACCATTAAAAAAAAAAAAAAAAAACTACTTAAGAACGATTACATAAGAGAGTTGCAAATGTGGAAGTAATTGAAAAATTAAAACTAAGCTTAAATTATGGTGCTATTCGTATCTCAATGGTAAGGTAATTGTTTTGAAATTAACATTCCATTAAATGTTTTAATGAGTTACAATAAACCTCTTCTTAGAATTAATAATTCTTTTCTCAAATTTTACCAGCTTTACTTTTAAGGGACAATAAGTATATTGTTCTCAAAAGTCTCAAGGGGGAAAACAGTGATTGGCAAGGAATATATTAACTGGAAGGAACAGTTAACTAGAGGGCATAATACTGCAATTACAGCTGTTAGAAAACTAATTTGAATACCCACGGTGTGGGCATATTTGCACACTTGTTCTTGTGTGCGTGCGCATGTGTGTGTGTGAATGTTTTTCACAGAATCTTTATGCTGTGTGCTCAAAGACAAGGGTCACCTTTCAGAGAATGTCATACTTCTGTGTTCGTGAACCCTCTCCCAGGAACCTGGGGATGTGGGTCCACTGGTGAGCTTAGCATGCTGACGCACGCTTCCCACCACCTGGTAACCAGACAGGACACAACTACAAATGACAAAGTCTCATTAAAAGAAAAGGAAATGAACAACTGTTCTCTATTTTGCAACAGCCATCACAGATAAATCTGAGAGTTCGAATCTTGTCGTTTCCCAAATAAACAGCTTTTTCTCATGTGCGTAGGACTTTACTCTCGCTGGGTGCTGTGTCTGACATGTCCTTGCTCTCTCTGTTTTTGCTGGCTCCTGTTCAGCCTTAAATACTCAGCCTGGCCACCAAATTCTGCTAGTTCTGTCTTTATGAGTCCTTCATATTAGAATGTAACTTTGCGCAAAACTACTGACCCTCTTTCTCCATAGTAGAACTGCTGAGACAACCTAATGAGATAATTAGTAAAGCCCAGGACTAGTAAAATTTGGCTATCATGTACATAGATCAAGAGGCAGTTGTTCAGACAGGACAAGGGGATACTGAGTGGTTTAAAGTCAGGAAAAGTGTGTGTCTGGGTTGTATCCTTTCACCATACCTATTCAATCTGTACGCTGAGCAAATAATTTGAGAAGCTGGACTATATGAAGAACTTGGCATCAAGGTTGGAGGAAGACTCCTTAACAACCTTCCTTATGCAGATGACACAACCTTACTTGCTGAAAGTGAAGAAGACTGAAGCACTTACAGATGAAGATCAAAGACCATAGCCGTCTGTATGGATTACACCTCAACAAAAATCCTCACAACTGGATCAATGAGCAACATCATGATAAATGGAGAAAAGATTGAAATTGTCAAGGATTTCATTTTACTTGGATCCACAATCAACACCCATGGAAGCAGCAGTCAAGAAATCAAAAGAAGCATTGCAGTGAGCAAATCTGCTGCAAAGGACTTCTTTAAAATGTTGAGAAGCAAAGATGTCACCTTGAAGACTAAGGTGTGCCTGACCCAAGCCATGGTATTTTCAATCACATCATATGCATGTGAAAGCTGGACAATGAATAAGGAGGACCAAAGAAGAATTGACGCCTTTGAATTGTGGTGTTGGCGAAAAATATTGAATATGCCATGGCCTGCCAAAAAAATGAACAAATCTGTCTCAGAAGAAGTACAACCAGAATGCTCCTTAGAAGCAAGGATGGCAAGACTGCGTCTTACATACTTTGGACATGTTGTCAGGAGGGATTGGTCCCTGGAGAAGGACATCATGCTTGGTAAAGTACAGGGTCAGTGGAAAAGAGGAAGACCCTCAACGAGGTGGATTGACACAGTGGCTGCAACAATAGGCTCAAGCATAACAACGATTGTAAGGTTGGTGCAGGCCCGGGCAGTGTTTCTTTCTGTGGTACGTAGGGTTGCTAGGAGTTGGAACCAACTCGACGGCATCTAACAACAACAAATCATTGTGAAGACGATGGTGGTTTCAGATCTACAGTATCCTGCCTCCTGTTCTTCCCCTTTTTAGTTTATCTGGCACACTGATTAATCTGCCTAAAACTCCTTTATATCACTCATAGCTAAAACAACAACAGCCTTCAGTCAAACCAAACCCAGATTGATATACATAACTTCCTTTCATCCGGTGACCTCATGACCCAGTTATGGCCAATAAGAAATGAGTAAAAGTCAGGGACTCATAACCTCAGGGAGCCATCTTACCAGTCCTGGACTTCCTATGTATAGATTTCTTTTACATGGGAAACTGAAGTCCTAAATTGTTTAAGCCACTGTAGTCAGATCAATTTTATTAGTATCTGAATGCAATTCTTAAGTGACTTAGTAAGCAATAAACAATGCCTGCCATAGCATTAAAAAAATATGTGTATGTGTGTCAACTAATGATTGAAGAACAAAGGCACAGAAGCATGGAGTAGTGTGTACACACATATACAACTTGAAGCGTAAACTAGGAAGTGGCGAAGAGTAAGGGCAGCTACGTGGGTAGAGACCTTGTTAGTCAAGTAAAGGAGTTGGACTTTACCTTTAGGTCATGGGGAACCACTAAAGGGATTTCAACAAAGTATGTTACACCTCAGGTTTGTATTTTTGACAGGTTACTTGGGGGCAGCCAATGCTGAAAGCGGGAGAACTGTAATTGTGAGGTGAGACGTGATGAACACTTGCAATCATTATTTTCACATGTGTGAAATTAAGAATATCTGTGGGGTAAATTCTTTACTGTAGAATTGCTGAGTAAAAGTGTGTGCACTTAGGATGTTGAGAGATATTGCCATATTGTATTTAAAAGAGCTTATACTCACTATGGAAACCCTGGTGGTGTAGTGGTTAAGTGCTATGGCTGCTAATCAAAGGATCTGCAGTTCAAATCCGCCAGGTGCTCCTTGGAAACTCTATGGGGCAGTTCTACCCTGTCCTATAGGGTCACTATGAGTCGGAATTGACTCGACGGCACTGAGTTTGGTTTTTTTTTTTGGTATACTCAGTATGAGTTGGAATCTATTCGATGGCAACAGGTTTGGTTTTGGTTTACACTCTTAAGAACTGCCTCATTTCCCACCTTCACCAATAACAAGGGTTTGTAGTTTGTATCATTCTGATAGGTGGAATATGTTATTTCACTGCTTTTTAATTTCATACTAATTATGAGTGAACTTGAGTATCTTTTCATAAATATATTAGCTATTTGATTTCTTTCTATGAACTGCTTATTCATACCATTTGCATAATTTTCTACTGGGCTGCTGGGTGTTGTGGATTGAATTACATCTCCTCCAAAGATACATTCAAGTCCTAATGCCTGGTACTTGTGAAGGTGACCTTATCTGGAAACAGGGTCTTTACAGATATAATCAAGTTAAAATGAGGTTATACTGGATTAAGGTGGGCCCTCATCCAATGACTGGTGACCTTACAAGAAGAACAAAACTTGGACACACAGACGAGAAGGCCATGTGAAAATGGGAGCAGAAACTGGATTGATGTGTCCAATAAGCCAAAGAACACCAATGACTGCCGGCAACCACCAAAAGCTGGGAGCAGGGCATGGAAAAAGTTCTCCCTCAAAGCCCTAAGAAGGAACCAACCCTGCTGTTACCTTGATTGCGGACCTCTAGCCTCCAGTACTGTGAAAGAATAAATTTCTGTTCTTTTAAGGCACCCAGTTTATAGTAATTTATCTGGCATTCCTAGGAAATTTAATGCAATGATCTTTTTAAGTCCTAAGAGCTTATTTTTTTAATTAATTTTTATTTAAGTGAAGGTTTACAAATCAAGTCAATCTCTCATACAAAAATTTATACACACCTTGCTATACACTTCTAATTGCTCTCCCTCTAGTAAGACAGCATTCTCCTTCCCTCTACTCTCTGTCCTTGTGTCCATTTGGGCAGCTTCTGGCCCCCTCTGCCCTGTCATCTCCCCTCCACACAGGAGATGCCAACAGTCTCATGTGTCTACTTGATTCAAGAAGCCCGTTCTTCACCAGTATCATCTTCCATACCATACTCCAGTCCAATCCCTGTCTGAAGAGTTGGCCCCGGGAATGGTTCCTGCCTTGGGCTAACAGAAGGTCTGGGCACCATGACCTCTGGGGTCCTTCTAGTCCCAGGCTGACCATTAAGTCTGGTCTCTTTACGAGAATTTGAGGTCTGCATCCCACTGCTCTCCTGCTCCCTCAGGTGTGCTCTGTTGTGTTCCCTGTCAGGGCAGTCATTGGTTGTAGTTAGGCACCATCTAGTTTTTCTGGTCTCGGGCTGATGTAGTCTCTGGTTTATGTGGTCCTTTCTGCCTCTTAGGCTCATAGTTAGCTTGTGTCTTTGGTGTTCTTCATTCTCCTTGCTCCAGGTGGGTTGAGACCAATTGATGCATCTTAGATGGCTGCTTGCTAGCAGTTAAGACTCCAGACGCCACTCTTCAAAGTGGGATGCAGAATGTTTTCTTAATAGATTTTATCATGCCAATTGACCTAGATGCCCCCTGAAGCCATGGTCCCCAAAACCCCACCCCTGATTCACTGGCCTTCAGTTTATTCGGGAAACTGCTTTGCTTTTGGTTTAGTCCAGTTGTGTTGACCTCTCCTGTATTGTATGTTGTCTTTCCCGTCACCCAAAATAAAACTTATCTACTATCTAATTCACGAAAACCCTTCTCCCTTCCTCCCCGCTCTGGTAACTGTCAAAGAATATATTCTTCTCTGTTTAAACTTTTTCTCCAGTTCTTATAATAGTGGTCTCATACAATATTTGTCCTTTCGCATCTGACTAATTTCACTCAGCATAATGCCTTCTAGATTTCTCCTTGTTATGAAATGTTTCACGGATTCATCATTACTCTTCATTGATGCGTAGTATTTCATTGTGTGAATATACCATAATTTATCCATTCATCCATTGATAGGCACCTTGGTTGCTTCCAACTTTTTGCTATTGTAAACAGTGCTGCAATGAACATGGATGAGCATATATCTGTTTGTGTAAAACCTCTTATTTCTCTAGGATATAGTCCAAGGAGTGGGATTGCCAGATTGTATGGTAGTTCTATTTCTAGTCTTTTAAAGAAGTGCCAAATCGATTTCCAAAGTGGTTGAACCATTTTACATTCCCACCAGCAGTGTAAAAGTGTTCCAGTCTCTCCACAACCTCTCCAACATTTATTATTTTGTGTTTTTTGGATTAATGCCAGCCTTGTTGGAGTGAAATGGAATCTCATTGTAGTTTTGATTTGCATTTCTCCAATGGCTAATGATCGTGAGCATTTCCTTATGCATTTGTTAGCAGCCTGGATGTCATCTTTAGTGAAGTGCCTGTTCATATCCTTTGAGCATCTAAGAGCTGATTTTATTGAAAGGAAATTACTCCTCTGTCTGTCACATGTGCTGACTTTTCTTTTGACCTTGTTTATGTCTTTTGCTTTGAGAATTTATTTTTACATAGCCAAAATTATCCATCTTTTCCTTTATGACTTCTGCATTTTCTGTGTCAGGCTTCATCTTGCCAGTTTTAACTCTGTATCAACTACAGCGAACGAACCAGAGAAGACAGGCCTGACGTGCACTCAGCTGCCTACATGCACTTCTCTACTACTATTTCATGTCAGCTATGAAGTGAAGGTGTTACCACCGAGAGAACGGAGGCCCTCCGGACTCAATGGGTCCTTGTCTTTCTCTTAAGAATACATAGAGGAGACAATTTTGGGTTTACTCTAACAGGTTTATTTCACTTGTGACAAGTAAAAGGAGTCAGTGGGGGCTAATGCCTCTCCAAAACTGATTCAAAAAGGGAAGCAAATATTTTAGGTGACAGGAAAGACAGCACACAATACAGGAGAGATCAGCACAACTGGACTAAACCAAAAGCAAAGAAGTTTCCTGAATAAACCAAACTCTTCAAAGGCCAATGTAGCAGGGGCTACACTGTCTCTCACACAAAAATTTATATACACCTTGCTATATACTCTTAGTTGCTGTCCCCCTAATGAGACAGCACACGCCTTCTCTCCACCCTCTTATTTCCGTGTCCATTCAGCCAGCTTCTGTTCCCCTCTGCCTTCTCATCTCCCCTCCAGACTGGAGCTGCCCACATAGTCTCATGTGTCTACATGAGCCAAGAAGCTCACTCTTCACCGGTATCATTTTTTGTCTTATAGTCAGTCCAGTCCCTGTCTGAAGAGTTGGCTTTGGGAATGGTTCTTGCCTTGGGCTAACAGAAGGTCTGGGGACCATGATCCCTGGGGTTCTTCTAGTCTCAGTCAGACCATTAAGTTTGGTCTTTTTATGAGAATTTGAGGTCTGCATCCCACTGCTCTCCTGCTCCCTCAGGGGTTCTCTGTTGTGTTCCCTGTCAAGGCAGTCATCAGTTGTAGTTGGGCACCATCTAGTTCTTCTGGTCTCAGGCTGATGTAGTCTCTGATTTATGTGGCCCTTTCTGTCTCTTGGGCTTATAATTACCTTGTGTCTTTCACTTAAAGCACAATAAAAATTTTAAAAAATAAAGAAAAAAGGGGAAGCAAAGCTAGGGCTTACATGGGTTCTGTGGAGACAATAGAGTAATGAATATTTAGTGAGTTTCTTTCAAGGGGCGAGTACGTCTCAGAATGGCAGTGCATACTAATTAGGTTGCGCACACATCTGGGATCCAAGATGGAACCCACTGATATTCAAGATGGAGTCCTTTCGGCAGCCCTTGGCATCACTTATTATGGGATGTAGCACAAGCATTACATCTTTGGCATTACATCACCATCTTCAGAGGGCTAAGGAAGGTTAAACAGGTCACACATTCTGCTGTGCATGGGGAGCCTGTAAAGGGGGAAGGGACTAGAAAAACACTAAGAAGGAGACAGTAATTCATGGATTGTTTCAACCTTATGTTGACAGGGTGTGGTTCCTGTTTGCCCAACTTCCAGATGGTAATCTTTTAACAGCTCTTTTGTTCCGCCAGCACAGTCAACCCTATCTGTCTCAAAGGGAAGGGGGCAGAAAGCAAAGGGAAGCTTTCTGAGGGAAAACTATATGCCAAGTGCTCATCACAGTGAGAGACCTGCAAAAAAGATTGGTAGCAAACTTCAATGCTGGGAGTGTGCAGGGAGCTCACAGTGCAGGTGGCCAAGCAGAGTAACTATTTCCATTGTTTGTTGCATTTCTATTAATCTAGTTTCCCTTCCCCCTTACCTTCTCATCTTTGTTTTAAAGTAATTGTTGATCGTTTGGTCTCATACAGATGAATTTTTAAAGGAGCACAGTACTCATGAGTGACATTTTTTATTTTGTGACCCAATCCATTATTTCCATAAAAGGTAACTTCAGGGGATAGTTTCAGTTCTGAGTTTAAAGAGTATCTCAGGGCAATATTCTTGGAGAGTCCACTAGTCTCAATCAGTCCAGTAAATCTGGATTTTTAAGAATTTGAGGTTCTGTTCCACATTTTTCTCCCATTCTGTCAGGATCCATCTATTGTGGCCCTGATAAGAACGGCTGGTAGAGGTGGTTGGACACCATCTAGTTCTGGTCTCAGGGTAGATGAGGCCGTGTAAACTGTATTAGTCCCTGTAGGCTACTTTCTTCTTTGAGCCTTTGGTTTCCTTCTTTCTCTTTTGCTCTGCACGAGCAGATGAGACAGATAGGGTTAACTGTGCTGGTGGAACAAAAAACTGTTAAAAGATTACCATCTAGAAGTTAGGTAAACAGGAACCATACCCTGTCAACATGTGATAAGGATGAAACAAACAGGAACCATACCCTGTCAACATGTGATAAGGATGAAACAATCTGTGAATTACTATCTCCTTAGTGTTTTTCTAGTCCCCTCCTCCTTTACAGGCACCCACATGCACAGAAGAACAAAGCGTGACCACTGTTTAACCTTCCTTAGCCCTTCGAAGATGGTGATGTAGTGCCAAAGATCAGTGCGCTTGCGTTATATCCCATAAGTGATGCCAAGGGCTGCCGAGAAGCCTCCATCTTGAATATCAGTGGGTTCCATCTTGGATTCCAGATGTGAGGGCAACCTAATTAACATGCACTGCCATTCTGAGAAGTACTGATTCCTTAAAAGAAACCCACTATTCATTACTCTACTCTCTCCACCGGACCCATGTAAGGCCTATCCTTGCTGCTCTTATAGAGACAGTCTTTTGGAGAGGCTGAGTCCCCCATTGACTCCTTTTGTTTGACTCAAGCAAAATAACGCTTGCTAAAGATAAAGTTTGTCTTTCACGTGTATTCTTACTCAGGAAAAGACAAGGACTCTTTCTGTCAGCTTGGCGATTGCTAACATAGAGACCAATACTTATGTAGCTTTCTTTGTTTCCTGTATCTGACCTCATTTTTTTCTGGAACTCCCACTCTTGAAGTTGAAAAACACCTGGCAAACATCTTTTCTGATATTGGTCTCTGTTAATTTAATATTTAGTCAAATAAAAGTCAAAACTCTATCAGGGCTGTTTTTCCCCTCAGTGGGTTTCCTAACTGCCTTCCCTTTCTATCCCCAAATAACTTTAGGGAGGAGTTACGTATGTATGGAGGCGGAGGGTGGGACCTGCATCCCTATGTTGTCTGTCCTCTGGGTTACTGCCTGCCCCTATGTGTCAGCCACTGCTGGAGGCTGTCCTGCTTACAACCTGTTTTGGGGGCCCCATATGCTGCCATCCCCGATTCCTGGCCCAGATACTCTCAGCAGTTTCTACACCAAGCTTCGGTGGGTGGGGTTCCCCTCAGGCCCCTCCCTTCATAGTAGATACCGCACTGAGCAGCATCCAGGGCTTCTCCAGATGCCTCCCACCCAGGCTAGCCTAGAGAAGCATTGTGCAGTCCTACCCCTGCCTCTGGTTCTCATGCCTACGCTTCCAGCCCTGCCAGAGCCAGATGCCAGAGCCGACTAGTTTCCACCTCTGCCTTTCTCCCTTAGCCCCTGGGCTGGACTCTTCCTTCCCACTCTCTGTTACCACTCACAGTAAAACTCTATTTTGTTGTTATTGTGTGCCCTCAAGTTGATAGCGACCCTAAAGGACAGAGTAGAACTGCTCCATAGGGTTTCCTTGGCTGTACTCTTTACAGGAAACACTGGTGGCGTAGTGGCTAAGTGCTACGCCTGCTAACCAAGAGGTTGGCAGCTCGAATCTGCTAGGTGCTCCTTGGAAACTCTATGAGGCAGTTCTATTCTGTCCTATAGGGTCGCTATGAGTCAGAATGGACTCGATGGCAGTGGGTTTACTCTTTACAGGAACAGATCACCAGGTCTTTTCTCCTGAGGAGCCCCTGGTGGGTTCGAACCACCGCTCTTTAAGCGAGCTTAACCATTATGGGGCTTAACCGTTGTCACCTAGCCACTCACTGCCATTGAGTCAGATCCTGACTCACAGTGACCCTGTAGGACAGAGTAAAACAGCCCCATAGGGTTTCCAAGGCTGCAAATCTTCAGGGGAGCATACCACCACATCTGTCTCCGCAGAGCGGGTGGTGGGTCCAAACCAGCAACCCAGCGTTTAACCACCACTCCACCAAAACCAACCAAACCAAACCCAGTGCTGTCAAGTCGATTCCAACTCATAGCGACCCTATAGGACAGAGTAGAGCTGCCCCACAGAGTTTCCAAGGAGTGCCTGGTGGATTCAAACCGCTAGCCCTTCAGTTAGCAGCCTAGCGCTTAAGCACTAGGCCACCAGGGTTTCCACTACTCCACCAGGCCTCGTTAAAACTGTTTAACCCACTGCCATCAGTAGATTGCCACTCATAGCAACCCCAGAGGTTTTCCAAGGCTGTAAATCTCTACAGAAGCAGATTGCCACATCTGTCGTGGTTTTGAACCACCAACCTTTTGGTTAGTAGTCGATCACTTTACCCATTGTGCCATCAGGGCTCCTTTAAAGCTGTTTAGAGGGCTCTGGTGGTTTGTTCTTGATACACACCTGGCAGCTTTTGGAATTTAGAATTCTGTTTTCTTTCTTAATACAAAGTCTGGGTTTTAAGTCTATTACCTTGCCAGAGATTCTGAAAGTCAGTTTTGTGACCTTACAAGTGTGCAATGGCTTCTTCATTCTAGGACTCTGCCCTTCATCTGCAGCCCTTAGCTCAATGAGGGGAGGCTCTGGGCCTGGGAACTGGTGTAATAATTAAAAACATATGCCAGTGACCTCTCCTTGGTAAACTGCTGCATGCCCTAAGGCTATTTACTCTCACCTAGGTGTCCCCCAGCTCACCCCTACTAAGAAGTGGGATCTGATCTTTTAGAATCTACTCTTTCCACCCCTTCCTGTCTCTCCACTCCCCCTCCCCTTCAAGTATGACTAAACCTGGATTTTGAGTAATGTTCTTACCTCCCACCACTGAGGGATGCTATTCATTCCTTCAAGAAGCTCTGCTTCTTTTCTACAAGGTAAGGGAGGACGCGAAGATGTATCACTAAGTGAGCTTGCATAGGTTGGAGAGTTATTAAGGCAGGAAGTTTGTGCTGGTGTCCTAAATTGTCTTGGGCCAAGTCACCCCACCACCACCATCACCCTAAACATGGTCCAACCTTTGGCACTGGCTATCTGGCTGAAGAGAAAAATTAGACCCCCTGGGCCTAGTTGCTCATGACTAGGTATGGCTGACCCTTGGATCTCTCAGTTCAGGTTTGGCCCAGCATTACCAGCTCCAGATTCATGTTCTGGTCTGGTCCTGAAGTCAGGTCTCCTTTTTAAGGCAGTCTCTTCTGGTTGGTCCCAGAATACCACACCTATAACCTGACTGGACACTGCATCCAGCCTTCTCTTTCTGAAAGAAGGATCTGAAAATAGTTTCCCATCTTGTAACCTGCATCTGTTATAAGGGTTTTGTCAACAAGAAATGCAAATAATGTTGCACATACAGCAGAAACAACCTTGGATGGCCCCACATGCGTGGGCGAGGGTGGATATGTCCCAGCTACAATGCAGATGCTCCAAACACTGTGTAGCTTGCTTTATTTTCATAACTGATCTTATGATCTTCAGGCTACCAGTCTCCTGTTGATTGCAAAAAACTAGACAACAGTAACAGCAAAACCAAAGAATCTTCCAGTTTAAAATCTCTTTAGGATAAATATTAATTACTTCAAAGTTCAAACTCCCAATTAAGACTTTCTCCCCTCTCAGGATGTCTTCTTTCTTCCACTTCCTCTTCCCAGCATGGCTACTGGATGCAGCAGGAAGCTTACTAAGTGTCCAGTCCACATGTTGTCATCTGCTGGCAGCCTCTGAGGTGAAGCTCATTGTATCTTACTTGGAATTTGGCACTGGCCTCTGTCCTTTTTGAACTTGTGGCTGAAGTGTCCATGGATGGTGTAAACCAGTCATCTCTCCTGAGGAACTGAGACCAATATCACCACCTTGGCCCTTACCAATGCTGCTGGCTTACTCAAAATAAACCAATTATAGATAAACATTATTAAGTAAGCACTGATCTGTGTTCTCTTGTCCACTTGGTAGATTAGGCATAAGTAATTGCTAACAAATATTTCTTTAATTAAAAAGAAAGTCCCACATGACTTATCTACCTACATAAAAATTTAAGATGCATTATTAAGTGACCTCAGAATTTATTTGAAAACAAAGATGTTTAAAATCAATCGTTATTTAGACCTCACATTGTTTTTAAAATGGCCCCTAATTTCCAATGGCCATAAACCAGAGACTAGTGACTTAAGTTTATCCCCAGCAGTCGCTGTGTACATACTTCTTGGTCCTGAGAGGGAAGGAATGAATGAGTTTCTTCAGTAACATTCATGTGTGCAGGAAATGACTATTGACATAATCTTTAAGCCTAATAATTAAGATTATTCTGCAGTTTATAATTTAAAAGCTTCTGACAGCTAAATGCTGTGGTATAATGACAGAGTTTGAGTGAGTGAGGTAGATTTCATTGAGTTGGTTTCTCTTAAGAGTTGAAACTAAGGCTTGTGTAAACATAGGAAGGGAAGCCCTTCCCAGGTTTATGCAGTTATAGGCAAGAATATTTAATCTCCTTCATTCCCAACTGGGCTGCGGTACCATCTGTGCTGTGCTCCTATTTATAGGAGGCAAATCTAGAGGACTTAAACAGTACATTTATTTTTTCAGTGTTAATAGTTGCACGTAAGACCACCAGCTACCATTATGTATTTTAAGCCAAAGGATAGATTAATTAATTTGAGATACAAAATGTTATATTACACTAGTGCTCCTTTTTAAAATTTGGCATATTAACTATTGGATATTTCTAATGTTACAACAAGAAGTAAAAAAAAAACAAAAAGCATGTACCACGGGGAAGACCTCCTGGTCATAAGTCATCTGGGAAACTAGATAACATGCCCTTCAGCAGTAACCAAAAAAAAAAAAAGAATTTGTCACCAGATTTAGATGGAGTCTGCAGTGCTGCAAGAGAAAGTTCACAGCTTTTCAAATAAAATATACGATTGATATAATTTGCAATAACCCATGCATATTTAGGAAGGAGTATTTAGATCAATCCTTCTTCTCAAAGAGAGATATTTGATATGTAAATTCTTATCGGAAGCAACCTGTTTGATCTGTAATTTCTTCTCCTCGCCATCTAATAAGAGCCACAATTTAATTTCACATAGATCCAATAAGCAACTTGTCTTATGATGCCAAACACAACTCACGTGTTGATTTCTAAGCTAATTATGTTGGCCACTACAGCAATGTTTTGTTCGTACTGGCTTACTTCCTCAGAATGGCACTATGATACACCTGGGCTTAAAGAAAAAGGTTAGATAATATGCTAGAAAAGATAGAGAGAATTAAGTTGCCATGTTGATTCTGACTCACTGCAACCCTGTGTGTGTCAGAGTAGAATTGTACTCTATAGGGCTCTTGATGGTTGATTTTTTGGAAAGAGATGGCCAGATCTTTCTTCCAAGGTGCCTCTGCGTGAGCTCAAACCCCCAACCTCCTGGTTAGCAGCCAAGTGCGTTAACCATCTGCACCACTCAGGAAGTCCTGTATAGAATTACCACTACCCCGCCCCCCCAAGTCTTATTAAAGCCTGAATACTTTCTCTTTAATTGATAATAACTGGTTAGTTGCTTTCATAAATATAAAATGAGGCCCTTTGAGAGAAAGACAAATTATTGTAAATTTAACCTAAAAACAATTTCAAGTAAAAAAAATTACTGTGCATTTCAGTAAGGCCAATCAGCACTTTTATTTCCCTTTTACACAAGTTCTTTTGAGTTTAAATAAACAGTCTCCATGAATAGATGAGAAAGCCACTGTGTTAGGTAGTCTGCGACTATGAAAGCTGAGGCAGCGGGGTCAAAAGAGCCTCATAAAAATGCAAATCCACATTTTTTTCTTTATTACCAAGTAATGTGTGGAACAGATATCCCCCACCTTTCCTCCATCCCAAATACCCACCTGCACTATATGCATTTTTACTTTTTACTTCATTCCTTTTTATTTGTTGTAAATGAGTGTATATAAACATCTTTAATACAGCTTTACCGATAGATAACTGACGTACAATAACCGCCTACCTAAACTTTGTTGCAGAGTAGAACTGCTCCATAGGGTTTTCAAGTCTGTGACCTTTCAGAAGCAGATCACCAGGCCTTTCTTCCGAGGCACCTCTGGGTGGGTTTGAACTGCCAACTTTTTGGTTAGTAGTTGAGTACTTAACTGTTTGTGCCACCCAGGGACTCTTCGGCCTATACTTTCATAATCACAAAAAGAAATAACTATTTTTTAAGTCTACTAGAACTGGTTTATACCTCTAAAAAGATTTCCTCATCCCCCCAAATTATCATTATAAAGGAGTTTTCTTTTTTAATTGTACTTGAGATGAAAGTGTACAGAGCAAACAAGTTTCTCATTAAACAATACACAAATTGTTTTGTGACATTGGTTGCCAACCCCACAACATGTTAACACTTTCCCCTTCTCAACCATGAGTTCCTCATTCCCAGCTTTCCTGTCCCTTCCTGCCTTCTTGGCCTTGCCTCTGGGCTGGTATGCCCATTTAAATTAAGGAGTTTTAAATGTGTGTCAAATCACTGAGACAGCTGAATTGACAGACACTTACTTGAGGATTTCCTGTGCAGATTATGGGATAATAAAAAAAAATAAAATACTGTGATACAAATACTGCTCCCTCCCCTCAATCCTGATACATATACTTGTTACGGGCCAGATGGTGAAGAAGCTAGCAAATAGGTATATATCTTCCAGAAAGATTTTCAAATGTACCTTCCATGTTTATTAAATATCCACAGAGACAGACACAAATTTAACAAAATAATTAATTTTCAAATTAGTGCTTTATTGAATTTTGGTAATACTCCTTATCCTGACCATGCACTGTTTATTAAAACAGACTGCTCCTTGAATATGCCATTTCCCCTCTGAGGTTTTCCAACCTACTAAAAGCTGTTAACATATTCAGGAATTTGGTAAAATTCTATGAAAATCTATGACAGAAATACACTTCTTTGCCATTAAAACATTTGTACTTGGACAAGAAAGAATAAAAAGTAATCTCATTGAAGGTAAAGCTGGACTATTTAACAGGATGATTTTTAAAAATATAGTAATTCAAACAGTAATTCAACAAAAGTCAGTTTCTTCCCCCAAATAAAACCCTTTTAAAACTGCAGTCAAACTAATAGATTAGCATTATGAGCAAGATAGAACAATTTTTGACATTTTGCTATCAAATTTAATGTTTAAAGCTCAGTTTTAGGTAACTTTTAAGGCATTTTGATTAAAACCAATTAAGTGTGTCAGTTACACTGCCATAAATTTACTTCATTCTTAAAATATTTTTAGCACTTCTTATGCCAATAACTTATTAACAGTGAGTGGCTGAACACAAATCTCATTTTTTATTCCTTTCAATGTTATATATTATGAGTAAATATTATCACAAATATTTAAATATACATTTTTACTACATATTAACATGTAGAAGGCTGTTATTATATGCCTTTTTTTAAAAGGCATGCTTTGGTCACATTATAAGGAATATATTCACATTAAAATAATAAAAATGACAAATTTTTGAGTCACAACATAAAATATTTCATTTCACTGCCAAAAGCTGAAAGAAAACTAAGGTGAGGAGAAAATAAAATGGTGGTTCAATTGCTATATTAATTCAACCAAGTATAAATACGCCTTTTCTATTTGCTAAACTTGGATCAAATTCAGCAAATTTAAAACCTTGCAGTACTGAGAAATAACTGAACTTCAGAGCTGGAAAGGGGGATAATAAAGGCTGATGGAAATTAATAAAAAATTGTCATGACTGAAAGGCAGGAAAGAGAGATAAAGGAGAACAAATCAGCAAAGATATGATAAAACAGACTGGTGCTGATTTTTCTCCAGACGTCTCTACTTAACCCGTTATTTTGGGGTTCAGTGTTCCCTCTGTTGCCCCATCTCCTGTGGAAAATGGAAACCACTGGTGCAGGCAGGCAGAACTCTGCTCCCTGGGTACCGATGGCCACGGCTGAGGGCCTTCCCTGGTTGTGGGCTCATATCAGGGCAGATTCAGGGGGTCTATTCAGGCCTGATTTAATCTCAGGTTGGTCACTCTGTATCCTCAGGTCCCCTCAAGGTGCACACCAGTACTAGAGCTCCTAAGCCAGACAGGATTTCCCCCATCTCATAATGGCCAAGTGGAGATTGTGTACAGGGACTTACAACCGGAGAAGGAAGAACCTGGCAAAAGCCCTGATCATAAGGAGGGTCCCTGGGGATTCACTTGAGGTCCTTGACAGGCCTCAACATGCCACTCTCCTGGGTGGCTGGAGCTGGACCTGTCCACCTAACAAGGACCTGAGAGAGGGAGGAGGTGACTTCCCTGCCACCCAGCGACACCCAGTCTGCTCATCTCGATCTGCAGGGGATTCCCAGTGCTTTTCACAATTTGGAAATATAAGATATTATATAATCCTGTAGGAAGGTCGCCAAACCCTGCCCTTTGGAGAAAACCATTTTTAATACTCCAAACACATTTCCTAAGAGGGAAAAAACTAATTAGAGAAGTTACTGCATCTTTATCATACCTCAACAGTCTTTTCACACATATTCAGCTAAAACTGAATAAATGATATCATGCCTTCCAAATGAAATATCTTCTTGGAGCAACTATAAACACAGACTCTTTCACAAATACGGAAACTGGTGTATTACAAACACACCTTTTTATTTATTTTTTTTGACTAAGGAAGACTGTACTGATAGATATCAGCTTTTCAGCTTGTAACAGATACACTACAGAAAATCTATGAATTCTTTGGATACATATATAATTCTAAGCTTTTGTGTATCTCTTTTTTTCCCAATAGTTTATTTTGCTATATATAGTGGTGACTACTTCTCATATTGGATAAGCTATGCGTTTTATGTAAGACTGAATATTTCATTCCACAATTATTTAGACTGGACAGACAAATCTGAACATCCAACTATGCATTCACATATAAACTTTGAGAAATGATGTTATGTCTGATATAATAAATATAGAATTACTTCATTACTATGTAAAAACAATCACCACCATTCCTACCAGCCCCCACCAGGAGAGTCTAAGGCTGTGAGTCAGTTGAAGTATCGCCATGACTTGCTTTTTCTCCAGAGACAGAATGCTTCAGAAACTGACCAGTAGCACCAATGTATAATCTTGATCGCATGGGCCATTTCTGAAAAAGAAAATTGAAATGAGAATGCAGAAGTTAGTATCTCGGACATATATTCCAAACACCCCAATGCAAATGCAGTGAACAATATTACATAGTGAGTAACAATTATGAAGTCTAAAGTACATTAAAAATGTTTATTAATGCTAACAATAAAAGTAAAAATGTATCCAGACTTTGATTATAACAGTATTCATGTAGGAAATCATGGAAAAGGAATATTATTGAAGCGTAAAAATGTACCCACCCATGATGTTTTTATTTCAAACTAACCATAAAACAAAATTAACCCTAAAACTAGATTCCTGAATGTAAAGATATTTTTAAAAGTTATTTCTTCTTCTCTGGGTGGACTTGAACCCCTACCTTTTAGATTACCAGAGTATGCATTAACTGTTCACATTACCCAGGGTCTCCATACATAGTTAGTATTACGTGTCTACACTTATCAAAGAACCACAACGTAAAGTAGATAATTCAACCATCTAGGTGTTTTATTAGAGCCCTGCTGGTGCACTGGTTAAGAGAGACGGCCGCTAACCAAAAGGTCAGCAGTTCAAATCTACCAAACGCTCCTTGGAAATGCTATGGGGGCACTTCTGCTGTGTCCTATAGGGTTGTTATGAGATGTTTTATTAGCTAAGAGCAAATATCTGGATAGCTGCAAAGATCAGAGTGTTGGGTGTTATACAGACAGGATACTCAGAGTAAATATCAAAATGTATTGGCATAATGCAGCTCTAACCTTTTGCTCATCATCACATTTGTATTTCTGATCATGACTTTTCTAAGTTCACCTTTATGATGGACAACCTCTCAAATAATTTATTGCCAGACAGGCATAATGATGAGAAAACATACCACATAAGTAGTACTTTCAACCCTGCCCTGTTTTCATGAGCATAAAAAACTCATGCTCAAATCTCCAGTGTAATTTGAGGAACTCAATGTGGATTAAATACATCTAAAAACAAATAAAAGCAAAATATTACTGAATGCTCCCTGGGTGATTTGGATATGTGCCACTCTAAATCACACAACCGTGTGTGGAAACAAACGAAGGCTTCTCTTCCTTATATCCTTGGTAAAACGTAAGTAATGAAGCAAACCTAACCTAAAAATGTGTATGTGGATTTTTGTTTCTTTTTTCATGGATTGAATCAAAAAATAAGTGTCTTTTTAAAGAACTTTGTGTCTTTGGATTTTCAAAAAAGCTTGTAATGATTTTATTCTGCTAAATTTAATATAGACACATTGTTTAAAGAGTTAGAAATTAAGATATAAATAAAGTATGGGCTAGGTTGCATGCCAGCACGATGCTGGAAAAAAACAGTTGACTGATTTACATTTCACTTTTCAATGATTTGTTTTAGCATTGTGTAGATTAACACAATCCTGAGCTCTACTCTCCCTAATAAGGTATACTTAAAACCATGTACATTCAGTAAGCTACAAAATCTAGTAAAGTCATACAATTAACCAGAACTGAACCTGAAACTGAAGACTTTAAAAATGCACTCTGTTTTAGGAGTTAAATGACCCAAAAGTAACAAAACCCTATGATTAATTTAAAAATTACCTGTATTATCAATAATCACTCTCAAGGGATGAAGCAATTAATAAAGTCACCTGTGCTTTTCCCCCACTATAAGAATCTGAAATATACTTCTGTTTTCTCGGAAAATCACTGCCTTTGGGCCACTGGTGCTGATAGGAGTCAGTTGTATCCCAAAGGGATAAAAACCCCTGTTTAGCCTATGCCCCAAGATCCTAGTCTCTTAAACCTTCCAGTTTCATCTGAGATACTCTTAACATAAATCCCCCACAATGCTAACATAGTAACAATGATGACAATGAGAACTGATGGTTCAAAAGGGTGGCCTTGAGATATTTGTTAAAAGACCTTTGATCATCAGAGTAAGACTGTAGTAACAGTATGCTGTAAGGCAGAAAAATAAAGTCATTTTAAAACACTTTTTACTAAGGGTTACAATAGTTTATAATGGACCTTCAGTTGGTCAAAAACATCAAAACTCAAAATATTTTTATTCCGTTTGCATTAATGAAATGTAAACATTTCATTAAACATTTTGAGAGTGTCTATAATATAATAATGAGTTACAGACCATTTCAATTATGTGTATATAATATCTCTTTCCTCTGAACCACCACAGCACATGGTTACTGCTCTTTGAAGGCACATAGAACATTCTGCTTTATAGTTACCATTATTTGTACTTTTGTCTCAGCCTTTACTATATTTTCATTTAGGGCAGGGACTAAGTCTTCCTCGTGATTACAGTCCCTCTCTTAACGCAGTGCTTTGCATAGCACACAGTAGGCACTCAGTAAATGTTTGATTTTTTAAAACATCTTAGTTACTTGTCCAAACACCATCAATCTCATTTTTAAGAGGTAACCTTTGGCCTTGTATCATTATCTCTAGAGTTGTCTTCTAAAACCAAAGTAACTGATTCAGAGGACAAGAGATTTTTTTTCTCAAAATAGTTAACAAAAAAAAAAAATAGTTAGAACCACAAAAATGTGAATCAAGGACATGATGTGGTACATGAATCCAGTACAAAAAAACTCCTCGTGGTTACATGAAAATGATTCTCTAACATCACTCATTCAAAAAGCACTGCAAGAAACCAAGGTAAATAAAAACTTGATTTCTCATTCTGCTTAAAAATCTCCCATAAAGTGACATTTAAAAGATGTCTTTTGTATTAAAATCTACCTAACGTTAAAATAAACTTTTTTAGAGTATGTGAAAAATGTCAAGTCCAAAGAAATATAACATTAATGGTATATTTGAATAGCAATCTAATCTACACTATAGTACAAGAGCCCTTAATTAATGACGGACTTTTCAACTGAGATGATGTAATAAAGTTTGTGAAAGGCATAAGATCTACCATCATTGTAAAATAAAGGATAGTTCAAATTTTTATATGTAATATTTAAAATGGTTTGAGTCTATTATCATCTTAGTTATACTTACAAAGTACATTATGTTAAAGCTCACTGCAGAAGTGTGACCAGTTAATATTAAAGGGTGTAGTTTACTGTATTTCAATAATAATTATTCAATAACTTATTGACTCTAATATTATACTTAAGGCTTAGTTTCATGTGTGTGCATATACATGTGGCAAAATCGTTCAGAAGAGTGAGACCAAAAATTTGAAAATTTAGGTTTAGAGAATTATAGGGAAAATGATGCCTTTTGAACAGAAAGCTAGATCAATGTAGAGTTTAAAAGAAATTTCCTAGGAGAAAAAAATGACAGTCTAAATACTGCAATAGAGGTAATGAATTTTAATAATTTGCAGCATATTAAATGAAAACCCTGGCCATTCTACCAAAAAGTAATGTAAACAAATTATACAAAATGGATTCTCCTGTATGATTTTGCACATCACAAAGTCTGAAAACAATATTTGATCAATTCACCCAACATACTTCCCATTCTATTATCAAAATTACATGAAGGAACCCATTATAGTTTTTATTGGTAGTTGTTCAGTCTATGATATTTAGTCTTTATTTAAACATACTGAAATTTTACTTCATGGGAATGCAGAACGATCTCATTTTGTTCTTACCAGTTGTACTAAAAAATTGTCAACAGTGGTTTCCTATGATTACTTACAGGCAGATCATTTTATCACCCCATTTATTTCGTGAACCTGAAAAACCTTTCAAACATATGGTAAGAACCATGTTAGAAATGTTAGTCAAAAACATTTTTAAAAATTTCAAAAGTTATGACTATAACTGATATTAAAAAATTATTAGGACTTGCAACCAAGCACCTACCAGGCTAGTCCTGAAAAACTTGTCATTCTGGAAGACATATCCTGCAGGCTGCTGATAAAGGGGCGTGAGAGACCCCTACCCAAGCTACCCCGGGTTTAAACTCCTCAGCCACTACCTGCGCACGGCTAAGGAGCTGCCTGTTGCAGTGTGGACCACTCACCGAGGGGCCGAGGTCAGATCGGTGGCAGACAGGATGGGTCTCGGTGCCCTGTTCCCTGCCCCGCAGTGCTCCCTGAGCGCCTACCTTGACCGGGTGCAGGTAGCCGTCGCCGCTAAGGGCGCCCAGCCCGGGGTCCACGGGCGTCTCGGCATCGTCCTGCAGGCTCCGGGTGAGGTGCGCGATGTAGGTGGTGGCCAGAAGCAGCACGTCCAGCTTGGACAGCTTGGTGTCGGGCGGCACCGACGGCAGCGTGCGCTGCAGCTCCAGGAAGGCGTGCCTCAGGGTCTGCACTCGGCTGCGCTCCCGCGCCGCGTTCGCCGCCGCCGGCCGCCCGCCCCCCGGACGCGCGCCGCCGCCAGACCCCGTCCCGCCCGGGCTCGAGTCGCCTGCGGCGGCAGCGGCGGCCGGCGGTGTAGGTTCGGCGCGGGCGTTGAAGGGGCCGTCCCCATCCATGGCGGCTTCCCGCGCCGCGCGCGCTGCAAAGGACAGAGGGCGCGGTGAGGCGGGACGCCGGCCGGGCAGACACGGCGACGGCTGAGACCCTTTCACTCTCCCTGCGCGCGGAATCCCCGCCGCCATCCGTGGCTCAGGGAGCGTCTTTCCGAGGCAACTTGGGTGAGTTTTGCCTCCCGGAGTTTGGGGAGAGTTCAGGGGCCCGGGAGTTCCGGGCTCCTTAGAAGGGTCGGGAGAGGCGAGGTAGTGGCTTTCCACTTTTCACGGACAAATTTGCTAAAGCGCTCTTTCTACTGGGAAAACTGTCGGAAACACAGCTCCGGGTCGGCGCTTGCTCGGCTTCGGAAATATCCGAAAGATGGTGCGGTTCGTCCCGCGGAGCGCGGCGGGGCGGCCGGGAGCGGCCCGGGGTGACTTGGGACAGCCCTGACCTCGCCACAGCCCACGGTGCCCGTCGTCCTCGCGCCCCTCGCTCCAGAGAGCGGCGCCTGCTTTGCGCGCGAGGCCTGGGTCCCAGGGTCGGCAGGAGGTTGGGGGAATCTCTCCGGAAAGAGTGGGGCTCCACCTCGGACTAGGGCACCCACTACTCCTCCGGGCGGGGGCCGCGCGGCGCCGCGGGGGCCGGGCCGGGGCGGTGGCTCTGCCGGGCGCTTACCTCTCCTGGAGCGGCCGTGCGGGGCTCGGTTCCGTTGCGCGAGCGGGCCAGGGGCGTCGGGCCGGGTTTGCGTGGCCAGGGCCGCACCGCTCACTCCATCCTCGTCTAGCCGAAGTCGGAGGCCGCTCTAGCCGGCTGGCTGCGCCTTTTATGCTGGCGCTTCGCGGCTGGGCTTGTTTGCGGCGGCCTCCACGTCGCGCCACGACCGCTGGAGGGGCTGAGGTCCGCGCCCACCTGAGGGGCCACGCAGGGGCTGCGGCCTCACGGAGCCGCCCCTCAGCGGAGAGGGAGTCATTAATCAAACAGCCTGGCGGGGCGGGGCGTCTGAAAGGCCCCTCCTGAGCCCCCCCACCCGTGAGGTGGAGTCGGTTTGGGTCTTAGCGACCCGGGTTGCCCAGGCCGTAATCTTTACGGAAGCCGACTGCCACATCTTTCTCCCCCAGAGCAGCTGGGGGGTTCCAACCAACCACCTTTCGGTCGGCAGCCGAGCGCTTAACCACTGCGCCACGCACCCCATATCCCTCGTATCCCCCATTCTTGGGGAGGCGGAATGCCCAGGGCGCCCTCCGTGTTGGGGCGCCGGTTGCGGAGCCGGGAATGGGGTCTGGACTCGAGGCCGCGAGCCATCTCGCCGCCACCCTCTTCTTCGGGACTCCGACTGGGGCCCAGTCTCATCTCAGGCCCCTCCTAGCGCTGGCCGAGCTGAGGCGGGAACGCTGCAGTTTTGTTAAGCATGACTTTTCTGTGAGGAAACGTCGATGTGGCAAATCGTTGAGCTAACCTTTGAGTCTACCACCGGGCAGATGTTTCAAGTTGTCCTGATTACTTACAACAGTAGCCCCTCTACCTCAGTACTCGGGGGCCACATTAGACAACCGCGCAGGGATAAAGTGCACTTGTCTATGCTACTTTCGGGAGCTCCTGAAACAGGAGTGAAGCGCCCTGGGGTCGGGGGCGCTGCTTCCCGGTGCGCTGGCCTTGCAGACCTCGAGCCTCCCGCCCCTACGCTGTCTCCGCAGGGCCACCGCTTTTTTGGCTTCACTGTTCAGACCTGAGTCTTTCCTGTTGGCGGGAAACTTGTCTGAGGCGTTTTGCTTGTGAGCCCACGGGAAGAGCGGCGTTCACGTACCGGGTGGAGGAAGCCAATCCATGGCGCCTTTGCAAAACGGGCAGAGCGCCCCGAGGCAGGTCCAGAGCCTGCCGGCCGGCTCCAACCAAATACAGCTTAGTCCACTTATTTCCCCATCGCATTCATAGGGGACGCACAATATTTTCTAGCGACTTGACTATAACTAGTACGTACTCGAAACAATGCCTACAATTCGAAATGCAGGGCGTTTATTATCTTCTTTGGGGTCAAAACGGAATATTAAAATTAAAATGCCATTAATGAAACTGCTTGTGTATATGCGACATAGTCTCATGCTTTCCAATAGATTTTTCAATGAGAAACACCAAGCAGTAGATAGTAATCATGGCACTTGTTACTTTGGATGTACCGGTCCACATATTAGTGAATCAGAACAGTCCTCAGGTTTTCATTCTCAATTCCCATCCAATAGCTAATTACAAGAAAGGAGCACACCATAATTTCATTGGCTCAAAAAGTGTTGCTTTCCTTTTGTGAAAGAGAAAACATCTTTATTTGCCAAATAGGTTGTATGTAATGAGGAATAATGCAGATAAATCCTTGAATTCACACGTGGAAAGCAATGTTTCAGATAATATAAAAAAGCAAAATCAAACGAAGTTTTTCTTATATGAGATTCTATAAAACTACAAACCCACAAAAGATGTTGTTGTGTAGTACTACTGTGAAGTTAAAAATGAAACATTTCAGATCACTTTAGGCTGAATTTACTCATTTTCCATAAATGAATTTTCTATTGATTTTTGGAGAAGGTGAGGTTCATGTACATCACTTTTTGTCAGCAAGCTTTGAGATTCCTTCAAAGAGAGATTCCTGTGTTAACAGAGAAAAAACAGTTAAATTTCAAATGTGAAAGTTACCCCCAAAAGGTAGCTAACATATAGAATCTGGAACACAGTAACTTTAGTAAAGTCTAGTGATTCGTCACCAAACTCCATGAATCTTTTCAGGCTTTAAACGAAACCAAATCTTAAAGATTTTCTCCCTAGAGCAGGAAGGGAATGCAGAGAATCCTGAAGAAGCAAATAAGAACACTGGGGAGAAGGTGGCTCAGGACTGTGCCATTGAGTCGATTCCCACTCATAGTGACCTTATAGGACAGAGGAGAGCTGCCCCATAGCGTTTCCAAGGCTGTAATCATTTAGGGAAGCAGACTGCCACATCTTCCTCCCGAGTGGCTGGTGGGTTGGAACCGCCAACCGTTTGGTTGGCAGCTGAGCGCTTTAACCGCTGTACAACCTGGACTCCATATGAAGCGCCTAAAAAAACCTGTTGCCATGGAGTCGATCCTAACTCATATGAGAGTATAACTGCCCCATAGGGTCTCCAAGGAGTGCCTGGTGGATTTGAAATGCCATCCTTCTGGCTGGCAGCTGAGCTCTTAACCACTGCACCACCAAGGCTCCATGAGATACCTATGGCTTCTTAAATTTTATGCACCTGGCACCTCACTTGCCTCACTCTAGCCCAACCTGCTAGCATCTCTTGTTACTGCAGGAGGGGAGGAGGGGCACCGATGCTTTTCACTGTTAACAGCCAACAGTAAGTTATGAAAGGTAACAAGACCAACCACTTCCTGGCAGTCCCTTGTCCTATCTGCTGCATCTCCTAAGGCTCTGATGGCATGGTGCTGCTATTTGCTATTCACAATATAAAAATCTTAACATTTCTAACATTACATAAACAATCAGTAACAGCTATTGTTTATTTAGCATTTTATATGTAAAAGTATTTAGAAAACACTGAAGTGGTCTTATTATTATGACCTGCTTGCTACAGCTGCTAACCAAAAGGTTGGCAGTTCAAATCTACCAGGCGCTCCTTGGAAACCCTATGGGGCAGTTCTGCTGTCTCCTGTAGTGTTTCTATGAGTTGGAATTGACTCCATGTCAATGGGTTTTTCGTTTGGGGTATATAAGAGTTAGGAGCCCTGGTGGTACAGTGATTAAGAGCTTGGCTGCAAACCAAAAGATCAGCAGTTCAAATCCACCAGCCCCTCCTTGGAAACTCTATGGGGCAGTCCTACTCTGTCCTATAGGTTGCTATGAGTTGGAATCGACTTGATGGCAACAGATTTAATGCTGTACAGGTATTTTCTCATTTAGTCTATGAGGGTTTTATATTTTACAGTTTGGAAAATAAAACTCAGAGGGATTAAGTAACTTCCTCAAGGTCACATTGCTAATAAGTGGCAGAGACAGGATTCAAGCCAGGCAGATTGACTGTAAAGCATGTGCTCTTTATTCTATTTGTAGAGAGTTTTATAATTTGCAACACATTTTTGTATTATCTCAATTAAGAGCATACTTTACATAGCTTGATTCCCTGTTAACAATCCAAATAGTGTTCTCATAGAATATCATTCTTAGGAATTCTTAATTGTTCCAGAAAGTACATGGCTTTAGAACACTATAGATTTTATTTCACCGTGTGTGAAGTAGATCTTAAAATTATACTGGTGTGTTTTTTCTAAAGATGTCAAATTGTTTGTAATCTTAACTCATTAAGATTGTCTTTATATGTAAAATAATCATACTTATCAGTGAACAAAATATATTGCTTTGTGATATATGTGTGTGTATCAAACAATAGGTGTTTGATGTTTTTTTTACTCTTCAACTATTTTTCTTTTTTATTCAGGTATAATTTACACACAAAAAACCCACCCTTTATGGTTCTGCAGCTTTGACAAACATGTAGTCATGTAACCACTACCACTACAATAAAGATGCAGAAAATTTCTGTCACTCCCCCAAATTTCCTCATGCTGACCCTGAGTGGTCAACCCTCTCACACCCCAGTTCCTGGCAACTACTGATGTGTTTTGTCTCTATAGATTTTCCTTTACCAGAATATCATGTAATATAGAATTATACAGTGTGTACCCTTTTGAGTCTGGCTTATTTCACATAGCAAAATGCTTTTGAGATCCTTCCTTGTTATTACAAGTATTTCTAGTTCATTTCTTTTTATTGCTGAGGAGTATTCCATTGTATGAATGGGCCACAGTTTATCCATTCCACAGTGAAGAGACATTTGGGCTGTTTCCGGTTTTTGGTAATTATAAATAGGCCACTGTAAACATTCAGGTACGGGGTTTTGAATGAATATAGGTTTTATTTAATTTAGGAATACTAGGAGTGGGATTGATGGACATGGTAAGTATATGTTTAACTTTTTAAGACATTGTCAAAGTATTTTCCAGAGTGACTGTACTATGAGAGTTCTAGCTGCTCCATATGCCTGCTAGTATTATCAAGCACTATGATTTTTTTAAAAAAATTTTATCTATCCTAATAAAGATAAAAAAATTTTTTTAAATTGAACTGATATTTTTAAGTCAGATGATTTCACAATTTAGATAGCCCACTTGCCAGCTATTCTGATTTCTGAAGTCTAGCATATTCACCTGGCCACACTGGTCTGCAACCCAGTAGTTGCCTTTAATTGGGCATTTCCTCTCCAGTTCACTTTAGTCCCCACTTGGCCTGTTTCCGTCACTTGCTCAACCTACCTATTCCCAAGGGTGTTTGAATCTGAGACCGCTGGCAGCGTAGCTGAGAACAGGGCTTTTGGAGTCAATGACATGGTACAAGTCCCAGCTCTGCTTCCTGGTAACTGTTTGGCCTTGGACCCCTCTGACGGCACCTCTGCAAGCCTCTTTGCCCTCTATAGAATGGGGACCCCTCTGACAGCAACTCTGCAAGCCCTTGTATAAAATGGGGACCACTCTGCCCCCCTGCAAGCCTCTTTTCCCCTCTATAAAATGGAGACTCCTCTGACTATACCTCTACAAGCATCTTTTCTCCTCTATAAAATGGGGACCCCTCTGACTGCTCCTCTGCAAGCTTCTTTTCACCTCTATAAATGGGGGCCCCTCTGACTGCTCCTCTGCAAGCTTCTTTTCCCCTCTATAAAACGGGGAGCTCTCTGACTGCTCCTCTGTAAGCCTCTTTGTCCCTTCTGTAATATTCTTACTTCAAAGGGTTTGACTATTTTACATTTTGTTTGGGTAGTGAAAATTTAGCTTTCAAAATATAGACATATTCTTAAATTGGAAACAGCTAATACGGCTCTTTTGAGTTAGGTCTTATATAACTTTTTTAACTATATTTTTGTTGTTAAGAATATACACTGCAGAACATCTACATGTATAATTCAGTGACAGTGATTACATTCTTTGAGTTGTACAACCATTCTCACCTTCCTTTTTTGAGTTGTTTCTCTCCGCATTTACATGAACTCACTGCCCACTAAGTTTCCTATCTAATCTTTCCAGTTGCTCTTGTCAATCTGATCCCATATAGATAAATCTTAAAAAAGCACAATGCTCAAGGCAAACATACTTTACTAGTTAAGCTAAACTATTGTTTGGTTTTAAGAAGACTTCAAGGGATATTTTGGTTTAAGGTTTAAAGATAATTTCAGGGCAATAGTGTCAGGGATTCATCCAGCCTCTACGGCTCCAGAAAGCCTGGATTCCGTAGAATTTGAAATTCTATTCTGAATTTTCTCACTTTTAAGGATTCTTCTATGGAATCTTTAACCAAAACGTTCAGTAATGGTAGTCGTGCACCATCCAGATCTTCTGGTCTCATGGAAAAGGAGCAATTGTTCGTGGAGGCAATTAGCCACATATTCCTTATCCTCCTCCTATTCCTGGCTCTCCTTCCTCTGTTGCTCCAGGTGAAGAGACCAGCTGTTGTGCCTTGGATGGCTGCTTGCAAGCTTTTAAGATCCCAGGCACTATACTATGAACTAGGAGGTAGAACAGAAGCACTAAACACTTTGGGCCAATGAACTGGGATGTCCCATGAAACCATGACCCTAAACCTCCAAACCGAGGAACCAAATTCCATGAGGCATTTGGTTGTACATAAGCAGCCTCAGCAGCTACTCTTTTTTTTTTTTTTTTATCATTGTTGTAAATATATCTATCACACACCTTCTTACCCACTCAACTTTTTACAGGTGTGTAACTTACCTATAGCAATTACATTAATTGGATGTGCGACCTTAAAAAAATCTGTTGCCATCGAATCAATTCAGACTCATAGTAACCCTAAAGGACAGAGTAGAAATGCCCCGTAGGGTTTCCAAGGAGCGGCTGGTTGATTCAAACTGCCGACCTTTCGGTTAGCAGCCGAGCTCTTAACCACTGCGCCACCAGAGTTCCAAAAAATATGGAACGCTTCACAAATTCGTGTGTCATCCTTGTGCAGGGGGTATGCTAATCTTCTCTGTATCGTTCCAATTTTAGTGTATGTGCTGCCCTTAACGAGTGTGATTTTTCCATCGCCATAAACCACAACTCAGTAGGTCTGACGTAACGCTTGTTCACGGAGTAAGCTATTGACAGAGTTGAGACTAGAAGTCACAAAAACTCGTAGTATCTTTTAACTTTAAAAATGCTTTATATTGCTTTCTACTACTGCTTTTTTTTTTGTGGGGGAGGTCTTAATTTCAAAAGGGTTGAAAACTGCAAATAAAAATCTCAACAGTCTATATTACTGATACATACAATTTTATTTTGCATGTAAAATTAAATATACCAGGATTAGGTTTAATGAAGGAAAATTAAAGGGATTTCAGGATTTATGAGTGAGGTTATATAAGGTCATCCTGAAGTTGTGGGACTAACAATATTATCTGAGTTTTTGGAATTCTTCTTGAAGTACATAGGATATTTGCTATTTTTACAACTGTTAAACATAACCTTGACAGCAGCAAAGGTAAGTTATTTTTACTGTTAAAATGCCTTCTTTAATTCAAAGAAACTTAATGATTCCATGTTCTAACAACAAAAACAAAAACATCTGCCATCATGTCAGTTCCAACTCATGACGACCCCATGCGCGTCACAGTAGGACTGGGCTCCATAGTTTTCAATGACTGGTGTTTCTTAAGGAGCTTGCCAGGACTTTCTTCTGAGGTACCTCTGAGTGGAGTTCAAACCTCCAGCCTTTTAGTTAGCAGCCACGCACACTAACCATATGCGCCACCCAGGGACTCCATTTTAACAAAAGGTATTTTAGAAATAGCTAAATAGTGTACAGTGAACATTCCCTGTGAATTATGGGTTCCAGAGATTCACGTCCCATAAGGGTATCTGAAACTAGGGCATTCTAACCCAGCTAGAACGTTATTATTTTTCTATTAACAAAAGAGATGGATCAACTTGATTAGCATTGCTTGGGCTTGAAAGATAATTAAATAATCAAGTAAGAATTTGCTTTTTTCATTGTACAGTGGTGTACAGTATTCTCAATGGATCTTGTATGTAATATATGAATGTATTTAATGCCTATTTTTAAATTACTAAGGCTCATGCACCTCCTAGCATGTTTAAAAGAGAGGAAACATCTGTCAGAAGTATTTACTGTGACAAACACAGAAAGAAGCAATAACGTGTACCTTTTTTTGTTTGTTTAATACCACATATGATTTTTAATTAAACAGTGAAGGCATTTGTTCAGAATCAGTGCTTAAATAAAAAATACTTTCGACCTAATCTTTAATTAAAGTGTACATTGATAGTATCAAGTTCAGTTTGAGGGTCAAAAACAACGTCAATGAGTCTGACTTTTTCCTCCCTGAAGGGAAAGCAGGCTTGTGTAAATATACATGAGCACAGACTGCACGCATTTATAAAGGAGGTGGAAAATATCCCCCTGTCTTTGGACAGATGTTGCTTCACAGTTCCCAGTGTGTAGAGCCCGAAAGCAGTGTAGGGCACATACTTCTAGCATTTGGGAAGATGTACTCTGAGCTACTTTCCACCTCTGAGCAGGCACACCGTGTAGACTGCAGGGGACATCCCTGCTAGCTGCAGTTCATGCCCGTGACGTAATTAAGGAAGGAGCTGCTTTAATCCAGTTTCTGGAAACTTAAAATCTATTGTGTTTCAGCTGGGTATTTTGCTTTTAGCACTTGGTGTACCTTCCAACTTTATTCTCGTTATCTCTCAGCTTTATGTTAAATTAGTAAAATATTAGCAATGGTACACCTTAAAAATCTTTATCAAGATTATAATGTATTTGGCCACTTTTAATTAAAGAGAGGTAAAACTCATGTTCCCCTCTAATAGATTTAACTCTTGAGATACCAAAACAATATTTTAACATACCTGTAGTGAAAATGTTACCTGAAGAAATGAAAACATTTAAAAGACAATATTTATGTAATTTTTTTTTCAGAGGATAAAACTGAAAACTCAGGATTAAGCATAACTGAGTTCACTGACAGAACATTCTGTATGTTTTTACATGAACTCCCCTATCTTGTTGGCTTCGTTTAGGGTGATCTGTCTTGTAGTACATAGAATTTTTTTTTTTTTTTTTTGCTTTTAAGGGAATATATGCTTTATTAACAAGAATAGCATAGTATCATATACATGTAAGTAGATGCGTTTAGCTCTGAATTTAGTGTTCCTAGTTTTTTTTTTTTTTAGTTAGGAAAATTAGGGCAGAGTGATTGATTTGCTGTTTCAGCAGCTCAGTCTTAGTGACCGGAGCTTTGCTCGGGGCTATAGAATATACGGTATGTAGCACAGCTCAAAACTGATCAAAATCAATTGTGTGGCAATGTATAGAATTCTGTGTACATTTTTATTGCTTTCTTTTCCACCTTGATGATATATTAGCAAGACCTTTCAAAGAGACAAAACTCAAGAACTCCGTTGTGGAGCTGACACCAGTTGTGTTCATCTTTAAGAAGTTTTCGGGATGCTGTGGACAAGCTGGCTACGGGTTTGACAATGGACATAAGCAAAAAAGCAAGTTTTCACACAAGTCCCGCTTTATTGTGCCTGGTGGGGAGACAGGACCCAAACCAGGACTCCCTATGCATCCTTTCTCCTTTCCCCTAGTAAAGCATTTTCCAGATTCACAGAACCCTCTTTCCCCTAAGCCTCCATCCCAGCAAGCCTGAGCCATTCTGCAGGGAAAGGGGTTAAAAAGAGCAGCAGTGTTGTTCACGGGGCTTCTTCAGATGGGCGCCGTCCTTGACTGGGCCCTGCAAAGAGGGTCAACCCATCTGACCTCCAGCAGGCAGTTCTGGGAAAAGGAAGCTATTCCAAGTATATCCAGTGGCTCTGATTACTTTCTCAATGAAATATGTTATTGCCCTTCATCATATTGTAATGATTAGTATGGTATGACTGGAAAGATCGATAAAGCAATCATTGTATTGACTATCAATGAGAAAATAAATTGAATGAAAAATTTATAGAATGTATTAGGATCTGGTTTATAATGCCCACAGTATTATCACACTATACAGTACTCTCTTATCACATTTGATCCCAACTAGCTTGTTGCAAAGGAGCCTGGTGGTACAGTGGTTGGAGCACTCAGCCACCAACCAAACAGTTGGTAGTTTGAACCCACCAGCCACTCCTGGGGTGAAAGATGTGGCAGTCTGCTTCCGTAAAAGATTACATACAGCCTTGGAAACCCTATGGGGCAGTTCTACTCTGTCCTGTAGAGTCTCTGTGAGGCAGGAATTGACTTGATGGCAACAGCTTAGTTAGCTTATTACAAGATCTTTGAGATCAGGGCTGTCTTATTTGACTTTTTATTTTCCATGTTGCCTGGCATATAGCCGGTGCATAATGTTTTTATAAAGAGCCTTTGGATGGGGCAAATGGTGAAGTGCTTGGCTGCTAACTGAAAAGCTGGAGGTTTGAACCCACTCAGAGTTGTCTTGGAAGAAAGACCTGGAGATGAGCTTCTGAAAAGTCACAGCCTTGAATACGCTATAGAGTACAGTTCTACTTTGCAACACACGGTGTCGCCATGAGTTGGGATTGACTTGACAACAATTGGTTTATTTTGGGTTTTAATGTTTTATAGGTAAATGAAGTTATTTTCTGGTATGGTTTGTCTTTTAATCTTGAGTAATATCATCCTTCAAAATCAAAAGGCAATTTTCTTCTCATTAGGTGGTTTAGAACTGATTCATATGGAACTATATTATTTATCTACTCAAAGTTTAGGATGTTGTTATTAATTGCCGTCCAATTGGTTCTGACTCATGGCAACCCCTTGTGTGTAGAGTAGAACTGCTCCACAGGGTTTTTAAAAGTGTGACCTTTCAGAAGCAGATGGCCACGCTTGTCTTCTGAGGCACCTCTGGGTGGATTCGAACTGCCAACCTTTTGGCTAGCTTAGGGTAGTGATTCTTGAAACTTTTTGGATGATAAATCCCTTTGAGAATCTAATGAAAATATGGATCTCTTTCAGGGATACCAAGTTAAGAATCCTTAGCTTGGAGAAGAGGTGAGAATGTCTCTCTTTGTGGTCCACCAGGCTTCCCCTCCTATCTGTCCCCAGATGTACTTGCTGCAGTAGTCCACCCATCAGCTGGGGCATCAGCTGGGGCATCAGCTGGGCCTCTTAGGCAAAGACCACCGGACTTTCAGAACTTTTATTCATTGTCTGCTGCTAAGCTCCTTTGCTATGCTCCCTGATTACCCAGACATCTTTACCTGCTGCTCGTGGGATTTTCCATAGTCACCTCCCCTACCTCAGTGGGCTTATCTCGTCTGACCCTTCCCACTGCAACTCTATGACTGCTCAAACCAACCCACAATGCAGCTCCGTCCTTTTTTTTTTTTTCCTGGCTTGGTCAAGAAGAAATGATAACAGAGGACTTGGAGGCAGATCAGATACTGGGCCTCTTCCCCTTGTTGATAGTGAGGGTGTCTCCTCTCTCCGAAAAGAGATAAAATGCATGAATAATTGAAAGAACTTACCCCATCTCTTCAGTAACTTTGGTCTTTGTATCTTCTTGGGATGTTTCTGGAGAAGCATTTCCATTTGGAAAGGATCTTTGTATTTCAGAGAAAAAGACTAATTTTGGCTTACCCACCTGTGGGTAGTAAACAGGAACTATGTGATGCATTGTTTCAAAGTTACCTGTAGCATACAAAGAATTAAGAGCATTCTGCTTTGAAACTAATAACTAAATTGTGAAAATGGCATATCATAGTACTAGAATGTCTAAAATATATTTTATGAAATGAATTAAATAACAGCTAAGTAAATCTTCAGTAAAACCAATGCTGAAATTATAATCTAAGGTAAATATCAGACTTTTATACCTAAAAACCTATATAGGAAAGTTTGTGGCCACATCTCACAAACAAAATGGGTATGCCAACACTGATGTAAATAACTGCCCTGGCACTTTGCTGTTCTGAGTTCATTTATTTTTTCAAAGTGTTTAATTTAGGAGGCAGATTAATCATCTATAGTTTATGAAGTATGCTCTTACTTTTATTTTGGCACTTAACTTTCCATATTATTTACCTGTTTACAGATCCTCCTCCCTTTCCAGCAGTGATCCTTTTGAGCAGGCTTTATTCACCTCTAATCCCCAGAGCCTAGCACAGACTTGGGCACATCCACGGTGCAATAAATGTTTATCAAATGACTGTTGCCATAAAAGCACTAAAAAAGTTAAATGCTAAAAGGTACGCATTTATTGTGAATTTTATTTAAATGTTTGATTATGTTTCCAAATTTTAGTTATATAGTTACATGGCTACATTTAAGACAAGATTTTTTTTGTAAGATCCTTGATGTCAGAAGTCACAATCCCCATGCTTTTACCGTAATCCCCACTATGGAGCTCCAAACCAACAAGGCTATCAAAAACATGTAAAAAGTTTGCAAGTGTAAAACATTACTATCTTGCTAAGAATTCCTGTATTTGGTTGTACAGAGGTGTCTTTAAAATGTTCATTTTAGTGTTTTGAAAGACCGGAAAGGTATATTGTAGATTTTAAAAACAGATAATATATCGCTAGATTTTAATTCATGCTTTCCTTTTCAGTTAAAGCAGTAATAAGAGCCTTGGCATAAAGATCATATAGTATGTTATTGGCCACCTATGGATAGAGTTTTTGAGCATTACATATATGTATCAGGAATGGCACTAGTTGTAAGCCTGAGAGGCCCTGATCTGTAACTTTTGTTGGATGGAAATGGCAAATGTAGTCAGGTAGTACCCACAGCTGTCCAAAAGAGAATAAATAGTGTCTTAGTTATCAAGTGCTGCTATAACAGAAATACCACAAGTGGGTGACTTTAACAAACAGAAACTTATTTTCTCAGTTTAGGAGGCTAGAAGTCTGAATTCAGGGCTTTCTCTGTCTGTCAGCTCTGAGGGAAGGTGTTTTCCATTTCTGGTTCCTCGTTCCTTGGAGATCTCCTTGTGGGCTGGCATCTATCTTCCCTGTCTCTGCTTGCTTCATCTGTCTGCTTCTTTTATGTTTTGTTAGAGATTGACTCAAAGAGACATCCTACACTAATCCTGCCTCATTAACATAACAAAGACCATCCTTTCCCAAATGGGCTTATAATAACAGACATGTTTGTTGTTGTTAGGTGCTGTCCAGTTGGTTCCGACTCATAGTGACCCTATGTACAACAGAACGAAACATAGTTCTGTGCCATTTTCACAGTCGTTGCTGTTTGAGCCCATTATTGCAGCCACTGTGTCAATCCACCTTGTTAGGGGTCTTCTTCTTTTTCGCTGACCCTCTACTTTACCAAGCATGATGTCCTTCTCCAGGGACTGGTCCCTCCTGATAACATGTCCAAAGTACATGAGATGAAGTCTTGCCATCCTTGCTTCCAAGGAGCACTCTGGCTGTCCTTCTTCCACAACAGACTTGCTTATTCAACAGGCATAAAGGTTAGGATTTACAACACATACATATATATATTTTAAATTTATTTATTGTGCTTCAGGTGAAAGTTTACAAATCTAGTCAGTCTCTCAAACAAAAAGCCACACTCACCCTGCCGTACACTCCTAGCTGCTCTCCCCTTAATGAGACAGCGCATTCCTCTTCTCCACCCTGTATTCCCTGTGTCCTTCCAACTAGCTCCTTCCCCTCTTCCTTCTTATCTCGCCACCAGACAGGAGTCGCCCACATAGCCTCATGTGTCTACTTGAGCCATGAAGTTCACTCCTCACCCACATCATTGTCTATCTTACAGTCCAGGCCAATCCCTGACTGTAGAGTTGGTTTTGGGAATGGTTCCAATTTTGGGCTATCAAAGGGTCTGGGGACCATAACCATCAGGGTCCCTCCGGTCTCAGTCAGACCATTAAGTCTGGTCTTTTTACGAGAATTTAAGATCTGCATCCCACTGTTCTCCTGCTCCATCAGGGATTCTCTGTTGTGTTCCCTGCCAGGGCAGTGATCAGTGGTAGCCGGGCACCATGTAGTTCTTTTGGTCTCAGGCTGATGGAGTCTCTGGTTTATGTGTCCCTCTCTGTCTCTTGGGCTCATATTTACCTTGTGTCTTTGGTGTTCTTCATTCTTCTTTGCTCCAGGTGGGTTGAGACCAATTTATGCATCTTAGATGGCCACTTGCTAGCATTTAAGACACCAGACACCTCTCACCAAAGTGAAATGCAGAATATTTTCTTAATACATTTTGTTATGCCAGTTGACCTAGATGTCCCCTGAAACCATGGTCCCCAGACCCCTGTCCCTGCTACTCTGGACTTCAAATTGTTTGGCACAACACATATTTTTGAGGGATACAATTCAGTCCATAACAACTAGGTATTTCTGAGAAAAGCTCAGATAATTTTCTGCTGCAGCTAGTCAATCTTCAATTTAAATTTTATTTTAATTAACTCATCTTAGGTTACAGATGGCACAGAACCAGGCAGTGCTTCATTCTGTCATACACAGGGTCGCTATGAGTCGGAACCAACTCGACAGCACCTGACAACAACAACCTTAGAGTTCATCTTTCATTATACAGCGAAACCTGTGAGAGTGAGAGCCAGAACTTGACTGGACTGCCTTGTTTTTCCAGGTCTCGCAAGTTTTCTTCCTTTGACAGGGTGCAGTCTTACCACTTTTCTATCGCTCGTTTTAGTGGAAAATGTTTGAGTTTTCCTTCTCTGACAGGTTTCTGCCTTACACAGCTTCCAGCTTTCTCAGGTTTTACTTTAATAATTTATGTCATCTTTTACATTTGAGTTGTTGTTGCTAGGTGCCATCAAGCCAGCTCCAACTCATAACAATCTTATGTATAACAGAACAAAATGTTACCTGGTCCCGTGCCATCTTCACAATCATTGCTGTTTGAGCCCATCGTTGCAGCCACTGTGTCGTCCGTGTTGTTGAGGGTCTTCCTCTGTTTCGCTGACCCTCTACTTTCCCAAGCGTGATGTCCTTCTCCAGGGACTGATCCCTGCTGATAACATGTCCGAAGTACATGATTATCCTCCCTTCTAAGGAACATTCTGGCTGTACTTCTTCAAAGACAGATTTGTTCATTCTTTTGGCAGTCCATGGTATATTCAGTATTCTTCGACAATACCACAGTTTGAATGAGTCAATTCTTCTTCAGTCTTCCTTTCTCATTGTCCAGCTTTCATATGCATATGAGGCAAGTGAAAATACCATGGCTTAGGTTAGGAGCACCTTAGTCATCCAAGTGACATCTTTGCTTTTTAACACTTTAAAAAGGTCTTTTGTGGCAGATTTGCTCAATGCAATATGTTTGATTTCTTGACTGCTGCTTCCATGGGCATTGATTTTTGATCTAAGAAGAATGAAATCCTTGACCACTTCAATCTTTTCTCCATTATCATGATGTTGTTCACGGGTCCTGTCCTAAAGAGTTTAATTTTCTTTATGTTGAGGTGTAATCTGTACTGAAGGCTCTAGTCTTTTTACCTTCATCAGTAAGCGCTTCAAGTCCTTTTCACTTTGGGCAAGCAAATTTGTGTGACAGGCATATCTCAGGTTGTTAACGAGTCTTCCTCCAATACTGATGCCTCTTTCTTCTTCATATAGCCCATGATTATTTGCTCAGCGTGCAGATTGAGTAAGTGAGGTGAAAGACTACAACTCTGTTGCATTCCTTTTAAAATTTCAATGTTCTTTCATAATGTATTATCCTATATTTTTCTCCCTAGGTCTTTTTTATTTACAAAAAATATTTATTTACATATCATAGTTTTACACATCTGTAGAGTTTCCTACATTCTTACCAAACTGAAGTGGATTTCTGAGTAAAGCAGACTTTATTGTCCTTATTTAAAAAAAAAACCGGTTACTGTCACGTGGATTCTGACTCATGTCAGTGTAGAACCGTGCTCTGCAGGGTTTTCAATGGCTGATTTTTCAGAAATAGGCCTTTCTTCCAAGGCACTTCTGGGTGGACTCACAACGACCACCTTTCTGCTTGCAGCCAAGTCCTTCAAAAGTTTGTACCATGTCCTTATATCCCAGCATAATTCAGTTAGTTTAAAGTGGTGACTAGAGGTCAAAGCTGTAGCTTTGTGACCTTATACAAGTTACTTCATCTTTTCAAACTCAGCTTTCTCATAAAAAATGGATATAATAATTATGCCCCTTCCTAAACAGGCTGAAAGGATTAAATGCAATAATGTGTATAAATATCTGAAATATTCGTCACAGGAAATGCTAGCTTTCATTTCTTCCTTCACCCCCTCCTCTTTGCCTCCTAGACCCAAGTGCTCTCTGTTTTAAGTGACTGACTAGTGTAATAGCAACTACAATAAGGTGTGGCATGACACTTCTGTATGTGATATTCTTCATGGCTTTAAAGATCGTTTGAATCTTGAATTGGGGGTCAAACTATATTATAAAGAGATTAATAAATATTTAAAGAAAATGAAATGACAGTGTACTTTTAAAAATTGTAAACTGTAAGGCACAAGTTATAATTATTATTTTGTTGAACTGCATTTATGAAGTTAAAAATTAATTAATTAATTAATTACTGTCCCTGAATTAGGAAGAATATTTGAAAGCTCTTTGAGATGAAGGAAGCTATGTTACTTTTAGACTAGGCCCAAGTTTCCATGCGAATTGGTGTCAAATTCTCCAAGTACTCCAATATTAATAAGGTGCTTTGTCATCTTTAAGGAGCCTTGGTGGCATAGTGGTTAAGTGCTTGGCTGCTAACTGTAAAGTCAGCGGTTTGAACCCACCAGCCGCTCCGTGGAAGAAAGATGTGGCAGTCTGGTTCTGTAAAAATTTACGGCCTTGGAAACCCTATGAGGCAGCTCTATTCTGTCCTACGGGGTCTCCACGAGTCGGAATTGACTCAATAGCAGTGGGCTTTGGGTTTGGTTGGCATCTTTGGTGTAATACTGAAAATATTTAAAATACTGGAATCCTTTCCCTAGGTTGGGATCTGCCATCCAAAGCCAGGGATAAACAGAGGAGGAGAAACTCTTCCTATCTATTTTATAAGTTTCAGACCTGAATTGATGTTGCCAACACAGCATCATGCATGGATACATTGCCAGGTAGGAAAGTCTCATTCTACTAAATGATTTTACATAGCTCACGTTCCATGGACACGAGGTGGCAAAATCATCAGAGTTCCAGGCCTTTCCATCTCTGCTCCTCCTCACCTCAGCCTCCTTGTCTTGGAGTGACCCAGCTTCTGGGCTCTGCTGTGCCTATAAAAAGCTGCACTACACTGTTCTAGTTTCCCTTTCCCTATTCCCTTTACCTAACCCCATTCAGACACTATCATGGAAGGGAGGAAGGGGCTCATTCCCGTGTTGTAGACAACAGAATCTCTGAAAGGTCAATTCCAGGATGCTCGTCAGTGTGATAATTATTACACATCACTCTTAGCTACGCTGAGTTGCATTAATAGGCAAGGGAGGTTGGTGAGGCCTTTGTGATATAACCGCAGATATATTGTAATCAGAGTGTTCTGATGTTTGGGTGTGTATAAGGGGACAGGCCACAGAATGCTTGGATGTGGGTGTGGTACATTTTCACTTTTATCCTGATGAAAGATGTGACTTTAGTACTGTTTCTAAACACTAGTATGTGACTTAGGTTTCACAGTTTGCACTACTAATATTGTATACTTTAGCCAGATATACAATTAACATTTCCCCCCTTTCTCACAGCTCTATGCTTAAGATACATGTCTGACAGAGTCATACCCAACATGAATGAAACAAGGCTTTCGTTGATCATGATGGCCATTTTCATATATAAATGTCAGGTAAAATATCAGAGAAGTTATATTTATAGACGATTATGTAAATAAGTAAAAAAGCAAAACAAAAACTTAAGAAAACTAAATAAAAACTCCTTATTTCTCGGCATTTTTGTTGTTGTTGTTGGGGAGAATGTTCCCTCGTCCTAGCAGAAATGGTCAGCTAATGAGTGCCAGCGTGCTTACTTATGTATGAGTTGCTTGCATCCTCACTTTTAGTGTTCCTTTTCTTGCTGATTTTTTTGGCATCTTTGGATGCTTTCCAGTTCATTAGGAATTGTCTTTCCATTTTTTTAATTTCTCTTCCATCAAGAAATTCTAGAGAAAAACACATATTAAAAAATATAAATAAATGTATAGATAAAAATATTCATTTTTGTTTTAGGGCACCATACAGTGAAATAAATTTCTTTTCTAAATGTCTTATTTACACAACTAATGGATTTCTGTTGAGGTTTTATTGATTTTTTTAGACATCTCTTTTTTTCTGATTTCAAAAAGGATAGTGTTTATAATAAGCAACTGAAACATGGTTTTTTAAAAAAACATAAAAAGTGAAAGCCTCTGTAATTACTATCCACACCCCTCCTTCCTGTCCCTGCCAAAGATAATCACCGAAAACAATTCAGTATATGGGCCTCTTATAGGGTCATATGAAAGTTATATTGTTATTTAAAAAACAAAAAGTTATCCTACTCAGCAGAAATGAAATCATATAATCTATTAATTTGAATAATACTGTGATTATTTTTCTTAGGAAAAAAGAAAATATAGTTTATGTTAAGACGAATAAGAAGTTTAATATGTGTAACATGGTATTTTTAAAGCACATACAGCATTATTAATACACATTATATCCTAGGACATAAGACACAACAGAAGCAACACAGATAGCAAGCCTGCTGGTTCTGTGAAGTAAGATTTCAGCTGTGTCCACATTTTGCTCCTTTAAAAAAGTTTTAAAAATTGAGCTTTTTAAATTAGACAAATAATTTTTCTATGTTACAAGACATTTGGAAAATACAAAAAGAAAAATTAAAATTGCCTGTGTTCCACCAACCAGAAGTAATCACTGAAAACCAGTGATAACACTTTGGTATACTTCTGTTTTCTATGTGTGTGTATATGTACGGTTTTCTCCATTATCTGAAAGCAGAGCAGTCCTATGAAACTTGTTGTAAGCGAAAATGACATAAAGTGAAGAAGCAATTACTGTTAATCTATATGGGAAAAAATTTTGAGCATTCCCAGACCCAAAAAATAACGTACCAAATCATACCAAATAATACATTAAACCCTTACGAGCTCTCTTAGGCTTTTCTGCTACCTTGGGACACATCTTGCACAAAGTAAATCGAGATAAAGCACAGATGCTCACAGACACAGTCCAAAGCTATAGTGGCTTGATGCTGAAATGCTGAGTGTAGTTCCTCGGGGAAGGAGCTTGGTGCTGCCACTATCACTGCTTGGGATGCCCTGTACCTCTTTAATGGCTTGGTGCAAAACAAACGCTGAACGCTATTCCTGCTTTTCACCTTTTTTTCGTAAAAGTGAAAATCCTCTTTGGATTTCTTTCAGTTAGCGAAAACAGGTATTAATGTAGGTCTTTCATAAAAGCAAAGTGCTGTAAAGTAAACTTTCAAAAAGCGGAGGATACCTGTGTATATGTGTGTATTATAAAATTGGAACTCTCTATTTATACAGTTTTACAGTCTACTTTTTAATACTGTAATGTGAATATTTCACCTTGTCTTACCTTGAACATAATTTCTAATGGTTGACAGTGTTCCATTACATATAGATATACCCTAAAGTATTTAACTATTCCCTTCTTATACTGCATTTTTGTTCTTTTTAATCACATGATACAGATGGCCGTCATTTAATAAAAAGACTAGCAAAGTTTGCAGTATAGCAATTTTTTAATAAATATTTTGTCTCATCAGCCATGTACTGTCTTCCCCTGGATCCCAGAATATAAAAAAAAGATGTAGTAAAATTTATTAGATCATAGTCTTGCGGGGAAAATGACAATATTCTGATAAAATACTGGTTGTAATACTGAAAGTATTAACATCACCACTTAAATAAGAGCCATAATATTGTGTTATACCCAAGGTACAAAATAAAATGAGGAAGCCCAAAATATAAACTAGAACTATAAACTCTATAATTGTCTCCATATCTTGTCTTTTTTTAGCTGAATAATAGCACTCTCCAAAGTGCAATTTAAGATATTGGGTAAATGTTTTATTATCATCAGACATCTTAGTACTTACAAGTTTACATTAAAGGTAATTCTTTTATGCCCAGTTTTCCCAGCCACTTGTATTTATTGGTGTCTTTCTAAATACCTTTGTATTAATAATTGTATAATTTGTTAGTATGACTTAGGATGGGATTTCGGAATTGGTACATATATTTTTAAACACCTTTTATAAAGAAATTAAAATCCAAGTCTTTTACCAAGGTCCTGTCTTCCTCATGTAAATCTCTCAGAGAGAACTGAGAAATAACCTAGAGACCTGTGCCTCAGTTAACATGATTCCATCTAATTTTTAGCAACTGACCTTATTTGAGGTTATTAAAGCATTGAACCTGGCCTGATGTAGAAGTAGTTCAGGAGGGAAAGCCTGGGAATGGACACAAGATTAGAGACTCATGAAATGTATCTTGTTGCTCTCAACACAAAACTTGGTTCCACTCATGCTCAGTAAACCAAATATGTAGATTGTCATTCTAGCTGGTGAAGGCTGGGTGATGTATAAAACATAAAATGACTGCCAAACATCCCCATAGTCCTTCTTACTGGAACACATCAAGCCAGGCTCTCAATTAACTTTGTTTTTTTTTTGGTTTTACGTTTAAGGAAAAGTAGGAAATGAGAATAAGACAAGCTAAAATCAAATAGAAATGGTTATAGGTGTATAAAAAACAAACAAACAACCCGTTTCTGTTCTGACTCATGACAACCCATTGTTACAAAGCAGAACTGCACCATAGGGTTTTTTTGGCTGTAATTTTTTTTTTTAATAATTTTTATTGTGCTTTAAGTGGAAGTTTACAAATCAAGTCAAGTCTCTCACACAAAAACCCATATACACCTTGCTAAAAAAAAAACACACTCCTAATTACTCTCCCCCTAATGAGAGAGCCTGCTCTCTCCCTCCACTCTCTCTTTTCGTGTCCATTTCGCCAGCTTCTAACCCCCTCCACCCTCTCATCTCCCCTCCAGGCAGGAGATGCCAACATAGTCTCAAGTGTCCACCTGATCCAAGAAGCTCACTCCTCACCACCATCCCTCTCCAACCCATTGTCCAGTCCAATCCATGTCTGAAGTGTTGGCTTCGGGAATGGTTCCTGTCCTGGGCCAACAGAAGGTCTGGGGGCCATGACCACCGGGGTCCTTCTAGTCTCAGTCAGACCATTAAGTGTGGTCTTATGAGAATTTGGGGTCTGCATCCCACTGCTCTCCTGCTCCCTCAGGGGCTCTCTGCTGTGTTCTCTGTCAGGGCAGTCATTGGTTGTAGCTGGGCACCATCTAGTTCTTCTGGTCTCAGGATGATGTAGTTGGTGGTTCACAAGGCCCTTTCTGTGTCTTGGGCTCGTAATCGTCTTGTGTCCTTGGTGTTCTTCATTCTCCTTTGATCCAGGTGGGTTGAGACCAACTGATGCATCTTAGATGGCTGCTTGCTAGCGTTTAAGACCCCAGATGCCACTCTTCAAAGTGGGATGCAGAATATTTTCTTAATAGATTTTATTATGCCAATTGACTTGGATGTCCCCTGAAACCATGGCCCCCAGACCCCTGCCCGTGCTATGCTGGCCTTCGAAGCATTCAGTTTATTCAGGAAACTTCTTTGCTTTTGGTTTAGTCCAATTGTGCTGACCTCCCCTGTATTGTGTGCTGTCTTTCCCTTCATCTAAAGTAGTTCTTATCTACTATCTAATTAGTTAATTGCCCTTCCCATCCTCCCTCCCTCCCCCCTCTTGTAACCACAAAAGAATGTTTTCTTCTCAGTTTAAACTATTTCTCAAGTTCTTATAATAGTGGTCTTATACAATATTTGTCCTTTTGCAACTGACTAATTTCACTCAGCATAATGCCTTCCAGGTTCTTCCATGTTAGGAAATATTTCACAGATTCCTCACTGTTCTTTATTGATGCATTGTATTCCATTGTGTGAATATACCATAATTTATTTATTCATTCATCTGTTGATGGGCACCTTGGTTGCCTCCATCTTTTTGCTATTGTAAACAGTGCTGCAATAAACATGGGTGTGCATATATCTGTTTGTGTAAAGGCTCTTATTTCTCTAGGATGTATTCCAAGGAATGGGATTGCTGGATCATATGGTAGTTCTATTTCTAGCTTTTTAAGGAAGTGCCAAATCAATTTCCAAAGTGGTTGTACCATTTGACGTTTCCACCAGCAGTGTAGAAGTGTTCCAATCTCTCCACAGCCTCTCCGACATTTATTATTTTGTGTTTTTTGGATTAATGCCAGCCTTGTTGGAATGAGATGAAATCTCACTGTAGTTTTGATCTGCATTTCTCTAATGGCTAATGATCGTGGACATTTCCTCACGTATCTGTTAGCTACCTGAATGTCTTCTTTAGTGAAGTGTCTATTCATATCTTTTGCCCATTTTTTAATTGGGTTATTTGTCTTTTTGCAGTTGAGTTTTTGCAGTATTATGTAGATTTTAGAGATCAGGCCCTGATCAGAAATGTCATAGCTAAAAACTTTTTCCCAGTCTGTAGGTAGTCTTTGTACTCTTTTGGTGAAGTCTTTGGATGACCATAAGTGTTTGATTTTTAGGAGCTCCCAGTTATCTAGTTTTTCTTCTGCATTCTTAATAATGTTTTGTATACTGTTTATGCCATGTGTTAGGGCTCCTAACGTTGTCCCTATTTTTTCTTCCATGACCTTTATCGTTTTAGATTTTCTATTTAGGTCTTTGATCCATTTTGAGTTAGTTTTTGTGCATGGAGTGAGGTATGGGCCTTGTTTCATTTTTTTGCAGGTGGATACCCAGTTATGCCAGCACCATTTGTTAAAAAGACTGTCTTTTCCCCATTTAACAGTTTTGGGACCTTTGTGAAATATCTATGTGGATGCATTTATGTCTGGATTCTCAATTCTGTTCCATTGGTCCATGTATCTGTTGTTGTACCAGTACCAGGCTGTTTTGACTACTGTGGCAGTATTAATAGGTTCTAAAATCAGGTAAAGTAAGGCCTCCCACTTTGTTCTTCTTCTTCAATAATGCCTTATTTATCCGGGGCCTCTTTCCCTTCCATATGAAATTGGTGATTTGTTTCTCCATCTTGTTAAAGAATGTCCTTGGGATTTGGATCAGAATTGCATTAAATGTATAGATTGCTTTTGGTAGAACAGACATTTTTATAATATTAAGTCTTCCTATCCACGAGCAAGGTATGTTCTTCCACTTATGTAAGTCTCTTTTGGTTTCTTGCAGAAGTGTACTGTAGTTTTCTTTGTATAAGTCTTTTACATCTCTGGTAAGATTTATTCCTAAGTATTTTATCTTCTTGGGGGCTATTGTAAATGACATTGATTTGGCGATTTCCTCTTCAATGTTCTCTTTGTTGGTGTAGAGGAATCCAACTGATTTTTGTATGTTTCTCTTGTATCCCGATACTTGGCTGTAATTTTTAAGGAGGCAGATCACCAGGCCTTTCTTCCAGCTTATACAGAAAAAAGACTGGAAGTGTTAACAGCAGATTTATGATGACATTATAGGTTTTATTTATTTTCTTTTTTATATTTTCCACATTGTCTATAAAAAAAAAATACATGACCGCGCTCCCTATGTACTCACTGTTCTCTACTGTTGTCCAGGGGTGAGCAGGGACTGGCCTTCCAATATATATTTTGAAAAAATGCCTTGGATTATTCTGATATGCCCTCCCCCTCCCCTAGAGAATTTCTGCACTGGCATTATGATTTAAGTGATTTTTCAATACATTAGTTTTTATACCCGAATACAGCATGCCATAGAATTGGTATATAAGAAACCATCTCACTGGTCTCTCTGATGCTGGATAACCTGGTACCTATTGAAGTGCTTTTGCCCATTTTCCTGAGCATACTGCATGTTCAGGAATGTTATTATTTTTAAGGGTTTCATTAAGGGACTCCTCATTCTGCTTCCCTTTCATATGAGAGGGAATTCTGGATGTTCTTAGGTGTCAAGCAATGTGTCTTAGTTATCTAGTGCTGTTAGAAATACCACAAGTGGATGGCTTTAACAAACAAATTTATTTTCTCATAGTTTAGGGGGCTAGATGTCCAAATTCAGGGCACTGGCTCTAGCGCAAGAATTTTTCTCTGTGTTGGCTCTGGAGGAAGGTCATTGCCTCTTTTGAGTCTCTGATCCTGGGTGATCTTCATGTGGCTTGTCATCTCTCTTCCCCCATCTTTCCTGGTGCAAAAAAAAAAAAAAATCCTGGTAGCTTGTGTTTAATCTGTTTTTATATCTCAAAAGAGATTGATTCAAGATACACCCTACACTAATCCTACCTCATTAACATAACAAAGACAGTGCACTACCAAATGGGATTATAACTACAGGCATAGAGGTTAGGATTTACAACACATATTTTGGGGGAACATAATTCATTCCGTAACATTCTACCCTTTGGCCCTCCAAAATTTATGTCCTTACCACATGCAAAACACAGTCACCCCATCACATCATCCCAAAAGTCTTACATCAACCTCTAGTCCAAAATATCATCTTCTGAATCATCTAAATCAAATATAAGTGAGACTGTAGGTGTATTCCAACCTGGGGCAAAATTCCTCTTCATCTGTGAACCTGTGAAATCTAGACTGCAAGTTATCTGTTTCCAAAGTATAATGATAGAACAGGCACAAGGTGGGCATTTTCATTATAAAGGGGAGGAATTGGAGGGAAAGAAGGGATAACAGGCGCCAAGCCGGTCTAAAACCCAGCAGAACAACTTACATTAGCTCTCAAGCATTGAAAATAATCCTCTGTTCTCTGAGACCATCTGGGCAATAGCCCCATTTCCAGATTCTGGGTATTGGCCACACCCTATGGATTCTGGGAGGGAAGCCCTTCCCTTAGCCCTGGGCTTCAGATCCACCTTGTAGGCCTACTGGGATGGCAACTCTGCTCCCTTGGCTTTGGGCGGCCCCATTCTCCTAGTCCATCTGAGTGGCAGTCTCACCCCCTTGGCCCTTGCAGGCCCCATTTTTCTGCCCCTTGGGCATGGCAGCCCACCCCATCAGCTTTGGGTGGTGGCCCCATCTCCCTGGCACACCTTAATGGCAGACCCTCATTCCAGTACTCAGCTGGTGAAGGAAGATCTGACTCTTTGAAACCTAGGAGGCTAGGGGTCCACGCTTTGAGATCCAGAAGACCATGGCCCCACCCTATGAAACTAGAAGGCCTGCTTCTCATGCTCCTTCCAACAGTTCTGCCGATCTCTGAGCTGCTCCAGGAAATGTGGTTTCTTTTCTTGAAGGGCCACAGATGCAGCTCCGTTGGTCTTCTTCCCGCTGGTAGAATTCCGAAAGGCAGACAGTGTCCTCCCCTTTTGTTTTATCCCTGTCCCCTTCAGTCTAAGCTTATAGGTTTTCTGCCTCGTTAGATCCATCAGTCACAGGCTTAATCTCTTTAACAAAAGATTATGTAGCCACATCCTTGGTGGAAATTTTTCTAAATCATTAAGTTGTGTTTTCATTTTGCACAGTTCATCTTTAAGTCCATCTCTTTCCTCTCATATTTTACTATAAGCAGCAAGGAGAAACCACACGGCTCCTTTAAGATCTTGCTTATAAATCTCCTCAGGTAAATATCTAAGTTCATCACTTACAAGTTCTACCTTCCACCAAATATTTGAACAGAACTCAGACAAGTTCTTTGCCACTACATAAAAAGCATCACCCTTTGTCTTATTCATCCGATGCTGCTATATTAGAAATACCACAAGTGGATGGCTTTAACAGAGAGAAATTTGTTTTCTCACAGTCTAGGAGGCTAGAAGTCTAAATTCAGGGTGCCAGCTCCAGGGGAAGGTTTTCTCTCTCTGTTGGCTCTGGGGAAAGGTCCGCGTCATCAGTCTTCCCTGCTGGAGGAGTTTCTCAGTGCAAAGACCCTGGGTCCAAGGGACGCACTATTTTCCTGGCTCTTGTTTCTTGGTGGTATGAGGTCCCCCTGTCTCCCTGCTGGCTTCTCTCTTTTATATCTCAAAAGAGACTGACTTAAGACACAATCTAATCTTGTAGATTGAGTCCTGCCTCATTAATATAACTGCCACTAATCTGCCTCATTAACATCATAGAGGGAGGATTTACAACACATAGGAAAATCACATCAGATGACAAAATGGTGGACAATCACACAATACTGGGAATCATGGCCTAGCCAAGTTGATACATATTTTTGGGGGACACAATTCAATCCATGACACCCTTCTTCCATTGTCCAACCACAGGTTCATCATTTTCTTTTAAAGTCTCACCAGAAGCACATTTAATTTCCACATTTCCAGCAACATTTTGTTGCTGGCATCATATGTATTCTCTAAGACAATACTTTATCGCTTTCCTCACTTCCTTCTGAGCCCTCACCAGAATTGCCTTTGATGTCCATAATTCTACCAACATTCCCTTCGAGCAAATCTAGGCTTTTACTATTAGGTACCTTAAAAGGTACCGGAAAACTCTTCCAGCCTCTACCTATTGCCCAATTCCAAAACTGCTTCCATAGGTATCTGTTAGGTCAGCACCCCACCCTTCCAGTACAAAACTCTGTCGTAGTTATCTAGTGCTGCTGTAATAGAAACACTACAGGTGGATCGCTTTAACAAACATTTATTTCCTCACAGTTTAGGAGGCTAGATGTCCAAATTCAGGGCGCTGGCTCCTGGGGAAGAATTTTTCTCTGTGTTGGCTCTGGAGGAAGGTCCTTTTCTCTTCTGAGTTTCTGTTCCTGGATGATCTTTATGGGGCTTGGCATCTCTCTTCCCCTTATCTCTGCTTGCTAAATTTCATTTAATCTCTTTTATATCTCAAAAGAGATTGAACTCAGGATACACCCTACACTAATCCTGCCTCAATAACATAACAAAGACAACCCATTCCCAAATGGCATTAATAACTATAGGCATAGAAATTAGGATTTACAACACATTTTGGGGGGGGGGGGGACATAATTCAATCCATAACATCATGAAAAACTCGATCAATTTTAGCTACATGACCAAGAGCTAAGGAGTCTCTTGGAATCTTCAAAGGATTTGTACCAATGAAAGTTTGGAAAAATGTCAGCAAGTTCTACACATTTATAACTAGTGATTTTTAGTGGTAACAGCCACATTTTCTTTTGAAAGACTATTTGGTGCTTTAACTATTTCTGAAAAGTGGCCTTTTTTATGCTTTATTTCTCAATTTTAACTTTTATTCAAAATATCAAATTTAAAGTTGACCATTTTTATAGAGGCAGATATCATATTAATAATTTCTGGAGGCTAGCTGATAAATTAATCAAAAAGTCAATCAGGCTGCTTTCTCTAAGAGAATGATAGTAATATAATGTAAATGTGTACCCAGTGATTTGGACACCAAGATCAGTCTGTCCCTGTATTTTGGCTTGAGACAAACAGGATTTCCATTTAGATCCATTTTCCACAGCTTCATCAACTTGCTCAGTAAAAATTCCAAATCCTATAATTACAGAAGAAAAAACAAGATATAAGTACTTCATAATTATCAGTATTTCTAGCATGCCAGTTAACTGTATTTAAGTGGTATTACTGCTTTTCATTGAGTTGTACCTCAGCATCAGGTACTTAGAAGGTACGCAATAATTTTTTTTTACATAAAATGGTTTAAACTGCAGATTTTCCAGTTGCCATGGAGTCGACTCTGACTCACCTGATCTCGTGTGTCAGAGTAGAACTGCGTTCCATACAGTTTTCAATGGCTGGTTTTTCAGAAGTCACCAGGCCTTTCTTCCGAGGTGCCTCTGGGTGGACTTGAACCTCCAACCTTTTGGTTAGCAGGTGAGTTAACCATTTGCACCACTCAGGGACTATACTGATAATTGTTGTATGCCGTCCAATTGATTCCAACTCATAGCGATCTTATATGATAGCTTAGAGCCACCCCATAGGGTTTCCTAGGCTCTACTCTTTACGGAAACAGATTGCCAAGTCTTTCTTCTTCAGAGTGGATGGTGGGTTCGAACCGCCAGCCTTTTGATTAGCAGCCCAGCGCTTAACCATCACAACACCAGGGGTCCTAATATAGATAATAGTAATAAATTAAAAAGAAAACCCAAACCCATTGCCGTTGGGTTGATTCTGACTCATAGCGACCCTATAGGACAGAGTAGAACTGCCCCATAGGGTTTCCAAGGCTGTAATCTTTATGGAAGCAGACTGCCCCATCTTTTTCCCGTGGGCTTTTACCACCTTCCTTTTAATTAGCAGATAAGTACTTGACCACTGTGCCACCAGGGTTTCTGTACTGATAATAAAAAAAAAATTTTTTTTTTTTGGGGGGGGGGACTAAAGATGAGGTAAAAAGTGAGGTCCTGAGCTGGCAGCAACAAAATTGTCTTCTGTCACACTTCCTTAAATGGACCCAACCTGTAACTCAGGAGACACTTCTGCCCCCCAACCGCCCTCTACCCCCCACGCCCCACTCTGTAGAGGATGCCCTGTTCTCAGTGGAGCTTCTGGAAATTCACAGATGAAGGATATTAAGGAGGAGTAAGTGGCCCACTGGCCTTGCAAATAGTATATACTGTTGCTTTTTATTTTACACAGAATGCATATTCATTTTTAAAATCTATAAGAAATATATCAAAGGGAAAATAGAAGAAAGGAGAAGAAAAATCACTAATGCTTATCACTCAAAGGTTACTATTAATATGTTGTTACATATCCTTTTACTCTTCTTTTTTGAGCATCATCATACTGTGAGTACAATTTCTTTTTGTTCTATCATAAAGGTGCATGATTTCATGGAATAGTTAGTCATTCCAGAATCTAAAATCCCAGAGAACGTGAGGAAAACAGATAAATGGCACTGAAGAACCAGCTCTCTGTCTGCCCTCTTACCTCCCCTTTTCCCTGTTTGGGCTTCTCTTTCCCATCTGATGTCACCATTTCTCTTCCCTATTCCTTGTCTTTCTGTTGTTCTTTTCCTTGCTTTCTCTCCTTCCTCTTTCCACCTTCCTTCCCTAATTCGTGTTTTAACTACTGTTAAATGGGAAGTGAAATATACTTCACGTCTTTTTTTATATTTGTAAAAAAAAAAGTTAAAAAAAAAATAAAACCAAGTAGATTTAATCTGTAAGGAAGTACTAAAAAAAGCCACAAGAAAAAATGTTTTTCTCCTCTGTAGCCTTCAGCTGATTCTCTGGCACAGTGGCATGGCCGTTAACCAAAGGTTGGCAGTTCAAATCTACCCGCTGCTCCTTGGAAACCCTGTGTGGCAGTTCTACTTTGTCCTATAGGGTTGCTATGAGTCGGAGTCTACTCGATATACGGTACTCGGGTACGGTGTAGGCAAAACAAACAATAAAGAGTGAAAACTCCCTTCACTAAGGCAAAAGCATTCTTTTAAAGCACATGTTTTGGGGCTGATAAACTAAGTCTTGAGGCGAGCTCTATGGTTTTCAGAGCACTGTTCTCCATGTGATCTTGTATATTTCTGCTGCTCTAGAAAATGGAGGCGAGGATTGTAAACTTAATGAAGATTCCAGAGGATGGCACCAGGCAAACATCTATCATTCTTCCATTCGTTTTCCACAAGTCAAATTTTAGATCAAAATTATCACGGAAACTGTCAAACTGGTGTATGTTTTGCTGTGTATATTCTCAAGAACAACAAGAACATCAAAATAAAATTTAGAAAGAAAAGATTATCATGGGATAAAAGGGGGAAATTAGGAAATACGTATTATAGATAAATTCATACGTGTTCTTAGTTGCAAAGCTGAAAGCCAATTGACTGTACCTAATCTGGTATTTTTATTCCCCAGATTGTTTCCTCACCTTCAAAGCTTGATATCCTTTCAGCCTTATATATCTATTTAACCTATCTGTGCCCCCATCTTATTCTTTGCTCTAGACACGTTTATTACTTAGATATTTCATTTTTTGAAAAATTTTCTGATAGGATTGCATTAGAAAACCATCTTTTACTATGAAGCTTTGACAGCGGCTCCCTTCTGCACATTAAAAATCTCCGCAACGCTGTCATGAACACCGAGGTCACAAAATCGGAACCCCAGCCGTGCATGTGCATCCACCTGATGGAACTCTACCTCTGGGGGGATAGTTTCAAGGACAGCTGGGTGTCTAGGACCCCCTGCAGGGCACCTGATAGGTCCCTTTGCCTTCCTGAGACCAAACTCTTGCTCCGTAAAGTGGTCAAAGTATTTTCATTTTTGCCTACCCCATTGTTCAGCAAAATGCTTATTGAATCACAAGTATGTTCGGGGCTCTGGGAGATCTGAGGAAACAATTTAAGTGAAAATGTAAGGAATTATTTTAAAAACTACAGGCAACCCAAAGTTCCTGGTACTGCCCGCTGCTTACTGTGGGCCCCTGGGCCAGTCACTTAAGCTTTCTGAGTCTCCCTGTCCTCATTTACAAAGTGAGGATAATTAGGGTTGGATGCCTTTGTGTAGAAAATGCCTGGAACAAAACAGATAAGTAACAAATGTATTCTCTGCCTCTTTGCCTACCCTGCCACCACTTAGCTAACTCCCCTTCTCTTAATTTTGGTTAATAAAGAACAAATATTTTTGTAAATAGGAAGAATAAGCTTCTGACCCACTGAAAAACAAGTAGTTGACTTCTTACAAGAAAACTCTCTTCAAAATTACAAACTTCAGCCCTCATCCCTGGGCCTTGGATCATGCCTTCTTCTTAGCATTTGTGCAACGGTGGTTAACACAGGCATGCTTATTTATGTGAGAATTCCACTGTATTTTTTCTTACTCTAAAAACATTTAAGGAAGGGATCGTGTATTACATTCTTGAACCGTACTGGATGCAATGCTTGTCAATAATAACAATAAGAGAACTCTAAAGTTACATAGATAAAGAGTCCTGTAGAGTTCTGTTAATTGTTCCTCACTTGATAAATGACCCTCAGCATACTCCCTCCAGTGTATGTTTATTTAAGACTAAAGTAATCCTGTGCTGAAATACGATTACCCTTTGGATACGCTCTGGTTGTTCATTGCTTTCCTGTCTTTAATAAAATGCTTTCACTTCCCTGCCCTTCAATAAGTTACACTAAAGGGACCAGACACTTTTCTGGAGAGTCTCTGTTTGATAAATGATCATGTCACGCTATCACTTGGAGGAGTGCTGCAGAATACTGAGGAGCCGATGCGCTTTCCCACGCAGGGCTGGTGCCCAAGTGCCTTCGCAGGCGTCTGCTGCACTGGCAGTGCCTTCTCCACAATTAATGATGGCCGCTGATGGACCTGTATTTGACCCGCACGCTCCAATCTTTATTGGAAACGTCTGGCCCAACTGTCCTAACTACATCTAAAGACAGCCATTTGTCATCCCCCTGACTGCCTGTCATCATCTGCCTGGGAAAATCTATAATTTTTGGCTTGTTCCTGACTAAACTGTGGAGTGAATAAATTTATCTCTGGGACACTCTGCTTGTCACGGTCAATACTGAGCAGAGGTTGAATAAATTAGAAACTCGGGAAACATGACAGGCCATAGTGCTTTGTTCATTTGTGTCTTAGAGGCAAGCCCATCAAGTGTTTGATTCCACCGTTCATTCTGAAAATGCTATATACCTCATGATAAATGGTCATCAAAAAACCAATGAAGCAAATCACTAATAAATCTGACTATGAGATGAACTTTTCAGATCACTTTATTGATTTCCCAAACTTTGCAGGCATCGAAACTATAGGTAGTGACTTAAAAATTGTTTTTTGTTCTTTCAAGTTTTAATACATTTTTTGCATCTCTATTTATTTGACTTAATAGTGTCAGCAAGTTATTAAGGTTGCCTCAGTGAAGTTCATGGCTCAAATTAGTACGCTTATTGAGTTACCTGCAAAAATGCAGAAGTTTTCTTGTAAATGGTTATTAGATTATTCAGCATTTTAATATATTTGTTGATATGTACTTGTTTAAAGAACTTACAGGAAAAAAAAATACAAAGAAATATTAACCAAAGGTAAATGTCATTTAAAGTAGAGCCCTATGAGTTAAAGAAAGGAATTTCTAAACCATGGAGTATTTGATGGCCTAAAACCTCTCTTTCTCCTTCCCATTGGTTGACCTCAACATAAATTTTATTGAGAAGTGGGTCATCTTCTTCAAAGATTTCTCAGTTATCAGCCTCAGGTCTCACACTTCCTCTTCCATTCTTCTTTCCCATCTTTTTGAACAAAGGAAGAGTCCCATCTCTTTTCCCAGGTTAATCAGTTCTCTTGACCTTCCTCTCTCCATCAGGCCTTTTCCCCTTAGGATCTTCTGTCTGTTACATTTCCAATCTCTTACTGTCCTCTAGCTTTCATCCTCTCTCTTACCTACCATTGCCAAACTCCTTGAAACAGTAGTCCATACCAGTGTTCCTCAAACTTGAATGTGCCTAGGAATCACCTAGGGACCTGTTTAAACGCAGATTCTGATTTGTTAGATCCAGGAAAGAAGCTGAGATTCTGCATTTCTGATGCGAACGCTACTGGTCTAAGGACCACATTTGGAGTTAAAACGGTCTAGGCCACAACCTCACTTCCTTAACCATTGCGCAGTCCTGCAGCCTGGCGCTACTGAAGACAGTGCTTACCGTATTACTGACCCCACATTGCCTAACGTGGACTTTCTCAGCCTCATCTTCTTTGAAGCATCTGATCCTTGTGACCACTTCCTTCATGACTTTGTGATTCTACACTCTTCCACGTTCCATGGATCCTTCGTGAGTCTCTGACCCCACAAGGAACAAACCTCTGACCACAAACATCGCAATTTATGAACAGGCTGTTTTCTAAAAGTTGCTTTTGAGAACTTAGGACACACCTCATAAAAACAATGTTATACCTGGAAGACTGTTGCTTGTGTCAGCCCATAAAAACCTATTAATGAGAAAAAGTCTAAAGACTAGCTGTCAGTGTCAGTACTATAAAAACCTTCCCATAGTGCATCGCCATGTTTCTAGAGTGCTTGAGCCCCCTTTGAGTCACAGGAGCAGCCATCCTCTGTGCCAGACGCTCAGGACTCAATTTATTTGCTTCCTTTTCTATAATCTGCAATCTACTATAATCTACTCCTTTGTTGCCCCTTCCTTGGACCACAGCAGAATGTTAAATTGTGTCACAGCTAGAAAAATTTTTCCTCCTGTAACCCACCACCTTCTCCATTTCTATTTAGACCCTCTGCAGAAAAGGAGAGGCCATGTTGATGATACTAGTAAAGCTTCTATTACACCAAGGAAGGGAGAGTCATCTGTATGCCCAAGGAACAGCCAGACTTTGTGTTAGGACACCTTGAGCACTTCATCATATATTCTCTTCTTGCTCTATGCTCCTCTCTCTATGCAATCTTATCCAGGATGGAAGTTACAGTGATCACTTACCTATATGCTGAAGACTTCCATATTTACCTCTCCTCTGAGTTTTGGCCTCATACATCCAATTGTCTACTTGGTATTTCCTCTGGAACATTTCAAAGGCACCTCAGACTATACATGACCGACACGCATGATCTTCTCTCGCTTCCTCAAACCCTACTCCTGAGCTCTCTATTTCCCATTGTGCCTGGGAATCATTCCTAATATTTCTCTCTCCCTCACTCCCTGTATCTGAGTCACCATTATGCCCTGTCCACTTGACTTCCTGAACATCTCTCCAGTCTATCTATTCTTTTCATTTTCACCCTTGTAGTATTCAAGTTGTCACTCTCTCTCACTTCCAAACTAGGCTGGTGTCTTTCAGTCTGTTCTCTACACTGTAGCCACACTGATCTTTTAAAAATGCTGATCTCTAATTACTTCACCTCTGGCTTAAACACCATCAGTGGCTCCCATTGTTTTTGGACAAAATTCTTTACTGTGACCTATGAGGCCTGGCATCAGTTTGCACCATGCTCCACCTTCACTCCCTCCCATTCCAATCCTTCATATTTGTCATGTTCTCTCCTGCCCCAGGGCCTTTGCACATGCTATTCTCTTTGCCTGGTTAAGTTCTTTTCGTCTCTCAGAACTCAGCTCAGCAGTTTCTTCCTCTGGAAAGCCTTCACTGACCTCTTTAACTAGGGAAAGTCCTCCTGTTACAGAATTCTCAGAGCAACATACTTCTCCTTTGTAGTACTTGCCACAGGTGCAATTTTACATTTGTTTTTGGGTGATTATGTGTTTAATGTCTCTCTTCCCCTTAATGCTGAAAACTCCATGAAGCCAGGGATCATATCAGTTTTGTGTTCACTATTGTCTCCCCCAATGTCTAGCAAATGCTGCCACATAATAGGTGTGCTAAATGGATAAGAAGAAATGAATGAATGCATGAATGAAGGAACAAATGAACAGGAGAGAGGCAGAGGGTCCAAGGTTAGGAAAGATGGGAATTATAAAGGGGAAATAAGATGGAACTATTTTGAAGATTTTGCTGATTAAACAAACAAAACAAAAAGCCAAACCCTTTGCTATCGAGTTGATTCTGACTCAAAGCAACTCTATAGGACAGAGTAGAACTGCCCCACAGGGCTTCCAAGGAGTGGCTGGTGGATTCGAACTGCTGATTTTTGGGTTAGCAGCCTGAAATCTTAACGACTGCGCCATCAGAGCTCCTTTCACTGATTAATGGGAGCAAAAATATGGAAAGACGGAGGAAAGACATGATTTGCCTTCTCTTTTCATCTTTCTGTATGGTCTTACATTGAACTCCTTTGGACTGGGGAATAGCAGAAATGGGGGCAGGGCTGAGGAGTGTTGGGGGAAGGAGTCCTTGGCAGCTGTGGACCTGTAGAGGTGAAGAGAGAAAGGAAATGAAATCCCAAGCTGTAGGAAGGACCAAACGTGTTCCAGCAGCCACTTGGCTACTCGGCTTCTTACAGGCCCATATCCTGTGCCTCTACCTCAATGCAGCCACTCTCCGGTGGCTCTAGGACCCTCAGTGAGCGAGAAGGTGGACATCATTTGCGGATGCCTGTTTTTCCCAGTGACTCCATTCTCTTCTTCCTTTTCTATTCCTTCTGCAGAGCTCAAGGATTTGTCACCTGGTTGTACTTTTCCTTGCTATATGTATTTCTTTAAATTGTCGTGAAATATCTTTCTCTTCTTCATTGCTCAAACCAGAATCTTGATTGGGAGATTGAAAGTTACTTAACCATCCTTAAAAAAAAAAAAAAAAAGCTACCATATTTTTACGCAAATAACACGTGTCTTCTATATTTGTTTGCCATCCATGCCCTCCCCTCACAGGTATTTTTATAAGCAACACTTGGTCAGTTTTTTTTACATGTTGCTGTAAAAGAAAATAGCATAGCGAGCTTATGAAAATACCAGGCAGGGGGAGGGCATGGTTGGCAAACAGATTTGCCTAAAAATACGGTAGTTGCTACTGAGTCAACTATGTCTCATGGTGACCGAGACACCCTGCTGACCTCGTGTGTGTCAGAGGAGAGCTGTGCTCCACAGGGTTTCCAATGGCTGATTTTTTGGAACTAGATCACCAGGCCTTTCTTCTGACACACCTTTGGGTGGACTTGAACTGCCACCCTTTCAGTTAGCAGCCTAGTATGTTAACCATTTGTACCACCCAGGGACTCCTTTAACCACCCTAGGACCCATTATATTTTCATTTTTTTCTTAAATCAGGTTCTTAAAAATGAATCTTCTGTGGAAAAAATATGTGAATTCAGTTCTATGGGCTAGGACTACAGGAAGACAAATTGTTGTAAATATATGCAAATCACTAACATATTTTAGTTTATAACACTTCACAAAAATCCATGTATAGCATTGATTGACAGGACTTTCAAGTGCTCGAAAATCCATTGCAATATTTATAATATTTAATACAATGAATGTGAAAAGGCCATTTTTAATACACATCTGAATAATGATTTTAAATTTTGAATTAATTTTAGAGACAGTGATAAATTATCAGGAAAAGTGATCATTTTTAAAACTGTACTTTCCTTGTATGGTTGCTAGCAAGAAAACATCACTATGTAAGAACTACACTCAATTATTTCATGTGTTTTCTGTGGGCGTGTTTGAAGAACCTACCAGTGTCCATGTAAAAGCAGCTGCTCTAAGTGCTAAAACCCCCCAAGTAAATATAGGGGTCTCATTCAAATTCTCTAATGATGGCCACTCCTTTTTCTCCATGGCCCAAAGCTGTCTGTCTGTTGTTGACTCTTAGGATGGATGTCAGCAACCTTATGTATGGCATGTTGAGATTTCTCCCTCGTGGCACAGGGCTTGATGTCAGTAGCTTCTGGGCAACTTTAATGAGCATAAAGAACAGGGAAAAACTAAAGCCAAAAAATAGAGACACTGACCCCAAGAAAATACGGAGGAACAAGAGGGTTAGTATTCTGATGCTGGACTTGAACATGTCCTTTAACTAAGTGGTCAGTGGACCACAAAAGCCCATTTCAAGTGTACCCTGGGCAATGTTTGTGTTCACAGCTCCCCTGAAGCTGTGTCTAGGCATTTTTATGCGCTGGTGTCGTCTGGCTGGAAGTAAAAGAGCTTGAGATTTCATCCTACTCCCTGGATATCATCTCTCTGTGGAGGTGTTACAGATTGAATAGTGTCCCCCCAAAATGTGTGTCAACGTGGCTAGGCCATGATTCCCAGTATTGTGTGACTGTCCTCCATTTTGTCATCTGCTGTGATTTTCCTGTGTGTTATAAATCCTACCTCTGTGATGTTAATGAGGCAGGATTAGAGGCAGTTATATTAATGAGGCATGACTCAATGTATAAGATTAGGTTGTATCTTGGGTCAATCTCTTTTGAGGTGTAAAAGAGAGAAAGGAGCAGAGAGATGGGGGACCTCATACCACCAAGAAAGCAGAGCGTATCCTTTGGATCTGGGGGTTCCCGCACTGGGAAGCTCCTATACCAGGGGGAGATGGATGGCAAGGACCCAGGACCGACAGAGAAAGCCTTCCCCTAGAGTGGCACCCTGAATTTGGACTTCTAGCCTCTTGAACTGTGAGAGAATAAACTTCTCTTTGTTAAAGACATCAACTTGTGGTATTTCTGTTATGGCAGCACTAGATGGCTAAGACAGGAGGGAAAAGCAACTTCTGGCATATCCCAGCTCCTTGAACTTGTGCAGTGGTTTACATCTCCTGCTTAGGTGGTCAAATGTCTTTTATTTTCTTATTTATTCGTTCTATAAAGATTTCCACCACTCACTGGTCAGTTTATCGTACTGTGGTGGCTTGCATGTTGCTATGATGCTAAAGCTATGCCACGGATATTTCAAATACAACTAGCATCACCCATAGTGTACAGGTTTCAGCGGAGCCTCTAGACTAAGGCTAGGAAGAAAGGCCTGGTGATCTACATCCAGAAATTAGCCAGTGAAAACACTACAGATCACGACAGAATATTGTCTGATATACTGCTGGGTGATGAGCCCTCTAGGTTGGAAGGCACTAAAAATATACAGCGGCTGCAACAGTGAACTCAAGCGCACCAACGATCATGAAGATAGTGCAGGCAGGATTGGACACGTTTGGATCTGTTGTACATGGAATCATTAGTTGGAATTGACTCAATGGCAGCTAACAACAACAACAAACATTTAGTGGGTGCCTTTTATTATGTGCCAGGCACTGGGCTGGGCTCCGGGAATGCTGAAGTCAATAAATCAAAATACTTTGCTCTCAGGGGCTCTGTCTCATGCGGTATGTTAAGATACAAGATAACAGTTATGTTAACCAGATGTTCCTTACCGCCTTCTTACGTCTGATTTTTCTTTTTATCAAAGTAATGCAATCAATAGTTAAAAATTCATAATTTCATGTTATGTGAATTTGACCTTAATTATTTAAAAAAAAAAACTCAATAACAGCATTCATAACCAAATTTAAAGAGTACCTAGGGCTTATGGGAAACCCTGGTGGTGTAGTGGTTAAGTGCTACAGCTGCTAACCAAAGGGCTGGCGGTTCGAAACTGTCAGGCGCTCCTTGGAAACTCTATAGGGCAGTTCTACTCTGTCCTATAGAGTCGCTATGAGTCAGAATCGACTCGATGGCACTGGGGTTAGGGCTTATAACAGAACCACTTTGAACTTCATCAGCTATTTCTATACAACTTTACGTCCACATTTCTAAATAACAACTGTTCTTTCTTGATTTTTCAATCTTAGATATTTTATCTACTGAATTCCTGCTATGGAAGATGATGATTTAATTCTTTTAAATACTACCCCCACTTCCAATACAGTTCCATTCCCTATCCTGTCAATATGTTTACACTAAAATGTTGGTTAAATTAATATTTAGTTATTACATTATTAAGATTGATGTTGTTAGGTGCTATTGAGTCAATTCCAACTCACAGCGAATCCATGCAACAGAGTAGAACTGGTTACTTAAATGTTATTCACAGCTAAGCCAGATAGCGTACTGTGATTGCTTCTTACTTTCTCTAGAGTTAAAAACTGCTAGATTATTTATTTGGTTAGTTTTCTGTGTACTTAACTTGACGGCAGCTAACAACAACATCACCAATTTAGCCTACTACAACCTGGCTAGTTTGCCCTCTAGCCTGCTGTACAGCATGTCCTAAGACTTCCCTTCACCTTCATTCTGGGAATTACCTTTGCCTTTCCCTATTTCCAATATCCCTTGTCTTGCCTTTTACTGGTTTATGCTCCTGCTTGGGTGGAACACATCTTCCAAGAGCTGCCTGAGAAAGAGCATGAGTGATGTAAATTTTCAGAGAACTGGTGTTTTTAAAAATGTTTTACACTTCATAATTGATTGAAAAATTGATCATATAATTCTAGATTGAGAATAATTTTCCCTCAAATTTTTTTTCAAATAATTTTTATTGTGCTTTAAGTGCAAGTTTACAAATCAAGTCAGTCTGTCACATATAAGCTTATATACACCTTACTCCATACTCCCACTTACTCTCGACCTAATGAGTCAGCCCACTCCTTGCTTCCAGTCTCTCCTTTCGTGATGATTTTGCCAGTTTTTTTTTTAACCCTCTCTACCCTCCTATCTCCCCTCCAGACAGGAGATGTCAATACAGTCTCAAGTGTCCACCTCATACAAGTAGCTCACTCTTCGTCAGCATCTCTCTCCAACCCATTGTCCAGTACCTTCCATGTCTGATGAGTTGTCTTCGGGAATGGTTCCTGTCCCGGGCCAACAGAAGGTTTGGGGACCATGACCGCCGGGATTCCTCTAGTCTCAGTCAGACCATTAAGTCTGGTCTTTTTATGAGAATTTGGGGTCTGCATCCCACTGTTCGCCTACTCCCTCAGGGATTCTCTGTTGTGCTCCCTGTCAGGGCAGTCATCGGTTGTGGCCGGGCACCATCTAGTTCTTCTGGTCTCAGGATGATGTAAGTCTCTGGTTCATGTGGCCCTTTCTGTTTCTTGGGCTCATAGTTATCATGTGACCTTGGTGTTCTTCATTCTCCTTTGATCCAGGTGGGTTGAGACCAGTTGATGCATCTTAGATGGCTGCTTGTTAGCATTTAAGACCCCAGACGCCACATTTCGAAGTGGGATGCAGAATGTTTTCATGATAGAATTGTTTTGCCAATTGACTTAGAAGTCCCCTTAAGCCATAGTCCCCAAACCCCCGCCCTTGCTCCACTGACCTTTGAAGCGTTCAGTTTATCCCAGAAACTTCTTTGCTTTTGGTCCAGTCCAGTTGAGCTGACCTTCCGTGTATTTGGTATTGTCCTTGCCTTCACCTAAAGTAGTTCTTATCTACTAACTAATCTGTAAATAGCCCTCTCCCACCCTCCCTCCCCCGCCTCGTAACCACAAAAGCATGTGTTCTTCTCAGTTTATACTATTTCTCAAGATCTTATAATAGTGGTCTTATACAATATTTGTCCTTTTGCCTCTGACTAATTTCACTCAGCATAATGCCTTCCAGGTTCTTCCATGTTATGAAATGTTTGACAGATTCGTCACTGTTCTTTATCGATGCGTAGTATTCCATTGTGTGAATATACCATAATTTATTTAACCATTCATCCGTTAATGGATACCTTGGTTGCTTCCAGCTTTTTGCTATTGTAAACAGAGCTGCAATAAACATGGGTGTGCATATATCTGTTCGTGTAAAGGCTCTTATTTCTCTAGGGTATATTCCGAGGAGTGGGATTTCTGGGTTGTAGGGTAGTTCTAGTTCTAGCTTTTTAAGAAAACACCAGATAGATTTTCAAAGTGGTTGTACCATTTTACATTCCCACCAGCAGTGTATAAGAGTTCCAATCTCTCCACAGCCTCTCCAACATTTATTATTTTGTGTTTTTTGGGTTAATGCCAGCCTTGTTGGAGTGAGATGGAATCTCATCGTAGTTTTAATTTGCATTTCTCTAATGGCTAATGATCGAGAGCATTTTCTCATGTATCTGTTAGCTGCCTGAATATCTTTTTTAGTGAAGTGTGTATTCATATCCTTGGCCCACGTTTTGATTGGGTTGTTTGTCTTTTTGTGGTTGAGTTTTAACAGAATCATATAGATTTTAGAGATCAGGCGCTGGTTGGAGATGTCATAGCTGAAAATTCTTTCCCAATCTGTAGGTGGTATTTTTACTCTTTTGGTGAAGTCTTTAGATGAGCATAGGTGTTTGATTTTTAGGAGCCCTCAGTTACCTGGTTTCTCTTCATCATTTTTGGTAATGTTTTGTATTCTGTTCATGCCTTGTATTAGGGCTGCTAAGGTTGTCCCTATTTTTTCTTCCATGATCTTTATCGTTTTAGTCTTTATGTTTAGGTCTTTGATCCACTTGGAGTTAGTTTTTGTGCATGGTGTGAGGTATGAGTCCTGTTTCAGTTTTTTGCAAATGGATATCCAGTTATGCCAGCACCATTTGTTAAAAAGACTATCTTTTCCCCAATTAACTGACACTGGTCCTTTGTCAAATATCAGCTGCTCATATGTGGATGGATTTATATCTGGGTTCTCAATTCTGTTCCATTGGTCTGTGTGCCTGTTGTTGTACCAGTACCAGGCTGTTATGACTACTGTGGCTGTATAATATGTTCTAAAATCAGGTAGAGTGAGGCCTCCCATTTTTTTCTTCTTTTTCAGTAATGCTTTACTTATCCGGAGCTTCTTTCCCTTCCATATGAAGTTGGTGATTTGTTTCTCCATCACATTAAAAAATGTCATTGGAATTTGGATCAGAAGTGCATTGTATGTATAGATGGCTTTTGGTAGAATAGACATTTTTACTATGTTAAGTCTTCCTATCCACAAGCAAGGTATGTTTTTCCACTTATGTAGGTCCTTTTTAGTTTCTTGCACTAGGACTTTGTAGTTTTCTTTGTATAGGTCTTTTACATCTTTGGTAAGATTTATTCCTAAGTATTTCATCTTCTTGGGGGCTACTGTGAATGGTATTGATTTGGTTATTTCCTCTTCGATGTTCTTTTTGTTGATGTAGAGGAATCCAAGTGATTTTTGTATGTTTATCTTATAACCTGAGACTCTGCCAAACTCTTCTATTAGTTTCAGTAGTTTTCTGGAGGATTCCTTAGGGTTTTCTGTGTATAAGATCATGTCATCTGCAAATAGAGATAATTTTACTTCTTCCTTGCCAATCCGGATGCCCTTTATTTCTTTGTCTAGCCTAATTGCTCTGGCTAGGACCTCTAGCACAATGTTGAATAAGAGCGGTGATAAAGCGCATCCTTGTCTGGTTCCCGTTCTCAAGGGAAATGCTTTCAGGCTCTCTCCATTTAGAGTGATGTTGGTTGTTGTCTTTGTATAGATGCCCTGTATTATGCTGAGGAATTTTCCTTCAATTCCTATTTTGGTAAGAGTTTTTATCATAAATGGGTGTTGGACTTTGTCAAATGCCTTATCTGCATCAATTGATAAGATCATGTGGTTTTTGTCTTTTGTTTTATTTATATGGTGGATTACATTAATGGTTTTTCTAATATTAAACCAGCCTTGCATACCTGGTATAAATCCCACTTGGTCGTGGTGGATTATTTTTTTGATATGTTGTTGAATTCTACTGGCTAGAATTTTGTTGAGGATTTTTACATCTATGTTCATGAGGGATATAGGTCTGTAATTTTCTTTTTTTGTGGTGTCTTTACCTGGTTTTGGTATCAGGGATATGGTGGCTTCATAGAATGAGTTAGGTAGTATTCCGTCATTTTCTATGCTTTGAAATACCTTTAGTAGTAGTGGTGTTAACTCTTCTCTGAAAGTTGGTAGGACTGTGTAGTAAAGCCGTCCGGGCCAAGGCTTTTTTTTTTTGTTGCAAGTTTTTTGATTACCTTTTCAATCTCTTTTTTTGTTATGGGTCTATTTAGTTGTTCTACTTCTGATTACGTTAGTTTAGGTAGGTAGTATTTTTCTAGGAATTCGTCCATTTCTTCTAGGTTTGCAAATTTGTTATAGTACAATTTTTTGAAATGATCTGATGTGTTTCTTTTTATTTCAGTTGAGTCTGTTATGATGTGGCCTATCTCATTTCTTATTCGGGTTATTTGTTCCCTTTCCTGTATTTCTTTAGTCAGTCTGGCCAATGGTTTATCAATTTTGTTAATTTTTTCAAAGAACCAGCTTTTGGCTTTGTTAATTCTTTGAATTGTTTTCCTGTTCTCTAATTCATTTAGTTCAGCTCTAATTTTTATTATTTGTTTTCTTCTGGCGCCTGATAGATTCTTTTGTTGCTCACTTCCTATTTGTTCAAGTTGTAGGGACAGTTCTCTGATTTTGGCTTTTTCTTCTTTATGTATTTGTGCATTTATCGATATAAATTGACCTCTGAGCACTGCTTTTGCTGTGTCCCAGAGGTTTTGATAGGAAGTGTTTTCATTCTCATTGCATTCTTTGAATTTCTTTATTCCCTCCTTAATGTCTTCTGTAACCCAGTCTTTTTTCAGCAGGGTATTGTTCAGTTTCCAAGTATTTGGTTTCTTTTCCTAATTTTTCTGTTATTGATTTCCACTTTTGTGGCTTTGTGGTCTGAGAAGATGCTTCGTAATATTTCTATGTTTTGGATCCTGCAAAGGTTTGTTTTATGACCTAATATGTGGTCTATTCTAGAGAATGTTCCATGTGCACTAGAAAAAAAAGTATAATTTGCAGCTGTTGGGTGGAGTGTTCTGTATAAGTCTATGAGGTCAAGTTGGTTGATTATAGCAATTAGGTCTTCTGTGTCTCTATTGAGCTTCTTACTGGAAGTCCTGTCCTTCTCTGAAAGTGGTGTGTTGAAGTCTCCTACTATAATTGTGGAGGTGTCTGTCTCACTTTTCAGTTCTGTTAAAGTTTGTTTTATGCATCTTGCAGCCCTGTCATTGGGTGCATAAATATTTAATATGGTTATATCTTCCTGGTCTATTGTCCCTTTTATCATTATGTAGTGTCCTTCTTTATCCTTTGTGGTGGATTTAACTTTAAAGTCTATTTTGTCAGAAATTAACATTGCTACTCCTGCTCTTTTTTGCTTGTTGTTTGCTTGATATATTTTTTTCCATCCTTTCAGTTTTAGTTTATTTGTATCTCTAAGTCTAAAGTGTGTCTCTTGTAGGCAGGATATAGACGGATCGTGTTTCTTTATCCCATCTGAGACTCTCTATCTTTTTATTGGTGCATTTAGTCCATTTACATTCAGCTTAATTATAGATAAGTATGTGTTTAGTGCTGTCATTTTGATGCCTTTTTATGTGTGTTGTTGACAATTTCATTTTTCCACTTACTTTTTTGTGCTGAGACATTTTTCTTGGTAAATTGTGTGTTCCTCATTTTCATAGTAGTTGACTTTATGTTTGCTGAATCGTTATGTTTTTCTTGGTTTTTATTTTGAGTTATGGAGTTGTTATACCTCTTTGTGGTTACCTTAATATTTACCCCTATTTTTCTAAGTAAAAACCTAACTTGTATTGTCCTATATCGCCTTGTTTCTCTCTCCATATGGCAGTTCTCTGCCTCCTGTATTTAGTCCCTCTTTTTGATTATCGTGATCTTTTACATATTGACTTCAATGATTCCCTGTTTTGAGCGTTTTTTTCTTTTTAAAATTAATCTGTTTTTGTGATTTCCCTATTTGAGTTGATATCAGGATGTTCTGTTTTGTGACCTTGTGTTGTGCTGGTACCTGATATTATTGGTTTTCTGACCAAACAATTTCCTTTAGTATTCTTGTAGCTTTGGTTTGGTTTTTGCAAATTCTCTAAGGTTGTGTTTATCTGTAAATGTTTAATTTTGCCTTCATATTTGAGAGAGAGTTTTGCTGGATATATGATCCTTGGCTGGCAGTTTTTCTCCTTCAGTGCTCTATATATGTCATCCCATTGCCTTCTGACTGCATGGTTTCTGCTGAGTAGTCTGAACTTATTGATTCTCCTTTGTAGGAGACCTTTCTTTGATCCCTGGCTACTTTTAAAATTTTCTCTTTATCTTTGGTTTTGGCAAGTTTGATGATAATATGTCTTGTTGATTTTCTTTTTGGATCAATCTTATATGGGGTTCGATGAGCATCTTCGATAGATATCCTTTCGTCTTTCATGATGTCAGGAAAGTTTTCTGCCAGCAGATCTTCAACTATTCTCTCTGTGTTTCTGTTATCCCTCCCTGTTCTGGGACTCCAATCACACGCAAGTTATTCTTCTTGATAGAGTCCCACATGATTCTTAGGGTTTCTTCATTTTTTAAAATTCTTTTATCTGATTTTTTTTCAGCTATATTGGTGTCAATTCCCTTGTTGTCCAGATCCCCCACCTTGTCTTCCAATTGCTCGAGTCTGCTCCTCTGACTTCCTATTGAGTTGTCTAATTCTGTAATTTTTCTGTTAATCTTTTGGATTTATGAATGCTGTCTCTCTATGGATTCTTGCAGCTTATTAGTTTTTCCACCATGTTTTTGAATAATCTTTTTGATTTCTTCAACTGCTTTGTCAGTGTGTTCCTTGGCTTTTTCTGTAGATTGCCTTATTTCATTTCTGAGGTCATCCCTGATGTCTTGAAGCATTCTGTAAATTTGTTTTTTTATATTCTGCATCTGGCAATTCCAGGATTGTATCTTCATTTGGGAAAGATTTTGATTCTTTAGTTTGGGGAGTTGTACAAGCAATCATGGTCTGCTTCTTTATATGGTTTGATATTGACTGCTGTCTCCGAGCCATCTCTAAGATATTGTAGTGATTTTTTCTATATTTGCTCACTGAGTCTTATCTTGTTTTGTTTTCTTTCAATATATGTAGATGGGCTACTAGATTGTGCTGTCTTGATTGTTGTAGCCCTTGAGTCACTTATGTCCTATTACCAGCTGGTTTGGGCTGTTGCCAGATATATAAGCCTAAGAGTCCATTCACTATTCTTGAGTAGAATCTGATTTTGGGTCACCAAGTGTGTGGTGTAGACTGTCACCTATCCACCTAGAGAAGTAGTGGTGATAGTTGTGTGCACCAGATTCTAGTAGCAGCAGTGGTTCACACTCCGGGGGTGGGGCGCAGGATGCTTACAGGCTTCCCCCAAGTGCCAGTGAGGTAAGTGTGTCTCTATTCCTAAAGCACTTTGTTGGGTGGGCTCCGCAGCTGTATCTTAGGCCCCCAATGCAAGTACCTCTACAGATTGGTAGGTGTCACCCTCCTTAGACCCCTAAGGCAGGAGGCTAGGTGGTCTGGGAGGAGCTTCAGCCCTCAGTTCCCTGTTGTGGGTTAGTGAGGGCTCTGTTGAATACGCAGAGATATCAGACCTGGGAAACTTGTCTTTCCTATTGGATATATGATCCTTGGCTGGCAGTTTTTCTGCTTCAGTGCTCTATATATGTCATCCCATTGCCTTCTGTAATTGCTAAAACAATTACAGTCAGATCCCTATCAGAATTGCTTTTGCATTATAATAGCCACCTTGTTCCCTGTAGGGATGAAAGCCCAAGACTGGGGATCACATATGTTTGGCTGGAGCTGGTTCTGTATTTTTAGTCCAATTAGGGAAGGATTTTTGGTCCCTGGGTTTTTTGTAGCTGCTTCTCTCAGGCCAGCAGAATGGGTTAGGAAAAGACCAAAAAAAAAAAAAAAAGAAAAGAAAAGAAAAACCGCAGCGCACTTCACTCTTGGGCTCAGGAAATTCCAATGTTAATGAAGCCACCTGGGAAGGGGAGGGGAGGGTTCAGATAAATAGGAGAGAGTAGCACCCCGGAATATAGACAAAGTTACTTATCTTGTTTGGTGATGATTGTTTTATCTGAGATTCCTGAGGGTTGTGCAGCCTGTGTGCGTTGGCTGGGTCGAGATTGCCCCCGAGGGTCAGGCTCACGTCCCGTGCTTGTACTGTCTCAGAAGCCGTGGTCAGTTCCTCCGCTCCCAGTCCAAAGCCCAGTGGCAAATTTCCCCGGCTGGGACGCCGCACTCCAGGCTCCAAAACCAATCGCTGCTTCCCGGTGACTTCTCCTGTCAGCCGCATTGCTGCGCGGCCTGTGTGCACTGGCTGGGCTTCCCCTGAGGTCACTTCTGGGGGCTAGGGCTGCGTCCCGTGTTTGCACTGTCTCAGGATGCCGTCCTCAGCTCCCCTGCGCCCAGTCCAAAGCCCGGTGCCAAGGTTTTCTAACTGGGACGCTGGCTCCAGGCTCTGAAAACAGTTGCTGGTTCCCCGTGGTTGTTCGTTCTCAGTCTCTGTCACTCAGGTCAACTCTTTAGATCTGTGTTTGATGGCCAGGGTTCATAGATTGTCATGTATGTGATCGATTCACTTATTTTTCCGAGTCTTTGTTGCAAGAGGGATCCGAGGTAGCTTCTACCTAGTCAGCCATCTTGGCCCCCTTCCCTCAAATTTTTTTGTTTTTTTAATAACTTTTATTAAGCTTCAAGTGAACGTTTACAAATCCAATCAGTCTGTCACATATAAGTTTACATACATCTCACTCCCTACTCCCACTTGCTCTCCCCCTCTTGAGTCAGCCCTTTCAGTCTCTCCTTTCTTGACAATTTTGCCGGCTTCCCTCTCTCTCTATCCTCCCATCCCCCCTCCAGACAAGAGTTGCCAACACAATCTCAAGTGTCCACCTGATATAATTAGCTCACTCTTCATCAGCGTCTTTCTCCCACCCGCTGACCAGTCCCTTTCATGTCTGATGAGTTGTCTTCGGGGATGGTTCCTGTCCTGTGCCAACAGAAGGTCTGGGGAGCATGGCCACCGGAATTCCTCTAGTCTCAGTCAGACCATTAAGTTTGGTATTTTTATGAGAATTTGGGGTCTGTATCCCACTGATCTCCTGCTCCCTCAGGGGTCCTCTGCTGTGCTCTCTGTCAGGGCAGTCATCGATTGCGTCCGGGCACCAACTAGTTCTTCTGGTCTCAGGATGATGTAGGTCTCTGGTTCATGTGGCCCTTTCTGTCTCTTGGGCTCTTAGTTGTTGTGTGGCCTTGGTGTTCTTCATTTTCCTTTGCTCCAGGTGGGTTGAGACCAATTGATGCATCTTAGATGGCCGCTTGTTAGCATTTAAGACCCCAGACGCCACATTTCAAAGTGGGATGCAGAATGATATCATAATAGAATTATTTTGCCAATTGACTTAGAAGTCTCCGCAAACCATGTTCCCCAGACCCCCGCGCTTGCTCCGCTGACCTTTGAAGCATTCATTTTATGCTGGAAACTTCTTTGCTTTTGGTCCAGTCCAGTTGAGCTGACCTTCCATGTATTGAGTGTTGTCTTTCCCTTCACCTAAAGCAGTTCTTATCTACTAATTAATCAATAAAAAACCCTCTCCCTCCCTCCCTCCCTCCCCCCCTCGTAACCACAAAAGTATGTGTTCTTCTCAGGTTTACTATTTCTCAAGATCTTATAATAGAGGTCTTATACAATATTTGTCCTTTTGCCTCTGACTAATTTCGCTCAGCATAATGCCTTCCAGGTTCCTCCATGTTATGAAATGTTTCACAGATTCGTCACTGTTCTTTATCGGTGCGTAGTATTCCATTTTGTGTATATACCACAATTTATTTACCCATTCATCCATTGATGGACACCTTGGTTGCTTCCAACTTTTTGCTATTGTAAACAGCTGCAATAAACATGGGTGTGCATATATCTGTTTGTATGAAGGCTCTTGTATCTCTAGGGTATATTCCCAGGAGTGGGATTGCTGGGTTGTATGGTAGTTCTATTTCTAACTGTTTAAGATAACGCCAGATGGATTTCCAAAGTGGTTGTACCATTTTACATTCCCACCAGCAGTGTATGAGAGTTCCAATCTCTCCGCAGCCTCTCCAACATTTATTATTTTGTGTTTTTTGGATTAATGCCAGTCTTGCTGGTGTGAGATGGAATCTCATCGTAGATTTAATTTGCATTTCTCTAATGGCTAATGATCGAGAGCATTTTCTCATGTATCTGTTGGCTGCCTGAATATCTTCTTTAGTGAAATGTGTGTTCATATCCTTTGCCCACTTCTTGATTGGGTTGTTTGTCTTTTTGTGGTTGAGTTTTGACAGAATCATGTAGATTTTAGAGATCAGGCGCTGGTCGGAGATGTCATAGCTAAAATTCTTTCCCAATCTGTAGGTGGTCTTTTTACTCTTTTGGAGAAGTCTTTAGATGAGCATAGGTGTTTGATTTTTAGGAGCTCCCAGTTATCGGGTTTCTCTTCATCATTTTTGGTAATGTTTTGTATTCTGTTTATACCTTGTATTAGGGCTCCTAGGGTTGTCCCAATTTTTTCTTCCATGATCTTTATCGTTTTAGTCTTTATGTTTAGGTCTTTGATCCACTTGGAGTTAGTTTTTGTGCATGGTGTGAGGTATGGGTCCTGTTTCATTCCTTTGCAAATGGATATCCAGTTATGCCAGCACCATTTGTTAAAAAGGCTATCTTTTCCCCAATTAATTGACACTGGTCTTTTGTCAAATATCAGCTGCTGATACGTGGATGGATCTATGTCTGGGTTCTCAATTCTGTTCCATTGGTCTATGTGCCTGTTGTTGTACCAGTACCAGGCTGTTTTGACTACTGTGGCTGTATAATAGCTTCTGAAGTCAGGTAAAGTGAGGCCTCCCACTTTCTTCTTCTTTTTCAGTAGTGCTTTGCTTATCCGGGGCTTCTTTCCCTTCCATGTGAAATTGGTGATTTGTTTCTCTATCCCCTTAAAATATGACATTGGAATTTGGATCGGAAGTGCATTAAATGTATAGATGGCTTTTGGTAGAATAGACATTTTTACTATGTTAAGTCTTCCTATCCATGAGCAAGGTATGTTTTTCCACTTAAGTATGTCCTTTTGAATTTCTTGTAGTAGAGCTTTGTAGTTTTCTTTGTATAGGTCTTTTACATCCTTGGTTAAGATTTATTCCTAAGTATCTTATCTTCTTGGGGGCTACTGTGAATGGTATTGATTTGGTTATTTCCTCTTCGATGTTCTTTTTGTTGATGTAGAGGAATCCAAGTGATTTTTGTATGTTTATCTTATAACCTGAGACTCTGCCAAACTCTTCTATTAGTTTCAGTAGTTTTCTGGAGGATTCCTTAGGGTTTTCTGTGTATATAATCATGTCATCTGCAAATAGTGATAACTTTACTTCTTCCTTGTCAATCCGGATACCTTTTATTTCTTTGTCTTGCCTAATTGCCCTGGCTAGGACTTCCAGCACGATGTTGAATAAGAGCGGTGATAAAGGGCATCCTTGTCTGGTTCCCGTTCTCAAGGGAAATGCTTTCAGGTTCTCTCCATTTAGAGTGATATTGGCTGTTGGCTTTGCATAGATGCCCTTTATTATGTTGAGGAATTTTCCTTCAGTTCCTATTTTGGTAAGAGTTTTTATCATAAATGGGTGTTGGACTTTGTCAAATGCCTTATCTGCATCAATTGATAAGATCATGTGGTTTTTGTCTTTTGTTTTATTTATGTGATGGATTACATTAATGGTTTTTCTGATATTAAACCAGCCTTGCATACCTGGTATAAATCCCACTTGATCAGGATGAATTATTTTTTTGATGTGTTGTTGGATTCTATTGGCTAGAATTTTGTTGAGGATTTTTGCATCTATGTTCATGAGGGATATAGGTCTATAATTTTCTTTTTTTGTAATGTCTTTACCTGGTTTTGGTATCAGGGAGATGGTGGCTTCATAGAATGAGTTGGGTAGTATTCCGTCATTTTCTATGCTTTGGAATACCTTCAGAAGTAGTGGTGTTAACTCTTCTCTGAAAGTTTGGTAGAACTCTGCAGTGAAGCCGTCCGGGCCAGAGTTTTTTTTTGTTGGGAGTTTTTTGATTCCCGTTTCAATCTCTTTTTTTGTTATGGGTCTATTTAGTTGTTCTACTTCTGAATGTGTTAGTTTAGGTAGGTAGTGTTTTTCCAGGAGTTCATCCATTTCTTCTAGGTTTTCAAATTTGTTAGAGTACAATTTTTCATAATAATCTGAAATGATTGTTTTAATTTCATTTGGTTCTGTTGTGATGTGGTCCTTCTCGTTTTTTATTCGGGTTATTTGTTTCCTTTCCTGTATTTCTTTAGTCAGTCTAGCCAATGGTTTATCAATTTTGTTAATTTTTTCAAAGAACCAGCTTTTGGCTTTGTTAATTCTTTCAATTGTTTTTCTGTTCTCTAATTCATTTAGTTCAGCTCTAATTTTTATTATTTGTTTTCTTCTGGTGCCTGATGGATTCTTTTGTTGCTCCCTTTCTATTTGTTCAAGTTGTAGGGCCAGTTCTCTGCTTTTGGCTCTTTCTTCTTTTTGTATGTGTGCATTTATTGATATAAATTGGCCTCTGAGCACTGCGTTTGCTGTGTCCCAGAGGTTTTGATAGGAAGTATTTTCATTCTCGTTGCTTTCTATGAATTTCCTTATTCCCTCCTTGATGTCTTCTATAACTCAGTCTTTTTTCAGGAGGGTATTGTTCATTTTCCAAGTATTTGATTTCTTTTCCCTAGTTTTTCTGTTATTGACCTCTAGTTTTATTGCCTTGTGGTCTGAGAAGATGCTTTGTAATATTTCGATGTTTTGGACTCTGCAAAGGTTTGTTTTATGACCTAATATGTGGTCTATTCTAGAGAATGTTCCATGTGCGCTAGAAAAAAAAGTATATTTTGCAGCAGTTGGGTGGAGAGTTCTGTATAAGTCAATGAGGTCAAGTTGGTTGATTGTTGTAATTAGATCTTCCGTGTCTCTATTGAGCTTCTTACTGGATGTCCTGTCCTCCGAAAGTGGTGTGTTGAAGTCTCCTACTATAATTGTGGAGGTATCCATCTCACTTTCCAATTCTGTTAAAATTTGATTTACGTATCTTGCAGCCCTGTCATTGGGTGCATAAATATTTAATATGGTTATGTCTTCCTGATCAATTGTCCCTTTTATCATTATATAGTGTCCTTCTTCTTTATCCTTTGTGGTGGATTTAAGTCTAAAGTCTATTTTGTCAGAAATTAATATTGCTACTCCTCTTCTTTTTTGCTTATTGTTTGCTTGATATACTTTTTTCCATCCTTTGAGTTTTAGTTTGTTTGTGTCTCTAAGTCTAAGGTGTGTCTCTTGTAGGCAGCATATAGATGGATCGTGTTTCTTTATCCAGTCCGTGACTCTCTGTCTCTTTATTGGTGCATTTAGTCCATTTACATTCAGGGTAATTATAGATAAATAAGTTTTTAGTGCTGTCATTTTGATGCCTTTTTATGTGTGTTGTTGACAATTTCATTTTTCCGCATACTTTTTTGTGCTGAGGCGTTTTTCTTAGTAAATTGTGAGATCCTCATTTTCATAGTGTTTGACCTTATGTTAGTTGAGTTGTTACGTTTTTCTTGGCTTTTATCTTGAGTTATAGAGTTGTTATACCTTTTTGTGGTTACCTTATTATTTACCCCTATTTTTCTAAGTAAAAACCTAACTTGTATTGTTCTATATCGCCTTGTATCACTCTCCATATGGCAGTTCAATGCCTCCTGTAGTTAGTCCCTCTTTTTGATTATTGTGATCTTTTACCTATTGACTTCCATGATTCCCTGTTATGTGTATTTTTTTTTTTATTAATCTTAATTTGTTTTTGTGATTTCTCTATTTGAGTTGATATCAGGACGTTCTGTTTTGTGACCTTGTGTTGTGCTGGTATCTGATATTATTGGTTCTCTGACCAAACAATATCCTTTAGTATTTCTTGTAGCTTTGGTTTGGTTTTTGCAAATTCTCTAAACTTGTTTTTATCTGTAAATATCTTAATTTTGCCTTCATATTTCAGAGAGAGTTTTGCTGGATATATGATCCTTGGCTGGCAGTTTTTCTCCTTCAGTGTTCTGTATATGTCGTCCCATTCCTTTCTTGCCTGCATGGTTTCTGCTGAGTAGTCTGAACTTATTCTTATTGATTCTCCCTTGAAGGAAACCTTTCTTTTCTCCCTGGCTGCTTTTAAGATTTTCTGTTTATCTTTGGTTTTGGCAAGTTTGATGATAATATGTCTTGGTGTTTTTCTTTTTGGATCAATCTTAAATGGGGTTCGATGAGCATCTTGGATAGATATCCTTTCGTCTTTCATGATGTCAGGGAAGTTTTGTGTCAGGAGTTCTTCAACTATTTTCTCTGTGTTTTCTGTCCCCCCTCCCTGTTCTGGGACTCCAGTCACCCGCAGGTTATCCTTCTTGATAGAGTCCCACATAATTCTTAGGGTTTCTTCATTTTTTTAAATTCTTTTATCTGATTTTTTTTCAGCAATGTTGGTGTTGATTCCCTGGTCCGCCAGATGTCCCAGTCTGCATTCTAATTGCTCGAGTCTGCTCCTCTGACTTCCTATTGCGTTGTCTAATTCTGTAATTTTATTGTTAATCTTTTGGATTTCTACATGTTGTCTCTGTATGGATTCTTGCAACTTATTAATTTTTCCACTATGTTCTTGAATAATCTTTTTGAGTTCTTCAACAGTTTTATCGGTGTGTTCCTTGGCTTTTTCTGCAGTTATCCTAATTTCATTTGTGATATCATTAAGCATTCTGTAAATTAGTTTTTTATATTCTGTATCTGATAATTCCAAGATTGTATCTTCATTTGGGAAAGATTTTGATTCTTTTGTTTGGGGGGTTGGAGAAGCTGTCATGGTCTGCTTCTTTAAGTGGTTTGATATGGATTGTTGTCTCCGAGCCATCACTGGGAAACTAGTTTTTCCAGAAAATCCGCTAAAAAAAAAAATGCAGTCAGACCCCTATCAGAGTTCTCCCTCTGTCTCAGGCTATTCGGATGTTAATGAAGCCGCCTGGGGAGGGTGGGGGAGGGAACAGAGAGATAGGAGAGTAGCACCTCAGAATATAGCCAGAGTTGCTTGTCTTGCTTGGAATGACTACTATATCTGAGATTCCCGCGGGCGCGTCGCCTATGTGTGCTGGCTGTGTGGAGATTGCCCCCGGGGGGTCTGGCCCGCTGGAGTCACGGTCAGATCCTCCGCTTCCAGCCCCACGCCCAGCGTCAAGGCTCCCCTACTGGGACGGTGCACTCTCGACTCCAAAATCAGTCGCTGCCTCCCGGGGACTTCTCGTCCCTCCAGCCGCGTGGCCGTGCCGCCCCCGCGAACCAGGTAGGCCCCCTCCCGGGGTTAGTTCAGATGGGTGGAGCAGCTCCCCGTGCTTGTGCCGTGACCGAGTGTCCCGGCTGGGACGCTGTTCTCCCCACTCCAATACCAGTCGCTGCCTCCCGGGGACATCTCCTACCGGCTGCGTCCCACGCCGCCCGCGAGACCCGGCTGGGCCCCTTCCCGGGGTTAGTTCAGGGCGGTGGAGCAGCTCTCCGTGTTTATGCCGTACCTGCATCCAGTCCGAATCCCGGCGAGACGGTTCCCCGGCTGGGACGCTGCTCTTCCTGCTCCAAGACCAGTCACTGCCTCCCGGGGACTTCTCCTACCGGCTGCGTCCCACGCCGCTGGCGGAACCGGCTGGTCTCCCTCCCAGGGTTAGTTCAGGGGGGTGGAGCAGCTCTCTGTGCTTGTGCCGTACCTGACTGGTACGCTGGCTCCAGGCTCTGGAAACAATCGCTGCTTCCCCGTATTAGTTCGTTCTCTGTCTCTAAATCTGTGTTTGTTGTTCAGGGTTCGTAGATTGTTATGTATGTGATCAATTCATTTGTTTTTCCGTGTCTTTGTTGTAAGAGGGATCCGAGGTAGCGTCTGCCTAGTCCGCCATCTTGGCTCCGCCCCTTCCCTCAAATTTTTGAAGGCATTATTCTACTGTCTTCCAGATTGAAGAGTCTGATGACTCTGATTACATTTTGATTCCCTATCCTTTGTATTATGATCTCTTTTTCTCTGTAGGAGCCCTTAGGATATTCTCTTTATACTGGGTGTTCTAAAATTTTTAAGGATAGACCTTCGTGTGGGTCATTTTTCATCCAGTGTGCTTGGTACTTGGGAGACCATTTCAATCTGGAAACTTGTCCTTCAGTTCTGAAAATTTTTCTCATATTATTTTAAAATCACCTTTTTTGAGGTATAATTGACACATAAGGAAATACATCCATTTAAATGACCAAACATATACATTCATGTCACAACCATCATAATCAAGATATGGAATATTTCCATAATTCCAAAAGATTCACCCACGCTCCTTTCCAGTCAGTCTCTCCGCATCCCCTGGACCAGGCAACCATTGATCTGCTATCTATTAACATATGCATTCGGTTTTACTTTCTAAGAGTTTCATACAAATGGAATCATATAGTATGTACATTTTTGTGTCTGAGTTATTTCACTCAGCATAATGTTTTTGAAGTTGTCCAAGTTTTTGTGTGCATCAGTAGTTTGTTCCTTTTTATTGCTGAGTAGTATTCCACTATATGGATTATCACAGTTTACTTAGCCATTCTCCAGTTGCGGGAAACTTGATTGGTTCCCAAATTACAGATAAAGCCACCATATACATTTGTGTGCAGGTTTTTGTATGAACATACATTTTCATTTCACTTGGGTAGATACGTAGGGCTGAAATGGCTGTGTCATATGGTGAGTGCATGTTAAGTTCACAAGAAACTGTCAAACTGTTTTCCAAAGAGGTTGTATTATTTCACATTTCCCTCAGCAATGGATGGAAGTTCCAGTTCCTCCACATCCTCATCAACAATAGTTATTGTCAGTCTCTTTAATTCTAACCATTCTAGTGGGTGCGTAATGGTATCACGTTTGGTTTTATTTGCATTTCCCTGATGAATAATGAGCATCTTTTCCCGTGCTTATTGACCATTCATATGTTCTCTGTAAAGTCTCTGTTGAAATCGTTTGCCCATTTTTAAATGGGGTTGTTTGTCTTATTATAGATTTGTAAAAGTTCTTTATATATTCTGAATACAAATTGCTTTTCAGATACATGTATTGCTAGTATTTTTTCTCTGTCTCTGGCTTACCTTTTTATTTTCTTTTGTTGCACTTTAGATGAAGGTTTACAGAACTAGTTTCTCATTAAACAGTACACATGTTGGTTTATGACACTGGTTAATGACCCCACAACATGTCAACACTCTCCCTTCTCAACTTTGGGTCCCCTATTACCAGCTTTCCTGTTTCCTCCTGCCTTCTAGTCCCTGTCCCAGGGCTGGTGTGCCCCCTTAGTCTTGTTTTATGGGCCTGTCCAATTTTTGACTGAAGGGTGAACCTCAGGAGTGACCTCATTACTGAGCTGAAAGGGTGTCTGGGGGCCATACTCTCAGGGTCCAGTCTCTATCAGGCCGGCAAGTCTGGTATTTCTTTTTGAGTTGGAATTTGGTTCTACATTTTTTCTCCAGCTCTGTCCAGGACCCTCTATTGTGATCCCTATCAGAGCAGTCAGTGGTGGTAGCTGGGCACCATCTAGTTGTACCAGACTCAGTCTGGTGGAGGCTGTAGTAGATGTGGTCCATTAGTCCTTTACTAATCTTTCCCTTTTATCTTTAGTTTTCTTCATTCTTCCTTGCTCCCAAAGGGGTGAGTCCAGTGGAGTATCCTAGATGGCTGCTCACAGGCTTTTAAGACCCCAGATGCTACTCACCACAGTAGAATGTAGAACATTTTCTTTATAAACTATGTTATGTCTGGCTTTTCATTAATGATATCTTTCAAAGAGCAAAAGTTTTAAATTTTGATGAAGTACAGTTTATCAAATTTTTATAGATCATGCTTTTTGTGTTCTTTTAAAGAAAACTTTTCCAATCTGTTCTTTTTCCTAAAAGTTTTATATTTTAGCATTTAAATTTACACATAACACATTTTGAGTAATTTTTTGTGTATGAGGTGAAGGATCAAGGTTTGCTTTTTTAATTTAGATATCCAGTTGTTCTACCACCATGTTTTGAAAGGCTGTCCTTTCCTCATTGAATTATCTTAGAACTTTTGTCAAAAATCAATTGACCATATATGTATGTAAAGTTACAATAATCAAGAAATGAACAACACTGTTTTGATTATTGTAACTTTAAAGTTGTAAAATCAGGTAGGGTAATTTCTCCAACTTTATTCTTCTTTATCAATATTTTTTGGGTATTCTAGGCCATTTGTATTCCCATATAAATTTTAGAATCACCTTGTCAGTTAAAAAATTCTGCTGGGATTTTGATTGGGATTGTGTTGAATTTATAGCTCAATTTGGAGGGAATAAACACTTAACAATATAGAGTCCTTTGATCCATGAACATGGTATAGCTCTCCATTTCTTTAGGTCTTTTTTAATTTCTTTCAACAATTTTGTAGTTTTTCACTGTACAGCTCTTGCACGTATTTTCTTAAAATTATCTATTAAGTATTTCATGTTTCTTGATGAAATTGCAAACAGTATTTTTAAAAATCTCATTTTCCAGCTGTTCATTTGCTAGTGTGAGAATACAATTGATCCTTGTCCTCGGGACTCTACCACAATGAACCAGCCTGTTTTTGTTTCTTGGACACTCCAAGCTCCCTTCAGCCTCTGAACTTTTGTATCTGCTGTTCCTCTTGCCTGGCATGTTCTTTACCTAGCTCTTTTCACAGCTTGCTTCTTTCTTGTCCTTCAGATCTCAGTGTAAATGCCATCTTTTCACAGCCCTTTTTTGATAACCTGATCTAAAATATTCACTGACCCTTCTACATTATGTCATTCTATTTATTTCCTTCACAACACTTTTCATAATGTTCCTTATTTATTTTCTGACCTTTTCCTCTCCTTTCCCACTGTAATATAAGTTCCTTGAGGGCAGAAGTCCTGTCTGTCTTATTTATTGTGGCATCCCCAATGCCTACAACTTGTATCTTCAAGGGCCTAGAACAGTTCCTGGCACACAGAATATAATAAATGTACTTATTATATTTTTTAATAGACTAACTTGATGGGGAGGTGTCAAGAAATGCTTCTCAAAGGAGGTGACACCAAGTTCAGTCTTAAAAAATGAAGAAGATTTGGTTATTTAGGCATCAATTCCTAGACTGAATAATCAGCAGTAATCAGGGTTATTTATCCTAGTTGTCTATATACCTGGTTAGGTATTTATAATGGTTATGCAGCACTACAGTGACCTAAGAAGTTATCACTGTAGACAAAATAGCTTGATCTTAAAATCACAGAGAAAAAACTTCCTTTGGGATCATTAGGAGGCTAGCAGTTTTGTCCTGCTATCAAACTCCCTTTTTCTGTTCAAAGTATAATGAAAAAAGATATTCAAAGTAATAGCAGTAAACTGAAATAAATCTTGGTAGTTATAATAATTAACAACTAACCAAATTTTTCAAGATATATTCATATATTCACCACTCATTACTGAATATCTGTTTTCCAAATATATTGCTTAGAAGCTAGGCTCACAAAAACACTTCGGAAAAATACTTATCTTACACTTGGATAATTGATCGAAACTGATTCCAATTTGGGAGACGGGAAATCTTCACCATTCTCTCCCCAGGGAATGTACACTTATGTGCTTGGCTACTCCATTCCCAGGTCCTAGGCGTTCTCTACTCAGAGCAAAGACCTATACTCCAGGCTTTGTCATTTTGAAGAGGATCACATATACAGTATTTCTGATACAAGACCCCCTATTCTATCACAAAATCATATCGTGGCTACAAATACTACAAAATTTCAGGACAATTAAATATTCTGATATTGAATACATAATGTACAGTGATAAAAATCTAGAACACTCTAAAAATTTAAATATGTTTGAATTGAGAATTTATCTCTTGAACTCCTTACATGCTTCATGTTGTAAGTTGAAACAACTAATCGACTTGAGCTTTCTTATGGTTTTTATTTTAAACATATGCCTTGTTTGTTTAATTGCATTTTGAATATTTTGAGGAATTCATCATACTAGAATATGTATACCAAAAAAACCAAAACCAAACCCGTTGCTGTTGAGTCAACTCTGACTGATAGCAACTCTATAAGACAGAGTGTAACTGCCTCATAGGGTTTCCAAAGAGTGGCTGGTAGATTTGAACTGTCGACCTTTAGGGTTAGCAGCCAAACTCTTAACCATTGTGCCACTAGGGCTCCGGAATATGTATATATTTATTTAATTATATTAATAAATATAATTTATATTTACTTATTTGTATAATTATCTATTGCTTACAGCAGTCATAGGTCTGAATTTGGAAAGAAGGCCAGGGATAGCATTTTTTTAGGATCAGTGGAAGATTGTCTGGAAGTACTTCTGAAAACAAGAGCTCTGTTTATGGGGAAAGGGAGCCCATTTTTCCTCCCCTATCCCCCACCTAAAGAAATTATAGCACAGTCCATCCCATTGCTAAACCAGAAACTACAAGACCATGGCAAGATTCAGCTCACAGATGACTGTCTCCAGGAAGCCTTCCTTATCTCCAGCTGAGTTAGGGCTATCACCAATCCTAAAAACCAAACCCGTTGCTGTCGAGTTATAGCACTTAAGAAAACAGAATCACATTGTAGCCTCATTACTTGTTGACTGTGGGTTCCTTGAGGCCAAGGACTATCTTTCCCTCCTCTGTTCTATATCACATAGTATAATACCTGACAAATATGTAGGTATCCAGTGCATATTTGAATGCATAAATAATTGAATGAATATGGCGTGATATAATATAGGTAGTGAAAATTAGGATAAGTTCAAGATCCAGAGTACTTCTCAAATAGTAGCAGCCAGGAGAGAGTTCAATGCTAGTCACAGTTATTAGAAACTCATTCATTGGGAGATAAGAGTTAAGGGGCAAGAAATTTAATCTCTAGAGAAAATGTTTGATGCAAAAATCATACAGAAAGGAAAAAAGCATGTGTTTCCTCTCAGAGGAACTTTTTTCTGTTGATGAGGAATGGATGCATTGGGGTATGGAGGAGAAAGCCAGGCAAGGGGGCAGAAATACTCAAATAAATATACTCAGAAGTGGAGATTCGTAAGGTAGTTACAGAACAAATCCAGAGTAGTTTTTAAGGTGATACATTTTATAGATACTTTAAAACATAAGTTTATATCCATGAAAATTTTATGTAAATATTATAAAATTAATTTTTTTACAGTACCTTCACATGCAAAAGTCGGTTGTCAACTGCTATGAGCTGATTAAGATTCTCCAGCATTTCTAAGTCTCTTATGTCATCAATATTATTATTGCTGATATTCAATATAGAGAGGGATTTCTGTAAGAAAAATAACTAAATTAGCATATTAAAGTGTCTTTTTAAATATATATTTTTTTAATAGAACTAAACTCATTGCAGTCAAGTTGATTTAGACCCATGGTGACCCTATGTACATTGTTATCGTTGTTGTTAGGTGCCGTTGAGTTGGTCCAACTCATAGCGACCCTGTGTACAGCAGAGTGAAACACTGCCTGATCCTGTACCATCCTCACAAATTGTTGTTATGTTTGAGTCCATTGTTGCAGTGACTGTGTCAATCCATCTCACTGAGGGTCTCCCTTTTTTTCGCTGACCTTCTACCTTACCACACATGGTGTCCTTCTCCAGGGACTGGTCCTTCCTCATAACATGTCCAAAGTGCATGAGACAAAATCTCGCCATCCTCGCTTCCAAGGAGCACTCTGTACTTCTTCCAGGACAGACCTGTTCATTCTTCTGGCAGTCCATGGGATATTTAGTAGTCTTCAACAACACCATTATTCAAAGGCATCAGTTCTTCAATCTTCCTTATTCATTGTCTGCTTTCCCATGCACAGGAGGCAACTGAAAATGTCTTGGCTTGGATCATGTACACCTTAGTCTTCAAAGTGATATCTTTGCTTTTCAACCCTTTAAAGAGGTATTTTGCAGCATATTTGCCCAATGTAATATGTCGTTTAGTTTCTTGACTGCTGCTACCATTGGCATTGATTGCTAATCCAAGTAAAATGAAATCCTTGACAACTTCAATATTTTCTCTGTGTGTCATGATGTTGCTTACTGGTCCAGGTATTAGGATTTTTGTTTTCTTTATGTTGAGGTGTAATTCATACTGAAGGCTGTGGTCTTTGATCTTCATCAGTAAGTACTTCAAGTTCTCTTCATTTTCAGCAAGCAAGGTTGTATCATCCGCATATTGCAGGTTGTTAATGAGTCTTCCTCCAATCCTGATGCCAAGTTCTTCTTCATATAGTCGAGGTTCTCAGAGTGTTTGCTCAGCATACAAATTTAATAAGTATGGTGAATGAATACAACCCTGATGTACACCTTTCCTGGTATTAAACCAGATGGTATCCCCTTGTTCTGTTTGAATGACTGCCTCTTTGTTTATGTACAAGCTCCGCATGTGCATAATTAAGTGTTCTACAATTCCCATTCTTTGCAATGTTATCTATAATTTGTTATGATCCACACAGTTCCTGACAAATTGATTCTGACTCATGGTATCCCCCTGTGTGTCAGAGTAGAAGTGTGCTCCATAGGGTTTTCAGTGGCTGATTTTTTGGAAGCAGATTGCCAGGCCTTTCTTCCAAGGTGCCTCTGGGCATACTTGAACTTCCAACCTTTTGGTTAGCAGCTGAGTGCTTTTAGTGCTTGCACCACCTACGGCATTTATTTCTACTGCCCCCAAATTGAAGCCAGCCTATCTGTTGTGCACTGAATTACTTAATATGGCCATTTTACCCATGCATGCTCTTGTACCTCCCATACAGTGATTGGGTGGGACTAAGCAGATAAGGTGCTTGTGGCCCACCAAGGGGATTGAACAGCATTACTAATAATGCAAATAAGGTGCATGGAACCCCTGTGCGGGTGAGAACCCTAACAAGGGGATTGGTTAGTTTTGCCATCCTGCTAGGCTTAAAAAGAGAGCCAATCCCAGAGTGAGGAGTGGACCTCACTACCATCAAGAAAGAAGAGCCAGGAGTGGAGCATATCTTTTGGACCCAGGGTCCCTGCTTTGAGACCCTCCTAGACCCAGGAGACAGAGAGAGAGAGCTGTAACACCAGAGACGGCACAAGATGATGAGAAGCAGTGGCAGAGAAATGGTAGCAGCAGAACCATAAGCCTGGCTCGAGACAGTGTGGTGGACTTTCTAGCCCATGGACTGAAGTGGTTACAGTGGGCATGCCAACCCATGGAGTGAGAGAGCTGAGAGCCTTCAGGCAGGAAGTTTGCTGGCAGAGTGGGGTGGCCTCTGGGCGCTTACCCCTGGACCTGAGGAGGTTTCTAACACCTGCCTGAGTAGGGCAGAGGCCAGGCCTGAATAGGACCAAGGGTCCAGGGACAGAAGAGGAGGCCTGTCCTGGGGGTCCAAGAGGACCCTGTCCTCAGGGGCCTGAGAGGAGCCTGTCTTCAGGGGGATGAGAGGAGCCCTGCATTACTAAGAGTAGCTGAGAAGGCTGTCCTGCACTGAAGAAGGGAGACTTTGCCTACATGCTTCCGGATCCTGATCCCAAGTTGTAGTCTGTTGATCTTGATCCCAAGTTGTAACCTGTTACTTCCCTAATAAACCCCATAATCATATTGTCTGTGAGTTCTGTGTGGCCATTGCAATGAATTATCAAACCCAGCAAAAACGTAGAGTGCAATGAGAGGGATGGCTGGTGTCAGAACTGGTAAAAAGGTTGGAGGGTGGAGGTATGTTTGACCTCCACCTCATAGGAATCAGTGCTGGGCTGATGTTGATCTTGATTCTCTCTCCTGCCTCTTGTGAAGTTAGTCAAGGTCAAATGCTGCTGCACCATTTTTACAATATCCCAACAAATCCCCTATCCTGAGGATTAGCAAGTACCTCAGTGGTACCCTCTAACTTCTCAAGTCATTGTGGGACCTCTGTATGAGGTGACTGGTTGTTAGATGACACAGTTACTTATGTCACTCTTGAACCCAGTGCTCTCAGACCTACGTGGTTCTGATGAGGCAGAGTCCTTTGTAGCATAACCTACAATCCAATCAGAATCCAGGAAGAAAGTGTCTTATTATATTAATGGCTCTCTGTTATTGTGTGCCCTTGAGTCATAGCAACCCAATCTGACAGAGTAGAACTGCCCCATAGGGTTTTCTAGGCTGTGATCTTTATGGAAGCAGATCATCAGGCCTTTCTTCCCTCGGGGTGGCTGGTAGGTTTGAACTGCTCACCTTTAGGTTAGCAGCCAAGCGCTTAACCATTTTGCCATCAGGGCTCCTTTGATGGCTGTCTAGGTGGTTTAAAAGTCATCAGATAATTGGGCGCTCCTCTTTCCTTAGGCTTTTCCCTACAATTTTAAATTGATAACCATCAAGGCCCAAATTGTGAATGAATTAACATCTGTATTAGAACTTCATAGTTTATGTAACCTTTTCACATCCTTCATTTGATCCTTCAGTTATCCCGACTTTATAGATGCTGAGTCTCTGAAAAATTATGTGGGAAAAGTTAGCTTTATCCCTTAAATAAATTCTCATCTGGCCATAATACACATGCAGAGTATTTATAATGTCCAAATACACTTCACCATTTTCCTTTTCCATTATAGCATGTTATCACTATATTCCTTGTCAAAATACTTAAATGGTCCTTACTGCCAGAGAATAGAGAGTCCTTGGATCAAACAGAAGTTTTTCTCCTAGTGGAAGCCTCTGACTCTCAACATGAAGCTCTCTTAGTTCTTCTAATCCTTCTAAACCTTCTATGACAGCAATGTAATTGCCACCCAGATACCTGCAAAACAAAGACGTAATTCTAAATAAACATTTTTGAGGACGTAAACATGATAAAAACGTAATGATAAAAGCCATTGTGCTATGCTAAATTTATACATGCAGAATGTTGTTTAACTGAATTCATGAGAAGTTCATCTAAATGACCAATTTATTCTTACATGCTATTTAATCTAAGAAACAAGTTAAAAATTTTTTTTTTTAAGTAAGAGAATTGAAATGGTCCTTATTAAACTCCGTATTGCTGTTAGGTGCCGTTGAGTCGGTTCCCACTCATAGCGACCCTATGCACAACAGAACGAAACACGGCCTGGTCCTGCGGCATCCTTATAATCCTTGTTATCCTTGTTATGCTTGAGCTCATTGTTGCAGCCACTGTGTCTGTCCATCTCGTTAAGGGTCTTCCTCTTTTCCACTGACCCTGTACTTTACCAAGCACGATGTCCTTCTCCAGGGACTGATCCCTCCTGACAACACGTCCAAAGTATGTAAGACGCAGTCTCGCCATCCTTGCTTCTAAGGAGCATTCTGGTTGTACTTCTTCCAAGACAGATTTGTTCGTTCTTTTGGCAGTCCATGGTATATTCAATATTCTTCGCCAACACCACAATTCAAAGGCGTCAGTTCTTCTTATGGTCTTCCTTATTCATTGTCCAGCTTTCACATGCATATGATGTGATTGAAAACACCATGGCCTGAGTCAGGCACACCTTAGTCTTCAAGGTGACATCTTTGCTTTTCAACACTTTAGAGAAGTCCTTTGCAGTGGATTTGCCCAATGCAATGCACCTTTTGATTTCTTGACTGCTGGTTCCATGGGTTTTGATTCCGAATCCAAGTAAAATGAAATCCTTGACAACTTCAGTCTTTTCCCCATTTATCACAATGTGGCTTATTGGTCCAGTTGTGAGGATTTTTTAAACTCTGTATCAAACCAGAAAACCAAACCCATTGCTTTTGAGTCAATTCCTACTCATAGTGACCCTGTTGGACAGAATAGAACTGCCCCATAGGGTTTCCAAGGAGTGCCTGGTGGACTCAACCTACTGACCTTTTGGTTAGCAGCTGAACTCTTAACCACTGTGCCACCAAGGTTTCCATAAGTCTTTTTCAGTGATTCCCAAATGTTGGGATGCATAAGAATCACCTGGGTTGTAGGTTTAAAAATGCATATTTCCGAACTTAACCCACAGAGATTCCAACTTGCAGGTCAAGGTTGGAATGTAGTAATCTGCATTTTGAATAAGCTTTGCCAACCCTACTCTCATCTCCCCATTCTGAGGCCTTTGACCTACTTTTTTTAAGAAGCACTGATAGTTCTTCCAATTTGGGGAAATTGGATCCAGCAGTTTTCATTGTCTAGTAACAATCATTAAAAACAAAAACAAAAAACCCATTGCTGTCGAGTCAATTCTGACTCACGGTGACCCTATAGGACAGAGTAGAACTGCCCCATAGGATTTCCAAGGTTGTAATCTTTATGGAAGCAGACTGTCATATCTCTCCAGTGGGGTAGCTGGTGGGTTCGAACTGCTGATCTTTCACCGCAGCATCAGGGCTCCTCAATAGGGAGTAAATGCCTTTTAAAATAAAATCTACATCAACATTATTACCTCTACAACCCTGTCCTTTGAGACATTACCTCCTGAAAGGCACAGAACTCATCTAGGTTCCACAGGACTTTTTCACCAGGTGAGCCTAAGTGAGAATATTTTATGTGTCCTTAAAGGGTCACTCTGAGTTGGAATCAATTCCACAGCAACGGGTTCGTGGGTTTTTTTATGAGTAGAAATTAACTCAACAGCACCTAACAATTACAACAACAAGCCCTTAAGACAACTCACCTACCAGCAAAAGAAAGTTATCAGGCTTAATAAAACTATTGAGTATTAAGTGTGAAACAATTTATTTTGTACTGGTAATAGTTTTCAATAGTACAAGAGAATAAATAAAAACTGAGGACTGTCCCACAAAACCCATGTGAGAATCAGACGCTATTTTATACTCAGTTTATGTTTGGAACTTAATGCACATAATAGAAATGCTTGTGTGCATAAAATATAAGTACTGTAATGATGGCAAACATTTACATCACTTAAAAATAAAAGCACTTACAGTTTTTCCAGTTTCTTTAATGATCTGAGGTTCTCTAAACATGAAATACAGTTGTTTTGTAGGTACAGATGAGTCAGATTTGTGGCAAAATTCAAGTTAGTGATTTGACTAATCCGGTTATCATATAAATATAAAACGCTAAGATTTTTGCAAAGAGAGAGATCTTCCTAAAAGGAAAACAGAAACAAGTCACATTTAATTTCCCCCGAAAACTTTTGTTTTTAAGAAAGTTTTTCACTTGCTCATTCTGCAGATATGTAAAAGAACAGCATTTCTCTGTACTTAGCACAGTCAAAACAAAACTATAGAATGATAACAAAATAGCTCTAAGACTTTGTGTTATGTAATTATATTTTAAAAAATGTATTTGTTAAAAATGATTTTCGCAGTGCAAACTATTCTCCTTAGAAGCAATCAGGGTCTTCTGGAAGTTGTAGCATTTAGCAAATTATTGCTCCAGTGTTATGAATCTAGGCTTAATCTTTCTGTAGAATTGGAAAAAACTGTCTTGGTTTATAATACTGAAAAATTGGAAGTCATCTAAATGTTCAAGAATAATGGATTGACAAAGAAACTATGATATTGCTATAGAAGGGAATACCACACTACCATTAAATATTTAGTTTCTTTAGTAATATCTTATGGACTCCATAATACATAATTACGTGGAAACAGTACACTATGACCCACTATTGTAAAATTATGTGCAAACATGCCTCGAAAAAAGACTGGAAGGACGTCACTTAAATTTTAATAACGATTATCTCTGCATGGTAGGATTACAGGTTAATTTCTTTTTATTCGTTTTATACAAATGCACACCACTTACTTTTAAAGTAAGAAAATAAAGGCATTTTAAAAAGGCTGTCACTTCTAGTGTGGTGGTAGAGTAAGCCTAGAGTAGTAGGCAGGAGGTAGAGTGCTGCTCAGAAATACTCAGCCTTCATTAAGCTAACATGATCTTTTAAAATACAGTCACAGCTTGGGAAATTTAAGTTTACAAGTTTTTCGTTCTTTGATGTGAATTACTTTAGCCAGTTTGCTTTCTTCCTAGCAAACGTCATCCACACTGAAGGAGGACTGATTAACTGAGGCATTAAATGGGGCTCTTGGCATAAAGAAGTCTATTTGGTATGATGAGGTGGAGAGCTCTGAATAACAAGACAGACACTAGAGTTTGGGCATCTGGATTCACAGGGAGAAGGATCACCAGGAAATTGAGGAGGTACCTAGAATGGCAGTTGGGTAGGCTCTCTGCAAAAACCAAACATTCTGTAATGGTCAATTTTACCTGGTGCTTTGGTGTTTCATTCATTCATTGAATAAGTATCTATTAAGCTCTTAACATGAGTCAGGCACCGTATTGGATGGGGGATTTAGAGTGACGTGAATGAAACAGGCATGATACCTGCTCTCAAGCAGCCTACAGTCGTCCCTGTTTCCAAGAAAATTTCTCTCACTGATAGACTTTAAATTTTAACGTAGTCATTGGATACAAGTACGAAGGGTTATTGCAGCCTTTAAAATTTTCCAAATTAAAGCCAAGGATTAGCTTAGCACTGAGAAAACATAGTTTCGGAGTATATCCAAATAATCGGATATAGCTAATCCATATAATATGTATGTATATAACCAGTTAAATTATGTGTGAAAAAGCTATCACTGTTAAACTTTGAAATATAGTACTCACATAGATTAATTCTTAACATTTTGATATGTAAAAAATACATTCATATTCCAAGGTTTTGGAATAATACAAAAGTAATTATCTTTGAAATTATTTTACAAAGTATAATTTCAAATTTAGTATTTTAGGGGAACAGTAATGTATATTTTTAACATAGATATTTAAAAATTTCAATGGTATATTTTCTAGACTAAATTTTAATAATAGTTTAATATCACAAAAAGGAAATTAAAATGAAAATACAAATCCAAACTTACTAGTTAAAATGTAGCTATAAGTAAAATCAAAATGTAGTTAATAAGGTATGCCTTCACATCAATTTCTGAATTTTACATTGCTAATTATATGAAAATGGGAGATATTTAGAATTCTTACAATTGCATCTATATTTTTATCTGAAAAATTTATATGAGTTATTTTCTTCAGGTACTGTGAAATAGTTTCTTCTTTTCGGGGCTTAAAATTGCTGGTTTTGGCAATTAGATCCACGGTCAGTCGAACCATGATTCTCCTATAAATCAAAACCGCAGCAATGGATCTGTTCTGACACCATGTCAAGAAGCGGGTTTAGGTATGGTTTATCCCCAACTTTCTAGAAATTAAAGAAAAAAAGGAGTATTATGATATCACATAGTAATTTAGGAAAAATTATTTTGACTTTTAAATTTTCTTATATAAAACTACTTATAAACTAGTTTACAGACTTTTTAGGAACATTTAAATATTGTCATGGATTGAACTGTGTCCCCCAGAAATATGTATCAATTTGGTTAGGCCATGATTCCCAGTATTGTGTGGTCGTCCTCCATTTTGTGATTGATGTAATTGTGCTATGTGTTGTAAATCCTAATCTCTGCATGTGTTCCATGAGGCATTATTAGATTATGTTAAAGAGGATTAGGGTGGGATGTAACACCCTTAGGACACATTCCTGATCTGAAGTAAAAGAAGTTTCCCTAGGGTGTGGTCTGCATCACCTTTCAAGAGATAAAAGGAAAGGGAAGTGAGCAGAGAGTGGGGGACCTCATGCCACCAAGAAAGCCATGCTGAGAGCAGAATATCCTTTAGACCCAAAGTTCCTGTGCAGAGAAGCTCCTAGACCAGGGGAAGATTGATGACAAGGACCTTCCTCCAGAACCAACAGAGGAAGCCCTCCGCTAAAGCTTCTGCCCTGAATTTGGACTTGTAGCCTACTAGACTGTGAGAGAATAAACTTCTGTTTGTTAAAGCCATCCACTTGTGGTATTTCTGTTATGGCAGCACTAGATGACTAAGGTTTTTTCTAAGTCTATAGACTTAACATCCTTTATAAAAAGATTTAAAAACACCAAAATTAATTAATTTACACAACTTATTCCCTTTATTTTTTACAATTCTTTTTTTTTAATTGTGGTGAAAACCCATTCACTTACTTTTTAAATGTTTTCCTCTCCCTGGGTAGTATTGAGCTGTTATTGTAGGACATCTTTTAAAAGAATTATCCTTCTGTAAGTCGAAAAATTCCTCAAGGAATATTGTTCACTGTTCTCACTGCATAGGTAAAGAAACGAAGGCCCAGAGATTTGTCTCAAACCATTCAGCTAGTGGCACTTGAGAATAGAACCAGGCTTCCTGGCTCCTCTTTCCATAATATCCATGGTGACCATATTTCCTAAACCCCAGAGTCAGAACACAGTGTGAAGACCCTGAGTATATATATAGGGCAGTGGTATAAACTATTTGAAAATGGAGGTGGCCTAGAAATTTTGTGATATATAGTTACCACAATTATTAATCCACAAAGAGGCAACATTACATAGTATTTCTCAGTCCAGACTGCCTCAGTTCAAATTTTGGTTCCACCAATACTTATGAGGCAATTGTAGGCATGTTACCTCAGTTTCTTATAAAATAAGGATAATATTGGTACCTACTTTCCAAGGGATATTGTGAGGATTATACAAGATAATTATGTCTAGAGCATTCTGCACTGGTACATAGCCAAAGTATGACCTTGAGTATATCCTACCTAAATTTAGAGACCATCTCTAGATATGATGAACTGAACGTTAATGAACGAAGATCAGACAAGTTGTGGAATGACATCAAAGACCTCATTCACAAGAAAGCAAGAAGTCATTATAAAGATAGGAAAGAAAAGACCAAAATGGATGTCAGAAGAGACTCTGAAGCTTGCTCTTGAATGTCAAGTAGCTAAAGCTAATGGAAGAAATGAAATAAAAAAGCTGAACAGAAGATTTCAAAGGGTGACTCAAGAAGAAAAAGTAAAGTATTATAATGATATGTGCAGAGACCTGGAGTTAGGAAACCAAAAGGGAAGAACATGCTCAGCACTTCTAAAGCTGAAAGAACTGAAGAAAAATTCAAGTCTCCAGCTGCAATATTGAAGGATTCCAGGGCAAAATATTGAATGATGCAGGAGGCATCCAAAGAAGATGGAAGAAATACAAAGAGTAACAGTACCAAAGAGAATTGGTCAATGTTCAAACATTTCAGGAGGTAGCATATGATCAAGAACCAATGGTACTGAAGAAAGAAGTCCAAGCTGCACTGAAGACTTCAGTGAAAAACAAGGCTCCAGGAATTGATGGAACACCAACTGAGGTGTTTCAACAAATGGATGCAGCGCTGGAAGTGCTCACTTGTCTATGCCAAGAAATTTGAAAGACAGTTATCTGACCAGCCAGCTGTAAGAGATCCATATTTATGCCTATTCCAAAAAAAGGCGATCCAACAGAAATTATTGAACAATATCATTAATATCATACACAAGTAAAATTTTGCTGAAGATCATTTCAAAAGCGGTTGCAGCAGTACATTGACAGGGAACTGGCAGTAATTCAAGCCAGATTCAGAAGAAGATGTGGAATGAGGTATATCATTGCTGATGTCAGATGGATACTGGCTGAATGCAGGGAATACCAGAAAGATGTTTACCTGTGTTTTACTGATTATGCAAAGGCAATCAGCTACGTGGATCATAACAAATAATGGATAACATTGCAAAGAATGTGAATTCCAGAACACTTAATTGTGCTCATGAGGAACCTTTACATAGATCAAGAGGCAGTTGTTCGGAGAGAACAAGGAGATACTGTGTAGTTTAAAATCAGGAAAGGTTATGAGTCAAGGTTGTGTCCTTTCATCATACTTATTCTATCTGTTGCTGAGCAAATAATCCGAGAACCTGGACTATATGAAGAAGAACGGGGTATCAGAATTGGAGGAAGACTCATTAACAACTTGCATTATGCAGACGACACAGCCTTGCTTGTTCAAAGTGAAGAGGACTTGAAGCACTTACTGATGAAGATCAAAGATAACAGCCTGCAATATGGATTATACCTCAACATAAAGAAAACAAAAATCCTCAGAACTGGACCAGTAAGCAACATCATGGTAAACAGAGAAAATATTGACATTGTAAAGGATTTCATTTTACTTGGATCCACAATCAATGCCCATGAAAGCAGCAGTCAAGAAATCAAATGCATTGCATTGGGCAAATCTGCTGCAAAAGACTTCTTTAAGTGTTAAAAAGCAAAGCTGTCACTTTAAGGACTAAGGTGTACCTGATCCAAGCCATGGTATTTTCAGTCACCTCATAATGCATGTGAGAGCTGGACAATGAGTAAGGAAGACAGAAGAAGAGTTGACACCTTTGAATTATGGTGTCGGTGAAAAATATTGAATATACCACAGACTGTCAGAAGAATGAACAAATTTGTCTTGGAAGAAGTACAGCCAGAAGGCTCCTTAGAAGCAAGGATGAGGAGACTTTTTCTCTTGTATTTTGGACATGTTATCAGGAGGGACCAGTCCCTGGAGAAAGACATCATGCTTCGTAAAGTGAGCAAAAGAGAGGAAGATCCTTGAGGAGATGGATTGACACAGTGGCTGCAATAGTGGGTTCCAGCATAGCAGCAATTGTGGGGGTGACGCAAGACCAGGCAGTGCTTCATTCTGTTGTACATAGGGTTGCTATGAGTTGGAACTGACTTGAAGGCACCTAACAATAATGACAACAACATTCCTGACTCTCCTTCTTCCTCTGTTGTTCCTGGTAAAGAGAGACAAATTGTGCCTTGGATGGCTTGCAAGCTTGCAAGATTTTAAGACCCCAGACACTATGAAAAGAACTAGAAGGTAGAACAGAAGCATTATACACGTTATTAGGGCAATTAATTGGGATGTCTCATGAAACCATGACCCTAAACCTCCAAACCAAGGAACCTAATCCCATGAGGTGTTTTGTTGTAAACAGCCTCAGCAGCTACTGTTTTTTTTTTTGTCATTGTTGTAAATATATCTATCACACAACTGATGCCAATTCAACTTATTGACAGCAATTATATCAATTGGCTGTGTAACCCTACCCTTAATCAGTGTGATTTTTCCATCACTGTTAACCCTCCCTTTCCTCCTACCTTCTGCCCTTTTAAAAAAAAAAAATTTTTTTTTTCTGCCCTTGGTAACCGTTAATAAACTTTGATCTCTGTACATGTACCTTTTCTTATCTTTTTATATAAGTGAGATCATACAATATTTGTCCTTTTGTGACTGACTTGTTTTACTCAGCATAATGTCTTCAAACTCCATCCATACCATAGCATGTATCAAGACTTCGTTTCTTCTACTGGCTGAGTACTATTCCATTGTATATATGTACCACATTTTGTTTATCTATTCATCTGTTAATGGACATTTAGGTTGTTTCTACTTTTTGGCTATTGTGAATAGTGCTGCAGTGAACATTGGTGTACAAGTCTGTTTGAGTCTCCGCTTTCTAGTCTTTTGGGTATATACCTAGGAGTGGAATTGTGAGGTCATATGGTAATTCTATTTTTAGTTTTTTGAGGACCCACCACCAGAAGCCTTATTTTTTAAACGTAGTCAGATGTATCAATTTTTCTGTTCATGTTTTGTTCTTTTTGTGGCTATCTTAGTAACTCCTTGCCTACTCTAATTTCAATAGAAAGACAAATTTTCTTCTAAAAGTGTTAAAATTTTGTTTTGCACATTTTGGTCTTTAATCTGTTTAGAATTGATTAATATGTAATTAGTGAGATAGGATTGTTTACGGAGAGCCAATTAGCTCAGCACCATATACATGGTTCTTTTCCATTTATTTATGTACCCATTCCTAGGTCTACACACTGTCTTAATTACTATAGCTTAATAATGTGTTTCCACCTTGGTTATTCTTGGTCCTTAACTATTTTATATAAATTTTAAAATCAATTTATGTTCCATGGAAAATCTTGTTAGAATTTTGTTAGAAATTCCATTGATTTGATAAAGAATTTGTGAAACACTGACATCTCTCTAACATTGAGCCTTCTCTTCCATGAACATGGTACATCTCTTCACTATGGGAGTGCTTTCCTTTATATATATATATATATATATATATATATATATATATATATATATGTGTGGGTGTGTGTGTGTGTATAACATTATAATTATAATCTTATGTATATTTTATATATATAAAGTATTATTGTGGTAAAATATATAACACAAAATTTGCTATTTTTAAGTGTACAATTTAGTGACATTAATTACATTCATCATGTTGTACAACCGTCACCACTGTCTATTTCCAAAAGTTTTTCATCATCCCAGACAGGAACTCAATATCCCTTCAGCAATAACTCTCTGTTCTTCCTTGCTCTGCCCCCTGGTAGCCACTAATAAGCTTTGATCTCTATGCATTTGCCTATTCTAATATTTTATATGTATGAGATCATATTTGTCCTTTTGTGTCTGGCTTATCTCACTTAGCAGAATGTTTTCAAAGTAATTACCGATAAAGAAGGATTACTTCTGCCATTTTGCTATTTGTTTTCTGTGTGCCCTATACCTTTTTTGTCCCGCATTTCCTCCAATACTGCCTACCTTTGTGTTCAGTTGATTTTTTGTTTTTTTGTAGTGAACCATCGTGATTCCCTTGCTTCCTTCTGTGTATATTTTTAAGATGCATGTGTGTGTCTGTGTCTGTGTGTGGTTATCATGGTAATCATGTAATTACCAAACCAAGATGAGCACCTTGCTTCAGTCCTTCAGGTAGCCCCTAGACTGGTTAGAACAGACACATAAAATAATTTACAATAATTTGCAAATAAAGTCTGCTCTGCTCCCTCTAGATCCATGCCCCCTCTCTGCAAGTGCAGGCTGCCTTTAATGTGGCTGTGCCAAGGTGGGGAGAGAGTGGGTGCAGGTGAGTAGCAAACCAAAGCTTTCCTACCAATTATATGTTGCCTTTTTCTTGACTCAGTGTTCACTTAGTTGCTGTAACCCTTTGACTGTTTTCCAGAGTTCTGACAAAGTTGGTTCTGTAAGTTTCTACCTTTGTTTTTTTTTTTTTTTTGGTGTTTTTGTGGGAGGACAAGAGCTTGCAGCTGCTTACGCCACCATCTTGCTCCAAACTTCTCTCAATAGCTCTATAATTTTCTTCATTAAGGCCATGAATAAGTTTTTTTTTTCACAGTTATTCTTGAGGATCAGATACTTTTGTTGATATTGCAGATATATCCTTTTAGAAATTAATTTTTCTGTTTGTAGCTAATATATAGAAATGTATTTAAAAATATTGATCTTATATCCAGTAACTTGCTAATGACTTATTAATTCTAATAACTTGCAGTTTCTTGGATTTTCTGTGTAGACAATCATAGCATATAGAAATGACACTTAATTACTTTCCAATCCTTATACACCTTTTTTTTTCTTCTTTTAATTGTATTACTGCACTAGCTAGGACCTTAGTACAAAGTTGAAGAAGTAATGAGAGCTATACACTTGTCTTATTGCTGGTTTCAAAGGGAATGCTTGCAACATTTCACTACTGGATCTCTGCAGTGAATTTTTTTTTTTTTAATTAGTCATTCTCAGGCTAAGAAAGTTCTTTTCTAGTCCTAGTTTGTAAAATATATATATTTTTTGTAATAAATGGGTGTTTACTGTTATGATGTGCTTTTTTGTGCATTAGAACATGTGGTAAAACACATTAATAGATTTTTGAGTGCTAAAATTTTTACATTCCAGGGATAAACCAAGTGTAATCGGGATCTCATTGCTGTGAAGTCAATTCCGACTCATGACAACACCATGTGTTACAAAGTAGAACTGCTCCATAGGGTGTTCTTGGCTATAATCTTTATGGAAGCAGATCACCAGGCCTTTCTTCCATAGCACTGCTGGGTCAGTTCAAACTACTAACCTTTAAGTTAGTAGCTGAGAACAAACCATTCGTGCCACCCAAGGACCTTTTAGTCAGGATAGCATATATATAAATGAATTAAGTTTCTAATATATACATATATAATTGTACTTTAGATGATTTACAGAACTAACTTCTCATTAAACAGTACACATATTGTTTATGACATTGGTTAACAACCCATGACATGTCGACACTCTCCCTTCTTGACCTTGGGTTTCCTAATGCCCAGTTTTCCTGTCCTCTTCTGCCTTCTAATTCTTGCCCCTGGACTGGTGTGCCCATTTAGTCTCATTTTGTTTTATGGGCCTGTCTAATCTTTGGCTGGAGGGTGAACCTCAGGAGTGACTTCAGTACTGAGCTAAGAGGGTGTCTGGGGGCCATACTCTTGGGATTTCTCCAGTCTGTCAGGCCAGTAAGTCTGGTCTTTTTTTGTGAGTTAGAATTTTGTTCTACATTTTTCTCTAGGTCTCTCTGGGACCCTCTATTGTGATCCCTGTCAGAGCAGTCAGTGGAGGTAGCTGGGCACCATCTGGTTGTACTGGACTCAGTCTGATGGAGGCAGTGGTAATTTTGATCCATTAGTCCCTTGAACTAAGCTTTTCCTTTGTCTTCCCTTCCTCCTGAAGGGATGAGACCAATGGAATATCTTAGATGGCCGCTCACAGGCTTTTAAGACCCCAGAAGTTTCTAATATTTTATTTAGGATTTTTGTACCTAGTTTAGGAGAGAGATTGACCACTGATTTTCTTTCTTATACCATCTGGGCTTGGTTTGGTATCCAGGTTATATTCACCTCATAAAATCAGCTGGGGAATTTTCTGCTTTTTCTGCCTTGAATGTATGGTTGAACTCTCCTGCAGAACCACCTAGACCTGATATGTTCTTTTTTCAGAAGGAAGTAGTTTCAGGAGATAAATGTTAAACTACTGTTTTGGTTTATTTAATAACTATAGGTCCATTCAGATTTTCTATTTCATCTAGAATCAGGGGAAATTTATTTTTGGGAAGCTATTTTTTTTTTCAATAGGAAATTAACTTTTCTAAGTTTTGTTGGCATAGAGTTCTTCTATTATATAACATTCTTATTTTTCCAGTTTCTCTGCTGCTCTTCCCCTTTTCATTTCTAATATAGCTTATGTTGTATTTCTTTTATTTTCTTGATTAACTTGTCAGTTTTATATTGAATAAGCTTGTCTGTTTTATTAGTACATTCAAAGAGAACCAGTTTCAGCCTTGTTGGTTGTCTTATTTTATATTTGATTTGATTTCACTAATTTCTGTTTTTTTCTTTTTAAAATTTCATTCCTCCTAACTTTTAGTTTGTTCTTTTTCTAAAGTCTAAATGTAGATGTTTGTCTCGTTACTTTCTAGTCTTTCTCCTTTTCTAATACAAATATTTGAGGTTATAATCCTCTAAGTACTACTTTAGCTGATTCTGCAAGATGTGATATTTTCACTATAGATCAGTTATTATTTTCTGATATCCATTTGTGATGTTTTTGGCCCATATTTTAAAATTTTAGTACTTTTCCTGGAAATTCCAAATATTTTTATTATGCTGATAGGTGAAAACGCATATATACTTACTCTCATGGAACATCTCCACCAGTTGGCACCATGAAATTCACGTTTTGCATCCTAGTGAGGTAAATAGCATCTGGGGTCTTAAAAGCTTGCAAGCATCCATCTAAGATACAAATATTGGTCTCTACTCATTTTTTTTTTTTCTTTTACTCATTAGGAGCAAGAGAGAAAGAAGAAAACCAAGTCTCAGAGAAGAAACTAGTCTACAGGGCTAATGGCCTACATGAGCCACAGTCTCATCTGCCTTCAGAAGAACTAGATGGTGCCTGGCTACCACTACTGACCCTTCTGATCAGGGCCACAATAGATGGGCAAGGATAGAACAGGAGAAAAATGTGGAACTGAAATCAAATTCTGAAAAAGTCCAGACTTACTGGACCAGTTGAGACTGGAGGACTCCCTGAGACTATTGCCCTGAGGTACTCTTTAAACTTTGAACTGAAATTATTCCAAGGTCACCTTTTAGCAAAATAACATATTGGCACACAAAATAAAGGATATTACCTGTGAGTATGGGGCTCCATTAAAAAACCAACTATATGAGACCAAAAGGTCAACAGTTATTCCAAAGCAAAGATGAGAAGACAAGGGGGGGCAGGGAAACTAAAACAAACAAACAAACAAAAAACCCATTGCTGTCAAGTTGATTCCGACTGATAGAGACCCTATAGGACAGAGTAGAACTGCCCCATAGAATTTCCAAGGAGCACCTGGTGGATTCAAACTGCCAACCCTTTGCAGTTAACCACTACACCACCGGAGTTTCCAGTACTGGAAACAGAACAGCCAGAACACAGCTAAAGAGAATGTTGACAGACTATGAAGACTGTAAGTACTGTCACTGAGCAACTTGTGTAGAAACTGTCAAATGGGAACCTGATTTGGTGTGTAAACTTTCACTAAAAGCACAACGAAATATTTAAAAAAAAAAAGTTATACAGTGATTTCCAAAGTGCTGTTTTGTTGAGGCATAATTTGACACTAATCAATATTTCTTAAACTGGGGTCTTCAGAACTAATCAAGGTGGTCCTCAAGTTCTCTCAGAAACGTTAAAAATTTTGTATTTTTAGAGTCTGAAGCATATTTTACTTTATTAGTACAAGTCAATGAGCTTGTGCTGGATTTGGTTAATGTGTTTACCATGCCTGCACTTGCCTGGCTTTCTGGCTGCAGTGGCCTTAGCAATGGATTGGCTGTTCAGTCATTGGTGGAACCAGGTGGCTGCTGCCTCCCCTGATGCTACAGACTAAGGTTTCTGGGGCATTTGAGCTCCCCACACATGCAGCTCACCTCTCTCCTCCCTCCCCATGGCCTCACTCTTGCAGCTCAGGCAGAAGACTTTGCTGCACAGGTGTCCATGCATGAGCAACCCTGTACTATGAGGGAAGTGATGCCCTAAGGAGGTAACTGACCAAAGGAAAACAGGGACCACAAATGATTTATTCTCCCTTCTTTACCTCACTGACTTTTTGGAGACAGTAATTTCAAAAGGCTTCTCTAAAATATGCTGTGGCCTTCCGGGTTACATACTGTCTTAGGCTGGGTTCTCTAGAGAAGCAAAGCCAGTGAATCGTATATGCATATAAATATATGTTTGTCTGTGTGTCTGTGTGTATGTGTGTGTGTGTGTATATATATATATATGTATGTATGTATGTATAACCAAAACACATTGCCATCAAATTGATTCTGACTCATAGCTACTATAGGATAGAGTATAATAGCCCCATAGGGTTTCCAAGGAGTAGCTGGTGGATTTGAACTGCCGACCTTTTAGTTAGCACCGAAACCCTTAATCACTGTGCCACCAGAGGTCCATAAACCAACCAAAAACCCACTGCTGTCGAGTTGATTCTGACTCATGACAACCCTATAGGACAGAGTAGAACTGCTCCATCGGGTTTCCAAGGAGCCAACCTTTTGGTTAGCAGCTGAGCTCTTAAACACTGAGCCACCAGGGCTCCATATGTATCTATCTATAGATAGATAGATAGATATGTGTATATATATAGATACATGTATATGTCTGTATATATACATACATATGTGTGTGTGTATATATATATATGCAAAAATAGATTTATATCAATGAAATGGCTCACATGGTTGTAGAGGCTGGAAAGTGGGTCAGGCATCAGGCTAGGGGCTTCTCCTGACTCACGTAACTGCAGGGGCTGACGAATCCAAGATTGGCAGCCTCGATGGCAGGCTGCTGGCTCAAATTCCAATAACCAGAGTTCAGATGATGACAAGCCGGATGTGGGATCCAGAACAGAGCAAAAGCCAGAGAGTTTTGCCAGGAATTCCAACATATGTTGGATGTAGGCCCTATCCCCAAGGAAACCCCCTTTCAACTGACTGGCTGCTCACAGCAGATCTCATCATGGAGGAAATTAGATTATATCACATCTCATCATAGAAGTGATTACATTATTACATAATTACCAAACTACATCATAACTGCCAAACCACTGAGAATCATGGCCCAGCCAAGATGACATACAACCTTAACCATCATACATACTCTATTTCTCTCCCTCCACCCTGTCTCATTCCGTTTTCCCTCTCCTGCTTCCTTTTGGGATCGCAACCCAGAAGTGTTAACATGTGCGTTTTTACTTCAGGCTCTGTTTTCTAACCTGGGATAAAACATAAATTTTGGATCATCCGAATACTCATGAATGATCACACTATAAATGAATCCTGTCTCTAGCTTTCAGTGTACAGATTTGTGTTTGTAGGAAAAAAAATTGAAGTATCTCAGATAATGAGAAAGGGAAAGAGGCAGACTTAACATGTAAATGATATATTTATTAAATCAAGGGACCTCATCTGCAAGCTATAGGAAAGTTTTTCAGGCGATTGAGTATAGAGCGGGAGAGAATTTAATCAACCCACTACACACAGCAATAGGGAATTGCTAAATAAAAGAACCTGCATTAAGCAGTCTAATCCATGAAAGGATTTTGTTTCATCAAAACACCAGTCATCTTGTTATAATAATATTAATTTAAACTTTTTTGGTGTTGTAGTTTTAGAGAAACTATAAACTCCAGGAGTTTAAACCGAACCTAATTTAGATATGGTTACGTTTTAAAATCTTGCAATGTCAACACTTGGGAGGGGAGGTCCTTGATTTTCTTTTCAAAGAGTTTCATTCTTTCTTAAAGTTTGAGAAACTGCTTTTCCGTCATTTTTTCCCACTAGATCTCTCTCTCATCTCCGGGCTCCGCTTGCCAGAACATCGCTATCTCCCTAGATCGGTCAGTGGGAATAGTTTATAGAGCTGCTTTTACACGCACGCTGGAGTCCATTTTAACGGACCCCTTGGCTTTTATCTTTTGGAGATCCCTCAGGCTAGCTGTGGTGATTAAAGTTTCCCGAATTAATTTTCTACCTTCATTTCCCCTTAGAGAGCTTCCAGGCGCTCTAAACGCCTCCTCTCTTAAATCCCGGCTCCCGCCAGGCTTTCCTCCTTTCTAACTCAGCTCCGCGTCCTCCGACCCAGCTCACCACTCCTTCGGCTCAGCGGTCTCCCCTACACCATGTCTCCCTCCTCTAGAGCTGTTTCCCAACCTTGCCTGATCTTAGCCATTTGTTAAAAATGCACATTTCCAGACTGTCCTCCTGGAAATTCTTTTTTTATGTCTAGAGGTAAGGTCCAGGCATCTGCATTTTAACAACTGACTCAGGAAAAGTCTTACTACCAGGCAAGTTTGAGAATCATGGCTCTAGGGTGTCCTCGGCCTCCACGCTTCTTCCCTGAGGGCGCCTCACCACTCACAGGACTAGTCGGGTCAGTAGCTCAGGTCTGGGAAGTTTCGCCAGTGCCTAGATCCTCGGCGGCTAGGGTGCGGTTGCCAGGCAACCAGACGCTGCCTCCAGGGCTCATGAGAAATCTCGCGATGTTTCGGGAAGCATTACCCCGCCCCCCGCCCCCCCCACCTACCCCTCCCCCCGGCGCTTTCGCAGCCAGCGAGGCACCTTTGTGACGCGGCGGCCAGGGGCTCGTAGGGTGCACGTAGGCAGGCTCCGAGTGGAGGCCGTTAGCTTGAAGACGCCTTAAGGCGTTGGTCGCTTTGCGTGGACCAAGCTGTGGCCAGAACAATATTTAACAGGCCACTGTTTTCTCCTACTGCATTAACCTGTCAAAGTTTTGGCCTTTTTCAGTGCTCAACAACCACCTTTTCCCAAAAGCACACCAGGAAAGGAATAGCCGGAATCAAAGTACAGCCCGTACTACGCCCTTTCCTCGGATAAAATCCAAACTCCTTGGGGTGACATTCAAAGCTTTTCATCATGACCAACCTCACTGCTTGCCACTTGCCCTCTACACGTCTGTGTTTCAGTCTCCTGGCACTTTGCTCAGTATGCCACGTTTGTTTTTAAATTTTCCCTCCCCTCAAGATAGCAATAGCACACACTTTTTACAATTCTTATTTTCCGTTTTAATATTCCATATCCCAGCTCAGAGCATCCTTTCTGAAGCCTTCCACTGGCCCCCAGTTTAAGTAATGCTGCTTCTTGCCCCCAACCAACTGCTTCTAGTAAGTTATTTAGCATAGCGCCTAACACACTGCTACACACTTGTGTACCACAAATGTCTGTCATACAATGGTAAATTCTTTGAGAACAAGGATTACGTCTTTTACTTCTCAGGTCCTTACCAAAGTGCTTTTGTGACATAAATATAATTTATAAATGAAGGAGTGCAGAACAATAGTACAAGGAATTGACATAGTGGAAACACTCGGGCTCCTTAGAGGCAAGAGTGGAGTGAGCAGTCTGGACAAAGGGACAATAAAAGCTGGAGAACAGTGAGCTGTGATCCTGTGGGGAAATGTCATTGCCTTTTCTTGAGCAAACAAGGGTCAGAGAAGATTGTTAAAGTTACAAGACAGCTTAGAGCCCACGTACACAGCCTAACTTCCCATTTTGCAAATAAGGAAATTCCCAGGCCGGGAGAGGAAAACGACAAGCTCAAGGTCACACCCTGGTGGCAGAGAGGGAACTTATCCTAGGCTCAGTTTTCCTTTCCATAATATCTCCCTGAATTTGATGACGAGAGTAGTCTAGAAAGGTAGGTGGGGAAATGGGAGAAAGATTAACCCTAACCCTATTCAGGAGATTGTTGCTAAAGTCCAGTCGTGAGACAATCTTTGCCTGGATTGGGTGAAGGCAAAGAATGTGGAAAGAAATAAAATGGAAATGAGATATCTTGCATGATAAGTTAAGAGAAACATTGAATAAAGGGCATGAGAGTTCAAAGATATTTCCCAGGTGTTAGGATAAAGGACCACCACCTGTCTGCCAGGTTGTTGTACTGTGGTGGCTTACATGTTGCTGTGATGCTGGAAGCTATGCTACTGGTACCCATGGTGGCTAGGTTTCAGCTGAAATTCCAGACTAAGATAGACTAGGAAGAAGGACCTGGTGGTCTACTTCTGAAAAATTGGCCAGTGAAAACCTTATGAATAGCAGCAGAACATTGTCTGATACAGTGCTGGAAGATGAGCCACTCAGGTTGGAAGGCACTCAAAATATGACTGGAGAAGAGCCGCCTCCTCAAAGTAGAGTTGACCTTAATGATGTGGATGGAGTCAAGCTTTCAGGACCTTCATTTACTGATGTGGCACAACTCAAAATGAGAAGAAACAGCTATAAACATCCACTAATAATCAGAACATGGAATGTACAAAGTATGAATCTAGGAAAATTAGAAGTTGTCAAAAATGAAATGGAATGCATAAAAATTGATATCCTAGGCATTAGTGAGCTGAAATGGACTAAAACAAAAACAAACCAAACCCATTTCTGTCGAGTTGATTCCAACTCATAGTGACCCTATGGGGCAGAGTATAACTGCCCCATAGGGTTTCCAAGGATTTGGTGGATTTGAGCTGCCAGCCTTTTGGTTAGCAACCTAAGCTCTTAATCACTAAACCACCAGGGCTCCAAAATGGACTGGTATTGGCCATTTTGAATCAGACAATCATATGATCTATTATGCCAGGAATGACAAATTGAAGAGGAGTGGTGTTGCATTCGTTGTAAAAAAAAAATGTCAATATCTAGCTTGATGTACAGCGCTGTCCGTGATAGGGTAATATCCATACGTCCACAAGGAAGACCAGTTAAGATGACCATTATTCAAATTTACACACCAATCACTAATGCCAAAGATAAAGAAACTGAAGATTTTTACCAACTTTTGTGGTCTGAACTTGATTAAACATGCAAATTAGGATACATTGGTAATTCATGGTGATTGAAATGCAAAAGCTGGAAACAAAGAAGATGGATCAGTAGCTGAAAAAGTGGCTTTGGTGGTAGAAAGAACTCTGGAGATCACGTGATAGAATTTTGCGAGACCAACGACTTACTCATTGCAAATACCATTTTCAACAACATAAATGACAGCTATATATGTAGACATGGCTGAATGGAATACAAAGAAATCAAATCTACTACATCTATGGAAAGAGATGATGTAGAAGCATAATATCATCAGTCAGAACAAGGCTGGGGCTGACTGCTGAACAAACCATCAGTTGCTCATATGCAAGTTCAAGTCGAAGCTGAAGAAAATTAAAACAAGTGCACAAGTGCCAAAATATGACCTTGAGTGTATCCCTCCTGAATTTAGAGACCATCTCAAGAGTAGATTTGAGGCATTGAACACAAATGACTGAAAAATTGAGTAGTAGAATGATATCAAGGACATCGTACATGAAGAAGGGAAAAGGTCATTAAAAAGACAGGAAGGAAAGAAAGAAAAGACCAAAATCAATGTCAGAAGAGACTCTGAAACTTGCTCTTGAATGTAGAATAGCTAAAGAGAATGAAAGAAATGAAGTAAAAGAAGAATTGAACAGAATAATTCAAAGGGCAGCTTGAGAAGAAAAAGTAAAGTATTATAATGACATGTGCAAAGGCCTGGAGTTAGAAAACCAAAAGGCAAGAACATGTTCAGCATTTCTCAAGCTGAGAGAACTGAAGAAAAAATTCAAGCCTTGAGTTGCAATATTGAAGGATTCTATGGGCAAAATGTTGAAGGATGTAGGAAGCATCAAAAGAAGGTGGAAAGGATATACCAAAAAGAATTGGTTGATGTTCAACCATTTCAGGAGGTCGCATATGATCAAGAACCGATGATACTACAGGAAGAAATCCAAGCTGCACTGTAGGCACTGGTGAAAAACAAAGCTTCTGGAATTGATGGAACACCAATTGAGAAGTTTCAATAAACAGGTGTAGCACTGGAGGCACTCACTTGTCTATTCCAAGAAATTTGGAAGACAACTGTCTTGCCAGCTGACTGGAAGAGATCCATAGTTGAGCCCATCCCAAAGAAAAATGATCCAACAGAATCTGGAAATTATCAAAGAATATCATTAATATCACACACAAGTAAAATTTTGCTGAAGATCATTCAAAAATGGTTGCAGCAGTACATCGACAGGGAACTGCCAGAAATTCAAGCCATATTCAGAGGAAGATGTGGAATGGGATATTATTGCTGATGTTAGATGGATCTTGGCTGAAAGTAGAGAATACCAGAAAGATGTTTACCTGTGTTTTACTAACTATGCAAAGGCATTTGACTGTGTGGATCATAACAAATTATGGATAACATTGCAAAGAATGGGAATTCCAGAACACTTAATTGTGCTCATGAGGAGTCTGTATGTAGACCAAGAAGAGGCAGTCATTTGAATAGAACAAGTGGATAATACATGGTTTAAAATCAGGAAAGGTGTGTGTCAGGTTTGTATCTTTTCACCATGATCATTCAATCTGTATGTTGAGTAAATAATCCGAGAAGCTGGACTATATGAAGAAGAACTGGGCATCGGGATTGGAGGAATACTCATTAACAACTTGCAATACGCAGATGACACAGCCTTGTTGAAAGTGAAGAGGACTGGAAGAGAGTGAAGGTGAAGAGCACTTACTGATGAAGATCAAAGACCACAGCCTTCAGTATGGGTTGCACATCAACATAAAGGAAACAAACATTCTCATAACTGGACCAATAAGCAACATCATGATAAATGGAGAAAAGATTGAATTTGTCAAGGATTTCATTTTACTTGGATCCACAGTCAATGGGCATGGAAGCAGCGGTCAAGTAATCAAACAACATATTGCATCTGGCAGATCTGCTGCAAAAGACCTCCTTAACATGTTAAAAAGCAAAGATGCCCCTTGGAAGACTAAGGTGAGCCTGACCCAAGCCATGATATTTTCAGTTGCCTCATATGCTTGTGAAAGCTGGACAATGAATACACAAGATCGAAAAAGAATTGATGCATTTCAATTATGGTGTTGGCAAGGAATATTGAATATACCATGGACTGCCAGAAAAGCTAACATATGTATCTTGGAATAAGTACAGCCAGAATGCTCCTTAGAAGTGAGGATGGCGAAGACTTCCTCTCATGTACTTGGGACAGGTAAGAAGGAGAGACCAGTCCCTGGCAAACTACTTTATGCTTGGTAAAAGAGAGAGTCAGCGGAAAAGAGGAAGTCCCTCAGTGAGATGGATTGACACATGGGCTGCAACGATGGGCTCATGGATAGCAACGATTGTGAGAATGGCACAAGACCAGGCAGTAATTTGTTCTGTTGTACGTAAGGTCCCCATGAGTCGGAACTGACTTGATGGCACCTAACACAACAGTGTAAAGAACAATGTTGGAGAAGAGGGATAGGTGGCAAGTTATTTGAATGGAAGTGGATGAGTTTAGTTTGTACATGTTAAATGTGAGTGGAGATGGGTTTAGTAGTCTCCAGAATAGAAATACAGTAATCACTGAAATCTTGAGACCATAAGTGGTGGTGAGGGAGAGAATAAGCAAAGTGAAATAGCAGATCAAAAATTGTACTGTCACCTGGTTTGGATGGAAGAGGGAGAGGAAGCTGGTAAAAATGGCAGAGAAAGATTCATCAGCAGAGAAGTTTGTTCTGAGAAGAGGTGATTCAGAAACTAATAATTCAGATTTAGTGTCAGATTTAGACACTGGGAGAAAGAATTTTAAGAAGGTGCCTTAGTTATTTAGTGGGTGGCTTTAATGAACTGAAATTTATTTTCTCACTGTTTAGGAGACTGGGTTTTTGGGTTAGGAGCCTAGTAGTCTGCATCCAGGGTGCTGACTCTGAGATGCTTTCTCTATGTTTTCTTTAAAGGAAGGTCCTCCTCTCTTTTGAGCTTGTGCTTCTTGGCAATCTTTATGTGGCTTGGCACCTATTTTCCCTTATCTCTGCTTGCTGGGTTGCTTGCTTAATGTCTTTTACATCTCAAAGAGATTGACTGAAAACACACCCTGCACTAATACTGTCTCATTAACATAACAAAGTTTAAAAATGGCACTGACTATAAAAATGGTGTGGGAGCAGCGTCCCCAACCTCCTTGTCTAACTTCACAAAGGGGAGTACAGAGAATCAAGATCATCAGCATCAGCCCAAGGCTGACTCCTAGAAGGCAGAGGCCAAATCTACGTCCACCCTCCAACCTTTTTACCGATTCTGATGCTTGTCTCCCCATGGCACTCTCTACTTTCCACTGGCTTCAACAATTCCTTGCAATGGCCACATAGAACTCACAGACACTATTCATGATTATGGGGCTTATTAGGGAAGTAACAGGGTACAATTCAGGTTCAGGGACAACTCGGGATACAGTTCTTGAACAGGACAGCTTTTCGACTGTTCCTGCAGGCAGAAATCTCCCTTGGTCTCTGGGCGCCTAGGCCTGGCCACTGCCCTATTTGGTCAAGTGTTAGCTCCACTGATAAGCGCCCAGAAGCATGCCACTCTGCCATGAAGCCTCCGGCCCGAATGCATTCAGCTCTGTCACTCCGTGGGTCGGCACACCCACTGTAACCACCTTGCTCTGCAGGCCTGGGAATCCCACAATGCTGTCTTAATCAGTCCCCTGGTTCTGCTGCCTCTGTTTCTGCTGCTGCTTCTCGCTGTCTAGTACTGTTTCTGGTGTTACAACTCTCTCTCTCTGACTTCTGGGTCTAGGAGGTTCTCAGTGCAGGGGTCCAAAGATCATGCTTCACTCCTGGATCTTCTTTCTTGGTGGTGGTGAGGTCCTCTCTACTCTGGGATTGGTTGTCTTTTAAGCATTGTGGGATGGCAAAACTGCTCAATCGCTTGTTAGGGTTCCATGTACCTTATTTGCATTCTTTGCAGATCTGTCCAATACTCTTGGTGGGCCATAAGCACTGTATTTGTATAGTACCACCCAATCATTTGGTGGGAGTTAAAAGACCATGGCAAGAAAGGCCATATAAATGTGATCCATTGCACTGCACAAAGAAAACCCATTTCCAAATTGGGTTATAACCACAGGTATAGGGGTTAGGATTTACATCTTGGGGAGACACAATTCAATCCATAACGTTCTACCTATTGACCACCCCCAAAATTTATATCCTTCCTGTATGCAAAACACACTCACCCATTCCCATCATTCCAGAAGTCTTAAATTAATTCGAAGCCCAAAATCTCATCTTCTGAATCATCTAAATCAAATGTGGGTGAGACTTTAGGTGCATTCCATCCTGAGGAAAAATTCATCTCCGTGAACCTATGAAATCTAAATCACAAGTTATCTGCTTCCAAAGTACAATGGTAGAATAGGCACAAGGTAGAAATTTCCATTACCAACGGAAGAAATTGGAGGGAAAGAAGGCATAACAAATGCCAAGCAAGTCCAAAACCCAGAACGCATTACATTAACTCTCAAGGCTTCAAAATATTCCTCTGTTTTCTGAGATCATCTGGGCAATGGCCTTGCCCTCCAGACTCTGGGAGTTGGTCACGCTTTCTGGATTCTGAGCAGAGACAGCTTGGCCCTGGGTTTCTGCCCTGCCTTCTGGGCCCACTGGGATGAGAACCCTGCTCCCTCAGCTTTGGGTGGTCCCTATCTTCTAGTTCATCTGAAGGGTGACCTCATCTCCTCAGCCCCTGCAGGCCCTGTTCTTCTGCCCCTTGGGCATGGCAGCCCTACTCCCTCAGCTTTGAGCTGTGGCCCCATCCTCTCGGTCAAACCGAATGGCAGCTCCACACTCTGGAATCGAGATGGAGAAGACTTGACTCTTTGAAACCTAGGAAGCTGTGGCCTCACCTTTGAAACCTAGGAGGCCATGGCTCCACCCTGTGAGATCAAGACAGCCCTGCCTCCCATGCTCCTTCCAACAGTTCTCCTGATCTCCAGACCTCTTCACTGATGGTCCTTTTCTTTTCTTGGAAGACGATAGATGTAGCTCCTTTGGCCTGTTTCCTGCCTGTATAATTTGAAGAGGCAGACAGCTTTCTTTCTTTTTGTCCTATCTCTGTCTTCTTTGGTCTAAGTTGATGGGTTTTCTGCTGTGATAGTTGGTTAGATTCATCAGTCACAGGCTTAATGCTTTTAACAAAAGATTGTGTAGCCATGTCCTTGGTGGAGATTCTATGTACAACAGAATTTTCCAAATTTTTTAGTTTTTAGTTCTGTTTTCATTTTGCACAGTTCATTTTTAAGTCCAGCTGTTTCCTCTTGCATTTTACTAAAAGTGGCAAGGAGAAACCACATGGTCCCTTTAAGACCTTGCTTAGGAATCTCCTCAACCAAATATCCAAGTTCATTACTTATAAGTTCTACCTTCCACCAAACATTTGAACATAATTCAGACAAGTTCTTTGCCACTATATAAGAAGCATCACCCCTTTCCCATTGTCCACACACATGTTCATCATTTTCTTTTAAAGCCTCACCAGAAGCACATTTAATTTTCACATTTCTAGCAACATCCTATTGATGGCACCATGTGTATTCTCTAAGACAATAAGAGACTTTCTCTATGGCTTTCCTCACTTCCTTCTGAGCCCTCACCAGAATTACCTTTGACGTTCAAAATTCTACCAACAGTCTCTTCAAGGCAATCTAGGCTTTTACTATCAGGTACCTTAAAACTCTTCCAGCCTCTACCCATTACCCAGTTTGAAAACCACTTCTGCATTTTAGGTGTTTGTTAAAACAGCACCTCATTCTTCGGATACCAGATTCTGTCTTAGTTATCTAGTGCTGCTACAATAGAAATTACCACAAATGGGTGGCTTTAAAAAACAGAAATTTATTTTTTCACTGTTTAGGGGGCTGTAAGTCTGAATTTAGGGCTCTGGCTCCAGGGGAAGGCTTTCTCTCTCTGCTGTATCTGGAGGGAAGTCTTTGTGTCTTTTTAGCTTCATCCTGTTGCTTGGCACCTATCTTCCCTCATCTCTGCTTGCTCTTACCTCAGTAGAGATTGACTTAAAACACTCCTATACTAATTCTTTCTCATTAACATAACAAAGGAAGCCCATTCCCAAATGAGATTATAACCACAGGCATGGGGTTAGGATTACATTCAATCTGTAACAGAAGGAAATATCTAACAGAATAAAAAGCTACAGAAAAGATAGGAAGAAGTAAAAGAGTGATCAAAATACTATGGTTAAAATACTGTGGCATGAATCAGATGTCCCTGTTTATAGGTCGTTCATTTGGGAACAACAGCTTCAGCAATGTGTGCAGGGCAGCCTGGCGCTCTGTGTAGCACTCCCTTCCTTTTCTTGCTCCTAACGTCACTGTGCTAGAACCCTTTTTTAGCAAAGCCTCACTGAAAATCGGTTGCTCTGGAAATCTTCATTTTGGAACAATTTCATATGTTCTTAGAAAAAGGAGTATGATCTCATTTGTGGTAAAATTTATACATTTAAAAGTCTAAAAAGGCATATATACGTACCAAATTATTTAACAGTGGTTATTTCTGGGTGCTAGTTTTTTTTTTGTTGTTTTTATTTCTGGGTGCTAGGATTAGACTGATTTTCTCTCTCTTCCTCTGTCTCGTTTTTGTAATCAAGTTTTTAAAAATTGATAAAATTATGTTCTGAAAGTTCAATTTGGATCTTGTTCTCTGTGAAATTGTAGATCTTTCTGACTACTTTCTGACTGCTTTATTTAAAATCATTTAAATTACTAATTAGTTTTTTTATAAAACAATATAAGTTTAAGAGAAAGTATTTTTTCGTTAAGATGTGAAACATAATTCCTGCCTAGTGGCACACGGTGTTAAAAAATCATCTGTGTATTTTCTAATGTGGCAGAAATTTGGCAGACTACAAGAAATACTTGTCTTCATTACCATATTTTTAAGTTCAACGTAAAATACTCTAGATTTACATTTTGACAGATGTTGGGAAATTTGTATTTGTAAAAAAAAATGTGTGAAGTCTTGAGAATCATTTTTAAAGGTACTCTGGGAAGACGGATTTAACAAGTACATTTTTTTAGGTTTCAACTAAAATTTCCAACATACCTTATGATATTTTTTATGTTGTTCTGTTTATCCTTGTCATGGCCCTATGTGAAACACTAAGCACAATATGAGTGATGTTACCTTTCACTGAGAACCCAACAAATTAAAGGGCCCAGGTGTGTGTATCATCACGTAACTCCATACAGAAAATTTTTAGCATTTATTGGAGTTAATGCCCATTTTCATCTTAATCTTTTATCTTGATCCTAATATTGGTAAATACATAAATATTAGGGAGTATGGTAGCCATACTCTAAGGTGACTTCAGTGATCTCACCTCCTGAATTCATATCCTGGGTAATCCCCAGACCTGGAGTGTGGATTGGACCTAGTGACTTGTTCTAACCAATAGAATAAGGCAAAGTTGATGGGATATCATTTCTGTGATGAGGTTACAAAAGATGTGACTTCTGTTTGGCTAGCAAACTCTATTGCCCTTTTGGCTTGCACACCTTAATAAAACAAACTGTCGTGTAGGAGAGGCCCACGTGGCAAGGAACTGAGGGTGGCCTCTTTCTAACAACCAGGAAGGACTGAGGCCTTGTAGCCCAAGAACCACAAGAAGCTGAGTGCTGCCAACAACCATGTGTAAGCTTGGAAGCAGATCCTTCCCTAGTCCAGCCTTCAGATTACCCTGCAGCCCTGGCCGAGATCTTGATTGGAGCCTGTGAGAGATCCTGAGGTAGAAGACCTAGTCCTGATCCACAAAAACTGTGAGATAATAAATACATGCCATTTTCAGCCACTTGTTTTGGGGTAATTTCTTATGTGGCAACAAACAGTTAATACAGGGAGTGACAGAATATTCTCCTGAGAAGTTTTATTCAGAAGATTGGGATATGATTCTCATTTTTATAGGACATTCTGAATGGAAACTCAAAAGAGAGGGATAAAAGTAACCACAAGAGGCAGTAGCTTGATTGGAACAAAAAGATGCCTAATCGACAAGTATCCATTTACAGAAGCTGTAAATTATAGACTCAATACAGAAGAAGTCCTTCTTATTATGGAGGAAGCAGTTTCCATTCAAGATAGTACTCCTGATTTCTGTAATCTGGAGATGACTATTTAATTGCGAACTTCTGTAGAAGATATTAGAAGACTTCTAATACTACAATATGGGCACCGATGATGTTTTAAAACGTAACGAGTAACTGATTTATGCCATTTATTATATAAACAAATATAATTATAACATAAGATGTACCTTAAAAAAAAATCCAAGGTATTTCTTCTTTTGAGTTCCAAACTTATGTATCCAACTGCCTGATAGACATTCATTCCATCTGAATATGAATAAGTCATAGAGGCATTGAAAGCTCGACCTGTCAAAAACTGAACTCATTTCTGTCCTGCACAAGCCTGATCTGCTTTCTCTAGTTCCTGTCCTGCCCACAGTCCACCTTGCTACTCAGAGACCTGAGAGCCACCTTCAGTGCTCTCTCACATACTAGTATCCCCTACACCCCAACATTCAGTGACCAGATGAATGCACTTCAGAAATGACTTTGAAATCCACTGCCTCTTTCTATTTTCTCCGTCCTTACCTAAGGATAGATATCAAAGGACTTTGTCAAATTCTACCATATTTGATATGCAAAAATGCTTTTCTAAAATGGTTCACTTCTACCCTCTATGAGAAGGTCAAATTATAATAAATTATTATAGCATGTATGAGATGTGGCTGTAAATTAAGGAGTCTCAGCTGAAAATCTATTTCATTGTTTAAAAGTCACATTTATATCATGTTGCTAATGTGTCTTATAATAAAAAGATGTTTTCTGGAAAGGATTTTTGTAAACACTGCTATTGATGTTCTAATTTAAGTAATGATTTGTCTTTATTTCTGAAATATTTGTTGTCAGTGGAGTTTAGCACTTTAGTTTAAATCTTCAGGAAGCATTTGCAAGAATTACATAAAATTTCTGTGAAAACTAAGACTAGATATTATGTAACTCAAATCGTGAGGATGGAGAAGTCTAGAAGCTTATAATTTTAGAAAAAGTTTAGGGTAGGTTTTAGGAACAGCTTATTGCTTATGTTTTAAAATTAAAATCTTTGTCTTTCGAATCAGGGAGGGGAACCTCTGTCTTGCAACAGACATCCAAGTCTTTGCTTAAGTTTATCAGGCCAATAATAAGTTCAGCAAGAGTTTAATTACTTGGTGATGGATTGAGGCTAAGAGCAAAACTCGGCAATGTAATATACTCTACCCTTGTGTCTTTCAAAATATTTTGTTAAAATCAGAGAACACATCATGTGTCTGTACACCTGTATTTAATTGCTTTATATTTTGAGTCCTGTCTGTTTTTTTAGTCAGCTTGTTTGAAAAGAGTTCCAATCCTTCAGGCTTGTTTTTCAAAATGGCTGGTGCTTTTTAGGCTAGTATGCAGCCTTTTGGATATTTCTGCAATAGTGACTTGTAATTTTTTTAAAAAAAGCTTTTTTTACCCTTGCTTTAAATCTACTAAGAAGTTTTGGGCAAGGGTATTCATTTTGTAATGATCTTACAGTGCAACAAAGATCAGTCGCCCATAAAAATGTTCTAAAAACATATGATACTGTTGATGCTTCTTAAAAGAAAAGTAAAAATGTCCAGTGTAAAAACCGCTTAATGGGTAAAGGGTTTTACTTTGGAGGGATGGAAATGTTTTGGAACTAGATAGAGGTGGTGGCTGCACAATATCATGAATTTACTAAATGCCACTGAATTGTACATTTTAAAATGGCTAATATTATGTCATGCAAATTTCACCTCAATAAATTTTTTTAAAGTAAAAAAAATTAAATTCATTTATTTTTCCATTGTACAAAGGTTTACTGAGTACCTACCATGCGCTAGGTTTTACTGGGACCATGTACCACCATTCAAGGTGCTGGGGATTCAGATGTGGGTGAGACCAAGTCCCTGCTCCCTGCAACTTACATTCTAGTAAGGAGAGGAACACATTAAACAGGTAAATAAATAAACGGCTAGGATAATTTCAGATCGTGGTAAGTTCCGGGAAGGAAATAAGCAGGGTGAGAAGACAGCGTGTAACTGGGGTGTAGAAGTGGGGAGGAAGGCGGGGAGGGAGAGGTGGTTGCATTTAGATGAGGGAGATGTGAAAGGGGTCTCTGAGAAGGAGCTGAGGAGTGTTCCTGTGAAGAGCCTGTGAGGAACAGTGCACCAGGCCCAGGAAGTCATGAGTTGGAAGGTCTGGAGGTAAGATAGAGCTAGGTGAGCATAAGAACCCAGAAGACATTGTGGCTGGAGGATAGTGAGCTAGGGGGAGAACAGAATGAAAAGAAAGCAGAAACCTGATCATAAAGGGCCTTTAGCCCAGTGGGAAATTTGGATTTTGATATTTAGTAGTATTTAACTCATAAGGCAGAATAGAAATTTTCCTTTTGTTAATTGTTGTTGTGAAGTGCCATCGAGTTGGTTTTCACTCATAGCGACCCCATGCAGGACAGAAGGAAACACTGCCTGGTCCTGCGCCATCCTCACAATCCTTGCTGTGTTTGAGCCCATTGTTGCAGCCACAGTGTCAATCCATCTTGTTGAGGGTCTTCCTCTTTTTTACTGACCCTATGCTTTACCAAGCAGGATGTCCTTCTCCGGGAAATGGTCTTGCCTGATAACATGTCTGTAGCGGATTGAATAGTGTCTCCCAAAAATGTGTATCAACTTTGTTAGACCATGATTCCCAGTATTGTGTGATTGTCCACCATTTTGTGATCTGATGTGATTTTCCTAAGTATTGAAGTCCTACCACTATTATGCTAATAAGGCAGGATTGCAGGCAGTTATATTAATGAGGCAGGACTTAATCTACAAAGTTAGGTTGTATATTGAGTCAATCTCTTTTGAGATATAAAAGAGAGAAGGGAACAGAGAGACAGGGGGAACTCATGCCACCAAGAAATGAAGAACCAGGAAGGGAGTGTGTCCTTTGCACAGAAGTCCCTGCACTGAGAAGTTCCTAGACCAGGGGAAGATTGATGACAAGGACCTTCCCCCAGAGCTAACACAGAGAGAAAGCCTTCCCCTGGAGTTGGCATCCTGAATTTGGACTTCTAGCCTCCTAAACTGTGAGAGAATAAACTTCTCTTTGTTAAAGCCATCCACTTGTGTTAGTTCTGTTATAGCAGCTCTAGATAACTAAGACAATGTCCAAAGTATTTGAGAAGTCTCACCATCCTCGCTTTTAAGGGGCATTCTGGCTGTACTTCTTCCAAGACAGATTTGTTTGTTCTTCTGGCAGTCCACGGTATATTCAGTATTCTTCGCCAACACCATAATTCAAAGGCATTAATTCTTCTTCAGTCTTCCTTATTCATTGTCCAGTTTAACAGGACAAACCGAATTTATTATATTTAGAGTTTGAAGGAGAGAGCAGTTGACACTTTCTTGTAAATTGAAATTCAAAACCTTGATTGAAATATTATGTTCTAGTAGTGTGACGATGGCATTGGTTTTTTTTTTTTAGTAGTGTGATATTAATGTAATAGGTAATATTATGAAGGATGTTCTCAGAAATCTGGTCGCAGGAGACTGAGAATTAGAAAACATAATTTCAAGTGTGCTCCAAATATCATGTTCAATATAGCTTTTGTTTCAGTTTTGCTCCTTAGTGAAATAGGCAAGGCACTTCCTAATAAATTATTTGTAGGTCTTGGTATAATGACAAGTCCACAATGTTGATGTCTGCCTGAATGAATTGTCATTTAAATAGTTCAAGTTCCTTGGTTTTAAGGGATGTCATGTTTACCTTGAATATTAAGACTGGTTAGAAATTTTAAAAATAATCTCTCCTAAAAGTGGTGTTCATGTATAATTCTAACATCACGGTATCTCTGAAGTTACAGAACATTTCAGATGGTTGCAATTATTCAACATGGTATGTCACCATATATAAGATCAGAAATTAATTTCTAATTTAGTCTAATTTGTGTTACTTTATTTAAGCCCAGAATCTTATGATAATAGCCTCAAGTATACTGGAAAGATATGTATGAAATGATAGATGGATTACATAGAACTTGAAGTAAAAAATTAAACACATGCATATTTTAAAGGACTTAATCATTTAATAGCATCAATAATATAAATAGTAAATGAAACTGTGTATGAGTGAGGATGGAGTATGAAGTTGTAAGTTCTAGTTACAAAAATCAATCCTTTAAATCAAGCATTTATTTGGAGATAGGCTTGTACCAACTAATTTTTCAAGAAATAAATAGTTTAAAGTAATGACTACTAATAGTAAAGCATATTCATCGTTGACGATAGATATTTATAATTCTCTGAAATCTAACATAATCAAGGTCAAAACAGAGCTCTGTTCTAGACAATATACTTCCTTAGGCATATGGCTTTTAAGTTATGAAAAGTACAACTGTAGTTCATCAAAATGTGCCCCAAGGCATAATACCATTTTACTCAGTCATTAGAAAGTTTAGCATAATTGCTTAGTATAATCCAAAGAAAATATGAGTGCTGACATTGGGGACTCTCCGATTTGTTAGGCAATTGTTCCACAAATTTTGGCACCAGAATAATCCACATGTTGAAAAAGCAATTAATCACTGGTGTTAGTTATCAAGCTATGGCTTTAGTGGTTTCCTCCTAAATTTGACCTGAAATGACGGAGTTCCTTATTTTTTTTCTGTAATATTCTGATTTCTGAGATCCAAAGTTTAAATAATGTCAGTCTGGTCACAGTTGACCTCGGTTCCTTGTTATTAGTTTTCTAAAATAAGTAGATCATAACTTTGTATTTACAAAGATGAATGATATTGCTTCCACTAACTATCTGGGTATCTGTAGAAACTTATGAACTGGTTACCTCAGAAGAAGATACTTGAAGTCCTTAAATTAGCATTTTGGTCCCAACTAGGTAAATTTATTTGCTTTTGCAACTTACTTTGAAAATAGGCCAAGAGAACATACAATTAGATTTTCAATTTTCTAACTAATATTTTGCAAACACATTGACATAGACACATCAATTATTATTATTCAGTGAATGGCACAGTCATTGTAATTTGAACATAATTATCATTTACTTGAATTATTTTAGATCATAAGGATGAGCAAAAACATGAGCTGTGGCGTTGTACAGCGTATTTTCCTATCTTCGAGAAAAACACATTGCTCCTCTATGTATGTGTCTTTGGAGTTTATCGTTAAAACAATCCAGGGATATAGAAAGAACTGTTGTAAACGTAAGTCTGGTTTCAGTTCAGTTTATTCAGCTATGTGTGGATATAGTGCAGGCTTAGTAATATAAATGAACTCTTCTCTGCACACATGACTTACGCATCTGTACCTCATCACTCACAGGACGGTTTTTGGAAACTCTGAACCTCTGCAATATGTAGCCCTCCAACTCCCAAGCAGTTTTCCTGATTCATTGTAAAGTTATTTATGCTCCTGCTCTTCTGTGTTTATTTTCAAGTGGCTGCACTATTGGACAGTTTATTATTATATTGTGCCATGCAGTGGATTTTTCAAAATCCAAAATACCAGGTAGTCATACTAATTTGTGAAAACAATCTTCAGACTTGTTCCCTCAAATGGAGCACTTGATGTTTGATCTCAGAGCTTATTTTCCCAATTTAGAAATTACAGGACACAAATGGCTTCACTTTGTTGGATCATGTTCTTGGCAGTACTGTTGATTCAAAACAGCAACTTGTGTGTGTGTGATTGTTAATTAATAAACAGAACATGGAGAATGAGATACTCATATAACTGGACAATGTAACCTGGAAATGGGACTAAATGCATAAATTCTCCACCATATACATAGACGTATTTTCCCATGTTAGTGAATTGGTTGCAACTAGGACCTCAGGATATTAAAACAACCTGGAAAATTTGCAACACCTCTGAGTCTGGGACCTCACTGTACCCCTTAGCTTGCCCCAATCTCCACTTCAGATTCATTTCTACCCCTCACACTGACTTCTCTCTCCATCCCTGCTCCAGTCTGGGCTCCTGTTCCTGCGCTGGCTCCAGTTTTATTACTTGGACATTGGAAATACGTTTTTGATGACGATTGACATTTCCTGTATATTATCACTAAAGAGCTTGAGAAATTATTTCTGGAAAAACTTAAAACTGAACAAAAAACAGACTTCATTTAGGAAAATGGCCTTTCCAGCTCCTGAATAGCTTGAAGCTGTAAGATAATACTTTGCAAGAAAAGGCAATCCCCAGTTTACGACTTAATTTCTGAATGGTGGCTGCAAATTGAACCGTGGTTTCCTAAAAGCTCAGTGTTATAAACTGGAACACTTATACCAAAAGCGATCATGAAAATTTAAAGATATACTTTAAAAGGATTTGTAACGGATCTTACTTTTTAATAAAAGTAATTACATTTGAAATAAAAAGCAGATAACCCCTTTCTGGGGGCTGTTTTTGCATGGGCTGGATGGTTGAATAGAGGGGATGTTGTTGGTTATCTCTGTGGTATCCATTTCACTCCCTGTCCCCCCATAATTGCATGTAGTCATGCATTTGGGGTGTTATTTACCCCACTGCCAGCTCCAGGAGTGGGCCTTCATTGCTCTAAGTCAGTCACTATACATAATTCCAGGGTGATGGCCTCATGACCCGCATTGGACAGGGTGAAGTCAAAATCTTATTTTGACAATCGTGAGGTTGCTGCCCTCTATCTGGACGGTATGGCGTGCACCCAGCTTGAGGGAATCCAGCTTTGTTTCTGTTCACATGTGGAGGAGGGGAGAGCTGAGAATTGTAACGGGAAGCTTCACTGTGCCTAACCTAAACTCACTGCTATTCTGGCCCCTTGAGTTAGGTGAACCAACAAATTCTCTCTCTTAGTGACTTTGTTGGTTTGTTATTTCCAACTGAGGCACCCTAACTGAAATATTGAGATGTCTCAAAATGAGTGCAGTAAGTTAGGACTGAAAATCTCTTTTCCTGGCAAACCTGTCGTATACATAGGCATTTTCCATCACACTGAGAGGTCTTAATTGACCAGGTCACTAACGTCAAATGAAGTGAGGATAACTGTATGCAAGTCTCTGAATGAGAACTGCTAGGACAGTATGTTTTCATGGTCACTTCACTTACTCCTTACTCCTTCAGGTCAAAACCTTTACCAGTGATGTCTGTCAGAGAAACCTCACCAGTTTCTTGCTGTTCCTAACCGACTGATTCAGCATGGTTTTGGGGTCTGTGAAGGCTGTGGTCATAAATACAGATTTTGACTGTTCACTGGGGGCATTCATTATTTTTAAAAGGATGTAAAAATGGATGGTTGAACCATCTGAAATTGGGGGTTGCCTCATTTTCCTTACAGGCATATAAAATGAATAATATCAACTGTCTCCAAGAAAGTATCTGGATATTAATATTAAATGGCTTTCTAATCTTACTGAAGACCTCATTGCTAAATCTAATGGACTTTTAGGCTTTGTTTTCTGCTCTTTAAAACTCTTTAATTCCCCATTGCTGTTAGGATACAGTTCAAAAGGACCCCTGTGGAATCTATTCTCTTTTTACCTCTTAAGTCATTTCTCACAATGCCCCACTTCCTACTAGACACTCTAAAGTCAAATTGAATCTCAGTTCCTTGTATGTTCTTGCTTCTTGCTCTCTACCTCTGGCTTTCTACACATTGCTGTGTTCTCTGCTTGTAACTGTAACTGCCTCATTACCCTTTTTCTGGCTAGCTCTTAAACCTTTCTCATTTCAGCTTAATGATCAGGTCACTTCCTTCAGGAAGCCTACCTTGCTATCTCCTTTCTGGGATAAGTGCCCCTCCTGAGAGTTCCCCAGCACGCTTTATTTCTCCCTTCATAGCAGTATACTTAAGTACTTGTTAACTCATCTGTAGCCTCCATGGAAGGTCTCTGAGGACGGTGGCCATGTCTAACTTGTTCAACATATCTCCACAGAGAAACACCGGGCCTGGTTCAGTAAGAGCACCTGGTGAAAATCTGAATGACTAGACATACTGTGTTAGGCTCTACCGCTAATAAGTGATTTGATTTTCAGGAAAATAATTCATGGTATGACTTGATTAGAGTTTCACAGTACATAAAAGCATTATGTTAAATGTTGAAATTCTTTGACTAATTTAGATAGGCAAGATTTTAAAAAAACAAAGATTCTAGTAAATACTCCTTTGTCTCACGTTCAAGAATGTTAAAGGATGCTAGAAAAATAATGCAATTGCTCCCATAAAACAATGAAAGGACACTTTCATTTTAAAGCGCTTTATTACAGGTTGTTAATATTCACGACACTTCAGAGCACCTTATACTTCTAATCAGATTTCTGGTAACTGGTTTAAAAGTTCTACTTGAGTATTTTTCTCCTACTGGCTTTCAGGCAAAAAGTATTACTCAGTGATTGCTTAAGAGATGTTAATTTGATTAAACAGTTTATCCTTAATAACCTGAGACATCAATCCATGGATAGCTTCTATGGTAGTTTTACAGCTGGAAAGGAAAAACACAGCATTACATAATGTTACAAATCGAAAACTTTTAAACGTGTACATTCCATCCCTCCCACTGTCCATCCTTGCATCCCACCCCAATGATTTTCGTTTCTATTCATACTCCCCAAATCATACTAATCTCAAGCTTTCCTTTGTGATTTTTTCAGTCTTCTGCATATCTCCTGACCATTTCACTACTTACTAAAACTTTAACAGCAGAATGTCAATATAAAATTTGATATTAAACCCATGGCCGTCGAGTCAATTTCAACTCATAGCAACACTATGGGACAGAGCAGTACTGCCCTATAGGGTTTCTAAGGCTGTAGTCTTTATGGAAAAGGCTGCCACATCTTTTTTCTGCAGAGCGGCTGGTTGGTGAGCAGCTGAGCACTTAACCAGTGTGCCACCAGGGCTCCTTAAAATTTGATATAGTTTGCAACAATTAATTTTGTTACTTGTCAGCAGCTTTGGGAAAAATTTTAAAAGTGACAGAAATTATACGTAATTCAAGATAGATCTCAATATTGCATTAAAATCTGTTATTCCTTGTTATTACTTAGAATAACTGAAAAAAAATTAAAGAACCTATGCTGTTTTTCTGTCAAAGCTAGGTTGATGGGCAAAGGATTTACATTTTTGAATGGACAAAAAGTAAAAAGCATAGAAAAAAAATGTCCATCACCAATATTAAGAAGAGATGTAAGTTTTGTAAAGTTACCCATAAAAGGAAAATTCTCTATGAAGTATTTGCCTTACTACTTTTCCTTCTACATATTAGAGACACTCCCGTAATGAAAATTTTTGCTATATAAAAAATTGAGATGTAAATGTAGATAAAATCATAAATCACAGACATAAAGATAGATGGGCAAAAACACACTCCAAAATATCATTTTTATCTGGAACACAAGCTCTCCCTTTAAAAGACCCAAGAAGAAAGGGATGAGATTAGTTCCAACTCAAGATACCCTCCACTCCTAGAATACATGTCCCTTCTCTCTTCTCTTTCCTATGGACCAATCCAGTTTTTCTTAAAATGGATACCAATGTATCAGTTTATATACATGTCAGCATGCTTTTTCCTTCCTCTCTGCCCTTAATTATCACATTAAAACTCTAATTTTTGTCAAAGTAAACACTATTTTTTTTTTTTTTTTAGTCTTCTGAACCCTGTATAGACTCTGCATCTGAAGGGCCACAAAAGTATTTTATAAGTTATTATATAACATACTCCAAATTTGTTCTGAACAAATTCTTCGGTAGTGAACTTTGATACTAAATTACTGTACAAAAGATAATTTCAGAAGACTAAGAGAGACACAATCATTTGTGTTAGCTAGGGATTTAAAACTTTATAAAAATATGAAATTTGGTAAATTTAAGAAATCTTAATATCACCTGTCAGAAGAATAATTAGGTTAGAAGAGGTCAGGGCATCTTTTTGCAAAGGATTTTTTTTTTTTTCAAATCCAGTGGTGGACTTGTTTTCTCTGTTAAACTTCCTGGCTGAACCTAGAAAAGGCAACTAGGAATGTTTCATTAGACTACCTATTTCTTTGATCTCTGATTTAAGTCTTCAATATTCTGACCTCATGTCTCCCAAATTTTCAAAGTTAAAGTCTGTGTCTGACAATTCTTAAAGGCCCCAAGAAGTTAATATTCAGGCACCATTCTTCATAAGTCATAACTAAGCTGGACCATAAGGAATTTGATTCCTTACTGTTATTTGCAAATTTTGAAAGCAAAAAGGAAAAGCATTAGGGGCAGGAATCTGATAGGTTTACTCTCACCTATCTCGTGTTGCTTTGGCAAGTTTATCTTCTGACTTTCGGTCATGTGTTTCTAAACCCAGCATGAAACTCCCTCGTCCCAGCTGGGCTTCTGATTGCTCCAACTTTTCAGACAAATCAAAGACCTGACCAGTGGTGTAGTCTGCATTCTGTGGAAAAAATGGTATCGTGTCAATATTTACTTATCCACTGTAATACAGGCCTACCATTCAAAAAAAAAAAGGAAATCCATTTATTTTTATATAAATTAATTTTCTTAGAACACTTCATTTTCAAGTAATTCTACTGTACAATCTGAATGGACCGTGAGGTAAAAAGTCAAATTCCACCTGCCAAAATGGCTTCAAAAGTTCAAGCAGTTCACGTATAGATTTTTTCCCCTTTTATAACTTCAAGATAAAATTTGGAATCTTTCTTTTTGACTGCTTAAATCTAATACTTGTATCCTGGGAGGCTTTGGCTCTGCCGTAGATTAGTGGCGAGGCTCTTTACTGCTTTGGACCTCCAAGTTCTCTCTGGAAAAAGGGCGATCATTTCTACCTTAAGTCTATTGTGACCATTAGATACTTTACCGTACCCATTGCCGTCTGGTTGATTCCGACTCATAGTGACCCTCTAGGACAGAGTAGAGCTACCCCACAGGGTTTCCAAGGAGCGAATGGTGGATTTAAACTGCTGGCTTTTTGGTTAGCAGCCAAACTCTTAACCACTGAGCCACCAGGGCTCCATTAATAAGGTAATAGATATCAGCTCTTAGGACTGTCCATGGCACCTAGTAAATGCTTAACGATTGTTAGCTAATTTTGTTATTATTCTTGTTGAACTTTTAGAATCAGCACATAAAACAGTATTTTAAAAAGTAACATTTGTTTTAGCTTTTCTGATTATAAAATTTATTGTAGAAAATTTGGAAAATATACAGCAATAAGGAGCCCTGGTGGTGCAGTATGTAAGAGCTCAGGTTGCTAACTAAAAGGTCAGCAGTTCGAATCTATCAGATGCTCCTCGGAAACCCTATGGGGCAGTTCTACTCTGTCCTATAGGGTCCTCTATGGGTCAGAACTGACTTGATGGCAGTAGGTTTTTTTTTAATAATAGAGCAATAAAGAAGAAAATAAATACAACTACAATCTTCCACCCAACTGATACCATGATTATATTTTAGTGTATTGCTATATGCCCATGTACAGCCTACATTTGGTGAACTGGAATCATAGATACTGTTTTTATAATTTGCCCTTTTAACAATGCATTGTAAGCATTTTTCTGTATTATTACATACTTTTGAAAAGGAAAATTTTAACAGTTACATAAGCACATTTAACTGGTATTTTAAAAAAGATTTTTATGGAGTATTGTTTTCTTAAACGTTGTAGTCTAAAATTTAAAAAGAAAAAAATTTTTTTTTTTTTGTAAAGATAACTATGAAGTACATATTGCACTTCTTTCCCAAATATTCACTAGAAGAGAGTGAAGATTCAATAAACAAACTGGCAAAAATTAGCATGGTATTCTATTTCCTCAGCTTTTAAGACAGTATACAGGAAAAGCAATTCCAGCAGCAAACATGACAGGTGTTTGCAGTCATCACAGCCACTACGAGGGCCCTGAAAACGCTATCAGCTTTTCCGATGTTTTACACACTTCCAACACTTTTAAAAGAAGCAGTTACATTCATGTCGCCTGAATCTAAATGGTTTAGGGCACCAAAAAACTTTATTCCCATATACTTGGAAAAACCTTAAGGTTTATAGACCACTTCATAATCATTAGATTTAAGCCATAAAACTGCAGGTTAGCAGAAACAGTTATATTATTAGAATGAATATACAATACATCCAGTTACATTTCAAATACACAGAAAATGAAGAGAAAGAACTAATTTTCTGGTAGCCTTAAGTTAACGCTGTAATTAACTGCTTTTGCTAAGGAAAGAGATAAGCTGGACATATATTTACATATTTTTTCTTAAAATGTGGCAAAGTACAATATATATATCCACAAAAAAGGGAAAAATGTAATTTAACCTTTTGATTACTAATGTCCTCACTATATGCAATGCTGGAATACAGGGGAACCACAGGGCTAAGTAGGTAGCACTGTCTGCCTCTGTATTAAGGTTCAGACTACTGTGGTCTTACCCTGTTTTTCTCCCCTTGCCATCAGGTGTCATTTCTTGCTGCTATTAGTATATGTGCTTCTAAGGAAATAACATATAATATCAAGTGGCAAAAAGCATTTAGCAGTGTCTGGCACATGGGAAGCACTTAATATATGTTAGCTGTTGTGATCACTCTCCTCCCTGCTAATCTGTTACTTCTGACTCTTGTGGATATGAAATATGTAAAGAAAGCTAGTCAGACTTGTGTTTAAAATCAGAGTGAACAGGCTCTAGTGAGAGCCTTTCTCCATGAGTAAACTGCACCAAATTAAAAAGAATAATCATTTATTGACACTTTAGGATATGCCAGGCACTTTGCTCACTGCAAAGTATCTCATTTAATAGTCTCAGTGAACTTAACAACGAATGTAGTATTATCACCATTTTATACCCAGGAAAGCCTCAGTCACATTAAACAACTTTCTAAAAGTCACTCACAACTAGTGACGTGAAAGAGGTGTTTTCAAACCCAGTTTTATTCCAAACACCATGGTTCTAACCATTATGCTACACTGCACTATATGAAACAGGATTTTTTTTTTTAATGGTTCCTGACTAAACTCTAGATAGAGAAGTTTGTTAAATAAATATCCTTCCAAGTATGTTATATTCAGTTGATACCATTTTCTCTTTCGGGGGACGCTCAACATGCGCTGCTTTTGGGAATTAAAATTCTTATTTCCACATGGGGACCACCCTTCTCCATTCTCAGTTCGAATCCTTCATTCCAGCCCAGGGGTGGAGCACTTGCCCTGGGTCCAGCTACTCATCAAGTTTATTCCCTTGGCCCACAGAAGGTGGATGGGCATATGATCTAGGCAAGGCCAGTCTGACACAAAATGAGGCTTTGCTTGGGAATATGTGGGGGTGTGGGGTGTGGGGATGCGGGTGTGTGCTTGGGGTGGGGGGGCTGATCGTCTCTTTTGAACATGAAACTGAGACGATGGGAAGTATAAGGCTAATGCTGCCATCTTGCTTTCATATGAAGCCTGAAGCTGAAGCCAACCAAGATAAAAGCAAAGCTGAGAGAGGAAAACGAAGACTTCTTAATATTGTTTCAGTGAAAATTTAGCTGTGCTTGAAGTAAGGCCTACTCCTGGACTTTGTATCTTACACAATTCCCTTTTGTGTTTAAGCTAGTTCGGTTGGGTGTTCTGTCACTTATAACCAGAGTCCTACCTGAGACACCTGATACAACAAAACGCAGTATTTGTATTTTATTTCTCTGTAAGTCTTTTTAAGGCAGTGGCAGATCTTACCCTGATCCTGCCACTATATCTGCCATTTAGACTTGGTCTCTGTGGTACATGAAACAGACATGGCTTAGTCTAGCACCCAGTGCAGCTCTGGTCCTAGAGAATCCAACCCCAGCCCTTGTATCTTGGCCAAGTCAGGTATAGCTTTTCCATGAAAATGGTTTCAGATATCAAACAACTTATACAAAAAATAGCTTTGATAAAACTCAAATAAATCCCTTGAAAGTGTAGTACTCACAGTAAGCAAACTAGAAGAACTCAGTGTATTCACCCAGTATTTATTCCAGAGAAGTTCAAGCAATTTGCGATCCAAAGAGGATTTGAAATACGAAACTTCCAAGGCATAGTATCTATTGAATGAAAGCACAAATTTAGTAAGTGAAAAAAATATCCAACTACATAATATAAATTATAGCCAAATTGAAGTGAATTACATTTTACATCCAATAGTCATACTTTAGTTTTTAGTCCAATAGAACAATCGCGTAATCATGGCTTCCTCATTATTCTTCAGGGGTTGTGGTCTCAAATCTTGTGTCAACCAGGCATCCTTGTTTTGTATTTCTTCCCTTCATAGAGCCCATAAATTTCTAACACGGTATCAACAACCAATCAGAACTTTAAACAACATCTTTACCCATATTACTGAGTTCACAAATTCCAGCCAGGTATGCTAACTTCATGAGCTGCCTCTCCAGGGTCAGTGTAGTTTTCATCTGGCTTTTTGAAACACTGAAAATGACATGTGGATTTCTCATTCCTCCCATTCTAATCCCCTCATGAGGACCTACTGTTTTTTTAGAAAAACAGATTTTAAAGTAGGTCCTTAAGGCACATGAAAGAATTACTACTGCTTCCAAAGGTACTAATGCCTCTTTATAGATAGCTAGGAGAATCTGCTTAAATGTCTTAAAAAACTGTATTTTTAAAAAGTAACAAATATTTAAATATTTCACTAGGTTCTGTACATCAGTGGATACAAAAAAGCACAAGAGACTTCTTCATCTTGAGGAATTTATAGGGCCGATATGGCACGAACCCACAAAAATTAAATATAAGAGTATATGTTAATAAGGGATATTATAGTGCACATATAAAACCAACCACATACCACATAAATGATAAAGATAATGAGTACTCTTAGTGTAGAGGAGCTGAAGTGGGCTAGAACTGAAGTGGGCTAGAGCTGTCTGTGAAGCCCCACAGAAAAGGCAGGATTTTAAGTAATCCTCACATTAGTCTACGGCATGGATATTGAGGGCAAGGAGAACGTCAAGCAGAGAGCATTGGGTAAAATGGGTAAAATGTCTAAGGGAGAATAAATCAGTTTGGTTGGACCATTTATCAAAAGCAGAAGAATTAAATGAAGTAAATTTAGAAAGCTATGCTGGGGTCTAGTTGGTGGAAGACGTTACCGTGTAAGGCTGAGAAATTTAAACTTTATCCTCTACCTGGGACTCACGGAAGGCATTCGAGGAGAGGAGCAGTGTTTCAAAAAGCTGGTTGTGGCAGTACCACCCAGGATGTGTCAGAGAAGGGGAGAAACTGGAGGCAGGGATGCCACAAAGGAAGCCACTGCAGCAGAGGGGACCTGAAAAGATAAAGGCTCATGCTCGGGGGGCAGTGGTGCAAATGATACAGACATGGGCAAAACAACAAGGCTTGCTGATTAAGGAAAGTTGAAGTGAAGACATGAAAAAGAGTAAGAGTTTAAAGACACTGGAATTAAGTGAAGTCCTTTTCAAGATTAAGACACCTGTGCATGTTTAAAGCTGGAAAAGACTGAAAGGAAGCAGCTAGTGAAACATGGAAGTGGAACAGTCTGTTTCTTGAACATCTTCTCTGATCTGGGTGCTTTACATACCTTCTCATTTAATCTTCCTTCTAACAATATGAGGGAGGATATGTTACCCCCATTTTACAGACAAGGAAACAGATTCAGAGAGATTAAAGAACTTGCTCAAAGCCATATAACTAGTAGGTGGCAGAGCAAAGATACGAAAACAGTTATGTCTACTACTCAAAATGCAGTCTTTATTTTTATACAGAGAGTGTAGACATTTAGGAGAGGGTTTAAGAAGTGAGGTCCCAGGAGTGAGGGAACAGGGATGGGGAGGGGAGGCAGGGATGCAGCACCCAAGTAGGAAGTCCAGGTTATACCTCTGAGGGGAGAGAGAAGAGAGGATGAGTATAGCAACAGAGATATGCAGATGTATAAAGGATAGACTATAAGGGAACTCAAATTTGAAGGTCTGGAATAGACTATTATTTTTTAACAATTTATAGATCACCTTAATGCAATCACTGTTTTAATTCTGTAGGCTGACACAATGAATTTTTTTGTCTAATAAGTAGTGATTAGGTACAAATCTCAGTAGAAGAGTTGAAAACAAGAAGAGTATTCAAAAACACTTGTGGAGCTAAATTTTCATCTTCTGTACTGGAAGTCAATAATAGATACTTCTTAGAACTGAAAATCAAGAAGTAGCACCATAAGCATACTGTTTGACAATATGGGGGTAAATACTTAAAGAACAACCACAACAGTTTAAGTACTGCTTCTGGGAGACAGGAACGGGAAAAATACAAGATCATTATTTTTCATAAGCCTCAGAGAACCACTGAACTCTTTTAAAAAAAATACGGTGTCCTATTTTTTACTTGACGGTAATGGGTGTTTTACTGGGATTTTTTACTTAGGTTCTTTAAAGTTAAAAATAGCTAACACTTACATTAGACTAATTCTATGTTTAAAACAGACTTTTGGTGTGCATTATGATCTAGGATTTACGGTAAAAAAAAAAAAAAAAAGACGTGCCAATAGAAGCTGCAAATAGCTCATCATCAAATAATTTAGGAAATTGATTTCGGTCTTAGATATCTAGTGCCCCTATAACAGAAATACCACAAGTGGATGGCTTGAAGAAACAGAAATTTATTTTCTCATAGTTTAGGAGGCTAGAAGTCCGAATTCAGAGTGCCGGCTCTAGGGGAAGGCTTTCTTTCTCTGTTGGCTCTGGGGGAAGGTTCTTGTCTCTTCAGTTTCTGCTTCCTGGTTCCTTGGAGATCTCCATATGGCTTGCCATCTATCTTACCCCATCTCTGTTCTGCTGGCTTGTTTAATCTCTTTTATATCTCAAAAGAGATTGACTGAAAATACTAATCCTGCCTTATTAACATAACAAAGACAACCCATTGCCAAATGGGATTATAACCACAGGCATAGAGGTTAGGATTTATAACACATATTTTTGAACATAATTCAATCCATAACAACCACCATCCTATAAAATGCTGTTTTTCAACTTAGTACTTTGTCTTTAAAGATCTGAAGTAAAAATAAGTTAAGCCATCCAGTTTCCCTATTAAAAAATTTATTCTTTCTGATTTAGGAGTTAACACTTCTGAATATTGTTGGGGGCTATAGCAATACAAGCAGCTAGGAAAGCAACTACTACTTTCTGGTAGGCTCATTTCAGAGAAGCAATGAGCCTACTGAGTACTTGTCAAAAAAAAGTCATTTAGGAAGACAAAAGGATAACCAATGGAATAGAAAAGCAGGGAAGTAGGTCTGCTGGAATACAAAAAACACAGATTACCAGTCTTCTTTTTTGTTTGTTTTTGAAAGCTGCTGCTGATAGTGAAAAAAACAGTAGTCCCCCCTTACCTGCGAAGGATAAGTTCCAAGGCCTCCCATGGATGCCTGAAACTGTGGACAGTACCAAACCCTATATATACTATGATTTAGCCTACTCATACTTATGATAAAGTTTAATTTACAAATCAGGCACAGTAAGAGATTAACAACAATAACTAATAGTAAAATAGAACAATTACACAATATACCGTAATACAAGTTACATGAATGAAGAAGCAGGATGGCGTGAGATTTCATCATGCTACATACTCTTTTAACATTTTCAAACCTCAGTTGACCGTGGGTAACTGAAATTGCAGGAAGTGAAACCTCAGATAAGTGGAGATCACTGTAGATATTAAAGATATAAACCTTTTATACCACCACAACCTGAGAAAGAACACCCTAAAATTAAACTCTATGGGTGTTTTACACGACTAAAAGAAGGCCGCCTCTAGGCCTGAACTCAAACTTCATTTTGGAAAGCCTACTCCACTAAGAAGTTAACCTTTGCACTGGCTTAATCTTGTATCTAAGGAACTGTTTGCTCTATAACCAAGTTAAAAAAGAATGTTATCAGTATGTTCCCAGAGAAACCAATCAACTAAACCCACATCTAACCTTTGAACAAATCACAGAAGATTCCTTGCTTCCAGATATCCCGCCTCTCAACTATCTTACCTCACCAAGCACCAATCAGAATGTTGTTAGCTTGTTCCCAAGGAGCTTTAAAACAAATAGCTCATCTGCAGCTTGTTCCCAAGGAGCCTTAAAACAAACAGCTTAACTGTAAGCCACCAATCCAGAATGCCCACATACTGCTGATAACCCAATCCTGGACGAGCTCCTGCTTCAAGGAATCTCACCTTAGTCTGATCTAAATTTGTAACTTCCAATCAGAATAAAAAAAATAACTAGCCCATTGCCGTTGAGTTGATGCCGACTCATAAAGACCCTACAGGACTGAGTAGAACTGCCCCATAGAGTTTCCAAGGTGCGCCCGGTGGATTTGAACTACTGACCTTTTGGTTAGCAGCCGTAGCTCTTAACCACTACACCACCAGGGTTTTCAATCAGAATTGTGTACCTAAAGTTTTTTGTTCCCACTTTATAAAAATGTCCTTGCACCTTCACCACCTTGGAGCTCTGACTTTCACTTTGTGAGAGTCAATGTTTTCCCCAGCTAAAGCTGTCTTTTCCCTTAATAAATCTCTTGATTTAATTCTAAACAGAGTACATGTCGTGACTACAACAATGCAAAACAAATAGAAAAAAATGACTATTCTGAAAATGAAATTATTACAGCAAAGGTGTTTCCATGTGTAGGAGTAATTCTCTCAAACAGGAATGATTTATTCTTTTCAAAAAGCAAATAAAATGATTTGATCTCGAATTTTTAACTGAAAAATAGAATCTTCTGTTTTTTTAGAAATATGTCAGGGATGATTGAAAACCAGATATATTTTTTAAAAAGTGTACTGGGTTGAATAGTGTTTCCCAAAAACTTATGTCCACCCAGAACCTGTGAATGTGACTTTATTTGGAAATAGGGTGATTGAAGACGTAATCAAATTAAGATGAGATCATACTAGATTAGTTGTTGTGTGCTGTCAAGTCAATTCCGACTCATGGTGACCCCACTGGACGGAGCAGAGCTGCCACATAGGGTTTCCTATCCTGTATTCTTTACAGGAGCAAATAGCCAGGTCTTGCCTCCCTCAGAGCTGCTGGTGGGTTAGAATTGCTGACTTCTCGGTTAGCATCCAAGTGTTTAACCATTGTACCACTAGGGCTCCTTTAGTAGATTAAACCTGTTGCTATCGAGTCAATTCCGACTCATAGTGAGTAGAATTGCCCCACAGAGTTTCCAAGGAGTGGCTGCTGAATTCAAACTGTCAACCTTTGGGTTAGCAGCCGAACGCTTAACCACTGCCCTACCAGAGCTCCTTACTAGATTAAGGTGGGCCTTAAATCCAATTTGACTGGTTTCCCTATATGCATGGAGAAATTTGGACACAGAAAAGCAGGCATACAGAGGGAAGACAACCATGTAAAGATGGAGGCAGAGAATGGGATTATACTGCCACAAGCCAAGGAATGTTTAAGGTTTGCCAGCAACCACCAGAAGTTAGAAGGGGCAAGGAAGAATTCTTCCCTAAAGCCTTTGGAGAGAGCATGGTCCTGTCAACACCCTGATTTGGGACTTCTAGACTCCAGAACTGTGAGAAAATGAATGTTTGTTGTTTTAAGCCACCCATTTGTGGTACTTTGTTATAGCAGCCCTAAGAAACTAATACACTTAGTTTTAGATACTCAAGAATTTTCTAGACATTTCTAAAACAACAATAAGAGCAAAAGGAACACTAACACGTACGTAGTCAAAATATTCCTTGAAGTTATGGTAGGGGGGTTATGGAGAAAAGGAGATACTAGTGTAATAGGTTGAATAGTGTTCTCCCAAAATTCACATCCACTTGAAACCTTATTAGAAAATATGGTCTTTGCAGATGTACTCATCAATTAAATTACAATGAAGTCTGTCTTAGTTATCTAGTGCTGCTATAACAGAAATACAAGTGAATGGCTTTAACAAACTGAAATTTATTTTCTCAGCTTAGGAGGCTAGAAGTCCGAATTCAGGGAGCCAGCTCTAGGGGGAAGGCTTTCTCTCTCTGTAGGCTCTGGGGGAAGGTCCTTGTTTTCTTTCAACATCAGTGGGCCCAGCATTCCTTGGCGATCTCCATGTGTCTCGGCATCAATCTTCCTCTGGATCTAGGAGGTTCTCAGCACAGGGAAGCCAGGTCCAAAGGATATGCTCTGCTCCTGGCTCTTCTTTCTTGGTGGTAGGAAGTCCCTCCCTCTCTGCTCACTTCTTTGTCCTTCTATCTCTTAAAAGATACAAGATGATGCAGGCCACACTCCAGGGAACCTCCCGGTACATTGATCAAGGCTGTGACCTGAGTAAGGGTGCTGCATCCCACCCTAATCCTCTTTAACATAACTTAATCTTGCCTCATTAAACACAGGCAGAGATTAGCATTTACAACACAGAGGACAATTACATCAGATCACAAAATGGAGGACAACCACACAATACTGGGAATCACGGCCTAGTCAAGTGAACAGATATTTTGGGGGGAAACTATTCAATCCATGACAAGGTCATACAGGATTAGGATGGGCCCTAATTCAATGAGTGGCATCCTCATAAGAAAACAAAGACTCACAGAGAGAAGAGTCAGAGGAACAGATTGGAGTGTTGTATGTTGCCACAAGCCAAGGAATGACAACGATTTCCAGCAACCATCAGAGGCTAGAAGAGAGGCATGAAACAGATTCTCCCTCAGAGCTCCATAAGGAGACAACTCGCCAACATCTTGATTTTGGACTTCTGGCCTCGAGAACTGTGAGATAATAAATTTTTGTTTTAAGCTGTCTGATTTGTGGTACTTTTTTACGGTTTTTACCAACTGGCCATGTAGACCATGGGAAAAACTATGGATTTTGTTTCTAATGAGATAGGAAGTAATTCTGAGAAAAGGATTAATGTGTTTATTATATTTTAACAGAATCAGTCTGACTGAGCAAAGGCCTTTAAAGGGTAAAGGGTAGAAGCAGGAAGAGTAGTTGAAGGTTAGTGCTATGGTCCAGGCACCAGATGGCAGTGGGCTGGGTCAAGGTGACAGTAGTAGAGGTGGCGACATAAATTTAGAAGGTAGAGAAAATTGTTCCCATTGGCTTAACTCTCTTAACTGAGATATAATTCACATACCATAAAGTATCATTTTTTTTTTTTTTACTATTGACTTCCTTAGCTTTTGGAGTTCTAATGCTTAGGACGAACCTTTGCTAAGTAGAACATGGGTTCTTTGAGGGTAGCAGACATGCTAGTATCAGGGTGGACCAACACAACTTCTCTCAGTTATTAATTTTGTTATGTACCAAGTATGTTGTACATTGATAAATTGTTTATGGTTGTGTAAAAGGTAAGTAACATGCCATGATAACATATTAATAAAAAATAAAAATATTACTCTCAATTTGTATATTCTCACTATTATTTAAAAGGTTTTATGAAATGCATTTCACCTGAGTCTTTTTTCTCATCTGTAAAATAAGAACTTAGACTGGATAATCTCTTCAGGTTTCTTATGGTGATCTCTGAGTCAGATATGTTTTAAGATTACTTACTGTTTGCAGTGTACACCAAAGTCTTCTATTTTATTAAGTGGGATAGTCTGGTACTCAGAAGGTCCTTCATCAGGTGGTTTATAGCCCTAAACCAAAAAAAAAAAAAAAAAAAAAACCCAGAAGATGAAAAAAATTTTTTTCTATGTAGTTTTCTATATATAAACCAACCAAAACCAAACCTATGGCTGTTGAGTCAATTCCAACTCATAGTGACCCTGTAGGACAGAGCAGACTGCCTCATAGTTTCCAAAGCCATTAATCTTTATGGAAGCAGGTTGCCACATCTTTCACCCGCTGAGCAGCTGGTAGATTCTAACTACCAAGCTTTTGGTTAGCAGCCAAGCACTTTAACCACTGTGCCACCAGGGCTCCTGTTTTCTACATAAAAAAAAAAAAAAAAAAAACCAAACCAGACCCAGTGCTGTCGAGTCGATTCCGACTCATAACGACCTACATACAGGAATACTACTTTTGGAAGCCAAATAGTGAACATAAACATCCTAATGAGAAAAAAAAAGTGCATTGCTCTCACTGAGGGGCATCTAGGCCTCTCCTGAAGTTCCAGACTACCTGGAAAAGAACCAAGGGAGGAAAGGTGTTATGGATTAAATTGTGTGTCCCTAAAACATGTATTGAAATCCTTACCCCTGTACCTGTGGGTATAATCCTGTTTGGAAACAGGGTTTTTTTTTTATGTCCCGGCCATATCAAGGTAGGGTGTGTAATAAATCTAATCACGTCTGAGTTATAAAGGGAGCAGACTAGACACTGAAAGAAACTTTAAGACTATCCTAAACCCTGGTGGCAAGTCGTTAAAAGCAGTTCGAATCTACCAGATGCTCCTTGAATACTCTATGGGGCAGTTCTACTCTGTCCTATAGGGTCACTGTGAGTCGGAATCAACTAGATGACATAGGGTTTAGGTTTTTTTTTTTTAATCTTAAAAGTTGGAAAATATTATTTGGGATTTATTTAATTTACAGAAAGGAAAGGACTACTCCAAAAAAAGGTTAGAAAGACTAATTTTTTAAATTAAATTTTAATACATGTGATACACGTAAACTAAAACCAAACCAAACCCACTGCCATCAATCCGATTTCGACTCATAGCAACCCTACAGGACAGAGTAGAACTGCTTCGTAGGGCTTCCAAGAAGCGGCTGATAGATTCGAACTGTTGAACTTTTGGTAAGCAGCGGAACTCTTAACCACTGTGCCACCAGGGCTTCAATACAGGTAAGAGGATATGAAAATCTGTATATGCTTTATCAAGGATAGTTTTCAGCTTCTCAACCTTTAAATTGTATCATTATGCTGCTGAATTTATAAGTTCTCTATTAAAAGATACTATCTTTTTGTGATCAAAGTGAACTAAATACAGGTAGACCCCCATGAGCCATGTATGTTAATTAGTCTAAATTTCTGGTATGAAATTCGTATCTTATCGATTCAAATTCGTACTGCCAGACCAGTGCGAAAATAAAGGATGTTTAAAGAGATTGAATAACATATTAAAATTCTATTATCTTGCTCATGAAGTTGGAATACACACTCAGTTGCTGTGTCTGGATGGCACAGTTAAGTGCTCGACTACTAACCAAAAGGTTGGTAGTTCGAACCCATCCATAGGTACCTCAAAAGAAAGGCCTGATGATCTACTTCCAGAATGTCACAGCCTTGAAAACCCCGTGGAGCGGTTCTACTCAGCACACGTGGGATCGCATGAGTCAGAATTGACTCGATGGCAACTAACAACATGTAAATGCAAATCAGTCTACAAAGGAAACAGCTGAAGTCAGTTAATTAAAAAAGAAGAATACTGCTCTCCACTCTCCTCCAAGTCCCTGCGGCGGCTGTGGCTGGATTTGGCTTATAGATTGCTTCTGTCCTCTGGCGATGTAATCTGGGCTAATATCTATGTCAGACTGCATGCTTCCTCCAGGGAAGGAAATAAATCCACTTAGGTTGTTGTTTCTCTAGTACCTGTCGTAATTCCATGGGCGCACAGGTACGTGTTAGTAAAATTAACAGAATACAACACAAATGTGTTGTCGCCTACTAAGAACAATATGTGGTAGTTTGATATTTTGTAAATATTGTTTAAGGACAAAAAGAATTATAAATTATGACATACCTTCAAAATGAGTCAAATATTTCGGATTTTGAAAAATTGTAAGGACTTATAATTTTAAAAATTACCTTTGGGTATGTCCTAAAGGCGCCAAGGTTCACTTTTCCTGCAGATATTGTTCTAGTTGGATCGATCTATGATAAAGATGTATTTAGTATATGTTGATTATAAAGTCATGATACATCTCAATTTCTTTAATTATAAACCTAGAGATGAATATGTACCTATAGCACTATATACCGACACAGAATTTTGTTTTTCATGGTAGTTACGTTCTATAATCTAGAACAATCAATTAAAGCTAATACCAAACCAGCCTTGTTCAAGCTCAGCTGGAAACTTACACATCTGGTGACTTCAGATTTTTACTACTCTGCACACGTCCACGAACGATCCTGAAAGCACTCTGAGTGTTGATTTTGATGATACAAATAAATTTAGTCGATAGTTGAACTGGCGATACGGAATGTGCGAATAATGATCTACTGTACTGTGTGTAACACATACACACACACAATAACTTAATAATCAAATGATAAGAACAAAGTAACTAAACAAAACCACAAAAAGTTCAACAAGATGCGTAAAAACAGAAATGCCTTACAGTTAATTGATATTAAACTTATAGTTATTGTACCACATAAGACTGCTATTAAGATCTCCTCATCGCTTTTTCAAAAGTTTTCTCTTTTTCTTTTAATAGACGAACAATTTCTACCTCCCTCATAGAAACGTGGATTGTATCTGAAATACTATGAGTGTAACAAGAGCTGATCTAGCAATTCCTATAATGTGCTAGGCTCTGAGCAGTAGGTGCTCTTACTACCCTCGTCTAAGACTTAGATAGGTTAAGGACTTGCTCAATGTCCCAAGTTCTAAGAGGCAGAGTTTGGATTCAGATGTAGGCAGACTGATGCCACAGCCTTGCTCTTTATCACACTGTTGTTATTTCTCAAAATATTAGTTTTAATAAATCTTCATAAAGAACTTGATTAAAACTAGTTGTAGAAATACTTACTACGACTGCTACGAATGGTTCCTGGAACTGCTGATTGAGCATCTGAGTACTAACATCTATCCCAGAGAGCCAGCAGCCATAGCCAGGGTGGCTATGATACCAACCAATTGCATTTTCAAGGCGGCCAACCTAACAAATGAAGAGGGCAAAGGAGCCTGAAGTTCCTGTTTAATCTTAGAGACACTTGTCATTTGTCTGTTTACACGGCATTATGGTAAAGTAATAGTATGCATTGCTTTAGAATGTATAAAATATGCATTTGATAATGCATACAAAATAATAGCATAACGTGGTGCTTTCAAGTTAAAAATATTTTTTCTTCTTGAATAGGTAATACAGAAGCAAGGTACAAAATTAACAAGGTACAAACTACCCGATTTCCGAGTCCAGATGTCACCACTATAGCCAGTTGCTTACATAATGTTTAAGAGACAGTCTTCGCTTATATGTAGATTAAAAAAAAAACCAACATAAACAATAAATACCACAAAAGCATACCACAGATAATATTCTACACTTTGCTTTTTCACTCAACAAAATATTCTGGAGTCTTTTCCATATAACTAAATATATAAATAGATACCTTATTTTTTAAATTTTTTTTTCTTATCAGCCCATTGTATGAATGTATCATAATTTATATAACCCATTTTATACACAGGAACATTTAGGTTGTTTCCAAACTTTTGATTTTAAACACCCATCTGGAAATTTATTAGGGAAAAATTTTATTCATAAAAATATTAAAATTTATTAGAAAAAAAAAACCCAACAATTCATGCTATAAATCTTATCAAGCTCTCTCTCGTATACATTTTACATATAGGTCCCTAAAAATAACTTAAAAAATTAAACTCTAAGGAGAATAGTTTTAAATTTAGAAACTCAAAAGTCACCTGGAGACTCCAACTTGAAGTTACTAAATTTTGAGAAATGACATTTTTACCTGCTTGGCGTTTTCGATGTATGCGGCCATGTACTCATATGCAGCAGCCTGGGCATTTACCCGGGTTTCAGTGCCCTCTACAGGCAAAGCAAAACTGTCCATGATGATCATAGTCTCACCATCCACCTTTCCCAGCATCAAACCCATCACTTCCAAGTTGCCTCCTGACCTGGCATGCATCACCATTTTCAGGAGAGCCAATGCTGAGATTTTGCAGTACTTAAAGTAATGGTGACTACAAAAGAAAGAAGGAAAGAGAAAAGCATGGTGTAATTTACATATCGAAAGTACAATTTCAAAGGACATTTATTATTTGAAGATAATAAATATTGAAGGAAAGTACAGTGATGGAAGGGGAGACAGACTGCAGATTGTAGGAAAGAAAAAAACAGCAGAAAAGGACAGAGTTCCTGCAGACAGCTGGAAATAATAAACATGTTATAATCTGAAATGCATTTATTTCCCCTTGGAAGAAAGGAAAAGTCTGAAAATTTTTAAATATGCTATTCAAGTAGAAAGGAGAGAATTATATGACTGGTTCAAAAGACTTTTTCTCCATTAATTTTGGAGTCACTGATTATCTGATTCCGACTCTGGCTGGATGGTTAGGCCTAACTGTTCTCAGGTCCAACCTTCTGGCTTAATAATTAAAACTATGGGCTCTGTTATCTATCTGCCTAGGTCTGAATCCTGGCACTGCCACTAGTGGTGGCCTTAAGCCAATCACTTAATGTCTTTGCCTCAGTTTCCCACCTGCAAGCAGGGTTAAATAAAGTAAATGGAATAATGTATATAAAGTACATAGCACAGTGCCTGGCACATACTGAAACTTTAGTGTTACTTAACTCTTATTAGAATTATCAACCTCTCTGTGGCACTACCAGGAGCCCTGGTGGTACAGTGGCTAAGAGCTCGGCTGCTAACCAAGAGGTCGGCAGTTTGAATCCACCAGCTGCTCCTTGGAAACCCTATGGGGCAGTTCTACTCCGTCCTATAGGGTTGCTATGAGTCCAAACTGGCTCGATGGCAATGTATTTTTTTTTTTTTATGGCACTACCAAAGAACACTGTATTGAAAGGTATGTTTCCCTCTGTGCTATAAGCCTCAAAATTAAAAATGTAGCCCTAATATTCCTAGTTTCCTTATGATTGTTATTCTAGAATTTGTCATCTGTGGATGGAGCTAAACAACTCTTGAATAAAATTACATTTCTGGTCTCATCGACGAATCCCAAGATGTTAGGCTGAATTTAATTAGAAATATAATCAGTGAGGCAAACCAATACAGTTTCCAAATGGACTACATCAACCTTAAATGCACAGCCTGCTACAGAAGTAAGCAGACAACAGGCAACGTAAGAAGTCTGAATAGAGCAGTCAAAGTCTCTGAGAAGGCTTTTTAGATGACCTCCCACAGAAAATATTCAAGTTTAATTCTCAAACTTTGCCAGATTTCAATCACAAGCTGAAAAATATGGAGACCTAGTCTTAGGAATCAGAGACATGAATTAAAATCTTGGCTCCTCTGTTTACTGGGGGGAAAAAAAAAAGAAGGCACAGTTAATGTGCTCCTGTTACATACATTCTAGACGCTTTTTATACATTACATGATATAATCTTTATTAAACCAACAAGAGGTAAGTCTTATCTCTGTTTTATAGAAAAAAATTGAAGACTCAAAGAGAATAAGTAATTTTCCCAAGGTCAATCAACTAGTCACTGCCAACTCTGAGATGTGACCTTGAGTTGTGTTCACTGCTCAGTGTCATTGTGAGGTAAGTTACTGAATATATTTACTTGTATTCTTATTTACAAAAAAAGAATATATAGCACTAGGTTGTCAGGAAGATTAAATGACATATGGAAATTCCTACCTAGCTCAGTGCTCGGCTCTTATTAGGTACTCAGTAAACACTGCTGAATCTAGATACTGTCAATTAAAGCCAGCCTTGTACAAAACTGGGGAAAAAAACCCAGTGCCGTGGAGTCACTGATGGAAATATAGTTTCTGTGGGTGACCACAGCTCTCCTTCTTATCTGTCCATTGTTAGCTGCTATGGAGTAGGCCCAGACTCAGTCACATCATGCACAATGGGATCTGACCATTGTGATCCATAGGGGTTTTTAGTGGTTGGTTTTTCAGTAGTAGATCTGCCAGGCCTTTCTTTCTAGTCCATCTTAGTCTGGAAGCTCCACTGAAACCTACTGAGCATCATACCAATATGCAAGCCTTCACTGACAGATGGGTGGTGGCTTTGCTTGAGGTGCATTGGTGCGAATCGACACAGGTTTCCTGTGTGGAAGGTGAGAATTCAACCGCTGCCTAGATAGTAACTTTCTGTGTTCTTTTTACTGTCTATCAAAATCTTCCCTCAGGAAAGTATAAATGCTATGATGTGATGAACACTCGACTTGTCTTTATTCCCAGGGATACATCTACTTTGTAAGAGGCAAAGTGGCTTAAGCTCTTATTGATATAATTTCTGGTTTATGGTAAGTGGTGCCTGGAGTAATATTTGGGGAGACTGGGTGCCTCTGACATTACTACCAGCAAACAAAAACTATTACACCTCTCTAAAAGACAGCTCATAGCTATTTTAGAGACGGCTCCAGTCACCAGCTGGCATCAGCCGAAGGCCCCACCTTGGTAAATGTCCACACAGGTTTCATGGCAGAGTGTGTGGCATATATGATAATATGGATGCTGAGACGTGTCAGCCCAAATCACCGCTTCTCATTCCCCACCTCCATCCCCCGGAGGTAAATGGGTCAAAGAGACAGAAGGGGGAGTCGCGGCAGGCCTCAGCGGAGGAACTTAGGCTCTAGCAGCAGAGATAAAGGTAAACCGAAATCTCTCAGGTGCACAGTCCCTCCCCTCCCAGACCATGAAAACACAAGGCAAAGCTCTCCACCCCCTTCAACTCCCACTCCCCCTGGGCCTCCTCTTAAATCCCCGCCGCCCCTTCCCTTCCCAGCGTCTCGCCAGGGACTTCCTCACTCCTTAGTCCAGGGCTTCGCCGCCAGGATTTCCTGCTGCTGTTTCTTGTCGTATTTGTAGATTTCATCGATACTCTGAGCTTCTTGCATGTTGTTGGCCAATTCCCAGGTTTTCTGGGCCATACCACTCCCAGACGCCGCCATGGCCAAGGAGTCGGAGTTGTTGCCTCCACAACCAAGACGCAACTTTACCCCACTAGGTTTCGGGGCGAGGGCTTCCAACCCTCCCCCCTCACCGGTCTTACACTCTTACAAGACTCTCGAGGCTGCCATGACACCTAGAACCGGAGGTGAAGGTGGTACAGACCATTCGGGGATGGCGGGGGCCCTTCGGGGAAGCGACGGTATAAACAGCAGTTACAATAATAGGGAAAGAGAAATATCCTTGTGGCTGAAATGAGAACATATCCACTCGAAATTAGAGGTGTGAGTTAGAACAAACACAATAATCGGGCTTGGGAATGGTACAGCCTTCCACACCGGAAGAAGGTCATGAACGCGTTATGCCAGCACTTGGAATTAGCCTTCTTTGTTGGTACTGCGCAGGCTCGATCTCCGCCATATTAAAAGTGGGTAGGGCCTCAGCCATAATAGGGGGAAAAAGTGTCTTTGTGAGGTTGTAGGTTATCTTAAATAAGATAGGTTCCCTGAATAACTAAAAAATAAGGATGTCTGTGGAAGGCTGAGATGTACCTAGTTCCGGATGCTGGTTGAAAGGAAGATAAAGTCATCCTGTTTTACTTCAAGATGACTAACTGCACATGCGTAAAATGAAGTGGGCGGCTTGGCGCACCGTTTTCAGATGCACGTCCTCTAGTGTTGGGAGTAGGTATGGAACCATGTGGACTTCAGTGGTTGTCCCTCTTGGCTTGTTTGTAAAAATTAGCATCTGTATTCAATGTATTATGAGCTAGTTACTGTCCTGAAAATGTCCAATACTGTTTTTATAATAGATACAGTTATATCTTCAATACCATTCTGTGAAACCTCTTCTGACCCTGAGCCCGAATAAAATTTTAGCAACCTGTTTTCTTTCAACAGTTAATAAAAAAAAAAAAAAAAAAAAAAAAAACCAGGTCTAATTATTCCGTTTATTAGTTTACTCGTTTTAGGTCAACCCCACCCTCCACCCCAACCCCGATTCTAAGTTCCAAAACGGGGGACCGGGTCTGTCTTATTCCTTGTTTTATCTCTAACACCTAACATACTGTTTTGTGTCTTGGAGTGGATTCCAACTCTAGCGACCCTGTATGACAGAATAGAATCGTCCCATAGGGTTTCCTGGACTGTAATCTTTGTGGGAGCGGATCGCCAGACCTTTTCTTCTGCAGAGCGGCCGGTGGGTTCAAAGTGATGACCTTTTTGGTTAGCAGTTGAGTCTTCAACCACTGTGTCATCTTGGCTCCTTCCTAGCATATTAGATGTTCAGTAAATTTTTGTTTAAAAAAAAAATATTGTTAAAGCTGTTCACCTGGTTCCTCTGCTCCTCTTTAGCTTCATCTCTCTTTAGTCTCCCCCCCAAAAACTTCTCGTTCTTAAAATACCAATGCATTTATTTTGGGTTTGCACATGCGATCACCACCGCTTGAAATTCTCTTCCCTGACATTTCTGCCTGGAAACTCGTGGTAATCTTTAAAAACACAAATCGGAGATTGCTACCATGAAACCTTTCTTGACTTCCTCCTCCAGTGATCATTGCTTCCACCGTGTATTTTATTAATTTTTAAAATGCATTTGTTTACTTGGAAGTTTTCATTTTCATTGTAAGACTCAGTGCAGGACACTCTGCATTGCCTCCTTCACTCTTAGTATAATAAAAAAACAAAAACCCATTGCCATTCAGTCAATTTTGGCTCATGACAACCCTATAGTATAGTGCCTGGCATATGGTTAAAAAAAAAAAAATTAGAGTTCTTGAATCCACACCCTGGCTTGCAGGTTTCACATTGACTTCCAGCTGAAGAAAATTTGCCTTTAAAGGTCTCCTTACAAAGTACTTTAGGATAAAGGACCCTTAGTTCCACTCTCCTGGGAAGTTAGAGATCTCTTTTCTTGTGGTAACATTGGAACATTCAATATTGGGGTGAAGTGAATAACATTGAGAATAGTAATAAAAGCCCCGGACATAACATTGACTAGACTCTTGGATGAGGAGTAATTCCCCGTAAAAGCATGCCAACAGTTTTCTTCTCACTTTCTCCCCTCCTCTTTTTTCTTTCCAGGCTCAAATGGATCCAGGGGGAATGCAGAAATTATTGAACAATGTAATTAATATCACACACAATTAAAATTTTGCTGAAGATCATTCAAAAACGGTTGCAGCAGTACATCGACAGGGAACTGTCAGAAATTTATGCTGGACTCAGAGGAGGGTGTGACAAGGGATATCATTGTTGATGTCAGGTGGATCTTGTCTGAAAGCAGAGAATATGAGAAAGATGTTTATTTCTGTTTTATTGACTAAGCAAAGGCATTTGACTGTGTAGATCATAACATATTATGGATAACATTGCAAAGAATGGGAATTCCTGAACACTTAATTGTGCTCATGCAGAACCTGTACATAGACCAAGAGGCAGTCGTTCAAACAGAACAAGGAGATACTGCATGGTTTAAAGTCAGGAAAGGTGTGCGTCAGGGTTGTATCCTTTCACCATAGTTATTCAGTCTGTATGCTGAGCAAATAATCTGAGAGGCCAGACCATGTGAAGAACTCCACATCAGGATTGGAGGAAAACTCATTAACAACCTGCCATATGCAGATGACACAACCTTGCTTGCTGAAAGCAAAGAGGACTTGAAGCTTTTACTGATGATCAAAGACACAGCCTTCACTATGGATTACACCTCAACATAAAGAAAAATCCTTGCAACTGGACCAATAAGCAACATCATGATAAATGGAGAAAAGATTGAGGTTTCATTTTATTTGGATCCACAATGAACGCCCATGGAAGCAGCAGTCAGAAAATCAGATGACACATTGCATTGGGCAAATCTGCTTCAAAAGACCTCTTTAAAGTGTTAAAAAGCAAAGACGTCACTTTGAGGACTAAAGTGTGCTTGACCCAAGCCATCGTGTTTTCGGTTGCCTCCTATGCAAAAAAAAAAAAAAATTTTTTTCCCTATGCATGGGAAAGCTGGACAATGAATAAGGAAGACCGAAGAAGAACTGACATCTTTGAATTATGGCGTTGGTGAAGAATATTGAATATTCCGTGGACTTGCAGAAGAATGAACAGCTGTCTTGGACGAAATACAGTCAGAATGCTCCTTAGAAGGGAGGGTGGTGAGACTTTGTCTCACATACTTTGGACATTTTATCAGGAGGGACCAGTCCCTGAAGACAGACATTATTCTTGGAAAAGTAGAAGGTCAGGGAAAGAGAGATCCTCAGGGAGATGGTTTGACACAGTGGTTTCAACAACGGGCTCACACATAGCAACATTGTGAGGATGGTGAAGAACCGTGTTTCATTCTGTTGTACACAGTAGGGTCACTTTGAGTCAGAACCCCAAGGCACTTAACGACCACCACCCTGTTCCCAGCCGGTGCCTAGGGGCGGGAGTAGCTCTGGAAGGACTCAGCCTGGGAAGTGGCTCCCACAGAGGTTTAAGAGTCCCAGGAAGGAACCCATGAACCAGGAGACAAAGCCTTACGTGCAGCGGGCGGCCGTGCGGCCTCCGGGGCGGCAGGGGGCGCCCCAGGCCTCGAGGCCTCCCCGCAGGGCGGCAGTGGGGGCGGGTCCGCGCCCGGCCGTTGGCAAAGGGTGGGCAGAGGGCTCGGCCTGAGAGGCGGAGCCCGGCGGGGCGGCCTGTCACACTGTTCCCGCGCCGGGCGGCCGCCGCCACTTCTCTGGACAGTGAAGGCGCCTCACCGGAGCGCTCTGCGGCTCCCCGGGTGAAAACCGGCCCTCCTGAGTAAGAGTCCGCCGGCTGGGGCTGGAGAGCGGGCTCTGCGGGTGTGGCCCTGTGGGAAGGATCCCTGCGGGGCTGGGTTCTCGGCCCTGCGGCGGGGGCGGGAGCGGTGGGTTCCTGCGCACAGGGTTCTTGCGGCTGGCCGGCCGGGGCCAATGCCCGGGTGATGGAGTCGTGGACGGAATCTAGCGGCTGCCGAGCTGGCGCGGGCGGTGTCCAGGTAACGGGGGACCGGCGCTCGCTGAAGGGCGGAGGTCTTACGGCTGCCGCGCGGAGCGAGGGTTCGCTGGGAACGGGGGTCTCGCGGCGCCCGGGCCGGGGGAGGTGCCCGTGCTACGAGGCAGGGTGCGGGGATCTCACGATTGCTGGGCAGAGCGGGGGCGGCATCCGGGTTTGGGGGTTGGCGGTTCCTTACGGGCGGCAGTCTAGGGGATGCCGGGCAGGCGCGGGCGGTGCCCGGGTCACCGGGCCGGGGTCCCCGAGGGAACGGGAGTCTCTTGTCTGCCCGGCGGAGCAGGGGCTCCTTGGTGGCGGAGGTCGTGGGGCGGGGGCGGTGTCCGGGTGGCTGGGTCTGCGGGCGGGGGTCTCGCGGTGGCGGGGTGGAACGGGGGAGGTGCCTAGATTACGCAGCCCTGACACGGGGGTTGTAGCCCTGCGTCTTGTTGTGACCCGGTTGCCTGACTACGCGTTGACGCTTCCTAAAAAGGCATTCACCCCCAGCCACCTGGGACGGTCCATGTCCTCCCTTTCGGGCGTCTTCGCTCCGCATTCGCCCGGCTCCGTAGCTCGGCGAAGCCCCCCGGAGCGCCTGGGTGCTGGTTAGTGGTTAACGTTTGTTGAGTGCTGGTGCGCCAGGCGCTGTTCCCAGAGCTTTCCTTTGCAAGTAATTACTTAATCTTCACTACGGCCCTATGAGATAGGTGCTATTATTATCCAGTTTTACTTCTGTGATTGCTTGGCTTCTTGAGCTAGAATTTCTTTTTTCTAAATGCCTTCATTTTAGTGTTATCTGTGACTTAAGTCCAGTTTTTGTAAAGGTAGCAATAGGACTCATCTTTTGGAAGAGGCTGGCTCTCAAAATTATAGGATCGAGGAGCTTAACTTGGATGTCTGGAAAAACTAAATTCTAAGTAAATCGCCTAGTTTCCAAACACTTGGAAAATGCAAGGGTCCAGTAACAACCAGTGAGTTTGTAAAAAGCCAATTATCCTCAGAGAGGTTCTATTTTAGATGAGAGAATGGCTTTGCATGTCGACAAGCAAAAAGGAATCGTGTGGAAACCAGTAAAATGTTGCTTTCTTTTCTGCATATCATCCTCGGGGCTAGGAGAACACTGACTTTCAGTGGTTAAATATCAGCTGAGATACTCTCCAGGGATGAAGTTTTGGGTCTCCTGCAGCAAGATGACCTCCTGGGAGGGAGCGAGTGGGTTCAGCCAGGGTAAACTGAAACAGCCTACTTTCAGTACAGTTTTTCTCAAATGTTTTCAGACAAATGTGATTTATAATAAATCTGATTAAATTTCAGATTTTATTTTGACATCACTCTGATTTACATTCTGATGAATTTTCCTGAATGGAAGAAAAAGGTGTTTGTGCAAGTGTTCTGGCAGTTTGGCATAACCCAAAAGCTGTCTAATTTATCTTCTGCCTGCAGTCATAATTAATGATGTTTTAGTAATTGCTTACAGACTTCAGAATGCTTATATGTAGTTATTCACTCACTGTCCTCTCCTCCAACCTTCCCCTATCCCTTCAGCAGCACAATGTTTACTTCTTAGCAACTTTTAGGGGGGATCTGTCAAAATCTGGGTGTGCCTATGTGGATATGATCTGCTAGGAGAAAAAGATTGAGAGTCTTTGATTTGGTGGAAAGATCACTGGATGGATGAGAAGTGAGAAACATTGTACTAGTTCACCTTATTCTTCCTTGGCTTTCTTCCACTGCTCTTTCACAGGCTCCTCCACTCTACTCCACCCACCCCCATCCTGAGATTCTGTCCTTAGTCCTGTCCCTTTTGTACTCTTTTGCCAGGCACCTTCTTCTCCTACAGTTTTAATGATCACCTTAAACACTGTAAAGTCTTTATTTTCACGCTGGGTTCTATTCCGAGTTCCAGGTATATTCAGATTGTTTTCTTGATATCTCCACTGGATCCTTTTTGGATACCTTACGTTCAACCCCTAAGCCCGAGTCTAGCTAAACTGTGAGCTACTGTAGCAGGAGGCGTTATCTTGTCTAAGTTTGAAGGCAAGGATCATGTCTTTTTCTTTTTATATCCCTTGCATCTAGCACAGTGTCCTGTTTTAGGAGGTATCTTAGTTACCTAGTGCTGCTGTAACAAAAATACCACAAGTAGGTGGCTTTAAAGAACAGAAATTTGTTGTTTCAGACTTTTGGAGACATGAAGTCCAAATCAGGGCATTGCCTTATGGATTTCTTGGTGCTAAGTGGCTTGTAGATGGGTCCTCACAAGGTCTTCCCTGTGCTTCTCTCTCAGTGTCTGTTTTCCCTTTTTATAATACCTTACTTACAGGGACCCACCGTATGCTGGCATGGCTTCATTAACAAAAGAAAAACCCTATTTCCAAACAGGGTCACACTCATAGATGCAGCAGTTAGGACTTCAACTTATTTTTTTGGAGATTACAGCTCAGGCCATAGGAGGAGGGGAGTGATTTTCCCTTCCTCATGTGTTTATAGTCAAGGGAATTTGCATTCCACTGTTTGAGAGGGAAAAGGATAGGAGCAACATTTTCCCATCTCTCTGTGATCAATGAAATTGGGAGGAGTCTGGCATACTCAGCTCTTTCTGGGTCCTCTTCGTTTTTTGGATTTGTCTAGATTTAGCAGATAGTTGTGTTCTGGACTGCTTATCTATCTATATAATAAGCATAAAGAGGCTCAGTTTAAGATTTAGAAATGTTGATAACCAAGCAACAATTTTTGGTGATTTAAATCTCAAGTGTACTTTAAATTTAGAGATTTTAAGGTGAATACTTATATATATAAAATATATATACTAATAATATATATAAGCATTATGAAAATATAATAAAAATAAATAATAATAGCTATGATTTATTGATTTCTGAGTGTCAGGTTCTGTGCCGTAATTTTATCTGTATTATTTCATTTTATCTTCATAACAACTCTAGAGTTGGTAGTATCTCTACAGTTGAGAAAAAACTTAGGCATAGAGAGTTAAGGAACTTATCAGAGGTCAATAGTCAAGTAATAGTGATGAAGTTGGCTTTCAAATCCAGGACTAAACTGATTTTCCTGAAAATTGTTTATTATATACATATGAAGTACCTAAACCAAACCAGTTATGGGTCAGTTCAGTTCTGATTCATGGTGACCCTGTGTGTGTCAGAATAGAACTGTGCTTCACAGGGCTTTTATGGCTGTGACCTTTTGAAAGCAGATTGTCAGGCCTCTGGGTGAGTTTAGACCACCAGCCTTTTGGTTAGTAGTCTAGTGTTTAACCGTTTGTGCCACCCAGGGACTCCTGTACTAAGTTATACCTAGCTATACTGCGGGAGCCCTGGTGGCTCAGTGATAAAGAGCTCGGCTACTAGCCAAAAGGTCAGCAGTTCAAGTCCACCATTTGCTCCTTGAAAACCCTATGGGACAGTTCCACTCTGTCTTATAGGGCCACTATGAGTCGGAATTGACTCGATGGCGACAGGTTTAGTTTTCGGGTGTACTGTGTATAGCTTAGTGTAAACTATACTCCTATACTAAGCTATACATAAAAAAACAAAAAAATTTTTATAGCTACTAAAAATTAGAAAACAAAAGCAACCTGGTAATACTATCCTGAGGTAAGTTGTGATTGATTTTATATTGTTGAGTATCGGGAACATAAAGAATCCTCCTTTAGGTTTCTTTTGCTAGTCTTTCTTGTAGCTTAATCCTTAAGTTATAAACACTCTTTCTGTTACTTTGTACATAGGTTGTACCCATCAACCCAGTCTTTGATATGCTGAATAACTCTTGAATTCAATTTTGTAGTTGGAATATGCTTTATGTAAGTTATGGACAGAGAAAAGTGACCACGGCAGCTGGAAGCTGGCCTGGTATTATCACCTGGGCCATGGTGTTGCTAGGAGCTACCATGGCATGCACAGCCTAGGCCTTAGTATCTTCTATTGAACATAAACAGTTGCATAGAATATCAGCATCAGACAGGCCATTTTGTGTCCATGATGGATTAAAACAAAAAACAAGACCACTCCATAATCACATTGAAACAGAGATAAAACATGAACTTTGTCTAAGCTGGAAAATACCAAACAACCGCCTCTCCCAGCCAATTTGAGAGACTGCTGCTTCACTACCACTTACAGCTTTAACCTCATTCCAGCCTGTCCTCCCTATTAAAAAAATACAGATCAGCTTTATTAAGAGGTCCAATCATAGAATTACCCTTACTTACTAACAGCAGCCAGTCCTGAGCTAAGCTCTACTTAACCAAAACCCAAACCCATTGCCGACAAGTTGATTCTGACTCGTAATGATCCTGTAGGACACAGTAGAACTGCCCCACAGGCTTCCCCAGGCTATAAATCTTTACAGAAGCAGACTGCCACGTCTTTCTCCCATGGAATGGCTGGTGGGTTCGAACCACTGGTCTTTTCGAAGATTAGCAGCCAAGTGCTTAACCACTGCACCACCAGGCTCCTTCACTTCCTTAAACTCTCCTCCAGATCACCTAACACAAACCAAAATTTTGTGATAAATCATTTCTGACACCCTTGCTGGCGAGACAGTGGTGATGCAGTGGTGGAATTCTCATCTTCCATGAGGGGACCTGGGTTCAGTTATCAGCCAGTGGTCGTCAGGCACTGTCAGTGGAAGCTTGCATGTTGCTGTGATACTGAACAGATTTCAGTGGTGCTTCCAGACTAAAGCAGACTAGGAAAACAAGGCCTGGTGATCTGCTTCTGAAAAGTCAGCCAGCGAAAACTGTGAATCACAGCAGTTCGATCCTGCCGTGCGTGGGGTTTCCACGAGTCGCCTACTCCACAGCAGCTAACATCCCCCCACCACCACCACCTCCCTTGCTAACATGCCCTAAAGTTCTCCATGTTGTTTATTCTCTACCTCCATGTGATGAGTAATTAACCCAACTTGTTTAACTATAGTTGTGTTTCTAGTGGTATTTGGCTGAAGGATATTTGTGTCTTTGACTATTTAATTGATATTAGAAATGTTATAACTGATTAGACAGTAGAACAAAGTAAGGAATGATTGAAAATGTGTATACTTATATTTCTGATAAATCTCATACTTTAGTTATGGCGTATACCAAGTACCATTGCTTGAAAGTATGTATTTTACGTGAAAAGATGCTCAGAGTCATTAGCCATTAAAAAAAAAAAAAAAATCCATTGCCATCAAGTCGTTTCTGACTCTTGGCCACCCCATAGCACAGAGTAGAACTGCCGCGTACGGTTTCAAAGAGTGCCTGGTAGATTTGAACTGCCGACCTTTTTGGTTAGCAGCCAAGTTCTTAACCACTGCACCATTAGCCATTAGGGAGATGCAGATCAAAACAGCAACGAGGTGCTGCTTCAGTCCCACTAGGATGGCTAAGATTAAAAAATCAGAAAATAGCAAATACTGATAAGGATGTGGAGAAGTCAGATACCATAAATGCAAAAGATAGTCTTTCAAGGCCTGATTAGAACGTCATTTAAATGAATACGTTGTTAATTATTAATGAGATTGTATGGAAACCTTAGGGATAGTTCAGTGTGAAAGAGATTTAGTACTTTTTTTTTAGATTGATGACAGTTCTTCTTGAATTCTGACAGAATCCTATAACAAAGTATGTACATTATCCTGTCACTTTCATTTCTATCAGAAATAAAAAAATTAGGAGAATTAGGTGGCTTTAAGAAATGATTTTTTTAACATGAAAACTATTGCTTGCTGTTGAGCTGTTCTAAATTTTTCCTAGGAAAAACCCTTTGTGACAATTAGCGCATTAAAAATGGCTGAAATATACTAACTTTTGTCAGTTTGGAATTTATTTTGCTAAAGGCATGTTTTAAAACCAAGGTTCTTTTTGAAAGTAAATAATGGAATGAAGTTTATGTATTGCTTAACTGATCTATGTTTCAGCATATTTCTTTTAGATAAAGCATGCTTTTCTACATTTTTACAAATTATCGTTGTTCCCCAAACATTACATTCAGTACATGCTTTTTCCTTTAATTCTCCCTTGCATTTGATATTGTTGACCAGCTCTTTCACATATCTCTTTCCCTTTCTCCTCCACAGATTATGTCAACTGGATTCTCTTTATATCTTTTTAATTATTTCTTCTTTATGTATTATTTCCAGTTTTATAGTTTCTTCTCTTCTCCTCTGCCCCCAAGTAAACATTGCACTGGGAATAGTTCTGGGTTGTCTTTTTCCCTGTCTGTGCTCATTTCCCAAGGCTTCAACTGTCATCTTAAAATAGGTAACCCTTAAATAAACATCTCTAATGCGGTGCTCTTCCTTGAATTTGAGTCTTGAAATTCTAACCATCTGCTGAGAATTTCTACTAGGGTGTCTTACCACCTTCAACTTATCTAAACTAAACCTTTTCCAAACCAGCCAACTTCTATCCACATACAGTCTCTAGGCCTTAAAAGTTTGGTCATTTGTGCCTCTTCCTTCTCTCAGCACATATCCAATCAATCACTAAGTTTTATGGGTTTTTGAAAAACTTATTTCAAAAAATTCAAGGTTCAATGGGGAAAGAATAGTCTTTTCAAAAAATGGTGATGGAATAATTTTATATCCATATGAAAACAAACAAACAAATGAAAGCCCTGACCCTTGCCTCACACCATCTGCAAAACTTAACTCCAAATGGATCATAGACTTAAATATAACAGGGAAAATAATAGCACTTCTAAAATAAAGCACAAAAGAAAATATTCATGACCTTGGGCTACGCAAAGATTTCTTATTGCAACGAAAAAAAAGTGCAACAATAAAATGATGAAAAAATGGATAAATTGGACTTAATAAAAATTAAAAATTTTGTTCTAAAAAAGACATCAATAAAGTTAAAAAATTACAGATGGAGAAAGTATTTGCGAAACATTTGATAAAGAACTTGTATCCAGTACGTATAAAGAAATCTTATCAATAATAATAAAACAATCTAATTTTAAAATGGGCAGAAGATTTAAGGATACACTTTGCCAATGGTTGTATATGTGGATATATGAATGACAAATAAGCACATGGAAATATAGTCAACGTCAGCCTTTAGAGAAATGCAAATTAAAACCATAGTAAGATGCCACTACACACCCAATCGGGTAACAAAAATAAAAAAGACTGACAATACCAAGGATTGGTGAGAATGTGTAGGGTTTGGAACTCTTATACACTGCTGGTTAGAACGTAAAGTGGTTTAGCCACTTTGGAGAACAGCTTAACAGTTCCTCAAAACATTAGCGTTACTTATGACCCAGCATTTCCATTCCTAAGTATATATTCTAGAGAATTGAAAACATGTCACAATAACCAAAAAATGGAAACAACCCACATGTCCATCAGCAGGTGAATAGATGAACAACATGTGGTATTTCTGGACAATGAAATACTACTTAGCAAAAAAATAAATAAATAACGAACTATTTACTGATAGATGTAACAACAAGGATGAATCTCAGAAGCATTATGCTAAGTGAAAGAAGTCAGCCACAAAAGACTATATTATGTGACTCCATTTATATGAAGTTTCTAGAACAGGCAAGACTATAGAGACAGAAAGCCTCAGTTGGAGTGGGAGTAGGGATTGACTGAAAAGGGGGCACAAAGGTACTTCTTGAGGAGGTAGAAGCTTTATAAAACATGATTGTGATGATAATTGCACAACTGTGAATTTACTAAAATCCATGAATTGTACACTTACGAATTTTATGGTATGTAAATTTCAATAAAAACAATGAATTTAAAAACAATTCCAAATCTTACTAAAAAATGGAATTACAAGATTCCGTACTGATAATCTGTTGAATGGGGAAGACAGAAGGGTTCTTGTTTACAATAGAATGGTACGTGCTGACTGGTAAACGTGTAGGGAGCGATGGAATTGGAAAATAAACAGTTTGCAATCATTCTAATAAAGATTGAATCAGTCAAGAATCACCAGTCAGTGCTAAATCTAGGAGGAAATTTTGATGAGGAGCAGGATATTTGCATGGTCTGAAAATATCTCCCCACAGACTATTTATTAGTTACAAGGAAAAAAGAGTGGAGAAATGAGGCACCACCTTGACCAGGTAATCGAAAACAATGTCACTAATGAGGGGTAGATGGACATCATATGTCTCTGTTGGTGACACCCCAAGAAGCACACAACATAACCTAACTAGTATTCCTGATGAGACTGCGTAACCTGACTTTAGTCATGAAGAAACCCCAAATGAGGAATGTTCTAGTAAGAATTGTGTGGGGAGGGGGGGGACGTATTAAAAAATGCCACTGTCATAAAAGACAAAGGGAGGTTGTGGCAGTGTTCCAAGTTTAAAGGAGGCTAAAGAGACAATGGAGCCCCGATGGCACAGTAAGGAGCCCTGGTGATACCGTAGTTAAAAGTGCTGGGCTGCTAACCGAAAGATGAGTCGAACCCACCAGCTGGTCTTCAGGAGAAGTATGTGGCAGTTGGCTTCTGTAAAGGTTGTTGTTATTAGGTGCCGTCCAGTTGATTCCGACACACAGTGACCCCGTAGGACAGAGTAGAACTGCCCCAGAGGGTTTCCGAGGCTGTAATCTTTATTGAAGCAGACTGCCACATCTTTCTCCTGTGGAGCTGCTGGTGTGTTCGAACTGCAGGCCTTTTGGTTAGCAGCTGAGCACTTAACCACTGTGCCACCAGGGCTCTTTCCCTGTAAAGATTGCAGCCTTGGAAGCCATATCGGGTAGTTCTATTCTGTCTTACAGGGTCATTATGAGTTGGAATCCACGACAATGGGTTTTTTTTTTTTGAGTTGCTCAATGATTAAGTGCTCAGCTGCAAACAGAAAGGTTGACAGTTCAAAGCTACCAGCCAGCTCCTTAAGAGAAAAGACCTGGCGATCTGCTTTTGTAGAGATTATAGCGTAAGAAACCCTACTGGGCAGTTCTACTTTGTCATATAGGTTTGCTCAGAGAATCAACTCCAAGGCACACAACAATAACAACAAAAAAAGACATGACAATGAAATGAAATACGTATTTAGACTGGATCCTGTACTGGAGACAGAGTGAAAAAATGCTATGAAGGACTTAAAAGATAAATTGACAAACCTGGAATATGGACAGGAGATTAGATTAAAAAATCCATGTTACTGAAATTGATAATTATATTGAGATACTGTGTAAGAGAATTACTGAATTCTTAAATACACACTGAAGTAAAGACCATCATATATGTAATCTGTCCTCTGAATAGTTTTAGAAAAAAACTGTGTGTGTGTGTGTGCGCGCCCATGTGTACATGTAGAGAGAGTGAACTTGTGTGTCCAAATGGTAGTGCAAATGGGGCAAACTGTTAGCAATAGGTGAAGTGGTAAAGAGTGCACAGGTGTTTTTTGTAGTATTCTTATTACAACTTTTCTGTAAGTTTGAAGTTACCTCCAAATAGTTAAAATCTTTTTTTGTTATTGGTGTTTTAAGTGCTTTGACTTAAAAATCAAACTTTTTTTTTCTTTTCTTTTTTGCTTTTTGGGGTGTGTGTGGGGATGGTGGAAACCCTGGTGGCATAGTGGTTAAGAGGTATGGCTACTAACCAAAAGGTCAGTGGTTCAAATCCACCAGGTGCTCCTTGGAAACCCTATGGGGCAGTTCTACTCTGTCCTTTAGGGTCACTATGAGTAAGAATTGAGTAGACGGCAACAAGTAAGGGGTGGGTATGGTAAGGAGCCCCAGTAGCACAGTGGTTAAAGCGATCTACTGCTAACCAAAAGGTTGGCGGTTCGAAACAACCAGCGGCTCCACGGGAGAAAGATGTGGCAGTCTGATTGTATAGACATTTACAGCTCTGGAAACCCTATGGGGTTGCTATAGGTTGGAATCAGCTCGAGGGCAGTGGGTTTGGTTTTTTTGGTGGGGATGGTGGTGGTGGTGGTTTGTTTTCTTTTTTACATACTTTAAAATATGTTTTAGGTTTTTTGGGAGGAGTTGGGAGAGGAAGGCCGGCATTTTTATAGTCAAGCATAAGTTTGAAGTTCTCAATTTGTTAAGTGAATTTGAATACCAAGTGTAGATTGACCCTGCATGTTTATAGTTAGACTACAAATACTGTGATATAGCTGCACTCATTGAAGCATCGGTTTGCAGTTTTTTGTTTTTAGATTCTGAAAAATGGCTGATAATTTAGATGAATTTATCGAAGAGCGAAAAGCCAAACTGGCCAAAGACAGAGCAGAGTTGGAAAGTGATCCACCTTACATGGAAATGAAGGTAAAGATACTAATTTTCTTCCAACTTGTTCATTAATATTAAAGGTTAGATCTGTATAAAAATGTGAAGTTATATTCTCATATAACTGCTCTTATATGAGAATCTTCTGTTTCATACCTGTTTGGATTTGCTACCCTTCCAACTCTGAGAACCTGACTTTGGACAAGATTTCAGAGATTTTGAATGCTGTTTTTCCTTTGTGGTGTTCTCTGTCTTATACTGTTTCTGCCTTCTTAGTAGAGTTTTAATTTGTGTACTTTGTAAAATGATTAATAGACTGGTTCTAGTACAAAGAACTTGCAAAAATATAAACAGAATAGATACAAAAGCAAGTTCTCATATTCTGTGTGAAAAAGCTCAAAGTGAATTTCTTAGGATAGTTTCTTTTATTTTGTAATATTTGCTCCTCATAGTATACATCTGTTAAAATGATTGTTTCTCAAAGTAGTGCCTGAAATAAGTTTTCTTAAAGCTGTCCTAGTTTTGGCGAGACAGTGATTCATCCATTTCGCAAACATTTATTGAGTCTGTGCTAGGTACTGTGCTGGGCTCTGAGAATACAGCACTAACCTAGACAGATGTGGCACCTGGTCTCATGGGTTCAGTGTATGTAATAAGAAACAGGCTGTAGATTAATCTGTGCAGTGTGGTCCATCATAACTAGAGTAACTGTATGTACTAATTTGCCCAAGGCAATCATGATTTGCTGTGCCGGTGTCTCATCTGTTTTAGCAGATGTCTTGGACAAAGGTATTGTTGTTCAGATGTTAAATAATAATTGTTTTAATTATAAGGCTAGCATTTATTGTTAAACAAAAAAAAATTTTTTTTTTTTTTTTACTTATGGATCAGATATTATTTTAAGAGATTTCACTTATATTTCACAGTAAAATAAGTGCTGTTATTGTCATTTTCCAGATGAGTAAACTGAGGCATGGAGAAGTAATGAGACTAAGGTTATAGAATTAGTAAGTGGTGAAACTAGGATTTGGTCTCTGGCAGCCTGACTCCAGTGCATTTTCGTTTTGACCACTCTGTTAGGTTGCCTTCCTTCAAAAATAGCTGCTATGTACTTTGCATGTATTGTCTCATTTAGTCATAATATCTCTGTAAATTTGGCAGAATATTTTTGTTTTACAGATCAAGAAACTGAAGCTTAAAGGGGTTAAGTAATGTGGTGGATTCAGGATTTGAACAGGCTCCAAAGTCACCCTGCATTACTTAGGACCTGCTTACAATTTTTGGACAGACTTATGATGTAGCTTCAAATACAGCTTTATTATAATCTCTAATATTAAAAAGTGCATAAATAATTATCTTTAAGTCTTAAGTATCACGTGCACATGAGGCCTAGTAGGTCATCCTTAGCCTGCTGTATTGTTTTTCCAGAACCCCTCCCTAGCACTCTGTATATACCACATGATCTAACTGTGTGTTACGTTTATTGTGTGTTTCCCCAGTAGCTTATAAGCTCCATGAGGGTAGAGATGCTTGCACATCTTGTTTACTCAGGTATTTCCAATGCTTGGGACAGTGCCTGACACATAGTAGGGGCTCACTGAATATTTGTTGGTAAATGAATGAGTTAAATATTAGGATATTTATTATATTATTTAAATATCTTTGGTTAATTTTTCAAATTTCACACTTAACTTTTTTTTATGGTATACTGTGTAATTTTGTCAAGCTATTTTTTAATAAAAACAATGAGACGAATTGTCTATTTTGTGGTTTTTTTCTCCCTTCCTTTTGTAAATATTGTGTCTTCTTCAGGGAAAAGCACCAGAGAAGCTTTCTGAAAACAGTAAAATATTGATCTCCATGGCTAAGGAAAACATACCACCAAACAGTCAACAGACCAGGGGTTCCTTAGGTAGGTCATTAGTTGTGCTGCACATTCTTAGCAGGCTGTTTGTTGTGAAAGAGGTTTGTCTTGTCATAAAAAAAAATATTTCTTTGGAATCTCAGTAACTCTTTCCTTTCTGGAGTCTTACATATTACAGTATGGTCTACATATGAAATATACTGAGAACCTTGTACCTGTTTTATAAGACACTTGCTTGGTTATGATTTATTGAAATGATAGCAGTAATTATAACATAACTAAAAATTAATTGAGAAATTTGAATGGAATTTTTATATGTGTGTGTGAGAGAGTATAAGCTGTATTTGTTGAATAAAAACAGTAGACTAAGACAAAAGAAAAATGCTTGAAGGACATAAAATGCTATTAGGTAAAAGACCATTTTATTATTGATAACCATATTGGAATTTTAAAGAAGTTAATACTGGAGCCATACTGACTCTTTAATTATGGTTTCTTATGAAAACATTTGAAACTTTACCACATTTTTTTTTTGTGAGTATACATTTTTTTCTAAGAAAACATGTATATTTTTAATATACATCTTGTGAATAACTGATGATGACTGAAACTTTTTCAAAAAAGGTCAAATGATGAGAGGTTGCAAGGAGATTGGAACTCTTATGCACTGCTGGTAGGAATGTAAAATGGTACGACCACCGTGGAAAATGAGAAATAGAAATACCATACGATCCAGCCATCTAGGATATATTCTCTAGGAATACATCATAGAGAAATAAGAGCTGTCACACGAATTGACACACCCATGTTCACTGCAGCATCATTCACAATAGCAAAGAGATAGAAACAACCTAAGTGCCCATCATCAGATGAATGGATAAACAAATTATGTACATACACACAATAGAATATTACACAACAATAAAGAACAATGATGAATCTGCAAAATATCTCACAACATGGATGAATCTGGAGGGCATTATGCTGAGTGAAATAAGTCAATCACAAAAGGACAAATATTGTGTGAGACTACTATTATAGAAACCCAAGAAAAAGTTTATACACAGAGAAGGAAAAATCTGATGGTTACAAGGGAGGGGAGGGGTGAAAGGGGAAATCACTAACTAGATAGTAGACATGTGTCAACTTTGGTGAAGGGAAAGACAACCCATATTATAGGAAAAGTCAGCACAGCTTCACCAAGGCAAAATCATAGAAGCTCTAGACACATCCAAACACCTTGAGGGACTGAGTTGCTAGGGCTTAGGGCTGGGGACCGTAGTCTCGGGGGACATCTAGGTCAATTGGCGTAATGTAGCTCATAAAGAAAATGTTCTACATCCTACTTCGGTGAGTAGCGTCTGGGGTCTTAGAAGCTTGTGAGCGCCCCTCTAAGATACGTCTATTTGTCCCAGCCCATCTGGAGCAAAGGAAAATGAAGAAAACCAAAGATACAAGAAAAATACTAGTACAAAGGACTAGTGGACCACATGAACCATAGCCTCCACCTCCTGAACCCAGAAGGAGTAGATGGTGCTCGGCTACCACCAGCAACCGCTCTGACAGGGATGACAATAGTGGGTCCTGCACAGAGTGGGAGAAAATATAGAACAAAATTCATATTCACCAAAAAAAGGCCAGACTTACTGGTCTGACAGAGACTGGAGGAACCCTGAGACTGTGGCCCCTGGGTACCCTGCTAACTCAGAACTGAAGCCACTCCCAAAGTCTACTTTTCAGCCAAAGAATAGACAGACCTATAAAACAAACAATGACACACATGAGGGACGTGCTACAAGACCAAATAGGCAACACCTGTCCAAAATCAAAGATGAGAAGGCAGGAAGGACAGGAAAACTGGACTAATAGACCCAGGGAACCTGGGGTGGAAAGGGAGAGAGTACTGACACATTGCAGGAATTGCAACCAATGTCACAAAACAATTTTTGTATAAATATTTGAATGAGAAACTAATTTGCACAGTAAACTTTCACCTAAAGCACAATAAAATAAAACTCAAAAAAAAAAAATTGCCAAGGGTTGGGGAAGGAGGTTAAAGTGTCCCCATATGGGCTGCTTTTCATGGCAACAGGTATAGTCTTGAACTGTTAGCTGTTTTGCATTTGTATGTCACTGGATACAAGGGTATGCTGGCCAAGAGACTGGAGAGTTAGTGGACTCTTTGTCATTACCAGAAAAACAGCTCAGAGCAAATACCCTTCTTTGAGTATCTCATTTATAAATAACCTTTTCAGTTTTGTTTCTCTTACAAATAAGTGGGTAATATACGGCTTTAGTGAATTTAAGCCTGGTGGCGTAGTGGTTAAGTGCTACGGCTGCTAACCTAATGGTAGGCAGTTTGAACCTACCAGGCACTCCTTGGAAACAGTACGGGGCAGTTTTACTCTGTCTTTTAGGGTTGCTATGAATCAGAATTGACTCGATGGCAATGGGTTTTTTTTTTTTTTTTATTGTGGTTAAGTTCCTTAATCTCTAAGGCTCTGAGTTTCTTTATATATAATACAATGAAATTAGATGATATTCCAGCCCTCAATTTTTATGAGTACAAACTTTGATTTTTTTTAAGTTCAAAAATTTTTTTGTTTGTTTGTTCATCCTTTTTAAGTTTAGTGATAGGTTCTTTCAAGCAGCAAGGTCAGACAATCTATTTGAAATTCTGGAGTTGGAACTTTCTTTGGCTTGAGACTATCATGTGTTTGTGACTTGGAATGTTATTTAGCTTCTTTGTCTTCTCATTTTAAGACTTGGCATCTGTCTTAGAAGTTTGTTGTGGGCAATAATTGAATACATATGCAAATATGACTGACATGTAATGGGTACACAATTAATATTAATTTCCCTTCTTTTTTTTAACCTGTTTTTAAAATTGCATTTTTGCTTTTTGAGAATTTAATTAATTAAGAATTAAAAAAAATTTTTTTTGATCATTACACTGACAAATGGCGGGTAGTTTAGAAGTCTATTTAAAGACAATAACCTCTCCCTGTTCCCGGCTCTTCCTTAGGGCTCTGTTCTAGGCCCTCCTCTTTTCACTCTTTGAGTGACCTCATACACTCACGTGGCTTTATTAATTAAACGTACTCATGACTCGTGGACCTCTGTCCTGATCCCAACCTCTTCTCTGAACTCTGGTTTCCTGCTGGCCATCTGTACTTGAATGTCATGAGCTCAGAATCAAAATGTGCAAAATTAACTTATCATACTCCTCTCAAAGTTTCTGGTGCTCCCCATCTCTGTGAGCTGCCTGCCTAGTCGTGCTTGACTCCTCTCTTCCACTTACCTCCCACATCCAAGCAATTACACAAGTCCAGTTGTTTCTAAAGCTTAAATCTCAAATAGGTTCACTTTTCTCTAATCTCAGTGACGTTTTATGCAGGCTTCCATCTGTCTCTCACTTAGATTTTTGCAAACAGCTTCTTAGTTGTTCTTTCTGTTTTACAGTCTAGCCCCCTCTAATAAGTTTCTACCCTGTCCTTGATATCCTTCTAAAAAAAAATCTGATCCTGTTAGTCTCTGCTTCATACCTTTCAATAGCTTCTTGTTTCCTGTGTGATAAAAGTCCAGCGTTTCATACTGTGTTTACTCTTTTATTTAGCTTTCCCAGACTGGGTTGGCCACTCCTGCCATGTGCTCCTATGGCATTGGTTCTTGCCTTGAAGAGCAGTTTCGAACTTGCTTGCTCAACTCTCTCTTGTACTGCAGTGTCATGCCAGCTTGCCTGTCATTGTATCTCCACTGCCTAGCACAGTGCCTGACACTTTGGTGCTTAGAAAAGATGTTCTAAATGAATACATGTCTCCATTAAAAAATAAAATAATTTCTCTCATGTTTGTAGAATTTAATTTTCATGGCATGGTACATTTATTGCTAATTGAGGCAATATTTATTTTTTAGGCACATTGAATCTTACTAAAGAATCATAGGTAAATAGACTAATTTTATACCTTAGTATTCAGTTCCTGACCTCTTGTCTGAGTAATTGTGGCCTTAAACTTAGGCCAAATATCTAGTGTTTGACACTGGGAAAGTATAAAATAACTTGACAGCTGAGAGTTTTTCCTAAGTTGCCTCATCTAGGAATTATAAAACAAATTGGTCTAATAAAGGACAAGTTTTGGAAGTTATGTACTGACTTAAAGCTCTTTGACACTAGTTAGAATGAGTAAGTGAGCATAGTAGCAACCAGTAGTATATATTACATTGAAACAACCTAATGATAGCTCAGTACAACTATTGTATAACACTAAATTTTCTGGTATTGTAAATTCATTTCTGTTAGATACTGATGATATTCTAGGTAATGCTTATCTGTGTGGCTCATTCTTCCACCATTTATATCTTCCATAGAAGTATTTGTGGTAGCATGTACATGGTTTAGACCATATAAGCCAAAGAGACAATGTCCTTGGTAAAGAGTTTGTCAGAGTTAGTCACATGTAATGTAATGAAGAGAGAGGCAACTGAATGTGATCTGTAAAAGCGTGTATCTTCTAGCTCCCTATACAGTTTCTAGGCATCATATTTGTGATCATTTCATTAAAAGAAATTCCTTAACTTTTCCTTCTAACTTATTATTGTGTTTAATAATTATTACTAATAAGAAGATCTTCTGTTTATCTTTTAATAGGTCTACTATACATCAGTTAACTTCCTAATCCTTTTTCTTGCTTAGAGAAGTTGAGCATTATCACTTGGATTTTGGTGTTTTGTATCCTGGAAAAAGGGTGTGTGTGTGTGTATGTGTATGTATATAATTTATTTTCTTTTTTGTTGTTGGAAATATACACAGCAAAACATACACCAATTTAACCATTTCTATAGGTACAATTCAGTGACACTGATTACATTCTTCAAGTTGTGCAACCATTCTCACCTTCCTTTTCCAAATTTATTCCTCCATCATTAACATAAACTCACTGCCCTATAAACTTCTATCTAACCTTACGAGTTCCTGTTGCCAATTTGATCACATATAGATAGTTATTTAAAAGAGTACAATGCTCAACACATTCTTTAGAAATTAAGCTAAACTGTTGTTTAGCTTAAAGAAGACTACCCTGGAAGGTATTTTTAATAGATAAAATAACTCAGCCATACTTTTAACATTTCTTTATATATACGTATGTTTTGACCCCAAAGATTTTCTACGTTGCTTTTGAAATGTAGTTCCTGGTTCAGTGATGAGGATGAAGGCGTGAAAGCATTGCTTTGTTTTTATTGTTGTATTTTTCTTTAAAAAAATAAAAACTAGCCTTTCTTGTTGGCAGTTCATTGTATAATTTTATAATTAGACTGTGCACACATGCATACAGCTTTTTCTTCTTTTTCAACACATAGAATATGTTTCTAAGGCATAGCTCCTAATCTGCATCTAAAGGCATTATTTTATGACTTATAGTATGAGGATATGACCAGGACCTCTTTAGAATAAAAAGCAACCTAGACCTGGCATGAATCCCTTAGTAACCAGACTTTATCCCTGAATGAAAGAAAAGTGTATTGCATATCAAACTGATTGGTATTTGTAGTAGGTTATAGGTGGTGTCAAATAGTACTTACTATGTTATGTTGAGAATCCTTGAGTGCAGCAAATGGTTAATGTGCTTGGCTGCTAACTGAAAGGTGGGAGGTTTGAGTCCACCCAAAGGTGCCTCAGAAGAAAGGCCTGGCCATCTACTTCCAGAAATTCAGCCACTGAAAACCCTGTGGAGCACAGTTCTACTGTGACACACATGGGGTTGCCATGAGTCGGAATTCACTCGACAGCAACTGGTTTATGTTTTATTGAAATCGTTTGCTTACTTCTTTGCTGCCCAGATACTGTTCCTTTGGACAGGGAGTTATACATCTTCATCTTCCCAAGGCCTAGCAAAGTACCTGGCACATGGGGGGCACTCTACTACCACCAGTTGCACACATAAAAATTCATTGAAATACTTAAGACTAAATTTAACAAAAAAAGCATAAAACTTACATGTGGAAAACTACAAAACATGGCTAAGAGAAATTAAAGACTATCTTAGTAAATGGAGAGACAGTCTATATTCATGGATAAAAAAACTCTCTCAATATAGCTAGGATCACCAAGGCATACTGTAATCATACTACAAGAAGGAAGAGGCAAGCACTGTTCAAACAACTTGATACTTTTTTTTTTTAATGTTTTTAGTTCTGTTGTTTCTAATGTTTTAAATTGCAGTGTACTAAATATATATATATAAATATATATTAGTTTTACTATTTTTTAACATTTTCCTATACATTAATAACTGACAATAAGAGAGTTTTTAATGTTTCAACAAACATTTGTAAAGGTCACAAAATAATTGTAATTTTCCCATTAATTTGTAAGATTGCTTTGCACACAGTTTTTTGGAGCCCTGGTGGTACAGTGGTTAAGTGATATGGCTGCTAACCAAAAGATGGGCAGTTTGAATCCACCAGCTGCTCCTTGGAAACCCTATGAGGCAGTTCTTCTCTATCCTGTAGGGTCACTATGAATTGGAATCTACTCGATGGCAATGGATTTGGTTCTGGTTATTGCAGTTTTAGCTTACATGGTCATTTTTATGATCTCTCAGTACAATGCAAAGCAAGGAGTACCTATACATCATGACAAAAGGAAGTTTATTCCAGGAAAGGAAAATTGTTTTAATATTTGAAAATCAAGCAGCGTAATTCATCATATTAACAGAATAAAGGAAAAAAAGCATGTTTATCAGAAGATGTAGAAAAAACATTTGATAAAATTCAGCACCGTCATGATTAAAATTGTTAGCAGTCTAAGAATAGAAGAAAAGTTCCTTAATCTCATAAAGTATAGCTACAAAAAGCCCTGCATCTAACGTCATACTTAATGATAAAATATTGATTACTTTTTCCCTTGAGTTCGGAAACAATACAAGGTTGTTTTCTATCACTACTTTTCTCCAGCTTTGTACTTGAGGAGCTGTTCAGTGCAATAAAAATGGTGTAAAGTTTAGAAAGGGAAAAGTAAAATTGCCATCATTCACAGATAACATGATCGTTTAAGGAGAAAATCCAAAAGAATATACGGACTAGTACAATAAAAAATAAATAAATAAAAAGAGTATACAGACTGTTAGAATTAGTAATGAATTTCACAAGGTCACCAGATAAAAGGGTATTTTTATATTCTAGTAGCAGACAGTTGAAAAATGAAGAGAAAAACTGTCATTTACAATTTTATCAAAAGCATCAAATACTTAGGAATAAATCTAACAAAGTATGTATGAGACCTGTATAATAAAAACTGTAAAACTTTGCTCAGAAGATTTAAAGAAACCTAAGTAAATGAAAAAAAAAAAAAAAATTTTTTTTTAAGTAAATGGAGAGAGATACCATTTTCTTGGGTTGTAAGATTCGGTATCATTAGTTGTCAGTTTTCTTCAAATATATAGATTCAGTGCTGTTTATCAGCTGGTTTCTTGGTAAGCTGATTTATACGGAAATAAAACAACCTTAAAAAAAACTGAGCTCCATAGGCACATCCAGACTCCCTGATGGACCGAATCGCTGGGCTGAGACCTGCGGGGACCGTGACCTTGAGGAACATCTAGCTTAATTGGTGTAACATAGTTCATTAAAAAAAATGTTCTACATTCTACTTTGGTGAGTAGCTTCTGGGGTCTTAAATTCTTGTGAGTGGCCATCTAAGATACTCCACTGGTCTCACTCCTTCTGGAGCAAGGGAGAAAGAAGGAAACCAAAGACACAAGGGAAAGATTAGTCCAAATGACTAAATGACCACAAGCACTACAGCCTCCACCAGATTGAGTCCAGCACAACTAGATGATGCCTGGCTACCACCACCGACTGCTCTGACAGGGAGCAAAGTAAAGGGTCCTGGATAAGCTGGAGAGAAATGTAGAACAAAATTCTAGCTCACACACACACAAAAAAAAGCAGACTTAGTGGTCTGTCAGAGACTGGAGAAATCCCGAGAGTATGGCCCCTGTACACACTTTTTGCTCAGTAATGAAGTCATTCCTGAGATTCACCCTTCAGTCAAAGATTAGATGGGCCCATGAAACAAATGGGACTAAATGGGCACACCAGCCCATGGGCAAGGATGAAGAGGCAGGAGGGGACAGGAAAGCTAAGGCTGAGAAGGGGAGAGTGTTGACATGTCGTGGGGTTGGCAACCAATGTCACGGGACAATATGTGTATTAATTTTTTAATGAGAAGCTAGTTCTGTAAACCTTCATCTAAAGTACAATTAAAAAAGTTGCAGGTTAAATCCAGAGCATAAAGAAAAAAAAAAAAAGATGACTTACTGAATGCTGAGACTAAAAATAAGTAGATAATCTGAATAGCCATAATAGCCCTAAAGAGAAGGAGCAAAGTTGGAGGGATTAAAGTGTTAGATATAGTAATCAAGAGAGGTTAGACTCTTGGAACAGAGTAGACAGCACAGAAACAGACTCATTTATATACAGTGTTTTGATAGATGACATAAACATAGGTGCCTGGAATTAAGTGGGAAAAGAGTGGTCATAAATAAATGATGCTGGATCAATTAGATATCCATACCAAAAAAAACCCCCAAACAAAAAATTTGAAACCTTAACCATATCTCATACAGCACTAATTCAGAGGGCTCATATCCTTAAATGTAAAGCCTAGCGCTATAAAGCTTTTAGAGAAAACATAGGAGAATGCCTTCAAGACATTGGGTAGACAAAAGATTTCTTAAACAGAGCATGAAAAATACTCTTTGACAACCACTTTTTATGTTCCAGCCAATTTCTTCTTGTACCTTGTCTTCAATAACTATTTGATTCCAAATAATTGACCCTACCAGAATCAATAGTCCATTGATTTTTATTCACTTATGTCATTGACCTTCCATCCTCTTATGTCATCATTTCGTTTCTTAGGTCAACTGGATTATGTGGTCCTATATTATAACTAGGGGGTGTAGTTATAATTTCACAGTGGTTCAGTGGTAGAATTTTTACCTTCCAGGCAGGAGACACAGGTTCGATTCCCAGCCAGTGCACCTCATGTGCAGCCACTACCTGAGGCTGTGTGTTGCTGTGATACTGGAGGTTTCAGCAGAGCTTTCAGACTAAGATGGACTAGGAAGAAAGGACTGGAGTTCTGCTTCTGAAAATCAGCCAATGAAACCCCCATGGATCATAATGGTCCGATCCATAACTGATCTTGGAAATGGTGCAGGACCAGGCACTGTTTGGTTCTGTTGTGCATGCGGTCACCATGAGTGAGGGGGCAACTCAATGGCAGCCAAGAACAACAGCATATTTACTCCCTTGCACATCCTCATTTTTCTTTCCTCTCTTTTCCTTTGTCTTATTTTTTTGGCAACATCTTAACTGTAGTTAAATCCAATTCTGTATTTGTTGTTTGCCTGCCTGTATGTAGCTGAAATTCGGTGGCAAAAACACACAACTGTGTAACTGGTCTTTAAAGTAGTGACTGCCAATCTCAAGTGGGCTTTTAGTCCTGTTGGTGATTCTACTACATTTCCCTAGTCCACTGCCTTCTTAGGCAACTTTTTCATCTTTACTTTCTCCTCAAACCTACCATACCCCACTTCAGGTGATGTTCTTACTTATCTCACTGAAAATAGAAGCCATTAGAATTTGTCGTATCTCCCACCCTCACATCTTCCAGCCAACCTACATCTGAACCTATATATTCCGCCTTGCCTTCTGTTACCACAGGTGAATTGTCTTTGAGCCTTAGACTTTCCACTTGTACAATAGATCCCATCCCCCTTTTACTCAAAACATCACTTAATCAGTTCTCATCTGAATCATAAGTTTTCCCTTTCTACTAGATTATTTACATTAGAATACAAACATTGCTATAATGCATCCCATTTTATGAAAATAAAAATCAACCTTTTATGTTCCTTCAGCTGCTGCCAATTTCTTGGTGCTCCTTTATGACAAAACTTCAGAAGACTTATCTATATTCACTGTCTTCAATTCCTTTCACTTCAGTCTCTCTTAATCTTATCTCAGGCTTTCTTTCATACTGCAACACTCAACACCTCTTGTCAAGGTCAGCATTAGCCCCTAACGTAGCTACATTTATTGGTCAGTTCTCAAATTCATCTTTTTCAACTTACCTGCTCATTTAATGTCTCAATCAATCCCTTCTTGAAATATCTTCTTCACTACTTTTTTCAGTTTTCTCCTGCCTTACTTGTTCTCTTTGTGCAGAAAAGAGCTAACATTGTACACCTGAGACTACCTATCTGTCTTAGTTATCTAGTGCTGCTATAACAGAAATACCAAAATTGGATGGTTTAACAAACATAAGTTTATTTTCTCATGGTTCAGGAGGCTAGACGTTCAAATTCAGGGAACCATCTCCAGAGGAAGGCTTTCTCTGTCGACTCTAGGGAAAGGTTCTTGTCATCAATCTTCCCCTAGTCTAGGAACTTCTCAGCATAGGGATCCTGGGTCCAAAGGATGTGCTCCACCCTTGGCTCTTCTTTCTTGTTGGTAGGAGTTTCCTGTCCTCTCTGTTTGATTCTTTCTTTTATATCCCAAGAGATTAGCTCAAAATACAACCTAATCCTATAGGTTGAGTCCTGTCTCATTAACATAACTGCCTTTAAACTTGCCTCATTAACATCTTAGAGGTTAGGATTTACAACACATAGGATAGTCATATCAGATCACAGAACTAGCCAACTTGACACATTTTTGGGGGCACAATTTAATCCATAACACTATCCTTTTTTTTATCCTTAGAAAGGCCTATTTGCAATGTTGGCCCTTGTCTGACATCTAGGAACTTGGCTAGTAAACAGTTCCCTACCCTGATGTAAAACTTTCCCTAAATGAGAAGAGTGACCTGACTTATTATGCCTAAGCTGTTTGTACAAACAAAGTGGGTTATGCTGAACACCTGCTTTCCTTCTGGGAATCTGGAATCTTGGTGCATGCTAGGCAGAGGGCACCTGTGTGACCAGCCCCCAATAAAAAACTCTGGACACTGAGTCTCTACTCAGCTTCCTTGGTAGACACTTTACACATGCTGTCACAACTCCTTGCTCGAGGAATTATGTAAATGTGTCTTGTGTGACTCCAATGGGGAAGGCGTCTTGAAAGCCTGTTCTTGGTTTCCTCTGGACTTTGCTCCATGTGCCTTTTCCCTTTGGCAATTTTGTGTTGTATCCTTTTGCTGTAATAAGCCTGAATCATGAATATAATAACTCCTGTGTCCAATGAGTCCTTGTGTTGACCACCAAGCCTGGGAATGGTCTTGGGAACCCTGATACATTCCTCTGTGTTTTTTTCTGGTTCTTTTTCAGTTTTCTCACCTCTAAACTTCGGGTATTCCAGGAATCTATCTTCTGTATCTACAGTCTCTTGGTATTCTTATCCATCATTTCTGGGCTATTCCCTCTCACTCTTATGTTAATAATATTAATTATAATGTTAATATATATTAATAGTGCCAGTGATCAGCATTTCAGGCTGCAAGGTTCACTAGATTTATTTTATCTTTTATGCTCTGAATCCATTACTTTGGAAATCTGCAAGCAGGAAGATTACAGATTACCAAAGTAAGGTAAAGAGATGTTACTCTTATTACTAGAAATTATGTGGTATAGTTTTTAAAAGTTCATTGTTTTTCATGCTGGTTCTGGAAATTTGGAAGAGAAAGAATTATAAAGAAAAAATTACATTGTTGTAATTAAAAAATAATAATCATAAAGGAATCAACATCAGAATTTTATATTACAGAAAAGCTCTAGAGTTTAGACAAAGGTAAAAATTTCCGTTAATGTAAAAGTTTTGGAAAACAGACAAAATGAAATTATTGATATTTTACTAATTTTTAGTCATACTTTTAATTATCATTTTCAAAGCATATTTAGTCTCAAGTTAATCTTGTTAGAAGCCAAATCCTAGACACTCTTCTACTTCTGCTGTTCAGTGTGTGCAAGATGAATGAGTCTTTTGTACAAATACTTTTACATAGCTGAAATTTGAGGACAGTGTTCTCTCCTCAAAGTGGTCACATTCTTTTGTATGTCACCTGCTTATATAAAGGCCTGTTATTATTTCCTATAACTTGATTATTTTTACATAATTCCTGCTTATGATAATATAAGCAGTGTCCACTATGAGTGCTGTGTTAAAAGATAAATGAATTAAAAAATGATATACTTTAGTTTTCAATATTTTATTTAACCTACAACTACTATAGAAACCAAATAGTTCTCTTTGTTGTGGTTCTGAAGCATCGTGTTAACGATCTTAGAGTCACTGTTGCACTTGAAGTGACATCACTTTAAGTGACCCTAAAATGAGACTAATGCTTTACTTGCCACTGGAGCCATCAAAAGATAACTGCTAAGTAAGTCAGTCTCCCCATGTTTCTTAGCTTATTAAGTCAATTGAGATGCCGTTGTTAATACATAGTTTAAAATGAATAAAATATTTAAATTGTTTCATACAGCTCTTAATTTCATTTCTATGACCTGGCTCTAATCCCTAAAATATTGGTACTGGATGACAAAAACAAGAATGAAAAAGTTAGTGTTTTCTGTTAACTAAACCTTAAATTAATAAAATTTTAAATAATTCTGAAGACATTATATATTGCTACTTGTCTGCTAAGGGAATTATTAGAAACAATCCACAGTAAAAAGCAAACACTCTTGATAAATAAGATTGATCTTAGTATGTATGAGAAGTAGTTTATGAATGTAATGAATCACGTTTTCCTTCCTATTGTTCCACATAAACTCACCATACAGAATTGAAGAGCAGTAGTAAAAATCACTTTAAACACATGACTTTTCTGAGAGCTGTGAACTGCTTGTTCCCTGTATGGGAAGCAGAGTTTAGAGGGGAGGCTTCATCCTTGCAGCCCTGTTCTTTTCTCTTTGACACAACAGAGCATCCATTGTGACCCTGTGTAACTAGAGATAAGAAACTTTGGCTACTAGTTATTATGCTTCCTCGCTATGCAATCAGACCACTAACAGAGGAAGTGAGATACTAAGAACGGTATATTCTTTTCTCCTTTTCTTTCTCTTATTCCTTCCTCTTGCTCAGACACTCAGCCATATATATTCATTCACTCTTGTGATCAGTGAACATTTCTTGGATATAAATTGTGTGCCAGGCATTGTAAAATTGCATAAAGCATAGACCTTCATGGATTTTATAGTTTAATTTCATAAGCAATACTCCATTCTGAATGTGAGAATGAAAACTATTTCTCTCCTTAGGCTTAAATTCTGTGACTTTAAACAAAGTTTAGACTCCTTTTTGAGGAAATAGTAACTTTTTCTAGGATGATTTAAAATTCCAAGCATATGTAATGTTTTGGATTCTTTTGGAAGAGTGTTGGGAGCATTAGCGAGAAGAGTCCCTAAGCAATTGTCCCTTATCTTCCATTATCAGAGTTAAGTAGGTCAGAAGTATTTATCAAGAGAATTCTGCAGTGCTTGTGGTGGGAAAAGAAGCCCTGGTTGGACAGTGGTTAAAGCTAAGTCCGGGGTTGGCAGTTTGAACCCACCAGCTACTCTTTAAGAGAAAGATGTGGCAGTCTGTTTCCCTAAAGATTTACAACCTTGGAAACCTTATGGGGCAGTTCTGCTCTGCCTTGTAGGCTCGTTATAAGTCAGAATTGACTCGATGGCAGTGCATTTTTGGTGGGAAGGGGAGTCTGTTGGCGCAGTGGTTAAATGCTTGGCAAAGTGGTTAAGTGCTTGGCAGTTCTGTAGGGTCACTATGAGTCAAAATTGACTCGATGACAGTGCGTTTGGTTTGGGTTTTTTTGGTTATGGTGGAATTGAGTATTCCAGAAAAATCAGTAGACATTTATTTATTTTTATACTACTTTGGCCTTTTCCCTCTGCAATATTTTGGTGATATAATAAAGCAGTGGTGTGTCACATTCATGATAAGTTACCATCATTTGCGAGCAATGGGGCACGAAAATGGTGATATACCGGTACATGGCAATTCATAAACTGTATTCAGTTATTGTAGCTATAGTCTTTTTAGCAGGATCTCTAAAGAAAATTTTATTTAGAAATGATAATTTCTTATACTGTACTATTATATAGTAAAACAAAAACCAAAACTAAACAAAGGGAGGAGAGGGGCTTCAGAAATCTACAAAGAATACTCATGTGATATCTGTGCTTCTTGACATAGTATTTTGCTATTAAAACTATTTGAAAAGTATGTAATTTGATTCTTAAAAGCTTTATTGAGATATAATTTAAATACTATAAAGTTTACCCACTTAAAGTGTACATGCCATTGATTATTAGTATATTTACAAGTTATGCAGCCATCATCATTATCTAGTTTTAAGACATTTTCATCACCCCAAAATGCAGTTTGACTTTTGAACTTTATATTAGGAAATGCTACTTAAAATTGAAGTTTTCTTTGAAAATTAACATTCATTTATATGAAATCAGAATTGATAGTTTAAAGATTTTTGGAAACTCCAGTCTGAGCCACTCATGACCCTAATAATTTATCCTCAGAAACATATTACAGCAAAGATATGTTTGTATTCTAAAAAGTCTTGTTAACTAATTTACTGAAAAAACAGACACATTAAAATTGTTGTAGGCATTGGCTTTTATAGAAATTACAGTAGAATTAAGTGAAGACGTAAAGGTAATCAGCTTTTCTTTGCTTTAATTTTGCTGTTCTTGAAAAAGCAAGATGCAGAACAATGTAGAATAATTTATCTAAGGGGGAAAAAGTAAATATATTTAAGTATTTGTTTATAAATTCATAAAATATCTCCAGAAAGAAACATAAACAGTAATATTGGTTGTCCCTGGTTAGGAGAACTGGGTGGCTGGGGTCCATGGGTGGTAGAGATATTTTCCATTACTGTATTACCTATGGAAGCATTTTAAATAAAAAACTTATCCAGATCTCAGTCTCAGAATCAACATTACTGAGTTCCTTCTTACTGTGCTTTGTTCAAGGAAGTAGAACTCTATTGAGGTTGGTTTGAAATGAACTGTATTACTTAAAAGGTTGTTTTCTTTTAGGAATTGATTATGGATTAAGTTTACCACTTGGGGAAGACTATGAACAGAAGAAACATAAACTAAAAGAAGAATTGAGGCAAGATTATAGACGCTATCTTACTCAGGTAATGAGTTCTGTTTATTAGTTGGGTTTTATGCCTCTGAACTCATTGCCTAAATTTGTTTTCCTAAGGTTTTATGCACTAATTTCCAGGTTTTCAGTGGTGTCTAGCAAAGGGGTTGCAACTTTGAGTGTTATAGTAAAAATTATGTAACATAAATATATATGACATAAATGACATTGATAGAGATTACTGGTACTGTGAACTGGTGCCATGGAATAACCAAGACTCGACCTTTGGGTTAGGGCAGTGGATTCTAATTTCAAATGAGATTGTAAATTCTGGTTGTTCATATTTTCTGTAAAGTTATCATGGCTTAAAGAAGCCAAGTTACAATTCATTTTCCTTCCACCCCGCCCCTAAGCCATAGATTAAAATGATACGTGGAATTACTATTATTTTCCTACAAGCTAAGCTTACAGAATTTCATTTAACATGTTCATTTAAATTACCAAAGTATTTGCTTAGTGATTTAATCTGTTTTTCTTAGCAGAACTCTTGTTTTAAGTATATTTTGTTAAATTATGTAATAGCTAAAGGTTTATTGTAAATTTTAAAGTGTACTTTTTATTTTATAAAATTATTGTAAACAATTGAGATGTTTCTAGTCATTCCAAGATAGTCTTTAGTTTATCGCTACTTTAAACTCTTTGTTCCAAATATATAAACGGTCTCTTATTTATTGTGATTTGCACATGGGGAGAAAGGTCTTTGACTGAATATATTTTATCAGTGATTTGTTTTTTTTTCCCCCCTTGAATTTAGGGTTTCACACAAGCAAAAAGAAAGGTAGGGTTGCCTGTGAAATGTTGTCCTTTAGTTTTGTTTTAGATCTACTAGCTTGCAATTTTTTGCATTTATGAGATTGCTGCTCTCAAACCAATTAGAAAACTAGCTTCATTTGTGATTTTGAGATTTTCGAATGGTTTCATTTCCTCTTTTTGCTTTTAGCAATATGATAGCCTATGTATTATGATTTTCCATTAATATAGTCAAGCATCCTTTCTGAATCTTGCTTTGCTTTTGTTTTTGTTACTTTCTTATACATTCTTTAAATATTCTGCATCTATTTAAATTAACTCATTTTCAGCATGCTAGTTTTTCTTTTTCAAATTAGGGTAATCACATTAAGATTAATAGAATAATAGAATGTTCAAGATACTCTAAGATGTTTTGAACTGTGTGTTGTCAGGATTTGGATTGTTTGATGTTTTTGCACTAAAACCTGTGGAATGCATTTGTAAATTTATATTGGGAACCAAAGAGAAACATTTTTATAGTTTTATAAAACTGTTCTTAAAAAAAATCTCCCACATCCATGATTCAGCCAACACTTTTTAAATACTTATAAAGATGAATCAGATATGGATTCTGCCTTTAGGGGGCCTAGAATCTAGTTGTAGAGATAAGATTCATACAATTTAGAAAGTGATAACTACAAGAAGGATATAATGACCAGGAAAGACCTCACAGTGGGAGTTATTATTTTGCAAGGTATTGTTGGATAGGTAGAATTTGGATATTCTAGTGGGAGGGGCAAGGTGAGAAAGCTTTTAGATGGAGAATATAGAATGACGGAAGTATTTGGAGGTGGGTTCTAGCTGTGTGTGAATGAGACATGTTAGGTTTACTGACTTGACTGGGTTGAGTAGGCTTCTTTTTAGGAGTAATAAGAAATAATGATGTAGATAGAAAGGATAAGATCAGATTAACTTGATATTTGTGGCTCAACGGTTAAGCACTCGGCTTCTTCCTGAAAAGTTGGAAGTTTGAACCTACCCAGCAGCTCCACAGGAGAAAGACATGGTGATCTGCTCCTGTAAAGATTATAGTCTAGAAAACCCTATGAAGCAGTTCTAGTCTGTCACATGGAGTCACTATGAGTTGAAATTGACTTGATGGCCCCCAGCAACAACATGTGTGACCGGCAGTGGTGAAACATTATACCTGCTTAAGCAGCCTGTGAAGAGCTTGATAACTATGTTTTAGGACAGTTCCACAACATTGAAATTCTCATCTTACTATCTTAGATTACTGCTACACCTTTTAACTGATCTCGACACTATTTCTCAGTCTGTTCTCCGCGATACTTTCCAGAATGATCATGCAGCATAGCACATGAAGTCTGTCCTGTCCCAGCCTGCCTCCCTGGTCTTCTTTGCGCTGTTAAGCTCTAACCATTCTGAACTACTTGTGGTTCCCTGAAGAGCCAGGCTTCCTCTGCTTAAATTCTCCTCTTTTCCCTTTTCCTTTCCTATTTTTAACCGAGGTAAAATTTAACTTAGATGTCATCACCTCTGGAGGAATTCTTAATCTGACTCCACCAATTTAGGTTAAGTGCATGCCTTTGTCCACCTGAGTTGATAGCACTCGGGGTTTAAATCTGCCGTATGGGCTCATGTATAGTTGACTTTTCTTACTAGTCAGGGCAGGAATGTAGTTGGCACTCAGTAAAAGTTAGCTTAGTATGAATGTCCTTTTTCGCATATTTGTTATCCTACTTTCATCCCAGAGTCCTTTTTCATTCCTTCAGAATGCTGATGGGATCCACTGAAGAAATTGTTTTTATGAAAGAGAAAGAGATCGAGGAGCACTAGTCTTGAAACCCAAAGAGATGTAGAGGAGGGTTTTGTGTTGGGTTGTCAAGAATGCAGCTGCGGTAGAGGAACTAAGAAATGTCAGAGGCGTTTACAACACAGTGAATACTGGGAAAAACTTTCATCTTGAGATTTTTTCAGACTTCTCAAAACTTTGCAGTATTTTTTTAAATTAAAAAATATTGTAGTTTTTATGCAGTAAAATTCACTAAAATTACTGCAAGTCCTGTATTTAGGATAATAGGGAGGAAACTTCAGTAGGTCAGTGTTACAGATTGAATTGTGTCCCCCAAGAATATGTGTTGTAAATCCTGACATCTTTGCCTGTGGTTATAATCCAGTTTGGAAATATTTTGCATTTTTTATGTTAATGAGACAGGATTAGTGTAGGGTATATTTGAGTCAATCTCTTTTGAGATATAAAGGAGATTAAACGCAAGCTAGCAGAGAGAGATGGGGAAAGAGAGATGCCAGGCACATAAAGGCTGCCCAGGAGCAGAAGCTCAGAAGAGACTGGGACTTTTCTTCAGAGCTAACAGAGAGAAAGCCTTCCCCTAGAGCGGATGCCCTGAATTCAGACATCTAGCCTCCTAAACTGTAAGAAAATAAATTTCTGTTTGTTAAAGCCATACACTTGTGGTATTTCTGTTATAGCACCACTGGATAACTAAGACAGAATTTGGTAATGGAGGAGTAGGGTGCTGCTCTAACAGATACCTAAAATGTGGAAGTGGTTTTGGAATTGGATAATGGGTAGAGGCTGGAAAAATTTTAAGGTGCCTGATAGTAAAAGTCTAGATTTTCTTGAAAAGACTGCTGGTAGGCTTATGGACGACAAAGGCAATTCTGGTAAGGCCTCAGAAGGAAGTGAGGAGAGCCATTGAGGAAGTCTCTATCATCTTAGAGAATATATATGGCGCTGGCAGTAGAATGTTGCTAGAAATGTGGATGCTACTGATGAGGCTTTAAAAGGAAATGTTGGACATGAGATCAGCCAATGGAGGAAGGGCGGTGCTTTTTATGCAGTGGCAAAGAGTTTGTCTGAATTACGTTGAAATGTTTGGTGGAAGGTGGAACTTGTAAGTGATGAACTTGGATACCTGGCTGATGAGATTTCTAAGCAAGATCTTAAAAGGGTCTCGTGGTTTCTTCTTGCAGCTTATGGTAAAATGTGAGAGGAAGGAGATGACTTAAAAATGAACTGTCCAAAATGAAAATGGAACTTAAAGATTTGGAAAATTCTGTTGTACAAATGAAGGACACGTGTCCTAGAATGTTCACCAAGGCCATGGTGACAGAATCTTTTGTGAAAGAGCTTAAACCTGTAACTGATGGATCTAAGCAACTACCACAGCAGAAAACCCATCAGTTTAGACTGAAGGGGACAGAGAATAAAATTAAAGAATGCCGCCTGCCTCTTGGAATTCTGCAGGCAGGAAACAGGCCAAAGGAACTATATGTTGCCTTCCAAGAAAAGAAAAGGACAATCCCTGGAGCAAACTGGAGATCAGGAGAACTGTTAGAAAGAGCACAGGAAGCAGTGCCTTCTCGGTTTCAAAGGGTGGGGCCATAGCCTCCTAGGTTTCAAATAGTCGAATCTTCACCAACTCTTATCTGGAGTGTGGGGCTGCCATTAAGGTGTGCCGGGGAGATGGGGCCGCCATCTAAAGCTGAGGGGGTGGGGCTGCCATGCTTAAGGAGCAGAAGATCCAGGCCTGCCAGGGCCAAGAGGGTGGGGTCACCACACAGATGGACTAGGAGAATGGGGCTGCCTAAACCTGAGGGAGCAGGGTTGCCATCTCAGAGGGGCAGAAAGACAAAGCTGAAGCCCAGGGCCGAGGGATCTGTACCCAGAATCCAGAGGGTGTGGCCAACACCCAGAATCTGGAGGGCAGGGCCATTGCCCAGATGATCTCAGAGAACAGAGGATTATTTTCAAACCTTGAGAGCTAATGTAGATTGTTCTTCCTGGTTTTGGATTTGCTTGGTGCCTGTTATCCCTTCTTTTCCTCTAATTTCTCCCATTTTTAATGGAAACATCTGCCTTGTACCTGTGCCACCACTGTACTTTTGAAACAGATAACTTATAATCTAGATTTCAGAGGTGTTACAGATAAAAAGGAATTTTGCCCCAGGGTGGAATATACCTAATGTCACACCCATATTTAATTTAGATGCTTCAGAAGATGAGATTTTTGGACTTGGAGTTGTTTTAGACTTTTGGGATGATGTGGTAGGGTGAATGTGTTTTGCATGTGGCAAGAACATGGATTTTGGGTGGCCAAAGAGTGGAATGTCATGGATTGAATTGTGTCCACCAGAAATACGTGTTGTAAATCCTAACCTCTATGCTTGTGACTATAATCCCATTTGGTAATGCACTGTCATATGTTAATGGGGCAGGGTTAGTATACAGTATATCTTGAGTCAATATCTTTTGAGATATAAGAGAGATCAAATGTAAACTAGCAGAGAAAGACAGGTGAAGAGAAGCTCAGAAGAGACAAGGACCTTCCTGCAGAACCAACAGAGAGAGAAAGCCTTCCCCAAGAACCGGCACCCTGAATTCAGACTTCTAGCCTCCTAAAACTGTGAGAAAATAAATTTGTTTGTTAAAGCCATCCATGTGTGGTATTTCTGTTATAGTAACACTAGGTAACTAAGACAATCAGGGACAGAGACAACAGGGAAAAAGAAAATGACATAGGGTATGGGGAGATGGTTGCAGTGGCTTCCTCGATCTCTGGGATGTATATGGTTTCTAAGGCCTATTCTTTCTGGATCTATTATGGTTTCCAGACTTATGGATTACATGGATATTTAAATTAAAAAAAAAAAAATCCAGTCTTTCAGTTTTACCAAGAGTAGCTATTAAAACAAACAACTACCATATTCTCTCTAGTTTTTGGAATAAAGGACACTTGACCATTTAAAAACACAGGAAAGACATATTCTCACAAGAACAGTTTTTAAATTGAATCATTAACTTTATATCTGCAGCCCAGATCTCTCTTCTGAACTTCAAACTTTTCTATCCAGTTGACATCTTCACTTGGTAATCTAATGTACATCTTAAATTGAACATGTCCAAAAGGGAACTCCTGGTTTCCATTCTTCTTACCCCATCCCCTAGAAACCTGCACTAACTGTGGTCTGTTCTGCTTATTGTTTTGTGACAGCACTTAACATGTTTTAACATAACATATAATTCCTATTCATTATGTTTATTGTTTGTTGTCAGTTTCCTCCTGCTTGAATGTAAGCTTTATGAGGGCAAGGCTCTTTGTTTTCTTCACTGATGAGTCTCAAGTATATTGAACAGTTGGGGCACATGACAGGTACTCAAAAATATTTATTGATGAATGAGTGAATGGTTAAATTAAAAAAAAACTCACTATGTTGTTTTCTTATTTATTTGTTTCATTTCATTGAACATTTCAAACATCATCTTGGATCTGTGTTGATGGTGGGGGAATTGCCCAGTGAAGGAGTGCAGATGTTGTATCTCTGTCCTCGCAGGGATGGAACTCTCCATGTGTGTGTAATACTACACAATGATTAGGTTTATAGTGTACTTCAGGTACCTAGGCAGTGAAGTCTTTTTCCTTTGGCAAATACAGTTAGAGTTCCATACAACCACCTTTCAAGTTAGCGTTTGACACACAACTCCTTTGTAGATTCAGATTTGATGAAATTTATTAAGCAATTAGTTTTATTAATCACTTTGTTCCCATAATATTTTGAAAGTAATTATTAAGCAATTAGTTTTATTAATCACTTCGTTCCCATAATATTTTGAAAGTAAGTCTGTTGTAGCAATTAGTACATTATATATACCACTACACTATTATAGTTATTTATTTACATGTCTGTTTCCCCAACTGAATTGTAAATCTCTTGAATATAGAGGTCACATGCTTATCTTTGTCTCTCTACCACCGAAAAATAGTACGTTGATGGTCAGTAATTGCCTATATGGGGCAGCGGTAGTTCAGTGATAGAATTCTCACCTTCCATGTGGGGGACCTGGGTTTGATTCCTGGCCAGTACACCTCAAGTATGGTCACCACCCATCTATCAGTGGAGGCTTGTTTGTTGCTGATACTGAACAGGTTTCAGCAGAGCTTCTAGACTAAAATAGACTAGGAAGAAAGGCCTGGCCAAAAAAATCAGCCAGTGAAATTCTGTGTATCACAGCAATCTGGTCCTGTTGTTTGTGGGGTTGCCATGAGGTGGGCGCTCACTTGATGACAGCTAACAACAATTGCTTGTTTAATGAATAAATAAATAAAAGACGTGGAGCAGGACAGTTTAACAGGTAATGTTTGGTTTAATTCTTATCAGCTAGTAATGTAGATGGCATTATCCCTGTTTTACAGATGAAGAAACTCAGGCAGAGAAGTGAAATAATCTATGCCAGGTTATGTGACTACTGAGTAGTGGTGCCAGAAAGTTGAGGAGTGTGTGTATTTTTTCACTAATCCCTCGTGTTTGCTCTAGAGTGTTCAAGAGATTTTACATTTTTTATCTTCCTTGATCCTTGTACCTAAGGAGCCCTGGTGGTGCAATGGTTAAAGTGATTGACTGCTAACAGAAAGGTCAGCAGTTTGAAAGTACCAGCGGCTCTGGGGAAGAAAGATGCAGCGGTCTGCTTCCGTAAAGATTTACAGCCTTGGAAACCCTCTTGGGTTGCTGTGAGTCGTAATTGACTCCACGGCAGTGGGTTTGGTTTGTTGATTCTTACACCAGCTGTGGTAGGTAGGCAGAAGAGGAAACTCTGTGTCAGAGAGGTTAAGTGACTTACACAAGTGATAAGCGCTGGGGCTAGGAGTAGGGTCTACATCTTCTGATTCCTGGTCTAATACTGTATAGTAACACTCTGTTTCCTAAATGTCTAATGGACAAGAATGGAGAGACAGAAACAACATTCATAGTTTGTACCTTTTGGTATTTGAGCAAGTATCTACTCATGTAATTGCAGGTAAAATAGAAAAAAAAAAAACCATCATTATAGCATACATAAAGAGGAAGTTTAAATTTGTTTTAAAAATTAGGGCACTGAGAATAAAATAGAATATTTGCTTAGAAGAGGAATATAAGCTAGGAAGCAGGTTCTTTTTTTCCCATGCGTTTGATCATCTTGAATCAGTAGGTGTATCTGTATTGGCCTGATTCTCCCCTTCAGGGTTTGGTCTCTATAGATGAGTAGTTTCTGTCTTCATCTCCATCCCATTCTTTTGCTCTGTATAATATAATAGTGTGGAATATATAAAGAGAGACATTTATGAAACCCATTTTATGAAGGCAATTAGATAATATCTTTTTTTTTTTAATGTGTATATATACAGAAAAATTTTCTCTCTACGGGTGAAACAGATCCATCTACTCTGGGAGTTTCTCTTCCTATTGGTGAGAGGTTATCTGCCAAGGTAGGTGGATAGGAGTAGCTTTTGTGGGTAGCAGTTTTCTGAGGCATCAAAATCATAAGAGAACATATTCCTGATTAAAATGCAAATGGAAAAAAAAATTTTTTTTTTAAAAGATATCATTTCCTCATACTTGAATATTACTTCTTTTTTAAAAATCTGGGGTCTCTAGTTATGCTGTTTGAAAAAGAAATTGAACATTATATTTATAACCGTGTAATTTTTTAATATTACAAACATTAAATATATTGAGTCTTTTGCTATATTCTGTTATACTTAATTGAATATCGAGAGTTCGTTTTTTTCAACATTGGTTTCTGAACTGTAAGGTTTGTGCTGTGACACGTTTATCAGTGAAATGAGTGGAACTGAGAATATACTGAGCTTTTACGTAGAGTGAGGGCCTGGAACTATTTGAATGTGTGCTTCTTTCAGCCACAATGCACGTACACGCCCTCCAGAGCACTGTGCACCTCTTGGAGAGACCCAATTCCCAGGGGAGATCAGAGATCAAGAAATAGTATTTAAGACATAATGGACAGTTAATAAGTTTCAAAAGATGGAAAATAATTAACTTCTTTAGATTGTGTTGTTTCAGTAACATTGGTGGCATTAGGGTTTAAGACCATTTCCTAACGTAATATATTTGTATTTCAGCAGAGCGTTTCCATCATGCTATTTTTTTATTTTTATTTTAGTGTCTGTAATGATTTTACCTCTTCATGTTTAAAATATAACCAGGATCCTTCTTTAACATTGGGAAGGAAATGGTTAGCAGCAAGCCTGCAGTCTATTCTCTCCTTTTCAGGAGTGTGGTGGGAGATTGAGTCCAGGGTATGCCCTTGAGAAAGCAGGAAGGTGGCAGGATCAAATCTCCTTGTAAACATGCTAATGACAGCCTCCTGCCCAACACATCGATTATATTTGCTTTCGGGAGATATTTACCTATGGAATACCATTTGTAGGATGTGCCTGCTTTGTCTAGAATTATTTATGGTAACCAAATCTGGAATCCATGGATTTATGGGGTGTGGCTCCTTGGAAAACATCATCTAAGCTATGTAACTGTTGGAGTATAAAATAGAGATACTTCACAACCAAAGCAGCTCCCTTCTCTTAGAGACCTCTGGACCCAAATGTGTGCTAGTAATGTGTGTTCTAATGTGGCAGGAAAGGCCTGGGCATCTGCATGGGTGGTTTCAGACCTCTTTCTGATATTCTTGTGCCTTGTAATTACTTCTATCCTGGAAATTATTACCAAAGCTTGATACTGGATAAGATCTCTGATTTGTATGTGTCTGATTTGACGTTCTGATTTGACTATAAGGTTCTTTTTTCTGAAGTCGAAGGTAACATTGCCTTTTAATTTTTATTTTAAGGAAAGATTGAAACTTGAACGCAACAAAGAATACAATCAGTTTCTCAGGGATAAGGAAGAATCCAGTGAAAAGTTCGGACAGGTAGAAAAGACTGAGGTGGGTTTGTTCTTAAAGTAAAAATTTTAATGCCATAAGCTTAATATCTTGTACTTACTTGAAGTTTTTTTTTTTTTTTGTATTTTAGATGTTTCCTTTGGTTTTTATGTAAATATAAAAAAATTATGCTAAATTAAATCAAACTCAGCACACTTAAATATTTAATTTCAGAAACTGTTTTATCTCGTATTGAAGAACTTACTCTACTTTTTTTTTAATTTTGCAGGGGAGATTTAATTTTAGAGATTGGTTTGATTAATTGATTTTTATTTATTTTAATTGACAATTTCTAGCTATACATGTTCCCCTAATTTAAGGGTGATTTTTTTTTAATGTTACTAAAAGCAAAAAATTTTACTATGTTCTGTATCCTTTTTGTTATAAAGAATCTACTTTGAAATATTTTGTAGCAATATATAACTACCAAAAATATGCCTAATATCTCCTGGGATAGGAATTTGCATTTAGTTTATCCTGTCTTTTTATAGCTATTTATTGATATTACTGTTGTCTATTTGATATTTGTTAAGTTTTACTGAAGAATGTAATTTCCTCAGAAGTTTTCTAAAAATAAAATTTTTCTTATGGATGATTAAGTACCAAGAGTGGAAATGATAAAGAAACTAATCATCATTTGAGGGTAACATTATCTTTTAAAGAATAGTATCTCATTCTGATCTGGTTTTTTTAATCGAACAGCCCAAGAGTGAAAGAAATGAAAAATCTATTTGTCCAGTTAAGTCTGATCTACCTTCACAAATACAAGCATCCTGCAAAAATTCAGAAGGTCCTAGGAGAGAAGTCTTAACTTCTTCAGAGGCATATGAAGAGCTTCTAAACCAAAGGCGACTAGAGGAGGACAGATACCGACAACTAGATGATGAAATTGAGTTAAGGAATAGAAGAATTATTAAAAACACTAATGAAGAAGTGGACATTTCCAGTAAAAAACATCAGAGGCTTGCCAACAAGGCTGACCTTCCAGATAGAAGATTTCGCAGATTTAATGAGGATCGTGGTTTTGATAGATGGTATTATAGACGAGACCGTGATCCTGAAGTAAGTGAAGAAATGGACGAGAGGTTTAGATATGAAAGTGATTTTGATAGAAGACCTTTGAGAGTGTATGCAAATGACAGGTATTTTCTTCATTTTTATTTTCCTTGTTTAATATTGCTGTTACTTTCTATAGTTATATCAGGGAGGGGCAGTTCCATTTGATGTACCATGTTCGATTAATTCTAAGATGCTATCAATTTTAAGATGCACCATTATTTTATGTGCCACTGAGGGGAATAAAAACACCCAAGGTGGTAGTCTAAAAGCAACGCTGTTATAAAGCTGGGCACTGAAGGTCTATACCTTTTGTGTAAAAGTAAATGAGAAACAAACCTTCCTACAGAAAGGGACAGAAAGGAAACTTCCATGTCTCAACCTTGGCACTGAGTTGAGGCAATTAAAAAAAAACTTCCCTGAGAATTTGAACGTAAGCCAGTATTGACTCAGGTTCACAGTCTGAGTTCATGCTGCCAGTGGTATTGCGAGAAACCTCGAGGTGAGAATTCAGTTATGACAAATTTATAGTGCCCCGGCAGGAAAAAAATAAACCCTCTCTGCATGAACTCCACTTAAACCCTGGTCGACAGTCATCCATCCTAATTTCAGAAAAACTGGAAAAAAGAACATCTTGGGATAGGTGAAATACAGTTTATTCTTTTAATGTCCACCTGTTCAAAGTACCTTTAAAAGTATCTTTGTTAATTTTTCAGTTACATATTGAAAGTCTTATATAACTGGAATGGCATTAAGTTGTTTTGATCAGATTTGCAGATGCTTTTCAGTTTCTCTGGGTGATTATTTTTGTGATGCTATTTGTAATTTCTTAACTGGTACAATTGGGTCTTATTAAGTCATGTTTGCTGTATTTTTAACCTAACATAATTTGGAGCTGGCAATATAGCAGGGTCCTATTTTTATTTCTGACTTGTTAACTTGAAAGGTTTAAATCTAAATTTTGAGCAGACTTGTTTCATTTATTGGCCCAAATGAATTAATTACTTTCTTAGTACTTCAGAAAATTTTTTGAGGAGTAATACTGCACATTCAGTATTCTGGTTATTAATATTGGTTATTAATACCAATTTTAATGCCAATTTTATTAAAATTGGTATTAATACCAATTAATACCAATACAGAGCCTTTACAGTTCTTTGTCTACTTCTCTTTATGCTGCGGCTATTCAGTCCTGCTTACCCAACCTTTTTAATAATCACCATGATTTAGGTAATTTGAGTAAAGGGTTAGAATTTTAGAATATGAATTCTAGTTCCTCTGATCAAATCTAACTGTACTTCAGAAAATGCTGCAAATCCTAGATGTGTTGTATTTGAAAATGATTTTATATGTGAAGGTAGTCAAAGGCTGCCTAATTAAAAGAACTCTCAATTGGGAAACTGCGGGTGCACTTGGACTCTTGGTGATGTCTTCTTTGTGTACAACTTTTTTTTCATTACACTGTTTAGAGTATAAAGTAATGCATACCTTTCAAGTGTGAAATTTTAAGAAACATGGTGATTGTTGCTTTTTAAAATATATATTAATCTATAATTTTTGTAATTATACCTTGTGATAATTTTTTACATGAACTAGCAAATGAATTTCATCCTCATTTGAGAACTATCTTATTTTCTTATGTATCCTATAATAAGTGGAATGAATTCTTTCTATATAATCTTCTCAAAGTAGTATTTTTTTTTTTTTTTTAGTTTTTTGCCCATTTAGTTGCTTGTATTCAAACTGTTCCATGACATTTTTTGCAATCCTTGCAATGTATTAGCGGTCTCCCCATTACCCCTCTGAATTCTCCATTTCCATTTGTCCAATTTTCTTGCCCCTTCCTGCCGTCTAATCTTTGCTTTTGGGCAGATATTGCCCTTTTGATTTCATATAGATGATTGTTCCAAGAAGCACTTTTTTCAGAGGTGCTATTGCCGTGGCGGCACAGTGGTTAAGAGATTGGCTGCTAACCAAAAGGTCAACCATTTGAATCCACCAGTCACTCCTGGGAAACCATATAGGGCGGTTCTGCTCTGTCCTGTGGGGTTACTATGAGTCAGAATCAACTTGATGGCAATGGGGTGGTGCCAAAGGCTTATAATTTCGCTGAAAGGTGATCTCTGGGAATGGCTTCACGTCCAAGTTAGAAGGGTGTCTAAGGGCCGTAGTCTTGGGGGCTCCTCCCGTCTCTCTTGGTCCGATAAATCTGGTCTTTTTTTTATGAATTTGAATTTTTTTCTACATTTTTTTCCCACTCTACCCGGACCTTCTATTGTGATCCTGGCCAGAGCGGTTGGTAGTGGTAGCTTGGGCACCATCTAGTTCTTCTGGTCTCAGGCTAGTGGAGGCTGTGGTTTTTGTGGTCCAGTAGACCTTTGGGCTAATTGTTTCCTTGAGTCTTTGGTTTTCTTCACTGTCCTTTGTTCTGGCTAGAAAGAGACCAGTAGTTGTATCTTACCTTTTAAGACCCCAAATGCTACTCATCAAAGTAGTATGTAGGATGTTGTCTTTATAAACTGTTACGCCAGTTAGCCTAGATGTCCTCCAACCAAGTGGTATTTTAAAAATAAACATGAGGATGAGTCAGAATAATCCTTGTTAGACATTTAAAAGTTTTTAGAAGTATTTCTTCAAAATGTACATCATTATTATATATTACTTCCATTTTGTTAATGCATAAATTCTTAAATTGTTTTACGTTCGTCTCTTTTCTGTGGCAGTTAAGCTTAAAATTGAATTTCTAGATTTCAGATTGTGGATTGTTTGTTTCTAGCAAAGAAACAAAAGATTTTATACAGATGATTTGAGATTTTAGAATTTAATAGGTAGTATGATTTTTTTTTTTATGATTGGTGGGGGAAAATGACTGTACTTGTTAGTGAGATTTTTGAGCTTAAAGAAATGTGCAACTGTAGTTGGCCTCTAGCTCCAGGTGTTTCTTATTATTAATATACTTTAGTCTTAACCAGAAGTTCTCGAAAATTAAAAAAAAAAAAAATAGATATACCTGATTAGTTTTCCTTCATTATCTTAAGCTTCCCTGTTCTCCATTTCTTTTTGCCCCTTAAAAGTCAGGGTCTGATAAATTCTAGTTTTGGCTTATAATTTTTAATTTTCATATTTTTTATATTGATTCCACTCTAATTACTTTATAAACTTTTTCATGTACCATAGCTGACTTATTAATGAAATATTTTCCCCACTTTAAAGATGGGAAAGCTGAAACCCAGAAATGATGAGTGATGTTACTTCCCTAAACTCATGTTGGATCACTGGCAATGTTCTTTAGTAGGTAACAAGGGGTTAGCACTGTGCTTGGCAGTTGTATTCTGTGTGTATGTATGTATATATCTATTTATTTATATATACATATTTACCATCTTGAGTAAAATTTATAATGCTTTAAGAGCTTTCTAAAGTGGAATGTAATAGTGTGTCTTATAATACTTTGAAATTTATAGGCTCTTTTTTAAATGTAGTTGCCCTGGTCTTTATTATTTATTAACTTGAGCTGTAGAAGTTAATATGTTATCTTACTATGTTTTACTTCAACTAATGTTAATCAGTAAAAGAAATTCTTTAGCTTTCAAAAGGCTGTTTTTTAGTTTCTGTGAGATTAGTATAGTTAGCACTTCCCATTCTACTTAACTGTTCATACTTGCTAGCTTATGATCTTAGTGGTCATTTAATAAAATCTGAAATAACACTCCATCTGAAATCAGAATCTATGTTAGCCACATAGAGTGAGTGCTTACTTCATGTAGGATACTCTTCTAAAGACTGTGCATGCTTAATCCGTAAGATGTAAATGGGAAATGGGGAGAAATGTCTTATCAGAACGTAAGTTACTTGGTTTGGTATTTCTTTTTTCTGCTAGTAGTTAATCAATTTTTATTTATCTTTGGAAGAGCCATTTTAATATTAACCATTTCCCCACTTTAAAAATGGCATTGATAAGAGAAAAATATCATAATTGAATTAAAGTAAATTTTAAAAAATTGGGAAAGAACTGAAAACAGTGAGAGAAAATGGTTACCAATAGTTAAGAGCTCAGTGTTTTTTTTTTTTTAACATCTGTAGTGAGGGTACCTTTAATAGCAGAATTCATTTACAGTTGAAAAATTCTTGATATGTAAACAAGGCAATGTAATTACCATCATTATAAGTTAGTTTCTTTTAAGTAACAAGAAATTTGATTCTTCCTCCCTATGAGCTGTATTAATAGAGAACTAACATATGATAAATATTAAAATTTAAATTTTATTTTTAGGATATGTTATTATTGATAGCATAAACATTTTATAAATTTATTTCTGAAGTTTGAATCTGTGGTTTATTAAGGAAAAAGGAGATGTTACTTATTATCATTTAGGAGTTTTTCGCTCACATTTAAATTAGCTCACTGAAAATACCTGTGGTTTTAAACAATTTACTTTCTTCTTTAATTGAGTAATTTTTAAAAAACATTTTCACATGTGCCAATTTTTTAGGGTTAACTTGTCCTCTAGTGTGTACCTGGTTTCTTTGGGCGTTGAGAATTTTACCTAATCAACTGGAGTTTTTGACCCGTATCTTCAAGGAAATAGAGAATGAGAAAAGGCTTTTTCCATTCAATATACGTTTAACTTTTTTTTTTTTACAATAAGATGGTGACTTCATTTTGGCCTCTTAGGCATCTCTCCAGTCTTGATTTTGTTGGGATCATTAGCGACAGCAGACTTAGAATTTCATTAATGAAATTTTTTTTCTTCAGTGAAAGAGTACACCTTAGACCATCTTTCATATGGGCTGTTCATTAGAAAATCTTTGTATTTTTCCTATAGATTTGAGCAAAGAGAATACCTTAAACTTCCTTGATTTAGAATGAACTTTGAAAATGACCTCTTGTGGTGCTTGCTTTGTTAAGGTGTCTATATATTGAAGAGCCTATAAACCATTTTTTAGCATACTTAAAATACTAAGTAAAAATCTTGTATTTTGCGTACAGCTGCATAAAAATAACCAAGAATCACAAATCCATATACCGTCTTCAGACAACACAACTGAAAATACAGGAAGCAACAAACTCCTGGGTAAATTTTAGAGTAAATTTTTATATGTCTAAATGGCCTTTAATTCTAGAGTCCCAAATTATGTTTTTAAAAATTTGTAACTTTAAGTTTCTCTGTATTTAAAAAACCTTCATTAGTAAAGACATCTTTTTACCACATTAAGAATTTACTTTTGTGTGATGTCATGGCTTCCTAAGACCACTGCCATGTTCAATAAATAATTCACCATAAGGACTTATAGAACTCAGCAGATAGTTGTATTCATGGCTATGATTTGTTACAGTAAAAAGGTGTAAAGCAAAATTAGCAAAGGAAAAAATGTGCATGAGGCAAAGTCCAGAGGAAACCAAGCACAAACTTCCAAGGGCCGTTTGCCAGTGGAGTCACAAAACACTTGATTCCTCTAACATCGAATTGCGAGTGAAATATTGTCTCCTAGGGAAGGTCATTAGAGACTCAGTGCCCACAGTTTCAGTTGGGGGCTGGTCACATAGCCACCACTGCCAAGCATGTGGCAAAATTCCTGACTCCTAGAAGGAAAGTAGGTGTTCAGCATAAACAACATTGTTTACACAAACAGTTGAGTCACAGTGAACACTTGTACCCGTTCAGTAATGGTGGGAGCCCCTCTCCCCTACCCCATCCAATTTTTTTTTTTAGTTTTTATTGTGCTTTAGGTGAAGGTTTTCCAAGTTCCCGGGTACCAGCCAAGGGCTTGCCTTGCCAAGCAGGCCTTTCTAAGGACAGGCAGTCTCAGACCTGCTCTGTTAACTTTTTTCTGCACGTGTATATATAAATCTAGCACCACTAAATCTGGTTGCCAGGCATGGTGAATGGCAAATTTGAATTTGAGCTTATATTTACCTGTTCTTTGAGTGGTAGAAATAAGAAATGACACTAAACTAATGTTAAAAGAGAGATGTGAGCATGTAGGCTTTAGCTACAAAACCAGCTGCAATTTGAAAAACAGAAATAAATTTGAAATTCTTTTTTGAAAGGGCTCACGGAGAGTTCTGTTGCTTAGATATAGATGAAAGAAGGAAGCCATTCATATGTCATACCAAGTCATAAATTAAGGTTAAAATTCCAGATAGCCGTTTTTCTTCACAGATGATCTTTACAGTGCCTTGTATGATGGAGACAAGCCAAGAGAGAATTTTATACGCTGGTCATGTGGAGGATGAGAAAATCCTTTTCTTCTAAAAATTGCTGTTTTTCTTAATCTGATAATGAAATTCACCTGAAATACTGAATAATACTTTAACAATCATATTTTTTTCTTCTAGTCCTCTTGAGAAGGACAATATAGACTTTGTTATCTCAACAGCTACATAAAGGACTATGATTTACAAGTGCTGGTTTTCATGGATGCTGATAGATGTAAGAAGTTCATGTTGATTTCTCTTATATGAGAAATTAAGTTAAATCAATGTTTGCCAAATGGAAAAGAAAAAATCCTGACCAGTCAATTGAAAACAGTTTTTTCATTATTATTTTCTATAAAGGATTTTTAAGAAGAAAATTAAAAATACTGTAATCTTGGTTTTCCTTGAGTAAAATGAATTAATCATTTTCCACCCATGTATCAGCCTATTTGTTTATAATGGTTTTCATTAATTTCTTGCCCATATTTATTTTCTTTCATATGATTTACAGTGTTACAAATGTAGTTTACTAAATTTGATTCAACTTAATGCTATATTTTTAAGTCAAAAGCCTTGCATATATAGTGAAATAATTCCCAGTATCTATGAATTTTGATTTCAAACAGTGATCTCATTTTGAAATTTGACTGTAATCTTCATGAGGGTAGGCACCATGTCTGCTGTGCTGTGCTGTACACCCAGTGTTTAGAATAGTATTTGGCACGTAGTAGATTCTCAATAAATATTCTTTAAATAAATTAATATGGATGTCTCAGTACATTCATAGTTTTGAAATGATAAATTTCTAGAATTTATAGGTAAATTATAACAAGCTCCTTAGTTTCAAGACTTCAGTCTAAACTTATAGTGTCTCTCATTAACTAGCAGACCATTCTTCAATCAAATCTCATTTGAATCAATTTCAAAATGTTTTTGTAATAAAACTTTATTATAACACTTTGTTCTCTTTAATGTTTCCGATGTCAAATATAAAAACACCAAAGAGGCAAATGAAGGTCCATTGTATGTGTAGCGTGCTGTATAAGCTAATGTGTTTTTAAGGATATACGGGAACAGACGAGGGAATATGCCTCCTATCGAGTATGATGGTGATTTCACAGAACGGTCAAACATACGAATTTCATCTGCCGGAAATAACAGGTATAGTATGGAATATAATTTTTGCCCTTCAGTCATTATACTGTGAAAATTGCCTGTAAATGTGTTACTGAAAAATGGAATGGTATAGTATACTAACAGCTTTCCTTATTAGCGAGAAAGGAAGAAAAAAGCAGGGGGTTGTTTAAATGAAAATTTATAGTATTTCACTGCATTCATTTGAAAAGTAAGTTTTGGCTAACAAGCATACTAGGGTGTTCTGAATGAGTCCTTATTGTAAGTATATAAAATTGAGGTAATGAAAAGAGAATTAAGCATACATTTAATGGACTATCTTGGAGTTAGGAGGGTGATGCACCTTTTGACTGGAAATAAATTGAAAATGTTTCTGCAGTGTGAATTTTCCTTTCAAAACTTTGTTTTTGATTTTTAGCCCATCAAAGAGGTAACTTTTTGCTTACTGTAAAAAATTAGTGTTCATATGTATATTTGTCATGTTGGAAAGAAAAATATTACTCATATTTTATATTTGTGTTCTCTTTCTACTTATATTTTTTAGTCATTAGTGGTTCTGAATCTACATGTGTAATTAAGATAATATTGTTATATGTCAGGAAATGCGTCTATTTTCTTTGAAGAAAAGTAATATATAAGCAGTGCTTAAGAGAATTTGCTTTTTAGGTTTAATTTTGTTTTCTTTGAAGGAGTTGTCTTTTCTTCCTAGTTCCTATCTTTAAAGGAAGGAATCTTTTAGAGATGGAGTCTTTTCCAAGTGTGTGCATAGGAACTGCCTTTCCCTTCTTTTTAGGATTTATTTATGTATACTTATATTCATTTTCCTTGCTGGGCAACTGCTTTCATGAAAAAGGATTTTATTTGAGAACCTGTAGAGCCAGTGAAGCAGACTGAAGAAAAAGGTTGTATTTGTACAGAATCTGAATACATTGAGGTCCCACCGTATAAAGAGCTAAAATGCCATGATTTTACCTTAATTTTAAAAATATGTAATGGTTTTACATTTTACTCTAAATTTTTGCTTCCTGAAAAATTATTTGGGTTCCAATTCTTTTTTGTTTTGTTTTGTTTTAGCACTCGAGACAATGTTCCCAATGAACGATCCAAATCTGCTAATACTCGAGATATCTGTAGTCCTTTTGCGGGGATGGTCTTCGGTATGTACAAAACTCCAGTTGACTAGGCATTTATCGAGTTTTGTAAAAGGACTTTAGTGAGAACTCAGTGTTGTAATTAATACTACTTTTACTACTAATAGAAAACAATTATCGAGTGCTTACTTTATGCTAGGTACCATACTAAGCATTTAACATATGTTATAGTTCTATGTACAATTTTAAAGCTAAGTAACTTTTATTTAGTGATGAGCTTTCTATAGATGATCAGTGAAATACTAGCTTCGGTAATAGGCTTTTGAGCTTATATTTTACCAACACTTTGTTGTAGTGTGATTATTCCTTATATTCTATTTTATAGATCATAGTTTTTCTTCTTCATTCTTAGTGTGGATTCTTTAGCTTGCCCCAAACTCCCTTATATTTCAATTTACTTTGCCTGCACTGAACCTTCTTCTTTTCCTTCTTAACTGACTTTTTATGGTGGCTACCCCTTTCTGTGTACTCTGCTAAAGGTAAAACAGTTGGATTTTCCTGTCTCTCCTTGATTTTTTCCACCCCGTGGAATTTAGTTCACCTGGTTGCTTAGGAAACCCTGGTGGCATAGTGGTTAAGTGCTACAGCTGCTAACCAAGAGGTAAAAATAAATAAATAAATAAACCAAGAGGTAGGTAGTTCAGATCCACCAGATTCTCCTTGGTAACTCTATGCAGCAGCTCTACTCTGTCCTATACAGTCACTATGAGTAGGAATGGACTGGATGGCAATGGGTTGGTTGCTTATAACTTCAGCTGTCTGAGGGGCTTTTAGAAAGTTATGATTTTGTAAATGATGCATCTTTTTGTAGGGCCAGAGCATGTTCTCTTGTGGCTTTCTATTTTCTAAGCAGAAGAACTCATTCAGTTCTTTATAATAGCTTCCATTTTCCTCATTATGTTCCCATTTTCATTTAATTTCTTTTTCATAGTTATAATAGCTACTTTAACATCTTTATTTGTTTGTTCCATCATCTCTGTCATTTATGTGCTCAGCTGAGCTCTTAACCACTGTACTGTCAGGACTCCATGTAACTTTTCTACTAGTTATGGGTCTTATATTAGTTTTCTATTTCTGCATAACAAATTACCATGAACTTGGTGGATCAGAACAACCCACATAAATTATTTCACAGTTTCTTTGGGTGAGTAGCCTGGGCATGGCTTAGTTGGGTCCTATGCCCAGGTTTTCACAAGATTGCAAGCAAAGTGTTAGCTAGGCTATGTTTTCACCTGGAGGCTTAACTAGGGAAGACCTGCTTCCAAGCCCATTCAGGTTGTTAGCAGAATTCATTTTCTTGTGGCTGTATGACTGAAGGTTCTGGCTTCTTACTGACTGTTGGCTGCCCGAAGTTTCTGGAGGCTACCTGTTGTTCCTAGAAGCTGCCCACTGTTCCTTGCCATGTGGATTTCTTCAGTGTGGATGCTCACTTCATCAAGCCAGCAAGGAGAATCTCTGAACTCAGGGAGAGCCCAGTCCCTCTTTTAAGGCCCTTCATCTGATTACATCAGGCCCACACAAGATAATCTCTGTTTTGATTAATTCAAAATCATTTAATTTTTGCACCTTAATTACATTTGCAATTTCCCTTCACCTTTGGTATATTCTGTTGGCTGAGACCAAATCACAGGTCCCACTCACACTCAAGGAGGGGAGGGTATAGAAGAAGTCAACACTAAGGGACAGGGAGCATAGGGACCATCTTAGAATATTGCCTGCCACAGTCAAATTTTCTGTTACTTAAGGATTGATTTCCCTACATGTCTGTCAGTTTGTTGTACTGTGGGGGCTTGCATATTGTCAGGGGCCGACTGTGCAACAGACCATCAATTGCTCATATGCAAATTCAAGCTGAAACTGAAGAAAATCAGAGCAAGTCCATGAGAGCCAAAATATGTCCTTGAGTACATCCCACCTGTATTTAGAGACCATCTGAAGAATAGATTTGATGCATTTAACACTAGTGACCAAAGACTAGACGAGTTGTGGGATAACATCAAGGACATCATAGGTGAAGAAAGCAAGAGGTCACTGAAAAGACAGGAAAAAAAGAAAAGACCAAGGTGGATGTCAGAGGAGACTCTGGAACTTGCTCTTGAGCATCGAGCAGCTAAAGTAAAAGGAAGAATTGATGAAGTAAAAGAACTGAATAGAAGATTTCAAAGGGCATCTCAAGAAGACAAAGTAAAGTATTATCATGACGTGTGCAAAGAACTGGAGATGGAAAACCAAAAGGGAAGAACACACTCGGCATTTCTCAAGCCGAAAGAACTGAAGAAAAAATTTAAGCCTTGAGTTGCGAAAGTGAAGGATTCCATGGAGAAAAGATTAAATGATGCAGGAAGCATCAAAAGAAGATGGAAGGAATACACATTTATACCAAAAAGAATTAGTCGATATTCAACCATTTCAAGAGGTGGCATATGATCAGGAACCGATGGTACCGAAGGAAGAAGTCCAAGCTGCTTTGAAGGCTTTGGCGAAAAACAAGGCTCCATGAATTGATGGAATATCAATTGAGATGTTTCAACAAACAGATGCAGCACTGGAGGTGCTCACTCGTCTATGCCAAGAAATATGGAAGACAGTTTTCTGGCCAACTGACTGGAAGAGATCCATATTTATGCCTATTCCCAAGAAAGATGATCCAACCGAGTGTGGAAATTATAGAACAATATCATTAATATCACACGTAAGCAAAATTTTGCTGAAGATCATTCAAAAACAGCTGCAGCAGTATATCGACAGGGAACTGCCAGAAATTCAGGCTGGTTTCAGAAGAGAACATGGAACCAGGGATATCATTGCTGATGTCAGATGGATCCTGGCTGAAAGCAGAGAATACCAGAAGGATGTTTACCTGTGTTTTATTGACTATGTAAAGGCATTCTACTGTGTGGATCATAACAAACTATGGATAACATTGTGAAGACTGGGAATTCCAGAACACTTACTTGCGTCCCTAAGGAGCCTTTACATAGATCAAGAGCCAGTTGTTCGGACAGAACAAGGGGATACTGATTGGTTCAAAGTCAGGAAAGGTGTGCATCAGGGTTGTATTCTTTCACCATACCTATTTAATCTGTATGCTGAGCAAATAATCCGAGAAGCTGGACTATATGAAGAAGAACGGAGCATCAGGATTGGAGGAAGACTCATTAACAACCTGTGTTATGCAGATGACACAACCTTGCTTGCTGAAAGTCAAGAGGACTTAAAGCACTTAATAATGAAGATCAAAGACCACAGCCTTCAGTATGGATTGCACCTCAACATAAAACAAAAATCCTCACAACTGGACCAATGAGCAACATCATGTTAAACAGAGAAAAGATTGAAGTTGTCAAAGATTTCATTTTACTTGGGTCCACAATCAACAGCCATTGAAGCAGCAGTCAAGAAATCAAAAGAGGCATTGCATTGCGGAAATCTGCTGCAAAGGACCTCTTCAAAGTGTTAAAGAACAAGGATGTCACCTTGAAGACTAAGGTGCGCCTGACCCAAGCCATGGTATTTTCAATTGCATCATATGCATGTGTGTGCTGGACAATGAATAGGGAAGACCGAAGAAGAGTTGATGTCTTTGAATTGTGGTGTTGCCGAAGAATACAGATTATAGAATATACCATGGACTGCCAAAAGAACAAACAAATCTGTCTTGGAAGAAGTGCAGCCAGAATGCTCCTTAGAGGCAAGGATGGCGAAACTGCGTCTTACATGCTTTGGACATGTTGTCAGGAGGGATCAGTTCCTGGAGAAGGACATCATGCTTGGCAGAGTACAGGGTCAGTGGAAAAGAGGAAGACCCTCAATGAGGTGGATTGACACAGTGGCTGCAACAATGAGCTGAAGCATAACAATGATCTTAAGGATGGCGCAGAACTGGGCAGTGTTTCGTTCTGTTGTGCATAGGGTCGCTATGAGTCGGAACTGACTCGATGGCACCTAACAACAGGGGCATCTAAAGTAGCCTGTACTCAGGAATAGTTCAACCCTACTACTGTGGAGTGATCTTTCTGGAGTCTTCGTGAATACCCCGGGGATCACCAAGAACTATCTATTCTGGCTGGTTTGAATTTCAGTTTTTCTCCGCTTTGTTTGAGGTCTGAGAATTGTTCAGGTTACATGCCTGCCTTAGTTTTTTTGCTTAGCCTAATGTTTTTTTGGTTAATGGAATTTTTGGAAGCCCTAGTGGTGTAGTGGTTAAGTGCTACAGCTCCTAACCAAGAGGTCAGCAGTTTAAATCCACCAGGTGCTCCTTGGAAACTCTATGCGGCAGTTCTACTCTGTCCTATAGGGTCGCTATGAGTCGGAATCAACTCGACAGCAGTGGGTTTGGTTTGGGTTTTAATGGAATTTTATTCTATGAATGAACACATTGAAAAAAAAAAAACCCTGTGCCATCGAGTCCATTCCGACTCACACAGTAAAGTCTGAAGGGATCCCTCTGGAAGTTTCTGGATCTTTTTTATTCTTAGCTCCCTTCTTTTTGTATCTTTGCCCCACAGCTTCCAGCCACTTTAGCCTTCCTGAACTTTGATCTTTATCTACTCAGTTTAGCTCGGTTACCCAGCTCCATTTGGGTTTTTTCTCCGTGTACCTGTGGTCTGAAATTGCATTAAGGCAGAAACCAGAGGTGATTGTAGGGCCAACCTCCTTTCTTTAGGTGTTACAGTCATGTAGTGCCTATTGTCCAGTGCCTGGAAAACAGTTATTATTTTTTTTTCCAGTTTTCTAGTTTTTTTATGGTGGGAAGTTAAGTCCTATGCTTTCTTCATGGTCAGAAGTAAAATGGGTATGTCTACGTTAATTGTAAAACACTATTCTTAGTCTTAATATAATTCATGTTACCCCTACTGGGGCTTTACTGTTGCTGCCATCTGTTCTTAGTGGACAAACTTAGAAGATTCTGAATGCCCCCTAATGGTTGGGAGCCCGATAATTAAGGCAGTAGAAAATTGCTGGTTTGGTTGCATTTTTGATATCCTATGATTTGTGTAGTGTTCCATATCACGCATATCAAGATTATGAAGTTATTTTGTGGTATTAACATATGCGATAATAGTAATCTTCTGTGGATCCAGAATTTTTTGCTCAACTGGTATACCTGAAAGTGATATCAGAGTGAGGGATTTGTATTTTTTTTCTTTTCCCCATAGAATTGAGGTAGCCATTGAGGTTTTTTGAGCAGGCTGCCAGTACAATTAGTGTTATATTTTAAGAGTTAATCTTACCTAAGTGTGTGAGATGTATTGGAGCAGGGAGAAGAGGAGTTAAGGGGACTAGTTAGGAGGTGATTTTTGTAGCCTAGGTAAAAATGTAGAGAGGACCTATCCAAGGTTAATGGCCATGAGACCAGAAAGGCAGGACCTCATATGAAGTAAGAGAGAATGAGAAATCAAGTGATAGTGAAACTTTGGGGCTCAATTCTCAGGCTACTAACAGAAAAGGGAGAGGAGGCGGTTGGTTTGAGATGTTAGTTTGGGACCAAACCAAAAAACCAAACCCTTACCGTTGAGTTGATTCCGACTCATAACGACCCCATAGGACAGAGTAGAGCTGGCCCATAGGGATTCCAAGGAGTGCTTGGTGGATTTTACTGCTGACCTTTTGGTTAGCAGCTGAGCGCTTAACCACTGTGCCACCAGGGCTCCATAGTTTTGGACAGATTTGTTAAATTTAAGGGCTTGTGGGATATATTAGTGGAGATATTATCAAATTATTGGAAAAATGAAGATGGGAGTTTGAATATTATGGTATTTAGGAAGATTTTTGACTAAGGTAGAAGAGTGTGATTAATGTATCTTGTGCCTGACACATAGTGAGTACTCATAAATTTTGAAATTAATTGAAGAGGTACTGATACAAATGATTTTTCTTTCTTCAGTATTTCCTGCATATTCAGTAATTACCCTTTTATATAATTAAAAATGGAACTTTTTTTACTGGGGCTGTTTTTCAGTTGCATATGCTGCTCCAGAGTTAAGACTGCATTTTTTTTTTTTACTATTTTTTTTTTTTTTAAAGGAGGTGAAGATAGAGAACTCGTTCAGAGGAGGAAAGAGAAATATCGACTAGAGCTGTTGGAACAAATGGCTGAGCAACAGAGGAACAAGAGACGGTAATGAAAGGTTTGCATTTTAAAAGAATGTTTTGAATTTAAATAACGTCTTATTCATTTGTGTAAAATATGTTGTGGTGACTATTATGTAGTAAAATAAGGGCTGTTGTTTCTAATACCATTTTGGATTTGTAAATAATTTATATTTCAATCTCTACATTGTCATTCAGCCAGATTATAAAATAAATACTACGTTAGTGTTCATTTTCTTTGTCATGGGTAGCAAATAGGACTATGTATGTATTTGATAACAGGACTTTTACAGTGTTTCATTAGCTCCCTCAGTTTTTGATTGAGGGTAGAATTTAGTGTTACCTGCGTACCCACTGCATTATGCCATATATAGTAACAAATATAAAAGTATTTTATCTTTTACCATCTGAAATTATAAGCACACATATATTCCAATATAAAAATAATTATATGGTAACTTTATAGGTATTTATATTGTATATAAATTTCAGTGTAACTTTTTTCTTTTTTTTTAAGTGTAGTCTGTCTTGTAGGAATATTTGTTAAAATAGTAACTATAGTTTAAAATTAGTAATAGAAATCTTGGTTCTAGAGAATTTGAACCTATCATCTTTTGGTTTTGCCTTTTTTTCCTTTATCTTAGAGCAAGACAATGTCTGCTGCTGGCTATTAACCATCTTTAACATCATTTTCTTAAAAACTCTTATTAGAAAGTATGGTATTCATATTTAAGTTTTTAGCCTTTCTGCCAGCTGAAAATATGCATGTACCCTAAGGAAGTTTTTTTGTTTGTTTCACAAAGTAAAGATTTTGTTTTATTTCCGTTCTTGGTTCTGGGTGAATGGCTTAGTCTCTGAAGTATCCCAGACACTGGTTTAGAAATACATATTTTAAGTCAGTCCCACCTGAATTCCAGTTTACTTTGCACAAAGTCAGAAAAATTATTTAAGAATTATTTAAGGTTTTATTGTCAATTAAAAGAATTATCTGTAGTTGAAGAGGTTATATTATAGTTTATTTCAATAATTATTACTAGTAGTAGTGTTTACTATACTTTTTTTTTTTTTTAATGTATAAAACTTTGATTTTGTTTAGAGAAAAAGATTTGGAACTCAGTGTTGCGGCTTCTGGTGCACAAGACCCTGAGAAATCGGTGAGGGTTTATGGCATCTTTTAATGTTTAATCTTTTATTCACATAACCCTCAAATGTGGTGGTGAGGTGGAGATAGAGGGTTTTGGAGGAAATATGGTGGTGAGGTGGAGATAGAGGGTTTTGGAGGAAATGTGGTGGTGAGGTGGAGATAGAGGGTTTTGGAGAAACTGTTAAGGGTGGGCCAATCTGAACAGTAATAATGTAAATGAAATGCAGCTCTCATAAAAGGTAAATGCTAACTCTTACCTGTTCTTTGCTTCTGTAACATTTTTTCATTTGTGCATTGTTTTAGTTTGTTTTAAATTAGTCCTTTATAATTTGTTCCAAGTGTACTATTCCATGGGAAAGTTATCTCAGTTTAATTTACAGTAAAAGTTAATGTTTTTCTTGAATAGAAATTAATGTTTTTCTTGAGTATATCTGGAATCTGGTGGCACAGTGGTTAAAGCACTTGGCAGATAACCGTGAGATCAGCAGTTTGAACCCACCAGTTGCTCCACAGGAGAAAGATGTGGTAGTCTGTTCCCATAAAGATGACAGCCTTGGAAACCCTGTGGGCCAGTTCTACTCTGTCCTAGAGCATCACCATGAGTCAGAGTTGTCTCGATGGCAGTGGGTTTGGTTGAGTTATTTTTACTGCTTCTCTTTTATCAGAGCAATTTCCAAGGAAACTGAAAGCTTTAATTCTAGTGTTTAAGCATTTTTCCTAATTTTCATTTCATGTAAAACTGAAAAGATAATAACCTATTTTTACTTTAATTTTGCAATTCTCGTCATTAAGTGGAATGAATTACTCACAGCATTGCAGTTAAGTAAGGAGGAGGTAATAATTTATTGCTGTTATCGAAATGTAGTTTTTCTGTAGTTGGATATATAGTATTTGTTTGCTAAGTCAGGTTTTTGCTTGATGTTTGAACGATGATTAAGAATGTTTAATTTCATTAAAGAGTTCATTTTAAAAAAGAATACAGCAAGTTAAAATTATTGAACTCTAGGCAACTCTTTTACGTGTACTGTGTGTGTGTCCTGTGCGTTATCTGTTAGAAGGGTTTACTGCTGTGCTGCACCAGCATCACTGCCGAGGAGCTTTTGGCTGCTCATAGAATAAAACTTTTAGATGAACCTGAGAAATTATTCCTGGGAATGGTAGGAAAAAATGATAAATTCCAGCAATAAATACTTTTGGATTAGATTCAACAATCAGAAACTTCCCTTTAAAATCTTGAACTTTTTACTGTAATATGGTGGTGTGTTAAATCTTGGAGTTAACAGAAACTTTAGTTTTTGACAGACCTTCTTATTGTTTGTCTTTGAACGAAACCCCTATGAGTTTCAAGCTGCTTTACGAGGATGAATCAATGAACATTAGAGACTTAATAGTTAGGTCATGACTTTTGGGTTTACTTTGATGTACAAATCTTAGAAAAGGACACATAAATGATATTCTGGAGCAGGAGTCAGCAAACTGGCCTGCAGTCCAATCTAACTGCCGCCTGTTTTTGTAAATAAGGTTTTGTTATAACACAGCCCCGTTCATTCATTTACATGTTGTCTGTGGTGGCTTTCCAACTACAGAAGAGTTGAGTAGTTGTGAAGAGACTTTATGGCCCACAAACCCTAATATGTTTACTCTCTGGCTCTTTACAGAAAAAGTTTCCTGAGATGTGTTCTAGAGACTACTTTGATACCAGAAATGGCAATTGAATAGAGAAGTAGCAGAACATTATAGCTATAATAGAAAGATTTAGAATTAATGTATCCTTACTTGATTATTTAGGTGACCTTAGATGGTTTATGTACTTCTTGGGGGGCCTCAATTACCTCATTTATAAAGTAAGGATTAGATTTTCAAAACCTTTTCTAGCTGTAAAATTCTGTTATTCTATGACCAACTTAAGTACCTGCTGGCAGTCTGGTATAGAGGATCTTTTGAGATCTCTTCCACCTTTAAATTTCTGATTTTATGTAACAGACAGATTTTTTTTTCCTTTATTTTAGCCTGATAGACTAAAGCAGCTTAGTGTGACAACAAGACACTTTGAAGAGACGATACCACCTGAAAGACCCAGAGTAGCTTTCCAGACACCTCTCCCTCCTGCCCCATCTGCCCCACTCATTCCATCAGTTCACTCCGTCCCATCTCAAAATGAAGATATATATAATGGACTCAACAGCACTCTTGGTGAAATGGTGCCTCCCAGGTGCTTGTTTATAATGTTCTGTGTTTGGGATCTAGGTAAGGTATTGTTCTGTATTTCGAAGAATGTGCTGAAGCAGGTAACATCATTCTTCAGAGCTTTTATCAAATAATTTATCTTATTTTCATTGTTGTCGTTTTTTCTCTACTAATATAAAACCGATGGAAATTCTTATGACATTCTTGTATTGTTAAAAGATGCTTTATTATTTTCAGAATGAATAACTAAATACATTTTGGTTTTAGGTTGTATTTTGGAATGTCTATTTTTAGTATCTTTTAACACATAAAAGTTATGCATTTTCTCCGATTTTGTAATTTCCACTTGGCAAACATTGAATTCTTCCTTTACTTTGTACAGAAAGTTTCTAATGTGGCCCTTGTGTATGTATGATTTTGTTTTAGCTTCTGTTTCGTTTGATTCTTTCTCGGTGATTACTTAGGGGCTACACAGCTTAAATGCCCAAAATAAAAAAGTGTTGAGATTATAAACCTGTAACTTCAGGATTATGGGAAAGATCAAATTTTGTAAGTGAAAATGATAAGGCTTCCTATTAATGGTACTGTCTATGCTGTCACTAGATTATACATATAAAAAAAAACTGTCGTTAACATTGATATTTTCTGGGCTGTACTTTCTTCTCTTAGAAGTGGTGTTGTTGTTACTTGTTGTAGTACTTGGACTTATTCTCTGCTTAATATTAATGTATTATAGGAATACATTTAAAATTTATTCATTTTTTTCCCTAAAAATTTTGAACATTATATTTTCTAGGGTATACTTTCTTCATTGTGTAGGACTTGGTCTGATCTTTTTACTACTAACAAATTATTGGTCTGTATTTACTGTATTTATCAGATCTTTTGCTTGTTTCATCTAATAGCTTCCCAAATGAAAATACTAGGAGAGATTGGAATTACAGAGCATGGTATGGCAATTTTAGCTTTGGATTAGGGATTGAAACACTTGGCTTCATTGTCTGGATTTTGGTCAAGTCACATCTTTGTGGAATTTCAATTCTCTCATTTGTAAAAGTGGGACAGTAATATTTTTTCCTTGACTACTATTACAGGGTTTTGTGAGGATTAAATTATATATATATATAAAATCTGTATAAAAGGTTAAAGTTTAATGATGATGACTGTTTACTTTCATAGCAGTTATTCAACTACTTTGTTGATGTGTCTTTGGGGTGAGGTTAGGATAAGGCTAGAAACGTTAAGTAGCTAGTTAATGTGAAAAATATTCACTACTGAAGAGAACTTTAATGTCTTTGTAGCCCTTCAGAATTATTTTGAAGTCTACGTGAAGAAAGAATCTGTTAAGATACCTCAAAAGTGAAAATATTCTAGAGTGCCCCCTTTGTCTTTCTGCTCAGCTAAAGGAATTTGCCTTTTGCCATTTTTGCTATTGGAAAATACTGCATTAGTGGAAATACAGATATATTTTCCTCATCAGTAATGAAGTGCTAAAGTTAGTAGTTTTCAGAAGTTTTAGATTTATGAATACTAAAGTTAATGTCGAGACATTACTTTGAAAGAACAATACATTTTATACTTTAAAAATATGTCTTTTTCCTAGTCAGACTAAACCATTCATAATCATGCTGTGTTGTAGCTCTTCGCCTTTTCTTCAGGGACCATTCTTCTCCTCTAGCTGTGACAAGCTCACTGTAGTAACTTGGCTTGAGCAGTGTTTTTTTTTTTTTTTCCAGGAACCATTTCTCTCCATGTGGTTTAAATGTCTCTGCTCTGTGTTCCTATAGGATCCTGCATCTAATTCTATTATTTCATTTACTATACTTTGCTATAATTGCTGTTTATTTCCGTATTATTCCTGAGGGACAGGGACTGTGTCTGTCTTTATTTGATACTGGCACATATTGACTATTGGATATTAACTTAAGGTTTTGTCTTACATAAATGTTGTATCTGCAGTTCTGAAATTTCATACTATGCTTTTTGCGTTTTGAGTCATGATTTTTGGTGAAGATGGAAGCAAAAAGGTAGCTTTTTCTAAAGTAGCTATTAAATTTTCAGTAACATTTTGCCAACTAATAATAACTTGGTTTTAAAAAAAGATTTGCTATGAAATATGAGAAGAAATTTCCACTTTTCTTTTGTTATAGAATTGCACCTCTGCCTCCACCTCCCCTACTACCACCTCTGGCTGCTAACTATCGAACTCCTTACGATGATGCATACTATTTTTATGGGGCCAGGAATCCTTTGGATCCCAGTCTTGCTTATTGTAAGTTATCTAAAGAGTGGTATTTTTTTCTAGTAGTTCAATGTGGAAAATTGGTTTTTGTGCAACCAAAAATATATAAATTTGAAAAACACAACTTATTTCAAATATTATATATTTATGACTTAGTAAATGCCCTGTTTTAAAACCTAGTTGTATTTCATACTCAATTCCTGTTCATCTAGATTGAAAAAATAACTATTTTTTTGTTCTTGAGTTGTTCTTTGTTAATTCCTAACTCAGAAAGAAATATTGATGCTTTTCCCTAGGTAACATTTTCATACATGCTTTTTACTACAGGGATAAATAAAGTGTTTATTAAATTAAAAAAAAAAAAAATATGGGTACCCTGAAATAATTTTTTTTTTCTTTTAAGATGGTTCAGGAATGATGGGAATACAGCCTGCAGCTTACGTCAATGCTCCTGTCACTCACCAGCCAGCACAATCTGTTGTGTGAGTCATTAGTTTAAATAATCATTTACGTAAAGAATCATTTATCTTTTATAGAACCTGTATTACTCATTTTTTTCTTCAAAACAGATGTAACTTATTTTAACTTCTAATGATTATATAACCAACATGTTCAAAGCGTTGCTTTTAAGTCAATATTTTATAGAAAGTACATTTTATAAATTAAGAATAATCTTATTTTTTTCATTACAAAAGTCATGCATACAATTGCTAAAAAATAAGAATATGAACGAGCAAAAAAAAAAAATCTCATTAACCCTGAGGTAGCCATATTTATATATATATTCAAGAAGTCTTTCTGTGAACATAAACATGTACACACACTCAATGAAAATATATCTGTAACACACACACACCAAATTAGTATCATATCATACATATTGTTCTGTAACCTGCTTAAAAATTAATAGCATATTATAAACATTTTTTCATTGTCAGTAAATATACTTATGTAGCATCAGTTTTTAAGTTAAACTTTTTGTTTTGTGATAATTGTGATTTACATGCAGTTGTAAGAAATAATACAAAGAGATCCTATGTACCCTTTAGCTAGTTTACCCCAAGGATAACGTCTTACATAACTGTAGCACAGTATCGCAACCAGGATATTGACATTGATATACTCAAGATACAGAAGGAACATTACATCTCCACGAAGATTCCTCATGGTGTCCTTTTATGGCCACACTTAGTTCCCTTCTTAATCACTGACAAACACTAATCTGTTCTCTATCCCTATAATGCTGTCGTTTTAAGAATGTTAAATAAATGGCATTATATAGTGTATAACATTTTGGGATTGGCTTTTTTTCTCAGCGTAGTTCTCTGGAGGTTTATCCAGGTTGTTGCACATATTAATAGCTTGTTCCTTCTTATTGCTGAGTAGTAGTCACTGTATTGCTGTACCACGGTTTGTTTAACCATTTACCTGTTGCAGGATATTTGGGTTGTTCCCAGTTTGGGGCTATTTTGAACATTTGAGTACAGTTTTTTTTTAATGTGTGAAGACAAGTCTTTGTTTCTTTAGGAAAATGCCTGGGAGTGTAATTGTTGGGTTGTACAGTATTTGCATGTTTAGTTTTTTAAGAAACTGCCAATTATGGAAACTTTTGTATCTTCTCAGCAATTATGGAAATTTGAGTATCTTCACAACCTTGCCAGCGTTTGATGTTGTCACCAAATGAAGTGTGTTTAGTTTGCAAATATTTGGAAATTTTCCCGTTTTTTTTTTTTTTTTAGGTGTGTTTTATGTCTCAGAATATGGCCTATCTTGGTATGTGTTCATTGGGCACTTGAAAATAATGTGTTTTCTGTTGTTCGGTGGAATGTTCTATGAGTATTGAGTAGAACCTTGTTGGTTGATGGTGGTGTTGAGTTCTTCAGTGTCTTTGCTGATTTTCTGTCTAGTTGTTCTATCAGTTATTGAGAGAGGGGTGTTGAAGTCTCTAACTATATTTGTGGATTTGTCCATTTCTCCTTTTTTGATCCATTTTTCCTTCAGTTCCATCAGGTTTTGCTTTACATGTCTGGAAGCTCTGTTGTTTGGTTCATACACATTTAGGATTGCTATGTCTTCTTGGTGTATTGACCCATTTATCATTGTATAATGTCCTTCCTTTTCTCTGACAATTTTCTTTGTTTGTACTTTACTTTGTCTGATATTGATATAGCCATTCCTGCTTTTCTTTAAGTAATGTTTTTGCTTTCAACCAGCCCATATCGTTATATTTGAAGAGAGTTTTTGTAAACAGCATATAATGAGGTCATGTTTTTAAATCCAATCTGCCAATTGCTGTCTTTTAATTGGTGTATTTAGACCATTTATATTTAATACAATTATGGATATGTCAGAACTTAGATTTGCCATTTTATTTTTGTTTTTAATTTTTTATCTCTTTTTTTTTTCTGCCTTCTAGTGAGTGACTTGAACATTTTCTGTAATTTCAATTTGCCTTAGTGTTTTGGGAAGTCCCTGGGTGGTGTAAGTGGTTAACACGGTTGGGTGCTAACCCAAAGATTAGAGGTTTGAGTCTACCCAGAGGTGTCTGAGAAGGAAGTCCTGGTGATCTGCTTCTGAAAAATCGGCCATTGAAAACCCTATGGAGCACAATTCTACCCTGATAAACATGAGGTTGCCATAAGTTAGAATTGACTTGATAGCAACTGGTTTTTATGATGTTTTTTGAGGGTATCTCTTTTTATAGCTTTTTTAGTCATTGTTCAAGGTATTACATTATATATAACATCACTGCTGTCATTTTATCGGTTTTGAGTGAATATAGAAATGTTTTTTGTCCCTTTACTCTCCCCTGTTTATTATATAATTGTCATAAATGTGATTTAGAACCACATAAGACAATATTGGGAAACTCTGGTGACATAGTGGTTAGGTGCTACAGCTGTCAACCAAAAGGTTGGCAGTTTGAATCTACCAGGCACTCCTTGGAAACTCTATAGGGCCATTCTGCTCTGTCCTATAGGGTTGCTACGAGTTGGTATCGACTCAATGGCAACGGGCTTGGTTTGGTTTTTTTTTTTTTAAGACAGAATTGAAGCTTTTGCTTCAACTGTCAAAACAATTTAGAAAATTCGAGAAGGAAACTCTGTTTTACTTACTCATATTGTTGCTTAACGTGTCTTTTCTCCCTTCTTGATGTCCCAAGGTTCTTTCTTTTATCACTTTATTTCTCTTTTGAGAATTTTATTTAACCATTTTATTAGGGTAGTCTCCTGATCATGAGGGGGTGTTGATTTTTTTTTAAATGTTTTATTGTGTTTTAGGTGAAAGTTTACCCAGCAAATTAGATTCCCATTCAACAATTCATACACAAATTGTTCTGTGACATGGGTTACAATCCCTGCAATGTGTCGGCACTCTCATCATTTCTACCCTTCTGCCCTGTTTCCATCCATCCAGTTTCCCTGTCCCTCCTTGCCTTCTCATCATTGCTTTTTGGGTAAATATTTACTGTTTGATCTTGTATAGGAGCATATTCCTCATGGGTGTTATTGTTTATCTTATAGACCAACCTATTATTTGGCTGAAAAGTGACCTTTGGGAGTGGCCTTAGTTCCAGGTTAAAAGGGTATCTTAGAGTGATAGTCTCAGGGATTCCTCTAGTCTTTATCTGTCTAGGAAGTCTAGTCTTTTTTATGAATTTGAGTTTTGATCTACATTTTTCTCCCATTCTTCCCAGGACCTTCTATTGTGTCCCCAGTCAGAACAGTCAGTGGTGGTAGCAGGACACCATCTAATTCTTTCGGTTTCAGGCTAGAAGAGGCTGTGGTTTGCCTGGGCCATTAGTCCTGTGGACTAATTTCTTCCTTGAGTCCTTGGTTTCCTTCACTCTCCTTTGCTCCAGATGAGAAGAAACCAATAGTTGTATCTTAGATGGCCACTTGCAAGCTTTTAAGACCCCAGATGCTACTTACCAAACTAGCATGTAGAACATTGTCTTTATTAATTAAGTTATGCCAATTGACCTAGTTGTCCCACGAGACTATGGTCCTGAGCCTTCAAACCCAGCAAATCAGTCCCATGAGGTGTTTGAATATGTCTACTAAGTATCCCTAACTGTGCCCCATTTGTGCTTTATTATATATATGAATATATACACAGTACATATAAACAGTTAAAAAATGGCTGCAGCAGTATATTGACAGGGAACTGCCAGAAATTAAGGTTGGTTTCAGAAGAGGACATGGAACCAGGGATATCATTGCTGATGTCAGATAGATCCTGGCTGAAAGCAGAGAATACCAGAAGGATGTTTACCTGTGTTTTATTGACTATGCAAAGGCATTCAACTGTGTGGATCATAACAAATTATGGATAACATTGTGAAGAATGGGAATTCCAGAACACTTAGTTGTGCTCATGAGGAACCTTTACATAAACCAAGAGGCAGTTTGGACAGAACAAGGGGATACTGAATGGTTTAAAGACAGGAAAGGTGTGCGTCAGGGTTGGATCCTTTCACCATACCTATTCAATCTGTTGGAAACCCTGGTGGTGTAGTGAGTGGTTAAGTGCTATGGCTGCTAACCAAAGGGTCAGCAGTTTGAATCCGTCAGGCACTCCTTGGGAACTTTATGGGGCAGTTCTACTCTGTCCTGTAGGGTCGCTATGAGTCAGAATCAACTCGACGGCACTGGTTTTTTTTTGTTTTTTTTTATTCAATCTGTATGCTGAGCAAATAATTCAAGAAGCTGGACTATATGAAGAACGGGGCATCAGGATTGGAGGAAGACTCGTTAACAACCTGCGTTGTGCAGATGACACAACCTTGCTTGCTGAAAGTGAAAAGGACTTGAAGCACTTACTGATGAAGATCAAAGACCACAGCCTTCAGTATAGATTGCACCTCAACATCATGAAAACAAAAATCCTCACAACTGGACCAGTGAGCAGCATCATGATAAATGGAGAAAAGATTGAGTTGTCAAGGATTTCATTTTACTTGGATCTACAATCAACAGCCATGGAAGGAGCAGTCAAGAAATCAAATGATGCATTGCATTGGGCAAATCTGCTGCAAAGGACCTCTTCTAATGTGTTGAAAAGCAGGAATGTCACCTTGAAGACTAAGGTGCACCTGACCCAAGCCATGGTATTTTCAATCGCATCACATGCGTATGAAAGCTGGACAATGAATAAGGAAGACAGAAGAAGAATTGACACCTTTGAATTGTGGTGTTGGGGAAGAATATTGAATATACCATGGACTGCCAAAAGAGCAAACAAGTCTGTCTTGGAAGAAGTACAACCAGAATGCTCCTTAGAGGCAAGGGTGGCGAGAATGTGTTTTACATACTTTGGACATGTTGTCAGGAGGGATCAGTCCCTGGAGAAGGACATCATGCTTGGTAGAGTACAGGGTCAGCAGGAGAGAGGAAGACCCTCAACAGGGTGGATTGACACAGTGGCTGCAACAATGAGCTCAAGTATAGCAACAGTTGTAAGGGTGGCACAGGACCGGGCACTGTTCGTCCTCTTGTGGATAGGGCCACTGTGAGTCAGAACCGACTCGATGGCACCTAACAACAACATGTAAACACATACATAGATGTGATCACAAATGTACCAATATATGCACATGCATGTACTCCCATATACCTTCCTGCACCTTTATATCATACATTCTACCCATGTAACCATTCATATATATTTTGCTTGTTATTACTGTTGTTGCAAGATTGTATATGTTATAGCATTTACTTTAGTTGTCCTTTATTCTTGTGTACCTCTCGGTGTCTCCATTTATCTTGGTCAAGTTGTACTGCCTTCCCCTGTATTGTGTATTGTCCTTTTCATCACCAGAATCATCTCAAGTCTACTATCTGATAGGAAACCTTGGTGGAGTAGTGCTGAAGCGTTACGGCTGCTAACAAGAAGGTTGGTAGTTTGAATCCACCAGGCACTCCTTGGAAACTTTATGGGGCAGTTCTACTCTGTCCTGCAGGGTCGCTACGAGTTGGAATCGACTTGACAGCAGTGGGATTGTTTTTTTGACTCTCTAATAAGTGATTCCCCCTCCTCGCCTCTCCTATCCCCGGTAACCATTAAAGAACATTGCTTTCTGTGTGTATACCTATTGTTGACTTTTTATTAAAGTGGTATCATGCAATACTTATCCTTTTGTGTTTGACATTTCATTTAACATAATGTCTTCTAGATTCATCCATGTTATGTTTCGCAGACTCATCATTATTCTTTATAGTATTCCATTGTTTATATGTACCACAATTTGTTTATCCATTCATCAACTTAAGTTGTTACCATCTTTTTGCTATTGTGAATAATGCTGCAGTGAGCATGGGTGTGCACATGTCTATTTGTGTCACAGCTCTTATATCTCTAGGATGTATATCTAGGAGTGGGATTGCAGAATCATAAGGTATTTCTCTTTCTAGCTTTTTGAGGAGGCATCATGTCATTTTCCATAGCAGTTATAGCATTTTACAATCCCACCAGCAGTGTATAAGAGTTCCAATCCCCCCACAATCTGGCCAGCATTTGTTCTTTTCTGGTTTTTTTTTTTTTTTTTTTTTGATCAGTGCCATTTTTGCAGGGGTAAGATGGAAAAAAATTTTTTTTTTTTTTAAGATGGTGTCTCATCGTAGTTTTGATTTGCATCTCTTTTTTAATGGCTAAGGAAGCCCTGGTGGCGTAGTGGTTAAGAGCTATGTCTGTTAACCGAAAGATTGGCAGTTCAAATCCACCAGGCACTCCTTGGAAACTCTGTGGGCAGTTCTTCTCTGCCCTGTAGGGTCACTATGAGTCAAAATTGACTCAACGGTAGTAGGTTTGGTTTTTTTGGGTTTAATGGCTGGTGAGCCCTGGTGGTCTAATGGTTAAGAGCTTAGCTGCTAACCAAAATTCGGCAATTTGAATCTACCAGCTGCTCCTTGGAAAACCTATGGGGCAGTTCTACTCTATCCTATAGGGTCACTATGAGCTGGAAATGACTTAAAGGCACTGAGTTTTTTTTTGTCCCCACACCTCTGTCAGTTTGTTGTACTGTGGTGGCTTGCATGTTGCTGTGATGCTGGGAGCTATGCTACTGGTATTTCAAATACCAGCAGAGCTATCCATGGTAGACTGGTTTTAGCTGAGCTTCCAGACTAAGACAAACTAGGAAGAAGGACCTGGCAGTCTACTTCTGAAAAAATTAGCCAGCGGAAACCCTATGAATAGCAGTGAAACACTGTCTGAAAAATTGTCGGGAAATTCATTTTACTTGGATCCATTATCAACACCCATGGAAGCAACGGTTAAGAAACCAAATGATGCATTGCACAGGCAAATCGGCTGCAAACGACCTCTTTAAAGTGTTAAAAAGCAAAGATATCACTTTAAGGAGTACACCTGACTGAAGTCATGATGTTTTTAATCACCTCATGTGCATTCAAAAGCTGAACAATGAATGAATAAGGAAAACAGAAGAATTATTGATGCCTTTGAATGTTGGTGTTGGTGAAGAATATTGAATATACCATGGACTGCCAAAACAATGAACAAACCTGTCTTAGAAGAAGTGTAGCCAGAATGTTCCTTAGAGGCAAGGATGGCAAGACTTTGTCTCACATACTTTGGACACGTTATTAGGAAGGACCAGTCTCTGCAGAAGGACATCATGCTTGGTAAAGTAGAGGGTCAGTGAAAAAGAGGAAGACCTTCAGCGAGATGGATTGACACAGTGGCTACAACAGTGGGCTCAAACATAGCAACGATTGTGAGGATGGCACAGGACCAGGCAGTGTTTCGTTCTGTTATTACACATAGGGTTGCTGTGAGTTGAAATCAACTCGATGGCACCTAACAACAAAAACACAAGATTGGCTAATGATTGCGAGCATCTCCTCATGTGTTTGTTAGCCTCCTGAATGTCCTCTTTGGTGAAGTGTCCGTTCCTGTCCTTTGCTCATGTTTTGATTGGATTGTCTTTTTGTTATTGAGTTGTTGGAGTTTTTAAAAATATATTTTAGAGATTATACCCTTGTCAGATATGCCGTTACCAATTTTTTTCCCCCAGTTTGTAGGTTCTGTTTTTACTCTTTTAGTGAAGTCTTTTGATAAGCATAAGAATTTAATTTTTAGGAGGTCCCAGTTACCTGGTTTATCTTCTGTTGTTCATACATTTTTACTTGTGTTTGATAGTGTATTTATGCCAAAAGTTAGGACCCTTAACTTTGTCCCTATGTTATCTTCCAGGAACTTTATAGTTTTAGCTTTAACATTAGGTCTTTGATTCATTTTGAGTTAATTTTGTGTATGCTATGAGGTATTGGTCCTGTTTTATTTTTCTGCAAATGGATATCCAGTTTTGCAAGCATCATTTGTTAAAGAGATGTCTCTTTCCCATTGAATGAGCTTTGACCCTTTGTTGGGTTCTCAGTTCTGTTCCATTGGTCTATGTGTCTGTCATTATGCGAGTACCAAGCTGTTTTGATTACTGTGGTGATACAGTAAGTTCTGAGATTGAGAAGTGTCTTAGTTATCTAGTGCTGCTATAACAGAAATACCATAAGTGGATAGCTTTAACCAAGAGAAATTTATTTTCTCACAGTCTAATAGATTACAAGTCCAAATTCAGGGCGTCGGCTCCAGGGGAAGGCATTCTGTTTCTGTCGGCTCTGGAGGAAGGTCCTTGTGCCCAATCTTCCTCTGATTGAGGAGCTTCTCAAGCACAGGCACTCCGAGTCCAAAGGACTTGCTCTGTTCCTGGTGCCGCTTTCTTGGCGGTATGAGGTCCTCCACTCTCTGCTTGCTTCTCTTTCCTTTTATCTCTTGAGAGATAAAAGGTGGTGTAGGCCACACCCCAGGGAAACTCCCTTTGCACTGGATCAGGGAGGTGACCTGAGTAAGGGTGGTGTTACAATCCCACCTTAACCCTCTCAACATAAAATTACAATCACAAAATGGAGGACAACCACACAATACTGGGAATCTTGGCCTAACCAAGCTGATACACATTTTTTTGGGGGGGACATAATTCAATCCATGACAAAGTATGAGGCCTCCTACTTTGTTCTTCTTCCTTAATATTGCTTTAGCTATTTGGGGCCTCTTTCCTTTCCATATAAAAAGGGGTGGGTGTTGAATTTTGTCAGATGTTTATTTCTGTGTCTATTGAGGTGATTGTGTGTTTTTTGTCCTTTATTCTATTAATATGGCATATTACTTTGATTGATTTCAGATATTAAATCGGCCTTGAATACCTGGGATAAATCCCACTTTGTCAGGAAATTGAATTTTTTTAATATTTTGTTAGATTATGTTTGTTAATTTTTTTGTTTAGGATTTTTGTGTCTGTGTTCGTAAGTGATACTGGTTTGTAGGTTTTTTTTTTTCTTCTGATGTCTTTTTCTGGTTTTGGTATAATATTAGCCTAATAGGATGAGGTGAAATGAGGTGGAAATTTCTTCATTTTGGGGAAGAGTTTGTAAAGGATTGTTGTTAATTCTTTAAATGTTGGGTAGAATTCATCAGCAAAGCCAACTGCCCTGGGCTTTTCTTTGTAGGACATTTTTTTGAATACTAATTCAGTCTCTTCTTATATTTCCTATTTTTTCCTTCAGTCAGTTTTGGTTGTTTGTGTCTTTCTAGAAATTTGCCCATTTCATTCAGATTATCTTAATTTCTTGGCATACAATTGTTCATGGATTGAATTGTACCCCTCAGAAATACGCGTATCAATTTGGCTAGGCCACGATTCCCAGTATTATGTGATTATCTACCATTTTGTCATCTGATCTGATTTTCCTGTGTGTTGTAAATCCTATCTCTACGACATTAACGAGATAGGATTAGCATCAGTTATGTTACTGAGGCAGGACTCAATCTACAAGATTGGATTGTGTCTTGAGCCCATCTTTTTAGAGATATAAAAGACAGAAGTGAACAGAGAGACATGGGGGCCTCATACTATCAAGAAACGAGACCTGGGAGTAAGCGTGTCCTTTGGACTCAGGGTCCCTGTGTTGAGAAGCTCCTCAACTAGGGGAGGATTGATGACAAAGACCTTCTCACAGAGCCGACAGAGAGAGAAAGACTTCCCCTGGAGCTGACACCCTGAATTCAGACTTTAAGCCTCCTAGACTGTGAGAGAATAAAATTCTCTTTGTTAAAGCCATCCATTTGTGGTATTTCTGTTATAGCAGCACTAAATGACTAAGACACCTTATAATCTTTTTAATTTTTCTAAGGTCAATAGTGATGTTCCCACTTTTATTCCTAATTTTAGGAATTTGAGCCTTCTCTCTTTCTCGGTCAGTCTAGGGAAGTGCTTGTAAATCTTGCGGATATTTTCAAAGAAACAATTATTGGTTTCATTGATGTTCTGTGTTGTGTTTCTAGTCTCTGTTTCATTTATTTCTTCTCTAATCTCTTTTATTTCCTTTTTTCTGCTTACTTTTAACAACAATACTTTTGAAGTGGGTAGGAAGCATTTACTTTATATTGTAGCACATGTATTAACTAGATCATTAGTTATTATCGTATTACTTGAGGAACTTCTAGTTTGTTATGATTTCTGTGGATTCAGAAAAGTGCATAAGTCATGTGTGTACTGCTTGATGATTGATCACAAAACATCCACCCTATGTAACTGCGACCTAGGTGAAAAAACAGATCCAGGAAATTTGAAAGTTCCATGAATGATCAGAGCAGAGGCAGGAGGGAAATTTTAGGAAGGGTCCACTTACATAAGGATCCCTTTTTGACCTATGGAGAGACATCCTTCCTGTTCTTAAGTCTATTTATATGCCATGCTATTTCAAAGGAGTGTTGTATTTTCGTCTTTGGGCATGGTCATAGATAGTTTCAAATTATGAATTGTGTATTTGATGTAGGAATATGGTTGGACAGAATGAAATGAAAACTACAAGTGATCGAGCAGTAAATTCAGGATTGTTGTTTGAAGACAAACCAAAGCCTTCAAAACAGTCACTTCAGTCTTACCAAGAAGCTTTGCAGCAACAGGTATCCATTCATTCATTTAATTTTGAATACCTTATGTGTTATTACGGTGGTCCCTTAGAACTCAGAATATGGCAGGGGAGAAAGAGAACAGTTAACTATAATTCAATATGATATGTTTTGAAGTAGATGGACTGGGATGATGTTGGAAGCATAGGAAAGGGAGGACAATTGCTTGGGGCAGTTGGAGAGGGCTTCACATAGTCCATGATATTTGAGCTGAGTATTTCTCAATGAATTGGCTTAAAATTCTTGGTATTTTCAGGGAATAGAATTGGTGTGTGTATAAAAGAATGGTCGGAGATATGACTGGAGAGTTAGATTGTGCTGTGTATTGTGAAGTCATATTAAGGAGTTTTCAATTTTATCTGTAGGTAGTGGACAGCGAAAGGAATGATACTTGAAATCCAAAAGTGAAAGGATTAGTTGACATGAGCAGATTTGCCTTTTCGGGAGGTATCTGGTTGAGGTGTAGACAGTTGGGAAAGAGATGTGGCAAGGAAACCTTTTAATAAGCTACTGAGGTGATCTAGGCAGGAGGAGATGAGGCCCCAAGCCAGACAGGGAAGATAGGGAGGACATCCAAGATACAATTCTGAAGTTTCATTGGCAGGACTTGAATACAGGGAATGAGGAAAAACAGAGGGCTTGAAGATGATTCCCAGTGTTCTGATCTAGGAGAATAACGAGGATGTGAACTAAGATAGGGAGTATGGGAAGGAGAACATGATAGTGGGTTCTGTTATAGTTTGTAATGTTTGAAGAGAGTTTGCTTTAGAGCAATTATCAAATGTATGGAGTTTGGGTGGGGAGGGGGATACCCTTATCTCTGAGGAGACCCTGTGACTCTTGGTAGATGCATTGTTCAACTGAGATACTTTTTTTCAAGTTCCACTTGAATTCTTTTAAAAGTCTTTTTGTTCAACATTTACATGGTCAACGATCTGAAAGATAAATTTTCTTTTTCAATTATAGAATTATCAACATTCTTTTGTGTGTTTAAGATTCTACAAATAAAAGTCTGATGTCAATTTTTGAATGAGTGTATTAAAAATGCCACTGACAAAACTACATTTTTCCAACTGTAGAAGTCTTTTTTATATATATGATGACTTCTTTGGCCTTGCTAGAGTGAGAGTTCGCTTAAATTTTCTGTGTATATGGTTATATTTTTTACAGTGACTTTTCAAAATTTAGATACTTGTTTGTTACTTATCCACATGTCTCTAGAGAATAACCCTTTGCTTATACTTGGTGACGATAGGAGTGTTTTTGTTTTGTATGCTTTCATAAATTTGTACCTAAAGTAGCTCAGCATTCCTCAAAAAGCTTTGAACCTTCAGTTTCTCTAAAGTCTGGGAGTAGAGTTTGTCCAGGGTAGAGTAGGCCTGGAGTCCCTGAGTGGTGCAAATAGTTAACACACTTGGCTGCCAACTTAAAGTTGGAGGTTCACATTCACCCAGATGTGCCTTGGAAGAAAGATCTGATGATCTACTTCTAAAAAATCAGCCATTGAAAACTCTATGTAGCACAGTTCTACTTTGATACACATGGGGTTGCCATGAGTTGGCATCAACTGTCCAACAACTGTTCTGTCTGTGTGTGTGTTGTGTTTTAAAAATAGGTCTGGTGCGGTGGGAGTAGAGTTTGTGACTAGACAGTTCCCATGACAGGTTATGTGAAAAAGGAAAGTAGGGAGATCCTAAAGGTCCCCATGACACTGCTTAGGTTTAGGGAGGGAAACCTCAGGTTTCCCTAAATAATGGTTCAGGGAGAAGTTAGGGGTGGGAGGGAGTTGGTTTATTTCAAAGTGGTATCAGTAACCGGAAAGGTCTCTTGTGGCATGATATAGGGGAGTAGCAGCTGTGTATTTCAGCCACTGGAGTATTTTTAAATTGCATATTTACATGTATTTGTGATTTTAAAACTGTCTACTTAAGTATACTGGAAAAAAAAGTATCTCCATTTTTTTCTAACAAAAATAAAATAAAATCTGGTATTATTACTAATACCAGAATACTGTATCAGAATACTTGTATCAGAATACTTTCTAGCACTTAAATAATGAATGTTTCTTGTGTTGCCAAGATTCGGGAAAGAGAAGAAAGAAGGAAGAAAGAACGTGAAGAAAAAGAAGAATATGAAGCTAAATTAGAAGCTGAAATGAGAAGCTATAACCCCTGGGGGAAAGGTGGAGGTGGTGCGCCTCTCAGGGATGCAAAAGGAAATTTGATAAGTATGTTATTTCCACTGAGTTGTTGGTTTTTAAAATAAAGTCAATTATTTTTAACTTTTAAAAAAGAGGAAGAGTAGGAAGAAACAGGAACCATAGCCTGTAAAAGGAAGTCTCTTGATATGTAGCTTAATGGAAAATAAGTATTTTGATAATATAACAGAGGTTAGAAAGCTTTTCTTCTTCAGATACTATTTATGTGTTTTTCTTACAAATTTTACATACTCTGATGATGATAACCCAACTGTAGAGAAAAGCTCATGCTAGTTGTCAAGTTTTTACCTATACTAGTAGTTAGACTGTTTCCTAGTATAATAAGTAGTTGCTGTTTTTAACTGATAAGAGATCTTAAAATTAAGTGTGATCTAGAATGGTTGCTAAGATGTTGTGCTTAATTCAGATACGTGATATACCTACTCAGTACAGGGACTCCTTACAAAACCTTTTTAGCAGGTTGCAGAATTATATTGATTTACCTTTCAACCGTGTACTCCAATTTTGGTCTGTTTATCACACAACAAATACTTTGAAAGACAGGCTTTCATATATGATGTTATATGTATTAGAATGGTCTCTGATTAGTTTTTAGCTGAGCAGAATAAAAGTAGAGCAAACATAATGGGTTTTTGAAAATTATTTGATTAGAAATGAGAAATGAAAGGATAATAGAAACAACAAAAACAAACTCACAACTCACAGCAAAACAAACCACTCATAGCAGCCCTATAGGACAGAATAGAACTGCCCCATAGGATTTCCAAGGCTGTAATCTTTTTTTCTCTCTTTTTTGTACCTACCTAAATTAAAGCAAGCCTCTGGGCTTGTTTTGGTGGGGTGGTTTCAAGCAATGCTGCTGGAGTTATAGAACTTATAGTAGTTAAGGAGATAGGGTTGGGGAGGTGAGTGAGTTGGGAAGGTGGGAGGGTGAGGATTAATGGGGGGAGCAGCCCTTTCACAATGGGATTTTATGGGAGGAGGCATTGAAGGCTTCAAGAACCTCATTTCCCTGAGTCATCATTTCACTAACCAACACACTTCACTGAGATCTCTTCAGTGACTTTTGAATCTACCCAACCTCTGTAGAGCACAGGTTCCCATTCTAAGGCTACAGAATTTGTGAGACCACAAATTCCAACTCCCGTGTGATGCTTTCACAGTCACTGCCTACCAATTGATTTGATAGCAGTGGGTTTGGTTTTACTATTCTGTGTGGGTCCTCAAAAAGTTTTTTTAACTAATTTGAACACAATGGGGCCCAAACCCAAGTCTGAGTATGGTGTTTCATTAGACTCAGCTAGGGAGATGTTTTAAAATCCGCATTCCTAGGTCTTACCACCACCAAGTCTTAGTCTTGATTTTTTATTTTTAGATTTAATAAACAAATTTATTCTCTTACAGTTTAGGAGGCTAGAAGTCCCAATTCAGGGCACCAGCTCCCAAGGAAGGCTTTCTCTCTCTGTCAGTTCTGGGGCTATGTCCTTTTCATTGATCTTCCTCTGATCTAGGAGCTTCTCAACACAGGGACCCTAGGTCCAAAAAATAGACTCCGCTCCCAGCTCTTCTTTCTTTAGTGGTAGGAAGTCCCTCTCCTTTCTGCTCGATTCTCTCTCTTATATCTCAAAAGAGATTGACTCAAGATACAGCCTAATGCTGTAGATTGAGTCCTGCCTCATTAACATAACCGCCTCTGATCCTGCCTCATTAACATCGTAGAGGTTAGGGTTTACAGCACATAGGATAATCACATCAGATCACAAAATTCAAAACTGTAATCTTTATGGAAGCAGACTGCCACATCATTTGCCTGCAGAACAGCTGGTGGGTTGGAACCACTGACCTTTCGGTTAGCAGCAGAGTACCTTAACCACTGTACCATCAGGGCTCTGATAATAGAAAAGTACGTATTAAAATTGTAAAACTTTAATTTCATGTTGATCTTTAGGTGTTGTATGTTATTGTAGGGATAGGGATAGCTGGATGATGGAATCAGAAGATTGTTTGGATATTGAGCTACTAGGGTTCTTATGAGTTATACCTGTTATAAATTTTTGTTGTATATGACCCTTTAAAAAAGGATATATTTGAGGTCTACTTATATTAATATGATAACACTGTTTTCCACAAAGGATTTGTTCCTTTCCTGTCTACCTCATGAGTGCTTTCCTCATATTCTAAAAGACAGAAACTCTTGTTAATTTCTTTATAGATGATTTTAGGTGATACGTAGATGAACATTTCTTATTTTAATAGTTAAGTGTTTGTTTAAATGTATATTAGAAAAATACTGGATCTATTTCCATTATGGGCAGTGCTATACCATTTCCTTTTAAAGTAAAGGTATCAGTCCAGATAATTAATGAAAAGTGTTGTAACAAACAACTCGAAATTCTTAGAGGCTTAAGGCGGTATAAGTTTACTTCTCACTTATGTCGTGTTCTGATGCTATGTGGGTAGCTCTTCTCCAAGAGGTGGTGACTCAGGGATCCAGGCCTCTTCCGTTGTGTCACTCCTCCATCTTGGAGTTTTTCACTTCTAGCTGCACAAACAAGGTCCAATGGTCAGGGAGAACAAATTGGATCTTGTTGGGGCCCGGCCTAGGAGTGAAGGAATATCACTTCTGCCTTCTGTAACAGTCTGGGAAGTTTAGGTTTCTTTATGCCCAGAAGGATTTTTCTTTGAACGGCGAGTTATTTAGAAGTGTGTTTTTAAAATTTCCAAATATTAGGGCATTTTCCAAATAACTTTTATTTTTTTAGTTTATATTCCATTTTGTTTAGAAAAATGATTTTTATGATCTCACTGTTTTTAAGTTTGTGAGATTTATTTTATGGACTACTCATTAAATTTTTACTCATCCTAAAAACTCTGATTTCTATAAGTGTGTATATTTTAAATGTGATTAATTTTGAAATACATGTTGCTAGTAGTGCCAGAGTTGAAAATTTGGCATACCTCTCTGAACTAACTCATAACGTAGTTTGTATGTTGGCCTTGGATTGCTGAATAATCCTGGGCCTCTATGGTCCTCAGAACTGCTCGAGTGTTGGCTATGATGCTGGGCAGGTTTCAGTGATGCTTCTGGAATATGACCAACTAGAACGAAGGCCCTGTAGTCTATTCCCAAGCATCAGCCAATGAAAACTCTACGGATCACAATGATCTGATCCACAACTAACTGTGGGGATGGTGTAGGACTGGCCAGCATTTCATTCATTGTGCCTTAGGTTGCCATGAGTCGAGGACCGACTCAACCGCAATAAAAAGAGCAATATTTAATATATCTCAGCCATTTTCTTTAAAATATTTTGGACCATATTTTCTACCCAAGTACAAAGAGCAGCTAACTTGTGAAGTCAATGTTAATTTTGAAGTGTTCATTTAAGTTTATAAAAAGATAAAGATTATAAAATAAGGAATGAAAAAATTAAGTACTTTTGATGTATTGTTTACTTATCACTATCATACAAGTTAACCCTGGTCTAATAAACTATTCAGAGAGTAGAATTATTTTCCCACTCATTAATCTGTGACATTTTCTTTTGTTATTCTTTTGGGTGCAGAAGTATTCTTAAAATGCTGATAATTTTATGTGATGTGATTTACATTTGAAATAAAGGGCCTTTTTCAGTGTCATTTTGCAGTTGGCAAATTACATTCTTGACCCAAACCAGTTGCCGTTGAGTTGATACTGACTCATAGTGACCCTATAGGACAAAGTAGAACTGCCCCATAGGGTTTCCAAGGAGTGGCTAGTGGATTCAAACTGCCAACCTTTTGGTTAGCAACTGAGCTCTAAACCACTACACCACCAGGGCTGCCTTTTTTTTTTTTTTTTTTAGCTTATTTCAAACATTTTACCCTACTGCTTTACAGAAATGGAAAAGGTGTGATTACTTGATTGACAAACACATTTTTTCCAGTAAAAGCAATATGAATTTTTTTTTGATTGCATGTGTTAGTTTTAAATAATAAATATGCCCTCTAATAAAATTAACTTTCCTTTAATATGAATACCTCGAATATTACTTTGAGAGGATCATGTGTAATCACGATAATAAATTATAACATGGTTATGATTTTGAAAGGAGCCCTGGTGATACAACAGCTAAGTGCTCAGCTGCTAACCAAAAGCTTGGCCGTTTGAACCCACCCAGGAACTCGGAGGGAGAAAACCCTATGGGGCAGTTCTGCTCTGTTATATGGGGTCACTATGAGTTGAAATTGACTCCATGGCACCTAACAACTACAAAATTATTTTTGAAGTTTATTATAGTATTTGTTTACTTATAGGATATTTATCTTTTGATTTATGGTTTTTGCCGCTGAATATCAAAATGAGATTGTATTCCCTAAGTACTCACTAGTTTGTCTGCAGAGCTCTGGGTGTTGTCTGGAAGGCAGGAGTGAGCTTGATATATTGCAGTCTAGTAATAGAATATAAAAGACTAGTGTATGTGTTATTATTCAGAGTGACTTCTTATTTATATTGACCAGTCTTCTTAATACTGTTGTAGCAAATTGGATGACAAAGAGATACAGGTTTCCCGTCGTCTTCCTGTGTCATTCACCTTCCGTATCCGCATAGAGCCCAGGATTTAGTGGCGATTTCCCTGCCTGCCTTGCTAATCCTTGGCACTTGGTAGTTTTCTTGAAATCAGCTTTCCTCTGTGATTTTAGTAGGCTTCCTGATAAATACTTCTTATATCCAAATTTAAGTTCACTTTCATTGCTGCCATAGTGTCCCAGGTGTGTTATTTTTTTGTGCAAAACTACTTTTATTTTGTTAAATCTCTGACTTCTGCAATCAATCAGGTTTGTTTTTGAGATTAACTGCTTGTTTGACCCAGTTGTATGTATATAGATTTTTGCCAAGTTACCCCAAAACTTAAAGGTACCTTAAAATAAACATTTACTATCTTGCAGTTCTGTGGATCAGTGATTTGGGAGCGATGTAGCTGGGTGGTTCTGTCTCAGGGTTTCTCATGAGGTTGCAGTCAGGATGCCATCCAGAGCTGCAGTCATCTGAAGGCTCGACTGGAGCTGGAGGAATTGTTCCAATACGGCTCCCTCCCATGGCTAAGGAGGCCTCAGTTCCTCGCCACGTGGACCTTTCCTTAGGGTTCATTGAGTGTCTTCACGATATGGTAGCTGGCTTTAACCTTATTGTCTTTTATGAAGCAGCTTTGGAAGTCATCTATCATTTCCACAATATCCTATTAATAAGAAGTAATTTAATAATTCTGCCCACACTCAGGAGGAGTGGAATTGAATGTCACATTTTGAGGGAGGACTGTCAAGGAATTTGTAGATGTATTTTAAAACTCTTATACTACATGATTATGTTTTTTCATTAGGAGAGCTAATGATGTTGGGTAAATTGCTACTACGACTTATTTTGAATTATTGCTATTTTTTTCTGTATTAAAGAAATTCCAAGTTCTGAAGTAACTTAAATACTGCTGTGGTTTTTATGGGTTATCAAAGATTTACATATCCTTAATTTCTCAACTAAATTTAAGTTTATTTAAAGTTATTTTGCAGGGTTGTTATTATTATTTTTATTTCTTATATGTTTTGATAATTTTCTGTTTTCAGGACAACAAGATGTCATTGAATTATTCCTAGCTCTGTTCTATTGTTTTTCCTCTGATTCCAAGGTTTTTATTTCAAAAGCCAGCACTGGGTAATTATTCCCTATTTTAAGAAAATGTGTTGAACACAATAATTATAGAAATGTGTCTCTTGAAATAAATGGCTTATTTTTCCCTCTCAGCTGATTTGAATAGGATGCACAGACAAAATGTAGATGCCTACCATAACCCAGATGCAAGAACCTATGAAGATAAAAGGGCTGTTGTATCTCTAGAGCAAAATTTAGCGACTTCAAATGCTGAGAACCTAGAAGATTCTGCAAATAAAAACTCAGGTGTTTAATCACATTCTGTTTTTTTACAATTCTGAAGTTGTTCAATAACATTTCTCTTCTGTTATCTGACAAAGTTCTTATTGTGGTTTTGAAAATTTGGTTACTCTGAGTTCGGAAGCAGTTATTCATGCTGTTTGTGATACCTTTTGTTTATAGGTCTTTTGAAAAAATGTGAATAGGGAAATATAGGTTGCTTTTTAGTGCTGTGTATTTCTTCTTAGCTTTGTAACTTGCTTTAGCTGCTGCTAACATTTTTATTTTGCTGGTAAAAAATCTGTTGCTGCTGAGTAAATTCTAACTCATAGCGACCCCGTAGGATGGAGTAGAACTGCTCCAGAGGGTTTGCAAGGAGCACCTGGTGGATTCGAATTGCTGACCTTTTGGTTTACATCCAACCTCTTAACCAGTGCACCACCAGGGCTCCTATTTTGCTGGTAGGGGGTGATATTTCTTAAAACCGAATACTGTTTTTGCACATACGGTTTGTTTTTTATACCTATAACAGTTTGAATTAGTGAAAAGGTATCAGGTGTGGTATAATAAATTGTACAATGAAATTCATTTTTCACTTGTTTTAGTAATCGTTTGTCTTGTGAAACCACAGTGTACAAAGGAATTAATTAGAGATCTAATACCTGGCCACATCTCCTTTTCTCAACCAAATATTTTGGATTTGCAATTAAATAATATCCTTTAATTAAAGGTTCTGTCAGTTGAAACTTATTTGTTGTCTTTCTTTATGACTTGCCAGGAATAATTGTCATCACCTTTATCAAGTATATGTCAAAATGTGAAATATATTTAAAAGTTAAAGGAAGTTGAAAGAATATGCCACCCAGCACTGTATTTCAAAGCTTATTAATTTATTCAAAATTCAACTTTTGTACTTTACAAAAATTTTAATTTTAGACTAGAAAAGAAACTAACATTAGGAAGCCCTTCTAAAATATCCCGGACTGATTATGTAGCCTGTTGAGTTTTTTTTTTTTTTGGCCAAACAGGCCGGTTAGATGGAGAGCTGTGATAGGAATCTCTAGGCCTGCATCTTTTAAGCCTCTGCACCCTTTATTGAACACTTCTGGAGGTGGGTTGCTTGCTGTTTTCCTGGGCAGCCTATTCTGCTTTTTGATCTCTAATTATGAGATAATCCTTTCTTTCTTTAATCCACAGTGATTTCTACCCAGTGGGTCCAGTTTTGATTTTTGCAACACTAAAATTGGCACCTTTGACTTTGATGAAATTATTAATGTAGCTTTCACTCTGAATCTGTAGTAATTTAATGAGCAGTTAGGAGTATCAAAAGAAGCTCTGGTGGCGCAGTGGTTAGGCGCTCGGCTACTAACTGAGAGGTTATTGGTTCGAATCCATCAGCTGCTCTGCAGGAGAAAGATGTGGCCGTCTGCTTCCATAAAGATTACAGCCTTGGAAACCGTGTAGGGCAGTTCTACTCTGTCCTGTAGGGTCACTGTGAATCAGAATCGACTTGACGGCCCACAGCAACAAAAATAGGAGCATCAAAACCCCTTTTCATATCATTGCTGCTAAGAGAAAGTTCCAGCTTCTTTCTATCATTATTTTTTTCTTCCTCATTTGCTTGTTTTTCCAGTAGTCTGTATGGGGATCTCAGTGCTATAGAATAAATCGAATGTAATAGTGTATGCTTAAGGTTCGTTATCCTCTTGCGTTTAGTCCTTTTTAGGCCTGTTTTTGAGGCCCTTTATCATTTCCATTCTTCTTTTACTTCATGGTTCTTAGGTGAGCTGCAGTCTATGAAGTCCAGTATTCATTTCACTTAAATTTATTATTCGGCACATTATGACGCCTAGATACATTTCCGTGTTCTTTGTATAGAACAGGTACTTCCAATGGTTTTATTTTTGTAGCGTACTTACTGCTGAAAGGACGGAACTTTTCTGTCTTTAATGATATTCCTTCTCTAATTGCCCCCAAATCATTCAGATGTTTAGCATGAGTGTTCATCAAAGTGAAACATGCCCACGCAATTCTGTTTTGTTAATCAGCTTTAAAGAACCGTTAAGGTGTATATTTATGGTAGTTTGTTTTCAGAAGAATAATTTTCAAGTGAAAGGAAGTATTCATAATGTTTAAGTATTGATTTTGGTGTTCTCCTGATCAGAGAAGCATCAATAAACTTAAGTACAAAGGCAAAATAGACCTGAAAGGCAGCTGAATTCCAAAGTAGTCAGCCTACATAAAACTACACAAGTGAGAGAAATATGTATTTTACATGTATACCATAAGGAATGAGTCAGTAACTCAGAAATAATACAAAAAGGTATATGAGGCTTAAATTTAAATAGCAAGTTTTTTCTTTCTGCATTCAAAGAGACTCCTAGAGTACATGTTTCGAGTTACTATTATGAAATAATTTTTTAACTCCTTCAAGCATATCTACTTGTAGGGAATATGTAATAAAACATTTTTTGTTCATGTTGATATCCCATTAATTGATGGAATCTTTAAGCAAAAACTGTTGCAATGCTTAGAAGACTCATTGTAATTTGTTAAAAATGAAATGTTTTTAGAACTAGCTTGCTAATTTCTCACTATTGTTTATACTATTGACAGGAAGACTATTTTGGGATTACTGGTATTTAAAACAGTTTTAGAAATTATATATATTTGCATATGTAAAAACCCATATATACACACATGTTAATGCATTTTAACATACAATTAAGCATTATTTTTGAGAGAAGGATATTCAAATACATAGAATTTAAATGTGTACTTTTTTCTGTCCAAAAATTCTACTTTAAAGCCTTTGTTGGAACGAGAGTTGTTTAGGCTCTTAGCTTTCACACGTTTCTTTGGCATCTTTTCAATTACTAACTTTATTTAAGTCTCACTGGTTTTTTTCCTCTGGTTACTTTTAATCTGGTCTTCAAATTCTAATCTCAGTCTTCCTCTTCTGATCTTCTAGACTTTCTTACTTAGCGCAGTTTTTCAAAATATGAATTTATTAGCAAACTCTTTATTCTTTAATCTTTGCATTTTCTAAGCACTGGCTAATGTTATGTTTCTGCAAAATGTCTCTCAAGGTTATATGCAGACACAGAGCTCTCCTTTTGCTCGGGGAAACATATTTGGTGAGCCTGCAACTGAACTCCAGGTCAAACAGCAAGAATTATACAAGAATTTTCTTCGTTTTCAGGTAAAAAGCTTATTTGATCTTTATTTAAAAGTTTCATAGGAATTTTAATAAACTTGCATAAACTAAACTTGTAAAATTATCTACAGGATAAAGGCTAAATTCTAAAATGCAATGTAGTTATCTAAAATACCTAATTTTTATCAGATATAAAAAAAATAGGTACTACTAAAATTATATTACTGTCTCAGTTATATCTGAAAAAAGAAATGAGACATGTTAAGTATAGCAGTTGATTTTATCTTTTCTGAGCTTCATTAAATTATTAATCAGTTAAAACAGAAAATACTAAAAAATTTTAAAACAGACTTACTGAAATATTCACCTGTTAGGAATAGAATGAATCTAGATGCTTATAAGTTAGTAGAATATCAGTAACTTTTTTTCAAATGATTTGATATTCTTGACTCAGTACTTCAGATTGTAAATAAATAAAAATTAGGTATAAGATAGTCACATTTTGCAGTCATTTCCCCATTTGTCTATATAGTATAAGCAAATAGCATTTAGAGTAAAGGAAATGCCCAAAGCAAAGACACTTGAGTAGCCAGTAGTTTATTAAGCACATGGACTTACTGTCTACCCTTGTGCTGAATACTAGGGTTGGAGCCAGAGATGAATGAGATCCTTGCCCATAAAGGACTCACAGTTTCTTCTCTTCTTGCCCCCTTCTCCTACACAACCATACTTATATCCTAGTGTCAGGTTAATCCTGTGGCCTGGTTAATCTTCTTTGATAGGACTTTCCACATGCAATTATTCTTACACAAAACGTGGGTGTAGTTTTTCTTTGCCTATAGAATAATGTCCACTCTTTAGCCTGACATTTAAGAATACCCAGTCTGCAGTGGTTAAGAGCTATGGCTGCTAACCAAAGCACTGGCAGTTTGAATCCACCAGCTGCTCCTTGGAAACCCTATGGGGTAGTTTTACTCTGTACTGTGGGGTTGTCGTGAGTCAGAATCAACTTGATGGCAACGGGTTTGGGCTTGGTTTGGTTTTAATCTAATCCCAGTCTCTTAAACAGATTCCTTTTAAACAAATTTCCCTCAAACATACATGCTTTCTAATCCTCATTATTGTGGACTCTTAAATAAGGAAGAAATATAAAGTATATAGTCTTTAAGGATGATTGATCTGGCATTAATGTTTAGGATGTATTTTTGGAGGATTGTAAAGACAGGATATTTTACTAGAGTGGTAACACTGGATATGGTAGAAAGGCCTTTCTTAAGAATCGATAGAATGAATATAGGGTACTGGATGTTAGGGAGTGCCATCAGAGATCTCAAGAGCCACTGAAGTCACTTAGCAGCACGTTGAGGTGTCATAGAGTCACCTGTTGAACTTGAAGGATCCTGTGGTATACCTTCCATAATGGCAGCAAGTCAAATCTTTAAGTAGCTACTATTAAACTTAGAAAGTCTTATCAAAGCTTAGGGTAGAATTCAGGAGGAAAAAATCTGAGAGTCGTACAACCTTTTATTGTTAATAAGATACTTTTATATGTAGTAGTTCTTTGAACCTCAAAAGTTCCTGCTGAGGAAGGTATTATTATCTCTATTTTATGCCATGTAACTAAAGTGCAGACTAAGAGGCTTGCCCATGGTGGGAGAGCTAGCAAATTGTGAGGCCAGTGCTTGAACCCAAGTCTCCTGACTTCAGGAATCATATCTGTAGGTACCATATTGATATTTCTAGGGATCGCTAGGGAATTGTTCTCTCTGGAAAAAACTACTAGCATTGGAAGAAACTCCATGGGGTAGGAAGGAGGGGGAACTGAGAGTTAAATGTGAGATTTTGTTGTATGGGTCATAAATGATGTTTTCTCTAGGTACGTTGTACTTGAAGAAGTGGTTACATGCACACTGTGTAGTCCTAAATATGCAAATTAGGACTGTGTGCATATCATAGTGTTGCGAGAAACAAGTGTTGGACAAAGCCCCAGAATATAAAATCATGCAAATGTGAGAATAGTAGAGAAGATTAAAAATAGCTTAAAAGATTGATAGCACTAGATAGAACAACCTCTAGATAGAGCTAGAGGAAACGCAGATGAGAACAATAAATATATAAATAGCCATGTTTAACCAGTTGCCATTTAGTTGGTTACCACTCATAGTGACCCTATAGGACGGGGTAGAACTGCCTCATAGGGTTTCCAAAGCTGTAGTCTTTATGGAAGCAGACTGCCACATCTTTCTCCTGCGGAGTGGCTTGTGGGTTAAAATATGCAGCCTTTTGGTTTGCAGCTGAGCACATAACCACTGCGCCACCAGGGATCCTGCTGCCCTATGTAAGTAAGGGTTACTAAAATCGATCAATAGCCCTAAACCAGTATCACAGATACTTAGTCCCCAAGCTGCCAGTCTTCCCTATTGCTCATGGAGGATGTGGACCATCTCTCAGGGTCCTCTTCACTTCAGGTCTTAGACTGTACCTTCAGATACTCCCCTAGAGTCCTCTGCACTACAGGCCAAGGTGCATTCCAGATTAATCCTTGCTGCCTAAATCCTCTTACAACTCATAGTTTTAGTTCTTTTCCCATCAGCCTGCCAGCAGATAGGAAAGACGGCCTTTTGGGGAAGTGACTGTGTAGCTTTTAACATTATATCACGTAGCCTCCCCAATAAAATGTAGGAAACTGACAGATTTCAGAACTCATTTTTACTTGCAAAAAGCGTTCGGTGCAAATGTTGGATGCACGGGATACCAGGAAACAATAGTGTTCTAACTTTTCAGTAGTTTTACAAAATAATAACTAGGTTTAATTCTCTAGATTGAGGAAAAAAAACAAAGAGAGGAAGCAGAGCGAGAGAGACTGAGAATTGCGGAAGAAAAAGAAGAAAAACGACTTGCAGAACAGAGGGCACGAATTCAGCAGGAGTATGAAGAGGAACAGGAAAAAAAAAGAGAGAAAGAGGAGGAGGTGCATTTTTTTCTGGCTGTATTTTACGACTGAGTCTAAAAGTGAAACCTTGATTTTTTTTTTCTAATTTTGTGCTTTAAGTGAAAGTTTACAAATTATAAAGTTACAAGTCAGCCTCTCATACAAAAATTTATAATACACCTTGCTGTATACTCCTAGTTGTTCTCCCCCAATGAGACAGCACACTCCTCCTCTCCATGCTGTATTCTCCATGTCCATTCAGCCAGCTTCTGACCCCCTCTGCCTTCTCATCTCACCTCCAAACAGGAGCTGCCCACATAGTCGCATGTGTCTACTTGATCCAAGATGCTCACTCCTCACCGGTATCATTTCGTCTCTTATAGTCCAGACCAATCCCTGTCTGAAGAGTTGGCTTTGGGAATGGTTCCTGTCTTGAGCTAATAGAAGGTCTGGGGACCATGACCTCTGGGATCCTTCTAGTCTCAGTCAGAGAAACCTTGATTTTGACTTGGAAGATATTTGTTATTTATAAAGGAGAACAATCTTGGAGTATATTTAGAAAATACCAGATACCTATTCATTAGATATTAATCTCTTAAGATGAAAAGCTCTTTTAAGAAAAGAGATAAATGATGATTTTTTAAGCCAAAAAATAGTTATAGGCTGACTAATATTGTTATAAAAGATGCCTAATATTGTAGTATTAAACATAATTTCCTTTATTATATATATGTATATATATTATATGTATATGTACATATATGTATGTGTGTGTGACTTGTCTATTTCAGACAAGACAAAATTTTTTAGTGGACTGTAGAATGTACGTATGGAGTGAATATTTTTTTCTTTATTTTGCTACCATTGTTTTCTCTGTAGCAAAGGCTAAAAAATGAAGAGCTAATTCGGTTAGCTGAAGAAAGACGAAAAGAAGCAGAAAGAAAAAAGAAAGAAGAAGAAGAAAAACATAACCTGCAACTTCAGCACTACTATGAAAGAGAAAATATGATTGGGGAAGAGACGAAGGTAAGTTTCTGGTGAAAGTGTCCATCAAACCTATAGTTATATCGCTGTTACTATGAGAGTTGTGAAGGTGTTAGACATTCCCCCCATTCTACCTTACTACCTAGTCTGGGTGCAATATACTGAACTATATGAGTTGATGTCACTGTGTGTCTTAGGGTTCTCTGGAGAAACAGAACCAGCGATATATATAGAAGAGGAGGGGAGATACCAATTGATTTTTAAGGAATTGACTCAAGCAATTGTGGGAGACTGGCAAGTCCCAAATCCATAGGTTGGGCAATGGACTGGAGATTCCTGCAGTCTTGGGTCCCCAAATCCGTAGGTCAGGTAACGGAAGAGTGAAGAGTGAGGGAGTTCTGACAAAATGTCTATTTATAGTCTGGAGGCAGAAAACTCCTTTTTTGCTCTTAAGGCCTTCAACCGATTGGATGAGGCCTACCTTCATTATGAAGGGTAATCTGCTTTACCTAAGTCCAGCTGGTTTACTCACATATAACTACTTCATAACAGAGTCTAGACTAGTGTTTTAACCAGACAACTGAGCATCATAGTCTAGCGAAGTTGACACAGAAAATCAACACCATGCCTTGCTGGTATTTTCTCCCTAGTGAACATGATGATTTTAGTCTTGTTCCCGTGGGTCATGGTGGTGCTACTCAAGAGTATGGTCTAGGGACCAGTACCCCACAAATTATTTGTTAACTGGTTCTTGACAAGATAAGTAAATAGTGTTCAGAAATTTGTAGAAATTTGTAAAAGTAATTTTGTGTCTATTGAATCTAGTAATAAAAACATCAGGTTTGATTTTTATATGCCTTTTAAGAAAATTTCACATATCTAGTAATTCATTGTTATTCTATTTTACAAGTCTGCCCACTATGGATTGGAAATTAAAAAAGAAACTTGCAGTTCACTACAAACTGATTTGAAGTCTTTATCTCTGAGTAAGGGGATGGATGTTTAAGGTTAGGTGCATGAATCAAAATTATTAGAGATTTTTTTTCTCTATAATATTAATTGGCCCTTGTGAGTATCCGTTCACACTTTTGCTCATACTTCACAGTTATACTTAAAATTTTGTGTACGTAAGTATCTTTGAGGGTCTTTTAAAAATGCAAGTTCCTAGGTTTCACCTACAGAGTGTTTACTAAATCGGGGAGAGGCTTAGGACTCTGCATATTACACGCATTCTTCGGGGTTCAGATACAGTTGGTGTGTGGATCACGCTTTGAGAAACCCTGTCTGCCTTTAGGTTTAGCCCAATCTAAGAAAATTGTTATCAGAAATTTAGATTTATACAAACATCTTTATTCTAAGCAGAATTCACAAAAAGAGTACGTTTAACTGGCAGGCTCCTTTGTTGTGTTTATAATGTGATTTGGTATGCTTTTCAGCATTTGTACCTACTGCCTATAACATAAGCCATTTCTCAGTGGCTCAGAATGCATTATTTGATTTCTTATCCCAGGGTTTTGTGGTCATAGAAATAAGTATTTACAATTAGAATTGGCTGAAAGATTGTTTAAAAGAGAGTTTATAAATGATATTGATCTCCAGTTTTTAGTTTTAGTTTATTTTCATTGTTCTAGGATTGTTAGACAAGAAAGGGTCTTTCTGTAGGATATAGTTTGATATATATTTAATCAGCCTTTATAAGTGTATTATTCAAATTTCATATTATTTTTTTAAAATTCATCATTTAAAAATAATACTTGTTAGTTTTCCATAATTGTGTTTCTGCCAATTTCTTAAATTATGTGTTTTTAAAAATGCAATTTGTTATGAATATGTGACTGTTAAACTGGAGCCCTGGTGACATACTGATTAAGAGCTCTTCTGCTAACCAAAAGGTTTATTTTTAAATTTTTATATATATATAGCTTAATTATGAGGTACTACAGTAACCAGCTTTGTCCCATTGAATGCATTTTGCCTTGAATTCTGAAATTAACATTACTGTTATTTTTTTCACTTATATATGCCTGAGATATATTTTTGTGTACCCATTTAGTTTTTACACTGGTGTTATCTTATTTTGGGGTGGTTATGTATTGATTTAGTTAACTGGATTTGTTTTTTTATCCTAATCTGAGAGTTATAATCAAATAAATATCTAAATCCACCTATATTTACTATAATTGGTATACTTGATCTTATATAATTGAATTTCTGACTTTTTGTGTTCATTTTTGCTCTCTTGGTAGTTCATTTTTCTCATTATGTAGACTTTGTTTTCATTCTACCCAGTGCTTTAGATGATTTATATTTTCTTTATAATTCTCCTTGTCATCATCTTGGGGTTTTAAAAAAACATTTTTTTAGCATATATTTCTAATTTCATCAAAGTCAGCAGTGGAACTAATGTTTGATTTTCCACAGTGTAAAATGAAGAATTTAACATATGCATGTATACTCTGGCCTGGATTTTTTTATCCAGCTAATTATTATTATGTTTTATTGGGTGTTTTTCATCTTTTCAGCATTTTTATTTTAGGATGAACTTGGGGACTGTTAGCCTTAGTATACTGTAAACTGAAACCTCATCTTATTGGGGAGAAATAGGACCTAGTTGTGACCTGGAAGGCCTCCCCCCGCCCCCGCCATCCAGGATGCTCTGGGTAACCGGGATCTAAGATCTAGATTTTACAAGTTGATCTGTATTGTTTTCCAGAAGAGGATTTTAGTTCTGTCCCAGTCCTTTTTGTTATTGACAGTTTTTTACTTTGGCTTATGTCTTTTCTTTTTTATTGACATTTGGATATGCAGTTACATTACTTAGTTGTTGAATTTTTTTAGTCCTCATCTAAGAATCATATTTTTTAATTCAGTTGCAATCGACTTGATTCTGACTAATGGCAGCCCCGTGTGTGTTAGAGTAGAATTGTACTCCACAGGGCTATCAATGGCTGATTTTTTGGAAGTAGCTCTCCAGGCCTTTCTTCTGAGGTACCTCTAGGTAAATTTGAACCTCCAAGCTTTTGGTTAACTGCCAAGCTTATTAACCACTTACATCATCCAAGGACTTATTTTTAGTAGAGATATCTAAATCCAGTTACATTTATCATAACTGATATAGTGAAACCTGTGAAAACTGGAGCTTAATGGGACTGCCTTGTCTTTCTGGGTCTCACAAGTTTTCCGCCTTTGACAGGGTACAGTCTTACCACTTTTCTATCATTCTCTATAAGTGGGGAATAGTTTTCCTTCTCTGACAGTTTTCTGCCTTACACAGGTTCCGGCTTTTGCAGATTTTACTGTATGCTTGAATTTATGTAATTGAATTTTCTGACTCTTTTGTATTTTATTAAATAAAAACAATAACAGCCTGAACTTCTTACATGGTCTTATATAAATATTAGGTGTAGATTGTGTTTGTGTTTGTGTATGTATGCGCATACACATATATCCATCTATCTGTATATATACATACTTTTTTTTTTTTTTTTAACTTTTCAGCACTTGAGACAGCCTTCTCCTGTAGTTCCAGCTCTTCAGAACAAAATTGCAAGCAAACTGCGAAGACCTCCTTCGGTTGACAGCATCATTAGTTCCTTTATTCATGTATATACATTTTGTTTGAATTTGTTGATCTTAGATACTAGCTCAGTTATTTTGGATTGGGGGGGTGTTGAATGAGATTTTTTCATTCATCCTACTTGGCTAGGTTAAATTTTTTCAGATCTAAAATATAGGTGGTTGTTGTTGGGTGCCATTGAGCCAATTCCAACTCATAGCGACCTCATGTGGTAATGTCTCCATTAATTTGCCTGCTGCTTCAGCTGTAGCTGCTAGTACTTAGTGCTCTAAAGTTTAAATTCTTCTCCCAAACCATAATTCAGCAAATGGTTCTTGTCCAGGCCCCTCAAGAAGGCCCTTTCTTTGAAGACCTGTCCCTTTTAGCTAGCTGTGGTTGTACTAACAATGTAGTTATAGTAATTATGGTCCTTTATACTTTGCACTGAGCTACAATTAAAAGGAAAACAGGAAATGTTTCAGAGGGGTTCATCCTTGAGTTGAGTCTTGAAGAATGAGTAGGAATTTGCCATGAAGAGAAAGAGGATGTTGGACTTAAGGCTTGTGCAGAGGGACAGAGGGAAGCATGGCACCCATGAAGCATACCCTGTGCTTTGACGTGGACTGATTATGCGTGTAAACTAAGGCAGCAAAGAGGTGGAGTGTCAGGGCATACGCAGGGTGTCGTACAGAGTGCTGAGGAGTTTAACAGTATTCCATAGGCTGCTGGGTTCCGAACAGGCTAATTACCACAATAGGCAAAGAAACTTGTTAGACAAACATCTTCCTGAGTCCCACCCTCTGAGATTCTGACTTAGTAGGTTGATGGTAGATAAATGCTTGGAATACATTGTAGTATTTTAAGGTGAGAACGACATGGCCACTTACGTCTTGTATGATGTTCTCACTGGCAGTGGTGTGGATATAAGTTGGAGGTGGGATGAGACTGTAAACATGGAGACAAGTTAAGATGCTTTTGCTGAAGTCCAGAAACAAGACTTTGAGTGTCTTAGCAGAGGAAGTGACACTAAGAACTAAGAGAAGTGACAGATTTAAGACATATTTAAGAGAGACATATTTAATAGTGGTCTTTATTGACTGAGTGTGTGGTGGCTAGGAGTCAATGATAATTTTCAAGTTCCTGGTGAGGGTTATATAGAGTAGGGTGTTGAAAATATGGGTGGTAGCTGAGGAAGGAATTCTGGGCTGGATTTGTAGTTTTGCAAGCCATTAGCATATCAATGCTAGCCTAATTCGTGTGGTTATCTAGGGTGCCGTTGAGTCAATTCCGACTCATGGCATTATCTAGGAGAAGTGTATAAAGGGAAAAGTGCAAAGGGCTGAGTTAAGCACACGGGTGAATTACCAACATTTAAGAAGCAGGGAAAGGAAATGGAAACACAGAAGGTGACAGTCAAGCTATCGGTTGCTACCAGCCAAGTAAAATAAAGACTTATAAATGCCCATTACAGCTGTCACTTGGGGATTCATTTGGTGACTTTGGTGAGGACAAAGTTAGTAGAGTGATGGGACAGAAGCACAGGTCGTAGCTGTGTGTTGATTAGTGAATGGGAACAAGGACGTAGACAGCGTATCTGCCGCCTTTACTATTCTTTAAAGAAGCTTGGCTGGGAAGGGAAGGAGAGGATGGACAGTAGATGGTGAGTATAGAAGGGGAAGGTCAGTTTTTTGTTGTTTTTTTTTTAAGAAGGGAGAGATTTTTAAGCATAGGCTGAGAGGAATGTGCTTGAGAAAAGGAAGAGATTGGAGAAAAAGTAATTGATGGAGGAGGAAGAAGTCACTTGTCTGATAGAGTACAGGTGAAGGGCTTATCTTTGGATAGGAGCAAGGACTACTCCTTTGAGATGAGAAAGAAGAATAGTTATAGATGTAGGTAAGTTTACAGGTAGGATAGTGGGGAGTTGGTTTCCTTTACATATAGGTTCTTAAAAAAATTACTCCTCTCTGGAAGACATTTTGAGTGTATCTTTGTTATGATTGTTAAATAGGAAAGTTCCATGTCCAGGGCACAGTCTCCTCCCGTACCTGCCAGGAAAAATCAGCTCCGTGCAGAAGGTATTGTTAACTGTTAAATCTACAATCTAGAATATTTCTTTCTTTTTCTTAACTTTTACAGACTTTTTATATAATTTTATTTTGGATCTGAAATATAAAAATAGAAAGTTGCAAAAATAGTAAAGAGAGGGCCCATATACTGTTCCTCTAGCTTTCCCCAGTGGTACATCTTACGTATCACAACCAGAAAATGACATTGGTACACTCTCTTCAGACCTTTTTCAGGTTTCACAAGTTGTTACATGCACTCATGTGTGCATTTGTGTGTAGTTCTGCACAGTTTTATTACGTGTATAATTCATGTAACTACCACCGTAATTAAGATAGAGCTATTCTGTGACGACAAAGGTACTCCCATATGTTATCTGTCTGTAGTTGCGTTCCACCCCAGAATATTTCTTAACTTTAGAAATTCTGGTGTAACCAGGAATGTGTCTTGTAGGTCTCAGTGATGTTCATAAATACGATCTGTGCACATGTGCACATATAGCAGACATTATAATAACTTTCATGAAAATGTCTCTCTGAGCATTTCAGCTTTACGATAAGGTTAGGTTATATTTTGATCTTTTATTCTTATACCTGTCTTGTTTTTTACTTATCAATGGGAATTCAAAGAGGAGAAAAAAAATGTAATTATGGAGTTATCAGAAATGAGAAAACAGCTTCGTAGTGAAGAGAGGCGTCTCCAAGGCCAGTTGCTACACATGGACAGTGATGATGACATTCATATAAGGCAAGTTTTAAATCACATTTCTCACTTTTTCTTGAATTCTTTTATCTTGTGTTGAGGATAAGGAGTCCTGTCAGTCATTCAGAAGTTATAGCAATTTGACAGTTCTGTTGGTAAAGCGACCTTTATTAGAATGGATAGTTTGCATGCTTAAAGATGTTTTCAGAAGATTGTTGATGAAAGTATAATGACTAAAATAGCCTTGCCCCCCCCCCAAAAGTATAGCTAGATATCGTATAAATATTCTACTGGAGTCACTCAGCACAACTAATCCAAAATAGTATATGATTTTGATTTGAGTCTTTGCATTTATAATATGTGGTTGGTTTTCTTCTTTTATAAAAACAGCTCTTTCTTTAATTAACTAATAAAGACATTTTTGTATTCACATTCTTCAGTTTTATGTAGGTAAAGTTGCTTGTATAAGACATTTATTCACATTTATTTAATTCATTCACACAAATATATGGCATATATAACTGAGTATTGACTTAATCTACTATAAAATATTTAAATACTGAACACTCTAATTTCCTTTCCATACTGCCAACAATGTGTTTATGGTAATGATGATGATGATGATGGTCGCGGTGGTGGTGACAGGGATTCTGGAGGAGGCAGAAAAAGAAAGAAGTAGTACTTCCTTGAAGGAAAACAAAAATTATCCTTAACCATGAAATATTTAACAGAATTAGACTTAGTGAAGAATCAATATTGGCAGCAGGTTAATTCTTTGTGACATCCCTGGTGATGTTAACCTTTAGCACTTTACGGTAGCGTTTGCCAGGTTTCTCCACAGTAAAGTTAGTATTCCTTGGAAGTGAATCACTATGTCTAGTATACCCTAGTATACTTTTAAGAGTGAGAAAGGGGTGAGTTTAAGCTCCGTATCCTAGAGGGCAGGCATCTACATTTATTATTTGGAATTTTTCTGTAAGAAACATTTGTGTCTTCTTCCCCATTTATTTATTTATTTAATCACTTATTTATATCAGTATTGTCTCTTGTATACTTATTTCCTACTTCAAGATTTGTTCCAATACTGTGTTTTGTTGCTTACATTTTCCCAGCTTTGGCCTTTGGGAGCTCTTTCAAGTTGACTACTGTGTCCCTTTAACATGTTCCCCTCCCTTTGCTTTTTGAGCACTTCCTTACTTGCTCCAAAATCATCTTGTATTTTCCCTGCCCCAGCCCTAGAATCAAGGGGCCCTGATTCCTTTTACTGGAGAAAGGTATATTTAGAAACCAAGATCTGAGTACTGGGTGTGCTTGTTGCTGTTGGGTGTCATTACTTCTAGGCCTTCGCAGTGGACAGAGCTAGGTAATCTGTGTATGTATACTAACCCATGTATCCACATGTCTATAATTATTCCTGTGCATATCCATTTGAATCTATATTTAGTCATAGTGATGTCTCCAACTCTAACCTGGTATGTGAAGCATTAGAGAGAGCCATTGCTGTCGAGTCGACTCCAACTCATAGCGACCCTATAGAACAGAGTAGAACTGCCCCATAGAGTTTCCAAGGAGCACCTGGTGGATTCAAACTGCTGACCTTTTGGTTAGCAGCCATAGCTCGTAACCACTATACCACCAGGGTTTCCATCTGGTATGTAGTAGGATTTTAATGTACACTTTAACTTACCTAGTTATGCTTTGCTTAGATTTTTGTTTGTATTCTCTAAGCATTTCTGGCTAGGTATATAAGGGGAAGAAATTTCAAGATGTAGACAGGCTAGATACTGAAATATGAACCCAAGATGGTAATTTTCAATGAATAATTCTCCCATAGTAGGTCAGCTGCTTATAAGTAACTGAGAAGTCAGTGTGTTTTTTTCTGTATTTACTTTTATAATGTTATAAATGCCTCAACTATTACAGCTTTGCATTTTCCAAACCTACATATTTAATTCAGTATAATGGATTGTCGTGTCTGTCAGTTTGTCGTACTATGGGGGCTTGTGTGTTGCTATTATGCTGGAAGCTATGCCACCGGTATTCAGATACCAGCAGGGTCACCCATGGAGGACAGGTTTCAGCTGAGCTTCCAGACTAAGGCAGACTAGGAAGAAGGACCCGGCAGTCTACTTCTGAAAAGCATTAACCAGTGAAAATCTTATGAATAGCAGTGGAACATTGTCTGATATAGTGCTGGGAGATGAGCCCCCCAAGTTGGAAGGCACTCAAAAGATGACTGGGGAAGAGCTGCCTCCTCAAAGTAGAGTTGACCTTAATGACGTGGATGGAGTAAAGCTTCCAGGACCTTCATTTGCTGATGTGTCATGACTCAAAATGAGAAGAAACAGCTGCAAACATCTGTTAATAATCAGAACCTGGAATGTATGAAGTATGAATCTAGGAAAATTGGAAATCGTCAAAAATGAAATGGAACGCATAAACATCGATATCCTAGGCATTAGTGAACTGAAATGGACTGGTATTGGCCATTTTGAATCAGACAATCATATAGTCTACTATGCTGGGAATGACAACTCGAAGAGGAATGGTGTTGAATTTATCGTCAAAAAGAACGTTTCAAGATCTATCCTGAAGTACAACCCTATCAGTAATAGGATAATATCCATACACCTACAAGGAAGACCAGTTAATACAACTATTATTCAAATTTATGCACCAACTACTAGGGCCAAAGATGAAGAAATAGAAGGTTTTTATCAGCTGCTACAGTCTGAAATTTATTGAACATGCAATCAAGATGCATTGATAATTACTGGTGATTGGAATGCAAAAGTTGGAAACAAAGAAGAAGGATCAGTAGTTGGAAAATATGGCCTTGGTGATAGAAACAATGCCAGAGATTGAATGATAGAATTTTGCAAGACCAATGACTTCTTCATTACAAATACCTTCTTTCACCAACATAAACAGCGACTATACACATGGGCCTCTCCAGATGGAACACACAGAAATCAAATTGACTACATCTGTGGAAAGAGACGATGGAAAAGCTCAATATCATCAGTCAGAACAAGGCCAGGGGCCGACTGTGGGACAGACCATCAATTGCTCATATGCAAGTTCAAGCTGAAACTGAAGAAAATCAGAGCAAGTCCACGAGAGCCAAAATATGACCTTGAGTATATCCCACCTGAATTTAGAGACCATCCGAAGAATAGATTTGATGCATTGAACACTAGTGACCGAAGACCAGACGAGTTGTGGAATGACATCAAGGACATCATCCATGAAGAAAGCAAGAGGTCACTGAAAAGACAGGAAAGAAAGAAAAGACCAAGGTGGATGTCAGAGGAGACTCTGAAACTTCCTGTTGAGCATCGAGCAGCTAAAGCAAAAGGAAGAATTGATGAAGTAAAAGAAATGAACAGAAGATTTCAAAGGGCCTCTCGAGAAGACAAAGTAAAGCATTATAATGACATGTGCAAAGAGCTGGAGATGGAAAAGCAAAAGGGAAGAACACGCTCGGCATTTCTCAAGCTAAAAGAAATGAAGAAAAAATTCAAGCCTCGAGTTGCAATAGTGAAGGATTCCATGGGGAAAATATTAAATGATGGAGGAAGCATCGAAAGAAGATGGAAGGAATACACAAGGTCATTATACCAAAAAGAATTAGTCGATATTCAGCCATTTCAAGAGGTGGCATATGGTCAGGAACCAATGGTACTGAAGGAAGAAGTCCAACCTGCTCTGAAGACATTGGCGAAAAACGAGGCTTTGGGAATTGATGGAATATCAGTTGAGATGTTTCAACAAACAGATGCAGTGCTGGAGGTGCTCTCTCGTCTATGCCAAGAAATATGGAAGACAGTTTTCTGGCTAACTGACGGGAAGAGATCCATATTTATGCCTGTTCCCAAGAAAGATGATCCAACCAAATGTAGAAATTATAGAACAATATCGTTAATATCACACGCAAGCAAAATTCTGCTGAAGATCATTCAAAAACGGCTGCAGCAATATATCGACAGGGAACTGCCAGAAATTCAGGCTGGTCTCAGAAGAGGACGTGGAACCAGGGATATCATTGCTGATGTCAGATGGATCCTGGCTGAAAGCAGAGAATACCAGAAGGATGTTTACCTGTGTTTTATTGACTATGCAAAGGCATTCGACTGTGTGGATCATAACAAACTATGGATAACACTGTGAAGGATAGGAATTCCAGAACACTTAATTGTGCTCATGAGGAACCTTTACACGGATCAAGAGGCAGTTGTTCGGATAGAACAAGGGGATACCGATTGGTTTAAAGTCAGGGATGGTATGTGTCAGGGTTGTATTCTTTCACCAAACCTATTTAATCTGTATGCTGAACAAATAATACGAGAAGCTGGACTATATGAAGAAGAACGGGGCATCAGGATTGGAGGAGACTCATTAACAACTTGCGTTATACAGATGACACAACCTTGCTTGCTGAAAGTGAAGAGAACTTGAAGCACTTACTAATGAAGATCAAAGACCACAGTCTTCAGTATGGATTACACCTCAACATAAAGAAAACAAAAATCCTCACAACTGGACCAATGAGCAACATCGTGAGAAATGGAGAAAAGATTGAAGTTGTCAAAGATTTCATGTTACTTGGATCCACAATCAACACTTATGGAAGCAGCAGCCAAGAAATCAAAGACGCATCGCACTGGGGAAATCTGCTGCAAAGGACCTCTTCAAAGTGTTGAAGAGCAAAGATGTCACCCTCAAGACTAAGGTGCGCCTGACCCAAGCCTTGGTATTTTCAGTCACATCATATGCATGTGAAAGCTGGACAATGAATAAGGAAGACCGAAGAAGAGTTGACGCCTTTGAATTGTGGTGTTGGTGAAGAATATTGAATACACCGTGGACTGCCAAAAGAACGAACAAATCTGTCTTGGAAAAAGTGCAGCTAGAATGCTCCTTAGAGGCAAGGTTGGTGAGACTGTGTCTTCCATACTTTGGACTTGTTGTCAGGAGGGATCAGTCCCTGGGGAAGGACATCAAGCTTGGCAGAGTACAGGGTCAGTGGAAAAGAGGAAGTCCCTCAATGAGGTGGATTGACACAGTGACTGCAACAATGAGCTCAAGCATAACAACGATTGTAAGGATGGTGCAGGCCCGGGCAGTGTTTCATTCTGTTGTGCATAGGGTCTCTATGAGTCGGAATCGACTCGACGGCACGTAACAACAACAACAACAGCATTATAATGGATTGTTGACATTTTATTCATTTTCATTCATAAATTGAAGACTGTGCTCTGTTTTCACAAACCAATGTGATTTAAGGAAGAGAAACCAAGCAGCTTCTCAATTTTTTCATTTGAAAACCGCATATGATAATTTCTACCATGTGAGATTTTAGTGAGGAATAAATTATGTATTGGAAGGTACTTTGTAAACTCTAAATTCTAACACAAGTTAGATAACATGGTAGAATTACCATCATTTAACAAAGATTGGTTAAATAACATTTACTTTGGTATAGTTTTTAATATGTATTATGATTAGAGGCATCTCAAGGCTTGTTCTTTATTCTAATTTCATAAATATTTTCACAAAAATAACCTTCTAGTCATTAATTCATTCACCACATTATTGAGCTCCTACTATGTGCTAGGCACGATGCATACCTTGGTTAATGAGATGGACGTAGCTCAGCTCACATGCAATATCTAATAACCGAATTTCTAAATTATCTATCTCTTTAACTATTAGCTTTAGTGGAAACCAGACAGGAGTCTGATATAATGGCCTCCAGGGAGACTTTTGGGTATTTCTTTTGCATTTTAATGAATCTCCACTGCTGTTTCCATCACCCTCCGTGATCAATAGAGGTTGGTGTCGCCGTCATAGAGTAGTTTTATGGCCCTGGAGAATCCTCACAGAAAGGAAACTCCCTGAGAGCAGGGCATTGCCTGACAGAAGGAGAGACTGAACAGTCCTTGTAATACTGCAGTTACATATTCACAAAAAGAGGGAGCCCACTTAGTGCTGAGGGAAGCAGCAGTAGATACTTGGTTTTATTTTATTTTCAGGGCTAGAAAAACCAGCCCCTATCCCTGTTCTAGGAGCCGTAGTGGCACAGTGGTTAAAGTACTTGGCTACTAACTAAAAGGTAGGCAGTTTAGATACACCAGCCGTTCCTTGGAAACCCTATAGGGCTGTTCTACTCTGTCGCTATAAGTTGGAATCAACTCGATGGCAGTGAGTTTTGAGATCCCTGTCCTCTTTGATCACCACTCCCTCAAAGTCTGAGCAGAAAACTCCCTCACTGAGCTGTTTGCCATTTATGTTAATTTCCTAGATACTATAGGAATAGAGTATTATTAAATAACTAGTTAGGTATCAAGCTCTCTGAAAGCCCGTTATAAAATTAATGTTAGGGCTGTCATTAATATTCATTATTTGGGCCAACACATTTTCTCCATGTGAATTCTGTTTTTAGGGTGAGGACCTAGTATGAGTCAGAGCAGACTCCATGGCATCTAACAGCAACAACAACATAATATGTGCCGGGTGGAAACCCTGGCGGCTTAGTGCTTAAGGGCTACGGCCGCTAACCTAAAGGTCGGCAGTTTGAGTCCACCAGCCGCTCCTTGGAAGCTTTATGGGGCAGTTCTACCCTGTCCTATATGGTTGCTAAGAGTTGGAATCGACCAGATGGCCGTGGGTTTTGGTTTATGCTGGGCAGAGCCCTGGTGGCACAGTAGCTAACTAGAAGGTTGGCAGTTCTAGTCCAGCAGCCACTCCTTGGAAACCCTATGGGGCAGTTCTACTCTGCCTTGGAGGGTCGACTATGAGGTGGAATTAACTTGAGGGCAGCGGGTTTGGGGTTTTTTTGGTATACTAGGTACATTAACATTTATAATTTTACTTAATTGTCATGTTCACAAAATACTATAAGGAATAAACATTATCTGTATTTTACAGATGATGAAACCAAGGCCAAACAGCTAGTAAGTAGTAGAGCTGGTATTTGAATCTAGGTTTTTCTGGTCTCAAAGATTATGATCTTTCTACTTCATGAACATTTTAAGGTAAATCTGAATCATTCTGCTCTTCTGATAAGGTACTTTCCATCTGAGCATTTTGAAAGTTTATAAATAATTACCTTTATATATAATTATTATAAATACCCTATTTTTAATATAAGGAATTGAAATAACAGGGCTCTTAGAGTGATTTTCTGTAATATATTGTGGGTAAAAGATACCAAACCAAAAAAACCAAACCCAGTGCCGATGAGTCGGTTCCGACTCATAGCGACCCTATAGGACAGAGTGGAACTGCCCCATAGAGTTTCCAAGGAGCGCCTGGCGGATTTGAACCGCCAACCCTTTGGTTAGCAGGCATAGTACTTAACCACTACGCCACCAAAAGATACCAGATCAATTAAATGTGAACTCAGACTTTCTTCCCATAAGACACATTTATCACAGTTTGTTGTTTATCTGTAGGAAAAAAGAAAGGAATCCCATGGATATATTTGACATGGCCAGACATCGGTTGCAAGCTCCTGTTAGAAGAGCATCTCCTAAGGACTTAGATCCCGCCACTTTTCAGAATATTCATGACTTTAATGAGCTGAAAGATAGAGGTGAGTAGAGTGCTGCTATTTTAAGGATACATCAGGAATGTTCTGCGCACATTCAAATATCTTTAAAGATGTTTACCAAAAAAAACCCACTGCCGTCGAGTCGATTCTGACTCATAGTGACCCTTTTAAAGTAAAATTTCATTTATGATGTATATTTTAATTATGGTTAATAAAACTTTGAAAAAATTTAATTTATTGTACTTTAGATGATGGTTTGCAGAGCAAATTAGTTTCTCATTAAACAATTGATACACATATTGTTTTGTGACATTGGTTGCCAACCCCACGACATGTCAACACTCTCCCCTTCTCGACCTTGGGCTCACCGTTACCAGCTTTCCTGTCCCCTCCTGCCTTCTCATCCTTGCCCCTGGACTGGTGTGCCCATTTAGTCTCTTTTTGTTTTATGGGCCTGTCTAATCTTTGGCTGAAGGGTTTGAAGCTCAGGGGTGACTTCAGAACTGAGTTAAAAGTGTGTCTGGGGGCCATGCTCTTGGGGTTTCTCCAGTCTCTGTCAGACCAGTAAGTCTAGTCTCTTTTTGTGAGTTAGAATTTTGTTCTACATTTTTCTCTAGCTCTATCTGGGACCTTTTATTGTGATCCCTGTCAGAGCAGTCAGTGATGGTAGCCAGGCACCATCTAGTTGTGCTGGACTCAGTCTGGACTGAGTCTGGTGGATGCTATGGTAGTTGTGGTCCATTAGTCCCTTGGATTAATCTTTCCCTTGTATTTTTGGTTTTTTTCATTCTCCCTTGATCCAGATGGGAAATAGACTTGTTTATGCTGTAGTTCTTCAATTTACCAATCTGGTAAATGAAACCTTAGTTTGGCGAAATATTTTCTTTTGGAGAGCATATAGCTGTTAAAGCCTAAGGGGTGGATGAGGTCAAGTAGAACAGTGCGAAGACTGGACCAAAATCAAAACAGTTGTCTTGGACTCATTGTCACCCCATGTCTTGCATAGCAGAACTGTGTGCCATAGGATTTTCTTGATTGTGACCTTTCAGAAGCAGATCACTAGGACTTTTCTTCCAAGGTGCCTCTGGGTGGGTTTGAACCTCCAACCTTTTGGTTAGCAGTCAAGTGGTGAATCATTTGCACCACCCAGGGACTCCTAAGAAGAGTGGAACTTGGCATTTAATGGAGGATGAACAAAAGAAGCTGAGCTCATGAAAAAAACTGAGAAGGAGGAGCCAGGGCAACGAGGAGAAACAGGAGAATGCGATATCTTGAAAGCCCAGAAAGGGAGTGTGAGGTGAATACTGGAAAATGTCAGTTAGATCAGAGGTCATTGGTGACCTCACTAGATCTTTTTAAGTGAAATTATGGAATCAGAAGTCGGTTAAATTTGGGAGTAAAGATTGGATAGGAGGCAAGGTGTTGGAGGCAATAAACATAACACAGGAGACAGAGGAGAGGGGAGATGATTACTGTTGAAGAGCTCATGGGGCCTGAGTAGGTAGGAGGAAATCTAGGTGATTTGAGGGACAGAGTAAAGAAGATATGATGTAATTACTTCAAGGGAGTATCAAGAAAGCTTATTAGGGAGATACGGGATTGCCAAGGTACACTGAGGCCTGGGAGACCTAGAAAAGGCTGTTGTTGTCTTACTGGTCTAGTCTTTAGAAGCGTGCAGCACAGCAGGTGTCGGAGCAGAGGAGGCAGTGTCCGATGTTTGGGCGTATGACCCTATAACGTATGCATTTTTCTTATTTTTGAAAGGAAGAGTCCTTGGATGCTGCAAACGTAATACATATTTATTACAGCAAACTTGAAATATGGAAAGATAGAAAGAGGAGAAAATGTCATTTTAGTCAAACCTCCTAAATATAAACGCCATTAACATATTAGATTTTTTCCAATCTTCTTTCTGAGCATAATTAAGAAAAACAAAACAAAACAAGATATATTTATTATTTATTCAATTTTCTATCTTGTTTTTTTATGTAGATTTACAACTACCATCAATTACATGTACTATAGTTATTTTTTTATACTATAGTTTATTGATTACTTACTATATGCCAGACACTGTACTAAAAGTCAGTTCTCAGAATTTGGTCCAGGGGCCTGTGGGGGTCGTTTCAGGGGTCTCTGAGGTCAGAACTATTTTTATAGTAAACTATGGCATTATCTGCCTTTTCCACTCTCATTCTCTCATGAGTATTCAGTGGAGTTGTCCAGAGGCTATATGACGTGTGATGACTTCATCACTATGAAGTTTGTAAATGTGTGCTTGCGTATTCTTAGGTCTTAAAGTATTCTCGGTTTTAATTTCTAACATAGTATGTGTGTGTGTGAGAGAGAGAGAGATGCATAATTGAAAACTCTTTGAGGTCCTCAGGTTTTTGGGAGGAGGGAATAATTTTGGATTTATAGGAAAGTTGCAAGGGTAATACAGAGTTCCCATAAACTTATCACCTATTTTTCCCTAATGCTTGTTGTTGTTGTTGTTTTGTTAGCTGCTGTAGGGGTTGATTCCAACTCCTGGTGACCAGAGTAGAACTGCTGTGTATAGGGTTTTCAGAAGCAGATTGCCAGGACTTTCCTCCGAGGTGCCTCTGGGTAGGTTCGAAGTGACAACTTTTAGGCCAGTAGTTGAGGACTTAGCCATTTCCGTCACCCAGGGACTCCAGAGGTCCTCAGTTTTTAAGAGTGTAAAGAAGTCTTGAGACCAAAAAGATTTAAACCATAAAACTGAGCCATTTGTTTCCCTGTGTTACCACATCTAGTCTTTATTCAGCATATGACTTAGTTGCTGGCGTCTCTTGGTTTTAAAGATAAGGAAACTGAGTCTGGAAGTGGTGAAGCCAGAATCCAATCCAAATTTGTGTGTCCAGATCCACTTCTCTTTAGCCAATATATGTTGCTGTTAACCATTCTCTAATTCTTAAATTATTCAAGATGTTTCCCATTTTTCACTATTACATTTTGATTATTCTTGGTCATAAAGCCTTTTACATATTTAGGATCATAATGGGTCAAAGGTGATAATATTTTCAAGGCCTTTTACATGTATGAACTATATTTTTATTCTTAACATTTGAAAATTAACGTTTAACATTTTCATTCTCATAAGTTGATATTCTCGAACTTGTGGCAAAATTGAGTTCTTAGACCATCATTTCTTTCCTCAAGTAATGACATCTCTGCTAAGATTCCAGCCAGTCTGCATTTGTCTTGCTTTCTGCATGATATTATTTTGAAATGAACATGATATAAATGATCAATAGCATTTTTCAATTTTTTGAGGCTGTTTTAGGAATCAGCTGTAATTACTATGTTTCCTGGCATGCCTGAGTTGTAGGCATGTGCTCAACCACTTGGAATATATAGTTTTTCTTTATAGACTAGGCATATGGACATAGTTGTCCTGCTGTGTGTCCTGGGTGGTGCCTTGGGGGAATAAGGAGCTGAGGATAGAGAATGCCTGCCTGCTTGTTCTGGGGACTTCCATAGCCTAAGTTTGTGAAAAGGCATTTATTTAAAGAAAATTAATTTGATGTTCTTTAGTTTTATGGCTGTTTTAAAGTCCATGATTTATATTGTTCCTTGATTTTGAAATTAGATTACTCTTATTATTTATGGGAGCCCTGGTAGCACCGTAGTTAAGAGCTACAGCGAGTTATGGCTGCTAACCAAAAGGTCAGCAGTTCGAATCCACCAACCACTCCTTGAAAACCCTACAGGGCAGTTCTCCTCTGTCCTCTAGGGTCACTATGAGTTGGAATTAACTTGACAACAATGAGTTTGGTTTTTGGTGTATTATTTATAGTGGGGTTGTTTAAAATCTCATCTGGAAACAAGATTTAATTTAGCTAAATAACTTATTTCTTGCACCAGATTCAGAAACACGAGTTGATCTGAAAGTTATGTACCCGGATCCTCCAAGAGATCATCATACCCTGGAGATCCAACAGCAAGCCCTGCTAAGAGAGCAGCAGCGGAGGCTGAATAGAATAAGGATGCAGGGAGGCGCTGAAGGTAAGAGAGAATCATTATTTAATAGGTTACAGCATATAAGATAAAACCCGTTGTCATCGAGTCAATTCTGACTCATAGCAACCCTATAGGACAGAGAAGAACTGCCCCATAGAATTTTCAAGTCTGTAATCTTTATGGAAGGAGCCCTGGTGGTGCAGTTGTTAAGCACTCAGCTGATAACTGAATGATTGGCTGTTCGAACCCACCAGCTGCTCCACAGGGGAAAGATATGGCAGTCTCCTTCCATAAAGATTGACAGCATTGGAAACACTGTGGGGCAGTTCTACCCTGTCCTATTAGGATCACTATGAGTTGGAATCTACTCAACATCAGTGGATTTTTCTTTTTTTTTTTTGATTTTGGAATCTTTATGGAAGCAGATTGCCACATTTTTCTCCTGTGGAGCAGTTGGAGGGTTTGAACTTGCAGACCTTTTGGTTAGCAGCCGAGTGCTTAACTACTGTGTCACCAAACCCAAAACCAAACCAAACCCGTTGCCGTTGACCGACTCTTAGTGACCCTATAGGTCAGAGTAGAACTGCTCTTAGTGACCCTATAGGTCAGAGTAGAACTGCCCGATAGAGTTTCCAAGGAGTGCCTGGTGGATCTGAACCGCTGACCTTTTGGTTAGCAGCTGTAGCACTTAACCACGACACCACCAGGGTTTCCACTGTGTCACCAGGACTCCTTATATAGGACACCTTATGTTTTATGTAGGGTAAGGTATACAATTTAACAGTTTCTAGCGACCTCTGCTGTCTGTCACTTGACTCTCAGAACAACTATGTGTTCTTTAAAAAAAAAAAAAATTTTTTTTTTGGAATAATCTGTCTTTTATGATATTTCTGATAAATACAAAATCAAATACTGACTCGATTTTAATTTCTGTATTCTCTTTTATATATATTATGGGATTTTGTACTTTGAAGAACATTTATAATTTTCCTCTGTCATGCATTTTGCAAGAGGAAAAATAGTTTTATTTTTTCCTCACTATAAAACAACGCTTGCCTACTACAAATTGAAAGAATGTAGGAATTATTAAGAAGAAATTTTAAAAATTCTGAATTCTTCTGAGATAACCTCTGTAAACACTGTGATCATCATATAAGACATTATTCTGTGCATATAAATGGTTATATTTACATACATATATGTAGCTTTATGTAAATGTAATAAAAAGGTACTGTTTCTGTAACCCACTTCATTCATCCAGTATGTTGTAGACATTTTTCTATGCCTGTAGGTGTAAGCACGTTGCTGTTAGCTGCTGTTACGTTGGCCCCTGGCTCATGGTGACCCCATGCATAACATGATCGGTGGACCATTGTGATCCATAGGGTTTTTATTGGCTGATTTTTGAAAAATAGATCACTAGGGCTTTCTTCATAGTCTGTCAGTTCCAGCGAAACCTGTTCAGCATTGTAACAACACACAAGCCTCCGCTGACAGATGGGCGGAGGCTGCGCATGAGGTACATGGGCCGGGAATGAACCCCAGTGTCCCCGCACAAAAGGCAGGAGTTCTGCCACTGAACCACCACTGCCACCATCAAATATAAATATAGCTCTGTACTTTTTCTTGTTAACTGGAATTTACTTTTTGAAAAGACTTTTATTTAAGTACACCATAAATACATGAAGTACACAGATATTAAGTATACAGCTTAAAGAGTCTTTACAAAGTGAGCGCTCATGTAAGTAGCACCCAGATCGAGAAAGAGAACATGACCAGCACTCCAGGGACTCCCTGTGTCACTCCCCAGTGAGCTACCTGCCTCCAGAGGGAACCACTACTCTGACTTCTAACAGATTAGTTTTGCCTGTCTTTGAAAACATCATTCTTTTTTTTTTTTTTTTTAATTGTGCTTTAGCTGAAAGTTTACCACTTAAGTTTCTCATTTCAAAATTTAATACACATATTGTTTTGTTTTTGTGACATTGGTGCAGTCCCCACAATGTGACAACATACTCTCCCTTTCCACTCCAGGCTCCCTGTGTCCGTTTGTCTAGTTCTTTTTCTTTCCTGCCTTCTTGTCTTGCTTTTGGACAGGAGTTGCGTACTTGGTCTCGTATATTTGATTGAACTAAGAAAGCACGGTCCTCACCTGTGTAATTTTTTTTGTTTTGTTTTGTAGGCCTGTCTAATCTTTGTCTGAAAAGTGGGCTTCAGGAACGGTTTCAGTTCTGAGTTAGAAGAGTGTCCAGGGCCATAGTCCCAGGGGATTCATCTGGTCTCTGTCAGACCAGTAAGCCTGGTCTTTTTTCATCAATTTGAATTCTGTTCTACATTTTTCTTCTGTTCTGTCCAGGACTGTCTGTCGTGATGCCTGTCAGAGCTTTTATTGGTGGTAGCTGGACACCATCTAGTTCTGCTGGTCTCAGGCTGATGGAGTCTCTGGTTTATGTGGTCCTTTAGTCCTTTGGGTTAATATTTTCCTTGTGTCTTTGGCTTTCTTCATTCTCCTTTGCTCTGGATGGGATGGAACCAATAGATGTACCTTAGATGGCCGCTTGCAGGCTTTTAAGACCCCAGATGCTACTCACCAAAGTGGGATGTAGAACATTTTCTTTATGAGCTACATTATGCAATTGACCTGGGTGTCCCCCAAGACCATGGTCCTAAGCCCTTAGCTACTCGGTCCCTCAAAGTGTTTGGATTTGTCTAGGAAACTTCTATGCTTTTGCTTTCGTCCAGTTGTGCTGACTTCCCCTGTATTGTGTGTTGTCCTTCCCTTCACTGAAGTTGATACTTGTCTACTATCTAGTTAATGATTTCCCCTCCCTCCACCCTTGTAACCATCAAAGAATGTTTTTTTCTTTGTATAAACCTTTTCTTGAGTTCTTATAATAGTGCTCTCATACAATATTTGTCCTTTTGTGACTGACTTATCTCACTCAGCATAATGCCCTCCAGATTCATCCATGTTGTGAAATGTTTTGTGAATTCATCATTGTTCTTAATCGTTGCGTAGTAGTCCATTGTGTGTATGAACCATAATTTGTTTACCATTCATCTGTTGATGGACATTTAGGTTGTTTCCATCTTTCTGCTTTTGTGATAGTGCTGCAGTGAACATGGGTGTCCATGTGTCTATTCATGTGACGGCTCTTCTTTCTCTAGGCTATATTCCTAGGAGTGGGATTGCTGGATTGCATGGTATTTCTGTTTCCAGCTTTTTAAGAAGCACCATATCATTTTCCAAAGTGGTCGTATCATTTAACATTCCCACCAGCAGCGCATAAGAGTTCCAATCTCCCTACAACCTCTTCAACATTTGTGTTATTTTTGGTTTTTTGGATTAATGCCAGTATTGTTGGGGTAAGATGGTATCTCATTGTGGTTTTGATTTGCATTTCTCTAACGGCTAATGATCGCGAGCATTTCCTCATATGTCGTTGGCTGCCTGAATGTCTTCTTTGGTGAAGTGTCTGTTCATATCCTTTGCCTATTTTTTAATTGGATTATTTGTCTTTTTGTTACTGAGGTGTTGAAGTATTTTTTACATTTTAGAGATTAGACCCTTGTTGGATGTTGTAGCCAAAAGTTTTTTCCCTGTCTGGAGGTTCTCTTTTTACCCTTTTGTTGAGCATAAGTTTATAGTCTAGTTTCACTTCTAGTGTTTGTGCATTGTTAGGTTCGTATACTATTTATGCCATGTTTTAGGGCCCCAGCATTGTCCTTATTTTTTCTTCCATTGTTTTAGATTTTATATTTAGGTCTTTGATCCATTTTTGATTAGTTTTTAGGTATGGTGTGAGGTATGAATCTTGTTTCATTTTTTTACGGATAGGCATCTGGTTATGTCAAACACCATTCTTTTTAAAGCAGGGCTTCAAACTGGTTCGTTCTGGTTCGAACCCTTGCTGATAACTTGCGTTTCCACCCCAGATATACTGAACCAAATTTCTACAGTTTAATAACCTCCCCAGGTGATTCTTATGTGGAATAAACTTTGAGAGCCACTGCTGTGCTAGTGATTCTCAGAATTGGTCCCTAACCAGCGACATTAGCTGTGAACTTGTTAGAAGTACAAATTACCAGCAGGGGTTCAAACCAGAATGAATAGGGAGGAAGCCCTGTTTTAAAGGCTCTATGATATTTCGTTACATGAATGTACCATCATTTCATCAACCTTGTATTGATGGAAGTTTAAATAATTCCTAGACTTTTGTTGGCATTAGTACTGACAGTAATTCAGTGGACATGCTTGTACACGAATCTTTGTTCCCAGGTACAAGCAGATCTATAGGATAAACACCTAGAGGTGTAATTGCTGCCTTAAAGCTTGTATGCATTTAAACTTTGATAGATATTGCTAAATTACTTTCCAAAGAAGTTGCTCCTGTTTACTTCCTGTCAACAAGTTTGAGATTACTTTTCCCTCCAAAACCAAACCCGTTGCCATGGAATTGATTCTGACTCATTGTGACCCTATAGGACAGAGTAGAACTGCCCCATAGGGCTTCCTAGGCTGGAAATCTTAATGGAAGCAGACTGCCACATCTTTCTCTTGAGGCGTGGCTGGTGGCTTCGCACCCCTGACCTTTTGGTTAGCAGCCGAGCACTTAACCACTGCCCCACCAGGGCTCCTAACCTGTTCTCCCACACCGTCACAAATGCTTATTTTAATATTTCTTGATGTTTACCAGTCTGACAGGTAAAACTCAATGATGAATATGTAAATTTTATGACAAAATGATGATGTTGATAATAGCTGTCAGTTTTTGAGTACCCACTATGGGTTCCCACCATGCCAGGATTGTCTCTTATCCTATCCAAAGTAAATTCCCCTGTTGGTTTCCAACACACTAGCATGTTTTTTTTTTTTTCATATCTGATGTAATCTGTAATTGCCTATTTATTTGTTTACTTTTTATTGTCTGCTTCTCCTCTAGTCTTAATAAGTGTCTTTTGTTTACCATTACATGCCCAGCACTTAGCATAGAATATAGTAGTATTCAGTAAATATTTTCTTTGTAAGGAATGAATCCTCTCAACACCTGTATAAGTAGCTATAATCACCATTTTATTGTGGAGGAACATATGACCCAGAGAGGTTAATTTGTAGAGTTACTTCCATAGCTAGTAAGTGGCAGGACCAGGATCTGTCTGATCTTTAAGCTTGCGCTCTTTGTAGTATACCACCATATGTATCTGTTTGGCTACTTATTGGACTTGTACTTCCTCATTCTCAGCTGTATAGTTAGATTTCCAGATAAATGGAGTATTTTTGTACTTGCTCATGTAAGTGGTTATGAAATCAGAATACTTTAGGATAAAGCCAGTAAGCCCTCTAATGCACACATACATTGTGAGTATTGAGTTATTAGCTAAGTTTCAAATTCTGCTCACTTTAATTTGCATTATTTTGTTTAACCCTTAACAACAACCATGTGAGGTAGATAATAGTGAAGTGAGAGAAAAGAAAAATAGAAATGCTGCAGAGAGTACTGGGCTAGCTGCCCAAGCAGGGCATCTGAGTGCTGGCGCCTCCTGAGATAATGGAGTCTTTAACCAGCTTCTTAGGTAATTCTCGTGTATACCACTGAAGTTTGAGAACCACTAGTCTCATTTTGTTGGTGCATGTGTTATTTCTCAAGCTTAAGAAGTTGACTCCTGCAAACCAAGCTCATGATAAATAAATGATAATTTTTAAGTTCATAAAGGAGAGTCTATATTTCCAGTCACCTAGATGTCCTTTCTGTTGTCTAGTCCACCATTTATTAGTGTCAGGTTACTAGACAGTCAGAGATGGAGGTTTGGTGAGGGCACTAGCCAGTCAAAGAATACTTCATCTAGGCCATAGAGGATACTTGCTGCATGGAGTCCACCCCTCTTACTGTAATTCAGGCACACCTCTTGAAGGTTCTTCCCCCTTTGACGGGGTGAGACAAGCACTGCCGATTAAGTACTGCCGATTCTTGCCCTCGGGCTGATCTTTTCCCTGATCTTTATTATGTTAACACATTCATTTTTAGGTCTCAGCTTTCTTTCATGTGAAGTCTACCTTGTTGAACTTATCCTTTGGCCACTATTTGGAGGTGCTGGTCTCTCAGGTCTTCTCAGTCACAGTTGTTTATGCTCTATTTTATACAGTTGTTACAATTACAGAGGCTAACCTTGCTCATCCTTTGTCGATTTTTGAATAGTTTTCCCATCAGAGGGTAAGTTTCTCTTCAAGGTTACCTAGGGGCCTACATAGTACAAGACTCTTTCATTTGGAGGTGACAAACACCCAAATCAAACTAGCTTAAACAGAAAAGGAATTCTTGGCAAAGTTGGATTTGATATTCAAATATTATCAGTGGGTTGTTCTTTTGTTGGCTTTCTTCATCTCCTATATTGATATTAGTCCCAGGCACCCTCCCTCCACTGGTAGCTCCATGTTCATATGACCCATCGGGCCTATAATCCCAGAAAAGAACAAATCTTAGAGAGAGCCGTGATTGGCTTCGCTGGGATCATGTGTCCCCTGAATGAGAAGGACCCAACCATTCACTGTAGTTTGGAGAATTGAGTACTTTGACCAGGCTAAAGGACATCTGCACCAGGAACTGAGAACCAAAGGAAGAACACCTACAGGGCATTTCTCTACAGTGTGTGCCTTTGTAAGTTTTGATATGATATGTTATCTGTAAAGCATCAGGCTATGAATATGTTTTTGTACAATTAGTCATTCGTCAGATACTTACTGAGTGCCTGTGGAGCGCAAGCCCTGAACTAAATCCAGGGAATGTGCTGATGAGTGAAATAGGTGACTACTCTCATGGAGCTTATACTCCATCAGAAAGGCTAGATACTAAGTGTAAGTGTGATGAATGCTGCAAAGGAGAAACCTAGGGTCCCGTGTGTAGCTGGGTGGGGGTAGGTGGGCGTCCAGAGGCCGAGTGTCGCTGGTTGTCTCAGAGTGCGTCAGTGTGCCCTGTTGATATCCAGGTGTACTGCATGACCCTCAGACTTTTATTTCACCAACTACTGAAGTTGGCCATGGAAAGTGGGTTATAAAAACACAACTAACCAGTAATGAGAATAGGAGTGGATGGTCCTATCAGTTATATTTAGAAAAATTTAAGACCCTATCTTGGTATACTGGTGTGGCATACAAAATCTGAGGAAACCCTTTTGACCTCATGAATTAGCATCACAGGAGTAAGTGATGTAAGACTTTGGCCCAAAGGTAAAGTCTGTTTTCCATCTTATGCACAATTTTTAGTAATAGTCTCATAGGTCACCTTCTCCTGGCACCTTAGTAACCCAGATTCTGCGGTGAATGTTGTTGTTAGGCGCTGTCGAGTTAGTTCTGACTCATAGCGACCTTATGTGTTGCAGAATGAAGCATTGCCCTGTCATGTTCCATCCTCACAATCATTGCTATGTTTGAGCCCATTGTTGCAGCCACTGTGTCACACCATCTTGTTGAGGGTCTTCCTCTTTTTTGCTGACCCCCTACTTTAGGCATGTAATCAAGAGAGAGGAGAGAAGCAATTGCATTCTTCAACCTTTCCACCTAGTTTGGTGAAGTTTTTCCTTAGGAGGTCCCAACTGATGATCTGATCATGTGGGATCTTGGCAACTTTGGCTCATTAGCCCAAAAGTAGTCCGCAGGTGGGTACAGGTGCATTTTGGCACCAAAGGTATCCACCTCCCGCAGTAACCACTCCTAGTTCCAGCAAACGCTATGATGACTTAATTCATAAGAATATGGTCTAACTGTACAACAATCACAAACATGGCTGTAAAATAGCCTGAGAAGGAATACGAGTCCTTGGGTGGTGCAGGTGATTACGTGCTGGACTACTGACTGAAAGGTTGGGAGTTCAAACCCACCCAGGGTGCCTTGGAAGACAGACCTGGTGATCTGCTTCCTAAAGGTCACAGCCTTGAAAACCCTATGCAGCAGTTCTACTCTGCACACGTGTTTGCCATGAGTTGGAATCAACTTGATGGTAACAACAACAACAAGAAGGAATACAGGTTATCACCGGCAGCCTATTTATTCCCAAAGGCAATGTTGAAAAGGAGAAAATGCACTATTCAGAGGAACACATGGGAACGCAGGTCAAATTGGGGAAGGAGTTTGGGGTACCCAGTGTAAGGTCTTTGTCCCTGGAATGAGGTGCCTAGAGTTTAGCTTACTTCAGGTTCACATGAGGGAGCCCCTGTTTAGCTCCACTCAGTAACTTCCAGCACAGATAGGAGAAATAAGACAGAAGATGCTGAAGAATCCTGAATTATTTTCCCTTTCTGTAGGTATCAGTTTTAGGTTCATAATGATTTTTCTTATTAATGTGAACAGGAGAATTTTACCCAGCTAGAATGGATGGATGCCCTGGTGGTGTAATGGTTAAGTGCTATGGCTGCTAACCAAAAAGTCAGCAGTTCAAATCCACCAGGCCCTCCTTGGAAACTCTATGGGGCAGTTCCACTCTCTCCTGTAGGGTCGCTATGAGTCAGAATTGCTTTAACGGCAACGGGTTTGGTTTTGGTTTAGAATGGATGCAGAGTGATAAGTCGTATCTTAAAAATATCCTGAAATAGTAATTGAATAAGAAGTAATTTCCAGTAGAGAGCTAGTCACAAAAGGTGTTTTAAAATTCATTTTTATTCACTAAAACATTTTCTAACCTTTTAATTTGTATTTGTTCTCCACTGACAACAGTTGACTTGGATGCCACACCAAACACTAAAACACGAGACCACAGAATGGTAAGAAATCAATTTTAATTTTTTGAGTTAGTTTTAAGAGAATAATATTTTTGAGGACTATTATAAGGAAGAATTGCAGTTTGGAATTCTTCAGGAATACTGAGTTAAGAATGGATGTAAACCTTATGAGTGTAGTGGATAGCTGGAGAACTCCTAGTGTAATATGTAGAGAAAGCCTAGTGTAATGGTGAAGAACTGCAATCTGTAAAGTGGGGAGAACACTGCATACCTCAGAGGCTGGTTATAAGAATTAAAGTAATTAATACTTACAAAGCATTTAGGACTGGCCTGGCATATAGTAAGTGCTGTACAAATGTTTGTTAAATAAATAAAAGTAGCTCAAGGGTTGTTGTGAGGATTAAAAGATATAGTAAAAGCCCTGGAATAAAGCCTGACGAGTGAAATACAAGTGTTTGCTGTCCTTAATATTAGCAGTGGTAGTAGAAGTTGTTATTGTTAGGTGCCATCAAGTTGATTTTTACTAATAGCATGTGACAGAGTAAAACTGCCCCATAGGGTTTTCTGGGATACAATCTTTACGGGAACAGATGGCCAGGTCTTTCTCCTGCGGAGCTGCTGGGTGGGTTCGAGCCACCAACCTTTCCATTAGCAGATGAATGTTTAACTGTTGTCCACCAGGGCTCCTTAGTGGTATGAGAAAACCCAAAGCCAAACCCGTTGCCGTTGAGTCGATTCCGACTCGTAGGACTCTGTAATGTAAGCAGTGGTGTGGGCTGTGAAGAAAATAACCAAGATAAAGATAACCCTGCCACTCTGATCCTGAAGAGGTGACGTTTGTGCAAAGATTAAATAAAGGGAGCAGATGAGCCATTTTCATTCGATGGATATTTAGCAAATGCTTACAATGTGCCAGATACTTTTGTAGGGCTGGGGCTATAGGAGCGAACAAAAGGGACAAACATTACTGCCCTGAAGACTTTCATTCTGGTAGGAAGGATAGGCAATAAATGAACAAATGTATAGAATAATTACATCAGGATGCTATGGAGAAGGTGATAGCAGGGAGGGGGGTTGGGAGTGCTGGGATGGGAGGGCTTACATACTGAAATACAGTGGACTGAGAAGGTAACATCTGAATAAGGACACCAGGAGCTGGCCATACAAAATATCAGGCTGGGGGGGTAGGTATCTGGAGGAAGAACAACAGTCCAGGTAGAAGCCCCAGCAGGAATTGACCTGGTGCATTCAAGGAGCAGTGAGAATACCACGGTGGCTCAAGGGCTGTGAGCAAGGGTGGGCAATAGGAAACAAGGTAGAGAGGGGACGGGGTGGACCACAGAGCCTCGGAGACCATTATAGGGTTTTCCCTTTTACTCTGTGAATGTGATGAAAACCTTTCAGAGTTTCTGAACAGAGGAGTGACGTGATCTGTCTTGTTTTAATACAATCACTAACTACTGTTTGTTGAGAATAGATTGAGGGGACAGGAGGCTGTGGCAATCATCCAGGTAAGAGATAAGGTGGCTTGGAGCAGGGTGGTAGCAGTAGAAGTAGTGAGAAGTGATTGATTTTGAAAGGAAACCTGATTGGAGTTTTGAGATACTGGAAGTGTGGTATGAGAGGAATCAAGGATGGACTTCAAGGTCTTTGGCTTGGGGTTGCCATTTACAGAGGTGAGATGCAGGAGAGACAAATTTAGGGGCTGGAGAGAGGATTAGGAATTTAGTTTTAGACATGGTAAGTTGGAGCTGGTGAATAGACAGATGTGAGACAGAGTTCAGGGAAAAAAATCAAGGTTAAAAATATAAATTTAGTCTTCACAACATCCCTATTATATAGACAGCATTGGCTCAGCTAGGGTGTTTCTTGCCCAGGGTTGCTAGTTAGTAGTTGTTGGTGCCTGGGTTTGAACTGATGATGATGATGATGGTGATGAACACTGTATTGCTGATTGTCGTTGTTAATTGCCGTTGAGTCAATTCTGACTCATGGTGACCCAAGTGTGCAGTGTGGACCTGCTCCACAGGGTTTTCATGGCTGTGATTTTAGGAAGCAGATCATCAGGCTGTCTTCTGAGGTGCCTCTGGGTGGTTCGATCTGCCAGCCTTTCAGCGAGCAGGCAAGTGCTTCACCGTTTGTGCCACCCAGGGACTCCTGGTGTTGCTGATAGCCCCACTCTGGACCTGTGCTAGGTACTTTACCTCTATTTGCTTTAAATTCACAGCAAGGCAAGATTAATCCTATTTTACATAAAAGGAAACTCATATAAAGACCCATGGTCACACAGTAATAGGGAGAACTCAGATTTGAAGCCAGGCCCAACTCCAGGGCTCCTACTTGCCCCTGTACCATGTGGCCTGAGGTGTTTTGATGTGATTTGTGAAGACTCTGCAGGTTGGTGGGTTTCTTCACAAGCGGCAGTCACATTTCTCAGTGAAAAGATCCTGATATTCAGTAAGGGAAATTTAATATCTAGGATTTGGGTTATATTATAATCCTAGATTAATAATAGGCTTTGCCAAATAGAAAGTCAACCAGCGTAAGTCAGCAGTTTATCATGACTGATAAAAAAAAAAAAAAAAAAGCTAATAAATCTTGGGCTGCTTATCTTCCTAGAAACTGGATAATTATATGGAAAACACAGGATGCAGTTGGGGGTGATTTCCATGGAGAAGAGAAGACTGAGGTGGACTCTGATAGCTCTTCCAGTTAGGTGAAGGACTGTGAGGTAGAAGAGAGGGTAGGCAGTACGTGTGAAGTGCTCAGCACAGCTTGATAAATATTAGCTGCTCTTATTACCATCACAATTATTATTATATGAGAAAGCAGAAGTAGAATCATTGGGTGGTAAATTACAAAGAAGATTTAAATTCAGTGTCTATAAGAATCCAGTGTCAGAGAAGAACTTCCTGACAATGCTGTGCATCTGTGGAATGCATTACCTTAAACATTAATGAACAGCTCTTCCCTGGAATGTTCTAGCAAAGCCCAGAAATCTGGTGGGGAGGCCTTGGCAGATGGGTAGGATGACTTTAGGTTCCTTCCAACATATAAGGTGATAGGATTCTCTACTGTGAAATTTATATATGTAAATTTAAGTTCTCATTTGAAAGCTCATTTTAATAAACCCGACCCTAGCATATTTTTTCTCCACAATATGCCTTCATTACAACTGAGTCACGTAAGGCTGTGATTTTTGATCCCATGACTTTCTCTCCCGTGGGACTATGAGAATTGTATCCATAGCAGAATTGTATCTCCAGTTCCTAGGATGGAGGAGATAGTAAGTGTGCTGCACGAATTATTGAAAGAATGAGTAAATCTTGGCCGTGGCTTAAAGCCTTTTATGTTTAATTGGGTTCCTTGATTCACACTCTTATATCTTCATCAGCAATGTAACCCTTTTATTTGGCTTCAACCACAAGGGGGCAGGAAGGAGTGGAGTAGGAGTCTGCCTGGCAGACCTCTGTTGTCTCTCTTGTATGGAGCCTGTGCTGCATTTCCCGGGAGTCAGCACGTCGAGGAGGAGGCAGGCAGCCAGTCCTGCCTCTCCCCATCCTCTTGGTTTCTTAGGTGACAGTGTGGGAACTTGTGCCTCCTCTTGATAAAAAGTTGTTGTTTTTTTTCACACAAAACTAATAAAATAGTCATGAATATATGATGTTTCTTTTAGCCCAGAAATGACCCTCCTGATTTCTTGAAAAATTCACTACTGGAATCTGACAGTGCTTTTATTGGTGAGTATATTTATTTTAATTTATTGATCCTGTTTAAGTATTAAACTATATATTTCTTTTAAGTGCCTTTTTTCATATTGCAAAATCAGTACTACACTCTTACAAACTGGTAAAAAAGGGAAGATTCGGTTTTTATTGTTTTAATGAATCATTATCAAAGATACTTTACAAAGTTATTTTCAAACTCAAAATGACTAAAAAGAGCTTTAAAAGGCTAGGAATAGTTCACACAAAAACCTGTACACAAATGTTCATAGCAGTTTTATTTATAATAGCCAAAAGCTGGAGTCAAACTAGATGTCCTTCCCCAGGCGGATGTTTAGACAATCTGTGGTACGTCTGTGCCATGGAATACTACTCAGCAATAAAAAGGAACACTGTTGATACCCACCATAACCTGGATGATTCTCCAGGGAAATATGCTGAGCAAAGATACCTAATCACAAAAAGTTATATACTTTATGATTCTATTTATATAACATTTTTGAAATGACAAGATTTTAGAAATTGAGGGCAAATTAATGGTTGCTAGGACTTGGGAGTAAGGATAGGTGGGTGTAGTTATAACAGGGCTTGGAACTGGTTCATTCTGGTTTGAGCCTCTGCTGAGAATTTGCATTTCTAACAAGTTCCCTGCTGAGAGTTTACATTTCTACCCCAGATATACTGACTCAGAATCTATATTTTGATAAGATCCCTAGGTGATTCTTGTGTATAACTTCTGGGAACTAGTTAGAAATGCAAATTCTCAGCAGGAATTCAGACTGGAAAGAACTGGTTCAAAGCTCTGGACCGTAAAAGGGCATCATGAAGGGGTCCTTGTGGTTTTGGAACTGTTCTCTATTTGAGTGTGGATATAAGAATGTACACAGGTGATGAAGCTATAGCACTGAACACACACACACAGATGAGTACAAGCAGAACTGGGAAATCTGAATAAGCTTGATGGATTATATCAGTATTAGTATCCTGGTTGTGATACTGTGCTGTAGTTCTGTAAAATGTTAATTGAGGGGAGGCACTGGGCAAAGTGTACAAGGGATCTCTGTTGTTACCTACAACTGCATGTGAATCTATAATTATCTCAATAAAAATTTCAATTAAAAGAGTAGGAGTATAATCTTCAGAAGATATGTAAAGGTACCATGGGATCTTTTTTCTCTCTTATAATTATGTACTCTGATCATAAGCTTTTCTGCTATTCTAGGGGCATTAGGGTATTAGCTCTTCTGTATACTATCTAGAGCCCTGGTGGAGCACTGGTTAAGAGCTTCGCTGCTAGCCGAAAGATCAGCAGTTTGAATCTACCACCCGTTCCTTGGAAGCCCTATAGGGTCACTATGAGTCAGAATGACTCGACAGCAACAGGTGTGGGTCTTTGGTTCATATACTAACTGTGTTTCACATCAGTTACTTTAGAGTTTTATGTTTGGAGTTTCAGACTAATCTATATTTCTATATTAGTCCCCCCCCCCCACCACACCCCCCAAATGTGTTTTTCCTGTCCTGGAAAATAAGGAAGTTATATTGGGGAGAATGAGTAAAGATAGAAAAAAAAAAAAATAGCAGGAAATAGGGATGGGAAGATAGCTCTTCTATGGAGGCATCAGGGCAATATGACCTATTCCTCCTAACAATGAAGATAGTCTAGGGCACCTGAGATGGTGTCTTGGAGTATTACATTACACGAGACTTTATACTAGACCCCAGGTACAGCATCTGTCTGTTGGGTTAATGGTCATTGTAAATATCCCATAGTCACGACTGTGTACCACTCCTGTAGTAAATGTGGATAAGACCAGTGGCTTCTGCTGAGTTCCCGAATTTTGTAAGAATTTGTAACAAGAGGAAAAGACCATTTATTGGATGCCTAGTATCTTCTGGCATTGTGTTAGATGCTTTTAAAATGCATTATTTGGTATTTTCCTTTTGAGATACGTAAATTGACAATAAATGGTAAAATTGAGTTTGATCCCTGGTCAGGAAAGTCAGGGATCATTAGCTCTAACCTTAAACACACAGATCTCTCCCCTTTATTTGAGAAAGACCACATGTAATCTTTCCTGGCCAGACTCTACAACCTGTTAGAATTGTAGTGAATAAACTCTATCCCCAGAAGGCTTTAGAGACTTGAGATGAAGAGTTTTCGGAACTTAAGACGTTCATGTTTTGACTCCAAGGATAATAAACAGATTATTTAGCCTCAAACAGAGCTATTTAATCCATTTTCTTTCTTGGTCTCAGTATGAGAAGCTTGCCCTTATTTTGTCAATTTATGAATTTTTAAAGGTGACTCTTCTCAAGATAAACTTTGTCATTCTATTCATAAGGAACATAATGTGTCTGAAGTCTGATTATTTCCTATGGTCAGTTACAGCCTGTTGACAATTAGACAATTCTAAACTGAGATATTCTGCAGCTGAGCTGGATCCTCCAAAACTCACCAATGCCATGAAAGACAAAACAAGTTTAGAGAATTGTTCCGGATTACAACAGAGTAAAAAGACATGGTAAGGAAATTGCTGGGAAGATGACAGGGTGAGCAGATCTAAAATGCTGACCTTCCCACAGGAACACCAAGAAAAGCAACTAGAAGTCTGTACTCAACCCTGTGAAAACTTTGAAAAGGTGGGTAAATGACCACAGCAAGGAGCCACAACCTGGATCAAGACAAGGATTATTCGCAACCAGGAGGAATCTCAACCTGCTCCTCCCTCTCCTGGCATGGCAGACAGATGGCTGGGGCTCCGTCCGCCACAGCTGCATCCCCAGCCAACGCATGGCTCTCTTGTATGCTCCGAAGGGTCCCCATCTCTGTCCCTGAAGTAATAGGACAGGTCTTGCTAGCAGATTGTTCAGAGTCTGGAGGCAGCCTGAAAGACTGAAGCCTTGGTCTGGCTGGAATTGGAGTCCTCACAGAGCAGGGAGGGAGCTATGGCCAAGGGCTGAGGGCTATACCTGACTTAAAAAAAAAAAAAAAAAAAAAAAAAAAATTTTTTTTTTTTTTTTTGTGGATTAATCAGTGTGTGTTTTCTGATTGCTTTGGGGGCCGCTAAAAGACTGAAACCTTGGTCTAGCTGGAACTGGGGGCCTCACAGAACAGGAGAGGGAGTGGTAACCAAAGACTGAAGGTTGTGACCTTTGAGGGCAGATTGATTAGTGTGTGTTTTCTGATCTGTCTGGGAGCTGCTGAAGGACTGAAACCTTGGTCTGGCCTAACCTGGTGATTTCACAAGAAAGGAGAGGGAGCAGTAAAAAAGTCTGAAGGTTGTGCCTGCCTAAGAGTTTTTCACAGAAATTAGTGCTCTCAAAAGCACCGTGTATTCAGGGGAGTTGAGGAAGCTAAAACCTTGTAAAATTCTAACATCCTGGTTTAAGCATACACACACACACACACACACACAGACACACACAGACACACACACACACACTCACGCACAGCACAAAAAGAACCTGGAAATGACAGCCCATTCAAATGAACAAGATGAAATCATCTCTATGGAAGCCCAAATAATGAACAGATTGAAAGAGTATAATACAACAATGTTAAACAAGCTAAAAGAATTAAAGGAAAACACAGACAACTAAAGGAAATCAAGAAAATGATGTATGAACAAAGCAAGAATATAAATAAGGATATAGACACTATATATATACATACACAAAAAAAACTAAACCGAAATACTGGAACCTAAAGACAATAACTGAAATAAAATTACAGTTATTCCCTGATTTACAAGGTATTTGAGTTACAACAAACCATACTTAAAACTGTCTGTGTTTTTCTTTTTTTGGTCCATCTTACCATTAGTAATGTACTGCATGAGTGTTGCAGCAGATAATATGCTGATGTTCTCATTCTCAGACTGATGCAGTGTTAGAAGCGCTCACTCGCCTATGCCAAAAAATTTGGAAGACAGCTACCTGGCCAACCGACTGGAGGAGATCCATATTAGTATGCATTCCAAAGAAAGGTGATCCAACAGAATGCAGAAATTATTGAACAATGTCATTAATATCACATGCAAGTAAAATTATGCTGAAGATAATTAAAAAATGGTTGCAGCAATTCATTGACAGGAAACTGCCAGAAATTCAGGCTGGAGTCAGCAGAGAATGTGGAAATAGGGATATCATTGCTGATTTCAGATGGCTCTCGGCTGAAAGCAGAGAATACCAGAAAGATGTTTACCTGTGTTTTATTGACTATGCAAAGACATTCGACTGCATGGATCGTAACAAATTATGGACAACATTGCGAAGAAAGGGAATTCCAGAATAGTTCATTGTACTCATGCAGAACCTGTACATAGACCAAGAGGCCGTTGTTGAACAGAACAAGGGAATACTGCATGGTTTAAAATCAGGAAAGGTGTGCATCAGGGTTCGATCCTTTCACCATACTTAATCTATATACTGAGCAAATAATCTGGGACGCTGGACTGTATGAAGAAGAACACAGCATCAAGGTTACAGGAAGAGTTATTAACAACCTGTGATATGCAGATGACACAACCTTGCTTGCTGGAAGTGAAGAGGACTTGAAGCACTTACAGATAAAGATCAAAGACTATAGCCTTTAGTATGGATTACACTTCAACAGAAAACAAAAATCCTTACAACTGGACCAATGAGCAACATCATGATAAATGGAGGAAATATTGAAGTTGTCAAGGATTTCATTTTACTTGGATTCACAATTAATGCCCAAGGAAGCAGCAGTCAAGAAATCAAAGAACATACTGCACTGGGCAAATCTGCTACAAAAGACCTCTTTAAAATGATAAAGAGCAAAGATACCATGCTGAGGACTGAGGTGCCCCTGACCCAAGCCATGGTATTTGCAGTTGCCTTATATGCATGTGAAAGCTGGGCAGTGAACAAGGAAGACCAAAGAATTGGTGTCTTTGAATTACGGTGTTGACAAAGAATATTGAATATACTATGGACTGCCACAAGAACAAACAAATCTGTTGTGTTATCAGGAGGGACCAGTCCCTGGAGAAGGACATCAGATTTGGCCAAGGGTCAGTGTCAAAGAGGAAGACCCTCAACGAGATGGATTGACACAGTGGCTGCAACAGGCTGAAATACAGCAACAGTAGGAGGTTGTGGGACCGGACAGTGTTTGGTTCTGTTGTACACAGGGTCACTATGAGTCGGAAAGGACTCAACAGCACTTAAGAACAACTATTTAAAAAAAAAAAGTTGCCATTGAGTGGATCCCAACTCATGGTGACCCCAATTCTACTTTTAGGTATAAACCTAAAAGAGTTAAAAGCAGAAATGCAAACAGACACTTGTATACCAGTGTTGATTCCATCTCTATTCACAGTAGCCCAAGGATGGAAGCAACAGAAATGTCTATCAACAGATGAATGAATAAACAAAATGTGGTGTGTATATATATATATATATATATATATATATATATATACACAACAGGATATTACCCAGCCATAAAGAGAAATGAAGCTCTGATACATGGTATAACATGGATGAGCCTTGAAAACACGTTGAGTGAAATAAGTCAGTCAAAAAAGGACAAATATTGTATGATCCCACTTATATGAAATATCTGGAATAGGCAAATGTATAGAGACCAAAGTTTATTAGTGATTACCAGGGGTGGGAGGGAAAAATGGGGAATTATTGCTTAGGGTGTATACTGAACTTCTGTTAAGAATGATGGAAAAAATTTGGAAATGGATAATGGTAATGTTTGCACAACATGAATGTAATTAATATCACTGAATTGTACATGTAAAAATGTTTAAATGGCAAGTCTTTTGTTATATATGTATTTACCACAGTTTAAAAAAACATATGGTAACTAAATGTAGTGTGTGGTTCTTGACGGGATTCTGAATCAAAAACGAACAAACAAAAAACCAACAAATCACAATAGCAGTTATAAAAGAAACAACCTGTCGTGAGGTGCTGTCAAGTCGATTCCAACTCATAGCGACGCTGTGCACAACAGAATGGGACACTGTGCGGTCCTGCGCGATCCTCACAATCGTTGTTATGCTTGAGCCCGTTGTTGCAGCCATTGTGTTAATCCATCATATACTATAAATTGGGGAAATCTGAATATTAAATATATGTTAAAAAAACGAGTTGCTGTGGAATTGATTCTGACTGATGGCACCCCCATGTGTGTCAAAGTGGAATTGCACTCCATAGGGTTTTCAGGGCTGTGACCTTTTGGAAGTAGATTGCCTTTTGAGGCACCTCTGGGTGGATTTGAGCTGCCAACCTTTCGATAAGTAGTTGAGCACTTCACCATTTGAGCTACCCAGCAACTCCTAAAAATATGTTAAATAGTATTGTATCAATGTTAAATTTTCCCCAGTGTGATGTTAGATTGTGGTGATGTAGGAAATAGTCCTTGTTCTTAGACAGTATGTCCTGAAATATTCAGGGATGAGGTGTCATGATGTTACCAACTGTAAGGTGGTTCAGCAAAAACAAAGAATGACAAAAAATCATATATATATGTGTGTGTGTGTGCGTGCGCACGCGTGTGTGCATGTGTGTGTATTATCTCAAATGTGGCAAAATACATGGTGATTGTAGAGGTTCACTGTATTATCATTACAACTTTTCTGTAGATTTAAATTTTTTTTTAATGTTGGGAAAAAAATTCTTAAATGTTGTAGGGTATTCATCTCCATGGTGAAAAGGCTGTTGGCTCACTAGAATGGCTGTAACAAAAAGACTGACAATACTAAATGTTGATGAGGATGTGGAGAAACTGGAACTCTAATGCAGTGTAAAATGGTATAACCATATTGGAAAACAGTTTGGAAGTTCCTCACAATGCTGTATGTAGAGTTATCCTATGACCAGCTATTTCACTCCTAGGTATATGCCCCAAAGAAATGAAAACATGTCCACACAAAAACTTGGACATGAGTTTTCATAATAGCATTATTTACAATTACCAACAACAAGAAAGAGTTCAAATAACTGGTAAATGCATAGACAAAATATGATGTTATCTACACAGTGGAATACTATTCAGTAGTAAAACAGAGTGAACTACTGATTCATGGTACAACATAGATGAATCTCAAACACATTATGCTAAGTGAAAGACACAAAAGATTACATTGCCTGGTTGCATTTATGTGAATTGTTGAGAAAATTTGAATCTATTGAGACAGAAAGCAGATCAGTGTTTTCCTGGGGCTTGGGGGATGGGAGCAGGGAGTAACTGCCGGTGGGCATAAGGGAACTCTCTGAGATGAATTGTAGTGATGATTCCACAACTCTAAATCTACTGGGCTGTACTTGTACAGTGGGTGAATTTTATGGTATGCAAATAATAGTAAAGCTGTTAAAAACAAGCTTTTGGTTTAGCTCTGGGTAAAAAATTTGAAGTGGTGGAAGCTTAAGACTTCTCCATTGTGTGATCTTCCCAGGTGCTTACGGAGAGACGTATCCTGCCATTGAATATGATCCTCTACCTCCACCGTCTCAGTTGCCCTCTGCGAGGGAGCGCAGGAGGAACAAACTGAAAGGACTGGACTTTGTGCGTATGAAGTTTCTTCTTCTTTCCCCTCTTTTCTGGTTTAAGAGAATGAGGTCTGGGTTCCAACCCATGCTAGATTGGGTGGTCCAATAAAGAAAGAGCACCGGCTTTGGAATGAGGTGTACGTGGGTCTGAGTCTAGGCTCTATCCCCAGGTAGGTGGATGACCTTGGGCACATCATTGAACCTGTCCCCTGGGGTGGTTCTAAGTATACAGGCAGTACCTGGCACAGAACCTCTGCCCTATAAATGTTAATTCCTCAGCCGGTTCTCCTTCCCCTCCACAGACTTATATGGATTTCAGAGAAGGAGCAAAAAGCAACTGAAAGCCATTTCTGGAAAGCTTGCTATGTCCTCATAATAACCTTACACGATTATATAGGTGTCATCTCCATTTTGCTCAGATAACCTTCCCAAGGTCACATAGTCAAGAAGGCTGAGATTCAGACCCATTTTTTCAGTATACTCCACAGCTTTTTAACACAGCCAGCAAATAGTGTGGGCTTTGGGCCTTTAGTACCCATCCTTGTCATTGCGTAGTGAGTGACCTCTGGGCAGTTTCTTAAACTCTGTGTCTGTCTTCTTATATATGACATGGAGATACAGTTAGACAATATATGTGAAGCATTTAGCATTGAGCCAAGTATGCAGGGAACTCTCAACAAATGACAAGTGCTGTGCTTATTGGCATTACCATCTATCCAGTCTTACCAGCCAGCAGCAACTTGATAAACGAGCTTGGCAAAGGGTAGGCAACCTCCACTTTAGCTTAACCCTGATACCCTGAAACAGTAATGATTGACTCAATGAATTAACTTTTACCTGTTTCTTTATGCCATAAGAAGAAAAACAAAGTTTGCTTGAAGACAATGATGATGAAAGAAGTGGGTTTGTAATGGCTCTTGAGGGCCCTTGGTGGAATGTTGTTTTCCTAAGGTCCATATACTCATTTCTAATTTGGAGTGTATCTAACGTTGCAGTCCTATAATTCTTGCAATGAGTTATACTTTAGATTTGGGGCTTAAATAAATTTCAACAATTGAGTTAGTATTAAAAAATTAACTGGCCAACTGAAAGAGCTCTTAATGGCCAGAACTGGAACAATTTGAGTAAAACGATATAGTAATATTGGATTATAACCCAAAGAATAAAATAAATAGCCATGAGTCCATACTGACGTAAGAACATGATTGAATAAGTAAATAAATGGAGAATAGACAAATCTCCTCTGCAGACCAATTCCAAATAATTTATGTAGATCTAACCCTCGAGGTCGAGCCTAACTCCCCCATCCTGAAGTGTGGGCTACATACACATAGTGCTTTTTTTCCCAGGTGTACAGCGTAGAAAGGGAGAAAAACAGTAAATTTACAGTGGAGAAAGCTGCTACACTACAAAAAAAAATTAACTGTAGGTATCTGTGGAGGAGGGATGTGAAGGTGCTAAGATAGTTAAGAGGATAAACTAGGCCTCCAGCTTATCCAGAGATCCTATCTTGACCCTGAGTTAATCTCTGCTCTGGTTTCCTGCTCACCTCCCCACTCCAACCCTGTCTGTCACATGTTCTAGAAGAAGGTGCTCTAGGTTGCCTTTAGGGACCCTTAGTCAGAGTCCAGGCTTAAAATCTTGCCATCTAGACACTGACAGTTTGCTTTTTAATTGTTGATCTACCATTTTGAGAACATTGATCTTTAAAGATGACATAAATACATAGTTAAGTTTATACAAGTATTGAGCTAGCTTTCCTAGACCAGTCCTACACAGAAATCATCTTTTTTAATAATCATATTTTGGTCAAAGTTTTCTTTATATCCTTGTTTTTCTTCTATTACTCTATCCATTAAGGAACAGATGACTTCAATTTTTTTTTTACTTCTCTGAATTTAGAAATGTATAGATGGGTACTAGTACTCGGCCGTTCATTGCCTTCATCTGTTAATATGCATCCCCAGCCATGCTGGAATCTCTCTGAGAGGAGCCGCCACATACATTTCCCTAGTGATGAGTTGGAAACCCTGGTGGTGTAATGGTTAAGTGCTATGGCCGCTAACCAAAAGGTTGGCAGTTCGAATCCACCAGGCACTCCTTGGAAACCTGATGAGGCAGTTCTACCCTGTCCTATAGGGTCACTATGACAGAACTGACGACAGTGGGGTTTTTTTTAATGATGAATAATATTGAACATTATTTTCATGTGCTTGTTAGCTACACATATATCTTCTGTGGAAAAATGTCTACTTAAATCCTTTGCACATTTTTAAATTGGGTTAATTTGTCTTTTTATTGTTTAGTTGTAAGAGCTCTTTATATATTCTGGATACAAGTCCCTTATCAGATATATGATTTGCAAATATTTTCTCCTATTCTGTGGGTTGTCTTTTTACTTTCTTGTTGTCCTTTGAAGCACGAACATTTTTTCATTTTGATAAGGCCCAACTCGTCAATCCTTTTCTCTCTTGTGCTTTTGGTGTCTTATCTAAGAAACCATTGCCAAGATCACAAAAATTTACCTGTGTTTTCTTCTAGGAGTTTTGTAGTTTTGGCTCTTAAATTTAGGTCTCTGATCCACTCTGAGTTAGTGTTTGTGTATGGCATGAGGTAGGTGTCCAGATTCATTTTTGAATGCAGATAACCAGTTGTTCTAGTACCATGTATTAAAAAGTCTTATTTTTTCCTCCACTGAATTTTGTTGGCCCTTCTTTTCAGAAATGTAAGGTTTTTTCCCTGGGTTTTCAATTCTTTTCCATTGAGCTATATGTCATGATTCTATAGTTGGATTGATTTTGAGCCCCTGTAGTTTTTTCTTTTGCATCTTACATTTCTCAAACTTTCCCAAATGGCAGCAGTTCTGTGTTACCACAAATCCTATTGCTTATCCTTGACTGAAGGTCATCTGAGCCTGCACGGGGAAACAAATGTCAGGAGTCAGAATTAAGGGGTACATATTTTCATCTGTTTTATTTTGTTCACCACATTGTACATTTATCAAGGGCAAGAACGTTTTGATGCACTGATTCGTTCTGAGTGTATTTTGTTAATGTTTCTGAAGTTCTGTTTTCTACCCACAGGATAATGTTCATCCTGATGTACCGCCAGATGGTCTCTCTTTAAAATCTGTATCCAGCGTAAATGTTGATGAGCTTAGAATGAGAAATGAGGAACGAATGCGAAGACTGAATGAACTTCAGACTAAACCTGTTAATACAGGTAAATGACCAAGTCTATAGGGTCTCTCTGAGTCAGAATCGACTCAACGGCACTGGGTTTGGTTTGGGTTTTTTGTTTTTTTTTAGTACTTAACAGCAGATTCTCTAAGGACTCTTAAGCCAGCGTACTGGGAAGTTTTCACTGAAGGCTGGGGGATAGATGGAATGAGTTGTAAAGTCCTTTGAGTTGTGGGAGAACACAGTAACTACCCAACAAAGACAAGCCTTAGGTTTGGTTTTGTATCAGATTTTCTGCCAGAGAGGGTGTACCCCCTTCTGGTGGAATCTAAACAGATACATGCAGGTTTTGCCTATTAAATATATATCCAGGCTTTGCTTTCATTAGAGTGAGTGCTGATTAGTCTGGCAGAGTGATCACAGAAGTGAACGACTGTCAGGAAGTAAGTAACTTTAATACATTTAATTCTTTACATAACACAGCTATTGTAAATCTGGAGTGCTAGAAAGTCAGTTATTTTTACCTTTTACTTGGCTATCTGGACCTTGGACAAAGCAGAATAGCCTCAGGTTAACACTGTCTCTGAGAGTTAGTCTTCTCACTACAGGTAGGCTCCTTTGACTGTGGTTTGAGGAGCCGCCCGTGACAGCAGGACGCCACAGACTGCTGAGAGCGTGGGCAGGGGCTGGCAGCGCCTCAGGCGGTGAGCAAGCTCCTCTGCCGGCCCTGTTACTGCAACACAGGACAGTTTTATATTAATTAATAAGTGCTACTGATTGGTAATTAGTAAAGTGGTCTTATTTGTACAAGAGACTCTCAAGCTACATTACAGTAATTTTCTAATAGCAATTTCCCTAAGATCCTACCTATAAATACTGTGTCAGTTTAAAACCGTGCTCACATAATCCCTAGCAGTCAGTGTCTTGGCAGATCGAACACAGTACTTCACGTAACAAACATAGAAAAACATGCAACAGGGGGAACGTGACTTTTTCTTTCTTGTTAAAAGGCCTTTTCCATCTGCCCTCTGTATTACCTGTTCTTCAATTTCTTTTATAAACAGTAAATTAATATTTAACAGATATGTTTAACTTGAGAGGAGAGAGCATTTTAAGAATCTACTCTTTCAGAAGGTTTTCAATTTCTAAACTGTTTTTAACATTGTCCTTTTAAACAGGAGCTTTTTGGTCCGATGTGGATTGATTGCTCATTAAGTTGATTGCACATGTCCCCTTGCTGGGCTAATCCTTCACAGACCGGGAGATGTCATTTTTTTAAAAAGAAATTGACATCACAGGGTAGGACGACAGATTTTCCTATTATTGTATCTAATAATAAGTAAAATACAAGATAATAGAAGTTGAGTATGATCAAGTCAATTAAATAATGAAACATAAGAGCTACTTGTAAGAGTGGAGAATGGGTGAGATACAACCTTCTCAGGTTCGGAGAGAATAGACGTAGTTTAATCCCATGACTCCTGCTTTCACAAAATGACTTTTAATTTCCCTCCAGCAGTATTATAGGTTGGGATTATCCCCCAAACTTTGTCAATTAAAAAAATTTTTTTGTGGAATCCATTAAGTTTCTCTGGAAGGCAACAGTAACACTGCCTGTGCTTCCACGGGCCCGAGTGTCTGGTGACGTGTCCTCTCAGACGTAGAATTTCCAGGCCTAGCCCTGTAGGCAATGGCAGTATGGAGCCACATTATTCACCGTTTTTTGTTTCCACAAAACTGGCCCGCCCTGGGCCTGCTTTCCCACCTCTAAAGTGGAGAGGTGGACAAAGTAGGACAGTTTGGAACCTGACACTTTGGGGAAGGCAGAACTGTAATGGGTTGGAACACGAAAGCCTTGCGTTCTAGCCACCTGTGTGCACCTACGCTGCCTGAGCTGTGGCTCTTTTTGGGGTCCTTTAGATGATGACAGCTCACTGGTTGACCTCGATGACATCATGAAGCAAGTGGGTGATGATGATGGAACAAGCTCCGTAGCGACCGAGCCCTGGCTGCGCCCTGGCACCTCAGAAACCCTGAAGCGATTTATGGAAGAGCAGATGAGTCAAGAGCAGCAGCAGGTTCCTGGAAAACCAGGCCCTATTCATTGGCAGGGCCTGTCCACTGCACACGGTTAAAATAAATGTGTACTGGACCCCACAGTGCCTTTACGGTGAAAGGAATGTTAAATCTGAACCTTTAATATGTTCTACTTTGGCCCCTACCTGGACGTTACTTACTCATGTTCCATCTGTATATAAGGTATTTTTTCCATGATGGTGTATATTATGTACATAAATAAAAGGCCATGATTATTGATTTATTTAATGTAGAATCGTAGAGGATTATTTTTGCACAATTTTGCCATAAATTAGGGTGGTAACAAACTCTTGGAATCAACTACCATATGTGCATTATTTTAAATTTTGCGTGTCTAAAAGATAAGGCGAATAAGATGTGTCTTAACGGTACTTTAAAACCAGGATACTCTGTTATATGCACATTTGCCATTTGTTATTTCTATTCAAAAGGAATTCATTTAGTACATCCGTCTGTTGTGGCTGTGATCATTTGCTGTGTAATTACGGGATCAAATGTGCTAGGCGTGTTCACGTCATTAATAGCCACTGACTGAGTATAAATGATGGGCGCCATAACTGATTTCATTCCCGTGAGCCGTACGCTAAATGTTCCATCTTTCTGCCTCTATTTTGTTTTTGTGTCAATGAAGGCATTGTTTTAAGTAACTAATTTATATGATTTAACTATTTCTTAATAGAAATAAATTTTTATTTTCATTACCAATGTTGAGTTCTTATTTTAACTGGAGTTGAGGTTTCTAGACTAGGTGTTATGGAAGTTGAAGAGCCAGTAACACCCAGGTGTCAGACCATGGTCACCTGGAAAAGGACTTAACCTTTGGAATCACTCAGTAAGTGACTCAAATTCTAGAAAATAATTTTCATGGGGATTAGAGTCTTCCGCACCATGACAGCAGAAATATGGCTGGACGCTGCTACTTACCTCTTCCTCTGACGTAACTCATGGCAGAGAAGATGGGGTGAGTTTGCAGCAAGTATGAAATTCCTCTGACATTTCAAATTTTAGCTACATGTAAATTTTGTACTCAAGTCTCTAACCACAGGCTTATCTTATTATTAAAGGTTCTTCTGCTGACAACATCTTAAAGTAAGGTGAAACCTTTGTTTCCTTTAGGGAGCATCTTCGTACTATACCATCAAATAATAAACCGCCAGGTCATCTGGAGCACGCATACCTCAGACAGACCTAAAGGTCATGGTGGCCAACAGGGACAACCCAAGTTGGCTCCCAGCTCTAGCATCTAGCTGGGCTTGAACAGCATTGTGTCTTAGGGGTAATAAATACAGTGTCTTAGTTCTGTCGTACTCATCTTTCTGCTCTTATGAATGCATTGAATAACTGCTCATTAAGCTAAGAGAAGCAGCGAGTAAAGACTGAACAATTCTGCTTTTTACAGAACCCCCTTAAGGTAATTTATTGACATGTTCCACTTTCCTGTTTAGCGCTGTCGTCCCCTACAACTTTAACTGCACCCTAAGACACGCAGTATGACCCCGCACACTGCTCCAGAGAGAACTTGAGCTCCTTCAGGCATTCTGGGTTAATGAATATACAAAACATTTAAAAATTACAAACATGGTTTAGAAAGAAACTGTGGGGTACAGGAAGGGGGGAGGAGGAGAACAGCCTCATATCAGAAGTTGGAAAGAAAACACTGGAACCAAATAAAATTGAATTTGTAGTTTTGGCTGAAAGTAACCTTTCCATGTTTGGCTTTAAATGAAAAATCAAAAAGAAACGAATCAATGAAACATGGGGCTGTGGGTTACACAGGTTTTGACCACACTGATGAAATAATTCAAAAACTTTATTGACCTATAACCTGATTAGAATATGCCAGATGAGAATCAGTATTGTACAGAAAGTTGTACAGAATTTTTTTACATAGAAAACTTTACATCTGTACCATATACATTTTATCCATCTGAAAAATTTTCTACACCCACCGTTCATACGGACTGCTCGACAAGCTTGGCTTTGTAACCATCAGAGCACAATTCACAGTACGAGCACATTTCCAGGAGGCCTGACCACCCCGACCATGCCAGACCTGTTATTTTAATATAGTCAACGTTAAACTCTGTACACAGAGTAAAATCTACATCGAGCCCCGCCCCCCAAAAGAAAAGCAAAAAGTTACAGCAACCTAGATTCATTTTGCAGTGATTCAAGTTTCAGTCCATGAAAGATCATTACATTTTAATGGCTCATCTTTAAAAGCCCTAAGAGAAGGATATTACAGGTAGGAAGGTCAGTAGTGATATTTTCTACCTTTGTTTTTTCCTGCTGTTCATCTTGACAAGTGTCAGCCACAACAGCTTCTGGGCATGTTAAACCCTCAAAATTATCACTCCCCAAAAGGGGAAAACCAAAAAATCCCCATGAAATAAAAAAAGTTCAACCCAAACGTTTAGTGCATTTGACAAAATATTATGGGTATTTAGCAAAGGAATAAGAAAATAAAGAAAGAAAATAAAACAGTGCAGGATGAGCTACAGAATGTTCAAGATTGTATGTTACAAACCTGCATCTCTGTACATTTTTTCACAGAAGGTTGATTACCAGTATCTCAGGTAGCCTGAGTGTGCAAAAATCTTCAGAATAAGAATACCATAGTTGCTAAATATCTTTTACCATGAACAATATTTTTTTCTTCACCCCCCACCCCCCCAATTAACTATAAACATTTTTATCCTTCAAAATACAGCTCTCCTGAGGTGTACTTCTTGCAGAAGCTGAAATCTTTACATCTGTAGTTCTTTGGGTAAGTTTCACTTCCACACCTGCCATAGGTACCTGGGGCCTTCCCTGCCACCGAGGACAGAGGACACTGTTGAGGCAGGCCTCCTGCTCAACACGAGCCCGTCAGTCTCTAAAGGGAACCCGAGTGCTGAGTGGGACCTACAGTTCGAAGCCTCTGTACCGGCAACCCTCAGACACGCAATTCAGGGAAACCATTTTCAGGTAGGAAATCTCAGCTCCAGGGTCCTTTTCAAGAGCGGAGTGATGTAAACGCCAACAAAAATAGTTCCCATCATTGCTTATTTATTCCAAGGTCCTGTTCGAGTGGTTGTGAGATCTGAAAAACGACTCCAATTCGCAGAAAAAATCTTCTGAGCACAGCGCGAAGTTCAGGGATCAGGTCAAATTGCATAATTTCACATAAGAGAGGGTAGTAGAACGATGCATGAGCTTTAAACTGGGGGAATGAACGTCTCCTTTTAGTAGTGCTGACACACCAAACGACAGAGCCTAAAACTGCCTTTAGAGTCAAAGCGCTTTGGGGCATACACTGACCAGCGTCATCCGCATCAAGCAGTGACGATTCTGATTAGGACACTAGAAGACTAAGAGTATTCAAAAGACCCACTTAATACAAACATGACTCAAACGGGTATCTGGCTTACTTTGAAAAACAGCTTCGATCACGTTGCCCTAACAAACATTTGGTAAATTGGCTTTTGTTTTTTAATCCTGGTAATAAGCAGAAGTAAAAAGCCAAGCAGGAGCTAGAGCTGAGTTTTTATATGATCTGGGTCATTACACCGTAGCTTTTGTTATATAAAAGTTTAAGTTTTAGGGAAAATGGTATCTCAGGTTGCAATACAAAATACCTGTAGAGTCTCCAGGCAAAGATAGATACATCCCATATTCACAGTTCATTTGCACACTTCACCTACACTTTTGCTATAGTTCCTTCAGTTCTGACACTAGTCTGCTGCCTGCTGTCTTTCCTGCTTCCTCACCCCCGGCACACAGGGAGGCAGTGTGCCAGCTTGTGGTGAGAACACGAGACAGACTGGTTGTGGAGTCAGACAGACTGGGTCTAGAGGCCTCTGCCATGTAGTTGGTTGCTGGGGGCCTCAGGTCACTTCTCTGAACTCTACTGGGCCCCGCGGTCAGATGGAAACAGCTGAACGCTAGGCCTTGCCGTGGGATCAGCACCACCCTGCCTCTGCAGGGCATGAGTGCCTTATGTGTTCAGTTACCAGGCCACCTGAGTAAGCATTTTAAGACCACTTCAGGGGTCACAGCAACCCCCTTCCATTTAGGTGAGCTACCAGTTGTTATATTTTTTAGAGAGTAAAACGTTATGTATTTGAAAACCTGAAAATAAGTATGCGTTTATATTTACAGTTATATGTTTTTTACCTTCATCTCTACTGGTGTAAAATTGTTAAATGATTTCATGGGCTATTCACGAGGGGCTCTGTTTGACACAGAGCCACTAAATCTGCTGAAGGTATGGCAGAGCCTGGTGCAAAGGCCCAGGGACCTGGGGAACCCAGGTGAGGGGCCGGAGTGCAAGCCTTGCAGGTGGGCTGTACAGTTTTCAATGTGGGCATGGGGAGAGACTCTAAGGGTCCTAACGGATTCTGATTCCAACCTGCTGAAGAGAATCAGTGATAAGACAACAAAGCTGGGTAAGGAGGGAGAAAATCAAGGACAGGGAGACTGAATTACAGCATCTGTGCCACTGCACAAAGCAGCCCGGGTTCGTTTCATCTGCCTCTGAGAGCTCTCAGGCAAGGGGTCTGCAACCCAGCATTCCTGCCTCAAACTCAAGTTCCCAGTGCTGGTCAGTCTAGGGAAATGCTAGGCTGAATAAGCTTAGTGATGGGGCGAAGGGGTTTGTAGATGTCTCGTACTTACCCTACTATCGCTTATCTTTAGAACTTTAGTTAGGAACAAAAGCAGTAAGTTAGTCCAGGCCTCCCGGTGACTTTCTGATGTTAGAGTCAGGAAGTAACTTAGTGCTTCACTGCAGACACTGCAGAAGAAAAATTTTCCTTTTCAGTGCGCCTGCATACCTGATGGAATGCTTGTTCACTATTAACTACTAACTATTCAAGAACGTGCTAGACTCCATCTGTTTATATTAACTGGAGTTTCAACATAACACATGTCTCTAAGTCAGGAAGAAAACCAAAGATACTAAAATAAGCCATCACACTTTATTAGAAAAAACATGTTTTCTTAATTTTATAAGTTGCCTCGACTTCAAAGCCACCATGTAGCAGCAAGGACACAAGCTTGGTGTCAAAAGGCCCGGGCTCAAGTCTGGGGTGGCTCTTCGCTCCTCTAACTGTGTGGCCTTAGACTCCTCTGGGCCACAATAGTCTCATCAATAACATGGGAAAACTGAGACTAAGTGGTCTCTTAAAATCCTAAAATGGACTTAACCCAAGTAGACACAGAAATCCAATGCAGATGACAGGATTCTTTCTGAAGGCCATGCTTCATTCTTAGCATGGGTGTAAATTTAAAGGACAAAATACTCATTTGTTATGAAGTGAGAAAAAAAAAAAACACACCAACAAAAACTGCAGATTTTTTTCAAATTGAATGCAGGTATTCCCTTTACAAATATCATTCTGTAAAAACGGGGTCACCTTATGGCATTAAAAAACCCTATAAAGTATAACAAAATTGTAAGTTTTAAGAGAGAAATCTCCTCTGTTCTATAACAGCAGCAACAGACAGGATTTGTTTACGTCATCACTTGACAAGCAGGTTCATTTATAACACTGCATTTAATTTTCAAAATCACTCTACATCTCAGAGACAACACAGGCCCTGCAGCTCCCTGCCACGGGGGGAGAGGCCTCTGCCTGAGCCCACACCTTGCGCCCCCGTTGGGCTGAGCCCACGCTCTCGTACCCCCATGGGGCTGAGCCCACGCCTCCCGTGCCCCCATTGGGCTGAGCCCACATCTCCTGCGCCCCGTCGGGCTGAAGGGCCTGCAGAGGCATGTGTCTGAGGCTGACACGACGCTGAGATGCTTACTTTAACAGTCGGTGCTGGACCTCCTCCCAGGCGCTCGCCCGGCCCTCGTCCGTGTACATCCGGAAGAGGATGCGCAGCCCGCAGGCCAGGCTGCTCGTCTCCTGCTTCAGAAGGTTGGGTTTGGACTTGCCTTTGAAGCCTGCAGAAAGAGCAAGTTTCTGTGATGAGCTGGGAAGGCATGTTAAATGGCAGCCGGTACAAGACCACTGTGTGATGTAGTCACTGGCCTCTACTGCGTACAAAGCAGAAACACCATGTAGGCACCTGGGAAGCAGGGGTCATACAGCAGACGGAACGGTGTCAGTGCACGGCTGGAGACCACCCTGGCTTAGATTCCTCCCTTTGCAGCTAAGCACACAGGGTATAAAACTACTTTTGGACTTGAAAGCTCCATGTACACAGCTGTTCAGGGTGCAGTGTGCTGCCTGCCCTGCCTGTGGTGCTCCTGGGAGAACAGGTGGGGCAAACCACCCAGCAGGTGAGCTGTGTCAAAGGCAGGGCATGAAGGCACAGTGCAGTGAAAACAGGGAGGCTCTGGTGAGCCCAGCAGAAGCCCCAGGGGAACGGTGGTGGGACTGTGGGCTGGAGAAAGGGGAAACTAAGCACAGACCACCCCTCTCCCTGCGGAAGCTAGGCTGTAAGAGCCAGGGGCTCTGTTTCCATGGACCCACTAACTATGCCAAATGAATGCCGGGAGCCTGGTGTAAAGGCCCAGGTTGTGAGAGGATGAGCAAAGCCACTGGCTTTGTAAAAAAGACAGTGGATTGAACAGAATGAGCAATGTAAAGCAGCTACATTCTATCTGGCATAGAGGCAATGTTGCAAAAACAGCTCCTTCCTTCCTGCGGAAACCCTGCTGGTGCAGCAGTTAAGTGTTCGGCCGTTAACCAAAAAGCCAGCAGTTCAAGTCCACCAGGAGCTCCTTGGAAACCCTATATGGGGCACTTCTACTCTGTCCTATAGTGTCGCTATGAGTCGGAATCAAGTCGACAAGAACGGTTTGGTTTGTTTGGTTGTCCTCTCTGCACCTGCTGGATTCTGCTGCCCGCCCCCCCCCTCCAAATGTGCTGCACCTAACGGGCAAGGGCAACTCTCTGATGACGGCATTAACAACGTCAGTTACTTCTTTACTATAAAGCTCATCCTTTATTTAAACTTTCTAACTTGTTCCAATATAAATACACCAGAGACCTCGCCTCCAACACTCACTCCTGTTCTCAGGATGACTACTGCAGGTAAACACTCAGGAGCCATTGAAATACAACCTTCACCACACCGCCTTTCTCTTTAAAAAAGGCAGCTTTAAGTACGCCAACAATTACCAACAGGCAGGCCCCAGCTGGGCAAACAGTGAAAGAACACTGGCAAATCAGCCACAGAGCAGGCTGAATAAACAAAGAGGACCCTGCTCCGGGCAGCCATCTGACTCAGCGTAGAGCAGAAGGCCTGGCTGGTAGGCTGACATTAGTCAGGGTGAAAGCTGCGCTCGGTGAAGTCAATGCATGGCCTGGAAACACACTGATCAGTGAACCTGGGTGACGGGACAGCTCTGCCGCACACACACGGAGAGTGAACACAAAAGGTGAGACCCGCACAGCTTACCTGCTTTCCAGAGAGCAGTCCTCTGTTCATTGTTTGAATTAAAGGCTTTAGCAAATCTATGTGACTCTAATAAGCAGTCCAGTAACTTAAAAAGTTGTTGTGATGTTAAAAAGCGGTACATTCCTTGGTCTTGGGTATCAACGCGAACATCGAAGTCCACTGCATCTCTCTGTGGCAAAACAAACCACCACACATGCACGCACACGCACGCACACAAGCATCTGAGTAAATTTAGGACTGAGTGTTCACCAGAGACCAATTTTACAAGCAAGCACATTACAAGAAACAATCTGCTCTATTCCAATAGAAACCAGGAAAAGGCCCACCTTTAGTTATTCTTAAATCCCCATCATCTTCACTCCGTGCACTCTGCAGTCACCAGCCCATCACCTCCCACCCCTCCAGTCCCGGCCTTCTAACTCCGGCCTCCCGTGACTCTTCAGCCCCACCAGGTCCAGTAGGACATTTCTCCCCCTGCCACCTCTCCTCACTCCCACAGGTCTGTCCTTCTCTTCTTAACCTGTTTGGAGGCCATGGAGTGCAACAGGATTATATTTTTGCATAACTCTGCCCCACTTCTTAGTAATTGTCTGGCAAAACTCAAGCCTGGTTCAATTCCTCGCTGACTACACCATATCTGCACCCAAACAAGAAGCCTGCCTGGCAAAAAACTGCCTGGCTTCTCATTAAGTCCAGAAGGCTCTGGGTGCGGTGCAGCAATCCTACATTTCTCTAGTCCACTCCCCTGACCACCAACTGTGCTTTCACTTCTCTCCTCAGACAGCTAACACTTTCTTCCCAAGCTGACTTGGTAGGCGACTTTTCTTCTGATATCCTTAATAGGAGCTATCAGAAGAGACCTCCCACAAGCTCCCAGCACCAGATGTACCAACATAGTGTGTGAACTGTCTGCACCTCCACCCGGGACAGCCCCAGGTGCGCCAGGGACCTTTCCCAGTCACTCAACAAGGCCACCCAGCAGCCAGCCCTCTCCTGCACTCAGTGTCTCCTGCTGGAAAACCCTCATCAGCAAATGCACTGCAATACTGCCCATCTTCACACACAGCTCTCCTGACCCCTATCCTCCTCCAGCTATAACCCCACTTCTGTACCCCTTCACAGCAAAACTCTTGAGTTATCAAAGCTGTCTCCAGCTCCTCTCCTACACCCATCATAGCCAGGCTTCTGTCTCCAGTGTTGCACTGACACATCTTGTCTAGGTCACCAAAGTCAAAGTCCTCCAGATTGCTAGGTCCAGTGGTCAGGTCACAGACGCCATTGGACCTGCGCGTACAGTGTGTCTGATGGGTGGGTCAGACCCTCCTTTAAGCACTGGCCTCACCTGACCTCCAGGAAACATCTACTTCCCTGACTCGTTCTCAGTCTCTCTTGCCTCATCACTGGGCACGCAAAATGATGGCAAGTCCCGGGGATCTGTTCCTGGCCCTCTGCCCTGCTCTAGCCACACTCACCGCCTCAGTGATGGCTCCGGTTTCATGGTCTAAAATTACATCTACATGATGAAGGTCCTCCAACCTCCCAAAATTAAACCTTAGCCTGGCCTCTGCTCTGAACCCCAGATTGTTCTGTCTTATTTCCTACTTATACCTCCTTACCTGTGCGGCAGCTAAGTTTTCTGCATCTTCCTTCTTACTTGTGGCTGGGAAGAAGACAATGTTGTCGATAGTCTGGATGAGTTCCAGCTGCACAACACATTTAATCAACAGGGCAGCAAACAATTTTTGTTCTGGAAATTCTGTGAGGAAACCCCCCAATGCACATGCAAACAAAAAATTACTTTGAATCCTCTATAATTTCTCCGACAGTACAATGCTAGGTAATAGCAGTACGTATGAAGGTAACTGGTACATACCCACCACACTGAGGACATGCTGCTTTGCACATCGGTGCTGTTCAGTAAAAGTCTCATCAGTATTTACAAAAACCTTCAATTTTTAAAATAAACAATCCGAACCTAAATGATTTATAAGAATGAATATGATCAAGAGGCTCCACTATAAAATTTTAAATAAGATTCAGATGATTCTTGAAAAAACTGAACAAAAGGATAAAAAAACTTTAATAGGAATTATCAAAACCTCAAATTTGACCATTGAAAATAAGTATATAAAAACATATACCGTGCCCTGAGATAATCTTTAAACTTTAAACCACATATATTCCCTGAAGTCATCTTAAAACCAAACAACAGTTTAGCTTAACTAGTGGAAAAAAGTCTACCTTGAGCATTACGCTTTTTAAGAACTACCTATATCGCAACAAACTGACAACAGCAACTCTAAAAATTCGATAGGAACCTTGGGGGGCAGTGAGTTTATGTCAATAAGGAGGAACAACTCAGAAAAGGTGGGTGAGAATGGCTGCACAACTTGAAGAATGTAGTCAGTGTCGCTAAATGGTACATGCAGAAACTGCTGAACTGGTGTATATTTTGCTATGTATATCCTGTATACTCTCAACAACAAGAAGATAAATAAAATTTAGGGGGGAAAAACATACTGTAGGAAAATCATAGGAACCAGATCTATGTGGGACAGAAAGTTGAGGGCTAGCCAAGAATTCGGACCAAACCAGGCAATGTCATGAGTTAACAATTGCACGCATACTACTTGGATCCAGATTAGCTATTGTAGCTAAAATTATCTCATATTTGCAAATGGACCCATCAGCAAAGAAGTCTATACAAGTTATGCTAAACGCATTACTACAAAAGTAACCTGAGTGTCCCCTCACAGTCCCCGGCTGGTTGTCACAAGGTATGTATATTCCTCCAGCCTGAACAAACTTGCTCTGCAGGGCATTTGTGGCAATCCACCTGCCTGAAAGGACGTACTCCAAGAACGTTCCACTGCACTAACCACTCCAGGTGGAGTGGCTGAGCAGACGCAGAAGTGCGAGATTAGGAAAGACTCAAGTACTGCGATGGTGAAGGAGCTCGGAGCAGAGATACTCCCCCCGGGGGCAACCTCGACCCCAGAGGCCACGCCTAGACCTGGGTTCCTGGGCAGCTTCCCCAGGAGGGTCTCCTGGAGGCAGACTGTTGCCCAAGGGGAGATGTTTATTAATCGGTCTCTGGCAAAATGGTCTCCAGCAATGGCTCCAGCACCAATGACCTACAACCTCTCAGTTTCTTTCTACTACTACAAGTGTTTTACTAAAAATTCCTTTTTCAGGCACCCATTTGTGGAATTAAATTCATGTCTGGAGGATTCTGGAGGTAGCAAAATAACTTGTTTAGTTAAATTTATTTAGGTCATTAATAAAGGCACCTTTGCAGGTATTTTTCGAAAATGCTGTTCTATTCAATACGTGGTTCTTGGTACAAGATCTGAAGTCAAAAAATAAAACAAAATAAGACAAAGAAACCAACAAGTCTCACGGCTGTCTCTTAAATGTCTTTTCTATAGTCCTTTACTATAGTCACACTCTGACACGTACCATTCATTCATTCACTCATTCATTCAAATCATAAAAACATTCTCTATCACTGGAGCAAGGGACTCCTGTCAACACACGGGACCCCAGAAGGGACTCAGCAGGTGCACTGATGTCTACTGACATCCAGCAACACTCAGGGTGCTTAGAGGTTCTCAGTGGGGCCAGACATTTTTAATCACGCTGATAGTTTGGCAGATGAGGCTCTGCTCTGTCTAAGCTAGGGAAGCTGGGCCTTTCCACACCCTCTGGTGTCCACTGAGAAGCAGACAGGGATCCTAACTCCAATCTCACTAGCAAGGACTAGCAGCACATTTGGGGACAATACCTATTTAGACAAAGTTTGCTCATGATAAGGGTTGGCACTGCCAGAGTGACCAGTTCACTGGGTCATGTGGACCTGTAGGTACTAAATTAAGACCAGGTCAAGCAGTGGTGTTTTCTGAGCGTGTAGAAAGAGCGGAGCAGCCCTTTCAGGCAGGTGAAGGACTCGGGGCTGTGCTGGGATCTTTTCTCCAAGCAGACCTCCAAATAAAAAACACCAGAAGCACAGCCTATGTGCCAAGTGAAAGGGCTCTTGGGAACAGCCCATAGGATGGACACCAAATGTCCTGAAGAATGGCTGATGCCCTGGTTACTCTTCATGTTCTCTAGGGAAAAGCATCAAAGGATCTCTGAAACATGAGGGCAGAGCAACTCAAAGGGATTAGGTGGCTGATGCGACACTATCTTGGGATGTTAGGTGGAGGCATCGCTGAGGCTTTCATTTTTCTCACCACACGTAAGAGCTTTGAACCGGATCATCATCTGGCCAGTGACACACGCCGCAGAGTGCTGAACAGAGGGAGGTGTGTGTGCCTGGCCTAACGAACACAGTCTGGGAGGGAGTTTCAACAGATAGCTTCATCAGCAAGTAAAATACCTGGTGGGCCTAACTGCTGGATCTCTGCACTTCAGGGCAGAAGGCAGCAGGGATGGCAACAGGCCCGTGGGCTAATGGGTCCTGGAGCGTTAGGAATACAACCCCCAAAAGGCATGAAGCCCCCATGTCAGTCAGTCCGACCCCCGCAGCTGTCATCCACTTATAGATTAGGCAGCCAGGAAGATGGAAGGTTGGCAGAAGGGAGACATCCTCCTTCCTCTCTCTCTCAATTCAGGAATCAGATGCCAGGGACAAAGTCTTAAGGTATGACAGGGTAAGAAAACACAAGCTGGTCTCTAGGTACTCAGGACTGGGAAAGAGATACAATTAAAAGCCTATGAGCGTTAAGTATACATGTGGTGTTTGCTGTCTCTGAAGGACATCTTAAGTCAGAACACCAAATGCAGGTGACAGCTGCCCAACAAGCTAAAAGTTTAACCAGATCTCTGGAATGCACCATGAGCCAATGCTGTCAGCCACACTCACATGTACTGTTTCTGTGGGTCTGAGATCAAATCACTGAGAAAGTCTGCTGTCTCACCACCCAACCCTGCATGCCTGATGGTCAATAGAGTAAAATCTTGACTCTCAGTGGTGCTGATGTGGAAGGAGAGGCAACCAAATGCCTCTTGCTTATGGAATGGTGACCTTATCCTGCCCCTAGCTTTCTGAGGTTAGGAAAGATCCCTTTTTTGTCAGTCTTTAAGGACCTCTGGGGATTACCTGTTTCTTATAGAAAAAAATATATTTTTTTTATTAACCTTTATTAAGCTTCAAGTGAACGTTTACAAATCCAATCAGTCTGTCACATACAAGTTTACATACATCTTACTCCGTACTCCCACTTGCTCTCCCCCTATTGAGTCAACCCTTTCAGTCTCTCCTTTTGTGACAATTTTGCCAGCTTCCCTCTCTCTCTATCCACCCATCCCCCCTCCAGACAAGAGCTGCCAACACAATCCCAAGTGTCCACCTGATATAATTAGCTCACTCTTTATCAGCATCTCTCTCCCACCCGCCGACCAGTCCCTTTCATGTCTGATGAATTGTCTTCGGGGATGGTTCCCGTCCTGTGCCAACAGAAGGTCTGGGGACCATGGCCGCCGGGATTCCTCTAGTCTCAGTCAGACCATTAAGTATGGTTTTTTTATGAGAATTTGGGGTCTGCATCCCACTGATCTCCTGCTCCCTCAGGAGTTCTCTGTTGTGCTCCCTGTCAGGGCAGTCATCGATTGTGGCCGGGCACCAACTAGTTCTTCTGGTCTCAGGATGATGTAGGTCTCTGGTTCATGCGGCCCTTTCTGTCTCTTGGGCTCTTAGTTGTCGTGTGACCTTGGTGTTCTTCATTCTCCTTTGCTCCAGGTAGGTTGAGACCAATTGATGCATCTTAGATGGCCGCTTGTTAGCATTTAAGACCCCAGACGCCACATTTCAAAGTGGGATGCAGAATGTTTTCATAATAGAATTATTTTGCCAACTGACTTAGAAGTCCCCTCAAACCATGTTCCCCAGACCCCCGCCCCTGCTCCGCTGACCTTTAAAGCATTCATTTTATCCTGGAAACTTCTTTGCTTTTGATCCAGTCCAATTGAGCTGACCTTCCATGTATTGAGTGTTGCCTTTCTCTTCACCTAAAGCAGTTCTTATCTACTGATTAATCAATAAAAAACCCTCTCCCTCCCTCCCTCCCTCCCCCCTTCGTAACCACAAAAGTATGTGTTCTCAGTTTTTACTATTTCTCAAGATCTTATAATAGTGGTCTTATACAATATTTGACCTTTTGCCTCTGACTAATTTCGCTCAGCATAATGCCTTCCAGGTTCCTCCATGTTATGAAATGTTTCACAGATTTGTCACTGTTCTTTATCGATGCGTAGTATTCCATTGTGTGAATATACCACAATTTATTTACCCATTCATCCGCTGACGGACACCTTGGTTGCTTCCAGCTTTTTGCTATTGTAAACAGAGCTGCAATAAACATGGGTGTGCATATATCTGCTTGTGTGAAGGCTCTTGTATCTCTAGGGTATATTCCAAGGAGTGGGATTTCTGGGTTGTATGGTAGTTCTATTTCTAACTGTTTAAGATAACGCCAGATAGATTTCCAAAGTGGTCGTACCATTTTAGATTCCCACCAGCAGTGTATAAGACTTCCAATCTCTCCGCAGCCTCTCCAACATTTATTATTTTGTGTTTTTTGGATTAATGCCAGCCTTGTTGGTGTGAGATGGAATCTCATCGTAGTTTTAATTTGCATTTCTCTAATGGCTAATGATCGAGAGCATTTTCTCATGTATCTGTTGGCTGCCTGAATATCTTCTTTAGTGAAATGTGTGTTCATATCCTTTGCCCACTTCTTGATTGGGTTGTTTGTCTTTTTGTGGTTGAGTTTTGACAGAATCATGTAGATTTTAGAGATCAGGCGCTGGTCTGAGATGTCATAGCTGAAAATTCTTTCCCAGTCTGTAGGTGGTCTTTTTACTCTTTTGGTGAAGTCTTTGGATGAGCATAGGTGTTTGATTTTTAGGAGCTCCCAGTTATCGGGTTTCTCTTCATCATTTTTGGTAGTGTTTTGTATTCTGTTTATGCCTTGTATTAGGGCTCCTAGGGTTGTCCCTATTTTTTCTTCCATGATCTTTATCGTTTTAGTCTTTATGTTTAGGTCTTTGATCCACTTGGAGTTAGTTTTTACGCATGGTGTGAGGTATGGGTCCTGTTTCATTCTTTTGCAAATGGATATCCACTTATGCCAGCACTATTTGTTAAAAAGACTATCTTTTCCCCAATTAACTGACACTGGTCCTTTGTCAAATATCAGCTGCTCATACGTGGATGGATTTATATCTGGGTTCTCAATTCTGTTCCACTGGTCTATGTGCCTGTTGTTGCACCAGTACCAGGCTGTTTTGACTACTGTGGCTGTATAATAGGTTCTGAAATCAGGTAGAGTGAGGCCTCCCACTTTCTTCTTCTTTTTCAGTAATGCTTTGCTTATCCGGGGCTTCTTTCCCTTCGATATGAAATTGGTGATTTGTTTCTCTATCCCCTTAAAATATGACATTGGAATTTGGATCGGAAGTGCGTTATATGTATAGATGGCTTTTGGTAGAATAGACATTTTTACTATGTTAAGTCTTCCTATCCATAAGCAAGGTATGTTTTTCCACTTAAGTATGTCCTTTTGAATTTCTTGTAGTAGAGCTTTGTAGTTTTCTTTGCATAGGTCTTTTACATCCTTGGTAAGATTTATTCCTAAGTATTTTATCTTCTTGGGGGCTACTGTGAATGGTATTGATTTGGTTATTTCCTCTTCGGTGTTCTTTTTGTTGATGTAGAGGAATCCAAGTGATTTTTGTATGTTTATTTTATAACCTGAGACTCTGCCAAACTCTTCTATTAGTTTCAGTAGTTTTCTGGAGGATTCCTTAGGGTTTTCTGTGTATAAGATCATGTCATCTGCAAATAGTGATAACTTTACTTCCTCCTTGCCAATCCGGATACCCTTTATTTCTTTGTCTAGCCTAATTGCCCTGGCTAGGACTTCAAGTACGATGTTGAGTAAGAGCGGTGATAAAGGGCATCCTTGTCTGGTTCCCGTTCTCAAGGGAAATGCCTTCAGGTTCTCTCCATTTAGAGTGATATTGGCTGTTGGCTTTGCATAGATGCCCTTTATTATGTTGAGGAATTTTCCTTCAATTCCTATTTTGGTAAGAGTTTTTATCATAAACGGGTATTGGACTTTGTCAAATGCCTTTTCTGCATCAATTGATAAGATCATGTGGTTTTTGTCTTTTGTTTTATTTATGTGATGGATTACATTAATGGTTTTTCTGATATTAAACCAGCCTTGCATACCTGGTATAAATCCCACTTGATCATGGTGAATTATTTTTTTGATGTATTGTTGGATTCTATTGGCTAGAATTTTGTTGAGGATTTTTGCATCTATGTTCATGAGGGATATAGGTCTATAATTTTCTTTTTTTGTAATGTCTTTACCTGGTTTTGGTATCAGGGAGATGGTGGCTTCATAGAATGAGTTGGGTAGTATTCCGTCATTTTCTATGCTTTGAAATACCTTCAGTAGTAGTGGTGTTAAGTCTTCTCTGAAAGTTTGGTAGAACTCTGCAGTGAAGCTGTCCGGGCCAGGACTGCATTCTAATTGCTCGAGTCTGCTCCCCTGACTTCCTATTGCGTTGTCTAATTCTGTAATTTTATTGTTAATCTTTTGGATTTCTACATGCTGTCTCTCTATAGATTCTTGCAACTTATTAATTTTTCCACTATCTTCTTGAATAATCTTTTTGAGTTCTTCAACAGTTTTATCAGTGTGTTCCTTGGCTTTTTCTGCAGTTTGCCTTATTTTGTTTGTGATGTCTTGAAGCATTCTGTAAATTAGTTTTTTATATTCTGTATCTGATAATTCCAGGATTGTATCTTCATTTGGGAAAGATTTTGATTCTTTTGTTTGGGGGGTTGGAGAAGCTGTCATGGTCTGCTTCTTTATGTGGTTTGATATGGACTGCTGTCTCCGAGCCATCACTGGGAAACTAGTTTTAGAAAAATATTTTAAGGTTCTCCTAGAATCAGGGTCCCTGCAGAGAAAGGTCATCAGGGTACGCATCTCAGTTTACAGGGAAGAATTAGCTCCCTTAGAATGTTCTAGTTACGGAGAACAGACTTACGCTGGGCCTGAGTTGTCCTGAGACAGCAGTTACAAGGGTTCCCTGCCCCAGGTGAGCAGTGAGGAGATGAGGGCATGGGAAATAGGCTAGTCTAGGGGGACTGTGATGAAGGAACAGCACAGACAGAGGTACCAGAAGCCAGGAATGGAGACAGGCAGCTATGGCCATTAACATATTTCTAGTTGGTTCTCAGAGTCTATCATGGCTTTTAGAAAGGGAAAAACCACCTGTACTTTCTGAATGTTTTGGGCAAAGCCTACTGAGAATTTAGTGGCCTCTGAATTGCATGCGGAACCATGTAACTCTCTGTTATTGAATCATGTAGAAGGGTTAATACAAGGAGCTGAAGTGCCTCAGGAGAATATGCAGTTACGGTAATCTACATGTTCGGAATCAACTGAAAGGATACCTCTCACTAACTGCTCTGCTAACACAAGTCCCACATCTATGACTCTGGCTGTGAAGGGATAAGAGATGCCAGCTGAACCAGAGACCCGTGTCTGCTGTAAGGATGGTCAGAATTTGGGGAGAAGGCCCAGGAAGATCTGTTCTTCCTCTAGCTCCACCTATTCTGAGTCAACAATTCCAGGGTGAACCTTTCCTGAAGGACTCGCAGAGGCGCAAGAGCAGGATGGCTGCTCTTGGGGAGATAGCCAGCTGAGCCCTCAGCTCAGGGTGCAGGGGAGCAGCATCCTCTGCATCCAGGAAAAGATACATTCCCAAAGCAGCCAGGTGAAAACTTTCTAATGTGTTGACGACCAAGTTCTCTCTTCACAAAACTAAGCATTAATTTAAGGCCGAGAGAGAGAAAAGTCACTATCCTGCCCTTATGGCATTTTCCAGTCAGCAAGGGCATCCTACACAAGCCACTCTGTTCTCAGAAGAACAGGAATGAAAATGAAAATGGGCCACTTCCCAATACAATGAACTTCCTTTTAAGAAGTTGGCAAGACACAGAGACTGAAGCTAGAAGCTCCCTTGAAGGAGGATACCAAAGCCTGTCTTCTTTCAAGAACAACTATAAGCATCTAGGATTAATAAAAAAAACTTCTGAAAAAGAAAATGCCTTTCTCTTTAACGCTGCCTTCTTTGAAGGAGTATTATACTCTTGCACATAAGAGGCCAAAACTGTAGTAGCGGTAGCAATGTTAAAGGCTAGTTAAAAGAAGATTTTAATTAAAAGTGCTTAAATGGGCCCCTACCTCATGCCATATATAAAATTTAACTCAAAATGGATCAAAGACCCAAAATGTAAGAACAAAAACTGTAAAACTCTTACAAGAAAACATAGCGGTAAATCTTCATGATCTTAAATTTGATAAAGAAATCTTAGATACGACATCAAAAGGAAGAGGTACAGAAGAAAAAATAAACTGAACTTCGTCAAAATTAAAAATTTTTGTGCTTCAAAGAATATTACCAAGAAAGTGAAAAAACAACCTACAGATGGGAGAAAATATTTGCAAATTATATATCTGGTAAGGGTCTAGTCTCCAGAATATATCAAGAACTCTTAAAACAATAACAAAAAGACAAACAACCTAATTAAAAATGGGCAAAGGACTGGAACAGACAATACTCCAAAGAAAATAAACAAATGGTCAACAAGCACATGAAAAGATGATCAAAACATCGGCATTAGGGAAATGCAACCCAAAAGCCACAATGACATACCACTTCATATTCACTAGGATGGTGATAATTTAAACAAACAAGCAAAAAAGAAAATAACAAGTGTTGGCATGGATATGGAGAAACTGGGATCCTCATCCTTTGCTGATGACAATGTAAAATGGTACAGCCACTGTGGAAAACAGCTTGGTGGTTGCTCAAAAAGTAAAACATAAAATTACCAGATGACCTAGCGATTCCGCTCCTTGGCATATGCCCAAAAGAATACAAAACAGGTACTCAAACAAACACCTGTATGTGAACATTCACAGGAGCACTATTTACAATAGCCAAAAGGAGGGAACACCTGAAATGTCCGTCTTCAAGAAGAGGTGAGATAAATGGATAAGTAAAACAGGATGGATACATACATACGATGGAATGTTATCTAGGCATAAAGAGAAATGAAGTTCTGATACATGCTACAACATGAAAGAACCTTGAAATCATGCAAAGTATAAGGAGGCAGACACAAAGGGTCACATACTGCATGATTCCATTTATATGAAATACTCAGAATACAGACAGGAAGCAGATTGGTGGTTGCCAGGGGCTGGGGGTGGGGGAAGTGGGAGTGACTGCTTAAAGAGCACGGGGTTTTCTCTTGGGGTGATGAAAAGTCTTGGAACCAGATAGAGGTGGTAGTTGCACAACACTGTAAATGGACTAAATACCATGAATTGTTCACTTTAAAATGGTTAATTTTATGTTATGTGAATTTCACCTTAATTAAAAGTCCTAAAAGCATCTTGTTCCCCTTTAGGAAGGAGGTAGTCTTTCCTAAGTGCCTTAATTCTCCTTCAGCAAACAAAATTGACAAAGTTTAGTCAAAAAGAAAAGTGTTTCCCCTTTTTGTGATGAGAACCAGGAGGGTGAGGATGGAGGAAAGGTGGCCCATGGATTGCTATGTAGATATTGGGTGGTGGGTGGGGGAGGCGGGGCAGCAGTGGGGATGGGGAGGAAATGAGCTTGGTGAACTGAGAGCGTGGGAGGGATGTGGGGGATGGGTGTAGTATGTAAAGAAGCCTTGCTGTGAAGCTGGGAACTCCTCCTTAGAAAACTGTGGCCCATCACCAGCTCCCCTTGCAGACAGGGAGAGGAAGGAGCTAGGCCCCACCTGGGCAGAGAGAAGATGTGGCTGGCATGTAGAAGGCGAAGGAGAGGGAAGAAGCATGTGTTCTGCACAAACGCTAGCTAGATGCATTGTAGAAAAGCTGGTATCCCAGGTGTTAGCAGACCAAGAGAGCCTCTGTCTCTCAGAGGACGTCCCAGTTGAGGCAAATGCAGTGAAGAAGTGACTAGTGAGTAACAATCGTTACAAGTATATGTTTGTTAAGAATAAAAGTAAAACCAAATATCTCATCCCTTTCCTACACTGAATAAAATATAGGAGAAATATCAGCACTAGCAGCAGAGAAAATTCCATTTTCTTAATTAAAATACACAGTTTATTTTTATTTAGAGAAATAACTCACTTGCTGTAGGTTTAACTTTGCTGACATCTTCATTCACAGTAGCGACTGAAGCCAATGGGACCTGCTGTCTATTATCTGCAGATCTTGGTTGAATAGAATCATGAATATCTACAGATTTCTGTGATATTGTATCCTAAAAAATTAAAAAAAAAAATTCATTATACGCTTAAGGATGAAAATATTTTCTATTATCGCTTATTTTTTAAAAAGAATTATATTCCTATGAAAATTGATGTTCTACACACTGCAATTATACACATGATGAGAAAACTATTTAAAACTTCCTATATATGGATACTTCAACTTGAATTTGCACATGAGCAACTGATGGTCTGTTTTCATAGGGCCTCTGGATTCTGCTATACATAAGGATGCTATGAATTGGAGGGTAAATAACAACAACAACAATATGCCCAGATAAGAGCTTTTAAGAGAAAAGCTTCCTTTCTGACTCTCACTGATTCAGGTCTAATACCATCTAAGAGCAAGAGATAAAAATACTACGTGACAGAACTATTCACAAAACTCACGAGTGGTTATGAAAACTAAACAAAACACACATTTGGAAGAGAGGAGGGAGATTTCTCAAGTTTTGTGTAGGCTAAGCCTAGGGAAGCTTTGTGGAGTGAGTTCAGGGGAAGATTTCTGTCACCCAAGGAACAGAGACCAGAAAGGTCATTGCCAGGGTCTGGATGGCTGAGGCCACAGGTACAGAGTCACTGAAGATGAGTGTGGCATCACAAAGGGAAGCCAACTTTGGAGTCCAGCAGAGCCACACTAGAATTTGGCTCCAGAACTTAACTAGCAGTGTGACCTTGGAAAAGTTTAATCCTGAGCTGTGGATTTCTGATCATGAAAATAGAGATGCCATTTTCATTGTGGGTTATTACGGATAAAGAGAATGAATGCAAAACAACAGCACAGAGTCAGACAACAATGGTGGCTGAAACTCCTCCTATCCTAGCTGTATTCTGCTATAACACGACAACACAGTCAGAGAGAAGACACGGGCTTCAGGAGGAACTGAGATTTCTGGTATAGCAGTCCCATCCTGAGGCAACCCTGGCTGGAGACAGAGGCCTGTGTTCCCCAGGAACAATGCTGATCAAAGAAAGATTGCAATTTAGGCTTACAATATCACAGTTTATGATCTTTCAATTCCTGGTCTGCATAAAATGCAGGTAACATATACCAAACTTGGTCCACAAAACTGCTGGAGGGATCAAGTGAGAAAATCTCTTTTTAAACAGTGCAATGCTACACAAATCTAAAGCCATATTATTATGATGATTATTCTTGTTCATCTTTGTATTTTACTAAGTGTGTAAACACTTTCAGTAAAAACTGTACGGGTCCAACGGAGTATTTGGGTAATTTATTTGACTGTGATGAAATAAAATATACTTTCAAATGCACATTTAAATGTAGGAGTCACATAGCAACGCTTATAAAATTATAAATCCTTTAAAAGAATGTTTATTGTTTAAAAATAATTACAAAACAAATGTCTTTTTTAATTTAATAACTATATTTTAAGGGAGAAATTAATCGGTTTCTAAGTCTAAACATCTATTGTCCTACTGGAGTAAATGGAAGCGTTGGTTTTAATACCTTTTTGTCACCAGCTGCTGTGAACATTCTAATGGCTTCTAAGAAGCTTCTCCCAAGAAAACTACTCATCCACAAAATTTAAGTTGCAATATTGGGACTTCCCCCCTCTACATTAGAGGTATTTTTAAATATTAAGTGTATCTCTTTCTTAGTTTTCCTAAATAATCATTTTTTGGAATCCTTACATTTTCTAGAACAGCTCTGAACCAGAAATAGTGTGCCATCACCTCCCCCTTAAAAAGGACTCTATAGAAAACAACAAGCCCCCATGAAAGGAAAGAAATATCTATGTACTGATGTGGAAACATCTAGATAGTCTAAGTAAAAGTCTCCAAGTAAGATTTTGTTTAGTATCACTGATATTCAATATACACGTGAATGCACAGAAAACAGGTGGCAAGACACAGACCACAGCATTAAATGCTGGAGCTGGGGTTGAAGGCGTAGAATAAGAAGGGACTGAATTTTTACCCTATGTACTTCTGTACTATTCAAAAACTGTTTTTTTTTTAGAGCAATCGGATAAATTTTCGATTTCTAATTTCAAAAAAATCCTTGAGTGCAGAGCAACAAATAGTCTAGCTGAGAAAAGCAGCAAAGAAAATTCCACGATTTGTTGGCAAAAGCCAAGTAGTACAGGGGAGGAGAAAAAAGGAGACAGAAGAAGAAGTGGTAGATACATCAGAAGTGGTGTGAGCAGCAACAAGAGGCAGATATTAAGAGACCAGGAGCAGAGGCAGGGGGATGGAGCTCTCAGAGGGGGGCCAAGGCAGTCAAGAGGAGGCGTCTGTGAGCTGGCATGCTAAAAGCCTAGAAGGGCATCACTGTGCCCACCACACCAGAACCAGCAGCAGAGTCACTGAGCGCTCACCGGGGTGATGCAGGTTCCCACTCTTTGCAAGCATTACCTGACTTAACTGTCATCACAAGCTGCATTGACATATGTGGGAAGTGGTTTACTGAGGGCCAGAGAGCCAGTAAGTGGCAGAGCCGGGCTGTGATTCTGGATCTGATGCCAAAGCCAACAGTGAAAACTATTAAACCGCACAGCAAAAGGAGTGGACAAAAGCCCACAAGGCAAGCAGGGAGCGGGCCAAACTTAAGAAAAGCAAAAACAAGCATCCACTCATTCTGAACTTGCAACAGGATGTAGTAAGAGACAGTGGAATCTGCGATGAACTGAACAACTCCAGCAGATAGGGCTCATGGAGCAATGCAGGCCCACCCAGTAACACCAGACTTCACAGCTCTTTCAAGAGAAATTCAAGATGGTATTTTTCTGTGAATCTGAGTTTTAAACATTGACAATTGGTTAAAATTTAGAAGTTGTAGAGGCCAAATCAGGTCATTAGCTCCTGGTTTAAAATTCACAGACATCAGGTACAGTGGTAGAGACATGATAAGGCCTGTAGACTAGACAACAGTACTGAATGAACGTTAATGTCCTGGTTTTCTTTATTACCCTGTGGTTCTGTACAGTATCCTTTTGCTTTGTTTTTGAAGAATATACTAAAATTTTCAGGGATAAAAGTGTATCATGTTTACAAATTACCTTGAAAGAATTCAGAAAAATGTGTTCCTGTGTATGTGTGCAAAGAATGATAAAGTAATGTAGTAAAATAACATTTGGGGAAATGGGTAGAGAGTACATGAGGGTTTTTGTACTACTCTTCTAATTTAAAGTAAAATTATATAGAAACAAAAAGTTAATATAATCCAATAATGTCGTTAGCTTGGCCCAGAAATCCCTACGCGTAATCTGGTCTTTGCCTGCTGCAACTCTTGAAATCATTGTCTTCTAAGGCTCAGACCATTTATATTAAAAAATAATTTAAAATAGTCCTTCATGGCACTGAGAGTTAATTTTTTGCTGCACGAATATTTACTACCAGTAACTTTAACACGAGAATACCAGACAGCAAACTTGCACCATCTTTTCAAAGGAGTTGGGCTTACATAACAGAATTTGACAAAACTGCTTACCGTAAGTAATTAAATAATTTAAAATAGGATTTATTAAAACTTACCAACTGTTTTTCACTCACAGGAGATGGAGGTGGGGGAGCTATTTCTCCAGAGGTGGGGCGCCAGGTCAACAGCCTTTAAAACAACAAAATCATACCAATCACTGGGGACCATGCCACATGGCACTGCCAATATGTTTTGAAGGGGAAATCTGGTCATTAGTTTTATGGTTAAAAAAAAACTCTCTGAAAAGTTTCAAAAACTTAAAACCAATTTGTCTAAGCATTAATGTCATCAAGTATGTTCCAAAATGAGATTTTAAAAAAGGTAGAGACTTTTCGAAAAAGTGATAGAACTCTTCAGATTCTATTTTAAAATAAAATGCATAAAAATAAATGAAAAAAAAAATTTTTTTTTTGGCCCAAAAGAGGAAGCTAACTTGCCAACCCCAGACTGGGTGCCCACAGTATAAAGATGATTAAAGCCCAAGTTCTTGTTTCTGGGGAAGTAGGAGCCTCGAAGAGTGGGACAGACAGATTTAAACAGACCATTTCAGTTCAATGTGAAAAGTGCTCTGTCTGGTACAGATGTTTTCTGTTAAGAAAAACTTATTAGATGAACTTTAAGGTCTTGTCTCTTATTCTGAGTAATTTAATTCAAAAAATTAAAACAGAATCAGTTTTTGAACACACCCAAAAAATAGAGCCCAATCAATTTTTGGAAAGACTTCTTAGGGACAACAGCCAGGCAGGAATTCATACAAACATTGACCTAAGTAAGGCCACAGATAAACTCTGATAGACAGAGATAATTTTAGGGTCATTTGTGAGCTTGTTACACTGCCCCAAATGAAAAATGCCCCCCAGAATAAGAAAGATTGTCCAATATTTAGAAATAAGCCAAAGTGATTACTGTGTGTCCTTGGAGTGTAGTCCTGCCTACAGACTTCTTTTTAGGGGCGTGCACCTTCTATTGTACTTTCTATTTACTATTCTTATCTACAAGGGAATTAGTTACATGTAACTCGTGTCAAGAAAAAGTTTATGAAGCTTAAAAATCTGGACTAATCGGTAGTTTTTACATATAATTTTGTGCCAGTGCATACCCATGTGACTACTTAAGACATTTTAACGAACAATCTACCCGTGATTTAGAAATTGTAACTCTAAGGTCAAACTATGTGCAGGCATAGAGCCCCCACGCCTGAAATGGGAAGTAAGTTCCAGTCTGTCCTGTAAGAACCCAGGTGCTGTCAGTCAGTCAGGCTGACTACGTTTGCTTCCCCACTGATACCAACTACCTCGCTGCGCTGCAATTCAATTCCAAACAGCCCTTAGGGAAAGTGACAATTAATTACAAATTCTAATATTTGCAAATAGATTTTAACTTGATTATTAAATCTACATTACTGAAACATACACTAAAGGTTTTTTTGTTTAATTAAAAACCACGGCTTGGTTTGCTCCAGACAAGTAAAATCTTATAAAAGTCAGTGGACTCACTTCATAATGACCTGGATTTGGGTGATCAGAATAAGGGATTTTGGTTTACAAAGAATTAATTCATGTACTTGCTATGGTTTATAGGTGTCTGATTTGTAACAAATCTGAATACATGAAGCATTGGGACATGTTTAAAAGGGTTTCTGTTATGAGAACTCACTAGGTGCCATCAAACTTACATATAAAATATACATATATAAAAATAAGGTTGTATAAAATCTTCTTACGCATGTGGGATTGTGGTTTTGAAGATATCCAATGTGCAGTTACAAGTTTTATCCCAGATTTCTAGGGTAAATTTTTCACCATTCAGAATAACAACATTCTCTAAGCAGTTTGTACCAGATCGTGCTAACTGCTCATTGTCTGGAAAAGAAAAGAGCAATTCATTTATCTATCACCACGGTTGCATGTGACACTTTCTAACGCACGTGGTAGAGACCTACCCTGCTGCACACACCAGTAGAGCTGCGCAAAAATGTCATCCAGAAGCACGTCACTGAGGACTTCTAAATACTGGGTGAACACATCGCAGATGGCATAAAGTGCGTGGTTGCAGGTAGTTGTCATCCATTCCGCTTTCTGGGGGGGGGGGGGGGGAAGGGTTAAATCAAAGTCATACCATTCATCGACATCTAGAATTAAAAAAATGTTTTCATATTTAAAATGTATGCCTGTCAGTGTTTCTCTTAATAGAGCTCCTCACTTTCTCTACAACATTATATCCATCTTAACTGAATATCTGGTTTCCACTTCTCTTCATTATCCCCAACAACCCCTAACCACCTACATATAAAATGATTTAGGTATTTTCTGTATTTGCCTTGGTTATAAAAAGAATATCACTGCATCACCTTGATATTCACATTATGACTTTTCAAATACTATGCAAGAAAACAACAGCTGGCCTTCCTCCAGAATAGGAGCGAAATGAAAGAGAAATAAAAAGGAAGGAGAAGGCTGGAGTTTATCCTGGTAAGGTTAGCAGAGGTTGAAAATAAAACTGGCTTTCCTGAACTCTGCTTACTTGAAAACACCACCAAAGATCAAAAGAGCCATACAAAATAAGGACAAATAATTTCTTTACCCTTTTCAAATACAAACAGGATAACTGCAGAAGTCTGCATTTAATACAATTATATGGACAAAATAGAAAAATCTGAAGCTTTCTACCCACACTTCCTGAAATGCACACTACAACTGGTCTGTGGTAAAATACACTGAAATAAATAAAATTTAAATTTTACTTTGTATTCTTTACTCAAATCAGAATGAGAAGTCACTATGCAATGCTATTGAAAGTTACTGGTTTTTTACAGTTGTGACAGGATTAAAATGAGAAAAGAAACTAGAAGTTTAACAAAAACACGGAAAACAAAAAGCAAATTTATTAACTCGGTTCTATTCCAAACTTGGGTTTTTGTTTATAAAGATACACTATTATAATTTGAAATACTAAATTGCATTAGGAAAAGTATCAAAAACCTTTTAACTTGACTATGCTAAATGAAGTTTTTTGTTTTTTACCTCTGTCTGCTGTTCTGGCAACTTCATGTTGTCAAAGATTCTGAAAACGATTCGAAACAAATCCTGCCACCAGTGTTTTTCGTAAGTGTGGCCATATGTTTTCATTATTTCAAACATTACTGTTAAGCCCCTAAAATAACAAAACATAATTAGGAGAGATATACTATAAAACAGGGTGCCACATGAAAACCCCATCTCCTGAGGCAGATGTCAGTAGTTCCCAAAGCTACTAAAACAGTAGGCTTCAGGCCAGCTTCCGACTGACCCCGACCCTGAGCTGTGAGTGACTGAAGCTGTCAAACAACTGATTTCTTTGGGACATGTCAGTTAGGAAAAAACTCCAAAGCCCTTTGCCTTTTTTTTTCTTTGTTTTACTTTTCCCTCACTCTCACCCCACCAATCCAACATTTAAAAACAGTAAATGGAATTGCAGATTAAGAAAAACCACCATTTGGGTGAATATTAACTTTTTAGCCCTCTGGCCCTGGGAGCACGCACACCCGCGTGAACACGAGCATTTCCCTGCTCTCCTGCACGAAAGCAGTCTACGCGGAAACCAAAACCAGATTTTAAGATCTTTTTTAAAAAGCTAGAGAGGTTTTTAACAAACACTATGAACCCCGTTCATATGCTACTGCCAAACGGAACGATTTATAACGGATCCTCTAAAATCTTAGGAGGAAACGAGCGAGGTGAGGGCGGTACGGCTGTCTTGTTCCCTGCTGTACACAGGCAGCCGGGCAGAGCCGGTGGCTGAGGAGGGGCCCAGGGAGCACGTGCTGAATGAACGAACTGCTGTAGGATTACCTTCCTTGTCTTTTGAATAAGTGTTAAACCTTAAACTTGAACTTGTTTTCCTGATGCCTTATTATTATCTTTCGTGAAATAATACCTTTATGTCAAAGTTAGCTTGACATAAAGCTTGATCTTTTTATCTAACTTCCTTCTAGCAAATTATAGACATCCTTGAATTTACAACTGTGTTACATTCCCAAGTCTGACGGTAAGCCAGGACACATTTTTCTTTGATAGACTCCATAAGGACTGGTACCTGGTCTAGTTCATTTGCTGCTATGCACAGATTTAGCAGAATACCCTGTCAGATCTGCCGTGAGATGCTAGACCCAGAGTTTTCCTCCTACAATGGAACAAGACTCTTCCTCCATCTGCTCAGCTCAGAGTCCACTCCCATACTCTCTGTGTAACTGCTCCCGTGGCTGGGGCTAAGGAGATGTGGGGAATCCTGTTTTCCAGGTTCCAAAGCAAATGCTGAGATCTACAGAGGCCTCCAAGGATGGTTACTGCTGGAGAAGTCTGTTTTTCAAGCAATTCTTAAGTAGCTGGTGTGTAGGAAAAAAAAAAAACTATTTGGGATCCTAGGTTAATTATTTAACCCTAACTCTTCAGTTTCCTCCCCTACAGAATTTTGGGAGAATCAAATGAACATGTATATGAAAGTACTTCATAATTTAGGGTGTTATATAAATGAAAGTGCTGTATTTTTTAATGTAATCTAAATAATAACTCATACAAATCCTGGGGTGAGGTGGGGAAATAAAAAACCCTCACCAAACAAAATTTAATCTCATTTTTCTTCCCCTTTACGAATAAGAACACACCCATAATTTGAACACGGGATATGGTAAAAAGAAAGCAAGGTAGCATATGGCTCCGGACAAGGCCAGGCTAAGAATACAGGCAGGTGTCCCCTCAAATAGATCTCCACAGATAAACAAGGGCGAGGTGGGGTGTGTGCTCGGTTACGTGCCTTCTTAGTCATGTTAGTCATGACAGGTCAGTCACTTACCTGAGGTGGCAGGACGTTTGAAAGTTGGAACTCTAAGGAATTTAGATTTACATGAACTAGGGACTGTGGAAAATTGAATTTTATCATGTTCCTAACAGGTCTATTGATAAACAATCCACCACGCCTAAATGCAAAATGAAATGCTCTATAATGTTCTTATGGTATTAAATTCTGTGACAAATTCCCTAGGCCTGAGTCCTATTTTGGATTATTTATCTATTTTATAAAAGTTTCTGTTATAACAAATAGTGCTATAAAAATGAGAAGTTTCTCAGGATATAAATCAAGCTTAACCTTGGCTGGGGATAGGTGTGGTTCTGCCATGAAGAGAGATTAATTCTTTAATTATCATTTGATCTGTTACAAGTCTGTATTACTTTTATGATTTAAAAAAAATCCAATAAAGGTAAATCTCCAAATAACTAATGTTTCTTTCCAAAACCAAGGTAGGATCCTTAAAGGAAGGATTTTGTTTAATGCAGCTTTGGAACATCCTCTCCTGCCAACAAAACAAACAAAACTAATATAAAACTGAACTCACGATGGGCTCCAACGCTTGCTGACAGGTATCAGGATAGAGAAGTTGGCCATTCCAATTTGGCAGTCAAAAACACAGGGTGAGAAAAACTGTACTAAGGGACTGATACAAACTGTGACCTAAAAATGTACACTGAGCATTTGTATGGTTACATAATATCCGTAACAGTTCCTTTACAAATTGACTATATATAGCTCTCATAATTGAAAACACATTTTTTAAAGAGTTCAATTCTTTTGGAATAAAGCTATAGCTATTCAAGATTATTTTACTGTCCAAACTTAAACTCCACCAAGGTTGTACAATTTAAAATTCTATCATTCATCTAGAAATAAAATTAATTTTGCCACTAACTTCAATTTCTGATTGGAAATAAACAAATTAACTTAGAAGCTAATACTCAAAGTATGCTATAATGAAATTTTAAGGAAAAGTAATGTATTTCCATTTTTATTGTTGCTCTATTTAACACATGTTAAAATACTAAATTGCTCACACATATATGATAACATGCACGATTTAACTGTAGAACCTGTGTTCACATAAGAAAAGTTAACTTGATTAAAGTCAAAAGAAATCCTTCAAAATTTAATTACAAATACTGACTGTTACCTGGTTCTTACATCTAATTTGCATCTATTGATGATACAGGATAACTCAAAGAGAATTGGGAACCATCCTCTCACCCACACCCTGTCTTCAGGAGCCACATTCATATCATCGCTTGTGTATTCCTTAAAAGCCTTCAGAAGAAAGGTAGGATTATTAAAGGCAAAACACATTAAAACCTGTCTGTTAAGCTTATAACGTATGTCTCCAAAAACGTTTACATGCTTTACAAATGAAAAGTGACCAATTTCATAAATAATTTATAAAACATAGAGATTCTAACTGCCTACTAAGAGCACTGGACTAGAACCCAAAAGTTGGTTGTTTCTCAGCTTCAACTCTGACACCAGCTTTCTGCATTATTAAAAACAAACAAACCCCACTGCTGTCTACCCTGACTCATGGAGACCCCATGGGTTATGGAGAACTGCTCCATAGGGTTTTCTTGGGTGCAATCTCTACGGAGGTAGTTCATCAAGCCTTTCTCCCGCAAAGCCGCTGGGTGAGTGTGAACCGCCATCTTTAGGTCAGTGGTCGAATGCAAACGTTTGTGCCACCCATGGGTCTTTCTGCATTATTGGCCAGGTTAAATCAGGCTCTCATTGTCATTTCAAATGATGAGGACACCACGAAGCCAAACCAACCATACTGGGGAGTTGTAAAGATCAAATGAGTTGATGTTTGTAAAAAGTACTAAACACCCCATATACAGGTCCATGTTAGTATGTAGTAAAACTCCTATTACCAAATCTATGATGTATCATTTCTCCTCACAACAGTTACAAAGATAGATTCAGATATGGATTGCTAATTCAACCTTTCACCCGCAATGCTGAAGCCCACACTCGCCCACAGCTTTGGTGCTGCAGGGTGCTAGCAGACACAAAGCAGTACCGGGTGATGGCTGGAAACACAGGCCTGGTGGGTTCAGACCCTAGCTCCCCTCTGCCAGACAGCCCTGCAACTATGGGCAAGTTTTTAGCTGTTCTGCGCCTCAGTTTGGAAACGATGGTAGCATAGTGGTTAAGAGCTACGGCTGCTAACCAAAAGGTCGGCAGTTCGAATCCACCAGGCGCTCCTTGGTAACCATATGGGGCAGTTCTCCTCTGTCCTATAGGGTTGCTATAAGTCAAAATTGACTCGACGGCAATGGGTTTGGTTTTTTTTTTGGTGCCTCAGTTTCCTCATCTGAGGAACTATACGGGGCTAGTAACATTACCTAGTCTAGAAAATCATTAAGAAGATTAAACAAGTTAATACATTTGAAACACCCAGAAAAATACCTGACACCTTCAATAAATGTTAGCTATTCTTATTAACTATTGTAACTCAGAATTCAAGCTCAGATTCTTTTCTGTTCACTGAAAAAAGATTCATATCACAATTTCCAAATAAACTAAATTTCAGACCACAAACAAATAACTCATCAAAAAGTTTAATAAACTGCACTATACCTGAGGTCTATCGGACACATATTTTGCACAATGGCGAATAAGCCGAATTGCTTCCATGCTTGTGTCTGGGAAAGCTGCGTTGCACGCAAATTCAGACAAACATTTCACTGCATCCTGAAAAGAATCAATGGTTGCTGGAAAGTGTTTTTCAAACACAAGGGCTAAAAGAGAGAAAACATATCAAAATAATTATGATTTTTAAATTATTTTTAACTGTACCAAAAACATATCTACCCCTATGTTCAACGCCTGATTCTTAAAGGTGTTAAGGACTCTGATAGCCAACAGATCTGGGGCTCAAGATTGTGTCTACCACTTACTTGATCACCCTGAGAAGGGAGGATAGAGAAACATGTCTGTTTTATTTACACCATAAACCCAGCACTTAATACACAGTATTACAGTACTGCAGTAGGCACTGATTACACGTTTGTTGAATGAATACGTGAAATTACTTAATCTCTGTATCTCAGTTTCTTGATCTATAAAATGGGGATAATAGTACCCATAGGATAGTTGTAAGCACCACATAAATCATGTAGATGAAGTGCAAACACTTAGTAAGAGACAGCTCTGATGATGTCGTTATTCTTGATGGTGACGGTGATCATCATTATCATCTTCTGTACACAGGCTTCTTTTACCTCCTCGGTAGTTCACTCCCTTTAAAGTCAAAGGAGGCTGTGTAATACAGTGAAACGCAAAGGGTTTGTCTTAAGTTCCCTTACTAGCTCTGTGACCTTGTGTAAATTACTTAACCTCTCTGTGCCGGGGTTGCCTTACGTGTAAAAAAAGAGATAATACAGGGATTTATCTCATAAAGTTGTTAAGAAGATTTATAAAAAAAGACATAAGTGCTTGGCATATAATAAATAAATGTTAACTATAATAACATTATTATTATTCACTCTGATTCTCCAGACAAAACTTGGTAAAATTAAAGACCATAAGAAAAGAGGTCCATAATATTATCATACTTGAGCTCATCTTTCTGAACACATTCAATTTTGTGTGTGTGCGTTTTATGGCTTGAACACAGCTAAAGCAATACTCACTGACAATGTGCCCTGTTGTTTGGAATGCAAGTTCCACTATGCTTTCATCTTGATCAGATGCAGCTAGATGAAATACAGAGAAAATGTTCTTCCATCCAGAACGAATATTAGCAGCTTGAGAATTAACCATCTGTGCTATACACCGTACAACCATGTCTCGAATTGTGGGAGACCTAAAATATTAATATAATTGCTTGGATATGCATACAGATAAAATGCATCAGATTTTTCTTTTGTTTTTCCCCCTGCTGTGGAAAATAATAAGGTACTTTTCTGATTTTAAGCAATTCAATAAATATAATACCTGTTCCGTTTCATTATGTGTTCAAAAGGTCTTAAGAAATCCTTCTGGAATCTGAAATTAGCAAGCTCCCCCTTTTCTAAGAATTTCATAGACAATTGCCTCAAGGAGTCTACTGCAAAAATAGCTACATCTTCATTGGGGTTACAGCCAACCTGTAATGGCAACAAAAATATAGGATGCTAACATTAGCTGTGAACCCACCAATTTTTTATTTTTGTTTTAGAAAAAGTATAAATCAGAAAATACAATGGATAGATAAATCCTAAGGCTCTCTATAAGGGTACTAGGAGTATGTTAACAATATCTCTCAACAAGAAAAACAGATAATTTAACTAAATTAAAAAATTTTTTTTATTATGCTTTAGGTCAAAGTTTATAGAGCATACTAGTTTCCCACTCAAAAAATTTATACACGGATTGGTTCGTGACGCTGGCTGCAGTCCCTGCCGTGTGTCAGCGCTCTCCCCATTACCCTTCCCCACCCAGTTCCATTTGTCCAGCTGTCCTGTCTCTCTGTGGCTATTTTGCCTTAGTCAAATTTTACTAAATTCTTAAAACCTATAGCAATCATTTCTAAAAGAAAAGAGGATTCAAAGGATTTTCTAAATTTAATTACAAAAAAACAATAAACAGGTGCTCAGAAGGGGGAAAAAAGCCTTAATTAGATACCGATATAGAAGTTTCAAACAAACTATTACAAATGCAACAAATACTGTAATTATTGAAATACCTTATTAAAATGATCTCCAATAACTTCCCAAATTCGAGACCACTGCAACCTTATTCTTCCCATATTGTAATAAGATATTTCTACTATTTTTTGCAGACTAAACATTCTTGGATGTGTAGTGGAAAGTAACTCATCCATAGACACAGCACAGAGCCAACGGACAAAATCCACTATAAAACAAAGAGATTTACATTAAAAATCTATAAATTCCAGAACTGTCAATCACATTCAAAATCATTTTGTTAAAATAAATTATACTGGTCTGTTTAAAAAAAAAAAAAAAAACTATAAAAATCTACATTAGCTTAACTTTAAAGTTTTTTTTTTTGGTAGCACAAAAGCCAGTGCGTAAAGGGAGTAAATGTACATACTTACCAATAGCATTTCCATCTAGCCTCGTAGACCCTGTAAATATTCTAGGGGAAAAAAAGACCACAATTCAAAAATACATAATATGTCAATTCAAAAGCGGCCTGAGTTACTAGCTATTTTTAAAAATCTATTTTAAAGAAAGAAAGAAAACAAACCCAGGTAATCAAATGAGTGGTTTTTTTTACCATATAGTTTAGGAACAACTGAAGTTTAAATGGTTCTTTCACCACCAGCCCATGCATATCACTGAGCATTCAATAATATTATTAGAGTGAGATGATATTTCTGCAATTTTACTAGCAGATTTATAAACACCTCATATGTGTATCTCATGAGACTCTAAGAAAAACATTAACTTGATAACCAATAACTGGCACAATACAAGAGAAAACATTTTGCATTTTTTCCTATCAGCATTAAACAAGTTCATTTTTACAAAAACAAGTTCATTTTTACAAGTAACGTAAGCTTCATTAGAAAATTCATTGACGGCAACTTACAGTTTAATGTAACCTTGCAAACAACTTCACCCAGTTTAACCAAGAAGTGGCTAGGCCACTTAGAACATTCAAATGCCTGGATTTAAGCCACACAGTGTAGCTCTGCTGAGCCTTCTACACTGAGCTCTTTTTGTATGTTTCATATTTTTCATGGAAGACTTCAACATAAACATATTAGTACACTTTTTTTAAAAGCTGCGTTTCTACCCACCTTCTGGGTTTGGAACCCAGGGTCTGATGTAACTCTCAGGATGGAGTGACATTCCTCAGTTTAAAATGTACACAGCAGGATTTGCATGATAAAAAGTTGCAGGAGCAATTCCAATATTAAACTTTGAAATAACAGTAAAACTACCAATAGCTACCAATCTCAAGGCTGGTACTGTCCTAAGTGCTTTATATATATTCACTCATTTAATATTCATAAATACCCTGTGAGGTATGTACCATTTATCATCAATTTTAAAACAAAGAAATTGAGGTATAAAAACATTTAATAATTTCTTCAAAGTCACAGAACAAATAAAGCACCAGAGCCAAAATTCAAACCAGGACAGTCTGACTCCAGAGTCCCTCCTCTAAACAACCACATTACACTACCTCACACCCACCTGAGCAAACACATATTAAAAAACTTAAATATACTCTAGTTTCCTTTCCAACTGTTGTTTTTGGCACTGAGTCAACGCCAACTCATAGTGACCCTTATATGACACAGCAGAACTGCCCCATTGGGTTTTCTAGGCTGAAATCTTTACAGGAGCAGACTGCCAGGTCTTTTTTCCCACTGAGTGGCTGGTGGGTTTGAACTGCTGACCTTTCGGGTAGCAGGCAAGCACTTAACCATTTCGCCCCCAGGGCTCTTCCCCCCCTACCCTGATGGTGCAGTGGTTAAGAGTTCAGCTGCTAACCAAAGGCTGGCAGTTCAAATCTACCAGCTGCTCCTTGGAAACTCTATAAAACCAAAACCAAACCCATGGCTGTCAAGTTGATTTCGACTACCCTATAGGGAAGTTCTACTCTGACCCATAATGTCACTATGGGTTGGAATCAACTCAACAGCAACAGGTTTAATGTGTTTACTACTATCTGAATGTTTCTGAATATACCATGATTTTTTTAACCTCAGTGCCTTTGAACGTCTACGTGTCCTGGCAATGAGTAACAAAATTAAGACAGAAAAACTTAAAAACTGACAACATGATAACCCAGAATCTAAGTTCCTGCTAAAGAAATGTCTTAAGATTCCCTATATTGCTCTTTCCAGTACAATAAAAAATCTGGCTAAAATCACAAACTGGGAGGAAAAAAAGCAAAAATAATAATCTCCCATTTATCCAATGGCTAGACTGAAACCAGGAACTAAAAACATACAAAACCTAAAAAACTCTTACATGAACAAAAAGGAAAATTGCTAGAACATATATTTCAAATGTGCTTAGCTGATTTATTGAACTAGAGATAATTCTCATGGAAGGCAATGGCTATAAACAAAACACACCACAGCTAGAGTCAAAAGTAAGTATTATAGGAAAAAAAAAATTGGAAAAGTAACAAAATAATCAAGAAAGGAGTTTATGACATTAAGAAGGAAATAAATGGTAAAGACTAAAGGGGTAAATAACAGAAGCAGAGATGGAGATTATATGCAACCATAGGGGAAGGACGCTGAAGGTGGTGAAACGATGGAGCACAAGGCGACATGAACAAAGAGCTACCATGAGCAATCAGACAGGCTCTCAACACTCGGGGTATGGTGGAGGGTAAGGGGAGCACGTATCCTGGCTAAGGACATTCAAATTCCTACTCACTCTGGCAGCCTCTCAGGGCCACTCTATTTCTAGTAATGCTCCCCTAAAGACAAGCCAAGTGGCAGAGCACAGCAGTCTGTGGAGGCACTGAAAGTTACGCCTTAATACACTAAGGGAACAGAGCTACGTTTCACAAAACCAGTCTGTGAAATGGATTCTGTATTCCCTGTATGAAAAGCAAAGGACAGAAGCATGAAAATCCTGTGTGCTAATATTAAAAGATGCCCTAAAAAGTGGGGGGTGTGGGGGGAGGGAGGAGCTAGATCTCTGCTTCATCCACATTATACTAATGCACACACAAAAAAGCTGGCAAACTAAGATTCTGGATCAAATAAACTTTTAAACTGTACGCAACACACAAGCAGCCTAAATTACTATACCTGTTAAAGGTTTTTCAGAGAGAAAATATCAAAGTAACCTATTTTTCTTAGACCTATGCTAACTGAAAGACAGGTTAGAGAAAATCCAGTTGGATGAGCTACATGTATTTTCTGATAGGTACAGAGTGTTCCAAGGAGTAAGATGGGTCAGTATGAATAGAAATTCAAAGGAAATAGTATTAATAACTGGTGTATTTAAATAGGAAGAAAGGCCTGGCGATCGACTTCTGAAGAGTCAGCCGATGAAAACCCTGCGGAGCACGACAATCCACTCCCACTGTGCACAGTCGCCGTGGGCGGGGACCGCGTCAACGGCAGCTAGGAACAAGTGTGTTTAACACACAGTAATAAAAGCTGTGATTCTGAAGAACTGCTTTTTAAAGTTTAGAGACGAATCATTCCTGGACATAGTCTACTCCCTGCATAGTTTCATAATACTTTTGAAATTGGTCTAGTTCAGTGATGCCCAGCAAATTCTGCCCTAGCAAATGCACAGGATTAGGTACTCCAGATTCAGGTGCCCAATATTCTCCTAAATTCTAATGGGACAAGATTCCTAATACAAAAAGAAAGGTAACTAGAAAATTTTATTATCTTAAGGCTTGTAATCACATAATTTTTTGTTGTTGTTGATAAAGAAACAGATGCTAAGGAATTAAAAATAATTGTTTCTGTTTAGTTCCCATACTAATAGTAACAGATTAGTCTGAACAACAGACCACAAAAGACAAGGAAATGTCTTTTTTTGCTGGACAATTATAGAACTCTCCAGGCTGATACCTGACAATATTCTCACGGCTGTTTTGATTACCAATGTCACCACTGAATTAGCTTATGTACCAGAGAGTTGGAATATAGCATACGAAAACAGAATTTCAGAGGAAATTAAATACATCACACAAGAATATGATGTTACAATAAATCAACAAATAAAAGATATACTTTTTAATGTCTTCACTATATGCTAAAATTTAAATATTGAGGCTTTGTATAAAATTGGACAAAGGATTTATGTCTGTACAAGTGCACGATGACGATGAGCTTAAGACAATGGACTACTAATAGAATTTGGGCTTAGATGCCTCTGAAAGTGCATAAATTCTTAAAACAGAGTGGCATATAATTTGTTCAAATGAGTGACATGCCCCCTGTAATAAGCAGTGGATAGAGGATAAATTAGAACTGGATGTGGTCACGATAAAGTAAATTATGGAAATAGCAACAGTATCTAAAATGTTGAACCTGGCCTGAAAAGATTCTCATAATGACAGTGAAGATGATTTTCTGCAAGGGAAGAAAATCATTTATCAGAAAGCAGAAGGGTAGATCACATGCTCTGGACTTGTGCACACAGGGTGCACACGGGCAGGAGGCTGCAGACCTGCCGCCTGAGTGTACATCCTGGCTCTGCCCCTCAAATTCTCTATGAATGAGAGAAAATGGTTACGGCAATAACGAAGGCCAGGAGAGCCTGGCTGTGTAAATGATCAAGTTTCTCAACCCCGCTCTGTGTCAGTTTCCTTATCTGTAAACTGAGGGCAACAGTCCACCTCTCTTGAGGCTACGGAAAGGATTAAATGAAGTAATGCACGTAAGGCACTTTGAAAAGTGCCCAGCAAGGGGAGTTCTCACATTACACCGTAGGTATAAAATGGTACACAACCTTTCTTCAACCTGTGCAAGGCAATGGCAAATGGCCCTCCCAACTCACCCCACTCCCAAAAGGGGGAGCAAATGACATTAAGAACTTTAAAGGAAAAAGTTTTAGGGAGTATGTCCAGGGTCCGTAGCCACTGAACACTCTAGTTCTGTTTGTCATCCAAAGCAAAATAATGAATCGGCATGAATCTCCAGGCCATCGAGAAAACATAAGAGAACTTATGTTGTACAGCTTCCAGCACCGGTGGTTAAAAAAAAAAACAACTAAACGTCAGTGTTGGAAAATGCTTAAGTTTCAGTTAAGTAGGCATTTATCTGGGAAACACTCATCTTCAAAAGAACACTAGATGTTGTTCTACATGCTGGGCATTTTACATCTGAAATAAATGACATGTTCCAGAGTAAAATAAACCATAGTGTGGGTGGGTGTTCTTTTAGAAAACAAACTAAAACTTAGAAACACCTAGTAATACATAAATTCAAAAGTCCTTTCCAAAGAAGCTTACAATGAGACTTGCCAGAAAAACCCTTTCATTTCACCAACAATGCAGTTCCACATCAAGGACCCAGAAAGACAAATTACATTGCATTTTAAAATAGGGATAATAAGGGGAATATGCTTTCTTTGAAGAAAATATTTGTGTTTTTTTCTTCAAGGTAGCCATCTCCCTAATGCCCGCTAGTACTTATTTGTAACTTAAAATTTTGCACTGTTTATCTCCTTCCTATATTCTATTATTTAAAAAGAAAAATTACAAGTACTTCATCATCTAAATCACAGCATATCACAATATAGTCTTATATTACTTAAGATAAATTATTTTGGCAGTTTTTTTTTCTTTTTACTAATGGCAAAATACGTCTAAGTGCTACAGAATTGAAATAGTACGCACCTGAAAAGGGAATAAGAGGTGTACCTTACCTGTCAACAGCAACGACAACACTCTGAGAACTGGTTTCTCCAATGGATTCCTGAATGCTCGCTATCTGCTTCCAGTCCACATTTCCTCCAACTACCACACATAAAAGAGAGTCCTTTCAGTTCGAAAATAATTCAGTGGAAGAATATACTTAACAGTCCTACAACACATTTCTGAAGTCAATTATTTTCATATTAAAAGAAACAAGCCTTTGAGTAAGCAATTCTTTTGGCATCAGGGACATTTACCAAGGCCAAATATTTCAAATATGTTTAATGAGCTACACTAAGTAGTATATAAAGATACGGTTACAAAGACACAAATTGTGTTTGCAAAGACGACAGAAATCCAGAGAACTGAGAATTCAGATCACAATATTAATGATATCAGGCATAATGCTTAAGAAACACAGCAGTGACCCCAGTTCCAACTATCCTTCTGAGGATGATTCCCAATCGCATACAGCTAGACTCCCCAGTCATTTAACCTCCGTCCCTTTACAACTGCTTATTGGAAATGTCTACCTGTATGCTCTAACATCCTCTAATTCAAAGGAATCACTATCTTTTCCCTAAAACTGGCTCCACATTTTTTAGAGAGTAGTACAACAATTTCCCTAATTTTTAAACTTTGAAACTTGGAATTATCTCTGATTTCTTTCCCCTTCTCCACCCTCAACATTCAATGAGTCCCTAAACCTGAGGGATTTTCTTTTGACCTACTTTTTGTATAATCCATTCATTTCACCGCCTACTTAGCTTAAAAAAAAAAAAAAAAAAAAATTTTTTTTTTTTTTTTTACGCCCTCCTAATTTCATGTCTGGATTACTGAAAGAGTTTCCATCGAATTTCTCTGCTGCTAATTTTTCCCACCTCCTGTCAGATTAATTTTCCTAAATCATCATCTTCATTTTGCTACTGCTACCTACAGGATAAAGCACAAGTTTTCTAGCCTAGCAATTAAAGTACTTCCCTTCAACATTCTAGCCAGTATGTACCTGACCAACGAGATTATCTACCAAGACCCAATTTGAGCTCTCTCCCTTGTTATCACCTTCTTCTGAACTAAGTACTACTCAAATCAGAATTTCTTCCTTACAGTTCCATATAAATTGTTTTGTGTATGTCGATGTTGCCTTCTCAACCAGATAAAAAGCTACTAAGGTTATGAATCATGTCGTATACATTTTTTGTACTTCCCCATCTTACTCAATATTGAGTGCAAAGCAGGTGTTCACCAAATACTTGTTGACTGATTGACCAGACACTCCATAAAAGCCAGATAATGTCATTTAAACCAGCTGGACTCTAATTCTATCCCAGGAACTGAACAATGTGAAAAGGATGACAGACGTGTTTACAACTAACTGTAATACAATGTAATGATTACTTCAGGGTTGAAAGAAACTAATTACTAAAATACTGGTTTGCTATATAGAACTAATTTTGATGGGGGAGGAGACAAGGAGGTGTTGCCTCATGGGAGGGCATCACATAGGATGAAATATTTATTCAAGTTGGACCTAGAAAGATGAGCATGTGAAAAGGGAAGCATAAGGAAAAGCTTTTCAGGCAGAGGGGGCGGCATATATGATAATGGAAGCATGCAAGTGCAAAGCATGCTTTAACATACTTCGGTGTGTCCACGATGGAGGATTTGGTGAGCGACAGTGAAAAAGGGATAGAACGGTAGTAGGAGATGCAGCTGGAAAGGCAGACTAGAAACAGAATGTGAAGAGCCTTGAATGCCATGTTAAATATACTGCTTTGGAAAACAGAAAACCATAAGAACTTTTAGAAGATTGACATGATCCAATTTATCTTCAGAAAAATAAAGTTTGGGAGTCTGGAGAACGTATTCAAAGAAGAAGAGATATTACAGTCAGAGATACAAATTAAGAGTCTACTTCTAACACAAGTGAGAAATGATGAACGCCTGAAATCTGTGACAGAAAACTGGGTGGTAGGGCAAATAGTGCCAAGTAATTTCAAATGTGCAGCACGTCACAGGAATTTAATGAAGAGAAATCAATGAGAAAAAATAGCGCCAATCACCACATAACTTCTTTTATGTATCAACTAAATGTCCTTTTTACAGAGCTTTCTATACATTTTATAGTTAAATATAATAATCTGTAATCATTAATAATAAATACTTAATGGAATCAAAGAATAGATAAAATGTTCAGAAATCCAAAGAACCTATTTCACAAATACATGAATTCTTTCAAAGATCTGTGGTTGTAAAAATCTGCTAATAGTTTACTAACAGTCTGCTCTGAAGCACAAATATTTATGGTTAACCAATATACACAGAGAACAAAGAATATATGTTATAATTACTCATTTATATGACCAAACCAGTATGGACACAATTCAAATCTGATATTTATATACACTGCATTCTTAATAATTCAAAATTTCCTTTTTCTAAAAAGTACGAGTACAGGTTTTTAACATATCCAGAAAGCCAGATAAATATATCAATGCTGTTAACTTGATTTCACAAAATATTTGGTCCACTGATACTCGTAATTAAGGAGGACGTTAGTTTAAAAAAATTAAAAAAGAAAAAAAATACATAGAATAAACTGGCTTGATTATCCACCTGTACCTTATCCTCTTCTAGCTTAAACTCTCCCTACAGTGTCTGGCTCAGGAAAGCAGCTATTGTCTGAGCAGATGAGCGCAGGTGGACCAGGGGTGGGCATCTATGACGTGGGCTGGCTGGTGACCAACGAGATGGCCTGAAGTAAGGACTCTGCTCAACAGAGGCCAACTCAATAAGACCAGCTCCGTCTAGGCTATGCACTTGAAAATGAGACCTAAGCAATCCATATTGAGTTGAGAATGGAGCAGACCCAAAAAGAGAAGTAGATGACATAAGAGAAAGCCTAAATAAAGCATGAAAGAGAGTGACTGGTCCCTGGAGTGGCTTGGATGTCTGAACTATCTTTCATTTCCAGGTCCAAAATGTGTGTATCTTTATGTGAATTCCCTTTTCCTGAAAGAAGAGGCAGGTCATCCCGTATCTTTGCAACCTAAGTAGCACAATGGCACAGTTATTAAATTAATTTTAATTTGTATTCAAGTATACTAGTAAACATTTTAAGTATCATTATTTCTTATTAGACTAAAATTTTCAGAATGTTAACTATTCCACTGATTTGTATTTTTAGTGTAATGTACTTGTATAGTTCTACTTGCTAATATTCAGCCCCAGAAGCAATCTGCACCTTTTTCATTATTTTGACCTTCTCACACTTCCCTAAGCCTTTCAAAGCTATTGAATCAATCAATGCACATTCATTTCACTTGCCTGTAAATATCTTTCACTGTGCCTCCTGCTACCTCCTGCAGCAGAAGTAAGACTTCCGAGTTACAGAAGTCACCCTGCAGGTGGTCAAGCAGTTCTAAATCCTGCTGCTGGGTCACCAGGCTATCAGGCCTACGCCTGCACTGGCAGAACTCCAGACCTCACAGTACCACAGCATCCATGGTTTAAACGCACTGCTAGCTGCTACAAGCCCTAACACGGTCCTGGTCTTTACTTCTTTCCCTGTGGATCTTTTTTCAGGCTTGATATTTTTTTGGATTGTCTAAAAATTTTTATTGCTAGCAACAGAAAAATCACTAAAAGATACAAAGACAGAAAATGTCCAGAAATGTGAAGTTACAATACAAAGCCTTAATTTTAAAGTATATATTCCTGGATGTTAGGTGTGTTCCTTCCTGCCCTCCTTAAGTCATGTCTCTAGATTCCTTGGTTGGAGATGGGGTGGGAGGTTGGACATAAAATAATCCAGAAATGTCTAATATTCCAGCCATTGTGCTAAATCCATTTATACACATTCTGAGTTAATCCTAACAACCTTCTGAGTAGTATTACCTTTAGTTTGCAAAAGAGCTCAGAGAGTTAAAGTAACTTGCACATAACAAGGAAGAGATATAAAAGAATTCAAATCCTTTAACTCGCTGTTGAGTCGTTTCCAACTCATAGTGACCCTATCGGACAGAGTAGAATTGCCCCATAGGGTTCCCAAGGCTGAAATCCCTGTGAAACCAGACTGCCACATATTTCTCCTGTGGAGTGGTTGGTGGGTTTGAACCACCGACCTTATGGTTAGGAGCTGAGATTTAACCACTGTGCAACCAGGACTCCTTAATTCAAGCCCTGAAGTACTTTATTAAGATAAAAAATAGTCTAAACTTTATGCTTCCCTGGCCAGACTCCTTCCTTTTATAACTAAAAATGTATTATCTTTGATTCTTCTACAGTCATTTTTGCTAATATTGACCACTGTTCTATTGAGTAAGCCTGGAAGCACCTCGCCATACTGAGGCACACAACAGAAACCAGGGAGAGAGTCCATGCTGGCAGAAGTGTTTTGCTGAGCCTGCAGAGTGCCTTTAGACGTTCTGAAGGTGAATGCGTTCTTCAGTTGCCCCAACTCTCTATTATCTTATACCAGCCTTCACACCTATTTAATCTTAAAAGTAAGTGATTTTAAGCTGCACTCTTCTCCCACCTACCCACCAACTAGAAGGTTAAGACTGTCATTTAATGTTGCATACACAAGACTAGGCAAGAAATACTCAGTTCCCTACTTAATTACTGTGCTTTTTACTTAGGAAGTTAGCCAAAGGCCATTCTATCATATCCTTATAATGCACTGCTATAATTTTTACAATGAGCAAGTTAAAAACAATTTTTGATACTTCCTAAAAATAATTTTTAAAATTCTCACCTAGCCCGAGACCCACAAATTCATCAGGAGCCTGATCTTTTGTTCCAGGAAGAGATCCTTCTCTGCCTCGCACTGTTCCAGAAATATACCGGGGTTTCACTCCAGTTCCTATCAGTTGTGCCAGCTCCAACTGACTGATGCACTTCAGAATCTTAATTGCAAAAAGGAAATTAAAAAAAAAAAAAAAATCCATGTAAAAAATGTCATGAGAAATATTTTTGATTTTTTTTTAATTGTGATTTAAGTGAAAATTTACAGTGCATTAGTTTCTCATACAAAAATTTATACACACATTGTTATGTGACCTAGCTGCTCTCCCTATAATGTGACACCACACTCTTTCTTTCCACCTCAGATTTCCTGTGTCCATTCATCCAGCTTCTGTCCCTTTCTGCCTTCTCATCTCACCTACGGACAGGAGCTGCCCATGTAGTCTCACGAATCTACTTGAGCTAAGAAGCACACTCTTTACCAGTTATCATTTTATGTCTCTAGTCCAGTCTAATCGTTGTCTGGAAGAGCTGGCTTCGGGAATGGTTTTAATTTGGGGCTAACAGACAGTCTGGGGGCCATGTCTTCCAGGGTCCTTCCAGTCTCAGTCAGACCATCAAGTCTAGTCTTTTTACTAGAATTTGAGTTCTCCACCCCACTTTTCTCCTGCTCTGTCTGGGACTCTCTGTTGTATTTCCTGTCAGGGCGGTCACTGGTGGTAGCTGGGCACCATCTAGTTCTTCTGGTCTCAGGCTGATGGAGTCTCTGGCTTATGTGGCCCTTTCTGTTTATGTTTTCCTTGTGTCTTTGGTGTTCTTCATTCTCCTTTGCTCCACGCGGGTTGGGACTAATTGATGCATCTTAGATGGCTGCTCACTAGCTTTTAAAACCCCACACGCAAGTCACCAAAATGGGGTGCAGAACATTTTCTTAACAAACTTTGTTAAACCAATTGACCTAGATGTCCCCTGAAACCATGGTTTCCAGACCCCTGCCCCTGCTACTCTGTCCCTCAAAGTGTTTGATTTTGTTCAGCAAACTTCTTAGCTTGTGGTTTAGTCCAGTTGTGCTGACTTCCCCTGTATTGTGTCTTGCCCTTCCTTTCACCTAAGATCATTCTTATCTACTATCAAGTGAGTCAATACCCCTCTCCCTCCCTCCCCATCCTCATAACCATCAAAGAATGTTTTCTTCTGAGTTTAAACCTTATGAAAAATACGTAAATGTATGCAGCAAGGATTTAATGGTACACCAAATTATGTCAATATAAAAAGCTAAAGGCACTTATTCTAAATGCAAATTATAAATGCAAAAAGTAAATTCATTTCCTCCCCACTTAAGCATGTTACTAATAAAATATTTAGTATTAGCTCATTTTATAAACCAAATTACAAAGCTAAAAATAAAGAAAGTACTTATACCTCATGCCATGAATTTCCTAAATAATTTCCATCTGTATGAGCCACTGTGATGAGTGTTTTTATAGTGTCAATGTTCTTCTGCTTCATTTCAGTAATACCAGAACTCACTGTAAGTAAGGTAAATCTTGCTAGCGCCTGGACATATGCATCTCTTTCCAGCTATAAAAAGGAGAAAAGTGTACTTTTATGGTTGTAAATACAGTAATCTTTAATTCCCTATTGACAAGCTCTGCTTATGTGTTTAGTAAAATTTTAACTGACATTTCATGAATTACATACAGTATCACAAATAACTGCAGTTTTTAAATTTTAAGTTGATGAATGATGCAGGAAACGCAAAAAACTCTAAAATCCTAGAAAGATGTCGGTGCCAAATCAAGAAAAGATTTTAGTGATATTAAATGAATTCATGTACTTAAAAAAAACATTCATTGAACACTTAAGTTTCAAGTACTGTGTGGACCAGCAGAAACCAGATTTGCAAATTTGTTATGTTCTCTACAGCGAGACTGTGGCTTCTAAACCTTACCGTTTATAATTAAACGTGAATCGGGTTTGTAAACAAAGAAATAAAAGCTATGACCAAAACTGATTATTAGACAAAGCATATAAATTACCAGAAGGGATAGTCTCCATGAAAAACTACATAGTAGATACTTGGTTCTTTTAAAGATAACTTATTCTTATGTTTAGGTAAGATTTATAAGGTGATATAAGTATATGTAATATGATTCGGTAAGTTCGAACATGAAATAAGATATTCAAATTATCATACAGGAATTCAATGTCTTGGAAACATCTTAAACCACTAATACGCTATAGAAAACAGAACTGCAAAGTTATTACAGTGAATTTTAGATAGATCAATACACAGCTACTCCTTCCATCATGGTTTATCAGAAACTTAAACATTAAGATTCATTTAAATTCCACCATAAATTGAAAATTAATTTTTAATAAGTCAGATAAAACAAAAATTATTATAACCTAAATTACAGTAATAACCCATAAATAATTTACACTTTTCAGACTGGCTACAAAGGTGAAATTCTGTTACCTGAATGCTGAAAATGCATGCAATTCTGATTGCACATCTTATACCTTCCAGGCAAAGAGAAGCTACTTCAGTATCATCACAATCTTGTAGACCCACACTGAATGCAGCCAGAAAAGGTGTCCAAGCCAACTAGAAAAAGTAAAGATTTAAAATACATCATGGGCATCAACCAATAACTAAATCTTACGATAATACTAATTTTTCTCAGTGGTTTTAGACAATAGAAGATTTGAGGAAGTTCTGGAAAAAAGGAAGTCAAGTGCTTGGCATAGCTATCTGGAAAGCTTTCTCAGGCACGGGATAAACTACGTAAAGCCTGCCTGGGCTTAAATAAGTAGAAGAGAGAGCAAGATTACAAATTCAGCAGACGACCTCAGGCATACTTTAAGCACAGCATCTGTAAATTATTCACCATCAATAAAAAAATGGGAAGTGTCCAGATTCATAAATTAGTTTTAGCCCTGACTTGAGAATCTTCTCTCTGCACTCTTTGTCCCTTGCAATACTTCACTGGTACTTTACTTCAAATAAAATCCTCCTTTTAATCACCTTCCTACTTGGAACAATTACATTTTTCTCTTCTCTTTAACCTTGCTGCCTAAAGAACATCATTTAGTCTTAATAGTTAATTTTTTTTTTTTACATTGAGACATTAGTAAAATCTTTGGTTCCTAGTTGGACAACACTTTAAAATACATAGTTCAATAAAATCCTTCTTCATTGCATTGTGAAAGCCAAAAAACACTTAGGTCTTACCATGAAGACTATGAACACCACCCCAAGAATATGGTCTCCGGACACCCTTTAACTCAGTACTGAAGTCAATTCTGAGGTTCACCCTTCAGCCAAAGATTACATAGGCCCATAAAACAAAAGGAGACTAAACAGGCACACCAGCCCAAGGGCATGGACGAGAAGGCAGGAGGGGACAGGAAAGCTGGTAATGGGGAACCCAAGGTTGAGAAGGGAGAGTGCTGACATGTTGTGAGGTTGGCAACCAATGTCACAAAACAATATGTGTATTAACTGTTTAATGAGAAACTAGTCTGCTCTGTAAACCTTCATCTAAAGTACAATAAAAAAAAAAATTAAAAATGATCACCTAATGATAAAATAAAGATTAAAAAAAAGTCTATGAATATCTAGTGAAGTTGTAACGTAAAACAAAAAAAGAGCTACTTCTTGACTAGTGAAAATCCTAATATTAAAACATATACACCCACTCCTCAGTTACTGACATGGTTCCAAAGACCAGGTCATTACACAAAAACTGGCCTTATGTGAAAATGGAGGATATTTTCCTTCTGTTTTCAGACCACCCATTTGTCTGATTTTCTTTATTTAGAAAATATGATCATAGAAATAATAACAGCCAAGATTTACTGGTGTGCTCATCACTGTGACGAATCCAGTTATGGGTTACTGCTCTGTGGAGAAGGAGCAGGACTGGAGGAGACAAAGCTGGATAAAGCCAGCTGGGTGACTTGGGGGGGCTCAAGGTTTAACCACTTCACCTTCCTCCTGTGCTTCCCTCAAGGAGCCACCTCCAGGGCTCCAGTCCCATCCCTGAAAGCCATGAGTTCGTAATCCAGGAGCCTGCTCTGCCTCTGGGTCTGGCGAGTCACCAAGGCTCAGGGCTTCCTACAAGGGTGCTCGCAGCCTGGCTGCACACCCAGCCCCACTGAGGCGGAGGCTTCAGGCCTAGTTTGACTCACTTTGGGATGTCATTAAACTCGCATACATTTCTTCCAAACACCCTCTCCAGTACTTCTTTCTTTCTTCCCTTGCTCCACCCCACAGTAATTTTTAGCTGTAGGGCCTCAGGCTGCATATGAGCTAGGAACTCAGAAGAGGCACCGGCTGGCTTGGTGCTGGCTGCACATCTGCCCAGAGGCTGTGGCCATGGAGGAGCCCTGTGGCAGCTGGACAAGGGTGCCGCTGACGGCACGAGGGAACAGAGGGTAAAGGGCAGGGAGGCCTGGCTTCCAGGAGGCCACCCAGAGACCCTCCTCAAGGGAGGAAATGCTCAGCAGCCATTGCTGCCACACCCGCTGCCTCATTAATGCGCAAAATAGTCAGATAGTAGATTTTTTACTATTGTCGTAAATGGGAAATGTCAGGTAATGAGATCATCAGTAAGTGAGGAATAGATGTATACATATATATATAAACGATGAAATGTCTGATACTGACAGCATCTCCTGCTTTGATTAAATCATGAAGCAAGACAATATAACCATAAAGCAAAAAAAAAAAAAAAAACCAAACCTGTTGCCGTCAAGTCCATTCCGACTCACAGATGCTCTCAGCATCAGACACTTCAATATATCCAAAGAACCATGAAAATGAAAAATGGTTATACTCGTGTGCTGTAGAAGCGACAACTGGAATTTTTAAAAGATCTATAAAGCTTTTACCAATATCAAGGAAAACAGAATTTCCAGAGCTTTGCTTCTAACTTCGAAAAGTCTAGAAGTAAATATTCATAATCTCTATACAAAGGAACTATAAGCCACACTACCTAGGTTGTAGTCCTAGCTTTGACACTTACTTCTTCTCTCTGAACCTCACATTTCTTCTTTATAATACCTGGACCGCCAGTACAGAGAGATGCTGTGAGAGACATATGAGGTGCACTACTTTTACACCATAAAGTACCAAATGAAAGTAATAAACTACACATTCTGTTGTAAGCAATGGCACATCTGTCTGGAAACCTGTGTTATATTTTATACAAGAAGAAATACAAATGGTTCTTAAGGCCAGTGAAAAAACGTTTAACTCCATTAGGAATCAAAGACAATGATTTCGCCTATCAAAACAGCAAGGATTTATACCTTAAAATAAATAAATAAATAAAACCTACTGTCTTCAAGTTAATTCCAACTCATGATGACCTCATGTGTTACAGAGTAGAAATGCTCCATAGGGTTTTCTTGGTTGTCATCTTAACCAAAGCAGATCATCAGGCCCTTCTTCCATGGAACTATCAACTTTTAGGTTAGTGGACAGGTGCAAACTGTTTGCACCACCTAGGGACCTCCTAAGTAATATCCAAAACCCACTGCCATCGAGTCAGTTCTGACCTACAGTGATCCCACAGGACAGAGACCCACCCCATAGGGTTTCCAAGGCTGTGGGAATCTTTACCAAAGCAGATTGCCACATCTTTCTCCCGTGGAGCAGCTGGTGGGGTTTGAATCACCGAACTTTTGGTTACCAGCCGAGCACTTAATCACTGTGCCACCCAAAAAACCAAACCAAACCCACTGCCGTCGAGTCGATTCTGACTCATACCAACCCTACAGGACAGAGTAAAACTGCTCCATAGAGTTTCCAAGGAGCGCCTGGCAGATTCAAACTGCCGACCTTTTGGTTACCTTGGTCAGGGCTCCTTAAATAATATCCAGGGGCTGTGAAATTGCCCACTCATAAATTGTATAAACCTTTGTGGACTATAACTTGACAATATGTAAAAAGACTCTTAAAAACATTTATAGCCCTTGATATTATAATTCACATTCTAAGAATTTATCATTCATTCCTCTACCCATTCAATGCATGCTTACTGAGCACTTACTACAAGGCAGGAATTATGCTATATACTGGAAATATAAAAATGAACAAAACCAACACAGTTCCCTTGCCTCATAGAGCTTAAAGTCTAAAGAAGAGACATTAAATTTTAAAATAAATAAATAAATGTATAAATGCAAATTGCTACATATATATTCCATGAAGGAAAAGTGTTCTAATTTAGATTACAGGGGTCAGGGCAAAACTCTCTGAGAAGGTGACATTCAAACTGAGAAATTACTCAGGCAAAGAAAGAAAATGTATTCCAATCAAAGGACACAACTTTTAAGAATGCCCTGAAGACAAAATAATTTAGGACATTCTAGAAACTGGGGGAAAAAAAAAGCCAGTATGACTGCACAATAGGAAGGGACAGAAGTAATTCAGTGACAAGGTTGTAGGGACAGGCAGAGACCCTGTGGGTGTGTTAGGGTTCATCGTTAGTATCATCTTCAACAAAGGGGTTTAAAGAAGTCGGCATTTTATTTTGCATTTTTAAAAGACCACTCTGGCCTCCATAAACAGTTAAGAAGAACATAAAAGCAGATGTAAGGTGGCCCCTTAGGAGAACGGTGCAATACTCGGAGTGATAAACGAGGGCATCTTGAATAGGACAGTGGCAGTAGAAACAGCAGTAAGGGCGCAGATTCGAAATGCTAGCTTAGAGGCTGGTGTCGAAGAGCATATGTGCGGTGGGAAGACAGAGCAGGAAAAGGGTATCAAGCATGACTCTCAGGTGTCTGCCATGAGCAACAAGGGACTAAAGAGTCAACTTTCTAAGATGGGCAACATTAGGAGACGAACAGATCAGGAGGGTAGGCGGCAGAAGGGGAGAAATCAAGAGTTCAATTTGGACAAAACTGCATGTAAGACATACATCCTTTGGAAATAATTAGAAACACAAACAAAAATTTATATATAAGGATTTCATTGCAGCATTATGTATAATACAACAAGAAAACCCACAGATAACCTAAATAGTAATAGTGAGAACCTTTAAATAAATTATAGCTAATCAAGAATAGATCATTACGGTACTATTAAAACTTTGTTTATAAAAACTTTTAAAGATATGGGGAAATATATAATTCCATACATGATCTGAAAACGGCTTTTTAATTAAAAAGATAGAAAGTAAACAAATACACATAATAACAAAAGTTTTTTTCTGAGTGGTAGAATTATGGCTTGTTCCTTATTCTTTTTAATTCCCCACCTTTTTTCCTCCCCATTAAAATATTATTTTAAAGAAAAGCAAGAGTATGCAATTAAAAAAAAAAAAAGCTGCTTTATAAAATGTATTTTATAATAAAGAAAAAAGCGTTTCTTCTATTTCTACAACATCATTCTCTATGTTATCCCAGAAGATAAGGCCAGTTATTCTCTACTATTCCTTCTAACATTATCTCCCCAGCTCCTTCACCTTCATCAACTTTTACAAATACCCCTATCACACAAACCCTGAAGCAGGGTTACTGTACAATTTTAAGCTGGAAGGAAGAACAGAAATCTTGTGCCAATCTTGTACTGCACATACACATATGCAGTTGTGTGAGAATGAGGACTTGAGTTGTGATCTTCAGCCTCCACAGACTGTCTCCCCATGCTGTTTCACAAACTAGAACGGACCTTACCCACCTTCCCTTTTCAAACCTGACTAGACTCCCCTCCATTGCCCTATAACCCTCAGGAAGCACCGCTTACTCATTCTGGAATTTGGAGGAAGAAACTTTCTGGGCTCCAGGTATACTCAGAACCTGCAAATTAGTTCCTGAGTCAAAACCAGTAAGAGAAAACAAAAGGCTCAGGATTACTTCAAAATGTTAGTTAACTACAAAGGTTAAAAAAAAAAAAAAAAATCAAATCCCTTGGCCAGGATTAATGATAATTCTCCAAAATCTTTTAAATTCCTAACATGGCACACCTATTAATTCTGAATAGTGCATAGCCTTCTCTTGTTCTACTTAATAAGGGAAAATTTATACCTGCTATATCCTACATAACATGGCGTCTGCTTCCACTAGCATGCTATACCACCATAAAACCAAAAAACTAAACCTGTTGCCGTCAAGTTGATTTCGACTCATAGCGACGACCCTAAAAGACAGAGTAGAACTGCTCCATAGGGTTTCCAAGGAGCGCCTGGTGGATTTGAACTGCTGACCTTCTGGTTAGCAGCCAAGCTCTTAGCCACTATGCCACCATAAAAAACAAAAACCTGTTGCCATTGAATCTACTACCGTCGAATTGATTCTGACTCATAATGACCCTACAGGACAGAGTAGAACTGCCCTGTATGGTTTCCAAGGAGAAACTGGTGGATTCAAACTGCTGACCTTTTGGTTGGCAGCTATAGCTCACCATAGCTCTTAACCACTGTACCACTTTGAATAAAATTAAGATACAAATGCATACTGCAACCAAAAGTTACTGGTAACTCTTACCTTAAACATGGGCCTCACATGCTCCAAATGTGTGGCACTTGTAAAAGGTGCCTGAACGTGGCTCACAGCCTCCATGAGTGCTTTCGCTGTCTTGGCCATCTGCTCCATTTCTAAGTTATACAGAAGTCTTCTCTGTTTTTCACTGGCTACATCTGAAACAACAAACACTATTACCATTTAAAACACAAACCCTTTAAAAATGCTATTTTGATGTTTTACCTAAAAAATAACAACCACCACCAATGCATACTAACTAAAAATGATCCTAAGAAATCAGACATAAAAGATCACATATTGCATGACTCCATTTATATAAAATATCTAGAATAAGTAAATCCATAGAGACAGAAAGTGGGCTCGTGGCTGCCAGGGGCTAGGGACAGGGGGAATGAGGCATGACTGCTTAACAGATACGGGATTTCCTTTTGGGGTAATGAAAATGTTCTGAAACTAGATAAAGGCTGTGGTTGTACAACACTGTGAATGCACTAAATGCCACTGAACTGCACACTTTAAAATGTTAATTTTATGTTACGTGAATTTTACTTTTTTTTTTTAAATCCTGGAACAGGAGTCAGGGATATATGGAAAACCTATGAAAAGGAAACAGAGAAGATACAACTATCCCAATCAACCAAAACCAAAAACCAAACCCATTACTGTCGAGTTGATTCTGACTTGTAGCAATCGATCAAAATACCGGGGAAATGACCCAAATATGGGGTAGGTGAGCAGGGGCTAAGGGGTACGAGGCAACAGCATCTCCTAGCCAACAAGGAAGTGGTGGCCTTGACATTCCAGGGAGATTTTCCATCAAGCATTGGTCAGTGCTATTTCTCTTCAGCTTGGGGGGAAAAACCCACGTTTGGTAATCAGATCACCAAACTCTATACTATAGTACTTCTCATCAAAACACGGTTCTAATCCATATTTACACAGCTACTTTACTCTAAATCAAGTGAAAAAACTCTGAAAAATCCATATTTTCTCCTGTGAACAATCAGGATTCAACTGACCGGGATACTTACTTTGCTTACTTGATTTTGTAGGGATTGTTAATTCTTTCGTTTCTTTCATTGATATCTTTTTTCCGGCTATTTCATTATAGATGGCTGACAGATACTCTTCAGGAAGGTCTTTACTGTCATTGATACCTCTATTCATCTTAATGTACTGTTCTTTTGTCATTTTATTTTTAACCTAGATATAAAAAAACAATTATAATTCCTAAAAATTAACATAAAAATTTCACTTGCATTTTAATAATTCAAATAATCATAAAAGAGATTTTATAAATACTTTGAGGACAAAAAGTAGAAAATATTCAACAAAACTTATATAAAAATAAAGAAGGAAAGTCACAGAAACTAAAGGCAATGTAGAAAAGACCCACACTGTTAAAAAACTAGCATATACTAATTTACCTCACTCTGAATGGACATGCAATAAGAAATGAAACTGGAAAATGAAATTATATGTATTTCCCCAAGGTCAAAGAGCTCCAACCAGAGTCTCTGAAAAAAGGTTGTAACAACTACTGGTAACATAAAGGTAACAAAAAGATTCAAATCTTCATTCAAAAGAACATACATGTATTGTTACTGATTTAAAAGCTGCTTTTATGTAACAATAACAATAGTTGAAATTTATTTAAAACAAGATCATTTCTCTGACTGATTCATTGCAGCAACTCGATGGTTTTAGGTAATTTGGGCAAAGGGTCCCTGGCATGTTTTGTCCTGTTGAAGAACACTGTGAACAGGAATGGCCTACTACAGACCTTGACAAAGCTGTGGAATACAAGTTTGGAGTCTGTAAGATGGTAGCCCTGTCACCAAACTTGGGAATTAGCACAGCCAAAATATTTATACTTTCTATCTGCAGAAACCCAAATGGACAAAAACCCATAAGTGTTATGCTGTCCCTGAAGACATATTTGCTTAGTTAAATATACTTCTACTACCTTCCAAAAAGAATTTAAGGCAACTGTAAAGAAAAGCCTCCTGTTAATTACAGGAAACATCAAGCAAATCATTAGAAGCTTATAAAAAATAACTGCGCAGAATTCATAATGTTCAGAGGATATAATCAGGATACATAAGATTATTTAGTTCAGGTTACTTTACAAAGAGAACTTTCCAGTGTGTCGGAAAAGTTGGAAGAGTGCTTCTCCTACAAAAACCGAAAATTACTACCATATATATATAATTTATTGTTATTCAAGGGAATAAAACAATCATTATAACTTTAAAATCTCACCTTGAGTCAGAGCGCTAAAAAAAAAAAAAAAAAAAGCCATTTTGCTCAAAATTGAGATGCTTAAAAAAAAAATCCTGATCCAGAAAGAGCAAAATAAAAGACTACAAATGTGCTGCCAGTAAGTGGCTAAAAGGAGATTAAAATCACCTGGAAATTTTAAGTCTGGCACAATGTTTTCGCATCATGCAATCAGAGACAGACGTGTGGGCAGACAAGCTAAAAGAGCAATCAAGTATGTTTGTAAAGCTGGGTTGGAAGGAGGAGGTGGGGGGTCCCAGAAGGTGAGAGGCAGGGAACACATTGCCTCAGGTACTCAAAATAGTGCACTGCTCAAACAGAACCGTCTGCCACAGTGGGATTCTGGACATAGTGTAGAACACAATCCTACTTTTCTTCTGACATCTCTACTTTTGACTTTTATTCTCATGTTCTCAAATTAAGCTATGTCTAGTTTTAGTCCCTTTTTTTTTTTAGTTTTAGTCCTTAAATCACTTTAAGCCAGTTGTTACTACTGATGAAGATTAATGTACACAAAATATTAGGCATGTTCTAAATATAGCTCATATTTAAAAAAATTTCATTGACTCAATATATATAAAAGGTAGCCTAAATATAAATAAAACCCCCTCAAAAGCAAACCTATTGCCATCAAGTCAATTCCGACTCAGCAACCCTACAGGACAGAGCAGAACTCCCCCATAAGGTTTCCAAGGAGCACCTGGTGGATTCGAACTGCCAACCTTTTGGTTAGCAGCCAAAAAGCTCTTAACCACTATGCCACCACGGTTTCCAAATACAAATAGTGTAGGTAAAAAAGGAACATAAGTGACTCGCTTGTTAAAATTCACCTATATGTTAATTTAAAAGACAGCTAAGAATGACAATTTGTTTTAAGGAATTCCTGTAAAGTACCTGTGTTCTTTTTAAAATGATGTTATTTAACATGCCATAGTTCTATGGTCCTTAACCATAAATCATATGGAGCCAAGATTACGGGTTCAATTTCCAAGAGGCTTCACAGAAATTCACAAGCTGTTCCACAGCTGCAGGCTGTGTATCAGCACATGATCCCAGCCAGCAGTCTGACAGGAAACATGACAACAACCAGTTCCCACTGCGGGACTAGTACTACATGTTCTACGGACAGAGTTAGTGACATGAACACAAGGCACTGTTCTCAGGAATGTAACCGGTACATGTTCAGAAACTTATAACAGACAATACTGGGTGCTTATAAAAAGATACAAAAGAAATTTATAATAATTTCTCAAATAACACAAATATCTACATACATAGAAGATATGACACAGATGCAATGTAATAGCAGTTATCAGTTTATACAACCAAATGGTTTTAACACATAACCTCCTTTAAAAACAAAGATATGTGAAGCCCAGTTTATAAATACTTTGATTTAGATAGAATAATCAGACTAACAACTCCGACATGAAGCTATCTAAATAAATCGTTATCTGTGGACTGCCTTCCAAAGCAACGGAAAAAAGTAATCATACTGGATAATGAAAACCCCGAAGGGGAGGTGCTTTTACTATACTGCCAGTAATATGCCAAAGGCAAATATGAAATTAAAAAAAAAAAAAGGTCTACATAAAATAAAACAAATCCTTAGTGAATGCATAGTTGTTGAACCTTGGCATTTAAAAGTAGAACTCTGTATCTAAATCTCCCATCATATGTTTGATATATATTTTCCACATTAATCCTTCCTTAAACATCTCAAAACACACAACAAAAATCCCCCAAAGTTAAACTCAACCTTTATATAAATTTTAATTTCCAATACATCTCAGAATAATAGTAAGTATATCATTTATTTCACACTCTAAGAATAAAAAATATCATTAGATGCCTACCCCTAGGATGCACTAAAAAATTCTTGTAAATAGATTAATTTATAAAGGTAATTTTACCCAAGGACATCGCGCATGCTTTTTGAAACTAAGTATAAAATACCTAAAACTTTACAAGCAACTTTTCTTCTAGTAGCATCTGAAATCAATGGATGGTTAAGAAGAAAGTATTAATTTTATGAGGCAAAACCAAAATTTGAACACTTTTTAGATATCTGGTATTTTTAACCTAGTAGGTTGTTCATTTTTTAGGTGTGATGATACTGTGGTTGTGTTTAAATAGAGCCTTTCTCTTTTAGAGGTGCATGCTGAAATGATGAAATCATTTCACAGATGAAATAATATCTGGGATTTGCTTCAAGATGATCTAGGGGAGGGACAGCATGTGGATGGAACAAGACTGGCCATAAGCTGATTAACTGTGGAAGCTGGGGGATGGGTACATGAGGGTTTGTTATACTAATCTCTCTGCTGTTGCTTACATTTGAAATCTTAGGGGGGGAAATAGTTTATATATAGCTTTTTCTATGTTATGGTAACTATAAACAGAAGATTTATAAATATCTTCTTAAACTTTATATAACCGTCAATCATGAGACTGACAAATAGTTTTATTTTACAGATACCTAAAAGTCTAATTAGAATTACTACAGGAAATTCCAATTGTAGAATGTAAACCACCCCAAACTAAACACCTCTATTTGGTGAATCCTTTAAACTAAATTTAGATTAAAATTTCAACTATTACTTACTTATTGAATTAAAAAGAATTTAATTTATACTACTTTTTTTTTTTTTTTTTTAGCTTTCTTGGAAAAAAACATACCTGTGGACTGTGAAGATCCGTGGTCAACATGATAATTGAGTAAGCCAACACATAAGCAGTATCTGCACTAGCAAAAAGGGTTTGTCTGAAAAAAATGAATGTATCATGTTACAATCTTTTTTTTTCTTTTACAGTTTTATTTAAGTCACCTCAACCCTCGCAGCACTTTTAATTTTCTCTCACAGGATTTATGTTCTATCTCACATCAAAATTTTTTATATCTTTATCTTATCACTTCCAAATCATAGACAATCTAAGTCACCTGAGGGCAGGGGTTCATGTTCTATTATCTCTGAGTCCCCAGATGCTCCCCAGCACAGTGTCTTAGATGGAGTCAACAGTCAGTACTTGAATTTGAATCTTACTTACCCTTGGTTGCATTCTAGGTATCTTGCAGCAAATTTTTCCATTAATCGATCAATTTTCTGAGCTTCTCCTGGAAGACGGAATCCTTCCAGAAACAAGCGAAGGGCTGAAACAAAGTCCTTTCCTGAAAAGTCATGTTGGTCCACATATGCATACATGACTTCTTTGTTAAACTTATCATTATCGCCCAGGAACTCACCCGCCTGAGTCTAATGTGAGAACAAAAGACAGAAATTGATATTCTAAAAACATGCTACACTTGTCATGCAGCCATTTACAAAGCAGACAAATCAGTAAGATCCGTGAGTTCTCGACCACAGGGTTAACTATTTTAAACATGAAGCTAAAAGTTAAACATACTGAATGTGCTTATCAAAAAATTTAAGATATTCTTTCCGGTTTAGAAAATTAAAAAGCAAAATTAATAACACCTAGGTTATTCTTCAGGTTTTAACTTAAAGGGGTCATAATATGCAACCTGCAAAGCAATTTTATAGAAAAGATTAGAATAAAATCAAATGGTGTGCTTACAGAGTCTAGTCTTTCCTCCTGATGTAAGAACTGGGCAATATCTTCGGGTGTAGTGCCAAGCATCCCTTGTTCTTGGAGGTACTGTATTCCTCTCTTTGGTTTCTTATTAAACCTAGACGATGTTAAAGTTATAGGAACATTAAAAATAGAAAATCATTTGTATTACCTGAGATGATCTTAAACTAGAGTAAATTAATTTTCTAATAGCACTTAAAAACACAGGAGCTTTTTCTTCCAGGAAGGCCATCTTTATCACTGACATGGATCATTTCAAAGACTATTTTTGTTACAGTAGGGCATATTTGTTGATCACATCAACAATGGTAAACTAGACTATTAGGGACAATGTTGCATAATAGATGAATCTGAAAAGGATATGAACACTAATTATCTCATACTTTTAGTATATATTCTCCTTAATCCTCAAGGATTCTAAACTCATTTTACAAACATCCTTTGATTAATTCCATGTTTCCTGCTTTTAAAGTACAGATCTTGAATTTTGGGAACAGTTTTAACCACAATTTAATAGCATTATTCCCTCTATAAAAAAACCTCTATATAATCAATGTTTTTAGAATATACTCCAAATAGATTAGACTGGCACATCAAACAGCTCCAGTTTACCTTACGTTCGTCTGCTCCCATCTAACCTATATTGTTGTTTTGTACTGCTGGGTCAACTCTAACTCACGGCAACCCTGTAAGACAGAGTAGAACTGCCCCATAGGATTTCCTAGGCTGTCATCTTTACAGGATCAGATCACCAGGTCTTTATTCCCGCAGAGCTATCAGATGACTTCGAACCGCTGACCTTTCGGTTAGCAGCCAAGTACTTAACCACTGCACCACCAGAGCACTAGTCCATAAACAGAATGCATTTGCCTGCCCTCTCAGCTCTCTATACACTGGGAAACTGTTCCTCATGCTTAAAGATCTAGTTCAAATGTCACTTCTTTGCTTGCAAATAATTTACTTCCTACTTTTATTGCACCATTAATTACTGCAGTCCCTTATCACCTACCACCTAGACTATTTCAAGAGTTCTTCAGTGTTTCCCAGTCTCTTGTTTTGTCCATCCTCTAGTCCTTCCTTGACACTGCTGGCAAAGTAATCTCTCCAAAACAGAAATTTGATGATACCACTCCTCTACTTAAAACCCTTCAACAGCATGTCAGTGCCAAGAGGAACCAGACAAAACTCCTCTACGTGGAGAATAAGGCCTTCTGTAAGCTGGATCCAACTCAGTGATCTTGTCTGACCTCCTACTATTGCCCCTCTCACCCAGCCCCTGCCATGCTCAACAACAGTCACCAAACATTCTCCCTTGCCTCTGTGCCGATACATACGCCCTTCTCCTTGTCTGGATACTCTCCCTGTCCTGTCCTAATGGTTCCGCCCTCAAGTTCTAATTCAACCATCATCACGTACTCTCTCTGAGCTTTCATTCTAGTGAAAGAAACACAATTTAAAAAAATTATAATAAAATTATAATACAACAAATTGATATATTTTCAATGTAAGAAGCTAGCACAGCAGAAGAAATGATGAATTAGCTGAGATGGCATGATATATTTCCTGGGGAAGATGACTCTTGAAGTAAGCTTTGAAAAATGATTAGACCTTTTTAAAAGTAAGGGGAAAAAAAATCCCAGACAGATGAAGAGACCATGCTAACACACAAAAGTATAAAACAGCATGATATTATAATAAATAGCTCTGCAATGTAACAGCGAGGTGAGATACAGAAGTGCCAGGTGATGAAGCAGAATTCTAAATCGTGAAGAGTATTATATGCTATTATAAGACGCTTTGGCTTTGTAAGATCAAGAGGGGAGAAATATAAGCAGTTTTTCATTCAAGAAAGATTGCGCTAGGAAAGTGTGAGAAAAGAGTGGAAAGTGAACAAGACCAGAGGAAAAAAAAGAGAGGCCAATTAAAAGATTATACTAGTCAAGGCAAGAGACAGAGACAGTCTGTTGTTGTTGTTAGGTGCCGTCGAGTCAGTTTCGACTCTAGCGACCCTATGCACAACAGAACGAAACACCACCCGGTCCTAAGCCATCCTTAGAATTGTTGTTATGCTTGAGCTCATTGTTGCAGCCACTGTGTCAGTCCACCTCGTTGAGGGTCTTCCTCTTTTCCGCTGACCCTGTACTCTGCCAAGCATGATGTCCTTCTCCAGGGACTCATCCCTCCTGACAACATGTCCAAAGTACGTAAGACGCAGTCTCACCATCCTTGCCTCTAAGGAGCATTTTGGCCGCACTTCATCCAAGACAGATGTGTTTGTTCTTTTGGCAGTCCATGGTATATTCAATATTCCCGTCAACACCACAATTCAAAGGCGTCAACTCTTCTTTGGTCTTCCTTATTGTCTAGCTTTCACGTGCACGTGATGTGATTGAAAATACCATGGCTTGGGTCAGGCGCACCTTAGTCTTGAGGGTGACATCTTTGCTCTTCAACACTTTGAAGAGATCCTTTGCAGCAGATTTGCCCAATGCAATGTGTCATCTTCTGAGTGCCTTCCAACCCGGGCGGCTCATCTTCCAGCACTATATCAGACAATGTTCCGCTGCTATTCGTAAGGTTTTCACTGGTTAACGCTTTTCAGAAGTAGACTGCCGGGTCCTTCTTCCTAGTCTGTCTTAGTCTGGAAGCTCAGCTGAAACCTGTCCTCCACGGGTGACCCTGCTGGTATCTGAATACCTGTGGCATAGCTTCCAGCATCACAGCAACACACAAGCCCCCACAGTATGACAAACTGACAGACACGTGGGGGGAGACGGTCTGACTTGAGAGAAAAGCTCTGGGAGACTGAGAGAAGAAAACAGACTGCAGAGATACTTAGGAAATAGAATCTTACTAGGACACATACTAGACTGTGAGCTCTCAGAAGCAAGGGCTGTTTGATTTATCTAGTTTCCCCAGGACCATGAATACTGTTTAGAACAAACGTAACTTTGATAAATATTGAATAAACAATTAGAATGAGTGAAACTGGTTACTTTCCGAAACAATTTTGTGAGATTTTATAACAAAGAATATACATAAAATTTTATCAAAAAAATTTTTTTTCCACATTAACAATGAAAAAAGGCACCCAAAGGTTGACCAAAAGGTAGTTCTGAAGTATCAGAAAGAAATGCCTCAGAGCAAATGTAGGAATCCAAGTAAGCATGTTAGGGGTTTTATAAAAGCTAGATTCATGGAGAAAGGCAAGCCATTTCATTTTTTCTTACTGGCATTTCTCTGAAAGAAGAGATAGTGGATAATAAGAAGGAGAGCAGCATGGTGGTATTCAGACAGAAAATAGTCTAAAAGACTGATGTCACAAAATTTAGTGGGAAAACTGGATTTTACAAGATCAGAATCTGGTACGGTGCTCCAGCTGGATACGGAGGTGACCACCTTATAAAATGTAAGAACGAAATCTATAGTAATGATCAATAATGAGAACAGTAAATTTCTAACCCAACTGGAAAAAAATCTAAAGGCTATAAAGGAATAACACTAGATAGAAGAAATATCACATTTTAAATATCTCCTGCTTAGGAAATTTAAGATTTCATAGCTAGGCTAACAGAAGAATAAAAGAACTGTGTAACTGAAGTTCACCAACAGCAAATAATACATGTTACAAAATTAACTCATATGACAATACTAGCTATGCAATACAATGACCAAGGGGAGCTGAATAAGGACCCACTAGAAGTTTAGGATTCAGGAGAACTACCCACTCATTTTACTCATTGAAAGGTGGTAATAAGAACGGGATTAAAAAAAAATAACCAAAAGCAGTACAGAAATCTAGGGGAGGGGTGGCATAGTTCTAGCACAGGCATATTCAATAAAATTTGTCCTATAAAATCTGGTACTTACAAATCTATCCCTTGTTCTATTATTTCTTTTTGTTGCTTTAGGACCTCAAATTGTTCTGGATTATCATTGCCAGACATCTGTGTACTATAGCTGCCTATCCCTGATGACGATGTTGACTCCAGGGAATTTAAACTTCCGTATCTGTTTATTGTCTCAGGGTGTTTTATTTCACTTGTCTCTTGCTCTGAGGGTTTTTCCTGACCTGTTAGAGGAAAAACTGATAAATTATTCTGTCAAAAAAAAAAAAAAAAATTTGTGAAAGGTAAAATTAATTTTTGAATAAGATATTTCCATGTTGCTTAGATATTTATGTAATACAAATGAAATATCAGGTGCCATAACAGACAATATCATGATTTTAAAACACGATGGGAAAACGAAACAACAAAAACACTGCAACTTGCACAAGTACAATCAGCACGATTAGAAGGAGCCCTTCTCTGCACTTGTGGTGCTGAGTATCCACCAGGTCTTCTGTGCTCAGCTCATGCCTCATGAGGAAGGTTTCCCTCCTAGCACTGTTGACTAAGGTAAGACTTGTGTAGCCCAGCAGCTATGAGTTTTTCTCTGAATGAGGCAGGTAAACAGCAAACAAAAATAACAATTCAACCTTCTTAAAACATACCAGCTTTTTATGTGTTTTCTTCTATGATTATCTTATAACAAGTTGTACATATACGCTCCCCTTTAATGTGATATTCAAAATCTTACTGCTGGGAAAATTTTAAAATACACTTCAGATAACAAAGTTAGAAAATTACTAATTTTAAAGCTAGTTATTTAACTCATAGGGAATGCTTCTTCATTAGTTAAAATGAATACATATATCATGAACCTGTTTAATAGCATCTGCAACTATCTTTGAAGTATCATTTACTTAAAATGAAAAAAAGAATTACACCTCAAAATGTCCCCTTACCAAGAGTTGTCTGCGAGTTGGGATTCACATACTGATCCTTGCTCCATTCAACCATACACTTCAAAATCGACACTAAGCATTCTAAACCTTTTTTCCTCAGGCTCAGTTCCTACAAAATAATTCATAAGTTGAATAAATGCAAAAATATATTTTAAAAAAATGTAGCTTTTCCTTGGCGAAGTTTAAATTTGAAAATATTTTTAAGTTCTTACCTGAACATTACTCATACCAAGTTCTTGACTGCCCCGTCCTTGAGCAATTTTTGATAGGTCATTTACTAATCTTTCAAATATATTTGCTGCATTTAAGTCACAGTCATAGTTTACATAAATATCCACCACACTCTGAGCATCTGTAACAGCACAATGTACTAACTTTAATAAAAGGGATCTAGCATATGAGTACAGCTGGCCACTTAAATACCTCATCGTTAGAAAGAGACAACAGTGAAAGATAATTTTAAATACCTGCACAAATCCTTGTCAGTGTCTGGATAACCATCCATTTGTGGTCAAATGAGCTGGTAGAAGTTTCCAATATGTACAGGAAAATCTCTTTAAAGAACACCTGAGGTTAAGGGAAAACATCTGTTTAAAATATTGTTCATTAATTCATTTTAAGTATTCCAAAATTGTAGAGCAGGAACGTGGACCCAGACCCCTCTGGAGTTCAACTCATTTTGAGTTCACCTCTGAAACATAAGAACTAAAATAAACTGGGTGGGTGATTTAAAGCAGTTGTTGCAGTATCTGTACTGCACTTCAAATTGTTTTTGTTTGCCATTGCATACCCACTACGAAAGAATCTGCCAAGATTTGGAGTTCCTCAGGACAGACGAAATTACCGTGATCATTTTTTAAACATATTTACAAATCTGTTATAGCCACACTTCACTTTTTACCTCCTCAAAAAAAGGATAATTTTTACTCTGTTTATCAGCTATAGTTTTCACACATTATAGTACTGGATGAGTCTAAATGTTCCTAGACCTAAATATAACTGTTATTCTAATCAACACAATAAAAAGGATCTAATTCACATATGCTGTTCTATTTATGTAATTACTCACAAAACTAGGTATCTCTGTTGTCTGGAAAATATGAACAATTCCTCACTATTCTTTACACTAAATAATAGCAGGCAGAAAGGAGTCAGTCAACTAATGATATACGTTTCAATTTAGGAGTTAGGAATTTTCAGATTTAAAATTATTTCAAAAAAGTGTCTGTGATTTAAGAGCGTGACAAACAAACAAAAAATCAACCCAACATATTGACATGTATGGGACATTATATATTATGAATCCAGAAATCATCATTTATAATGTTAAGAGGACTGATATCTTCTCCCCCAAAACTGACACAGGTACCACTATAATATGCTTCTCTTTCATAACTCATATGTTGAGGTATTTCAAGATGGGCACAACTGATCTTGCATTTGAATATGTTTATTATTTTAAAAAGCACATCTACGCTTACCTCATTTATCCTCCTAATCTCCCCTGAGGGACAACACATAGTGAAAAAAGCCTGATCTCTTTAAAAAATTAAAACATTACAGTAATTTTGTAACAAGAATTCATCATCTATGCATAGACAAGAAATTTCTTAGAGGTATTTCCTTTTAAATTCATGTTTATAAAAATGTTGTATGTCAAATTTCCGCTATAAAATAGTAATCCCAACTGAAATGATTTTTGCGAAATCTGGCTCCGTAAGGATAAATATTTCTTACAGTCTATTAAATAGTCCTTTTACAAGTAGGATCACAGTATCCAAAAATCTATAAGTAACTGCACCAACTCTCCCAGAATTCTCCAATGTCAAGTTAAATGCATCATAATCAAACAAAAGACATGTAGCTTGTTAAAGAAAAGTTTCAAAAGTAAAAAAAAAAAAAAACTTTTTATTTGTACTTCCTGCAGATAATGGTGGAATATTATCTAAAAACAGCAGTTGTTTCTAGCTAAATGCTTTGTATCCTTGTACTAGAAATACGGCAAAGTTTCTCAAACTTTACAGGCACCAAAATGGTTTCTTTGAAGCCATTTCCCATCCAAAAATATAGCCCAAATAAAAAATGTTTCACTTAAAACACCAAGGCCTTATTCTTTCTTTTTTTTGAGTGAGTTAATGAATTATTAGTCTTATCTTGAGATATGATTAAGTATAAGATTAACACAAACAAAAATATAACCTGCTTTTCACATCAAACACAGTATGAAAGTGAAAACTGACCAATGTAAAAATGAGTATTTCTAAAATACACAATATCCCAACCCAAATGATATTTTCACAAATGAAAAGTTAGAAGAAGTATCCATTAAATCAGTAAAGCATAAAGTACTACTTTAAGATATTTAATTATTTGAAGGTGATAACAAAAGATAATGAACTGGGGATACCTACACTGTAGATACAGACATGGCTGGAAGATTCCTTAATTCAGTTTTGCTAAATCTCTGAAAATATTTTAGAACCTCATGACAGTTATCCTATTGCCAAAGATTATAGGGGAAAACTTTAAAAACATAATATATACATGTAGAAAAAAGTACAAAGCAGAAATTCATATTTTCAAAAAATACATCCTCCTCAAATCACCCCTTTTATAGTGCTAAAACTCAAATGGTTTAAAACCACAGAGACGTGGTACATATTTGGAACTTTTTTTTTTTTAACTCAGTTTCCATAGAGACTGTCAAACATTGCCAAAGCCAACTATATCTCAAGTCATCACAGTTTTGGATGTTTTCAATTAATGATAATTGAGCCTTGGATAAACCTCATTACCTACAATACTAATACTATGCAAACCTGAAGCTTTCCTTTAACGGAACCAAAGTCACTATTACCGACCATACATACAATAGCAGAGCTAATGTGAGAACCAAATTAACCCACGACACCTAGAATCATTCGGTCAACTAGGATAAATTCCTTGAAGGCAGCGGCTGTGTCTTATCTGGTTTTGCACTCTTAGTGCTTCATTTACTCAGTGCCTAGCACTTCATAGGCACATCTCAGTTGAATTAATGGAAAAAAAAAAAGGAAGTATATGGAAACATTCAAATATTATTTCACACTTTGAAAAAGTTTCCAGTGTATTAAAAATCTGGTTTAACGTGAACCAGATGAAATAGTCAACAGTAATCTTACACTTTAATGACTAAATGCAAAACATACCTCAATTTGCATCTTCAGATGTGTCTTGAAGTTTGACAACAAAGTAAGAAATATTGAAAGAGAAAGCTCAAAAACCTCTGGAACAGATGAGACTCCGTTTTTTGAGAGTGCAACACATAGATACTGCTTAATAGCATTAATAAACATCTCATTAGTCCTGAAAACAGGTCCTGCATTCTGCAGAATGGATAGGAGTAACTGCAATGAAAGAATCTTGGATCGTAACTCATGAGACCTAAAATGTAAAGAAGAAGGCACAGTATATGAACAAATTTAGCATTATGGTAATAACAGGTTGTTTCAAAGATATTTCCTGGTACCACATAATTTTACAAACATTTTAAATAGAAAGAAAATGAAAACACTAAAACATAAAAAAGAAAGTACAGTATGTAAATAAACGTAGCCATAAATAATGGATAACCACAATGTTCCCTTCTACCACATAATTTTACAAACTTTTTTAAATGGTAAAAAAATCATTCACACATTAGTGTGGGGGAGGGTGGAAGTCATTGCTGAAGAGGTCCTGAGTTTCTCTTTGTGGAGATACCAAGTTTTGGAAATGAAAAGCAGTGACAGAAGCACAACATGGCGAATGTAGTTAATTTCAATGAATTGTATATATATCAATGGTTAAAATGGCAAACTTTTTGTTGTATATATTTTACCACAATAACATTTAGAAAAAACATACATGAACAAAAAAATGGAAAAAAAATGAAATAAATATATTTACTAGAAAAAAACTCATTCACAAATATTTATGGTCAACTTATTTTTCCAATGGAAAAGAAAAAATAATTTGAAGAGATATGCCTTGTTGCTTTCTTTCACAATCATACTTCTGTTTAAAAATCACCACGAACTTCTTAAATTAAGTGCCATATTCAGTGTATGATAGTTCCAATGTACTTTTTTCCTAGGTACGCTACTTCAAAATCCCAAACATCAATAAAAAGTTTTGGTTACGTTAACAAGTTACAGCACTATTTCAAGCTTACTGTTTCAGTAACCATTTTGATTATTTTTGTTGTTCTTTTTTGAACTAAACACAAAGAGGCTTTTAGAACATTTCAAAACTGTATTTCCTAATAGTTTACTCATTTATTCTAAATACTTTTGTAATGAAAAGCTGGAAAACAAAGTTTAAAGCTTAATTTAAAAGTACTATTTTTCCTGAAAAATGTACGTCTGCCGTGCTTCTAATCAATATCTAGCATTTTAATGATCAAATATCACAACTTTTTTCTCCCACAGGAACATGTCTCTGAAGATCAACAGGCGATTGATCCCAGGCAACATTTCAAATGCAGGACATACATAATTGCCCTAGCAGCTGGTGCTTTCTTTTATGTCTTTTCGTTTAAATCCTAAATGCTACATTCAGCCACGTTTACACAGTACAGTAAACTTAATTGCTACTGATTTCTACTTTAAATTTTTCAGAGTTACAAGGGTCAAGTAATTGAACGACCAGAACTCTAACAAGCAATATTTACTTTTATGTAATTGGGTATCACAAAAAACTAACTTTTTTGAAATAACATCAGAGCCAACAGCGTGGCTCATAATTATACGGTCATGTTTTGAAGAAGACTATTCTTTTTTTTTTTATTCTTGAGTCTAAGAATATGGGCAGCAAATATATTAGAACAAAATGCTCAGATGAATCAAGTCAGAACCACTAAGAGGTAAGAATCTGAATAGCTATGGGAAAAAAAGGTGAGCCAATCGAGCCATCCAGTATCTTCCCTTCATATTCTCTTCTACCTCTATTTCCTAGTTTAGGTCACACTTATCACCCTTTTGTTCAATTTCTATGTAATTAAATCTTGCAACTTATCATCCTCTAACATACGAGTTTTTGTTAGAAAAAGTATATTTTCTTTTTATTTGTATTCCCACCATTCAAAATATGTCTTGTACATGGTATGTGCTCAAAAACAATTGATGAATTTATTCATGCATTCATGCAAACTTTTATGAAGTACCTGCTATTTACAAGGCACTAAGAATGAAGAAATAATAAAATGGTTTCTTATCTTAATACACAATAAATCATGCTTTTGATTGGCAAAAGAGGCTGGAAACATTAGATTTGAGGTTTTTCCTCGGGTAGTTTCAAATATAATCCAAACATAAAGAACATTTCCTAGATCGTCATGTTAGCAAGATAGCAAAATATAAAAGAGAAGCAACGACAAAAAAAAAAAAACAAAAAACCCAAAATTACATAACTACGAAGTCTCACTGATTTTGGCAAAATCATTCAAGATAAAAAAATTTTCTTTTTTTTAAAAGGGCAGGAAATGTGATCTCTTTAAGTATTCAATTATAATGTTTAATGACCCTGATGGTCAAGGTCCTTTCTAAGTTCAAACAAAATTTCCTATTTGGTTTAAATAATTTTAAATAATTAATTTGCACTTTCCAGAACACTTTTAGATTAAAAAAAAAAATAGTACTCAAAATTCATATACTACTTTTTTCCTTTTCATTCTTAGCATTTTGAGAAATTCCCTCTTTACTGTTTCTAGCATGTTTTCAAATGTCATCTTTCACAATCAGTTTCAGAAAATTAAATATTGAGGCTTTTAACATCCATAACATTTTAAAATCATGGTGAAAATGGTCTTCTGCAATAACAACAAATTCTTAAATTATTTCCTTCTTACAGCCAATTCAGAAGATGTCAAAATGATCAACTTTTGATAAGGAATTGAAAATACTAAAAACATTCTTTTAAAGTATATCAGGTATAAGGACATACATGCTGCAATTTAGACAACCCCATTCCTTTTTTGTAAAGTTTATATTGTCAAAAATAAATAAATAAATCTCTCAGGATTTGGGCCAAAAATTTTTTCTAGGATTTTAGTCTCCTGGGCCTAAAATATGTTTCTCCCCTGAATCAGTACAACGTGAAAAAACAAAACTATACAAAATCTGACAAACGTGTTTTTTATACTAACCGTCTCAGGTTTTTCCTTCTTAGTTGGCACTTAGGAACGGAAATGCTCTAGGGTTTATTTTCAACTGAAGTAGCGTTGCTTGCACTTCCTCTATTTTAATATCTCTTTCTTAAAATCAAACAGGCCTTCACCAAAGTTTCTCTCTCCAGAAAGTTCTCAAATTGTCATACTGTAATACATCATGCTACTACATTAGAGGGAAAGCCTGGTAGCGAAGTGGCTAAGTGCTACAGCTGCTAACCAAAGGGTCAGCAGTTCGAATCTGCCAGGCGCTTCTTGGAAACTCTATGGGGCAGTTCTACTCTGTCCTATAGGGTCGCTATGAGTCAGAATTGACTTAACGGCAATGGCTTTGGTTTTGGTTTTACTACATTAGAGAGGCAGGTCACTCTAATAGCCCAAACTCAATCTAAAGCAGTAACTAGTTAGAGTTGAACCACATGTTAATAGAGGCAATTAGCTACAGATTTCATATCCTCCTCCTATTCCTGTCTTTCTTTCTTCCTCTGTAGTTTCAGATTAATAGAGACCAATTGTGCCTTAGATGGCCACCTGCAAGCTTTTATGACCCCAGTCACTACAAAATGAACTAGGAGGTAGAACAGAAGCAGTAAACAAGTCAATATGGCCAATTAACTGGGATGTCCCATGAAACTATGACCCTAAACCTCCAAACCAAGGAACCAAATCCCATGAAGTGTTTGGTTGTACTTTTTTTTTTTTTTTCCTCTCGTTGTTATAAAAATATCTGTCTTATTTGTCTCATGGTTATAATAGAAATACTACAAGTGGATGGCTTTAACAAAGAGAAATTTATTCTCTCACAGTTTAAGAGTGCCACCTCCAGCGGAAGGCTTTCACTTTGCTGGCTCTGGAAGAAGGTCCTTGTCATTGATCTTCCCCTGGTCTAGGAGCTTCTTGGCACAGGAACCTCGGGTCTAAACAATGTTTTCTACTCCTGGTGCTGCTTTCTTGGTAGTATTAGGTCCCCCTGTCTCTCTGCTCATTTCTCTCTTTTATATCTCAAAAGAGATTAATTTAAAACGCAACCTAATCTTGTAGATTGAGTCTTCCCTCATTAATATAACTGCCGCTAATCCCACCCTATTAACATCATAGAGATAGGATTTACAACACATAGGAAAATCGTATCACATGACAAAATGGTAGACAATCACACAATGCTGGGAATCATAGCCTAGCACATTTTTTTCGGGGACATAATTCATTCCATAATAATATCTATCACACAACTTCTGCCAATTCAACTTTTTACAAAAAATCCCATTGCCGCTGAGTCGATTCCAACTCACAGTGACCCTAAAGGACAGAGTATAAATGCCCCATAGAGTTTCCAAGGAGCACCTGGTGGATCTGAACAGCCCACCTTTTGATTACCAGCCATAGCTCTTAATCACTATGCCAGCAGTGTTTCCAAACTTTTTACTGGTGAACAACTTACTGGCAGCAATTACAATAATCAGCTGTGCAACCCTACCCTTAATCAAAGCGATTTTTCCATCACCGTTTATCCCTCTTTTCACCCCTCCTTCCCACCCCTGGTAATCACTAATAAACTTTGGTCTCTATACATTTGTCTTTTCTTGTCTTTTTATATAAGTGAGGTCATACAGTATTTGTCCTTTTGTGATTGGCTTATTTTGCTCAGCATAATGTCTTCAAGCTCCATCCACACAGGTATCAAGACTTCATTTCTCCTACTGGCTGAGCAGTATTCGGCTGCATGTATGTACCACATTTTGTTTATCCATTCATCTGCTGGACATTTAGGTTGTTTCCACCTTGTGGCTATTGTGAATAGTGCAGCAATGAACATTGGTGTACAAGTCTCTTTTTCGAGTTTCCGCTTCCAAGTCTTTCGGGTATATACCTAGGAGTGGAATTGCCTGGTCATATGACATGGCTATTTTTAGTTTTTTGAGGAACCACCACACTGTTTTCCACAATGGCTGTACGATTTTGCTAAGGGTTCCAATTTACCCCAACCCTCACCAACATTTGTTATTTTCTATTTTTATCATCTCAGCCATCCTAGTGGGAGTGAAATTGTATCTCACTGCAATTTTGATTTGCACCTATAGGGTCACTATGAGTCAGAATCAACTCAATGGCACAGGTTTGGTTTTTTGGTTTTGGATGGCTAATGACACTGAGTATATTTTTATGTGTTTGGTGCCATATGAATATCCTCTTTGGTGAAATATCTATTCAAGTCCTTTGCTCATTTTATGATGGGGTTATTTGTCTTTTTTGTTGTTAATTTGTTGACGTTTTATATATATTTTGGTTATTACATTCTTTTTGGATATATGGTTTCCAAGCAGCCCTGGAGGCGCACTGGTTAAGAGCTACGGCTGCTAACCAAAAGGTCGGCAGTTTGAATCCACCAGGCGCTCCTCAGAAACCCTACGGGGCAGTTTTACTCTGTCCTACAGAGTCACTATGAGTCAGAATCGACTTAAGACAACAGGTTTTTGGTATTGTATATGGTTTCCAAAGATATTCTCCCACTTGGTAGCCTGTCTTTTTACTTTTTTGGTGAAGTCTTTTGATGAAGTTTTTAATTTTTATGGGATCTTACCTATTTTTTCTTTTGCTGCTTTTGCTTTTGTTATTATATTGCATAATCCATTGCTAAAAGCTAGAACTGACAGCATTGCCCCTGCTTATTCTAAGAATTTCACTGTTTTAGTTTGTACATTAGGTCCTTAATCCATTTTGATAAATCAATATTTTTGATGGGAATCAGTCAATGATTCCTATCCCAAAGTACTTCCTAGGGCATTTTGTAAGACCTTAACGAATACATATTATCTTATGACTGTAGGATTTCTTTTAGGTTTCATCATCTTTTGAAGCAGCTTTCAGAAGCCTAGCCTGAAGCTAGGAAGCAGAGCTACCTGAGCTCCGAAGTTCCTTATAATACTGCGATTTAAAAAAAAAAAAATTTTATTCATACACTCACTCATCAGACCCTCATTCACTCAATCATTCAGTAATATTTATTGAGCACCAACTGTGTATCAGGCACTATTCTACGATGCTGTCTGTACCCTTTGGGAAACAGTGCAAGATACCTACTCCAGCAGTTTTTGTACTCAACTGTTTCTCAATCCCTTTTTTTTTTTTAAAGTTCAAGAGTAAAACAGCCCTAAAAATTTTAGTTGGGTCCTACAGGACAAGGAGAACAAAATAAAACCCAAAGATTATCTGAATACAAGTAGACACATGAGACTATATGTTGGCATCTCCTGTCTCGAGAGAAGATTAAAGGGCAGAGGAGGTCAGAAGCTGGCCGAATGGACACTAAAAGACAGAGCGGAGGGAAGGAGTGTGCTGTCTCATTAGGCGGAGAGCAATGAGGAGTATATAGCAAGGTATATATAAATTTTTGTATGACAGAGTGACTTGATTTGTAAACTTTCACTTAAAGCACAATTAAAAAAAAAAGGTTATGTTAATAACTCCAACCTTTAAAAAACAAACAAACTGTATTTGTCAGTCTGAACAACTAGTGACTTACTTTGGATCTGGTGGTCCATCTGACAGGGGTTTCATTGACAATTTACATAATGACCTGAATACTAGAAAGGCATCCTTTTGTAAAATGTGGGAAAACTTAGCACCAGGTGAAGGTCCTGAAGAATTTCCAGATTCCTAAACAAGTTAACACACCATGAAAATAAAGACATTTGTGAGTACAAAGTAATTTTAGCTTTCTAATGTATTTTATATCATTCAGTAATATAGTGAGGCTTACCCCATCCAACAGAAGGGAACCAGATGAAGAATTTGCCATTCTTTAGTCTGACACACCGCCCCACCCCCAACAATAAATTAATACTTGTAAAAGAATTGCATTCTTCTTAAATATTTCCTCTTTGCCACAAAATAAACTCTTAAAATATACCCAACTCATAGAATTACTGACAAAAAAACTAGCTCACGCCCTGACAAGATACCTTATTGAAAGGCCTAAATTATGCTTTCTTCTACCTGTTATTGTGTTTTATATTTTTTTCTATTTTACTTTTTATCTACTCTTGAGCAGACATAACACAATAGAGACTGTCAAGGCAATGTTTAAAAGCTGGTATTTGCCAAAGGTCAGCAAGGCCAGAAAACCTGCCCCTGTATATGGGGCACTAACTTAGGGCAGGACTCTCTTATCTAGAAAGATAAGGATAAAAACATACATAAATATGGAGGGAATGATAAGTAGGACCTGTTACTACCATAGTAGTAAGGTCACTACAGCCTTGAGCAAAGGTAAGACAAAATTCCCCAAACTTCTGAAAGTTCTTTCTCATCCTAGGATACCAGAATTAGCCTGTAAATATATGATAAGAATATTCTTTTTCAATTGGGCAGAGGTGAAGGGAAGATGGGAACCCAGATGAGACACACCTTAAAGCTGGAAATTCAGCTGTCAACATTGGAAGGGGATAAACTGCTCTGGTTTATATCAACGAAAAAAAAAGTTTTTTGTTCTCCCAAACTGAAATCTGTCAGCATCATCAACTGGAGATATTCTCTACAAGGTGTTGGTAACTGATGTATCTGTAAGATTAATGAGATGCACCCCCAACACACACACACACACATATACCTGAGTATCATTGGAAGAGACAGACAGTCTGTCATCAGGTAAGGATGGTGTATATGCAACAGAAATTGGTGTTCCAGGAATTCCATTTGCTTGAATATTTTCACTGTCACTGCCATCCTCTAAAGTTCCAACATTGCCATCTGTACTTGCATTTACAGTAGTCCCATCTCCCATATCTAAAATGACAAGAAAATCACACAAAATATATATGAATTCACTAAAGTGTATTTAATTAAAAAGCATACAGTATTTAAAATCAAACAGTAGCAGAAAAGCAATACGAGTAATATGTATTGACACCACTAAAGGTTACCAGAGTTACTAGTAAATACGCATTTGAAATATGTTCAAATATAATCTTTAAATTGCTCTGGCAATGAAATACATTCAGTTGATGAAAGGCTAACTGGTATGTGCCAAAACAAATTGTACTTTCAGCCCATATTAGTGTTTACTAACTGGGTTCTGATGGATGCTAACACCTTGACATGTTAACAAAAGTTCCTCAAAATAAATCCCTTATCAAATAAGCTTAGGAAATGCTGGGAAACAGGTTTCCTTATTACAGCCTGTTATCTGTTAATACGCACTGAGCTCTTCAAAGGAGATACACAATACGTAGTGTTCCCAAAATTTATTTCACTAGTTACTCTCCTCCCTTTTTTGGGAACATCTCTAAGAACGTGTGTTCGTAGGAACACAGCTTAGAAATGATGGCCTGTATCACCGCACATTTTTCATTATGTTATGCTGAGTAATCATATGGGTAATTAATATAAACAGAAACAAGGAACTTCTAGTAGAACAAACATAGATGATGCAATTAATACCTAGTCCCAGAACTACTCTAGATGCAGCTGCTTAAAAAAAAGGAGCACATACATGTCTATGGCCATAACCCAGTAGTTATCCGGCAGGAAATTGCTCCTTTCATGATAACACTGAAAGAAAACTGTAAATCAGCATGAGGGGAAAATACTGTATTATAAGGAACACAGGTTTTGGAGTATGAAAGGCCTGTGTTTCAGTCATGTCTCTACCATTTAACTGGTAAGTTATTTCATCTTTCTTTGCCTCAATTTCTTCATCAGCAAAATAGAGATAATAACGTCTATGCGATTCACCATATACACACACATATATAAAAAACACAATTTGTGCTCAGTAAGTGGAACTATTATTAATTTCATTAACTGATAACACGTCTCCAACTTCTGAGTGATTCAAGCAATGAATGGAGTAGCAGCTTCTGGTGTTTTTATCCTAAAGCTGCTTTCTGTTCTCCAAATGAGAATACTCTGGGATTGATTAAGAGGGATAATTCCAAACTATGTTTTACACTTAACAAGTATGATATGAAAAACATATTCAGTGATAAAATACATCTGGGAAACTCTAAGTTACACAGAACAGTTGCTTTCCAAGCAGACCTTTTGGAGCTTTAACATGCTGGTGTTCAATATGCTAAATATTATTATAACTCTTATTATTAAATGTATATATTACATATACACATTTGTGATACTGGAAATGTGCTGTGCTTCAAAATAAGCGGCAGCATTCCTCTCTATTGTTTCTGTATTTCCCCAGGAAAGGAAGAGGTACGCACAGCCCTGGTCCTTCTTATCTCTCCGCCTGTGATGACTCAGAAGAGGGTCCACCCAAGGCCAAGGATACAGACTTGGACTGCTCACCTTCCAGAAAAAACAGCCAAGAATGCCATGGCATCTGCTTTCAAGTCTCTATGGATTCTTACCTGGAAAGGGGACTACACTAATTCTATATACAGGTAGTCCCTAACTTACAATGTACTTTAGTTTATGACAAAGCGCACTCACGACTATCTGCCGTTTTTGTTTTTTTTTGGTACATCTTATCCTCAATAATATGTACTACATACAATGTTGCAATGTACAATTTGCTGATGCTATCATTCTCATGTTAACCCCCAAAGACAAATAAAGATCAGATTTATAAAGACACTGATAATAAAAGGCAGTAATAATGAAAACCAAAAAAAAAAGGGGGGGGGTATTCAACTTGCTGAGTTCCTATTTAAGTAAGTCAGAACCGACTTATAACAGAGTAGTAGTTGGAACAGAACCCCGTCTTAAGTCAGGAACTACCTGCATAGAGAATGCTTATATGCAAAGAATTCTCTAGATGAGAAATTTAATGCTGATTATTAGAAACTGAGTTCCTATTTAATTCTCCAAACACTTACTCCAGACGGTTTTCTCTCTGTACCCCATTACATCTCCTTCCACCTACCTTTATAGCTGGTTTCCACCTTCTCTTTAGGTAATGTAAAATGAGCTCTTTCTCCTTTCCCCCACAAAATTCCCTGGCATTTATAATAATCTTTTTTCTTCCCTCTCATTTCAGAGGAAAACATTCCTTTACATTTCTAAGGTGAGCAATTTATTTGCCCTCAAATTTCATCTCTTCTTGCCTTCAGTAGTACTCTTTTAACATTACATTTTCATTTCTGTGCACCCCACTTTTACCCAATAAATGCACTCAATCTCTTGAGTCTAAAGAAAAAAAAAAAAATCAACTTTGCCACACCTCAGCTACTATTTTCCTCCCTCTTTTTATCAAGTTTCTCAAAAGAATAATCCATACTTTGATATTATTTTCCTCTCCATTCTGAGGAAATTTCTCCAAGGAAAACATTTTCTGACATCATTTTCAGACTTTGACACCATACAGCCTTGGGTTGAAATCTTGATTTTATCACTTCCTAACAAGTTAACTTAATCTCTTAGTGCTTTAATTTCCTCATTTGTGAAAAAATGATAATAGTACCAAAATCTTCCAAATTTTCCAGAGGATTAAATGAATGTTTAAAAAAAAAAAAAAGCATGTGAAACAAGTTTTGGTACACAGTAACTACTTAATAAAGTAAAGTATTATTATTCACTATGTTTCTCCTCTAATTTATCTTCTAATTGTCCCATAAAACATAAATGCTGACTTCTGGTTTCAAGGTGGTGAACTGGGCCTACTAATTTACCTTTTTCTCCATTGACAAATCCCACTGAAATTACTACAAAAACATAAGCAAGAGATAAAATCTGTAACAGCATTGAAAACTAAGGAGGACACTATCAACGGACCAAAAGCTTTGAGGAATTTCTAGAAAATATGAAGCAGATATTTTATATCAAGGGAAAAGTCAGTAATATTGAATTGCCTGTGACTGAACACATGCTCAAAGACTAACAGAATCATATCAAAAAGATCCAGGAAATGGCTTGAAGGGGTTCCCACTGGCCACATCTGGAACAAAGAATAACAATGATAAAGGACTGTAACACATCAAATAATAAAAGAATTACTGAGTCCATAGTATTTTTTTAAGGAGGGAAGGAAGAGAAGCTCTGTTCTCCATGAAAATGTCAATTAGTGCTAGAATCAGATAATTGCTATATTGCCACCCAATGCAATATCTAAGTTCGGGAAGGATATCAAAGGATGCTAATACCATTGAGTAAATGAATTTTCATACGGTCTCAAAGTATCCCCCTTAGATTACTTTTTAATTACAAAGGGAAAAACGTTCTTTCACATTGGAGAGATCTGGTGGTCACCTCTTAAATCAAAAGACTGAAGAACATCACCAAAGTGGGGCAAACTGTCATCATGTACTAACTAATATGATGTAATAAGTACCAATGTCACCTATGCTGTAAAACTGCTTATTGTAAATCTAATCATAAGGAAACTATTATATCAATCCAAAATATGGAACATTCTACAAAACAGTTAACTGAGACTCTTTAAAAAAATAAATGTCATGAAAGATGTGGAAAAAAAGGCAATAGGGCTTGTTCTAGACTGAAAAGATCAAAGAGACATAACAATCAAATGCATTGAGCGTACGCAGATTGGGGCCTGGACTTAGAAAAGGGGAGGGAAGGAGGGAGGCTGTAAGAGACACAATTTGGAACTGGGAAAATTTTTTAATATATGTTTATTAGATATTCTTCAAATAGTGTTAATTTTCCTAAATATGAAACAGAACTGGGGTCCTGTAGAACGCCCTTATTCTTAGAGGATCTACGCTGAGGTTTTTAGTGGTGAGATGTCATGATGTACACGATCACTTTAGAAATGGATCAGGAAGACAACACACACACATATACATACATACTATTCATGTGTGTATTTGAAGACACAGAAAGTAAACGCAGCAAAACTGTTAACAAATTAATGAATCTAGATTAAAAAACAAACAAACAAAAAAACCAAACTCGTTGCAACTGAGTCGATTTTAACTCATAACGAGCCTATACGACACAGTAGAACTGCCCCATAGGGTTTCTCCAAGGAGTGCCTAGTGGATTCGAACTGCCGACCTTTTGGTTAGCATCCGTAGCTCTTAACCGCTACACCACCAGGATTTCTGAATGTAGATAAGCAGTATACAAGTGTTCACTGTACTTTCTTTAAACTTTTTACTAGGCCTGAAAAATATCTCCAAAAAAAAAGTTGCAGAAAAATAAAAAAGGACTTTTACTTTCACTTCATACTTTGCATCATCTATAAAAAGGGCTAGAAAACTTTTTCTATAAAGGGCCAGGTAGTAAATACTTTATGGTCTCTGTCACAACTACTCAACTCTGCCTTTGTAGCACAAAAGCAGCCACAGGCAATACATAAACAGATGAGCATGGCTATGTTTCAATAAAACTTTTTTTTTTTAAACAAAAATAGTGAAATAGATTTGGCCTCTGGTCAACCGCTGAACTATATTTTCAAAGAAGCCGTGGACACAGTTCCTTTCCTGATCATAATTTGTTTTTTAAAAAATTCATACTCTGCAAGATCATGGTCTTTTCTTTATTCTCTACAGTTTCCCACTTCAAAATCTTATGGCTTCAACTCTCAATTTAAACGAAAGACTCACTTTTGATATTCTGTCTTGATATCTCTTAGGCAGAGTTCTATCTTTCTATTACATATTCCATAAACATTTCTGCATGAAAGGCTCACGTGATGATCAAAATTCAATACATCAAAATAAAAATTAGTGCCTTTTTTCCCACGCCAATTTTTGCTCCAATAGATTCCATTCTACCAACAGTACCACCGTCTGCCTACTCATTCATGTTCAAAAATTAGGAAAGCATCTGTGCAGGAAAGAACTAACAAAGAGGCGGGGCCAAGATGGCAGAGTACTCAGACACTTCCGGTGATCCCTCTTACAAAAAAGACCCGAAAAAACAAGTAAAGCAATTATACGTATGATAAGTTAGGAGCCCTGAACATCAAAGGCAAAGTTCGGAAATCGGACTAAGCGGCGGGGGGAGGGACGGTTCAGAGAGGGTGACGAGTTGCTGGACCTGACTTAGCAGGAACCGGAGCCTCTCAGGCACAATCCCGTCACGATCGCGGTGGGGCTGGCGGTGTTCAGGATGTGAGTCCCTCAGGGAGACACAGTGAGCCGCACAGTCTACTCACGCCTCTGTAATCAGAGAACAGTGCTCTTGGCAAAAGCTAAGTACTTAAGTCTATTTTATTGTGCCCCCAGCCGGCAAGCCGGCGTCAGCGGTGGTCGATTTTCCTGGTCCCGAGATATACTCTGCTGTGTGCCCTGAACCACTCTCCCACCCTTGGAGAAGGAATAAATTAACAACTGCAGAAAACATAATCTGCAGATACCCCTAAGCTAGGAACTCAGGGCACAAGCAGCTCCTGGCCAGGCACAAATGGTCCATGGACTTTGAATGCCTTTCACCCCTGCATGGACCTGTATGGGCCCATTTCAGAGATGAGACCCTTGCTGACAGACTGCAACAGTATATGTGCATGAGATCTGTCTTTAACTCTTTCAGCTGTGTGGTGGAGAGGAGCGATTTTGACATCTAACACCACTCTGCCTATTAAACAGGGTCCTCACCTACCCATATCAGGGGCCTGAGGACTGGTGGCTCCACCCATGCCACCTAGCCACCCAAGACAGGGGTCCATGGATAAATGATGTCTCCCAGTCCTTACAACTAAAAGCACTGGGTGCCCATGGTCCAGCTGCATGACCCATCCCCCTGTGCACTCTAGGAAACAGGGACGTGCTTTCCTCACAAAAACTCAGGGGATGGTTGTCAGCCTTCTGCCTTGCTCAGTGTGACTCCCTGCTGCAACCAGATACCTGTACCTACACCAGTCACCACTGCTCCTCTAAGACTGTAGGACAGAGCCTGCACTGCACACTTGGCAATCAACTACCTGGACACCTGAGCTGAATCCATACAAGAAAAGTGACAGGACTCCTAAGCTCACATGCCTGGTAACAGCTCTAGCCATCTGGTGACAGGAAGTTAGAGCTTCAAAGGTGCAAATAATCAAGTTAGCTCTCTCAAGCAGCCTATTTCGGCATATGAATACAGAACAAAGCAAGAAGCTAGGATACAGTGAATAAATATAAAATAAATTAATACAATAACTTATAGATGGCTCAGAGCCAAGAGTCACTATCAAATCACATAAACTAGCAGAAAATGATCACTTCAACAAGCTCTCAAAACAAAGAATCAAGGACTCTTCTGGACAAAGAGGTATTCCTGGAATTAGCAGAGGCAGAATACAAAAGAATAATAAACAGAATTCTTCAAGAGATTAGGCAAAACACAGAACAAGCCAAGGAACATGCAGATAAAGCAGTGGAGGAAATTTAGAAGATTATTCAAGAGAATAATAAAAATTTAATAGGCTGCAAGATTCCACAGAGAGACAGCAATCAGAACTTCAGAAGATTAACAATAAAATTTCAGAATTACACAACTGAATAGAAAGTCAGAGAAGCAGAACTCAGCAAATTGAAGGCAGAATTAGTGAGACTGACGAATAAACACTTGGCACCAAAATACTTGAAGGAAAATCAGATAAAACTTTTTTTTAAAATGAAGAAACCCTAAGAATCACGTGGGACACTATCAAGAGAACTAACCTACGAGTAACTGGAACACCAGAACACGAAGGGAGAACAGAAAATACAGAGAACTGTCGAAGATTTGTTGGCAGAAAACTTCCCTGATATTGTGAAAGATGAGAAGATATCTATCCAAGATGCTCAACAAACCCTACACAAGGTAGACCCCAAAAGAAAGTCAACAAGACATATTATAATCAAACTTGCCAAGCTAAAGGTAAAGAGAATTTTAAGAGCAGCTAAGGATAAACGAAAAGTCACCTATAAAGGAGAGTCAATAAGAATAGGCTTGGACTACACAGCAAAAGCCATACAGGCAAGAAGGCAATGGGATGACAAATGTAAAGCATTGAAGTAAAAAAAAATGACAGCCAAGAATTATATATCCAGTAAAACTGTCTCTCAAATATGAAAGTGAAATTAGGACACTTCCAGATAAACAGAAGTTTAGGTAATTTGCAAAAACCAAATCAAAACTCCAAGAAATACTAAAAGGAATCCTGCAGTTAGAAAATCAATAACATCAGATATTAACCCAAGACCAGAACGCGGGACAGAGCAATCAGATATCAACCCAGACAGAGAAATCACAAAAACAAATCAAGATAAAAAAAACACTCAGAACGAGGAAACAGCGATGTCATAATGTAAAAGATGACAAAATTAAATAAATGAAGAGGGACTAAAAATGCAGTCATAGATCTTTCATATGGAGAGGAAGTCAACGTGGCATAAAGAAAAGTTTGGTTTTAACACTAAAAAAACGAGGGCAAATATTAAGGTAACCATATAGGAGACTAACAATCCTACACATCAATATAAAATGTAAGAAAAACATAAAGCCTCAGCAAAAACAAAATCAAGGAATAAAAAGATAATATATAAAGAAAAACTACTCAGCACAAAAAATTAAGTGGGACAAAAAAACTGTAAACAACACACAAAAAAGACTTAAAAATGACAGTACTACACTCATACCTATTCATAATTACACTGAATGTAAATGGACTAAAAGCACCAACAAGGAAAGAGAGAGAAGCAAAATGGATTAAAAAAAAAAACGCAATCCAGCTAGCGATATGCTCACAACAAGAGACACACCCTAGACTTAAAGACAGGAACTAAAACTCAAAGGATGGAAAAATATATATCAAGCAAAAAACAATCAAAAAAGAGCAGGAGTGGCAATATTAATTTCTGACAAAATAGGCTTTGAAGTTCAATTCACCACAAAGGATAAGGAAGGACACTATATAATGATTACACGGACAATATGCCAAGATGATATAAACATATAAAATATTTACGTATACAACAACAGGGCTTCAAGACACATAAAACAAACTCTAACAGCATTGAAAAGCAAGAGACAGCTCCACAATAATAGCAGGAGACTTCAACACACCACTTTCGGTAAAGGACAGAACATCCACAGAGAAGCTCAATAAAGACACCAAAACCAAACCCAGTGTTGCTGCGTTGATTCCAACTCATAGCAACCCTATAGGACAGAGTAGAACTGCCCCATAGAGTTTCCAAGGAGAGCCTGGTGGATTCGAACTGCCTACCCTTCGGTTAGCAGCCATAGCACTTAGCCACTACACCACCAGGGTTTCCCAATAAAGACACGGAAGATCTATATGCCGCAATCAACCAAATTGACCTCATAGATATATAGAGAACACTCAACCCAACCGCAGCCAAGTATACTCTTTATTCCAATGCACATGGAACATTCTCTAGAACAGATGACATAATAGTTCACAAAGCAAGCTTTAATAAAATCCAAAACACCGAAATATTATAAAGCATCTTTTCTGACCATAAAGCCATAAAAGTGGAAATCGATAACAGAAAAAGCAGGGAAAAGAAATCAAACACTTGTAAACTGAACAACACCTTGCTCAAAAACAACTGGGTTATAGAAGACATTAAGGATGGAATAAAGAAATAATTCATAGAATTCAATGAGAATGAAAACACTTCCTATCAGAACCTTTGAGATACATGTAAAGCAGTGATCAGAGGTCAACTTATAACAATAAATGCACACATCCAAAAAGAAGGGCCAAAATAAAAGAATTATCCGAACAACTTGAACAAATAGAAAGAGAGCAACAAAAGAAGCCTGCAGGCACCAGAAGAAACAAATAATAAAAATTAGAGCAGCACTAAATGAAAAAGAGAACAGAAAAACAACTGAAAAAGTTAACAAGACCAAAAGCTGGTTCTCTGAAAAAATTAACAAAGCTGATAAACCACTGGCCAAACCAACAAAAGAAAAACAGAAGAGCAGACAAATAACCCGAATAAGAAATAAGATGGGAGATATCACAACAGACCCAACGGAAACTAAAAGAATCGTATCAGATTACTATGAAAAATTGTACTCTAACAAACTTGAAAACCTAGAGGAAATGGATGAATTTTTAGAAACACACTACCTACCTAAACTAACACAAACAGAGGTAGAACTACTAAATAAACCCATAACAACAGAAGAGATTGAAAAGGTAATTAAACAACTCCCAACAACAACAAAAAAAAAACCCTGGCCCTGACGGCTTCACTGGAGAACTCTACCAAACATTCAGAGAAGAGTTAACACTAATACTACTAAAGGTATTTCAGAACATAGAAAAAGATGGAATACTCCTAAACTCATTCTATGAAGCCAGCGTAAACCTGATACCAAAAACCAGGTAAAGACACTACAAAAAAAGAAAATTACTTACCTATATAAAAAAAAATAGCCCTCATAAACTTAGGCTAAAAAATCCTCAACAAAATTCTAGCCAATAGAATTCAATGACATATCAAAAAATTAATTCACCATGACAAACCAGGTATGCAGGGATGGTTCATTATTAGAAAAACAATCAATGTAATCCATCATATAAATAAAACAAAAGACAAGAACCACATGATCTTATCCATTGATGCAGAAAAAGCATTTCACAAAGTTCAACACCCATTCATGATAAAAAACTCTCAGCAAAATGGGTATAGAAGGAAAACTCCTCAACATACCAAAGGGCATTTATACAAAGCGAACAGCTAACATCATCCTAAATGGAGAGATTCTAAAAGCATTCCCCTTGAGAAAGGGACCTAGATAGACAAGAATGCCCTTTATCACCACTCTTATTCAGCATTGTGCTGGAGGTCCTAGGCAGAGCAATTAGGCTAGATAAGGAAATAAAGAGCATCCAGATTGGTAAAGAAGAAGTAAAAGTATCTCTATTTGCAGATGACATAATCTTATACACAGAAAACCCTAAAGAATCCTCAAGAAAACTACTGAAACTAATAGAAGAATTCAACAGAGTATCAGGATACAAGATAAACATACAAAAATCAGTTGGATTCCTCTACACCAACAAACAGAACAAATAGAAGTGGAAATCACCAAATCAATACCGTTTACAGTGGCCCCCAAGAAGATAAAATACTTAGGAATAAATCTTATCAGAGATGTAAAAGACCTATACAAATAAAACTACAAGAAACCAAAAAAGACCTACATTAAGTGGAAAAACATACCCTGCTCATGGATAGAAAGACTCAACATTGTAAAAATGTCTATTCTACCAAAAGCGATCTATAGATACACACAATCCCAATCCAAATTACCACGACTTTTTTTTTAATGAGATAAACAAATCACCAACGTCATACGGAAAAGGAAAGAGGTCCCAGGTTAAGTAAAGCATTACTGAAAAAGAAGAACAAAGTGGGAGACCTCACTCTACCTAATTTTAGTACCTATTACACCGTCACAGTAGTCAAAATAGCCTGGTACTGGTACGGTAACAGAAACATAGACCAATGGAACAAAATTGAGAATCCAGACATAAATCCATCCACATATGAGCATCTGATATTTGACAAAGGCCCAAAGTCCACTAACTGGGGAAAAGACAGCCTCTTTAACAAATCGTGCTGGCATAACTGGATATCCATCTGCAAAAAAATGAAACAAGACCCATACATCACACCATGCACAAAAACTAACTTGATACGGATCAAAGATCTAAATATAAAATCTAAAACGATAAAGATCATGGAAGAAAAAATAGGGACAATGCTAGGAGTTCTAATACACGGCATAAAGAGTATACAAAACATACTAACAATGCAGAAGAGAAACTAGATAACTGGGAGCTCCTAAAAACCAAACACCTACCCTCATCCAAAGGCTTCACAAAAAAAGAGAAAAAGATTACCTACAGGCTGGGAAAAAGGTTTTAGCTGTGACATTTCCGATCAGTACCTGATCGCTAAAATCTACCTGATACTGAAAAAACTCAACTACAAAAAACATAAACAACCCAATTAAAAAATAGGGAAAGGATATGAACAGGCACTTCACTTAAGAGGACATTCAGATAGCTAACACATGCGTGAGAAAATGCTCACAATCATTAGCCATTAGAGAAATGCAAATCAAAATGACAATGATATTCCATCTCACTCCAACAAGACTGGCATTCATCTAAAAAACACAAAATAATAATGCTGGAGAGGTTGTGGAGAGATTGGAACACTTATACACTGCTAGTGGAAATGTAAAATGGTACAACCACTTTGGAAATCGATTTGGCTCTTCCTTAAAAAACTAGACATAGAATTACCATATGATCCAGCAATCTCACTCCCTGGAATCTATCCTAGAGAATTAAGAGCCTTCACACAAACAGATATATGCACACCCTTGTTCACCACAGCACTGTTAACAATGGCAAAAAGATGGAAGCAACCAAAGCGCCCACCAACTGATGAATGGATAAATAAATTATGGTATATTCACACAATGGAATACTACGCAACGATAAAGAACAAATGATGAACCCCTGAAACATTTCACACCATGGAGGAATCTGGAAGGGATTATTCTGAGTGAAATTAGTCAGTTGCAAAAGGGCAACTATTGTATAAGATCACAATTATAATAACTGAAGAAACAGTTTAAACAGAGAAGAAAATATTTTTTGATGATCATGAGAGGGGTGAGGGAGGGAGGAAGAGGGGTTTTCACTAATTAGATAGTAGATAAGAAATATTTTAGGTGAAGGGAAAGACAACACACAATACAGAAGAGGTCAGCACAACTGGACTAAACTAAAAGCAGTTACCTGAATAAACTGAACACTTTGAAAGCCAGCGTACCGGGGCAGGGGTTTGGGGACCATGGTTTCAGGGGACATCTAGGTCAATTGGCATAACAAAATCTATTAAGAAAACATTCTGCATCCCACCTTGGAAAGTGGCTATTAGGGTCATAAAGGCTAGCAAGTGGCCATCTAAGATGCATCAATGGGTCTTGACCCACTGGGAGCAAAGGGGAATGAAGAACACCAAAGACACAAGGTAATAATGAGCCCAAGAGACAGAAAGGACCACATAAACCAGAGACTACATGAGCCTGAGACCAGAAGAACTAGATGTTGCCCGGCTACAACTGATGACTGCCCTGACAGGGAATGCAACAGAGAGGCCCTGAGGGAGTGGGACAGCAGTGGGATGCGGACCCCTAATTCTCATAAAATGACCAAACTTAATGGTCTGACTGAGTCTGGAAGGGCCCCGGAAGTCATGGTTCGCAAACCTTCTGTTAGCCCAAGACAAGAACCACTTCCAAAGCCAACTCTTCAGACAGGGATTGGACTGGACGATGGGACAGAAAATGGTGCTGGTGAAGAATGAGCTTCTTGGATCAAGTGGACACATGAGGCTATGCAGGCATCTCCTGTCTGGAAGGGAGATGAGAGAGCAGAGGGGGTCAGAAGCTGTTCGAATGGACATGAAGATAGAGAGTGGGGTGAAGGAGTGTGCTGTCTCATTAGGGGGAGAACAATCAGGAGTATACAGCAAGGTGTACATAAGTTTTTGTATGAGAGACTTACTTGATTTGTAAACTTTCACTTAAACCACAATAAAAATTAAAAAAAAAAAAAAAATTACTAACAATGTAGAAACACCAGAAGAGAAACCAGATAACGGGAAGCTCCTAAAAGTCAAACACCTATCCTCATCCGAAGACCTCACCAAAAGAATAGAAGAACTGGGAAAAAGTTTTTAGCTATGGCATTTCCAATCAGCATCTGATCTCTAAAATCTACATAATACTGCAAAAACTCAACTACAAAAACACAACCCAATTAAAAAATGGGCAAAGGATCTGAACAGGCACTTCACCAAAGAAGACATTAAGGCATCTAACAGATACATGACAAAATGCTCTTGATCGTTAGCCATTAGAGAAATGCAAATCAAAACTACAATGAGATTCCACCTCACTCCAACAAGGCTGGAATTAATCCAAAACAAAACAAAATAATAAATGTGGGAGAGGTTTTGGAGAGACTGGAACACTTACACACTCCTGGTGGGAATGTAAAACGGTACAATTATTTTGGAAATCGATTTGGCGCTTCCTTTAAAAACTAGAAAGAGAACTACCATATGATCTAGCAATCCCACTTCTCTGAATATATCCTAGAAAATAAGAGCCTTCAAATGAACCTATACACGCATACGCATGTTCATTGCAGCACTGTTGACAATAGCAAAAAGATGGAAGCAACCAAGGTGCCCATCAATGGATGAATTGATAAATGTTGTTGTTGTTAGGAGCCGTGGAATTGGTTCTGACTCATAGCGATGCCGCGCACAACAGAATGAAATGCTGCCCGGTCCTGAGCCAATCTCAGAATTGTTGCTACACTTAAGCTCATTGTTGCAGCCACTGGGTCAATCCACCTCATTGAGGGTCTTCCTCTTTTCCGCTGACCCTGTACTCTGCCAAGCATGATGTCCTTCTCCAGGGACTTGTCCCTCCTGACAGCATGTCCAAAGTATGTAAGACACAGTCTCGCCATCCTTGCCTCTAAGGAGCATTCTGGCTGTACTTCTTCCAAGACAGATTTGTTCACTCTTTTGGCAGTCCATGGTATATTCAATATTCTTCTCCAACACAACTCAAAGGCATCAATTCTTCTTCAGTCTTCCTTATTCTTTGTCCAGCTTTCACATGCATATGATGTGATCGAAAATACCATGGTTTGGGTCAGGCGCACCTTCGTCTTCAAGGTGACATTTTTGCTCTTCAACACTTTAAAGACGTCCTTTGCAGCAGATTTACCCAATGCAATGCGTCTTTTGTTTTCTTGACTGCTGCTTCCATGGCTGTTGATTGTGGATCCAAGGAAAACGAAATCCTTAAGAACTTCAATCTTTTCTCCGTTTATCATGATGTTGCTCACTGGTCCAGTTGTGAGGATTTTTGTTTTCTTTATGCTGAGGTACAATCCATACTGAAGGCTGTGGTCTTTGATCTTCGTTAGTAAGTGCTTCAAGTCCTCTTCACTTTCAGCAAGCAAGGCTGTGTCATCTGCATAACACAGGTTGTTAATGAGCCTTCCTCCAATCCTGATGCCCTGTTCTGCTTCATATAGTCCAGTTTCTCGTATTATTTGCTCAGCATACAGATTGCATAGGTTTGGTGAAAGAAAACAACCCTGATGCATACCTTTCCTGACTTTAAACCAATCAGTATCCCCTTGTTCTGTCTAAACAACTGCCTCTTGATCTATAAAGGTGTTCCCCATGAGCACAACTAAGTGTTCTGGAATTCCCATTCTTTGCAATGTTATTCATAATTTGTTATGATCCACGCAGCTGAATGCCTTTGCATAGTTAATAAAACACAGATAAACATCCTTCTGGTATTCTCTGCTTTCAGCCAGGACTCATCTGACATCAGTAATGATATCCCTGGTTCCAAGTCCTCTTCTGAAACTAGACTGAATTTCTGGCAGTTCCCTGTCAATATACTGCTGCAGCCATTTTTGAATGATCTTCAGCAAAATTTTGCTTGTGTGTGATATTAATGATATTGTTCTATAATTTCCACATTCAGTTGGATCAACTTTCTTGGGAATAGGCATAAATATGGATCTCTTCCAGTCATTTGGCCAGGAAGCTATCTTCCATATTTCTTGGCATAGGCGAGTGAGCACCTCCAGTGCTGCATCTGTTTGCTGAAATATCTCAATTGATATTCCATCGATTCCTGGAGCCTTGTTTTTCACCAATGCCTTTAGAGCAGCTTGGTCTTTTTCCTTCAGTACCATTGGTTCCTGATCATATGCCACCTCTTGAAATGGCTGAATATCGTGCATCGACTAATTCTTCTTGGTACAATGACTCTGTGTATTCCTTCCATCTTACTTTGATGCTTCCTGTGTCGTTTACTATTTTCCCCATAGAATCCTCCACTATTGCATTGATAATTACTGGCGACTGGAATGCAAAAGTTGGAAACAAAGAAGAAGGATCAGTAGTTGGAAAATATGGCCTTGGTGATAGAAAGAACGCTGGAGATCGAATGATAGAATTTTGCAAGACCGGTGACTTCTTTGCAAATACCTTCTTTCACCAACATAAACGGCGACTATACACATGGACCTCACCAGATGAACACACAGAAATCACTGTGGAAAGAGGAGATAGAAAAGCTCAATATCATCAGTCAGAACAAGGCCAGGAGCCGACTGTGGAACAGACCATCAACTGCTCATATGCAAGTTCAAGCTGAAACTGAAGAAAATCAAAGCAAGTCCACGAGAGCCAAAATATGACCTTGAGTATATCCCAGCTAAATTTAGAGACCATCTGAAGAATAGGTTTGATGCATCCAACGCTAGTGACTGAAGACCAGATGAGCTGTGGAATGACATCAAGGACATCATACATGAAGAACACAAGAGGTCTTTGAAAAGACAGGAACGAAAGAAAAGACCAAGATGGGTTTCAGAGGAGACTCTGAAACTTGATCTCGAATGTCAAGCAGCTAAAGCAAAACGAAGAATTGATGAAGTCAAAGAACTGAACAGAATATTTCAAAGGGTTTCTCCAGAAGACAAAGTATTATAATGACATGTGCAAACAGCTGGAGATGGAAAACCAAAAGGGAAGAACACGCTCAGTATTTCTCAAGCTGAAATAACTGAATGGATAAATTAATTACGGTATATTCACGTAATGGAATACTATGCAACGATAAAGGAAAATGATGATTCCATGAAAGATTTCATAAAGTGGAGGCATCTGGAAAGCATTATGCTGAGTGAAATCAGTCAGCTGCAAAAGGACAAATATTTATGAGACCACTATAATAAGAACTCAAGAAACAGTTTAAACACAAAAGAAAATATCCTTTGGTGGTTACAGGGTGGGGAGGGACGGAGAAGGGTATTCACCAATTAGATAGGAGAAAAGAAGTATTTTAGGTGAAGAGAAAGACAACACACAATACAGGAAACGCCAGCAAAACTGGAATAAGCCAAAAGCAAAGTTTCCTGAATACAACCGAATGCTTTGAGGCTAGAGTCGGGGGTCGGGGTCTGGAGACCATAGTTTCAGGGGACATCTAGGTCAACTGGCATAACAAAGGTTGTTAAGAAAACATTCTGCATCCCACTTTGGTGAGTGGCGTCTAGGGTCTTAAACACTAGCAGGTGGCCATCTAAGATGCATCAATTGGTCTTAACTCATCTTGGGCAAAGGAGAATGAAGAGCACCAAAGACACAAGGTAATTATGAGCCCAAGAGATAGAAAGGGTCCCATAAATCAGAGACTACATCAGCCTGAGCCCAGAACTAGACAGTGCCCAGCTACCACCAATGACTGCCCTGACAGGGGACAGAGCAGAGAATCCCTGATGGAGCAGGAGAACAGTGGGATGCAGACCTCAAATTCTCATAAAAAAGACCAAACTAATGGTCTGGCTATGACTGAAAGGACCTCGAAGGTCATTGTCCCCAGAGCTTCTGTAAGCCCAAGACAGGAACCATTCCCAAAGCCAACTCTTCAGACAGGGATTGGACTGGACTATAAGACAGAAAATGATACTAGTAAGGAGTGAGATTCTTGGCCCAAGTAGATACATGAGACTATGTGGGCAGCTCTTGCCTGGAAGGGAGATTAGAAGGCAGAGGGGGACAGAAGCTGACTGAATAGACATGGCCAATACAGGGTAGAGAGCAGGAGTGTGCTGTTCATTAGAGGGAGAGAATCTAGGAGTACATATCAAGGTGTATTATGTAAGTTTTTGTATGAGAGACTGATTTGATTTGTAAACTTCCACTTAAAGCGCGCGCGCACACACACACACACACACACAGAGATTACAGCCAAGAAAAAAAAAAAAAGAATTAACATAGCAGACCTGAGACTGTTTGGCAAGGTTACCCCTTGGCTGGTCTCCAGGAACTTGGATTTCAGGAAGGTTCCCACCATTCCCTAACTGATAAAACTGGCTCACTGTACTCAAAAAGTGTTGATGCAAATAACGTAGTTTACGTTTAACACCTGATTTTCTTCTGGGAGTCTGAAATTTTGGAACATGCCTAAATGGCCAGTTCCCAATAAAAACCTCAGGCAGTGGGTATCAATGAGCTCCCCTGCTAGACAACGCTTCTTGATACATGCTGTCACAATTCAGGGTTGGAGGAATGTCATGGATTGAATCATGCCCCCCAAAACATCTGTCAGCTTGGCTAGGTGATGATTCCCTTGTATGACTGTACGACTGCCTACCATTTTATCATCTGATGTGATTTCCCTATGTGTTATAAATCCCACCACAATGATGTAATAAAGTGGATTAGTGGCAGTTATATTGATGAGGTCCAAGATTAGACAGTGTTTTAAGCCAAGCTCTTTTGAGATATAAGAGAAGCCAGCAGAGAGACAGGGGACCTCATACCACCAAGAAAGCAGCGCTGGGAGCAGAGCATGTCCTTTGGACCTAAGGTTTCTGTGCTGAGATGTTCCCAGACCAAGGGAAGACTGATGACAAGGACCTTCCTCTAGAACTGACAAAGAAAAAGCCTTCCCCGGAACCGGTGCCCTGAATTTGTACTTCTAGCCTACTGGACAGTGAGAGAATAAACTTCTCTTTGTTAAAGCCATCCACTTGTGGTATTTCTGTTATAGCAGTACTAGGTGACTAAGACAAGGAAATAAGGGCATCCTGTGTGACTCCACTGGGAGGCGACTCTTGGAAGCTTGTGCCTGATTTCCTCCAGACTTTGCCCCACCTGCCTTTTCCTTAAATGGTTTTTCTTTTTATGCTTAAGCTGTAGTAAAACTATCATGAGTAGGACTGTATATTGAGTCATTTGGGCCCTTCTAGTGAATCACAGAATCTGTAGGTAGTCTTGGGGACCCCTGATATACCATCTTTGATTTTCCTTTCTTTACTGACATATATAATCAGTTACAGAGTCTTAGGGAATTGGCATCCATTATCTCCTTTCTTATTCGTGTTTTCTTCTCCATTTCCACTGCTACTATCCTATTCAGGTGTGGATTACTGCACTAGTCTCCTACTCCCAAAACTCTTCTATTTAGCTTCTTAACGCATAGTTCTGTTGATTTCATTTCTTAGCTCTAAAATCTTGAACGGTAATGCATTATGTTCTGGAATGAAGTTCAAACTCCTACATCTGGAACTTACAGCCTTCCATTCATTAGCTCCAAACTACTTCTTTAGTCCTATTTTCTATTATATCACATCACATACTCTACAGTTCAGCCAAACCACCACCTGCCAATTCCTAAATACACCTAATCATTCTCTCCTCTAGACTTTTGCTGACACAGTTTCCAATACATGAAATACCATTCCGTACGTCTGTGTAAATCCACAGCCTTTGTTCAAATGTCACCTTCTATATGAAGCCCTCCTGGATCACTGTAACTAGAAACAACCACTGCTTTCTCTGAATTTTAATATGAGTATAGCTATTTCTTTCTAGGGAAACTTATCACTTTCTACTTCATGTTAGTCTTAATTACATAAATTCCATAACCTCCTTCCTCAAGAGCATGGTCTTTCTTAGATTAATCTATTTATCCCCCTACAAGGTCATACAACTGTTCACACTCCATAAGTATTTGCTCAATGAAGAGATGAATAAGATCAAAGAATGAGAAGGCAGTCAATCAGATGAATGTCTTTCTAGTGCTGCAGCAGGGAAGAAATATATTCTTAAAAAATGATGTAATAAATGGGAGTTAGGTATAGCTGAAACAGTACTATTCTTATTCAAGATCCACAGAGTTTGTTGAATCATACTTCTGGAAGAAGTATATGTACAAGGTACTATGACAGCCCTGTGCAAGATACCATGAATTAAATAAGCGCCAGTGGATTAGCCTCAAATCTAATCCTATCTATAACACTATTTATGAAAAACATGAGTGAAATTCTTAACAAACTTTAAAACATTTTGATAATGCACTGTATAAGACAGGAACTAACTCTATGACAATAAAGGTATAAGAAATTAAGTTACTGCCCAACAAAGATGAAATACTCAAAACCAAATCAATTTAATACATATTCTAGTTTATAAAGTTTAGCATTTAAGAGGATGGAAAATATAGTCCTGCCCTCTATTACTAAAAACAAAATAGTATCAACTTGTTTCTTAATGAGTGAGGAAAAATGGGTTTTTATAAAAGATCATATCTGAAGCATAAGAAAAAGGGAGTACGCTTTTGAAATCAAAGATATTTAAATATTTTTCTCCACCAAAAAAAAAAAAAAAATTCTTGATAAATCACCAAGGAAATCAAATTCGAAAAAAGTTTATAATTTTGCCATTCCTGTTCAACACAACAGTCAGAAGAAATTCCATAAGACAGAATAAACTAAAGTACAATACCTCCAACAACTATGTTCACCATTTCTTCTACAATGCTCTGTACAATGTCTTGTGGCTTTTCTTCCAGGTCATGATTTTCTCCATCATATAATATATCATTTTTGGATAAGGCTTTAAAACAGAAAAATTCAAGAGAACATTATTTTAATGTTTTTTAAACATTTATGATGAGAAACTTTCCTAACCAGCATAGAATAAAAGAAATCAAATGGATATGCAAACCAGATGTAATTATATGTTAAGGGAGAAAAAAATTCTTCAAAAATAGACCAAATAGACCGAGCTTAAAAATATTTCCCAAATATTTTCCAAATTCAACTCAGTTTCAACAATGATGTCTTTGACAAGCTATTAAATGGCTAGAGCCCTGGTGGCGCAGTGGTTAAGAGCCTGGCTGCAAATCAAAAGGTCAGCGGTTCGAATTAAATGGTTATTCAACTACATTTTTTTTACAATTTCATTCCTTTAATGACCAAAAATTTTTAAAAGTATTCTGAATAAAACATTTCTAACATGTCCCATACACTCCCGTCCCTTAACAAACGATACGTTAGCTGTAATTAAAGTTTGTTTTGATTACTTAGGCTCATCAATAATAACAAGATCAACATTGTGCTCTGATACTGTGAGGTCCCTGAAGAAGAAAACAGAGGGCTGTCTGGGCTTCCACCAGTGATGTCCAGCCCCTATTTACTATTTTTTTCCCCTCAAAATCTACATTTCCCCTGTAAAACTAAATTTAAGAACTAAAAAAGAATTCATTCCAATTTAATGTTAATCAAGAAAAGTTAACTGTCAATCAGAGGTTCTCAGCAGCTTAAGAGAAACCGATGCCACTACACAGAATTGATAATTTCCAGTAAAAGTCAATGAAACTTGACAGTCCAGGTGGCTTATATAGATTGTAGAGACCTCAAGAAGCCTCAATTAACACTTTAGGATCCTTTGGGATCTGGGACAGTGTGCTGAGAACCACTGCCCTACACCAAAAGGCACTAGACTACTTATTAGCTGCTAGAGCTGCTCTTTCCACCTTCCTCGCCTGCCTGCCTCCCCCACCTGCCCCCGCCACCACAGACTTACTACAAGAAATCACAAATCATAATGCTGGCTTCCAGAAGCCTCTCCTCCCTGTATTTCACTGCTCTTAATCTACTGTCTACTGCATTTTACAAAATACTGAAAGCTACAAGGGGAAACCTATAAATAACCACATCTAATCAGTAACCTTATTTTATAAAAATCCAAATACAATAGCATTTAGACTTCTGTGGCATAAAACACATAAATGCCTTAACAATTTTTCCACCATTCTTAAGTTTTTTATTTCAGTGCACTAAAAAAAAAAAAAACCAGTGCACTAGCTGGCTAAAATTACCTAGAGTCTGAAAATAAAACAGTGTCAATTTAACTAAACATACAGAGTCATTACCTAAAAGCGTGCACAAAATGACTAGCAAATTAAGACTCAATTCTTATATAAATTATCTATTAGGAGACAGAAACAGATGAGAATAACACTGACTAACATTTATTGCATATAGCAAATGCTCAGAGAAGTTAGTTGTTATGTCCAAAGTCACACAGTTAGCAAGTGCCAGAGATGTGATTTAAACCGGGTCATTTAACTCCAGAGTGTGTACTCTTAACTAATGGTTCTTAGCCAGAATGTTCCTTTATATCAGGCTGTTAAAAGGAAAGCATTTTAAAGCGAAAATAATTACAATACCACGGAGAACTATGTTGTATTTATACTTCTGAATCTTATAAGGCACCCAGACTGGTGCCTCATACAGAGTAGACTCTCCTACTCCTTGGGGTCTTAGCTATATGTTTCCTCTGTTGGAATATTTCCCTAGATTTTCCGGCTAGCCAATGCCCACCCCTTTCCATGAAGACTCAGTTAAAACATCACCAACTTCTCTAGGAAGGTATTTCCCTACTTCCCCTGGACAGCCACCCCGTATGTGCCACTTCCAGGACACTTATGACACTCTACTTCATTTACACACACCTGACCCTCCAGGCAGACTATGCAAGGCAGACTATGCGCACACTAAGGCTGTTATCTCCGATTTCTAGCACAGTGCCAGACACAGACTGCCCAACAAATGTGTGCTGAATGCATGAATGAACAAATGAAGGAGTAATTGAAGTCCCAGCTTTACTAAAGATAAGCCTTTTCAATCAGTCCCTTTATAAGCACAAAATGGAAAGTAGAGAAAATTCTGGAAAGGCAAGCTAGAAAAATGTAGCATCCGGACTGTGTGGATTCACTACAAGCTCGAGTAGTGTGAATGCTCAGTGTATCAAAACCGTTTCTTCTAAAATACACAATAAAATATTACTAAAAAGGCAAGACAGCTTCTTTCTATTCATGCCACTGTCGCTGTTTATGCCACTATTACACAGGTCATGGAAAAGATACAGTTAAAAAAAAAGGCTAAAAATATATTAAAGAACTCTTCCCTCGAAGTGCAGTAAACACACAGACTTCAAGTGAACTGCAGCTTCGTCCTAATCATCCTAGTTCCCGAGGACAGAATTTGGACAGGCGAGAGAATTTCCGTGACTTCTTGATGACAAGCTGAGGTGCATCAAAAACAACTCAAACTTCCTGGTAGTCACACAGCCCAACTGAAGCTGAGAATAATGCTTGGAAAAGGTTGACTTTGTGTCATCATTTTTCTCAGAGAAACCAATTTGTAAAATAAAGGTATTTTAATTTTTGTAACCTTATACATTTTTCTTACAAATAAATTTACTTATATAAAAATACCCATCTCAGAACATCTCAATTTTAAAGATCACTACACATCAGGATACAAAAATTAATGAAATTTATTGTCTATGTCAGTTGGTTACTCAAAAAATTTGGTTTTATATTTAATTTCAGTACTTCTTTTGGCATAATTGCAGTATTTTCTAAACTGATAATATAATGATATCCTCAAGTTTTAAGTCACATTCCAGAAAATCTTAGTAAATTGGTCCCTGTTTGTTTTAAACTGATCTTAATACCAAAATTTCTATATAACATACTAAGAGACATTTATGACTCTCTTTAGAAACATAAACCTTCTCCAAAGCAAGTCTATAAATTACACTGCTCGTGAGACGCTAATGAATGCACAGTATCGTTTTAAGTGTCTTATGGGTTGAGGTCAAATTAACTCTGCGACCTAGAATGGAAAAAGTCCACAATCGCAAGGTGTCTGGTATCAGTTAAGTCCTATCACCCTCTCCACATTTCTTCACCCAAAACTCTCATCCCTACATGGTTCCCTTAACGCACACACAAACACACATCCCACGCCCCCTGCTCAAGAAGATTACTTTCGGCTGCAGTTGCCTGATCAGCTTCAGTCTGTTCATTTTCTGCACTGGAAAGATCAGATCCATTTTCAGGCTCTGTGTCATCCTGAAGGCTTTTATCCACATCATTTGTATGGGGGTCAAGGTCCCCTTCATGTTCTTGGGATATGTGATCAACAGTCTGAGGTGGCAGGTATCTGAGCTGAGGTGATTCAGGCTCATGATGGCTTCCTGGAGATTGCAGCAGCATGTGCTGCTGCCGATGCCTTTCTTTTTCCATTTGTTTGGCTTCCTGCAACTGAAAAGAAACGATCATTTCCAGTATTAGTAAAATAAAGTGTTTAAAATTTGGAGTTATAATGTCAGATCTAACCATAAATCCTTTGAATAAAAGGTACCACCTTGTTTCTAGGTTTGGAAATTATAGTTCACCAGAAACAAAAGAACATAAAAATAATTAAAAACACACACAAAAAAAACAAGTAACAGTGGTACTTTTTAGTGGTATTGGTGAACAAGAAAAGAGATGGAAGACTTTCACTATATACCCTTTTCATTCTTTTTCGTGTGTGAAAGATGTAAATGTATTACCTAAACAAAAAATTAAAATAATTTTTTAAAAGCCTCAGTAATAACTAGATTGTTGCCAACAATGGATTTACCCAAAATCATATAAAAATTCCACTAAGTTTGAAAAAAGAACAAAACAAACCACTGTATAAAAGTGGATGGGGGGGCTGATAGACAGATATAAACATATAAAAAAAAATATATATATATATATATACCCACCCAATATATATAGATATACATATTTCCTGGGTAGAACAAATGATTAAGTGCTCGACTACTAGCCAGAAGTTTGGAGGTTCGAACTCACCCAGAGGTGCTTTGGAACACAGACCTGGGGATCTGCTTCCAAAAGGTCACAGCCTTGAAAACCCTATGCAGTTCTACTCTGCACACGAGGTCACCATGAGTCAGAAGCGACTTGACAGCAACTAACATATATGGCTGTGTATTTTCATACATATATATAACACACATATGTATGTGTATATATTCATTTTTGCTAATATTGAAGTCTAGAAAGATACACAGGAAACTAGTAATAACAGTTACCCATGGGGGGAAAAAATTTTTTTTTTTTTTTATGGAAGGTGGGTACCATAGTTGTTAAGAGCTAACCAAAAGATCGACAGTTTGAATCTACCAGGTGCTCCTTGGAAACCCTATGGGGCAGTTCTACCCTGCGCTATATAGCTGCTATGAGTCGGAATTGACTTGACGGCAATGGGTTCAGTTTGGTTTATGGAGGGTGGGGAGCCCTGGTGATGCAGTGGTTAAGTGATATGTCTGGTAACCAAAGGGCTGGTAGTTCAAATCCACCAGCTCCTCCCTGGAAACCCCACAGGACAGTACTACTCTGTCCTACAGGGTCGCTATGCGTCCGAATCGACTCGATGGCAATGGGTTTTTTTAATTTATGGGAGGGGCTGGAAATGATCAAATGTGAGACAAGAGTAGGAAGGAGACTTTTCAACATATATTCTCTGTAACTTGTTCTTACATTATCTAGTTAAACGTATCTTTTAACTACAAAATAATAAAATTACATATAATAAATAAAATTGTAACACAGGCTTAAATGCCTCTACCTAATCGGCCACATAATTAGTATGAAAAAACTATATCTACAAATGTTCCAATTTTATTTTAGAAGACGTATTATTACTATATATAATATTTATAAAACTGGCTCACTTATAAGATGCTAAAATGGTAACAATCAGGATCACAGGGTTTCTTTTTTTTAGAACTGTATTGCTTTCATATACGTCTCTTTGATTCTCATGACTTGATGAGAATGACAGTTTTGATGGAGAAACAAATCACCAAATTCATATGGAAGGCAAAGACGCCCCGGATAACTAAAGCATTAGTGGAAAAGAAGAACAAAGTGGCAGGTCTCACTCTACCTGATTTCAGAAGCTAGTATACCGCCACCACAGTAGTCAAAACAGCCTGGTACTGGTGCAACACATAAATAGACCAATGGAACAGAACTGAGAATCCAGACATAAATCCATCCACATATGAGCAGCTAATATTTGACAAAGGCCCAAAGTCTGCTAAATGGGGAAAAGATAGTCTGTTTAACAAATGGTGCTGGAATAACTGGATATTCATCTGCAAAAGAATGGAACGAGACCCAAACCTCACACCATGCACAAAAACTAACTCAAAATGGATCAAAAGCCTAAATATAAAATCTAAAACGACAGATTGTGGAACAAAAAATAGGGACAATGCTAGGAGCTCTAATAAACGGCATAAAGAGTATACAAAACATTACTAACAATGCAGAAGAGAAACTAGATAACTGGGAGCTCCTAAAAATCCAACACCTACGCCCATCCAAGCCTTCACCAAAAGAGTAAAATGATTACCTGCAGACTGGGAAAAAGGTTTTAGCTATGACATCTCCGATCAGTGTCTGATCTCTAAAATCTACATGATATAGCAAAAACTCAGCTACAAAAAGACACATAACCCAATTAAAAAATGAGCAAAGGATATGAACATGCACTTCACTAAAGAAGACACTCAGGTAGCTAACAGATACATGAGGAAATGTTCACGATCATTAGCCATTAGAGAAATGCAAATCAAAACTACAATGAGATTCCGTCTCACTCCAACAAGGCTGGCATTCATCCAAAAAACACAAAATAATAAATGTTGGAGAGACTGGAACACTTATACACTGCTGGTGGGAACGTAAAATCGTACAACCACTTTGGAAATCGATTTGGCGCTTCCTTATAAAACCAGAAATAGAACTACCATACGATCCAGCAATCCCACTCCTTGGAATATATCCTAGAGAATTTAAGAGCCTTCACACGAACAGATATATGCACACCCGTGATCACTGCAGCATGGTTTACAATAGCAAAAAGACAGACGCAACCGAGGTGCCCATCCACTGAAGAATGGATAAATAAATTATAGTATATTCACACAATGGAATACTATGCATCAATAAAGAACAATGTTGAATCTGTGAAAAATTTCATACCTTGGAGGAGTCTGGAAGACATAATGCTGAGTGAAATCAGTCAGTTGTAAAAGGACAAATATTGTATAAGACCACTATTAAAAGTACTGGAGAAACAGTTTAAACAGAGAAGAAAATATTCTTTGATGGTTACAAGAGGGGGGAGGGAGGGAGGGAGGAAGGGGTTTTCACTAATTAGATAGAACATAAGAATTATTTTAGGTGAAGGGAAAGCACACAATACAGAAGAGGTCAGCACAACTGGACTAAACTAAAAACAAAGAAATTTCCCGGATAAACTGAACACTTCGAAGGCTGGCATAGCAGGGGTGGGGGTTTGGGAACCATGGTTTCAGGGGACATCTAAGTCAATTGGCATAATAAAATCTATTAAGAAAACATTCTGCATCCCACTTTGAAGAGTGGCTTCTGGGGTATTCAATGCTAGCATGCGGCCATCTAAGATGCATCAATGGCTCTCAACCCACCTGGTGCAAAGGAGAACGAAGAACACCAAAGACACAAGGTAATTATAAGCCCAAGGGACAGAAAGGACCACATAAACCAGAGACTACATCAGCCTGAGATCAGAAGAACTAGATGGTGCCTGGCTATAACTGATGACTGCCCTGACAGGGAACACTACAGAGAGCCCCTGAGGGAGCAGGAGAGCAGGGGGATGCAGACCCTAAATTCTTGTAAAAAGACCAGATTTAATGGTCTGACTGAGCCTAGAAAGACCCCAGAGGTCATGGTTCCCAGACCTTCTGTTAGCCCAAGACAGGAACCATTTCCAAAGCCAACTCTTCAGACAGGGATTGGACTGGACTATGGGAGAGAAAATGGATACTGGTGAAGAATGAGCTTCTTGGATCAAGTAGACACGTGAGACCATGTGGGCACCTCCTGTCTGGAGGGGAGATCAGAGAGCAGAGGGGGTCTGAAGCTGGCTGAATGGACACGAAAATAGAGTGGAGGGAAGGAGTGTATGGTCTTATTAGGTGGAGAGCAATTAGGAGTATATACCAAGTTGTATACAAATTTTTGTGTGAGAGACTGACTTGATTTGTAAACTTTCACTTAAAGTGCAATAAAAATTAAAAAAAAAAAAAGAATAACTCTTCCCGAATTAATTTTCACAAAGATAAACATTTTGCAGTATCAAATATGGATATTTAATATTCCCCAGTAATATTCCATAATGTAGAACAAATTGTGTGGATTTATAAAATAAATGTGAGTAAGAAGATTTTAATGCCTGAAAAGTAGGAAGAGCCTTATGGTCCACAGCGTCCAAATTCCTCATTTTACAGATAAGGAAACTGATGGGCTCGATGTGCACGGCTGGAATCAGAATATTCATGGAAACATCAATTTCCAAACCAACAGTGAGGAGTCAGATCCCACCCTGGGCCTGATTCCAACCACTGGGCACCTCGGGGCAAGCACGTGCTGTGAAACCGCAGACGAAGCCTGGGGTCCAGCTCTAGGTGCTCCCTCACTTCCTCCGGAGGTGCAGAAATGCTCGGGACAGCCTCGAAAAATACCGGAAATGTTACTCTGTGAAATAAACCTTTAAACATTTTTCATATACCTTTGTACTTTCTAGAGTAGGATTTTTCAACCTTAGCACTAATGACACTTTGGATAAGATAATTCTTGGGGAGTCAGAAGAGAGAGACTGTCCTGTACACTGCACAACACTCAAACAGCATCCCTAGCCTCTAGCTGCCCTATGTCAGTGACAGCCCACCAGCCACGACAATCAAAAATATCTCAGATCTGCATCTAATTGAGAACCACTGTTCTAGAGGAAGAAATTAGCTTTTTTCCCCACTGAATTAATTTTAGGACTGAAACTTTCTATAATAAAAGTCTGGCAAGATTTGTTTTGTTGTTTTGTTTTGTTTTGATGGGTTAAGGTTACGAGCAGTATATAGAAGTGAATTAGACTTCTAGCTTGGAAGATTTTACCAAATATTGATGTTAAGTCAGTCTTTCCCCCTTTCCCATTTATCTATAATTATTCAAAGTACAGAACTAAATATCCTTCATGACATGAAACATGTTCCTACCTTTATCACAGTTCAGCTATATATTTATTTGTGTGATCATCTGTTTAAGGTTCCTATCCCCCCTTCTTCCCCACTGCTTGTAAGATCTTTAAGGGTAGTGACCAAGTGTGTTTTGTTCATCACTATGTGCCTGAGGCCTATCACAGTGCCAGGAGCATATGAAGAACTCAAGAAAAACTTGTTGAACATATAAAATGAGTAAAACTTGTATTTCTGTCATTAAAGATTAAAATGAAACTGTTTTCATCCGCTTCCTGAAATAAGCAGCAAAGTCACTATGGTTGCAAAATATTAGAAATAACCTAACACGAATACATAGGACAGTAACTGAATAGACTATGGTACACATTGCCTATAAGAAAAATGAAAAAGGAAGACCTCTAAGAAGTGATATGCAATGCTTACCATGACATAACGCTAAGTGAAAAATGCAAAAGAATACCAATGGTAAGCGTAGTAGCCAGCCTTTAAGATGGCCACCAATGATCTCTCTCTTGTATAGTCCCCAGCCACATTATACTAAGGGATAGTCTGTATGGCCACTTCTGATTATACATTATAAAAGATATTGCAGCTTCTGTCTTCTCACTCTCTCGGATCATCCATCCTAGGTAAAGCCAGCTGCTGTCTCATAAGGAGCCTTCTGAGACCCAACTGATAAAGAACTGCAGCCTCTGGTCAACAGCCAGTGAAGAACTCAGGTCTCTTTCCAACAGTCACACGGTGAGCTCAGAAGCGTATACCCTAGCCCAGTCAAGGCTTTAAATGATTGCAGTGCCAGCGAACATTGTAATTGCAACCTCATGAAAAACTCTGAGCCAGAACCACCCAGCTAAGACACTGCTGGATTCCAGGCACTCTAAAACTGTGAGAGAAAATAAACGTGTGTTGTTTTACGCAGCTAGGTTTTGGGAGTAATTTGTTACTTCGCAATAGGTAAGAAATACAGAAGGTGTAACCCTTCATGTGAGAAAGAAGGTGACACACGAAACTATACATATACCTGCTCATTTGTGCTAAAGAACTGCAGGAAGAATAAACAAAAACTAAAGACATAAGCTACATAAAAGGGGTGGAAAGAAGGGGGGAACAGAAATGGGATGGTAGAAATGAAGAGGGAGTGGCACTACTCTGAATATACCATCGCATAGCTCGGACTTTTAAATCAGAGTAATGTTTTACATACCCCCCGAAATAAAAAACAATTAAAACCAACCAGAATGTGGGGATGGGGATACCAAAATGGAAATCAGACAGTAACAAATGAACCTAACTGTATTAAGAATAACATAAGCCCAATTAAGAGTAAAGGAAAGAAAAGAACAAACCTAAGTAACTTTGGAAAATAGCATTTTCACTGGATAAATCTAAAGACAAAAATAACTGAACACAAATTCTCTAATATGCTTAGTATACTTAGTAAATTTGCTTCCAATACCAGTATGGGTTAGCACTCCTAAAAATAACTGTGAATACTAGACTTCAATAAATAATGTATCACAGAAATGAACACATGGATTTTAATATGTACACAGAGATTAGGAGGGGTGTTAGTATATGAATATATACTTCCTGGCTCTATCTGCTGAGCACCTAGAAGAAAAACAGCCCAACAGAAATGAACACATCTAGCCACGTACATTTTGATTTCTAAACATCATTCTCCAATCAAAGGACCCAGGGCTCATTGGAGAACTGATGGACTCCAAGGCTGGATCAGGAAAAATTCAAGATGAGCTTGGAACATCTTGAGGTTTTAGAAAGTTAAGTAGATGTCCAAAAAAGCATGGGAATATACAAGGTTAAAGCTGGAATAATTTGTACTGGGCAAATCTGCTGCAAAGTGTTACAAAGCCAAGATTTCACTTTAAAAACTAAGGTGCACCTGACCCAAGCCATGGTGTTTTCAATTGCCTCGTATGCATGAGAAGGCAGGGGAATTAATAAGGAAGACCAAAGAAGAATCGACACCTTTGAATTATGGTGCCGGTGAAGAATAATGAATATATCATGGACTGCCAAAAGAACAAAAAAATCTGTCTTGGAAGAAGTACAGCCAGAATGAGCCTTAGAAGCAAGAATAGCAAGACTTCGTCTCACATATTTTGGATGTGTTATTAGCAGGGATCAATCCCTGGAGAAGGAAATGATGCTTGGTAAAGTAGAGGGTGAGTGAAAAAGAGGAAGACCCTCAAACATGGATTGAGGAGGTGGAGCCAAGATGGCGGAATAGACAGACATTTCTGTCCAGCCCTCTTTACAACAAAGACCTGAAAAAACAAGTGAAACGAGTATATACGAGACAACCTGGGAGCCCTGAGCATCAAAGGCAACCTTAGGCAATGAACTGAGGGGCAGGGGGAGGAAGAGGCTGTTCAGAAGCGGAGAGGAGATACCAGACCTGAATCGTGGGTAGCCCTCAGGCACCATTCCTGGAGTGGTGGCAGTGGCGGCGGCAGGCTGGCACTAGCATTCAGCCGCAGTTTCCTCAGGGAGAAGCAGCCAGCCACACAGCGGGCACACACCTCCGGAAGCTGAGAATGGCGCTCTTGGCAAAAGCTAAGTAGTTGCGTATATTTTACCGCTCCCCCCACCCGCCGGCTTCAGCGGCTGAATCCCTGGGCCTGAGATAGACCCTGGTGAGCACCTAGAGCCATCATCCCGGACTTGGGGAAGGCAAAAATTTGCAACTGGGGAGAAAAGATAATTTGCGAGCTCCATTAACTGGGGGACTTCAGGACAGAAGTGGCTCCTGTCCAGGCATAACCTGTCCAGGGACCTTGAGCACCTTTCCCTTCTGCATGGACCTGTGTGGGCCTATTTCGGGAGAATAGGCCCTTGTTGGCAAACACCGACCATTTCAGCTGTGCAGTGGAGAGGTGGGTGTTTGACGTTTGACATTGCTTTGCATTTAAACAAGGTCCTCACCTACCCACATCAGGGACCTAGGGACTGGAAGCTCCACTCAGGTCACCCAGCCACCCGCGACAGGGACCCAAAGTTAACTGGTACCTCCCAGTCCTTGCAACCAAAAACTTTGGGTGCCCATGGTCCCTCTGCAGAACCGACCCACCAGCACGCTCTAGGGAAGGGAGACACATTTTCCTCAGAGACACTTGGGGGTCAGTTCTCAGACCCCTGCCTTGTTCAGAGCATGACCCCCTACTGCAATCAGATACCGGTATATATGCCAATCACCCCTGCCCCTCTAAGACTTTAGGACAGAATGTGTATCACACACTTGGTACCAGCTACATGGAAACCTGAGCTGAATTCATACAAGAAAACTGAAGAGACTCTTAGACTGATATACCTGATAACAGCTCTAGCCAGCTGTTATCACCAGAGCTCCAAAGGCAAAAATAATCAAGCTAGCTCACTCAAGCAACCCAAAGGGGTATAACAAAACAAAACAGAGCAAGCAGCTATGACACAGTAAGCAAGCATAAACTAATACAATCACTTATGGATGGCTCGGAGACAACAGTCAGTATCAAGTCACATAAAGAAATAGACCATGATCACCTCAACAGGCTCTCAAAACAAAGAATCCAGGAATCTTTTAGATGAAAGTGCATTCCTGGAATTACCAGATGCAGAATACAGAAGTTTAATATACAGAACCCTTCAAGACATCAGGAAGGAAATGAGGCAATACGCAGAGCAAGCCAAGGAATATACAGATAAAACAACTGCTGAATTTAGAAAGATTATTCAGGAACATAATGAAAAGTTTAATAAGCTGGAAAAATCCATAGACAAACAGCAATCAGAAATTCAGAACATTAACAATAAAATTACAGAATTAGATAACTCAATAGAAAGTCAGAGGAGCAGAATTGAGCAAGTAGAAGCTAGAATTTCTGAACTCAAAGATATATCACTTGGCACTAATATATATTTGAAGACAAATCAAAGAATTAAAAAAAAATGAAGAAACCTTAAGAATCATGTGGGACTCTATCAAGAGAAATAACCTACGAGTGACTGGAATACCAGAACAGGGAGGGATAACAGAAAACACAGAGAAAATTGTTGAAGATTTGTTGGCAGAAAACTTCCTTGATATTGTGAAAGATGAGAAGATATCTATCGAAGATGCTCATCGAACTCCACATAAGGTAGATCTTAAGAGAAAGTCACCAAGACATATTAAAATCAAGCTTGCCGAAACCAAAGATAAAGAGACAATTATAAGAGCAGCGAGGGATAAAAGAAAAGTCACCTACAAAGGAGGGCCAATAAGAATAAGCTCGAACTACTCAGCAGAAACCATGCAGGTAAGAAGGCAATGGGATGACATATTTAAAAAAATTGAAGGAAAAAATTGTCTGCCAAGAATCATATATCCATCAAAACTGTCTCTTAAATATGAAGGTGAAATGAAGACATTTCCAGATAAACACAAGTTGAGGGAATTCGTAAAAACCAAACCAAAACTACAAAAAATACTAAAGGGAGTTCTTTGGTTAGAAAATCAGTAATATCAGGTGTCAACCCAAGACTAGAACACTGGGCAGAGCAAACAGAACTCAACCCAGACAGGGAAATCCAAAAAAAAAAAAAGCAAGATTAAAAAAAATTAAAAAGCCAAACACAAGGTAACGGCAATGTTATTATATAAAAGAAGACAACATTAAAATACATGGAGGGACAAAGAAATGTAATCATACACCTTCCATATGGAGAAGAAGATACGGCGATACAAAAAAATAAAAGTTAGTTTTAAATTTAGAAAAATAGGGGTAAATAAGGTAACCAAAAGGAGACAAACTATCCTACTCATCAAAATAAAATACAAGGGAAAAATACAGACTCAGCAGAAACAAAATCAACAACAATGAATATGAGCAAAGGACAATATATAAAGAAAATCTACTCAGCACATAAAATCAAGTGGGAAAAAGAAACTGTCAACACACAAAAAAAGACATCAAAATGATAGCACCAAATTCATACCTATCCATAATTACCCTAAATGTAAATGGACTAAATGCACCAATAAACAGAGAGTGGCAGAATGGATTAAAAAACAAGATTCGTCTGTATGCTGCCTATAAGAGACATACCTTAGACTTAGAGACACAAACAAACTAAAACTCAAAGGATGAAAAAAGTAAATCAGGCAAACAACAATCAAAAAGAGCAGGAGTGGCAATATTAATTTCTGACAAAATAGACTTTAAAGTTAAATCCAACAAAAAGGATAAGGAAGGACACTATATAATGATTAATGGCACAATACACAAAGAAGATATAACCATATTAAATATTTATGCACCCAATGACAGGGCTGCAACATGCATAAAACAAACTCTCATCGGCACTGGAAAGTGAGATAGACAGCTCCACAATAATAGTACGAGACTTCAACACACCACTTTCGGTGAAGGACAGGACATCCAGAAAGAAGCTCAATAAAGACACAGAAGATCTAAATGCCACAATCAACTAACTTGACCTAGTAGACATATACAGAACACTTCACCCAACAGCAATCAAGTATCCTTTCTTTTCTAGAGCACATGGAACATTCTCTAGAATAGACCACATATTAGGTCATAAAGCACACCTTAGCAGAATCCAAAACAATGAAATATTACAAAGCATCTTCTCTGACCATAAGGCCATAAAAGTGGAAATCAATACAGGAAAAGAAATCAAACACTTGGAAACTGAACAATACCCTGGTCAAAAAAGACTGGATTATAGAAGACATTAAGGATGGAATAAAGAAATTCAGAGAATCCAATGAGAATGAAGACACTTCCTATCAGAACCTTTGGGACACAGCAAAAGCGGTGTTCAGAGGCCAATTTATATCAATAAATATACACATCCAAAAAGAAAAAAAGGGCCAAAATCAAAGAATTATCTCTAGAACCTGAACAAATAGAAAGAGAACAACAAAAGAAACCCACAGGCACCAGAAGAAAACAAATAATAAAAATTAGAGCTGTACTAAGTGAAATAGAAAACAGAAAAACAATTGAAAGAATTAACAAGACCAAAATCTGCTTTTTGGAAAAAAATCAACAAATTTGATAAACCACTGGCCAAATGGACAAAAGAAAAACAGAAGAAGCAAATAACCCGAATAAGAAATGAGATGAGCGATATTACAACAGACCCAAATGAAATTAAAAGAATCCTATCAGATTACTATGAAAAACTATACTCAAATTTGAAAACCTAGAAGAAATGGATGAATTCCTAGAAACATACTACCTACCTAAACTAACACAAACAGAGGTAGAACAACTAAATAGACCCATAACAAAAGAAGAGATTGAAAAGGTAATCAAAAAAATCCCAACAAAAAAAAGCCTTGGTCCACAGGGCTTCACCGCAGAGCTCTACCAAACTTTCACAGAAGAGTTAACACCACTAATACTAAAGGTATTTCAGAGCATAGAAAGGGACGGAATACTACCAAACTCATTCTATGAAGCCACCATATCCCTGATACCAAAACCAGGTAAAGACACCACAAGAAAATTATAGACCTATATCTCTCATGAATGTAGATGCAAAAATCCTCAACAAAATTCTAGCCGATAGAATTCAACAACATATCAAAAAAAATAGTTCACCATGACCAAGTGAGACTCATACCAGGTATGCCGGGTTGGTTCAACATTAGAAAACCAATTAATGTAATTACCACATAAATAAAACAAAAGACAAGAATCACATAATTTTATGAATTGATGCAGAAAAGGCATTTGACAAAGTTCAACACCAATTCATGATAAAAACTCTCAGCAAAATAAGAAGAGAAGGAAAATTCCTCAACATAATAAAGGGCATGTATACAAAGCCAACAGCCAACATCATCCTAAATGGAGAGAGCCTGAAAACATTCCCATTGAGATTGGGAACCAGACAAGGATGCCCTTTATCACCACTCTCGTTCAACATTGTGCTGGAAGTCCTAGCCAGAGCAATTAGGCTAGATAAAGAAATAAAGGGCATCCAGATTGGCAAGGAAGAAGTAAAAGTATCTCTATTTGCAGATGACATGATCTTATACACAGAAAACCCTAAGGAATCCTCCAGAAAACTACTGAAACTAATAGAAGAGTTCAGCAGAGTACTGGGATACAAGATAAACATACAAAAATCAGTTGGATTCCTCTACACCAACAAAAAGAACATGGAAGGGTAAATTACCAAATCAATGCCATTTACAGTAGCCCCCAAGAAGATAAAATACTTAGGAATAAATCTTACCAGAGATGTAAAAGACTTATACAAAGAAAACTACGGTACACTTCTGCAAGAAACCAAGAGAGACTTACATAAGTGGAAGAACATACCTTGCTCGTGGATAGGAAGACTTAACATTATAAAAATGTCTATTCTACCAAAAGCGATCTATACATTTAATGCAATTCCGATCCAAGTCCCAAGGACACTCATTAATGAGATGGAGGAACAAATCACCAACTTCATATGGAAGGGAAAGAGGCCCCGGATAAATAAGGCATTACTGAAAAAGAAGAACAAAGTGGGAGGCCTTACTTTACCTGATTTTAGAACCTATTATACTGCCACAGTAGTCAAAACAGCCTGGTACTAGTACAACAACAGATACATGGACCAATGGAACAGAATTAAGAATCCAGACATAAATCCATCCACATATGAGCAGCTGACATTTGGCAAAGGCCCCAAAACCGTTAAATGTGGAATAGATGGTCTTTTTAACAAATGGTGCTGGCATAACTGGATATCCATCTGCAAAAAAATGAAACAAGACCCATACCTCACACCATGCACAAAAACTAACTCAAAATGGATCAAAGACCTAAACATAAAATCTAAAACAATAAAGATCATGGAAGAAAAAATAGGGACAACTTTAGGAGCCCTAATACATGGCATAAACAGTATACAAAACATTATTAATAATATAGAAGAAAAACTAGATAACTGGGAGTTCCTAAAAATCAAACACCTATGCTCATCCAAAGACTTCACCGAAGAGTACAAAGACTACCTACAGTCTGGGAAAACGTTTTTAGCTATGACATTTCTGATCAGCGCCTGATCTCTAAAATCTACACGATACTGCAAAAACTCAACTGCAAAAAGACAAATAACCCAATTAAACAACGGGCAAAAGATATGAATAGACATTTCACTAAAGAAGACATTCAGGTAGCTAACAAATATATGAGGAAATGTTCATGATCATTAGCTATTAGAGAAATGCAGATCAAATACAATGAGATTTCATCTCACTCCAATGAAAAAGGCTGGCTTTAATTCAAAAAACACAAAATAATAAATGTTGGAGAGGCTGTGGAGAGACTGGAACAGTTATACACTGCTAGTGGAAATGTAAAATGGTACAACCACTTTGAAAATCGATTTAGTGCTTCCTTAAAAAGCTAGAAATAAAACCACCATACGATCCAGCAATTCCACTCCTTGGAATATATCCTAGAGAAATAAGAGCCTTTACACAAACAGATATATGCACACCCATGTTTACTGCAGCACTGTTTACAATAGCAAAAAGATGGAAGCAACCAAGGTGCCCATCAACGGATGAATGGATAAATTATGGTATATTCACACAATGGAATACTACGCATCGATAAAGAACAGTGACGAATCTGTGAAACAATTCATAACATGGAGGAACCTGGAAGGCATTATGCTGAGTGAAATTAAACCCCAACCCAGTGAAATTAGTCAGCTGCAAAAGGACAAATATTGTATAAGACCACTATTATAAGAACCTGAGAAACAGTTTAAACTGAGAAGAAAACATTCTTTTGTGGTTATGAGAGGGGGTAGGGAGGGAGGTGGGAGCGGGGTATTCACTAATTAGGTAGTAGATGTGAACTACTTTAGGTGAAGGTAAAGACAGTACACAATACAGGGGATGTCAGCACAACTGGACTAAACCAAAAGCAAAGAAGTTTCCTGAATAATCTGAATGCTTCGAAGGCCAGCGCAACAGGGACAGGGGTCTGGGGACCATGGTTTCAGGGGACATCTAAATCAATTGGTATAATAGAATCTATTAAGAAAACAATTCTGCATCCCACTTTGAAGAGTAGCATCTGGGGTCTTAAACGCCAGCAAGCAGCCATCTAAGATGCATCAATTGGTCTCAACCCACCTGGATCAAAGGAGAATGTAGAACACCAAGGACACAAGGCGATTACGAGCCCAAGAGACAGAAAGGGCCATGTGAACCAATGACGACATCATCCTGAGACCAGAAGAACTAGATGGTGCCTGGCTACAACCGATGACTGCCCTGACAGGGAAAACAACAGAGAACCCCTGAAGGAGCAAGAGAGCAGTGGGATGCAGACCCCAAATTCTCATAAGACCAGACTTAATGGTCTGACTGAGCCTAGAAGGACCCAGTGGTCATGGCCCCCAGGCCTTCTGTTGGCCTAGGACAGGAACCATTCCCGAAGCCAACTCTTCAGACATGGACTGGACTGGACAATGGGTTGGAGAGGGATGCTGGTGAGGAGTGAGCTTCCTGGATCAGGTAAACACTTGAGACTATGTTGGCATCTTCTGCCTGGAGGGGAGATGAGAGGGTGGAGGGGGTTAGAAGCTGACAAAATGGACAGAAAAAGAGGGAGTGGAGGGAGAGAGCGGGTCTCATTAGGGGGAGAGTAATTGGGAGTATGTAGCAAGGTGTATATGGGTTTTTGTGTGAGAGACTGACTTGATTTGTAAACTTTCACTTAAAGCACAATAAAAATTATTAAAAAAAAAAGATGGATTGACACAGTGGCTGCAACAATGGGCTCAAGCATAACTACGATCACGAGGATGGCGCAGGACCGGGTGGTATTTCGTTCTGTTGTACACAGGGTTGCTACGAGTCGGAATAGACTCAACAGCACCTAAGAACAACAATTGGAGCAACAAAATAATTAATGATAGCATTGGACTGTAACCCACAGAATAAAATAAATATGTACAGATCCATACTGATATAAATAATTGAATAAACATATAAATGGGAGAGAAGGGAGTTCAGTTAATATAGACGGATAGAAGGAAATAGAAAATCACAATTAGGCAAACACCATAGTTACAATTGTTGCCAGCAAGATCTCTCGACGGGTACTAAAATTAGTGTGTCCCCAAGACACAAGATATATTTGCATAGTCTCAAAGTATTGCCTCCAAAATATGTATTACCTACAAAAGGAAAAACAGTAAACTTACAGTGGAAAAGCCTGTACAGTGGACACCAAGTGCTGAACGTTAACATCACCAGTAATAAGACATGTCAACATCATGAACTTCTGATATCACGCACTGAAAAGTACATATTACTTCTGAGGTATTCTGCCCAAAAATGCGTAACTTAACGCTAATAATGAGAAAATAACAAAGCAAACTGAGGAACATTTTATAGAATAACTGATCAGTAATCTTCAAAAGTGTCAAGGTCTTAAAAAATGAGAAGACTGAGGAACTGTCACAGACTAGGAAGACTAAGAAGACGTAACTAAACGCACGTTAAATGAAATGCGGCATTCTCAATGACGCTGTCAACAGAAAAGGGCACTAGTGGGAAAATTGGTGAAATTCAAATAGGGTCTGTAGTTTAGTTAATTGTACTGTATCACTATTAATTCTCTGCTTTTGATATCTGCCCTATGATTATATAAGATGTTAGCACTGGCCTCCATTTAGGAAGCAGTGAGTTTTTGTTATGGTGATGGGAAATTTGGCAAACATTATATGTAATCGTTGCATATGGTTAATATAACTGACATCACTAAATTGTACACCTGAAAAATGGTGAATTGGCAAATGTTGTGTTACGTATATATATATATTTACAACAATAAAAAAATAAAGTAAAATAAAGACGTTAGTAGTAGAGGAAGTATGACAAAGGGTAATGGAGACCTCTAACCTCTCAGTAATATTTTTGCAACTTTTCTGTAAGTTTAAAATCAGTTCAAAATAAAGTTATAAAACAACGAAATCCCTAAATCAGGTTTTTTTTTTTTTTAATTACAAAGACCTATACATTTTTTAAAAAGGTTCTCTAGTTGATGGTCTCTTACAGATTCAGCCTGAAGCAGTTTAAAGTATAGGGTTTATCATGACCCTTTAACCTATGACCCCATGAGAGAAAAAAAAATATTTCAACAATACAGAAATGTACTATATTTTTAAAGGTTCAATGATTAATTTTATACAAGAATAGATTAGATAGTTTTATGTCTACATTACACTTATCTTCTGAGCTTAAGTGTATTAAAAATATCAATTCATAAACACTTCTATGAGGAAGACAGTAAACATTATCTTTCCCGTTCTATTTGTGAAGAACTAAAAACATATTTTGTTCAATGTCAAACAAGTCATAAAGCCTCAAAACCTAACAAAATAAAACACAATACCACAAATCTCCAGTAAAAATAAAACTGTCCATGAAAAACACTCTTTTCTATAGGCACAAAGCTTTCATACAATTGCTCTAAGTTCCTTTCTGTATTTGATGCCTGTGGTAGTCTACGCAATCTCTGTATTTTTACTACTTACTGCTTGGTTTTCCATACGTGCAAAGATAACATTTAACATTTGAGTAAGAGTAGCTTTGGCTGTTGTCTGATTGATGAGATTTTTGCTTGCTAGATAGATGTTGTAACATGTCCTCACAGCTTGCAACACAGTTCCTTCATGAATTTCTATGTGTTGAGATGTTACTGCAGTAAGTAAAGCCTTAAAAAAAAAAAAAAAAAAGACATTAAAGCAATTTTCTGCAGCCAGAGTTTCAGCACAAATATATATGTGTACAGTATTTTGATATTAGAACTTTCAGACACCATTACCACTTTCTGGTAGTATTTACAGAATTTCTATCTTTTTTTCCCCCTAAATTTTATTTATTTTGCTGTTATTGCTGCTGAGAACATACACAGCAAAACACACACCAATTCAAGGTGTGATTTAGTGATTATATTTTTTGAGTTGTGCAACCATTCCCACTCTCCTTTTCTGAGTTGTTCCTCCTTCAACATAAACTCACTGCCCTCTAAGGTTCCTATTTAATCTTTCAAGTTGATATTGTCAGTTTGACCCTCTATAGATAGTTCTTAAAAGAGCATAAAGCTCAAGGCAAACCTTGAATAGTTAAACTAAACCACTGTTCGGTTTTAAGATGACTTCAGGGGTGTTTTTGGTTTAAGGTTTAAAGATTACCTCAGGGCAACAGTTTCAGGGATTTGTCTACCCTCCATGGCTCCAGAAAGTCTAGAGTCCAAGAGAAGTTGAAATTGGCTCTATCCATTGAATCTTTGATCAAAATGTTTAGTAATGGTAGCTGAGCACCATCCAGTTCTTCTGGTCTCGTAGAAAAGGAGGGAATTGTTAAGGCAATTAGCCGCATATTCCATAAAAAAAAATAACCTCCTCCTACTCCTGACTCTCCTTCCTCCTCTGTTGCTCCAGATAAATAGAGACCAATTGTTGTGCCTTCGATGGCCACTTGCAAGCTTTAAAGATCCCAGGCACTACACAATAAACTAGGCGGTAGAATGGAAACACTAAACATGTTATTAGGTCACTTAACTGGGATCTCCCATGAAACCATGATCCTAAACCTCCAAACCAAAGAACTGAATCCCATGAGGTGTTTGGTTGTATATAAGTAGCCTCAGCAACTACTCTTTTTATGTGTGTCATTTCTGTAAATATTATCTATACACAGCTTTTTTCAATTCAAGTTCTTACAGGTGTACAACTTATTGACAGCAATCAAAATAATCAGCTGTGCAACCCTACCCTTAATCAATGTGATTTTTCTATCACCGTTAACTCCCACTTCCTCCCTTCCTCCCACTCCTAGTCACCACTAATAAACTTTGTCTCTATACATCTGCCTTTTCTTGTCTTTTTATATAAGTGAGATCATACAATATTTGCCCTTTTGTGATTGGCTTATTTTGCTCAGCATAATGTCTTTAAGCTCCATCCATACTATACACTTATCTTGAATATGTTATCAACTGTTAAGTTATTCGGTGTCTTCCTTATCGTGGCAGCAGTTTTAACATAATCCCCCCAATCCTCAAACATCAGAAAATCATTTATTTAATGATTTTCTAGTGCTTTCAACCCAGGTTTCATTTTAATAGAAATGTTATTTGATTTCATTTATAAAAATGCACAGCATTCCTTGGAGAGAGGCGTCTGGGGTCTTTAACGCTAGCAAGCAGGCATCTAAAATGGATCAATTGATCTCAACCCACCTGGATCAAGGGAAAATGAAGAACACCAAGGACATAAAGTAATTACGAGCCCAAGAGACAGAAAGAGTCACATAAACCAGAGACTACATCAGCCTAAGACCAGAAGGACTAGATGGTGCCTGGCTACAACCGATGTCTGCCCTGACAGGGAACACAACAGAGAACCCCTGAGGAAGCAGGAGAGCAGTGGGACGCAGACCCCAAATTCTCGTCAAAAGACCAGACTTAATGGTCTGACTGAGACTAGAGGGATCCCGGTGGTCACGGCCCCCAGACCTTCTGTTGGCCCAGAATAGGAACCATTTCCAAAGTCAACTCTTCAGACATGGATTGGACTGCACAAAGGGTTGGAGAGGGATGCTGGTGAGGAGTGAGCTTCTTGGATCAGGTGGACACTTGAGACTATGTTGGCATCTCCTCCTTGGAGGGGAAATGGGAGGGTAGGAGGGGTTAGAAGCTGGTGAAATGGACACGAAAAGAGAGAGTGGAGGGAGGGAGCGGGCTGTCTCATTAGGCGGAGGGCAATTGGAAGTATGTAGCAACGTATATATAAGTTTTTGTGTGAGAGACTGACTTGATTTGTAAACTTTCACTTAAAGCACGATAAAAACTAAAAAAAAAAAGCACAGCATTAAAACTGTCACATTAAAGCACAGATATACTTCATATAACAGATCTTTTGAACTAGACTGTTAACTTGTAGGATACATATTGTATCTTATTCACCTCCACATATCTCGCAGATCCTTTTTACAGACTAGACTCAATACGTGTGTTGTTATTTTTACTACTGTTTAAGACATTTATGAAAATGTTCTAGGACAAAGCATTTAAATTTATCCCAAGTCCAAAGTTTCAATAAAGTGAACAGTTTTAATTCATAAATATGAATTTTCACACATTAGGTTACTTTCCATTTGGCAAGAGCAAGGATTCATTTATTTTGTCCTCTTTATCTTGTACAATGCTATGCAGAGTCAGCATCAGCATTAATATATCCTAAATAAACCATAAATGATATGAAACTGCAAATGACCGTTTAAAGTGACTGGACAGTTTTTCTAGAATAAAGATACTATATAACTTATGAAGTAAATATAGCTACGAAATTGACAGACTCAGAAGGGGCTATATTCACACATGAAGGAACATTCATGTAAAACCATGTAAACAATTTCAAAAGTACTAACAGTACATGAAAATTTAATTGATATATAAACAAACATAGTACCACTACCATTATAAGTAACATTAAGAACTCAATATTTGTGATCGACTAAAAATACAATGGAGTAATTTTTTTCTAAAGATGCTCAACCATCCAACATTATAACACAATCTCAGGGTGAGGTTTTGTTGAGCAGATTCAGCAGATGGATAGGGTGCAAAATAATCAGGGAAACCAGTCCCTAACTGGTTCCTTCAAAAAAAGAGACTTGGGAATACAGTCTTCTAATAAACTCTTGCATTTCAACAATGAAATGCCCTGATACAGGGTCTAGGAAGCACCCAAATTTTCTCAGTTATAGTAGAATGTAGGTAAAATTACCTTCCAAATATTTTCAAGGTGAAAGGTTTCTGATTTTAAAAAAATATAGATTATGAATAACAAATTAACTTTATATAATTAATTACCTTTATTATCTGCAACTGAACTCCTTCGTCTGTTTGAGGGCCTTGGAAACAACCACATATTGTTTCAATAATTCTATCAATTAATTTTTTGCCTGGTGTTGTACTATCTGGGGCATTGCCGGTCAAGTGTCCATAAGCAATAAGTTTCTGAAATGGATAAAGAAAATGAATTCCTAATTAAACCAACACATACTAATTAAGTTGAAATACCTATCAACTGAGTATATATTACATTTTTTGCATAAAAACACTATGGTTTAAACAAAGCCAAAGGCTACGACAACTTTGTCGGAAAAATTAGTTATAAACGTGTGGCCAGTAACCCAACAAAACCATCAGGCAATACCTTGAGACAGCCAGGTTTGAGAACCTGTCTCTGATGAGTTAAAACAGTTCACTGTTTTCTACTTAAATAAGGTTTTACTGACACCACTTTGTGAAAACTTAACACTTTTAAATGACTCAAACTCTCTTTCCGAATTATACCTATCAATATGCAAAAAACACAGTTTCCATACACTGTTTGCAATGTATCACAGATTTGATCATTCATCACTAACATTATAGCCCTGGAAGGAAGGCCTTAGATATTGTAATTCTAATTTTCCATGGAAAACAAGATCACAAATCAAACGAACTTATCCTTAGCCTATCTTAAGGACAAATCACATGGTTTTTTTATAGCCACTGAATTGTTAAGACAAATCACATGGTTTTTTTATAGCTACTGAATTGTTAGTTGAATAGGTAGTCTCCAAACAGTAAAAACACCTCAAAACAGAAGGACCCCTCTATCTAGAGGGTTATCTTACAAATATCTAAGAGGATCCTGTGTGTTTATGTGTGTGAAATGCAGGATGAAAGAGTCAAGCAATTTTTCTGACATAAATGAATGTTATATCTAAAGTCCAAAAGTGAATGTAAATACTAAGCAGTAAATATTAACCTATTACTTCATACAAAACAGCAGGCACTTAGTAAAACCATCTGCAAAGTCAAAAGCAAGTTCTAAGTTAAAGAGACCAAATCAACACTTTTGTTACTGGTAACCTTACTAAAGATTTTTGTGTCTCATAAAGCTACCCGATAATTTCAGTTACCATTAAACTAGAAACCTCTTTTTGCAACTATTGTTGTCTACTTTGACTTCATGCAGTCATTTGCTTCTTACCACAAAAATGATATTCAAGGTTTTAATGGAAAAAGTCTGAATCATCAAGTGTGATTTATGTTTTAGAAACACAGTTAAGGAGCCAGTTCTCAGACAGTGCCATTTATACATACCTGTAAACAATCTAGAGATGTGCTAACTATGCGGGGACATCTGGACTGGCATGCCAACTCAAAGGGTAAGAAGTACTTGTCTGCTTCAATAAAATTTGTCTTTGATTTCACTGGTGGAAGGGTGCTTGATCCAGCTTTTGCTTCTCCGTGAGGAGGACTAAATGAAAAAGAAAAGTCTAATTAGAATTCACATCTACTATATGGATGAAAAACTCATATAGAAGCATAGAAATTTCAGTTCTAAAAGGGACCTTGTTAAAACCAGGTCCACCTTCCCATATTTCATAAGGAAACCAAGGCCTAGAGAAGTTAAGTGATGTTTCACAAGGTCAAATAAATGCTAGTGGCCAGAGCACTGACTAACCACGAGACACTGGATTCTTGTCAAATATCCTTTCCAATCATCTCAAGGTATTTCTACTATAGAAATATTTTACTGTTACTCAATAAATTTGTTATCATAGTATCTTAAAAGACAACGGGCTTTCTATTTGCCCTTAAGTAGAACTGTGCTTATGAGTTACTCAATACTGTCTTACAGAGGTTAACACTATAACCTAATTTTTCTAAATATGGATCAAGGTCTTTGAGAAAAGACTTTAAAGCCTATCTTACGGTATTTCAGAAATAACCTTACATATTTATTTATATAAGATCTTTTTGAACTTAAAAGTATGTTTACAATTACAGCTTCTTAAAATCTATTTTTAAAAGGTCTATTTTACTACAGAGATTGCATGTAGAAAATCTGCCACACTAAAATAACTATATTATTATTCGGGTAAGGTCGACAAATTTGCAAATTATTTTTACTATAGAAAAGAAACCCCACAAACCTTTGCTTTTCAGTTTCAGCTTTTATTTCCTCTGTGGGAGAAAAAAGAAGCACATATTAAAAAGCTTGACAACAGAAAGATCATTAAGTAATCTGATTACAAGTTTTTCAAACTAATTTGTAACTTCTTCGAAATGTTGGAAAGATTGCAAATTCAAAATAAAATCAGGTACTAAAATTCTGTTTCAGCAAAATGTATTAATCTACACAAATACTATAATTTTATAAAATCATACCACAGGATAGGTAAAAATGCAGACTGCAATTCCCAAAGCACATCCTCTTTTGTAAAGAATATTAACCAGAAGCATTAATATTAACATGAGAATATTACATGGTATTAAAGTCACAAAATATAAGGCACATGTTGATAAGGAAAAAAAAATAGAGAAGTCACTTTTGTGACTATCTCAGGGTAAATATCAGGCCAGAGCTACTACTTTTTAAATGTGTACATATGCATTTGTATCTAATCAATTTTCTTTTTATGATGATACAAAAATAATAATAAAACTAGTTGCCCTGGAGTTGATTCCAACTCATGGTGATCCCATGTGTTGTAGAGTAGAGCTGCATTCCACAAAATTTTCATGGCTGTGACCCTTCAGAAGCAGATCTCCAGGCCTTTCTTCCAAAGCACCTCTGGGTGGGTTTGAACTGCCAACTTTTTGGTAAGCAGGTGAGTACTTAACCATGTGCCACACCCAGGGGCTCCTATGATGATACAAGACATTATAAAACACGTATGCCAAATTTAATGGGAGATTACCCTTTTGCTATTTATACTGTAAGGGATGTGGTAAATTAGATAAATTCCACCTGCAATAGACAACCCTTAAATTTAATTAATTGATAGGTTGGGGAATCTGGTTAATTGACTAAACCGTTCTGAAATTTTGGGTGAAAAGCATTCAGATATAACACTAATTACTGTTATTACAGCCAACAGTCTGTATTAAGAACTATTATACTATATATGTACTAACTTTACCTGTACTATTACACTCTACCAAACCAAAAAAAACCAAACCCAGTGCCACTGGAGTCGATTCCCGATTCCGACTCATAGAGACCCTATAGGACAGAGTAGAACTGCCCCATACAGTTTCCAAGGAGCGCCTGGCGGATTCGAACTGCCGACTCTTTGGTTAGTAGCCGTAGCACTTAACCACTATGCCAATTACACTCTACATATACTCACAAAGAGTCTTACAACAACCTATGAGGTATGTGCTATTGTATCTTCATTTTAAAGATTAGAAACTTGAGGGACAGAGAGTGTGAAAACTTAAGGGCTGAATGGCTTGGGTGTGTGGCTAATAAGTTTTGCCAGGTTTAAACCTAGTTAATCTTAATCTAGATCACAGTTTACTAACCACTGTTTTATCTATGTGTATCTATGAATACTGAGCAAAATATTTTAAATTTGAACACTATACCAGCTGCTAGCCTATAAATTTAATAAGTTATTATATCATAGAGCTTAATCATGGAGTTTGCTTAAAATAAAAGCAAAGAGTTTTATTGAAGCGGGAAAAACAATTCACAAATTGATTTTTTTTTTCCCTCAATAAAATTCCTTGCTTTTACTTTTAAGCAGACTCCTTCATTAAGTTCTATGACATTTCTTGGTGCCAGAAGTAGGATCTGAAGGATACTGCCTCAGATGACCCCCTGGAAGCTTGGGAATTTGGGCTCTCAGAACCAGCAGAGCCTTTTGAGCTCTTCTTGGGAGTCACCCCAGGTAATTCTTCTCAGATTCAAGCTCTGCATCCTTGCGTAGAGCTGAGTTTTATTGAGAATTCTAGTCTCTATTTTCACTTTGTCTGCTTACAGGTTTCAGGTTAAGGTTTTCTGCTTACAAGTTTGGGTTAAGGTTTGTTTGACCTAGGTGTTCTGGTGCACATTTGCTGAATTCTTGCAAGAAAATGAGCAATGCCAAATCTAAGAACAGGGATTTCCCTTCAGGTATACCTGCCTCTTACATGAACAAACATTTTGGTCCTGTAATTTGTTCAGTTTTGAATTACTGGCATGACCTTACCAGGACAACTCAGAAAATCAATGGCCGCTCTTGGGATCTTTTGATCTCACAAAATTAACCTTCTTGCATAGCAAATTAAAAAAGAAAAGCTCCCAAATTAAACAGACTCAACGGGACACATTTTTAATTGGAATTTGGAAGCTTCAAAACAACAGCAAGACAGTAAGGTTGCTTCCTTACAAAACAGTTTCTAAATTAAACAAACAAGTTAAAGAATCACAACACTAAAGTCCTGCCACAGCACCTTCTGCCCCCTGCCGACTCCAATTCCCCTTTACCCTTTTATTCCTTCTTACGTCCCTACTATCATTTCACCTGAACTCCCTTCATAACCTTAAGAACAAGAAAGGATAAAATTTTACAAGAAATGCCCTTTAAAATCTGGCCCATGAACACCAGAGAAACTCCTAACGAGACCGGTGCAACCTTTGTGCCTTGGACCCACACTGAACTACATAATATTGTAAAGCATTTCCCAAAAGTCTGTGAGAGCCCTTTTAAATTTGCTGAGAAATTAAAAAATCTTATTGATGCTTATCAGTCTGGGCTTCCAGGCCTATACCAGTTGGTCCGTATGCTAACTGGGCCAGGGGAGGGCTAGCTATGATTAAAACATGCTGATTGGAAAAACCCTAAAGATAATCTGGCTTTCAGCATGGATAGACGGCTGCCACCCTTCTTGAAGATGCCCGAGCAGTCAGCAAAAGGTTACTTGAACCCATACCTAAAGATTTCCTCCAGTAATAGATTTTTTTTTTTTAGGCTAAAATTCACTCTTGCATACAAGACAAGGATAAAAGTATTTACAATTATCAAATCAGAGTGTTTCAGAAGTTTGTTGACCATTCCAGGACTAATCCTTCAGCCCTGGACACTTCCGGAACCTTTAATGCTGTATTTGTGTCCAGTCTGAAACCCAAAATTTTAGCCTTAATTAAAAGGCATAATTTAGTTTGGAAAACAACTCTCACAGTGGAATTAACTAACCTAGCACATGAACTCCCGCAAGCCTAGAAATAAAACAAGCCTCAAAAGCAAATAAACTCATGGCCATGCAATTACAGCAGTTACGACACCCTGACCAAAAGAAAAGATTTGAATCAAGGCCGCCTAAGCTCCCTAACAGTGGCCTGGACTCTAAAGTATGCCATTATTGTAAAATACCTGGCCAACGAAAGGACTGCTTTAAGCTAAAATCTAAATTGAAAATCTCCTCATAGGGAACTCCCCAACCTAATTTTGAATGAAGGGGCTCCAGGGATGAAACAGGGGTTTGTTCCCATTGTGGCATTAAATTCTCAAGGAAACTACAATAATTGTTAATGGAGAAACTTGCAAAATTTTAATTTACAATGGAGCTACTTTGTCTGCCATTTAACCCCCCAGTTTGCAAAAACCGCTGCCCCGGAGTACTGAAACTGTTAAGATAGTGGGGGCCGCTAATGAAGCACAGACCTTGTATCACTCACAGCCTGTGCCATACACCTTGGGCATGTTAAGGACATACACCCTTTCATCCTCAGCCCAGATACCCCAGTTAATCTTTTAGGCAAAGATCTTTTGTCTAAATAGGGATGCCACCTGCATTTCACTGAGCAAGGAGAAATGGTTTTCAAATTTACCTGATACACCTACAATTGCACTGACAAAAATCTAAGAGAAAAGGCTGCTTGCTTTATGTTGGCCCTAGCCTTGTCTTTTTCAGATTCTACTCCATTTAACAATACCTCTCCCCCTTTTGAAATACTTTCACAAGTGCCCAAAACACTGTGGATCGGACCCAACCATAAAGTTGTTTTGCCTAAATCTTTCCATGTTCTTTTGTTACAAGCCCTGCAAATGAACACAGATGTGGGCCATGATAAATAATTGAAACGTCAAGAGAATACTGGTGGTGTAAGTTTTTTTTTGGGGGGGGGGCACAGAACGCACTGTTCCATTTGTTCCTGTCAAAACTCATGGAAACGTTTCACCTGGGCGACACTCTTTGCCTTCTGAACCTGTGTTAGAATGACAATTAGACTTTATACAACTTCCACCTTCAAATGATTATAAATATGTACTGTTATAATTTGTAGATTTTCACATCAAGTCAAGGCTTTCCCTTGTCAGCAGGCCACTGCAACTTTTATAGACAAAAAAAAAAAAACTTCTTGAGAACATTATGCCAGCATGGGGAAGCCTACCTGCCCTTTGCAGTGACCAAGGGACCCATTTTACTGGACAAATTGTTAAGAAATTATGTCACATATTTACTATTTATCAGTAGCTACATTGTCCTTATCACCCCCAATCTTCTGAATTGA